>NC_054535.1:47452847-50075347 GCF_017654505.1 Polyodon spathula | reverse complement strand
GCAGAGCGGCTGGCAACCCCAGGCGATGCGGAGTGGCTGGCAACCCCAGGCGATGCCAGGCAGGCATCCTTGGGCGAAGTGTGGCAGGCATCCTTGGGCGAAGCGTGCCAGGCATCCTTGGGCGAAGCGAGGCAGGCATCCTTGGGCGAAGCGAGGCAGGGAGTCAGGACAAGCTGGTGTGCGGGTGTTGGCCACTATGGCAGTGGCTGCGGCGGTGCTGGCCCCCTTCGTAGCGGCTGCGGCTGGGCTGTTTCCCGCTGTGCTCCCCTCAGCAGACCATGTAGTGATTGCTGAGGAATGCCAGCATCAAGTCCTAGTACTCTTTCTTGTACAGGGAGAGGCAGCTCCTGCTCCTCTCCCCCTGCTGGTGATGGAGGCAGAGGCAGGTCCAGCTCCTCTCCTCGTGAGGGTGGGGGAAGTGATACCAGCAGGCATTCATCCTCTGCTGGTGGAAAGGGACGCAGCAGGCATTCACCCTCTGCTGGTGGACGGGGACCCAGCAGGCATTTACCCTCTGCTGGTGGACAGGGACCCAGCAGGCATTCACCCTGTGCTGGTGGACAAGGACACAGCAGGCATTCTTCTTCTGCTGGTTGTGATGGGGAAACCAGCAGGCATTCTTCCTCTGCTGCTGGTGATGGTGGAGGTGGCGGAGGCAGAGGCAGCTCCTGCTGCTCCGCTCTTGCCGGTGAAGATGGCAGAGGCAGAGGCAGCTCCTGCTGCTCTGCTCCTGCCGATGGAGGTGGCAGAGGCGTGTAGTCTCCTTGCGACGGAGATGGGAGCAGCATATAGTCTACCTTTGTTACAGGGGACTGGTGCGGCTCTCCCTCACTTGCAGGGGACTGGTGCGGCTGTCCCCCCTGCTCTGGAGACAGCGGTGGGACCTCTCCCTCTGGCGCTGGAGATGGCAGCAACAGCACCTCTTCCTCTGGTGCTGGAGAAGGCTCCTCTCCCTCTGGAGGCAAAACCAGCAGGCATTCTTCCTCTGCTGGTGGAGACTTGGGCGGTGGATGCTCTGCCTTCCTCTTCCCCTTTCCCCTTCTCTGCCTCCTCCTCACCTTCCTCTCCTGGGCCAGTTCCATCTCCTGCCATGAAGGGGTCAGTCGGGTGATTTGTGCCCGACCTCGCCGACGACAAAGCACCACTCCTCTCCTTTGAGGCAGGTGAGGCAGGTTTCCTGATCCACCTGCGGCGATGGTATGGCCTTCAGGTGGATCCACTCCTCCGCGGTCTCTACCTCACCAGTGAATGAAGGCCTGCACAAAAAGGGGGTCTTCATATGGGCACACGTCAGGGAGGTGCCCATACTCCAGACAGGCGAGGCACCATGTAGCCCCTCCTTCCTTTAACTCCCTCTGGTGCTCAAACCACCTCTTCATGTACTCCTCCTCTTTATCCATTTCTTTTTTTTTTTGTAATCCACACAAAACACCTCTCCTGGTCTGACGCTTGAAGGCGCTGTTATCCCATGTAGGACACAACTTGTCACAAAGACGGCTGAGTGGAGATGTCAGAACCAGGAAATTAATACACAAAGACAGGACAGATGAGGTGAAATGATGAAGATGCTTGCTTGCACCGGTTTATTGCAAATAAAAGGTTTAAACAGACAAAAGGCAGGACATGGCACTTTACGCCAAAACAAAAAGACAAACAAAATGGACTATACTAAACAAACACAGTGAGTTTAAATAAACAAGTATCGTGCTGGTCCCACCAGCACACAATAGCAATTGATTTTAAACTCTTACTCTTTCTCCTCTCTCTCCCGTTCCCTACTCACTGAACACCCAAACACACCAGAGTGAGTAAAATGTGCATCTATATATACTGTTGTGCTGGGATTCAATTACCAATTAAATTATTCACTTGAATCCCAGCACGTGAATTAATTATGTGCAACCTTGTGCTCACATATTAAATACTTTAAATGCACATGAAGTGATGTACAATCCCGTGCCTAAATACAATTATACATTTTTCAACACACATGAAACACAGACCCATTTACAGTGGCTTGCAAAAGTATTGACCCCCCTTGGCATTTTTACTATTTTGTTGCCTTACAACCTGGAATTAAAATTGATTTTTATTTGGATTTCATGTAGTGGACATACACAAAATAGCCCAGATTGGTGAAGTGAAATGAAAAAAATAACTTGTTTCAAAAAATTCTAAAAAATAAATAATGGAAAAGTGGTGCGTGCATATGTATTCACCCCCTTTGCTATTAAGCCTCTAAATAAGATCTGGTGCAACCAATTACCTTCAGAAGTCACATAATTAGTTAAATAAAGTCCACCTGTGTGCAATCTAAGTGTCACATGATCTGTTACATAATCTCAGTATATATACACCTGTTCTGAAAGGCCCCAGAGTCTGCAACACCACTAAGCAAGGGGCACCACCAAGCAAGCGGCACCACGAAGACCAAGGAGCTCTCCAAACAGGTCAGGGACAAAGTTGTGGAGAAGTACAGACCAGGTTTGAGTTATAACAAAATATCCGAAACTTTCAACATCCCACGGAGCACCATTAAAGCCATTATTAAAAAATGGAAAAAATATGGCACCACAACAAACCTGGCAAGAGAGGGCCGCCCACCAAAACTCACGGACCAGGCAAGGGGGGCATTAATCAAAGAGGCAACAAAGAGACCAAAGATAACCCTGAAGGAGCTGCAAAGCTCCACAGCGAAGATTGGAGTATCTGTCCATAGGACCACTTTAAGCCGTACACTCCACAGAGCTGGGCTTTATGGAAGAGTGGCCAGAAAAAAGCCATTGCTTAAAGAAAAAAATAAGCAAACACGTTTGGTGTTCGCCAAAAGGCATGTGGGAGACTCCCCAAATATATGGAAGAAGGTACTCTGGTCAGATGAGACTAAAATTGAGCTTTTTGGCCATCAAGGAAAACGCTATGTCTGGCGCAAATGCAACACCTCTCATCACCCCGAGAACACCATCCCCACAGTGAAGCATGGTGGTGGCAGCATCATGCTGTGGGGATGTTTTTCATCGGCAGGGACTGGGAAACTGGTCAGAATTGAAGGAATGATGGATGGCGCTAAATACAGGGAAATTCTTGAGGGAAACCTGTTTCAGTCTTCCAGAGATTTGAGACTGGGACGGAGGTTCACCTTCCAGCAGGACAATAACCCTAAGCATACTGCTAAAGCAACACTCGAGTGGTTTAAGGGGAAACATTTAAATGTCTTGGAATGGCCTAGTCAAAGCCCAGACCTCAATCCAATTGAGAATCTGTGGTATGACTTAAAGGTTGCAGTACACCAGCGGAACCTATCCAACTTGAAGGAGCTGGAGCAGTTTTGCCTTGAAGAATGGGCAAAAATCCCAGTGGCTAGATGTGCCAAGCTTATAGATACATACCCCAAGAGACTTGCAGCTGTAATTGCTGCAAAAGGTGGCTCTACAAAGTATTGACTTTGGGGGGGTGAATACTTATGCATGCTCAAGTTTTCTGTTTTTTTGTCTTTTTTCTTGTTTGTTTCACAATAAAAAATATTTTGCATCTTCAAAGTGGTAGGCATGTTGTGTAAATCAAATGATACAAACCCCCAAAAAATCCATTTTAATTCCAGGTTGTAAGGCAACAAAATAGGAAAAATGCCAAGGGGGGTCAATACTTTCGCAAGCCACTGTATATCCCGTGTACCAATGCCTATACATCAGCATGTAACACACCACACGCAACATATACAGAAAGTACACACAGGGGCGGGCACTTTGTCACAGTATCCCAATAACCTGGATAAACTAACACACAGGACATGACCATTTTGCCAAAATAAAGAGACAAACAAAAACAAACTACACAGACAAACATGGTGAGCTGAAATTTATAATAATTTACTATTATTATTATTATTATAACTTCCGTCTCCAATCCCGTGAATTAATAGAAGTGCAATTCCCTGTGCTCACATATTATTACATTTTACCTGCACGTGAAGTGCTGTGCAATCCTCGTGCCTAAATACAAATATACATTTTAAACACTTGTGTTACACAGACCCGTTTATATCCCGTGTACCAGTGCCTATACACCAACATTTAACACACCACACGCAACATATACAGAAAATACACACAGGGATGGGCACTTTGTCACAGTATTCCAATAACCTGCAAAAACTAAAATCTTGTTAGCTGGGCTCCCATCTCTGCATTCTCATTCCCATCATCAGTGGGCAAACACATTTTAACGGAATCTGGGTCCATCAAAGAACCACACACCCTTGCAACCAAGGCCTTCCATGCAAAAGAATCTAATGACTTATAGCACAAAAGGGACGTGCCAGAACCATCTGTGACAGCACCAACGTAAACACTTAAATCTATTCTTGAGTCAAATGTATTGTCATATAGTTTAAGGGATTAATATTTCCTTTATACTCTGCAGATGTCTGGAGATCTTGCAGTGCTAATGATGGGGTTAGAAATGGTGATTCAAACAGTTCGTCTCTTGCAGCCAAAGGCTTCAGAAGCGTCAGGCCGAATCTACAAGACAAGAAGTCTCCAACACTGGTAAATAAAATTAAAAAGCATTTTCAACTGACATGTTACTGCTATACTGAGCCTTATTTTACGCTGTTCTGTAATGGTAAGGCCTGTTTTAGAAAGCCCTGTTTAACTTAAATGAAGGGGCATTTAAGAGCAAAACTAATTTTCCATGCCTAGGGTTGAGGTGCATTGTAAGCTATTGGATACTCCCTTAGCCCTCCTGTACCTTACTATGTGGTACAGCAGAGCTCAAACAAAATCATTTTTAACTTGAATTCTAAAAAATAGAATTATATTAGTACAGTAAACATATTAAAACGTATAGAAGAATACTGTTGAGTCAAACATTTTTTATAGTGGTTTTAATTGGGTATGATGCTGTTTTCAGCTATCTTAAAAGTTAAAAGCTATCAATCTTAACATTTATATGAAGCCCATTGAAAAGACAAAAGGGTTTTTTTTTTTGTCCGCTACCAAGGTAAGAGAAATGTCATCCCTAACAAATGTTTTATTTTGTTTTCTTTGTTTCTTTCTTGATTGTGTGCTGTGTGGATCTCTATGGCTCACAAAGGCCCCACCTCCACCCCCTAGGAAAGACAGCTTTCACTTGTCCCCTCTTTGCAATAAGCAAAATAAAGCACCTACTAGTTTTAGCTGTAGTCAAATGCATGAACCACCCTTTGATGTTGCCCAGTTAGATGTTCAATATTTAACAAATGAGGAGGCTGTGCAAGAAGATTCTGGAAACACCAGTACATCTTTTTCTTATAGAGAGAAGACCTCCTTTAAATCTAAGACAACAACTTCTAATTTTTCAGCAGATGGCACTAATGTCTCTCCTCAAGCCGATAACAGCCAGACTCAAGAACGCAAAGTTTCTACCCTCAAATTAACCTTATCAGAAGGTCAAGATGCCACTAATATTCCCAGTGCACAGCAGAAGTTTAACCACACTGCAGAAGTAAAACTTAAAGAGCACTCCTCCTTGTCACCTCAAGATCCTAAAAGCCAGCTTGAGAGACACACAGCTTCTCTTTCCATTCAGATTGCCCCAACCATTGTTCATAACACAGAACCTGGGCCTGTGGTTGCTCAAGGGCAGTCACCAGTTCGTTCTACAGAAACCAAAAGAATGAAATCTACGGACGCAAGACAGACATCTTCATTCTCATCTTCAGCAAGGAGTCAAGTGGTATAAAATCTAAGTTTCCGTCTTATAAATGCCATTTCACTTTCTAAACAAAGCTCTCATTGACCGAGAAAATACCTGACATCCCTGCCTAACCTCCAACCTTTAACACAAACAGCTGGTAAAAGAAATTGGCTTGCTTGAACTTTTCTCAGAGAAATCCAGATTAACCAGACACAATTAACTCCAAAACACAAGGATAATCTTTTATAGGGTTAGAAATTACACAGAAACTTTAAATATTACTGCAAGACAAATCATTCAGAAGAACAAGTAAAACAAAAAGTTTGAGCATTTCTCAGGACGCTAGTCTTTGTAAGATCAGAATTTAAACAGTGGTACGTTTCCAATTTTTATAGCTGGGCTAATAGTTGGGAGCATCCATTATGCAGCAGTTTGTTTTCCAATTTGTATATATTCCAAGCTATTTTTTTTTTTTTTTTTTTTGTTGTTGTTGTTGTTGTTTTGTTGTTGTTGTTTTTGTTTCAGTGTAGCTAATTAATTTAAATGTGTGCGTGTTCAGTAAAAACAGATTATGTTTCCATGGTTACAACATTTAACGACAGAAGTGCTCCACCTAAAACCAAAAACTAAGCACACTAATTTTCTGACCAGATTTTCTATCTACAGCATTTTTTTTTTATTTTTTATTTTTTATGTACAGCAATGCTTCTCATGTTGTTGTAGTTTCTGTATTCAAAGCCTCTATAAAGGATTATTTTCTCCTAAATAAGCAGCCATATTCATGGTGTTCTTGTTCATTTCTTCTTTAGTGCCATAGAGAAACTAACCCATTTAGATTTATTTTTTCAGTAGTATAATATAGAATCTAAATACAATGTACTAGTCGTATTTATTAAATGCACAGGTACCTCTGCAGAGCTCAGACTTCCTTTCTTAACTGTGTATCAATGCAAACACATTATATGACTAACGTGCACTGTGTCTAATGTTATATTAGTTCCCTTCTTGCCATTTTTGTTAAAGGTTTTATTTTTTTTAACTTTTTTTTTTCACCCTCAGCTTGAAAGCCAGACATTTTCTGCAAAAGCTGCTCAGACAGGCAGACAAACCTCACCAGAAGCCTCCCTGCCTCCTCCACTGGTACCCATTAACAGATCATGTTTCTCACCTGACAGCTACACCAGTGTAGAGCTAATTAGCTTGCTGAAAGTAGAGTACTTTCTCCCTGCACGTCTCCAGAAGACCTTAACCCTAGCCCCATATTTCTGCTCCCCGAATTCTGAAAACCCACTGCACTTGAGTGAAACAGCATCCACTGCCACAGATTCCATTTTCAGTGAATATTCATCTCGCACATTAAGCGAGTCCTCCACAGCCATTCTAGATGAGCTTCAGATCTGTGGCTTTGACACCACTGAAAGTTCTGAAACACCTTCCCCGACTTTGAGTCAGATGTCTGCTGTAACTGATGACTCCACCTTAACCTCCACTGCCACAGTCACTAATGTAATTATTCTTCCTTTTTCTTTTTTTTATTGCTGTGTAAAGCAGGATTTCGATCAACAGACACTAACTTACATTGTTCAACCGTGTGCTGGTGTTAGCATGTGGGTCTCTGATTTTACTTTTCTGTTATCTCACACTCTTAATACTAATTACTGTGTTTTCTGTAAGCTGTGCCTTTTCTTAT
The DNA here is from genome assembly GCF_017654505.1 of Polyodon spathula. NCBI lineage: Eukaryota > Metazoa > Chordata > Actinopteri > Acipenseriformes > Polyodontidae > Polyodon > Polyodon spathula. The sequence continues at coordinate 50,067,981 of NC_054535.1, read as the reverse complement.
CTAAGAGCAGTGTGCCAGTGTTGCAGCACAACATTTTCTGTATGCCAGAGGCAGTGTCTCGATAGCAGGTTTGAAACTGTCCTAAGTGGTGGGATAAGAAGCTACCCTCTCTAAAAACGCATCTGAAATTGGTGTTCCCCAGTTCTGTTCATTTTTTCACTAAAATACAATTGTTGTCTTTGTGGAATATTCCTCCATACAGTTCTGTAGCCTTCTTTTGCACACTACTTTTTTTCAGACACCATCCTTGCCGCTACGTCCATCTCTTTGTGAACTAATTGTTCCTCTGCTTTTTACAGCAGTAGCAGTGTACCTCAGGAAACAAAAAGTATATTTAGCACTATTCAAGCATACCAAAATATTTAATTTACTAAGCATTTGTATAATGTGGTGTTTAATATGTGTAACTTTAAAACTGCAAAAGAAAATTTGAAATAGTGTGTGAGTAATTTCCCTCTCAGAGAAAAATACTAACATTTACTGACAATGCCTATGAAGTTGGACCCACAACCATCTTAAATATGTAAGTGCAATCAAGTATCAAACTACAGCTTTGCTGTCAGCAAGATAATTTGTGCTGTAAGGAAGCCCATGAAGAATCTTAAGTTCAAACAAAAGCATAACATATATAGTATTCTCCATGTATAGGAACATCTCCTAAGAGAACACTTCGCCTAAGGGAATACCTTTGTGGTGAAACAGATTTTTCCCATTTTAAATGCTCCGGCTAAAGGAACAGGATGCGTGTGTCTGTCTTCGTCTCTCCCGAATCAGTGTGTGGGTGGCAGTGGTGAGCTGGGTTGAAATAAAAAAAAATAAAAATAATTGGGCTTTTCAAACTGTGTAAAAAATGAAAAAAAAAGGCCTTCTTGGCACCGATAGCGATTCATTCACAATGGATACAGCACTGTTTTGTAACCTAATAATTAATCCTCTTCAAACTTAAATTAAAATGGTTTATTCAGTTTTTTTCAAAAGCGACTTGTCATTACGAGAGTGTCTTGAGGCACACTGATTGAGTTATTGAATCTTTCCAGAACCACCATCATATCATTGCCTTGTTATGTATTCTGATTTTCACGAACGCACCTCATTGCTACAAAATGACATGGAAACAAAACGATGAAATGCACCACTGTTTCTCTTGTTGCAAAAAGTTTGAAATTGTTCAAGCTCTTGAAAAAAAAAACATAATCAGACACAAGTCGAAGAGCAATTTGGTGTTTCCCATTCTGGTGAGTTACTTCACCATTTTGTTAAATATTGTGCATGCTGTATTTTTTAACGTGTGTAGGGTTGCTGTGTTCATTTAGTTTGACAGTTTATTAACTTTAGTTTGTCTGTTACTTTATTGTTATAGTTTATTAACATATGCATACTTATTCAGTTCATTTCATATGTTGGTGCATGCACGTCATGACAAATAATGCATATCTATTTATATATTGATTCATATTATGTCTGGTGGCTGACTCCGTCTTAGAGAATACTTTGGCTGTAAGAACACTTTGCCTGCCTCCTGAGGGGTGTTCTCTTAGCCGGAGACTACTGTATATACATTTATGAAGATGGACAACAAGATTGTAGGACTACTAACATATGTCATAACGGTTAATACTTGACAGCTATAAGAGTTATTGCAGTAACTGTTCAGTATCGCTACCAAACATCTCTTGCTGGCTTCCATACATGATTTATAGTTTAAAAACATGGTCAGATTTAGTCTGTTTTGTCTAGATCACAAGATTTTGATTTTGAATTGCTTCTACTCTATTGTCTTAAAGAGCCTCTAAGTTTATAGAACTGTGTCTTCTTGTACCCTGTTTTTGACGTTGATTCTTACTCTTTATATTAAGGTACCCTTTAATGCACTGACATAAATGCTAAACAAAAGAAAATATCTTACCAACATGTATACAATTATGTTGTGCAGTGTGTGTTTCTTCAATAGCAAACACTGGATGTATCAAACCCTTCATAAGTAAATGCATATCTGTCTTTTGGGCTGCATTATTAATGGAATGTTTTGTCACAGTGTACTGCTATATTTGTTTTTGTTACATAAAGTGGTAAACCAAATGGAATGCCAGAACAATAACCAAACACCCCACATTCTTCCCTGTCACCATCCTGTTTTCATTGTTTACTAATTTTGTCCAGAAGCACCTGACAGCTGACAGTGTTACCTCATCCCAGCTCCTTCTTTTATTGGCTAGTGGTCATAAAGCACTTTTGTGTGTTTTTAATGATTCTTTGCTTGTTTTTTCTCAGGGCCAGATGACAGTGAACGGCAACCCAGGCATTACTAGCAGCCCTCTGAGTCACTTACAAAGACCCTTCTCCCCTCCTCCAGATTATCCTCCTCCACCAGCTGTCAATCCAAACAGCCTTGTCATGCAGCACAGCCGCAGCATGGGTAAGTTATTCGGTGCAAAGTGTTTAGCTAAAGGATGACGTAGCACACTCAGATTGTATTAAAATGAACAACGCAAGTATAAGAGAAATCCCTGTCTTCTGCAGAGAATGTGTTGGCCAAGTCTGATGTGTCACGTCAGAACAAGCAGTGTTAAGCAGCTAACCCCATTTATAATAGGAATCATCTCAGCAAAGTACTGCAGTTAGTGTTTGTAATGAAATGTAATTTCCCTAACAGTTATGAATTAAAAGATTTTATTTCAAAAAACATTTATGGGATAACTTTTAATAAGAGTAAAAGAGTAGAAAGACAAAATACAGCATGTCAAGTATTCCTAATGTATTACACATAGCGCTTTCTGATCTGCTCCTCGGTGGTTACTGGTTGCCAGCAGGCAGTGTCAGAATGAGGTGATATATTATTTTATTATTATTTTACCGGTTATTTTCTTAGACAGAAGATATTTTATGCGTTTCTTAAAAGGTTACTTTGAATAAATGACTTTGCTGCGTAAAATATGAAGTGCAGCTGTCTTGTATATTTGTTGTAGGGGATAGAGCAAAGTTGTGTATTGTTTAAGTATGCATTTCGTTTTGTTTTCAATCTATTTTTTACAATTTTTGAGCAAAGTATCCTTGGAACAGAGTTAATGGAATGTTTACCCTTCAGCCGGGAGATGTCTTTGGACATCCTCAAGTGTAAAAATCCTCAAAAACGTAATGCGTTTAATGACAGGCGTTTTGACTAGATGCCTTTCTTGGTGTCTTCAATCATAATTCACAGTCAATACACTGAGAGACTTCTATTTAGAAACGTTTGTCATTGAATTTGTTTATTTGAGTATTTCTAAATTTGACATTATTGAGTATTTAATAGTTATGAATGATTATTTTTCAATATAGAAAATGTGCCATATCATCACTGCACCTGCACCATACAAGTGATCGTATTACCAGATAGTTGCCATAGCTGCCTAGGAACTCACTCAGAGCTAAAATCCTCCCTGCAGCCTAGTACAGCATGAATAACAGTGTGAAATGGATTCAATATAAGAGGCACCAAGGCAGGGTAGTACCTAAAAACTGGCTTTTAGAGTATGTCTGAGATGTAATCTGATTACTTTTTACACCAACAGGAAAACAGGACCATAGTATTCTAATTGTCTTGTTAAATTTGCTGAAATGCACTTAAAAGCATTAAAAGATCACAGTGACGATTAGAAACGGTAAATGCAAAGTGCAAATTAACTTTTCTACTGTGTAATTACATTGTATTGTTAATGACATTTTCAGTTTGTTTTCTACTTCTCAGTATTACCAGTTACTACATTTTCTATATGATGGGTTTAAGTAAAACAATAAAAAATATATGGTTCAATAAAAATATGTTCATTGAAAAAGGATGCATTCAATTCTATTTGTTTCTCCCGGATTACAGCCCCATATAGTTCATAAATTATTGTGGTATGTTATTATTAAAATTGGATCATTCATTTCAGGCCTGAGCTGCACAATATAATATTAAATAGTTAATTTAAAAGCATTACAGCCATCAGTGAATCCTTGCTAAGTTATTATTAAAAACATTTTTTAAAAATGATTGTTTCTAATTCCTTGAATGTTGTCAAATTGTTGTGCATTGTGGAGTTCCATTTACTTTATAGGAAAGATTATATTCTTTAAAACAGTGGAAGAAGAATAATAATTATTATTATTTATCATGTATCAAAATGTGTATAAATCAATTATATACAACACAATATTAATAATGTGTTTACTTTGCTGATTATAAAGCCAAAATCAATGCATTTTGGATTATTCATGCAAAGCTGTGTCTGAAGATTTATCATTAGGGATTATAAACATGAATCAGGTCAAATTGGAATTGGCGACTGAAGAATAGAAAATTATGCCACCCTCTGTCCTGCCTCTCTATTGTCTTATAAAATGTTCACTTTTCTCGATTTTGGCAGTTCTGTAATTATCAGCGTAACAAAAACATGCATTCCGAGCAAGTGAAGCATGTCTGTGCCGCAGCTGGCATTGTTGTTTTGTTACGTAGCATTTGAGTTTAGCTGGCAAAGTTCGGACTTTAAAACAACGGTGTCTCTGAGCTTGCAGTGCAGATTTTGAAATACATTTTTATGCCACTGTGCAGTGCAGTAAAGCCCTCAGACAGATTTGGAAAGTGGCTTTTACACAGGTAGATTTCAGCGTTGTAATTTGTCTTCACTGTGCCATCACTGAATTTGTGTGTAATGTGCCATCTTATTGATTTATACAGAATTGTCTGAAACCATGATACAGGAACCCTATTCTCATGGCTACTCTGCAGTGAGCCCAGTACCGATCTGTAGGACGTCTGAAGAGGAGAAGAGAGTGTCTATTATTAAAGCTCCTCATTATTCAGGGATTGGGCCAGTAGATGAATCTGGCATTCCAATTGCTATGAGAACGGTAAGAGCATTTCAACTCTTTTCTAATTTAATTTAGTCCTGTTTAAGGGTTTAAATATTTTTATATTGAACAAAATTCAAACCCCCTTTTTTCTTTCTCTTTTTGAATGTAAAGTACTAACTTTTTTATCTTAAAGCTGTTTTTAATGCATAAAAATGTGATATATACTATATAGAACTTTGCTGAAACAACCCTCTGAATAACTGGAAATATAGTCACTCACTAATACAAACACTGTTATAGCATTCATTCGGATATACCAGACACAACATATTACCCCCAGTAATAACCAATTTAGTGTTACGTTAGGTCACTGTGAATTGCGTGACCCAAAGAGACACACTGAAAGAAAGAAAAAAAAACAGCTGTTATACCTACACCAAAGGCAGGACAAAAATAAATGGAAGAACAGATACAATTGATAAGTACTTGTACTAATCTCTGAACAAACCTTAGCCCCCAGAGAAATCCTGTCCTTCTGATTTTATTCTGGAAGTAAAGCACAGTCCCTTTTCCATTTTCTGGCAAGCAGCCAATAGCTCTGCACTTTTAACCTATTTGAAACATGTAACTCTCCAGAAATTGACTAAATTGTATTTTATAATGTAGACGGTGGACAGGCCAAAGGATTGGTATAAGACCATGTTCAAGCAAATTCATATGGTGCACAAACCAGGTAGGTGATTTTTATCAATTACATTAACAAAGTGCATCAGATGTTTGTTTGTTTTTCAGTTCTTCAAATAATTTTTTGGCTTGTGAATTTTGTACTAAAATATTATACACACATTGGCTATGTTTACATCAAAAATAGGGGGGAGTAGCACACTATAAGAGTAGCGTTATTATTCCTGAAACAAATTCACTTGACCCTGGCCTTTTTATTTTGATACGGCATTACAACAAACTTCAAAGTGCCATGCCAGTGGGGCTGTGCAATTATTCTGGATGTCATGAATCATAAGAATTCTAACTAAAACCAGAAAAAATGAACATATTACTCCTTTCTTCCTTACACTGGCTTCCTTACACTGGCTTCCTGTGCAGTTTCAAATTGATTTTAAGATGTTATTTTCAACTTCTAAAGCCCTTAATGGATTAGCAACCGGTTGTTTACAAGAGCCGCTGATCCCATACATTCCTAAGCGGAATCTTAGGGATGCACGGCTCTTGGTTATTCCAAGGTTAAATACTAATAGTATGAGAGGAAGGGCCTTTTCTTATAAGGCTCCTACATTATGGGACACTCTGCCTTTTCTTGTCAAAGAAGCTAGGAGTCTTGCTGTTTTTAAGTCAAGATTGAAGACTTATTTATATACACAGGCCTTGTTATTATTACTGGGGTTTTTTGTTTTGTTTTTTATAAATATGATTGGAAATATATTTACTTTTCTTTGAAATAGTTGTTTTATTATGTGTATTGTTTTCTTTAAAGCACCTTGGGGTCTATGACATAAGGTGCTATATAAATTAAATTAATGAATTAATTAATTAAGAATTGTGCATTGCATTGCAAAGGGTGTCATTATTGTGATCAACGTTCCAAATAAGATTTGGGGTAACTTACTCTCCAGTCTAGACAGTATGTGAGTAAAATGTATTTTGTGTTCCATTCCAGCCTTCCATTTGAACTGTAATGTTACTTTGAACTGCTGTACAGAAACTTGGTCTTACAATAAAAACAAAAACAAAACTTATTCTTATTTGCTTTCTTGACCACAAACGATATAGCTGTGAAGCAAATAAACACAGAAACAGATTTATTTATTTTTTTATTCCAAAGGCCTGCATGCACATACTATATACAGTGGAAGGTCGCATATACAACCGTCACATAACCATCCTGATCAATTAACTGCCTCGCTAAATAAATAAATAAATAAATATTAAAAGTAGCCTACGAGAGTAATGACATTGGCAGAAAATGCAGCTTCCGCGATGGAAACAGAAAGCAAGCGTTATAGCAATCAGCCTTTTGGTGAGGCGTGCTGTGAGCGTGTGTCAGTCACCTGCGTGTAGCAGTGACGTTTCAGTATGCCGGTCGAGAAAGCTTTTTTTGTGTGCAATGTGTTTATATGATGGCGTGCACGCTTGCAGATATTGACAGGGTATTGTTGTATCTTTTAAATGCATTTGAATTAAACAAAGCAAGCTTCATAAACACAATGCTTACCGGCCGTTTGTTTAAAATAGCCGAAGCAATATTCAAACTGAGCTGCTTATCGGCTGTTGGCAATATCAAGAAAGAGCATAAAGTACCGTGAGATGTTAAAGCAGATAGCAAACCGCATAGCAACATTGTTTTTTTTTTTTTTTTTTTTTGTTTTTACTGGTGTTTCTGGCAATGCCCAGGTAGGCTACAATTAGCTGTGCCAACACTCCATTCTCTCGTATGGAGTGCCATTTTTGCCAGAACAATTTTCAATTCATCAATTAGTTTATCAGTTTGTGCAGAAATTAATAAATGAATTTGTCTGTTCATCAATTAATTCATCAATTCGTGCAGCAATTCATAAATGAATTCGTCAGTTCATCCATTACGAAAGGCTAGACAAGCTTCTGGATGAATCGATTGTTCCACAATCGACCTGTGAATTTACGAATTAAAAGATGAATGGCCAACTGTCAGTCTTGCACTGTGCCAAAAATGCGTAACAATTTCTAGCCAATTGGAGCAGGTACTAAAATTTAAACCAATGAGAATTCAGTCTCAAAACTGCTTCAGCCAATAACCTTGTAGCTTACTAGAAAAGCTGTTTCAATCACCTCAGCCACCAGCAAAGAATATATCTTTTTTTTTTTTTTCACATGGGTGGTGTGTACTGAAGCCCAGAACCGCAGATGGAATAAAAAAAAACAGAATCTCTCTTGTACACACACAATATGAGAAGAGCTGCAACTATACTGCATTTAAAACCACAGACACAAAACTATGAAAACGATTCTACAAAGCTGTTAATTGCATAGGGTAAATAGATATACAAATTATTTTTTTCCATAGAGTAATGTATAGTGTTATATTCATGGTATATGTTATAATAATTAAAGAATACATATGGGCTAGTTTTATCTGCTTATGTCATATTAGTACTAATGTTTAATTTAATTTAACGTGGTTTTGTTAGGGTTTTCTCTAACACACATTTGTTTAGGTTATGACTATGTATTGCTGTGTTATTTGATGGGGGACTGTCACAAAGACCAGGAAATAAACAACAGAGCGGTGGAGTTTGGTGAAGGTGAGCAGTTGGTTTCGCTCAGCGTTTAATAATGAAACAGAAAATAAAAGGTTGTAAAGACAAAACACACAGGACACGACCATTTTGCCAAAATAAAGAGACAAACAAAAACGAACTACACTGACAAACACGGTGAGCTGAAATTTAACTATTATTATTATTATTATATTATAATTATTATTATTATTATTATTATTATTATTATTATTATTATTATTATTATTATTATTATTATAACCTCCGTCTCCAATCCCGTTCTCCACTCACCGAACACACAACCCTGAGTGAGTAAAAACATGCTGCTTTTATGCAGCTGTACCGAGACTCGATTGCTAATCAATCGTTCAATTGCAGTCTCGGTACAACTGCACGTGCCACAGGGACCCATGAATGCTGATAGCTATACTGATTTGCTGAAGTCCTAAACTGAAGTAAAGTGATGTCAAATTGACCAGTTCGCCCGCTATCTTCACCAATCAGTTTAGCCTGCACTTGTAGATACCGCCAATCTACCTTTCTGATCTCCATGGTGACTCATTGAGGCCATTGGGAAAAAAAAAAAAATGTTATGTCGCTATCACAAGATAATGTATCTCAGGATCTTGAGAAAACGGAAGTGATTACTTCTGTTTTCGTGACATAAGGTATCTATCTCAGGGAAATGGAAGTAATGACTTCTGTTTTCTTGTGATCACAAGATAACGAAATGGTTTTCTCATGATCACAAGATTATTTATCTTGTGATCTCGACATAGAGTTACAATCTGTCCGGGATTGACCGAGACAGTCCGGGAATTAGCATCTGTGTCCTGGCGGCAGGAATTAACAAGCCCAGACGCCCTAATGTCCGGTTTTAAGTGAAACGCATAAGAAACACCAACATGGCTTTAATATTTTCTTTTACATACATTAGTTGCTTAAAGGATTTCCACTATTATATTAGAAATGTACTCTTTAATACTGATTTGTACATTCTACTTTTTCCCCAGTATTTGGATAATGCTGAAGACAACAAACATGCCACGTGACGTATCCATTTGAGGCGTTGTCATGTGACCACAGCGGGCTACACTGCCATACTGGTGATCAATATAACCACAGCGGCTAATGCAAAAACAGAGTACACTTCTAACCTCCAGTCACAGGAATTAGAAACGTATAATGATAAGTGGCAGATACTTGGAATTTGTGACCTCTACTGTGCACCTCCAGTGCTTTTTACTACCGTGAAAGACAGTGATAAATGAGTTTCTTTTTTCCTTTTAAGAAAACTTTACGTTACCTTGTAAGAAAATATAAATATTCGATAGTTTGTTTAAAAATATGGTACTAATCTGAATTATGTACAGTATTTCTGTGTTTCTATGTAAACGTTTTACATCTTTTGTTAAATAGGCTATTTAAAAAAATTGTTCTACGAAGCATCAGTAACTGGATTCTAATTTTTTCGTTCCTGTAAAATCAACGTCAGCAAGTGACAGCTAAACGGATAAGAGTCTGTACTAGGACTCTATGCTGTGCAAACATGAGCACAGCATTTACAATATGTTAAGGTACATGCATAATGATTTCTGTTCAGTTTTCAAATAGCTTAAATCTAATTGCATGTAGATGAATACAGTTATCATTATTGCACATTTAAATATATTATAAACTGATGGTTCCGTAATTTCATATTAGAGTTCAATAAAATAATGAATGTAGCATAATTCATTTTGTTAACGGGAAAGTGATATTTTATGTAAGGACTGGGAATCACCAACCCGCTTAAGTGTAATCTCCACTAACTTTAAGTGTATACATATTTCTGAAAATTCGGTTATACAATTAAGCGTGTTACACTTAAGAAAGATATAATAATAATAATAATAATAATAATAATAATAATAATAATAATGATAATGTAAGACCAGAATTAACTACCAGTATATCGCTGATACTAACCTTTTATAAAGTGCTCACTACACAAACGTGTGACTGAGTTGGAGTCTAGTTTGTGTTCTTCAATTTTGGGTTACCAGGATCCGTTTTTGCTGCCCTGCTAATGGCTGAAATCCACGTTACCCTCCTGTCTGGCTCAGCAGACAGGAGGGCAAAGATGTTCTCCTATTCTGTTAGTGAATCCAACAGCACAACACACATCTGGAATTGTAAAATTGAAAGTTTAACTAGCTTAGTTAAATTGTCATTGCTCACCAATGCTGTTTGACCGCCAGTGTGGCCACGCTGTGCTGTTATGACGTTACATGAAAAATCATAACTCAGTTTTGCGATTAAGAGTAAAAACCAAGACATATTTTTGCATTTTTTTATAGGTATTTAATCGTAATGTTTATGCTTGTATTGATTTTGTTATTTATCATCTCAGGATGCTTTATATTACGTTAATCGCCCTGTGTGATGCACCTGTCTGCGGGAACTGTGAATGCTACATTACATAACCTTTACAGTAAATACAAAAATCCATAAAATATGGTTTAATTCCGATATATAATGTATGTGTAATATACTTGACATATTTAGCCTAAGCTCAGCTATTTGTAACATTGAAAAACCCAAACCAAATCTGAGTACATTTTGACACATTTTGTCTGTTTTTACCGACACACAACTGATAGTGGCACTGTTTTGTAGTTTTTGAGGTGTATTAATAATGTTTGTTAATATTTATTACAGGGGGAGATCTGGTGGTGTTGTGTTAAACTATATTACAGTACATCTATTACAAACATGTCCTGGTTTGCTCTGTGGAAAAGGTGACACCCCTATCTCGACATAATTATTATTATTTTTTTTTCTGATGTTCTCAACAAACCGCCATAGATCTCACTCTACACACTGCACTCCAGCACTGCATCACCAGCTATATCCTGCCACCCCACTGGACTGTTGCATTCTTCTTATTATAATACTTCTTTTTTTTATTAATTTATTATAATTCTACCATATTTGCTTTATTTATTGTATTTCTCAATGCACTGTAAAAAAAGTAAGTCACCTTGAATTTCTGCATCTGCTTTATGAAATTATTATTATTATTATTATTATTATTATTATTATTATTATTATTATTATTATTATTACGAGATACACCATCAAAGTTTTTTTTTTTTGTTGTTGTTTTTTTGCTGGTGGCTGATGTGATTGAAATGCCTTTTCTAGTAAGCTTCAAGGTTTGGCTGAAGCAGTTTGGGTCTAAATTTTAGTACCTCCTCCAGTTGGTTAGAAGTAGTTACACCTTTTTGGCACAGTACGAGATTGACAGTTGGCAAGTCATCTTTTAATTTGTAAATTCACAGGTCAATGGTGGAGCAATCGATTCACCTAGAAGCTCGTCTAGCCTTTCGTATGGATGAATTGAAAAATTAATTTATGAATTGCTGCACGAATTGATAAATGATGTAATAAATTACAGAATTAATTTATGAATTGATGGACGAATTGACCAATTAATGTATGAATCTCCACAAATTGATGAATTAAGTGATTTGTTGTTTTGGCTCAAATGTCAACTAGCATTCACATGTACTTTATTCACAATTGACCATGATAATGCCGGATTCAACAAAATGCAAGAAGCTTGATAACATGCAAACTCAAACTGTAAATATCATGCGGAATTCATATTTTTTCAATGTGTAAACACCCAGTATGCAGCTTATCTGGAGCTCTCATTGTGATTATTTGTTAAATGCTTCCCTTAAAGATTTTCAGTAGGCAAAGCAAGCACTGTATGAAATAATCTTGACTGTCTTAATGTTGTCTCCACAGATGATACAGATGGTGAGACATACAATGCCACCTATGCATTTGTAAATACTGGTAAGAGTGTTTTCTATATGATTTTAAGCCTCTTTTTCTACACTTTTTAAAGTTAATGTAGCACAGACACACACTCGGTCAAGGTGATTAAAGTGAAGTAAAGTGAAGGCCATGTTCTTTTGCAGTTCAGTTATGGCAGTAATTGGGTAAATGGACAGGGTTAAGTCATATAAAATTTATGAAATGTAGTGTAGGTGAGACAGTTTCAAGCTGTGGATGACAGCTTTTGTGAAAGTAAAACAAAATGCTGTTCAATTCTACACCTCTTCCACCAAAATCCAGTCAACACCACAGTTCAGTTTATTGGCACCTCATATGACAGTCTGAGCTATGTCAAAAAGCACATCCAAAAGTCCAGAGTACAAATATAACATTCTGTTACATTGGTGTGAGGGTGTGGAAGACATCCTAAAATGAAAAACAAGCTCACAGAAATGGACCGATCCCCAGTTCTTACCTGGTGAGTTTTATCATTTAAATATTAGAGTGTAAAACCCCAAACATTCCCAAACTATTAAGAGGACTTCACTGGTGAATTGAGCGATGAGAGTTCTCTGCACTCTTCCCAGCTCTACAGAGTTTGTACTACCTGCTGTTAATTTTAATATACAGTTACAATTTAGCATCTTATGCCCAAGAATGTGCTACTGTCACAAACCTAATTTCTCACTACAATCAGAGGAGCTTTATTTGATCAGGTAATTGTGAGAAAGAATCATATAAAAATAAAAAATAAAAGATAAGCAGTACTTTCTTATAAAATAAAGAAGATTGTTATACTTTTGAAAAATCTTCCCTTAAACAATAAAAATACCACCTAAGCCTGGTCCCAGTCTTGCTGAGGCAGCACAATGCACCCTATTTGAATGAGGTATCAATAAAGGTTGTTTATTTTATCTGTTTATATGTTTGCATTAGATAATTACAGCTCATCAAACCCAATGCAAGCACACCCTGCGCCCAAGACATACACATACCGGCCTTTGTTGAAGAGCATCTCCGATAACAGCACTAGCACCTTTAAGGACTCATCACCTTTGCTTCCCCCTCCTCCACCACCGATGCCATCTCTATCCCAGCTGAGACCACAGGAGAGAGCCACGCCTGAAATGTAAGCGGAATCTTTGAAACTGTCAACGTACATGTACAGCTGCCACTCAATTGTCCAAAATCCAGGACAATTCTTTGCAATCTTGATAAAAGACCTGATCATTAGTAGTGGTTCACTAGAGGTGCAATTGAGTGTCAACTGTACTTTCAAAAAAATACATGTACAGTATTTATAAATAACACAATAAAAAGTATATTTATGATAAACATTTAACTCTTGTGCTACAGTGCTTTATATTGATTTTTCAGGATTTATATTTCATGAATACTAAAGCTTTAAAGAGTAGAGGTGCCTCAGGTGTAATTGCAAGTCACACTGGGGAAAAAGCACAACTCAGTAAGATATGTTAAGCTCTTAAAAACAGTATAGTAAAATATCTTTACAGTATAGTGCTTTAAAACCTGAGAATAAATGTGAGCTTAAATGTTTTACATGCTCTTCAGTGCTGTTTGGCTTTTCATATTGCTCTTATTCCTGTTTTCAAAAGGAATGAATGGGGACCTCCAGACAGAAGAGTTGATACCCGAAAATACCGTGCTGAACCCAGGAGTATTTTTGAGTACGAGCCAGGGAAATCATCCATTTTACAGCATGAAAGACCAGTAAGAGCTATATTAATAATAGTAGTATAACAGTGTCTAGCAATAATAAAATGTTCAATATTATTATTATTTTTCTTTGGTGCATTTTACTTGGTATCTTAGTTCCTTCATAAAAAGCATTTATGATACGATGGAAGATGGCTTTATGCACCACTTTTCTTCAAGCACAATCATTATCACGTACTGTATCTGCCACAGAGCAAGAACAGCCACCGAGCCGTGAATGAATATGACATACTGTATACCCTCAACTACAGGGCTGTAGCAAATCTGTTGATGCGCAAAAAAAAAAAAAAAATACCTTTCATAAAATTGCAACTTGATGATTGTCCTGTATTTCATTTTGTCCCTTAGTGAACAAGAATGTCAACAGTGACTTTATATGATCTAAATTCAGCTCCCTGCTGTGGCGTGTGTGTTTTTCAGAAATCATTGTTAATTAAAAGTGCATTATATAGCTTGACTACTGCCTGGAGCATCATTTTGTTTTATTGCTTGTATTTTATTATGTAACGCACTTATGTAAACCTCAGTATATGAACGCTAATTGTTTGGGACAGAATGATTGAAGATTGGAACAAGAAGGACTGTGAATATTCAGTATAAAAAGGAGCCTAAATGTCAACATGCAGTAGCTGATGTAAGTTGTCATATAATATTGTAGGGCATTTAAATCTTTAAATGATTCAGCTGTTTCAGAACATCTTGTTTCAGAATTCATTGCACTTACCTGCAACGGTATTTAAACAACCAATCCAGAATGAATAAGCTTGAACAAAGTCAAGTTGTTCTCTAACGTATCCTAAAGACATCAATAATTGACTTCTATCTTCTAGCTATCTAGTGTGTAACCATACTTGGTTTCCTTACTCTATGACAAGCTGTTCTAGTGAAGAACTGACTGCAACTACAAACCTTAAAAAAATACATATAAAACTGAATTACGAATATGTTTTACCAGTACTTGCCACAAAAGAAAACACAGACTTTTGAATTTGTTTTAGAAATGAATTATTTAACTCTGGGATGCTCCGATTTATTTCTTGTTAGTGTCAAGAACTCATGGAGGCTGTGAGGTTAAGTTTGCATCTTAAATGGCTGTGTGTAAATTCTTCTTAAATCTTAAATGGCTGAGAACAGTACTCCCTTGTGTTTTGTAGTGGTATTAGAAAAGACTTTTTTAGAACTTGTAGAGATTTAAACCAATTATTTTGAAATTCAAATGTACATCACTTTATATTGGCTCTTTATTTCTGATTTCCTATACCGGTAGTGCAAACCAGTTAGTGTTAAGTTGGAGTTGAGGGTGACTGCTTATGCAGGTAGCTTTCGCCCCTGGCAGAGCAACATTGACCCCAGCTGTCCTCTGACCTAATAGAAAGTAGTGTGACATGCACTTTGATTATCTAGTTGTTATTATCCAATCTCTCTCTGCTGAAATCAACAAAAAGTTTAGTTTTGTCTTCAGAATGATCTGGTTATATGTATGCGTTTGACTGGATTCATATTTTAGGGCAAGCTTATATCTGAGAAATAAATGTGGCAAACAGCTGTTGAATTTCTAACTCCGTCAAAGTCCAGTGATACAGATTCACAGCAACTTAAAGACAAATGGGTCCATAGCCACGAGTATGGTGCATAGAGTGGCAATACAAATGTAGTTAGCTAACAGAAAGACAGGAAGACCTGTGGTGTGCCTTCCAACCAACACAAATAAAAGTGGGTCTCAGGCAACGAAGCAGAAGATAGTATTTCTGCATTGTACCATGCAACCTATCCAGTACATACCTAAATCTCTTGAATTGGTTGTGAGACTCATATAGTAAGTTAAAGGCAGTTCTAGTGGAATTTTAACTAATCAAAGCTTTAATATGTAATTGGATTTTAAATTTTAACCTCTTGAAAAAAATGCATTTTATAATTGGGTATGAAATACAGTTTAAATATCTCTAAGCGGAAATCTGTCCCATTCAGGATTCTGGGACAAGTTTAAAAGAGCCTTCATTAGCGATTCTTTCTCCACTGAGAACAACTGCACTGCACTAAAGCAAGGAAACGCTAAAACCACATTTTAAATGTTCTCTCTTTCAGTTACACTGCAGTATAATGAAGTCTGCATTTCTTATCTGTATTTGCTTTTCATTTTTACTGGTTATAATCAATATTTTGTAATGTTAAAAATTAGACATGCATTCTCCACTAGTTTTAGTTTGAGCATCCATGGTGTGTTAATATCGAAACCAAAGGTTCTAACTTCATCATACCTCTCTGTGCATGATCAACAAGAACTCGTATAAGATATGCGACAAGGTTGTAGTTTGTTCAGCGATAAGCAGTTCATTAAACAAAACATTACACAAATGACAAAGGGTTTTTTGCCCATAGTTCTTTCTTGTAGAAAAAAATAACAAAACACTTTGTTTCTGCATATGTATATTGTTATGTCTATTTCTGCATGCGTGTCACTGAATATTATTTATTGTGGTACAGTGTGTATTGTATGTACGCTGTCCTTTGCTACAGGAAATGGTTTATTGAAAGAGGTACAGTACTTTCTGTACATTATATATATACACACTACAAATAATCCCAGCACTCAAAAGGCATGCTTTTTTTTTCTTCCTACTATGCTTATCCAGTTTGGATTTTCTGGAGTCATGCTTATCAGATCATACTTAGCCCTGAACTCAAACTGAATTTCCATTACTGGTGCAAATGCATAGAAAGAATAATTATAACATAATTTGGACCAACTGCTTTAGTATAGTTTCTATTTTAAATTGGAAAGTAATGTTTACATTATGTTTTGTCTTCAGAAAGTAACATTTATTTTATTATCTACTAATCTGTGTCACTTTTCATAATTTTCATGTATCATAATACTGGTCCAAACACCTTAAAGTACATTAGAAATGATAGTGAACAAAAACCATGTCTACCACCTCTATTCAGCTGTCTGTTTTCTCTGATCAAGAATGTCCATTATTTACCTCATTGACCATTTTTTTAACTGATATGCTAATAATTCCATTGAAATTCATGAACACATGTAAGTTTGACATGGCATTTCCACCTCACTTAGTATGCTTTTCATTCCCTTTTTTCCTTCACTTCTGCTCCAGATTTATGGCATAAACACCGATGAGATAGATTTAGAAAATGAACCCTGGTATAAGTTCTTTTCTGAACTGGAATTCGGACGTCCGGTAAGTGAGGCCAGCAAGAAACCCGAATATGCACATCCACTATAAAGTAAATTGTTGAACTGCTTTGCCCCTCAATTCTGGGATAGGCTTGGCATGTTGTGAAGAGTGGTCAGTGGTGTATTTGTTTTGTGTAGTGGACAGACCAAATGATATAGGGCTTGTCATAGATGCTTTTTGGATTGGGAAGTCATCTAGCAAGCTTACTTACAGTATCACTGTAAAATGTGTTCATTGAGGCTTGCAGGTATGGATGTGCAAAAGATCAGAACATGGTGGCTAAAATCTCTTCTCTTTTGGTTATTATTATTTTTTTAACAACAGATGATGTTATCAGACCAATAGGGCCTTTTAATACCATAGTATGGAATCTAATCATTTTACTTTAACACAAAAAAACTGGGAATGAGAAGAGTATTCATTCCTATAGCATTGGAAGGGCAAATCAAAGCTGAATTGTATGCACACCCGTACCTAATGGCATTTCTGCGTGATGTGAAGTGTATTTTAAATTTTTTTAATCACTTGAATGATTGTAAGAGAAATCAAATAATTCTGCTGTTATTATGGATGCTACAATAGAATAGATGGATTCTGCTAGCTGTACGGGCCTTTTGAATCTTCGCATGCAAATACTGTAGCTGCTAAACATCAAGTCTCTAATACAGCATGGGGTGGTAGATTTATAAATAGAGAGGCAGACAGATGTGCCTTGTACATGTGCAGTGTTGGCTTCCACTGTCCTAGCCCCTTTCAATACCAGTATTTATTATGGCATACCAGGATGAAAACCACCAAAAATCCTGTTAAATGCTGCGCATCCACAGTGCAGTACTGACATAACATGCAACTGTCAGAGTGAGCATGACAGGGGCACTTTTATGTGACACACCGGCGTAACAAGAACAGAGTAATTAACCCTGCTGTCTTATTAAAGCTATTTAAAGATAGTGTGAGAGGTTAACTGCTCTGTCATTTCCTTAGCGTCGACCTTTGCTAAATGCTATACCCACAAGTTAATTCCAGTGTAATGTGTAATAAAATGGAGCCAACTGCGCAGGATTAAGGGGGGTAGGACCTCCTACATTGCAGGAGTCAGGTGTCTGTTAGACAGGGCTGGAACTTTCAGTTTCATCAGGATTCTATGTTGAATTCGGCTCTTAAAAATATATATTTGTAGTTTTCCTGAACTTTAACTTTAACTACCAGTAAGTGGTAAGTAAGTGTATTTAATTAATGGAAACAGGCGGGGGGAGGAGGTTTGAAAGTCTTTTAATAGCACTTGAGATAAATCTTGGTAGATAATACTAGATGTTCCAAAGTGTGCAGTAAATAGCTGAATAATACTTAAAAGCCCTTGAACACAACATTTAGTGTATTTAAAGCTTTGAAATCTTTTTTAGATGTGCTCTGAAGACCTTGAAATACAAAATTGCCAATTCCAAACATACATACCAGATCAGGGCTTTTAGTTTTAGTTTTTATCCAAAGCAACTTACAGGTGTTACAGGGCAGTACAGGGTTACAATGAAGATCAATATTTAAATACAGTATAGTTTACAGTAAGTTCAAATAATACTACTAAAATACAATATGAAATAGGATGCAACAAGTTAGGATTACAATGGTGTGTAAAGGATTTGCATGCATCAAGCTTTAAAGCTTTCATCACAGCTTAATTAATTTTCCACTCTACTTATCCTTTCCATGCATGTTTTTTTTTTTCTTTCTGGTGTGCTGCTTCTCAGTGTCCTTCAGTCTTCTAACCATGTCACTCTTTCCACATGTTCTTTCCCTTGATGCCATTGACTTTCCTTCACTTCATCTTTCTACCTCTTCCTATACGCTGCTTCTGATACAAGCCTCCTAAAAAACTTTTGGATTATATGCCAGAAAGCTCTCCGGGTGTCTCCACCAAGGTAATGAACACTTCTTTGAATAGTTCAAGAAGCTCATTATATCACATCATTTCACAAACATTTCTCACAGGAAGAGTCACTTTTCTGAATCGTGGTAGTTTGCAGGTATAATCTTCCTGTTTCCTGTGATCAAGTGCTTGTACATTATGAAGGTAGAGACTGGCAAAACAGAGCATGGCCAGATGTAACCCTGGGTTACACAACCTCAGTGCTTATTCTGTTAGTGGTTATGTTTACAACACCTTGGCACCCAGAATGCAACATTCTTTTCTAGAATTTTAATGTCATACGAACATCATCGTACTTTACTGTACTTTCCTAGATTTTGGAAATGTGGAACGGGTAGGCCAGTGCCAATTTGATACAATTAAAATTATTTCATGGATCAAAATGTGTCAAATTCAATGGACAGATTGAAGAATTATCATCTTACTGAGATAGAAATACACATCCTTTTCTCCTGCCGTTGCAAATTTTGTGTTAAGAAATGTTTATCAACTTAAAAAAAGGGGGCAGAGGGCTACATCAGAGCTTCCCACACACTTGTCTGAATAATCTCAAAACAGTTTATTCTGTTTAAACTGTACATTTTTTATTAAAACAAATTACAACGCAAAGTCGAGATATACTGTGCACACTTCCGGGTTGTGGCTGATAAACTGTACATTTCAGCCGATATAAACCCATGATGTGGTAAAAAGGGACGGGGGAATAGTGCTACAATTATACCATGCTACCTCAATTTAGTTATAAACACAAAGGTTTTTTTTTTTTTTCTAATAAGTGAAACAGACTTGTTTTTAAGTTGTCATAATGCACAGTAGAAGACAGGTCAATGTTGAATTACCTTTGATGTCAGGCTATTTGGTCAGTGAACCATTATAGACATTTTGTATGACTAGTATAGGAATTTACAACTGCTAGTTCTAAAATGAGTGAAAATGTCATGTCCATTTTTACTCTCCATAAAGTTCTTTGTAAATGCCTCTAAGACTGTGGTTTATTGTGCAGTGTAAAGTGTAAAGCGGATCAGAAAATAATGACCCCTTTTTTTTTTTTACTGTACAATCAAATCTCCTTATCTGAGTGCAGCATTCTCAGGCTGCTCAAGTGACTGCATTCCTGGGTCTGCCATACTGGTAGAAAAACAGCAGTTTACAGTAGTGTCACGTTTGGCTTATAGCAGTGTGTGTGTGTGTGTGTGTGTGTGTGTGTGTGTGTGTGCAACAGCACACAGACACACACACACACATGACAAACATAATGTTTGCTGGAACGACCTTACCTATCACCCACACCCACGTATCTAAATATCATTCAAGGTCCTGCCTACACGACTAAGGTCCAGTATCAGTAAGACTGGTTTTTCTTCTGGACTGCTTACTGAAGGTTTCAAAGGTATTGACTGTATAATATATATATATTATATATATCTATATATATATATTATATATAATATATAATAA
The DNA here is from genome assembly GCF_017654505.1 of Polyodon spathula. Classification (NCBI taxonomy): domain Eukaryota; kingdom Metazoa; phylum Chordata; class Actinopteri; order Acipenseriformes; family Polyodontidae; genus Polyodon; species Polyodon spathula. Next base: position 50,047,747 of record NC_054535.1, on the reverse strand, counting down.
TATAAATCTAATGTTATTAAATATGCACTGTTTATCAAACTCTACAATCAAAAGTATAAGAAATTATTCAATTAGATAACAGGCTGGAAGAATCAAAATGAACATTTTGCATCAGTAGTCTAAATTCAGACGGGCAATAATCACAAATAAATCATATTACATTAATTTGGTACCAGTAATTAAAAAAAAAAAAACACGTTTACGGGGGAAGAAACACTGTTTAAATGAATGAGACATTTTTGTATTTAAAAAAAATAGATGCTCAAAATGGGAAGAAAGGAACATTCTTCTTTGTAGAACACAATCCATCACTATATAGTTATGGTTCTGATTTTCATTTTTAACTGATAATAATCGATAAAACACCTCTGATACAAAAAAAAAAAATTTAAATCGGTGTATAGCCAATAAACGCAGGAAAAACACTGGAAATGGTTACTCAGTTCACATTGAGTTCGCCACTTTTCCATTTAAAAAAAAAAAAAAACCTGCTACAAGATAGCAATGTTCCTCCTTCCTGACTTGTAAATTATTGATTCGATCTGAATACTTTAAACCCGCCCCAGCTACTGAGTGGCAGCAAATTCCTACATTTCTATTGGAGACTCCGCTTGCTAGATTTAAAACGAGATTTCAATCAGGAACGGAGACTTGTTAGCGGGATTTAAAGCTATATCACAGTTAGACAGAGAGGATTTAAAACAAATTAGCAAATTGTGGCAAAATGTAAAAAGAACCCAGAAGTGACAGAAGCAGCTGATGCATAGTTCACACACCCTAGTCTCGTATCTTGTAAAGCGCTTTGTGACGGTTCACTATGAAAGGTGCTATATAAAAATAAAGATTATTATATTTATTATTAAGAGTGTGCCCATGACTATAAGGATTTTGTTAAGGAAGAACAGATTAAGTGTGCAAGCACTGGCAAGGTACTATACATATTATGAAAGAAAACATCCAAATATTTTGGAAAGTAACCAAAACCAATCATTTCATACAGTGTATAATAAGCGAAAGTCCCACAAAAAAAAAAACAAACAAACAAACATTTTGGAGTATCTCGAAAACAGATAAAAATAAGCGCGAAAAATTAAAGTAATAAAAACAGAAAAACAGAAGCCCTATATATAGTGTAACGTATTTCCCTTGTTGAGTACTTGTATACAGTAATTTGAATTGGGTGCTGTAAATACATTTTTCCTACTTCATATTACTATTATAGCTTTGTGTTTTTCTTTTTTTCTTGAAAAACTGATCTAGTTTTACTGGTACTACACATAAGACCAAATATAGAAGATACAGAAGATAAAAACTTCCACATAGGCCAACTAGAGGACCCTCAGTTTAAACAGGATGTAAGTGTTTAAAATTGTAGCTAAAAAAAGTTAAAAAGTAAAGGTGGCTGTCGTCACTTAGTGCAGAATTTATGGTGACAAGTGACCAGTGTATTGGAGTGACGCTACATTCCAGGGGATGAACATCACAGCTACTTATAAAGATGGTAAGAAATAAAAAAGACGAGTCAGATAAGTGTGCATTTAGAGCAGTGCTCAATATGAACTGCCCTGGACTGGCACCTGCAGTAGAATTAAAGTGTATTCCAGCGATGCTTATAAAGACTTTCCTGCTTTAATTGATATTGAGACACTAGTGAGTTCATTCCGAGACTCTATTGTGTTTTGGATGTCAGTTTAGGATAACAACGGGCCATGTTACTCACGTGGCAGCCAAATCTGGTTTACTGAAGCACCCTTTATGACTTAATGCAGGCTCTACATTTCATAACACATTCGGCAGAGTTGTAGCCAGCTTTGCCTCGTCTCTTCATAGACTATCAAGGGAATCCAAGACTCCTGCAGGGGAGAAAGGGTTTGTTTCGGAGAGCTGCCTTATTCACTGGAATCTAATTATTCTACTGTTTTTTTTTACAGGTCTCTTTGTATCACCCTTCAGCGGAGAGAACGCCAGAAAGACCGTCTAGGTAAGGATTTTTTTTTTTTATCTGCTGTTTGTTTCATGGAACCACTGGTTATCTAGAGCACGCCTGTAGCACACATGCAATTAAAATCATATATTGTGTGTGAAATCAAATGGTTAAATGTTGTACTACCAGTATTTCTTTTCCTTTTATCTTTGTGAATGTTGATGTGCTTTTTGTTCAAATCAGATATTGTACAGCCACATAGAAATAACAGGAAAATAAATTCCTGTGGTGGCGCTAACCCCAAAAATTAAAATCATCCCTTACTTCTCCCTTCCCTGCAGTACATTTTTGATATACACTAGATGTATTTTGTACCGATTGTGCTGCTGGCGCTATCTTTGTGGAATGGCAGATCAATGACTTTTCTTGCATTAGTCAGTGTGACTCTGCCCGGAGCAGAGCTGTCCTCCCCCAGTAGCTTGCTGTGTGTTTGTTTCCCAAGGGCACATTGCATTTGTTATGAAATCTCCTGGGTATCATAATCTGTCAAGAATGACCTGCTCAGCTGCATTTCAATACTGTATAACTGTAGCAGGGTAACGTGATGTATGATGCAAAATAAAATGGTAAATTGCTTAGAATGTCCTGAACATCCACTGGAAGCGAACAATGTAATGTAAAGCATCAGCAGGGCTCTCTGCGTTTAGATTTTTAACTACTGGCCCCTGGGGCCACTGAGCTACTGTGTTTACTGGCCCCTTGGGCCACTGAGCTACTGCTTTCACCAGCAAATATGCAACGAGCTGTTACCATATGGTAAAACTGAATTATAATAATCCTAATTAGGGATCCGTGGGTCAGTGTAGTTGAATACACAATTACATGAAAATAAAAAAAAAATATTTGAATAGCATATTACATATTTGAGTACACAAAAAACAGCCGATGCTGACGCTTAACAAGTTTTATGTCAGTCTTAAACCCGTTCTTATCTGCATATTAAACATAAAGACCATTATTAATTATGCAATGCTTGTAATAGCAACATTCTACAGTAATAGTATTCTGTTTGAAATTGTTGCTAATTTTATTGCCTTGTTTTCAGCTAATGTTAACAGATCCCTGCTTGAGTTCCTCTGTAATGACTGTACACAGCAGCTTCTGCAGCTGCTGCTAGCCAGTCGTGAAGCAGCTTCCGGGAGCATGGCACCAGCAAACTTTGAATGTCTGAACTGAAATAAAATAATATGTATAGCAAGTGCTAAAAGAAGTAATCCAGACTTGGGTAGCATTGAAATTAGAAAGGTAATTTAATGTTATGATGAATATAAATACATCCTAAATGTTAAGCAGAACAACGCAGTGACTGATAAGAAAAGGCAAGATAGTTGGAGTTGGAAAGGAGTTATTTTTTGTTATTTACTGTTGACTTTCTGTGAATGGATGGAGTAACGTCAACATTTGCACTGGCCATTAAAAGTACAACCAGGTATCCTTGTTTTGAATTATTTACAGGTTATTGAATAAACAAAGTAAGTTGACAAAGATTCATCTGATGTCAGTACTTGATGGTTAGTTGTAATTAGTAATGTTAAACTATTGTAATGTTGGACTGTTCTATTGTTTTGGCCAGGTTACAATATTTACACTGTTAGGATTCATTTATAAATATTATTTGTTAGAATTAAACAGATGGTGTTATTTTATTCTGAAAACATTACACCAAAAATTATTTTTGTGATTTGCGTAATATTACGCTACTGTTGCTTTAATTGGAAGAGCTATGCGCTGTGACGTTGCTGCTCATTGAGTTCTGTATTTTAATTCAGTAAACAAAAGGAAAAACTTGTGCCTAAAGAAATAGGGTACAGAGTGAAGAAACCTCGTCTTGGACATTGTTTGTACACTTTGTGAACCTGGCCTAACTTTACCGGCTTACACTGTTATGTTGTCTGCTTGTGCACACGCTTTTGATTTTTATTCTTGGGAGCATAAGGGACCAGAGTCCGGTAATCGAATACATAAAAATGTTGTACCCTGTGTATTTAAATAGGAAACTTTTAGAAATTTCCATCCCTAATCCTAATAATAAACACTACTAAAACAATATTAATAATACAAAATAATAACCCTACTCAGAGCGTTGTCGCTTGTGTAGCCTCTCCCAAGTCAGCGCCAATCTTGCTGAGTGATACCAGCGAGTCCTGGAAAGGTTGTGAATGGCATTTTTGACAGAACTCATCGGTTCCCAAATCAAGAAGTTAGACAATTCGATCACGTATCTGGGTGTCGATCTGGACATCTTACTGTGATACTGGATATGATGTAAACAAAATGTTGAATTCACAACAAATAAAGCTGCTGTTTTATCTGCAAGTCTGGGAAACTGTCGCCAAAGAAGGCAGAACATTACTTTTTATTCACTGTCATAATGGAGACAGATGATACCAACACCCTAAATGTTCATCTTCATTTTTTTTTTTTCAGAATTACTTTCTTTATGCTTTCCTTTTGGCTTATTGGTTGCTTAGTTGTACAAAACCCGATTTGTAAAAGATTTGCCATGTCACAGGAATGAGTACCAACACAGCACTTTGGTACATAGTCTCAGATTATGACTGTACAACAAATATGGCGTACGGTGGGAAAGTTTAGTTCATAGCTAGGTTTTTAAAAAAATGGTTTGTAAATTAGTTTTCAGCTTTTTGGCACACTGACCCATTTTCCTGGATTCATGAAACGGAAGCCATGTGCACTGTATATATATATATATATATATATATATATATATATATATATATATATATATATATATATATATATATATATATATATATATACACTAGTTAAATGTAACCGGCCCAGTCGGGCCTGTGGTGCTTCATAACTACAGGCCAAACTGCGATCTCTACCGGCGCCAGGCCATGGTTAATATCGAATCCTGATCAGTGATTTATTTCTCTCTTATTTAGCTCGGCAAGTGACTATAGAAAAAGACGGAAGTCTGAGCCTTCTGTAAGTGATCAGAGAGCACACAGCAATCAAAATGCAAATCAAACCTCGCCAAGGGCTGCCGACATACAGGGGAAGAATAGCATGCTCAGAAAGCCATTTACTAGTTCTTCCCCCTCTTCTCCATCTAGAGCGAAAGGTAAGAATCAGCTCAAATTGTTTAGGAGAGTCGCTTGTATCCCATAGAAACTGCAAATCAGAAAAAGTTGAAAGTAGAATGTATATGTTCTCGGATTCTGAACTGACGCTTGATTTCAAATACCCTTTAAAATGCTGATATTGTAAGATATGATTTTTTCCGTGGTCTCGGGTCTTTTAAGCTGAGAAAGGCTTTTATCTGTGCATAAATATTTTAGACTTTTTATTTCCTTAAAATATTGAAATAATGTTGTTTGTAATGCATAGTGAAATAGTTTGTACTTTAATCATTTTGTTTTTTGCAGATGCATGTCTTAAAGGAAAATAGATATTTTAGTGACTGAGTTTTGTATGTGCATGGCTTGAAGGAACTTAAATATTTACCAACAGTGTTTAACTAATTATAATAGTTTGTATATGTTTTTTTTTTATGTTACCAGTAAATCTTTGACTATAAATTGACCTTTGCAGCATCAAGTGGAGGGTATTTATTGGCTGCATACTATACCTGTCTTTATTTTTTCCTTTCCTTTTCAAAAATATACATTTTCTTCCTTTCTCCCTTCTGCTTATAACCAAATGTCTTTGAGAACCTGTTAATCTCTTCTCATGTCTTTCTCTTGTCATGCTGCTCCATGGATTTCAAAGGTGGGGATATTAGCAAAATGTACTCATCCCTTTTAAGTTGTTCAGGTCCCAGCCAGAATGCCTCACATGCGTTAGACTACAGTTGCGATCACAATCAGCCTTTCCCGGTCACTCCACTGGGCTCAAAGAGGTCAATCAGTTTCAAGAACGGATGGCAAATGAACCGGCAAGATGCAGAAACTTGGAGTAGCGCAGAAGAAACAGTATCGCCAAAGCCGAAGTCTCGCAGCTGCGACGATCTTCTGACAGATGAACAAGAGAGTTTAGCTGAAATGCAAACGAGGTCTGAAAGTGTGGGGTCACTGATGTGTGACGAAGAACTCAAAGATTCCTATTTTAGGGTGTGCTCTGAGGGATCAGAGCCCCGCAGACCCAGAGCTCGACATAGATCAGCACACAACGCTCCAGGATTCTTAAAGCTGTACAGGAAGATGCACCACATCAACCGAAAAGACTTGTTAAGCTCTGAGGTGATTTGCTCAGTAAAATCCAGGATATTACAGTATGAACAAGAACAGCACAAATGCATGCTTGCAGGCTGGAGAGAGTTCAGTGAGGAGGTTCCCAGAGACATGGTGCCAACAAGGATTTCTGAATTTGAAAAAATGATCCAAAAATCCAAATCCATGCCAAATCTTGTTGACGAAACATTATCTGATGGTACTTTAGACTCCTCTAAAAGGGGAACATGTCCCAAGCGCCGCTTTTCCATTGAGTCATTACTGGATGAGGAACATCCAAACAGAAATCCCACTGAGGGGCAAAAGCAGTTCTACAAGTCAAAAACTGTGGTGCCAATTCACATCGAAGTCACCAATGAACATCAGCAACTGACAGCATCCCAATTTGACTACTCGTGCAGCGAGCGTGACGCAGTGGTGTCCGACCTCAGTGACTTTGTTCAGATCGAGGGTTCTTCATTTTGCAGCGATAGTGACTTTGATCATTTCTCCTTCACCTCTTCGGAAAGCTTTTACGGGTCAGGCCACCATCATCAACATCACCACCATCACAAACACCTGGTCAGCTCCTGCAAGGACAGATGCCCAGCCTCCAACACCAGGTTCACCACTATGCTTAAACACGAAAGGGCTAAACAAGAAAGGAAGCAGCAGCTAAAGAAAGAAGAAGCCAAGTCTGGCTTGTCAAAGTTGGCATTCCTAGTCAGCCCAGTGCCTTTCAGGAGAAAAAAATGCTTGCCTCCTCAAAAACGAACTCAAAAACCACAATCAAAGACCTCAGTGTATGAAGCACTGGACTCGGCTTTAAAGGACATCTATGAACACATTAAAGCTGAAAAAAGGAGGGGGAGCCTTCCAGATAACAGTATATTACATAGACTCCTAGCAGAACTGCTTCCTGATATTCCTGAAAGAAACTCCTCCCTCAAAGCCATGAGGAGGAGGAGCCCTTTAAAACAGCCTTATCAACAGCAGCCCCAAGATGGCCTTGTGAATTATACTTCATACCAGACGGATTCTGAAAGATTACCCCTCAGTTCTTCGTATCAAGATATGGACACCAACAACAACCAAGGGAACGATCATGCACAGTGTTATCAAGGTGGATTATACAAACCCCATTTTGCTTAACGTGTTTGAACTCTTTACCCAAGTTTCATCCCACCCATTTCCCATATGTGTCTTGTAGAAAGTCCTGAAACCTAAGGATAAAAAGTCAACTGTAGATATAAACAACTGTTGTTATAAATACTACTATGGCAAAGGGACATTCTTTTGAAAAGAATATCGTTTTAAATGTATAAAACTAGCAAGAAACACTACTATGCAGTTGCATCTTGTTAGTTTTACACTTATATTTTTTATGTCTCAGAATATTTGCCTTTGAACTCAAAATACAACTCTATATATATATATGAAAAGCCAGTGACTTTAATGGTACTGCCATTAACTTTGATGTCCTTTCCCATTAATGTTATCCTTTGCTTTTTTCCTGTCTTTTGCATTCTTCGGGTACTTGTTTTTCTTCAAGCATACTCAAGGGCTGCCTTTTGATGTCAGATATGCATCCATTTCCATTTTGTCTGTCTGATGTAAAGTGCATTCACTCATATTCATTCACAAACATATTACTATACAGTAATTATTATTATTTGTTGTTATTTCTTTTAAAGCCTTGATCAGCAGTACAATGAATCTGTCTCAAGCAATTTATTCCAGTGATTAAGCACTTAATAGTAGAAGTTACTAAAAGTTAGACCAGAACCATGTTGGGTTTAATTACACTATGTAACACAATTTTTGTTCCTGGGTAGTAAGTGTTATTTCCTAATTGCTTATGCCTCAAAAGTATAGAAAATGGCTATTATTCCCCACAAACTTTGCTTTTGTGACCAGGACAGTGATATTTTGAAATGTACCTATTTCCAATGAGAAAACGGGCGAATTTGTGTCTTTTCGTTCACATAAAGTCAGAAAAAACAACATATGAATTCAAATTAACATGTATTTATACTAAAGTAATACAAAAATGACTACAAAAGATTTAGAAGTGAGTAGTTTTTCGAGATTTACGATTATACTGTAAATCACTTTCACGAATCAGCCCCCAAATGTAGTCTCCCATCATGTTCTCGTTATACTGTCCTTGGTAGCAGTGTTCAAAGTCCAGTATATCCTGGTGGAAGCGCTCGCCTTGCTCCTCCGAGTACGCTCCCATGTTCTCCTTGAATTTATCAAGATGAGCATCAAGGATATGGACTTTGAGGGACATCCTACAGCCCATTGTGCCGTAGTTCTTCACCAGAGTCTCAACCAGCTCCACATAGTTTTTGGCCTTGTGATTGCCCAGAAAGCCCCGAACCACTGCGACAAAGCCGCTTTCTCCTTACTAGTGAGCTTCTTGGAGAATTCATTGCACTCCAGGATCTTCTTTATCTGTGGTCCGACGAAGACACCAGCTTTGACCTTTGCCTCAGACAGCTTAGGGAAGAAGTCTTGAAGGTACTTGAAGGCTGCCAACTCCTTATCTAGAGCTCTGACAAATTGTTTCATAAGGCCCAATTTGATGTGCGGTGGTGGCATCAGCACCTTCCGGGGGTCCACCAGTGGCTCCCGTTTGACGTTGTTCCTCCCCACAGAGAACTCGGTCCGCTGTGGCCAGTCCCGCCTGTGGTAGTGCGCCTTGGTGTCCCTGCTGTCCCAAACGCAAAGCTAGCAGGGAAACTTGGTAAAACCGCCTTGGAGACCCATCAGGAATGCCACCATTTTGAAGTCTCCTATGACCTCCCAGCCGTACTCATCATACTTCAAGGCGTCCAGCAATGTCTTGATGCTGTTGTAATCCTCTTTGAGGTGCACCGAGTGAGCCAGGGGAAGAGACGGGCACTTGTTACCATTATGGAGCAGCACGGCTTTGAGGCTCCTGGATGAGCTGTCAATGAAGAGGCAGCACTCATTCTGGTTACAGGCGATTTCGATTGCCTCGAACAGACTGGTCACATTGTGGCAGAAGCAGAGCCCATCTTGACGGGTGAAGAAGCTGGAAAAAGGTTGGTGATGCTTCCTCTGATCTGATACTTGCACACTTTCATCCAACAAGTTCTACTGCTTGAGCCTAGACTTCAAAAGCTCGGCATTAGAATTGGTGAGACAAATATCTCTGATCAAGTCGTTGAGGTCTTTTTGGTTGGGGTAGTATGGGTTTCTCTCCTCAACTCCACCTCTGAAATTGTTATCTGGATCTACAACGTCTTCCTCTCTCTCTGACTTGCTGTTCTCTTCTAAAGACAGCTGCTCTCTCTCCGGAGGAGTGGGTACGGGGAGCTCATGGCAGTGTGGCACTGGGACGATGGATGAAGGAAGGTCCGGATACGTGATAGCAGGTGCATTCTTGCCAGTCCGACGTTTGGAAGGGTCCACCATGCAGAAGTAGCAGTTGCTTGAGTGGTCAGTGGGTTTCCGCCAAATTCTTGGGATAGCGAACTTCATGGCTCTCTTTTCCCCTCTGTACCATCCTACAAAAATACATTTATTTCACCCATGACTAATGTGCAAGAGATTCTCGCAACATTTTTCATCTATGATATATTTTTTCAATTACATTGAAAATTGTAAAACATTTTAAAATTAAAAACTTTTACAATTTTAAAAATTTTAACAAATTTTATAACATAAAATTCCGAGCAACGATTGTCCATCTTACCTTCCAGAGATTTTTTGCAGTGCTCGCAGGTGAAATGAGGTGCCCAGGGTTTGTCTTGATCCCCGACAGTCATGCCGAAATATGCCTTGTAGGCCTCACACATCTTAGCAGATGCTTCCACAGAGTACTTTTTCGCTCTTGTCTTGATAAATTGGCTGCAGACATAGCAAAATGCATCTGCCGGATGCTTGCAGCCTCTTGATGCCATCTCAGAAAAATGCAGATATGTATCCACTTAGGCAGCTGGAACTAAACTGAACTGGTGGGCTTAAGGCCCCTGTATTTATACTACTATTTATATTACTGGAAAGTTCTAGAAAGTTCTAGAAGTTAGTCCAAGTTTACTCAGCACTGAATCTATCTGGAATGTTCTGGAAAATAGGTAAATTTCAAAATATAATTGTCCTGGTCACAAAAGCAAAGTTTGTGGAGAATAATAGCCATTTTTTATACTTTTGAGGCATAAGCAATTAGGAAATAACACTTACTACCCAGGAACCAAAAAAAATAATAAATAAATTGCTACACAGTGTTATCTTTGGGTTTGTACATTTGGGTTAGCGATTTTGCCATGTCAAAAAGAAAACAGCACATTACTAACAACATGTTTAGGTCACATTTTCCCATACAATTTGATTTGGTAGGTGAAGTTTGAAACTGTATTAGTATATGAGGATGTTTTTGAACAGTTTTGACATCATACATGGAGAAGAAAATAAGCACTTTATACTGTGTTATGAAAAAATATTTTACAGTTAATATTTTTTTTTTATTTTTTGATGGCCTTCTAAACATGAAATGTATCTGCTAATAGAAGCAGCCAGTGATATATGATAATTGCAGTTTGGAGCAGCTGAAGAAGAGTTTTAAATGATGGCCAGTCTAAAATGGGTCTGCATTCCTGCACTGAATGATATATATTCCTCTGCTATTTTTACGCATCTCTTTTAGTTAAAGATATATGTGTGCGTCACTATTCATGCGTATACACTATATTGCAAACTGTTCTAATAGGAAACACATAAACAGAGATTGTGGCCTGTTCACAAAACTGCAGCTCTGATTGTTAACAATCTGTGTATAGGGTTAAAGAGTGTTTTGAATCACAAACTCCAAACTCTTTTTCGATGCATCCAAGAATCCCTAACATTTTTTCTATAGCATTAGCAGGGTTTCAAGTTTTAAAAGTATGGGCCCAATGACACATATATTTAATACCAAAAGGGTTTTCAACTATCCCTATGGATCAGAATTCAAGGCCTGGTGAGCCATTATAGAAACACAGTTGGTCACGAAGTCTGAGCTCTAATTTGCAGATCACCAGTACCTTGAGACTTGGCAGAGCAGTTATGCCCTGGAACGCTGTCAACACAAGAACATCGAAACGAAGCAAAAATACTTAGATCTGTCTCAGTTGTAAAGGTGACCTAAGAAATATAATGTTGACCTAATGATGTCTTTATATCAGAACAATGTTATAAAGAAATAAAACCATTCAATATTCACTACAAGGGCCATTAGGATCCTAAAATCCCCTGCATGTACACTAATGAGCTGTTACCATGTGGTCCCACTATTGATTAAAGGGTTGATGTAAACCGATTTAAATCCAAACCACAGGTAAGCTAATCTTATCAGACTGATTCAAGAAGATTCCAATCCTAATGTACACCCCATCGTTATGCAGTTTTAAGTACAGCCTATGCAAGTCAACAATAACTAGTGAAACACAGCACTTGGTGTCTGTCGATTAAATGTATTGGATTTCCATTCACATTGTGCCATTTTATTTTGCATAGCTCGGGAATCCTCTAGGGGCTTTTCCTCTTTTGCTGATGTGGGTCGATATAATCCAACAAGAGGAACACCAGATAGAGAGGTAATGAGTCAGTTAGATTACAAATCACAGCAGTGTTTGTCAGACTCTACTTCCAGTGTACACAGCAGTTTATAGAAATAATTGTATTTGAGAGATGTATGTACTGTTATGGAAAATCCCCAGGACCTTAGCCTGGCATAGATTTATGAAACCTTCCATGTGATGTTCATATACAGATTTTATACCTAGTGGTTCACAGTTCAAACAAAGTTTATTGCTTGTCAGCTATCTGATGGCATATGATTACTGCTTGAGGTTTTTACACATAAATCAGTCATCTTTATGATGATTTCTTTAGCCAACTTTAGCCAATTGTTGCTTTTTTATTTTTTAATTGTGCCTCTTAATGTAGTTACTTTCAATCTATTCTTTATTGTTGATCAGCTATATTAATTTGTAATGTAATAATACATGAAACTTACAGAAGTTACATTTACAAATGTTTACCCAGATATTACTGGGTTACTTATTATTAATGTTCTCTTATATATTTGTATATTAATTTTTTCAGAAGCAGCAAGCCAGAGCAATATATGACTTTAAGGCTCAAACATCAAAGTGAGTAGTTTTCAATTTGCATTTTTTGATATGGGCCAAATAGGCAAAGTCCAATGAAAACGCTAATACCATATAGTGCACTGGGCACCTGAGTGACGCATCCAGTAAAGGCGCTCCACGTGGAGTGCAGGATGCGCCCTATAGCCTGGAGATCACCAGTTCGAGACCAGGCTATTCCACTGCCGACCGTGGACGGGAAGTCCCAGTAGGTGGCGCACAATTGGCTGAACGCCGCCCAGGGGGAGGGGCTTAGGGTGTCCTCTGCTCACTGTGCACCAGTGACCCCTGTAGTCTGGCCGGATGCCTGTGGGTTTGCCTGTAAGCTATACGCTTTAGGTCTGAGGTGGCTGCATGGTGAACCTGCAGTGTAAAAAGAAGCAGTTGGTTGACAGCACACACTTCAGAGGAAAGCTTGTGGTCATCTTCACTGTTCCCGAGTCAGCATGGGGGTGGTAGCGATGATCTGAGCCTAAAAATAATTGGGTATTCTAAATTGAGAGAAAATACAAAAAATAACTGGCAACTCCTGCAATGCTACGATAGTTTTTATAGCTAAATTGTACTTAATTGTACTGAAAAGTGCGTATCCAGTCTTAAGAGACAACAATATATTCTGTGTATAAATAAAAAATAAAGACAGGAAGTTTTAAAAGAAAGAACAGTAAAAAGATTAAAAGTAGCCTTTGAAGGCTGCCAAGCAACCATTCTAATTAAAAAAGAAAGGTGTATTCTTCTGCTAGCTAAATCAATGACCACACAAAGCACTGCCTCTCTTACATGCACTCACCTTGTCTTTCCTTCTTGCTACTCAGAAATGGGGGGATTGCTGAAATGGTTGATAACCTCAGTTACCTATAGGAATAGATTTAACCTGGGAACAATGCCTTTCAGGGAACTGACATTCAAGAAAGGAGATACGGTCTATATCCTCAGGCAAATCGATCAAAACTGGTATGAGGGAGAACATCATGGCCGAGTGGGGATCTTCCCTATTTCATATGTTGAGGTGTGCTATTTATTTTCATTGTTTTTTTTTTTTTGAGGGGGGGGGTATGTACAGTAGTCCCTAAAACGACTCAGCATGTAACTCCCTTATCCTAATTTCTCTCTTTTAAGAAACTATCATCGACAGAAAAATCTCAGCCAGCAAGACCGCCCCCGCCAGCACAAATAAGAGAGATAGGAGAAGCTGTGGCCAAATACACCTTCACAGCAGACACTAATGTGGAGTTGTCACTGAGAAAGGTAGCATGCTTGTTTAATGTGCTAGATTTCAATACATTTTCCGGGTAGTTCGAAGATATGTGTACTATACAGATTTTAAGTAAGATACTGATCTCTGTCACAAAATGATGCCTCCTTTTGTGCTTTCACATAAAAATATGCAATGTTTAACTAATTGATGACATCGTGTCCTCTGTTTACCTCATACAAAATTGGGTCAATTTGAATTCCCTTTTTAGTTGAAGGAGAGCGTTCTTGGAAAATAATATCTAATGTGAATCAATACATTTTAACCCAATAAAGGTCAATTCACATTCATTCACATTATTGCATTAATGGGATACATTATATAATTAACATTTTCCTACTACTTAATCCATTATCTGTTTCACATGCTATTTCGTGTGCCTATATATGATTCTCTGTTCTGCTTGGATCATTGCTTGCAATGCTTATGAAATGTTGATTGTGAGAGGAAGGGAAGCATATTGATGTTGCACGGGCTTCAGCAGTGGGCTTCAGTGCACAACACAGCACTAATATGATAATATACACACAAACCGCCTGGAGGGAAGTGAGGAATAGTTAGTAAGCATGTTAAGAAACAACAAAAGAGAACCATACAGAACATGTTAAATAAGATATTACATTTCCCAAAATTTGGTTAAAAATGTTGAGACTGACTAAAATAAACCCCTGGTTTGTGAAAAATGCAGTGAATGTTTTCTTGTGAGAGGGTTTGTGTTTTTAAATTCTGAAATGTGGCATTTCATTTTTAGGGAGAGAGAGTAGTACTTCTTCGACAAGTGGATCAGAATTGGTATGAAGGAAAGATACCTGGAACCGGTAAACAAGGCATATTTCCAGTGTCATATGTGGATTTCATCAAGAAGGGCTCAAATAGAAACCCAGGCGACTGTCCAGATCCATCAATACCTCAGAGCTATTCCAGTGATATGATACACACCTTAGCTGCTACAAAGGTAGGAATGACTTGTTGTTTTGTAATGCAGCCATATCTTTTCTCCAGGAAATCTCTCTTCAATGAGATGGGTTTATTCTTATTTTTTACTTTGTTGGAGTTTGTACATCTTTTTCTATTTGTGCTAATGAAGACCTACTCAGATGCACAATTTTGAAACAATTTGCAACAGTTGTTATGTACAGTAATATTGGGTCTGGTCTGATGTTTTAATCTGTGGTTGTGGTAGTTTAAAACACATTTCCTGTCTTTGTTTTCATCACTGCTGAACATAACAGTGTTGTATTTGCTGCTAAATTATATGTTCGAGGCACAGTCGTCCTGTCTTTTACAGCAAGTGAATTATGTGTCTGCTCATCCCTCAGTCAGTCAGGTCATCTCAGCATGGTAATCGAGCTGAAACTTAGAAATGACTTGGCTTTGTTAATACAGAACCCTTAGCTTCAACCAGGGTCAGGCACAGGCAGGTACAATGGGCCTCATCATTTTCATTGTTGTAGTTACCACCAATTCTAATGTAAGATATGGAGGACAGATGATGTTTCTAAGGGTGACTCAAGAGAGACAGTTGTGAATTGAAATATGCAATACATGTTTTTAAAACTGACCTTGTTTTTCTTTTTTAAATTGCTTTGATTACGCTGAAGAAATTAGCTGGCATGCTAGAACACCCATACCCACACTAGAAACAGAGGCGGTTTCATGGTTTTCAGAGAGATAAAGTATCATCATTTGTCTTCTGTGTAAGGGAAACTTTGTGAACTAATCAAAATGAAATGTTTGTGGTGTGAAGTATGTCAACTGTAACAATCCCACACTAAGGGGGCCTTTGTTCAGTTATTTATATGAATGTGGAAGTCCTTTTCATATTGGAGATTTGATTTAAATTAGTACTGGGTTTTAAGTAATGTAGCAGTAGCACTTTCATGATTATTCAAGTTTAGTTTTGTTGCAGGTCTCAATCTACAATTAGGTCAATTTAGATTTGCCAGAAATGTTACTTCTACCTATAAGTAGTTACGTTTGTGGGTTTGTTCTTTCGTAATTTCCTTTTAAAACTACTACTTTCTTTTCTTTATTTACTTTTCCTACATGTCCTGCTGTTTCTAAGTTATACCTTTTCTTTCCCAAGACTTCTTCCCACCCAAGGTTCAGTACTCCATCCCCTACTCTCAGACATCACTCCTCACCTTCCCTTATTCCACAAAAAAATCCTGATATCCAAGCTATCACCAGTGAGTGGCTCTCCCTGACTGTTGGGATGTCTCCCTCCAGCACTCCTGCCCCCACTCCCCCTCCCTTCCCAAGCAGCCTCCTGTCTGGCTTGGAAGAGCTCAACTCTTTGGCGCCACTGGCTTCTACTTCACTAGGAACCTCTTCTCCAAGAACCATCACTTCTCAAGTTCAGAAAGGGCATTTCATTCCAATCACATCTTCCAAAGCCTTCTCCAGCTCACCTCAAACCATCCACTCACCAGAGCCGTATCCCGTCCCAAGATCATTATCACTGTTCCTCACCTCCTCGCCGCTACACGAACACACCCACAAGTGTGGCAGTGGCATGACCCTTGATGAAAACAAAACAAAGGACATTAGTGAGAAGCAGTCCAGAAATGCCATAGATGTTGAAAAAAAAGAGGTTAGTTTCTCTGACACCACGGAATTGTACAAGCACAGAGAAACTGGTCATTTAGTCATTTCAGAGTCTTCTGAGCCTCGCTCCTCAGACACGACTCTGCAGGTCAGGGAAGACCAGGAGGAGGAGCTTTGCAAAGAGCTGCTGTCTATCATCCAAGGAAACCAAAACAGGGAGTTGCAGAAGGACACAGGGTTTTACAGACGAGCAGCAGATGTACTGGAGGAGCTTCCCAAACTCTATATAGAGGAAGAACCTTGTGAAACCAAAAAGACATCCACTTCATCTAAAAGCATAGCGCGTGTGACTAGTGAAGACTCCAAATCAAGACATAGTCAGAAAGAGGTACAGCCGAAAAACAAAAAAAGGGTCTTTGTTATGTGAATACCATATTTTAACTTAAAAATATAGCTTTTTGTATAAACAAACAAGTGAATACTGTGAATAATCCAGCCTTACTACAGGATGCTCTTATAGATAACACGATTCCCTTTGCTTGTTGTAATATTTTAATTAATAATGTAAAAGAAATATTATCTTTTTATATTGTTTTATCTAACACATCTACTTGTGCTTCAGTACATACAGTACCTGAATCCTTATTTTTCTTCTACAAATGATGTATTCCTGATATTTAATGATTTTATTTGTTCGTTTATTTTTAATGTCTGCATTAACTGTTTCACTAGGCCTCTGCCTCTCCAGGCGTGTCTCCACCGCTTTCTTCCTCTCCCTCAAACCTCCCGTTCGTTTCTTCATTATCGGTACACTCTTCAAAGTCCTCACCCTCTGCATCTCCCCAGCCTGCTGTCACGCATTCCCCCCCTCTCTCCTCAAAACTCTCTCCCCGACTGGAGTCTAGGTCTCCGAAATTGAAGGTAAAGAAAAGGAACTGCTGAGGCTTTGAAGAGTTTTAATGTGCTTTTTTCATTCGTTGGACCCCCAAGTGTCTTATAATTTGAGCATGGCAGCAAAATAAAATCAGTACAAAAATGATAATACATAAATATTTTGATAGGTTCAGTCAAGAGTAAGCCTTCAGCAAATTGTTTAATGTAGCTAAATGTTTGATAAATGACTGGCTCACACTTGCCCATAAGGGAAAAAAAAATGGATAACCTCATCCTGAAAAGAAAATTAATGAAGAGACTGACCGATTCACAGTTTGTGTTACTAGGGTTTGGCAGCCAATTAAGCTTGAAATTAGAGCTGTTCCGATGATGGTTTTGCTACTTCTTAGACATATAATTCTGTGACGTTCTATTAGCAGTGTTCAATTTATTTATTTATTTGTCTTGGATTGGATTTAAAAATGAAGTAGTGCCATCTGCTGTCCAGTAATAAGTAGTGCCTTATTTACTAAATGTGCCAGGCTTTCCTGTAACTAAAAGGTAACACTTCAAAAAACAATATTTGATTATGATCCATGATTGATTGATGCATGAGAAAATGTTCCATATTACATCAAATATGCGATATATAACATACACAATTGGGCTTGTTGCATAGGGCCTGTAATGTGCTGCAAAGATGGATCACTCAAGTACCGTGCATGCCGGCCTTTAAACATGTACAATATGTTTGTTTTTAAACCCTTAGACGTAGTGCAATATTTAAGTACATTTTATCCAAGATTGTGTTACAAAACTTCTTAATTAGGGACATGCACACATTTCTAACATGAGAAAGTTCTGTATTTCTGTTTGGGTGTTTTCTATGATAAAGGCTTACTTAGTCTTTTGGTTCTTTCAGCCTGCTTTAAAATGTGATGTTGTAGTTGTTGGTAAACCTCCTCGTAGCCCAGTGATGTCCAGGAGATCCTGCGGCTCACCAGTTAGAGGTCAAAGCTTTTCACCGTCTCACAGGGTAGGGTGGTGTGTGCACCCTGTGTGTGACTGCAGCAGCTGTGGTTGTCGCTAAATGCGTCTGTTTTATAAACTTTAAAGTTCATGTATCCCTTTCTGCAGCTTTGGTTTTAATCTAATGTATGCTTAAGACTAAACTGCCAATAAATTAACATATGAAAACAATTGTTAATATACATAACATTAATTGAAGATCATTCATTCAGGGATACCTTTAGCTTTAATGGCCTGTCTTTCTGTGTGCTTTGAAGTCCAGCACTGTGATTTACAATAAAAAAACAAAACAAGAACATATTTTTGATATTATGCACGTTACTGAACTGTTTTATTTGTGGGTGTGGTGGTCCCTGTTGTACATGTGAAAATGTGTCTTTTTGTTTGAAAAAATCTGCATGAGCTTCTAAGTGATACTGACAACAGCGCAAATATTGGGGCCTTTAAGAAACAGTTTATCAAAGCTTTTATATATATATATATATATATATATATATATATATAATATGTATTGTAGTTATGTATATATTTTAAGTTTTTTTTTTGTCGAATTTAATTTAAACTGGACCAATCAGCTGGTTTTATTACCATCTGATTTAATTTGCACTGAATATATATATTCAGCGCAAATGCAATATACATTATATAAAAAACAACTGGGAATTTGATTTATTTTTTTTTTAATTTAGTCGTCATCAACAGTTTTTTATCCCGGTTTTCTCCCCAGTTTGGAATGCCCAATTATTATTTGTATCCCGGTTCACCTCTGCAACCCCCCAGCGACTCGGGAAACGGAGGCTGAAACACGCGTCCTCCGAAACGTGGGCCTGCCAATCCGTTATTTTTCGCACAGCGGATCTACAGCGAAGCCACCAGACCCATAGTGCCGTAGGACAACACAGATCTGAATGGCTCCACTGCAGACCCGCAGGCGCCCTATCAGCCACAGGGGTCGCTGGTGTGCGGTGAACCCTGGATTGTCCTGCCGACCTAAGCCCGCTCTACCCGGGCGGTGCTCGACCAATTGGGCGCCGCCCCCTAGCAACCCCCGGTCACGGTCGGCAATGACATGGATTCAAGCCTGCATCTGCAGGCTGTACGGCTCATCCTGCACTCCATGTGGAGTGCCTTTACTGGATGCATCACGCGGGTGCACCAAATAGGACAATACAAATTTAAACACAGCATGCTGATTTAATAATGCCGGATGTGTTGCTTTGTAAAAGAGAACAGTTGTGAAAGAAATGCATGTTCAGTACATATTTTGACGCAGAGGGATTGGCTTGCATACTGTAGAAAAAAAATACAATTTTATGTGTACTGGTTTTTCTTCATAGAATTGTTGAATAATGTTTTCTGTGTGTACGCAGCTTAAAAAAGGTGTGCCTGCAAGGTCAAGACAAGCAGAATTTTCCCCAAAATTTCTTCCACAACAGGGGAGTACCCACTTAGCCCACATTTGGCCTTGAAATTCCTGTGTTTTTATAAACCTGCAGTGTGGTTGCTGTAGCTTTTCTTGGAATGCTGCAAAATTATTTATAAATAGGGCTTGAATTTTTTTTTATTTACTTATTTATTCTCCAGGGGTGTTTTTCTGGTTGTATCATTACTTTGCAAAATTGGTTACTATTGGGGATAAAACAAATAAACAGCACTCAGATATACTACATTTCAGTTTCTAACACACATTATACATAATTATAATTTAAAAAGGTTAACTTACTGTGTGGGAGTGCAGATGTCTGCCTAGTAGGATTGAGGAAACAAACATTGCAAACTACTGTAAACAGATCCCACACAGGTTGTGTAACTTTTCTCAGAAATTACAACTTTGCAGTTTCTTCAACCAAATACTAATTTTCCTTTACATACTGGCTAACTGATTTGGTTTTATGCCTCATTGTAGTTTCACATTGTTATCAACTGCACACGATGACTGGACCGTTGCAAAGCCAGCCTTTCTATAATGTCTGCCTTCTGCAAACAATGTTGAATGCAGAAACCCCTAGAGCATGATTACACAAGTAGTGTTTTTCTTAATTGTAAATGTCTGTGTTTTATCAGCACAAATTTTTTTTTTTTTTTTTTTTACTAAACATGTCATGGGGGGGTTTTACTGTAAGTTATTATCAGTTCAAATGGAAAATTACAAGCCCTATTTATAATGTACTGTTTGTGGGGACACTCTTAACAGTTTTTTTTATATGTATTTAGATTTTATATTTGATATTTCAGCCACAACTGCCAGTCTTAGTTCAAGACAACTTGCAAAGTGGGGGAGAACCGTAAGTATTTTATTTTTATTTTTTAATTTCAACTCTTAATTGTTGCCTATATTTAAAAAAATGAATCGTGTTATACTAGAACCGCCTGAAAAAGAAAATCACAATAATGTTTGGTTGTTGAAATGGCAGATTGGTAATCTATTCAAAAAAAGTTGTGCAAACATTCTTCTCTCAGTCTTACTCTCTTATACTATGGCTCCTAAATGCAGAATTGTTGTACAATATTATTAACCTTTAAAATTGCATGACTTTTTCTAGTTAGTTACTTCTTTTAGACTCCAACATTCTACTTTTTATAATTTGCCCTGCACATTTTCAATCCACCATACAAATTTGTCTCCAAAAATGGTAATACTGGATTCTGCCGAATCAACACAGAGGGGGCGTAAATTAATGGTGAAAATTTTACTTTCAGCTAAAAGTTGGGGGGGCGAAATCATTCAAACTGGGGCACTGACTCGGCAGAATCCGGGTATTTTGTATGTTTTCCAACATTTAAAATTATTTTAAAAATAAAGAAGCACATACAGTACTGCCGGAGGGATTATTGCATTGCGCCTCTGTTTTTCTAGGTTTCAGGCGTTATACAATTATACTCCTAGGAATGAAGATGAGTTAGAACTCAACGAAGGGGATGTTATTGATGTCATGGAAAAGTGTGACGATGGGTGGTTTGTTGGTAAGTGTAACATCTATGGTTTGAATAAAAATGCTTTCTTTGTAACTGTCTCTCTGTCTCTCCCTTCTTGGGGGGCTGGTGGGCCTTGGAGGTCCCACCCTGTGACCCTGGGTCAAACAATGTAACCATTCCATACTGCAGGTTTATACCACACCTATTAATGATTCACCACATTCTTTGGATCTTTGGTTTTTTTACCTTAAAGTCATCCAAGATATAACACTGATGATATGACTAATAAGAAGTTTTCTTTGACATTAAACTGGTATTTGAAATAGCTGTTACAAGAAGTTTGATCTGGTCTCAAAATGTCTAATTCAATTAGGAAGCATTCAAACACACTTAAATAATGAAAGAAACACAAGCAATTGAAGTGCATTAATAAAAACAAACTAGCTAGAACATTTGTCAAAACAAATTACCCTTGCTGTGCATAATATAAAATAAATAAACTGCATTTGTAAATAGCATTTATTTAATGATAGAGCATGTGCAGCCATTGGAAGACAGATTAAGTCCCGTGCCAGTGTTTTTGTTTTTTCAATAAACATATTCTCTGTCCACTATTTATCTGTTGCTTGTGCAGAGCTTTTTCGTGTCATTTCTACCACACTTATATCAAATGTTCCTGTTCAAATAATAATGCTTATTTTCTTTTTCTAGGAACTTCTAGAAGAAACAAGTTGTTTGGTACCTTCCCCGGAAACTATGTCAAACGGTTATAACCCTACCGATTTGTATCAGTGGTACCATTTTTGTTCAGCACAACAACTGCATTGGATAAGAACAGTTATAGAGGAAACAAAACATCACAGAGATTTTATGTGTGTGTTTTTACACTAAAGATAACCTTTAGCTATAACTAGCCATCTTCACAGAAGACTATTACAGTAACGTTTTGGGTGATTATTGCTTTATATTCCACTTATAGCCAAGGAGAAATGCAGTACATTCAGCAACAACAACAAAAAAAAGGTGTATTGTTTCAGTCTGAGGAACAGAAAACTGGAAACTTTGAATTGTGCAGTTGATTATCTGTGCAAAGGACTTAATCTCGTTATTTATTAGCAACGATGTTCTCTGAGTTACGATGGATGCAGAGGATAACAAATATGATGAGTTTGATACAGTATGTTGCGTATGTGCAGAAAATCTACAATAAGGCACTTCATATAGACTTGCTGATTGATTTAAACTTTTTAAGTTATTTCCACTTGCCCTATTTGCCTTCGTGCTTGTTACAGGGTATACTATAAACTACCTTGTCAAATTAGAGTAGGTACATTTTATACCTTCGCATCACACAAAGAACAGGTTTCTAGTTTTTGCTTCAGATGTTATTGACAGAATGGAAACTGAAGCCGTAAGTAAGAAAAAAGTGTAACAGTATGCAGTGTTATACGTTATTAGTGCCGTGCATTATGATTACCGTCATTTTGAGGACTGTAAATGTAAACCCAAAGTTTAGCATATTTCGGAGTAGGACATATAGATTTCCACATGTATGTTTCATATAAAACAGCCCTTACATATACAGTATGTATGAAAGGGGACTTTCGTATGAGCTCATGTAATACATTAGACACCAGTCTTTGCATTATATATGTGGAACACAGATTGGCTTCAGACATGAGCGGATTAAAATGAAAGCCTCAGAATCTCAAGCTTTCTTTTTCATTAGGTCATTGGCAGATTGTATTATAATACTGCAATTTGTCTTTTGGTTGGAGCCAAAATTACAAGCGTCCCATTTCTCAGTTTTAAAACCAAAGGTTCAGTACGAAAGGACATGCTGATCCTTTATGAGAAAACGTTTGTGTTGTTCTTATGTGAAGAACACAACCCTGGATTACAATTGTTGGCCTCAGCAATGCAGTCATTTACATTAAAATAACTAATTTATTGTGTTCAATTTAGCACTTGCAGTAGGATCCTTTTTGTCCGGTACCTTTTATTTTCCAGCTTGAGGAATATATTAATTGCTTCATTAAATGAGAACACTCTGTATGTGTTTTTTTTTTTTTTTTTTTTTTTTTTTTGTTTTGTTTTGTTTTGTTTTGTTTTTTTTTTTTTTTTTTTTAACAGAGCCTTAACGATCAAAATCTAGACCTAGTATATTACTTTCATGCCTTTTTAAATGTTGTATGCAAACTTATTTAAAGTGTTGGAATGTTCACAAAACACATTTTGTAACATTTGTCAGTATATTTTAAGACTTTATTTTTTTTGTCTTGCTCAAAAGGAGTGGAAAGAAAAGGTTAACATTAGCTGCAAACTATTTTGCAAAAGATGCCATTTAGCAATTGGTTAGGGTATTTAATTTGTCATTTGTGTGTGTGTATATATATATATATATATATATATATATATATATATATATATATATATATATATATATATGCACACACACACGAACACACATTCATGTTTATTTTTTTCTTTGCATCAAAGTATTTAACTATGTTCTCATGCATTTATAACATTATGTTACAGAAAGTATTGTGAGTCATGTGCTCTGTGCAATATTATGGTGGGCAACAAAGTGTATAAAGAAAGGCTGTTTAGCACCTTACAGTTCCATCATTTTAGTTTTTGCATCCTCCTTGCCTGAACTTCCCACATATTATGTAGTCTAGCATTTTGTACGTGTGTTTTTTTGTACCAAACTCTTCAGCTGTTAAGAATGCATTTCATGTATATTGATCACAATCACACATAGATGGTGCAAATCTGCAAAATAGTTTTATGCAAAATTTTATGAATACACTTTAGTATGACCAGCAAAAAAACTGTACATACATCTTTCTAAGTACAAATAATACGGCAACAATAAATATATACAGTACTCTTTTGCAGTATACCTTTATTAAAGCGACTTTCGTGGCGTAAAGCTTTGTATTTCAAAAGCTTTCAATTTTCAAGTAAAGTGCATGGAGCTTTGCTGTGAATTAACATGTCTTTTATGCCATTTATGATGAACCTGTAGTATTTTTGCCTGTTGAAATAAGATTTTTTTTTTTCTGTATCTGGTTTTAAAGAAGTTCTTTCTCAGACAGACTTCAAAGAAATGGATTTCATGCAGTTGAATTCTTACAACAAAAGGTGTTTTTCTTTTTTTTTTTGTGGAATTGAATACCTAATAAATTTTGCCTGAAATGCTATTTTTCCCATGTATTTATTTTTTTGTATTTTCTGTTTCTGCAATCATTCTTTAATAACATGTTTTAAATATGTTATAGGCATTATTAACAATAGTTTTAAAATGTTTTGCAATTGCTAAGACTTCTTCCAACATCACTGTGCTGTCACATTAGTAATATCAGATGGCCTTGTGAGAATGTAACATCTACAGTAGTCCCTAGTGCCTCACCTATTACACAAACTCCTATGTGGGTGAGTCATGCGATCAGAATTTGCTGATCTTAACTGTGGACTGCTGTGGCTAGGGCAGGAAAATCAGTTAAGGCTGGTTTATTGTGCCACAGCAACCCCTATTGGTCAGGTGGCAGATGAGGCGTGACAGTCAGGATGATTATCTTCCAAGGTTCAATTGGTAAGGAGAGGCAATTGAACAGAAAACCAGCATGGAGGTCTCCCATTGACGCCAGTGAGGTGACAGTCAAATTAGGCATTTCAAAATGTGGAGAAAAATGGGGGTAAATACCACACTCTAAAATGCAATGGTTTATCAAATGAAACATCTTTAAGTGTGTTTTTATCAAAGCAACAAACAGTGTACTTTATCCATACTTTACATATTTGTAAATAACAGGAAAATATTAATTGATTTTAGCTGAATGGCTGATAGTGTTGGATCTCATCCTCTTCAACAGCAATCCATGCATGTGGGTCTATTTTAGTGGTTCTATTTTCATCTTAATGACATGAGGTGACATTAATAGAATCGTGTTCTGTTTTCTCAGCTAGACTCAAGTGTTCTGGATTGCAGATACTAATGCTGAAACACTGATTAACCTTTATTTTGATATTCCAGTAAGGTTTTTTTGACAAATGTAAAATCAAATGTAATGTTATTTTTTGTTAGATGTTAGCTGGTGAAAATTGTTGCACAGACGCAGTGGTACAAGCAATTCATAGCGCTGATGGCCTGGTGACTTTGCATTGTAACCTGTTCAGATGTTTGGCAGAATAGGTTTGCATTAGATCTACAATTTAGGCTAAAAAGTTTTTTTTTTTTTTTATTTTTAAAGTTGTGAAGATTTCGAACAAAGCCTAATGTTTTGTGTAACTTTGGTTCACACATAAAAGTGGTTCTGTCATCCAAAGTACAAGAAAGAAGATGTACAATAATGCCTCTTTTTCACTGTCTGGCTCTACAGGTTTCAGCTGCCCACATCTGGCCGGCGATGCCAAAAGAGCATTTCAGTGCTTTTTTCCAAATCCGGCCATCCTCAGAAAATCTTGCCGTGCATGAAAGGTCTGGAGGGATTGTGGGATCGTATTGTGTTTTGTTTTAAAGAATCCAGCAGTAACAAATACATTTAACCATAAGCTTATTACAAATACCAAGGGATCTGGTTTAGAAATAGTTGAATAAAAAAAACAATGCAACTTCAGACTTTTGTCTTATGTGTCGAAGTTTTTAACAAAGTTTCTTTTCAAGTACGAAATGTAACCATTACTGAATGGGTATTTACCTCTTAAAGACCCAAAACCTGAATAAGATATATGTCAAAGCTGCTCAGCCGAGCCGGTGACACAATCATGGCCACCCCCGAGCATAAAGGACTGTGTGCACAGATCTCAGCGGAAACTTTCATGACATGAGAGTCTATGCATATAAGTACATATTACTTTTTGTGCTGTAGATTTTCCAATCTATTGTGTTTTCACACAAACTATATGTGATATTAAAAATAAACGCTGTATTAGTTTTATTGATTATGCGTATTTGTGCGCCACAGTCTGTTGTTTGCTACATCACACCGCAGCCTTGTGCCCCGCGTGAAGCCAGTGGCTTGAGTCGCTCCTTCCCAGGGATCAAGCAACCTAACCCATTTGACTTTGCGCTCTCCCCCCAGGCTGCAATAGCTCCGGCTGGAGTTATTTTATTCTTGTTTTTGCTCTGGCCAAAATTACGAGACAGTTTATATAATTAAAGTTACTGTTTTTACTGTATTTTGTTGAGAAAAGTATTTTTCTTTTCTTATTCAGACAGAGCGTTTGCCGCACGGCTGGGCAACTTTAATAATATTCTGGTAGCCTACCAGTCATATTTGCTGAGGTCTCTCTCTAACAGCAACAGGTCCTCACTATAACAAATGGATAAGCTCTGCCTGGTTAATAAGAATCTGCTCCATCTATCAGAACTGAACAGGTAGGCTGTAGGTAGAAACCTGCCTGCAATGGTAGCCGCATGCAGGCAGCTCTTGCTTGCCCAGGCATTTGTGATGGGGACAACGCACCGCTGTTGGGTGCCCCTATTACACCAGGGCATACCTTTGGTTCCGCTGTGGACGAGATGCTGCAATGCTCTCACCATGCACAGGAATCCATGAAGGCGCTGGTGCGCTTGCCTCTAAAGTGACCACCACCAGTGCGCAAACCAGCAGCAAACTGGCACCCTAGGCCCCAGCAACCTCAAAGACCAACACAGCCATCTGCGCGTGCTGCCAGAGGTGGTGTCAGAACCAGCCCACAATTGCTCACCGCTGAGGCTACAATAGGTTCTGATGCCCAACACAGAGACAAAAGCCTTAGGGCAAACCATAAGCCGTGCAGCAGCCCTAGGGAGCCATCTGGAGTATTGATGTGCACCACGGACACCTGGGTGCTTACTACCATTCACTACAGTTCATTTGTGGTCCCCCTCCCTTTCGGGGCTTAAATGTAACATCAGTAACGGACCCACAGGATGTAGTGGTGGTGTCTTAGTAGGTAGCAGCTCCACTGTAAAAATGGGCTATTCCCATGATAGACCCTCTCCAGTTGGAGGGAGGGTTTTACTTCAGGTCTTCCCAGTGTCCAATCGGGATGGTGACCAATCCTCGACGTCAGACAAGTCAACCTGTATCTGAGCCGAAGTAGGTTCAAAATGTTGACGATGTAACAGCTGTTGCAGTCAATCAGGCCAGGTGACTGGTTCACCATGGTGGATCTCAAAGACACCTTTTTCCACATCCCCATAAAACCAGTGCACAGGAAGTACCTGCGGTTCGCCTTTCGCCTTTCAGGGAACAATGTATGAGTTCCGGGTCTTGCCATTTCACCTCTCTCTAGCAGCGGTGTGGGCTACTCCCCATTCCTTTACTAGGTTCTATAGACTTAATGTCGTTTATCCTCAAAACCCTGGTTTTGGAACTAGAGTGTTAAGGACAGCTTCTCAGTCAACCCTTACAACACAGGCATAGAGGTGAGTTTCTCTCTCAGTGATTTAGCCCAAGCTACTTGCTATTGGGATTCCGATTGGTAACGCACAAGGCAGCCTTGGCTTAGTCTAGTAGCATTATGGTCATGCAGAAATCTTGCCCTTGCAATGGCTTGGGTATACTGACCCATTTGGTAATGGTTACTTTTCATACTTGAAAGGGAACGTTAGGTTATTATCATAACCCTGGTTCCCTAAAATAGGTCGCTGCATCCATAATTGCAGCAGGCTTGAAGGAAAAATTACTCTGCGATCAATGTGTGCAGTCCTTCATACACTCGGGGGTGGGCATGACTGTGTCACAGGCTCGGCTGAGCAGCATTCGTATATCTTATTCAGGTTTCAGATCTTTAAGAGGTAAATATCCATTCGGTAATGGTTACATTTCTATAATGTTCTCTACGTTCAGTGAATACAATAAAGCTTAAAGAAAAACAATAAAGAAAATGCCATATGTATTGTGACAGGCTGGCTTTGTGGTGACGTCAGGCCAGGTGCAGGCAGAAACACACAGAGAATGTACTGAAGGTTCAAAGGTGCTGCGGCGCCGTTTATTTTAAAGACAAAAATTATTGAGAAAGTTTTAACAAAAACACTTTGCTCACAGGGCGGAAATAAAAGTTTAAATAAAACAAATCACGAACACAAAACACAGGTCAGGCTGATTGCTTTAACTGATCCTATATATATTTTAAACTCTTTCTTTTTTTATTTTCTTACTTCTCTCTTTCCTCCTCTCAACACCCACCCAGAGTGCAGAGAGCTGCAGGTTTTCATGCAGGTGACCATCTCCCAGTTAGCAACAAATGAATCACTTAATTTGGGAGATGGCCACCTTCTACACAAGGTTTTTAATTGTGGATGGGGCTTCCCATACACGTTGCCAAATAAAAGACACACAGCTCTTCACTGTCACATTTAAACAATAAATCATAACAATAAACACATGGCTTTTTATCATAATATTTTTTTAGAATTAGGATAGGATTTTCAAACTACAAGGACAAAACGTGACTGAAAATCTACAAGAGAAGCAAAAAATCATGATAATGAATGAGTATTTAACCTTTTCATTGCCACTCACACCAATGAGTGTCCATTTAGTCATGGTGTTGTCTGACCATCACTCATTACCATCAATAACGTAAGTATATTTTCACAAAATAACTTGAAACCTGGTAGTAAATCAGAGAGACAGACAGACTGTCATAGTATCAGTGAGCGCCAGCTAACTCCAATTTACTGTTAAATGAAATATTCTAAAGTGGATATAAATAACTTCACAATATTGGTTTTCAAGTATGTGTGCTCTTCCAACACTTGATGGCACCAATGAGCTCTTGTCTTGTCTAATCTTTCCATTGGTGGGATTCTCATATACGTACACTATAAACAGCAGCATACATGTTCTTAAACTGGTGGGGTCATCTGGCTCCCATGCTTCGATAGCAACCGATGTTAAATAAATAAACCACAATAAGCACTCATAAAGGCTATATTTAAAGCCTCAGAAGTATTATGTCATTACAGTTGCAGTGGTATTAAAACAATGGCAGCCTTAAATGGAAAAAAGACGCATAATCTAATGTGATGCAGTGTAAGCCCATTTTTTTCATTTTTTTAGAACAGGAAATTATAAAAGGTACTGCATTCTTCAACACCTATACTGTACCATGGGCTCTGCTTACACTTAATGTTTTAAAATCAGTGGGAAAAGGTTTCATGAACTGCAAATTTAATTTAACTGTGTCTACGGGAGATCAGACAGTTTCTGCTGCCCATAGTAACAACACAATACAAGGCCTGTGTTTTAAGCAGTACTCCCACTCCCAAGACATCATTACTACTCCTAAGATAACTTGAGTTTTTAATAATATAACATTATGAAATACCAAATAAAACAGTGTTAAAAACTGACCTTGGAAGGCAAGACTTCTAGCTAGTACACTGCTCCCCTTTATAACACTGTAGATGGGAGCCATAAGTAAGAGACCGGGCAATTTGTGTTCCGCTTATATATAGAGCACTAGTGCTAGTGCAATTAGGGTTACCATATGACTCCATATTCACTGAGACAGTTTGGGACAGTTCAGGCTTTTTAACTTACCTCACAATGCAGGACTACACTTACCAGAATGCGTTGGGTTGTTAGTTAAAAAAAAGCTTGAACTGTCCCAAACTGTCCCATTGAACAAGGTGTCATATGAAAACCCTAAGTGTAATGATATTATTGCCATAACGCCTAATATCCTGTTATGTGGTATAAATGGCCTCATAAATAACAAGGGAGCACTGCAGTTATTTAGAAATGTAGCACCTCAAGAAATTCTGACTTTATTGATTTGCAATGATATGGACAAATTACTTCTGAGGAGGAGGGATACAGTTGATAATTCACTTAAATTGTCCTTAATCCTGATTAAATTCACCATTACCCATGTTTATAAATACAAATTAGCATGTTTCTAAAAATACAACAATATATAGACATACTAAAATATGATTTTATGTTCAATTAATGCCTATACAGAATAATAAGAAGAACAAGCTGGTTCAAGACAAGACTTTAGAGTTAGCCATACCGAAATGCCCCCTCACATCCCCCAGCTTAAATTTACATTCAGAGCTTGATGGAAAAAATGCAAGAAAAGTACAGAGTATCCAGTATTTAACTGACAATTTAAAATTTTGGACTTCAGCCAAACTTCAAGACTCATTGGGTTTTATCCAGATTAATACTTTCGGAATGTGCCTGCACAGTTTCAGTTGCATGAATGAGCCTTAATTTCAAACCAAATAAGGCAACAATTGTCCAAGTTTAGCAGTGGTGTTTACTCTCAGACCTAGGCCACTCTCACTTAGTCGCACTCCTGTAAGCCAATAACTTTAAGTATACCTGTTTTAAGGGGTAAAAGAGAGGTGGAGGCATTAGCATATTGTTATAAGATGCAGATAAGAGTGATGAAGTATCAGTCTAGTGGGGGAGCTTCAGACACAATTCAAAAAGGCTTAATAGTAGAAAGATTTTACAGTCTTGCTTTACAGTCAAATTATTTTTTAATGGCTTTCAGGATATGGGAAGTAAATAATGTGTACAGGATAATGAAAGTTAGTGTTGATGTGAGTCACCGGTACAGTAAGATCTACCCCAGATAGTTCTGTGATAATGTTAAGTGGAAGCCAAGTTTAGGCAGATCATTAATTGAGACTGATTGATACTTCCTCATGCACTTGAAACCCATGACATGCTGGTGCCTAAAGCTGTCATTGCTTAAATACTCCCAAATCCCGTTTGTTGGTGAACACATACCCTGCTGCTGATCTGGTCATGATGTTCCCCCACAGTGGGAATCTATCTTCGAAAGAGTGGGAAGCACCATCATGCCTCTGTACCCCTTCTGTCCGCTGTCTGAGAGCAAGAATATTGTAATTAACAAAAATGTGTATTAAGAAGATTTAACATCAGCCAACAGATGTTCCTACATTTTGTTGGAAGTTATAGAATTATACAGCCACTGAAATAAAGCCTAACTTGATCATCCTTAAAATGTTGGTTCCACTGTTGAATTATGATACATGATTTATAAACAGAATGAATTACCCACAAGGTAGAGTTATTGGTCTTAAGATATTCCTCACATGGGTAAATGTGGAAAGTCTTGGAGAGGAATGGCAAGAGCTGAAAATAGTTTAATTATTTTCAGTGCATGCACACATTTAAGAGAGACTTGTAATCTATGTAAGGGAATTCAAATTTCAGTGAAGCGTGCAGTTAAGCTTATGTATGTTTCAATGTGGTATGATCACATGGTATGAGCTGCATAGTTGGATTATAACAATGGTGTCCTTGTAGTGACATCAAAGAAAGTTAATAAAATAATTTGATAACAAAAATAAAAATAAGGCACATGCCAGTTCAGATGCAATACTGCTTCTATTTATCATAGTGATCCCTTTTTATAGTGACCCCTTTCTCCAATTTTAGAGATCAAAAAGGTAACTCTTGGCAGCAGACAACATAATGTAAATGTCCAACAATATAAATCTTGAAATAATCCAAGTGGATATTTATGTGGAATAAACAGAAATTGAGCAGATAGATTTAACTGTGCTCTACTCAATCATACTTTCAAACATACCAAATGAGCAAACATTTCATCAGCCCTCAAATGAAAAACACAGATGTTCCATCACTCTTGAAAATGTGATTTTGTGTAGAACAAGAAAATAAAGTGGGTCAAAAATAGCACTACCATATACATTTTTGTATTAAAAGTAAGTTAGTGATATAAAGGCAACATATTATTTTACCTGTATGCTTATTTCGTAGGCAAGCCATGTTCTTCAGGTCAGCACCTTTGATCTCATTTGATATCTAGCTGTGCACAGGTGTCTGCAAGGCTGTTGAGAAGAGTCCAGCGGAGGCCTGAGAGACAGAGCTCAGCTCATGCTTTCTGAGGAGCTGTCGCTGTCTGCCAAATGACCTCATCCAGGAGGCGGGGCCACTCCCAACACCCGAAGAAGGATCTTAAAAGGATCCGAGACATGAGCTACTGAAGCACAGCTTTGGAGGAGCAATTGTTCCTTTTGGGAGGGCAGTGCAGCTATAAATAATTATTTCTGTTACCTAGCACAGAAGTATAGAAAATAAGTAAGCAATAATGCCACAGAATGTAACTTTGCAAGGTCCAGCCCCTTGGGGATTCAGACTGACTGGTGGAAATGATTTTAATCAGCCATTGACTATATCAAGGGTGAGTAATTTTAAATGAATGTTTAGAAAAGTGTTTATTATGTGAAGATATTGAAAATATCTATCCTGGGTGTATTTCGGAGATGGCAGATTATGTCAGAAATACAGCAAAATCTGTTATGGTCATTTGCTGTGTTTCTTTGAGAAAATAAAGAAAAACAATGCAAATTAAGATCTCCAGTATATCTTCTCAGCCATAAGCAACTGTTTTCACAGCCCAGATGGTTTGCAATCAGGTTGACCATCTGGGCATGCTTTCTTGCAGATAACCGTTTTGCTTAGCATCGTTCTCGTGGTCTGTAATGTCATCAGACACAACCTACCTCTCTGTGACCAAAAACTTGTATCCACAATCTGTTATTATGTGTGTGTATATATATATATATATATATATATATATATATATATATATATATATATATATATATATATATATATATATATATATATGCACATACTGGGCTGTTTAACATGATACATAATTGTATGTATATTATGATTCAATTAAATTACTGATATGCAAACATATACTAATTATAGGCATTTATTAAGACTCTAATCAGGTTAGATGTGCTCATAGGAACTTAATGTGTAATGTTTGCTAATCCATTTGAAACAAAACACTGCAAGGATCATCACACCTGTTTCAAGAGCAGATGTCATCTCCTAACGCTTTCCTGTCATTAGCCAGACCAAACACTGAAAGACAACACTAAATGAAGCAAAATGTTGAAGCAAATATATTGCCAAAGGGTGACATAATTATGTGCCAAGAGCAGTGATACCAAAAAAGGTAGAGCATATGTCAATATTTCTGTCACAACGGTTACATTAAATATGTGAGCTGGCTGCACTGAACTTAAAAAAAAAAACTCCTCATGCATTTAGTGAAAGAGCCACCAAAATTAAATAGTTATATTATCGCCACAGTTTACATATATAATATGATGATAAGTTAATCATCCTTTTTTAAATCAAAATTAACAAATGTATCAATAAACCATTGTTGCTTTTTGTTTAGTATTACTATAAAAGCTTGCCTTCATATTTCAGTTTAAAATGAGAATCCTTTCAATGAGCAGTCAAGAAGATCAATGAAGTAGTTTGTTATTAGTAGTGAGGACATTTCTAATAGGCTCTTTGATCTTTCCAATTTACCTTGCACCTGTACTTTTTCTATGATTTTAAACTGATGCATTTGCAGTATTAACACAGTTATGTGACACAAAACCCATGTGTCAAGTGGCAGTCATGAAATGTAAAACATATCATTCTGGTACAACTGATACAAACCTGTTTATGAATCATTGGTTAATTAATATATTGTAGCTTTAAATGCTAAAGGTTTTAACACTGTATAAAGCATTAAGCAGCAGTTATATTCAAGTTATACCAACAAGAAACTAGTTATGTCTCAAAACCTCCTTTTTTATTTTATGTGAATTCAGTTACTGTGAAGACAGCCAACTAGGACATATTTGCACAGTATGCTGTTTTAATAGAATCAAGTTAAAGGTCTAAAGTTATCCTAGCTTTGGTTCCAATGCCCAGATTGTGTCTAAATGTCTAAAAGAAAATACTCAGTGTGTCACAGGACATGCATTTTGCAGCACAAGCTCAGTTTGTTTCATGTTTTGGCTGTGTTTTATATACAGATATATTTTAGTTTTTTTTTTTTTTTTTTCAGAAATTTGTAGTCAGCAGATTCATTCTGTTCTCTGTTAATAGGGTGAAGTGTGTAAAATATGACAAGTTTATTAAACAATGTATTTTTTCTGTCTTATGAATACATGTGTTTATAAAAACTGAAAGTAAACAGAATATGGCTTAGCACAACTCCCAACAAGGTACTGAACTTTTAATCCATGATTTGATTTGATTTTTGAAGAAACGTTAGTATCAACTGGCCAAAATGTGATTTTCTGTATCTAGAGCTATACTGAGAAAATGTTTTGTGGGTGATTCTGTCAACCAAAGCACACACAAAAAAAATGACACAATAAGGCACAGGTTCATAAAATGTATATAGTTACTGTTAAATTATTATAAATCAGGACATTCATATTGTTAATAATTTTAAGATATTTTTTTAGGATTGAACTTTGCTTACTCCTTTGAAAAAAAAAATGGTTCTGATTGACTTGGTGGGAGTTCATTATTAAAAATGAGCAGGTGAGATTTACATGAAATGTAATTTGAAGTCATGTTAATTTGCATTGTTTTAAATTGTTACCATTAGAATAATTGTTTAGAGCTAAGTATTAAAGCTGAAATAAACAATGCTATTTTCTTACCTCTTATTACCATATTCAACCTCTAAAGTCAGCTCTCTTTTCAGTGCGATATAATGAAAACATGTTGCTGCATTTCTTTTGTTTTATCAAATGCTATATACCTAATCAGTTCCCTTGCTGTAAATACCATGGTCTAATTGCAGACAATTTCATTCAAATTAATATACGACGTAGGTATAGGAAGTAGCAGCAGCCTTAATCATCAGTATAGTGAGGAGAGAAGCAGCTGCAAAGATAGATGAATGCTTCGGGAATGACCGTGCAAGAGGAATGGGAATGGAGGGTAATGTTGGGTGTAGAGTGTAACAGAGAGTGATGTCAGGTCCAGAACCCTGCTCGAAGGGAGACGAAATGCCTCAGCAATTAGATCAACAAACATTCAATGAGAACTGAGTCTCCCCAGCTGTAGTATGACACCGCACTCTGGTGAAAACATCCTTAATGATCCAATAATAGCAGCATTACCACACAAAACGGCATTTAAAACTCCCTCTTAGTCTAATCCATGAAGATATTATTTATTATTTAGATGAATGTGAACAAGCTGGCTGTAGGGGTGACGTCAGGCCAGAAAGGAGTACACAGACAGATAAACCAACATTAACACACCACACGCAACACATAACACAAAAT
Source organism: Polyodon spathula (assembly GCF_017654505.1). NCBI lineage: Eukaryota > Metazoa > Chordata > Actinopteri > Acipenseriformes > Polyodontidae > Polyodon > Polyodon spathula. The sequence goes on along the minus strand of NC_054535.1, from coordinate 50,012,691 downwards.
CCACACTGCCACAGTGACGCAGTACACTGACAGTATAATTTATTTCCATTTTAAACAAAAAAATTAAATAAGTGTTTATCCTGGCCTTGCTCATTAATTAGACATACTTGTCAGATTGTTTACCTGCCTGTAAACATCTTCTGGCGTTATATAATTTTGGTCCCCTGGGAAAGGGAGAGAAATGTTTGTTTGTCATTAAAAATGGTATAGTAACTGTATAAATCTGTCACTGCCTTTCACTGGCGCCCTTCTGATGAAGAGTTTTTAGGAGCTCATTTGGCTACATAAAATAACAATAATGACATTTAAATGCAATACTACACAATATTACATCATGTTCAGTGAATAGTAATACTAAACACTCCAGTTCATGTTGAACTAACAGTTAGAGGTTTCTATTTTATAAGGTCACATATCTTCTTACTGGCAGGATCTTAAAACAGAGCCCTGAACCAAAGCATGTTTAGCTCTTCCAGACTTAATTCAGGCTCTGTGCTTACTGGTGACTCATGTGTTTAATTTTAAAAGTTTGATAGTGATTTACTGCCCTGACGTGAAGACTGTGAAGGTCACACTGCTCAGCTTCTATCTTTATTGAGATAATATCCAATCTGTTCTCTATAATGACAAATTAAAACTGACATGCATTCACATTCCTTCACTTTTGAATTGCAATGCATGCCTTCACTTATTTTGTTTTTTATGTCAAAATGTTTTCTGGTTGTATTGTACAATACTAAAATAATGTTCATGATATCAAATGAACCTGCCTAATTGATTCTCTGATATATAGGATTGCATCACCCTCCCTGAATTCCAGGAGGTTACACCATATAGTAAAAAAAAAAAGTCACCAAGCACATATACTAGCCCAATATTTAAGAAAAAAAATGTATTTGGTGTGACTGGATTTATACATTACTTACATGCCCTGTATCTGAATTCTCCAGTGTCCAAGGAACTTAGATGGAATTTCATGTCTTCAATTTTTTTTACATGGAATATTTGTGCATCTCTACAAATTCCTGTGCATAACATCCATAGAGCGCTCTCTGCAGAAATCCATTTTCATTTCATGTTTCTATGTACGTTTTAAATGTTTTTCCATGTTTCTCCAAGGAGACACGCATTCCCTGTGGAGATAATGTTGTAATGTCATCAATATCATGTGGGCAACTTGCCATTGCTGTCAATTCCCAAACAACAAAAATAGAAATGGACAAGATGGTGGAGTATATGAATGAGGGACTTTCTAAAATACACAGAGTTTGTGGTGGTGGTGGATGCTACTGAAGCGTACTGAGGTGAACCATGAGTTTGATCCTCAAATTATTACTGCCTGCTGTATCCTGCACAATCTGTGCCACGACTGTAAGGAGGTGTTCAGGCATCAGTGGCTGCTGACAATGAGCGAAGCGGAGGAATAGCGATGGTCCTGCTATTAGAGACGAACTGCTATCTTTATTTTTGTAACCCGACGGTGTACTTTTATTTTGTATCAATTTTTTTTTCATTAGCTTATTTTGTATCTCTTTATACCAATATAGCATCCTCATTTGTGCTGTAGTTGTATGACTGCTTCTGTAAAGTATGAAAGTATTGGACTATTGAGTAGTAATGTTGATTCCCAAGAAATAAGTTGCAAAAATTCCACATCACATTTTATTTTGAGAGTGGGTTAAACAATTTTCGAATGATATCCTCTTCCCTTATTATGGATATTAACATCTTAGTCTCTTCATCATGGCGTAAGTGGAGACAGGTTTTGCTCAGACATAACTAGGAGAAATTTCATGGGAGTACAGTTATACACATTTAAACATAGTACTTTACAATAAAGTCATTTTGACAGTTTTGGAAGTATATTCTGAAGTACTGTACAGTAGCTGTAACCACCTGAATTCACAAGTTCATGATGCAGTATATCAAACATTTTTAGTAATAGTTTTAAACAGAAACTTAGTAAATACAATCTGCAGGATACTTTACAAACACATTTAGATCCATGGGATGATTAGCATTATGCAATGTTTTTGGAAAGTGGGAGAAAAAAGTGGAGTTCTCTGCAATATCAATCTGATAAGGGAAATACTGCAAACAAAAAATGTACTTTCCTGCTGCCATCTTTGGACCATGGTAATTTATGTATTCCCATGTGGCTTTTATAGTGGCTTTAGGTAAGGCACTTGATCAAGCTAATTAACATTTTTACTAGAACTCATGTTTCCATGTGAAATCTCGTATGAAAATGAGACTGCTTTTTTGGGGCATTTTCACGAGTTTCCCTGCCTACATGCATGTGCATTGTCAATTTACATGAGACAAACCACTCAGTAAACTAGTGCAATGAGTCCCTGTAGTCCTTACCTCACAACCATTTTGTAACACAGTATTCAAGCTGGACCATAGTAGAAAGTTAACAAAGAGCATACCTTAGAAACAGTATAGATGTTTGTTTGTTTGTTTTATTGTGTTTAAAGTGATCATGTTAACCCTAATCTGTATGTGATTCCCATGCAAGAAACCTAGACTTAGATTATCTCCTCTGGTCTGTCTGCTTCCAATTTTCTACATATAAATATTACTTTGCTATTCGTATTGCAGAGAGCATCTGTTATCTATCCTGCAGGCCTGTGTTGGGATCAGAGCACAGCAGCATCTTTACCTAAAGTTGTTGTTTCTAGTTGTATCTATTGCTTTAGAATCGACTGGCTCTTTAATTAATATATATTTTCAGTAACCATGGTGACTAAGTGCCAGTCAGTTCTTTTGTTACATGTGAAATATAAAATAAAGATAAAATTACCCTTTCTGCAACCATTTTCAAAATGAATATTATATCATTGAATGTGTACTTCATTGAATTGAAAACATTGGCACAAGTAGATATCCATTCATACGAACACTTATTGGAGCCAAACAGTTATAGGTCATAGTGTTAGACATAATTAAGTACTGTACCAATATTTGAAATGTACATTATTATAGCTATTTTTAATTATTATGTTTCGAAATCCAAAGGAAGTTAATTTAAACAGAAAATGTACTCTTTTATTTACATAATTTCTGTAACCAACAGTTGGTAGGAATCGTGTTAAAGCAATGAAGACTTCACTATACTGAAAACACATTCCCTTGTATGGTAATGTCAATTTTTAAATTTGGGAACTCAAAAGAAGTGATAAAAATCAGAACACATGTTCATTTAGTACATTTTTTTTCATTGATTTTTCTCTCTCTTTTGGTTTAGATTACTCCAGGAAGCAAGGCATCACTAGCCAACCTTTGCCCTGGTGACATCATTCTTTCCATTGATGGTGTAACAACAGAAAGCATGACTCATTGCGAAGCTCAGAATATGATTAAGGATTCCACAAATCAGCTGAATCTGAAGATCAAGAGGTAAGAACATAAAAGCATTGGTGCCATAACTCTACAGGTTTAAAGGCTATTCAACAATATTTGTAAAATAGCCATAGCCAAGCAGTTTAATGAATATCAAATTGGATTTTATTCATATCAGACAGACTTTCTAAAAATATTAAAGCTTGACTTAGTAGATAGAAATGTCCTCTACAGACATTATAGAAGATGGGTACCTCCACAAATTTTTAGCAACATAGGAAGGGTTATTGTAAATAATGTTATACGCTTGACAACTCTACTTTAACTAACAGATACCTTTGCATAGCATGTCTCCTCAACCTGCTTTATAACGGCTAATAATAAAACAGGCTTTACGTTCAAGAGAGACGGTTTTGATTTCAGAAAAGAACACACACAAGTGTAAGCATCTTTTCAAAATTACAAAAAAAAATAAAAATTACCGTGAGCAGAGCACTTTATGAAAGGAAACTTTGTTCCTTCTGAATCTGTGAAATATTTAATTTGTATCTGTTAATTATCCCATTACCTCTATATGTGTTTATTATTGTTTCTGCACACATAGACATTGATGAAGGCAGTATAAAAAATATCATTATGGGTGCACCTCCCTGCTGAACAGAGACTTTCTTATAGACATTGCAGCTAATAATATAGCTCCATAAAATGTTTCCTGCATGCTCAACTTCTTACAGTATATAGGTCTCAAATGTGCAGTTGGTAAAGAAACACGTGTTATAGCAAACATGTATTTTTATTTCAAAACATGATCTCTGGAACCAAAACTGTTTACAAGCCATATTCTATGCTACAGTAAGCTACAGTACATAAGATGGTAGTTCAGCAATTTTACATTAGTAATGACATTTACTGATCTTATTTCAGACCAGAAACCAAGCTTTGGTCTCCTCAAGTGACAGAAGGTGGTAAAGCCCATCCTTTTAAAATCAATTTGGAAGCTGAACAGCAAGTATGTACCATGGAACATTGAGTTTAACTGTGTATTTTCATATTTCTTAAATGTACAGCACTGGGCTTGATATAGTGACATACAAATAAACATATGATATATCATGGGTATAGTCAGCCAGTTTTGGGAACCCTTTGTTGACCAACCCTACAATGCTCTTCATTATTTTATTATAAGTTGCTTCTCCATTGGAACCTATTAAAAGCATCTTTACTTATAATGTCACTAAGAGTGTAGATCTCACATTCAGAATTTAATTTAAAAAAAAAAATGTGTTTAAACCACAACAGAATCTATAGATTAAATACATTAATATCATTTTTTTTTTTTAAATTTTGATTGAATGATTTATACTCTGTTTATATGTGTTCGTGGCTACCTCTGATCAATTTGAGAGTATACTTTATCTTGCACTTTTTGTATAACAGGCATGATTCGCTTTGCTCACAGGCCTGGCACAGCAAAGAAATACACTCTCAAGTTGATTAAAGGTAGCCACTGAACACTTACAAACATACAATAAAACAACAGAATCCTTCTCAAATCCCATATGCTTAATTGGTTTGAACCCAAGAGCTGGACTTTGTTTTTCCAGTGTGTTTTCCTATTAATGTTTTGTCTTGGAAATGTGCAATAACTTGTTCTGTGTATCTGGGTAAAAGACAGGATAACATAGTCTGCATTTTCTGAATCTATTATAAAAGTTTACTGAGGATCACCATGATAAAAGCATAGATACAGAAAAGCAGAGTGAAAGCGTGAATATAAGCATGGGAAAAGCTAGTTTAGTGCAAGATAGTGCAAGCGTAATGTTATCCTTATTGATTAGACAGCGCCTGGGTTTCCATGCAGCTTAGAAAGTTGTCAATCTCACCACAATGATTATTTATGTGATGCAGCACACACATACCATGCACATCCCATGCTCTGTAGCAGTGGTACTCAACTGTGCCCCTCGAGATTAATTCCAGTCCTGGTCTTTATTCCAGCCAGGAATAAATTAGTTAATTGCCTATTAGCAACTTCAATTAACTACATTAGAACCTACTTGGAGTAAAAACCTGGACTGAATTGCATCTCAAGGGCCAGAGTTGAGTTCCACTGTTCTATAGGTAGCGTATGACTTTAAGGGGTGGGTAAATCATCTTCTCACTCTAAAAAGCCGTACAATTGACCAAAAATTGACCAAAAAGTTTTGTTTGCATGGAAACATTTCTGGAAGTCATACATTATGCTTACAAGACCTCAGCACTGAAAATCCAGTTCCTGACATAACCTTGTGCAACGTTTTACTATATGTAAAGGCCGTACCACCAAGCAATCCTTTATTGTCTGAGAGCTGCTGGAAGGAGTTATGGCAAGGTTCTTTGACCAAATAGGAAAACATAAGCGTACAGTAGGAGGGGTTTAGAGACCTCTTCATTCAGTATTTTTTTTTTCACGTGACACCATTTATGTAACGTTTCTAATTATTGCCAATGATAGTGCTTCATACACTGTACAAAAATATAAACACAGCATGCAACAATTTCAAAGATTTTACTGAGTTACAGTTAATATAAGGAAATCAGTCAATTGAAATAAATTCATTAGGCCCTAACCTATGGATTTCACATGACTGGGAATACAGATATGCATCTGTTGGTCACAGATACCTTAAAAAAAAAGGTAAGGGCGTGGATCAGAAAACCAGTCAGTATCTGCTGTGACCACCATTTGCCTCATGCAGCGCGACACATCTTCTTTGCATAGAGTTGATCAGGCTGTTGAATGTAGAATGTTGTTCCACTCCTCTTCAATAGCTGTGCAAAGTTGCTGGATATTGGCGGGAACTGGAACACGTTGTCGTACACGTTGATCCAGAGTATCCCAAACATGCTCAATGGGTGACATGTCTGGTGAGTATGCAGGCCATGGAAGAAGTTTTCAGCTTCCAGGAATTGTGTACAGATCCTTGCGATGCGATGCGACATGGGGCTGTGCATTATCATGCTGAAACATGAGGTGATGGCGGCGGATGAATGGCATGACAATGGGCCTCAGGATCTCGTCACAGTATCTCTTTGCATTCAAATTGCCATCGATAAAATGCAATTGTGTTCGTTGTCCGTAGCTTATGCCTGCCCATACCATAACCCCACCGCCACCATGGGGCACTCTGTTCACAACGTTGACATCAGCAAACCGCTCGCCCACACAACGCCATACACGCTGTCTGCCATCTGCCTGGTACAGTTGAAACTGGGATTCATCCATGAAGAGCACACTTCTCCAGCAGGCCAGTGGCCATCGAAGGTGAGTATTTGCCCACTGAAGTCAGTTATGACACCGAACTGCAGTCAGTTCAAGACCCTGGTGAGGATGACAAGCACGCAAATTAGCTTCCCTGAGACGGTTTCTGACAGTTTGTGCAGAAATTCTTCGATTGTGCAAACCTACTGTTTCATCAGCTGTCTGAGTGGCTGGTCTCAGACGATCCCGTAAGTGAAGAAGCCGGATGTGGAGGTCCTGGGCTGGTGTGGTTACACGTGGTCTGCGGTTGTGAGGCCAGTTGGACGTACTGCCAAATTCTCTAAAACGATGTTTGAGGCGGCTTATGGTAGAGAAATGAACATTCAATTCCCTGGCAACAGCTCTGGTGGACATTCATGCAGTCAGCATGCCAATTGCATGCTCCTTCAAGACATCTGTGGCATTGTGTTGTGTGACAAAACTGCACATTTTAGAGTGGCCTTTTATTGTCCCCAGCACAATGTGCACCTGTTTCAGCTTCTTGATATGCCACACCTGTCAGGTGGATGGATTATCTTGGCAAAGGAGAAATGCTCACTAACAGGATGTAAACAAATTTGTGCACAAAATTTGAGAGAAATAAGCTTTTTGTGCGTATGGAAAATTTCTGGGATCTTTTATTTCAGCTCATGAAACATGGGACCAACACTTTACATGTTGCGTTTATATTTCTGTTCAGTGTAGTTTGGTTATTTTATAAGCAACGTTTTAAAAGAAACACTGAAGCTACTACAAATTTTAAAAATGCAGCACTTTGCAATACGAATAAATAAATAATAAAGCCCTTTGCAAAGCACAGATAATTTTGTTCATTCTTTTACACTTTTGTTATCTTTGTGTTTGGTAATCGGATAGCCGATTGCTTTAAGCTTACACTTTTCTGTCCCTTTGCTATAAGATGCAATACAGTGTACACTAGCCTAAAGTAGCATCTTTCATGGGTACTTACCAAGGACAAAAGTCACATTTGTACCCCTATGTATTAAATTAGCATAGCTGTGACTTCATTGCCAATGACTTTACTATGGCTGCGGGCTACCACCAGTCTGTTGAATTAAACCTAATTTCTTAGGTTTACATCTCTTAAACCTAATTAATTGAGGAAGATTTGTTTTAGAAGAACAAAAACATGAAAAAGAAAAACCAAACAGACAGGCTTAAGATTAGCTTGCTGCAAGACATAATGCAGTTGCAGAAAGTCTACTATTCCCGATGAAGTAGCAGTAGTCCTATTTTAATGACCATTTTAAACTACTGCAGCCATCAAGTGATGGCTGGAGAAAAAAAATCAACTTAGCATCCTCAACAAGAGGATGCTAACAAGGATGGCCATCTAACAGATTTTAAAGAAAAAAACAGAAAAAGGACTAAATTACTTGCAAAAGTGCAACAAAAAGGACGGAACAGAGCACTGCATTTAGAGCCTACTGGTCTACGACGGCCATCGTATAACCAGCAGACTCCACATGAGAGTGCTCTAAAATAACCCGGGGCCATCGAGGGCTTTGAACATGGCTCTCCAGTCAAAGAGACCCTCCCCGGAAATCTTACTCTTCCTGGTCTTGAAAATGGCCAGTTTACCAAGAGCCAGGAGCAGATTCACCAGGTGGTCTCTCACCTTGGTGGAGCCATGAACAGAGTGCCCAAAAATAAGGAGGGTGGGGGAGAAATGCAGCCAGAACTGCAGCAAGAGGTTCTTCAGGAGGAAGACGAACAGCTGCAGTGTGGCACAGAGAAAATAAAGATGGAATACTGATTCAGACTGACCGCAGAAAGGGCATGCTACATCCAAGTCAGTAAAGTGAGCAGAAGTCCCCTGACACAACGGCTCTGTGCCGGACTCGCCATCAAAAGTCTGGCAGTGAGCATCTCGGGAGCCAGCCATGCAAAGTGATCCAGGAGATCCCAGACAGGTCACTCTGGTTGAGACTATTTGCCTTCACATTGTGGGGGATTCCAACACCTGCACATGAGTCTTGGTTCACAGATATCATGCTCCAGGTCTTTAGCAGATCCTGGTAGAAGCCTGGCAGCTCAGATAAAGAGGACCAATACATTCTAGTAGCCCTCTCTCTCTCGTGCTAACGGCTGGGCATCTGCAAGATGTGGACGACCGCAGAGTGATGACTTGGCGATTTAACAGCACGCGGTCCAGCTGGACATCACCACCACCACTCACCAATGTGACTGGGACTCCCACCGGCCCTTTGTCCTGGCCTGCCACTCCGCACCCTTCTGCTGAACCACCCGGACTGGAGTATGCCAGGCTGCTGCAGGACTGCCTGGAGTTGGCCCACTGCTTCACCAGGAACCAGAAGCAGGCTGCGGGCTGCCAGCAGAAGAGAAACTATGACACCAGGGCACGAGGGAGGCACTTCACAGCGGGGGAGCTGGTCTGGGCATACAGCCCCCAACGGAGATGGAGCTGCGTCCCTAAGCTGGACAGCCACTAGCTAGGACCTTGCCAGGACTTGGTACTCCACCAGGATCGGCTTGCTCCCTACCGAGGACATGACCCTGTGCAGCCTGGCACGACAGCACCTGCCTCCTTCTTACCTAACAATCCTGCAATCAAGACCCTGACGCCAATGCAGACCACCACGTCATTTTTGGGACTTTGTCCGTCCCCTCAGGGATGAGGGACTTTAAGGGGAAGCTATGTAACAACCCTGGGTCCTCTATAACCGCGTTCAGGACCCACAGCTGACCCAGAGTCAAAGGTTCAACTGTGGCAGGTGTTCAGGGACATCTGAGACAGGAGAATCGCCACCAACCAGAAGCTCCTTTGCGGGTTGCAACATTGTTGTCACAAATCAGGAGATAAGATGTTGCAACAATCAAGGAATTGAGAGCGGGAAGCCGTGCACGCTTAGGATTGGTGGATGATGCACAGGGGCCTTGTGGCCTGGCCAGGGGCATAAGTAGCGGGTTGCTCAGAGAGCTGGTAGGTTGAGACGAAAGAAGAACAGCTGAAGAACAGAGAGAAAGATTGGAGAGAAACAGCCAAGGAGAGCCATCAAGAAGCGAGACTAAAGAGAACCAAAGAAGAAACCAGAGACTGCACCTAGTCCGCTGTGCACACAGCCAAAAGTGTGCTTTGGATTTTCTTTTCTTTTATTATGTTGTCAGTCTGAGTAGCACTACACTGCTCAGCTGTAGTTGTACCACTGGCTGGTAAAGAAGCATGGGGGGGTTCATGGCCAAATGAGGCAGCCTGCACTTCCAGTGTTTTATCACAACCTAAAAACTTTGTGGGAACCCAATTTAATGAAGCTGAACGATACCAGTAAGTTGGCAAGACCAAATTGGAACACAAACATTTAAATATACCCTCCTGTATTTTAATATTAATTATGTTATTAGCATTTGGAAGGAGAATTCCTCAGGCTAAAAAAATACTACATGGAAACACACTCAAACTGAAAGTACTACCAAAATAGAGTGAGAGGTGTATTTTTCTTTTTCCATGGAAATTGCCCAGTTTTGACTGGTGATAATGGAATAAAGCCCTGACACATATATTAACTTTGTCGTTTGCAATGCTTAGATCCACTGCATGATAATAACAACCCATTTGGTGACTAGTTAATGCTAAAGTCCTGCAGGCACTCAAACCCATATTTTATGTGCTGATCATTTTCTTTACATAGAATATAATGATACCTGCTTTCTGTCATTTTTTAAATGTATTGCACATGTGTATAAACAATAGAATGTTACAGATAACATTAAAAAATACCCTGTAAAACCTATTATATGTGTTTAATATTAAACATAGCAATGTACAATATTAATGCAACATTAAAATACTGTGCCCTAATCACAAAACATTCAAGACATTTGCAAGGAATGATTTTAAGAACTGCTTATAAAAAGTAAAACAGTTTTTCTAAACTTCCTTTTTTTTTTTTTTTTTTTTTTTTTTTTTTTAATGAACTGCAATGTAATTAATCAAAATTCTATTACAAAAAACACATTCCTGCTTTTGTGAATAGGTCCCATTGTATATCAGGTGCATATAGTTATGGCCAAAGGTTTTGCAAAACCTAGAATTTTAGGATTGAGACATTATATATATATATATATATATATATATATATATATATATATATATATATATATATATATATATATATATATATGTGTGTGTGTGTGTGTGTGTGTGTGTGTGTGTGTGCACCACACACAACACACACACCCACAACATGTGTGGGTGTGGGTGTGTGCGCGTGAACATAATTTAGATATTTTATTTAACATCATCTAATCAAAAAAACTACAAAACAATAGCGCAAATATCTACAGGAAGCCATAACAGCCATACAGTATTTCATGTTAGATTTAGAAATGTCACTTTTTTCAATGTTTATGATTTTTTCGTTAAGTACCGATATGTGAAAAACTACAAAGCAGTATGTAATCCGATATGTTAACGTAACATTATTTAGCAGCTTCAATTCCACTTTATGAAGTAGAATGTGTTAATTTTATGGGGTGATGCAAATCTTTTGACTATTCAGTAGCTATACACATTGATTTCAGCTGAAGCCAGCATGTTGTGGCCAATGCAGTTAGCTTTATTGGTATTATTGTCCTTGTTTACTGTTTTGACTGCAGCATGTAGCGTTGTTTGTTTTTGTTCGGCTCCATGTGCAGGAGTTTAAACCAATCGGTGCTGCTCATAATAGGAGAGCCCAGCCATTTGTAGCTGCAGCCAGCATTGACGATAAAAGGCAGGTAGTGAGTTCAGCCTACAACACTCCTATAGGCCTGTACTCTTCCGGCAACATCCAGGACGCCCTCCATGGACAGATACGAGGCCTCATTCAAGACAAACCAGAAGGGTGAGTTTAAGGGTTTTACTTGTCCATGTCTAGTTGTCTTCATCCTGTGTTCATCCATGTCCATAAGCCCAGCTCTTGAGGCTTACGTTTCATGTATCTAAAACCCTTTTTCTCTTATTTTACATAGGTCTATAACAACAACAAAAATACTATGAACATAACCAACATAAGCGGTTTGAACATTAATATAAAGAGTGATCAAGCCTTTCCATGGACTAACACTCCTAACCTATTTGTAACTTTTTCTAACCTCTTTGTTTTTTTACAGGACCTAGGCTACTTCGAGCACAAGTTTAATGTCAGACCAAAACCATTCGTAGTCTCAGGCCAAAGCAGGTTACATCCACTAAGTTTTTGCAATCAAGCATGCAATCTGCATTTTATGGCTGTTATAAGCATAGCCTGCATTATATCATGAACCCTGTTTAGAAGTTAGGATGAGGTGAACATAAACTTAAACCTGGTAACCAGGTTTGTAATGTGTATACTGTGCACTGGAACGATTTAATCTTATTGAATACATAACATTTTTTATTTTTATCTTTTTAAATCTTTACATTTATCACCTAAATAAGACAGCATGGCTTTGCAAAGTATACTAACCTGTTTTTATTTATTTTTTACTTTTTTATATAAGGTGAGCTGCAAAGTGTGTGTAGTTTACAGTAGCATTTACATTAGCCACACATATAATATGATGTCTATGGGAAGCATATCTTGTAAGGGGCATGGCGTTTTAAAAAGGTCTGTTTGAGGTATGCATATAGTAGTATGATGAAGCCTGTTATTGGTTTGAGTGTGTGGCATCCTGTTTCAAGAGCATAATCAAAATGTATTAATAAGATTTGTACCTACCATACATATCATTTCTAAAATGTTTCCCTTGTAAATGTTGTCTTATGTGTAATGTCTTCCCCTGTCATCTCTGTTAATGTCTGTGCTGGTTTGTTGTTCGTTGTCGTTATGCTGGTGTCCTTGCTGTATCTGTCTTTCTTGGTCATTAGTGGATGCAAGAAGCCTCCCCATGCGGTTGCTCGCATCATCACCCCCAGCGATTTAAAGGTTACCATGAAAGGGTCTCCTCAAAAGACCTGGGTGGCAGAGCTGCCAGGGGTTAGGATTCAACATGCCCAGTTTAACTCCCCCATACAATTGTACTCAGATGCCAATATTATGAACTCTCTATATGGACAGGCGTCTGCCACTTTAACTGAAAAACCTGCTTTCAGGTAATCAAAGCTGGAGGCTACAGGGAATGTGTTTCTGCCCTGTCCCTTTATTGTCTGAGTTCTGCAGGAAGTCTTTACCATGTTTGCCGTCACTGAATTACTGACAACTGATAACATTTCATTTAAATATGAAGTGCACGGTTGTGTTTAGCACATGGTGAGGTATTTCCAAAGGCTTGTGCATTGATCTGAAGCACAATACTGTAAAGCAATATGTAAAGAGTATGTTCAATATCTATTTATCTTTTCCTTTGTAATGTCAGTTCATGAGAATTATTTATGAATGCAACAGCACATAACAGGACGGGCATTTTACAATTCAGTTCAGAAAAAAAGTAAACTGGAGATTTTAATCAAAATCCTTAACTACTATGTAACTATTTTTGAAGAAATCTGTAGCACTAGGCCCTAGGGACTAGAGCACCAGAGACAAAAATGTTACACTATGAATTATTGCTGTAAAAATAAATAATGATGCCACTTATTCTGTAGTGTTGAACCAACGCCATCGATCGAGCAGTCACACGTGTACAAAATGCTTCAGGAGAATCAAGATGAATACCATGAGCCTCGGCAGTCTGGCTCCTTCAGAGCTCTGCAAGATTATGTGGAGGACGATCCTGGTGAGCACTCATTGGCTCTGTAGTTATGTTTGCTAAGCATCAGTAAATAAAATTAAAAGAAGGTGTACATTGTGACAGAGCAGGTGTACAAGATTTTGGGTGGCATCACTGTTTACATTACATGTGCCTTGAAATAGACCACTAGGAGAAAAACCCACAGTAATAGTTGTCTGTGTTCAAGATACATTATCAATTAACGCTAGCTATTTAATCCCAACTGGCAGGTTCTCGTCCCAGTGGCACTAGAAGTGTGAGAGCTCCCATCACAAAGGTTGGTGGACCCACCGGAAGTGTTCAGAAACTGCCACTGTGCGACAAATGTGGCAAAGGGATTGTGTGAGTATTGCATTCACTGTATAAAACAAAGCAAGATGAATGTCAGGGGACCCTGGTTACCAGTATTTAGAACATTCTTGTGCTACACTATGCACCACAAAACCAGTCTAACTAATTTTGTTCCGACATCAAAATATCAATAACCAATAAAACTACCGATTCATATACTGTCAGATTAGTCTTTAAATTAAAATATACAGTATAAGTGAATGATTCTTTCATGAATAATAGCAATTTTTCTACATTTTATCACATTTAAATCCCACTACAGAAAACTGTGCCAAATGTCGTGTTCATTCTATTCTTCTTCTTTACAGCGGGACCATTGTGAAGGCCCGTGATAAGTTTCGCCACCCCGAATGCTTTGTGTGCTCTGACTGTAACATGAATCTGAAGCAGAAGGGCTACTTCTTCGTGGAGGGACAGCTGTACTGTGAGACCCACGCCAGGTCTAGGATGAGGCCTCCCGAGGGATATGATGCTGTCACTGTTTACCCTACAGCCTAAACATCTTGCTTACTGGAAGTATCCTGCAGAAATAGCTTCACTCCGTGCCTTCTGAATCCATTGAGATTAACATTAGCAGGAATGTGCATCATGGTACATTACACTATATAAACATTGTTACATTTTGGTTCAATGCAAAAAATACTCCACTAATCGTTAGTAATTGCTACAGAATACAAGGGTCACCTAAAAGCCTATCTTGTTCAGAGTGTACACACATGCATGTTATTTCAGTCTGCTACATAATTATCTGTAAAAGCAAGCAAACCCTAGACAACACATATTTTGTAGCTTTCAACAGTGCTAAGACTACAATAAACTTAAAGAAAGTGAATGTACAACAGTGATTTCAATGCTCCATAAAAGAAATAAGTATTTTCTTCAAGTATCTTATACTGTATAAATTAACCTATACATAAATGGATAAACAGATATGCAATTAGTATGCAATGGAATTAATAGAAACAGTTTAGGCCTGTAGTCTTCTTAGCTGTATATGTAGTGCATAATGTATTTGTAGTATTTTCACTCACTGACAACACAGAATGGTTTCCCACTTATTTTCCTCTTTCTCCATGTACAAAATGTTTATGTAAGCAGGATGTGTGAATACTGAAAATGTCTACCTTAAATCTGTTTATTTCTTCAATAAAAGCATTGTGTTATAATAGTATATCATAATATGTTGTGTTATGCACATGCAGTAACGTGCAAAAACATATGTAGCCTAACTCAAATGTGTAATGAAAACATTCACATGTTCTGCACTATATATATATATATATATATATATATATATATATATATATATATATATATATATATATATATAAAGAATTGATATAATTGATTTTTTTTTTTTGTGTGTGTGTCCGTTTGCAACTATTTCTGTATTCCTTTGTTCATCAAAACCCTAACATGGATTACTAAAACAGTAATTTTGGTAGAAAGTATTCCTTAATTTGATACAATCTGTTAACATCTTGTAGAATTTAGTATTCCAGAATTATTCAGAACAACAGTAGAATATCCCAAATAGCGGTATTCTGATATTCTAAATAGGAATAATCTGTGTTCCTAAAATACAAGAAGGGAATATTACATTACCTTTGTCCTCAGGCTGATGCTCTAAACCATTTAGCAATTTAATTTCAAATATGAGACTCACATCATGATTGTTAGTTGGTTCAACAGGCACCTGTTCCCATCCTTTCACTCACTTTATTAGAAAGCTGTGTTTTTTAATTAATTCTGCCAGTTTGCAAACTCAGCAGGGTTTCTCTTTGATTGTCATAATAGAGAGAAATTATCACAGATCTTTTGCTGCCAACTCCACAGATGGCATCTAGTAAGAAACGTCACTGGAAGGCTGTCTGGTCAAAGACAATTACTGTACTGGTGATGATGTCCCTTAAAATGTATTCTCAGAAGGATTATATTGTGTTGGGGTTAAATATATGCTAAATATATGGTTTTGTGCATAAACAAAGAAATCATAAGGCATTTCATACATTATCGAACAGCTTTTGGTCTACAGTCTTTCCTGAAAGATAGGGACTTGCAAAGCTTTAATTAGGGCTGAAAACTAAACAAAGAGTACAGTTATCTTCTGTGCTTGTATAATCGGCAATCATGTATTTATCACAGTTTGAAGTGCATCACTACTCATTGGTTGTGTTATACCTATAAAAGATCTGAACCTGAGTTGAATATGCTGTGTTTCATCTCCTCCAATGCAGCCACAAGATCTTTGTCATCTTAGTTCTTTGCCAGAATTTTTGTAAACTGCCTCGCCAAGAAGTCAACTCTGTTCCAACTTTTCCCAGAGAGAAAACCTCAAGGTCGCCATGTTCCATTTATGAAAAGGTTCCCTTGGTTACATTTGTTTACAAAGATCTCTAGTTTCAAAACAGTTATCAGTTTAGTACAAACTGAGCCCCTACCGCTTTCATAAATCTAATCACTGAATCAGCTGCTCTGTTCAGTTTTCAGAGGTTAGATTTAACAGCCTAGCAGCCTGTTAAACTCATCATGGATTTTCAAAACGTTTGATACTGTAATAACTCAGTGAAGATGAAAGAAGCATAGAAGGTATCTTCTAAAGCAACTCTTTTGTTTTGCATAAAAGGGTCAAACAGCAATTGAGCAACTACTCTCTAAGACACTCGACACTCAACAACTGCTAGCTTTTATCCTCTTACAAAAAAAAACGAGAAAATACGTTGGTAAAGATTTGTAAAAGCAAAGTGAAGAGTACCGTAGATTTTTTTTTAACTGCTAAAGTACCTTTTTCTTAGACAGTTATTGTAGCTATACAAATGTGTATTTGGCATAATAAAAGCACACACGCTTAAAGAGGGAATAAACAAATCATAAATAATGTTTACGAATCGGAGTCTCTTTTTGGTTTTCAATATAGACTATGTCCTCTGATACAGACGTAAATGTGTTTGCAAGGTGGTCTACAGAGGGAGAAGAATGTTTACCAAGAAATATAATTATTACTAGGATAGAATTAGATTAAGATTAATATAATAATTATTATAATAATTATTATTGGGTTGTTGTTTCAAAGACCAATCTGCAGTCAGGAAAATATAAATGTAATTGAGAAGGACGCATAAATATATATATATTATATATCTAGATAATTATAACTATATATATATCTAGATATATATATATGATGATATATTATATATATAATGCAACCGCATGATAGATATATATATATGTAATTTACAACATTACATGTGTATGTACATATATGTACAGTTGATGTGTGCCAGGAAGAGTTAATGTAATTTATATTACATGTGTTGTACATATGTTACAGTTGATGTGTCATCTGTCAATCTATAAAATTGCCAGTAACTGTGTAGATTTACCAGCTCAGCGGCAATGTATAAAATACCTAAGGAGATGGTAGTTTATGCTTGTTGAACTGTTGATCTACCATTTGTTTTCTACAAGTTGGTGGATTCTGCATAATTACAATAAATAGAGATTAAGGGGGTGATGTAAGTATAGGCGCAGTGCAAATAATTGCAGATGCATAATGATTTGCAATTATGATAATTCAGCACGGGGCATGCACCATGGTTGAGATTTATTGATTGCAATTGCAGCTGGTTTAGTAAACTTTGATGGCCACTCAGGGCCCGAATGAATAATAACATTTGCCGCAGGCCTCATCCACATAAAGGCTATCTGCGTAACGCTGGCTGGAAAAAGCATGTAGTTACATTCATCCCAGTGCCGCGGGAAGTGGCTATGAACCACCTCCCCCCCAAAAGACAAGGCCAAGAAACCATGAATGGAAAAATAATAATCAATGATTAACGCACCCCACATGGCAGATTCTCCTACAGAAAAGCAACCATTACAAATTAGGGTCTCATTGAGCTCATCTGTCTATTTAGTGGAGTACAGAGAGCACTAGTCGCTGTATTACATTTGAGGCATAAAAAATAAACATTGTAGCGAGCACGGGGGAAGGCAGCAGCAGGGCTGGTAGGCGACGTAATCACATACAGACATAAGCCTGATATACTGTCCTTGTAAATATATATATATATTGTGATGGAGTTTACATTCCGGAGCAAAACTGGTCAGCTGTGAGGCCGTGGCTGTAAAGAATGCACACTCCATCTGGGTAACAGTTGTAGTGCTGGTTTCAAAGAAAACTAAAATAATAAAATGTGAAGACAACATAAACCAACTGGGTAGTAAACAAACTGTGAAATAATGTAATGTGTTTAAAAGTAAAATTACAGTTAATAAATTGATGTAAATGGGTTCCCACGGATTGGTGTATTAGGTAAAATCACAAACTTGGGTTTATGTTATGTTTTGTTGAAAATAAGGTATTATGTTAGAAAGGTTTAAATGAAGGCTTTAAGACCCTGGGGAGCATACTTGTGTCAGGAGTGAGCA
The DNA here is from genome assembly GCF_017654505.1 of Polyodon spathula. Classification (NCBI taxonomy): domain Eukaryota; kingdom Metazoa; phylum Chordata; class Actinopteri; order Acipenseriformes; family Polyodontidae; genus Polyodon; species Polyodon spathula. Next base: position 49,994,570 of record NC_054535.1, on the reverse strand, counting down.
TCAATTGGTCTTAATTGGTTAATGATCTAATTGTCTAGCAGTTAAAGCTGGTAAAGTTGAGATGGTAGACAGACCGACCGACCGCAAACCAAACGCTGAGGTAACAAAGAACTTTAATATATAGTTTGTTTAGTTTGGAGGGAAAAATAAGTGTTTACTTTACGACTCAAGAAAGGGTTAGGTTTTGTTTGTTTATTTGATTTTTGTTTTAAAAAATAAATCCAACCCACGGAGGGTAACTGTACTACTGTTGTCATTGTTTGTTATTTAAACACACCTGGCAGTGTGTGGAAGATTACACTATGTAACACAATTTTTGTTCCTGGGTAGTTCCTTGCTTATGCCTCAAAAGTATAGAAAATGGCTATTATTCCCAACCAACTGCTTTTGTGACCAGAACAGTGATATTTCAAAATATCACTATTTCCAATGGGAAAACGGGCAAATTTGTGTCTTTTTCGTTCACATTGTTAGAAAAAACAACAACATATGAATCCAAATTAACATGTATTTATACTAAAGTAATATACAGAAATTCTACAAATGTTTAGAACTGATGTAGGTCAAATTCTTCACTTCAAAAAGCTCGATCAATGCTAATATGACATAAATGCATTACGTTACGTAAAATTTTTTAAAAATTTTTAAAATATATATAATATATATATATAATATATATAATATATATATTTAAATAATTTTTAGTACAATTTTTAATCTGTAAAATGCATTATTTTTACATAAAGCAAAAGATCAGAAATCGTTAGAAATGAACTAGAAATCCTTTTTTTTTTTTTTTTTTTTTTTTTTTTTTTGTTTACCATTAAGCTGCCTGGCCTGACATAGTATTAACTACCAACTTTGTTATTTTATACATTGACCTCTGAGCTGGTTAACCTACACATTTACTGGTTAATCAATAGATTTACCGATTTTACTTATGAAACCTAACTTATTTCCTGGAGAAGTATAAGTAGTTCTAGAATGTTTGTGTTTCCATGGAAACCATTAATTGGGACAGACCCGCTGTAGACATTTGAGGAGATAGACTACAAGGCAATGATTGATTAAGCAAACTGTGTGAGGTACTTTTAGAAAACTGACCTGCCCAGTTAAGCAAGTATACAGCTGTATTGCTGACATATTGCACTGCTGTTACTGAATTGTTTTGTGTTTTTCTTATATAATGAGAATTTTTTCACCCTCACGCTTAGTCACTCTTGTATATTAAATAAGTTTAAGTATTGTACTTGTTAAACATTAGTTATATTAATGGCAGTTGGATACTATGTCATTTTACTTTTAAGTGGGGTTGCTTCAGTACGCATAAATTCCTGCTAAGAGATTTTCCTAAAGTGCAAATGGGCCCGTTAGCAGGCAGAATTAATTCTGTACAATTAAGTAACTTTGCCAATTTGTTCCAGATTCAGAATTCAGTGATAGGCCTAAACTACAGGGATGCATTAAAAACATGTATTACAAGAGAAACTCTGCACTGAAGGTACATTTTTACATTTATTTTACACAGATGTTTTTATAAGTTTAATTTAAAAGCAAGATACCAGAAACCAGTTAAATTTTTTTTTTACATTTTTGGAAATACAATACATCAAAGCTTCACAAAAAACAAGATTCCATGCTTTCCGTTAGTCTAGAAACTGTTAGAAAATGTATTCTTGTGCTGTTTTCACTTGACCCCAATCTATTCTACACCATCCTTTTGTTGTTGATTTTACCTTTCCCTTAACATAGGTACTGCAGCACCAACTTGAAGCATTTGAAGCTCTGCATCAACAAACAATGCAGAATGTTACCACCGTGAGTACAGTTTATATATATATATGTTTTCAGCCATGGTGATCTGCAATACCTGTTGGTCAGTTTTAATTAATGAGTCTTAAGATACATTAGCTAAAACAGTATTCACTACTAATGACATCTGAAAAACAATTTGGGCAAGAGCAGTAAAACACATTATTAACCAGCCAGGCACAAGGTATTTTGCTCTATTACAGCAGCTTAGATTCATTTGTGTACCAGTTATCTGCACATGGAAACCACATTTTCACAAAACTTTGCTAGTGATCTTCAGAAACAGCACAAGTACTTTACGCATAATTTACATGTCAACCCCACCTTTCCCATTCATTTGCATGACGTCGGGTGAAAAGCCTGGTTTACTAGAGTATAACAAACTGAGTGAAGAATGGTATACACCGTCTGTTTACAATGTCACGTTAAAGCTACGGGACATGAGGCAGACAAGTGAATGACAGATTAGGGGCAGTGTACGCTTTTTTTTCTACCTCTGTGTTGTAGAGTTTGATGTTGGTCTATGAAATTCAGTGTTACATTCTTGAAATGACCCATTTTGTAACTGTTTCAGGACAGAAGAAATGTACCTCAATCTACACAAGGCTTTTTAAAATCAGTCAGCAGATGCTACAGAAATCTTGACAGACAATAAATCTGCAACCATGAGTAACAGTCTGAATCATAATATTACTTCACCACCTCAGAAGTCCTTTAAATCTGTAGTGACGATGAAAATGGGAAGCAAGGTGAAAGACTGAAGGAATGCCGTTTCTGAAAAGACTGATGTAATATATGGTTTTAATGTTCCCCAGGGTGTGTAAACATTTAATATTGTGCTTGTGGGTAGTGCAGTGCTTGACAGAGCAGGACCAATGCATATATGTTCTGCTGAAAAAACAGCAGTCCAATGGAAATGTTTTGTCTTCACCAGAATGTAGTGATGATCTTTGGGGTACACTGGGAAAAAATCAGCATCGTCAGTGAACAGATGAAAGTAGAAATGGATAAATCACAGACACAGGAATAGCTCTAGCACTTCATCTTCAGCACCTTAAACACACAATTATCCTTTTACCTAAAGGATCAGGCGATCAGAAAAGCTTTGAAGGCACTGATGCTAAATCAAAAAGATTTGTATCTAATAAGATAGGTGGAGTAAAAAAATCCACGGTTTCACTGAAGGAAAACAATTTGAATCTTCATAAGGACATACAAAGTGAAAGTGCAGGCAGCAGCCCAAGTCACATAGTGACAATAGGACGTCACAAACTAATTGGGGTACAGAAATAAAAAAATCAAGCAACAACTAATTCGGACAAGTCGGAGTCCATGTCTATTATGAGAATGGAAAACGAGGAAAAAGAGCTTGGCAGTAGTCAGCTGGAATCTCAACAACTTAAAGAAAGAGGGGCTGCTCTGAGGTCAGAGAAGGAGACCCTTCTGCAGGTACTACAAGATATCAATGATGAGAAACTTACTGTAGATATGACCTTGCAGGATTCTGCCACTACTATAAGAACTCTGCAGAAAGAGGTAAAAAGTCTCTCTTTGTAAAAGTCAGCAACAGAGAAGAAGCTTCAAGATGAGATGCACAAAGTCCAGGCTGATAGTCTTCAACAGTGTGGCCAAAGAATGTGAGGTTTTGTCAGTAGAGGTGGCACACCTCAAAGAAGATAACATTTTTCTCAAGCAGGAGCTGAAGCAGCATATCCAAGAAGGTCTGCAGCAAAGAGGCAACATGTCGAGACTGAAAGAAGAGTGTAAGCAGATGGAAGACTGTCTCCTTACCGTGCAGAACGAAAAGGAAATTCTCCAAGTGGAACTGCGACAGCTTCATAAATATTATCTTGGTCTTAGGAATATCATTGGGGCTCAGCTTGGTACAATCAAGCAGTTCACTGGGCTCGAAAGAAATGTCATACTTTAAGGACGGTGTTAACTGTCATCACAGCCCAGAAGGTGCAGTATACCTATAGTGGATTGTTTATTTGTGTTTTTTTTTTTTTTTTTTTTTTTTTTTTTTTTTCAGAATAGTCCCCAAATATATTGACAGTTTGTTTGTGCATTAAGTAACATCAACAATATTTAACATTGAATTCCTATTAAATTCATGACACTGTTGTAAAAAAAAATAAAAAATAAACAAGTTGGTAGCTGGCATACCTAATAGAGTATTTTGTAGCACCATCCCAAGTCGTATATAAGTTGCTTTTTAAGTTGCCCTCATTTCTGTATGTTTGTTCTAAAACAATGTGATATACAGCAAGCCTAATATGAAATTAGTATGATGATGGGAGTCGATAACAACTAAATCCAGATTGTATTTATTTTATTTCTCAGGGCACCTGTGTGATTTTTCTTGGTTGGAAAAAGGCCATTCTACTCCAGTGTTTACAGGTATTAACATGCCATGGTTGGTAAAGTACATTATTTTTCTATTTTTTTTTTTTAAATCTTAGTTAGTATTAGTACTGTAATTGACCTAAAAAAAATTGTGTGCAATACACACACTGTCAAATTTGGTACTGTAGCACATGCAAGTGTGTGCTGGGCTGGAGTAAAGTTAAATGTGCTGTGTAAATAACACCTTATTTACCAGGTGGTAATGTTGGCTTTACCTTCATTATTCTAGTAAATCTTTAAGGTGCTTAACCGTAGGGGCTGAGAACAGATTTCAGAGAATGCAGTCACACTTTTTTTTTTTTTTTAAACTATTTCTCAGTTGTGATTAAGATACACGAATGGCTTAACAGATATGAATTTAATTCTTATAGGAGAGTCAAAGTCAAACACTGAAAACTATAGATTTGAAACATTGGATTATACAACACACAATTTTCAAACACTGTCATTGACTGTTATTCTGAGTGGTAACAACCTTTATCTTTATAAAAAGGAATGGGGGGTAGGGTGGAATCGTACTGCCAAATCCCATGGCACACATTGTGTGCATGGGTGAGAACATTCTGCAGCCCTGCTCTGCATGCACATTTCTCCTTGTGGTAGTTCAGTAAAGATCACATCAGCAATCACCTTGGTAGGCAAAATGGTATATTGCATAGAAACTGGCTCAATTGTGTTAGTTGCTACCAATTTAGTGTAAATCTAATTTTAAAAATGTTTTACACAGAAGTAAATGTTATATTTAAACGTGTGTCTGTGTTAAATATTTCTGTGCGAGTTGTAGTTTGGCCTTGCGTGACTACTGATATTGTGCAGCTTTCTATAAACTGGGTTTACACAAACCCAACCACCGAACAAATACAGTAAAAAAAAAAAAAAAAAAAAAAAAAAAAAGAGAACCGAAACAAAAACCCAGACATAGCGATACACACACGTAGCGTAAGAAACATTCCCTAAGAAAGCGCAAAACATTTTTTGACTGCATATTTATTATAAATCTGTTATACACGTACATATATAATATATACAGGTTTTCCTACAGAACCATAGCTTCAGCAATTCTGAGTCTAGGAAGGAACTAAAATCTAGTACTTTAGGTTAATAATATAGAAATGATGTAATAAATGTTTAATACAGTACTTTTCAGAATACTGGTAGTATATTTAAAATAGGCTACCCTACTCGCCCACATTTCCCACTACATAATTTGCTTATAATAATAATACATACCTGAATCAGAATTCCGCAGGACCAGTGCAAGGCTGTCACCAGTAGAACGTGGCTGTATTTTTGCTGTTGTTATTGAGATTCCAGTATACAGGTAGTTCGACACTTCTCAGTAGATGCTAATCCACCCTGGCATTTTTGTAACTTTCTGGAATTTATGTAAGTATTGCAGTAAGCTAATATTAAGCCCTGTACTTGTCTTTTTGAACAAATTAGAGGATTTTTTTTTTTTTTGTCATGCTATCATTCTTCTAAAACAAATCTTGCTCAGTTAATTAGGGTAGAGATTTTACCTCAACTCCATAAGTGATCGCTGGTGCTGTCGATGGCCTGTAGCTATTATACAGAAGACCACTGGCACCAATTCCCCCTTATGCTAATTTAATAAATTTTGGGGTGTAAAGGTTACTTTTTTTTGTCCTTGGCAGGTACCCAGGATAAATGCTACCTAAGGCTAGTGTACAATGAATTGCATCTTCTTGCTAATGGACAGAAAAGTCTAGACTTAAAGCAATCAGCTGTCAGATCACCAGCACGAAGATAACAAAAGTGTAAATGATGAAAAATATATATTTCTGTGCTTTATTTATTGCAAAGGGCTGCATTTTTTTTCATTTGTAGTAGCTTCAGTATTTGTAGGGCATTGCTTATAAAACAACTAAACTATAAAGCACTATCATTTTATGAATCAAATGCCAACAATGAAGAGGTCATTAAACCCCTATTTGGTCAAAGAGCTTGCCAGGACTACTTGTAACAAGCCTAAGTTGTAGTAAACAGTTGCTTGATAAGGCTTTAGTTATAGTTGAAAGTTGCGCGAGGTTAAGTCACAGACGGGATCTTCAAAGCTGAAGTCTCGCGAACATGATACAGCTTTTGGACATGTTTCCATGCCAAAGAAAAGTAGTTTTTGGTCAATTTGCATGGCTTTTTAGTGTAAGGTGATTTACCTGCCTTTTTAAAGAATAAGTAGCGGAGTTCAAAATGTCCACTCAAGTGCACTGTTGTTTGCAGTAATTTAGAGGACAGAAGCCAAAACCGCAAAGGAATCTAACCAAAATCATCTCGCCAGAACCTGGAGAGCTTTTTCAAACTACTGGTCTCCCATCTGCAGTCTTACTCATATGGGATTCTCCTATCCTTCCCTTTATTTCTCCCAGAAATTCATCAAACTCCATTCTGTCTGGCCTAAATCTTGTGGTCTTTTTTTTTTTTTTTTTTTTCCCCCTAACGAAGATTCAACGATTGGAGGATCCTTCCCATATCTCCTCCAGAATGGTACCTCTTAAATGAATCTGGTGGGCAAGTTTTCTAGGAAGAAGATTCTAATCCAAAGCTATTCTCACAAATACTATCTAACACCCTGCTGTCTGTGACAAAAAGCTTGTGGTTTGATTGTCACTTAAAATAGTATTTGCATAAAATTTTATTTGCAGTGAAACTGTCTGGTGGAGGGTTGTCTTCCGAAAAACTAAGATCAAAAGGCTGCATTTGATATACTGTAGTGCAAACTACAGTATATATTTTAAATTGAGGGCCATAAAATGCACAATAATAATTGTGATCTGTCTCATTTTAACTTTTCATTTAGATACTACATCTTCAAGGCTAACTCTCAAAGAGCTGGAGTGTGTGTGTATTAGTTCCTTATTCTGCTGATAAAATATTTTGAACAAGTAATACTCAAATAAAATGTAAATAAATTATTTAGCAATAAGTCATTATGATATAAATCAGCACTTACTATGATATATGGGCATTTTCTCTGAGATGTGCCTTCCTATACTTACTGGTTCACATTTTATTTAATTAATTTAGCCTGTTTTGTGTAATTAGCAAACAAACAACAAAGCAAATGCTAAACTGAATAATAAAACAGAAACATGAAAGGCGTACACTTTTGTTGGAACATGACAGGTAAATACGATTCTGCATATAGATCTGGAGGCAGCTGGCCTAGTCCCTATGACAACCAGAAAGATAAGGAGTGTAGTCTCTTGTTCTTTGTGTTTTAAACTTATTTATAATTGTACAGATTCTGCTAAATTGTAATAAGATGAAAAAGTGAGTTATCTAGCTCAGTAAATAGCTACATCGATAAGTGATGCCCACAGGCTCGGCCAAGTTTGATTCCCTAGAATTGCCAGGCGTTCCGACTAATTCAATATAAAGTAGAGAGTCAATTATCCGAACTAATTGAGACCGGTACAAGTTCGCATAATCGATTTGTATGAGTAATCAAACAGGTATTAATAATTACTGTACCATTAATAAGGTATATAATAAAGTTAACATACACAAGTACTTACTGATGATGATATATAGCTACTAACCTATTCTGTCACATTAAGCATACACAATTGCAATTCTTCACAAATCATTAAATTAATGCAATTCAGTAAAACTTTAAACCTACAGTTAAGGTAATTAAATATTGTAATTAAACATACTATATACCAAACTTTGAAAAACATGAAAGAATACAATTCAGTACAACTTTGACACATTACAGAACTTTAAGAATACAATAAGTTCTTAGCTGCTCAATAACATAAACATGATCTCCAGCCCTTACTTAACTGCAACAATTTCAAGCACATAATGCTCTAAGGTTTTGGTGGTCTGAATAATTATGTAACTTTCATTTGCCTCGTAGCCATTTTAGCAGCAAAAGCTGTGTGTGTAATACACCATAATTCATCATGTGATTATAGGTACGTTCAGTTGATTAGACAGTACGGTTGATCAAAGATCGGAAAATCAACTCTCTGCTGTAGTTAGTGTGAGCCATGGGAGATATTGTAAGTTTGGGAAACTTCAAGGGCAACCAAGAGGCTGTCTTTGTTTTAGAGTGAGTTTTGTACAGTCAGTCAAAAGGGAAAGAAAAGGGAGCTTGCTATCAACATCTAGTTTAACAAACATCGCCAAACATGAACAAATAAGTCAGAGAAAAGGGAGCTTGCTTTTAATAACTTAACTGCAACACTGCTAATACCATCCAGCAAATCTAGAAAACACCTAACTATTAATTAACTTGAAGAATCAAAGATTGTTTAAATTACATTAAAATACAGATAACTTCAGTACCTAGGATCGTCATTAAAGAAGAGGGCAGCTAATAATTTAAAGACTCAATAAATGGACTGAATTGACCTACCAGCAATGGTCAATTTTACTGGAAGAATTTGTTTTGTTAAACAGACTGAAAGGGGACACAGCCCTATAAGATATTGCACATAATCAACACGCATCAACTCTGCGAAACAAACAGTATTTGCAAACTGAACAGAAATATTTACAGAAACTGTACTTGGAGAATTAAATGTATATTTGCAGAAAAGTTGACAGTGGTGTAATGTAAAAAAGGTATGTATTATATTTTATCCAAAGGCTAGTTTTAATCTTCCATGAAAGTGAATTACAGCTAACAGTAGAGTAACTGCAAGGTGATCTATGAACTTGAATAAGGGGTGCTGAATCTTATTTTCCATAAAGAACAGATAAATGGGTGTACAAATGTTTTTGTGCCATGATTCTAATTAAAGGATATATATGTAACAACTGATTGAAGAATTAAGAACACATTTGTAATCTATTAATTACAATTCACTGAATTTATATTAATTTATTTACTTACAATTATCCTTCTTGTATATTCTTGTTATTTACTAACTTGGTTCTTACAGAATAGACAATGTATTGCTTTCACATGTAATTGACATTTACACTGAATTGAGATTTTGCCGAATCATTATTGCTCACTGAGGTTAATGTGCTAATTTATGCTATTTTATGTTAACCCTTCTTTCCTATTTTTATACTACATTTTATTCGCAACATTTTATTCACAAAATTGATCAAATGTATAAAAGATATGTGTTGTGTGTTTTATTGTGCAATTGTTTCCTTGTGATCTTGAGCTAATTTGGGAGAAATTTGTAATAGAGTGCTAACTGAATTAAACCATTACACCAATTCATTAGTTAATTAGGTATTAAATACCCAAACTCCCACACTTTCAACTTCAGATTCTTCTTTTTTTCAAACAATACATTAATGAGAAAGTAGAAATGCACTGCTGTATCAATAATAAAAGATCATTTCCTTTTTTAATTCTTTATTACAGAGATAATTGAATCATGTATACTCTGCATCTCAGAAATTAGAAATGTTGCTGTTGTAAATAAATACAAATGCAGTACATAATGTGTATTTTCGTAAATGATGCCATAACTGGCTTTAATTTGTTATTATGACCCAAAAAACTTTAACAATAATAAGAACAAAAAAGCAATCACCTACCAAGAAATTATTATTATTGTCCATTATCAGGTTTTTGCTCTTTATGAAATGTCTATTAACTACTGCATGAAAGCATTTTTATAAGATGGAAAATGAACACATCAGTTTGCAAGTCATGTATTTTTAAAAAAATAATGTGTATAATCTAAATATGTTGTGCTATAAAATGAAATATACTGAGACATTTATTTTGTAATTTCATAAATAACTCCCATTTTCTCTTAATGAATGTATTAAATATGAAACACGTACAAAATTATTTCATTATCAAGCTGTCAACAAATACCCATACATTTGTGATGTATCCACAAGAGTCTGTTTAATCTACAGTAGTTACTGTAACAGTAATAGACAAGTGGAAGCATGTTCTACAACATAGAAAATGTGGTGATTGGATCTGTCATGCAGCTGGTTCCAGTTGATCAGTATGCCATTACACTTTGTAAATTCATATAGTTAGCTGGGGTAACCGTCCTAAAAAAACACAAAAAATTAGATTATTGGTTATAGTATACAATTTCAAATTTTACCTACATGTAAGAAAAACAAAATTGTGTAGCTATATCGGCATTGAGTGTAAAAAGAAGACAGTAATACAATATATAAATATAAAAAAGTTATTTGCATATTATTCTTCCTCTGTTTAGATGACCAGAAAAATTATATATTTTTGCTAAAACCCAATGTATTGGTGTTTTTTTCATAAAATATGGTGAGGCAAGAACAGGTTCATATTTTGGTTAAGAACAGAACATGATTCTTCTCCTTGTAAGAATACCCAGTAAATACAGTATAATCGTAAATCTCGAAAAACTACTCACTTCTAAATCTTTTGTAGTCATTTTTGTATTACTTTAGTTTAAATACATGTTAATTCGGATTCATATGTTGTTTTTTTCTGACTTTATGTGAACGAAAAGACGCACATTTGCCCGTTTTCCCATTGGAAATAGTGACATTTTGAAATATCACTGTCCTGGTCACAAAAGCAAAGTTTGTGGGGAATAATAGCCATTTTCTATATTTTTGAGGCATAAGCAATTAGGAAATAACACTTACTACCCAGGAACAAAAAAATAAATAAAATTTGTTACACGGTGTTATCAGTAAATATATGACAGTGAAGCTAACTGCCCCACTTCTATTCTAAACTGTGAAATGCACCAATACTGTGTAGATAAGAATCTGTATGTACTGCATAACTTTGTAACCACTCACAACACAGCAAATACTGAGTTAACATGACAGACAGGCTTTTAATTAAATCCCCAGAAATATCAAGGTTACTGCAGAAAAAAAATAATTGAACAAAAGACCAAACAATACAGGGCTTTGGTATCAAATAGTTGTGTATTAGAACAGTTTAAAACCAGAATCCACTTGAAAGATGATTATAGCATGCACCTTTTTATTTTCGCAATGTATACTTACTTCATGATATTGGCAATAACAACACTTTTTACAGGCCTGCTCTTTGGTCCAGGAGATGGTTGGAATACCCTTCCTTCCTTGTTTTTAGCGCTAGCCTTGGTTATTTTCACTGTAAAGGGATCAGCTGAATGGGAAGGATACACTTCAAACGTTCCAGCTTTCATACCACCAATCTGAAACAAGTTTAAAAAAAAAAAAGTCTAATAAAAGCCTAGTTAACACTGTAATACATATTAGCCTAATAGTGTGCCCAAAAATATACTTCGGGAGTCTGGTATTTTAAATGTGTTTAGTGGCATATACTAATGACACTTTAAGATATATATACCTTATATGGTGTTAAAACCTAAATATGAATGAATAAACATACATTATAAGCCAAAAAATAAAATACATGATTATTTTAATTTAGAGACAACTTATCAGTTACCATGAAGAACACAGGTAATAGACAAGTTCAACAGTACTCAATTTCCCCAAAGACTGCAATTGTGGTGAGATTTCAAACAGCCACAAATCTAGAAATTGATTCAGAAAATGTAATTTATTATGTATAATACCTGTATATACTTTCTTTTCTTATCTCTCCAGGTTGTCTATAATCAGCATAAATTCAATTTGTGCATTCTAAATATACTATATTTGTTTTGTGCTGCAAATATTTTATATTCAATAAACACTGGTATGCGATTTCTATTCTCTATGGATGTGGGTTTGTTCATTGGAGACTGCACTGTATGGAGCGCTTACCCTAGAACGATTAAGATTGCTAGGAATTTAAAAAATTTACTCAAAAGTATCTGATATTTTCAGTAAAAAGGGGGGCTCTAAAACTTATGCAGTGATGTTGTAGGTGGACATTTTACATTTTTTCACATTTCATACACCTATACATTATCCGTAAAGAAATACTTCAATTCAAATGCTTACCTTCTTGGGCGGTGAACTTGGTTTAAATGGTACGACAGCAGGCTTTTTCCCTCCACTCTTCTTTAAAGGTGGCAAAGGCTTGTCAAATTTGTATGGATTGCTATCAAAGAGATCTTTTGGATGGAGGTTTAAGAAAAATGCTCCACCCTTGAGCAAGTTTCTTTTTGATGAGTTATCTGTCTGTGGAACATGGTACATGCCAACAGTTACCAGGTATTGTGATTCAATGTTGTATTTCTTACCATATGTTCTTAATGCTCCAGGTGGAAATTCCAAAAGGTGTACCTGAAGTCACACCACAGTCACTGAAAATGATTTTGTTAACCTTCAGACACCATTTAATTAAGCTACCAGTGAAAACCCAAAACACAACCGATTAGTAATGGTGTTGGAATATTAGCTTTAGATTGAGTGTCCAGATGACTTTTAGCTGTCTCAAACTGATAGCCTTCTTGTGCTATAAATGCAAACTATTATTGCACACTCTTCAGGACTAGAAACTGCACCAAAAACAAAATGTACTTAGGATTAAAGGGCCGTGGACATTGTTCTCTTTGAGCTTGGTTGCGCAGAAAATATTGCCTTATAAGAAATCATACTTCAGAAAGTATATGTCTTCAGGAGACTGTGGCGGTTCCCTCAGTATTTGTTTGGCTTACAATATGGATAAAATTTGGTTGGCTTTCTTTTTGTCTGGATTTTGTTGACACATTTCATAAACTTCAGTATCTCCAAAAACGATGACTTGTTTTCAAAAGTCACTGAACACCCTACTTTAGATGAATTGATCATTAACCTAAAAATGTATGATTATGATTATCGTTGTTTTTGCGTATCATCTGACTCATTCATCTAATGAACCAGTCTTACCTTTCTCATTTGTTTTTCTCTGTCATAGGGGTCTGCAGTGTACGGGTATGGTTTTGACAAAGTTAAATTGTGATATCTACAAAAATATTGAAAATATGTTAAAACTCAGTCAAGAACACAGCTGCTTTAAGAAAGGTGAGCTTTAACTAAATATAAAGCAGTTCTTACCCGTATCCAGTCCCGTGCTTTGGAGGGTTTGTTAAAACATTCTTTCCTGGTGATTTGTAAGGTGTTTTGGGTACTTGTAGTGCACTCATTGCTTCAATGGGAGCACTAAATGTCCCATAGTAGCTGCCGGTTCCTGACCTAAAAAATTAGGATTTGTCTAGAACTAATTCAGTTTTATAAAGGAGGCGGATGGAGGGACAATCAAACTGACCCTCAGCTGTGTTTAAATTGAAAGTTTGTATGGGTTATGTTATGAACCATATATTTTGTTTTATTTTTGTCAATGTGTTGTTTTGATCAGATATAACTTCAGCTAAAAAAAAAAAAAAAAAAAATTAAACAGAATTCCATAAATAACATATCATAGACACCTATAATGGGTACCTAAAAATTGCACTGACAAATATCAACCACTAGAGGTCATGATTGATCTATGAAGGTAGGTTCTGTCAAAGAAGAGCTTCTAGTTCACACAAAGTTTGTGTCCTTTAAGCGGAAGAATATTTTTTTTCCTATTTGTGTGAAATGTGCACATGTATTAAAAAATCTGGTATGTTTTATTATTTATGTGATTTGGTGTTTAGAAATATAATTCAATTCTAGCAATTGTTATCGTCATACCAGGATCAAAAACAAACACAATAAAAATGTAAACAAAATGCCTAAAATCTATATCAACTATACGTGTAGAATTGATTAAACAAATATATTATCTTACGGCTTTTTTTCCCCGTTGCTGGGAAGAAAGGGTTTTCCTATATTCTTCTTTGACTGCTGCATCTTGAATTGTCTCCTTTGTTTGACTGGGTCAGAATAGGCTTCTTTTTCAAAGATTCTCTTAAACTGAGAATCAAAGTAACCCTCTTGAAGGGCTGACCTCACCTTCGAGCCTCCAGGCAACATTTGCTTGTTTTTGGAATCTGCAGCACTGAAATTTCCTTAAAGTAAATGCAGTAAGTTAAGGAACTGATAGCTTTAAATGTTGAATGTTTTAGATTTACAGAATTCAGGTGGCATATATACTGTAAAAAGATTAAGGGACATTATTTCTCCCACCTTTAATTTACTAATGTTTAAAGAAATTGAAAAGTCTAGGTTACTGTTACTAAAACAGAGAAACAAACCACTTCAGAAGACCTTCAATAAAATTACCAGTAGTTTGGGTCTTCAGTTTTTATACCTCAAGACTGGAGTTAATTACCCTCCGGATCACAATATATATATATATATATATATATATATATATATATATATATATATATATATATATATATATATACAATACTAAAACAAATATGCATACTCTGTTATTTAAAGAAGTAAGGTGATTTTTTTTTTTTTTTTTTTTTACTGACTAACCTTTTTAAAAATGCAAATTTCAAGACCATGTGCCTTCATAGTTTCTGTGGAAAATTTTGGAATATAGCTCAATATTAGCCCTCTACTCATGGGACAATTATGCTTTATGGATCCTATTCATAACTCATAAGTTATTCAATGACATTTGTGGTAGTAAATTATCAGGTCAATATTAATGATGGTGTTGAACTTACTGTTGTAAGGAGACGTGTATTTGTCTCCAATAGTGATATAGGTTGGCTCACTGAAGAGGCCAATCCTCTCCATATCTGTCTTCATTTCGGAAGGCATGGTTCAAAGCTGAGGTGTCCCAAGCAAACCAATATAACGAGACTTATCTGCAGCTGAGATTTCCTTCAATAAATGCATAAAATCTAAAAAGAAAATGCATAAAACAGTGGCACTGCTTAACCCATATAAAAAGCAATGGGTATATATTCCCTTCCTCAGTTTACTTACATTCCTTTTTTTAATGTAGTAATAATTAAAGAAACTTTTCTCAGTGTCTTCAATGAGTGAATTCTAAGGCTCCATACACAAAACCAGTGCCTCAAAAAATATGTTGTAAATTGACATTGACGTTAATCTGGTCCTAAATGGAGTGGGGTTTCATGACAACTGTACATCATAAATTGGGACGGTTTACTGTTTAAATAATTACAATTACCTTATTCTTTTTTTTTTTTTTTTTTTTAAACTTGATTTTTTTAAATCCTGTTTACATTACACCAACTACTGTAACTTATTGAACTGTATTTAATTTTTCTAAAGTTAGCACACCTGTTTTGAAAGAGGTACAATTCCATGAGTTAGTGTGGCTCATTGGCATCTGATCTTCTTGGATAAGGGCCATAGGGAGCTGCACTCTTGTTGCAACTGTGAGATCATCATTCAGTTGTGTCATTGGATTTATACTGGACTCCATGATGGATACCCTAAAATATACCTGAGGTACTACCTTGTTACAGCAAAACTGAAAATAAAAAACAAGAAGCATCACAATGTTTTTTTTAATAAAGGACAAATGGGTTTTTACAAAAATCTCTCAGTTGATCACTTAGTAGGGATGCACTAATGTTGTTCCTGTGCTAACTACTAACTGATCACCTGGAATTTAAATGGTCCGAAACTAATGCATAACCACTTAGTTATGCAGTTTAATCTTGGGTCAACTTCAGTTTGAAGTCTCCAACGGTCTATATATATATATATATATATATATATATATATATATATATATATATATATATATATATTGGACCTCATTATTAGTGCGCTTCTTTTGGTGCTAGTACGGTAGATTAAGGTGTTGCTGGGATAGCCACTTTAGGCCTCTACATTCGCGCTGGACAAGCCAAATAAGTAGGCATATTGTATTCATGGTTTTTTTAATTTAAAAATTAAGGCAAAACGTTTTTTGTTTGTTTGTTTGTCTGTTTGTTGTGTTTGGATTAATGAAATATTATATAAAAATAAGCTGAATTTAGTACTATAGTTAAATGTCAGGATTTGTGAGATTAATTTAACTGTTTTGCTTTGCTTTTGGACATAAAATGCTAACAGTAATGAACAGCGTCAGTTAAGATAGAAATTACTTCTATTAAAATATAGTATTATTATTATTATTATTATTATTATTATTATTATTATTATTATTATTACGTTAACTCCTAAAACCGCCCCAGGCAGTCATTATGACGGTTACATTTGAAACATCAGTAATTAAAATGAAAGGCAAACTAGCCGATACAACTCAATTTTTATTCAAACACGTCACATCAAACTGCACAACCGAAACACCGTATTTAAAAGAACAAGTAAACAAAATGGGTTATTTTCAATTTACCATGATAAAGCACTGCTTTAAAAAATGAAAAACTATAATAAACATTCAAAAAAACTATTGTGTAAACATGTATATCTACATACAAAACTGTAAAAACGAATGTTTTTTGTTTTTTTGTTTTTTTTAAACGAAAGTAACATGTTTTTCTATTGCGTGTCAATCTGTAGCACTGAATCCACGGTGAGCTGCAACAGCCTGCTGCTTTTGCACTTTTCTGATCGAAGCATTTAGTGTTACAGCGTTATAGTTTATTATTTAATTGGTTACAATTTCCACTCCACAGCATTACTACTGTCTTACTGTTGATCTCCACTCATGTAATAAGTATTTGTTTTAAATATCTACACAAATATTCTGTTACTGCTGTCATTTGTAGGGTTTTTAGAGCTCAATAGTTTATATACTACAAAAGTACAAGTTGAACATAGATTATTGGCCATTTCTTAAAGCTTTAATTTATGCGTGTTTCCCAGAATGTTTTTTTTTTTTTTTTTAAGTCTATTTGGATCATTAAATAGAGATGTGTTTACATGAAATTGTTATATACCGTCAAATCAACCAACAGTCAACATTAATTTAATTAATATCAACTTTATTTGATATTACAACAAAATGTGTGTAAATGGCCCTACCTTAGCAGAAACAATATTGCTGAGATGTGACATTTAGTGGTGATACTGGCAGTTATGGGAGCCTTTACTCCATCATTTACTGCAATTTGTAATTTGCGCCAATTTTTGAAAGGAACATCCATGTTAAATAAATAGAAACATTACAACTCGAGAGTGCTTGAAGAACAACTTGATATGGGTATTAAACATCACTTTTAGACTTTAAAAAACTCACAAGTACAAAGCACAATTTGCCTTCAATATACAGTATGTAAGGAGTCTGCCCATATAGCTTGAACATCCCCCACCGCCACCAGCAGTGTAACCTGTCCACCCAACGCAACACTAATGGATCCCTAGTGGATCTAACAATAACAGCATTATTCATGATTTTATATTTGGTGGTTAGACATTAATCTGAGAGCTCTATTGAGTACACAACGGGAGTTTAAAAATGCACAAAGATTATTGAAACACAAAATGATACAACGTGAACTAAACTAGTGTAAGAATAATAACATAACATTAACATTTCACGACCTTACCAAGTTGCTCCTTAATGTCTTGTATATACCTTAAATATACAGTATACCTCTTGTTTGCTTGCATGATTATCGTTGGTTAAAGTTACAGAATTAAGGCTTTGAAGACTTTGAAAACATGCCACTTACCTTATTGACAGGGTACTAATCATGTTAAATTATGTCCAGACCAAATAAAAAACAGACTTGTACTGAAATTGTTAGTGTTGAAGTGACATGAGAGATGGGACAAGCTTTTAATGTTATAAATGTTTGCAATTCCTTTACCCACCTGTAACTACAAACGCATTTCCCACATTTTCTACACTACTAAGCTATGTGTTTACAAAACAACGACATAAAGAAATACTTGTTTGTATCGCTACTTACCAACCTCGCCAGTGAGTGATGTTTCTGTTCACTACAGATTTGTTTACATCATGTTTCCTTGGAGTCAAAAGTGTCAAGCTCAATCGCATTGCCAAGGGGTCCATCTGTAGGTAAACTGATGTTTAACATTATTCGTTTGAAGACCCATGCTAATATTGTAGGCTTAATAAAATACATTTATAAATCAATTTTGAAATACATACGAAGAAAAAAAAACGAGTTATTTTTGACAATAGATAAAGAAATATGGTAACACTTCTGTTTTTGGTTGGGACCTGAAGGCTCGTTGACCGAAAGGAATCTTGGGTATCGTAGTCTTTATGTTTACACTAGTGTAATATTAGCTTAAAAAATTGATTTCCCCTTTAATTTTTATAGCTGAATATTTTTTACTGAATCATTCATACCTGTCTGAGCGGGTGCTGCTGCTGTAAATGTTCTGTGGATTTTTTGTGCGGTTGTACGGTTCTATAATTTGGTCACATGACGAGGTTTGTCATTTGCGGAGCGACTCACTCAATGCAGTGTAATGCTTTAAGCTAAGACACGTTGAGTTTAGTACAGATACGTTCAAGTTTTTGAGTAAGGAATTCTACGAATAGCAAAACTAAGTAGTGTAAGAACTGGAGACTGAAGAAAAAGTCACTGTGTATCGAAGTAGTGTAATTTCCTAAACCTTTAGAATGGTAATGTACTTTTTATTATATTGCATCATTGCAGAAATTCATGTTGATGAGCTAAATATTGTACATAAGTAGACACGTTGCATCATTCTAAACTAATATGATACATAATTGCATGTAGGCTACTATGGGACAAGCATATTTGTTTTATTGGAATTACGCCGGTAACGTCGTTATGTCATTCTGTTACATTATTTACACGCATTCTGAAATCTACGTGTTCCAAAAAAAGTGCAGTAAGCGTGCGAGAGTATTTTAAATTGACCAGCCTAGACTGTAAATAGTGTTACAGTTTTGTTGATGCCAGTTTAATTCAGGCTTATTGTTTTTGATCATTAGAAGATTTACTGTTGTGGTTTTAGCTGACGAATAGGTGGTATTCGTTGGCACATTTCCAGCTGTTAACTGTCTGTGTATATGTAATGATACTGGAACGTGTTAAACTTTTAAACCTCTAACTACTAGCTATGTGTTTTCTAGTGTTTAATAAATAAATACATATACAACAATACTTATTGTTTTCATGAACAATAGAAACTTATGACGGAAAGGCCGTTCAGGAGGTTGTAATTAGGTTCTGAATTGTTCTTCGAAATAAAATGTACTAAAACTAAAGCTGCTTTCTTCTTCATTCCAGGTTATGCTAGACAGCACCAGCTTATTCTTTAGAGTAAGAGGGGACCTGGAACTTACCTTTCAGCTATATAGTACAGATGGTATGTACTGTATGTATTCCAGCTTTTCTAAGATTTGTACAATAAGCTTGAAATAAAAATGTAAGAAATGTAGGGGTTGATTTTAATCTGTGGTTATCCAGAAATTGCTCCAAGTAATTCCTGTGTTATTAAAACAAATGCTTTACAATAAATAAATAAATAAAAATCCAAGAATGGCATAACCTGGTGGCATATAGGTTGATCAAAACATCATGAAGTGGACAAGCATTTGGTCTGAGTGCCTTTTATAATTCAGTTAAACAAAAACACTTACAGTAATTACAGATGAAGGATCAAATTAAAGTAAAAACAGGCACATTTTCAAGAATACCATGCATTTTAAAGTTTTAGAAAATTTTGTTTGAAACATTTAGTTAAAATCCATCATTTAAAAAAAAATCACATTCACACTTTCTGTTTGGTTTTTAGAAGCAACAATAAAGAAGACCCTATCCAAGGCTATTCAAGATCTTTCAGCAAAAGTGATTTCAGAATCTTTAGTGTTCAGTGTTTGCAACAGTTCGGTCTATTTATGGCCAAACAAGAAACCCAGGATAATACCAGCAGAAATTACAGAAAATACACCCTGCAAAGATATTCAGCTGTATGTTCAGTAAGTAGGTTTCATATCTTGACTTGAACAGTGCTACAGGTGAACATGCATTTTCAATTCAAAGGAAGAGTTCTAACATACTAGAAAGTATTTCACGGTTTTGAAACAGTAATAGCAATGAGAATTAATGTTTAATTTATGCAATTTTTTTGTTGTTGTTGTAATATTAGGTCTTGTCCGCTTCAGCAGTTAATTTTTCTTTTTTTCTTTTTTGCTGTTAGAATGTTCTGTTCTCTCAAAATACAGCTCCCAAAGTGCAAAGAGGCTGAACTTTGCTGGTGACCCCGAGGGGGGGTGTCACATTGGCTCTGACACACCCGGGGTCAAGGATGGGAAACCGGCAGGGATTACTTCTCGTCGTGCAACAGCGAACCCTACTGGTCAAACACCGAGCACATTCAGAGTAGATAAGCGCAGGGCTGGTCTCTGTTCTTCGAGATCGGTAGCCCGCCCACCTCTGCTCTGGATTGCTTGGCGTAAAAGCGATTCTGACTTTAGGCTTGTGAGGTCAGAGGACGCTTGCACACCCTCAGAACACTTGGGGGAAAATAAATAAAAATAATAGTTGGACACTCATAAATAAATAATTCCCAAAAGTCAAAGGTGTAGGATTATGAAGCTTCTAAACAGCTGTGTTATATACTGTCATAGTGTCAAAACATCATTTGGAGATTTTACTGCAATCAACTCTGAAATGTGGTGTTTGATGTGTGTACGTATATATTTCAATGTGTTTATTCCAGGGTGGAGGGAAATGATGAAGCAAAGAGATCTGCCAGAAGGAAAGACAAAAAGAACCCAGCAACAGTGAGTTTATCTTTCCGACCTGGTATGCTTTCCCAAGTCATCTTTCCAAATTGTGGTGGGTCAGTGTCACTGTAGGAATGCTTCTTTTTTGTTCTTATTAACTTGTGTTACATTTCATAATTTTTTTTATTTATGTAAAAAAAACACTGTTGATGTAACTCGCATCATACGAGAAAACAGAGTGAAATCATTGGTTTATTTTCCTGTTTACAGGGCATCATAGACCTTAACCTGATGTTTGAGATGACAAAACCTGCTGCATCAGCAGCACCTTCCATCATCCGGGAAAACAAGAAACATCACCATGTAAATATGACCCTGCCAATGGATGCAGTAGTAGCAGTTGAGCCAGAAGAGAATGTGGGAATGTACGTGTTGCTGTTTCTAGACTATGCAGACAATGATACCCATAAGTATTGACACCCTCTATTAGTTGTAATATTATTTCCCAGAGTAGCATGCAATAGATATTGTAACTGATTACTTTTTAACACTGGGATGTAAACACAAGTTCTTGGTCCATAGCCCATACTAGTGCTGTCCAAACAGATAAATTTAGATTGAACTCGCCACGGAAGTCAGCTGCTGACAGTCAGGTGAGGGCAAATGTACAATTCAAAGTAAAACAAGTGAAGAAAGAGCTGCTTGGATTTGGAATGATTGCTGCTTTTCTTAAGTCTGTGGAGAAGAACAATCATAACAAATTTACTACACTTGTTTTATATAGTTTTATACTTGTGAATAAAACTGTATGTGATTTATTTATTTATTTATTTATTTAGTGTCACTAGCCTCCTGGTGAAGGCTATTTGTACCCAGTTATCAGACATGGAGAAGAGTATTTTGAGGTACATGAAAGGAACATCCTTCCATGAACCCAAACCTTTCCACTTCATGTTGCCAGAGCCTGCCGGTCTTGTGAGTGTGATTTACCCTGCTGGAGTGTCTGACGAGGAACTGGCCACCGTTCGAAAGGTGATTCTTCTTATAACATTAACCTTATTTAGGGATTGCCAAAATAAAACGCTACATTACTTAGTGTCAATCTATGTTAAAGCAAGGTGGGTGGGACTGTGGGAGAAGCACATTCAAGGAATGCTGAGCATCTTTTGGCTCTTCACTTGGTTTGTTTAAAGTTAATTCAGGATAAGCATATATTTCCACTGATGTATTTTAGTTCCCTTGCTGTGTGTCACATCTTGGGGTGATTGCTGCTAGACCATTGGAGTTTGTTGAAATGAGAAGGAGCAACCATGAATCTGTAGAGCTGTGTTTAAAGTATTTGCATGGCCCAAATATATATTTAAAAAAAGTATTAAACAAACAACCAAATATTGCATGTGCTGAGGAGTCCTCAGATGTCAACGTGCAGCGCTAAGTGCATCAGGGTTGACAAAGACAGCGAAAGGAAGGCGACACCATTTTACTTTCAGTGTAGTCTTTCAGACACTTTTTTGCAAAGAAAAAAAAAACAAAGCAAATCAAATCAAATGGTCTGCATCAGCAGCATCTAAGATTGTGTGTGTATAGTATAAACTGGTAATGCACTAGCAATGTCAGTATTTTATTTGTATTCGGCTGTTTGAATTGAAATGCAAAGTAATTGTGAAGTATGACGTTTTAGATGGACGGAAGTGCCATTGCAGTTGTAGTCTTAAAATAGTTCAACAAAATTCACATATAAAGCACCAGACATACTAATATAGTTTTTAAAGTGTCGACTACTTGAATAGCGGCTATTGTTAGTAGTCATTCAACCCCTAATGCTGATAAGTGGATTTTGAAACCTTAGTTTTGATCAAGACACCTGTAAGTAGCTTTTACTTAATAGTGCAGATTAGTATTTTGTTATGTGTAGGTAATTCATTAAATAAGTAGTATAGTGCATAAATAACTGCTTCTTAAGGGTCAGTAGAATATACAAGGTAATCTATAGCAGTGGTTCCCAAACCGGTCCGGGGGGCCCACTGTGTCTGCTGGTTTATATTCCAACCAAGCTCTGTTACTTAACCAGACCCTTAATTGAACTGATAACTTGCAGAATTATACTTTTTAAATTGTTTTCAGCTCTTAATAATTGCATATTTCAAGTTAGCTATACCATTTTGTAAGTAACTGCAACTATTTAAGAGCTGAAAACAATTAAAAAGGTCTAATTAAGCAAATTATCAGTTCAGTTAAGGGTCTAGTAATTGAGAGCTCAGTTGGAACGAAAACCAGCAGACACAGTGGGTCCCCAGGACCAGGGTTGGAAACCACTGATCTATAGCAGTGTTTCCCAACCCTGTTCCTGGAGTTACACCGTGTCTGCTGGTTTTCGTTCCAACGCAGCACTCAGTTGCTTAATTGAACCCTTCATTGAACTGATAAAGTGATTCACTGGGCATTTTCCCATTATTTTCAAGCTCTTCGTTTGTTGCTGCATGGGAAACCAGCAGACACTGTGTGCTGCCAGGAACAGGGTTGGGAAGCACTGATCTATAGCATTTGTAAATAACTGGTGAAGCTACAATAATAGTACTAAAAGCCTGTGTGTGCAGCAAGTATCAATCAGATATCTTGAATACTGAAAGGTCTGGTCTCTCAGACATGGCCCATTTTCAGTGTTGTCTGACAGCTAATGTTTTGTACATTTCCGTATGCAGTATCAAAACCATCTAAGATACTGAGGGGGAAGGTCCAAAAAACATTGTCCGTTTGTTATGGAATGACCCAGTAGTCTTTGTTGAAATATTGTTTGCTTAAATATGTTTTATTACAGGAGCTACATACCCAATTTCAACTACCAGAAGATAGACCTTACTTGAGAAGAGCCAATGCATATCACTTTCAAAATGAGACTTACAAAGATGGTTATCTGAGGAATCCACATTTGTCTCTGAAGAATCCCAACGTGGAGGGTGGCGGGGTGAGTGAAAAACTAAACAAACAGCTTTAAAAAATGTCTGTGCCTGTTGGCAAAATGCGGGGGTGTTTAGGAAAGTTAGGGTGATTTGCAGGATGCAATAAGGGCAGTACGGCTAGAGAAATCCCATTGGTGGAGAATATGGCTGTAGGCGGTGCCACCAATGTAAAAGGAGCTGTTCCAGGGGCTGTATCTTAACCATGTGTCGGTAGGACCCCTATGGCTTATGCTTCACCTATGGGATTTTACTTTCCATGATGCCCTTGTTGTATACTTCAGATTGTACCTTTACCGCTATTACTTGCCTAATTGCTTTATAAGTCACATGGTATTTAATACCCATGTTTAATTAATGGGATTATATTATTTTATATTTAACTGGAAATCTGAATTTCAGATTTATTAGAATAAATTGCTAGATTATGTTTTCATTTTTTTTTTCTTTAACACATGTGTTTTTAATATGTTTTTCTCCAGGTGTATTTGGTTCAGGGGGTTTATAGCTATCACCACTACATGCAGGATCGCATGGATGATAATGGCTGGGGTTGTGCTTATCGGTCTCTGCAGACCATCTGTTCCTGGTTCAAACAACAGGGATACACAGACAAGGCGGTACCAACACATAAAGATATTCAACAGGTACGTGGACTGACTGGGTTGATAAAGTAAAACCACCAACGAAAAAATAATTTTATTTGTACATATTGTAGGCATGCCTCCATGTCCAGAAGATTTATTGGACAGTGCAGAATGGGAAATAAAAGTTTAACGCAGCTGACGAGAGCAAATTAAAACTTTCTTCTGTAATGGTTGTATATAAGCATGTACTTAGGTGTGCATTTATATGCATATTGACATGATCAAATTATCTCCTTCAGGTCTTAGTAGATGTTAAAGACAAACCTAGTTCTTTTGTTGGATCAAGGCAGTGGATTGGGTCCATTGAAGTGCAAACTGTATTGGATCATCTGCTTGGAATAACCTCAAAGATTATTTTTGTCAGGTACAGTTACCTCAAAAGTGTTTAATTTAAAAGAAGTGTTACAGTACATTGAGTAGAAGAATACACTTTTTTTTTCAGTACCTTGTGGAGATTTTTGAACAAAGAGAAATTGTGGGTTTTATTAAGTGTAGACCTCTTAATCTCCATTTGTTCTCTACACTATTAATTCTCTGCGGCCAACTATGTTTATACAGTTTTAGTCAATTGAACAATTAATATTTCAGATAACATAAGACAAAGAAAAATGGTTAGATGAAAATTATAAAACCCAGTGGAGGATGCATCCTCGTCTGTGCATCAGATTTCAATTAACAAAGCTCTAATTAAACCACGCTTTACATCATATAAACTTTTTCATTTCAGCTTTTGTTATGCTTACATAAAGACTTAGACATGCATTTACTTAACTGTTTTGCAATGAGATGCAATTTCTTTAACATCTGTTTAAAGTAGTGGTGGGCAACAATATGAAAATTGTATTTATATATGATATAGAAGTCTTCCAAAACACAGAAAAATATAATAACACAACTGCAATATCATATACATATATAGACGTTAACCGATATTTACATATGAAAAGTAATAAATTACTTTAACTTAGTGGTGCTTCGCTTCACAATCTCCATAGAGAAAAACAAGGTCTTGTTATATTGTTTTACTATTCCATCGTCAGCCACCTCAAAACCAAAATATTTCTATACTTCAAGGTTAATTTTCTAGCCAATCCGGAAGTAATTGACTCTTCAGCTGCTGCGTGTAAATGATCGCTCACGACACCTCTGAAAGTATTAAGTACGGTGTCATGCCGAATTTTGCATTGTTTTGATGTTTTAAAAGTACATCTCATTTATAATGCTGAAAGTTCACATTTTAAAAGTAATCGTACTGACAAAATGCAATGAACCGCTAAAATCATAAATAATACTTTAAAGTGAGCTTATCCTACTTCGAGTTATGTGTTTTCTTTTAATAGTGTTTGGTTCATCAAATTACTACGGCTGTCTTTTATGGGAATACACCACAGTGTGGTGTTTGCCTATGAGACTGACAATGATCGATATGTGTAGGATTTCATTTGTTGCTGTATCAACTTCTGGGGTCCCCATTGGAGATAGTGCTGTCAATCATGATACTGCATGTATAGGTTTAGCTTCACAGAGTTAAGGTCAGAAGCATTTAGAAAAAAAGAAAATAAATGTCACAAAAAAACATAATGGATGAAGTCAGGATCCAGAAGAACCACAAGACATAAGTGACCTAAGGAATTCAAATGAAATTACCCACAGAGAATTATTAAACTGGTGGATACCCACTAACTTACACTTGGTGGTGGAGCCTGACTTCGCGTGCATAACTTACTATATGCAAAAAATAAACCACACATACGTGAAGAAAAAATAAAATAACTCGGTAAATACTTTTATCTTTTTTTTCGGTTCCAAAAAAAGACACTCCTAGTCAATGAGTATTATCTACCTGCCAGATAAGGCATTTAAAAACACAGATGATTTTGAGTTATTTTAGCACAAAAAAAACCCTGTTTGTCAAAATGAATTTTTCTGCAATTCTGTAACTTAAAACTACGGCATGGATTTTCACGAACTTGGACAAAAAAAAAAATATAAATGCCGTCCTGATCCATTTGGAAACAGCCGAGAAAACATACCCCTCAAAATCAAGTTTAAAAAGGCTCTGCCCCAGCCGCTCTTACTTATAGTGCTGTTATAATTTCGTGTAAGTGGCATGGTTTGTCCTTTTGATCGCAAAGAAAGTAAAGTGAGACCTGAATTAACCCTTAAACAGTAAAGCTTTACTTCACTTTTCAAAGCTTTACCATGTCACAGTAAGGGAAAATGTCACTGCTGTCACTAATTTTTATTAATTTCAGGTGTGAATCAATAATCATGTCAGTTCATGAAATGTACAGGGATACAATACTGTATAGTGGGAAATTTTGTCTGGTATTAAATTCGGCGGATTTGCTACCTTGTTAGGTTTTGACAGTTTTTGAATTGGTGTTTTACACTTTAGTAAGTTCACAAAGAAAAATGCCACAGTTTCGTATTTCTACTTTAAATTTCAAAAACATTCAAATACATATTTACTTAGTGAAATCTCTCTTTAAAACAGTATCTCATTTACAGTAACTCGTTATAGCATCTACAGTGTCACTGAAGCAACTTGGATAAGAACAAAGGTGGCCCTCTAAAAATGAGTTTTATCGTTATACAGTTCATTTTAATTGGAAAGGATTAGTGGCTGCAGTACACTTGAAAGACAGGCATTTGCTAACTCAGTTTTAAAACGTAGCTCTGGTTCACTAACATAACACACTGGAATGATCATAATATCATTTAGAAATTGTAGGACAGTATTGCCACGTGTGAAAACTTTAACAATAAATTCAAAACAAAAATGCTTTCAATTTTAAACTGGTTAATACACTACCAGGCACTGGCAAAATCAACTCATTTTTATACGGTGCAGAAGCGGTTTGTTTTAACATATTGTTTAGGGACGTTGTGAAACCTGGGTGTCTAATAGTAGTATCTACAAAGAATCAACAGTAATAGTCCAAAGAAAATTAGCTTCTGTTACAGACTTTCTAACAAGTCTGGAATAAACTATTTTGGCTGATACAGTACTTAACCCCTTGTAAAAAAAAAAAAAAAAAAAAAAAAACCCACAAAACTGCTTAACATAAAAAGAACAGTCGTACAGATACCACTGTAGCAGGTGCAGTTTACACTTCCTCTGAGTTCCTGATCGCATCATAAATTCCAGATATTCTAAATTCGGTTTTCTTTTAATTTTTTCAAGCAAATTGGCTTAATCACACTGCCATTCTCGTATTCTCATATTCACTTTGACATCAGTCACATTCTTTCCATTGCCCAGCGCTTCTTTAACCTGTGCTGCATACCAGTCTGTCAGGGGCCAGGATTACTCGCTGCATGCCACACTGATTGGTTGAAGAGTTATTGGCGATCCATTCAAAACCGCCAATAAAGCCAAAATAAATTCTCCGCCAACATTTCCTGTTATATGGTATACAGCATAAAATATGATAAACAGATTTGGAGAAAATAAATATATTATAAGTTATCATATAGATATGTTTTGTTTTAATAGATATGTTATTCAATGTTATTACTTGAGACCAATGTCCTTAATTAACATATTTAAGATTTATAGTTTTTTTTTTTATATAT
Organism: Polyodon spathula; assembly: GCF_017654505.1. Taxonomy (NCBI): domain Eukaryota; kingdom Metazoa; phylum Chordata; class Actinopteri; order Acipenseriformes; family Polyodontidae; genus Polyodon; species Polyodon spathula. The sequence goes on along the minus strand of NC_054535.1, from coordinate 49,966,752 downwards.
ACAAACATTCTCGGATGTATTGCTAATGCTGTGGCATTCATTCTAAATTATAGTAAATATTTCTGCATGCGCTACTGGCCATTTTCATTTTCAAAGTTTTCTTATGGGGTATTTCTTTTTCTTAATAAAGCCAAGGTTCTGAGCTGGCATCAAAGGGCAGAGAACTTGCAAATCATTTCAGGAATGAAGGGACACCAATTATGATTGGTAAGTTGTCAATTCATGTATTTTGCCATAGCGTTAGTTATCTTACAAACACAATGGATGGGTAAATTTGATCTGGTGAAACCATGGTGTTGCAGTGATGGTGCTTGCTGCTAAAAACTCAAACAACATGCCCATAGAGAGCCTAAATGTGGTAAATGCAAACACACTGTTCTCCTACAGTACATGAGTATGATAAAAGCAGTGAGTTGAATTCTCCTTTTTATTTCAGAATTTTTGTCCTAACCTGCCTGATGCCTACTCGGATTGTTAATAATTATTACATTTGTGAATACAAATTCGAATACAGTTTAAATGGGGCATGACATATACTTTAATTTATGTGCGATTGATTTGTTATTTCACATCCTCTGCTGAATGATTTAACTGTAGAATTGTACAAAACATTCACAGTTGGCAATTATTTTTAATAGGTGGGGGTGTTTTAGCACATACTATCTTGGGAGTTGCTTGGAGTGAAACTACGGGGCAGATGAAATACCTGATTTTGGACCCTCACTATACAGGAGCAGAAGACCTACAAGTCATCACTGATAAGGTAAAATATTCATCTTACTGAATAGAATTTTGTAAGTATATGTCATTATCATAATGCAGTGATATACTGACTAATAAGGGATGGTAATAAGACTGCATAGCAGATTGATCCTTGTCTGGCATTACCGTTAGCTTAAACTGCTTCTGTGAATAACAGGAGGCATATTGTACTTGGGTGCATCTAAAACCTGGAATGACTCAAACTGATATGCATACATACATACATACATACATGTATGTATGTATGTGTGTCAAGACAGAGCAAGAAAAACACCACACACTGTTGACTTTCGTCCTCAATTTTTAAAGCTTATTTAAACAGAAGACATATTTTTTTGTGTTTTTAGGGTTGGTGTGGATGGAAAGGACCTGACTTCTGGGACCAAAATGCATATTACAATCTCTGTATGCCTCAGAGACCGAAGGCAATATGACCTATTGATTTGTGTGGATGCTGTCTGTACCTAATTTACTATGTTGAAATATGGCAAAATAGTGTCTAATAAGGGACACAGAGGATACAGAGGACACAGCTGGGTGACTTAACCACCCAAATTCCAGTTCTCTGTGACTATTTCCACCATTGCTGTTTATGCCCTAAATAATCATAGAACCACCCTGTATAAACAGTAATTGTCAAGACATTTGTAAATGCTTGTTTTAAAAATATATGTACTGCACTAGAAAAGAACAGTTAATTTTGTGTATATATTAAGCAAACTTTACTTCAAATATTACGTACAACAGCCTGCTTAAAAAACTGTTTATCGTACAGTTCGTAAACAGCTGGTTTCTCCCATGCAAGCAATTACTTAGATAGTAAAACTGGAAACCAGTAAAACCTCTATACAGTGATACTATGGAATGAAGAGTAAATTAATTTTGAGTAACAAAACATTATTTTAGTTACCTGATTTTCCTTAAATGGATTTGGAACAGTTTATTTTAAAAAAAAAAAAAGTGCCATGTAAATTGTCCGATACGAAAAAAAAAAAAAAAAAAAAAAAAAAAAAACTCAAGTTGTGCCATTTATGTTTCTAACCTTTTATGGCACAAATATACCAGCTGTGTGTGAGGATACGTGTTAAATAAATCCTTGGCATTCTTATGCATATACTGAAATTCAAGTTTTATAGTCTTCTGACAACTGAAATGAAATACTTCAGTTTAGTCTTTAGAATTCCTTTACAAAGAATGGACTATTTAAGTGTCCGTATTCAGATGTTTTACGGTGCCAGCGTCTCTTTAGCTTGCAGGCCATTTGTCTGATGTTGTGATAAAAGTGAGGGCAGACAAACTATACAGACTTTTAAACACCCCGCAGGATTATAGTAGCAAAGAATGGCCTGCTTGTTCCTGAGGTGTGTTCCTGCAGCATTCAACTCTGATCTTTGACCAAGGTTAAGTCCATTTTTTTTTTTTTTGCTCAAGCACCTGTGTTGCCTTTCTGTGAACAACAGAACATTGTATTACAATGTCAGTACTGCTTTCCTTTTTGGTTTTACTCCATGTCCATGAAATTACCAATTTGTACCATTCTGTTGCTCGCGTCCATTCATTTTCCACATCACTTGTGTATGCTTGTTTCTGACCTGCAATAGTGTTGCTCATGTTTCCTAAATCCATTCTTTCAGGTGGTCCACTAGATTTTAGACTTTGAGTCATTTTAACCGTAGTCAGAAACTTGGCACAGTCATGGAATCCATGTGACCAAGCACAATCTTAAGCAGTTTGTCTATCGTTGTTACACAAACTGATGAGTAAACACATATACGTATAAATTCACAGCAAAGTAAAAAATGTATTACATTTTTAGATGTGTTTCTTAATTGTATATTGATATTTTTTTTGTATAAGAGTTTCAAATTGCCGTTTAACAAGATAATTTACCCAAGTCCCTTACCCCTTGCAATAAGCAGACTAGTGCATTCTAAACTCCCTGCCTTGGCTACTCTGTGGATTGGGGCCTCTCTAACAATCCTAATAGACATAAAGCATTAAGTAAGAGATGGCACAAACAGGGTAATTACATAGATTTTGTAAATTAGTCTGAGGATTAAGGGGTCCATTAAATAGTGCTAAACTGGTTTTAAAAATCAATTTTCTTTCTTGCTTTTTAACATTGTAAACATGTGTCAATATACAGTGCCTATAGAAAGTCTACACCCCCTTGAACTTTTTTAATATTTTGTTGTGTCAGTGTCTCAGGGTTTCATGCATTTAAATGATGATTTTTTTTCCCCACTTATCTACACACCATAACTCCACACTTTTATTAAGGACAAAAAGTATATATTAAAAATACAAAACTGAAAGATCATAATTGGATGTCTCCATCCCCTGAGTTAATACTTGATGGAAGCACCTTTGGAAGCAATTACAGATGTGAGTCTGTTGGGATAGGTCACGACCAACTTTGCACACCTAGATTTGGCAATATTTGACCATTCTTCTTTACAAAACTGTTCAAGCTCTGTCAAGTTCCTTGGGGAGCATTGATGGACAGCAATCTTCAAGTCATGCCATAAATTTGATTGGATTTAGGCCAGGGCTCTGACTGGGCCACTCAAGGACATTTATCTTTTTGTTCCTTGGCCACTCCAGTGTAGCATTGGCTGTGTGCTTTGGGTCGTTGTCATGCTGAAAAGTGAACTTCCATTCCAGTTTCAGCTTTCTTGCAAAGAGCAGCAGGTTTTCCTCAAGGATTTCTCTGTACTTTGCTCCATTCATTTTCCCTTCTATACTTACACGTGCCCCAGTCCCTGCCGATGAGAAACATCCCCATAACATGATGCTGCCACCACCGTGCTTCACAGCAGGCATGGTGTTCTTTGGTTGATGCGCTGTGTTGGGTTTGCACCAAACAGTTCCATTTTAGTTTCGTCAGACCACAAAACTTTTTGCCACATGGCAACAGAATCTCCTGAGTGGTTTTTTGTGTATACTTCAAACAGAATTCAAGGTGGGCTTTCTTGAGTAATTGCTTCCTTCTTGCCACCCTACCTACCTACCATACAGGCCAGATTTGTGGAGTGCATGGGATATTGTTGTCACATGCACACTTTGACCAGTCTTGGCCATAAAAGCCTGTAGCTCTTGCAAAGTTGCCATTGGCCTCTTGGTAGCCTCTCTGATCAGACTCCTTGCTTGGTCATCCAGTTTGGAGGGACAGTCTGATCTAGGCAGGGTCTTGGTGGTACCATACACCTTCCACTTTTTAATAATCGTTTTTACCATGCTCCAAGGGATATTCAAAGCCATTGATTTTTTTTTTTATACCCATCCCCTGATCTGTACTGTTCAACAACTTTGTCCCAGAGTTCTTTTGAAAGTGTCTTGGTGCTCATGGTTGAGTCTTTGCTTTGAAATGCACTACTTAGCAGAGGGAACCTACAGGAACTGCTGAATTCATCTTGAAATCATGTGAATCACTACAATTTAACACGGGTGGAGGCCAGTAACTTGTGTGATTTTGAAGGTGATTGGTTACACCTGAGATAATTTAGAATAGCTATTGCAAGGGGGGTGGACACTTGTCCAACCAAGCTATTTTAGTTTTTTTTTTTTGTTTTGTTTTTTTTTTTTTTAATTAATTTTCTACAAATTTCTAGAATTTTCTTTTTTCACTTGGGAGTTGTGGGGTAGGATGTGTAGATAAAGGAAAAAAAAAACTATTTTAATTCCAGGCTATATGGCAACAAAAGGTGAAAAATTTGAAAGGGGGTGTAGACATTCTGTAGGCACTGTATGTATGTATGTATGTATGTATGTATGTATATATATATATATATATATATATATATATATATATATATATATATATATATATATATATATATATATATATACACACACACACACACTGATGCACAATGAAAACACAACAGTCTGAGTTTTACATCAATAGCTCATTGGGAACTGTAACAGGATGGCGTGTGTGGTGACGTCGGACCAGAAATGGACACACACAGCACTGCAAGGGGATATGGTGAGTGAAATGAATGTGTTGCTGCACGGTTTATTATTAAACATACAGAAAATAAAAGGTTGAACAAAACACAAGCACTGTTACAAAGTAAACGGCACGTGGGCCAAAACAAATAAGAACATAAGAACATAAGAAAGTTTACAAACGAGAGGAGGCCATTCGGCCCATCTTGCTCGTTTGGTTGTTAGTAGCTTATTGATCCCAAAATCTCATCAAGCAGCTTCTTGAAGGATCCCAGGGTGTCAGCTTCAACAACATTACTGGGGAGTTGATTCCAGACCCTCACAATTCTCTGTGTAAAAAAGTGTCTCCTATTTTCTGTTCTGAATGCCCCTTTGTCTAAACTCCATTTGTGACCCCTGGTCCTTGTTTCTTTTTTCAGGCTGAAAAAGTCCCTTGGGTCGACACTGTCAATACCTTTTAGAATTTTGAATGCTTGAATTAGGTCGCCACATAGTCTTCTTTGTTCAAGACTGAACAGATTCAATTCTTTTAGCCTGTCTGCATATGACATGCCTTTTAAGCCCGGAATAATTCTGGTCGCTCTTCTTTGCACTCTTTCTAGAGCAGCAATATCTTTTTTATAGCGAGGTGACCAGAACTGAACACAATATTCAAGATGAGGTCTTACTAGTGCATTGTACAGTTTTAACATTACTTCCCTTGATTTAAATTCAACACTTTTCACAATGTATCCGAGCATCTTGTTAGCCTTTTTTATAGCTTCCCCACATTGTCTAGATGAAGACATTTCTGAGTCAACAAAAACTCCTAGGTCTTTTTCATAGATTCCTTCTCCAATTTCAATATCTCCCATATGATATTTATAATGTACATTTTTATTTCCTGCGTGCAGTACCTTACACTTTTCTCTATTAAATGTCATTTGCCATGTGTCTGCCCAGTTCTGAATCTTGTCTAGATCATTTTGAATGACCTTTGCTGCTGCAACAGTGTTTGCCACTCCTCCTACTTTTGTGTCGTCTGCAAATTTAACAAGTTTGCTTACTATACCAGAATCTAAATCATTAATGTAGATTAGGAATAGCAGAGGACCTAATACTGATCCCTGTGGTACACCGCTGGTTACCACACTCCATTCTGAGGTTTTTCCTCTAATCAGTACTTTCTGTTTTCTACATGTTAACCACTCCCTAATCCATGTACATGTGTTTCCTTGAATCCCAACTGCGTTCAGTTTGAGAATTAATCTTTTGTGCGGGACTTTGTCAAAAGCTTTCTGGAAATCTAAATAAACCATGTCATATGCTTTGCAATTATCCATTATGGATGTTGCATCCTCAAAAAAATCAAGCAAGTTAGTTAGGCACGATCTCCCTTTCCTAAAACCATGTTGACTGTCTCCCAGTACCCTGTTACCATATAGGTAATTTTCCATTTTGGATCTTATTATAGTTTCCATAAGTTTGCATATAATAGAAGTCAGGCTTACTGGTCTGTAGTTACCTGGTTCAGTTTTGTTTCCCTTTTTGTGGATCGGTATTACGTTTGCAATTTTCCAGTCTGTCGGTACCACCCCTGTGTCAAGAGACTGCTGCATGATCTTGGTTAGCGGTTTGTAAATTACTTCTTTCATTTCTTTGAGTACTACTGGGAGGATCTCATCCGGCCCAGGGGATTTGTTTATTTTAAGAGCTCCTAGTCCCTTTAACACTTCTGCCTCAGTTATGCTAAAGTTATTTAAAACTGGACAGGAACTGGATGACATGTGGGGCATGTTGTCAGTATCTTCCTTTGTAAAAACTTGTGAAAAGTAATCATTTAACATATTTGCTATTTTTTTTTCTTCATCTACGATTTTGCCATTTGTATCTCTTAAACATTTAATCTCCTCTTTGAATGTTCTCTTGCTGTTGTAATATTGGAAAAACATTTTGGAATTGGTTTTAGCTCCCTTAGCAATGTTCATTTCTATTTCTCTCTTGGCCTTTCTAACTTCCTTTTTGACTTGCGTTTGCAGTTCTGTGTACTCTTTCTGCGTACTTTCTTTTTGGTCCTTTTTTAATGCTCTGTAAAGTGCTTTTTTTCGCTGAATATTTTTTTTAATTGATCTATTAAACCATTTTGGCAATTTAGTTTTACATTTAGATTTGTCTACTTTAGGGATATAATTGTTTTGTGCCTCTAGTACTACATTTTTGAAGAACAACCATCCTTCTTCTGTGGGTGTTTTCTCTATTTTACTCCAATCTACTTCTGTTAGTCTCTGTTTCATACCTTCATAGTTTGCTTTTCTAAAATTGTAAACCTTAGCTTTAGTCATTTCTTTTGGGGATTTAAAAAACACTTCAAATGAGACCATGTTGTGGTCTGAGTTTGCCAGTGGTTCTCTGACCTCTGTTTTAGTTATTCTATCTTCGTTATTTGAAAAGACTAAATCAAGGCATGCCTCCCCTCTAGTGGGTGCCTTGACAAATTGTGTTAGGAAGCAGTCATTTGTCATTTCCACCATTTCTATTTCATCCTTCGCGCTACCCACCGGGTTTTCCCATTTTATTTGGGGGAAGTTGAAATCCCCCATTAGTATGGCTTCTCCTTTGCTACACACATTTCTAATGTCATTGTATAACAGATTATTTTGCTCACCGTCTGAATCTGGCGGTCTATAGCATGCTCCTATTATTATGCCTTTTGAATTTTTGTCCGTTATTCTGACCCATATTGATTCGGTTTTATTTTCTTTGTCCAGGTTTAACACCTGGGCTTCAAGACTGTTTCTTATGTATAGCGCTACCCCTCCTCCTCTTCTGTCCTGCCTGTCTTTCCTATACAGTGTATACCCACAAATATTATATTCGTCCCCATCACTCTCAGACAACCAAGTTTCTGTAACACCTATCACATCATAGTTACCTGTTAGTGCAGTAGCTTCAAGTTCTAGAATTTTGTTTCTGATACTTCTAGCATTTAGATAAATACATTTAATGGTTGTCTTACCTGAGTTGTTGTTCTTGTTTTGATGCGGTCTCCCTTCTGTTTTTTTGTTGATTTCTCCCCCCTTCCTTTCTAGTTTAAATGCTTCCGAACCTGCTCGAGGATCTTTTCTCCGAGTAGACTAGTTCCCTTGTTATTTAAATGCAGTCCATCCCGTCTATACAGATAGTCCTCGTTGTAGAATGTGGTCCAATGATCAAGATAGGTGAAGCCTTCCCGTGTGCACCACGTCTTCAGCCATGCGTTTTGATTAATTATTTCCAGCTGTCCATATGGTCCTTTGCAAGGTGCGGGTAGTATACCAGAAAATACCACAGTTTTGGTTTTCTCTTTTAATTTCCTTCCTAGCTCTCTGAATTTGTTTTGCAGGGATTTTGGTCTGTCTCTTCCAATGTTGTTTGTACCAATGTGGACGACTACTACCGGGTCGTCTCCTGTTCGTTCTAGGAGCCTGTCCACGTTCTCAGTGATGTGCTTGACCGAGGCTCCCGGAAGGCAGCACACTGTTGTAGTAAGGGGGTCCAAACTGCGAATTGAACTTGCTGTGTTTCTCAATATGGAGTCCCCAACAATCATGACCTCCCTTCTTTTTGCTGTCTGGTCACCACTGTCAATAGGGTCCTGGATGTTGTTCCTTTCATTCTCTTGTTGTTGGTTCTGCTCATCAAAATTCTGAAGTGACTCAAATCTGTTGGTTGTTTTGATTTCTGGTGGTTGTGTTTGACGAAGTTTCTTTTTTTCCCTGCTTCTGCCTACCTGAACCCAGCTGTTCTGACCTTCTATCTCCCTGGTGGCTTTCAGTCTGTTAGGGGTGATGCAGACTTCCATGAATTGTGGGTGTGCCAGTTCCTCAAGATCCTGTTGCTGTCTCACTTCTTCCAGCTCCATTTCTAGCATACTTACTAGTTTATGCAAATCCTGGATCGCGCGGCACTTTACGCACACTTGGTTTAGCTCCGCTGGGTTTTCTCGGATTTCCCACATCAAGCAGGTGTCACAGATTACTGGCTTGAAGACCATGTTGAGGGGTTTTTTTTTTTTTTTTTTTTTGAAGTTTAGTTTCTTCTGCAGCCGTCAACCTGCTTTCAACCTGCTTCGAAACTGCTCTGTACTTTTCCACGCTGTACTTCTCCCACTTGCTGTCGCTTCCACTCGCTGTCGCTGGGAACTAGCCAGACAAACGGTGGACGAACAGAACACAAGTACCGTGCTGGCACTTCCAGCACCCCATAGCAATTGTAATATAAATCTCTCTCACCCGTTCTCCACACACCAAACACTCAACCCTGAGTGAGTGAAAACATGCTGCTTTTATGCAGCTGTACCGAGACTCGATTGCTAATCAATCATTCAGTTGGAGTCTTGGTACAACTCACGGGAATTTACTAAGTGCAATTCCCCATGCTCACATATTATTACATTTTACTTGTAATTGAAGTGCTGTGCAATCCTTGTGCATAAAGACAAATATACATTTTAAACACTTATAATATATATGGGTGTATAACCCATATTATATCCCGTGTACCAACTACAATACACCAACATTAACACACCATACGCAACATATAACATAGAACTACACACAGGGGCAGGGCAACATTGCCACATATTCCCCCCTTGTGCATAGCACACATGGCCTCAATGGCCACCTTCCCCCTTAAAATCCAAAAAGTCTCTGTCGAAGTCTTGGGCCGGGAAGGGAGGCTTCACTGGGCCCATGGCTGAAAATGATGTCAGTTCCCCTGCCGGTAGTGGCACAGCTGACAGTATGGTGGGTCCTCTCCTGCAGTGAATTTTCTGCAGGGGAGAGGTGGTCTCCTGACCTCTCCCCCCTTCTTCATAACCGACCCCTGCGGCCAAGCAGAGCTGATGGCAACCCCAGGCAAAGCAGAGCCAGCAGCCCCAGGCGAAGGCAGCAGCGGACCCTCGGGAGGGTAGCCCCTGGCCATAGAGGTGGCAGTGGGAGCTCAGTTTCTCCCTCGTACCCTACCACCAGTGGTTCCACTGGCAATGCGGAGCAACAGGCAACCCCAGGCAAAGCGAGGCAGGCATCCCCGAGTGATGATGTGAAAGCATCCCCGGGCGATGACGGAGTCAGGATCTGTCAGGGTGCTGTGGTTGGCCACTGTGGCAGTGGCTACAGCGGTGTTAGTCCTCCTTGTGGCCGCTGCCGCCAGGCTGTTTTCCACCGTGCTCCCCTCAGCAGACTATGCAGTGACTGCTGAGGAATGCCAGCATCACGTCCTGGTCCTTCTTCTGGTGAAAGGAAAGGCAGCTCCTGCTCCACTCCCCCTGATGGTGATAGAGGCAGAGGCAGTTCCATCTCCTCTCCCTGTGATGGTGGGGGAAGGGATACCAGCAAGCATTCACCCTCTGCTGGTGGATAGGGACCCAGCAAGCATTCACCCTCTGCTGGTGGACGGGGACACAGGAGGCATTCACCCTCTGCTCCTGCTAGTGGAGGAGGTAGAGACAGCTCCTGCTGCTCTGCTCCTGCCGGTGGAGGTGGCGGAGCCAGAGGCTGCTCTGCTCCTGCCGGTGGAGGCAGCAGAGGCAGAAGCAGCTCCTGCTACCCTGCTCCTACCAGTGGAAGTGGTGGAAGTTGTGTAGGATAGCCCAATACTTAAAAGTGTGTGCTACACATAACACTGGTGTTTAGTTATTTGCCTATCCGTATAATAAAACTGAAAGTGTGATAAAAGCACATAACAGTATGGCAAAGCCACTGACATAAACCAAACACACATAAACAAATAAAATGATAACTCTCCCTTTTATTATTTTTTATGTTGTAAATGATATGGTAAACTATACTATTAATGCCAGCCTTCAGGATGTGTAATTACCTGGTGCCGGAACAATCACTGATACTTCCCAGCTTTCTCGTTTCAAGCAGTCATACTCTAGAGGGCGCTGCGTACAAAGTTTCGTACCTCTGTTACAAAAAACATGTAAACCATGGCAACTTTTACATTGGTCCGTTGAAAGCGAAGAACAAAGCTCGGCGTCGTTTACCTTTCCTTTGTTTGCAATGTTTATGATTAACCGCCGTACGTGGCAATATTGGGGTTTGCTTTTTCTATTGAACTACATTATAATTAATTCCCTTCCGTTTAATAGTAATTGATTTTTACACTGACCCCTAACGAGACACTATTATAGCGACTTTATAAAATGAACAGGTCTGGTCCCCCCCAGGTCTCTAATCAACATTATCTGTAATATCTAGTATATATATATATATATATATATATATATATATATATATATATATATATATATATATATATATATATTGTGCTAATTTACAGATTGAGTCATTAGAAAAGAGATGAAGCAGGGCTCTGAATCCCAACCTCACACAGTGACTGCAGTGTATGTCAAAGGAAGGACTGATTGTGACGAGAAGTCAGGTAAAGTTAAAATTAAAAATAACTTCTGAAATGCCACAACAGCGCTATGGGGGTGTTTCGTTTAGGAAATCGAGCTCAGATATACAGTAATGCAACTTCTATAGCCTTCTTTATACGGTGTTTAAAAGTGAATAATTACATATTTAATATATTAAGATAGTTTTTTTTTTTTTTTTTAGCAGAACTTCAGTAACTAAAATGTGATGTCCATGCAATAACCGTGCATATTTTTGACATCAGGAAATGTGTTGTCCTCGAGTGAAAAGTTAAGGAAGTATAATGAATATGTAGTCAGTCCCCCAGCGCCATCTCCACCCTTTTGACCAGAGCCCACAAGAGTTAGAAAAGTACAGTACTTAACAGCGAGGTACACACACGTATATAGACAGCAAAACATATCACAGATTTGTAATTAACTGGTTATGTGTTTGTTCCCTCGCAGTCCGCCTTGATTGTGCTTTTAACTTGGCTGCACTTTTACATACTCCAAAACAAAACCTAAATATGTCAGTCTTTGGTATATTGTTGGAAGTTTAAAATACGTTTAGTTTGCTACAGACCTACCAGCGTTTTGGAGAGAACATCAGAGGATCAGAGGATAAGAGGATAGGCAAACACACTTTTATAATAATCCTTATTGATGGCCTGGTTTGTATCCTTAACGCTTCCTGTTTAAATGATGCTTGCCACAAGGTCACTTTTTATTACAAACACATAAAGCTGATATTTTCAAAACAATGTTGTAAAGCGCATAGCACTTTTAATAGGTACTTTTAATATTTAATATGTATGTACATTAAATGGGGAAATTGTGAAAAGTCTGTTGCTAGTCAGTGGTGTGGTATCAAAGTCATACATATCATTTTATTAAGGTGACCATATGGCTCAGTGTTCAGAGGGACAGTTTGGGACAGTTCAGGCTTTTCAATTCACAACCCAGTGCATTCTGGTACATTTGGCCCATCTCTGGTACTATTCTTTCCTTTAGGAGAAGCAGAACCACACTTACCAGAATGTATTGGGTTGAGTTGAAAAGTCTGAACTGTGCCAAACTGTCCCACTGAACACAGAGCCATATGGTCACCTAAATTTTATAGACAAACAGACAAAATGCAATTTGTCTGAGATCTTTTCAAGTATAATACAAACTGGGAAAAAGTTTTTCTTTTTTGCAGACCATGCTGATTTGGTAAAGGAAGCAGAAAAGCTGTTGGAGAGCCGAGCTCATGATGGAGATCAGCAGGCCTCTTTCCTTCTGGGACAGCTGTACTTTGAAGAAGTAAAATTCATCCATTTCTTTACAATTCTGTGATTTTGTTACCACTAATATTTACTGTGAGCATTAAAAAAATAAAATAAAATAAAATAAAATCATTAAAGTGATAGTTACTAATGTTAAGGTACAAGAGCTTATGAATACCGGACAAAACACTTTAATACATATATAGGCATGGGAATGCCACCGCCTGCTATCCAAATGAAACTTCTTAAAGCAGAAATATACAGTAATCATGTATCTAAGTAGATTCGTTTGACTCAAAGGTGTCTCTTAATGTGAAATGTTTGTGGAATTACAGGGCTGCTACGAGGAGGCACTGCAACAGTTTGAAAAAATCAAGGAAAAAGACCTTAATGCTCTGTACCAGCTTGGTGTGATGTATTACGATGGACTAGGCACAGAAGAAGACCATGTGAGTAGGTCATTAGAGCTTAATGTACGCTCCTAACAACACTGTATTCTAATGTATACCACAGCTTTTAAATCACACACCAAATGTAGAGCAATGACAGTTTTTAGATCAACTTTAACTGTGATGGTTAAATTAGAAAAATCTTGTTCTTGTTTTGGACAGAAAAAGGCAGTAGATTATATGAACAAGATTGCCAAATGTGACACCCCAAAAGCGCAAACCATTAAACATGCTGCTCTGTACAACCTGGGTCGAGCACATCTGGAAGGATACAGTGTCAAACACTCCGATGCAGAGGCAGAACGGTAAGAACCCTGTAGGAGCTTTCCCATGTTTAAACACTATATATTTATATGGATATTTATTCCAAGTTTTAAGTCCAAGATTTGGTATTCAATGTAAAGAAAAAACAAAATAAAACTATAATTATAAAAAAAAGTAAGACACCTCCACTAAACAGTCTCTGGATTGCTATTAACAAGAGCAGAATTATATTTCTAGTGCTTTTGTGTTGTTAATTTTAGGTTGTGGCTTTTGGCTGCAGATGATGGAAACCCAAAAGCCAGCATAAAAGCACAGTGTGCCCTGGGGATGTTTTATTCCAGACCACATACAATGGACCTAAAGAAGGTAAAAACAAATGTATACTGTAACATTGTAAAGATCTTTATTAAGATTCTAAGTTGAAGGATCAATTTTAAAAAGGAGTATATCTAATCTGTGGTAGTGAACCAAAATGAAGTTTAACTGGACTTTAACATTTCTGATTACATGTTTAAAGTTATGTGTTAATTATTTTGTGTGACTTTTAAAAACAAACTAAAAAGAAAACCAAATTAAAATATAAAATCAGTCAATATATTTGAGAAAAATAAGTTTGTACTGTATGATGCAGTTCAGAGAGCCTTTGTTGTGTGTCAGGCATTCTTCTGGCATTCTGAAGCCTGTGGCAATGGAAGTCTCGAGTCCCAGGGTGCACTGGGTGTCATGTACCTTAAAGGACATGGCATTCGCAAGGATACTCTCTCTGCATTCCTGTGCTTGAAAGAAGCCGCAGAGCGAGGGAATGTCTATGCACAGGGTCATCTGGTGTCCTATTACTACAACAACAAGTTGTACTCCAGAGCAACTGAGATTGCCAAAAGGTAAGCACATCTCATTTATCTTATAAACTTTTTATATTCTAATATTAAAGAAAAACACATTTTTCTGAGAAACCACCAAAAGGTGATCTACCAGTGAATGTGTCCATGTGCAACTAATTTGTTTTTTGAAGTGTTTATGCTGTTACAACAATAATACTCTCAGAAAATTGCACTTGCATCAAATTAAGCCCAATGCATCAGTAAAATAACAAATATGTGTGTTTATAAGAATTTAAATCTGTATATATAAGAACCAACATATAAAAAAGGATAAAATAATATTTAGTTGATCTGATTTTGGCAACTAAATGTCAGATAATTAAGCTTTACTGTTTTTTTTTTTTGTTTTTGTTTTTTTTTTGCATTCCAATGTATTGCATTAACTCGATGTAGTACACACCCATGGGGTTGGAGTTCCAAGTAGACAGATACAGTGACTGGTTGTGCAGCAGCTGACAGAGACCTCTACTCCTTTATTACCCCTCAAGGAGCTGTAACCTTTTCAGTGGATAAGTGCTCCCCCTGCTGTCCATAAATGTGCTATGGAAATTAAAAACCTTTCAAGATTTCCCTGCCAATACACTGTATTGAGTTGGGCTGGCAAACTAGCGGATTAATGTGGATCCACTAAAAAAAGAAGCAAGCAAAGCAGAAATGGTACAATATTACACTGTAGGGGTAAATGCTTTTCTTTTTTTATGTCAGATAATGATTTTAATTTTTAATTAGGATTTCAAAATATGATGATATTCCAGCAATAGCAAGGACCACAGATTGTCTTCCACACTACGTAAAACAAGGGATTGCCATTGCACTTTTCTACTATGCCAGGTGTTTGCATCTGGGTTTGGGTGTACAGCAGAACAAGGAGGAAGCCATGCAGTTCTACTCAAAGGTAAATTAATTACAGTTTTAATAATCTTTTTGAAATCATTTAAAAAGACAATCATCATATTAAATATGTATTTAAACATCAAGCCTTTATTAATCTCCATTGCAAATTGGCATACAGATGTATTTGCTGTTTAAAAGAGGTTGTAGCTAGCAAAATAATTCCAGCAATCTTACGCATCACGCTCTTCCAATCATTGTATAGGTCTCAAAAGAAACACATTAAATATGTATTTTCATTTTAAAGAATAATGTCTGGCAGTTTGATTTACTTTCCTTTCGGCCTGGTTGTCTGCTACTGCCGCACTTCCTACAGTAGGTCATTTTACCAACATCTTTGAGGTCAAGGTAGGTCATTATGGGAAGCAACTGGTTGGTTATTGACATGGACAGTTTCACTCACCTGGTGAAATGACTAAGGAAGTGCTTCTGAAATTAAGACTGTTCAACAGAGCTTTATTTTAACCTAGTATAGTACCACATCTTTTTAATATGAAAGTAAATGTTTTCTATAACATTGCTGTCCCCCCCCCTTGACCTTGAGACATATAAAAGAACATAGGAAAATGTCCGAAAAATACGAGGCAGTTCGACCCATCTACAAGACGACTTCTTTGTTCCATCTAGACTAAACAGATTCAGTTCTTTCAGCCTAACTTTGTATCTTGTTCTATTAAGGAACTACAGCCATTACTTGCTAGCCACAACCACTTTACCATACAATGAAATCTGTGCGACTATCACATGACTATGATGTTTTTATATTAATTCTTATAAAATTCCTTTCGAAGGCATGTTGTCTTGATACAGACATTTTTGCTGAGCTGCAAGATGAAGTTATCTCTGGAAAGATTTAGAAAATGCCTCATCCCATCTGAACATTTACAAACGATTCTGCTGCGAAGACTTTTTTTGTTTTGTTTTTGTGACGGTACACAATTAGGTTAATGTTATGCATCTGTTGAATGATTTACTTACTACATGAATAAAAATGTCATTCCAGTGCCATTGACTCAGTTCTTAATGAGCCTGCTTGTTGAACAAGTCCTCTTTACATTTAAAAGGTTCCTACTAATAGGAGTATAAAAACCTTGTAAATCATACTTCAATTGAGAGTTTGAAAGTAACTTTGATTACCAATATCTAAAGAGCTGCGTGCAACTGGAATACTTTACCTTCAAAGATGCTATAATGAATGCAAATTCCCTAAATGTATTGGCTGTTTGTTCCACTTATGAATTTCTTATTAGTATTGAAATTGTTTGCATTAAAGGTTCCTTTCATTTAAACAGTAATACTGGAGATATATGTGCTGCAGACACGTTTTAGTAGTTAAAGCCAGAGATTACACAGAATCTGGGAAATGCAGTGGATTTTTAATTTTTTTTTTTTTTTTTTTTTTAATGCAAACTGTTTTTTGCAACCACATAAATTGTGCTTTTGATTCTTGGATGTTGTATTATGATAAATACAGTACTGTCAATTAACTACAGAAATAATGGGGACAGATATGGGATTAAAACATTTTGAGATACAAATAAAGCCAGATGTGATGTTTTGCATTTTGTCCTAACTGTAATTCAGACCTATGTAATATCACATAATATGAATCAACATAAATCAGCCATGCTTATATAAAGGAAATAGCCAAGCCTTACCCAGTCTTTGTTTTATTTTCACCTTTTCACCTCTTTTTTTTTTTACAGTGGTGTTTGGTGAAGTGCCACCCGCTGCCAAAACATGACCATGTTCTGGTCTTTCTTGGTGTATACACTGGGAAATGAGTAGTACTTGTAAAAAAAAATTCAAAAATTGGAGCCTGGGTCCTGAATATGTAACTAGGCACAAGAGATGGTCTGTAGAATGCATTACTAACGGTACAGCTTGAAATCCCTGCAGGGTTTTATTTCAAACAGAGGGTTGTGGAGACATGGTAAACAAAGGAAGAGCAAGCAAGAAACTTAATGGAAGGTAGGTTAGATGTCATTACAACACATTTGATGTACATTAGGCAGAATCTGATTATAGTAGCTGATGAACGCACAGGGTTACAAGGTTTACAGCACAACGTATGCAAATATGTTAAGTCTGAAATTTGCTGTTTATTATTTTATACTGACCATATCACCAGTTTAAGGGTGAATCATACAGCGCAAGTTCGCATCCTGGCTGTGTGAAGTAGGCCTGTTTTCGCTGGGGACCAAAGGGAGCGTTGCATTGGCTCTGGTGCTCCTGTGGGTTAGGGGGGCAAAATCGGAAAGGACTGTTCCTTCTCACCGCACTACAGCAAACCTTGCTGGCCAGGCGCCCAGTGAACGCAAAGGCAGACACCTGCAGGGCTGACCTTAGACCTCCGGAGGTCGGTAGCTCGCTGACATCCACTCTCAAGTTCCTGGGTGAAAAAGGAAGCTGGCTTGGTTGTGGGATTGGAGGATACACAGTGAACTGCCGGGTCTCCTGAGCCACATGGGGAATTGCTGTGTTGAGGGGAAAAGCGATTGGGCGTTCCAAATTGGGGGAAAAAAATAATAATTGGACACACTAAATAAATAATAAATAAATAATGATGGCAGTGATTCTAGGGCTAACTTTATGACTTAAAGAGCAATTGCACAAACTGCCTAATATGGGCACCACTTGAGGAAGGGTTCCGAGCACACCTCCTGGTGAGTGGCATCCTTCAAGTCAGTTTTTCTATAGCAGCAATTCAAAGTGCAATGCAATCTAAAAGCACCCTATATATTGTGTATAATAATGCATTATTTGATAATCTTCAGCTGTGGTTCTATAATTACACTGTAACAAAAATAAATACAGTATAATTGTAAATCTCGAAAAACTACTCACTTCTAAATCTTTTGTAGTCATCTTTGTATTACTTTAGTTTAAATACATGTTAACTTGGATTCATATGTTGTTTTTTTCTGACTTTATGTGATCGAAAAGACACACATTTGCCCATTTTCCCATTGGAAATAGTGATATTTTGAAATATCACTGTCCTGGTCACAAAAGCAAAGTTTGTGGGGAATAACAGCCATGTTCTATACTTTTGAGGCATAAGCAATTAGGAAATAACACTTACTACCCAGGAACAAAAATTGTGTTACATAGTGTTATTTATCCCAATACTCCTTCAGATATAAATCTGAGATAATACACAGTTGCAAGTAATATTTTTCACCTAGAAATTGAGGCTCAGTGGGGTTATATTGCCCTCTGTTGGGATTAGACGTATGGAAATAAAAATAAAACAAGAAAACTTTAGTCTTTTGCAATTTATTGCTTATAAATGTTCTACACTCTTTGAAATCTTTGGTAAAAATAAAGTGTATTTCTAGTAGGGGTGCACTGATAACCGGTAGCCTATCTGCATGGCCTAGATATAAGGAAAAAAAAAAAAACAAAAAAACAAAAACAAATCGGCTATCGGCAGGTTTTTGTTATTTTAGCCGATAATGTACACGATATTCATGCTTGAATTTCTTCCAGCACAGAACTGAATGTCTGGTCAGAAGCACTTACTAATGACGCAAGAACACTGAGACAGTCATTACCTTGCAGTACTGTGTAACGTGTGATCATCCTGCAGTAAATAAGTCTCAAAAAAGCCGTGTTTGGACCTTTTAAAAATATCTGAAGATAACAATAGGCTAGCCGAGTTGTGTGCAACAGAACAGACTTGATGCTATTGTAAAGTTGTATTTGTATTGATTCAGGTCGATGCAAGGGTTCCAATAATGGAGGCTGTATTTATTTTCTCAATCAGAACACAGCGTAGTTTACACAAAACAAAAGTAAAAGGTGTATCTCTTACTTCTCCTTCACTCGCTTTTCCTGTGTCTCTTTTTGTCACATCCAGTTTGTTGTAACTTTACTGTCAGTTCACTGGTCTCTCTATAGCAAACACAATAGTCCAAAACGAAACTTAAAAGTTGCAGTCCTTCAGATCCGAGCCAGGCGCTGCGTGGCGCGGCACCGCTGGCCATTTTCGCTATGGGATACACAGTAGGCTATGTACTTTAATATAATTTACATATATGGCCAAAAGTCTTGCATCACCTAGTAGAATATTAGGATGCAGACATAATTTTGACATTGTATTTAACATCATGCAATCTAAGAAACTACTCAAAAGTCTACAAAGTAGTACAGTATTTAATGTTGGATTTTGAAATGTCATATTTTTCAGTTTTTGGAAAAATACAAAGCAATATGTAATTTTAATAGGTCAGCGTAACATTATTTCTATTAATGCTATAGGGCATGGTGCAAAACTTTTGGACATAGCTGTAATTCCCTCCATATAATTTACTAAATAAAAACACTGGTTTATTTTTCAGTGTTTTTCTGTGATCTTATGCATATGAAATGAACGATCTGAGCTTAGCAAAGAAAGATGCAGTATGTTGCTGAAAGCAAGTTGCTTACTACTAAATTGTTAGAAAATATATCCTTTTACAGACATATACTTTGTAAAAATAGTAGTGAACTACAGAAATAAAATAGGAAGGATGCTTATCAGGGGCGATGTATAAAACACTGACTTGCCTGTCCTGTATGAAATATGGGAGAGATGAAACACTTCAGGGTGTTTGGATGAGCGTCGTGCCGCGCCCGTCTGCCCCAAGCTTTACACTACATTAAATCTGATGATCTGCGAGAATATTATTCTGATGCTTTTTTTTTTTTTTTTGATTGAATCCTAAACAACATTGATGGTTTAAGTTATTATTATTATTACACATATACTTGTTTATATTGCTTAATGTGCATTGGGCGGATGTATTCGGAGACATTTTGAAGCAGAAATTGATTATTGTGCCGTCTTTTGTTATCTTTTTAATTATTATCATTTTGTGCTGCATTTTTAAGCAGTGTATGCTTAAAATAAGAATTTACCAAAAGTTGTAGCTGACATTGCGTAGGCTACATTTCTCTTTTCTACTGTATATTTCAGGTATAAGTTACAGTACGCAATGTTTGACAGTAAATGGCTATAAAAGTTAATGTCACATTATATATATTTTTTCTACAGTGTTTTTACTAGTGCAAATGCAAAATGTTATTTATGTGTAACTATGTTGTAAAACAAATGTATAAACTGCTGTCAAGCACACAATATGATACGTTACTCTTTGAATTCATTTTCTGAGGTAAATGCAACAAGTAAACAATACCTGTTTGTTTTTGTCACAAATACAACAAGTAAACGATATCTGTTCATTTTTTTTAACATTTATAATTCTAAAACAGTTTAATTTTCCCATGTCTTGTTCTAGTAGTTTACAATAGCTTATCTGCATCGGACGATATGGGTAGACAACCATTGGCTATCAGTATCGGCCAAGAAAATCTTTATCGGTGCACCCCTAATTTCTAGTCAACAATAAAATAGTCACACTGACTTTACATGAAGTATTGCACAATAAAGCTTTTAATGAACACAATAAAGGGTAAGGAATGTTCAGAGTTCTGTGAAGTTTTAACATGAGTACAACATTCACTTTACAACAATTAACAATAAATTACACCAGTCAAGGTCTTAAAAATAACCCCAGATTGCTACAACATATATTGGCGGTTGAACTTTTATCAAATTTCCAAACTAACAAACAAAATTTTAAAACAAGCAGCTCTTTCATTTAGCAGTGCTATATCAAGTCTGTTCATACAGTGGTACTTCAGATAAAACAGGAAACAACCACTGACATGTACTTAGTTCATTCCTCTGTAAAAAGAGGATTATATAGTTTGCCTCTATAGACATATTCTTCAATTAATGTACAGTATGTTTATACATGTGCTTTCTTAGACCTTGCCTGTTCGGAGTTGATCCAGCTGAGCTCTCAATTCAGGACAAAGTTCTATAAGCAACAATTCCAAGAGAACCTAGAAAACATTCAAGAGGTACATTTTTAGTTTCAGCCATTAGTGCAGAAGAAACATTCATACAATACAGTAAAGTTGAATTGCAGTAAGTGAACTCTTGACCTTGGATTTACTGCCCTTTTTATACATTCCATATGATTTATTATTTTTTAATTCAATGTCTTGATGAAAGAACATTATAAATAATCCATTTAGGTCACACAATATTGAAAACCTACTGTCTACACTAAATATCAATTTCGATAGATGAATTTGTTTATAATCATGACCGACATCCTTGGGCCAAAATAAAAAGGAAAGCAGCTAACGGTTTTAAATTCATTTACACAATATACTGCATCACACAAGCATTCACAAAGACCTCCAATAGTCACCGTTTCAATATTCTTTATGAGGTTAGAAACTATATACAATTTAGGTCAATCTCATGTATTCAGAGTGATTATAAAGTACACCGATAGATTGCTTTTTATTACCAAAATTGATAGGAGAAAAAAGATTTATACAACAGTTTTTCTGTTCTAATAGTATAAACCATCATAATCAGCCTTACTCAAATTGCTTGGCAGCATGACAGCGCACATGAACTCTGTTAAGTGCTGGCAATTACTGTTTATTCTGAGTGTTGATGTATTACCACTAAAATAAGCAGCTTTCTTGCAAACATGTACACATTAATAATGCTACAAATGTATTGTAATGCAATGTTCGCAAATAAGGGTTGTGTCATTGTATTGACATAGTTTATTTAAATCAAATGCAGACATTCTAGGAAACTAAATTATGGCTTTGTTTTTTTTTTTCAGTATTATTAATAATGTGTTACTTTCAGAGAACGAGTACATCAGTGGCATACATACCTCACCATTGACATGAAAATGAGTGCCAACAGTATTATGACAAAATAAGTCACCACAACCTAAATCCACTGTATGCACATGTAAACATGTGTGACAGATGCACCATGTATGTCACACACATTGTTACACATATCAAATGTCATGAAACTTGGTGTAGAAGGAGTGGATGGTCCGCCAATAAAGGAGATAGATTATATGTGTAGTTACAAACGCCCCACATGCACACACATTTCTTTTATTTAGCAAGTACATAATTGCAAATGTTAGCTGCAGTACTAAATGCCACTACTGAGCTACCAGCACTGGTGATACTCATTCTGATGTTTCTTCAAAGAAGCTGGTGAATACTAACAATGATAAGCACAAGAAATTACACAATATAGTACAAGTAAAAACAAAACTGAAAAACACAAGTTGGCCGTATCTGACTGTGGCGCTGTTTCCTCTAAAAAGGAAAGTCTCATCCTCGTTTTGACTTGCAGTGCTAACACACACCCTGACAATACAATACACAAGCTAAAATCACTCCTTGCAAAAACTGCTTTCTTTACTGTCTCTGGCTTTTTTTTTCTTTTCCTTTTCTTCATCCAAGACAAAGGGATCCTATTGTTTGCTTTGAACTTGCTAGTTCAGACTAGGAACACCTGTGTGTGACAGCTGCAAGGCGCTCCACAGAGGCACACCCATTAGCCTGTTAGAAATCTGTAGCCAGCCAACTTAGGCTAACATTCTCCAAATAATCACAAATAATCCTACAGCTTCGCTATACACAGAGCGCCCTGCTCTTCCTGCAGGTGCATGTCTAAAAAGCTGTCTCTGTCCTTGTCACACTTGCTTTGTACATTTTTATAACAAGCTGTTGAGACTATCAGAATCTGTGGGTACTGTCTGCTAGTCTGTCAGTAAAATGGATGTAGTTCAGGCTGATCTACTTGTCTGTGTTACCATCTCTAATTATGTATTTATAGCCGTGGCAGGGGATGAATGTCACTGACATGTTTGTTCAGCTTGTACTGTGTACTGAGCAACATAAACACCACTGCAGGAAGCATCCTATTACCCGAGTCTCCATTATACTGAAATATCGCCATTTGTTAGTCATCAGATTTCACCTTCAGTGGAACAATTTGGATATAACCTTAATGACAATAGATCATCTTTGCCCTCCATGTATCTAATAAGCTGTTTTTTTAACACGTCCTTGGCATTATCTTGTTACAAAGTACCTACTGATGTAGAAGATCATTTTTCTATTGAAGAGTGGCAGTGTGAAAGCCTGTGTGTAAGGGTTGATGTGAGGAATATTGGGTTGGGAGGGAGGGGGTTACATTTCTCAGGTGGGAATGTGGCTGGAGCCGTGAATTGAAGACGTGATTAAATGATTAATTAAGGCTCAAGC
This sequence comes from Polyodon spathula, assembly GCF_017654505.1. NCBI lineage: Eukaryota > Metazoa > Chordata > Actinopteri > Acipenseriformes > Polyodontidae > Polyodon > Polyodon spathula. The sequence goes on along the minus strand of NC_054535.1, from coordinate 49,943,753 downwards.
CACAGGTGTATAAATAGGGTGATCACATGTGTTGGTTAGAAAGGAACAGGACTGATGCTGGTGTTACAGGCGGAGGGCGGAGGGCAGAGGGCTGACATCTGTTCCGTGCTGTTTCGTCCTGCTTTGTTGCAACAGTTAAATATTGAGCGTTCAAACTTAACCTCAGGTGTTCCACAGAAAAACCAATAGCAAGCTTGTGAGAGCAAAACCATGTGACCAACCTTGTCTGCTCAAGCAGAGTTTTACCTGTTTCATATGTCCTCATATCCCTGATGGAGGTATGCATCCCCAATTGAAGATTCTAACAAAATTCTCAAAGAGCCACATACATCAGATAGGATGTCACTTACATATAGGAGATGCTTGTTGGCACTCGTTTCCTGTAACGCATTAAATATCTTGATGATCCCATGCCGGGCATTCTGCTGTCCAACAAGGCTCTGAAGAGCATCTAGAGGAAATCGACAGTTTCAGAGCTTCCGTTCACTTCTCCACATTATCAGTCAAGAAACGTTTCAATTTCGGAAGTAGGTAATATAAAGCTAACGTAGCGTAAACAATAAATAATGGCTTATGGCAAAGTGCCCTGCCCCTGTGTGTATTTTGTGTTGTATGTTGTGTGTTAATGTTGATGTATACTCATTGGTACACGGGATATAAACGGGTCTGTGTAACATGAGTGTTTAAAATGTATATTTGTATTTAGGCACGAGGATTGCACAGCACTTCACGTGCAAGTAAAATGTAATAATATGTGAGCACGGAGAATTGCACTTTATTATTCACGTGCAGTTGTACCGTGAATCCAATTGAATGACTGATTAGCAATCGAGTCTCGGTACAGCTGCATAAGAGCAACATGTTTTTACTCACTCGGGGTTGTGTGTTCGGTGAATGGAGAATGGGATTGGAGACGGAGGTTAGAATAGTAAGAATAGTTAAAATAGTTTTGTTTATCTCTTTATTTTGGCTAAAGTGCCATGTCCTGTGTTTTGTTTTACTTGCAACCTTTTATTTTCTGCTTGTTTAATTATTAAATGCTGAGCGGTACCAATCGCTCAGCTTTACCAAACTCCACCGCTCTGTTGTTAATTTCCTGGTTCCTGGTCACCCACTGCTGCCGTCTTTGTGACATGGCTCTACATTTTTTAATTACTTTCCTCCAAGGCCACAATGTCAAAGACAGTTTGGAAGCAATCAGTTCTAATTAAGCATTAAGTAATTGTTGATAGCGAGTCAAATTAACCATGGCAGCGTATGGAAATTAACAATCGAATGTCTCATTCGTTCTTCCAGAGTAACAATAGTTGGCTTTACTCGAGAATAAAAAGGAAAGAAAACCTGGGATGTTGTCCAGTAGCTTCTGTTGTGCTCTTTGCTTCGTTTCCTGACGCTGAATCTCTGTTCTGGGTCTTGAAAGGGCTGCCAGTTTTCCATTTGGCCAGAAGGCATCTCGAAAGATGTTGATGTAACAAACAAGCATCTGCTCGCTGAATATCCAGTTTACTGTGTCACGGATCTGCCTGCGAAGCAAAATGTATCTCAACAACAACTAAATCTAGTTTAGATTAAACTTTGTAAAACTAGCAAGAAGAAATAACTAGTTACATGTAGGGAAAGTTAACATTCATAGTTGTATTTTTTAATTTATTATTTTTTTTATATAAAAATGTATATTCAATCTGGAATTAACAATCAACCACAGGCTGGTTTGGTCGGGGAAGTTCATAATCCCAGGTTAACCTTGAACTGGTTTACACTGCTCACATGCTATTTATGATGGAGGTGGTCTATTTTGTTAATACTACTGAACTATGAAGAACACTAAAATGACAGTATATTACTTCTGCCACCATGTTCTGTTTTGAAGGGAATATATATTTTTTCCTCAGGAATCCAAAGATGTACCAAGCAAATTGTATTAATATTATTATTTAAAACTGCACATCTTTGATAAAGGAGGTTTAATAGGTGGCAAATAAATGCAGGCAAACAGTTTCCCACACCCCAGCATTGGGCATAACTTTAAACTCAAATAGCACAAAGCCAGACATGACAGGGTGCTTTATTTCCCCAAGTGAGAGGTGAAACCACCACGGCTGTCATTTTCAGTTGTTTTGTGATCGTCGTTTATGCCGACAGCCTGAAGGGCCAGCCTGCAGTGTGTGTGGTTTGTAATCTGAGACCAACAGCTTTGTTTTTTGTTTTTTTACATGGCTTCCTGCATATCAGCAGTTAGGCCAACTCAAGAATTTCGGGGCTACAGTGTGGTGCATCGTAACAGATTGTACTACACTAGTCTTTTTTCAGTATATTTAATATTGAAACTTCATTTTATATACATGTTGGTGCTGGTGTGCTTGTTAAGTTTGCTAATTCACAACATTAAACACAACAAAATGGGTTTGGAATGTGCAAGTTTTCTTTTTTCTTTAACATTCGTATGAATTGCATGCAAGACTAATAATTTTACCTTCTGTTTATTTACATTTTAAGGATAAGAAATGTCAGGAAAGTGATGTCCCTTCCCGAGGAACATTGATGTTGTTAAATGCTGTACAACAAAATGTACTTTTCTTCAAAGAACATTTTAAAAGACATTTTCAGAGAGGTTTTCACCTGAAGATTTTCACTTTTCATTCATAACAGAAAAGCACACTAGAGACACGTTAAGTGTTTTTGCAGTTATTTTAGAATAGCACTGATTTGTGCTACAATCAAAAGAGCTGAGGCCAGTTTAACACACAGTCTGGAACAAAAAAAGACTACTTACTTGTTAATAGTTCTCCCAAATGTAATTTGAACTAGTGCAATTAGTGTCTTCCTGACCCACTTAAACACTGTCAAAAAAAGAAGATTCAACAAAAATTGAACAAAAACAAAATGTGGTTTTAACATACGAAACACCTATATATAATGATATATATATATATATATATATATATATATATATATATATATATATATATATATATATATATATATATATATATATATATATACTTAATAACTAACCAGAACACACTGATGTTCTTTAAAAAAAAAAAAAAGGTATTTACAACATGTTGTTGCTAGTTGCACAAATCTCATGAAAAATGTACTGTTTGTCAGTGCTTCACCATCCACAGCATTCAGCAATGCCCATGTATATTCACATTCTTACTCTTATTAGAACTAGCATAGGTCTAGCTGCAATCACATAATGTGACCTACAGCACAGTTACCAGGCTGCAGAGGTTTATCTAGTGTTATATTTTAAATACTTGCATATTCTGAATTTAAAAAATCTACTGAAGATCCAAAATATTCTCAGCACATTAAAAGCTGGGAGGAGGAATTATAAAAGATAATTAAGGGTAAGAAATTTTAAAGCATTGGTTAGCACTTTAACTTTTTGCTATTGGTTGAACAGTTGCAAGTGTGACGCGTATATATGCCTGAGACGAGGGGTAAAAAATTACAAAAAAAGGGGGTTTTTTTGTTTTGTTTTTTTTGGCCACTAAAGGTATATAGAGATCAAAAACCAATGGAACAGCTGAATTTCATAACTTCAATCTCCGGATTACTCGAGAGCAAGCACAGGTCTGTTTTATCTGGGTGTAACTAACATATCTAAAATAACAACCAATACAGTATGTGTTATTTTTTTGCATTTCACTCCAAGCAATTTGTTTCCTACAAGCACCTGATAGTATCCTTGGGAGTCCTGTTGCTTACCGAGACACATGGCTTCTCATTGAGTTCACTACATATGACAATAATGGAAGGGGCTGCAGTATAAAACCCAGTTATGTGTGAAAATGAAAGTGTACATTTTATTTCTACAGAATGCATCTCACCATGAAAGTGACACCTGTTATCTTGTTAAGGTTCTGAAGCATAAAATCTGTTTACCACAGTGTCATACGACTGTCCATAGTGCACGAAGAGAATACTCTCCACTGAAATACTGCCCTTACATTTTAAAACAATCTGTGACAACTGAGGTTCTTTATCATTTACATTTAAATTACAATTACACATGAGATGTATATTGTGATGGAAGTGTACATTTACACTCCAAACCGGATTTGGAAGCTTTAGGACCCTGGGGTTAGGAGATGTGCACTCATCTTCTATACACATACAGAGGCTAACTTCACTACAACGAAAACTTACAACGATTTCAACAGCAAGAACTAATACTTTCAATGGAAATTAGCCCCATTAGAGTAATCACTTACTAGGATTGACCCAGACACAACAATCTCAGTGCTGACTGACACTGCACTTTCTCCAGTGCGAATGTGTTATTCTCTCAGTGAAAGCAAAGACCATGGTTGGCTAATTCAAAGATAACCGATTGTAGTGCGAATCATGCATGACGTATGTAATCTTTGCCATCCCACCATCTTCACATAAACTGTAACTAGGCAACGGGCATGAGGAGGCAACTGCAAACAGTGCACTGAGAAAAACATGAAACATATGAAGCAATCTGCACAGGATATTTTTTTGTACATTCTTTTCTTTTTCATGAACTATAAACCCATGGGTTTGTAGTTCATCCCAATATTTATGTTTATCCAAAACCCATATTCCAACCAATGTCAGTCTCCTCCACAGCTATTACACATAGCCACACACAGCTAGGTGAACTGCACAGTGCAGAGAAGTTCTGAGCACACTGTAAATGAAGCATGGTTCTTAACAATCAGCTGGCACCAAGTTTGCACAAGTGTCAAGAAGACAGTAAGACTGTAACATTCAACCAGGTCTTTAATTCTTTACAAGAACCTCCTAGATGTAAACTGTTGGTTGGCAACAAGGGCTTCGATGTACTTACTTCCCCGAAGTTCAAAGATTTCTCCAATCAGCATGAAACAGGGTTCAGCAAGCATGTCTTTCTTCCCATCAAGCTCATCTACATAGTCGGAAAAGTCAATGTCATCTTCAGTCTCCTCCTGAGACAATGAGAAAATATCCATGGAAAAAAAAAAAGACAGAAATGAACTGCTTAAACAAGCTGGCTACTGAACACCACCAGGAGGAGTGTAATCAAATAAAAACAGAGACATCATACCTGATACTGAAAACATCAAACACATAAATCAGACAAAGTCATGTAAACGTGACTCTCTCATGCTTGCTAGCAATCTTTCTTAAGAAACCAACCAAAATGCACAAACCTCTTGGTGAGAGAAGAAATCTCCCGGCAGCCTCTCCAGGAAGGACGACAGTGAAAAGGAGGACTTCTTTCCCTGGATGTCAATGACCTTTAGGTGCTCGGGCGAAGGGCTGAGAAAAGCATACAGAGCCTCACTCTGACACAGCCGCTCATCAGAAAGCATTTTCTGAACAACAGAAGACACAATATTCAGTGTTTATTATTGAGGGGAAAAACAAATACCATAAGGCAGCACATTTATATTATATATATATATATTATATATATATATATATATATATTTTCCATAGCTATATATATATATATATATATATATATATATATATATATATATATATATATATATATATATATATATATATAGCTCTGGAAAAAATTAAGAGACCACTGCAAAATTATCAGTTTCTCTGGTTTTACTATTTATAGGTATGTGTTTGGGTAAAATGAACATTTTTGTTTTATTCTATAAACTACTGACAACATTTCTCCCAAATTCCAAATAAAAATATTGTCATTTAGAGCATTTATTTGACAACTGGTCAAAATAACAAAAAAGATGCAGTGTTGTCAGACCTTGCATAATGCAAAGAAAATAAGTTCATATTCATTTTTAAACAACACAATACTAATGTTTTAACTTAGGAAGAGTTCAGAAATCAATATTTGGTGGAATAACCCTAATTTTCAAGCACAGCTTTCATGCATCTTGGCATGCTCTCCACCAGTCTTTCACATTGATGTTGGGTGACTTTATGCCACTCCTGGCGCAAAAATTCAAGCAGCTCGGCTTTGTTTGATGACTTGTGACCATCCATCTTCCTCTTGATCACATTCCAGAGGTTTTCAATGGGGTTTAGGTCTGGAGATTGGGCTGGCCATGACAGGGTCTTGATCTGGTGGTCCTCCATCCACACCTTGATTGACCTGGCTGTGTGGCATGGAGCATTGTCCTTCTGGAAAAAACAATCCTCAGAGTTGGGGAACATTGTCAGAGCAGAAGGAAGCAAGTTTTCTTCCAGGACAACCTTGTACTTGGCTTGATTCATGCGTCCTTCACAAAGACAAATCTGCCCGATTCCAGCCTTGCTGAAGCACCCCCAGATCATCACCGATCCTCCACCACATTTCACAGTGGGTGCAAGACACTGTGGCTTATAGGCCTCTCCAGGTCTCCGTCTAACCATTAGACGACCAGGTGTTGGGCAAAGCTGAAAATTGGACTCATCAGAGAAGATGACCTTACTCCAGTCCTCTACGGTCCAATCCTTATGGTCTTTTGCAAACCTCAGCCTGGCTCTTCTTTGCTTCTCATTGATGAAGGGCTTTTTTCTAGCTTTGCACAACTTCAGCCCAAACTCTCCTCGCCGTGCACTTCACCCCAGCTGCCGTTTGCCATTCTTTTTGTAGGTCACTTGATGTCATCCTACGGTTGCCGAGTAACATTCGAATGAGTTGGTGGTTATCCCGGTCAGTGGAGAGTCGTTTTCGTTTTCAATTTTTTCCAGAGCTACACACACACACACACACACACACACACACACACACACACACACACACACACACACACACACACACACACACACCTCCGAAAGTAGTGAGGTCTAACCTGTTATTTTTGCTTTACAGTCAAACAATTTGTATTTGTGATCATGAGATTAATATGAATAATAAGTACAATGATATATGTTTTATTTTTGGGTAATTCAATGCATACATTTGAACATACTTTGTATTCAACCCACTTATTTCAAGTGAGCATAAGTATTGGGGCACATTCATTTTAAGTAACTTTCAGGATGTAAAAGTCAGTATTTGGTCGCTTAACCCTTTGAGGCAATAACTGCATGAAGTCTGCGACCCATTGAGCTCACCAAACTCTTTGTGCAATCATTTGAGATGCTTTGCGAAAGCCTTTACAGCAGCTATTTTGGGTTCTTGTCTATTCTTGGGGTGTTCTGACTTCATTTTTTTCGTCAGCATGTAAAATACATGCTCAATTGGATTCAAATCTGGAGAGTGACTTGGCCAGTCTAAGATTTTCCACTTTTTCCTCCTAATGAACTCCTCGGTTGCATTGGCCGTATGTTTTGGGTCACTGTCATGCTGCATGGTGAATTGCTGCCCAATAAGTATGGAAGCATTTTCTTCTACAAAGTAGACAAAATGTTTCTGTAAACTTAAGAATTCATTCTGCTGCTGCCATCATTAATTAAAAGACGAGAGAGCCAGTTCCAGAGGCCATAACATTACCTCCACCATGCTTCAAGATAAGGTGGCTCTCAAAAGTATTCACCCCCCTTGGACTTTTCCACATTTTATAGTGTTTCAACATGGAATCAAAATTGATTTAATTAGGGGTTTTCGCCACTGATCAACAGAAAAAAAAGTCCATAATGTCAAAGTAAAAAATAAAATCTACAAATTGTTCTAAATTAATGTGACCAGGATGGCTTTGCAGGGGTGATGTCAGATCCGGAAGAACACAGACTCCAAAATAAGGACAAAACAGACGTGGACAAACAGAAAACAAGTACCGTGCTGGAGCTTCCAGCACGAAATAGCAATTGTTATTTAGATATCTACGTCTCTCTCCCCCATTCTCCACTCACGAACACACAACCCTGAGTGAGTGAAAACATGCTGGTTTTATGCAGCTGTACTGAGACTCGATTGCTAATCAATCATTCAGCTGGAGTCTCGGTACAACTGCACGTGAAGTAATAAAAGTGCAATTCCCCGTGCTCACATACTATTGCATTTTACCTGTACGTGAAGTGCTGTGTAATCCTCGTACCTAAATACAAACATACATTTTAAACACTTGTGCTCTTAATCCAAATTTATATCCTGTGTATTTTATATATAAACACCAACATTAACACACTACATACAACATAAAACACTCTGCCACAATTAATTACAAATATAAAACGGAAAATAACTGATTGCATAAGTATTCACCCCCTTTGCTATGACACATCTAAATAAGTTCTGGTGCAACCAATTGCCTTTAGAAGTCACATAATTAGTTGAATGGAGTCCACCTGTATGCAATTAAGGTGTTTCACATGATTTCAGGTTAAATACACCTGTCTATGGAAGGTCCCAAAGTTGGTTAGTACATTTCCTAACAAAAACTACATCATGAAGACGAAGGAACATTCAAAGCAAATCCGGAATAAGGTTCTTCAAAAGCACCAATCGGGTAGGACAAAAGAACATTTCCAAGGAATTGACTATCCCCCGGAGCCTATTATTAAGAAATGGAGAGAATATGGCACAGCTGTGAATCTGTCTAGAACAGGCCGTCCTCAAAAACGGAGTATCCGGGCGAGAAGGGCACTAGTCAGGGAGGCCACCAAGAGGCCTATGGCAACTCTAAAGGAGTTACAGTCTTCCATGGCTGAGCTGGGAGACACTGTGCATACGGCAACAATAGCCCGGGTGCTACACAAAACTGGCCTTTATGGGAGAGTGTCCAAAAGAAAGCCATTGCTGAAAAAAATTCACATCAAATCTCGGCTAGAAAGCATGTGGGAGACTCCCAGACCAAGTGGCCGTAGATGCTATGGTCTGATGTGATCAAAATAGAGCTTTTTGACCTCAACGCTAAGCGCTATGTTTCGCGCAAGCCTAACACTGCACATCATCCTGAGAACACCATCCCTACCATGAAGCATGGTGGTGGCAGCATCATGCTATGGGGATGCTTCTCTGCGTCAGGACCTGGAAATCTTGATGCAGCAAATTATAGAGAAATCCTGGAGGAAAACCTGCTGAAGTCTGCAAGAGGTCTGGGACTTGGGATAAGATTAATCTTCTAGCAGGACAATGACCCCAAACATAAAGCCAAAGCCACAGTGGAGTGGCTTAAAAACAAAAAGGTCAATGTCCTGGAGTAGCCCAGTCAAAGCCCAGACCTCAATCCAATTGAGAATATGTGGAAAGAGTTGAAAATTGCTCTTCACCAAAGGTCCCCATCCAACTTGACGGAGCTTGAGCAATTTTGCAAAGAAGAATGGGCAAAAATTGCAGTGTCAAGATGTGCAAACTGGTAGAGACTTATCCAAATAGACTCATGGCTGTAATTGCTGCCAAAGGTGCCTCTACCAAATATTGACTCAAGGGGGTGAATACTTATGCAATCAATTATTTTCTCTTTTGTATTTGTATTTAATTTAGAACAATTTGTAGATTTTATTTTTCACTTTGACATTATCGACTTTTTTTGCGTTGATCAGTAGCAAAAGTTCCTAATTAAATCCATTTTGATTCCATGTTGTAACACAATAAAATGTGGAAAAGTCCAAGGGGGGGTGAATACTTTTGAGAGCCACTGTGTGTGTGTGTGTGTGTGTGTGTGTGTATATATATATATATATATATGTATGTATATATATATATATATATGTGTGTGTGTGTGTGTGTACTCCACTTATCACATACTCCAAGGGACAATGGAAATCAGTAGTTTATAAACAAAGTATGTAGAAACACAATTAAAAATGCTGTATGTAACTGTGAACATATGTACCTTAAATATAAACAATACAAGAAAGCTTAACTGCCAAAGAAAAGGAGTTTATTACTGTATTTGTAGAAAACGCACTCCTGTGGGCCATACAATGTGATAAATAGTACCACTTTACATATTTATATTTCCACTAAATGTAATTAAAATGGTATACGTTACATGTTTAAACTGCACAATGGCTATGCCAACAAAAACAGAAGAATAAAAGTAAACAGCAACTGTTTTTCCTGCCTGACGTCACAAATGCTGCCATGACTGTCATTTACTGTCCCGGATGTACTTTATTTGCACAAAATATCTACCTGATGAACAGGGAAACTGTACCTAAAAAACACTTTTCTTTGGTCAACAGGTTATTCATTGAAATATCATTAAAACCAACTGTATAATAAGTCCATCATTCAAAAATGTTCTTGATTTATAGCAAAGAAAAACACATTTTTAAACCCAGTCTTTAGTAGTTTTTTCTTTATTAGGATGCTGAGACTGCTTAACAACTACTAAGTAACATTTTAAAGGGAGGTAGAGGTCTGGAAAAGAAAAAGAAAAAAGATCAAGTCCGACAAGTCCTCCCTGTTGCTAGCCAGCTTCAGTCGCAATGGACTTGCCTGGGAATCTGACTGGCAAATCAGTTCTACCCTGCCAAGCCTACACCCTATCATCTGCACTTAATAATTTTTTTTTTTTTAAATGAAAAAGCAACTGTGCTGTGCGTCCCAGACACCAAGACTCCCTTACAAGATTGCGGGTTGGCATGAAATGGATTTGAACCCTGACTAGCATGTAACAAGACAAACAAGGCCGGTTCGCTAATATAATAACCTGAACTTAGCCAAACTGAATCCTGCCCTTTTCAAATGTACCAATATACTTTAAAATACAAGTTTCTTGATCTCATCAGTAGCAGCAACTAAATATTAGTAAATCCAAAACAAGATGAATTCACTGCATTTTTAAAAAATTTTTTTTTTTTTTTACAAAAAATGAAACCAGGTTCCGTGTTTTTTATAGCAAGTATCCCTGGTGTTTACTTCCAGGTGTGAATGGTTACATTAAATGATACAAGTTTGTTTTTTAAGTGTATAATATGCACATTCATCACTGCAAGGTCAGAAAATTGTTTTAATACAATCTATGATTTAGTAACCCAGATCTCACCTGCAGGAATGTGTTCAGTTGGTTTTTGGATTTGTCCAGGAATTTTTGGTCAACAGATTTAAATGGCAGCTTACTGAGGGAGGGTAACTGTACTTTTTTCAAGGACGGGAAACACTGTACAGAAAGGGGGAAGGGGACAAAATCAGTTTAAAAAAACAACAACAACAACATTTCCTCTTGAAGCTGAAGCAGCACTGATGTTTAAGGAAGCTGTGCTGGGCACACTCACTGTGAAATTGGTTTAGCCATAGAACGCTTAGGATCAAGCAAATAAAACAGTATACAGTACATTGCAACAATGTACTTTGAAAAGAATACAGAGTCTGGAATCAAGCAATGCAGCAGACATTTGGACACCATCTAATGGGGGTTGTTACATGGAACTGGCATAAAAAATCTAGTTATATAAAAAGGTAAGAGAGAGCTGCTTTTCCTTCTGACTTCAGAAACATGGCTATGGAGGGTGAATTACGTAAGAACCATTTCCTTGAGCGTACATAATCTAAAAATCTGGACAGCAATGTCATGACTGACTCTGTCTCTATGATAACACAGCAGCGCTCAGTTAGCAGCATTGTTAAAGTAATTACTATACCTCAGTGATCCTGCACTGCTAGTTAAAATAATGGGAAGACAATGTTAACACAGGTACGTGGATGTTGTGCATTGCAGGGAAGCAAGAGAAATCTGATACCTCAGTGAGCTTTCTGTGCAGAGTCTGGAACTCGATTAACCTTCTGGAAACGGTCCAGCTATTGTTTTTAGACTCGTCGCTCTCAAGTAAATGCACACAGATAGAGTAGCAGGGCATTTGCTCACCATTTTCTTCAGCAACCTGTTACAGAAAGAAATAATTTAACAACTAAAACCAAAAAAAAAAAAAATAAATAAAAAATAAAAAATTATCTTTTAATGCTGACCTCTGCTTTTGAAATTCAATCATTGTGATTTACTTTTTCAAGTAAATAAACTGTTCTTCTTAATTGAATTACCTTGAGTCATCACGTCTTTCAAGTAAATTGAATTAATCTCACATAAATAAAAACATGGCAAGGGAATGGGTTTCAGCAGTGACAATACTCCAATGAATTTAGACACCAAGTGATACAACACTGATTTATTTCCATGTTCTATTTTGGTACCCAATCATATTTTCATGGAGACATTCTGTATACATGTGATTATAATTAAGACTGTACTGAACATGTAGAAAAGAGATCAGAAACATGGACTCACAAAAACATTGCGATGTATAAAATATACTATTTATTTTAATGAGTTTACTGATTTTGCGGTTATAATGTAACCTAGGCCCTCTTATGAGGGTTATATTGCTACCAGAAAATGGATATGGTGAAAAAAATACATTTAAAGTTTTTCTCTTTGTTTTTTTCATGATTTTATCCATAGATTTTGTTGCTAATGAATACAAACGTTTTCCTTTATATTCCATGAGTAATGTGGTTTGCTCAAAATTCCATCTGTGATCCTAGCGGAGGACCGTGTTGCTTTGTGGGGATTTCCAATAGCCTAAATAATACCTCAATACTAAAAACAAATCTTCTATTTACATGGAGCTGTTCTTCAGTTCCGTTACTTGTACAAAAAAGCAAACATGAACTCTGAATATCCTGAAATAAAAAAAAAAAAAAAAAAAAAAATAGAAGTATGGATACATTTTTTTTTTTGTGCAGGTTTGTGTATTTGTGTAAGCTTCGGCATTTAAGTTATCATTAGGTATTCATATTTATTAGCGAATGTATCTCGTAGCCTTCATGCGTTAATGTTGATTGTGCTGTTTGTTACATTACTTGTTTATTTGAACCCTCCTGTTGTCAGAGAAAAGAGCACAGTGTCCGTGTTGTTGTTATGATGTGCTGAAATGCAGTTGATCAAAAGAAGTCAGTCTGCATCCAGTTGTTTGATTTCTGCAACGTATCATTCAAATCAGACTAGTTGCTATTGCTGTTGTGGTTACTATAATGCCACTGCCACCAAGCAGTAGATCTCAGGTTATATATATATTTTTACCTTTATTTGCTATAATAAATTTAAAAATCGATAGATTGAACGTGTCAAGGACAGCGAGGAATCAGACTTTAGTAATGTTTAGGTAACATTCCGAGGGTGTGTACTACAACGGAAAAAAAGGTAAATTGCATTAATGAATACCGTATGTATGTTATTTTACGGTGGCTTGATCTGGAACAGTGATTTACCAGAGATAAGGGACCTCATATTGACCAATCAGGTTAAAGGAAATCTCCGATCCATTTTCTAATATCAGGTAACAGAAACTGGTTATCCTGTTATACAGCTAATAAAAATGTAGAATACATAAAAGTTTTTCAGAATACTTATTTTATAAAGGTAAGCGAATCACCCACACCAGCTATATCCACTTCTCTGGAAACAGACTGCCAGGTGTTCTCCCTCATTGCTGTGTTTTTATAATTTTTGTGTCCTTTATTGTACAGCTCTGGGTATTTTGATACTGCAGGAATGAACTTTTCTTCCGCTATTGTTTGCTGAAGGCACGCAAGGTCATTTCCCTAGCAGGCACACGACAAAATCGCAAAAACAGTCCTATTTTCTCATTGCGTCAGTGTCACTGGAGGCTATATATTCTGCTGAAAAAGAGAGCTATTCATATGGTACACCCCCTCCAGTTCGAGAAAGGTTCAAAATGTTGACGATGCAACAACTGTTGCAGTCAATCAGGCCAGGGGACTGGTTCACCACACTGGACCTCAAAGACACCTATTTCCACATCCCTGATTGAGTCTTGCAATTTGGCCTCTCTCCCTGTACCTTTTCAAAGTGTACGGAAGCTATCCTGGTCCCACTGAGACTCAAAGGCATCAGAGTACTGAATTACTTGGACGACTGGCTCTGTGCCCAGTCTCAGGAAGACGCTCATACGGAAACTGTCACTGGCCCTCTTCAGCTGGCCACCTGAACACCCACTCCCCTCCACAATGACCAACACACTCTAATAAATTACATTGCTGTCAACTTGCTGAGCACACCAATTTTTTTTTTATTAATACTATAGCAAAACCAGGACAATTTAACAATGTTACCGATGGCGACAAAAAATATGAATGAAAGCTTGGACAATCCCAGTTTTCCCAGGATGTATGATAACTGTAATTTAAGAGTAGGTCTAATTTTTATAGAAAAAAAAAATATCAACAACTGGTGATATTAATTGATATTTATACTGAAGTCGAGATATTAACTGAATATTACTTAATGTACTGATTTATGCTATATTGATATTAACCTTCTTTTCTACTGCATTTATTTTCTAACGTTTGATAAAACTCATATAATGGCATTGAGTGGTTTACTGCTCAATTGTTAATTCAATGAAACCATTACACATATTCATGAACTGTATCCTTAGAAATTAGTGAATCCCAAACCATTCAAACATCTGAACACTTCTAGTCAAAACATCTGTCACTGAATTGCATTCATTTTCTTTTAGTATTTCTTTTGAGCATTTAATAGTGATGGATGATCTCTAATGCATTGAAAAAAATAATGTAAAACGAAACAGAAACGGTGCATATAATCCAATGCAAAATAGCATTGCATACCGTAGTTGACAGAAGAAAGACATTCTATTGAGTAACGTACATTTATCTTTTAGCTTATAATTTGAAGTTGCCAGATCTAGATTTCGTCACAGAATTATAGTAACAAAAAACCTGCTAAACATACATCTTAAAACACTGCAGCGCTTACATAGCATTCTTTTGGAACTGACTGCTTCTAAAACACATGAGAATAAATAAGACTTGGTAAGCAAAACAACAGTATTTTTATATAGAGCCTTTCATAGCGGACCACCATCACAAAGCACTTTACAAGACCCGAGACTAGGGTGTGTGAACTATGCATCAGCTGCAGACTCACTTACAACAACGTCTCACCCGAAAGACGGAGCACAAGGAGGTTAAGTGACTTGCTCAGGGTCACACAATGAGTCAGTGGCTGAGCTGGGATTTCAACCAGGGACCTCTTGGTTACCAGCCCATTTCTTTAACCACTGGATCACACAGCCTCATATATACACTGATATTTACACTGAACACATCATTAGATGTTTTCAGACACTTAAGTGCTTTATTTTTTTAATTAGAGACCTTAAATTACCCCTGATTTTCTCTCCAATTATGACATCTATGCTAACAACCCAGCGTGGATGCAGCTGAGTTACGGGTGGCATGGCATTTCCTGACTTCAAGCTGCACCACTGAAATTATTTTAAAAGTCTTTTTTTTTTTTGTAATGAATTTCTTTGTGGCTCAAGAGTACACCATAACAATTTTTAATTAAGTTTTTTGTCATGAATATCATCCATATGATACAATTATGTAGATCATTTTTGTCAGCCCTTAATTAAGAACCATTCTCATTTCCAGTTGAAAGAATGGAGCCACATTCCCTGAATTACCTCGTTGCTATTGATAATGGCTCGCCACGTGCCCAGGTTCTCGCACCACCAGTCAGTGCGTGAAATGTGCAGCTGAAGGTCACTGTGCTCCTTCTCCATATTGCTGATCTCCTCCCTCAACTTAGAGGCAATCTATTGGGGGAATCGGAGGTTTACAGGTTACAAATGTAAAGCAGTCATTTACTTACATTTTCTCAAGGTCACATCTCAGGACCTGTGGAAGGACTGAGGCCCTGCACATGTAAATAGTGTTTTTTTATTTTATTTTGTTTAGTTTTATAAAGAAAGTTTATTAAAAATGTAAGTTTGTACTAGATATGGCTGGTCTATGCGTCGGAATCCCCTTGATAATTGGGACAAGTGTGGAATGTGGCCAGGTGTTACAGTATCTGTCAATTAACCCTGGCCACACGGTTTAAAAGTGAGCTTGAAAAGCCACTTCTCTTATCTACAGCACAAGATGAAGGGCTGTGATTCTGTGAAAATCCCTCACCACTGTACACTCGGGGTTAGTGAACCAACTATTTGACCACTGTGCACTTAACTGGCGTTATGAGCACAACTGAGGATCACTGCGTGTATACTGGGATCCTTGGTATTGAAGAATAGGAATTAGTTTAGGGGATTTTAATTCCACCCCAGTATATTTAAGTGTGTTGTCAGGAAGAAGGTTTTGCATTTTTGTGTGTATTTTTTTCATTACACTGTGTGTGTTCTCCTGCACTATCATTGCTGGTAACCTAGTAGCTGCCACCTACCACTACTACAAAACATTGTAAATAAAACCTGGTCTGTCAGTGGATACTCACAACTCACTTTTATGGAACCCAATACGACCATGAGACCTGTGAGTTTGGGGTCACACAAAATGATTGACTAACATTTCAACTGCAAGATCTGTATCCTAAAATGGTGGTTTCACCACATTTAGTACTATTTGATGAGCGATTAAAGAGCAACGTATTCTTCTTTCAAAACCCATGATTCTACATCCCACACTTCTTTACATCAAATAATCTATCAATTAGGAGGGCATTTTCAGTATATTTTCTTGCAAATTGAGACTTTCATTCTGTAACAGTTTGATCTATTCAATTAGCGTGAGGTATGTAAGAGACACACAGGTGTGGCAATGGAACAGCAATAATAGCCAATATACTGTTTGGTGAAATAAAGGTACCTTTCTGTCAGGTTTTGGCGCATTGAGAATGGAGCCTAGAGCTTGTCTTTTATACTCCAGCTTCTCGTGTAGCAGGCGAAGCTTGTTGACAGCGTAGCTGGCCTGCTCATTAATCCCGCTGCTACCTTCGTCTAGCACATCCTCACCGCTTTCACTAGCATGGCTCTGGAGCAACACATGAAAACAAAGTTTAACATTAACAAAGCAACCTCATCTCTATCTCTGAGAGGACACACTTTTAGTATTAACAGATTGCTAGTGCTTGTCAGAAACAGGGGTGACAGTTAAGCACCCTCATCTTTTTATGATTTGCTTTTAAGCTAATGCCATGTCATTAATTACGCATAACTAAGGATACCATTTTGTCATGGTAATGGCTAAAAATATACATTTTCACAAAATGGTCAGGGCTTTGAACTCAGATATATATTTATGAATCTAATATATTCTAATATTTAAATATTTGTGCTAAATAAACATCTAACAGCTGCCTTTTAAAATATATGCTCTGGATGTACATTGAGAATTTTGCAACAATATTCATTTCGTTAATGTATATTTAAACATAGCTGTGGTTTTAGCACTACAATATGTACATTAAAAGTTAACTTTTTATGTTGATGACTTTCATCCCTGAGCACATTGTTATTAGTGGATCGTTCTGCATCTACACTGTTACAGGCACAGTTAACACCTGCAGAGAGCAGCTTCTGCAAGAGCTGTAGATCCAGGTTTCATGCTTCTCCAAAACTGTAAACCATAGGTTTTGCATTATCAAGAGTATGCAGAGGTAATTGTTTGGGGTATTGCTCTGCTAGTTCCTTAGAACTTAATTTGACTACTTTTTGAACTTGTGTAACTTCACCATTTGATATTGGCTAACCACTTAAAATTTTGCACTAGGAGTTCCATGAAAGCTGTGACCACCGTGATATAATCATATTCTTACTCATAACAAATGAATTAATACATTTTGTTTCCTAGTTCCTTCAAACAAGAGCTATATAATGTATAAAAAGTTGTTTCTGTTTTTCATAACTAAAGTAAAAACATCTTCAAATAATGAACAACCAACACCAGTCTGAAACTCATAAAGCCAACTCCTTCACCTCCTGGCAAACTGCCTGCTTTTTTGTTGATGCTTGTCTGAAGGTCACGTTTCTGAATTAAAAGATGCAGGTTGATTCTACTGTAGTGTATGTATTTACTCACAAATGAAGACTAGTACTGCACGTTTACTGTAAGAGTGCTCATCCCACCTTTAAGTAATATGTACTGCAGTTTAAAAGTAAGTCTTGGGAACTCACATACATGCAAGCCACTCAAGTTCATCTTGAGCTCAAGCGGTTGGATGCCTTGGGGAAACATGGGTCACACTTTATACAGAGGTTAGATTAGAGGAATCTAATCAAGTGAACAGCTGTTCCGGATCATGCTTTCATCAGTGTAATAACTCTGAAGGCTCTAGAACACAGATGATGACATTAGCTGCAACATTTGTCAATTAGACTTAGTTTAACATCATGTTATGCTGTGGCCTTTCCACTTGGTTGGTTCCATCTGCTTTAAGATATGCAGAAGTATAAAAAAGGATATTTGTGGCTATATGTCCCTAAAGTAGCACAACATCGCTATCAGGTGGAGCTTGCATTTACATACTTATCTGGACTGGTACCATTATAGAGCAGGACAGTGACCCGAGACGGTGTATGCAGATCTAAACTAATGGGAAAGTACAGTGTGGGCCTTATGAATACCTATCTGTATCTATGCAGGGAGTTAGTAACTATTAGGGGGTAAGAGTTAGTGTTGGGACAAATATCCAAATTTTTTGACGTGTATCCGGATACAAAAATCAGATGTTCATATTCGCTAGAAATTACAAAAATACCATGCATTTATTTACTGCCTCATCAGAAGTTGCTAGACAGTTTGAAAAATGACAAATGAAAAATTGCATCCTACTGCATACCACCAACTGAGACAGTTGAGGTTTAAAAATAACAGATAGATTTTTTTTATTTTGTTTTCTCACTATTTATTATTTAAGATGTGTAAAGTAAATTACTAACAATTAATTGGGTCGTTTTATATGCATTCTGAGACCAAAAAAGGTCAAAAGGTCAAATTTCAAGGTAATGCATTTTAACAAGACCAATATCTACATATTTGCTCATAACCAATTTTTTTTTGGTCTGAAAAAAATGTACATTGAATTTTGTTTTGTGAACTTTAGCAAAGACATACCTCATTGTTTTTTGCATAAAACTCTTTAATATAATAATTTTAACTTTAATTTAATATAATTATTCTATAAATACTTTTAGCCACCTGATGCATACAGAAAAAAACTAATATGGTGACCTTTCAATTTTATAGCTTTAAAACATTTTTTGACATCTATTCTTTGCAACAAAACAAAAAAATGCATGCCTTCCGGCAAAATACTAAGATATAATAGATTATATGCATTAAAAAGTAAGGGTCAGTCAGCACACGGATTTCCTACAAGAAATCAGTTTTTAGGAATTCATAAATGTTCTCTATATATGTGTGCCTCATAGTTACTCTATTTCAGAAGCAGTGTTAACTCATTTAGTCCATCATTTTTGACCACTTCTTACACTTGCAAGCATTTCGTGTTGACATCGTAGCAGGATTTCTGAGAACTGCTTGCTGCAGAGTGGTGTCTTCTTTTGCATATACGGGATATGATCGCTTGTTGTGATCAATTCAACTTCCTCTGCTGGTACATGTGTGATCAAGTGCATTATTCTAAACGGAATGAGGTTTAAAGAACATTTGGAAGCAAACTTTTCTTTCACTGTCGGTGATGGCATCTTCTTCATGCGTGCTGTCAGAACTGCTGTAAATAATACAAAACACGATGCAAAGCGTATGCAAATTAGCAAAATGGTAATAATTTGTTACGCACAGGTGACCTTTTCTTAGCCCTACCTTAAATTAACATAATATTCATCTCAGAAGTCATTTACGCACCAGCATCTGTGTTTCTGTCGTGTTGAACTGTAACTCCCCTTTTAAAATGACCCTGAGCACTGTTTAATGTTTCTGGTTTCTGAATTAAACAGAGAAACTGTTAATTGTGAAATTAATTTGTAAAGGAGAGGCGAAAAGTCAGAAGGAAACACCAAAAGCTAGAAGCCTTAGTCTGCGTGCGTGCGTGTGTGTTTGTGTGGGTGTGCGTACGTCGACGCGTAAGAGAGGGAGGAAGTCTCGGAGAAAATTAGTGGTTGTGTGTTTTTATTTGTTTATTTAAAAAAACAAAAACAAACTTAAGTCTATTCATTTTCCTGAAAAACACTGTACAACTCTAGTTTTTTTTTTTTTTTTTTTTTTTAACTTCAGATTCCGGTGGGCAGCCTTGCACCTATCTGCGGATGCCCATGGACGTGCCTATGGTCACTGTTTACTGTGGATTAACAGCAATGGCAAGGAATGAAAAATAACTAAAATGAGGTCTCAACTTTATGTACTATTTATTTCAGGTATAAACAAAACAATGATTTAACTTGAACTGCTATATGGCATCCTTTGTTTTGTAGTTCACTCACTGGGGTAAAGGAAGGCCTACAAAACGTATTCTTTACTCCTGGGATATTTTTCTACTTTCACTTGTTACACAGCGTAATGTCTTGCTGTAGAATAAAGGCACACACTCAGAGCCCACCCCACCTGCTCCTGCTTTTTTTATAATTTAAATTATGAGAGAATATCCGAACATGAAAATCCTGTGTTCGTCCAAGCACTACTTGTCTGGAAAGCTGGCAATAATAACAACAAAAAACAAACAAACACATTAAGCAGATCTCCTGACCACAGCTAGGGGACCATCACATCTTTTACTATACAGCTTTGGTATCTGGCCTTTCTAGATGCCCCTCGGGTCGGCGCAGTCTTACCACCTCATCTTTGTCCTCGGAGCTGGACTGCGAGTTACTTCGCTGCTCCTCCTTCTTGATGAGTCTCTCGTACGTGTCGCTCACCAGGAAGGATGGGTAATAACGGTCCTTCATTGTGTCGTAAACGTCACTCTGGATCTTGTTGAAAATGTCAGTTCCTTTGTTACCCACAAGTGTCTGCTGGATTTCTTTGTAAAGTGCCTTCTCCACGGGAATTTCTCTGCTTTCCACAAAGAAGTTTTGGTAGATTTCACCAACTAGTTGAGGTATTTCATTCTGTGGAACAAAAATGTAGTTCACTGCAGGATAGTTAAAATGGAAAGTGCAGATACAGTTGAAAAACAAACATTCAGACTGGGCTGAATTCTCAAAGCTTTTTACAACAAATGTCTGCAGGCATAAATAACTATTGCAATTCTAAACAAAATGACTTACACTAAACTACCAAATCAAATGAACTTTTGCATTAAATTATTTTTTGAATGTAGCCCTATGTGTGCCAGCAGGGAAGGTGTTCAAAAACACCTCCTATATGCAGATGCTATAGCTGTACTTTTGTGTGACATGTCAAGGTAACATCTAACCAGCACACAGGCATTGACAGATCTGATTGGAACAGTGTCAAAAGCAGAGAAAATAGTATCCAATACTGGCTTACTATATTTACTAACAACAGTCTTAGACATGGGTAAAGTGAATTACATATTTTCTGTATTCTTGTAAGACACAGCATGCGCAGTCCTAACCACCTTGTCTCGGCACAATTTGCATTCCCAGAGTAGATGTTAATTGCCAAATGCTCCAAAGAAGAGCTATCTTTAACCCACACAATTTTACACCTTTCATATAATTATGGAGATGTAGTTGCCATATACTGGGTCTGATTCTCAGAGTTAATGTTCATTAAGTTCCCACTGGCCTTGTCAAACCCACTGGTGTAACAAGCCTGTGTCTTCCTGGAAAAGACATGCAATCCCTTCCCCTCCAGGAAGCCCTGTTGCTGAGCACCTTGGTTACAAGTACCTTGTTAGCATTTTTCAGATACTCCACCGACTCCCAGAAGCTAATGAGCGCTCTCTTGTCGACCCTTTCCATGTAGATACGGAAATGTTCCCGAAACTTTGGTTTGGACATGATTTCCTCGAACTGAAGAATCTAGTAACAGAACACTCGAAGTAAGTAAAAGCAGACAGAATGATTCTAAAAGCAGACAAAATTATCACTACTGTCATTTAAAATGGTGGTGTGTGTGGCTGGTGAACTAAAACAGGTAAAACTACAAAATGTGTGATAAGAATTACAGCATCACAAAATTCATACTGTGCAATCATTATAGCAGAATGGAAAACATGAGCCAATTATTCCTGCAGGACAGAAATCAGAACTCCAGCTTCTTTCTCAAACTATTAACTAGTATCAGTATTAAGAAGTGTGTAATACAAATGTTAAGACTACACACCCGAATTATCACCGTGCTTGTATCGCTATTTAGGAGACACTTATTAAAACTGTTATTTCCCCATGGATACATAATAAAAAATGGGCAAAATAGAAAATTACATATTTACACCACAGAAGATTCAACCAAGTCTTTTCAATATACAGTGCAATGTCTAAAAGCAATGAAGTATTGAGATAAAAAGGAGAGCTAATTGGCCTGTCACCTGATTAAATTGAGCCATGGTTCGAGTGCAGACAGTAGATTTCTGGTGAACAAGTCAATTGTATTTTGTCTGTCTCTTCCCATGAATACTTTTTATTTCCAATAGCTACATTTGTTGCAAAGGCCAATACTGTGCTATCATCCACTAACTGAAGGATGCCATAAAATGTGTATTATTTTATTAACCATTTCAATGGTGAGAGAAACAGGACTAACCCTTTCTGTCACTGTAGAGATGAACATTCTACCCAAAAGAGAAATGCTCAGTGTTCAGAATCTCAGACAAATACAGTACAAGTTACAACCTAAAAATACATTGTTGTTTAACTAAAATATGACAAAAAGATCCTCACTTTGAAGGGGAAGTCTCCCAAGCAATTTAGCAGATTCAGCAGGTGATTATGAAAACCAAAATCCAACAGCAAAAGCCTATTATTATCAAGTTAAACCACCAGAGGGGGGATAACACTTTAATGATCTAAATAGTGGAACATTTTAGATCTGCCATAGTTTAGATATGGGGCTCCCAGTCTAGCATGTACGGAAATATATAAACCTGTTGCCCTTTATTTACACGAACCTTGGGTTATTTTACAAATAGCATGTATCATTATAAAATGAAATGGTGATGGTAAGAGAAGAAAATAGCCAACTTACAGCAGAACTTGTTATATCCTATCCTGTGTTATCATACCCTCCATTAACTGATGGGCCTCTGGCATATGTCATTTACACATGTTTCTACCAACTGAACGACACAGATGGAAACTGATCAGTGCACATTTTATTACGGGTCTAAAAATCAGTAAATTCATCTCACAACAGGACAGAATGGATTCCATTACAGATTTTATATATATATATATATATATATATATATATATATATATATATATATATATATATATATATATATATATATATATATATATATATAAAAGACGACACTGTGTTGGGAATTCAGTTTCACTTTTTACATTCTGTTCAATAAAAGAAAACAAAACAGGAAGGGATTAGTGTAATTATTACCATTAAAAAGCTCAAACTTTTTTTGTCGGCCTCCAAAGCCAGTTTGTTTGTGTGTGTGTGTGTGTGTGTGTGTGTGTGTGTGTGTGTGTGTGTGTGTGTGTGTGTGTTTTTTCTGTCTTGGCTTAACACACACGGTGCGAAAACACATAGAAAACCTGAGAAAGTACAGTAAGAACTGTGTTTGGAGTGTTTTGTAAATTGACAAATACTATATTACACTGCTTTGTTTAGCAATAATTTCCACTGATTTTCTTTGTACAGTATACATGCAATACCCTACTTTAGTGTTTTAGAGACACTGATGTACCTGACATTGTTCATTTATAATTCCACCAGGTTAATAAAGCAACTACAATGTAGTATATCCCTCTCGGATATGATATTTTTACATATGCAATGGATCCCTAGAATCAATTAAATCGGATATGACAGGTTCCTACATTATAAAGTGTTACACAGCCTTGCTGCCTCTACAATCACGTAGCCACTGACAACTTTCACTCTGCCAAAGGCTGTCTGGTAACAAGTGGCCAAAACGAGACAGCACTCTTGTGGCTATACAACCAAACTATGGAGCTCCATTCCTTGTAATAACAGAGACACAAACTCCCACATGAAAACCAATTTCAAGTCTCGCTTATTTTTTATTTGTTTTTAAGCTCTTGTTTCTTTTTAAATTGCCTGCTTCTTTTTCTTGTTTTTATTATTGGATTTAAATGGTTTTGCCATTAAAGATGCATTAGAAACATAATGTTGTTGTTAATATAACCACTTTTGTTACTTATCTAATAAATACATGATTTCTGCCAATATATGTTTTTCAGTAGAAGGTACTCCCCAAACTAGAATTAATAGTCAGAAAAGAAAGCTTATAAAGCCCTACTTTAAATAATGAATATAGGAGGGACCCTGGTGCTTCTGGGTTTGGTCATTCTCTCACACTGCCTAGAGTAATTGCTATAGATACCTGTCACAGGGTAGAGGACAGACTAATACTAACTGGAGACAAGAGTGAAATGAAACCCAAATGATTGAAGCAGCACAAACATGTTTCTGAAAATGTCATCGACTCCAAAAGACTAATGTATTTCCAGTTCCCTTCTTCAAATCCAGTGTCTCAAATCAATAGGGAAATGATTCAGGCAAAGACAGGTTACAGTGCAGCTCAGATTTATTTATTTTTGAAAGGACATGAAAATGTCAAAACACCAAGGCAGAATATACAGGCGGGACTGGCCACAGCGGACCGAGTTCTCTGTGGGGAGGAACAACGTCAAGTGGGAGCCACTGGTGGACCCCCGGAAGGTGCTGATGCCACCACTGCACATCAAATTGGGCCTCATGAAACAATTTGTCAGAGCTCTAGATAAGGAGTCGGCAGCCTTCAAGTACTTTCAAGACTTCTTCCGTAAGCTGTCTCAGGCAAAGGTCAAAGCCAGTGTCTTCGTCGGACCACAGATAAAGAAGATCCTGGAGTGCAATGAATTCCCCAAGAAGCTCACTAGTAAGGAGAAAGCAGCTTGGAACAGCTTTGTCGCAGTGGTTCGGGGCTTCCTGGGCAATCACAAGGCCGAAAACTATGTGGAGCTGGTTGAGACTCTGGTGAAGAACTACGGCACAATGGGCTGTAGGATGTCCCTCAAAGTCCATATCCTTGATGCTCATCTTGATAAATTCAAGGAGAACATGGGAGCGTACTCGGAGGTGCAAGGCGAGCGCTTCCACCAGGATATACTGGACTGTGAACGCCGCTACCAAGGACAGTATAACGAGAAAATGATGGGAGACTACATTTGGGGGCTGATTCGTGAAAGTGATTTACAGTATAATCGTAAATCTCGAAAAACTACTCACTTCTAAATCTTTTGTAGTCATTTTTGTATTACTTTAGTATAAATACATGTTAATTTGGATTCATATGTTGTTGTTTTTTTCTGACTTTATGTGAACGAAAAGACCGTTTTCTCATTGGAAATAGGTACATTTCAAAATATCACTGTCCTGGTCACAA
The DNA here is from genome assembly GCF_017654505.1 of Polyodon spathula. Lineage (NCBI taxonomy): Eukaryota > Metazoa > Chordata > Actinopteri > Acipenseriformes > Polyodontidae > Polyodon > Polyodon spathula. Next base: position 49,918,623 of record NC_054535.1, on the reverse strand, counting down.
AAGCAAAGTTTGTGGGGAATAATAGCCATTTTATATACTTTTGAGGCACAAGCAATTAGGAAATAACACTTACTACCCAGGAACAAAAATTGTGTTACATAGTGTAATTAATCTACAGCTGCTGCTGCATTTTTTAACGTGTGTAGGGGTGTTGTGTTAATTTAGTTTGACAGTCTATTAACGTTAGTTAGTCTGTTACTTTATTATTATAGTTTATTAACATACACTTGCTTATTGCTTTTCTCTTATTCAGTTCATTTCATAAGTTGATGCATGTGCATTACAACAAGTAGTAAATATTTATCTATTTATTGATTCATATTGCGTCTGGTGGTCAACTCTGTCTTAGAGAACACTTCAGCTAAGAGAACACTTTGCTTGCTTCCAGAGGGCTGTTCTCTTAGCCAGAGACTACTGTACAAAGATTACGGGTCTATCTAATTCACGGAAAATCGTGAAATTGAGTGGTCATCGCGAAATTCACCTCTTTTAAGGGCCAATGCATAATGGACTAGTGTGGAGAGAGAGAAAAAAAGAAAACCTCATTTAAATTAACTACTGCACAACGCAAGAGACGCAAACTACGTCTCAATTGTTTTTTTTTTTTTATTCCTTCGCCGTCCTGTGTGCATTGCACTAAAAAAAGTCCTTAGACAAATACTATTTAAAAACACCTCCAAAGCAGTTTACTTTCTTGTTTACTGTTCAGATGACAACAGTGTTTTAATCAGCCTATCAGTGTGTCTGTACTGGCTTTTCTGTGACTTGTACTGTATAGTAGAATGTGGGACCAAGTCAGTATTGCATTGTTATTTTGATTTAGGTTGCTAAAATCTAGTTTTTAGCATTGGAGGTAAAATATCAAAAATGGACGACAAAGCAAAAACAAGTAAAGTGCATTTCGGCTGAGGATTTCCCAAATAACCTTTACATTAAGATGGAGGGAAATTGTTTTGCACACCTTGTAAAGTGACTTTGGAGAAAATACGATTGATCACTATTTAGCTTCAGAATCAAACATTAATGAAAGGCTACTATAGAGGCTGCTATACAGAATGTAAAACAAACAACAGCTTTCAGAAAACAAACTTGAAATTCAGCGCAGACCAAAAGTATTCCTGTCAGTTGTAGCCAAGTTAAATCAGTACTACAGATACAATCTAGCACAGCCTCCTCGCTTCAAACAACCTGCTGCTTACTTTTTAAACACAGTTAGAATTTTAGACCTGAATAGTAACATTTTCTTTCTTTTGATTCAGTACTAATAAAATAGATTCCTGGATGGAACAAACAACATGACACTGAACATGCTACATATATTGCCTTTATTAAAATATGCCAGATGTCCTTGGGTAACCAAGTTTGGGGACTGTTACTAATCGATTTCCACATCTGTATAACTTGGCAAAGTGTTGCCTTACACTTCCAACCAATTCAATAGATGTAAAACGTGCAGTCTCAATGTGTGGGCAAGTCTTCACTACACAGACACAGAACATCAGCAGCAACTGCTGGGGGATGTTGCATGCTTGCCTTTGACAAATGACAGCACTCTGTTATAGTAAGGAAGCAAGTACCACTATTTTTAGGCTTTTTTAGTGCTTTGAAATATTAATTACTTAGGTTTATTTAATGTTTAAACAGGTCAGCGAAATCGTAATTTTATTCCATAACCTACCTGGGAAAATTATGTAAATTCTCTGCGATTTAAGTAGACCCCAAATTATAGGGAATAAAAAAAATAAATGCAATAACATGGTAATAACTGGGTAATAACCTGATTCTACAGGGTATCGACAGCTGGAATGTGTGTAACGACGGTCAATCGTATATGCAATAGTTTTACCATATAGTTACAACAAGTAACAAGATGCTTTTCATATGGTAATTTCATGTCCTTTGTAATATAAAGTTCTACCCACTAATTACAAGTAATGCACAGCACAGGTGATCTCAATCTATGTTGGGTATGTATAAACAGCATGTGAACTGAGCAAGAGAACATCAACATGAATATATCCTTTCCTCCACTATCTGAGCAGCCAATTCTATTGTGCCCCCACCCACCCCCGCACCCCACTACAACGAGGAGCTGTCCTGCTAATTTATTAATCAGTCATTTAGCAGACACTGTTATCCAAAGCACGCTTTCAAAAAACAAACATCAATGTGACATCCCATAACCCTGTCTGCGCTCCACTGCTGTGGTGACCCAAGCAGTTTCCTGCTCTTTTTGTGAAAGCCCCCCCCTGCAGACAGGTCGTTTCCATCAGTGAGTTTCTTACCCTCTGACTCTGGTGGCCTTCTGTCTCCTCGGTCACCCCGTCCTCTTGCTGGTCATAAGCAGGGCCCCCTAGCAACCTTATCCGTTTCTCGCACTGCTTCTTTGCCACAGTCAACTGGTTGATGTACCTCTTCATGTTCCGAGCCCTCAGCAGGTCTGCCTTCATTGCGGCCGTCTCTTTACCTTTGCTATCTGCAGAGAGACGACTTGCTTAGGAGAATATAGGAGAATATAGGAGATAGCAGGGAGGGGGTTAAAATCCTTCCCTGCTAAAAACCTTGTGAGAATGCACATTTGGGTGTTATGGGGTTTAATTGTGTAATTGTTTTATTGTTTAGTAATCCCCTGCACCTGGTGGTAATTGTAAATTACAGCCAGGTGCAGGGTATTTAAGAGAGGCAGCCAGTCTGTTCCAGGCTGCTGCTGAGAGAAGAGCCTGACTGTGTGAGTGAGCAGTCGTATTGAGGTATTGTGTAAGGGTGTGTTTTTGAATGTTTGTGGCAGGTAAACGGTTTAGCAGTCCTGCGTGATAGTTAGGTTCCTGTTTATGTTTAGTGAGTGCTCCAAATAGGAGCTAGGTGTTTGTTTGTGTTTATTAAAAGTGCGCGTGAGCGCTGTTTCAGTGCAATCCTGTGTGTTGGGTCGTGATTTAGAAGGGAGAAGAACCCGTGAGAGCCTGTGTGGCAAGCAACAAGTTGACATTATATATATATATATATATATATATATATATATATATATATATATATATATTTTTTCCTTCTGAGGAATCCTAAAAGGTGCATTTATCATACTAACAAAAAACACAAGACCATAAATTAAAAACGTTGACAGTGTTAAATAAGCCTGCAAAATTATTTTGATTGTTAAATTTGATAAACTGGATTGAGCTTGCAAGGCTCAAGATAAAATTACCTTAAGCAGTACCAAACACTGCAATCCGTGCAATGCATAACAATGAGACGATGTACTGACCAGATTGGACTGGTAGATAATCCCCTTAGCCAACCCCCCCCCCCCCCAAAAAAAAGGCCCATTTATTCTTGCTATCCCCCACAGCGACAGCATCAAAAATCTCCTGGCCGTGCTCAGAACACAACCATTGAACCAGTCAGTAGATTAGGCTGTCTTTTTAATTTCCTTCTTTCTTGTTCTTCTGCAAAATCAATATTGAACTGGGAACTCCTATAGGCACTAAATGACAATGATCTGAGCTAACAGCAAATTGACCTATAGCAACTATATCAAAGCGGCACTAACCCAGCAATCTACTGAAGCTATGGGAATTGAAAATGCATGTTTTTTAAATGTCACTGCCCTACAGGGGCCAGCGGTCTATGATAGAATGTTGCCCATGCAAGCATGAATTGAATACACCAAAAATCAGAATTGTATATAAAATCAAGTTCTAACTTATTAATTTCCAGTAAAGTATACAACCTGGAACCCAGTACCCACACAATTTTTTATAGCAGTTTCCCCCATTCCAGGTTTTATTATGTGCTTAATTAGCCCCAGTGTATAGATAACAAGCTCAGGTGTCTTATTAATCTTGTACTGTAGTAAAACCAGGAATGGATCAATCTGCTATGCAATGGGAGTCTTATTTCCATCCATGCTATTATGATGTTGAGGTAAAAAACAACTCACAATGAATAGGCTACAGCAGATAGTGTAGAACGGGGGGGGTGTTATGACCATATAACAGTAATACAGTAACGGTAACTATGTGAATCAAATATAATTGGTCTACTTGCATAACTGCAAACTTATAAAATAAGAAAGACCAAACTAGACCTAGCAAATAATAAGCAGGCACTGAATATGAATCCAATATTTCAAAATAATTAGGTCTTTATCTTCTAGAAACCAAAGTCACATGACCACCATATGGCAGGTCACAGGTTAAACAGGTTCATAATTCCAGATACTGTTAGATTTTGTCTAGGAATTTATATAACACTGATAACATGAAGTAAGCTTCTGAAATGGTTTATGAATACAGAGCTGGAAGCACAAAAACATAAAACGCTCCCCTTACAGGACGTCAGAATACTCAATTAGCTATGCATAAGCCATGCTGCAAATACAGGTACTGTTCATGTATTACATAAGTATTACTGATTATCTTAGTTTAACTGCAAATTAAAAGTCACAACCCTTTCCATTATAGAGAAGATAAGCCAGTACTGAAATTGCCTGTGTAATCTTAACATTGTAACTGCATTCTAATGGAAGAGAAAGGTCAGGTCCTTGAGTTATTGATTTGATTTTATGGTGTTTTAATTATCTAGCATTGTGGGACAACAAAATATCTACCTTTGCACAAAGCCTGCCTATTAAAGGTTTATCAAAAATAAAATGCTGATCATAGTCTAGGCATGAGGTACAAAAGAAATAATTAAGTGAACATGTACAAAGCTGATATTCTGTGGCAGTCACGAATCTTACACACACTGTCAGCTGGCTTCTCAGACCCCAACTAGCACCTGCCGACTGACCGCCCACTGTGCTTCCTCCAAATCACGCCTACAGGCCTTCACCGAAACGCACAGCTTTAGATAGTACAGAGTCAGCATGTCAGAGATTCTATTTGGAAAACAAATGGATCAGACACATTTTCTTCACAATCACACTGCTTATACTGGAACAATACAAGTCTGCTTCGTTTAAGATCCAACAGCCTGATAAACCATCTACAGCCATCACCGCCTGTGAATCTTGCTCTTTATCATGATGTCATCTAGACTGACTACTGCTCAGATGCAGCTCCGATCCGAACTCATAGATTCACAAAGCATTTACTCAAGGCAGGGCAAAGTTTGGAAGGAGGAAAAACAAGTGGTTACAAAACAAACAAGATGTAATTAATGTGGAAGTATGACCTGTCAAAGGAACATACTGGGATCCTGAATATAAAGTTTTACGACATTAAAATGTAGTTTTTTTTAATGCAAACACTTCGAAATCTACTTAGTGGTCTGTTAGGTCACATTAGTTTGCATGGTATTTAGATTCCAGGACGGTATGTGGTGCAAGAATCATGGCTATGCAATATTTTAGCACATCAAATCCCTTTTTATTCATCTATAAACTTAACCAAGTCGTACTTAATTTTGTAGTGCTATCTAGTTTTTTTTGCTTTTTCCAGAGCTAACTAGTCCTCAAGGATACACTTGACCTTTGAGCCCTAGCTTGTGAGGGAATGAGTTTGAAAAGCCCAGAGGACTCTGTATTGACTCTCCAAGACTTGTATTTTGTGCTAGCGCATTTGACAGTTATTGATGAATTCTAGCCAAAATGTCATTCTTCTGAACAGACAGATAAATAACAACTAGGATGTTGTCAGAAGAGGTTGATTGTTTGAAATGTCTGGCTGTGTGGAAATGGGCTGAGGATTTTCTTTAATTGATTAACTTTTTCAGACACCAAAAGGTAGGTAATCTTTGTATTTAATATGTTCTTTGTATTTGTATTAGTTTTGTACATGAAATTGTATTCTGTAGAATACAATTTCATGTAAAAAACTGTTTTGTTAGAACTAAATAACAGGGTCATCAAACTGATTGTGCAAGATCACAATCAATAACTAAATGAAGAAACACACACTTACTTCAGCACCTTTGGCACAAAAGCCCAGCAGATACAGCTCTTATCTATTATTCATTAATCTGAGCCCTGCCTGTTTTAACTAAAAACATCATACAAAAGGATGCTTCCTGCTTAGACTCTACACTCATCAGGCCTATCATTCCTGGCTTTCCGCTCTAATAGAGTAATGATGTAGTGGAACATTTTGCTTTATGTTTTTATCAGCCAGGTAATGGGGTTATATTTGGACCACAAATCCATTTTGCAACCATCCTGACAATCAATACACAGAGTGCTGTGGGCTCGGAGTACAGAAATCACATTACGAGGAGGGTTTGAGGAAAGGATGACAGGAGGAGGAGCAACAGCAGAGACTGTGTGTGTTTCTTACATTTCTCTTTTCTCTGTTTTACAAGTCGCTATTTTATTTAGTTTATTTATCACAAGCTCAGATTTAACTTTTCCTTTGGTTTCACTGTCAGCGAGGACAGAAAACAGAAAGCTGTTTGTAGGTGTATCTGTTTCTTATGTATAATACATAGTATGTATAAGCAATGTATGGTGCATGAGTTACAGTAGACTCTCGCTAATCTGAACCCCTGTAATCTGACTTGAGCTACAGTGCAGACACATGGAGAAACCAAACTTCCATATCAAAATTCTATGATGTATGTTAAACATTTGCAGATTTTTCTATTTTTATATTCAAAGGTTTACTACTAATTTGTGAGAAGAATTAATATATAAGACAAAGACTGCATATGGCATTTTTAGTACAGTACATATTACAATCAGAACAGGACCTGTATGTTACATTTTAAGTTTAAGTTTAAGTTACATAACAGTGTTTACATCCTGGTAGATAGATATCAAACACGAGAAAACCTGATTAAACAACATTTATGACACTATTACTGATGTCTTAAACCAATTAAAGAAAACAATACAGCTACAATGGCATTGCCTTACGTCAAATGTGACTTTAATTAGTGGGGTACTACGGATTAGTACCCTTTTGCGTCACTTCTAAAACTATAAAAAAGAGCAAAGATGATATAATTAGGCAATGAAGAAAGACTATACTTTATAAAACAGACATGTGTTTCTTCTTTAAGCAATAATTCTATAGGCTTCTATAATAAATTAAGATTGAATTGAACACAAGTTATGTGGCATTACCATTGTAGCTCTATACTTAAACATATGGAAAATGTTTTTTTCTAGACTGTTGCTTCCGATTGTACTGTACGTATCTGAAACAGTTGTTAGCTTTTTAAGTGAGCTCAATCGTGCTTAGCTATTGAGCACAGCCCATTTTCATACAGCACTTTGTGTCTGGCTCAGCTCCCAGCATAATAATGTTTTACTACACTAAGTCACTTACACAGTCTCATGACAATAAGCAATGAACAAATTCAGCTGCAACCCAGCTGTTTCAAATTGCAGCCGAGCACCAAACAGATGCCTTACCTTTCTGCTTCTTCAAGTGAGGCAAGCTGCTGATTGTAGTTGCTTGAATTACTTCAACAACAATCTGGTATCTGTCAAGAAAGAAACATATTATTATCTAAAACATAATTTCTTCAAGCCATTAGCTACTGTGTGTGTTTTTTTTTTTTTTTTTTTTTTTTTAATTCCCCTTATGTTCTGTAATTGATTTCCATTGTTCTTGTCTGGTATCAACCCAAACACAAAAGTTATTGTATGGGTGGTTTTGAGGGCAGGGGACATGTAAGACTTTCCTGAGCCACAGGCATATTTGATATGTATAGACAGAGGCACTTCTCTGTGTCCCCAAGCACATTAGAGATTTACTACTGTACATCAGACTTGATTTTAGCTATGCGCTTGTGGCTAGACTGGACAGCAGCTCAAGTTAGAACTTAACACACTGTTAAAGGGTCTGAAGTTAAATACTGTATGAAATTATAATGAATACATTCTGATGGAATGTACAGCAGTCCTTGCTTCATTTGTTTTAAGACTATGTTAGGGCTATCAAAATCTAAACAGCAACAATAACTTCAAATGAATTCCTTTGCTGCCCTACTAAATGTATTAATCCTTAAGACTTGGGGCCTAACAGTATTTTCAAATGTTTACTCAACTTTGTAATATACTTTGTAATTTTTTAGGAGAAAAAAAATCATGCAAGTGTTACAAAATGAGATACAGAAGACACTGAGAAAGCATTAGGGAACTTGAAATATGTTGTTTGGTTTAGTTTTCTAACATTAACAGGTGTTTTTGCCTCTTTCAAAAAAAATAGGAGTGAATTAAAGACTAAAGTAAACTTTCTGCAAATATGGTCCTTGGTTCCTTAATCCATCAGTCCTCTTTTATATCTTATATATGTGTGTACTATTATAAGACTCGAGTTGCAGCAAGTGATTTGGGGAACTCACTCCATTACATAACAGAAGAACTTGATTATTTATTTATTTATTTTAATTCTAGCTTGAGTCTTAACTGTTCAACAACCAGGCCAGGCAGAGACTACCCTACCCTATCTGGGTCAATTCCCCCAGGGTTTGGTCCCTTTGGTCTGCCATCAAGATCAGCAATTTTGCTAGAGCTGGATTCTAACCACCATACTTGCTTAAATCACCCTACATTCTAAACTGCAAGTTGACATAGATTATTCTACCCCTGTTCAGTTTCTAGACAGTCAGGCAAAATGGATCATTTACTCACACAGTTATAAAACACATCATCCTCCACAAGGTGGTTCTTTTTTTTCTTTTTTTTTTTTTTAAATTGTCAATATTAAGGATATTTTTCTTACTTGTGCGAGACAAATAACATCACTGATCGTTACGAAGAAACAAAGATACCTGCTGGAGAACATATCAACATTATGACTTGGCTGTTAGACAGATGATATTTACCAGCAAGTTTCAAAATCAGCAGAGTCCATGGCATCAATCTATTGCTGTTATTTACAACTTGAAAAACAGACGAGGTCTACAACACATTTTCATCAAGGTTATTCCAAACCCAGTTACTTTATGACTGCTCTTGAAAGGGTTCCAATAGTCTAACTGTATAAAATCAATGTTTAATATATTTCAGCAGTGTAGCAGGTTACATTTATTGTTTCAGCAATGAATTGCAGGATGATTACCTCTTAATTTAAATGAATCTTGAACAACAGCTTTAGGGGAATTGTTTTGCAATTCATGTTCCAGAACACTGAACAGATTAATCTACCTGTATATTCTACAAAGGGGAACCCCAGTTCACTTGCTTTCTTTAACACACCGATACAAGGGGATATGTTCTTTCCAAAATCAGAGTTAGAAAAAATGTGAATGAAACGTACTCTTGATAAGTACCAGGCTAGGTCACTGCTGAGCCTACAATATATACACGACTGTTGTTGAGATTGAATTATTTTGTACACTCTACCCTTGTAATACAGAGGAGCTTTAAGTGAGGCATCGCTGGAAATCCTAATTGAAAACAAGCCATGCCCAGTGTTGAACTTTTGCCTAGATAGCTGAATCCACTATCTAACATAATAATTGGGGTATGCTGTGACCTAATTTCCATGGCAACACCATGCTTGCACAAGAAGAATGGTTAATTGTGCTTTATCCCAATTAATTTATATTTGCTGGCATTACTACAAACGATGCTAATACATCAATCAACTGCCTGTACCTACTTCTACTTTCTTTAGAACAATCTAACACTGCACATTCCAATAAGGGTTCATTAACATGACTAGTTTTTATTATCAATATAATTTCATTCTATTTGTATTGCAAAGATTCTGTCAGACATTGTGCCTTAGCACACAAGCGGAATGCCAAGCGAGAGAAAAAAAAAACAAGACGCTGCACAAATAAGTGTATTTTAATGATCCTACAGAAGATTAATGATTAGCCTGAATTATCATAAAAACGTGCACGTCCAACTGCTTGTTGTTATGGTAACATACAATATGCCATTTCCTTTAGCTATTCATCACCATAACAATAGATTATCATGGTTTAAAATATATTCAAAGTTCACTGTGGTTTAAAAAAAACACTTGGCACAAAACAAACATTATTTTAATTCATCAGAATAAAAAAAATCCTAAACATTAAAAAAAAAAAAAAGAAATCCTTCAGCTGCAATTTCCAATTATTTTTTTACAGAGATTGGGCATTTAGTTCTGCTTCTGCTTCTGTCCAGCATACTCAGACATCACTATTTTTCGGTAGTATTGTTGGAGACTGCCTTGCTAATCATCATTTGCCACCTCTTGGGGAAAAAATGAGACAAAATACAGTACACACAATCTCGCTCGTTATAGTGCTGTATCTTTGACAACACAGTGAAAACATTTGCCAATATACTTTTAAACGAATTACACCAAAACAAAAAGAAGATATTGATAAATAAATATCCTGCAGCATACCTTATCTGAGAGCTAATGGCATTCACAATGTCATATGACTGTTGAATACAAACAGCTGTAAAACAGCACCATCATTATGGTCACACTTGGTTCCATTTATCTAGGTCCAACAAAACGTTCAATAAACCTTTGTTGAAGTTTCCATTTATTTCCATTACCAGTTATAGCCTCATGGACATTGTGGCCTTTGAGCCTTGTTATTATGCAATGCATTTTGAATTCACTTGTTGTTCAGATCTTTAGCTGAAATTAAGTCTGGCTGTTAAATAATATTTCCTAAGGGTCTGGCCAGCTCTGTAATGTAAACCTTTTATTGCTTGACTTCTGTATCAGCAATAAATGTTGATTTTGATAGAATGGTAGACGTTGAAGAGGGTGGTTAAGTCTTTGGTTACTGAGAAGTCAAATTGATCATTTGAAAGTGTCAAAACATACCCACCAAAAAACCTTCTACATGATATAAGAAAATAGGTCTAGATGCTATTTTTAATCTATACGAATTTTTATTACAAAGTAACGTAAAATTTTATAGCATCTCCTAGCACAGGGAACCCTTGGCATTGCTGAAGTATAAACATACAAAATAATAACCCTCTGTGCATGCCATCAAAAAGGCAATTTGACATTAAACCTAGATTGTGACATATTGTACTGCTGTTAACAGTGTTTCTCGTCTTACTTTCTTACCTACAAAAACATCTCATTCATAGCTGGATCCTGCTTGCAGCCCTCAAGACGAGAAGGACAAGTGACTCATCTGATCTCACACAGTAAATCATCAGCTTAGCTTTGATGCTCTCCCCATTTAGTCAAACTGCATTATTTATGTAACCGCATTCACATGTTGCTTCATAGAAAAAAGGAAGCTGTCCTTCTGGGAACAAAACGTTAAGAATCTCTTTATTCTAGCACAGTGATAACCCAACAGCTTGTACCACACACTGTTAACCTACATATTTTCAAAGACAGCAATAGGCCTGCTTCAACTACTTTTCCATAACACTGATTCAGTTTGTACAGTAATGAGACACAAAAAACAGGAAGGCACAAGAGTAATGTGCCCATGTGTGCTTGGGGATAGGAGAGTGAGCAGCATGAAAGAACATTTACTGATTTTGTGCTGTGGAGCACGAAATCAGTGGCACCCAAGGGTTTGTAGGCACCATCTCAGAAACTGGAAAAGATTGTTTTACTTCTTTCAACTGCTGCTGTGCTGCTGCTAAGGGATTTTACAGTTTTTTTTTTTTTTTTAAAGATTTCTTCTGGAGAAACTGTTGACATAACCCATCTAGAAATACCAGCTGAATAAGTTCTAATTAAGAAAACAAATAGAAATAAAATATGCAGGTGATTTAAAAGGCAATCTTGCTTTCTTTTTAAAAGAATATGCAGTGTCATGTAAGAAGCAGGCAGAGTACCACATAAAAATACAGTTTGGGAAAATCAATCCCCCCTGGTGTATCACACATGATACAATATGTTAGCATCTTTTTCTAAAAAAAAAACAATAATTCATACGCAGTACATAATAAGTGTTGCCGGATGGCTCTCTAATTTTATGCTTGATACAAGGCACGTGATCTAGTTACATATTCTTTTCGCTGTCCAAAAATACATTAATAACCACCTATTGCTGCAGATAGAGGAGGGGCATGCCGTTAATTTGAACACTGACAATAAGGCAGGTTTCATCAGGGAGGAAACTTGTGCCACTGCGGCCACCATGGTTACTAAAAGCCAACCAATTTATAAATAATGTTCACCATAACACTATTTTGCACATACTGTATGTGATAGGTAGCTTCTTGTTTACTACTATATATATTCCGGTCTGTTTTTTCGGGTCTCATTCAATAGCAATTACAAAAAGCCCACCTTAATTGCTTCAGGAATTCAACATCAGAGCTGCCGCTGATGAGCTTGATGAACTCCTCGTAGGAAGGGGCGTACGTGTAGGCCTTCTTGTGGTGTTCATTCAACTGCTCCCTGAGTTCCAGCTGGGTGAGCAGCATCCGATTGATATAGTCCGGGTCACTGAGCACCTCCACCAACGGCTTCAGCACTGACAGCCATGCAAAAGATACCAAATTGTAGTACTGTTATGTAACCCTAAAAGCATTTAAACACAGGCCTCCAGAGTTTAAAAGCATGAGGCTGCTAAATTAGTCTAGGTTTAAACTCAAATTCTGTAACAGCATCTAAATCTAAGCTTACGGCTTTTAAAACTCTGAATAGCTTGTTGGATGGACTTCAAAAAATCTGTAGTTCCTTTCATAATAGTGAGAAAACTACCTACCCACTGATTTATTAATAAATCTATCTATATGTACACACACACACACACACGGTCAAAAGTTTTAGAACACCCCCATTTTTTCAGTTTGTATTGAAATGTAAGCAGTTCAAGTCCAGTGAATAACCTGAAATGGTACAAAAAGGTAAGCGGTAAAATGCCAGAGGTTAAAAAAAAAGTTTAGGTTAACAAAGACTGAAAAATTATTTACATTTCAGAGTTATACAAAAAGGCCTTTTTCAGGGAACAAGTAATGGGTTAACAACTTACAGCTGTTCTGCAGAAATGGAAGTAAACTAAGCCTTGAAAGTTGATGCTAACAATTCCTACAAGTGTCCCAACTTTTGTTGATTACTTACAAACCCCCTGTCTGTATAAAAGCAGTGTTGGAACAGACTGTGTTACTACACCCTCTTAAGCATTATTTGGACAGTTTTGTACTGCAGGAAGTAGTATATTGCTATCGAGAAAAAGGCAATTAACAAAGGAAGACAGACAGACCATTATAACCCTTAAAAGTGTAGGTCTTTCCTTTAGAGAAATTGCAAAGAAAGCCAAGGTGTCAGTGAGTACAGTTTCCTACACCATCAAAAGGCACTTGGAAACTGGAGGAAACTCTGAAAGGAAGAGGTCTGGCAGACCCAATGCCACAACAGAATCAGAAGACAACTTTCTGAGAGTCAACAGCTTGCATGATAGGCAGCTCACAGGACAACAGCTTCAAGCACAGTTTCAACTGTGAAGAGAAGACTTCGAGCTGCAGGTTTGACAGGTCGAGTGGCAGTAAGAAAGCCATTACTAAGATGGCAAAATAAGAAAAAGCGGCTTGCCTGTGCCATGAAGCACCGCCAGTGGACTACTGAAGACTGGAAGAAGGTCTTATGGACCGATGAATCAAAATTTTAAATCTTCGGTTCATCATGCAGGGTTTTTGTACACCGTCGAGTAGGCAAAAGGATGGTTCCACGGTGTGTGACACCAACTGTCAAACATGGAGGAGGAAGCGTGATGGTCTGGGGTTCTTTTGCTGGGTCCAGAGTCGGCGACTTGCACAGAGTGAGTGGCACCCTGAACCAAAACAGCTACCACAACATTTTGCAGCGCCATTGCAATATCCTCTGGTAATCGCCTAGTTGGTCAGGGGTTCATCCTATAGTAAGACAATGACCCAAAACACACCTCCAGGCTATGTCAGAACTACCTTAGAAGAAAAGAACAAGATAGTAGGCTTCAAATCATAGAATGGCCAGCAAAGTAAAGACGAAGTGTTAAAGTGTGCAGTACGTATCACTGAAAGGTGGAAACAATATTGCATTACACTGGTAATAGGTCTTACCTGAGAGTAATCATAGAATAAAGCCTTATACCAAATACTTAGAAAATAAAAAACTTAGTCATATGACTTCAATATGACAGCCATCAGAGGCCACTGTCAAGACCACATTTTATCATGCACTGTTTATATAACCAAGAAAGATGAAGGCACTGATATTGTGAAAGGGTTTAGAAAAACATTGATCTCAGACGAATGCTTAAAAAAAAAATACAGCAAAACTGTACAGCCTTCATTGTTTCCTTGTCTTAGAGTAAAAAAAGTGTCAAAAACACATGCATCGTTTTATAAGCTCTTGAGTGTCATGTCGTCATAAAACAGGGAAATAAAGCGGGTGCTACAGTACAAAGAATCTAGCAGGAAGTCAGCATATTAGTGTAGAAAAAAAGAGGACACGCCGATTGTGTTTGGTTTAGTTCATGACAATAACCTTGGCATTATTTAAATGTGCTTGGTCAAGCAGGCCTACCTCACAGCATGACAATGTCTGTACTTTCCATATCGAGGTATTACCTTATAAATTGTATTTTCAAAAAGTAGCTGCTACCTGTTGACCAATAATATACTAGTTCCTTTGTTAATACAGACACTGCTATGCCTACACAATGTATATCCCCCAATAACATCGAATTAAGTATGACACCAAGTCACTGTGAATTGCATAATCCTAAGAAGCACACTGAACAAATAACAAGGACATCAAAAGACAATATGAAAAACGGAAGAACAGATAAAAGTAGCCTATGAAATCAATAAAATTTAGTACATGATTAAAAGTTGGGATATATATTGTATACTCTATAGCAGGGGTCTGCAATTAAATTTTATGGTGGGCCAAATGACCTGCGGCAGCCGCAGAGCACACCACCTTCACCATATACCCACCCCACCCCCCGCACCGCAAAAATGAGCTCTAGAAATGTTCTGTTGCATGGCATAGAGAACACACACTGAACAATTTCACGGTATATCGACCTATCACTCATATCATAGTCCTGGGTGCACGGCACATTTTAATAACTTATGTATGGTTGCTGCTGTATTGATGCGCGAACATTAAGACGTGCCTGTATTCACCCTGGACAATATGAGCTTTAACTGCACTCCCAGCAGCAATGCTGCATCAATAATCTTTAGCTGCATAAACAACTCAATGTACCGATATCCATTCCATGTTGGAAAAAAAAAAATACGGAAAAAAAGGAATAAACTAACAATTTTGATAGTGTGTCCTTGTAAACTCCAAATACATATCAGTAAAAATAACATAGCATCTGTACTGCATCTATTAAGAGACAAATTAGTTTACTTTAACATTCCGATATGTTGAAAGTGAAATTTAACTCAAAATGTCAGCTGTTCAAGCCGGAGTCCCCACATCTATCAAGTGGTTTGAGTGGCATATTGTGCGATTTGGTATTTTAACGAAATAATGAGGGGCGCGTACACTTTTGGAGGACTGCCTATTGTCACTGTCAAGTCTGCAACACTCACACCTGATGTTTTAAAGCTGACTGCAAAAGGAAAGTGCAACTGTTCTCACTGAATTTGTTAGAACGGAATTAAGCATTTAAAATAGAAAAAAGAAAGAAACAAATGTTATTCTCCATTGCTGTGTATGAGGGCTCTGCCAGTTATAAATGAAACGCAATGAACAAACGCAATCAAAAATTTAAAATAAAAATGTGCTACTTTTAATTTGTTTTAATGTTATTCCTCGGTCCTGTGTATGAGGACTCCAATACCATAGCGAGGCATGAATGTAATGCAATGAAACATTTAAAATAAAAATGTGTGCTACTATTGAATTGACTTTGTTTTTGTACAAATCAGCAAGCACTTTGGAATCAATATTGCAAAACACTTAATTTTCTGCTCAGTGGCAAGAAATATATTGTAGCGGCCGGCTACATGCAGCAGTTCTGTCCGACAACGAAAAGACAGACAACAGAGTGTACCGAAAGCACTAAAACTTGTTACTGTACACATCAGCGGACAACACATGAAATATAATGTGTACAGTATACAGTTTGTTGTGTTTGCCCCACCGCTACAATAGATGAAGATCACATGGGGAATCCCCCTACAGCCCCCTTGTGGCAATATTACAATAAAGTTCCGCCCTTGATACAGCCCTGCCAAGTAGGCCTCTGCGGGCCGAATTTGGCTTGCTGGTCGCCAACTGCTGACCCCTGCTCTACAGAGTTTAAACAAACTGAAGTTTTCAAGAAGTTTTCAGAAATATTGATGGACTCCAGTGGTTCAAAATGCACTGTAAAATGTTCTATGTAGATTTAAAAAGGATTTATTTCTGTAAAGTATGTTCAATTTAAAATAATCTTTTATTTTGCATTCTACATCATGTGCACAATGCATCAGTCTGATTTACTTTGTGTTACCAGTAGCCTATATGAGGCTACAGTAAACGTTTTCTTTTATTCTATCAAATAAAATTGGATTTGTTTATTTTTTTTAAATATATAAACAGAAGAGCCTGTCCATGCATGAAGAACAATTCATATTAGATGAAAGTCTTCACCATGGCTCATAAACAATTACAGCATTTATGTTTGTTTGTTTTTAAACCAGACACCTTTTCTGTGTCCTGACATGTCTGGTTTAGCAAGGGACACCTGTATAGTTTTTTTTTTCTTTTTTTTTTCTCTAAACTAATATTTCCAGGTCCTGCTTGTCTCATAGGGCTTTGTCTTCAAATTTTTTTGGGCAGACATTCAAACACCCACACTAAGACTGGCTTCAGTTCCTACATTAATACCTTTAGTGGCGAAGACTTCTGCCAGGACCACCCTGAGGCTGCGAGAGCGGACATCCTTGGTGGGAAGGAGGTAGAGCATGAGAAGGCGTGAGCAAGACCGCAGGAACTGCAGCTCCTCCTCCGGGCTGTTCAAGCACGGGTGCAGTGGGAACAGCTTTGGTGGTTCTTCTTGTCTGGAGTGTGGAAACAAAGTTTAGAAACGATACTGGCCTCAAACCAGGTTATTCTCACACTTCTTTATTGTTTCATTTGTAGCTTGCTCTACAAATGTCAACACGGATATACAGTACCAACACAAATTATGGAAAAAGCTTACGATTTACAGCAATACTAGGGGTGGGATTGCATTGCTCATTTTTCCTCACTCCAGACCCCTTACTTACTAAATAGCTTAATTACTAAATATCTGTGAATAGATAATTGTCTCCTCTAAAAATATGCAAAACATTTTAAATGAGCAATTCATCCCCAAGTATAATGGCACCCCAAAAGGCCCTCCTTTTTCTTGGTAACCAGTAAAACTGAATTCCAGATAACTTCACTCAGACTACTTGCTCACTAAATATCTTGGTATCCCTGGAAAGAAAATCATCTCCTCTTAAAAAATATGTAATAGTAACCACAAAGACAATTACTGCAAATGCTTTTCAAATAAAAAAGAATAAGCAATTGGGGCTTCATTTCACATCACCATTTTTTTTTTTTTTTTTTTTTGGTTTGTTTGTTTTACTGAAACAGCATTTCGCAAAACAACAATGTAACACATTGAACATTATGAACCGTTTCACTAACAGTAAACACACCAAACACTCCCTAGCTGGCCTCGAAAGCACAATGTGTACTTTGTCTTGAATGCAGGTCAGTCTGTTTCTAGAAACCTATACTGATATACTATAACAAACCGATACTGAAACCCACTCCACCACATTATCTATACAGTTACTGGTTAGAAGAACCTAGGGATCTTAAAATTCCACACAGGGAAATCTAAAATTCCTCTAGGGCAATTCAGAATCCACCAAACTGTATTTGTGTCTATTTTTTAGGATTAAAAACAAATATACAACCATGCGTTTTTCAAAACAGTGAAAGGTGGAATTCTAAGATCAAGTGACAAAATTACCCAACGAGAAATTTTTAATTTCCTAATCTTTGCCCTCGATTACAGGGCTGTTCCATCTTGTTGGCTAAAAGAACCATACTCATGACTAAGGATACAATTTTGTCACTGTGATTTTTATTACATTTCACAGGCGAAAAAAACAACAAAAAAAATTCACAGAAATGTCATGGAAAGGCCAACAAACTGAAGGTCAACATACACAAGAGCTTTTAAATAGTACACAAAAAGCAATAATATTGCTTTTGACAAGTTTAAATGTTACTTTAGAGTACAAAACTTAAAAGGTCCTTTGACACCAACATAACCTTTTTTTTTTATATATACAGAATACTGCACTGAAAGAAAAAAAAAGATGTTCAACAGCAATCTAAAGCATTTGCTTCAGCAATGTTTAGTTTTAGAGTATGTATTTTCATCAGACTACTTGGGTACACTAAACTACATTGTATGAAATTTCATTACTATTTTTTGAAGATGCAAGCCCACTTTTTTCTTTCAAAAAATAAATTAACAAGTGCTGTATGTATGTGAAGATCACAACCGAGAGTTTACCTTAACATACGATCTTCATTTACATGCTCGCTCAGCTACAAATTACAAATCTCATTCGCTGACCTACATTGCTACACATAAATGCTGAGTGCTACACGACCAAACAATTTACAGATACTCGCATATTTGTATTTTCAGTGTATGATATACTGCATTTTAAAGGATATAAAGGCAGTGCCAAACCAAATGTGTTTTTATATCCATTTCCAAGATTTCACTGACTTTTGCTGAAATTAAGGAATTTCACGATTCCCGTGACCTCTGTGACAAAATCATATCCTTACCCATGACCAAGGAGTTACCAAAAAAAAAAAAAAGACAGTAACCTGAAAGTAACTGTAGATAACAAAACAATTCTTACCCCTTTTTACACTAACAAAGGTCTAAAATGTGCAGGCATCTGGTACTACGTTAAGATAAAGAAACTTCTCAATTTGCTTGCTTTGCTTCCAAGGACGTCTGTTGCTCCTTTACTTCCCCCCAGCAGTGTACTCTGGGTCAAAGCTTGTAATAAATTTACATTTTGAATAAAGAGAGAGATAACCTTGCCCTTTCTGTTTTGAAAGAGATTGAGATGTCATACAGTATAGATATAGCCTGCTGTACAGTGCACAGACATCTTACAGAAAAATGCAGCAGACTTTAGACACCAAGGAGTAGTTCTAACATGGACAGTGTGACTCTGCAGAATTTATTTTTCTTCTGGAAAGAATGATTTGTGGTCCATGTGTACTCTAATTAACTCAAGTGGCTAAAATAGATAGCCACACACACACACACAAAACATAGCTAAGTAAAAGATACAGAGGGGTATAGTGGTGGCAGTAAAATCGTGCATTACTCAAATTACATCTTCAATTTAATAGAACTTAAGGCTATAGCGAAAACCTTCACAAATTCCACATCAAGTATCCAGATGGATGGGAATCCATGTCTTACTAGACTGTTTCTTATTTCCATCCATTTAAATCCAGATACTAGGAATCTGAATAATAAAAATTCAGCAGAATCCTTACCTGGTGTTGGCTGCTTTGAGGTCACAGAAGTGGGTGTGTAACATTTTGACAGTGTCGATGCACACCACCCTGACGATGTCGACGTAGGACAGACGGTTTCTAAGCCGTTTGGCCACCTCCCAGAAGTCCTCCGATAGCATGTGATACAAATGCCCTTCGTCTTTGCTGAGCTCCACATACCAGGAGAGGACGTAGTCCCTGTAGCTGTAGTCAAATACTGTCAATGAAAAACAAAATGGTAAAAGAGTAAGTGGAAAGGCAAGTTAGTCTTAGAATCAAAGCCTCACTACCAGTAACGGCTGTGTGTGTATGGTCAGCTAATTTTAGCCACTGAGTTCAAAAACACTGTAAGAAAACACATGGACCACAAATGATTCTTTCCTGAAGAAAAAGGGATTCTGCAGAATCAAATTGTCCATGTTAGAACTACTCCTTGGTGTCTAAAGTCTACTGCATTTGTCTGTAGTATAGATGTCTGTGCACTGTACAGCAGGCTACTGTATGGACTGTAAGACATCTCAATCTCTTCCAAAACAGAAAGGGCAAGGTTATCTCTCTTTTTATTCAAAATGTTAATTTATTTATCTTTTTTTATTTTTTAAGATCGGATTTTAAAGTTTTAAATGTATTAAAAAAACTATTCTTTATTACTTATTTTCAGTAAATGTTTGGCCCACAATAAACAAATAGTTATTAATAAATTAAACTGTGCTTTTTCTTTCTGTAGCCAATAATTAGCTACACTTTGGCCTTGACTTGAGTTTAGATGCCTTGGTGCCCTCTACAAATGTATTGCTGCTAATTTAGAGCGCTGCAGTAAGCAACTAAAACAATCTTATTACCTTAGTAGAGGCTTTTGTTCTCATGCCAGATAAAACACTTCCATATTAATTAATTCTGACTCAACTGGAAACCATAGTAATGAAGAGCAAAATTATGAATCGGCTCTCTGGCGGTGGATCAAAATTGGCCTAAAAGATGACCTTCAGTGACTCTCCAATGGTACTTTTTTCTGTCCGAAGAGGAATAAACAGCACTTCAATTAATACATGTAATTCTTTGTTTTACAGACTGGTGTTTTATTTTGGCAGACAGGAATGTGCATGGAATACTAGACTAGCTCAAGGTTTCAGCAGGGGGGTGTAGTGAGGACAAGAGTAATGGGAAAACTAAACTCTCACAAATTAGGTGACTCGTTTCTTTTCAAGTTGGTTACTTAGAATATATATCAAAATGGCTTCCGGACAGGCAAAATAGATTTTTTTTTTTTTTACTTAGCATGTTATTTACAATTGTTATAAATGACTTTATAAAACAAAAGGCACACTGTCTAGAGACATGATACAGTTGAAGGTGCTGTGCAAGCAAGGGCAATGTTTTGGCTAGGCAAATGCACATTTTCAAAATGTCTGTATTAAGATGCAGAAGGTCACTACATGCAATAAAAAGCTGTGGTTGTAGTCCGATTGATTTAGAAGTCGCGCATTCCACTGGACATGTGAGAGTCAAATACTCCATCAGCTGATAGGATTGCAGAAAGAGAACATATTGTACTGTACAAAGCTTGATTAAACCATGTTAATAAAAAAAAAAAAAGACCTGTTGTGTTTAAAAATTGTACAAACTGAAGATGAACCCAGCTTTCTCATGGGATTGCATTAACCCCCACTGTCTTGTTTAACCTAGGCACTATTTACATTACATCTTTACAGGGCTGATGCTTTTTTGGTATTTAATTTGGCACCTTTTGCAGATATCATTTCGTTATATAGCTGGACCCTTGGGTGTTTTTGTACAAGATGTGAAACGTTTATGGACAGATATCCTTTTTAAATATGTTGCTCACAGCCACGCACTACTGTACCAGAGTAAAATTAGAGGATGTGAAAAATAAATGAGTATAGGTCTACCAATATTTAAAATAATGTCTGCTACATACCATAGCCTATTTGCTAAATATATATAAAAACAAACAAACAAACATTAAACATTTTTTTTTTTTAACCTTGTGAAAGCAGCTTCAGGTTTCATCTATGTCCTAATTACAGTAATACACATTCATGTGTTTCCAGCAATGTTGTTACAGGAGAAAACTCTATTGTAGCTGCAGAGCAACTATTTACAATACAGATTGTTAGTTTTTTTTTTTTTACTTTTTGTATATCAAGCAGCAGTTCCTTCAAGTATCAGTGTTGAAGGCTGGGTTCTTATACTCACTCACCACAATTATGCATAGTAAAGGCTGGCACACATCTGAGCAATATTACAAGTCTTGAGTTTGCACTGTGAATCAGTATTTTACTGTACTTTTACTTATTAAGTAAACAGTTGGGGTGACTTTTCCAACAGCTGCAAATGTTTCTCAAAACAGGTCAGCCTCCACGTTTCAACTGTGTCTTCCGGTGCAAAAGAACAGGTGTAATCCAATAGAAGTAAAGCCCTTGGTGTCTTGAGTGAATGTGCCAGCTGATCAGCTAGACAACCAAATTTATTTCTCAACACAGTGTCTTCAGGTTGGTAATGCATTCCCCACATGCTGTTAAGGGCGTTGATAACTGATAACGCTGCATTTGAATGAATGCAGATTTACAGTAACAATTTGTAGTCTATGCACTGTACTAAAAGCCTAGAAGCATGTGACACTAAAGAATGGTGCAGAATAAAAATGCCACACTGTATACTGTCACAGATGATTCTGATATTTCCTTCCTGTGCTACAAGCAACTGGTTTCTTTTGAATAGAAGGCATCTGGTTGCATGAGTACATGGCTCTTCGATGGAACCTACTTTTTCCCTACTGATGATACAGATGAGAGAATAGGTTGGAAATCCTGAGACATGCAAAACAGAGAGTGCTGGCCTACTCCTGTGTTTTGGATGGAAGAGATAGCTCCTAAAATTGCCCATTGTGATCACACTGAAATGCATGAATGAAACAGTTCTCAATCTAGAACCCTCGCTTCTGGTGATAGACTGATTCTGAACAGAGGGGGCTAAGTATGAGTTCCTGGTAATCTCTGGATGCAAGAGATGCCTGACTAGGTTGTCAAAGATAAGGTCAAAACCCTGCCCAGCCTGAAGCCATATGGTTAAGCACTGCTGTATTTCTTTTTTAATATAGTGGCCCAGAAGGGATATCATTCATTTAAATGCTAAAACAGACACTATGAGAAGGATTGCGTGTGTGAGTTGTGAAACTGATTACCCAGTTAGATGGGCTCATCTACAGAAACTGGTATGTAGAAGGTATTCCTGCCAACCTTGTATGGGTGTCTTGCAGGTACCAAATGAAGGCGACTGTGACCCATACCTGTGAAGCGAAAAGATGGTGGCCTAAACCTGTCGTGGTCTTTACAGAGTCACTCGGAGCTGGACAGGAGAGGGGATTTGAATCATGCCAGAATCGAGCTGATCTGCTCGACATGAAGTGGATGTTGTAAACACTTGTTAAAACACACTGTTCAGAGGGCTGCATCTGTTCGAATGGCGCATCCAGTAAAGGCGCTCTGCGTGGAGTGCAGGATGCGCCCTATAGACTGGAGATCGCAGGTTCACAGCCGACTGTGACCAGGGGTTTCTAGGGAGAGCGCCGCCCGGGTAGGGAGGGCTTAGGTCGGCAGGGGAATCCACAGTTCACCGCACAACAGCAACCCCTGTGTGGCTCTGCAGGGCAGAAAATGATGGACTGGCAGGAGCACGTTTTGGAGGAAGCATGTTCCAGCTGCCGTTTCCCAAGTTGGTGGATGGGTTGACGAGGATACAGATAATAATTGGGCATACAAAATTGGGGGAAAAAACAGTGTAAAAAAAAAAAATGTATAAAAAATAAAAAAAAACAGTGTTCGGGTTCATGTTATGATATACTCTGTATTATTTTATAGTAATGTTGTAGAACTATGTATTTTTTTTTTGAGTAAAAAGAGCTCACTGAATTGAGGATGTCCTCACTGTTTACACCTGTGGAATGTACTAGCATTCCTTATCAGGTATCATCTTTTAAATTAAACACAGGGCCTCTATGTGCATTCCAATCTAGTAAAAATGAAATAAACTCTGGGGAAAGAACTTACGTGTTTTGGTAAATTGAAACAGAATATCTGAACTAAAATAAGTAAAAAAAAAAAAAAAAAAAAAAAAAAAAAAAAAAAAAAAAAAAAAAAAACTTATTTAAGGTTTTGTTGTGATAGAAAAAGTGAAGTATTATTACAGAAAAACTGTCAATTCTGAAAATAAGAGAATTCAGTACAAACTATGACCCAATTTAATAACCTTGGCAAATGCATGAAGTTACAAGTCTTTATCAGCAGACTTACTGAAAAAGGTCCCATGCCCCTAGGGTTAGAAAAAACGAAAGATGTGCCTTGATATCCAAACAAAATGTATTGGTCAGCAGCTGTCCCAATTCCAGGTTCTTTTGCTATGTGTAATCTTTCATACTAACCAATGAGAAGTACCTCATGGTACCAGAAAACAATGTCAGATACACATTACCTCATTATGTTATCCATAAAATTAACGAGAGTTTGGTAGCTTCTTGAAATTAAAGATGTGGGCCTCTTCTTATCTGTAGAGATACTGGTATGAGCAGTCTCTTCAATCTAGCAAAAGTATGATCTAATGTAATTATTTAGGAATGTGCTTACAGTCAAAGTTTCTTATTAATTAAAAGTAATTCCAATTACAAAGAGGGGCCTCTCGGATTCTTATCTGTAAGTTGCCAAGGACTGCTGAGAAAAGGGATTTTAGCTAAAGAGGAAAAGTTTGTTGAACACACATTTATAAAGTAAAAAGTTTTTACTGTTAAGGAGGAAATATATTTTAGACCAAGGCCAGACTAATTGACAGAGCAGGTGTTATATATCAGAAAACATCACTCTACATATACTTGTATCTTAATAAGTGATAAGAACTTTATGGTACAGGACAAAAAATTAGAAAGCATGAGCTCATATACAATTCATTTTAAAAGAGTTGCCATGACTTATAAAATATATTATTCATTTAAAGGTAAGATCTGTCAAACAGACCAAATGTTTAGACTGAATTCAATCTTCTGACGCACAAAGCAGAGGAAAAGCTCTATAAAAGTCAAGTCTCATTCAACATGGTAAAAAGCCACTTGGTCCATCCTCTGAAGATCTCTGAAAATCTGGTTGTTGTCATATTCACAAGCCTCAGCCTTCGAAGACAGCTTGTCTTTACGTATATTCTACAAAATACCTCCCTATAGTGGAAGGTAAGCATAATCTTGAATTTTTCTCTCACCTATGTTAAAGCATTGCTATATGGATACAGAGTGTTCTATTAGATGTTCTTGACTTAGCGGTGGTCATTTCTTAGCATTTTGCATGTCTTGCCCAAGGGCAAAACATGTTATAATCATATTGTATTGAAATATTAATGTTGTTAAGTTTGTACATGCACTGGACTGCCCAGATTGCCTATTAGGTGGGATCTGATGTGGTCCGTAACCACTTGATTCATTTTTTTAAGCATTTAATAAACTGAAGGAGCACAAATAATGCTCTCATTAATTAAAACATCAAATTTAATGGGTCTGTGTTATTATTGATTAAAGGGTTGTCTAAGTAATAACACAGTAAACCAGTACATTTATATGCACATAGGGGTTAATATTAGGGGTGGGAATTTTGAATAATTAGGTATTCGAGTATTCTATTACAAAAATGTTCGAATATTCAACCTCTAATAAGAATGACAGGTCTATTAGAAGCAATCAATCTGCTATGCAATACGTAATGTATTGGAATAGGAAAATAAAAAAGTAGAAAAATCTAAATTCACACTACAACTTAAATTTAAAAATAAAAGTATTTAAATTTACATATATTTAAAACTGTAAACTGCATTCTGATCTTGTTTAACAACTGCTATAAAACAGGCTACAAACATAACTTAAACATTAACTAACCTGCACAGAAGATAAAAATAAATAAATAAATAAAATCGTGCTGATTTTAGAAAAGAACAAACTTTTTACAGAAACTTTGTACTGTCCATGTACGCATTCACAAGTTCTTATTTAAAAAGAGCAGCATGTTAATGTGTTCGGGTGAAAGACGACTGCGCAATCTGTTTACTATAAATCCCGCAGCTGAAAAAACTCTCTCTGCTGGTACAGATGTAGCTGGGATACGCAGATAGAAATTTGCTAAATGTGTTAGTTTTCTGTAGCGATTTTCATTCACTCTCCACCATGCAAGTGGGTCTTCATAAGGCGGAATACACGCATCATGTGCGTATTTTTCAAGTTTTGTTTTCAATGAGGTGGTTTCCGTGTAGTATTCCTCACCAAACAATGCAGCCATAGCGATATGCTTGACAGAGCAAGTTTTTTTTAACAGATGGACCAGCTGATTCCACAGATGTGCATTCCACTCCTGCGATGTCTGGCAGATTTGAAAGCAATTCATCCATCTCTCACAACAATTCTAACTGTATCATCAGTAAATTTAAGGTGTTAAGGTGTTTGTGTCGAGGATCCAAAAATGATGCGATGAGTGCTACTTTATGTGCCTTTTCTGTATCTAAAGGTGCCAAGAGCCGCCTTAAAGATTCGGACACAGTGGTTTTAAACTGTGACACTAACAGATTCATCAGGTGCCTATATCAGATGCTTTGATAGCAGGGTGGCAGTAACAGGGTGCACCATTGAGATGGACACCTCTGATTCACCACATAGAGCAGTTGTGGCACATTTCAAGGAGCAATATACTGCCAGCTATTATCTGTTAGATCCAGTGTTTGGGCTTCTGTTAGTTTTGTGTAAGCCCTGTCAGATAACACTTCTACAGTGCCCATCTCTGCTCTTGACGATGCTCAAACATGTTGTGGATTGAATTCCATCGTGTACAACAATATTGCACAAGACGGTGCTCAGGCAGATTTTGTTATTGCTGTTTCAACTTTAAAGCCCGAGTTGCAACGGTGCTGTGGTGAAAATGGGATACAAGTCAGCTCGTAGCACCAACCACATGACTTATGCTAGAAAGTTTAAATCCATCATTAATACCTAGCTGTAGAGTATGTGTAAAGCACAAATTCGATTCCCACTCAAGAAATGCATTGTTTGGTAAAACGATGTTGCTGGTACTGGGTGGCAATTTGGCCGGTGATTGTGAACAGGTGTAGAGGTGATGCAGTGCAGAAGAAATCACAAACAATTGTAATCCGGTAGGAAACTGGGGTTTTAATTATAATCCAGGTCTGGTGACCAAAAAGAAAAACGCTCCTTAATGCGCGGAGCCAAACAAAACGGGTTTACAGTCCCAAACAATCATCGTTATCCGCCCCACAATGCTAAAACACAGTTCCCAGTCCAAGGTGTGTGTATTAGTGCTCATGGTGGGTGATAACAGGCTATTTGGCGACAGTTCGAGAAGTGCAGTTCCGGCTTGTGCTGGCCCAAAAGCGACAGCTCTGGAACGTGTTTAGCCGTCTGGTGATTCAATATACAAGACAATTACTAACACACAAAAACAAATTTGTCAACTTTTGCCAACTTACTGTTAACAGCAGCAGCACACTCTGCATTTAGTTTCTCCAGTCGAGCCATGATTATTTTTCCTGCTGGAACTGTATACCCCGGTTCAACAAATCCCATAAGCTCTTGAAACCCTTCTACTTCAACAAAACTGATAGGTAGCATATCCTTTGCAATCATTTTTTAAATTAATGTTGAATTTAGTACAGCACGAAAAACATCACAGACGACTCGTCGTAGTGAAAGACGTAATGCTTGTTTGATTTTTTCCACTATCCACTTGCAAAGTAGATGAGTGCTTAAGTTTTAGATGATTAAGCATCGCACTTGTTGATTTGCGATAGGCAATATTGATTTTGCAGAGCTTGCACTGTACATTATTCTCGTTTATTTTCTCAAAGTAATTCCATGCTGCACGTTTCTGCAAGTACGCCACCTTGCCTTTTGCCGATTACAGTACTAGCCAATAGCAGAAGAATAAATGAAATGTGCCCGCTTGCCTGTCAATCATCATTGTGTTGGTAATTACTTGTGGATTCATTTTCACCGATTCCTCATTTAAAAAAATATCGCGCAAGTTTTTTTTTTTTTTTTTTTTTTTAAATTAGCAAGTAATCAAATGTTTATTTAAGTATTTGAATAACAATTTTATTTCAGATATTCGAAAACTCAAATATTAGGTCTCACCCCTAGTTAATATCATATATATATATATATATTTCCCTGTTAGCCTCCCTTGGTTCTCTGATTAAGAACCAAAGTAGTTTTCAAAGTGACAATACTGTAATGGCAACATAATACGAAAAAGTAAAGAGGAAAGTGATATAAATAAGCCAGACAAAACAAAAAAAATTTAAAAATAGAAATACAAAGGACGAGTTTTAACAACTGAAAAGAATATGTGTGCGTCCGCATCAGATATTTCTTTAACACTGTAATAATAATAGAAAACAACTATACAGGACACCCTCACTATAATGCCCTTATTTATGACAAACCTTCAGCTATAACGAACAAGGCCCCTGGACCCCAAATAAAAAAAAAAAAAAATAAAAAAAAAAAAGATCATATAAACACACACTCTCAACATCTCGGTCTGTACGCACAGGATGCCACCTCGGCAGTGAAGTCAACTCGTTCGTCTTAATAAGAAGCGCACGCCGTGTAACAATGCTTCTGAAACGAAAATCATTTCACATTGAAACAAAGGTGGAAACTATATTGATTGTCTTTAAAAAGGTGTCACGCAGTCATGAATAGAGGTTGTTCAAAAGCACTCTTTGGCTTGTTCAGCAACCATGCGGCAAAGCAAAATTGATTTAAAAAAAAACAACACGAGGATCTGAATAACTTTTTATGGCAGTTTGATTTGGAATAAAAACTCAGTTTGGGATTCTTGCATGTTGGATTAAGATTTGGTGCACTTGGAACATTTCGTGTCAGATTGATTTAGAATGAATGAATCAGCTTCAATTCAGGATTTGTGCTTTCTGTATTACGTTTTAATTCTTTAACAAATAGGATAAAGCAAAACGCAGAATACTGCATACATGAGACAAACAGGTTCATGTAATTCTACATTTATTCACAATCTCATCTCATTTAATTACTCCAACAGTTTAACGTTCATTTTGATTGTCCTTTCGCTATAACGAACCCCTCAATATAACGAACAAAAGGCTTGGACCCAAACAGGTTTGTTATAGCAAGGGTGTACTGTATTTTATCAGAAGTCATTTCTATCTAAACTATGGTTGCTCACTGTTAACATTTTATGTCCAAAAGCACAGAAAAACATTTGAATTAAATCTCACAAATCCTGACTAATTTAAGTATCGTACCACATTCAGCTTTTTATATAATATTGCCTTATAATCCAAACACAACAAATTGGTAGATTTAAAAAAAAAAAATAATAATTATCGCCTTAATTTTTAAATCAAGCAAATGTGAATACAATAGGCCTACTTCTGATTTGGCTTATCCAACGTGAATGTAGAGGCCTAAAGTATGTGTGCTAGCAACGCACTAATCTATCGTACCAACACAAAAAGAAGCACATTCTCGTACACTCAAGGTTTTAATGCAAACCGGAAACAGGACACTTCAAACTGGGTTTTAATTTGATGCATCAATTCACCAATAGGTAATCTAAGCTCGGTAAAATTTAAGGACAGATGACCAATAAATCGATGCATCAATTAATTGTTGCACCCCTAGTGTTGAGGTGTAAGCCCTTAAAGATTACTCTACTGTTTGTTGTTAAAACCACAGTGTGTACCCTTTAAGAATTTCCTGGTGCTCCAGGTTTTTGAAAGTGCTGTGCTGAGACTACATGGCACAAAAACAAGGAGAATGAAAAAAATGTAACAATTTGCATTCTCTTTATCATACTGGATAATGTACACATTTTTTTATTTTTTATTTACAACAAGCAACTACGTTTGGCTTCTGTGTTCTAATTTTGAAAAAAACAGCTTACATAAAGAGTTACTGTTATTCATACTGCAGTGTATCATTTGGAACCATTTTTAAACTTAAACATTCCAAAACATACAGTACTTTTTTTCTTATTTTAATTAAATACACAGGGTGATTTTATATGCATAGCTTCTGTTTTAATAAAGTCATAATTTTTGGAAAAGTGAACTGGGAAGTTGTGGCGGAGTGTCCCGTCCCTTTATGGTTATTAAGTGTTTTATGTTATATGTTGTGTGTTAATGTTTATGTATAAAATACACAGGCTATAAATATGGGTTATGGGCACGAGTGTTATAAAGTGTAATTTTGTATTTAGACACAAGGAATGCACAACTCACGCCACGTGCATATTTAAGTGGGTATTGATATGTGAGCACGGGAGTACACAGATTAGTTCAGGTGCTGGGATTCAAGTGAATAATGAATCGGTAATTGAATCCCAGCACAATTGTATATATAGATGCACGAAGCATCATGTGTGTTCAGCGAGTGGAGAACAGGTGTGGAGAGGAGAAAGAAAAAGCATTAAGTACGTCATAATTTCACTCACCGTGTTTGTCTGTTCGTCCGCCATTTCTTAGTGTGTTTCGTTTACTGTTTTGTCGTTTTGTTAATCTGTTTTGTTTGACATCAAATGCCGTCGGCTGTTTTGTTTAAATCTCTTTTAGTTTGTTTATTAAACGCTAAAGCACAGCTCAGCTTCACCAAACATCCACGTCTCTGTCTGCCCTGTGTTATTCTTCCGAGTCTGACGTCACCACTACAGCTGTCTGTGACAGAAGCACACACTGTACGAGTATTGAGAAGACAAACAGGTTATTACTGTACAGTCTACTTGTGTGTCAGTGGACACAATGACACCTCTGTGCTGTATATCCAAAGTGTCCGGTTTACTGCATAATACACAGATCTGGAATCCATGTGGGAGTCAAGTATGTTACAGTACATGACGGAGGGAGACTTGTCTCCAAGAACACTACAATTGTACAGTATGTACTCTAGCCATTTTATGACATGAGATTTGACCATTTCCACAGATGGCAATTTTTAGTAAGATTTGGATATTTCCCTTTTAAATTCACATCGCATCTGGTTTAACTTCTTAATCTTAGGAATCCGTTTGCTGTGGAAAAACACAGACTTTCAATTTCAGTCAGAGAATTTTTGGTTTTACACTTGGGACGGGGCAACAAACATGCAAGTTGTTTGACAACCAAATCAATGCACTTATTTATAATCAACGCAGGCAGTGCTTTAAATTTACGTAAGCATACTTATTTAATAAAACTGCTTCTGGTGTATACAGATCAAGGTGGAACGAGGTGCACTGTCACATTCACGTTGTTAAGTGGCTTGCAGTTTACTTCGGTCATCCAGACATGCTGTTACTGAACAAGCTGTTAAAAGATGCTGAAAACAATCAGGTCAATAAGAACATAAGAAAGTTTACAAACGAGAGGAGGCCATTCGGCCCATCTTGCTTGTTTGGTTGTTAGTAGCTTCTTGATCCCAGAATCTCATCAAGCAGCTTCTTGAAGGATCCCAGGGTGTCAGCTTCAACAACATTACTGGGGAGTTGATTCCAGACCCTCACAATTCTCTGTGTAAAAAAGTGCCTCCTATTTTCTGTTCTGAATGCCCCTTTGTCTAATCTCCGTTTGTGACCCCTGGTCCTTGTTTCTTTTTTCAGGCTGAAAAAGTCCCTTGGGTCGACACTGTCAATACCTTTTAGAATTTTGAATGCTTGAATTAGGTCGCCACGTAGTCTTCTTTGTTCAAGACTAAACAGATTCAATTATTTTAGCCTGTCCGCATATGCCATGCCTTTTAAGCCCAGAATAATTCTGGTCGCTCTTCTTTACACTCTTTCTAGAGCAGCAATATCTTTTTTATAGTGAGGTGACCAGAACTGAACACAATATTCAAGATGAGGTCTTACTAGTGCATTGTACAGTCTTAACATTACTTCCCTTGATTTAAATTCGACACTTTTCACAATGTATCCGAGCATCTTGTTAGCCTTTTTTATAAATGAAGACATTTCTGAGTCAACAAAAACTCCTAGGTCTTTTTCATAGATTCCTTCTGCAATTTCAGTATCTCCCATATGATATTTATAATGTACATTTTTATTTCCTGCGTGCAGTACCTTACACTTTTCTCTATTAAATGTCATTTGCCATGTGTCTGCCCAGTTCTGAATCTTGTCTAGATCACTTTGAATGACCTTTGCAGCTACAACAGTGTTTGCCACTCCTCCTATTTTTGTGTCGTCTGCAAATTTAACAAGTTTGCTTACTATACCAGAATCTAAATCATTAATGTAGATTAGGAATAGCAGGGGACCTAATACTGATCCCTGTGGTACACCACTGGTTACCACACTCCACAACAACTCTGAGGTTTTTCCTCTAATCAGTACTTTCTGTTTTCTACATGTTAACCACTCCCTAATCCATGTACATGTGTTCCCTTGAATCCCAACTGCGTTCAGTTTGAGAATTAATCTTTTGTGCAGGACTTTGTCAAAAGCTTTCTGAAAATCTAAATAAACCATGTCATATGCTTTGCAATTATCCATTATCGATGTTGCATCCTCAAAAAAATCAAGCAAGTTAGTTAGACACGATCTCCCTTTCCTAAAACCATGTTGACTGTCTCCCAGGACACTGTTATCATATAGGTCATTTTCCATTTTGGATCTTATTATAGTTTCCATACGTTTGCATATAATAGAAGTCAGGCTTACTGGTCTGTAGTTACCTGGTTCAGTTTTGTTTCCCTTTTTGTGGATCGGTATTACGTTTGCAATTTTCCAGTACCTTATTCCACCCGTGTCAAGAGACTGCTGCATGATCTTGGTTAGCGGTTTGTAAATTACTTCTTTCATTTCTTTGAGTACTACTGGGAGGCTCTCATCCAGCCCAGGGGATTTGTTTATTTTAAGAGCTCCTAGTCCCTTTAACACCTCTGCCTCAGTTATGCTAAAGTTATTTAAAACTGGATAGGAACTGGATGACACGTGGGACAAATAAGTTTGGCAATAGCCGTCCATATGACAAAGGCTAATATGAATACTATTTTTTGTTTTTTTTATTATTACTACACAGAAATGTTTGTAATGCTTAAAGTAAAATGGAAAGTTTGTTTATATTATTGATTGATGGCACTGCAACTTCCTTAGAATTTAAAAGTGTACCAATAAATACTTCCTCTGTTCAGTGTTATTCAATAGTACTGTTTGAGTATCTAAGTGACAGAGGGGACTCAGTTTTAGCCTTTTATTTTTATTGCGGAATAACACACTTTTATCTGAAAACGTTGTTGTTTTTATTGTGGAAAAGTAGGATCCCAGATTACACTGTGTAACAATTTTTTTATTTTTTTTTGTTCCTGGGTAGTAAGTGTTATTTCCTAATTGCTTATGCCTCAAAAGTATAGAAAATGGCTATTATTCCCCACAAACATTGCTTTTGTGACCAGGACAGTGATATATTTACATTTACAGTATAATCGTAAATCTCAAAAAACTACTCACTTTTAAATCTTTTGTAGTAATTTTTGTATTACTTTAGTATAAATACATGTTAATTTGGATTCATATGTTGTTTTTTTCTGACTATGTGAACGAAAAGACACACATTTGCCCGTTTTCCCATTGGAAATAGTGATATTTTGAAATATCACTGTCCTGGTCACAAAAGCAAAGTTTGTGGGGAATAATAGCCATGTTCTATACTTTTGAGGAATTAGCAATTAGGAAATAACACTTACTACCCAGGAACAAAAATTGTGTTACACAGTTTATTATTATTATTATTATTATTATTATTATTATTATGAGAAGATTAAGAAGAAGAAGAAGAAGAAGAAGAAGAAGAAGAAAAAAATTAGGTCCCATAATATAAAGCAACAGCCACTACACATCTGAAGAATCATTTGCATCCAGTATAATTTCTTAGCTAACATCGCATCTGTCTTCAGTATGAAGCAGACTCATCGCTAGGCATGTTGACAGTTTCTCAAATCACATTTTAATGAAATGGCTACCAATTGTTTCCTTTAAAAAAAGCCAACAAGGCACACATGCATCCTGTCACAGAAGGTGTGGCTGGTCACAAACCCAAAAGAACAAGACCAAGAAGGTAATACATGGAAGATTTGTATACAAGAGGGGGGGGGGGGGGGGGGGGGGGGGGGGAGGGCAGAAGCTGTTTAACAACTGCTGAGCATTTTCATTAGCGGAGTTGATATTTAAGCTATAGCTAATCTGTCAGATATATTGACCAAAGGAATGTTAATAGTGATGCTTAAAGTGTTGTTTGTCTCTTGATTCATATTTACAGGATGTTTTTTAAAGGTATAATGGTTCATTGTGTATCAATTAATTGTGATACTTTCTTTACACCATGCATTGTATCTTAATAGAGGTACTGTAATTATGATTTGCATTGTGATACAAGACCAAAAGCACAACATAGCTCATTGTAGTTCACCAAATGGTTCTTGAACAAAGAATGCAGTAAGTGGGTTTCATATTTGCTATGGATACATACTCTCCCTATCTCTTTTTACAAAATGGCCCATCATTAACGACCATGTGATCTTGTTATGCACCAGGACCATCACATGTAGCCCGTTAGATATCCTACTGTGACACTGTTGTATTGTAACACCCCAAATGCTTTTATGGTGTTAACATTTAAAATGTTACACCTTTCCTACCATATTAGTTACAATCTAGAGCTATCCACAAACAAGGGGCACTGCTTCCTACAGAATTGTCTATACAGCAATAAACCAAAATGTATTTGTGTGTGTGTATATATATAATTATTTTATTTTTGTACTCAGAGGAATGAATACCCATCACAGTAATAAATAAATAAATAAATAAATAAATAAATAAATAAATAAAAACCAAAAAGACAGAACTGTATTATAGCTCTATGAAAACTGCCCTAGAATTCTTGGTTTACAATTATTACTCATGTGCTTATTAATACACAAACTATTGCACAACTGCAAACAAAATGTACAGCACTTTCAGTTTTCTGCACACAGGAAATCATATGACCAGCTGAAAAATGTCTGGCCTCAGGAGGAACAGGTTGTTCAGATTTTTACAATCCTTGTAAGTAATCTTACTCCAGTACTACTTCAATCAAGAACTCCTAACAATATATCTTTGTCCGCTCACAACGGCTGCCAGTCTGCATATGAGCAGTCAAGGACTGCAGTTATTATAATGTCATACAAGCTTTAATAACCCAATAAGAACATCTAACCATCTATCTGAGACTTGTGGATAATCTCCAAGTTAGATAGTAGGGTCACAACACAACCATAAGTACAGGAATACAGCAATCAACTTAGACATACATAAACCAACTACACCCGGTATTCATTTAATTGTCTGTTTTTATTTTTTTTTATTTTGTACAATTTATATAGCTTCAATACATTAGGACACATTCCACTAAACTTTACTATACTGACAATACTACAAGTATACAAGGCCTACAAAACATTAGGGCACCTCAGAGCTTGTGTTCTTAATTTGATTTACTGTAGGTGTAGGCCTATAATGTTTAATGTAGGCCTATATTCAAGGCTCGAAGTTAACGTATATTTGGTAGCATTTTGCTACCTAAAACTCTTAATTTGCTACTAGGTTGTTGTTTGTTTGTTTTTTGTTTTTTTTAATGCAGTAGCATTTTTCTGATACCAGTTTATATGCCCGAACCCGTGTGAACACATACATAATTTGTAAATTACTGGTATTCGTTTTTTTTAAACACGTACATTATCCTTCATAACCCGGGAAACCATTGCTAATAGAGCTTTCCGATTTGTAGATGACTGCGGTCTGTTCTGCCCCATGTAAATACGAGCAAGGCTCACAATGCAAATCGGATTGGACAGTGGAGTGCAAATACTGTCACAAGCACAACGTGGATACAATTTCAAGGTATGAAGTTTAATTTATGGACCATAAATTAAACATTGTGATTTTTTTAAGATAACAGGCAATTACCTAAGTGGAAATTAAGTTTATTCAGGGTCTATAAAATGGTAATTTAATCTGTCAAGGAGAATATGGGCTCCGGTTTTGTTACATTGTTAACCCTGGTTTCACCCACGCTAAAAATGAACACGTAACAGGTAGATAA
Source organism: Polyodon spathula (assembly GCF_017654505.1). Classification (NCBI taxonomy): domain Eukaryota; kingdom Metazoa; phylum Chordata; class Actinopteri; order Acipenseriformes; family Polyodontidae; genus Polyodon; species Polyodon spathula. Next base: position 49,883,089 of record NC_054535.1, on the reverse strand, counting down.
TTATTACTTTATCAAAATTCAGACTACGAAAAAAAAAAAACAGGATGCAAACAGCTATAACATTACCATGATCCAAGTAAATGCTTCCTTGTTTTATCAGTATGAATAAGACAAAATACAATCCTGAGGTACATTAATTTATCTATCTGTTTTCACTACCTTGCGTACCTCTCCTGTAAACTATAATTTACACACATAGCTAACTAATGTCACTATTTAAAAAAATAAACCCAGCATTTTTTTTTTTTTTTAAATCTTGGTTAATATCCCTTATTCTGTTATTATGGCTTAGTTAATCTCTTCAAAAACTGTACAGCATTTAAATTGCTGTGAAAAGACAGGGTGGGAGCATACATATTTATGAGCACACCAGTTAGTGTAACATGTTGCATACAACCTTTAAATGTAGCGGTACCGTGCTGGAATTAGCTTTCATTTTCAAAACAGCTCGGTTGTGTTTGTAACCTTATAATTTATAAGGTTACACGGTGCAGGATTCAACAATAACGGGGCTGTGACAGGATAGCGACAGGAAAGAGACTCAGAGACACAAAATGTACAGTTTAAGCGCTAATGCACACCTTAATAAACAAAAATAACAGAAATCAAAAGGCAACAGGACCAAAACAAAAAGTACATAAATATACACAACAAAAACTGCTGTCAGGCTGGGCATTCACCTTCACTGAATAGAAACACAAACAGCAACACACAGAACAAAAACTCACCAAACTCCCCTCTCTCCTAATGAAGCCCTGGGCTCTCCTTTCATAGAATGTGGCTGCCCCCAGTTAGTACCAATTATTCTATTAAAGAGCAGCCACATTCTCACATGTTTTTGGCAGGGACAGGAATTAACCCCATCCCTGCCAACCACCACCAAAACACCACAATACTTGCTCTGCCACACGTTAACCCTTTTTTTTTTTTTTTTTGCTTTATAGGTGTGCATGATTTGTTAGTTACCAAATTTCCAGTAAACAGACAGATAAGAGGATAATTTTGCACCAGTGAAACATAACCTGGTTAACTGTACTGATGGCATATGAAATACTTAGATGACAGATGAGGTTGCATTCTTGCAGAACTTAAGCATAAAACAAAACATTTCGACACGGAATTGGATTAGTTCCATTACTTAGCTCAGCAAAAGGTGCTTTCGATAAATACTTTCTGATTTAAATATAGGCCTACTATGTGACAGTTTGGGATATTCAGTTTATTTAAAACAGGGTAGTTATAAATTACATATATATAGTTGAATAAACTGCTACCGAATAAGACCATTTTGCTACCTGCTTTCCAGGCAGGCAGCAAATTCTCACAACTGCTTTAAAAGGCTAACTTCTAGCCCTGCTATACTGTATAATACAATAAAACACATATTACTGTGGGTGTCCAGGACAAATGCAATGTGACATACGTGTTCTAAAAAAGGCCTGTTCATACTTCTGTTGCACAGCTGGGTAGCCACGCTGTAGAATAAGGTGACAAAAGCTGTTCATAGACCAACTGCATTAAATATGTAGTGTGTCGCAGATACAGCACCTGCAGCTGGAGTTCAAATAATTCAACTTTTCCCACCACTAACCTGCGGCTGCACAATGCAAACATAGTATGTACATGCATTTTAAATATTTTGCTATGCTGAATCATTCCTGATTGACTATGAAACGCCTACATCGCTACATTATGGATACCCTGCAGTACCTCTGAGTCCCGGCTCAAAGAAAAGCTACACTACCGCTAATAAAGCTTAGAAATACTCAATGAATGAAAAAGTACATGGCATAAAAAAAAAAACTACAAGTACTGTACAGTACAGTTCCTCAATCTCAGTGGTTCACTTGACAGCGACTGGTTGCTTCAATGTCCGACAGACAGTACGCATGTGTTGGTTGAAATCAGGACAGCGACAGATCAGCTGGCAATAAGCAGATAACGCCCAAAGACCTTATTTAGCATACAGTACGATAGCCTGCTACAGTCCTTAACACTCAGCAGTCCATTTATTCAGCACTTGTCAGACGCGTCAGGTCCAATTTATTTTCACACGCTCTGTTTATTTTGCATGCGCTCTTTAAAATACTTTTTCCCCCCCACAGAGTAAAACAGGTTCAAAAGGCATTGAATCCTAAAAGGACACTCAGTACTGCATCTCCAGCCAAGCCCCACCCCTTGTTTGCTGTATTTTTCACATACCTCTCTTTAGACGTGCATGCTGATAAATACTCTCCTGGTCACTCGTTTTATCACCAAACTCCTCAATAATGCGACCCAAGTCATTATTTTATTAGTATAAGCTGGATGCAGAAGCAGTTTTCTTTTGTTTGTGTCTGTGTTTAATTACTGTGATGCATGGGGCTATGAGATACGCCCTTTTGTTCGGCTTCATTCGGCTCCTATCGGTTTCACTCGGCCATTGAAAGGTTTTCTCAGCTTTTTTTTACTGGAAAGGGAAAATTGTAATGTCAGACCTGGTCCAACATAGGACCGCAAAGGGTTAAAGGACAGAGTATTTTTGCTGCTCATTACTAAGATTAAAAAGCACACATACACACACAAACATACATACACATTTCTATTCTGTTTTTCAAGGTCATTTTCTAGAGGTTGGGAGGAAAGACAGGAACTTATATTTATATTGCGCTTTTCACATGTGGTTAAATGTCACTAGTACAAATATCATCTGGCATTTCTTTGTTTGTGGCTTGCTAGGAAAATACTGACTTTGCAAATCTATTACCCAATAAAACTTTAATGAATTAAGGTTCTAATCAAAGCAAGACACAAAGGCAGTTGGTGTGCAACAGCAGAGCTTACACGGTGGGAGGTACAGTGAGATAAAGTTATTTTTAAGACATACAGTCAGCAAAGAACACCAACTCGTACTGACTTGTCCCTGAAATTTGGATATTGCCACATTCTGGGTATAAGTTGGTATTAAGGCACAGAGCTATTTATTTTTACCTGCTGTCATCATTCAAAGGTGTTGTTTATTACAAAGCACAATTTTGACAGCTGCAATAAGTTGATTTTAGAACTGACCTAGTGTTTATAGTTTTAACAAATTTATCAAACGTATTCTTTTTTTTTTTTTTTTTTTTTTTAAATAGTCCCAGCAGTACTTTGTTTGAAAACATTTAAAAAAGTGATATAAAAACAGAAAAAGGTTGTCTCAATAAAGATCGTTTTAAATGATGCAATTGAAAAACAAACCCGGCAGCGCTGTGAAAGGGCAGGGCAAGGCACCGGCATCATAGCGCATTCATAAATATTGTTGTCTCAATAAAGATCGTTTTAAATGATGCAATTGAAAAACAAACCCGGCAGCGCTGTGAAAGGGCAGGGCAAGAAATATTTGGGGCCTGGCCTTGAAAGGGTTAAAAGAAGCGCACCGGCATCATAGCGCATTCATAAATATTGCACATACAAAAAGCGGGAGATTGCCTCAGGCAGTATTTTTGTGATACAGGCACCAATAGTGCCTAACCTCAAAAAGACAGTCGCAAAAAAAAAAAAAAAATAATAATAATAATAATAATAATAATAATAATAAACGTTAATGGTGCCAACATAGCAACCGATTTGCCAGTTTTTTCCTGTATGCAGTCACAATCATTTTTATCCATCTTTATTTTGACTTGGCCAATGTCAAAAATATGGCTTTAGATATCAAGGAGAAAGATGTCACAGCGCAGTGCTGTTTGAATGAGTGCCTGGATATATAACACTTGTTTCTTCACAGTTAATGGGACATGGACCATCACCAATACAGCACAGTTTGAACGGATTTTCTCAGATACCAGTCAGAAAAACTATAGGATTTGTGCTCTCCACCTACTGCACAAAGTTTTACCCAATACCCATTTCTTGCACATTCCATAAGTGTGCCTAATATATTATATATATTAGGTATATAAGGGCATACAGTCTTTATTCTGTAACCATGCAAATACAGCATTATGTCATGACCTCTAATGATATGTGGCGGCGTGTGACAGGGTTTATTTTGTATAGTTTGGGCGGAATTAATGTATATTGGTATGTGAGCACGGGGATGTGGGTTTGTGTGTGTGGAATACTGGTGACAGGGAGAAAATTAAATTCCTCCCTGTAAAAACATTGAGCTGTGAATCGATTAAATGATTAAATGATTAATTAAAGCTCCAGCCACAGATGTATAAATAGGGTGATCACGGGTGAGAAAGGGGTTGTGTGTTCAGGGGCAGAACAAGAGTTGGGAGGTAGAGAGAAAACAAAATAATTTACAATTGCTATTCATGCTGGATTTATACCAGTGAGATACTTGTTTGGTTTGGTTTTGTTTCTGTTTTGTTTGTCTATTTGTTTTGGCCAAAGTGCAGTTTTGTTTGTGCAAGTGTTTTGTTTTGTTTAAAACTTATATTTAATAAAGAAATTAGCGCATCTGTGTCTCGCACCTCAATACTTGCCTTTGTTAAGGGTTATTTCTTCCGGGTCTGACTTCACCACAAAAGCCTTCGTGTGACACGTCGACAGCATGTGTTTTTTGTTTTGTTCTGCACGATACCTACATCCAACCTGACCTAAAATAATAGAATCCAGTTTGTCTTTATCATGCAAAGACCACAGATCACAGTGAACGTTGCTGTTTATCGGTCTCCTTGAAGTCTCTCCATCAGGTTTTCCACTTTCAAGGGCTTTTTTGGTGGGGGGGGGGGGGGGGGGGGGGGGGGGGGGGTGGGGGGGATAAAATCCTTTCCTGTCATAGGGTTTTGTAGTGTTCATCTCCCACGTTCAGTTTTTCTTTTAGGTTGAGAATGTAAGCTGTGCAAGTCTTGTTAATTATAACCTGACTGGCTCTGACTCAAAGACAAAGTGATATGATGTGTTCTGTAAGCTGCTTTATTCTGCTAGTGATCACTGAAGCTCCTGTACCATGCAAGCATCTTTCCTGTTTATAACACTTTTTTCATGCTGCAAGAGGATGCAGTAACATTTAGAGGCTTTCAAATCTGTGCAGGTAACACAGTATTCACCACAATGACTTTCTTCATTATTAACAATGATTTGCAATTATGTGATCAAAAAGTGAAAAATACTGCATACTGTAGGAAACTATTTTCATCTGGCAGTGTGTGTGGCTAACAAAGTGTTGCTTATACCGTATGACATCTACTGTACAGTGCCAAGATCTCTAGGTTTAAAGCCAAGAATTTAATCACATTAAACTACTGTAACACAGCCTACAGTTACATACTAGAGGGGATTAGAGCTGCCTCTATGGATTGTTTCTCTGTATAAAATTAATATTTAATCAAATCAGTAAACTGATATTTAAAAAAAAACACAGTAAGTGGATTATAATAAGCAGACAGTGTTTCATACTGCAGTGCTGTAAAAACATCCTACTAATAGCCCTAAATATTTAGTGACAGCCATAAATAGTAAGTCTGCAATGACAGATTACTCTGGTTGTGCATAAACATAGCACACATGACACATATTCATATGTCAGTAAAATTAACAAAAGTTTGTAATAAAAATAAACAGCGTAATAGCACATACTTCACACCAAGAGTTGCCACACACACAACCCTGTGGCCAGACCAACACAGTATTGCTGCTTCTGTTTGAAGGATGGGGACTAGCGCCTCTGTTACTGAGAAATACAGTAACAGTAACAACCTGGCCATTTAAATAAATGCAGTGGAACAATGATTCCACATGGTGGTCTTGAGGGTTTTTTTTGTATTGTATTAAATTACAGCTTCGTTTTCTATACGTTCAGACAAAATGGTTGAAGGCGTCTTTAGCAACAGCGAATGACTAGATATGAGCAAGTTCCATACAGAAAGAGTAATATACAGGAATCTATTTAAATCTAATCAGTGACATCAAAATACAGACACCATAAAACTTTTAAACCTGAAATAAATCGCAGACAAATTCATTTGTATTGTATTATAGTAGGCGGTGTTAAAAAGGGGACAGGAAATCATCCCTGTGGGGAAGACTCCTGTAGAATAAAAAGGTTATTACAATAAACCTCTGTGTGCAATAATACTGTACCTACCTTCTTTAAGAGCTTTATCCACATTGTGTGAGATCACTACTCTTCTTAATTGCTGAGACTCCAGTGCTGGCCCAGAAAGATGTCTCTGAAATTCAAAATGAAGACTGTCACACAAAAAACAACTAAAAACTTCCAGGAAACAGAAAATGCCAAGGCAACAACAAATGAATGAATACTTACTGTATACATTTACAAAGTCAAGTAAACAAAAATTAGACACAAACACTTTGGGTCAGCGACACTAAAAATACGTGAACACAAGACTCTTCATTAGTTAATGCCAATAATAACTGCCATTTTGTCGCAGGAGAGGGGGTATAAATCTACTGCTGTAAAAAAAACTTTATTACAGTATATTAAACTGAACAAAAATAAAAACGCAACATGTAAAGTGTTGTTCCCATGTTTCATGAGCTGAAATATAAGATCCCAGAAATTTTCCACACATACAAAAAGCTTATTTCTCTCAAATTTTGTGCACAAATTTGTTTACATCCCTGTTAGTAAGCATTTCTCCTTTGTCAAGATAATCCATCCACCTGACAGGTGTGGTATATCAAAAAGCTGATTAAACAGCATGATCATTACACAGGTGCACCTTGTGCTGGGGACAATAAAAGGCCACTCTAAAACGTGCAGTTTTGTCACGCAACACAATGGCACAGATGTCTCAAGTTTTGAGGGAGCGTGCAATTGTCATGCTGACTCTAGGAATGTCCACCAGAGCTGTTGCCAGAGAACTGAATGTTCATTTCTCTACCATAAGCTGCCTCCAATGTAGTTTTAGAGAATTTGGCAGTACGTCCAACCGGCCTCACAACCGCAGACCACGTGTAACCACGCCAGCCCAGGACCTCCACATCCGGCTTCTTCACCTGCTGGATCGTCCGAGACCAGCCACTCGGACAGCTGATGAAACTGTTTGTTTGCACAAGCGAATAATTTCTGCACAAACTGTCTCAGGGAAGCTCATCTGTGTGCCTGTCGTCCTCACCAGGGTCTTGACCTGACTGCAGTTCGGCGTTGTAACCGACTTCAGTGGGAAAATGCTCACCTTCGATGGCCACTGACACGCTGGAGAAGTGTGCTCTTCATGGTTATGGTATGGGCAGGCATAAGCTACGGACAACGAACACAATTGCATTTTATCGATGGCAATTTGAATGCACAGAGATACCGTGATGAGATACTGAGGCCCATTGTCATGCCATTCATCCGCCGCCATCACCTCATGTTTCAGCATGATAATGCACAGCCCCATGTCGCAAGGATCTGTACACAATTCCTGGAAGCTGAAAATGTCCCAGTTATTCCATGGCCTGCATACTCACCAGACATGTCGCCCACTGAGCATGTTTGGGATGCTCTGGATCGATGTGTACGACAGCGTGTTCCAGTTCCCGCCAATATCCAGCAACTTCGCACAGCCATTGAAGAGGAGTGGGACAACATTCCACAGGCCACAATCAACAGCCTGATCAACTCTATGTGAAGGAGATGTGTCGCGCTGCATGAGGCAAATGGTGGTCACACCAGATACTGACTGGTTTTCTGATCCACGCCCCTACTTTTTTTTTTTTTTTTTTTTAAGGTATCTGTGACCAACAGATGCATATCTGTACTCCTAGACATGTGAATTCCATAGATTAGGGTCTAATTAATTTATTTCAATTGACTGATTTCCTTATATGAACTGTAACTCAGTAAAACCTTTGAAATTGTTGCATGTTGTGTTTATATTTTTGTTCAGTGTACAAACCAGCAACATCTTATTATAATCACTGTCCCCTGAGGAAAGTAAAAGTTCAATTTCACATGAAGGATGGAAAGCAACCATCAGAGAACAGAAAATTTGACATTACAACTTTTTCATTAAAAAGTGCCTGTATCACAATGGCCTGCAGGACACCTCATCACCAATGTTCATGCATAGTTTGGATAGCTCAAGGTGTAGCCCTCAATATCTCTGCCAATCTGATGCAGTTGCACAGGGGTAAACTATTCAAACGAACAGAGGATATCCATACAAATGGGCACAACTGTTCTACAACCTCCCTGCCATGAAACATGTTTGAGAACAAAGAACATACAGTACCAGTTAATCTCGGATACCACTGTATGTCCCGATAACAAATAGTCTCAGCTTGACATCATGACAAAGTGTGTAGTGCCTCATAGTAATATAAAAAGAAAAGACACCGAAGTCAATTGCTTGAGAAGAATTCAACTAAACAGGCTCAGGCTTTTCTTCCAATGCTTCCAAAGCATTGTGGACATCTCTTCAATTCTCCAATTAGGAAAATATGTACGTGACACACAGAAGGCTACAGTAAGTACTGTAGTGCACATTTGATATTTTACTAGATAACCTGTTTCACACTGTCAGAAGTTTACTGCATACCAACTTGTCCCATCCCAACACGGGCTACATCCAAAAACAATGATGCATCAACCTTGAACATTTTGAAACTGTCTACCTGCTTAGCAAACTGGAAGGTCCAGCAGTACAGCAATAACTGGATTTGCCAGATAAAAAATGAACCCATCTGCAATCTACCATATCTGTCGGCCATGGGGGTGACTGTGTCTTAATTCTGCTATAGCCTTTCACTTCTGAATATCAGGGTTTAAATCTAACTTGGCTAAGACTACAAAACGAGTTAATGAGCTTGTTTTGGTTTTATTGTAGTTCCCTTTAAAACCACCACACAATTAGGCACAATAAATTGGCTATGTGGGCACTGGTAGCCTCTAAGAGAGAGATCAGTGGCAAAACCCTTGTAGGGAGCTCCTTCAAATCACTGCTCCCAGTGAAACTGCCAATCGGCCACTTCTATAAAAACAAAACACATCACAAAAACGTTGACTAATGTCAGAATAGTGTGTAGGCCTATTCAATAAAGTAACTGAAATGCTTTTAAAATCAGATCAACAACTTGGCAGGAATATAATGTGCAATTCTTAACTCTAGATCAATAATAGACTTGTTGGCATTGCTACTGTCTGGCAAAGAATATAACCTGTGGCAGCACAGTGATTAGCATATTAAATGCATAGTAATATAATCAATAACATCCCGTTTACATTACCGACCCCACTGGTCATAACGTATTTCTTGTTTAGGCCTGGTGTAGGTACTGTTCATTACAGGAACCTAACATAACCATGTATTAAATATTAAATGCATCTACAGCAATAAATAAATCCATGCAAACCACAGGAAGCTAGTTTTAACTTAATTGCACTAGTGTCACAATCCAGAAACGCACTTGTTAACATTAACAGGGGTAGTCGGGTCGACAATCTTTTTTTTTTTTTTTTTTTTTTTTTAAATATATATTTACATGTAATTTAAACAAGACACATGTAGGTTTACATATAGTGATAACAGTTAACTTACCGTTATTTTAATGAATAGCAGTTCCAAAGTCTGTGTCTTATTTTTCCTCAGGGTGTCAAATCTGGTTATTTTTGTTGGACTTTGTTTTACTAGGAGGGCAAATGTTCCAAATAAGACGCAGAGCAGGGCGAAAGAGAAGTAAACAAACAGCTTGACCAGGACCGATGTTATGGACATTTCCCGATCGCCACACTGAAAAAGTAAAGCTGCGGCGAGACCGAACAAACAAGCGGGCAGGAGAAATCGGGGTAAAGAAACGGGGATGCGGCTTTGTATGGAGGAATCCGGGCTGCTGCTGCTGCTGCCATCAGGATGCATGCTGCTGGAAATAACATTTCCTCAACAACAACAAGAAGACGGACCTCACTCTTCCTGATTTTAACCGACACTCGCTCATACCAAGGAATGCAATTTACTAAAAGAAAACAAAATATAGGTTGAGATTAGACTGCGATCCAGAAACAAATAATTCTGACAATCCGTGTGCGTGTTCGGTGTGTTTCATTTTAAAACGACAAGTCTCTATTTGTTGTCATAATACATGAGTTTCCATTTAATGAATCGTAAGCAGTAAGCTGTTGCTTGTGCATAGATTCTGGCGCTAGTGAGACGCAGGTGGTAGGTACAATAGAATCGTGTAGTTTCCTAGGAATTTCTGTGTTGTTATGTAACGGTTATCAGTTTCGTTTCCGCTTCGCTAGAGACGTATTGAGGCAACAATTGTGGCTTTAAAAACAAAAATCATAACAACATTGAACCTAACTCTCAACCCGTTTTTAACCCAATTAATTTACACCTGTGTTTGGGCAAAGTAATGATCTTCAGTTTCAATCCCCCGAGTTTCCTGTGTTATACAGTATTAGTCCATCCGATTCACCAATCCGAGAGGAAACAAATCTCCTTCTGCAGGTAAACTGTGTTGGGCCATCCGTATCATACCGGTACGGTACAGTGGGTTATAACTTTAAAAGTTGTAAACGAAAAATTATTCAATTTATATACATTTGTCAAAAGACAAAAATATGCTTTATGGCACAACAAATCTCCCATAAAAATAAAGCTTTTTGTTCATCCAGGGAGATAAGAGATTGGTTTTGGTTGAACCAGCAATCTTTAGAACATGTCTAAGTCACAGAAGCCGCATACCATCATCAAAGTCTTCATCCATAATTTCAGAGTGAATTTCAGTTACATTTTTGGAGGAAATCTATAAAGCAAGTTTATAAAAGGCAATGTCTTCACACCACATTAGCGTCACCAGACCCACAATGAATATGCTTGGAAATTATATGGAACAATGAAGTAGCAGTGGTTACCCGGGGAATATTTAGAAGCGGCCACAATTAGGAAACATGATGAGCTTTATAGGATATAGCTGGACTGGTTGGCTTTCATCGCTACCCCTCGTACGTTGGTAGGGTTTTAGCGCCATCTTTTGGTACTTCTCATTACACACCCAAGCCCGTGAACTAACTGCTGTCAGGAAGTGACGTTTTTTAGTTAGAGTAGTTTTTATGGACGCTACCAGTGGTGGAGAGTGGAGCTATATTAGTTTAAACCAGTAATTAGTGATTCAAGCACGTTTGTAGAACATTGTTAATTGTAAAAGTGATCAACTGTTTCTTACAGGAGGGGGGGATTAATAAGAGCGCGAGTCCCTCGGTTATTCGGAAAACATACTCGTCTGGCGACTTCGTTACTGCGAGCACAGGTTAGTGATGAATTGAAGAATCAAAGGCTGAGTAGCTGTTAGTGTTTTGCTGCTGTGTGCTCTTCGACTTTTTTTGATTCGTATTATTTATGAGATATTTTGTATTAATTACACTGTGGTTGACATATTGTTTAACCATATGACTACGTCACATTTTAACTGCCACTCATTGGTTTGAGTCCGTCTGTAGCTAAAAATATAGTGTTTATGCAACAGGCAGTCCTAGCGGCGCAGTCAGGCGTTAATGCAGTTAACAAATAACAGTGTTTAAAACAAAACAAACAACAACAAAAACGAGCCTGAAGGTGTAATTTGTAGCCTCTAAATACTATGTTTCAAGGAAGAAGGAGGCTTGTGTTTCTGCTCATAAAACAATTGGGATGTAAACAAGGTCGGTTTTCTGACAGCAAGGTGGCTAGCAGTTAGCAGTTATCAGTTGGCTAACAGATGTTGAGTAATTCAATGTTTAATGTGTGCCCATCTGAGATTGACCTTCTTTTTCCCATTTATTAGGCCTAAAGATCTCAAGTGATTGTGAATATGTACTGCATGTGGTCATTCCAGCTTAAGTGGACAAAATTTGATTTTTATGGTGGGATCTTTCCATTTCAAATGGGCAAACATAAATAGAATTGGGTTCTTGAATGTCGCAGATGTTGTTCAAAAACTGGAGGAAAAAAATACAAAGTTCAATTTTCACCTCTGTCACTTGTCCTTAAATTCTTAAGGGGCAATGTCTCTGCTCCTTGTTAGTGTTATGTCTCCTGAACCATTTCACATTAGAGATCCACCCCAGTTTTGTAAAGTGTAAAAAAGGTACATTCTGTTACTCTTTCTCAATATGTATTTTTGAGCACTGCAATGACAGCAGCCATGGGCTGAGCAAGCCAGATTTTTCCATTTATCTTGGATCTTATTCTGCCTGACTTTTTCTCCCAAAATCACCTACTTGCTAGCACCCTCATTGTCTCTACTGGAAATGGAATGAGTGACCTGTTGCACAAACTGCATGTTGTTTCAAAATGGTTCTCGGGTACAATAGGTACTTTGTCCATATAAAAAAAGAAGAGCTGTCCCATGTCCCACACAAATTCAGCACTTTTGCACAGGAAGCAAATATCAAAGTAGAGTAATTGTAAAAGTGCTTCATTAAAGGGCATGGAAATTCCATTTAAAAAGCTTCATGGTATAGTCTAGTCATTATGTCATGTGATTTCTCAAAAAACATTGCAAAACACAGGCCTGAAAGCAAAACGACAGCCTGTTAGATTAAGCAATTTATTATAAAATGTTTAAATTGCTTTATTAGTAAATTATGAAAAGAAATGCTTAGTTTGCTTTGTGTTTTATAAAGGCACTGTTAGAAAGAAGTCAGCAAATCGGAGCAGTATCATGGATAGCCTTAAGGACTTAGAGGGTGAAGTGGACCATTCCTTTTTTGACAGTGATAATGGCGAAGAACAAAGACAAGACCTCAAAGAGGCCAACAATAGCAAACATCAAAAACACAATGAACTAAAGCAGAGCAGTACTAAAGAAAAAGGAAGAAGTGAACTGGGAAGAAATGGAAACAGGGAAGAAGTTAGAGAAGGGCAAGAAGAGAAAGAATCAAGCAGTGGCTCAATAAAAGAAGAATGCAATCTATCAGCAAGTTCTTTCTCACTGTCATCATTGGCTAAATCAGAGGCTAGTAATAGTAATCTGGAAGGAGCCTCTGGTAGCCAGATAAAAATTCCAGAAAAAATCAGATCATGTTCATCTGCTGAGGAGATGGAGGACGAGGGGGATGATGGTGATGATGATGAAAGTGGAGATGGTTACAATAGAAATGAAGAGGACAGTGAGGAAATGCCAGATCAAGAACATTCCACGTGTAAATCTGCTCACCACAACAGTTTGAAAAAAGTGAGCAGCAAAAACAGAAACTATAGCCCTGCTTCATCATTGGGATCCGTGAGTTCCAGCAGTGAATCGGAGAGTTACACATCGCCCAGAAAAAAATCTGCAGGGTTGTCACTCTCTTCCCCCAGACATCGATCCAAATTATATTTAATGCCAAGAAAAGAAAAAACTAGGTTCCTGGAGGACTCTGAAGATACTGTGACTGATGTAATTCCATTATCCACGCCTGACGTCAGCCCTGTTCGGTCTTTTGATTTAACAATGGCAAAAAACCTGAAGAAGCAGCAAATTAAAAACCAGCACAATATGGGCCTTGGTCTCTGTGGGGATTCTGGAAATTATTACACTGACGAAGGTAAAAAGAGGTCCCCAAAGATGCAGAAGGAGAGAAGTAATATGTCTGGCAACAACTTTTCATTGCCTGTGCCTTTAAAGTCTGATGTTGGTAGCAGGCACAACCAAAGTGGTGCCATGGATCTCAGTCATCTTCTAAAAGGTACTTTTTAAAATTAAAATTGTAATAAAGTAACATAAAATCTAACCTACTGTAATCGCCTAACATTTACAGTCATGTAGAACTGTTAGTGTAAAGATTATGAACCAGATATTTCATATGTATTGGATATGTGTAAGAGTGTGTGTAAAAGGCTGTGAAAGCATGCATAGCCATGATCTGTGGAGAGTGGTTAGATGTCATTAGCTGTGTAAGTCTGTTGAAATGTGTCATGCAGTGTTGTTGAGCGTTTTATTTTTCTGTCTCTTGGCAACAGAAAGAGTAATGCCCGATATAATCTAAGATATAGCCAGCATTTCTTTCTCCATGTGATGCACCAGACATTCACCATCATTTCTGTAATTTAGAGAGCCCCAGAGACATTTTTACTGGGCACAGAAATCTGATACACTAGTTTTACCACTATTCAAAGTCAGATTCAATAGTTGGAAGCAATTTTATTTCACTAATTAATTAAAACTTCATCCCTATCCTGTGAAGCTTTTATGCATCTCGAAAGCAAGACGCAGCAAAATGCGCACATTGATTGGCCTGAACGGAAGTCAAGAAAAAACTTTTCATTTAGCAACGAAGATGTGAGGCGCATTGATCAAGAGAACCAGAGATTACTGAGGGAACTTTCCAGGCAAGCCCGTCCAACGAGTAAGAGCCTCAATCCAAAGAAACCTGCCAGTCCCCCTGCAAGGCTGTACCACAGTGCTCTCAACAGGCAGCGGGAACAGCAAAAAATCGAGAGAGAAAACATGGTGAGTAACATTTACAAGATGCCTGCTCAAATACATAGTAACAAGGTTATACACTGCATGCCGACAACTGCAGTGAAAAGCAACATCGATATTTTTTTTAAATAAATGATAACCATTGATAACTAATCTAAACAAAACATGACGACATATTCTAATTAAGCAATAGGGCACAAAGAAGAGGGCTATACCTCCTGATATAATGCAGTAGCATTTAAAACATTAGGAACATAAGAATTTGGAACCCCATAGTATGGGCAAATGGTATACTAAACCCAGAACGGACTGTGTTGCTACCATTGCTTTAATATGGTGTTGGACAGATCAGCACGGGACGATACCTGTACTCCTGCTATTACGCTGAACGGTGCTGCCGTAATCAAATCCAGAGTTTTTTTTATTTTATTTTTTTTTGATGACTGCCGTGAGGTACGTCTGTAGATTAACCAATCACAGCCAAATGGTGACACCAACAAGGTTCATAGGGGCTTGAAAAACCTTGAAGTCTATTATCATTTGGTAATATTGAAGACCTTGAAAAGCCTTACGTTTCATTTGTTTTTTTTGGATTGTCCTGGAAAAGCCATGAAAATTGAGAAACAGTTCCACAGTGTTTTAGTTGTCATGCTGTGAAAAGTATTCTCGTTATATCTAATCTAGACAGAGACACATTTTTAATAAATCAACAGCACCGACCCGTTTTATATGGCTTTAAGCGACTTCCTTTTGTAAAATGAAATCTTTGTTACTTTTTATTTTCTAAACATGCTTTATAATACAGTATTTTAATGATCTGTATTTATACAGTTTAGTGTTTTTAATAGATTTTTTTTATTTTTTACTGAAAGCATTATTTTAATACAGGCACCATCGCTTAGAACGGGCGTGTTTTATCTTCACGTGATTCACCTGCAGTAAGCGACGGCTGGTATAAACTCCCACACAATAAACTGACATTCAAAATGACCCCCAATCACCAGTACAGTAATGAAAACAAACAAGCGTGTATCCGGCTATAAATCTTTATTAAGACGAGCATTACACTAATAAAAAAGATGTATTAAAACCCATGAATGTAATAAAAAGTAATACAAGTGCAGAACTGTACAGTACAGGCAGGCTACATTACTGCAAATTGTTTCCAGCGAAGAACTCTGTGATACACATCTGTACAATCTTTTTTTGCAAGTATGGACGGCAAACCTTGTCAGCATTTTCTAAAATATCCCAATTTGGCTCTATATCTGGATGCTGCTCCATGTTAGCAGTGTTACAAGCGCAGCACGCACACTTATGTCATCAGTGTCAGTTTCAGTCAGAGCGTCTTGGTCCCCAAGGTGACACAGCTGAGAATTCTTCCCCTGACATCCTCTCTAGTGTTGTCAGAGTTTCACTTTTGGTTGTATTTTCATCAGCACTCATCTCCTCAACTACAGAAATCTCAGCTTTTATGAAGCAACATTGCATTGTTTGACGACTGACAGAGTTCAAAGCATGCATTAGTAAGCACACAGTATCTAACAGAGACATTTTATTTACATTTAATTTTTGTTCTGATGCGCATCGCTTTTCTCTTTCCAGCCATGCTTGCTGTTGCAATCCGTGCTGTTTTTTCAAACTGTAAACCTGACAATGCGTACAGGAATTAAATAGCCAAGGTACAGTACAGGGGTAATCGCTCAGTAACAAGGTGCAAACAGCTAATTGATCTGTCAAGCTTTTACTACAGTAAAATGCTGCCTTTTGTATAGAAGTCTGTGTGAGTGACAAAGTAACAAGATGAAAACAGCTGATTGGTAAGAGCGATTACTACAGTAATAAGCAGTGCATTTGTTATTTAAATCTATATGAGTGGCACATAATGTGATTCAAACAGCTGAGTTTGCCCGAAATATATGGCATGCTTAGCATGGTATAAACAATGCCTTTGTTATGGAAATCAATGGGAATGGCAAACGCTGTTTGTCCACTATAGACAGCAGCCTGAAATAACCCTGTACGTTTCAAGTGGTGGATACTGTAACCTGTTTGAACTTGTGCTTTTGTACCATCCTTAAGTAATACTGTAAGTTTGACTGAATTAGCTTATGTATGCGTTGATATGAGCGCATACGTTGGTTATTTAAATTTTGATCATTTTAACATAGAAATACCGTAAATTAAGAAAGCTTCAGAAAGTCTTTTCAATGTCTTTCGATCAATACGAGTTTACTGTTCAACTCTTTTATGCAGAATATAACATTACGTACCAGTATATATTTGCTCCCTCCCGAGCTGGTATTAGTATATTAAAACATTAGCTACTGTACCTTGTCAGATGTAGGGAGTGATGTATAAATTAATTGGATACTTGACAATGGCAGACTTTTAATCACTGTGTGTGTAAGAAGACATAAAAAAGACGAATGTCTGTTTCCATTACATTTTCTAGGTTTGTTTCTGTCTTTTTAATATCCGTATGCTCAAAGTCCACCTCCTATCTTTTCACAGTCTCTGAATGATGCGCAGAAATGTGTGGTATTGTGATTGGATTACTCCACTCATGTCAGTTTCTCAAGCTTACCTGTTTAGAAACGCAAGCCTCTTTACTGTGGTACCCGGTTGAATATATAAATTCCTCTGTACTACCAGCCATAGTTAAGTGTTAAACAGATAAAATGGCAATGTCCGGTTGAACTTCTGTATAAAATATACGTACAGAAGCTTATTGTTAAATACTACAATATCTCAAATTAATGTACATTTTGTACTGCAGTATAACGCTTTTCTTTTTGGTCTTTCTAAGCCACCGTACTTAAGGCATTGCTTTCTCATCAATGGCTGGGACGCAGCTGCTTTTTTGTGTTGAGGGGAGTCGGTAGCCTATAGCAGGAAAAAGGGGCGATCTAAACAATAAATATTAATTAATATTGCGAAAAGAAATTGCAAATAGCATTGGAGAGCAAAGAAGCCAGCAAGTAAAAGAACATTTGATTTAATGGTGAGAATATTTAATGTACAACAGTTATTGGGCGAGTGTGGCAGGTTGCCCCTCCCCTGTATGTATTTTTGTGTTTTATGTTTTATGTGGTGTGTTATTGTTGGTGTGTATGTATTGGTGCACTGGGTATAATGTGGACTGTGCAACACGAGTGATTTAAAATGTATAGTTTAGGCACAGGGATTGCACAATCGCTTCACGTGCAGATAAAGTATGTAATAATATGTGGGCATGGGGATTGCACGAATTAGTTCATGTGCTGGGATTCAAGTGAATGATTAATTAGTAACTGAATCCCGGCGCAGCTATATATAGATGCACAAATCACTCGCTCAGGGTTGGGTGTTCAATGTGGAGAGAACGGGAGAGAAAGTCAGACGTAAGCTTTAAAAACAAACAAATATATGTGCTATTCATGCTGGTTTTACACCAGCGTGATACTTTATTTAATATTTCTCCAGTGTTTGTTTTGTATGATTATTTTGGCCAATGTGCCGTTTGTTTTGTGTGTGAAGCGTGTGTTTTGTTTAAACCTTTTATTTTGTTCATTTACACTAAACCAGCGCAACAGCGCATCTACTCACAGTACTGTTGTGACTTCCTTCCTGGTCTGACGTCGCCACACGAGCCATCCGTGGTCACAGCTTGAAAAAAAGAAAAAGCAGAAAAACGAACTTGCAAAATCTCATCCAAGATGGGTAAGTGCTCATTTCAAGAAATGTGGCTTCCCACAGAAGTGTAAAGGCTGGCTTTGCAAAGATTTTAAACATACTTACAAAGCGCACTGCAAAGCATGCAGAAAGAACTTTAATATATCCAGCGTGGAGAAATCTGCTATTCAGAGTCATATACAGGGTGCAAAGCATTTACTTGCTGTTAAACAGATGGAATCTACAAGTTACTCAATTGCAACATTTCTCACTGGCAAGGTGAAATCAGCTTGTTGATTCTTCAGAAACTGAGTGTGCCATGAACACAGTAACAGTACGTACCAGTTCCAAACAGTCTACTTTAACCAGCACAGGTATAATAGACAGCTGAAGTGGCATGGGCCAAGAAAGTTGTAATGTCTCACTATTCCTACAACAGCTGCACTGACATTGGCAAGTAATTCCAGCTCGTGTTTCCAGATAGTGCCAGGGCAAAGGCCTTCACATGCGGTGTGAAAAAGTGTGCCTGTATTGTAGTTAATGGACTTGCACCTTACTTTAAGCACCAGTTAGTGGATCAAGTATGTGGACTTTGAAGTTATGGGATCCTTTCTGATGAAAGCCTGAACCTGTAGACCCACAATAAGCAAATGGATCTGCATATCAGGTTTTGTAATGACTGTACCAAGCAAGTCACTACACAGTATTTTACAAGTGCATTTATGGGACATGCATATGCCGATGTGATGGTCTCAGAGTTTTTTGAAATATTTACTAACTTGAATCTCGCAGAAATTATTCCGATATCAATGGACGGCCCAAATTTGAACTGGTTATCTTGTAGGAAACTGGTTTCTGACGTACATGGCAAAGATAGCTGTCAGCTTATCAACATTGGTAGCTGTGGCCTGCATATTGTCCACAATGCCTTCAAAGCAGGAATTGAGTATTGGGATGTCAAATCCTTTCTGTATGCCATGTATCATCATTTTGAGAATGCCTCTTTTAGATGTGGTGATTTTGTTGCAGCTACTGGTAATGGCGACTGGAATAGGATCTAAAAGCATTGGAGGCTGCTGCTGATGAGCTGGCTGAGACCTCTGGGGACCTCACAGTGTTGACCAAGTCAAATGCATTCAGGAAAAGGAAGACATTAGCAGTGTGAACAAAGAAATAGCTTTAGCGCTGCTAAAAAATGACTAACAATGCACTGAAGACAACAAACAGAAGACATGTTTACAAGTTCAGTTTTGCTGTTAACCTTTTTGAGAAAGTTAAGTTTTTACCTGTTGGATTTCATTGATTTGGATGGGATGTTTTAATGGGCTAATCTGGGATGCGCACACTTCTGATTTGGCAAGTACTGGTTTATGTGTCCATTTATGTGCTATACACTGTTTATTTATTTATTTTAAATATTTTTCAATTTGTATGGTGGGCCTGGAAATGTACACTTGCATAAGTGTATGGAACCCTGGACAACACGTGCTTGACAGGAAAAATCATAAATGAAACTGCTGTCTATGGAGGTGTCCAAGCACCCTGAAGTGTTTTGATCCCTCCCATATTTCATACAAGAACAGGCAGGTCACTATTTCATACATCCTCCCTGTAGTCAGTTTAATACTATTCTCACTTTTTTTGCCATTTCTGTAGTTCACTGCTATTTATTACTAAATAATATATTTTCTAACACTTCACTAGTATGCAACTTGCTGTCAGCAAAGTGTGCGTTTCTTTCTAAGTTGATCGCTTATTTCATACACCTGCGTAAAGGTGACAGAAAAAGAACTTTGATAAACAAAAGAGTGTTTTTATTTAGTAGATTGTATGGGGAACATTACAGCTATGGCCAGAAGTTTTGCATCACACCTTATAGAATTAACTATTTTTGCTTCATAAAGTCAAATGAACCCTGCTGAATAATGTTACCATGTTAAAAATGTTACCATTCAATTTTTTATATAATATTGTAAGACAAGTCAGTTGTGTACTGCATACTGCTGATGTCCAGCATTGCCGCGTACCTGTTGTGTTCCAGGCTTAAGAAGGGATGAGCATTGATAGGCCAAACAGCCTCTTTAAACTTTTCTTATGTGATAAGTTTTGTTAAATGTCCCATCTCTGGGCTTTTGAGATGGGCAATCTGGTAAAGGCACTCCGCATGTAGTGCAGGATGTGCCCTATAGTCTGAAATTCACCTGTTCGAGTTCAGGCTATTCAATGCTGACTGTGGACGGGAGTTCCCAGGTGGTGGCGCACAATTGGCTGAGCGCCGCCAGGGTGAGGGAGGGCCTGTAAGTTGCCCAGAGTTGCGTGGTCCTCCTCCGACGCTGTTGCTCTGATGAGGCTGCATGGCAGGCCTGCAGAGTGAAAAGAAGCAGATGGCCAACGGCGCATGTTTCCAAGGATGCGTGTGTCCGTCTTCGTCTCTCTCATGTCAGTGTGGGGGTGACAGCGGTGGGCTGGGTTGATATAAAAATAATTGGGCATTTCAAATTGGGGGGGAAAAAAATCTGAAAAATAATTGGCAATTCCAAATTTTAAAAATAAATAAATAGTAAAACATAAAATGTCCCATCTTGAAGGCTTATAAAGCAAAGGTGTATTATTCTATGTTTTCCTGTCCTATACTTGCAAATAATGTCATATATATATATATATATATAATCAGTTGGTAGTGATCTTAATGATTAATGTGCAGTGTTAGTTGACGAAAATATTATGTTTATGATATTCATACCAAACTGTATCCTTAAAATGGAAATGTGTTTGACCCCAGCCTGCACCGACTCATTAGATAGTTTTAGTCTAGCACAATAAATAGCAAATCATGTAAATGAACAAATGCCCAGGTTTCAAGTCATTGATGAGGTATGGACATCCCAAGTTATAACAACAATCAGTGTTGTTAAATCAGGGTGGGACAGTTTAGAAAGTGCAATAGAAGGAACCCCACAACAGTGAAAGTAGAGACAGCTACATAATAGTTGGCAACAGATGCTGCAGAAAACCAGTCGACTGACAGCACACACTATACAGCGCCTCGGGTTAAAGTACAAAGCGTGACTTCCTAAAATTAAATGAAATAAAGATTTAACTTTTATTTCAAATTCCATTTGCATTATGAACTGGTAAAAAACCAAATTGTCTTCTCTATATCATCATTTTAGAGTTTTCAATTTTATTGCTGTCCTTTGGCACAGTATATTTTGCACAATTTGTCACATAGTTTGAGGACTGCCCTGTAGCTGACTGCCTGTTCTTAGAACAGAGTAACTGAATACTGTATATGATCTCTTTACGTCTGTATCCCACACTGGGGAGTGGTTTTGGTGTGCGGTTCATAGCCAGGCTTGGAATGCTATGTGTGCAGTAGGTTTTGTTCTTGATTTGGGCACTTCCCTTTTACCCCTGAGCTCTCTGAGCTTTATTACTATTGATTGACCTTTCTGTTCAAAGGAGGTGAAATTAACATTTGCATGTTTCATCTGGACAGTTCTAAAGAGAAGCAGTTGAATGAGTTCAGGAATAATTATACACGAAGGAGGCATCACAATATGAAGGATGATTCAATATGATATATATCGCTACAGATGATTTACGTCCACTAAAAAAAACTCAGTGAAGAAAAGAACAATAGGGTTTGTACTCCACCTATTTTCCATGTCACTCGGATTATTTATTTATTTATTTATTTATTTTTACGTATCTAGCAATGATGAGAATTTAATGCATGTGTTACAGTAAAAGTTTGAATCTTGTCAAGCCAAATAAGGTGGTAAATGTAAAATTATGAAGAAGTACATTGCTTTTGAGACATTTAACGGTTAATCTTATTTACCAAAGCGTATTGGTAAATGCAGGTATATCATCAAATAATGTATCTATTGCTGCATATAAATTTTCAATTAACAAAATAATCATTAATGTAGAAGAATATATGTATTTCTGCATACACATTTTCCATGGTACTGAACCAACATTCTGGTAAGTTTGCATATAAAACAATTCACAATGGTGTTGAAGGGTATTGTACTCCAAATGCTTAGTTAGATGAAAAATAACATTCTTAAATGCAAAATAATTTAGGACCATCGTTTTTTCAACAGAAAATCACACTTTGGTTATGACACAAAATACCACAAATACAGGCAGTGAATAGATATATGTACTTACTTATTGAAGCATGTTAGACTCTTGTGGCACTTGGAATTACACAGAAGCCTTACGATGTGTGAAAGTGACACATTCTGTCATTAGCCAAAGGCACTTGGTTATTCTTGAGGTTTACCGGTAAATGTCCGAAGCAAAGCATTATCCTGTTTACTTTGGACATTTACCATTTTGCTTGGCCTAATTACAAATTCTGCATTATTAATGACCATCTTGCAATAAAAAAGATAGCTTACTGTACTTCAATAGTAAAATGGAATATAAAATATGTTTCTAAAACATTTTGTATTACGTTCAGCAGACTGAGAACAAAAATGTTAAAAACTGTTATGAAATTAGTCACTAAACACAGAGTGATCAAGTGTTCTGCGTGACATGGAAGTGACATTTGGAGACTGTTCTAAGATTTCATATTTTGGAATGGTACAACTTTGCCTATGCTATTTCAGGCAGTGGTGCTTCCTGTGGCTTTTGCTTACCTAGTTATTTCCATTTGACACTGAACATGCAGCGTCTTGTGACATGTTGAATACCAGCCAATAATTATTTTAAAACTCAGTGGGGTCTATTGCATTGATTGAAACAGTGATAAATCTAAATACAGCCACTGTTAAAATAAAATAGTGCCTTTTGGGTATCAAGGTTATGCATATTGAACATCTAATAGTGCAGAGGATCGAGCGTAGTAGAAACTGAATAGGTGTCTGTTAATATAAAGGCCTTTTATAAAATGTACCATTTAAGTCTACAATGTATTGTTTTGGTTTTTTTTTCGTATTTATTGCTAAGAAAATAAAAGTATTATTCACTACTGGTGTTATTTTGAGGTAGATTCCTGATTACTGTAAACCCTATTAACATTATTGACCCAAGTCCTGGTTGCTGTAGGATGTATTGAGTTTGCTGTAAGGCTTTGATGTTACCTGCACTCCTATTCCTAAATTAATCACAGTGATGCAAGCTGTACATTCATTTTTCAGCAGGGCTTTTCTTTAGGAATTAAGTTGATGGAAACAAAGCAAGCAGAACACAGGGTTTAAAAGTAAGTAATGCAAAGAGTTTAGGTGTCTTGTAGATCTGTGTTGCAGCTATCCAGCTAAGATTAAACAATGTAGCAAGGTCATGGCTTAAGGCCAGTGAGTGCACGTGAATGGAACATGTTTTAGCAGAAGCCTGTGCTTCGCATTTGACAGCCTTACATGGGCATTATGAAAGGCCACAGAGAATGCACTAAGTAACTCTAGGAATTGCTTAATAAACACTGGAAAACACTCTGGCCCAAATTTATAAAGGGGGGAAAAACTGACCACAAAAAGACACGTAATGTGCGTGTTCAGTACGGGTACACTCAGCGTCAAAATAACTACCTATTTTAAAGACTAATGAGTAAAAGTTTTGTGGTCTGACAAAACTAAAATGGAACTTTTTGGCCTAAATGCCAAGCGTTATGTTTGGTGCAAACCCAACACAGCACATCAACCAAAGAACACCATCCCTACTGTGAAACATGGTGGTGGCAGAATCATGTTATGGGGATGTTTCTCATCGGCAGGGACTGGGGCACTTGTCAGGGTAGAAGAGAAAATGAGTGGAGCAAATTATAGTCCTTGAGGAAAACATTGACGGAAGTTCACCTTTCAGCATGATAAAGAGCCAAAGCACACAGCCAAAGCTACACTGGAGTGACTAAGGAACAAAAAGGTAAATGTCCTTGCATGGCCCAGTCAGAGCCCCAACCTAAATCCAATCCAACATTTGTGGCATGACTTGAAGATTGCTGTCAATCAATGCTCCCCAAGGAACCTGACAGAGCTTGAACAGTTTTGTAAAGAAGAGTGGTCAAATATTGCCAAATCTAGGTGTGCAAAGTTGGTAGAGACCTAGCCCAACAGACTCACAACTGTCAAAAGCTTCCATCAAGTATTAACGCAGAAGGGTGGAGACTTATCCAATTATGATCTTTCAGTTTTGTATTTTATATATAAAACTTTTTTCCCCTTAACAGTGTGAAGTATGGTGTGTAGGTAAGAGGGGAAAAATCCTCATTTAAATGCATGAAACGCTGAGGCACTGACCCAGCAAAATATGAGAAACGTTCAAGGGGGTGTAGACTTTCTATAGGCACTGTATATCTCTTATTATGCATGTTAGAAGGAACTACATACAGACATAAAGACTGATACATACTAAAATTTCGTATAGACATACCAGATATTATATCGATGTAATAAGTCTACACGGATGTTGGTCGACATGACATAACGAGCCGACGTTTGATTTGACTGCACAGTAGACAGTAGACTCTTTTTTTTATATATATATATATATATATATATATATATATATATATATATATATATATATATATATATATATATATATATATATATATAATATACCATTTTCTTTCAAACTTGAATTTAACAATACTGCCTGAACCAGAATTGTTAAATACCGGAATGCCATATTACAAAACATAAATTCTAGAGGCATTACTGAAATAATGGTGGAGGATGAGCCCCCATTGTATTACATGTATGAGACTTTTTCTTTAGTGCGCCTCGGAATATCGCTCCATCTTTTCTTAATCTCCTCCACCATTCTTATAATAATGCCTACACTCTAGAAGTAAAGACTCTCGTTAGAACCTTGCTTTGCAACTGTGGGGAGACCTTCTTCGGTGCTTCTAAGAACCTTTTTACATGGATTCTATGAAAATTGGAGTTTGCAAAACAATACAGTGTTTTAACCGCAATTTACAAACTGACTTGATCAGAAGGGTTAAAAAATGAGCTCTTTGCAAAATATTATTAAATGTTTCTTTGTCCTTGAGTTCTTAAAATCATCAAGCAAATACGAGGCCCGCAATTACCGTCAGCTTTAAGAAGTTAGATGGAATATTTAATATATTGGAGTATTTAATTTGCCAAATACCCTCCAAAATTTAGAGGTTTCATTCAGAAATGCCCCAGAATTACATGTGCATATACAAAATTACATATGCATCAAGGGCGAAAGTGCACAGAGACATTGCTCCTGCAAATCCATTGCGTGTCTAAATCCAATCCAAGAATTCAGAATCCTCAGCGCCTGTTTTACGGTCATAAAACATGCACAATCCTTTTATAAATCTGGGCCTAAATATATACTGTATATATAAATATCTCATTATGTTATGAAGACCTCATGGAACAAGTGTCCTGTTCATGTATTTACATAATGAGTTTATGTCTTTAACTTTAGGCTTTCTTGAAAAGACTTGAATCAGTGAAGCCAACTCTGGGAATGAAACGTTCTGAACAGCTATCAGACTATCAGCGCCACATGAGGTACATGGGCTCAGTACCTTTAGGCAGAATGAGCTCCGCAGGTATGCTGTCTATACAGAACTGTACTACATTTAAGAGGGCCAGGCCAAATAATTAGTATAACCTGCTGCCAAAGCCCACAATATTTGGCTACCAGTACACAGTGGAAACAGTCCATGTCCAATGTTTCTGTAATAAGTTACTTGTCCCAATACTTTACGGTGTGCATGTCTATGGGCTTGATGTGTTATGACCCAAATGCTTTTTTGAAATGCCAGAAACAACAGGTGGAAATCCTTGTTGGGCACTTAGCCACTGCATTGGGGCTCGAGTTTCATGGGCATCTGCGATCATGCCTCTCATGAATCACATGACACCGCATGGGAGATGTCGGTAGTCCATATATACTCTGCATAAAAAATTGATTGTAAAAGTGTAATTGGTTACCATTCAATTGCGCCAGTGTATTTAGTAAACGTATAGTAAAATTAATTGACAGAATAACAATAACTTCAATCTATGTATTGCAAGCTGGAATCTCTTTTCTGGACAGACTGTACACAAGTGTTACTCTGTCCCTAATAATACATACATTTGACTAAGGGGGATGATCCAGACAACCGTTTTCCCTTGCTTGTTTTATACATTGATAATCTTTATCTTCAATAGGTGGATCTACTAGATCAGCCAGTGTTGCAAGCCATTGTAGGGAAAGACCCAGCGTATCCACTACTGCTGTTTCCAGGCCAAGCAGAACTGCTGAAGCAAGAGCTGCTTGGTCATAATTCCCATTCATTACTATCTTTACTATATGTTGCATGGTGGATATGTTTTCTGTTATAAAAATATCAGGTACTGTGCAGCTTCTGTGTAAATGTAAAATAAATTATTTTGTGATTTTGACTCAACCGAGACAGTGAAAACATTCTACATTAAGCCAAACCAAATCTGCTTTGTAGTGTGTAATTTAGCAATAAAGTTTGAAATGTGTTGTTTTAAAATATAAGTAAAATCTGTAACAGGGTTAAACCGTATCAATGTTACACAAGGATGTGTTGCGTTTCGCATTTTCATTAACCATTTTCTGTTTGTTTTTAAGGTCATTGAAACTAAAAAGATTTGTATTTTATACACAGTGTTCAAATGCTATTTCTATTATGTTTGTCAATAAAGCTACTTGTTACATAATCTACAAGTTTATCTACGTTTTGTAAAAAAAAAAAAAAAAAAAAAAAAAGTGTTATCATAAGTAATTTGTCTGCATTGACAAAATTACTAAAACTATTTGTTCCAGTAAGTTGACTTTTTGACATTCAACCATTTTTGACCTGACTAAATCTTCCTTACTCTTCTTAGTGGTTTACTCTTCATTCAGAAGTTCAGATGTTTAATAGATGTAAATAACAGGAGGTAGCACAAGTAGCAGAGTCAAATAGATAAATGTTTAATCCATTAGTCACAAAAGAATATTTAGCAGTTTATCAAATCCTTATGAAAAAATGCTACAGTATACAATACTGCTGCACAAAATCCTATTGTTTAGCAAACTACAAAATATATGAACAACACAGGATTTTTTTGCAGCATTGTAGTGTAGCACTTGTTCACATGGAAACAAAGTACTAAAAGTACAAGGTCCATTGATGTAACAGTGCATTACAGTTTTTGAATGAAATGGCTCTGGGATGTACAAAATTGCTGTGATCTAAGGAACAACCATTAATTTGCAGTACGACTCCCTATCTTTTTATATTGCTGTTTATATAAATAAAGGCCTACTCTAATTTCCCTAGGAAATATGCTGTTGTCCATTAAATCACAGTTTCACAACAGTAAAATATAGCTATGATCTTCAGTGTAGGGGATGTTTGAGATTTAGGTGAATTTCTTGATTTCATCATACAATACTAATACAAAAGCACCACCCATGCCTCTCAATACATTGGACCAAGCACCCTTAAAGAAAGCTCTGGGTCCTTCATCCTTGGCAATCTTCCTCCAGCAATCAATTGTGCCCGTGTACATGATATCAGCTGTCAATACAAGATAAAACATAAATTAAGCATGAAAACCTGTGTTATGTTTAAAATGTTTTATAATCAAAAGGTTAATCGCTCAATATAATTAATGTACTTTATGTCCAAAAATCCCCTATATTATGTAGAAGATTGCAGGAACAATAGTTATGTAAAATGCACATGCGGTACACTACTTAATCAGTTATATTTCATATTTAACTTTAAAAATTAATCTGTGCATGTAAACATATAGCCTACATTTTGAAAACGCAACATCAATAAACACAAATAGGTGATAATAAACTTTAAAATAAGAAACAACTTATTTTTATTATGAAATGTGTCTTCAAAGAAATCAGTAGGAAGTATGTTTTTTATTTTATTTTTAAACTAAATTGTGTGCAGATCATGGACAACATATTATTGAATACACAAGATATTGTGACCCACTTTCATTTTAATGAATTGGTTAAGTGATTAGCTCACCTCCTTTGCGACCTGACTGCATCATCATACGTCGACGGACTGTGTCGAAGGGGTATGACACAATGCCAGATGCAGCAGTAACAGTCTGTGCGATCATCCAGCTGATGACGATATGCACGTTTTTGGGATCCGGCATCATACCTGAATGCAATGAAAAGAATGAGATTTGTGTCTAAGTTTGCCTAAATACAAATTTGCATAGTTAACTTGTATAACAGATCTGAAAAGGACTGCACGAGCTTCAGAAATAAAGCCGATATTTTAAGTAATATCATTTAGCACATACAGTCGCTTGTTTTAGGATCACAATGATAATATAATCATATCAAAGGAAAATCTTACTAGCACTGCTTTTTGAATAACACGTTGCCCTCTGCAAAGAATACACTAAATATTACTTCTCTTACCCTTGGCAGTGTCGTAGACTCCAAAGTAGGCAGCTCTATAGATGATAATACCCTGGACTGAAACGTTGAATCCCTGGTAAAGACCCTTGAGGCCGTCAGACTTGTAGATCTTAGAGAGGCAGTTGCCCAGACCAGAAAACTCTCTCTCGCTCATGCCTTTACCCACATCGGCTGCCAGCCTTGTTCTGGCGAAATCAAGAGGATACACGAAGCACAACGAGGTGGCACCTGCGGCACCGCCAGATGCCAGGTTACCGGCAAAGTAGCGCCAGAATTGCGTTTTCTGGTTCACTCCTCCAAGGAAGACCTTCTTGTACTTATCTTTGAAGGCGAAGTTTAACGCCTGGGTGGGGAAGTAGCGGATCACGTTGGCCAGGTTGCCTCTCCAGAAGGAGATAAAACCTTGCTCCTTGGGGATCCTCACTACACAGTCAATGATCCCTTTATACTGAGTTGCCGCTGAGATCTGCTTGCTGACATGTTGGACCTAGAGGCAGACAATATTTATATAAACATAAATAAAATGTAGCTGCTGAACTCAATATATTGTCACTTCCAGCAGGTAGATATCGTGTGTGTGTGTGTGTGTGTGTATGTGTGTGTATATTATATATATATATATTATATGATATATTATATATATATATATTATACTATATATATATATATAACTGCCGTAATTGACGGCACTAAGCGACTTTTTTAATCTTCATTGTTACACCACATATATTCCAATGGGGTGAAACAGTTTACTATCTATTTACAAACAAATTGGGAAGGTAACGGTGGAACCCTTTTTGTGTACTGTGCTTAACACACACGTGTGTGTGTGTGTGTGTGTGTATATATATATATATATATATATATATATATATATATATATATATATATATATATATATATAACACTATGTAACACCATTTTTGTTCCTGGGTAGTAAGTGTTATTTCCTAATTGCTTATGCCTCAAAAGTATAGAAAATGGCTATTATTCCCCACAAACTTTGCTTTTGTGACCAGGACAGTGATATTTCAAAATATCACTATTTCCAATGGGAAAACAGGCAAATGTGTTTCTTTTCGTTCACATAAAGTCAGAAAAAAACAACTTATGAATCCAAATTAACATGTATTTATACTAAAGTTATACAAAAATGACTACAAAAGATGTAGGAGTGAGTAGTTTTTCAAGATTTACGATTATACTGTAACAGGTGTAATAATGCTATTTAATATGGAAATCTTTCATTGACTATAAAAAATATAAAGTACGCTATATTGTAATCGTTTTGAGTTTGTTTTGATTTTAACTTTCTGACTCTTTCGTGTTAGGAGCAAAAACCGAAAAGGGCCAGGAAGAATTAGCACAGTCGCAAGACCCCAATTCCGACAGTATGAGGAATGTTATACAAATTAAGAGGGTACCTAATTAACCTAACCCCCTTGCAAATATCAAAAGGGTTGATATCGTCTGATTTATTTTCTGTCTAAAGTGGTTCCACCTGTTTCAAAGAGAAATAGGAACCTATTTCAAACAGGCGCCATCTAAAAAAGGCTTTGATGTGGGTGCAGTGATTTGGGCACACACAGTCCAATGTGTTGCTACTAGATTGCTGCAATTAGAGATTGAAAGGGATAATGTAGTAGCTATGCCAAAATAAAAATAAATAAATACATAATCAAATACATCAATGGATAAATAAACGAATACATAAATGAATAAATGTCTATATGTATTTATTTTGACATTCTTTTATGCATTAATTAATGTAATTTTGGCATGAAATATCCCCCACAATTTAAAAAAAATATCCTTCATAACCATAAATTATAACTGAATAAGGTATACATTTAAAAAAGGCTACATTATTAGTTTTGTCCTGATACACTTGCTTTATTATTGTGTTCTATTAAATGTATTTTCCCTTTTTTCTCTGTATCTCCTGAAACACTCGCCTGTTTTTTTTTTCTGCCTTTACTACCTTTCCATTGATTGAAATCCTGAAATTATTCATTTGCATCATTAACATATAGGTTTTAACGTTCGGCGCAAGAGTCGGGTTAAATTAGGAGAGGTTGCGGACTGTCGGAAGAGATTTTTGATATTCAGGGTCTAAAAGCCTGCGCTGTTTTTTGTTTGTAATGTTTCAAGTTAGAATAAGACACTATTTACATCAACAGAATGTATAACTTTGTCCATTATTTTGTGCTTCTACACAATGAATTCTGCACTGTAGATGATCTGACTTTAGAATGAAGTTTAGCGCTTGAGCTGCTTGCGTAATATTTAGGCAACTCCCACTGTCTAATTTTAGAATCGCATCCCAGCCAACTAAAGCGTTGATGGAAAACAGAAAGCAACCTCAAGAACCGTCGCGTGGAGTTACTCCTGTCACATTACGCAGAACCAACCCGGTCATTGAACCTAACAAGTTCCCAATCTTATTTATGTATTTATTACAAATTCGTTTAAGGTTTCGTTCGTCTCGTGTCTGTGCTAAAACCAGCACCATGGAAAGCAGCCCTCATGTGTAGTGCAATGTGAAAAGTTTCTAAATTTAGAAATCAAAGCCGGTGCAGTATTTATACCAGTCTTTCAGTATTTAAAACATAAATTACTATAATACATAATAGCACGTCCATACAGAAAACACTTCCTAATTTAACAGCCAGACACCTAAGTATCGGTCTCCATAACAATAATTATTGCTGCAAGTCAGCAGGGTACATACTAGTGTAAAAGGCAGCTGCTCTCACGTGCGCTCTTTAGCTAGTTTTTCCTTAATAGTAAAATGCAATTTAAGTGTCTGAAGCAGCACACATTCACACGTTATTTGTCTGCCATTACTATGCATCTATATTGATTTTCTTCCTATTAAATGATTATTAAGGAATCGCACCAGCGCAAAATCCTACCTGCAGCAACAGTTTCACTCTTTCTATAGGGGCCACAGCTGTCTTGGAAATTGCTGCAGCAACACCACCGGCCAGGAAATCCTTCAGAAAGCTAATTACTTGGTCACTCATTCTGAATCAAATGTATCCAAATCTGCCTCTTCAAAAATAAAGCTCAAACTTAACAGTTCCCTTCTCCACCCAGTTGTTCGCTTGCAACTTAATTCCCCTTCGAATGGACGATGGCTTTTCTTCTTTCTTAATATACAGTCTGTCTATCGCGAGACGGGGGCTGGGGGGAACCAAATGGTCAACTTCAGATTGGTGCGGCTAAATAAATTTCCCAGGTCACAGTTCATTCCAAACGCCATACTTATTAAAGTTTGTTAAATGGTGTATCGGGGACGTTTAAAGGGCAAATTAAAGTTATCTTGCCCTCGCTGCACCTCTGCACATCATGTACTAACTCCACCGAGTTCACGTGAAGGCGAACAAAAGGGGGAAGCCTGGACTGCACCCACGAGACTCAACGTTTAAAAGTACCGCATAATTAAGAAAGAACGTCTTAACATTATCAGAAATAAAAGTAAAAAAGCAGAACAAAATCAATTTATTTTAAACTTGTCATATTCCATTTTAATGTTAGTGTAGACAAGATAATTGATGTTGGAAATACGCAGCTTGTCAGTCACTATGTGAAACCGGTAAATATGTCAAATAAATGCCAAACAATGGTGCGTTCTAGTTTTGCCCTTGGGGCGAAATTGAATTAGTATTATAGTTATAGTCTACCCAAATTTCTTTGCCTTTTAGAGTATTTAATAAATCATTTGTATGTTTTTGAACACTACTCAAATGTCATTGGTGTCAAAAACTGTGTTCAATGTCAAAGGTGAAAGTAAGTTTAATTTATTACCGGTGTAGTGTTATTTTTAGGTATGGGGTAAAATGTGGTACACAGCTCACTGCGCTTGCTCATGCCTAAACAATGCCTGAGCAACTTCCGCTGAGAACGTAGGGAAGCTGTTGGCCCATTCAAATCTGGTAAGTTATGTTGTTTTCGGTCTTTTACATCTTTTTAAATGAAATGTATTATAGTTCCCTGTCTTTTACATCGTTGTTAATGTAATATATCATATTTTACCAACATTCAGAAAATAGTAAGCAACTACTGATCATATGCAATACATTGGCTCTTTTACATTTTTTTTTTTGTGCAACTTTACAGTGCTCATTTTGTATTGTTTGTTGTGAATAGTTTTTTTTTTTTCTTTTTAGAGAAATTGATTGTCTGTTTCCAGGCAATCAAGTTTGCAAAAAAGTTAATGGTAAAGGTACCTCTGATTGATAATGGGAAAACAAACATCAGATCACAATTGATTGTCTATGTACCAAAATCTGACAAGATACCACTTTCTGATACCACCCAGATCAGGATTTTGTGTGTGTACCACATTCCGACGATGTTCCACTTACTAACACTATACACTGGTACTGTCATTAGCGTGACAGCAGCTCAGCTCTGGCAGGTGGTGGCCAGGGGAGTTCCAAGACGAACCTCCTCAGTAGTTGGAGGCGGATTCAAGCAGGGTTCCCATCTCACTGATGGAGGCTTCTCTGACAGAGGCGGCCAGCTCTGGGGTGGATGGCAAGGAGGATCCCAACTCTGGCTGACTGGGAAAGCGGCACTGTGATCTGCTGTTTAGAGATCCCTCTCTCTCAGCTCTCCAGAGCACTTCACTCTGGGCCCTGCCTGCTCTCGACTGGCGCGTCAGCCTCCGGAGATCCTGGCTCCCTCAGGTCCAGTGGTGTGTCCTGTTCTCCATTCATGTCCAGCAGTGTACGGTCCATAATCCCACTTCTACACCAATGTAGCGTTGTGTGGAAATGAATAAGGTTCACATAGGATTTGCGGGTTCTCAAACTCATATTATTAAACTGGGACTCATGTGGTACAAATACAGCTGGTCAGCCTAGTGCTACTCAGACTGTGACAAAATAATAAAAACAGAATAAAATTAAGTCCCAAAACACACTGTTGTGGCCATGTGCTACAGCCACTAAGTGCAGTCTCTGGTCCTTTCTAGTCCTGCTTCTCTTTTGCTGTTTCCTTTGGCTTCTTCTGCCCTCTTTCTCTCGCTTTCCAACTTGTGTCTCTCCCTCGTTCTCCAGCTTGTCTCTCCCTCATTCTCCAAGTTGTCTCTCTCTTGTTCTCCAGCACTTTGTCTCAGCCACATATTCTGTCTCAGCAGCACTCTCTGATTCAACTGCACTTTCTGTCTCAGCCACACTTTCTGTCTCGGCAGCACTCTGTCTCAGCAGCACTCTCTGTCTTAGCATGCACTCTGTCTCAGCTGCACTCTCTCTCAACAGTACTTTCTGTCTTAGCAGCACTCTCTGTCTCAGCCACCCTTTCTGTCTCAGCTGCACTCTCTGTCTCAGCAGGACTGTATGTCTCAGCCACATATTCTGTCTCAGCACCACTCTGTCTCTGCAGCACTCTGTTTCAGCAGCACTCTCTGTCTCAGCCACACTCTGTCTCAGTAGCACTCTCTGTCTCAGCCACGCTTTCTGTCTCAGCAGCACTCTATGTCTCAGCCACCCTTTCTGTCTCAACAGCACTTTCTGTCTCAGCGGCACTCTGTCTCTGCAGCACTCTCTGTATCAACTGCACTTTCTTTCTCAGCAGCACTCTCTGTCTCAGCCACACTTTCTGTCTCAGCAGCACTCTCTTTCTCAGCCACACTTCCTGTCTCAGCAGCATTGTTTGTCTCAGCCACACTTTCTGTCTTAGCATGCACTCTGTCTCAGCCGCACTCTCAACAGCACTTTCTGTCTCAGCAGCACTCTCTGTCTAAGCCACCCTTTCTGTCTCAGCAGGACTGCATGTCTCAACAGCACTGTCTGTCTCAACCGCACATTCTGTCTCAGTGGCACTTTCTGTCTCAGCAGCACTTTCTGTCTCAGCAGTACTCTCTATCCCAGCAGCACTCTCTGCATCAGCCACACTTTCTGTCTCAGCCACACTTTCTGTCTCAGCAGCACTGTCTGTCTCAGCAGCACTCTCTTTCTCAGCCACACTTTCTGTCTTAGCATGCACTGTGTCTCAGCCACCCTTTCTGTCTCAGCAGGACTGTATGTCTCAACAGCACGTTCTGTCTGAGCTGCACTCTCTGTCTCAGCAGCACTCTCTATCCCAGCAGCATTCTCTGCATCAGCCACACTTTCTGTCTCAGCCACACTTTCTGTCTCAGCAGCATTCTCTGAGCCACACTCTGTCTCAGCCGCACTTTCAATCTCAGCCACACTTTCTGTCTCAGCAGGATTCTCTGTCTCAGCTGCACTTTCTGTCTCAACCGCACTCTTTGTCTCAGTAGCACTC
The DNA here is from genome assembly GCF_017654505.1 of Polyodon spathula. Lineage (NCBI taxonomy): Eukaryota > Metazoa > Chordata > Actinopteri > Acipenseriformes > Polyodontidae > Polyodon > Polyodon spathula. The sequence continues at coordinate 49,848,460 of NC_054535.1, read as the reverse complement.
TCTGTCTCAGTCGCTCTTTCTGTCTCAGCAGAACTCTCTGTCTCAGCAGCACTCTCTGTCTCAGCCACACTTTCTGTCTCAGTCACACTTTCTGTCTCAGCAGCACTCTTTGTCTCAGCAGGACTTTATGTCTCAACAGCACTTTCTGTCTCAGCAGGACTCTCTGTCTCAGCCGCACTTTCTTTCTCAGCAGCAGTCTCTGTCTCAGCAGCGCTCTCTGTCTCAGTCACACTTTCTGTCTCAGCAGCACTCTGTGTCAACAGGACTCTCTGTCTCAGCAGCACTGTCTATCTCAACCGCACTTTGTCTGAGCTGCACTCTCTGTCTCAGCAGCACTCTGTCTCAGTCACACTTTCTGTCTCAGCAGCACTTTCTCTCTCAGCTGCGCTCTCTGTCTCAGCAGACACTGTTGCAACTGAGGACATTGGTGCGGCAAGCCAAGCCCCTGATTGGTGGCAATTCTCCCGTCTCTGACATCCCTGAACACCTGCTGCACTGAGCTGTTGACCCTGGGCCAGAACCTTCTTGAACCGTAGACCCAGGTTCATTACAATATGTACCTGTAAATATGAATGGAATGTTTAATCATATTCCCAGAAGAATTAAATGTTGTTTTCTGTGATGTCTGTTGTCAGTGGAATGACCGTACAAACACACTATTTGCAAGACCATTGCTATATTACGTCTTCCTCGTTATATAGACAAATATTATCTCACATATATTGCTGCTCCTGTCATAAACAGCCTCTGTACGGCTTCGCACCATAGACCCCTCCTCTCACATCACACTCACACATGAATCAATAAACGATAGTACAGGTTACCACAGTAATTCCCCACAACAACTAATTCCTTTAAAATGTAACACAATAAAACCAGTGTTTAATTAAATAACAAACTTTCCAATGAACTGAAGCGATAGAGATTTAGCTTCTGCTGCTTGGCAGCCCTTTTTTATGATAAATAACTGCATATATTGTATGCATATTAATAATTAAACACAACATCCAAATAGGCTACAACTGAAACTGGCGCTGCAGTATCAAGCGATCTGTGCTTAGAATAACATTGATTGGTTCCTCTGTCAATCTTACCATACATTGACCAACGAGAGTCAGCAAGAATTTTATTTATTTATTATGTTTTTTTTTTGCTTTGCTCGGTAACCCGTTTTACATGACATAAGCCAAAACAGAAAAACTGGAGCCCTGTTAAAATAGTTTTATTTATTTCTTCTTCTTCTTCTTCTTCTTCTTCTTCTTCTTCTTCTTCTTCTTCTTCTTCTTCTTCTTCTTTATTGTTTTACTTGTCGACATCTAGAAACCTCTACAATTATTTGGGCAATTAAAAAAAAACAAAAAACAAAATCTTTAAAACTATTTGGGCAATTAAAATGAAATGTAAATCCTGTCAATTATTTGGGCAATTAAAAAAAGAAAAAAATGTGTGGCAGCACAACTGAACTTTGCTAGTTTAAATTATTTGACAGGGGCCATTCTTAACAGGATCCAACAAATAAGTAGGCGGGACAAAAAAGTGAGACGGGGACAACTGAAACAGGTATTGCGCATGCCTATTGACGGGGGGAGGGGTGTGTGTGCATTGTTCGGAGGATTGCATTTTCTGGTGTCAGATACAGTCGTTCCCAGTGTACCTCTGTCAATGTCAATGTCAATATAAATACTGTTATAGTGCTGTATGTGGAGTGACCACAGCCTCTTATGTGGTTCCTCTTAAAAGAGTTTAAGTATGTGTTCCTTCCTGCATCTCATAAGAGGGTCACACTATATTATCAATGGTTGAAAGTTATTTGTTGTCAGCGTGGGTTGCTCAATCTATAATAGATACCTTACTGTGCATGGAACGATATTCTCCTTAAAACCTTTAAAGGGGTTATAGTTTGTCTGCTGATTTGCTTATCGTGTGATATCACAGCGATAACGCATGAAAACGTGATTTAGAAGTCGGGTCTCATGCGTGGGGTAACGCACATCAAATAGCAAATCATGCGCCCAGCCAATCAAAGTATAGTGGGGGGAGTAAGGTTGCAACTAATAAGTATTCAACATTCCCTTTAAGAGGAATTTTTTAGCAGTCTGTGGCGGGCAGTGAACACTTACTTAGTTTCACAGGTATTTATAGTCGACCATGTAATTCGCGAAGTTTAGACCTGGTTTTCACATGTTTTCTGAAAGCAAACACTAACACTGTTGACGGTTTGCTAAATCGCTACATTTGTATTTAAACGAGGACAACCCCCAAGTTCATGCCATGTCAAGCGCTGACGCTAACTTATCGAGTGGGCACAAAAACACGGCTTGCTAAATCACATATGTGGGCAAAGTCTGTTTGCCCACATGTGCGATGGATTCTGGTGGGCTAGTGTAAGCAAAAAAAAAAAAAAAAAAAAAACATTTCAAATATTATTACAGCAATACATCTTAATAATACTCACATTGTCTTGCAAAGACAACATGAACATAAAAACATAAGAAAGTTTACAAACGAGAGGAGGCCATTCAGCCCATCTTGCTCGTTTGGTTGTTAGTAGTTTTTTGATCCCAGAATCTCATCAAGCAGCTTCTTGAAGGATCCCAGGGTGTCAGATTCAACAACATTACTGGGGAGTTGGTTCCAAACCCTCACGATTCTCTGTGTAAAAAAGTGCCTGTTTCTGTTCTGAATGCCCCTTTATCTAATCCCCATTTGTGACCCCTGGTCCTTGTTTCTTTTTTCAGGTCAAAAAAGTCCCTTGGGTCGACATTGTCAATACCTTTTAGAATTTTGAATGCTTGAATTAGGTCACCGCGTAGTCATCTTTGTTCAAGGCTGAATAGATTCAATTATTTTAGCCTGTCTGCATATTATGCCTTTTAAACCTGGAATATTTCTGGTCGCTCTTCTTTGCACTCTTTCTAGAGCAGCAATATCTTTTTTCTAGTGAGGTGACCAGACTTCCCCACATTGTCTAGTTGAAGACATTTCTGAGTGAACAAAAACTCCTAGGTCTTTTTCAAAGATTCCTTCTTCAGTTTCAGTGTCTCCCATATGATATTTATAATGCACATTTTTATTTCCTGCGTGCAGTACCTTACACTTTTCTCTATTAAATGTCATTTGCCATGTGTCTGCCCAGTTCTGAATCTTGTCTAGATCATTTTGAATGACCTTTGCTGCTGCAACAGTGTTTGCCACTCCTCCTATTTTTGTGTCGTCTGCAAATTTAGCAAGTTTGTTTACTATACTAGAATATAAATCATTAATGTAGATTAGGAATAGCAGAGGACCTAATACTGATCCCTGTGGTACTCCACTGGTTACCTCACTCCATTCTGAGGTTTCTCCTCTAATCAGTACTTTCTGTTTTCTACATGTTAACCACTCCCTAATCCATGTACATGTGTTTCCTTGAGTCCCAGCTGCATTCAGTTTGAGAATGAATCTTTTATGCAGAACTTTGTCAAAAGCTTTCTGGAAATCTAAATAAACCATGTCATTTGCTTTGCAATTATCCATTATCGATGTTGCACCCTCAAAAAAAATGATGAGGTACCCTCCTTCTAAGAATAATATACTCATGGATTCTCGATTATAGTAAATGTTAAAGCTCTACATTAACCCTAAACTATATTTTTACAATGTTACTCTATATAGACAACTGCATTCAATACATTTTGTAACCCAGTTGAAGTCAATTAAGAACATGATTACACATTTTGCCAAGTAGGCTTACAAAGCTGCAGCTAAATATTTTTAAGGTGTAATAACAATCACAACATTACCATTTATTATGGTTTTACTATTGTTTTTGTTTCCTTTTTTCAATCATTATCTGACGTCAGTTCTCTTGCCACAGTGCTATAAGTTAACTCCCTGTGTTGCAGGTAATAGGACCCTATTTGAGTGCTACAGTTGCATTCCAAAACGTCACTTACATTACCTCCACCGGCAGTTGAAAAAATACCTTTACAACACATCACAATCATAGAAGCTCTCTTAACTGGCACCCTTCCTTTATCAAAGCTGGGATATTTGCCATCTGTAAATACTGTGTTTCCATCTTCTCTTTAGGAGTACTGTGTCTTTTGAAGTCAGTTATATTACAGTGTATTTTCATGCGCGCACCAGAAATCTGCCCACGGTGATAGACTCCCTGCTTAACTCATACCAGCGCTCAGATTTCTTCAGTATTAGCAGCTGTTTGTGTATCAAGTGGATACAACATCATATTAATGTGTGAAGTACTTGTCAAGCCGATCTCACTCAAAACAGTACCTCCCCACTGTGACAGGCTCATTCTTTCATTAAGATAAGCAATGTTGTTTGAGTGAGAGGGGATTTGGGCACTTTCTGTTGCCTATAGCAACCTCACACTGTTGAACAGAACGAAACAACACAAGGCGGAACAGATTGCCGACACTAAAAGTTCATTTCACTGTCTAACGGAATGCTGCTGTCTGTCATGTTTGTAAAATATGGTAACAAATAAATAGATTCTTATCAAACAAAAGCGACATACCATCATCATAAAGTGCTTTACAATATACAATAAAAAAACAAAGCATAGCCTAATACATTAAATACAAGGCTAGGATGTGAATTCTAAAACATTGTGGATGCGTATGTGTGGCAAAGTGGCTAGTGGAGGGGAACAGGTGTAGCGGTGATGTGATGCAGGAGTGACAGGCAGACAACAGTTTCCAGTGGAAAGGTGCTTTTATTTATCATCCAGGTCTAGTGACTGTAAAATAATAAATCCCCGGTTATACACAACAATGTGTAAAGCGCAGGGATAACAAAGCAGGGCACAGTCCCGAACAAAAACAAACACACTGTCACCAGTCCTGGGTGAGTGCAGACGTGCTTGTGGTGGGTGAAGACACTGTATTTTGTGACAGTTCTGTGCAGTGGTGATCCGGATTGTGCTGACCCTGGTCGACAGCTCCGGATAGGTGAGTTAACTGTCTGGTGGTGCAAAACACAGACAATTACAAAACAGACAAAACACAAAACACAATACGCTCTTCTCTCGGTCCTTCTCTCTGCTGAGCTTTTACCCAAACGAAGGAAAAGATCAGCGTTACCCTGGCCCCTATATGTAATCCCGCATGATATCTAGGTAAACGGTTGCAGCTGCCTTATTACTTGCAGCTGCCTCTCGTTTACCTTTCAAATCAATACGGTCTTACAACAGAGTCTCGCTTCTTTCCAGGCTGACCCACTTCCCTGACCCGGAAACGAACTGTCAGGCCAGCCCTTCCAGATACTTCTCCTCTCGTTCTTTAGCGCCCTCACAGGTCGGGAGGAAGATTCATCACCAGAACTCGTATTTCTGTCACAGTATGTTATATAGAATCATAAGAAGATACAGTGAAAGATCAGAAGTAGCAGAGAGATAACAGATATCAGGCTTAAAGAGCTTGGAAAGTAAAAGAACAAGTGGGTCTTGAGAGTTGATTCCTCGTGAGTGATGGTGGGAGCATCACGCACCAAAGCTGGGGAGAGTTCCAGAGAGTCGTTATATATTAAGTTATATAGTGACTTAAACAAACAAATACAAAAATAAATACAGTATTAAAACAGAAACATATCTAAATTCTGACTGCAGCAGGAATTGCTGCTCTTCTTCCCTTGGTTGCTTCTTGCCAATTGTCAGCTATCCAACACCCGCTGTTGAGGGTCGGAGATCCCGATACCATCTTCCTTCAAGGTTTTCTCGAGAGCCAGCAGAAAAAAAAAAAACAGAGAAAGCGACGCTGAGCAGGGAAGACCACTTGCATACTAGGAGAGGCACGACACTTTATATCGGAGCCAGTCTTCAAAAAGTTGTAGAGCTTTCACCGGGCTACCTATCTTTGGTAAGTATTCAGCACGGAGAATCCACTTAAATGAATGGCACTGAATGAATGAATGAATGATGATGATGATTGCAATTGCAATTGCAAATGATTTATGACCGTGAAGGGCTCTCAGGGAAATATAAATTTGGCCGGAGGTCTTGTCCGCGGGTGCCTGACGGCTACCTGCGCGAGGCGGGCTGGAAATACATGAACAGTTATGCATCCCAGTGCTGCAGATAGGACGTGGCTATGAGCCACCTCCCCCCAGGATGAGGCATGCTGCGAGGTGGTGGCTAGGGAGGATGGAGGCCAAAACAAAAAGAAGCGACAAGAATTAATAGAACAGAGCTTTTATGCACTTGCTGATGACGTATTGGTTAGCGGGCAGATTCTTCTTCCGGAAAAGCAACAAAGTTTACAATTCCTCACGGACAATCCGCTTAAATGATTTCAGATGTTTTATGACAGTGAAGGGCGCTTGGGGCCCATTGACTGTGGGGCGCTCAGGGCCTGAGTGAAAGATAAATTTGGCATGAGGCCTCGTCCGCAGGTGCCCAACGGCTACCTGCGCGAGGCCGGCTGGAAATACATGAACAGTCACATGCATCCCAGTGCCACAGATAAGAAGTGGCTGTAGCCACCTCTCCCCGAAAAGACGAGGCCGCCAAACCATGAATGCATAATAATAAATAATTAACGCACTACACAGTGGCACTCTGACACCTAACATCCAAATGTTGAATTTAATGAAAAACGGCAGGTGAGACACGGCCTGTCCCCCATAGCATGACTGCACTGAGGGAGAGTCCAGCCTCTCACCCAACCAGGCACCCTGCAGAACTACTAAATACAAACCGCTCCTCACTCAGGTGAGGAAAAACCCCCTACTCACATTTTTTTTTTTAGGGGAAACCTCAGGAAATCCATGGCTGAAGGCAGCCCTTCCTCCAGACTCTAAGCGGTTAACTCCCGTTTCGGCTTCCCAGCGCTTGACTGAGCAGCCGAAACAAAAAGAAGCGACAAGAAAGAATAATACACAGAGCTTTTATGCGCTTGATGAAGATGTATTGGATAGGGGCGGATTCTCCTTCTAGAACAGCAATGAGTTTACAAATCTGGCACATTTTGTATATTAAAGTATACAGACTAGTAATGTATTGAATAACTGAGCACACTTATAATAAAGGACACATTTAAAAGCCACTTTCTTTAAATAGAAACAGATTGGTGGTAACTTATCGACTTTTTCCTCAGTGGGTTGGTTTATAGTTTATTTTGTGTTTAAATAAACAATCTTCTTCTTTGTCATTGTCTCTAAAGATAGTGGCTTCTACTACTTTGTTTTGTTTTTGATGTTTCAACCGAGGCTCGAGGTTTGAACCAATCGGCTGGATTCATAAATCCTTCTACTCTTATTTTATTGGCACTGTATTTTATAGAGTCTTAATGGTGTAATTCAAAATACTTCAGAGGCGGTATTTATAGTTTATATGCTGAGTTGCACCCATGTTGTTCAATTAGCTCTTATCGGCACAGTCATTAAACCTTATTGACAATAAACTTATCGAATAGTCGTGGGTTATTTAAACACAGTTGAAACTATTGTAAATTTGGAAGTATGTGGGTTTTTGAATACCAGTTGGTATGTTGGTTTAAAGTAATTATTATAAAAGTTATGAATCATTGTGGTCTTTTCAGATTGGTGGTTTGAGGAGCGAAACAAAGTAAAATGGAGAGCCTTCTGAGTTCTGCACTGTGATCATTTCACACCTTAAACAGCGCATTTTTTAAATTCACAGCCCCCCCCCCCCCCCCCCCCCCCAAAAAAAAAAAACTAAACGACGGGATGCTTATTGCTATAGAAAGTTTTGTTCAAGCGCATAACTGCTTCAACTTGTATAAGTCATGCAGGTTTTAGTGAAACAGTACGCTGCAATTGGTTTGTCTATCATTTTCGTTGGCAAGCAACATGGTTCATGTTCTGTGGCTAGCCTACAGCCTGAGGGAGACTTACGCCACCTGCACAGACTTATTTTTAATTGAAATGTTTTGGCAATTATCACCATGTTGATACAGAGGCAAACAGACATGTATTTTTACATGATAAGATAAACTGCCAATGTGGGTTAGTAGAAATCTATCGAGCCATACAACGTTTCCAAAATTAACCACCTTTAGAAAAAAAAATAAAATACAGACATCATTGGTTTTATAGTTTGTTAACATAACCTGGCATAAGATATTTGGAGCAGAAGGCACACACGTTCCCTCACGAACTGAACACTCCTGTTAAAAGCAGAAAAGAATGTCGACTTCTGTGAGCGTTCGTATTGCTCAAGAGAACTTTTGCTAGGTGAGCCTTTCTGTACCACAACATAGCATTTTCTAAAGTGAAGTGTAAAACACAAGCAATGAACCAAAAGATACCAGTGAGAATACTGATAGTGCTGAAGTAAGAATACAGATTTTAACAAAATAAAGCACTACAAACAAGACAGGGGGCGAAATACCAGCTTAGTAGGTGTGAAAAAAAGAGGTTCAATAGGATTCTACATTTCTGCTGTCACAGAAGGATTTTATCTATGCATGGAACCAAAAAAGCACAATATAAATACTAGTAATATAAGCTGTGATAAAGTTAACTTTATTATTGTACCAAACCACTAAGTGTCGCTGTTTCTCTATTTCTAGATTATTTATTTATTTAATAGCAGCATATTTAGTCTTTTTAGGGGATGTGAAGCAATCTGGTATCGTACACTTTTATGCAAATCTTATCAATTATTTTTAATAATACATTGGATAAAGAAGATATCGTCACCACCATATGTTTTGTTATGGGGAAAATCTATTCAATTTGAGCTACTGCTTGTAAAGTTTCAAAGTTTCTACCAATATCCCAATTAAATTAACTTTCTGTCTTTGTCATAGCGTTACAGAAACACTGGGATGAAAATCAGTAAAGCAATCCATATCAACAAGCTTTCAATTGCAAAAACAACAGAATTTTGGTCTGCAGTCTCAGCTGATTGTATTTCCTATGAACGACAGGTCAACAAGCTGATATTGGAAACCAGGCAGACAGCAAGCACAGTGTCTCACCCCAGAACTCAGCTCAGAATTGAGGAGGATGAGGTATGTTAGGGATTTAGTAGATTAAATCAAAATGAAATCCATGGTGTATGGGTGTTGAAATGAGTTATAATCTTATATAACATAATACAACTGTCCAGCTATATCATAACAGTCACAGTCACCACACAGAACAGTAAGACAGTAATTTTAGTAATTTGAAAAGAGAAATCAGACTGTCAGACTAAGATATCTTAAATGTAGGTCCGTAAAGAGAAAGTGTGCTCCAGTCTCCAGTGATCGAGGGAGAGCTGCACCAGTCTCCAGAGATAGAGGAAGACTACCGGCCACTCCCGCCTCCAGCGTGAGAGGGAGAAACCCCGCTGTCTCCAGTGTGAGAGGGAGAAGCCCCACTGTCTCAAGTGCCAGAAGGAGAAGCCCTGCTGTCTCCAGCATGAGAGGGAGAAACGCCACTGTCTCCAGCTCGAGAGAGAGAAGCCCCGCGGCCAGTGAAATCTACTGGACAACAGCCGGGCCAGCCTCAGCAGGCACTGCATTTGCATAGCCAGTTGGACATCTGCGTCCCGAGGGTCCGCTGTTGCAGTTGCCTCCTGATTCCTGGACCAGGACTTTTGGAGCTTTAAGGGGGAGATAGCTTTTGGAGCCAGGTGTGCATTGCACACTGCTACCGAGGTTTTTCATATTAACATATTTAAATAATCAATATAGCCTAATGCTCAGACTTTAGAAAATGGTTAATGCAACATTATATTGTTTAGATTGCTGGATCTCACTAAGCTGCTTCCCCTTAAGAATCCAGGAGGGGCTAGTAGAATTGCGGTCCCTGAGTTTCAGAACATGTTAAAGCAAATGGGCTTTTACATGGAAGAAGACTGACAAGCTGTGGAAGAGGTATACTGAACATCTGATCGAAGCAAAAATTGTTTTTAATTAATTATATTGGTTGGAATTAACAAAATAATAACGTAAATGATGCATGCCGTTCACTTCCATTAGATTTAGATGTTGGCCTGGTGTTAACCTATAGATGAACATTCAGTCTTAGTTACTATAAGTGCTGAAATACAGTTCCAATGAAAACGTATGAAAGATGCTGCCTGTTTGACAGCAGTGGCTTGCAGTAATTAACCCATATTGAAAATTTCAATTTCTAGTTACATTACTGTAACCTTAAAACCAAGTTAACGTTTTAATTTTAAGAGAGGATTTAGAGGTGTGATATAAAGTTTTGAACATCACAGGGACATTAACCTTAGTTTTTAGATTTTTTTTTTTTTTTTTTTTTTTTTTTTTTTTAATTATTATTCAATATAAACAAACCACATTTCAACAAGACCTTAATACCTTTCCCGATTTTATGTACATATATGATAAGGATAGACTGGAAGCTATCAAAGGTGATACTTTTCTTAAACTTGGGATTGATTTTTAGAAACAGTTCTGCAAATCATGCTGAAAATGCAGCTAGAACATCCAGGGGATCAATGAACTCGGAGTGACGAAGTCAAAATAAACAAATAAAAACATACGCGTGTGTAAAATCTGTTAACTGGTAAATTACAGTTATTGTATAAAAAAAAAACCCACCAACTCTTTATGGTTTTTCACATGCCCTAAATCCTCTAACAGAGGGCGCTCATGTACTGCAGCACTGTATAAGCACTGGTAGATTTGTCGAGAGCATTAGCTCTATTAAATAAGATACAATATGCAACATTATCATCTTTTTGTAACATTTAAAAACCAAAAAATATTTTCTATCTGGCATGTTTTTTAATATATATAGTTGTTATAGATTTATTAGGGCTGACAACTGATATACTTATCAAGTTCACAATGTGGTTTCTAATTCCCATTGATAGGCAAAGTGGCCAATTGTTTTGCCTGCTATTTGGCACTAAGCTCTTTAATGTGTTCTCTTTCACAAAGGTTCAACAGGAAGAATTGACTTGCACCTAAAGGAGGAGCATGTGAAGGTTTCCCTGGCACAATGTGGCCTTGAGAACAACAAGTCTTCATTAGACTATGTAGAGTTCTTTAAGAACGTCCTGGAGTCACCCACAAAATCCTGTCCTATCCACAACACAAGTTAGTGCTTTTAAAAAAAAAAGTTAGTTATTTAAAAAAAAAAAAATGTATTCAGTACACACATTCCTAGTCTTAAACCAGACTTCTTTTTTTTTAATGAAATTTTAAAATATGGCTGCTGGAGTGATAATACTGAGTCCTAAAAAAAAGTACAAAGCAAAAATATTTTGAAGATGAGACACACTTTCAGTAGCTTTTCTGCAGCATCCTTTTATGTGTTTTGGAAAACGGATGTGGACAGGCAAACGGCAGCTTAACCAAAGCTACATACACACTGCTAACAGATAGTGAGAAAAAATATCCTCTAACTCCCAAAGGACAGGAGCTTAACACAAGCTGCAGCTGTGTACCAAGTTTCCAAGGAAACTGCACATTGCAGCTCTGAGGTGGTTGCGTCAACATATATACAGCAAACTCTCATTTGTGCATAGCACAGCATTCTATTTTACAGCACTGTAGTTTATCATCTTAAATCATTGTCAGTTGTCAGTTAAAAATCATGATCCATATACACACCTCATTGATACCTGGCACATTTTTGATAGTTGCATTGGTGCAGAAACTTGAGCTATACATTATTGTCTTTTATCTGCTACTACAGTAATTAGCACAGACAACTGGTGCTCTTCACAAAGTTCTATATATATATATATATATATATATATATATATATGATATATATATATATATATATATATATATATATCTATATTGATATATATATACGATATCTATAATATAGACACATTCTGTTTTGCTATGTAACTGTGTAGTTGAACTGTTCATTATCTTTCACTGCAAATGTTAAGAGTGTGTATTTTTTTTGTAATGCAGGATTGAGGTGCCGTAATATTTAAGCAAGTTTTTATTTGTTTATATTATTAAATCACTGACTTTTTTTTTTTTTTTTTACAGATTCAATCAAGGTGAAAACATTAGCCTGACTTCTTCAGTTACTGCAATAGAGGCAAAATTAACAAATATGTTTCAGTCTGAATTTTAGTCTCTTTTAGTTACATTTCAGTATGTTCACCATTCTTAATATTTGGGTAGAATTAATTAACCCTGTGATGGTGTAGCCCCCGCCCCTGGGTGTATTTGGTTTATTTTGTATAGTTTAGGTTATGTAGCACAAGTGAGTTCATGTATATTTCTACGTGGGCAAAAATAATGCACAAATAGTTCACGTTCAGATTGTGTCTGGACTCAGCTGAATGACTGATTAGCAATTGAGTCCCAGCACAGCTGCATGAGAGAGAGAGAGAGAGAGAGAGAGAGAGAGAGAGAGAGAGAGAGAGAGAGAATATAAGGATAAAATATAACAACTGCTACTTGTGCTGGAAAGACCAGCAAGTTACTTGTGTGGCGTTTGTTCACTGTTTGTTTTGTATGTTTCTTTTGGCCATCGTGCCGTTTTCTTTTGTATACGTGTTTGTCTTTTGTTCAGCCTTTTTATTTACAACAAATCTGCTCAGCAGCGTATTCACTCACCGCACCGTGTCTCTGTACTTCCTGGTCTGATGTTACCTACAAGCCATCCTTACCACAAACCCTTATCTTTTCTTTTAAGTTTACTAATTTGTTTATAACAAAGTTCGAATTTGTGCAGGTTTCAGTACAGCAAAAACTATTAGCTTTCCTTCTAGCATTGCTTCATCACAGAGAAAAAATCAACTTTCCTCCAAATCCTCTCCACAACACATTTTTACAGTGTTTTCTATAAATCTTTTTTTTTTTTTTTTTAATAATACAAAGACGAACAGCTAAAATAATATAATAAATAAAATGTGTAACACATAGAAATATGTGATCTTGAAAAAAAAAAAGTAACCATGAACAATATTATTTCTTGTTGGGATTAATTTCTTACCATAAGAAATAACATTATTGTTTCGATTTGTAAACTTCTTTCTCAGATCCATTGTGAAATCAGCTGACAGCACATTAATCAAAGCTGCTTCTGTATAAACTATAGTCACTATCTGTAGAGAAAGAATACTAACTGAGCTCTGTTTGCAGTTGTCAGTGCCAAAAGCATAGTGTTGAATCTGTTGAAAAACAACAGTTGTTCAAAGAAAAGTTTAACAAAGTGAAGGATTCGCTCAAATTACAAATACAGTACCATGGTACTGAAGAACATTAGCTTCAAGAATAAGTAGCAGGGTTCTGAAAAATACAACGTTATGCATATGGGTGAGTGTAACTTAAATCACATATTTTTTTCCTAGATTTAATGAAAAATAATCAGATTTAGCTTAACAGAGAAATGTAAACAAAAAAAGTTTTGTAATGTGTACTTTTAGGTATAATTTATAAATATTGAAAAAGCATATCACAAATTCAACATTTAAACTCAATATGCCAATTAAATCCAGAAAAAAATGCTTCTGTCTTTAATCTTTTTTTTTTTTTTTTTTTTTTTTTTTTTTTTTTTTTATACTTGGCGAGTCAACATTTAGCTGACACATTAAATCTGGGAGTTTAACAAATAAATCAGAGAAAAATACATGGAACTTAAATGTTTATTTTACACTTGACAGCCAACATTTAACTAACGGATAAATCTGAAATACATGATTTTTTAGCGTAAGTTAAATCTTTGTCATTCGCAATTAAATCTGAAAAAATAAATCTGGAAAAATATTGATTTTTTTTGCTAAATAAATATTTATTTTGCAAGGCAAATCTGAACCTAACATGCAAATGAGTACCCGGCCATTTAAGCATTTGATGTAGGCATTCCATGCACAGAGGAGGCAGGAGGTGGGGAAGTGGCGGAGAGCAATGCTGCCAACTGGGCAAATTTTCATTCCGTTTTGCGGGCAAACATGATGGTAGGCGGGTTGTCTATTTTTGGGTGTTCTTTCACAAAACGCCGGTTTTAATACAGGATGATCAAATCAGAATCAGAGTAAGGACAGACACAGCCCCTCTCCCCCGCTTAAATGGACAGGTACTTATTAGCATGTTAGCTTCAGATTTAGCTTGGAAAATTAAGATTTATTTGGCAAAAAACTAATTCATTTTTCCAGATACATTTTTTCAGGTTCAATTGCTTACGATTTAACTTAATATATCTGTTAGCTAAATGTTGGCTGTCAAGTGTAAAATTAAGATTTAAGTTCCATGTATTTTTCTCTGATTTATTTGTCAAATTCACAGATTTAATATGTCAGTTAAATGTTGACTCACCAAGTGTAAAAAAAAAAAAAAAAACATTTAAAGACTGAAGCATGTTTTTTCCTGATTTAATTGGCATATTGACCTTAAATGTTGAATTTGTGATATGTGTTTTCAATAATTATAAATTATATCTGAAACTACACATTTGAATAGTTTTAAATATATTTCTGTAACATTTATGTATTGAGCTAAATCTGGGGGAAAAAAGTAAAACATTTTTTGGTTAAATTTGGGAAAAATTACGTGATATAAGTTAAATCTGGAAAAAAAAAATAACTGGCAAATATTTGTGCTTTTTCTTTTTACATTAAGCGTTGCATATATACGTCCCTACGTGTTGCTACAACTGTTTAAATAATGTAATTTTTCTTTTCATTGTTAACATCCTGACAACTTTTTACACTTATAACTTTAAAGTCTGTTTCAAAACTTTTTTTTTCAAAATGTCTGCCCTAGCGCACTGGGGTTTGAGGTCTGTCCTCTAAAACATAGCGAATGCTCTGGCTTTTCAGTTCCGTACCACATCATGGATTTTTACTGCTGTGTTACCTGATTGACAATGCAGTCAAAAGAGCTTTGAAACAGACTTTAAAGATATAAGTGTAAAAAGTTGTCAGGAAAATTACAGATACTTTATTTAAACAGTTGTAGCAACACATGGGGATGTATAATGCTAGATTTTCAGAACCCCACTACTTACTCTTCAATGCTTCAGTTAATATAGTTTTCTGATCAAGTCTTTTTGTTTTTTTTTTTACTTCAGATAAAATAGTTTTTATGATATGTGTCAATGATGCTATCTTGCTGTAGCATTGACAAGCTAGACAGGGATATCATCAATCAACCAGAATTTCGAGCAACAATTGAGGGCAGGTATGGAACTGCCTAATACATTGAGTTTTTTACTGGTAGTGATGGAATGGCTAGTTTGTTTGTTTACATACTCTAAACATGTTACTAAGGTTTATCATGTTAATCTGATAATAGGATTGTTAACCCAATTCAGGGCTAATGCTCCAAAGAATAATGAGGGGTGGGGGGTCTAGTTGTAAAATACTTTACCTAGGAATAAGTGATACTTTACTTTAACAATACTTTACCACATTTGTGATTATTGTGTCTGCAGTTAGTACAATTGTATTATAGTTATGATTTGTGGGCCGATATTCACAGTCCTTTATTTCATGTTTTTGAGACAGTTGGTGGTAAACTTAGTAATCTAGGGTTTAAGTGTTGATTTCAAAACTAGTTTTGAGACACATGATTAAGGTTTAATGAACACCAAAAACAGCCTTTTATTAGACTGTGCGCTCTGTGAATAGGACCCTATAAAGCAGTGGTTTTCAACTTGGGATAGGCTTCCAACCGGTACACAGCAGCAGTTGTCTTTATATGACGATGTGATTGCCCAACCACAATACTGCCTTAATCACGCCATCATTATGTGTTTGTACCACTGAACCACCTACAAATAAAGGGATTTGGAGCAAGTCTGAGAAGTTATGGCGAGAGGTATTTCTTGTGAACTTTCAAAGTTAGTGATGGGGAACCAAAGCAGCCACTCTGAGTTGTTTGTGGTGAACGCTTGTCAAATAATTAGATGAAGCCGTCACAACTTGGAGACAAAAAAAGCAAAGCAGTTGTAATTTAAGATTGCACATCGTTACTGGTACACCTGATGGTCCCTGTTGTAGACACTGGTGAAGAGGTTGAAGACCGCTGCTATAGAGCACAAATGTGAATTCATTATAATGCTGAATGTTGATGTTTCTTATTGTCAGCACAAGGATGCCAGATAAAGAATTAGCTAAAAAAAGAACAGACTCAAGGTAGCACATTATTCTTTGAAACACCTGCCACCTTTAGCACACACTTTTATGTCAATGGTCCATCCTTCGTATGACAGAATAAAACTGTTATACAAATTGCATTCTGATGTGTAGTCTTTAAAATATTAGGGTCGCTTCACTGGCTGCTGCTTGAACAATTTAAAGACCTTGTAGAATGGCTGCCATTGATGTCCTATTGACAGTATTGCATTTTCTTTTCAAGCCCTGTAAAGTATCTTTCGAGACTGGAATCATGTTGCTGCTAAGATTTATCTCACACTAACCTTTTTTTTTTTTTTTAATAAAACTCTTTCACGAAATCTCAACCATTATTTTGTGCTTACAGTTAGTCACTATTCAAATACCTTTAAATGTAATATTTCATTATAAATGTGCGTTAGTATTTCAATGACCATATATATTTATTTTCTTAATTAATGTTATATAAACTACCCTACCTTTTAGTAACATTAGTATTGGGACACCCTGTTCCCCAGTACTGTAACAATATTGGTTTATGGGTAGTTTATGTATTAATTTATCGAAATATTTTTTATCCTGGTTAATAAATTAAATTAAGGCATTACAACGTTTTACAAACTTACATAACAGCTCATAAAGCAGCCCCCATTATTAGCAGTCTTCTGTGTCCTATCAGAAGCCACTGACTGCTAGAGGCAGTACATGCTACTAACACAATGTTCCGTAGCTGTTAGGTTTCTTATTTGAAAGTTATTGTTAAAAAAGATTGTAACAGCATTGGAATCAGTACAAGCTACTCTACTTTTTCCTTCAGCAAATGTGAAATGTTAAAGTTTCAGCCCCTCCTTGGGTCCAAACATAATAAATATGAATCTGAGAGTCCAGGGACACACTAAATCTGCAGGAAGATGGGGGGGTTTTTGTTTCCTTGGTATTAAAGGCAGACATTGATTGAGTGGTAGACGTTCTTTCTTTGGGGACGCTTGGCTATCAAAAGCCTGATTAGCATCTGATAGTCATGTGTGGTGCTCTCGCTCTTGAGGTCTGAGGCCATGACAAAGAGTTAACCACCAGCATATGCTGAGAGCATTGTGGGCCACGCTGACCCTGTACTGAACTCGGCTGGTGGAGTAGCTGTACTAATTGTGCTGCTGCTGCCTGTCCTTATCAGGTTCAGTCTAGAGATCACTGATGAGGAGTTTGAACAGCTGCTGGATACTTCATGGCCATGTTCGATTCCCGGGAAAACATGTAAAGAACTGCATTCCTCAGCTATTCCCCAGCCCAAATTAAATTCACTTTTATATTTGAATTATTCCAGTAACAAAAAAAAAAAAAACATCCTGATCTTTGCAGTCATTCTTACTATTTCTAAGCTCTGTTGATCTAATATTGTATGCCGCCTATAGTTGTCACTAACTAACCTTCAGCTAACTTTACTGCTGGCTTTGGTCTACAACAGTTAATGACTATCTATGGCTGGCTGTCATTTGTTTCCTCATTCCAAAATTAAAAAAACTGACATTTCAACTCTTTATAACTGCTCTACATTGTATTCTATGCAAGCAATGTTGAGAGTTTGATACAGTAGATCTGTTTATCCACAAAGTGGGGGTGTATCACAGACAGCTGTATGCAACCACCTCAGCCCTTGTTTTCATATGGCTGAGAGCCGCAAGACACATACTGTAAAAAAATGAAATGTTTGCAAGCAAGGCATTTTAAATACTAGTATTGCTTTAAACATTTTCTTTTTAATTTTCTCCAACATTAAAACAAAATCTTGCACTTACACTATGCAGTAGTTATTTCTTGATAGCAGCAAAATACATTTTGCGATACAGTATTTTCAAATCGTGAACGAAGAGCTTCTTTCAAAACAAGACAGGCTTGCATAGCACAGTGCAATGAGTGCCTGCGTATGTGATTGTGCTGTGACCTGCGTAAATTGCATAAACTATGTTGAACTCTTGAGGAGTTGGAGTATCCTGTGGTTTGTCTTCATAACGTGATTTCATTCTGTTTCTTTTCATTTAGAAATTTTAAAAAGTAAAAATACTTCTCTCTTGCACATGCTGTAAATTAGGAACATAAGTGTGACTAAGGTTGTCTCTGGTTTAATTTTTTGGACAGACGATTATTCGGGATATTTTTACACCTCCTGAGTCATCCCGATAGAGTGGTGCCGATTGCATTTCTGTTTATACTGTATGCATTACTGTGACAGAGACAGAATGATCCTCGGTGATAAATCTCCCTCCCGACCTGTGAGGACGCGGTATAAAGGGAGCAGACTGCCCTGTACTGGATGGCCTGATAATTCATTCCCAGGGTTAGGAGGAAGTCGGCCATCTAGAAAGGGGACTCAGCTGCTGTACTTTAAGTCATTGTTCCAGACTGAAAGCAATGTGGCAACAGTGGATTGGAGGAGAAATAGCTGCACTCGATAACCAAGGAAGAGTGACTGAAGGAACAAATAGGAGTCGTGGCTAGGTGATCTGTTCCTTTGTAATGGTTAAGTGAGAACCACTGAAGGAGGAGTGTAAAATTACTGTTTTGTTTGTTATTGTTGTATCTAAAATCTACTTGTTTGTTATTTATTAGACGGCTAACATGATCCAGAGCTGTCGCTTAAGGCCAGCACTAAACCGGGACAACAATTCACCATAGTACACAGATACATTGTATTACACCACAAGCACTATAGCACTCACTCTGGACTTGTGGACTGCAAACCACTTTGCCACAATCACATACTTTAAACAAAATATATTCAGAATATATTATGAAGCAAAATACAGCTGCCCTGATTACAGCAAAAGCACCACATAGAAAAAACGTATTTGTATTAGGATTCTTTTTTACAAGTTCTTCCTTTTGACGATCTGAATGCTCAGTTTCGCTGTGGCTAAAACCCATCCGATACCATATATGAAAATTATTTTTTATACAAGTGTGCAAATGTTATATACCATCGGATGATTTTACTAAAATGTTGTATATATATAATATATATATATATATAATTATATATATATTAATAAATATATATATATATATATATATAATAACAGAGATTATGATTAAATAACAGAGATGTATGTTTACAGATTAATTTATTAAGTATTATGTAAACAGATAAGTAGGTTCTTCTACCTCTCATTTAGAACCATGAACAGCTGGTGTTGGCAACGTTCCTACTTCGAGTTCTGCCACTGCAAAAACTAAGCTATGTAAAATATATCAAATAATCTTATAATATACATCTGTATCTGTAAGAATCTATTTATTATTAATATGTATTCGTATGTCTATCGGACGGTACAGGGCGGGACTAAAGGTGAATCAGACAGTACCGACTGAGACTAAAATTGTATCGGATGCTGTACCGGATGGTGCTGGACGATATCGGATGCTACCGGACGGGTTTTAGTCACAGCCATCGTTTTTCAAGAACTGTTCCGTACTTTGGAGAGCTTCGTGGATGACACATACACTGTTTTGAAAGGGACTACAGTACCTGCTCATGATGAGATGTAAGATAAGTAAATATAATATGAACTTAGACATGCAATACAATATTTAAACATGCATTACCTAGTCTAGCGCCCACTCCAATTTATTTATTTATTTTTAATGTTTCCAGTGTTTTAGACCCTTCTGCTTCACCTGGTAGGCTATCCCATGCATGTATAACTCTTTGTTTAAAAGGTGTTTTCTACCTTCTGTTCTAAACTTACTATTCCTCAGATTCCACTTGTGCCCCCTTCTTCTTCTCTGCGCTGAATGTGAAGTAGTGTCTTGGGTTAACTTTATCCATACCATTTATGATTGAAACGACTTCAATCAAATCCCCACTTTCCCTTCTTTTTTCTTGGCTGAATAGATTTCATTATTTTAACCTGTCCTCAAGTCATTAAGTCCTGGGATCAGCCTAGTTGCCCTTTTCTGTACCTTCTATATTATTATTATTATTATTATTATTATTATTATTATTATTATTATTATTATTATTATTATTATTATTATTATTATAATATAAGCAGATGGCCTTATCCAGTTCGACTTACAGTTGTTACAAAATATCACAATACAAAGAATCACAACAAAATATCACATTACAGATACGAGCAGTTATAAAGTACAGTAAAATTAGAAGCAAGAGAGATCAAATTCAACTAAGAGCAAAATGAAGAACACAGTAAATAATTACATTTAAAAGCTAATTTGACTAAGAGCAGTAAACTTATAGTAAAAGTATTTGCTTATAAGAGTAGTCCATTAAGAGCATGTAGGAAGTACGATAACTGGATAAGATTTCAAATAAGAGCAGTTACCAAAAACATGAATATAGATACCTTTAAAGGCACATAAGGACCTTTTTATTTTATTGTGTTACATGTTCCCTTGTGTTGCTGCAATTGCTCACGTAAGGTGTGTGCATTGTTTTAATTTTTTTTTATCTCAGTTACATATGTGAGCAGGAGGATGGTGGGAAATGTAGTTCTGAGAGATCCATGCAGGTACATGGGAAGCCATCTTTAGGCAGGGATTGCAATTTAAAAGTTTAAAAAAGTGGTCAAAATGTAAAAAAAAAAAAATTTAAATTAAACAATACACACACCTTACACAAACAGTTGTAGCAACACATGGGAACATGAAACACAATAAAATAAAAGGTCTTATGCACCCTTTAGGAGTAAAATCAAGTTCAAGATACAGGAAATAGTTCGAATTAAGAGCAGTAGTAGAATATGACAAAATATGGGGCGGTTCAGTACAACTGCAAGATGATGCAAGTACTGGTACAACTGGGTGACATATAGTCCATTATAGTCGAGATTATGTATTTTTGGTAGTGAGGTGATGAAAACTGCACACAGTATTCTAGATGGGGTCTAACTAGGGCATTGTATAGTCTTAGCATAATCTCTCTAGAATTGTAGTCAATGTTTTTTGCAATATAGCCTAACATTCTAAATTAAATTAAATATCATTGTATATATTTACAACATTAATGTCTTTGCAAACATAAAATTAATTTGCTTATTTGAGAAAAGAGGGTAGATTGACTTTTGTGGGTTACAGACACACCTGCTTTTAAGATGAATACAAAGAAAGAAACAATAATCCAGTAATTGCATATATACAATAGAGGTAGTAAAGATATGACACTTGATGACTGTTAGATATAATTTTAAGTAAGATCGTTATTTTTTGTTTATGTTTTAAACTCTGTGCATTAAGTAGGGACAGCATCACCAATAAGCATTTTACTTTCTCCAACAAGTTCCTTAAAGGAGTGCTTAGTGCTTAAACATCATTTTTGCACCACCTAGTATTGGCTTTGCTGTTTCCTTTTATTGTACTGAGAATCTTTTGAGAGTATTATTAACTGAAGATATTCCAATATTTCATATACATGGTCTATTTGCAGCTAGATCATTGAAGTGGTTTTGAATCACAGCACGTGGTGTGGATAGGTACCAGGAAGCAACTTTTCATCTATAATGTTATCTTTGAAATATCTGCATATTCCAAATTGCAAGAAGAACAACTCAGTTTATTTCAGAAATTTGAGGGAGGATAATAAAAGGAAATGAATGTCCACTGCTTGCACAGCATTTTTCCCCCAATGAAATCGTCTTGCGCAAAGCTCTATGGAAGAAGCAACGTTTGTGTGGTCCCATTTCAGAGGATGAAGCCCCATAGCAATGGCCTCAGCGATGGGTTTATTTTTGAGGAGATGTGTGTGGGAACTGCTGGAATGAATTCCAAGCAGATTTAGCATGCATTTTTCATTTTTATTTTATTCATAGGATGAAGAAAAAAAAGGTGACGTTATATTAGGGAGATACTAGTGAAAGTTAGTCCTAGTCAGACCTGGGGACAACAATAGCACAGTGTTGTTGTGGGCTGCATACAGGACTTAGATATTCTTCCCATGTCAGTATAATCACTACTGGGAGGTAGCTCCATTAAGGATTACCATATCATTAATAGTATCCATGACTTTTGTTCAAAGGCTACTTGTGTAATGTTGCCTTGTGGATGAAGCTGCCTAATCCTCTGAGCTGCAGCTGTAGAGAGAGAGATCCCTCCTCGCCGCCCACACTGACTTCCCTGTCCCTACGGATCAGTTCTTAAAAACAGACAGAAACAACAGTCAACTCAAAGCCAGAAAAAAAACATCCATTCTCCATTTCCACATTCATCCCCAAGCTTCAATCCCCGCCAACATCTTCCATTCACTTCTATTCTAACATCCAGATCACCACTCAGATGGTGGGCCAGATTAAAGTGGAACAATACAGTTTTTAAATGTAAAAATGTGCATCGATTTTTTTCCCCGTGCATGTGAAAATAATAAGCTTTTTTTTTTCTGGGCTATCTTCCTGAGTGTCTGCCTGTATGTTTGTCCTTTAGTTTGTGTGTCCTTGTTACACCCGCATCTCACCACAGATAGGCATTTTTCTCTTAAAATGAATATGACAAATAAATAAGGAATAGCAAACAAACTACTTGGCCTTTTATGTGCAGAGGGGCATAACACACTAAGTGAGGGTTTTGTCAATTTACTTGTACTGCACAGCTTAGTAATGCCCAATATTGAAAAGCCATATAGTCAAACAAAATAGTAACAACAGTAATTAAACAGTAAAAAAGGTGCTATATCGCAATTTAAGTTTACTATGATATGCTTTATAAATGTTTAGTGCACTATATCATTGAAGCATACCAGAGCTGCAAACAATAGCAGAAGCTATGGTAAAATAAGCATGATCAACTATGAAAAGTTCACATACTGTAGGAAAAGCATGGCAAACATATATTTATAAGGCAAGTGTATGTATGTTTTAGGAGATGCAGTGAAGATTATTCAATTTCAGAGTGATTTCGGTGGTAGGTCATTTTGATAAGGATATAGAACATATTACAAAAATGGAAATGCATCTCATAGCACAAACAAAGCAAAGACGCATCAGTATGTTTTTTTTTTTTTTTTTTAATAAAAAATAGTGTCCACAAGTGTAAAGTGTTAATGAAAAGATTATAAGTGCAAAACTATGATTCTGAGTGCAGCTGTTATGCTGTTATCTAGCTGCTGCTATGGAAATCTGAGAGAGCGTCAATAAAACTGACCTCACCAGACCTGGTCCAAGCAGGAGTTGTCCCGTCAAAATGTTGCTGGCACACAGAGATAAGCCAGAAACTAAGCTTTGCATGCAAAGGGGTGTAAAACTGTAGAAAGCAACAGCACTTAGAGGTGCATTCGAGAAGCAACAAGATCCTCCAAGAATACACACCAGAGCTAGCCTGTGAACGATGCTTCTTCCAGAAATTGGTAACTGATATCATCGCTTAGTTTCTGCTAATAACCACATTATTGTGTCTAATGATAATAATTAATTTGTAAACTTTTGATTATTGGGATCAATAAAAGGAAACGTATTCAATTCTGCTTTAATCCTTGTTGTGTGCACACACACACACACAAATAAAACATTTTCTTTCCTTACACAGTGCTTTGCAGTATAAAGAATGAAGAGAGATGTGTATACCCCTGGTTGGAATACAGCAGTAACAAAGTTTTATTATGATAGTAACACTATCCAGTCTTGCCCTCCTAAGACCAGCAATGCAGCACTTTACGAGAAGAATAAGGCTTTGCAAGTTTAAGAATAAGCTTCACTGTCATCTACTGACATTTGCTCTAGCATGAGATGTTGTGACTATTTAGATTTAAAACCATTTAAATTAAAATACACCATGTCAATGCAGGTGAATGACAGAGGCACCTTGAATAAGCAGCTATCTTATGAAGTATACCCACATTTTCAGTGCCCCATGCGATTCAGCTTTTATAGGGATTGAATTTCAAAGTTTATTGGGGAGCTGTGCTCCCAAGTTTGTCACTAATAAACTTAGCTGTTCGGGCCAATGGGGTCGCAAGGCTGCAGGTGTTTGGTTGCAGCTTAGTTAAGCAGAAATTATTTTGGAGAACACCAAAAATTGCCTCTTGTGGAATCAGTGGGAACTTGTGAAGCTGGGAAAAAATAAAAAGATAAAGAACCAGAATGGGACAGCAGACAATAAATATCCGATTGGGAAAAATACATTGAAATGGACTGAAACAAAATGCTGTTGTTAAAAATGTTCAGTCAACTTTCAAATGAGAATTGTAGAAGCCCTGTTTCATTGGCATACGCTCAGGCTTCCTGCCTTAATCAGTAATTGTTGTTGAGTGATAGGGTTAGGGTTACTAGTATGACTACTATGACTTGTTTTCAGATTGTAGGTTGTGTTTAAATTTAAAAAAAAAAAAAGTTTTATGCTACCATTTTAAGTTACAGCATTCTGCACATCGAGGGCCACATTTACTAAATGGCAGTAAAGTTGGAGTTCGCGCTCATCTAAAGTAGTCTAACGTGAACGATAAATCAAAATTTACTGCCCTATTTACTAACAGAGAAGGTATTAGTTTACATGCACAGTATTTGGCTAATTTACATACCATACCATGCACACTACGTATATTGTGTGCGTCAATTTAATGTGCACGATAATGTCAGAAACTTACTAGTGACCACCGTGTTTATCTTTTAATTTTAACATGTATTCGTTGTGCAATTAATATATACACACACACACACACACAGTGGCTTGCAAAATATTCAGACCCCTGAAAAATTCTCTCTCGTATTCTCTCGAATTAGAAATGGTACATTGAAAATTCATTCTGTTTTAAGAAAAATAAAAAACTGAAATATCTTGCTTGCATAAGTATTCAACCCCTGTGCTGTGGAAGCTCCCAGTTTGCACCGATGAAAGAAATTGCCCTAATGAGGACATAATTACCTCACCATTGGCCTCCACCTGTGAACCATTAAAGTTGCTGTCACGTTTTCTGGATAAAAACCTCACTGTTGAAGGATCATTGGTAAGGCTGTGAATCTGAAGGAAAATGAAGACCAAAGAGCATTCTACAGAAGTTAGAGATAAAGTAATACAAATGCATACATTAGGGAAAGGGTACAAAATAATATCCAAGTGTTTGGATATCTCAGTGAGCACAGCTGGATCAATAATCAGGAAGTGGAAGCTGCATCACACCACCCAGGCACTGCCAAGAAAAGGCCGTTCCTCAAAACTCAGCGCTCAAACAAGAAGAAGACTTGTGAGAGAAGCCACAGAGAGGCCAACCATCACTTTGAAGGAGCTACAGAGTTCAGTGGCTGGGAGTGGAGTAATGGTGCACCAGTCAACCATATCAAGAGCCCTGCATAACACTGGCCTGTATGGGAGGGTGGCAAGAAAGAAGCTGTTACTCAAAAAGTACCATCTGAAAGCACGTCTGGAGTTTGCCAGAAAGCATGAGAATGACCCAGCTGCGATGTGGGAAAAGGTTTTGTGGTCAGATGAGACCAAGTGTGGCAGAGCAAAGCTCTGCCCTTAAATTGGCAGGGATGGGGTTAACTTCCCCTACCTGCCTGGGTTTATTATGTTCAGGTGGCTGGGGTTGATTAGTTGATTAGGTTGATTAACGATCAATCAGCGCCCAGCCACCTGATATAAAAGGAGGCCTCTGCTTCTCATTTGGAGAGAGGGAGCTGAGGAAGCAGGTTGGTGTTTGTTTTGTGGTTTTTGAATTTTCTAAATCCAGTGAAGGCATTGCCCAGCCTGGAAACTTTATTTTTGTGAGTTTTGTTTTTGCTTTATTTGTGTTTGAGTATCTGTTATTTTGCCCTTGTGCACTTTATTTTTGTTTATTTATAATAAAATAGTTATTTTTTTGAACTGCAGTCTGTCTCTGGGCCTCTATCCACTCGCCAGCCTGCCACATTTGGTGTCAGAAGTGGGATAGCGCCACCTAGAGGCTCAGAGCAGTATTTATTTTTTTTTATTTTTTTTTTGAAAAAAAAAAATGGGAAAGAAGAGCAGACAGTGGAAAAGGCAGGACAAGCAGCAGCTGAAGAAATGTAAGCTGCTGCAGCCACCGCTGGAGGACCCGGCCAGCCTCTTCCCCTGGTGTTCCTGGTGTGGGAAGGAGGACCATCGTTGGCGGTCCTGCCCAGACGTGCCACCGGCAAACTGGTGTGGCCGGTGTGAGGAGGACGGCCACAACTGGGCAGGATGCCCCTACAACCAGGCCCAGGAAGAGGTGCCGTGTTCACCCCGGGCATCAGGGGCCACCCCACTACCTCCAGCACCACCACCTTCACCACCGTCCCAGGAGATCTGGGACTGGTTGATGCACCCTGAGGCAGACCTCGTCCACGATCTCCCCATAGTTATCAACACGCTGTGGCGTCGAGATGGGGAGAGGTGGGAACAGTGGGAGGAACAGCACCACCCGGCCTCCTTCCCAGAGGTTGCCCTCATGGTGGTTAATTACCTGGCGGTAGACATGGGAGATCCACCGGTCACTCCAATAAAGAGAGGTGTGCCGTCGTTCCCAGAGCCAGAGAGGGGTGAGGAGCTGCCGTCGCTCCCCAGAGCCAGAGAGGGGTGAGGAGCTGCCGTCGCTCCCAGAGCCAGAGAGGGGTGAGGAGCTGCCGTCGCTCCCAGAGCCAGAGAGGGAGGAGGATCTGCTGTCGCTCCCAGAGCCAGAGAGGGAGGAGGATCTGCCGTCGCTCCCAGAGCCAGAGAGGGGTGAGGAGCCTCCGTCGCTCCCAGAGCCAGAGAGGGGTGAGGAGCTGCCGTCGCTCCCAGAGCCAGAGAGGGAGGAGGATCTGCCGTCGCTCCCAGAGCCAGAGAGGGAGGAGGATCTTCCGTCGCTCCCAGAGCCAGAGAGGAGTGAGGAGCTGCCGTCGCTCCCAGAGCCAGAGAGGGAGGAGGAGCTGCCGTCGCTCCCAGAGCCAGAGAGGGAGGAGGAGCTGCCGTCGCTCCCAGAGCCAGAGAGGGAGGAGGATCTGCCGTCGCTCCCAGAGCCAGAGAGGGAGGAGGATCTGCCGTCGCTCCCAGAGCCAGAGAGGGAGGAGGATCTGCCGTCGCTCCCAGAGCCAGAGAGGGAGGAGGAGCCTCCGTCGCTCCCAGAGCCAGAGAGGAGTGAGGAGCTGCCGTCGCTCCCAGAGCCAGAGAGGGAGGAGGATCTGCTGTCGCTCCCAGAGCCAGAGAGGGAGGAGGATCTGCTGTCGCTCCCAGAGCCAGAGAGGGAGGAGGAGCCTCCGTCGCTCCCAGAGCCAGAGAGGAGTGAGGAGCTGCCGTCGCTCCCAGAGCCAGAGAGGAGTGAGGAGCTGCCGTCGCTCCCAGAGCCAGAGAGGGAGGAGGAGCTGCCGTCGCTCCCAGAGCCAGAGAGGGAGGAGGATCTGCCGTCGCTCCCAGAGCCAGAGAGGGAGGAGGATCTGCCGTCGCTCCCAGAGCCAGAGAGGGAGGAGGATCTGCCGTCGCTCCCAGAGCCAGAGAGGGAGGAGGATCCGCCGTCGCTCCCAGAGCCAGAGAGGGAGGAGGAGCCGCCGTCGCTCCCA
This sequence comes from Polyodon spathula, assembly GCF_017654505.1. Taxonomy (NCBI): domain Eukaryota; kingdom Metazoa; phylum Chordata; class Actinopteri; order Acipenseriformes; family Polyodontidae; genus Polyodon; species Polyodon spathula. The sequence continues at coordinate 49,820,977 of NC_054535.1, read as the reverse complement.
GAGCCAGAGAGGAGTGAGGAGCCGCCGTCGCTCCCAGAGCCAGAGAGGGGTGAGGAGCCTCCGTCGCTCCCAGAGCCCGAGAGGGAGGAGCCACCGTCGCCGCTCTCAGAGCCCGAGAGGGAGAGGGAGCCGGGCCGCCGCCGCCTCCGCCACCAGAGGGAGCCGGGCCGCCGTCGCCGCCTCCGCCACCAGAGGGAGCCGGGCCGCCGTCGCCGCCTCCGCCACCAGAGGGAGCCGGGCCGCCGTCGCCGCCTCCGCCACCAGAGGGAGCCGGGCCGCCGTCGCCGCCTCCGCCACCAGAGGGAGCCGGGCCGCCGTCGCCGCCTCCGCCACCAGAGGGAGCCGGGCCGCCTCCGCCACCAGAGGGAGCCGGGCCGCCGTCGCCGGCCACCAGAGGGAGCCGGGCCGCCGTCGCCGTGCTACCTTGGAGATTCGGGGCCCCCTCAACCAAAGAAGGCTTGGGGGCTCCGACATCAACCCCGCCCACCACCACCCACCATAACAGCCCACCCAAGGGACATAATTGGACTCTTGGGGGGAGGGGGGGTGGGGGGGTGGGGGGAAGGGGGGAGTTGGCCGATTGCGGCCAGTGTACGTTGTACATGGGGGGAGGTGTGTGGCAGAGCAAAGCTCTGCCCTTTAAATTGGCAGGGATGACCAGCCACCTGATATAAAAGGAGGCCTCTGCTTCTCATTTGGAGAGAGGGAGCTGAGGAAGCAGGTTGGTGTTTGTTTTGTGGTTTTTGAATTTTCTAAATCCAGTGAAGGCATTGCCCAGCCTGGAAACTTTATTTTTGTGAGTTTTGTTTTTGCTTTATTTGTGTTTGAGTATCTGTTATTTTGCCCTTGTGCACTTTATTTTTGTTTATTTATAATAAAATAGTTATTTTTTTGAACTGCAGTCTGTCTCTGGGCCTCTATCCACTCGCCAGCCTGCCACACCAAGATAGAGCTTTTTGGCCAAAACTCAAAGCGCTATGTGTGGCGCAAACCTAACACTGCCCATGCCTCAAGACACACCATCCCTACAGTGAAGTATGGTGGTGGCATGCTTCTCATCAGCAGGGGCTGGGCATCTTGTTACAATTGAAGGAAGAATGGATGGCGCAAAATACAGGAAAATACTGCAAGAGAATCTGCTTCAGTCCACTAAAAAACTGAAGCTTGAGAGGAAATTTACCTTTCAGCAGGACAATGATCCCAAGCACAAGGCCAAAGCAACATTGGAGTGGCTCAAGAACAAAAAGGTAAATGTCCTACAGTTGCCCAGTCAAAGTCTTGATCTCAATCCCATTGAGAATCTGTGGCACTATTTGAAAATTGTGGTCCACAAACGTTATCCAACCAACCTGAACAACCTGGAGCAAATCTGCCAAGAAGAATGGGCCAAAATCACTTCAACACTGTGTGCAAAGCTGGTACTTACTTACCTCAAAAGACTTAAAGCTGTTATTGCAGCAAAAGGTGGCTCTACCAAATATTAATGTGTGGGGGTTGAATACTTATGCAAGCAAGATATTTCAGTTTTTTATTTTTCTTAAAAATATTTCCCAACATAAAACCAATGTCACCTTACAATAATTGATTTTGAGTTTAAGTGTTTTAAAAAAAAAAAAATATTGATCAGAACAAAATTTCAATGTACCATTTGTAATTCAGTAATATGAGAAAATTGGTCAGGGGTCTGAATACTTTTGCAAGGCACTGTATTTAAAGCCTTTTTTCTTTCTCCTTTTAAACAATAAATGTCATGTTGTGCAATGGCACATTATTCTTTTTGTTTTGTTTACTCGAGAAATATTGGTTGATGAGACGTAGGGCTCTCTTCATCAAAGTGTTGGTTTCGAAATTTGTTATTATAAACAGATTAAGAACGGTATAAGAACTGTTTGTGATTCATCAAATACATATTTCGCTGTTTCCGACAACTGAATGACGTCATGTCGTACCAAAAAGTGACTGTTTTCCACAATCCGTCAAATCCTAAAAAAAGGTCAGTTTTCTAATTTGCATGTCATTGACTATAAAAGTTGGAAAAGGGAACTGAGGGAGATTTTTAAAGCCAAAAGGCTAGAACTCGTACTTTACCAGTGCACATCAAAGTTCAAATTGCACTCGGGTTCTACGCATTGGATCGTTCCAGAGACCCAGAGGGGATAGTACGGAGCACTGTTTTGTCTCGCGGGCAGTCCGTGGGTAGCGTCTATTTTAATTTATGCATGAAAATCCAACAGAAAGCATGTTTCGACTGTCGTTTTTTTAAATGAAACTTTCATGTATCACTCAAGATTTAGAGGTGTAAACACAGAATGTTCGAAAAAGATTTCTTAAAAAATTCTAAACACTGACAATTTGATGAATAGAGCCCACTATGGAAAGCCAAATTATCATTTAGAGATATTTTGAAATGCATTTCAAGATATCTCAAATTGTCTTCATGTCATGTTTGAGATATCTCAAATTGACTTCCTGTGAAAATGCTCTATGTTTTGAATGGACTTCCGGACACATTTCAAGACATCTCAAACTAGTCAGGAAATCAATTTGAGATATCTGAAACTGGACAGGAAGTCAATTTGAGATATCTTAAATTCTATTTGAGATACCTCAAATTCAATCTGCGATATCTCAAAATGAATTGGAGATACCTTGAAATCAGTGTTAATTTGAGATATCTCATTTAAAACTTCAATTACAGATATCTTGACATGGAGCTTTAAATGAGATATCTCAAATTCAATTTGAGATATCTTGAATTGAATTTGCGATATCTCGAATTGACTTCCTGTTCAGTTTGAGATATCTCAAATTGAATTTGAAGTATCTCAAAATGACTTCCTGTCCAGAAGTCCATTCAAAACATAAAGCATTTTCACAAGAAGTCAATTCGAGATACCTCAAACAAATATCTCGAAATGAGTTTGAGATATCTTGAAATCGAGTTAGTTTGAGATATCTACAGTTCAATTTAAGATAGGTTGAAATGCCATTTGTTATCCTATAGATAACATTAAGTAGTCATGTAAATCTACCAGTACCAATTTTGTTTAAAAAAATGTAAGCAGTATTTCTAAGGATAAATAAATTCAATTATAACTAGCCTACGCCAAATATTGAAGCAGATTATATATTTATAGTCAACTGGCTATTTAAAGTTTGCAACAACAACACTACTATACAACTAACTATGAGTTGTACCCCACAAACATCGTTTAATTTACTTCAAAATAAATTCATGTTTGTTTTGTAAAACAAGCAAAAAAAGAAACTAATTTACTCGCAAATTAATGTCAGTTGTTTTTGGTACAAACAAGCATTTAAGTTAACTTAACCATAGACATTGGTTGACTGGAAGGATTATGTGATAACCGTATAGTGTTACATTACTAGGTTACTTACCATAACCATGGTTCCTGGAAAGAGAAGACAACCACCACAACATTACGAATGGGATATGCCTGCCCATTGGGTAGTTACTGCTGAACTCTCTATACCAGAGCTGTGTGGGAGGCCCCTTTCCGGGATGATACACTCAGTCCCGCCTACTGAGGGGATAAAACCATCCAAAGGAAGCTATTTCTCTTTTTCCGTTGAACCCGTGAGGGCGACTTTGCCGTTGGTGGTCATCTTCTCTTTCAGGGAACCAGAGTTACGATAAGTAACCTAACGTTCCCTTTCAATTCGAAGACGACCACAACTACATTAGGTATGGGATAATATATACCAAAGCCGTCGTGAGGGAGAAGGAACGGCAGCTACCCTACAGAAGGCAAGGCAGGGTCTACTACATTAAGACGGTATTACCTGGAGAAAGTATGTGGCAGTACAAATGCTCTAGCGGAGTGTGTGGCTATCCTTAAAGGTGGGGGCAAGCCAGCACCATTATACGCAGTTGAGACTGTGTCCACAATCCAATGTGACAGACACTGCTTAGAGAGGGGCTGTCCTAGGGTCTGTGTTCCATGACAGATGAAGAGATGGTCAGATTGATGCAGAGCTCTTGTCCTATGCACTTAGCGTCTCAATGCCCGGGCAGAGGAAATTAAATCTCACATCCTCTGTTGAAGCAAACGGAGGTCGATGGAAGGACTCCAGTTCCACAGACTGATTAATGTGGAAGGCTGTGATCACCTTGGGGAGGAAAGCAGGGTTGGTGTGCAGAGACACTCTGCTGCCATCCTCCCAAATATGCAATAACCGCTAAATACACCTTCAAGGTGGAAGGTGACCTACCAGCATCAAGCAGTTCTTGCAGAAACTATAAGGTGACTGGCATAGGGCAAGATATGGGGTCATGGCTTCTAGCCAGACACCAAGCCTGAAAACACTTCCACTTACAAGTATGCAAAGACCTAGTGGAGTCTGCCCTAGCACTCTGCAGCGTACCCACAACCGCATTCAATAGCCCTAGGGCTAGCCAGCAGTCCCTTTTGGGAACCAGACCCATAGCCGGAACCTGCCTGGTTCAAGATGCCAAAGAGAGCCTTTTGTCTGACTTAGGAGATCCAAGCGAAGTGGCACAGGCACAGGGTCAAAAACCATACTCTTGACTTGGGAGCCACTAGGAGAACTGATGTTTTTTCTAACCAGACTTTTTCAAGAAAAGCCAGAAGCAGCGGTAAGCATACAAAAACACTTTGGGCCATTCGTGTGCTAGGGCGTCTACGCCAAGTAGACCGCCTAAGCGGTGGAGGGAGTAACATAGGGGGAAATCTGTCGTCTCTGCCAGGCGTAGCGATCAACCTGTGCCTTCCCGAACCGTTCCCAAATGCGAGTGAGATACAGTCAGCCGACGGTGTCTGACGCACTGGAGGATGTGACGATGCATCAGCATTTGAAACCTCCTTTCTTTTAAGAACGGTGGCAAAGTGCTAGCCCCTGTATGTATTTTATGTTGTGTGTTAATGTTGGTGTATAGTCATTGGTACACAGGATATAAACGGGTCTGTGTAACACGCGTGTTTAAAATGTATATTTGTATTTAGGCACGAGGATTGCACAGCACTTCACATGCAAGTAAAACATAATAATATGTGAGCACGGGGAATTGCACTTTATTAATTCATGTGCAGTTGTACCGTGACTCCAATTGAATGATTGATTATGAATCGAGTCTCGGTACAGCTGCATAAAAGCTATGTGTTTTCACCCACTCACGGTTGTGTGTTCGGTGAGTGGAGAATGGGTGTGGAGAGGAAAGAATTAAAAAAAATGAAACTAAGTCATTTATATAACCGTTGTTTTCACTCACCTTGTTTGTCTGTTAGTCCACTGTTTGTGTAAGTGTTAGTCCGTTTTGTTTGTCTATTTGTTTTGGCTTCACGTGCCATGTGCTGTTTTTGTTACAACCTTCTTTTCTGTTCTGTTTATTTATTTAATGCTGAGCGAAACAAACTCCACCTCTCTCTGTCGTTTATTTCCTGGTTCCTGTTTCTGGTCTGATGTCCCCCACTCCGGCCGTCTTTGTGACAGAACCCATTGAGGAGCCTCAGGTCTAAGATGGGGCGAAAGCCGTAATCCTTTTTGGGTACCAGAAAATACCTCAAGTAGTAACCCTCTCTGTGGGAGGTGGGGTCTACGAGACGAATGGCTCACTTGCACAGCAAGTTGGCCACTTCCTTCTGAAGTACCGAGGCCTGGAGAGGGTCTGTCAAGAAAGTATTCATGATACCTTCGAAAGGTAGGAGGCCCCAAGTGGAACTGAAGTGCATAGCCATTTTACATGGTGGCAAGCACCCAGATGTCTTAGGTGCAAGAACGCCAGTACTGCAGCTCTTGTGCCGAAAAGGGGGTCTGAGGCCGCCAGCCTTCAGGGGTCCTGCACGGGCTACTGAGGCTGAGGCGTGGCAGTTTGGGGTGAGTGTTTAGGGCGCTGGCACTGAAAACGCCTCCTCTGACGCTGGTGTGTGGACTGGCCACGTCCTGTGTTCCCTGTACCTGCCGGTTGGGCCCGGTTGCTTGCTGCTGGTGTGTCCTGTAGGTGATGCCTTAGGTCACCCAGCGGAGCCGTGGGAACTGGAACTGTTCTAGTGACAGCCCATGTCTGAGGAGCTCGCCGGCGGCTCAACCTGCCCCACGCGGAGGCGTGGGGAGGGAACAACGCAGCTACCTGACGGGATGCCTCGTGTTCCCAGTGGGATCTCTGTAAGATCTCTTCCACTGCTGGCCCAAAGGTATGTCCTGGGAATATAGGCGCGTCAAGCAGTGCTGTCTTATCTGCATTTGGAACTCCAGCTTGTGTCAGCCACAGCTGTCTACAAGTCACGATTAAGCTAGCCAGGCTCCTGCCAAGATCTTGTCATTGAAGACCGGAGATCTGTAGCAGTGTGCTGCACAGAAGATGTAACTCCGTAGTCACCGGCTCTGGGAGTGGGGACTCGCACAGTACACCGTCCATGTGCAGAAAGCACACTTGCTGTATTAGACAGGCGAGTTGCCTGTTCCTCTGCTGCATAAGCTCACTTAAGAAGCATCTCCATCACCTTACATTGAGGGTTCGGGCACGCTGGTCCTCTTGGTAAACCACCTACCGGTGGGGCCTTAACTAGGGCTGCAATGGTGGAGTCCACCGGGGGAACCCTGCTAGGCCAAGCTTATCCGCACCTTCTAAGGAGGCAAGCGGTGCGACCTGTTTTAACACACTAGGACCCAAGGCTGGACAATCCCAGGAGGAGAGTACCTCCTCCATGAAGTCTGGGAAAGCTGGGAACTTCTGAGGGTGAGGAGCCATCGTCTGCGTCCGGAAAACGGACCGGCGTGGTTCTGCCGCTAGCGTCCAGGGGATCTGCAGGAAAGCTGCAGCATATCCCATGAGTGCCGAAACCGAGCTGGACAATGGGGGGACACTGGCTTCTGAGGCACTCTCGAAGCCAGGTTTTTCCTTAGCAGGGGTCTCGCCCACCTGCATTTCAGAGGAGAAGGAGGCTCCGTCCCCGGAGGCCGCTATGGAGAGTGTGTCCTCCTGCACCAGCTGAAACGACTCTTCCCATCCACCCTGAACTCCCCTGGGGGAGAGACGGGGTATGGCAATTCAGGCTGCAACAGGGCCTGGACAGGGGCCTGGGCCGCCGGGGCCTGTTTAGCCAAAAGCTCTAGGACCTGGGCCATCTGGACCTTGAGGTCCATAATGTCCCTTGCTTGCTTGGAACGCTTCACCCGTCTTGCTTGCAGAGATGGGAGCGACTGAGGGTGGCCTGCGCATCAGGGATATCTAACAGAGGGTCCTGGGACAGGCCATGGAGAAGGGGCTCTGGGGCTCCAAGAGCCCCTGACGGTCTCGCCATAGAGAACGCAGAGATCACCCTTGTGACTCTTTCCAAGCGAGCCTCTTTCACCCGGGGCTGGAATGACTTGCAGATGCTACAGGCCACATCCCTCTCGAGGGCTAAGGTGGCATGTTGAATGCCCAAACACCGCGCACAGAGGGTATGCTTGTCCTCTTACGGGATATTGCCTTTGCAGGCCGAGGAACGTAAGATTGCGGATGCAACCCCGGTTCTCTGGACGAGAAAATAGCCTTCAACTAATGGGTATCGCCATCAGGTGATAGGATTATGCTGAGCTAATATAAAAGCTGCATTTAGGCCTCCGTAGCTCTGACGTCAGCGCCCCACCCCTTAGGTGCTGAATGACTATGCAGAGCATAGGAAGCCCAGCCTTTTTTGCTTCAGGCCGCAAGGGCTAGTGAAGCGGCCTCGCTGCTTGATGGTTATTTTCTCTTTCAGAGAACCGGGGTTCCGCAACCTTACATTCTCTTTCAGTTCGAAAATAGCCATCAACTAATGGGTACCGTGTACCAAAGCAGTCGCGAGGAAGACCATGTGGCAGTAGGACAGGATCAATCTACATGTAAAAAATATACACGGAACAGCGCCTCAGCATGTGGTTCGAAAGACATATGTCCTAACACTGTTCTATGAACAGAGGGTCTTTAACAGTACGATATCATACCGGGATACTCTTACCACATGGGTAACACTGGAGAGCGTACTCAAAGAGTACAGCAGTCTACCAGACTAACACTAAATGGTCTTTTCCACTGGTGTGATAGAGTCCAAGACTGAAGCTCCAAAGAGTAGAGCAGAGGAATCAAGCACATTCAGTCTGTAGAACCTCATGAAAGTGTATGGCGTAGCCCAGCTAGCCGCAGCACATATTTCAGACACTGGGACACCTCGAAAGAGGGCCCAAGATGTCACTATACCCCTGGTAGAAGGCGCCTTCAATTGCCCCGGAGGGGAAAGGCCAACAGATTCATAAGCCAGGGCAATGGCATCCACTATCCAATGGGACAGGCGCTGTTTAGACAATGCCTGACCCAGAGTCCTAGAACCATAGAACACAAACAACTGTTCAGTGTGTGATACCCCTTGTATGGTCAATATAGCACCTCAGTGCTCGCACCGGGCAGAGGATGTGCAACCGTTGATCCTCCAGAGAAGAGAAGGGAGGAGGATGGAATGCCATCAACTCCACAGATTGGTTCACGTGGAACGGGGATATTACTTTTGGCAAAAATGCCCAGTTTTGTCACATGGAGACTCTAGACCCGTCTCCAGCGAAGCGAATGCAAGAAGGGTGCACTGAAAGTGCATGCAGCTCACTCATCTGTTTTGCTGAAGCAATAGCCAGCAAAAACACAGTCTTTAAGGACATGAGCTTCAGATCCACAGTGGAGTGGCTCAAATGGGGCTTTTGTAAGGGCTTCCAGCACCACATCAAGGCGCCACGAGGGGAGGCTAGATGTCCTGGGAGGATGCAGCCTCCTCGCACCCTTAAGAAATTGGGATGCCAGGAAATGGTTTCCAGGCGATAACCCATCTATGTGCGTGTGACAAGCAGATATGGCTACTAGGTACACCTTCAATGTGGAAGGGGACCTACCATCATCTAATAGTCTCTGGAGAAACTGTAAGATAACTGCCATGGGGCAGGTAACTGGGTTCTGGCCCTGGGCCAGACACCAGTCCTGAAATAACTGCCACTTATATGCGTATTGAGACCTGGTAGAGGGAACTCTTGTGCTCTGAATAGTGGCTATAACTGCCAATGACAGCCCTAGAGCTGTCAGGCGTTCCCATTCAGGGGCCAGACCCATAGTTGCATCAGCTGCGGGTTCGGGTACCACAGATCACCCTGGGCCTGAGAGAGGAGATCCGCCCGCAGGGGGATCTGCCTCAGCTGGCCGTGTAGGAGTTGCACCAGGGTTGAAAACCAGGTCCTTTGGGGCCACAGAGGAGCTACCAGAAGGATTGTAGCTTTCTCTGCCCTGACCTTCTCTAGGAAGGCAGGGAGCAGTGGTATCGGTGGGGAGGCATATAGGAGACAAGCGGGCCACTCGTGGGCCAGGGCGTCGACTCCTAAGGGACTGTCGAGGTCTCTCATCGAGAGCCAAAGAGGGCAGTGCGTAGACTCCCACGAGGCGAAGAGATCTATGTCTGCTCTGCCGAACCACTCCCAGATGCGTACCTCTGGAGAGGAGATCCGCAGCGTGGTTGAGTCAGCCCGGTAAGTGGACTGCTTGAAGAGATGCCAGTTGGGGCTGCGACCACAGTAACAGCCGAACCACCATGAGGTGAAGGCTCGGAGATCTCAGGCCACCCTGGTGGTTGATATATGCCACAACTGTGGTGTTGTCTGACCACACAGCACGTGTTTGTTCTGGACCACTGGAATAAAGAGCTGTTGGGTGAGATCTACTGCCCTGAGTTCCAGGACATTGATGTGGGCTGAGACCCAAGGCCCTGTCCACACTCCCTGAGTCCCCACACTGTTCCAGACTGCGCCCCAGCTGTGGTTGGAGGCGTCTGTGGTGATTACTTCCCTCCGGAAAATGGGACCCATGGTTGTCCTGTAAAGAAGGCTGGAGGGGATCCTCCACCAGCCTGCGATGTCTGTCTTGTTGCGGGTGAAGTGCAAACAAGTTGAACCAGGCCTGGAAAGGCCTTTGGTGGAGAAGGCCCAAAGGAAGAGCCTGCGAGGCAACAGCCATCAACCCCAGCATACGCTGACACAGCACCACGCTTACTGTCTCTCTCAACCTGAATAGGGAGAGGCAAGACTCTATTGCAATAACTCTCTGTGGCCTTCATAGACACAGAGTCTAGGTGGAGGCCCAGAAAATCCGATTGCTGGCTTGGCGTGAGGTGGCACTTTTGCAGGTTCATTCTGAGACAGAGCCGCTGGAGATGGTCTGTGACCAATGCCGTATGTGCCAGGGCTTGCTCCTGTGACTGAGTGCAGACAAGCCAGTTGTCTAGATAATTCATCAGTCGAACACCCTGAACCCGCAGGGGGGCCAGAATGCCGTCCATGCACTTGGAAAAGGTGTGAGGAGCAAGGGACAGGACGAAGGGGAGTATGCAGTACTTGTAGAACCTGCCCTGAAACACGAAGCGAAGGTATTTCCATTGCCTGGGCCTGATGAGTATGTGAAAGTACGCATCCTTCAGGTCCACGGTGGTAAACCAATCGCCAGGCTGAATGGCCTGGACGACATGGCGGTGCATGAGCATCTTGAAACGTAACACCCGAAGGTGTTTGTTCAGAAGTCTCAGATCCAAGATAGGGCGGAATCCGCCATCCTTCTTGGGCTCTAGGAATTACTTTGAATAGAACCCCTCCCTGCAAGAGGACAGATCTACTTCATCAATGGCACGTTTCAAGAGAAGCGCCAGGATTGCTGTGTTGAGAGCCGCATGTTGGAGTGAGTCCTTCACTGCAGTTACGGTTTTAACTGGAGCTGAAGGTTTTAACCAGCCCACATAGTCTTGAGCTCCCAATTGTTGTTGGTGCTGGTTTGCCAGTATACTAACTGGGAGACAGGGGTTGAAGGCTGCTGCGGCCCTTCAGGGATGCTGAGCCTTAGGTCGCGCAGGGGACGCAGTTGCAGGACCCTTGGATCGCTGGCGATTGCCACCCCCCCTAGGGCACTAGTTGCCCCTCTTTGCAGGCTGACTGCGCTGAAGGGCAGGTGTTGCCGGGACGTAGGCTTTCGCCCCCACAGTGGGGAAGCCCTAGCAGGCAAGGCAGGCTTCCGTGGAAGCAGCTGGGCATACTGCCTTGATGCCTCCCTGGTCTTCAAAGTCCTCTGAAGCATCTCCTCCACTGTGGGGCCAAAAGTATGGCCAGGAGTGATAGGGGCGTCCAGGAGAGAGGACTTGTCCTGCTCCTGAACTCTAGCCTAGGAAAGCCAGAGTTGCCGTCTGGTGACCACCAGCGTCGCAAGGCATCGGCCATCTGCTCTGACCGTGAGTTGGGCCAGTCTGGTGACAGCCTCAGAGACCTGGTTCAGCTCTTGTCTGTGAGCCACCGTGACCATATCAGGGAGCTCCTTAATAAGGATGGCTTGATAGACAGAGAGCATGCTCGACACATTGGAAATCCAAGCAGCTTGGGAGCAAGCGGCATACGCCTTCTTGAGGTGCATCTCTGTTGTCCGACACTGTTGTCTGTTAGGGCATTGTAGGTCCTTGGCCGGTCCAATTCCCGGTGCTTGGTTGAGGGCCGCAATGGTGGAGTCCACCAGGGGGAAGGCTGCCAAGCTCCCTGCATGGAAGAAAAAACCTGAGTTCCAGCCACTGTGCTATGTGCTGATGCTGGGTTGGACCAGGAAGACTGGACCTCCCTGACAAAGTCGGGGAAAGGGGGAAGTGTCCTGTCCTGTACTGGCTTAACCGAGGAGAACCAGGAGGCTTGGGGCTCCTTGTCTCTGGGCCATTCCACCCGTAGACATTGAGCCGCCCGCTCAACCAAAGCCTCTAACTCTTGCCCTGGAGATTCCTCCGGTTCCTGTTGCAGCTTATCCACCGAATTGCAAGAATGTCTCTCTTGCACAAGCTCATCGTCACCAGATGCCTGCAGAGAAAGGATGTCCTCTTCATAGTCTGAGATGGCTTCAGGCTCAAGCTTAGGCTCAGGTTCAGGCTCAACAGTAGGAATGGGCGGCCAGGGAAATGGCGCAGCCGTGGTGCAGGGGCCGACAACATACTCATCATGAGTGACTGTTGTCCCATCGTCACCTCCATAAAACGACCAATCTGGTCCATGAGGGCTGAGATCCCGCTAGGCTGTTTGTCCCTAGGGGACCTGGGGCGACCACGCTTCCGCACGGGAGGGGAACGTTCCTTAGGAGGGGAGCGCCGAAGCTACCCCACGCTCCTGGTAGGTGAGTGATAGCGTCACCCGAGAGACAGGGAGGGTGACCTGGATAGTTGCAGGCGGACAGGAGATGATGCTTTACCACCTGAAGGGGAAACAGACTCACATTGAGATCCCCTACTAGAAGGAGATCCCAGCCCCACTGCCTTGTTGGCTCTAGCCTTTAGGACCCACCTCTGGAACTTCCCACAGATAGCGCAGAATGCTGTGTCGGACAGAGCCAAAGCAGCATGTTCTGGACCCAGGCATGAAACACAGAATTCATTTTTCGGCTACAAGAGTCGCATTCATGGAAGCCCGACATAGCGCACAGCACTTGCCCGGGTTGCATGTTGGGTACAAATGTGCACAGGGCACAGGAGCGGGTATGCTCACGGGGTGCATGATAAGTGCACAGGCACAGAACAGATGTGCACCGATGACTTCAAGGGGTGCTCGGATGCGTGGGTGCAAGGGCACCGATGTGCACCTACAGCGCACAAGCCACAGTGCGCAGATAGATGTACCGGCACAGATGTGCACAGGTGTGCACAGGCACGGACGTGCATGGGTTTGCACGGGGTGCACGGGCACGGATGTGTACCGGCACAAAAGAGGTGCACGGGTATGCACGGGGTATGCTCCCTCACTAGTGCTGTAGCAAAGGGTACTTAACACTGTGCATCGTGCACTGCGTACCGTGGGCACCTTATGCACGTGTACGCTAGTGTAGTACCAAGCAATGTGTGCATGCTGAGCCCCGTGCACACCGAGTACCGTGACACTATGTGCACTGGGTACCATGCAGCACCGTGAGCTGTTGCGCTTGGTTTGAGGCAGTGGCCACGCACCATGTGCACTGTGTGTCCTGAGTGCAGTGGTATCAAGCAGTGGTATCGCCGTGGTATCTAGCAGTGCTATGAAGCACCATGTGCACCTTGAGTACCAAGCACTGCGCGGACCGAGTACTGAGAGCACTATGTGCACCGTGTACTGTGCAGCACTGTGACTGTGCACTACCGCTGAGGCGCTGGGCACTGTGTGCTGTATGCACTGAGCACTTGTGCAGGGGGGTGGGGGGGGGGGGGGGGGGGGGGGGGGGGTGGTGGGGGTGAGGGGGGGGGGGAGGGGGGGGGGGGGGGGGGGGGGGGGGGGGGGGGGGGGGTGGGGGGGGTGACGCTAATGCAACTCCTGCGTTATCTACAGTTTACCCTAATGTGTGGTCAACAAACACCTGGTCAGCATGTAACATGTACCAGGGAGGACGCAAGGCCGAAGCTGTGGTGGGCGAGTTGAAGCAGACAGCAAAAACATGGCAGAAAGATAGTATAAGGGAGAGCACACTGTTTGTTTACAAGCCGTCAGGGTCTACATGACAACAGGGATGCGGCAAAGCCTAGCACGGTGGAGGAACTGTGTACTCTCAGGAAGAATAGACAACCACTCGCAGATCATTGCACAGGTAGTCACTCACACACGACAGACAGATATAAAGAGTGGCCTACCACGCAAGCGAGGAGGCTGCTGAAAGACAGAAAGCAAGCCAGTTTTTGGCACGAGTGCAAGGAAAATACAATCAATTTGATTCGAGAAGCTCTTTTCTATCAACACGCTCAGCTCAGCTCAACTCAGATGCCTTACTGTACCATCTTGAGAAGGAAAAAGAGAAATGGCTTCCTTTGGATGATAATTTTATCCCCTCGGTGGGCGGGACCAAGTGCAACATACCGGGAAGGGGTCTACTGACAGTTCTGGTATAGAGAGCTCAGCAATACCTACACAGAGGGCAGGCATATCCCATACGTAGTGTTGTGGTGGTAGTCTTCAAACTGAAAGGGAGCAAATATTAACCCCTTCAGTGCTAGGGGGCGTACGGTGTACGCCATAAAAATGTCCACATAAAGAGCTAGGGGGCATACGGCGTACGTCCTAAAATAAATCTTACTGTAGCACCAGCTGTGAGCATCCAATCATTTCAATTTTTTTACAGAGTGTGTAGAAGGGTTTAGGGTCTCAAAATATGTGAATAGTGTTTCGGTCACGTCATTAACAAAGTGCATGATTGACGTGTAAACTGCCCTGTATGTGATTTCTCCGTATTATTCAATGTCGAATGTGGAAGTCAAAGAAGCAAACAAAAAGATGTGTACTATATTTTTATAATGCTTTGATTGGAGCAACTTTTGATGGATATAACACTTAGGGGATCTAAGGAACTATTTTGTAGCAAACTTAATCTTACTTTTAACAGTTATTATCAGAGCTGATCGATCGCTTTTGATTACTGTATGCTGTCTCTTGTATCGTAGCATATTCAGTAGTTACTCAGTGCTTGGGCACGCTGTGTTTGACCAATCGTTTCTGACATTTTAGGATATGCGTGGGAGGGTTTAGTCTCACAAAACATGTGAATGGTGGATTTGATGACGTCAATCAAACGGTAAATGATTAATGCCTAAACTGGCCTAAAGGATTTTTCTGTGTTGTTCAGTCTGGAATCCAATAAGTCAAATAAACAAACTGAAGTCTTCAATGACGAGTTTTGTATTTCGGATAGTGGTTTGATTTGAGTAAATCCTGACGACATTTAGTAGACTCACAGGAGATATTTTTGTTAAATTAATTTTCACCAGTTATTTTTAGAACTAATCAGTTGTTATTGATTGCTGTTTACTGTCCCAGTCTATGATGCAACATCCACAGTAATAATAATATTATATAATATGTTGTTGCCCTAAAGGCTGTGAGTGAGTAATCAATTACAAAAATTAAGGACATATGTAGGGGGATTTAGTCTTTGATATTATATTTTGAATTTAGTTTTTGTCTACATTTAAACGTATGTGTAGTTTACATACAGACCCGACAATGTGCTGCTTTAGATGTTAATTATTATTTTATTACTACAAATGGTGATGCAGCCATGACAGATAAATGCTAACTCCTATTTTTTTCCCTCCATAGATAGTTAACATATTAGCAATGCAAGACTCATGCAATGTGTCTAATTACCATCACTGAAGGAACCATGAATTCTGCTCTGTATCAGAGAATTCTACAGGAGAATGTTAGGCCATCCATCCGTGAGCTGAAGGTGAAGCGTAGCTGTGTCATGCAGCAAGACAATGATCCGAAACACACAAGCACGTCTACATCAGAATGGTTGAAGAACAAGAAATTTAAGGTTTTGGAATGGCCTAGTCAAAGTCCAGACCTAAACCTCATTGAGATGTTGTGGCAGGACCTGAAACAAGCAGGTTATGCTAGAGAACCCATAAAACCCATTGAGTTGAGGCAGTTCTGCATGAAGGAGTGGGCCAAGATTAC
The DNA here is from genome assembly GCF_017654505.1 of Polyodon spathula. Taxonomy (NCBI): domain Eukaryota; kingdom Metazoa; phylum Chordata; class Actinopteri; order Acipenseriformes; family Polyodontidae; genus Polyodon; species Polyodon spathula. Next base: position 49,805,512 of record NC_054535.1, on the reverse strand, counting down.
TCCACGGCACTGTGAGAGACTGATCAATATCTACAGGAAGCGTTTGGTTGCAGTTATTGTTGCTAAAGGTGGTGTAACCAGTTATTGAGTCTAAGGGGGGGATTACTTTTTCACACGGGGGCATTGGGTGTTGGATAACTTTCTTTAATAAATAAATGAAATAAGTATCAAAATGTTGTGTTATTTGTTCACTCAGGGTCCCTTTTATCTAATATTAGATTGTGGATGAAGATCTGATAACATCCAATGTCAAAAATATGGAAAAATGCAGAAAATGAGACAGGGGGCAAATACTTTTTCATGGTACTGTATATATATAGTGTAGCGTGTACGGGGGAAGGCAGCAGCAGGGCTGGTAGGTGATGTAATCACATACAAAGACATTAACCCGATATATGCTCGTTGTGAAGGAGCCGGCTCTTTTGTACATTGGTATCGGTGCTATGCTTTAGTGTGAGAGGTTCCGGGTTCGCGCCCACCCTCCGCCTGTCTGTGGATTGGCTTGCCCTGTGTGAGACTCCTGCCTGCGGGAACCGAGATCGCTACATTGGTGTCAGCAGTGGGATGCAGGTACCCCAGCACGCATTCATCGGACTGTAGCCTGGTGAGCAAGTACGGGGCAGACTTAAGGCTGGCAGGGGAGATTGTAGCGTGCATGGTGGAAGGCAGCAGCAGGGCTGGTAGGTGACTTAATCATATACAAAGACATAAGCCTTATATATGCTTCTTTCAAAGGAGCCGGCTCTTCTGTACAGTGGTATCGGCACTATGCTTTAGTGTGAGAGGCAAAGGTTAATCGTGTTCACACCCCGATCGGGAGTTGCCTCCCCTGTGGACGGACTGCCTTGGAACCGAGATCGCGACAATATCTATATAGATATAATCTATATATATATATATATATATATATATATATATATATATATATATAGATACACACACACACACTACTGGTCAAAAGTTTTAGAACACCCCCATTTTTCCAGTTTTTATTGAAATTTAAGCAGTTCAAGTCCAGTGAATAACCTGAAATGGTACAAAGGTAAGCAGTAAACTGCCAGAGGTTAAAAAAAAAAAGTTTAGGTCATTGTCATTTCAGATTTATACAAAAAGGCCTTTTTCAGGGATGAACAACTTACAGCTGTTCTGCAGCAATGGAAGTAAATTAAGCCTTGAAAGTTGATGCTAACAATTCCTACAGGTGTCCCAACTTTTGTTGATTACTTACAAACCCCCTGTCTGTATAAAAGCAGTGTTGGAACAGACTGTGTTACTACACCCTCTTAAGCATTATTTGGACAGTTTTGTACTGCAGGAAGTAATATATTGCTATCATAATGGCGAGAAAAAGGCAATTAACAAAGGAAGACAGACAGACCATTATAACCCTTAAAAGTGTAGGTCTTTAGAGAAATTGCAAAGAAAACCAAGGTGTCAGTGAGTACAGTTTCCTACACCATCAAAAGACACTTGGAAACTGGAGGAAACTGACAGGAAGAGGTCTGGCAGACCCAAAGCCACAACAGAATCAGAAGACAACTTTCTGAGAGTCAACAGCTTGCGTGATAGGCGGCTCACAGGACAACAGCTTCAAGCACAGCTTAACACTGGTCGAAGTAAGCAAGTCTCAGTTTCAACTGTGAAGAGAAGACTTCGAGCTGCAGGTTTGACAGGTCGAGTGGCAGTAAGAAAGCCATTGCTAAGATGGCAAAATAAGAAAAAGAGGCTTGCCTGGGCCATGAAGCACCGCCAGTGGACTCCTGAAGACTGGAAGAAGGTCTTATGGACCGATTAATCAAAATTTGAAAACTTCGGTTCATAACGCAGGGTTTTTGTACACCGTCGAGTAAGCGAAAGATGGTTCCTCAGTGTGTGACACCAACTGTCAAACATGGAGGAGGACGCGTGATGGTCTGGAGCTCTTTTGCTGGATCCAGAGTCAGCAACTTGCACAGAGTGAGTGGCACCCTGAACCAAAACGGCTACCACAGCATTTTGCAGCGCCATGCAATACCCTCTGGTATACGCCTAGTTGGTCAGGGGTTCATCCTACAGCAAGATAATGACCCAAAACATACCTCCAGGCTATGTCAGAACTACCTTAGAAGAAAAGAATAAGATGGTAGGCTTCAAATCATGGAATGGCCAGCACAGTCTCCAGACTTAAACCCCATCGAGCTGGTTTGGGATGAACTGGACAGAAGGGTGAAAGCAAAGCAACCTACAAGTGCAACACAATTGTGGGAACTTCTGCAACAGTGTTGGGAAGAACTTTCCGAACAATATTTGATTTCCATTATAGAAAGAATGCCACAAGTGTTTTCGGACGTTATATCTGCAAAAGGTGGCTACTCTGATGAGTCAAAAATGTAGATTAAATTTTGTTAAACAAAACAATTCCATGATTTCTTTTTTATCTCCAATTGTTTATTTGTTCTATGCTTTAATTTCAGAGTACACTGAGACATTAAACTGCGTAAATTTCAATAAAAACTGGAAAAAAATGGAGGTGTTCTAAAACTTCTGACCGGTAGTACATTTTATATATATTAATATATATATAAATATTAATACGTATATATATATATATATATATATAATATATATATATATATATAATATATATATATATATATATATATAAGCCTTGGAAAGGGAGGACCATCTGTCGGTGAAAAGTTTAGAGAATATGCACTGAGGCTTACTCCTGAATATTAATATAATTCCCTGAGAGCTTTAGCAGGGCATGTTGTATTGTACTGTACATAAGAGTTAAAGCTACAGCTTTTAATGGCAGGGAATCCAACGAAACATAGATGAGCAGTTAAAGCAGTGAAAACTTCTATTTTTATTGAACTCCTTTTTGTTTCAGTTGATCTGTTCACGCTCTTATCTCTTTCTCGCGCTCTCATGCTATAACTCAACTTTCCTCAATTGGCGCGCAAAGCACTACTTTTGATGGACGGTGACTCCGCCCACTCATCACCCATTGGCCCATCGTTATCCCCTCACATTCAAGCACAGACACATTAAACTGACAGGCAAGCTGGCTGCTCAAGGAAGAAGGGAAGGCGGCACAACAGCACACAAGCATCACACCAACACAGCAAACTCCCAACCCCGGCCCCAGTCCGTTATTTAGTCCATATTTTCGGCGGTCGTTTGTGGTGTGGCTGCACCGCCATTACAATACGAATAAAAGGTAGTTAGAAATGTATCGGAACCCTGGAAGTCCAAAAAGATATTTACGTACTTAATTGCAACTGATAGAATAAATAACATATATTATTGCTACATGTGCGATCCTCGATGTATAATCATGTATAAAAAGGAAAGTAAGAAATCGACTATCACTTATTAATTCCACTATGGCTGTAGCTGTTACTTTTGTTGTTGTAAATTGCAGATCATAAATTGCAGTTAAAGCTTAATGGCACAGTTTAAAATAAATAGTTAATACTCTAGAGTTTTCTTAAGAATGTTTATTAAAATTTTATTTTACGTGTATACCATTTCACTGTAAGCACAACAACAATTAATTAATATAATTTCTAGACTTTATCCTTTGAAACAAATTTTCATAACCAAGTAATTGAGCAAGATGTATTTATTTCACGTTAGTGAATCAGTGAATCAAACGAACACATCTGTTGAATTGATTCACTTAACTGAATGAATCAAATGAATCAAGTCAGTAAACAGAATCGAACTACGCATCACTAGTTTTCAGGCCAGAAAAAGAGATTTAAATAATTGCAATTATGGTGCACCATAAAATTTAGTGCCCTTTCATAAATGAGGCTCTAAGTGTAGTGACCTTTTGAGAGTTTAGCTGAGCTATTAACCCTTATAAAACGTCTACTGTGGTAAAACATTGTAGAAGCATAGCAGAAATATTAGGAAAGGAAAGCTGTGAATCACAGCTAATTAAGGCACAATCATGGTAAAAACATAGTAGATTGCAAAATGACCTTGCAGATTTGTGAAGACTGAACATTTATTAAAGGGAAGTTCTATTGGCAACCACTTGTATGATTTAGATGAAACTCTACAGGTGCATTGTGACAGGCTGGCGAGTGGATAGAGCCCCAGTGACAGATTGCAGTTCAAAAAAGTAATACTTTTATTATAAATAAACACAAAATAAAAGAGCACAAGGGCGAAAACAAAGATATTTTAACACAAATAACAAAACACAAAAGCAAAACTACAAAAATAAAGGTTTCCAGGCTGGGCTATGCCTTCATTAGATTATAAAATTAAAAAAACCACAAAACCAAAAACAGCAAGCACAACCCTCTGCTTGCCTCCTCAGCTCCCTTCTCTCCCTAATGGGAAGTAATCGTTAATTACTCCAATCAACCCCAGCCACCTGAACACAATAAACCCAGGCAGGTAGGGGAATTTAACTCCATCCCTGCCAATCTATATAGGGCAGAGCTCTGCTCTGCCACATGCATTTGTAATGAGATTATACTCATGCCATTAAATTACTTGCCTGACTTTTTTTTTTAGGTGTGGAGTAATGCAATATATCAAGCTTGGATTAGGCAAAGACAAAAAAATTAACCAAAGTCTGAACTCATAGGCTTACATCGGCACTGAATATTAAATTAAGACCACTGCACCTATTAAGCATATCACACAAAAAAAAAAAAAAAAAAAAATTGACCAAAAGCAGATAAACATGCTACATGTTTCAGTAAACCTCAAACCTGAACCGTCAAAACATGTTTCTCTGATCTATTTGACCAAAGAGTTTTATGGCTCGCTGACGACTGAGAAAAGGCCAACCCAACATGTTGTATGACAGTGTTGTCAGTCCATCTCAAATCTGCCCCTTTAGAAACCTTTCTTCCAGCTCCAATGAGGCGTTTTCTCTCTCTCTCTCTCTCTCTCTCTCTCTCTCTCTCTCTCTCTCTCTCTCTCTCTCTCTCTCTGCTGGGAAGAAGTTCAATCCTCTTTTTTTGAGTTTACTCATTCAGTCCTGGGTCTCTTCAGAACAGAGGCGACCCGTTGTGTCAAATCAGATCAGAATGCATGATGGCATGTAGCCCTCTAATGGTTGGATCTAAAACTAACACTCTCTTTCCACGAGCTTTGAGGGTTAAAGTTTAATATCACTGGCCACTGCTGTCATTACCTAGAAACCAGCCACAGAGCAATATTATAGTAACTCCAAAATTTGATATTCACTTTTTTAAACACTTGGTCAAGGATGTTTTATCATTGACGATTCTTTTCTCTTTTTGCAATTGAATTTCTTTTTCTTTAGTATGAGTCATATTATTAACCTAACCTGGTTCAAAATCTGGAGCAGATCGACTAGAAAGGATAAATAAATACATTTTATGCTGGATCAAGGAGTGTATTGTGTGTTAAATAAAATTAAGTGTTTCGTTGAACACAAATGAAAATGTTCAACAAGCTTGACACATTAAAGGGTTTAATAGAATGAGGTATGATGTAATGGGGGAAAGCATGCAAAATGTGTAGTTTAGTTTCTTTTTTAAAAACAAACTGTTTAATAGTTTTCAGTGACTTCTAGCCTTCTGAAATCATGCTGTGCTGTTGTGTTTTCGGCTTCCCTGACAGGGAGTCCCCACTGAGGTGTCCAGTCCTGGGTCAGCAGAAACATGGGCTGAAATTTTCCACCCTTCATTATTCACCCTCTGAACCCTTATGAAAATAACCCTTGACCGATTCCTCACTATGGTTATACTTTTTATCCCTGTTCTACAAGTGCTTTACCCTTCATTTTGTCCAATCAGTTCTCCCTTGTCAAGTCTACTTATTACAGGACATTTGTCACCTATTTTTTTCTTTTTTTAACCCACTGATTTTATTTTAAAAACTGTCGTTTTAGCAGAGAATGTAGCAGCTTTTACATTTGTATTGTTATAATTCAACCCATTTTTTTTTACTGTGGCTGTTAAATAAATAAAAACATAAACTAGGTAAAAGATTGTGAGTGAAGAAAAGCAGTTTCTAATTATAATCGTGCTCATAAATCTGTTCTATATATTTTCAGCTTTTTAAAAAAAAAAGTAATGGACAAAGAAGTAAGACAAAAATGTAAAATAGTATCTGGCACAGAGAAAAAAAAGCTCTCAAGATAAAAAATAAATAATGTGGAACTGGTCTGCTGAGTATTTCAAAAGCTTTCTGCAAGGTTTGAACTAATCACATGCTTCCTTTAGTATTCATTTGCATTTTTTTAAAAACATAAACTATGTGCAGTCTCCCTGATCTCCCTGGTGAATATTAAACACGTAGATGCTGCCACTGTGGTACTTCTACTAATTTAATGCACACTTTCTGTTTTTGGGAAATGGAGCAATATTTTAGCTCAGGCTCTGAAAGTGTGCCTGTCTCTCAAATCCCCAGCACCTGCGACAGAAAGGCAGGTCATTCGCACACTCACGTGAATGGCCAATGAAGAAATCATGTATCCGGGCCTTCAACAATACCACCTTGCAGCTCATTTGCCTGTGTCCGTGAATTTGACCATTCCTAATTCTTTTTGATAAAGTCTTCAAAAGCTTGCCCACTGTGAAGCTAATTTTCTTTTTGTTTTCGCTTGATTAATTTTGTATGACCCTGGGTCATGCTTTAAAACCCACATCTCTCTCCAAACCCCGAGTGGACCTCAATTCCAAAGGCAAGGAAAGTGGTTGCCATTTCACAAAAGCTTGGAGGTTTTCAGCTAATAACACCCACAGGAGCAGACATGTGGTTCAGTGAAGCGCACAAGAAACCCATTAGGGATACCTTTTTGTTTTCTTTTTCATTTGGATCTTATAGGGTTGACTGGTGTGTCAAGTTGGTCAGGTGCTTGAAGTGTTTGACAAACCCACTTTTTTATAAGCTGAAAAGGTATTTACAAATTTGTAACTGCCTTGTCAGGTTGTTTGAGTGTGTTATTACTGAAGCATGAGTTTTATAAATTAGGAATTATATTTTTGTAAAGGTGACCAACATCACTCAGAGTATATTGAATAACCAGTGGATGGCTACAGTTCTGCATGTATATTCAGACATGCATACTACATTTAGGTAACATTTTGGTAAATAAACAGTTTCAGACTTTGAAACAGTTACAGTACTTAAATGTCTGAAGAATACAAGTGTAGCCAAAGGTACAACAACATGATTTATTTATGCAAGCTTTTATTTATGACGTTTAGTATAAAGTGCATACTGCTAAAATTAAACTAAAGAAGCTAAACTCCCAAAAGCACTAGAAGATATAGTATACTGTTAGATGAAGTCCCGAACCAGAATACAAAATTGTTCAAAAGGAAATTGTATCACCTGCTGTCTTTGTGCAAATGTCTGTAAGATACTATGGCAAAGTGGTTTGCAGTGCACAGGTGTAGAGGTGATGAGGTGCTCAAGAGAATAACAAACAAGCATCATCCCTAAACTTGCAAACGATGTTGTAACATACACTGTTTTCCTCAGTACTGTAATAGTATTTAGTGATGTTAACATGTGGGTCAATAAGTCAACTCTGGTGGAAGCCATTAGCAGGGCTAAAATAGAGTTGAATGGTTGTCTCTATTATGTTCTGCAATAATAAATTGCATAACGTAGAAGATTCACTTCACCAGGCTAATCTGGCACTGTTCTTTGATACTGTTAAGTTTTATGAAACCTGTCTTTTCTTTTTTTTTACACGGCTCTTCGGGATTATCAAAACTCTGGTAAATAAAAACTACATGGCTGTTGGGAAGCCATTTGAGGAGCTTTCAGCATGGAGAATCCGTTTAAATGAATGGCAGTGAATGAATGATGATGATAGTGATTCCAATTGCAGATGATTTATGACTGTGAAGGGCATTCAGGGCCCGAGTGGAATATATATTTGGCCTGAGGTCTCGTCCGCGGGTGCCCAACGGCTACCTGCGCGAGGCCGGCTGGAAATACATGAACAGATACATGCATCCCAGTGCCACAGATAAGAAGTGGCTGTAGCCACCTCTCCCCAAAATGATGAGGCTGCCAAACCATGAATGAATAATGAAAAATAGTTAACACTTTCCACAGTGGCACTCTGCCACCTATCCCCCAAATAGTGAACTTAATGAAAACACTGTGTAACAATTTTTTTTTTGTTCCTGGGTAGTAGGTGTTATTTCCTAATTGCTTATGCCTCAAAAGTATTGAAAATAGCTATTATTCCCCACAAACTTTACTTCTGTGACCAGGACAGTGATATTTCAAAATATTACTATTTCTAATGGGAAAATGGGCAAATGTGTGTCTTTTCGTTTACAAAAATGACTACAAAAGATTTAGAAGTGAGTAGTTTTTCGAGATTTACGATTATACTGTATTTACAGTATAATCGTAAATCTCGAAAAACTACTCACTTCTAAATCTTTTGTAGTCATTTTTGTATTACTTTATTATAAATACATGTTAATTTGGATTCATATGTTGTTTTTTTCTGACTTTATGTGAACGAAAAGACACACATTTGCCCATTTTCCCATTGGAAATAGTGATATTTTGAAATATCACTGTCCTGGTCACAGCAAAAGCCCGGTTCACAAATCAAAGGGCGTAGGGAAGAATGAAAACTCCGTTTTCTATACTTTTGAGGCAAAATTGTTGAGAATTAACACGTACTACCTAGATATAATATATATCTATATACTTTATGGTTCGTAATTTTTATAATATATATTAATATAATATGAAATATAAGCATATATATATTAATATATATATATATATATAATATATTAATTAGATCTTTTTTAATATATAAATATAATACGGCCAGCCTAATTCATTTTTCCGACATGGTTGCTAATACATTCTGCTGGGAAACAGTTTCTTATATTCTCGGTAGCCTGCATTGCTGTTCTTAAAGGGGAGAAGAACAACATTCCCAGCTTCCTTTTTACTGTGAGATACTTGTATTCCTATTTCTACAACAGCATATCCCAGTTTCTAAAGCTGCCCTTTTTGTTACAGATTTGACATCCACCCAGAAGTTAGCCAGGGGGAGATCCGTAGACTGGAAAACTTTGATTACGAGCCAAGACAAGACGCTTGAATTTTTAGAGTTTGTGAGACATTTTGGCTACTCTCCCAAATCAGCCTGTTTTCCCAATGCCAAGTCCACCAAAGAAAGGAGATGATAATTTCAGGCTCTGTTCCAAAAAACTCAACTGTGCCTTGGATATACTTGTTGATAGTGTGCGTGCCAAGGTAAGGCTGCTAATAAGAAGTTACACATTTCACGGTTTGTGCTTGCATGAGCTCTTTGTTTTTCTGATTAATTAAGTGCTTGTTAAAGGTTGCAAGCTGACAACACTGGGAACTGAACCCCTCTGTTTATCAACAGAGAATGTCTGCTTTCCTATACTATTTACTTATGTCTCATGACCACTTTCTTGCCCCAATACCAGTTTTTGATTTTAGTCAATCCTCTGTACTCACCCAATCTGATCAGTGGTATCCCTGAGCTACACCCCAAAATGGGTCTGTCATTTGAAAAGTGGTTTTACTTTAAACAGGATGTTGACCATTTGTCAACCTGTGTTCAACCTATTAAATGACAATCCACTGAGCACCAATTAGCCGAGTTTTCGGAGGACTTTTTTTTTTTCTCTAATCTTTTTTTCTTTTGCACCCTTCTCCTATTTCATTTGCACAAGTTGCACCTTAGGTGGAGTACTTGTGGTGTGGGATGACTTCTGAAAAGAATCTGAAGCACTGAACCCTTGCCACACTAGATTTGTGAGCAAGGAGGAATTCAAAGACTTTCTGACTGAGCTGTGTGCAGCTGAATGCATACGAGTGTGACATGCTGGAAATTAAATTTGAAAACAAAATGGAGACTGATGGTATGGTTGACTTCAAATAGTATTATTCTGAAACTGGCTTGCGAGTAGAGAAAGAGACAATCCCCTTTCTGCATACTTATGCTAAACAGTTTGGTCTAGTGGTCAGGAAGGATGACTGGGAAGGACGGCTTAAATGCACAGCTTAAACACTGACTTGACCTTCAGACTAGTCATTTCACCTTCTTGTGACAAAATTCATCCAGCTGTAAAACAATATACAGACTATTCTATAACGTAACTCAGCTGCAGCTTTTCAGCTGGTGCTCACATAATATAAAAGGCTACTAGCATGGTCCAAAAACTCCCCATAACGCTCTACAATTGAGATATTAATTAATGCAATATTATATCTAAAGCATAGCGACACTGAGGACCTTTAATTGAAGCCAATTAGATCAATTATATTTCATTCAGTTACAAAAGTATTGAAGTTAAGTGCCTTGAGAACGCAGAGCTGAAGTTTAATATGTCAAGATACAATGTCAACCCCCTTCTATAAGAAATATTTAACTCTTATTAGAATCGCAGAACAAACATTCTGGCCATCCTGCAGCTTTTAAAAAAAAAAAAAAAAGTTGCAAGAGCCAAGATGTGGCTGGAAATGAAAGGGTCCAGGTGTACCTGCTAATCTCAATAAAAGTATTGAGTAACCAAAACACTGACACCTTGTCAGTGGGGGAGAGCGACATTCAAGTTAGCTACTGTATCTTCTATAATGCATTTTATTAATTTTGTTGACTTCATATTAAAATTATGTGTAAGTGGTATTTAATTTATGCAGTTAGTTTAGGCTAATAAAAATAAATTCAAGAACAGCATGAGGTGTAGCAAGTCTTGCAGCTGTAGTAGCGTCGGGCAAACAGCAGCCAGTGCAGCAAACTTGGGGAAACAAAACAATGCTGTGGTTTAATAAATGAACAGGAGAGAATTGGTAGGTCCACCTTGGTGCTACCTGACTGGAAAAAGGCAACACTGAAAGATATTGTAAGTGATATCTCAAGTTTGTTGGAGGGATGTGTATGAATTTTCATACACATAAAATGACAAAATGTGCATTGTTTCAGAGTAAGCTATCTGGTGTTCTTGAAGCCATTTGCACTGCAGAGAGATGTGGAGGAATGCAACTAACATGGCATACAGTATTCCCACAGAGATGCCAGTGAACCACCAGCTGGCAATCACACTTCAGGAATTGATACTCTTACAACCAGGCTAAGGAATAAGGTAAGAGTACAAAATAAAAATGTATAAAACTATTTTGGGTCCATTTCAAAAGATGCTATTCTTGAAAATGGAAGCAAACATCAATACACAAAGTTTGGTAGGAAGTCCTTGTGACTTCGAAAGATTCAAAAGCATTGCCACTTTGACATCTTTGGAGAAGGGCCTTGCGACAGGACTGCTGAGGTTGGTGACATCAGGCCAGAAGCAGGAATTGAAAACACAGGCAGTACTCCATTGCAAAGCGCGCTGCGGTGCTAATTTTATTTTAACACAAAAATAAATAAAAATGTTTTACAAAAACAAAATGCTCACAGAGCAAAATAAAAGGTTTAAACAAAATAAGTTTTGAACACAAAATCCACACAAAATAACAAGTACTCAGATGATGATCTCCAGCACTTTTCGCTTTTGATTTTTCTTTATTTCCTCTCTGCTCGCTCTCGTTCCTCCGAGCACCCACAGTACTCCAGATGGAACAACACAATCAGCAGGCTTTTTTCCATGGGACAATCCCAGGATTAACACTCAATTAGTCAATTCCAGAGATGGTCACATTCTACAGAAGTTTTTCTTTGCATGGTCGACAGTCAATAATCACAGACTGCCGACCATGCATTCACACGAGCTGTCTGACAGAGACGAGCTCATAACACCGCCTCTGCCAGACCACATTCAAACCAAGCAATAACAAAACTACACACAAAATATATTTAAATCATAAGACATTAACATCCCCTGTTTAAATCACCCACCAATATTTTTAAACAGCATGGATTTGCCCAGCCCCTTTTATACTTGCAGGGCTTTTCTACCGCCCTGCTACAGGCCCTTATTTGGTTGTCACATGTCAGGTCACTATCTTCAAATGCATGATAAGCATTTAAATTTAGCAACTACCACTCTAGGTTTAATTACTGCTTGAAAACCTCAAATAGTCAATATGCTGGTTTTTGGAAAAGAAAACCACATTAGCAATGGTTACTGTTTCTAATTCTAGTATAGGTGTGATTCTACTATATCTACTTCTACTTCCATTACAACTTTACTTTTGTTATTACTGCTGCTTCTGTTTATTTATCTGCTTCTACTTGCTACTTGCTTGCTATTACTCTACTATACCTTTAACTACATTTACTTTTATTTTTCTTATTCTTCTACTGATGAAGCTACTCCTACTTCTACTTATTCTTCTACTTACACTTCCACTTCTACTTCTTCTACTTCTTTCTCTCCTTCCACTTCTACTACTTTTACTTCTTTTACTTATTCTTCCTCTACTTCTACTGCTACTTCTACTTCTTCCTCTACTTATTCTACTTCTATTTCTTCTATTGCTTGTTATTCTGCTTCTATTTCTACTTTGTATTCTACTTATACTTCTGCTTCTGCTTCTATTTATTATTCTACTTGTACTGCTACTTTCTCTCCTACTTCTTCTACCTCTTCTTCTACTTCTTCCTCATCTTCTACTTCCTCTTCTACTTCTTCTACTTCTACTTCCTCATCTACTTCCTCTCCTTCTACTTTTTCTACTTCTACTTCCTCATATTCTACCATATTCTACCTTCTAATTCTTCTACTTCCTCTCCTTCTACCTCTTCTAATCCTACTTAATCTCCTTCTTATTCTACTTCTATTGCATCTTCTTCTACTTCCTCATCTTCTGCTTCTACTTCTACTTCCTCATCTTATACTTCCTCTTCTACTTCTTATATTCCTTCTACTTCTATTATTACTACAATGTATTCTAATACTGTGTCCACTGCAACAACTTAGGACACCCAATATAATAAACATCTAGGTGGATCGAGACACCAGATGACCAGGTGACCTGCCCAAGGTGATGTTAGTTGGTGACAAGAGAACGTGTTTGTCTACCCACAATAAGAATGTCTTTGTTTCTTTTCTTTCTGTTATCCAACAGCTTCAAGGGTAGTGAAAGGAGAGTCTAGAAACTCTGCAACCTCATTCTGGATGAAGATAAAGTTTGTCACATCATGTCAAAGATTGATCACAACATAAATGGGCACATAGACTACAAGACAGTTTTGGAGGAGGCATGCAAAAAAAGTACATCCATTGGTGAAAATGGAGCACAACATGAAGCTGTAAATTAGAGAGTTACATATAAAGTCGACATTGAATCTATTGAACTCATTAGAGCACGTTGAAAAGAAACACAATCACAAAACTTAATTCTTGTTAACCTGAATATGCTGTAAAGGTTGAGAAGTGGTACCAGGCAATACTTGCAATTCTGCAATTGGTGTCACTTTATAACAGGATTTGCTGTGAAAAATAGACCATTGACCAAATAGTGAAATATTTATCACTGGATAACTAACATTGCATTGCTTTCTACTGCAGCTTGTTGAGACCAACCTTTGCATTAAAAGAAGTCCCAAAGTGCACAACATTTTTTTTTTAAATGCATAAAATCCGTACATGTACATACATATATATACAACAATGTAATAAAGTGTTGAGGCGCGATTTAAACATAGACACAGACTCTGATAGACCTTGGAAGGGAGTTCCAGAGACGAGGGACCAAAGAGCAAAAGGCACAATCTCCTATAGTTTGGAATTTAGTTCTTGGCAAGAAAAGGAGATCTTTTTTAGCTGAGCGCAAGTTGGGTTGGGGAATGTAGCAGCAAAGCAGATCCTTGATGTAAGATGGACCCAGGCTATTCAATTATTGTCCCCTTTCAGGGTCATTACAATGTTGTACCTCCAACAGAAAAGGTTTTTTTTCTGTTTATGTTGGGTCTCACCACATATTAATTAATTAATTCAGTAATCAAGATGCTTTTAGACAATTGATATTTTATAGCAGCTTTGGTTAATTAATTTGTTTAAAACAAACAGTTCAATGTTTATTCGTTTAGGATTTTATATAGGCACTAGAAGATTAATTAGTTTAAAAGAATTGTCAGATTTCTTTTGTAACCCCAAATCTTTGAGAAATCCAATTTAAATATCGTTTTTTTTGAAACAGTATATATATATTATATATATATATATATATATATATATATATATATATATATATATATATATATATATATATATATATAGCTAAAACAATGCCTATAGAAAGTCTACACCCCCTTCCACCTTTTGTTGCCTTATAGCATGGAATTAAAATGCATTAAACTAGTTTTTTTTTTCATTTATCTTCACATCCTACCCCACAACTTCCAAGTGAAAAAAATATTCTAGAAATTTGTAGAAAAGTAATTAAAAATAAAAACTGAAATAACTTGGTTGGATAAGTGTCCATCCCCCTTGTAATAGCAATCCTAAATTAGCTCAGGTGTAACCAATCGCCTTTAAAATCACACACCAAGTTAAGTGGCCTCGACCAGTGTTAAATTGTAATGAATCACACGATTTCAGTATAAATTTAGCACTTCCTGTAAGTTCCCTCTGCTGGGTAGTGCATTTCAAAGCAAATACTCAACCATGATCACCAAGGAGCTTTCAAAAGAACTCCGGGACAAAGTTGTTGAAAGGCACAGGTCAGGGGATGGGCATAAAAAAATATCAAAGGCCTTGAATATCCCTTGGAGCACGGTCAAGATGATTATTAAGATGTGGAAGGTGTATGGCACCACCAAGACCCTGTCTAGATCAGGCCGTCCCTTCAAACTGGATGACCGAGCAAGAAGGAGACGATCAGAGAGGCTACCAAGAGGCCAATGGCAACTTTGCAGGGGCTATAGACTTTTATGGCCAAGACTAGTCAAAGTGTATATGTGACAGCAATATCGCAAGCACTCCACAAATCTGGCCTATATTTTACTCAAGAAAGCCCACCTTGAATCTCGTTTGATGTATGCAAAAAAAAAAAACACTCCGGAGATTCTGTAGCCATGTGACAAAAAGTTTTGTGGTCTGAAGAAACTAAAATGCAACTTTTTGGCCTAAATGCAAGGTGTTATGTTTGGCACAAACCCAACACAGCACATCACCCAAAGAGCACCAACTCTACTGTGAAGCATGATGGTGGCAGCATCATGTTATGGAGGTGTTTCTCATCAGCAGGGACTGGGGCACCTGTCAGGATAGAAGGGAAAATGAATGGAGCAAAGTACAGAAAGGTCCATGAGGAAAACCTGCTGCCCTCTGCAAGAAAGCTGAAACTGGGACGGAAGTTCAACTTTCAGCATGACAACGACCCAAAGCACACAGCCAAAGCTATATTGGAGTGGTTAAGGAACAAAATGTAAATGTTCTTGCGTGGCCAGTCAGAGTCCCAACCTAAATCCAATCGAAAATTTGTGGCATTACTTGAAGATTGCTGTCCATCAATGCTCCCCAAGGAACTTGACAGAGCTTGAATGGTTTTGTTAAGATCAATGTTCAAATATTGCCAAATCTAGGTGTGCAAAGTTGGTAGAAACCTATCCCAACAGACTCACAGCTGTAATTGCTGCCAAAGGTGCTTCCACCAAATATTAACTCAGGGGGTGGAGACTTATCCAGTTATCTTAGTTAGATAAGTGGAAAAAATCCTCATTTAAATGCCTCAAACTGTGAAACACAAGAAAATGTTACACTTGCACACACAAATGCATACTTTTCAAAACTGAACTATCGGTACTCCACAAATTGACTAAGGATGATGAAGCACACATGGATACTCAGCACTGCCTCTTCATTGTGATTAAAAAGTCTGGCTTTCATGTTTATTGACACCAGAGCATGGATATTTAGGAATAAAATAATTATACATGATGCTATCCTTATCAATAAATAATTGTGAATTAAAATTATAGTGCTCGAAAGAAAAGGTTATACGTCATGAGGCTACATAATAAAGTTATTTATTTCAGTGAACATTTTCCTGTGTTTAAAATAAGTTGTACATGTTTAGTTTGCACTGAACCAAAAGTGGTCAAAGGGCTGCTTTGCAAAATAATTATTTGTCTAGGTAATTTCCTGTGCTGATTGATATTAAGTTATGCTTCGAAAACAGTTATTTTAAATTGTATTTACAAACAGATATTAAGCTATCAGCTTGCTGCTTTATGTGTCTTATCCCTTCAGTATCTTCATGCTCACTTTTTTTTTTCTTTGTTTTGGAGGGGTTGTTTCTCTTGAGCAGATTAATGCATGCATATTTTGCAGCTGACACCTGCATGTTCTCTTTACAATCATTATAGCTTTGGGTTTTCCAAGCGATTTGCCTGTGTGGCTGGAACACGTTGATCTGTTTGCTCAATAACGGTTGGGAGCACAAGTGAGCTCTGTATTAAGGAAGCCTCGAGCACAGGCAGTCCCGGTTGAGGGCTCCTTATACCGGCGAGGAGAGCAATTGGGATCCAGAGCACCAGCAATTGGCTTTGTTCTTTCCTTCTACAGAGAACCTTAGATTTCATGGGGCTGATTATTTTTATTCCTGCTCACTCAAGGATGAAGCCCAAGGAACCAGAGATTGTCCCCTTTCAGAGCCATTACAAAAGGGGCACCTCCAGCAAAAACCACTATGAGTATTCTGTTTTTGTTGGGTCTCTCATGGAAACTAATGCTATACAACTTATTTAAAGAAAGAGTGAGGGGAATCAGCAAGAAATGAATTAATGTATTGTGGGAGAAGGAACACACATTTTAGTCACAAGCTGGATTGGATCAATTCCCTCTTGGTTTGAACAGACATTTTTAATCTTTTGAAAAGTCAAGCTATCTGCAAGTTCGACTTTTGGCCAAAGTTGTTAAATTAGGACTTTGGGTAGAGATTTTAAATGGGGGTGGGGTGGCGAAAAAAAGAGACTTTCTTATCTTTAGTCCCATTGTAGATTCAAGGAAGGATTTATCTGATACAGTTAAAAGAGGGAAAGCTATAAACATTTGATAAGACTGTCATGGATCAGTGAAAGTTTCAAAATTCTATGTAAATGCCCTAAGTTTAAACTATGGTGGCCCTTTGCATTTAAAACTTTAATCCCAATTACAATAAAGAATGGTCTGTCTACTTTGCCTAAATATATGGAAATTACCAAGCTTGACAAAAGTTGGAGTTAGACACTGAAAGATATATAATTTGAGATGTAGCTAAGGCAATAAAAACGTAACAAGTAGTACTTCACTGCTCTGTGTAATCTGACATTGCATACATTTTTATATTTAGAATTATACTGCGTTTCGAAAACGATATATTTTTATAGGGACTTTTTACTCACTCTGCCAGACGCATACGTCCCTGAAAGTGACACCCGTCTTTATATAATCCTTTGCACCTTAAATGAATCCATAAATGAATGAAGCCATTTTAATTCAACAAATTATTAATTAAAATAACGTTTGACTGTTACATCAAACAAGGCTTTGCCTCCCTGTTTTGTCGAAGTTGTTAAAGTTTACAAATTGAAGGTCAGTTGTCGGGTGACCTGGGTAAATAACGTGTCAGACTCCCTTTAAGCCTAACACGCGGGATTATCTCTTAATGTTGATTTTCCTTTGAGTGAAAGTATTTGCTAACTGTATTTGTTATTGGAATTCTAGTTAAATATAGGTGGTGGTGCGCTCTGGGAATAAGACGCTGTGCACTTCCTCAAAAGATTGAAAGTAATTCTTAAATTGAACTATTATCACATGAGACAACGATAATAACAGCAAATCAAGGTATGCCTAATTTTATTGGTTGCTACTGTGCAACTAAATCAGTGGTTAAAAACATCTGATTTGTAATAATAATAATAATAAAAATAATTATTATTATTATTATTATTTGAACATATTATATGCATGTGAAATTAAATGTAACGATTTAATAGACTGCAATATTCCTAAATATATTTACTAAAAACATAAAACGGTACTTTTCTAAGCAATGAATTTACTTTTTTGTAATCTTATAAATAGTATTATTACTCGTTCACACACATTGCCTACGACAAACGTAGACACCTGTCGTCACACTGGTCACACGGAAAACACATATAAAGATCGATAAACCATAAAATAATATTAAAATTGCATTAATAAAAAATATATATAAAAATAGTTCAAATGAATGTATTCGTTCACAGTCCAGTTACTATTTAAGAACATTCACTGTTTAGAACGCACTATTGGTATATTAGAACGCACTATTGGTATATTAGAACGCACTATTGGTATATTAGAACGCACTATTGGTATATGACAATTGGTATAAACAAAACCACATCTGAAACCACATCTGAAACCTTCTCACACAAACATAATCATAATTCATATGTTAGAGTGTTTAGTAGCTGGATGACATACACATTTTCATAAGGGCAGACAAATAAAAAATATAAAATGTTATTATTTTATGACCGATCCGCAAATGCGTAAAATGATGGCTCATAAGAAGAATACCCTCTACCAACACCCGTAGTATTTTTAGTGCAATAAATACAATAACGTCTAATTCGTTTTATTACTTGTGATCACATTCTTACGTTCACAAAAACCGCCCCAAACACTTTTAACTAGAAACCTCCGCAAATAAACTGGCAACGGTGTTTGTATCCCATGGCTGGATGGTTGCAAACACGGCTGTAACTAGTTCCATAATTTTCTTTGTTGGTTTGCCACATAGATTTATAAAGGGGTAAAACATATAAATACTAAAATGTGTTTATCATCAGTTGCATTAAGATTTAATTCTCATTTGATTGCCATTGTATAGATAACAGATTGTTACTATGACACTTATAAGAATATTTATATATTATAACCGATATTTGGCCTCAAATGCGCATTTTATATGATGGCTCATATATATATATATATATATATATATATATATATATATATATATATATATATATATATATCCACAAAAAAATGTACAAATACACTGCAATATATTTCAATATACACATGTGATTAATTAACAATGTAATTTAAGTCCTACTTATAAATAAATGAACGAATATTGATAAAAAGGCTACGAAAAAGAATCGAAACGCAATGCGTTTACCGTAGCGAGGGGAGTTTGAATCCTAAGTGTTCCTATTTGCAGTATAATGAACAATTTTGTGTTTATTGTAATGTTTTACACGTAAAGCTACAAGTAGACTACAGGTGACGAATTACACATTGGTAATGCAGACTTAATTTAGTTAATGCAAATGAAACCTGATAAAATAGTGTAGAGTGTATCTGTTATCTAATACACACATTCATCGAGCTAAAATAAGTGACAAGGTTAATTTCAAACCACTATAGCATTTGAATGTAAAGGTGTATGTGTATTAGCTGAAAAATACTGACAATCTGCAGTGCCCGTATAATAACAAATGCTCAAATTGGACATATTCATGAATGCACAAATGTGGTGTTGTTCTCCAAACAGATTTACCGGAATTACAATTCCGTGTGATCCTAAGTCCTTGATCGTTCTTATTCTAAAGTTATTACTGAAATGGACGCCTTGCCCACAATATCTGCTGCATGGTGGTTTTATGTCAAATTGAAAGTATGGTACAAGACGCCAAAGCAACAGAACAAAAAAGCAAAACATATTAACCCACAAAAAAGCCAATGTCATTTCTGTATTTTATTTAAACGTTATACATGTCTTTTCACATGGGATTTCGAGTAGCAGATAACTAATTAATCATATAAATATTAGACCAGTCTGTATTCACAAGGCAGCATATTGTGCACTCTGCAGGCTGAACGCGTTTGAATGGGAGTGTCCAACGAAGTTTATATAATGGTTGTCAAGTCCTTGCACGGGCGACAAATAGCTGCCGAATTGCTGTACAGGCGTTGTCACTGGCACAGCTGCATTTGTTAAATAAGGTTTGGCTGGGGTCCGTGCAGAACTGTGCCATGAAAAGTGTCCTGGTCCTTGCTGAAAAACAGAGTCACTCAGGTTGTGACTTTGGAAGTCGGTTGTCGAGTGAAGCTGGCACAAGAACTCTGAGGGGTCAGGCAAGGCGCCTAGTGGGCCAAACACTGGTTCCGTGACAAAACGGGACTTTGACTGGAGAAAAGTCAGGATCCTGGCGTACTTGGTGTCTTTTGTCTCCATCCTCTCAACTGTGGTCAGGTAGTGAACTAGATTCTTCATACATTCGTGATAGCCGTAGTGGAAATAGTTTGCAAACTCTGCCAACAACTCTCCTGTGATAAAAAAAAGAAATTAGTAAATTCAAAAATGAACTATGCTCTGAAAATGTTTTATATTTTAACACATTAATACACCGATTATTCAGCACATAACCAAATATTGTTTGTCTTAGCACTTATATTTAGTGAGTATGAATGTGGCCAAAAGGTTAAATATATTTAAAAGTAGTCACATACTGAAGAGGAAAATTATCCCTCCCTCTCCACATGCCCCTCTTTTGCCACATAAGACACGACACATACGGCATGATTTTCAAAAGGAGCAAAACAAGAACTAGGTGGCAAAGTGATTTCTTAAAGCTGATTTGGGTCACTATAAGTATACGGCTTTCAAAGGGTTTAGATGAAATGAGCCGTGTATTCACTTGCTGACCCTTTAAATAAATCGAGTGATGAGGTTAAATTAATAAGGCTTTAAAAATAATTTTGCGACCTACCTCTTTATTTTGTCCCCTTTTAAAATCATGCTGATAATACGGCCATCGCTGTTTCTGTCTGTCTAATTGAATATTTAATTTTATGGCTAATGTATATTAGTTATCAAATAGTAAAAACAGACTGTAACTTACGATAATGCACAACAAAGAAAGAGAGTATTATCAAGCGTCTTTACAAGTTGCACTCGTACATACCTTTTTCACTTCCCCTGGGGAAGTCACCGGAATGAAGGGCTCTTAAATACTGCACTGTCATCTCCAGGATCTCTGCTTTCTCCAACTTACCAGAGCTCTGCAATTAAACCATTATATCTTATTACAGAAGATACGAGGAGAAATTTGAGTTGAAATGAGAACCAATCCCTGGGCAAACCGGGAAAGTATGTGATGGGATGGGGAGATGCTACCTGCGACCAATGTAACAGATGTCTCAATATTACTAGCCTACACTGGCAACCCAGCTGTTCAAGAATTAAACAAACGTTTAATGCAACAAATTTTAAACACAAACCAGCATTGTTTTCTCGTATTTTAATGTTTAGTTTAGTTTTACTATTCTCTAAGTATTTCAAACGCGTATGAAGAAAATGAAATATTACTTTTGCACACAGACCGGTAGGGTAGACCATAGTTACCTGCTTTGCAAGAGCCATTGGTACGGTTTTGCCAAGTTCATTAAGGCACCGGTTAATGCGGTCTCTCCTCCTCTTCTCAATCACCTTGTGCGAAACTGGAGCCTTCTGCTAAAAAATTAAATGAAAACATGATTTTAAAAAAATATACAAAAGTCGATCATAAAAATAAACATAGAGTTAATAGCTGTTATGGTACACAGACTGGATGAGGTAAAACCGCAGGTTGTTATGGGATATAAAAATGACTTGTTAAAGTTCTGTCACAATAGATATACAAATATGTATTCTACCCGGCTTATTCGTGATTTTAATTTAAATAAAATAACAACTGTGACTTGCATTCCTTGTGAAACGGGCACCGTTGCTGCACCAAAGCACAATGTATTTCATGATGGAAACACAAACTCGAAACCTCCTAAGATTCCTGCAAATACAGCAGTGACTCCATCCATAGTATAGCCTATCCATTTTTTATACAAAAATCTATTTTTTTTTTTTTTTTTTGACAATTTGAGTGAAGAGTATATAAGGACAACAACATAAAATCTTCAGATCACTAGCAGGGCAAAATACATTAACTTGCCCTGAGTTCGTTTACACTGTGGCATTACTTGTGCTTTCAATATTTTATAGTATGTCATAAACTAATTGTAGCAATTGTAATTTACATAGATAGCTATATCTTTTTACACAAATCTACCAGAATCTGTTTTCAAAGAATACCCACATTCTCAATACAGTGCACACAAAAGTGTTCCTTTACCTTGCGCTCTTTCACCTTGCTCTCCTTCGTCTTGGAGGACATCGTTTTTGTAATAAAGTCAATAAATGGAAAAAAGGAGAAATCGCTAATAGTGAACAGTTCGTCTGTTAGCTGTGGGTACGACCCTAAGTGGACAAGATGGTCTGATGGGCTCGAGCTGAACGATGCTCCTTATAAAGCGATCATTTAGGGCACTAGAGCATTCATAGCCTAAATTATTCCATAGGATTAGAGAGGGTGGCTTTTGGGAAATGTGTGCATTTAGGATCAGTTAAAGAAATAGTAAAAAATCTAAAGCCATCGCTAGCAGGGGGCAGAACTGCTTTGTTAATCCACGTGGCTCTTCAAAAGACACGTGATTACTGTTAGAATAGTATTTGCATAGTAACAACCCAGGCGGGAACTGTGAACTGAGCTTTGAGTCAGCACTGATCTTTCAGAGCGCAGTGCGCACAAGAAAACAAAGCTAAACAAAAAAAACTTTCTTTATTCCATCTCGCGTTTCTCACACGATCGCCTGTTTACAAATCCCAGCAAGCGATCTTAACTTCCATCCAAGCCCTGTCTGAGTTTTAAGGCCTGTCCAGAGTCATTAAAGTAATTAAGTAAGCCTTTAATAGGCTGTTCCGCCAAGTTCAAGGGAGATCTTTTGGAGATGGAGTCCCCCCGTTTGTTCTCAGGGTTTCTCACACGACTTGGTGACACGTCCATCTTTTATGAGAGATGGCAAGCTTTTTGTTTACAGTCTTTATTTGTTAGAGACCTCGGCAGGTGTGGGATTGGGGCTGGCACACGAGCTTTGCCTTCCTCCAAGCCAGCGGCTCCAGCAGTCTTTGGCACACGAGGGTTACCCACCACTGGATTCTCTTTGGAGAGGCTCAATTTGTAGCCTATTATCCTATAAGAAAATGTCTATTGAAGTGAATGAATAGTTTCATTGGCCCACATTTTATTAATGCTGGGAAAGAATGGGAGAAATAAAGAAGAATGCAGCTGGTCCTAACGTGCATTATTCACTGTCACCTGCGAGAGGGTAGCCTGGAGACCCCTATTCATTTGCCTAATTTTGGTCAACTTAACAAACTTCGGGAGAAATTATTCTGGCATTGTTAGGAAGGGTAAAGCTTTCTGGTCGAATTAACAGCATGTTTTGATCCGGTAATGTCATTAGAAAGAAAGAAACAATCACGTTTAAAGGGGTCTGGGTAATGCGCCAAGTGGAGACGCCAAAGCGCAAACATCACAAAGGGAGCAAGTAAGTGGCACAGGGGACTTTTGTAGCCTCACATTGCTCAAGTTTTCACAACAAAGGGCATTATTTTATACTTGAATACATTTCATACAACAATTGCCTATTTTCTTCAAACATATTTTCACAGCAACGTTAACAACAGGTTTATTGTGCCCGCTCTGGCTCACATTTATAAACTTGGTATCATGCGCCAAAACGGTTTTCTCGTCTGCTTTTTTTCACGGGAACCATTTCAAGCTTAAAAAAACAGCTGTTTTAAAAAAAAAAAAATAATAATAATAATAATAATAATAATAATAATAATAATAATAATAATAATAATAATAATAAAACGAAACACGTGTACGATTTTAATGAAAATAAATAAAATAAGACGTCAATGTTTTAAGTACCATAAAGGCTCTCAGAACTTGTGATCATGTGCGGATTTTTTTTTTTTTTTTACACCAGTTTAAGAAAGGCACAAAGTACTCGATGAAATACTTAAATCCCGTAACTTTAATTGTTGCATTTTCAATATGTTTTATTACATCATGCGTTGACACTGAACAACAAATGTCCTTTATAGTTTTTTTAAATAATTTTTTCTAAAATTTTTGTAAGTGTGATTTTTATTCCATTTTTTTCTTTTTAAACTATTCTTCAAATACATTTCACGCTAATTAAGTCTCTTTAATTGTGCTGTTCTATGAAAATGATATATGGTACTTCAGAGTTGCTCAAATGATAATGTTAGCACCGTATTTCATTGTTATGTCTGCGAATGTCTGTATTTTGTCAACGTTGCTTCTTCCTTTTATATAATGTGCAGTTTGTTTGCTTACACGCTACTTGCACCCTGCAGTTTTCTGTCATTTAAAATGGTCAAACAAGATTGTGTAGTTATAGAAATATGAACTGAATTCAAACAATATCACGAATAATTATTTAATAAAATATATGTTCTCCCGCTCTCTATAAGTATGCACCTGTAGTGGATAAACACGCAGTGGTTTGTTGGGAAGTACCAGTAGCTTGTAAATGCGGCCTTACATGTACACCATTACCATTTAACAAAGCAGAATATTTGGAACCGCTTTAGTATTCATTTTACTTCATTTTTTTTCAAACGTATTAACACTTATATAGTTGGTAATTGAGAAAGGTGCACTAATTGTATGTTTATACATTACATGATTAAATAGTAATGCAGTATATCCCCCTGCATGATTTAACACACAAATGTGCTGTAAAAATCAAATGTGCTTTAAAATCTCTCTCTCTCTCTCTCTCTCTCTCTCTCTCTCTCTCTCTCTCTCCCGGTCTCTCTCGGGCCTCCTCTCAAAAATGACTCTTCGTACTAATTATTAATAAATAAAACATTTGCAAAGCTGGGAATTACTTTTTTTGAAAAAAAACCTGACTATTATATATGTGTTATTTATTTATAAAATAATAATAATAATAATAATAATAATAATAATAATAATAATAATAATAATAATAATAATAATAATAATAATAATAAATAAATAAGTCATCACATGGTTGGGCAGAAAATGAACAAAAGAACAAACTATTTTTCTGACACCCCTTATTCACTCCACAGACCACTCAAAATCTCCAGACGTCTACAAGTGAAAGAGTTAAATTTTATGGTATGGTCTTAATCCGGAAATGTGGTCGTATTCACAAAGCTCTGACTATGAGTTATGGCTTCGTTAACAACAACAGTTTCGTGAATATTACAATTTATTTTCTACATAAAAACAGAAGCTTTATTAATTGGACACAATAAACCTCCAGTATTGCACGACACACAAGTTATTATCTCAATAAAGATAAATGTAGTAATTTACTAAAAAAAATGGAGAGCACGAAGTCATTTTGGGGTTTTTCCTTAATTTTGAAATCCCCCATTTAATACTTTATTTTATTTTAAATGACTTGCTTCTGAGGATCTCTCTAACAAGACTGTTCTCACATGCACCACGCACTAGACTCTCCTACATTCTGCTGCGGAAACAAAGAAAGAGACACTAGTGCTTTAAACCAGGAGGGACATATTCCTGTTGAATTGTGCCAGCGGTTACCTTCATCAAGGTAGATTGGACACGCCCGACTTTTTGCAGAGACACCCTTTTAGTAACTGGACCTGGACACTCGAAGAATATCCACATGCTAAGAAAGAATTAACAGAAGCCAATCCATAAAGATGACATGATGCCACACTTGCTTGGAATTGGCTGAGGTCGCATGTGTTCACTTTTTATGTGCATAAATTCATAAGCAACTGTATTGAACAGAGGGGGTCTGTTGTGTTTGGTATAAGTGCCTCTTACTGTATGCCATAGTGTGACAGTTTCACTGGGAGCGTGCTCAAACCGTGCAATCTCAAAGCAACATTTTACTGCATAACTAAGCCTGGCTCGTTTGCACCATTAGTTATAGAGCTGTCAGAATAGAGTCACACACATGCGCGCCGGTGATTGCACACTGACCGGTCAGTCTTCTGTGAAGTTTGTCATTTATTAAAGATGTGCTCCACAGTGCTTTTCCGATATTTATCCACGAAGATAGTGAGCCAAGCAAAGGTAACCCTTATTTTCCTGGCAATTATGGCTTTTGTGGTGTTTTTTTCTCTGTAACAAGTATTGTACAGTACATCACTTATGCAAAATCCACAAAGTATATTTTAAAACAGACACGCATTAGAATTTTATTAGAAGGTTTAGTATTCATATAGTAGACAGCTTTAATAAAATGCAAAAGTCTCTATTGTAGACCGTAGAAGTAAAGTGCACAACTTACCCAAACTGAGACCTAATAGAAATGGGAGTGTGTTGTAGAATGTGGGTTGCATAATAATAATAATAATAATAATAATAATAATAATAATAATAATAATAATAATAATAATAATAATAATAATCACCAGCACCAGTATGACAAATGTAATTATTTACAGTCACAAAAGGGGAACTTTGAAGATCAAAATCCTCAGAACAATTCTGGAGGGTTAAACTGGATCCAACAAGTAAATGGTCAATTTACGCCCCCGTGTGGCTAATAAACGAAACCGCAACTAGTTTAAATAAATAAATAAATACAATTGGAACATGGCATACTTTTATCCAGTGATTATAGCCCATTGGGTTTTAGGGTTAAACATTTTAATCCTTTTGAAATGTCGTGTGTGGCAGTGCTTGATTCTGTCTTCCCATTAACTTCCGCATACGATCATCTAAATACCACCAGTGGTATTGCAGCACTCGATATCTACAACAATAATGATAACAATAATAATAATAATAATAATAATAATAATAATAATAAAAGACAGCCAGCGTTAAAAATACACAAACAAGCGCACAGTTTCTTTATAATCTTCTTGTGAGAATTCACAATAGCAGAAGACATTCACCAACATCTTTTATTCGGGAAGCCCACTTTCCGGGTAAAACAAATAACAAAATGTAACACCCATTCATTCAGAATTCTTGTAGTAAATAGGTTTTAAAAATGCTTTACTGCTGTAATTTGCTATTTAAAATACTTTGCCTGTATTTGAAGATTATCTTCTCAGGGGCACCAATATATTTAGTAAGCAAGGGGTTTGAGTGGGGTAAAATGGGCAAAATTCATCCATACTGCAGTAGAGTGGTCAGTAGTGTATTGTAGGGTTGGCCACGCTCTGGATCCTGAGTCCTGGAGCTGTAGCTGGGGACACTGGAGCTGGAGCTGGAGCTAGGGTTCCAGAGCAGCTCCACTATTTCCTGCCTTTCACATTTTAAAAAATCCTTCCTGAATTATTCAGTTCAGTCATTTAAATGAACAAAATAAATAAATATAAACAATGCCTAAATGCAAATTCAGAAGTACTTTAATGTACATTATATTTCTGTTGATATAAGGGGTCGTCCAAAATGATCAACTAGAATCATGTATTCCGGCATCAGCAGCCTTTTATGAAAGCCAGTGCAGGCATATAGTGAGGGTTCTCTTAATCGTGTAGTAAAAGGACAGGGCGTGAAAGATTATAGTCAAATGTAATCCAAAACATACATAGGAGGCTAGGATTGAATGATAAAATAAAAGCTAGTGAAGACTGGTACAAAATCAAGGCAGTTATCACGTTCCCATTGTAGTGTGTAACAGACATGCCATAAAAATGAAACTATAATATTATAGTAATAAGTAACATAAGGTACACTAGAATATTTGTTCATTTGTAAAATGTTATCAAAGTCATTATATAAAAGTTGAAAAATATCAAAGGATTAAGAAAGGCTTTACTTTACCTTTGTGAATTAATTACAAAACATAAGAACATAAGAACATAAGAAAGTTTACAAACGAGAGGAGGCCATTCGGCCCATCTTGCTCGTTTGGTTGTTAGTAGTTTATTGATCCCAGAATCTCATCAAGCAGCTTCTTGAAGGATCCCAGGGTGTCTGCTTCAACAACATTACTGGGGAGTTGATTCCAGACCCTCACAATTCTCTGTGTAAAAAAGTGCCTCCTACTTTCTGTTCTGAATGCCACTTTGTCTAATCTCCATTTGTGACCCCTGGTCCTTGTTTCTTTTTTCAGGCTGAAAAAGTCCCTTGGGTCGACACTGTCAATACCTTTCAGAATTTTGAATGCTTGAATTAGGTTGCCACGTAGTCTTCTTTGTTCAAGACTGAACAGATTCAATTCTTTTAGCCTGTCTGCATATGACATGCCTTTTAAGCCCAGAATAATTTTGGTCACTCTTCTTTGCACTCTTTCTAGAGCAGCAATATATTTTTTATAGCAAGGTGACCAGAACTGCACACAATATTCAAGATGAGGTCTTACTAGTGCATTGTATAGTTTTAACATTACTTCCCTTGATTGAAATTCAACACTTTTCACAATGTATCTGAGCATCTTGTTAGCCTTTTTTATAGCTTCCCCACATTGTCTAGATGAAGACATTTCTGAGTCAACAAAAACTCCTAGGTCTTTTTCATAGATTCCTTCTCCAATTTCAGTATCTCCCATATGATATTTATAATGTACATTTTTATTTCCTGCGTGCAGTACCTTACACTTTTCTCTATTAAATGTCATTTGCCATGTGTCTGCCCAGTTCTGAATCTTGTCTAGATCATTTTGAATGGCCTTTGCTGCTACAACAGTGTTTGCCACTCCTCCTACTTTTGTGTCATCTGCAAATTTAACAAGTTTGCTTACTATACCAGAATCTAAATCATTAATGTAGATTAGGAATAGCAGAGGACCTAATACTGATCTCTGTGGTACTCCACTGGTTACCACACTCCATTCTGAGGTTTTTCCTCTAATCAGTACTTTCTGTTTTCTACATGTTAACCACTCCCAAAGGATTTCAGACAGTAGTTAGAGTAGTTAGAGGCCTGTCACCTCTTTCTACCTTTGTTCTTCTCTTCTAGAGCGATGTAACAGAGGTGCTGGTCTTCCTCCTTCCCCTTTGTTGAATAGGTTACAGATGAAACAGCAAACAAAACAAAGAGCAAACATTTTGGCTGTGTATTTTTTGTTTTTCTTTGCTTACTATAAAATGTAACTGCAGCATCAACAAAACAACATGTACATTGGGCTCTATTCATTATTAGTTTTTGTGGTTTTGCGATACCCCATAGCACATGTTTTTACTATGCTGTGGCAAAGTGGCTGCTGATAGTGATCAGGTGTATAGCAGGTGGCTGCTGATAGTAGGTCTATAGCAGGTACGGTGCTGGTGCAATAATCCAAAGAAACCAACAGACAACAAAGTACAGGTGAAATGGTTTGTTTATTATTTGTTTATAATCCAAGGGTCTGATGACCACACAGTACATAACAACAAGCTTGCAATACACAACCATGTGTATTGCACAGTATTGAAAAAGGGTTGCAGTCCTGTAAATAATGCGCACAAGTACTTAAACACACAATTAGACACACACGATCACCAGTCCGAAGTGAGTGCTCTCAGTGCTTGTGGTGCAGTACAATATAATACGTGCTTTATTTGTGAACGACAGTGAAAACAATGTTAATCGTGACTGAAGTGCAGCTTCGGATTTGTGTTTATCAGCTTACTGCTATAATCAGAAAACGCAGACAGTTACTAAACAGACACAGACAAACAAACAACCAAAAAACCACTCACAAATATTTCCAAAACGCTTTCTCTGCATCTCTCACAGTCCTTCTAGTTTCTAACCCAAAACCAAGCGAAGGAAAATAAATAGCGTTTCTCTGACCCCTTTTACACTATCCTGCATGACCCCTTGGTAAACGATTCCAGCTGCGTCTATTGCTTGCAGCTGCTACCTCGTTTACCTTCCAGATCAATACGTTACTGCAACAGAGTTTCGCTTCCATCCAGACTGACCGACTTCCCAACCTCGGAAACGAACTGTCAGGCCAGCCCATCCAGAGGCTTCTCCTTTTGCTATTTAGCACCCTCACAGATCGAGAGGGAGATTTACAACCAGAACTCATTGTATTTCTGTCACATATGCATTTATTAAATAAAATGGACAATTAACGCTTTTGAGAAAGGTTTTTAATGAATTCTATAGGTTTACAATCAATACATGAATAAATAAATAAAATGCTGAAAACAATAATTTTAAATGGTAAGGGATCGAAATATATAAGCCAGTTACACTATATATATATATATATATATATATATATATATATATATATATATATATATATATATATATATATATATATATATATATTGCAAAAGTATTCAGACCCCTGACCAATTCTCTCATATTACTGAATTACAAATGGTACATTGAAATTTCGTTCTGTTCGATATTTTATTTTAAAATACAAACTCAAAATCAATTATTGTAAGGTGACATTGGTTTTATGATGGGAAATATTTTTAAGAAAAATTAAAAACTGAAATATCTTGCTTGCATAAGTATTCAACCCCCACACATTAATATTTGGTAGAGCCACCTTTCGCTGCAATAACAGCTTTAAGTCTTTTGGGGTAAGTAAGCACCAGCTTTGCACACAGTGTCGGAGTGATTTTGGCCCATTCTTCTTGGCAGATTTGCTCCAGGTTGTTCAGGTTGGTTGGACGACGCTTGTGGACTGCAATTTTCAAATAGTGCCACAGATTCTTAATGGGATTGAGATCAGGACTTTGACTGGGCCACTGTAGGACATTCACCTTTTTGTTCTTGATCCACTCCAATGTTGCTTTGGCCTTGTGCTTGGGATCATTGTCCTGCTGAAAGGTGAATTTCCTCCCAAGTTTCAGATTTTTAGTGGACTGAAGCAGATTCTCTTGCAATATTTTCCTGTATTTTGCTCCATCCATTCTTCCTTCAATTGTAACAAGATGCCCAGCCCCTGCTGATGAGACGCATCCCCACAGCATGATGCTGCCACCACCATACTTCACTGTAGGGATGGTGTGTCTTGAGGCATGGGCAGTGTTAGGTTTGCACCACACATAGCGCTTTGAGTTTTGGCCAAAAAGCTCTATCTTGGTCTCATCTGACCACAAAACCTTTTCCCACATCGCAGCTGGGTCACTCTCATGCTTTCTGGCAAACTCCAGACGTGCTTTCAGATGGTACTTTTTGAGTAACGGCTTCTTTCTTGCCACCCTTCCATACAGGTCAATGTTATGCAGAGCTCTTGATATGGTTGACTGGTGCACCATTACTCCACACCCAGCCATTGAACTCTGTAGCTCCTTCAAAGTGATTGTTGGCCTCTCTGTGGCTTCTCTCACAAGTCCCCTTCTTGTTTGAGCGTTGAGTTTTGAGGGGCGGCCTTTTCTTGGCAGTGCCTGGGTGGTGTGATGCAGCATCCACTTCCTGATTATTCTGTGCTCACTGGGATATCCAAACACTTGGGTATTATTTTGTACCCTTTCCCTAATCTATGCATTTGTATTACTTTATCTCTAACGTCTGTAGAATGCTCTTTGGTCTTCATTTTCCTTCAGATTCACAGCCTCACCAATGATCCTTCAATGATCCGCTGGAGATGGCTCGAGGAGATTGCAATACCATGCTGCAGAGTGGAGCTGTGTGTATTCGAGAGGAGAGGGTCTGCTCTGCAGGAACGACAGCTACGCAACCCTGAAACTGAGGACCGCCAGCATCTAGTCCTGGTCCTTCTGGTGAAGGCAGAGGCAGCTCCTGCTCCTCTCCTCGTGATGGTGGGGGAAATGTTACCAGCAGGCATTCCTCCTCTGCTGGTGGGGGAAGTGATACCAGCAGGCATTCCTCCTCTGCTGATGGGGGAAGTGATACCAGCAGGCATTCATCCTCTGCTGGTGGAAAGGGACCCAGCAGGCATTCACCCTCTGCTGGTGGAGGTGGCGGAGGCAGAGACAGCTCCTGCTGCTCTGCTCCTGTCAGTGGAGGTGGCGGAGGCAGAGGCAGCTCCTGCTGCTCTGCTCCTGCCAGTGGAGGTGGGAGTGGCGTGTAGTCTACCCTTGTTTCAGGGGACTGGTGCGGCTCTCCCTCTCTTGCAGGGGACTGGTGTGGCTCTCCCTTTGGCTCTGGCGGCAAAACCAGCAGGCATTCTTCCTCTGCTGGTGGATATGGGAGAGATGGACACTCTGCCTTCTTCTTCCCCTTTCCCCTTCTCTGCCTCCTCTTTACCTTCCTCTCCTGGGCCAGTTCCTCCTCTCCCTCTTAGTAGGGGTAGCGCATCACCGGGTGCCAGAACTCCCCACAGGCAAGGCACCAGCCTTGGTCCTCTAGACCACCGAGGAGGCCCTCCAAATCCTGGCAGCCTTCTCTTCATTTCCAGCCTTCCATTTTTTATTTATTTATTTATTTATTTATTGTTGTTGTTTTTTTGTTTTTTTTTAAACAACAAATTGAGGTTCCTGCTCTGGTCTGTCACTTGGAGGCGCTGTTGTCCCAGTGCTGACACCACGTGTCACAAAGACGGCCGGAGTGGGTGGCGTCAGACCAGAAACAGGAAAATAAACAGACAGACAGAACGGACTAAACAAAACATGGTGAGCTTCTTTTACTTTATGTTATTATTATTATTATTATACTTATTATTTCCTCCATCTCCAATCCCGTTCTCCACTCACCAAACACACAACCCAGAGTGGGTGAAAACATGTTGCTTTTATGCAGCTGTACCAAGACTCGATTGCTAATCAATCATTCAAATGGAGTTTCGGTACAACTGCACGTGAATTAATAAAGTGCAATTCCCCGTGCTCGCATATTATTACTTTTTACTTGCACGTGAAGTGCTGTGCAATCCTCTTTGCACTTTGTCAGAGTGACGTAACATCTTGTTCCAGAATGCAACAGACACGTGGTCACACCGGGCCTATCAGACAGCTTTTTAAATATGTGCTCACGTCAAGTGACATGAGGGTCATTTCCCAACCAGAGTTTGCCAAGCGGGATTGGGCTTGTTTTTTTTTGAACTAGTGTTCGGAATTTGAGAGTCGCGGGTTGGAATTTGCATACACGCCCATACTCTAACATGGGTTGCGCTTGTTTTGAAGAATGAGGTTGCTATTTTTTCTGTCAGAAATCTGGCAACCCTGTTCCCAACTCGTAATGGTTGACATTTCGAGATTGAAAGGGAACCTTGACTTAAGAACTAACTTAAGAATCTTTACTGAATTGTTGTGAAAATGCGTATATGGCGCCTGCCCGGTCTAAATTTGGTGACTGGGCACCGACGAAGCGATCTATTTTCTGTGTGGAAATCAAATTAGTCTTTCCATTGAATAATCACTAGGAACAAAACAAATCAGTGCCTGGTTCCACATACCAGTTTTAATGGCACATTCTGAATCAGAGTCTCTGATAACGTGTATTTTAAATGTTTGCAGTGAAGAGCGTAATTATCTGATTTCAGTAAGTCCTCCTTGTGATGCAATGAAGAAAACATTCAGGACTTCTACTACAAATTACAATAGGCCTACTACTTTAAGAAGGCTAACCTTTTTTGTAAAAATGCTGACGACAAAGGCATCAAAAGTGCATCCTATGGCTGTGGCCATAAACACAGGTTTAAAGTTGCTTTATAGATCGGTAAGTGCAGAGACCCAGGGCTTGGCATGAACGACTGCCCTTGATTTTAAGATTTAATATATGTAGTAACTTGGGAAAGAAACAACGGGTGAGTCTTTTAAGTATTTTATTATAACAACAACTCTAAGCCACGTTATCACATTCACAGTGTATCAGCGCCATTGCTACACCAAAGATCATCTACTGAAGAGGTATAAACACAGGCTGGGGGGTGGAGCTTACTCAACGTAAGGCTCCTGAAGAGAGACAAATTAAACAGTTACATCACCTCTCCACCTTAAAGCCTAATGCCCTTTAAACACAAATAAACGTATCCATTATGGTCTGTAGTGTTTTTATTTTTACACAAATGAATCACTGTGCTCTTTTATAAGTCTAGTCCTAAGGACATAAATACAGGTTTAGTCTTATTGGAGTTCTGCTATGGCTCTCTAAATGTCGTACCCCAACACTTGGTGTCCTTGGAAACTGGGACAGTAACATCGGCAGGAACTGGAGCTGGGGTCACCAGGGGTGTGGGTGGAGAACTCCTTGACAACTCCATTCCAGGTGGCATTTCTGGAACATCTGTATCCAAGAAATCTGGTGTTTCAGATGTGAGACCTGTGCTGGCTATTTGACTTATGCATGATCCTGTGGTGGAGGGGTCAGGAGCCCTGCAAGATCCACATGTCGATCATGGCAATGACAAGGAGAGGTTGGGTGAGGGTGTGTTCTCTCCCTCTCTCTGAGTGGTCGGGAGGCAGGTCTTGGGGGGTACCCGACCTATATAAACTGTGCTTTGTCATTCCTCAGCCCCGCCCATCTAGGAAGAATCACTGTGATGGCCCTGGTCGTGAGGAACTTGAAAGACAAGCCAGGCTGAGGAGGACAGCTGAACACAAGAAACGAAACCATGAAAGTAATCATAATTACGTACCCAAATCGGGGTGTGTCTAGTTGGTGGGGAAACCTGGGCAACACCAACGAGTATAGCAGAGGAATAGCAAAGCATAGGCTGAAGACCCGAGGGCACAGATAGTGACAGTGGGGGAACGCTACAGGTGCAGTCACTTTTATTTGTAGTTTTGTTAGTGGGTTTTATTTCAGATATCAGATCTGTGTTGTCCTCTGGCACTATAGGTCTGGTGGCCTCGCTGTGGATCACCATGGAAAAAATGATGGATTGGCAGGAGCACCTTTCAGAGGACGAGTGTTCCAGTCTCCATTTCATGCATCACCAGGGGGTTGCCGCGGTGAACTGGGATACAAATAACAATTGGGCATTCCAAATTGGGGAGAAAACTGGGGAAAAAAAAAACATTGGCTACGACAAAATTAAAAAAATAAAAACAAACAAACAAAAAAAAAAACTAGCGCAGCCAGATTCATCGACACGCCTTTTACTTTCATCCATAACTTTGTTTGCCAGAAAAAAAATGTTCTAACCTTTCAATGTACTCAGTCCAGTCGTCCTATTCTTCCAAGAACTCATTGATTGTTCTGAAAGTAGCCAAGACTTCATGCTGCTGTTGCTTTCCTTTCGACGCAAATTTCTTTTTTTTATTTCTCTTGTTTCCGGACAAAAGTAGAAAAAAATATATATATCCTCGTCACCAAAGATCAGCGCCATTGCTACACCAAAGATCATCTACTGAAGACGTATTAACACAGACTGGGGGGGTGGAACTTACTCAAAGTAAGGACCGTGAAGAGGGACAAATTAAACATCACAAACACATGAATCAGTGTTTCACATTTACAAAATAGTAATGTTATAAACTATTTGTTTATGCACTGCTTTGCTTGTTTGTTTGTTTGTTTCTCACAACTTACAGTACCAGAATCCGATGAGATCAAATGCAGTAGGTCCAGGAAAAAAAAAAATTCTTAATGTAGTGTAAAATTAAATTAGTCTTTCAAAAATACATTTAAAAAAAATAATTCTAACTGAACCGATACAGTTCTTAAATGGGTGATGAATACAAAATAACGCTAGTTTACTTACCGTAAACCTGGTCCCCTGAAAGAGAAGATGGGCACCAAACATTGTTATGGGATACACTCCTGCCTATTGGTAGGTGTCACTGAGCTCCTATATCAAAGTTGTTGATAGGCCCCCTTCCCCCAGTGCCCTCCTCAGTCCTGCCTCCCAAGGGTATTTAACAGTCACGCAGGGGAAGAAACACCCTCTTTTGCGATGAAACCGAAGCGACCTCGCGGTTGGTGGCCATCGTCTCTTTCAGGGAACCAGGTTTACAGTAGGTAAACTAGCGTTCCCTTTCAATTCGAAGATGGCCACCAAACATCGTTATGGGAAACGTGTACCAGAGCCGTCACGAGGGAAGAAAGAATGGCAGCATATGAGGGACGCCTAGCCCTGCCTGACCAAGGTCAGTGGTGTAAGCATGTAACCACATGGACCCTAGTGCCCAGAGAGGATAATGAGGGATCTATCACATTCAGGTGGTAGAACCTGGCAAAGGTATGTGGGGTAACCCTGCTAGCCGCATCGCAAATTTCAGCCATGGAGGCACCTCGGAAGAGGGCCCATGATGTAGCCACACCTCTCGTGGAATGTGTGGCTATCTGCCCAGGCGGGGGTAAGCCAGCACCATCATACACAGTCGAGACTGTGTCTGCAATCCAATGCGACAGCCGCTGCTTGGAGAGGGGCTGTCCCAGGGTCTGTGTCCCATGGCAGACCGGAAGCTGGTCAGACTGACGCAGTGCTCTTGTCCTATCCATATAGCATCTCAATGCCCGAACTGGGCAGGGAAGGTTCAATTTTCTATCCCCTTCATCGCAAACAGAGGAGGATGGAAGTACTCCATTTCCAAGGACTGATTTATGTGGAAGGCTGAAACCACCTTGGGTAGAAAAGCAGGGTTTGCACACAGTGACACTCTGCTACCATCATCCCAAATACGCATACAGGAGCTATGCACAGATATCGTATGCAGCTCACTAACCTGCTTGATAGCCAAGAGGAAGGCTGTCTTCATGGACAGGTGCTTCAACTCAGTGGAGTATATAGGCTCAGAATGGGCCTGCGTGAGAGCCTCCAGTACAATTTCAAAGCTCCATTCAGGGAGAGTGGCCCTCCTAGGAGGGTGCAATCGGCGAGTGCCTTGGAGAAATCGGGTAGCCAAAAAATGTGCGTCCGGGGACACAGAGTCAACGGGGGCATGAAAAGCAGAAGTAGCTGCTAGGTAAACCTTCAATGTGGAAGGTGATCTACCAGCCTCAAGCAGATCTTGCAGAAACTGCAAGATGGCAGGCAAGGGACAGAAAACTGGATCGTGACCATTAGAACGGCACCAATCTTGAAACCGTTTCCACTTACAGGCATACAGTGACCTAGTGGAATGCGCCCTAGCATTCTGCAGTGTACCCACGACCATGTCTGAAAGCCCTAAGGCTGACCAGTGGTCCCTTCCAGAGGCCAGACCCATAGCCAAAGTGTGCCTCTCGTCTGACTGAGAAGATCCCGGTGAAGCGGGATTTCTCAGGGTGGGCTGTTCAATAGCTGGCGCAGGGATGAAAACCAGATTCTCCTGGGCCACCTGGGGACCATGAGGAGAACTGACGTCTTCTCCAACCAGACCTTCTCGAGAAAGGCTGGGAGCAACGGCAGAGACGGGAACGTGTAAAGGAGTGTTCTGGGCTATACGTGGGCTTGGGCGTTGATGCCGAGTGGACCGCAGCAGCAGTGGAGGAAGTACAATAGGGGGCAGTGTGTCGTCTCCACCGAGGCAAAGAGATCGACCTGCGCCTTCCGGAAACGTTCCCAAATGCGCTCCACCACCTGAGGGTGGAGCCACCACTCCGATGGGTGCAGGCCCTCCCTCGAGAGGATGTCCGTCGCTCGATTCTCCACGCCTGGAACATGCGTTGCTCGAAGGGACAGCAAGTGCCTTTGGGCCCAAATCAGCAGCCTGAAGGCTAGATGGTGCAACTCCGGGGAACGAAAGCCACCCTGGTGGTTGAAATATGCCACCACTGATGTATTGTCTGTGCTGATCAGCACATGTCTGTTCCGCACCACAGGTAGGAAGTACTGGAGGGCAAGGAACACCGCTTGTAATTCCAACATGTTGATATGCAGGGACACTGAGGCCCGACCAGGGTCCACTGACTCCTCTGCCTTCGTAGCCCGCGCCCCCAGCCCGAGTTGGAGTTGTCCATCGTCACTACCCTGTGGGTGTAAACCACCCCCATTCGCACTCCTTGGCAATAACCCTCAACCAGCGCAGGGCTGCCGAGGAAGCAAGACACACTGTCAGCCTACGGTGTCTGTCATACTTGGGATACAGATGGAACGCATCGAGCCATGCTTGCAGCGAGCGCATGTGCAGTAAACCCATCCTGATGCTGATATTGCTATGGCACAAGGCAAGGGGCACCCTCGATCTATGTCAAAAAAGGGAGAGTTGGTGCTGGAGAGCTGCCACTCGTCCGACAGGTGAGCTTACTATTAATTGGCTCTAGCATCGTTAAGGGGAGACCCAGTTTCAACCAGATGCTTCATCACAAATAGCTGTGTGGGCCACCGCTCCTTCCTGCGACTGGGCATATCAACCAGTCGTACAGGCAATCCATCACCCTGATCACTTGCCGCCACAAGGGAGCAAGGGTGGCATCCATGCACTTGAAACGTGCGGGAGGTAAGGAGCCAACGGCCTGGCGAGACCTTACGGCTCAGCCGGGTATTGAAGCACTTAGGCCCCAAGGGTGCAGATGCACCGAGGGCACTGAATGAGATAGAATACACTACTGGTGCACCGAGCATCGGGGGCACATAGTGTTATTAACATGCTGTTAATATTCATGGACGTGAAGTCAACACAACCCGGGTAGTGTATAGCATACACCGGGGTGGGTACATAGCTTGAGTGACTGTAGTATGCAATCAGGAGAGCAGTACAGGGGAGCGCACGGTGCTGCAACATGGTGCAGGGCAACAATAACCTGGTCCTGGGCCATGTGCAATTACACCATGTGGCAGCGCAGAGCGTATGCCAGAGTGGAGCACAGGCTCAAGGAGCTGCGGCGTGTTATGCAGGAACAAAGTGACACATTCCCCATGCCTGGCGGGTGACCAAGCACTCCAATAGGGGGGCTAAAATAAACCTGCTGATTCAACACAACAGTGGGACCCTGCAGAGCTAGGTCCCGGTAGAGGAGTCACGCCTCTACTTTTCTTTTCAACTGCAAGGCAGTAAGGAAAAACACATACAGTGTCTCTCAAAAGTATTCACCCCCCCTTGGACTTTTCCACATTTTATTGTGTTACAACATGGAATCAAGATGGATTTAATTAGGAGTTTTTGCCACTAATCAACACAAAAAAAGTCCATAATGTCAAAGTGAAAAATAAAATCTACAAATTGTTCTAAATTAATAAAAAAATGAAAACAGAAAATAATTGATTGCCTAAGTATTCACCCCCTTGAGTCAATATTTGGTAGAGGCACCTTTGGCAGCAATTACAGCCATGAGTCTATTTGGATAAGTCTCTACCAGCTTTACACATCTGGACACTGCAATTTTTGCCCATTCTTCTTTGCAAAATTGCTCAAGCTCCGTTAAGTTGAATGGGGACCTTAGGTGAACAGCAATTTTCAACTCTTTCCACATATTCTCAATTGGATTGAGGTCTGGGCTTTTACTGGGCCATTCTAG
Source organism: Polyodon spathula (assembly GCF_017654505.1). Lineage (NCBI taxonomy): Eukaryota > Metazoa > Chordata > Actinopteri > Acipenseriformes > Polyodontidae > Polyodon > Polyodon spathula. The sequence goes on along the minus strand of NC_054535.1, from coordinate 49,766,535 downwards.
GACATTGACCTTTTTGTTTTTAAGCCACTCCAGTCTGGCTCTGGCTGTATGTTTGGGGTCATTGTCCTGCTGGAAGATGAATCTTCTCCCAAGTCCCAGGTCTCTTGCAGACTTCAGCAGGTTTTCCTCCAGGATTCCTTTGTACTTTGCTGCATCCATTTTGCCCTCTATCTTCACGAGCTTTCCAGGCCCTGACACAGAGAAGCATCACGGTAGGGATGGTGTTCTCAGGATGATGTGTGGTGTTAGGCTTGCGCGTGGCATAGTGCTTAGCATTGAGGCCAAGCCTCTTTTAGGGGGGTCTGGGTATATTCCCCCAGGATTTTTTTAAAGCCCCCAAAAAGCCTTTTCATCATGTATTTTTAGAGTAACAACGGGTGTAAATCTATCAAAATAAGGTTAGTTTTGGTCAAGGTTGGCTAAAAGTATACCTGTCTCATAGTTTGTGTTAGACACTGATCTAATATGACTTACTTAAATTCTATCCAAATAAAGAAATGAAAGTTCACTCTGTCCCCATCCATCCAACACCAACAAAAGACACAAAAATGGCTGTACTATGTAGCAAAAATACTTTTTGGGTTTCATTTTGAGAGAGAGAGAGAGAGAGAGAGAGAGAGAGAGAGAGAGAGAGAGAGAGAGAGAGAGAGAGAGAGAGAGAGAGAGAGAGAGAGAGAAATTAGAAGACATGCAGGTCATATTATACCATTAGAAAAAAATCTTTATTTAAGTTTCACCCTTTTGTTAATTGTTGCTCATAATTAACCCAATAAATCAGACACATGGAACATCTTAAACAGTATCATCCACAATGGGGCAAAACTAAATTCAACTAATGAGCTAAATAAAATAAATAAACTGAAAAATAATTAGGAATAAAATCTGATAAAAAAAAGTAAGATCCCAAACAAATATTACAACCTATATTACAGAACTGCTCCTCCTGCTTCTCTCTTTTGATGCTTATTTTGTGGGTGGACGCATCAAAGTGTACCCCCTATTTTTAAAGGTGGCTAAGCGGTCAATGACACTGTTGTGGCTTAGTGGCCCAAGCACTTCACCCTCAATGGACATGGCTGCAAGACTTGCAAGCCTTTTCTGACCCATTGTCTTACGCATCCAGGAGTGCCGCCGGCGCAGTGCACTAAAGGACCTTTCACAGGAGCAGCTGCTCACAGGAATTGTGAGGGCAACCTGAATGATTTCCTTCAGAGAAAAAAACATATCATCGTCCAGGAGGTTATGCACAGCAAGCATATCTTTGGGAGGACATCCAGTCTGTCTTTTCCAGGCAAGAAAGTTTCTGGCCACCAACATCTCTTCTGTTTTAACATCAATACCGTAGTGCTTGGCAAACTCAGTTAAGCATGATGTATCTAGGAAGTTTTTTGAGTTAGGGCTGCATGCCTGTATGTCTTTGAGCAGACCTGCATCTACAAGTATTGCCTCTGGATGCAGCACTCTGAAATGTGCTTGCAGACCTCCTTTGGACCCACTCATGACAGCTGCACCATCATAGGTCTGTGCAACGCACTTTAGGCCTGCTACCCCTCTCATTTGGAGCTGCTGTTGCAACTTATTTGCTATCGATTGGGCATCAAATGACTTGATTTCTGCTAGTGCTAGTAAACGCTCCTGAACTGTCCCCTCTGTCACATACCTAACACACAGAGCCAACTGTTCAGACAGCCCATCCCTGGCCTCATCCGCCATAATGGCATACATTCCAGTCTTTGACATCTCAGAGACTATGGTGTCCGTAATCTCTTGAGCACAGCATTCGATCAAATCATTCTGAGATTCTGGAGAGAGATACGTCGTATTTGATGGAGTATTGTACCTTTGCAGGAAAGGGTCAAACTCCTTCAAAAGCGCTATACATTCAAGAAAGTTCCCTCTATTTGTGCTTTCACTAGATTCATCATTGGCACGGAAAGAGAGTCCCTGTCTTCCTAACATTTAGGTGACCACAACAATTCTCCTCAGATACTCCCTTCTCTCTGCAATACCATTAGGACGGGCAGATGTTAAAATCTGAGCAATGTTCCCATGATTGCTAGTTGCCTGGTAGCTTTGCCATGCCACAACACTGTCTATGTGTGTTGTGCCATCTCATGTTTACCAAAGATAAACAAAGATTTTTTCCAATTTTTGCAGCCATTACTGACAAAATAATCAGATTTAATGTTTTTGCCAAAAACTTGCTTTCTCTGGATCTGTTTGTTGTCCCTCCCTCTCTGGAGCTGTTTGTTGTCCCTCCCTCTCTGGATCTGTTTGTTGGCCCTCCCTCTCTGGATCTGTTTGTTGGCCCTCCCTCTCTGGATCTGTTTGTTGGCCCTCCTTCTCTGGATCTGTTCGCTTTTCCTCTCGTTCTGGATCTGTTTCTTGTTCCTCTTTCTCTGGGCATGCTTGCTCTCTCTCACTTATACAGCTTGCATGTTGATCTCTGCCTTGCACAGAAGCCTCTCTTTCTGCATGACCCTTTAAGATATCATGAACATCATTTATTTATGCCTAATAAAAGTAAGACATATGCTGCCATATGCTGTACAAATTTAACTGAAAGCTTAAACATCTACTCACTTTTTTTTATCACTAACCTTCATCAGACATGCTCCCTCAGCCCTGTCAGCCTCCAGCATCTTTCCCTCATTCTTGTCTGCTGTGTTTTGACATGTATTTTTATTAAACTCATATTTACAATAACTCAAGACTTAATAGGTGATTAATCAGTTTAAGTTTTAATTTGTTTGTTTGAACTGGTAAAATCTTAATTTCTCACCGGATTGGCCTTCGGCAGAGCTGCTGGCACTGCCTCTCTAACGTTAGTCGTTAGCTAGCCTACAGTTGAGAAATTGAGGATAATACAATGACATTGTGATCAACACTATGTCACCTTTTCTACACATGACCTACTGGTAATTGTTTTGCAATGGCCTACTGAATGAAAGCAACTGAGTATGAAAAGATATGTGCATGATGTTACGTCATCTGTCTCATTTATAGCCTGGCACAGATAGAAAAACTACATTAAAAATAACGTTAATTAGATATCATCGCCACATAACTTATGTCAAATTTAAAAGACACTGTTAACGTTACCGTTAGCTAGCTCGCAACATCTGTTACACTGTAACTTACAGGCAGCCTCACATAAAAACGTATTGGTTAACAAAGCTTTGATTATGATCAAAGTCTATAGTAGTGAATATACTCTCTCTCTCTCTCTCTGTTCTAACTTACCACAAATTCACATCGTAGCCTATCTGCATGAATCCGTCCTGTTAGAGCCTTTTCTTGTCCGTTTACTGTTAGCTAACAGTCTCAAGTCACAGTAACTAATGTTGACCAAAATGTTAGCTACAAGTAGGCCTAACAGTCATTAACGCATGCAGAAGCCTCTGCAGCAGCAGCCTAATGTCCTCCCTGTAAGAAGTTTAAGATGCGATGGAACGGTTGATGAAAAAAAAGAAATCACAGAGAAAATATATTGACTGATATATTGATTTATTAAGGGGGGGCTAATGAATATTTTAGGGTGGCTAAAGCCCTACTAAAATAGGCCTAGCAACATCCCTGGGGGAGAACAGTCTGTTTATTGATTGAGTGACCTACACCAAGGTGAAGGCCCGTACAGCCCGTTTACGTCTCAACCCAACAACAAAGGAAGCCTCGGTGAGGAGTATATGGCCGGCCCGGCTGAAAGCAGCCGTGGAGCGACTAGCGCTCTATGCGAGTACGGGGACGCATTCAACTACAATCAAAACAAGGCCCAACCGCGGCCCGCAGGCGGCTGGTGGGCAAACTCGACAACAGGAATTAGGCAAGCCCGGTCCTGTGGAGTAATTGTGCTCTCCGAAGTAAGAAGGGGTGAAAACACACACAATTCTTAACAATAATACTTACCGTGCTAAGACGGACAGACAGAAAGAAGCAGCCTGACATGCAGAGCGTGCAGGTGCTGATAGTCAGAAACAGAATAAAAAGGCTCCGACTTTTTAAACTACTGATTCCGGGAAAGCGGCGATGCCAGCTTTCAGCACAAAGTGCAAGAGAACTAGCAGTAGCTTATGCTGCACTTTTTATATGAAGACAGGGCTAAATGCAACACAGAGGTCTTACCTTACCAATGTGAGAAGGGAAAGAGGATGTTTCTTCCTCTGCATGACCGTTCAGTACCCTCAGGTGGCAGGACCGAGGAGGTCACTGAGAAGGGGGCCTATCAGCAGCTTTGATATAAGATCTCAGTGACACCTACCAACAGGCAGGAGTGTATCACATAACGATGTTTGGTTGCCATCTTCTAATTGATAGGGAACTGAGCGTTTGTGTGGTTCGTAATTTTATTGAATGCACAGCTCCAGAAAAAAAGACTGGGAGAGGACACACATCGTGCATGATTGAAATTCTGCGCTATGACCTCATAATCCAAAGTAATAGAAAAAAAAAAAAAAAAAAAACACAAAATTTAAAATAACCAAGAAATAACCAACCCACCAAATACAAGATTTACCAGCTAGATGCTTTCAAAACAAGCCAAATTTGTCTGTAAAAATGCCAGTCTGGCAGCACTGATCAAGAGATTGCCTAAAGTCTTAAGTGAGACGCATGCATTACCTAAATGTTACGTCACGTTCAATGTACAAATAAAACATGAATTTGTATAATTTGTTTTAAAAGTACCACGGACAAGAGCATGGTGGGTGAGGTCCAAAAAGTTTAAGAACCATGTGGTCTAGAAAACATTTGCTTCCAGAGGGCTGTTCTCTTAGTCAGAGTCTACTGTACTACAGTATTTGTTATTAGCAATTTGAAATAAAATAATTTTATTAGCCACTAGAGGGCATGGGCAAACACTTGTTTTTAGTTTTCAATGTGATTTACTATGCTATAACAAAATTATAAGTACCAGTACAGTGTTTACTTTACAATAAATGCAAGAACGCCCTCATGTGTTTCTGCTACGACAGTCACAGAAGCACTGACAGATGACACTTTGGTGGTAATCATCTTATTGCTGCATTAACTGTTAATGTATAGTTTATCTCAGGACTGACTGGAACAGAATTAATACAACGCAACCATGCATTACACATGGCCTCTATCATTTTAAATATGACATTATAATTCAGATATTTTGTAGAGTATCACATGTGCAAATTGTAGAACATAGTTTTGTCATGTAGTATAATTTGCATTTCCACAGAACCTTTTTTTTCTTAAATCAAAGTAAAGTCAATGTTGCATGTCCTTTTCACTGTGAAGTCAATGTTACATGCCTTTTCACTGTAAAGTATGCATCTAAGAAAAAACTCCTGAATTTTTAAATAATTTGCTTGATTTGTACATTAACTTATTTATGAGTGGAATAGACACTGTCTGTAAGATCAACATGTCCCAAGGCTGTTTTACTAAGCAAACACTGCGTGAGACTGGCTTTCATTTTCAATAGTTTTTTAACAACCCTTAGCTCTCCTAAAAGTTTACGATGGTAAAACAAGTTTCAGTTTTTTCCTGTAACCCATATTGAATACATACTACAGACCCAGGCAAGCATGATAAATCACTGCGAACTACAATAAAGCATGGTAAAAACAAAACAAAAAATAAATAAAATAAAACGTGGAAAACGTTTAGTAGAGCAAAAACTAGCATTCAAAATCGTGTTTAAACAGTCACTACACATCCTTAAGAAATACTTTGATAAGAAATACGAGTGCAATTCAACCACCCAGCCACCCACTCTATAATTCGAATGCATGGGGAAATATCATAGTTAAGTTAACAACTAATTAACTCCAAAATATGTTATTTAAACGGTTGGCTGGCATTACTGTGGTAGGGGACATAACTTCCTACACGTGTAAGTATGTATAAAGGTCACAGCAACCCACCCATCACAACAATGCTGGATTTGAACAGCGCTGGAGTTCAACCCAATCACATTTCGAGTTTGATTGTGACGTCCAATGCCGATGAAAGAGCGCTTTTGATTGGCTAAGTACCCTGGTCTGTGAGCTTTGAAGACAAGAGGAGGCTTTTCTGGTTAAGGTACACATGGTTAGGTCTTAAAAATAAGGAGCTACAGCACACACACACACACACATGAGGTTGGTACTGGAATTTAAACAGTTGTTTTGTATAATATGTAGTACGTAGTGGGCAAAGCGTTCGTGGTTCGGTACTTTATGACGTTACAGAATGTGTTTAGTTTTCAGCTTCCTTTTTTTTTTTTTTTTAATTAAAGCTACATTTAATTTGATGAACCAGACTGCGATACACAGAAAATCGTGTCTGTTTTGGTTTATACATTACTGTATTTTTAGTCCAAATCGATGTTGATATCGACAGGTAATAGTCATGTATACAAAAATAGAACACTGCAGGTGCTGCGTGGGCACGGAATGTAAACAATAGTAAATGTACAACTTGTGAGCAGTGAATTTGGAGTTGACTGAGATAAGCTCATGCAACATTACCCATTCTTAGGACCACGTATGCTGTTTCGGGTTTGACTAACGTGTCCCTAGCATGGATGATATAAATTGTGATTAGAGAATAAGACTCCAGTGTAGTAATTAGAACAGTGATGCTGTGGTGTTTAAACTGCAGATCCACTGGAGGATGAGTATTGAACAGGGCTTTTCACAGACAGAGCCGGGATAATGATTGTTCTGCTAAACCGCAAGAAACTGTGAAGGGAAAGTTGCCGGTGTCACACCTTAATGCTCACCTCCTGCTAATTTTCACCTCCGAGAATTCTATCCTATGGTAATCTCCCCCTTGTGAATTTTAGCCTATACTAATTCTCACCCCTCGTTGTTGTTGTTGTTGTAGTAGTATTTGTAGCAGTGATTGTAATAAAACAGCAGATGGACTCACAATTGTAACGCAGCTCACTTGCTACAAGTACAGGAGGCCTTCAGAAATTTAAAATGCAAAGCTAAATGTGTATTGTGCTGCACTCATTGTCATTTCGGAAGTGTCTACATTGATTTGTATCTTCCTTGTTATATCACTAATCTGACAAATATCACTAGCCTGCTGTGTACAGTTGTTTGAAAGTTACGTATATATTCAGGTTCTACAGGAGCTCAAAAATGCTTTTGTTTCAGCTACTCTGTCATTCAGTGTCTTTAGTAGCAAGTCTTGGACTACAGTAACATGATGTTATGCATTGTTATCGTATCTCACTAGTTGTGTGTTGGCAGAGGTTGTCCACAAATGGCACACAAGCCCCTTTCACCCCTAAATCATTCCATAGTTTACTGAATAAATTTGTTAACTCCTAATATATGAATTGATTCTATTCTCCAATCATTAACATGACTGCAGAGGACAGGACATTCTTCCCTCCAGTGGCGTTTTATATACTCACTCCAATCAGCCATGCCACAGTAGGAGTGCTGCTCTAGTCCTGCAGCTGACACCTGCTTGCTGCAGTTGGGTGTTAAATAAACTTCAAATTATTCTTTACACCTATAGAGATGGTCTTGTTTTCAGTCTGGCCTAAATATATATGTAAAAGCATTCTAAGCACTGTACATTTAATAGCTTAGCATTGGTACAGTATAAAACAGTACACGGGTACTACATTGTAGCTGCATCCAACTTGCACACCTACAAGATACATAACCCCAAACTGTAAAGTTAGAAAATGTGGGAATTTGTATATCTTTCATTTAGAAGTTTTTCAAACTTTTTTTTTAATGTAACCTGTGCAGTAAATGCTTTGACAAAGCAGCTTCAGTGTAGCCGTGACGTGCCGTTTCAAATGAACAATGAAGGCCCAGGCCAGTCCAGCAATATTAAGACGTGCTTTTTCAGAGGTTTGTTTTCCAGCAGAGGGGCAGAGCACTGTTCCTGTCCATGTAAAGAATGTGAGGAATTCTCACAGTACAGCAGAGCTCTCCTTCTTCTCACCACTATGGTTTAAAACGTGGCAGTAGCAAAACAAGAGACCTCTTGCATTCTAGTATTTAAAACCTTGTATTTCTTGTTCTGTTGCTTTTGATAACAAATATTGAACCTTTGTGAGGGAGTTTCATGGAACCGTAGCCACTGTTTGTGTATATTGTGATTTGGGACTTTTGAAAAATTAGATTTTAAAGTGGCTGACGCTTTTGAGAACAGTTTTTAAAAAATACCAGGATACCGTTCCGACTGAAATGACTTCCACCCACTCTGATGGGTCAGTTTTAGTTTTCGGTGTAAAAGGTCTTGCTTTCATTGGTGGACATACACCACCCATTTGCTGCCATCTGCCATTGCTATTTTAAAACCGTGCCGATCCACGGCTTCAGAGGTTTTTGTATATTTTTCATTCTGCAGCCTGTTTTTACCAAACTGTCTGCTAGAAGCTGTGCTGTTCTTGGTTTACTTTGTTATTAAGGTGCTTGTTTTAATTGTGCTTGTTATGCCTAGGCTTTTTTTTTTTTAAAGCATCATTACCAATGGATTTCCCTGTAGGTTGTAGAACCTTTAGAACAGTTCTATACACTCCTGTGGCAAAGTGGTTTGCAGTGCGCAGGTGTAGAGGTGATGTGACTATGAAACAGAAGAAGACAACAAAGTTCACTATCCAAACAGAACATTTATTTTTATAATCCCGGTCTGGCAACTGCAAAGAATAATCCCAGGCAATACAGCAATGTGTATTGCACTGTTCCAAAAACAAAGGGTTACAGTCCCGAAAGAATAAGTTTAGTATGACACACACACGATCACAAGTCCAGAGTGAGTGCTAACATGCAAGTGGTGAAATACAATTTATTTAGCAGTTCACTCTTAACCATAACAAAGGCACAGATCACCTAGCCACGTCCCCTTTTGTACCTTCAGTCACGCCCCCTTGGTTAGCGAGTGCAACCGTTTCTCCTCCAGTCTGAGGTTGCCATGTCGCTTCCCTTCTGGGGCGTTGACTTGGTGTACCGTAGCTCCTCCCCCTTTCTAGATGGCTGTCTTCCACCTTTCCCTTGGAATGAATTGTCAGACCATCCAGTCCGGAGCACTCTGTTCCCTTTACACAGCACTCTCAGAGGTCGAGTATTCATTCTTCCTCTGTCGCAGCATCTAACACCCTAATGGGATAGGGGTAAACCCAAAAGGTGGAATACTGAGTAATATACTAATTTGACAATGACCAATAAATCAATTGCTTCACACTGCCTTGATTGTATTCTTATTTGTAAAAAGATAGACACATTGGTGGGGGTGATTTTATGAACATCGTTCTTTACTGTAAGTTAATAGGACAGGAGCAAGGGCTGTGTGGAGAATATGAGAAGTGCTTTGTGACTGAGGAAGGAGTACAGGGTTTTCCCTTGGCTCATAGAGGTGAGATCAGCGTTCCCTCTAAGCTGTTTAGATACCGAAAAACTTGCCGTTTTGACTGAGAATTTTTGCCGTGCAACATATGTTTAATTTATTATTTTTGTTGCATTATACAAGTTTGAACCAATATTCCAACACAAGTATCTATTGCATTGAAACATGTACAGTACAAGACATTTATTCTGGCTCTGCCTCTGATTTTGAATCATACTCTGATTTTTATATAGTGCTCCCTCTCTATAACGTGGGCCTTTGGGGGTGGGGGGTGGAATAGAAAGAAAATACCCTATTTAAATTTGAACACTTCAAATATTACTAGTACTACTACGACTACTACTACTACTACTACTACTACTACTAATAATAATAATAATAATAATAATAATAATATAGAGAAAACTATTCTTGCCGACAGATGCATTTGCTTTGCTCTGAAATCCTTGGATCAGACCATATCCAGTAAATTATCCCAGAGTGCGCTTTAGGTTTATTACCTCTTGTGTTTGATTTTAACTCGGTAGATGGACCGATATTTGTTGAATATAATTGGTGATATCAGATGGTTGTCGCTAGTATTTCCACTGGAATCCTGCAGTGATGTTGCATCTGTTAATAGTACACTCATGAGTGCTACAAAAAGCACTACTACCAATAATAATAATTGCCTTATCTGCCACAGTTTCAGGTTTGCGAGAAGAGAAAATTGGCAGCCAAACACTGCACCATTGCAACATGTGGAAATAAAAAACTCTACGAGTACGTAAGTGCCCAGCAAATTCTGGCAACTGACGCTAGCCCTGCAGGTTACGTTCAGGCAGACTCAGAGCTTATTCTAGGCCGATCTACGTGGCTAGTAGATTCTCTGGCACCCGAGTGAGCTCTACACGAATGTGCCGTGCCTTTTTTTTTTTACAGAGGAAAATCAGAGAATCAACTGCAAGACAAAAGCAAATATGCTTATTTTAACGCTTTGCAAGAATGCTCTCAAAATGATATGATATTTACCCGAGATGTAGGCGTCCCGACTGAGGTTGATATTTATGATAACTAGCAAAGTTAATAACTGATTACAAAGGCTGTTGCCAGTTATTGCGGAAAAGGCGCACATTTTAGTCTTAGCAGGAAGGCGGGGTGTGAACGAACCGATCGGCCTCCAAGGCTGGGAAGCAATCGTTACTTCTCTAAAGGTAGACAGAACGAAGGAGGCGCCCAAGCTCCTGCCCCATGAACCCCACTCAAGGTTACAATAAAGACAATATGAAGGGCATTAGCATATTACAGCATGTGTGAATCATCTGTCCAAGGGCAGCTTTGTTTGTTTTTGTTTATACAGTACTTCCTCTCTTTAGCATGAGTTATGTCATAACACCCCATACAAAAATAAACTCTTGTTCTTAAAACCAGAATTTAAAAGAGTGGAACTCTTATTATTTTAAGAATGTTCCAGTGCGATTTAAGTTATGCATGACTAATTCATAGTTTCATTTATTAAATGTCTTTTGAATAAGACTGACTGCATAATAAAAATAAGAATCCCAACAGCAAATTTCCTTGAGTACAGTTCCAACAAATGTAATGCATTAACCACTTGTATGCAGTATGATATCTTTTTGTCTGTGTGTCAGATTACATTTTAGCAACAAGTGGCGAAGCCTCATAATCATAGAAATCTTTTCCTTCAAACTGCTGAGGTTGAGCTTCAGTGTGCTGTATCATCTTGAGCCTGACCTAATGAAATGCTCAAAAGGGAATTGTGCAACAGTGTAAACGTATATTTGCTAACATGTCCAAAGTAAGGGACCATCCCTGGAATGTTGCTCTTTGAGATCAGGAAAGGTCAAGAGCTTAACCCCTTGCTGCCTAATCAGAATTCCTATATTAGGATATGCACATGAACATGTTGTGTTTTATTGCTTGTTGTTGGGTAACCTTAAATCAGAATTTAAAACCCAATATATTAATAGAAAGGTCTGAAGTAGCTTTTTCCAATGATATATATTTGTTAAATAGTGGAATATAAAAAAATTAATATGTTAGCCACGCCCCCCATAAAAAAACGAAAAATTATTATATATATATATATATATATATATATATATATATATATATATATATATAAATAATATCAACTACTTTCCAAGTTAGATAGATCAAAATTATATGGATAATACAGCTGCAAAATTTTGAGGATTTCAAATAAAAACAGTTTTCTAATTTTTATTACCTTTGACAAGCTACAAGGGTTTGTGGAACCATAGTCTGTATGTAAAAATGCCCCAAACACCGCCGTCTTATGGAAGTTGGTCTGACTAAGTAAAATATCATAAGTACTTTGTCAAGTCTTATGCAAGACCTTTTACACTGAAAATATACAAATACATACAAATGAAAATGCAGTTGATTATTATTATTATAATTATTATTATTATTAAGTTCAATAATAACCACATAAAAGAATAAAAAAAAAGTTCAATACAACCACAAATAGTAAAAACATGTTGCGACCTACATGTTGCGACCAAGGCAAGTAAAAAATAAAAAAAAAAAATATATGCAGCAGAAGAAAAAAACACTGTCGCTAGAAAAAAATAACTGTATGATGATAAAGCAATACATGTAATACAAAGTAAATACAAACCAATTTTTTATGTAAAATGCAAGTTATTGCAGTCACAATAACGTGCAGTCACTGTTCGTGTTTGTTCAAACATGGCAGTCTCAGTTTGTGTCCGTCAAGATCAAGTTCGTAGATATCTTTTTTTTTCCTTTTGATATATATTATATATATATATATATATATTATATATTATTATATATATATATATATATATATATATATATATATATATATATATATATATAATATATATACATGTATATATATATATATATATACACACACACACACACACACACACACACACACACTGAGTGTACAAAACATCAGAAACACCTGCTCTTTCCATGAAATAGACTGACAAGGTGAATCCAGGTGAAAGCTATGTTCCCTATTGATGTAACCTGTTAAATCTGCTTCAGTCAGTGTAGATGAAGAGGAGACAGGTTAAAGAAGGATTTTTGCATGGATTCTGTATGTGTGCGATTCAGAGGGTAAAGGGTCAAGACAAAAGATTTAAGTGCCTTTGAATGGGGTATGGTAGTAGGTGCCAGGCGCGCTGGTTTGAGTGTGTCAAGAACTGCAACGCTGCTGGGTTTTTCACGCTCAACAGTTTCCTGTGAGTATCAAGGATGGTCCACCACCCAAAGGACATCCAGCCAAAATGAAAACGGTTCATTGATGAAAGAGGCCAAAGGAGGCTGAGACGAATTGTGCAGAGCGACAGACGGGCTACAGTTAGTCAACTGACAGTCCAGTACAACATTGGTGCCGAAAGACCCATGAAAGAATGCACAACTCGTCGTATCTTGACACAAATGGGGTATGACAGCCGACGACCTAACAGAGTTCCACTTCTTTCAGCAAAACACAAGAAACTGCGGTTGCAGTGGGCTAAGGAACGAAAACACCTGACACTGGAGGATTGGAAAAACATTGCCTGGTCTGATGAATTCCGGTTCCTGCTGTTTCACACTGATGGGAGGACTAGGGTATGGAGAAAACCACATGAGTACATGCATCCATCATGCCGAGTGTCAACATTGCAGGCTGGTGGTGGTGGTGTGATGGTGTGGGGTGTGTTTTCATGACACACATTGGGCCCCTTGATAAAAGTGGAGCAACATTTGAATGCCACAGGATATCTAAACATCATTGCCAATCAGGTGCATCCCTTCGTGACAGCAGTGTATCCATCTGCTAATGGATTTTTTCAGCAAAATAATGCCCCATGCCACAAGGCTGGGATTGTCCAGGAACGGTTCCCCATGGGAAGCATTGGTGACAACATGGGCCAGCATCCCTGTGGAATGGTTTCGAAACCTTGTAGTCCATGTCCCGACAAATTGAGGCTGTTCTTGAGGGCAAAAGGGGGTGCAACTTAATATTAGGAAGGTGTTCCTAATGTTTTGTACACTCAATGTGTGTAATATATATATTTTAAAACACAAAAACATTTAATGGTACATATTGAAATACGTATTGAACTACAGGTTCAGGCGATAATTGCCTTCAAAAACAGCCGTGCTGTGTTTACATAGCATATCTCGAACTTCCTGCGTAACTCGGCATCAAAAGTCGCAGCTGCCGACCACTTTTTCTGTACATGACTTTCTTGAAGTGTATCATTAAAAATACACTGAGGGAAACATGGGTTTTTTGTTTCTAGGGCCTACAATAACAAGCTTCAGAAAGACTAATTTGATTACCACACTGCTTATTATTGCTGTGACATCACAGAAGACAGAGTTTTTTGGGTTCTCAGGCACCGAAATTAGAACAGTCCTACGGCAAAGGGTTAATATACAAGTGAGTGCTTTGAATACACATTGTAAACTACGTTTTTCTTTGATCAAATTTGGAATTTGATTAATGTTTTATAATAATATTATCTGTAGGATTATTTTGATGTTCAAGGTACTGCACTGGGTTTTTCGAAGTTGTGCTCTGCAGTCTTGGGTGGTTATTCCATTCTACTCACTAATCTCTATGGCCAAGACAACCTGGCTCAACATGAACTACAGACAAAACACCATGCTAAAATAGACATTTAAATTTGTTGAAAGGGAACGCCTCTCTGTACAGTCTTACTGTAACTATTCTGTGTCTTGTTGTAACATAGTGTTTAAACACTGAAGCATGAGTTTATGGAGCTGACTATAATCCAGACTAATCCACTAATGCAGTAATCTCTGTCAATGAGGTGTACACTTATTATAGGCTTTGCGACTCACTTGACTAATGACTGCTGTCTGGTGTAAACTTTAATATTATGCAGATATTGGCATTTTAAGTCTTCACTTCATTACTTGTGAATATTATATCACATATCAGTGTTGGCCTGGTCTTTTAATCATACTTTAATAATTAATTTCATTTACATATTTGTTATTATTCGATGTGTGTGTCTATATATATATATATATATATATATATATATATATATATATATATATATATATATATATATATATATATATATATAATGAATGAATGAATGTGGAATAGTGGTCAGGGCTCTGGACTCTTGACCGGAGGGTCGTGGGTTCAGTCCCAGGTGGGGGACACTGCTGCTGTACCCTTGAGCAAAGTACTTTACCTAGATTGCTCCTGTAAAAACCCAGCTGTATAAATGGGTAAATGTAAGTAAAAAAAAGAATGCGATATCTTGTAACAATTGTAAGTCGCCCTGGATAAGGGCGTCTGCTAAGAAATTAATAATAATAATAATTAAAAATATATATATATATCCTAGCCCCACCACCAGATATGTATGTATAAGAAAATTCCTGCCAGCATTTTAAACTATTTATGTACATGCCTTTTATCCTAGTATGAGATTAATGAGACTGTGTAAATACAACGAATTGCTGATAAGTCAAGTTAACTTTTGTACTTTAGACCTCTGGAAAGCCTTTGCAATTTCTCAGAAAGGTATTTTGTGTAACTGGCCTGATTTTCTCTTAAAACACACCAGACCCAGCCAGTTGCTTTGTTGCAGGACTTGTTGTCTGTTCAGTTTGTCTTGTCTGTCTTTTATGTTATATGCATTGTAAGGGGAACGGGTCGCGCACCACCACTTAGCATGGGAAGGGGGAGTGAGTGAATGAGTGGGGAGAATGTGTGTTGCTGTTTTTGGGGGTTGCAAAACATGGATGTGGCTGGTTAATGATCTGGACAGTGGCGGGAAACGACGGGAGGTTGTGGATGAGCCTGAGGATTGGAGACAGTCCAGCGCTGAACTTTGAATGTGAAACCATATGTGCGACTGAGCGAGCGTGTGAGCTGTGTTCAGAGAGAATATGCAGTGAAAGTGACAAGACTGAAACGTAGGGTTATTATTTTGGTGCCGTGAATTTAGGCCCCTGACAGGACTTGTCTGTAGTTTCAAGTAAAACAAACATTTTGAATTCAACACTGTCTTCCTGAGTACTACTTCCTAAACATGAAAACGTTACAATATACAAAATGAACGGATCAAGCTTATTATGATAGTTTGGAAAATCAGATGAAAGCTTTCAGTACAATCGGGATAATACATAATCATTATTTACAAAATCTTGTTTGTCTCGTTACAGTAAAACTGTAACTTTACTGCTATACTACTTGCAAATGTTGTGAAATGAAAGGACAAACTTTGTGGCATGAAAGCTAGGGTGTCTGCATTGCAAGCTGCATTGGAAGTATGTCTTGGCAGGATCTGAGCCCTAACTAGTTATACTTTCACTCCAACTACATAACCGCTACGTGACACAGATTCACATCTTAACCCTTTCAACAGACTAGGCTGCTATTTATCAATACATTGCCTCAATATAGGTTGAACTATAATTTTGCTGTTCTGGTAATGTGTGTGTTATTAGCGATATCTGAAACAAACATGCAGTGCAAATGTGAAAAAATACAAAGTTATCAAAAGTGTCCAGTCATTTAAAGTGGAGATATCGAAAAAACAAACCAAGTTTCAAGAAACCGTTGGGGCAACCCTGCCCAGCACAAAGCAAATAGGCACAACTGTAAAACCGATGAGAGCCAAGGTTGCCCCAGTTATTTCTTCTAACTTGTATAAAAAACACAAGCTAATTTAGAAGAAACAATTGGGACGACCTTGACCCGCACCGCTTTTATAGTTAAGAACATAAGAAAGGGTGTCAGCTTCACTAACATTACTGGGGAGTTGGTTCCAGACTTCAATAATTCTCTGTGTAAAAAAGTGTTTCCTGTTTTCTGTTCTGAATGCCCCTTTTATCTAATCACCATTTGTGACCCCTGGTCCTTGTTTCTTTTTTCAGGTCAAAAAAGTCCCCTGGTTGGACATTGTCAATACCTTTTTAGAATTTTGAAAGCTTGAATCAGATAGCCGCGTAGTCTCCTTTGTTCAAGACTGAACAGATTCAATCTGCATATGACATGCCTTTTAAACCAGGAATAGTTCTGGTCGCTCTTCTTTTAACTCTTTCTAGAGCAACCATATCCTTTTTGTAGCGAGGTGACTAGAACTGAACACAATATTCTTACTAATGCATTGTAAAGTTTTAACATTACTTCCCTTGATTTAAATTGAATACTTTTCACCTTATTTTTTTTTATAGCTTCCCCACATTGCCCAGATGAAGGCATTTCTGAGTCAACATAAACTCCTAGATCTTTTTCATAGATTCCTTCTTCAATTTTAATATCTCCCATATGGTATTTATAATGGACATTTTTATTGCCTGTGTGCAGTACCTTCCACTTTTCTGTATTGAATGTCATCTGCTATGTGTCTGCCCAGTTCTTAATGCAGTCTAGATAATTTTGAATGACCTTTGCTGCTGCAACGGTGTTTGACACTCCTACTATTTTTGTGTTGTTTAACAAGTTTGCTGACTATACCAGAATCTAAGTCATTAATGTAGATTAGGAAGATCAGATGACCTAATACTGATCCTTATGGTACTGCACTGGTTGCCTCGCTCTATTTTGAAGTTTCTCCTCTAATCAGTACTTTCTGTTTTCTACATGTTACCATGTTTTCTTAGCCACTGCGTTCAGTTTGCGAATTAGTCTTTTTTGCAGGGGTTTTGTCAAAAGCTTTCTGGAAATCTAAATAAACCATGTCATGTGCTTTGCAATTATCCATTGTCTATGTTGCATCTTCAAAAAAACCAAGCAGGTTAGTTAGACATGACCTCCCTTTCCTAAAACCATGCTAACTGTCGCCAGGGTTCTGTTAACTTATAGATAATTTTCCATTTTGCTGACCAAGGTTGTCCCAATTATTTCTTTTAACTTAGCTTAGAAACTGTTGGGGCAACCTTGGCCTCCATTGGTTTTACAGTTGTCTGTTTGTTTTGTGCGGGCAAGGTTGCCCCAATGGTTTCTTGAAACTTGGCTTGTGTTTTTGATCTCTCCACTTTAAATGGCTGTGCACTTTTAATAACTTGCCTTTATTCCTACATGTATAAATCTAAACCCCCACCCATTTCTTTCATTAATAATTTTTTAATGCATCTGTTCACTTTTGTATTTTTAGATTTATTAAGAAACGGAGTAGAAAAATATATGATGCAGTTTAGTTTTCAGTATTTAGGAAGAAATATGCTATATAACCTATATAACCACTTTCCTCTTCTCGTAATTTTAACAGATTAAATGTAAAAGTTAGTTATAAAATACTGTATTGTTTAAATATAAATAATTGTAATGAGTACATCGTGATTTCTAAATGTAACTTTCTAACACCACTTTAAACTGATGAGTTTGGTGCTTTATTGCAAGGCAGTTTGGGTTTAGAATATGCAAATGTTACGGGGAAACTCAACCTTGACTTTAGTCAAGTGCAGCTTAATATACAATCTGCCAAAGCTAACGCAGAGAAATAAGTTTAACAGTTATCTGTATGAAACCACAAGTTACTGCAGACTTCCTTGCACTGAAGGGATAATAAACACATACACCAAGTGGGCGTTTTAACATTTGGATAGAAGCCAGGGAAGTATTTGCTGGTCATTTATCTACTGTATGAACACTCTGTGTCTGAGGACATTCCTTATTCAGAAAAGCCACAGCACGCGACCTTTATACCAGCCCTGTATATTTATTGTAGATGTATTGTTTCATGGACAGTGAAAAAATGTCAATGCTGAATTTCCTTGCAGGGTCTTGAGGTGAGGTTAATAGTGTAATTGGTCCAGCGTGTTTGCTTTCTAACTCTGAATGAAGCAGTCTCCCTAACTCTTGTCGCCTGCCTGCACGTGTGCTCTCAGGAGTGGGGGGGCCGTGGTAACGGGTGACATTTCAGCTCACAGCGTAGGGCACATTGTGTGTGGAAAGAGAGACAGTGGGCGGAGCAAAGAATAAAAGAACTTCTGAAAGCCTCTCAAGGAGCAACAGCCTGCCTCTCTGTTTCAGAGTCGGGTTACTATAGGGCAAAGCCCTCGCTGTTCAAATTGTGTGTGTGTGTGTGTGTGTGTGTGTGTGTGTGTGTTTCTTTTTTTTTTTTTTTTTTTTTTTTTTTAAGGAAGTGTTTAGAGTATGCATACTTGTCATGTTGTAATATTTTTCTTTTAAAGTCAGATTTCCCAGGACTACTGCTGCATGGTATTTATCCTTCAATCAAATATAACTTTAATGGATAATTCATTGTAGGTTTTAGATTAATTGGGATGCAACAGTTTATCTGTAGTAAATTTGCACATCTTAAAATACAAGCGAAGAACTGAAAGATTCTCGGCACAAAAAAAAGGGGAACCAGTATAATAAAGCTTGCTGGATAATTGATTTTAAGGCATTGACTGGCACTTCTTTTTAGATGACTGTTCCTTTAAGACAGCAGCTGAAAGTTATCCTAAGTTTCTGTAGATTATATATTTGATTTCTGTAGCAAAGACTACAGTGTTAACTTTGTTTTTTTTGTTTGTTTCAGTATTCCAGTTCCGTGGTTTGAGTTTTGAGGACATACAGAAGGGTGGTTTGTTCTGGTCTTTACTGGTGAAAGATTGTGAACATATAGGCTGTTAGTCAACACACAGAACAAAACAGGTATTAATTGCCTTCCCAGTGGAGGTATGGGTTTTTCCATGTAGTGGTAGAAAAACAGGACTCCATTGGGAACTTGTTAATTGCACAGACATGTTTATTCTACTTGTGTTGATCGGAACTTTCTGTGAAAGCATCTGAAATGGATACATGTATACTGCAGTCTTGCTGTACTGTACAGTAGGTTCATCTACTGGTGTGTTAATTGCATCCTATATATATATATATATATATATATATATATATATATATATATATATATATATATATATATATATATATATATGTACTTGTACAGCACTGCATCATCGTGGAATTTATATATACAAAAAAAGGTTAACATTACTGAATAATTTTTGGAATATGGCTATTTACCTGTGTTTCATGTTATAGTATTGTGTGTAATTATATATAAAATGTTCTGCACAAAAGAAGCAGGTTTTTAAAAATCACTGTACTTCAAAATATGGGGATATACTGTATGGATCTGCCCACCAGTACCTACATACGTACGTACATGTGTCAAACTTATGTTTTAAATAGAAAACACCTTTTCAGTCTGTGATAAGTTGGTAGCAGCATTTTTTACACAAGTTATTGAGGGTATCAGAATCTGGGGAGATATGTAGAAACATGTCTCTATGTATCATATGATCCTGATAATTTTGGATTTACAGCAGTGGCAGGCTTTTTGCAAAGGAACACCAGTGGCCATTAGGCTGATAGATGCTGCCGTTCTGTTCAGAGTTGCTATATTTTTGGGTACTTCTGCAATTTTGGCTTCACATGTACTTTCTATGATGAGGAAAGCTTTGTTCCATAATGTAGAACTCCCTGCCTCCATTCCACAGTGACGTGTGCACTGTTTGTTTCCTGTGGTAGCACAGTTCACTAGGTTTGCTTGCTTAACCCCTGGATATACAAGGTTGTACGTGATGTCCTGTGTGTTTTATATAAGGAAACCTGGTGTTGTAATGCATAAGCACTGGTGGACTGTTACAAAATATCTCCAGTGTGTCGTTACCTACTGTGTGTATCCTATTTATAAACAATGTCTGGCCTGTTAGTCGATTTCCATCTCTGGGCAAAGCAGTGTCTGCCTGTCTCTGATAGACTGATAGTATGCTTGGCTACTAGAATGTAACTAGTGTTATAATTGTATCGATACAGTTGTTGCAGTTATCCCCTGGGGGCAGGTGTCTAGGCTTGTGTCCTGCTGATGTATGCAATGTACACTGGATTGGCAAAACAACAGACATTTTAAACTGATTGAATTTGTTAATCATGGTACTACAGTATATAAGAGTAGCATGATTGTAAGCCCCAGTATCCCTACTTGTGGTCGGTAATTGTGCTGTAATAAATTTTCTCACGTCTTTCAGCAGGGTGTGTTTGCTGAACCTGTGAGATGCTAAATGTAGCTGCAATAACCTGTTGTAATATGTTGAATAGCCTAACTTACTTTGTAAAAAAATAAGTAATGCCTAGCTGACTGTCGGAGGCCTTTTGTTGCTAGTATATTTATTAAGTCATTAGAGTATTCATCACGTGTAAAAGTTTGTATTGTAATAACAGTACAGTTACTGTAGTCAAATCTATATTTATCCATCTGTCTGCTGTACAGTAGAGCAGGCTGCATGTTTCTAGTTCTGCTGTTGACAGTATTTGAAAATATGTGGTTTAAACAACTGCACAGAAATAATACAGAAGCATATCTATAGTATCTGACATGTTTAAATGTGTATGTCAAATGATTATCCCAGTTAATTTGCTTTACTAGTGTGTTTGCCTCACTATTGTTACAGAGGCTTTAATAGATTTAAGTCTGGGACTTGCACGATTATAGTTTGGAATAACTTTGCTAGAAACAACCCAGGGATTATTATTATTTTTTTTTAATATTGGGTTATATTTCTTTTTAATCCCGCTTTTACCTGAAGAAGTGACCCAGTTGGCTTTAAAACCTGTAAATTGACATATTACTCCAGTGAAAAGTTATCAAAATCAACTTGGGACTCCAGTGGTATTCCAGTGATGTATCACCAACATAAATAAAATGTATGTCATGGAAAAACGAGTGACTTTAAGTCAGGTCAGGTCCCATGTATAAGCAACTGACAGTGCAACTATTGGGGAAGTATGTTCGATAGCTGTTGTAATGTCACAGAAGTAGCTGGCTGAGTGTTTCCCATGCCCGTCCACCCTACAGTCTCCTGCCCTCTTGTGGGGTGACTTTTTGCCTTCCCTGCCATTGGCTTGCTCGCCTCACAAGCCAAGTAAGGATTGCAGTTTGCTGTATAGTTACCATTAGCCTAGTAGGCGGTTTTCTTTTGGGGGATGGGAGCTTGCCATGTGACAGGTGCCCTCTGAGACCTTGGCTGATGAGGAAACACCAGCTGACAAGCCACACTTCTCCACGCTTTGGGAGCCTGCCGAGGTGCAGCAGTGTGTTGATGTTAGTTAAGGACTGGAGGATCACACTTGGTGGTGAGTGAGTTTCTTTCAGAAATACAGTAGCATTGTAGTTACTGGGGAACACTGCTGCAACTGTTGCAGAAAGCTGCCCTGACAGAGGTTTTTCATTGTCCTCGCTGAGACATTTCACCTTTTTTTTTTAGAGAATTTATATTTGTTTGTCTTTCTTTTTTTTCTTTGTCTAACAGAGACATTGTTGGTAGGCTGATTGCCATTTAAAAAGCAATCTGTAAATACTACATTTGCGGTGGCTTCCGTTTAGTGTTTGTATTTCTGTTCTCTTTTCAAGTTGTAATTCCACGTTTCCCCGGCTCTGTGGAATTTTGAAACAGAGTTCTCACTGCAGTGCCAAATGTTATTTTGATTGTACATTAACTTGACTTAGAGCTGTTGGTTTTGGATTATAGGGTAGGACAATGCCTGAGTTACTGTGTTCTCTTGACCTTTAAAAACAAGCACCAGAGTTTACACTGAAGGGTCCTATGACCTGGTAAGCTTGCCTGCTGCTTTTTAAGCAATCGCTGTGGCAGTGACAGAACACTTTGATTCGGTTCCAACTGAAACGAAGGCTGTCGCTTGAGGAAGAGAAAATATTGGAGAGCAAGGTATTGTGAGGTCTCTTTTTTTTTAATTATCTTGAATATTAATTTTTCATTACTCTCATTTGCAGACAGGGTGTATTGAAAATGCAAACGAAGATGGGAGATTGAGCTGTTTTATACTACCTAACGTGAAGTTTTCCACTTTATAAACACAGATTTTATTGAGTCTGTGTATGCAATATGTGATTAACTGATGTTGATTGAACAATTCATTGCTAGCATCTGTATGGCTGTAGTTGAACCACACTACAGTTCTTTTTTACAAATTCATGGCTTTTTACAAATTGCTTGTTCTTTCTTACAGGGTTTAATAAAGAATTTGTAGTACGGTGAGTGGAAAAAAAAATAAAAATACTGATTTGTATGAGGGAACAGGTTTTTCCGGATTGCCAGTTTAGGGATATCAATCTCTCATGTGTTAAAAGGTCTGTGCTGTATAGTATATCTTGCTGTGGTTGTGTAGCGGTGGTGGAGGTTCAATCAAAAAATTATAGAATCCCAACTAATGCATTTAAAGTTCAGTACATTTCAGTGGATGGAAATGACAACCCTGCAGTTTCTTTTCAAGGGCATTAGCTTATCAGGTGCCAGATCAGCAGAAATATTTAAGAGAGACAACAACAACATAGTGTACACGCTGTATATCAGAAACAGAAATAGGTGAACAAAGGTGAACAAATTGTGCAAGCAAATCCTGCTACAGAACATATTGAAGCATGAAATAATAAGAGTAAAAGGAGAGCAGTCCTACTTTCAGTGAATCAGCCCTGCAGGTGACAAAAAGTTGGTCAACGTACAGTACTGTAGGAGGTGCTATGAATTGACATGAAATTGATTGGACTGGTTCAACCTTGCAAAGACATTAGTTCCCGCAAATTGGTTTATAGGTCTTGTTGATGACTTCCATGCTGTGCTGTACTGTATAATAAATATTACAACTTTGTTGATGCAGGTTATGTCATCAACATGACTGTTTGGCTCACAGTGTTACAGTATTCAGTATGTGTGGTGGCAAACAGGTTTTAGAGGATTGCCCTTGAGGAATAATTTAAATAACCTAGGCAGTGGAAATATCTATTTTGGTACAGGCAAATGTGTAAAGTGTGTTAAGAAGGTACAGTTGCATACTATTTATTATTAAGCATGTTTGAGGGACACTACAGCTTTAAGTTCTGAAGTTTTAAAGTGTATTTTTTTTCTTTGCAGATTTTGAAATTGTCACACAATGCAAGCACATGAACTTCTAAGACAGCTGCGACTGCCTGAGTTTGGAGAGGTCAGGCAATATGTTCGAACTCTTCCTACAAACACGCTCATGGGCTTCGGAGCCTTTGCTGCTCTCACAACATACTGGTATGCCACCAGACCCAAAGCTCTGAAACCGCCATGTGACCTAGCCCTGCAGTCAGTGGAAATAGAGGTATGCATTTATATTTTTATATAATTGTAAGCTTACAGCATTGTTGTGTTTTATGATCCACTGCTGAGCATGTTTATCCCCTGCGGTAAATATTACAGTGAAAGCAGGCTTTGTATGTACTGTACATCCCTCCCACTTTAGAGTTTTGCATATTTGAAAAACCGCTAGTCCAGATGTTGTAAAACTTGCTTAAAATCTGTGAGTATATGTCTGTATGTGTCAACAGAAGAGATTGTCCAACTGATGGAACTTTGGACATTCTTTTGCACAAGTCATTGACAGTATATCCACCCAACTGTACCTATGCGTGTTTTAGATATCTACTTCTTCATATTACTAATTGCTCTAAGTAATGAACAAAAATACGCCTCTATTCAGGTCTTTTTGGCAGGTCTAGGTCAAATGTGGCAGACCTAGTCACACTAACATCGTATTCAAAAATATTTTAACACCTGTTGCAGATTGCAAGAAACACACAATTGTTCTTCTCCTTGTTGATTGCAATTTTCAATTTATCAGGAAGGGTATTTGAGGTATATTACAAAATAAAGTAGACAGTTTGGCTGATTCCTTTATCAGAGATTATTATAAGGAAGGCCACTTCGTCGGTACAGTGTACGATGGAAAGCCCTTGAAACAAGCTTTAATGTGGAACTAGTGTTAATTGTCTAGGTCAGAGGTCATAAAAACAGCATTTTTTTTTTTTGTGCAAGCTCAAGATGCATTCACACCTAATCGGGACCCCCTTTCCTTATCATGTACTTTGTGTATCATGGTGGAAAAATAATTATTCTACTAGTTTCAGTAGCTGCCGCTGTTTTTATAACTGTAATCGTTGTATGTGGCAGCCTTACAGAATTTTAAACTGAGACTAGATTGCTGTACTGAAGTTGACTTCAGAAGTTTGATTTTCAAAACACAGTGGTTTACTCCCAACCCACTGATTACATTTTATGCATTTAGTTTAAATTTCATAAACTTTTTGCAACAAATAAAGCTTTATACATTTTAATATGTGTTAAACCCTTGCCTGCAACTTTATCACTAACTCATAGGCACTATTTAGATCCCTCAAAACAAAATATTCTAATACTGAGGTTAAAATGAACCCACCAAATACTAATAACCTTGATGGATGACAAACAGGTTCATGTGACCTGCTATAGAGTCTAACTAAAAGAAGGTATTCAGTTAGGGTGTGCTGACTGGGGGAGGGGGATCAAAATGGCTTTTGGAATGATTTCCTGAATAGGTTGAGCCTGTGCCATGACTGACTGTATATAGAGAAAAAGATATTCATAAGATGTATGTTATACCAGAAACTCCACCAATCTGAAAGCTGAAGACTTGATTTATCTTCTTTTTATTTTATTTATGTGTTTCTTTATGAAGACATCTTGTGGTTTCAACACTTATCAGTAAGTTACTAGAATGCTGAGCATGTTGTTCTCAGAAGGGAGTGAACAAGTGCAGAATGGACTGATTTAGTTTCCTGTTATTAAATAAAGCTGTTCTTTGAAAACATTCTGCTTTATCGTAATAGGAAATATATTGTCATAGCCTCTGGTTTGCACCACCTTGCAGACCAAGAGGATGGTTGTTTCATTATAAAAGCAAGAACAGTTCAAAGTTGTCAGATTGTTACTGTTAAGAAACTGCCATGATTGTTATTCACAGAACAGGAGCTAGGGCTGTATGGAGGAAGAACCTCTGGAATAGAGAATAGAAGTGATTTGTGAGGTACATGGTTTTCCCCTTGGCTCACGGAGAGCCGCCCTCGCGGAGGTGAGACCAAACCGATCGGCCTCCAAGGCTGGGAAGCAACCAATACTTCCACCAAGGGGAACGTAGAGGTAAAAGAATGGGGAAAACGAAAGAGAGTTATGATAGATTTGGTGAGGGGGGGAGTCCTTCGGGCTTGCAGAGGTCAAGGCCAGCACGGCTGGGCCTTTAAGTTTGGGAAGGAGCTGATCATATCAGTAATCCGGGCGTATCAACTTCAACCGCTGCCTCGATCTTCTGCCAGTCACTCAGCAGCGAATGCACACAACCACATTGCAGACGGCTACTCTTTCACAAACATTAATACCCTGTATCTTTCTAAACAAGGGATTTAGTGTAGCTCTGTAATTGTGTGAATACAGTAATTGTAACAGCTGTGTATAATGGTATTTAAAACAGGATTAATTTATCCGACTTTTTACGTATCCATCCTTACTCTGCTCCCACCGCAATCAGATACGCGATGGATTACTGTACATTTATATTCTCTCTGTTCTTTTTTTGATGGGGGGAATTAAGGACTAATCTCACCCCTCAGTGGAGAGGAAAAATCCCTGTCGTTGGGAGGAAACCTCTGGTGTTCTTATCTGCGAGATGGCCCTAACTCAGAGCATACTAGCAATACTATATTGGGTAAAGATATATCATTCAGAAGAATGAACACAAGATTCCACTGCAGTGGAAGACCTGTTAACGTTGACTAAGGCTGCTGCATGTATAGCGAAGGAATAAATATTATGTTTAATTGTGAAATTCTTGAAATACCTGTTTTAGGCCATGAAATGCCGTGAATAAGCCCTGTGAAACAATACATAGCCATAACTATATGTCACTTTTGGCTGCTGAGGTTGCTGCCCAAAATGGAATGAATAGAGGGTGTAGCATATGAAGTCATTATAGAAAGGCTGTTTCAGTGCTGCAGGGGGGAGATCAAATCCTGATGTCTTTCTGGGCTTCTAAACTGTGATAAAGAGAGCGAGGAGATGTGAGACGAAAATCCTGCCTTGAAGAATGGTAAAGTTGAGTTGTCCCAGTACGAAACAAGGTCTTGTTTTGAACTGTTGTGCCTGGTCTGGAGTGATTGAATGAGGGAACGAATGCGTACCAGTTTATCGCTGAATTGTGATCGCGTAGATGAAGCGAGGGCATCACCCATATAATCTTGAGTGGGCGTGAAGAGATTGCGAAGGGATGAATTGTCGAATGTCAGATTGCTGAATTGCATAAATTGTCTTTTGCATGAACAAGGAAAAACATAATGAAATGCTACTTTGAAGGGTGCAGGGCAAATACAATCTTACTTGGAGAAGGTTGTGAAGGCACACCCCCTGAATGCGCAGGAGGAGCGAGACTGACGGAAGGGAGCTTAGGTTGAGAACTGAATAAACATGGATCCTGGAGCTTTAGTTATGTTATGGCAGAGGAAAGCGGCAGTGTAAGGACCGTTTCTTGAAGCTGCAACAAAATGGATGTTCTACAGGAGCGCTGGGACGGGGCTGACTTGACTCTGATTGCGTTGTTAGAAAAGACAGATCAATGCCAGTAGGAGCGTGCTTGTACTGCGAGGGCGGGACTTCCGGTGGCTAGTTTCCGCATTGTGCTGGAGGAGACGAGACCGTGGCACCAATCGAAGTGGACTGATGAGTTGTCACAATGCCTTAGTAACATGAAGACATATACAGTATCTATGACTTGCATGGATCTGTGTCCTGAAACAATGGAACAGCAAGCAGCTTTTAAACGAGCCGATTTTATTAGTCTTGCTTCCGATATTGGGCTTCTGGGTCACGTCAACCGCAGGGTAGACGATGACAGCGAGCCGAAGTGAGTATAAAGATTGGCAGCTGGACTGTAGGGGCGGGCGCTGTGCAGTGGGAGTGACAGACGATGCTGTCATGGCAGATGCCTGGAAGGGGAGAGATGCTGGTTTTAAGCTAGAAATCCTGGTTTTGCTTAAATGCTTAAGTCAGAGTCTGCAGAGCTGTGTAGCGATACACGAGCGAAAAGAAACAGCCCATTCGGAGATTCAGCCTTTGAGAATTCGGATCAAGAACCTTTGTCCAGCAGTGTCGATGGTAGAATGGTCAGTGGCGTTTGTCAGTTGTTGTGGCTTGACATGTTTGTGGAGAGTACAATTTTAAAAGTTTATTCGAAGGCAGCTGCTGGTGGCAGTAACATGAAACGTAGCATGATGAGATCACAAAATCTGTAAAGCAGGTAATTGTTTCAACTGCTAGAATAGGGTATAGGCATCACTGAAAATTGTTATTCTGGGTTTGTGAATAGTGCTGGGTCAAGTTGAAATGGTCAAGGATAAGAAAAAGCTGGAAAATTCCAATACTGTAAGGGGTAACATTCCAAACAATGGGAATATATATAATATATATATATGTGTGTGTGTGTGTATATATATATATATATATATATATATATATATATATATATATATATATATATGTCAATAAAAACCCAGAATTTGTTTCTTCTTATTGATCTGGTGAAGCTATGATATGCTTGGTATTAAGGCATGCTTCATTAACAGGGGATTACAGCAACTGGCACACGGCTAAAAACTTCATTGGCATAACTTGACCTTTCAGCTGGCAGTGACAGACACCTCTCTTCACAACTGGCACAAGCAAATTAGCAGCAGCACAATAACTGGTTAGGGTAAAAAAAAAATTTTAAAAATCGCAGAGTGGAAAATGTCTGCTTAAAGAATATTTTGTTTCTTGATGACATAAGAGTTGGCTGCTTACCTTTAGTGTTAGTGGTCTGATCTTAAGAAACATGGCTCCACTCCCACTGTGCTGTCGCAGGATTGGCTAGTAAAGCTTGCATGAGATAGGATGATAATAATGATGAGGAAAGAACAGAGACCCCTGTTAACATTTTCGCAGTCTATCTGGAATGTAGACAGCGGACTTTTAATGTACATTTATAAGTGGCCGGGTGCTACTTCTAATCAAGTTGAGAGTCTATATCTTGCACATTCTTTGCTGTGTCAGGCTCTGTCATACAAAGAGTGCTAGAGAAATTACACTTTTAAAGTGATTAGAGGTAGCCATTGAACACCATATAAACTTGTCATTTAACAGACAAAAAGCTGATATTAACATATTTAATCTGTTTATTTAGGTTATGCTGTGATTAAGTGTTTAGAATTGGTCTGTGACCTTGAGTGCGAGATCTACTTTCTCAATGTAGTTGCTGTTAATAGGTTCCATTGGGGACGTGTGTGTGTGTAGGTAGGTAGGTGTATTGTATTTGTGTAGGAAGCAGTTATAGGCACATTGGGACAGATTTCTTAAGGTCTTTGTACCAAAATGTTATATGTACTATTAACAAATTACCCATACTGTACACCAAGAAACATTTAATTTAATTAAAATATTTTTTTTTATGACTTTCATAACAATTGTATAAAATAGTCCCAAGGTTTTAAGGCCTTTTAGAGACATGTCGTGTTTGCTCCCGTTTTAGTGATACACATGCACACATTTCCACAAACAAGAACATTCCTTGTGAGGCAGTTATTTTAACTTGCACAATCATTCATTGTGGGCTGTAACAATTTGATTGTGTTCTCTCACTGTGAATGAGGCAGTTCTTTATCTCAAAGACCTTTATTGAGTTAAGTGCCAGGAGTGTTCAGAAACACTGTGCTGCTACTGGGAAAGGAGAGCCTCTGCCCAAGCTGTGGGATATCAGGAAAGGGGTGAACCAGAATGGCATTGGTTACCTAACCTATTGAAAACATCATTGTCTGGAAGGGAAAACAAAACCCACAATCTATTTGAACTCCTACCTACTGAGAAAAGGGGTGTTTAATTGGACTTTCTCAACTGCTTTGATTTAGGAATCTGGCACTTTCTACTGGAATTAAGTAAGCAGCACTTCAGCAATATATTGAGTCTTGATTAGTCATTGCCCAGTTTCTGTAAGGAAGCTTTTTCAGAATAAATATTTTTTTAAGCTACAAAATAAGATTATTAAGTCGTACGTAATAAACATACATTGAAGCAAGATCATTTTTGGTACTGCTTAGACAAATGTGTGCTGGGTGAAACATGTTTTTCCTGTTTGAAGCCAGGTCAGGTTTTATTTTTTTTAGATGCAAACCTAAACCTCATTCACAGTTCTGTGTATGACACCGTTCCTTCACTGTAACCACAGCAGTCGCACCATGAACACCAACCATTCTTCCCCTTGTTGTCTTTGTTTTCCTTGAAGGAGCCTTGTACTGTAATCCCATTTGTTATCATTTTAAATGTTTAAACAGTAAACAGAAAAAAATAAATCATACATTTGTATGCACATCTTGCATTGATTTATTATTATTTATTTTTTTAGAGGATCCTGATGCATAGTGAAACACTATAATTTAATACTATATATGGGAATAAAATCCAACAGAAAAATAAAATAGACGCCTATAAATACTAAATCAAGTTTTTCATTGAAAATGCATGCAGTGGCTAACGCACGGTTTAAACAGTTATTCAGATAAATGTAAATTTAGAGCCCTACTAATTAACCTCTATATAAAAGAAATATATAAAACAATTCCTTTAAAGATGATAGCTGTATCACTTGTGCCTAGAACAATGATTAATGAAATCTTTGCAAATGGGGATGAAATGCTGTGTTTTTTTATATTGAGAAGATGCATTGGTTTGAAGCTAAACCTCGATTCTTGCCTAAGTAATTGCATACTTAGGCAATGCTGAGAAGTACAGGCAGATACTTATCCATCATGCAATACCATCATCATATATATATATATATATATATACACACACACACACATACAGTACTGTGCAAAAGTTTTAGGCAGGTGTGAAAAAATACTGTAAAGTAAGAATGCTTTCAAAAATAGACATGTTAATAGATTATATTTATCAATTAACTAAATGCAAAGTGAGTGAACAGAAGAAAAATCTAAATCAAATCCATATTTGGTGTGACCACTCTTTGCCTTCAAAACAGCATCAGTTCTTCTAGGTACACTTGCACAAAGTCAGGGATTTTGTAGGCATATAGGCAGGTGTATGATTAAACAATTATACCAAACAGGTGCTAATGATCATCAATTCAATATGTAGGTTGAAACACAATCATTAACTGAAACAGAAACAGCTGTGTAGGAGGAATAAAACTGGGTGTGGAACAGCCAAACTCAGCTAACAAGGTGAGGTTGCTGAAGACAGTTTACTGTCAAAAGTCATACACCATGGCAAGACTGAGCACAGCAACAAGACACAAAGTAGTTATACTGCATCATCAAGGTCTCTCCCAGGCAGAAATTTCAAGGCAGATGTGCTGTCCAAGCTCTTTTGAAGAAGCACAAAGAAACGGGCAACGTTGAGGACCGTAGACGCAGTGGTTGGCCAAGGAAACTTACTGCAGCAGATGAAAGACACATCATGCTTACTTCCTTTCGCAATCGGAAGATGTCCAGCAGTGCCATCAGCTCAGAATTGGCAGAAAACAGTGGGACCCTGGTACACCCATCTACTGTCCGGAGAAGTCTGGTCAGTATTGGCCTTCATGGAAGACTTGCGCCCAAAAAGCCACACCTCCGACGTGGAAACAGAATTAATGGTCTCCTCAATGCTGAGAAGTACAGGCAGATACTTATCCATCATGCAATACCATCAGGGAGGCATCTGGTTGGCCCCAAATTTATTCTGCAGCATGACAACAACCCCAAACATACAGCAAAAGTCATTAAGAACCATCTTCATCGTAAAGAAGAACAAGGAGTCCTGGAAGTGATGGTATGGCCCCCACAGAGCCCTGATCTCAACATCATCGAGTCTGTCTGGGATTACATGAAGAGAGAGAAGCAACTGAGGCTGCCTAAATCCACAGAACAACTGTGGTTAGTTCTCCAAGATGTTTGGGCCAACCTACCTGCCAAGTTCCTTCAAAAACTGTGTGCAAATATATCTAAGAATTGATGCTGTTTTGAAGGCAAAGGGTGGTCACACCAAATATTGATTTGGTGTAGATTTTTCTTCTGTTCACTCACTTTGCATTTTGTTAATTGATAAATATAAACTATTAACATGTCTTTTTTAAAGCATTCTTACTTTACAGCATTTTTTCACACCTGCCTAAAACTTTTGCACAGTACTGTATACATAAATAAATATATATGTGTGTGTTCGTGCAACAGCTTTAAAATAAGACTAAACGTTCCTCCTGTAGTTAACTTTACTTTTCTGTAAGAAAAAATAAATACTTATTCAACATGAAAATGTTGCAACAATTAAAAAAAAAAAAAAAAAAAAAAAAAAAACTATAAAGACGCAATATGCAAATGTACCAGTTTGAAACTGTAGAGATTGGGGAAATTCACTGAATCGCTTACAGTTAAATGAAAGCGTTCTCTGCCCTCAGGCTACTTTAGATAGTAGAGAGTTTACAAAGAGGAGGAGGCCGTTCGGACCATCTTGTTAATTTGGTTGTTAATAACATATTGATCCCAGAATCATCAAGCAGCTTCTTGAATGATTTGAAGTAGATTTATAGTGTGCATTTAGATGCTATTTTGCCAGTAAGAAATATTATTTGTGATTTAAGGTGTCATTTAAAGGATCTGATGAGTTAAAAAAAAAAAAAAAAAAAAGGTTTATTTTTCACTTGTCGAATCCTGGTGATGACACTTCTTCCCAGGAAGGTGATTCCTTGTGCTTGGGATGGGTCGGTATACCGTTTTTTGGTTTACTGCGGTTTAGGTACATTATGGTATGAATACAGTTCCTTTTAATCTAAACGGCAATTATCGTAATTCCTTTATACACCGGTTAAGGCATTTTTCAACTTAAAACACGATTCTTCTAAATCAAGCGATGGTACTTTTCAGCCTTAGCAAAGTTTCGAGAAAGATCTTTTTGTGAACTGATACTGTATTTTGCTAATGAAGGAAACTGTCAACGACACAGAACACATGTTTCAATTGTTGCGTTCTGTTATCCAGAGCTTGCTTCGCTGGCTGCTGTCTTTCTGACATGTCACACAGCTTTTAGAGAGAGCTGTTCACGGCTTCATTGTATAATGATAAAATGTCGTTCACCTCCGCTAACAAGGTGGCAGCAGTAGTTTTAGTGGTTATTTGCATTACGATTAGCAGGTCACTCGTGATCTTTGCATCGTTTTTTTGGTTCACAGGCGCAGCAGCCTCCCGCAGTATCATTTCAAAGCTGCGCTGGGCTATGCAGAATCTGCACAGATTTCTGTGGATGTTGAGTGACATCTACAGCGCATCTCCGCGATTCTGTGCAGCACTTTTGTTTAAACAAGTTGTAACAGTATTCCAATTTTCTTAGGTAAATGAAGAAAAAAAAAAAAATATATATATATATATATATATATATATATATATATATATATATATATATATATATATATATATAATTTTTTTTTTTTTTTCCAAACTCCACATGTGTAATAATCATTGGAAGCTTTTTTGTGCAATGTCCTAAATGTAAATCCAATAATACGTTTTAAATTTTTTTTCTTTTTTTTGCTATACATATTTTATTTATCCGGTTGAAAAAATAAATGACTGATTTCTGCTCTTAAATAATAACCTGTAGTACATATTTGTGTTTTAATCAATAAGACCGATCATTTCCCAATTCTATTTACCATCAGCTAAACAAAGTATGTGTGTATTTATTTATTTAATTAATTTTATGCATTTAAATGTTTTGACAAACTACAGCACCACGTCATTTTGAGCAAATAAAGCTTAATACTGTTGTAGTATAACATTGAGAGTGTACAATGTTATTTTTTGTTTTATTTTTTAAATTATTATGATTGTCTTTATGAAAAATAAATGTACAAAGTTATTTGGCATAGTAAAATACTAAATACCAAATGTTTAAATCTTTCCATGAAAGGAAGTGTGATTTAGTGGTTTTATTTTTGTGAATTACAGTAATTTAAGTGATTTGCATTAGTCTTTCCTCTTTTGAGCCTTTTATCTGATAACTTGCATGATGTACTGTATACCATGATATTAAGGTTACCATGGTGTTTTTGTTTGTTTTTTTAGTGGTTATCATACCATCCTTTCCCTACCTTGTGCCTCTATTAATAGAGAATACCCCAGTGCAAGGCTTGAAACGATACCTCTTCAGAAACAGAAAGAGAGCTTTCACAGTTTGTGCTGGTAATCAGTTTCTTATCTTCCTGGGAATCTATTGATTTTGTTAGTTTTGGAATATCTAATCTTTGTGTTACTGAGGGATATGATCTTCTCATTAATGATTGAAGTATTTCACAAACATTATATGAGCTTTGTAAACAGAAATAGGGTCCGAAGTTCAGGCATCACAGCCTGTTTTTTGTTTTTCTGTTTTTTGGGTTTTTTTTGCAATAGTCAGTATTTTACTCCCAATTTGTCTGCACCAGAGATAAAGCATGTGAACTGTGGCCTAGAATTCACTTGTATGACAAAACATGAGGCTGGTCTCAGTAAACTATCAGTTGTTTGTTCATATGCTTCCCTGAATAAATATTTAAATGTGAAGTGTCAGTACATAAGGAGGACTAATACAAACAATCTCTTCAGTCTTTGTGGTTTAGGAACCTGTCATAGCCAGGTTATAATCATGAGGTCTTCCCTAAACATAGCTGGTCAAAGTAAATTATACCAAGAAGCATTTCAAACCAGTTCAGCAAGAATTGTGTTGGACTAGTTAATAAATGGGCCTGCTTTCCATTGTGAAAAAGGTAGTAAGGTACTAAATACATAAATAATTTGGGGTGTTTTGTCATTCTTCAGAAGTGACTCCGCCCCCACAGGCCCTCCTGAGAAGTGAAATCTTACTAATAAGCCAATGCATACCAGTAAAGAGCCCAGATCATTAGTACTGTACTTTAATGAATATTACAGCTCAAATGTATTGTCATTACTGAACTATTGGTTGTAGGATTGGATTTAGCAAAATTGGATTCTTTCAAGTAGAAGTCGTCCATTAGTGTGGATAGTTCACCTTCTCCACGTCCCTAGAAATGAGGGTCACTCACATGTAACCACAGTTCTAGGAGTGGTATATGATGCACACCAAACAACCCACTGACCTCCCGTGGCACACAGCACACCGATTCTTGCTTCCAGCGTGTAAGATCTGTCATCGCAGCCAGAATTAAAGGGGAAAAAGAATATTATTTTGCATGTCGTTCTTGCCTCTCCGAAGCAGTCGACCCACCAATGCTACGCCTTCAAATTGAAGACATTTTCCATTTGGTGTCGGGGCAGGGAGTTAGACCCTCTGTCCTGCCCAGTGGCGAGCATCCTGGATTACGTCTTGTCCCTCCCAGTCGTGCTGATGACCCTTGAGTGCACTTGGCAGCCATCTCTTCATTCCAGACCTGGGCTGCAAGTATAGTTCTATTTTTGTAGAGTTGATACAGTTCTGCGGCGTGAAGTGGGTGTCTGTGTGTTGGTTTTCATGTATATCCATTGCTACAGTACTGGTGGGCCATGATGATGTCTCTTGTGCCATCTGGACAGAGTTGCATGCTCTATGTCTTGTCTGATGACGACAGTCTGCTTAGTGCGAGGGTGGGAATGGCGAGTCAGGGTTAAAAATCCTAATGCCACATTTCCTTGCTTTTGTGGCAATGAGTTCAACCCTAACTGCTATATATATATATATATATATATATATATATATATATATATATATATATATATATATATATATATATATATATATATATATGTATGTATGTATGTATGTATATGTATATATATATATATATATATATATATATATATATATATATATATATATATATATATATATATATATATATACACATTGACACACACACCCAATTTTGGTGTCATCCATCTGTATGTCACCCCTACATTTTTCTGTGTGTTAGCTGTGGATGTAGGTCATGGCGAAGTTTCTTTTATTTTTATTTATTTATTTATGTATTTATTTCAGGGAGGGGAGTATGCACGAAGATCAGTGCTTATTGACAGTGACCAGCCCATGGCTTTCTACTACAGTGATGCCAAGACGTTGTATGAAAATTTTCAGAGAGGCTTACATGTTTCCAGTAAGTGGACACTTCCTTTACTCTATAAATATTTTTACTTGCAGGAGGGGGGTGGGGTGTGGGCACGGGCATGCGCCCCTATTGTTGTTGTTGTTGTCGTTGTTCCTGACAAATGTTCCTCATTTCCCATCAAAAGAGTCAGTCCCCAAATGTGCCATTGACCAGAGTCTTCAGAAGGACTACTTTACAACCGAACAGGCAACATGATCGCTGAACTGTACTGACTTTTAAAAACATTTTGTTTTAAAGATAATGGCCCCTGCCTGGGATCCAGAAAACCAAACCAGCCATATGAATGGATATGCTACCAAGAGGTAAGAACCACCCTTATATGGAAACCTTTGTGTAGTTGAATTGATATATGTGTGTCATTTCCCTAATATAAAACTGAGGCAGACTGCCACCAAATGGAACAGCTCAATACTGACCAATGGGAATTACAGGACATGTACTAGCAGATTGCCCTTCTACAGGTGTATGGGGGGAAACCCAGATTCCATGCTTGTTTAATGAAGTATCTGATTTCAATCTTCAAGGTGTCAGACAGAGCAGAGTTCCTGGGATCTGGATTAATGCACAGAGGACACACGCCAACGCCTGACCAGTTCATTGGAATTTTTGCTCAAAACAGACCTGAGGTAATATATTGCTTTACAGTAGTATTTATCTATGATTGAATAGGGATGGAAGGGTAGAAAGTTTGCAGGATGTTAACAATGAAAAGAAAAAATAGTGACGTTATTTAAGCAGTTGTAACAACATGTGGGGACTTGTAAAGTTATATTATGCAGAACCCCGCTACTTAGTTTTTGAGCCAACAGTTTCAGTAGCTATTATGAACCAGACAAACATCAGTGTCCTCCTCTTATTTTTATCGTTTCCTGTGTACAGTAGAAACCATTGGTCGTCCAGTTGAATTTCCATGTTTTCAAAACTATACCAATTCCATATCTTGTACTCTTTGGAACCTGTTGTTTTGGACACGTTAACAGGCAGACAAGCGGAAACGAATCTAAAGTGACATGTTCAAAATCACCATTTTGATAACATTTTGAAAGTTATATATGATAATAAAGAATCCTACCGTGACACAAGCAAGCAGGAGGTATTTCTTGTTTTCAAAGTGGTTGTATTCATGCGAATGAAGTCGTCTGATGTATCTCTGTCATTTTCTTTGCACAGTGGACAATTGCTGAACTCGCGTGCTACACCTACTCCATGGTGTCGGTCCCACTGTATGACACCCTAGGAGCCGAGGCCATTGCTTACATTATCGAAAAAGGTAGGTGGATCTGTTACTAAAGCATACAGCCCATCTGCTTCTTTGTCTAAACCACAGTTTCTTTCAAACAACCAATGTGCAATGGTTCAGGGTTTATTCCAAGTTTTAGGAACAATTATAAAATGCAAACAAATAAACCATTAAAAAAGGTGGTCTGGTCTTTGTCATTTGTTATACAGTATCTATGTTTATTTAGCCAAGCTAATATTGACAATGTATACTGTATTTTCAGCGGAAATCTCCACCATAATCTGTGACACTCCTGAGAAAGCCCAGCTTCTTCTAGAGTGTGCTTCTAAAGGAGTCCACCCGATGAAAACTATCATCCTCATGGATGTTTTTGATATTGACCTGGTGGGGCGAGCAAAGAAATTGGGGATTGAAGTTGTCAGTCTGAGGGAAATAGAGGTGAGTGTTTGTTTATTTGCTTTACCTTTTATATGTGACAACCAATTGGAATTACTTATTTAAACACTTCAACAGTAAAGCAAAAAAAAAAAAAAAAAAAATATCAAAACCAGTTTTGTTTTTTCTAACCTAGTTGCAAGCAATTTATTTGTATACCTTAACTGTACTTCCCCCAATAAAAATATGACCGTATACGAATACAGTAGAATACTAGAAACTGTGTATACTGTATGTAATGTGCAACACAGTCATAATTTGTGAAAAGGGTGCGCATATTAATTAATTGCAGTAATCAGAAATGTGTTGTATTGAATCATCTTGAACTGAAATAAATATTTAGTTTTGTATGTAATTTTGCTACACTTTTAAGGGGGTATGTGGAAGTTAATAGTGTTACAAATACTTGGGCCAACCATTAAATTACAATCTGTTTGTTCTTTTAGTCTGTTGGAAAGGAAAACCGGAAGAATCCAGTGGTAAATAATATATCAACATTTGCTTGCAATTTTTATTTTACAGCTGTTGTAGGAACATGCAGTTGGTTGACATCTTTTTTTGTTTTATTTGTAGCCTCCAAAGCCAGATGATCTGGCGGTTATATGTTTTACCAGTGGAACCACTGGTAAGCATTTTTTTTTAACAAAACATACTTATTTACATACTATACTGTATAACATTTCAAAACAAAAGTCATTGAAAGACTTTTAGTGGAAACATTTGTCATTGACTTATAGTTTATCGTTGTACTTCTGAATTAGCACTGTTGAGAGGTGTGTGTGTGTGTGTGTGTGTGTGTGTTTTTTTTTTTTTTTTTTTTAATAGTTATTGGTATTTCCGTTTTTATTTGCCTTGTATTAATCTCACTGAGCCATGTGTGCGTTTCTCTTATTAGGAAACCCCAAAGGAGCAATGCTTACTCATGCAAACATTGTATCCAATGCAGCTGCTTTTATCAAAGTCACAAAGGTAAACTCACTTACTTACAGGTGTGGGTGGTACATACTTTTGCATAAGTTTTTTTTTTTTTTTTTTTTTTTTACTATTAATTCAAGCTTAATTTGTATTACTTCCGAGCTCTTTCTACAGTTCTGCTTACTGTGGGTTGCGGCTGTTTTTTAATTTAATTTTTTTTCTGTCACTCTCTTTCCCTCTTCTTTTTCTCTGGTGTTCTGTTGCTATCAGAATCAGCACATCCTTACTCCTGAAGATGTAATGGTCTCATTCTTGCCTCTGGCCCACATGTTTGAACGTGTAGTTGAGGTAGGGGCTCTAATCACCTGTGCGGCCTGTGTGTTTGTTTTTCCAGACGTCCTGCTGTGTAAGCTCCAGTGACACTCATGTGTCCTATTTACCTCTTGCACATATGTTTGAGCGGTTAGTACAGGTATGTAAATGCAGAAATCATCTTCACATTACAACTTTTGGTCTTGGCATTGTTTTGTCAAGCAATGTTAAACATGCATCTCTAATTGTAATTATTGACCAGGCTGTATGTAGGATAAAGGCCAGTTCACACTGGACACGTCACGACAAAAACAAAGAAAGTAGTTTTGATTAACTATTCACACAGCCTGCAATCTAATGGGCAACACTGAAGTGATCAAAAAAAAAAAAAAAGGATTGAGATTTTGGACTGTTGCCACTGGTGTGAAAGGTAGTGTCACGGCGAAAGTATCATATTGCAGGTCAAGTCTCATCACGTCCAGTTTGAGTAAGCTTAAAGGCCTATATTTGGTCAGTAGGGCATGAAGATGAGGTACATGTCCTCCATATACAGTACATGTGTTTTATGTACACCAAGGATACACACTAAAAAATTAGGTTCTTACCAAAACAAAAAATGTATGTATTTTATTTTTT
This sequence comes from Polyodon spathula, assembly GCF_017654505.1. Lineage (NCBI taxonomy): Eukaryota > Metazoa > Chordata > Actinopteri > Acipenseriformes > Polyodontidae > Polyodon > Polyodon spathula. The sequence continues at coordinate 49,727,647 of NC_054535.1, read as the reverse complement.
TATTTTAAGTTAATTTACCATTGCTATAGTAGACATCAACCACATTATTGAAGGAATTGGCTGAAAATGTCAATTAAAACAGCAGATGTTTACAGTCCTGTGCTTCTTCCCAACAGGTTCTAGTTTTGTGCCATGGAGCCCGGATAGGATTTTTTCAAGGTGACATCAGACTTCTTATGGATGACCTAAAGACATTACAGCCCACCATATTTCCTGTAGTGCCCCGTCTGCTCAACAGAATGTTTGACAGGGTGAGTTTTTACCCTACTGTTGTGTGCCCTGTAGAGATAAACTTGACAAGGTCAAATACACATTTATTATTTAAAAAACATAACCTACAGAATTAACACATAGAACACAAAACATTTTCACACTGTTTTGAAAGTGGTTTGCTATACTTTTGTATAAACCAAATATGTTCGTGTGCTGACAAAAGTAGCATCAATGTTGCCTTTAAGTCAAAAGTACTGTGCTTCTAGTAAACTACTCAAATGCTAAAGTGGTTCGTTTGTTTTTCTTACGTTTAGGTGTGGCATGGACTATAGCAGTGTTCGATGGCCAATTATTTTTTAAACATTTTATTACAGCTCTGTACATTTACAGGGCAGTGGTAGCTCTGATATTACAACTGTGGCAGTTACTTGCTTGTATTTATAAAGGACAGCACAGGATACAAAGAATTATAGAACTAGTTTTGTGCAGTCAGCCAAAAAAACCTGAGTGAGTTGAGATAACTGATGAAGACTGTTTGGGTCAGAAGGCAGAGTAAAATGTGGAATGAGAAAGCTGTGATGTTATAATACAGCCAATCATAAATCTTCTCCAAATCTGTGGATTGCCAGTAGTCTTAGAAGAATTATTGACCAGTTGACCTGGACACACAATGGCATGCCACAATGAAAGTAATTAGAGCTCATCGACAGAATACAGCAGTTTTAACCAAACTTAATTCTTTAAGTTTTAAATAAAAAACTGAATTATCATTTGTAGCATGATGTATCATTTCCTTTTTTAATTCTGGAAATGCTAATGGTTTTAAGATATTTGGACAAGCCAACACCCCTTTGAAAAGGTGGCTGCTGGACTTTGCGACTAAGAGGAAGGAAGCGGAGCTGAAAAGTGGAATTGTGAGGAACGACAGCGTGTGGGACAAGCTCGTCTTCAGCAAAGTACAGGTGGGAATGCAAATCTACTATTGCTTCTTCAAAAAATCCTCATTGGCTGTTTTACAGATCAGATGTGGTCTCCAGACTCGCTAGGGCTGTTGCGTGCTAAAAGATTTTTTGTTTTGTTTTTCTTCTGGGGTAAAATACACCAGAAGCACAATCCTTATTTAACAATTTTATTTTATTTCATTTATTTTTTTAAACTGATTGAAGAAGATGTTTTATTGGGATTTTTGAATAAAATCAAAGATGTCTGACTAAAAAAACAAACAAAAAAACCAAGTGGTACTTGTCAACCATTGTCTTGAAATGAACACAATGTCTGGTCTCTTCTGTAGGCTAGCCTGGGTGGTAAAGTACGTCTCATGATAACCGGAGCGGCTCCTGTCTCTTCAACAGTTCTGAGTTTCCTCAGGGCTGCCCTGGGCTGCCAGGTGAGCTTTATTTGACATTTGGACATTAGAGTTTATGATTGGAACCACAGACTGCTTTTTGCAGTGGGAGGTCTTGTCATGTGGTGTCTTACATTTCGGTAGTATTTAACTGTTGGCTGTAATTTGGTTCCCTCTGCACACAAGTCAGTACTGCCTGCTATTTGATTTACTGTATTACTGTAGTTTACTGTTCAATACAATGTTGTGTTTGTTTAAAAAAAAAAAAAAAAAAAACCCTGACAAGTTTAGCATTCATTTCTGTTTCCTTTGTTTGTGTTCAGTTTTATGAAGGCTATGGGCAAACTGAGTGCACAGCTGGGTGTTCTATGTCATTGCCTGGAGACTGGACAGCAGGTAAAATACACCAACACACTCTTTGCACTACTAAAGTAGATCCAGAAATACAGTATTTAGCAAGTATATGTCTTGCCTTGCCTTGATTTTTGTTTCCTTTCTTTTGTATCCTTAAACATTTAAAGATTCGAAGACGTGTTACCAATGTTGCAGTGTCTATTTTCAAAAGCATCAGTCTTTATCAGTTCTGTTTTAAAATAATTTTAAAGTAACCAGATTTTGAAATAATTTAAATTGCTATTTTTACCCCTGATATGATTAGATAAAACAATATAATAATATATATATATATATATATATATATATATATATATATATATATATATATATATATACAGTGCCTTGCAAAAGTATTCAGACCCCTGACCAGTTCGATCATATTACCGAATTACAAATGCTACATTGAAATTTCATTCTGTTTGATATTTTATTTTTAAACACTGAAACTCAGAATCAATTATTGTAAGGTGACATTGGTTTTATGTTGGGAAATATTTTTAAGAAAAATAAAGAACTGAAATATCTTGCTTGCATAAGTATTCAACCCCTGTGCTGCGATAGCTCCCAGTCAAAGTCCTGATCCCAATCCCTTTGAGAATCTGTGGCGCTATTTGAAAATTGCGGTCCACAAGCGTTGCCCAACCAACCTGAACAACCTGGAGCAAATCTGCCAAGAAGAATGGGCCAAAATCACTCCGACACTGTGTGCAAAGCTGGTATATACTTACCCCAAAAGACTTAAAGCTGTTATTGCAGTGAAAGGTGGCTCTACCAAATATTAATGTGTGGGGGTTGAATACTTATGCAAGCAAGATATTTCAGTTTTTAATTTTTCTTAAAAATATTTCCCAACATAAAACCAATGTCACCTTACAATAATTGATTTTGAGTTTAAGTGTTTTAAAATAATATATATATATATATATATATAATATATATATATTATATATCTATATATATATATATATAACATATATATATATAGGTGTATATATACAGCAGTTCCAAGATAATGGGGTGGGACCAATACAGCAGTTCCAAGTAATTTTTGTTTAAGGTCATGCTGAAAAGACACATTTCAAATGAAAGCCGGTTAAACTTTTAAATCACACAGTTAGTTTGTGCTGTGTGTATAATCTCCAAAATGCTTTCAATTAAAAACAAATTGTCACCTTTTAATCTGTAAACAGGTGTGTTTTACATGGCCGATGCAGATTCACATTATAAACACATAAGCATAATAATGGTGTGTAAAGTCTTCAGGTAGACTTTTAAAAAAAAATCCCTCTTCTTACAATTCTTCGATCTATTGATGTTGAGGTTTAAAAGTTTTAAATTGAGATGAGGCAAAACGTACATGATGATAATTGGCCAGTTAAAAGCCAACAATTCCCTTTGAATCAAAAGCACTCTGCAGAACCTAATGACATCATTTAAGAGAGTCACCATGTTCAAATTAAATGTCGGTTGTTTTTTGTTTTTTTTTAAACCCTACATAAACACATTTCACACTATTGTTATACTTATGTGTTTATAATGTGGCTCTGCATCAGCCACGCAATACTGTACAGATTAAAAGGCAACCAATTTGTTTGCCTTTTAATCTGTAGAGTATTAGCACTTTGGGAGATTATACACACAGCACAACCTAATTGTGTGATTTAAAAGTTTAACCGGCTTTCAATTTAAATGTGTCGTTTTAGTGAGACCTTAACCTTTTGTGATCCTATGTCGGACCAGGTCCGACATTACAATTTTTCCTTTCCGGTCCAATGTCGGACCCTGTCTGACATCATCAAAAAGATGTCAAGCACAGGTCTCTAATCGTTTTTTCTCAGGAAAAAGCTGAGAAAACCTTTCAATGGCTGAGCAAGACCGATAGGAGCCTACAATATTCCCTTAAACCAATACAAAAAGTACTTAACATTAACACTCCATTGGTATATACATTTTAGTTAGGCACCTGCTTGGCAGCAAATGCAACCTTGAATATTAAAACTTAGGACTGCTCATACATTTATTCAATGTTATTATATTTCTTATTTATTTAAATACTTTAGTTTTTTCTTACTATAATTGAACCATATACCTATCCTAGTTCGATTGCTTCTGGCATATTAACTCTGTTCCATAGAGTTTGCCATTCTGCTCTCGCTGGGTCAGATTGTTTTAAGACTCTGAGTCTAATTTAAAAAGATGCTTTTGCCTGAGAAGGGAGGTTGGAACTTTCAGCAGGTCAGCCTGACCTTTTAATACCAGGAGCTGTCTTTTTCAGACCTTACACAAACTTATTCAAAAGGATACAAAATACAGAATCATACAACACTAATATTAGCAATGTATTTCATTCTATAGCATCCAAGCTATATTTAATAAGTCAGCTTGTTCCCAGTAAGATTCGAATTCTCCTCCTGGCTCGAAGTGGCTCTGCGAACACCACAACAGGTCTGTGCATCCAGCGTTTTACATCACAGTTGTGGGCGACCAGAGTCTTTACGTGATGCCTACAAATGCCACTTCAATCTTGTTAGCTGTGCTTTCTACATTCTCATTCCCATCGTCAGTGGGCAAACTTCAAATAAATTTAAACTGTTTCTATCTAAGCCTCTGCCGCATACACCTTTCACTCAAAGATGCTCACACCTTGTGCAAGGGAAGACTGGTTTTAGGGTTACTCCATGACAATATGTACTTTTTAGTTGTGAACAATGCAAAATGTTTCTTTTTTAATAGACAAAACACAAACATCATACGCACAAACCCCCCCCCCCAAAAAAACCATTATTTAAAAAAAAAAAAAAATTGTAAATGAACAATAAACAATTTATAATAGAGGAAAACATATATGCAAGATTTCCGATGAATAAACACTATTCTGTAAACAGTAACACACACAGTATTACTATTGACGCTTCCTTACTTGTTTGTTGGTGAGAGCGCATAGAGGAATGGGAACACCTTGAAAGCGGTCAGAGATGAACAGCGGGGTGTATACTCTGGTGCAAAATCAAAGGATGGTCTCGGATCCACATCTTTCATAAAATAAAACTGTATCTCAAAGTTAATGTTTTCAAAATCCCTGATCACGCAACTAACTCTTCTTTACTTTTAGTGTCTAAATCATTCTTATATGTAGACATATGTCGTTACAGTAATATTAAATAAAAGTAAACTAGTAAGACTTCAAGTAAACTGTACCGAAATGAAAGTAAATACTGTATATACACATCCCCCGTTGGTTTGCTGCTGTATCTTCCATTCTTCTCAATTCACTCACAGATGCTTGTTTGCATGAAATGTGATTGGATAAAAATGTCTTCAGACAAACATTTCCACAGTGCCAACAAAGCCTGTACAGCCTGCATACTGACAGACCAGGCTGAAAGAAGCACCTTAGAATTGACGATATATCTTGACTTCCGGCATGGTGCTCTTTTGACCTACCTGCATGTGTCCTGGAGTAGTTAATGATAACTTATGGGGTATGCATTAACTACAGCCTTGCATTTTAACTTTTTAATGGTATTTATAAAACTTGGTCTGGCAATAAAAACAAAATCAACAATTATTCTTATTTGCTTTATTGAATACAAACAATATAGCTGTGATGCAAATAAATACAAAAATATATATATTTTTTATTTTTTATTCCAACGCTGCAGATGGAATGTACTAAGAAAAGGCCTGCATGCATACTATATATTTCTAATCTTAAAAACAAAAAAAACTGGACCGATACTGCACTAATGCAAATAAAGAAATACTAATATTGCATTTCCTATTGGATGCCTTGCAATAGCAGTATATAAAGCATGCCGACTAACATAGAATATTTTATTTCTTATCTAGATTTACCTTCCAAAAATGAGTTTGACAGATAGGTAGATTAGTTGGTTAGGGTGACAGGGACCAAGATGGCGCCGAGCAATCTTGTGGCTTATTCACCCATCACAAACAAGCATTGCAAGTAAATGAAAACCCAAATGTATTGGTCGCGTGTGAGCGTTGAGATGCTGAAACATCAAGCTTGATAACATGCAAACTCAAAATGTACAGCAGAATTGCTATGCATATACTTTACGCATTTAGTTTAAACGTCATAAGTAATTCATATTTTTTCAATGCATAAACTACCTATTATGTTGCTTATCTAGAGCATTGATGGTAACGATCATATATTATTCTGTGCTAATTAAGACCTTGCCTTACTCTGATCCATGCCAGCTCTTTTTGGTCTGCACTGCACAGCAAAACATGGGGCAGGAGGGCAACTCTGCTTTTACAGCACTGCACACTCAGTCAAACTACTACACCTGATTTTCCAGGTCACGTTGGACCACCATTGCCATGCTGCACTGTCAAGCTGGTTGATGTGACGGAAATGAATTACTTTGCTTCTAAAGGGGAGGGAGAGGTAAGTAGAAACAGCAGATTTTCCTTAACGTTGAAAAAGTATACCGTGACCATGATCTAGTGGGCCTATATGCACATTTGTTCAATGTGCTTATGCATGAATCTACATACAGGTCTATCTGCAAACAGTAGAATTTGGAATAAAGCTTTTTTTCTTGCATAGGTGTGTTTATATTAGCTATGACGTGGTAGTGTATGTGACTGAAAAGCTGTCCAGTTCTCTCTTAAAAAGCTGTTGCATTGTTACTGTTGATATTGTTACCCTGCTTGTAGTGTGATATTATGTTACCTGTTTTCACTCTTGCTTACTTAATATCTTGGTATATCTGAATTGATTATTAACCCCTCTACAAATACTTGCGTATTCTGTTTTTTACATGCAGTCTGTCTCACAGTGCAGTGGTATAACAAATCTAATTTATTTATTAAAAGTATTTATGGGACATTTCTGTTGTCCATTTTCCCAAAAGTTGATTGGTACAACATTCAATGTGGGTGAAATCCAAGCATTTAAGAAAATGCAATATCTCCTTTTATATATCATTATTTTTATAGGTTTGTGTGAAAGGGCCAAATGTATTCAAAGGCTATCTGAAGGACCCTGAAAAAACGGCTGAAGCTCTTGATGAAGATGGTTGGCTGCACACAGGAGATGTTGGGAAATGGTTACCGGTAAGGTGACTGCATTGTTAATTTTCATATTCATATATATATATATATATATATATATATATATATATATATATATATATATATATATATATATATATATAGTGTGTGTATGTCATGTCATGTTTTTTGTGGAATATATGCAGTGGTTTTATTGAGCAGTCCGTCTCTTTAGGAATGATGAACTGGTGGTGCTTTTTAATACTGTTATAAATACATATTGTATTACAGTAATCCCTCGCCAACTGCATATTTACCAACCGCGGTATTCATATATACGCGGTTTTCCATTTGTATACCAATTTGCCAACCGCGGCATATAGATTTGTGTATACGCGGTTTTGCACGGAAACATATGACGCATCCGCATTTGCTTCCGCGCCATCGTGTGTATTCTTGCGCGCTCCCATCTCCCACTACCAGTTCCAGCATCATCTCTCGCTTTGTCTCGTGTACTAGTCATAGTAGTATACGCATGCGGTCTCGTTGCTCCGTAATTGTCACCAGTCAACAACACCCTGGCCTTCAACTGTAAGGATTCAAGGTAAATAAAACATTACTTTTTATTATGTTATAATTTTATTACTTTTTACATGTTACATTACCCAGTATGTTATAGTATTTGCATTCACATGATGCCACAGTGGTATCTCAGATCAATCCTTTACCTCAGACAGGTCAACTTGTATCGGAGTCGAAGGAGGTTCAAAATGTTGATAATGCAACAGCTGCTGCAGTCAATCAGGCCAGGCGACATTCACCATTGTGGACCTCAAAGACACCTATTTCCTCATCCCCATAAAATCAGTTCACAGGAAGTACCTGTGGTTCGATTTTCAGGGACCAGCATAAGAGTTCCATGTCTTGCCATTTGGCTTCTCCCTAGCTCCCTGTGCCTTCTCGAAGTGCATGGAAGCTATGCTGGCTCCATTGAGAGTCAAAGGCATCAGAGTGTTCAATTATCTGGATGACTGGCTCATTTGTGCCCAGCCTCCAGCACAGGCAGAGGCCCAAACAGAACTCGTCACTGGATGACAGAGTGCAGAGAGCAGCCGTCTGTTTAGAGCTCTTTCGGCTCAACAGGGACTCATGGGCTTGATGGCAGCAGCTTCCAAGACTCTTGTATTGGGTCTCCTGCACATGCGCCCTCTGTAGGCCTGGTTCAACGACAGGGTTTTTCAGCCTGCATTGAACCATGACCACCTATTGCCAGTGTCTCATCACTGTCTAAAAGCACTTTCTTGGTGAAAACAGCCTGCCTATCTATGCCACGGCGTAGGGATGGGAGTTTGTCAGCACTTGGCTGGGGCACTATGTGGAATGGCAGGGGGGCACAGTGTGTATGGGACTCCCTTTGGCAGGGTCTCCACATCAATGTCTTGGAGTTGCAGGCAGTTTACCTGGCCTTGCAGAATTTTTGCAGGAGGTTCGAGAGAAACGTGTGCTTGCCCGTACAGACAACACAACAGTGGTGGCTTACATCAACCACCAGGGCAGCCTTAGGTCACCCAGTCTGCATCATGTGGCCTGCAAGATTTTGCTCTGGGCACACGAGAACCTCCTCTCGCTGCGAGGTGACAAACTGGTGGCAGACCTCTCAAGGAAAGCTTCCAGCACCTTAGAGTAGAGGTGGTGAGCCTCATTTGGGAGACATTCAGCATAGCGGATCTTTTTGCCTTCCAGGAATCAACCTACTGTCCCCTCTGGGTCTCCATAATAGGAGGTGTGGACCCGCTGGCGGTAGATGCCTTGGCACACCAGTGGCTGAGGCAACTGTTATATGCCTTCCCACCACTCGCCCTGCTTCTGCTGTGTCTGGAGAAAATCAGGCAGGACCAGACCAGGTGCTCCAAGTAGCCCCTTATTAGCCCAGTCAACCCGGACGCAGCTCCTGAGTGGCCAGCCGTGGAGACTACCCAAGTGCCGCAACCTGCTCAGTCAGGCACGGGGACTTTATGGCATCCTGACCCATCGAGCCTGCACCTGTGGGTCTGGCCCCTGAACGGCTGAATTTGAGCCATCTGGGTCTCTTCAATAGGGTTTTTGACAAGAAACAAAATGCCAGTGTACGTCCACGTGTTCCCAGTACGGGTACAAGGAGCATCTTTCAGACGTGGTGCCTGCCTCTTGGGTTTGACCCCACTACCTGTCCCATGGCAGTTATACTGCAGTTTTTGCAGGACCTTTTTGACGTAGGGAAATCCCCTCAATATTTTAAAGGTCTAACTGCCAGGCATTTCAGCTACTTCTTGGCAGGGCAATTTTTGAAAGGGGCTTGTTAGCTTCGGCCACCTGTGAAGGACATTGTTCCTCGCTGGAGGTTAAACGTGGTGCTTAATTCATTCATAAAGCGTGCATTTAAGCCCTTGCATTCAACTGAGCTGAAATATTTATTGCTCAAAGAAGCTTTCTTGCTTGCTATCACCTCTGTAAAGCAGATGAGTGAGATGCAGGCATTCTTCATTGCAAAAGCCTGCTTAATTTTTACCAGGACACAAGTTAAGCTCTGTACCAATCTTGCCTTTTTGCCGAAGACAATCTTGGCATTTCATGTCAACCAGTCTGTGGAATGGGAGGCTTTCCATCCACCTCCTTTCCATTCTGGCAGGGAGTGATGGCTCCATATTCTGTAACCAGTGTGGGTCCTGGCATACTACGTTGACAGGCCAAAAAGTTGGAGAGTTTTTTGCCCTCGGGTGCGGGCCATGACTGCATCACAGCCTCTGTGAGCAGCTTTGTTTTATCTTCTTCAGGTTTCAGGGTCTTTAGGAGGTAAGTGCATATACAATAATGGTTACATTCCTGTTTCAGGGAACCAGGGTTATGATAATAATAGTAACGTTTTCTCTCTTTATACACAGAATGGCACTCTGAAGATCATTGACAGAAAGAAGCATATCTTCAAACTGGCCCAGGGAGAATACATTGCACCAGAGAAAATTGAAAACATTTACATTCGAAGTGATCCTGTTGCTCAGGTGTTTGTCCATGGAGACAGTCTGCAGGTGAGGATCACTATACCTGCTATCAATAAAGCAACATCACTGTAAAACATTTTTACAGTGTATTGTGTAGTATGTTCTTGTGGCAAAGTGGTTGGTAGGGGGAACGGGTGTAGCGGTGATGCGGTGCAGGAGTGACAGGCAGACAGCGATAATCCAGTGAAAAGTGCTTTATTGCATTTCCAGGTCTGGTGACTGACAAATAAATCAATCCCTGGCAATACACAACGATGTGTAAAGCTCGGGGATAACACAAATAGGGCACAGTCCCAAACAAAGACAAACAGACGGTCACCAGTCCTGGGTGAGTGCAGTCGTGAGGGTGGGTGGTGAAAACACGGATACGGTGGTGTGCAGGGGTGCTCCGGACAGTGCTGACCCTTTGCGACAGCTCAGGAGTAGTGCTTTAACTGTCTACAGTGAAACAAACACAGACAGTTAATAAATAAACACAACACTTATATCACAAAACACTGCAAGTTCCTCTCTTGCTCCTTCTCTCTCCAAACGAAGGAAAAGATCAGCGTTACCCTGGCCCCTATGTGTACTCCTGCATGACATCTAGGTAAACGGTTGCAGCTGCCTTATTACTTGCAGCTGCCCCTCATTTACCTTTCAGGTCAATACGGTCCTACAACAGAGTGTCGCTTCCTTCCAGGCAGACCGACTTCCCGGTCCCGCAAACGAACTGTCAGGCCAGCCTTTCCAGATACTTCTCCTCTCGTTCTTTAGCACACTAACAGGTCGGGAGGGAGATTTAACACCAGAACTCATTGTATTTTGGTCACAGTTCTCTACTGCATTAAGTCACTAAATTGGAACTTCTCTCGATTTTGTATCAGGGACTAATGCCCCTTTCTACTACGTGATCACTTACTTAGGTTAAAATAGGTTTACAGCATGACCTCCCTTAAGTATTTTTATATATGGCTATATCCTGCTTTCCACATGTTCAGGGCTGTTCTTTGATTTGTTCAGCCCCACCATTAGCTTAATTGGATTTACCGTTGTTCAGATACTGCCAAGGGGTTGCATTGCAATGGCCAAACATGGAACTGGAGAAATTAGCAGTTATGTACAGTTATGAAATTAGAAGTTATGTAAATTGCATAGAATACGAAGAGGTTCATATGAATGGTTTGATTTTTGTTTTGTGCTTGTTTCAGGCTTGCCTCGTGGCAATCACAGTGCCAGATCCAGAGGTTTTGCCCAGCTGGGCTAAGAAGAGAGGGCATGAAGGCTCATTTAAAGAGTTGTGTAATAACAAGGTGTGTTTTATTTATTTATTTATTTTTATTTCTTATTTGTTTTATTTTATTTGTTGTCTGTCACATAGTGGATGCATCCACATATATGTGTGTCACAGAACTGCTTATACCACTGTGAAGAATTATGGTTGGGGCATTATTAAGAATTATTGAATATCAGAATCTAGAGTTATGGGGAGATGCTGTCTTTACCAAATGTATGTACTTATCTCAAAAGCTTTCTTGTTGTTTTTTTTTATTTATTGTGTATCCTATTTTCCTCATTTTTTTGATGAAATGTGATTTTAATGTCATTATTTTTTAAAGATTTTGCTTGTCAGAATTGGGTACTTGATGTGAAGCATGTGTTAAATTAAGAAAACCCTTTACTAGTAAAGACAGTATGAAATTTACCTTTATAGGAAGTGAAGAATGCTATCTTGGAAGACATGGTGAAACTGGGAAAGGAAGCCGGTTTGAAATCATTTGAACAGGTGAGGTGTCATTGACCAGGTTTCCTTGCATGCCAAGTTCTTGGTCCTTCCTAATTTTAATAGTGGTACCCATTCAAAACTTAGTTATATGAACAGGCTTCTTTTGAATGCCAGACAGGGACTTGTAATTTACAGTCTCTGTACTGCAACCTAGTGCTTTATTGAGTTACTCCTGTCCTAAAGACATGGCATTATTGTCCTTTTTGTGTTACTTCATACAATGGGTGGCATTGTAAATGCAATCTTTTTTCTCTTGCCCTGGTACTAGTAACATCGTTCTTTCCAGCACATTTCCTACTATCCCACCCACTTAACAATCTGAAAAAAAATATGTAGTAATCAGTCTTTATTACTGTACTTCAGATTCCCATACATATGGGAGTAGAATTTATTTTAAAAAAAAAACTGTTTAAACATAGAATCTTAACCTGTTTTTAAATGGTTTTCTGAGCCAAGTTTTTAATCAACATATGACATATTCATGACGTTGATGGTTTTGGTTTGATTTTAATTTTTACAGACCTTTTGTCCAGATATTCCTTGTCTGACCAGTGTGTGGTGATTTTTATTTCTTTATTTTTTTTCAAATAGATTAAAGATACAGTTCTTCATGCAGAGATGTTCTCCATTCAGAACGGCCTGCTAACTCCAACACTGAAGGCAAAAAGAGGGGATATGAGAAACTACTTCCGGGAACAGATTGATGGTTTGTACTCCAACATCAAGATGTAACTGGATTCAGTGAGAAGAGCAGCAGAAAAATCCAGGAAGAGGCTTCACATCAACCATCAGTCAACCAGGAAAATGAACTAAAAATAAATAAAAAATAACTCAAACAATGTTTTAAAAAATGTTAGCCCTGCACACAAGATGGAATTGGTATATTATAGGAATTTAACAATAGGAGCGGAAAAGGAAAGCTGCCTTATCAATTTATTGTTTATACTTCAAGCTGTTTTTCAATGAATGCCTCACCCTGTCAACCACATTTGTTTTTAAAATATTGGTATTTTAGTTGGTATATGGGCTTATCAACAGTAACAAGCATTGCAAAATGTTACTGTGAGAGGTTGGTGGGCTGAGTCAGGTGGTGGTGGTGGTGGTGGTTCCTGCAAAACAATACTCAGGACTTGTATGGTTTCCCCGCAGCAGGTTTTTTTTTATTTATCTGGCCAAAGGCGGCCACCAACCAAAATTGAACAACAAAAAAAAAAGAAAATAGTCCAAATAAGTCCCCACCAGTATCAATAATGATAAAGAAGGAGACGAAAATAAAAAGGTAAAAATTAACAAAAGTCCTGCACGTACACTCAAGCAATAACTATAAAAGAACAATATTTTCTATTGGCACTCCTGTGCTGGTCTCTAGGGGGCTCCCGGTCCTGGGCAGGTTTTAGTGCCGTGCTTCCGGTCGTTCGTCCGGGTGACAGCGGATCGTCGTATCCGGTCTCTGTAAACACAACACCTTTTAAAAAAAAAAAAAAAAAAAAAAATTACACAACACGTCTCCTTTTACTGTTAACCCCAGGACTGACAAAGCGAGCGCAGGTCGTACCGCCCCTTAAATACTGCCCGCCCCGCCGGTCTCGTCCAGTTTTGCGCAACGCCAACCGGCGATCGCGAGGATCAACCACCGCTCCAACCCGTTGCACCCCCGTCACAGTTACACTCCATCCAGATCAACTAAACTCAAATATTTCTTGTATTTGGTTGTCAATTACTACCCATTGTTACCAGATTATTTTAAAGGCTAGATTCTCAAAGCTGTTTACTCCAAATCGTAATTTATGGAATTATCTGTATATCCATAATATCCATTGCATTTCTAAAATGAATTTCAAGTCCCACTTAATATCTGGTTTGAGTGCTCTAATGGTGATTTTGAATAAATTGCTTGAAGAATTTAGGTTGTGGTCTCAACTTTATTTCAAAAATACAAGATTATATTGACCTGTGGAATGTAACTTTTTTTTTTTTTTAAACCACTTTGTGTTTGTAAAGGGATGGGCTCAGAGGAATATGAGATGCTGCCGTGACCTTTTAATGTAATGTGAATGCCATGTCTTGTCATTGATTCATTGTAAATATCTATTGAAATGTGATTTTTGTACTTTTATTCTGTATGCTAATTTAGAATATTTAATGACACCTGGAAGTGTAAGTTATGTAACTGGAGGAGAATAAAATGATACCATCGATGCATTCCCTATGTTTTGTATAAAATATTTTGGACCTGTTGAACAGCAAGGGAGTGCTCCAACATGTCTGATGCAATATATAGTGGAATACTTTGGTTTGTTATCTTTTACTAGTCTGCTTGTGTTGTTTTAATGACGGAATTACTATATATATATATGAATGAGAGAGCAATCTAGAAATGAAGCACAATCCATCTTGCACTGGGATAAATAATTTACAGTTGGTCCAGTTATTGCACTAATGACTCATTTTCTTTTATATAAATATAATGCACAGCTGCTGTTAAATTAATTTGTTAAATCAAGATTTAATGCTAAAATGTGACAAAGACAAAACTGTAATTTGTCATATTTCATTTTCAAATGGTTGCTTTACTGTATTGGCTTTGTATTATGTTTTGTAGAAATAACATATACATGTACACCCCCCCCCCCCCCCCCCCCCCCAAAAAAAAGGGACAAACAGCGAACCTACCAAATAAACATTATTTTTGGTGTGTATTTCTCTTTTCTTTTTCAACAGTCCTGTTTTTAAAATTTAATTCAATGTCACGTTATCCTTTAAAAGGCATCTGGTTCTGTAACTTACAAGCACATATTTTTTCCACTGAAATCTACTTCATAAAGTATACAGTGCTTACAGATTCTATACTATTTACAATTTGAAGCAATTCACTACTCAAAAAATGCAATGCATTCTGAAGCAGGCACGGTTGCCCTGAAGGTGACTAGTAAACTTAAAGGAAAGTATAATACATTGCTGCTGTTCAAGGGTAAGAAGTGTAATGAGTTACTTAACCAGCATTGATGTGTTGTTACTTGGAGACCACTGGAACACTGTTACAAGACACAATCAACATAGATTAAATGACTACTGCTTGTGGTGGTTAAACCAGTAGTCAGGTGTCAACAGAAGACTTAAGCCAGAGCTATCTGTGCAAGGCAGGGGGACGGGGTGCAGCCATTGATTGATTACAAACATGGCTGTCCGACTAGCATTTAAATGGATGTTTCAATTCTGTACGCTATGTTCACTGCACCTGAATAATTGGGCCAATCAGCAAGGCAGTGACATGACTTCCAGATCAATCTAACAAAACCAGGAACTCGCTGGCTTCTACTGACTTACGTGCAGTAACAGGTATTGCAAATCACCTAAAATGTAATATTTCTTATATTTGGTTGTGAATCACTGCCATTGCTACCAAACTGTATTTTAAGACTAGTTTTTCATTTAAAAACAGATACACGTTTTTGTGTGACACTGATGGTGTACAAACAATTGTTGGAATGTTAGGCTATCACTGCCAGTGGTTGTAAATGGGTTGGTTCGTCCAGGGAATATAAGATGTTCCAGAAACCTGTTGAACAGTTAGCACGCAGTAAGTAATATATAACCCCATATACTGTTGAAAGTTGTAACATGGTCATGGATATGTGGCTTGGAGATTTATACAGAGGGAGAATTCAGTAGAAGAACACATCACCAGTGTTATTTTCCTGTGGCAACATTCAATCACAGGCACTGTAAGTGTATAAAAGTGGCGATTACGTATTGGCGATTGCTTCCCATCGCGGATTTTACATACCAGCAGAAATTAATGTGTGCTTGATTTTGAAATCTTCGTTACTATGTGACTTCTAGCTGAAGATTAATGTCGTTGCACTCCTGTCCGACAGGTGGTGGTAGATGTTCTGAACAGTATATACATGTATCGTCACTGTATGCATCTTGGGTAAAGAACAGTCCATTTTTTCATGCGCGGGTGAACTGTAACTGTCGTGTGTTAATACAATTTTTTTTTTTTTTTTTTAGAAACATGACTACACCAGTATTTAAACTTGCAGTGAACATTTTCATTACACGGTTATTTGTTCGCTTGATGATACTACGTCCGTATCGTCTATTTTTTTTGTTTTTTTTTTGCCCACCACCCTACCCCACCCCTTGTTTTGCCCACCCGGTGATTCATGCAAGTTCCAATTTCAAGCGGGAGAAAAAAGGAAAATAAACAGGAGACATTGTTTGTAAGTACAGCTTTGTTACATTGGCATGGTCAGTTACATACAGTTTTCGTGAATACCAGAAGCGGTGTATAATGGATCATTTTCATTGGGATTAGAATGATGAGAATTCCCAACAGAAGCTTTGTGCATCAGATGTGGATAGTTAAAACGAAACGTACAGTATAGTAGAGCAGTATGGCCTAGTATTAAGCCGGCAAAGTATTATTATTGTTGTTATTATTATTACTACTACTGTTTGGTAAATAAAAAGTGCATAATAAACATTTTCCTATTTTACACTAGGCCGAACTGGAATACAATACTGTACGTTTATTTTTAACCACCCTCACATATACTCTGTCTATCTGGAGCATCTTTTCCTTAGCAAACAGGGAAACGGTGTTATGGTCTTTACTTGGGTACAGTATTTCATAGTTAAGAAAACTGTTTAGAAATCAATAAAAACAAATAAAAAAGGAAGAGGATCTTGAAGAAAGGCCCTATTCAACTTCAATCAGGCATCATAATAAAAATCTCCACACCCACATTTTTTGCATGGCTTTCCTGAAATAAAGCTTTTTTCCTTACTAAAGTTAACTGAATTGGTCCCTTAGACATGTAAAGGTACAACTTTCGTTTGTTTGAACCAAAGCTGCCTCTGTAGACATACGGTTTCAATAACCTTTCTTACCTTTTGTTCCAGACTGGGTTCCTGTCAAACACAAAATGAGGTATTGTGTTTTCATTAATGCTTTACTACATAATACGCCACGTAACCCATTCATGAACAATAAAACTAATTTATATACAAGGACATTCAATACAGTTTTATAACATTTTGTTAACATTTATTTGTCCAGTTATTAACATAGCTTGACACCAATCCAGTTGTCATGGCAGTATTTATTGATTTATTTATTTTTGCATTATCGTTTTCTTTTTTATTTGTATACCTTTAGCTTGATTAGAAGATAATGCAAATGATAGTGTATGCCATATTTGCCCTGGCACTGTTAGCCATTATAAATTGGTGGGTTATGAAGTTTGCTAACTATTTAAACAAGCTTCTACAAAATGACGTTTTTTCATAACAATGGTAGCAAAACACTCAGACAATTAATTTACATTTTTTGTTTTTGAAACAGTGCCGTTAAAAAAAAAGTTGGGTATGGAAAGTTCCGTAGAAACATTCAAAGTGAACTTGAAGTAAGTGTATGCCTTTTTTTCTCCCCAAAATATTTATTCAATTAACCTTTGGTGTGTTTTTGTAGTGAATGTTTAACAAGCAACAGATAATGCTTAATGTAAATGTTTTATTTTTAATTGTATCCTTTTTTTAAATTAATTTTGTTAATAGCAGTTTTTCTGAAAAACTAAAAGCCTGTTTTTAAACTGTATAAGGACAGAAACAAGGCTATTTTATAATGCACAATTTGACATTCAGTCTGACTAATGCCCCAGTTGATGTGCTATGTTGTAAATCATATGCTTAAAATTAGATTTGCAACAATACAGTATAAATATAGTACAATCCTATTCAGTATTTGTAACACCAAGTAATTCAAAATTGTTTTATCTTTTTTCCTAAAGAGTAAAGCAGGTTTTCGAAAAAAATATACAGTTGTACATCCTCATGTGTTGCTTGAACTGTTTAAACCATATCATGGATTGTTACTGCTCCCTGTCTGAAAATGTGGGCACTGGGCAATAATCCGTACACTATCAGTGCACTAGAGCGGCCATTTTGAAAAGAGTTTTGAAACAGGCTTTAAAGTGTAAAAAGTTGTGGGATGTTAACAGTGAAAAAAAAAAAAGACAGGTATGTTATTTAAACAGTTTAAGCAACATGTGGGGACATGTAAGGCTATATTTTTTGGAACTCCGCTACTTACTCTTTAAGTGCTACTGTGTGAAGTAACAATAAACAATAGACTTAAAAATAGAAAGTATACTTTTAATGTACAACACTGGAAAGTGTTCTTTTGATTTAAAAGATGTGAACAGTTGCTGAAGTTCTTGATCACATGTGTTTAATTACACATGTATAGCAAAAACAGCATGCATTTGTTTGAATTGTGTTAGCTATATTCTCATACTTTGTTATTCCTACACTCTTCAAATTGTGTCTTGTATTACACTTTTGTGTGTCCGTCTTTGTATATTTTGTAGTCAGACACAAGGGATGACATATATTATGAAGCTGCACCCACACGGAAGTTCTCGGAGACTTCACCTCATGTGACTGATATCTCATCAATTACGAAGAGTAGCTTATTGGACGAGGAAGATAGTAATCTTTATGGTTAGTCTCAATCTCCATTCTTTTGTTTAAGAACTGTTTGTAGTGCAGGGTGAGCCACGCAGCCATGGTTCAAATCCCATCTGTACCAATTAGAGGATCTTGCCTGGGGAGCTAGACCAGGATTTGCAACACAGTTGCATGGCTCAGCCTGAACTCCAAGTGACAGTGTTTTTAAGGTCAGCTACAAATAAACTCCTGAATCCCTTTTGTTACATTATTCTCTAGATAACCCTCTCCACAGCACTGTACTGGGGGATGAGCATAGTGCACAGAAGAAACATGAAGCACTGTCTCACAATAAGCCTAAGAAGAATAAAGCAGTGTCAAAGAAAAACAAGGGAGTTATTAGCAAGACAGTGGGACCTGTGGCAAAGACACAAAAACCAACCTCACGGTAAAATAGAAAATGATTTGTTCCCATACCAATCTAATTAAAGTCATAATGGATTTGAATGCCATTAAGTCAGTGTGTGACTTTGTTGCTGCACCATACAAACATCAGCCCGAGGAAAATAATTTCGACTTTTTTAGTTATAGCTATAGTTTTTAGATTTTCCAAATTGTTGTAATAAACAAGCTGATTTGTTATATCCGTAACTGAGCTTATAAACAGTTATGTTTTCATCTTCATTCATTGGTAATTTTTAAGAGAGAGAATTTCTGGGGTCATATCCACGAGTAACACTGACTTTGCACATTTCTAATTTTTCGTAATGGAAGATTTAAAAAAAAAAGGTAGTTTCATCATGATTGAACTTGAAGTTTCCCAAAGAGAATATAATTGCTACAACAGTAATAAGTTCAAGAAAACATGAACAATTCTAAACCTTATTCTTGTTCTTATAAGGCAGAAATGTTGAATGTGTGCTCATGTAATAGTATTGACACAGATCAGATTGTCCAGTTTGGGTTTTCCCATGAGTTAAAATGTTCATACAATACATGTACTTTTGCTTATTACTAAAAAACACAGGGTCCATATGTAAATATAGTGTTTTTCAAATACATCTGTATATGTTATGTCTATAACCCTTGGCTAAATACTTTCAAACCAGTCAATTAATAAGCCTTCTCCCAGCTAAAGCAAATACTATTCTGAGAAAATCAGAATTAAAATAAACATGATTTTTGTTTTGTTATGTTTTCCCATTGTAATCATAGAGCACCTAACCAACCGTAACATGCATTTATTTTCATGATACTTCATTTATTTTTTAGACCAGTAAAGGAGCCAAAGTCAAACCGAAATGGAACTGTATTCTATTTTTTATTTTTTCTTTGTCATTTGTAGCCCACTGAAGCGTCTTTCTGAGATGCTGGAAAGAGAGGATAGTAGTGATTTGGAAAGTGAAGCCTCGATCAATGAAGCTGATCCTTCAGACAATGTAAGGTTGAAAACGGAGAACAATGCATCACTTTATGATTTATAATTAGCAAGACTGAATTTGAATTACTGTTCACAAATTTGCACAGCAGAAAAATCTGTATTTCCTAACATTCCTTCAGAATTGTAATTATTTTCCACACATTTACAGACCCCTCTGTCACAGGCTCAGACAGACACCACAGAAAAGTCTGAATCAGTACAGAGCAGAGCAAAGGCAGGGAAGAAATCTGCTGCTGTGAGCAAGCCCAGAACTGGAAGAAAACAGGCACAGAGACTGTCCCCATCTGTAGAGGAAAGCTCAGATGAGGAAGCTTCTGACGTGGTGAGCAATCGTGTTCCTAATTCTTTCCTGTTTTTTGTATATTCTGTTAATTCTACTAATTAAAGACTAACTGTTGCTTTTACAAAAATCCACAACAAAAACTGATCTAAGATACCAATGTTAAATGTAAATGATACAGAACACTGGGTGTTGTGTATAAAAAAAAAATACTTTTGACTACTGTCACAGGTGTAGGCTGATTCATTCAGTCAGGTTCTATTGATGGTGTACAGGCATCTGTAAAAACTAAATCATTTCACTCCTATATTGTTTTAACCTCTTTTCATATGAATGTTGCTGACCACATACTTTATGATGGTACACAGCTGTCCTGTAGACAATGTAATGCTGGAAATGGAGAACAGTGTGCAGCTTTTATTCCCCCTGATAATTAATCATTTTTAATACATTTATCACACATTTTAATAAAATAAGAGATATAATCAATCAGTACAACCTGAATTCTAATTAGTAGTAACACAATTGCCACTAAAATGTCTGTCAGAAAGCTCTCTCAGTAAATCCTAATCAACGATAAAGCTGTTTTACTGAAATTGTTAACTTGGTTGTGCTTAGTCTGCGCTTAAAGTACAGGGAACCGTTTGGGGTAGAGTGTTTTACTACCCTATAATAATGAAAATGGGACTCAAAACATAAGTAGCCCAGCAGATAACATTCCTTCAGAATTGTAATTATTTTCCACACATTTACAGACCCCTCTGTCACAGGCTCAGACAGACACCACAGAAAAGTCTGAATCAGTACAGAGCAGAGCAAAGGCAGGGAAGAAATCTGCTGCTGTGAGCAAGCCCAGAACTGGAAGAAAACAGACACAGAGACTGTCCCCATCTGTAGAGGAAAGCTCAGAGTCTGAATTGGTGAGCAGGGATGTGTTATGTGAGCAGCATAAAAAGATCCCAAGTATAATACCATCATGGAGATTTTCTTTCTGGACACTGACATGCTTAATCCACAGTAGTAATACAAGTAAACAGTTAGACAAACATTTCATATCTTTGTCTTTACCTTTGTGTTATGTAGCTGGTGTAGGAATGAGGTGAGCTGGCTTAAGGCAATAACTACTGTGCCTCATTCTCGTGTCTTTGTAACAGTCTTATGTATTGTCTGATTACAAAATGTCATTGTCAGATGCAGTGAAGCTAAATGCTGAACTAACATCTAACGTTCTTGAACCCTAAAATGTGTCATTTAAATCAGAAATGTAGATGTCAGGCTGAAACAACCACGGTTTATACTTTATTTTATATCTCTTCAGTTTATTTATTGCCCGCCAATAATGTTAAATACTAACTCAACAGAGAATGTGTCGCCGTCTCCCAACACCTTACATTCAACACAACAGTATGAAATCGACAGGCAAAAAAGTAAATGGACCATACCAAATAGAAAAATGTACTTTTGTAAATTTAGCCTAAGCAAGAGTTTTCCATTTGTGGATTAAATCAATTTAAAGTTTTTGCATTTTTGTAAGTGTACAGTAAAGTGCTCTTTCTCCCATTTACAGGGTCCTCAGAGTTCAGATTTGTCGTCACAGTCACAGAGAATCGCCACAAAAGAGTCTGAACCAGTACAGAGCAGAGCAAAAGCAGGGAAGAAATCTGCTGCTGTGAGCAAGCCCAGAGCTCGAAGAAAACAGACACAGAGACTGTCCCCATCTGTAGAGGAAAGCTCAGATGAGGAAGCTTCTGACGTGGTGAGCAATCGTGTTCCTGATTCTTTCCTTGTTTTTGTATGTCCTGTTAATTCTACTAATTACAGACTAATTGTTGCTTATACAACAATCCACAGCAAAAACTGACCTAATATAGCATTGTTGTCTTTAAGTTATACAGAACACTGTGGGTGTTGTGTATTGAAAAATACTTTTGGTTACTGTCGATTTTCTTTTTTTGCAATTTTATTATTGGTCCACAGCTGTAGTCCGATTCATTTTCAAGTTGCATTAAAGTTGTGCAGGCATCCGTAAAAGCCAAACCATTTAACTTCCATATAGTTTTACCTCTGGTCATATCAGTGATGCCGACCACATACTTCAAGGTGCTACACAGCTGTCTTCTATGATTCGTTTGGTATTGCCAAATGAAAATTACTTCAGCAATTTCATGAACTGTTAACTGATTAAGTTAAGTATTGTTTGTTTCCAAGCACTTCTCTTTGTTTAACAGGAAAGTTCTAATCCAAAAAACGGCTTAAAGCCTGTTAGAAAGAAGAAGAATAAACCTTCATCTGCATCTTCAGGTAATGTGTGACTGCAAACTTTGCTTCTGTCAAAAGGGGGATGGGGATTGTTGACATACACATTCAAATGAAATAAAGACTACTGCTACTACTGATTTATTATTATTATTAAATTATAGTAAACTCTTTGAGAAACTTGGTTCCATAAAGTGTACATATATATATATATATATATATATATATATATATATATATATATATATATATATATATAATATATATATGTATATCATATTAGTATTTGTCACTTTATTAACTAAACATTGAAATCTGAGGAACTAAACAGTGAAATAATGAAAACATTTAACCTTGAATCTGTGCATTTTTTAAAACCACGCAAAATAAAAAGATAGTAGATTAAAACAACAGCATGTACAGTAAGCTTGGCATAGTTCCCTGTGGTTTATCATCAGAATACAAAGTTCCCACATTTGAATGATCTTCCTGGTGTGATGGTGACAAGAATAGCTAGAACTTGCTCTGATTACATCTATTATTATTTTATTTATTTATTTTTTTTATTACATTTTTTAGATGAAGCTGGACCCTCCAAAAAGGTTAAGAAATTGCCAAAAAACATCACAGAGCTTGATGTGGTGCTGGATGTGTTTCAGGGTTTTGTGTCGGAGTACAAGTGAGTCTTTAAGACCTGGCTAATCCTGACTGGGCTGATTTTAAAAAAATAAAAACAAAAGCCTCGTAAAATAGCTGGAAATCCAGTTAAACTACTATTAAACCTACTTACAAATTTGCCTTTTCACTTAAAAGATTGGCTTTTTAATAATCATTAAAAACAGGGAAACAAAATTTTACACTTGGCATATAATGTTAGTTTGAAGGAAAATTAAACTACAGTAACTTGAGATCAAATGTCTGTGTATCCCCTTGTGAAGGACTTTCCAAACTACACTTTTAAAATGAAGCACGGTTACAGAGGACAGAATAATTGTGTTCTGTTGATGATTGCAGTCAGATATGTCCAGCAGAAAGAATGTGTCCAGGAGGTGTTTTTGGGTGAAAGTGATGTTTTAAGAAAAAGTAATTGTTCTGTGTAATTCTTTATTTAACTTGGACTTTTAGGGAGACTGTGGAGCCCAGTGTGTGCAGAAATGCAATAGAGAGATTGTACAACAAGGTTTCTGATCACCTTCTTGAAACGGTAACTGTTTGATACTTTCCATTTTGTATACTGTTTATATCAATATTTACCACTTTCATTAACAGTAAATAATTCATATTTGAACATGCGCTATTGAAGCTGTCACAAGTCAGTTTAAGTTACATGAAATTGGATTTAGTTTTATTTGTAATTCAACAACTTACGTTGCACAAACATTTTCTCTTAGGCTCTACCGTGTTCCTTCGAATTTAAGATGCACTTTTTAAACTTTTATAATTTGAGTGTAGTGATGTGTGAATAAAAATCTCCAACAAAAGGCATGACTGCCCAACTACACAATCAGCAACATGACAGACTGCAGAGAAAAGACGAACAAAAACTTCACTGCCCGGTCTCAAATCACCCATGACATACAGGCAGCCATTTTCAAAGAATCTCATTAGCTTCCTGAGGAATTTGAAGTGAAGCTTTTACAATTTTACCGTTTCATTGTTAGGCTCAGTTCTAACAAACAGTACCAGCTTAGACAGATCAGAAATCACAAAAAGGGAGAAAAAGGTGCGAGTAATCACGACTAGAATTGAGGAGCAGCACTTAACTATAATGCTGTGTGACAGCAGATGGCTGCAAACTGCCTCCATATGCATAATTGAAGTTTTATTTTTGTAAGTGCATCTTTATTTGATGTTTTCTTTTTTCCTCAAATTGAGGGTGGGAAATTTGGGCTGCATCTTCAATTCGAAATTTGTAATATAACATACGTTGCACATTCATTTCATCCACACAGAATCTCAAAGCTCATTAGAAACACTAAACAATGTAGTCAGTAGACATTGAAGTGCAGTCAGCTCTTGGGTGGATTGAAATGTGCAGATGCAAAATGGCTACTGCAAGCACCGGCACACCAAAAATACCTTAGATTATTTTGTATTTGTTTGTTTAACATGTCTTTATAGTTAGTATTTTGTTTTTGGAAATTTTAGATCCACTGATCAGGTGGTAGACTATAACCTCCAGAGCTCAAACATTATCTTATTTCAGTCATAATGAAACCTTTGTCCTTGAAGTAGAAGGTGCAAATCTTGTAGACTGTCTGTTGTCTGTCCTACAGTGTATTATCTATTACTTTTATATGGTGAAATAAACTAATTTACATTAAGGCTTATTACAGCTTCAATATGCATGATCTAAAAAATGTAGCCATTATTTAAAAATATTTAATTATGTCTTTAAAATGGTTCTTCAAGATTAACGTCAGGTTAAAAAAAAAAAATCATTACTAGCAGTTGGCAGAAGGAAATGTCTGTCATGTTGAACAGAAAACTAAATCATGGTTGTTGATAATTATTCCCTGTAATTTTGACACAGCTTAATTATAAATGTTTTTTTATCTTCAGATAACTCAAGTGAAGGAGTGCACAGAACTAAAAAAGAAAAGCACAAAGGTAACAACATGTTGGACTCTATATTGTTGGTGTTATCTCTACCCTATCTTTAATTATCTGGTATTGCTATTGTATATATATTCTCGCACACCCCTGTTGAAAACCACTGGGTAAGAGTGATGGATTAGCTGCTATAGCACTTCATATTAGCTGCTCATGTATATTTTACTTTGAGTTGTTGTGATCACACATTTTTAAAGATTCTGATCAATGTGAATTAAAGATTGCTAAATGACAAGCCTGGTTTCTTCTCACCCAAACTAAGCTGTATTAATAACAGTTGTTGTTATAGTAGTGGAAAAAACACCAGTGGAGGCTTTGAGTAAATTGTCGACACTCATAACATCGATATATATTGTAACTCCTGAATGTGTTTAAGACTTCTGCACAGCAGTGTGTGTGTGTGTGTATGTATGTATGTATACAGTGTCTACACCCCCTTGAATTTTTTCACATTTTATTGTGTCAGTGCCTCAGAGTTTCATGCATTTAAATGAGGATTTTTTCCACTTATCTACACAACATACTCAACACTGTTGAGGGGAAAAAAGTTTTTATTGAGAAAAAAATTACACATTAAAAATAAAAAACTGAAAGATCATAATTGGATAAGTCTCCACCCCCCTGAATTAATACTTAGTGGAAGCACTTTTGGCAGCAATAGGTCTCTACCAACTTTTCATACTTAGATTTGGCAATATTTGACTATTCTTTACGAAACTGTTCAAGCTCTGTCAGGTTCCTTGGGGAGCTTTGATGGACAGCAATCTTCAAGTCATGCCACAAATTTTCGATTCCCCCCTCTATCCTGACAAGCTTCACGGTCCCTGTTGAAGAGAAGCGTCCCCATAACATGATGCTGCCACCACCATGCTTGACAGTTGGGATGGTGGTGACTGGGTGATGTGTACCGTGCGACCCGAGCACCATGTGCAGAGTACCGTGCAGCACTGCGTTCCCACACTAGCACCAGATACCGTGCGCACCGCATACACCGAGCACCCCGCCGTGCGTACCATATCCATCAAGCACCGTGCGCACCACGTGCACCGAGCACCGGGCCGCTCGTACCGTGTGCACTGCGTGCACCGAGTGCCGTGCAGCACTGGGTACAATGTGCACCGAGTGCACTAAGCACGGGGCAACATGTACCGTACGCACAGAGTGCCGCGTGCACCGAGCACCATGCATCGCCGGGCACCACATCCACTGAGTACCGTGCAGCGTCGACGCACTGCCTGTATCGAGTACTGTGAGTCAATGAGTACCGTGCGCACCGTGGTACCGAAGTAGCACGGGACGGGCTGAGCACGCACCATGGTATTTAGAAAACACCGGGGGCAGCTATGTAACGGTGCTTACCCTGATCGCGTGGTCACGTGGTGATAGGCCAACGCACCTGAGTATATTGCAGCTCAACAGAGGGGCAAGCCTCGGTGAGGAGTACACGTCTGGTCCGGCTGTAAGCAGCCACACTGCAGCTATTCCTCTGCGCAAGCACGGGGATTCGCAGCTACAACCAAAAGAACAAGGCCCGATCTGCGGCCCACAGTCGGCTGGTGGAATAACTCGACAACGGGGACAAGGCAGGCCTAGCCTAGGAGTAACAACGCTCTCCCTAGTAAAAAAGGGAGTGAAAAACACACACTCACTCCTAATAATACTGCATACCAGCAGTCAACTACACAGACGACAGACAGAAGAGAAGCAGCCTGACATGCGTAGTGAGCAGGTGCTGAAGACAGTATAAAAAATAGAAAAAAGGTTACGATTTAGGAGCTACTGATTCCATGAAAAGTGGCAAGCCAGCTTTCAGTACAAAGTGCAAGGGAACTAGCAGCAAGCTCAACACAGCGTTTTTTAAGTAATAAAAAGGGCTCAATGCAACACAGAAGGTCTTACCGTACCATCTTGAGAAGCGAAAAGAAAATGATCCTTCCCTGCGTGACGGTTATGTACCCTCGGTAGGCGGGACCGAGGACGTCTTCTTGGGAAGGGGGCCTATTGGTAGCTTTGATTGAAAGAGCTCAGCGACACCTACCATTAGGCAGGTGTGTATCCCATAACAATGTTTTTGGTGTCCATCTTCGAATTGAAAGGGAACCTTTTTCCACATGTCTGCAGTATGGTCTACATGTTTTATCGCAAATTCCACACATGCTTTAAGATGAGGCTTTTTGAGTAGTGGCTACTTTCTAGCCACCCGTCCATACAGACCTTTGTGTAGGGACCGGCTTATTGTTGATGTGTGAACACTGACTCCCATCTCAGACACAGTACTTTGCAGATCTCTCAAGGTCATTGTTGGCTTCAGAGTGACATCCCAAAGCAGTTTCCTGCTTGCCCTGCTGCTCAGTTTGGGAGGGCGACCTGATCTGGGTAGCGTCTGGGTGGTGTGATGCATCTTCCACTTCTTAATGATGGACTTCATTGTGCTAAGAGGGATAATCAGCGCCTTTGAAATGTTCTTGTACCCTTCTCCTGCTCTTTGCCTCTAGCACTTTATCCCTGACTTGTTTCAAAAGCTCCTTGGTCTGGGGCTCCCAAGTGGAGTGCAGGATGTGCCCTATAGTCTGGGGATCGCAGTTTCGAGTCGAGGCTATGTCACAGACGACCGTGATCGGGAGTTCCTAGGGGGTGGCACACAATTGGCTGAGTGCTGCCCGGGTAGGGAGGGCTTAGGTCAGCAGGGGAATCCTCGGCTCACTGTGCATCAACGACCCTTGTGTCCGATAGCTTGCCTGTAGTTCTGCAGTGGAGCCGCCAGATTGTTGTCTTCTGCACTATAGGTCTGGTGGCCTCGCTGTGGATCCGCAGTGCGAAAAATGACGGACTGGCAGGAGCACATTTCGGAGGACGTGTGCTCCAGCCTCCATCCCCCGGAGTTGGCAGGGGGGGTTGTGAGCGGTAAGCCGAAGATACATATAATAATTGGACACACTAAATTGGGGAGAAAACCGGGGTAAAATTGAAGATGACTAAATTTACTTAAAAAAAAAAAGCTCCTTGGTCTTCATGGTTGCTTTGATGGATGACTGTGAGTTGCAGCTTGAAGGTCTTTATATACCTGAGGGAAATTATGTACAAGTTAAACCACTTTGAGTACACACAGGCTGAAACCATTTCACTAATTTTGTGACCTTTTCAAACAAATCATTTGCTCTTGAGCTTGTTTAGGGCTGCAGTAGCAAAGGGGTTGAATACTTAAGCAACTGAGATTAGTTTTTCTCTGTAAATCTTACTTATTTATATTCTATATGCATTTTTTAACTTTATCAATATGGAGTAGTTTGTGTAGATTCTACTTGTAAAGTCTAATTTGAAAGCGTCATGGAGTATGCTCAGGTGCCAACAAAATGTGCAAACTTTGCAGGGGGGTGAATACGTCTGCAAACCAGTGTGTGTGTGTGTGAGATAAAAATGTAAAGAATCAAATGACTTACTGTAAAAAAAATCTGAATCAATGGAAAATTGTTCTTCTTGAACACACTGAAATCTCCACCATTCCTTAAAAATTAGTTTATTGTTCTGTTTCATTGATTAGATTGTGAATGCTATTAATAAGAAAAGAAGACACCTGATTGAAGTTAAGAGTAACTTAATAAAGTAAGTTATACATTTTTGTAAGGCTATTTGAATGTGGTGGTTGTTTTTAAAAAAACTCAGAATCAAACACATAGATGGAAGTTACCATAAGAGTATTCCGTCACGTATACGACTGCGGTGGGAACAGAGTAAGGGCGGAATTGTAAAAAGTCGGATAAATGAATCCTGTTTTAAATACCATTATACACAGCTATAACAATTACTGTATTCACACAATTATTGTTTTGAGATTCAGCTTTTATTAGGGAGCTCCCTTACATCCCTTGTTTGTAAAGATACAGGGCATTAATGCTTGTGACAAGGTAACTGTTTGCTGTGTGGATGTGTGTTTATTTATGTATCAACACACTCAACAGCTCACATGACACTACCAGCAATAGTAGCTCACACACATACAACACAGTGTAGGAAAACTTTGGTGGGATCTACAGTCTCTGAACTAATCTTCTGTGTTCAATAATTCACTATGTAACACAATTTTTGTTCCTGGGTAGTAAGTGTTATTTCCTAATTGCTTATGCCTCAAAAGTATAGAAGATGGCTATTATTCCCTACAAACTTTGCTTTTGTGACCAGGACAATGATATTTTGAAATGTACCTATTTCCAATGAGAAAACGGGTGAATTTGAACAACATATGAATCTAAATTAACATGTGTTTATACTAAAGCAGTACAAAAATGACTACAAAAGATTTAGAAGTGAGTAGTTTTTCGAGATTTATGATTATACTGTAAATCACTTTCACGAATCAGCCCCCAAATGTAGTCTCCCATCATGTTCTCGTTATACTGTCCTTGGTAGCGGCATTCAAAGTCCAGTATATCCTGGTGGAAGTGCTCGCTTTGCTCCTCCTAGTATGATCCCATGTTCTTGAATTTATCAAGATGAGCATCAAGGATATGGACTTTGAGGGACATCCTACAGCCCATTGTGCCATAGTTCTTCACCAGAGTCTCAACCAGCTCCACATAGTTTTCGGCCTTGTGATTGCCCAGGAAGCCCCGAACCACTGCGACAAAGCTGTTCCAAGCTGCTTTCTCCTTAGTAGTGAGCTTCTTGGGGAATTCATTGCACTCCAGGATCTTCTTTATCTGTGGTCCGACGAAGACACCGGCTTTGACCTTTGCCTTAGACAGCTTAGGGAAGAAGTCTTGAAGGTACTTGAAGGCTGCCGACTCCTTATCTAGAGATCTGACAAATTGTTTCATAAGGCCCAATTTGATGTGTAGTGGTGGCATCAGCACCTTCCGGGGGTCCACCAGTGGCTCCCACTTGACGTTGTTCCTCCCCTGAGAACTCGGTCCGCTGTGGCCAATCCCGCCTGTGGCAGTGCGCCTTGGTGTCCCTGCTGTCCCAAAGGCAAAGATAGCAGGGAAACTTGGTAAAACTGCCTTAGAGACCCATCAGGAATGCCACCATTGCAGCCTCTTGATGCCATCTCAGAAAAATGCAGATATGTATCCACTTAGGCAGTTGGAACTAAACTGAACTGGTGGGCTTAAGGCCCCTGTATTTATACTACTATTTATATTACTGGAAAGTTCTAGAAATTACTCCAAGTTTACTCAGCACTGAATCTATCTGGAATGTTCTGGAAAATAGGTAAATTTCAAAATATCACTTTCCTGGTCACAAAAGCAAAGTTTGTGGGGAATAATAGCCATTTTCTATACTTTTGAGGCATAAGCAATTAGGAAATAACACTTAATACCCAGGAACCAAAAAAAGAAATTGTTACACGGTGTAATAAATGAACTCTGACTCTCAATGCTGAAGAGTTTGATCATGGCGGATAAACGGTTAGGGCCAATATGTGACGTGTGGACATGTGACGGATTACTGTACTATACATTACATTATCGGTTATTTGCTTCTGTAGAGCCCTTATCATTTTACTACAGTAACAATCCAGCAAGTAATAAAATACTGTAGAACTGCAATGCAAAACAATGCTAACCAGAATGTATTGTGTTGATTAGTGTGACATTATTCCCATTTTTTAAAAAAAGCAATTGCTGATTTCTTAAGCCAGATAATGAAAAGGCATCTCTTAATATTTTGAGTATTGTAACAATGAGGTTCTACCAGGTTTGCGGTAGGGAGAATGATAACGTGCATGCATATCATTTGGACAATTCCCCCATAAGGTGTGTTTGTTTTTTGTTTGGTTTGTTTTGTTTTTACAGGAGGGAAATACATCTAAGAAAAGTGCAGAAAGAGTATGCAGAACTGAAAGACAGATACACAGATCTGAAGAGTGGCAGTACGTTTTTAGACGACTTCAAGGATCTGCAGATGCGGTATTTAGAGCACAGAAATAACAACACTGGAGAGAAAGAAAAGGTAAGGATTGAAATTCACTAGGAAACACTGGGAGCAGTTTGTTAATTACTGGTATGTTTAGTGAATGCTATGGTAGATTTCCAATGTTATAGTATGTTTAGGGCACTCTTTAACATAAATACAACATGAATGTTCATGGAATGGTTTTCCATCTCCAAATAAAAAGATGCCTTGTGCAGAAATGCTCAATGAAAGTCAGTGTAATTATATGTTACTGTTGATTTAACATTTATGTACAGCAAAGCTGCAACCTAATTTGCAAGTTTAGTATCATGGTCATTGGTCTCCAGAGGAAAGCAGTGTTGATTTTCTTAACGTAACAATTACAAATTCTGTCTTCGTGCTGCTGCTTGATCCATCTTACTGAAATCCTGAACGTCTTTTTCTTTTCTGTTCTGTTCTAGTATGGTCTGTCCAGCCTTCCTTCATTACTACTAGAAGCACGGGGCATTTTGGGAGCAGAAGAGCAGCTCCAGAATATCAACTTTAAACTACAGCAAGCTATTGGAAATTAGGCAAAAGCTAAGCTGGACCATACCAATGGGTGTGTGTATATTCCCTAGTACATGGGGAATGCTCATGTAAATGTTTCTCCGCTTTAAATCGAGCTGTATATTCTAGTATTTTTAGTTCTATGTCCCAATGAGCACATGTTAAAATCTCCAAAAATTCACCTGTTTTTTTTGCTAATGAGTCTTTATGTCTCATTAGCAACTTTAAAATGATTATGCTTTGTAATGTTTTTTTATTTTTTTAAACTGCTGACTTTTCACTCACAGTATTACATTTAAAATACAAATAGTAGGAAATGAAACATGTTGACAGGAATATGATTCTTGCATGTCTAACCCTAGGTGTACATTATAAAGAAACATTGTACATATAAAGTGTTGCATTTAAATCCTGATCTTTACAGCATTTTAATTTGCTGAAGACTCATATTCTATCAAAGCTTCCAGTAAAAGTTTGTCTGGGATTTCTTCAGATTGTGTGCCTTTTTGTCCCTTGACTACAGCAGCATCACTTTGCTCAGTGCTCTCTAAAGCCTCCAGATAAGACTCATCATCCAGCCAGTCGTCCCATTCTGTAGGGGGATTCCCAGACGGGACGGAATCCTCACAAGACAATTCATCGGCAGTGTTTGCTTTCTTTGCTGGAAATGTACTCTGACTTGGTTCAATGTTGCCAGCTTCATCCATGGTATACTCAAAACCATCTTCTTCCTTCAAAACAAATTTTATTTATAAGCAGTTTTTTAGGTCTTAATATGTAATAACTTATACATGTTCAATGTATTTGTGTACATAGTTAGAAGGTTGTTAAATTATAAGTAGGGCTTCTGACTTTCGGTTTTAACTGATAAAACACACCTGATACAAAATAAATGAAATCGGTGGATAGTCAATAAACACTGGAAAACACGTGAAAAACTGTGGAAATGGTTAATCAATTCACGTTGACTTTACCCTTTTTCTATGAAAAAATAAAACCTACTACAAAAATAATAATAAATACATTTCCCAGTGCTGCTGGGCAATGTCCTGCCTTCCTGACTTGCATCTATCATTGATTCGTTCTGACTTTAAACCCGCCTGAACTACTGATTGACAGCACATTCCTACACTTCTATTGGGGACTCCGCTTGCAAGATTTAAAACGAGATTAAAATCAGGATGGAGGCTTGTTAGCAGGATTTAAATCTGTATTACAGCTAAGATACAGAGGATTTAAAACAGAATTAT
Source organism: Polyodon spathula (assembly GCF_017654505.1). Lineage (NCBI taxonomy): Eukaryota > Metazoa > Chordata > Actinopteri > Acipenseriformes > Polyodontidae > Polyodon > Polyodon spathula. The sequence goes on along the minus strand of NC_054535.1, from coordinate 49,695,134 downwards.
GGTGAAATGTACAAAAATGCAACAAACAAAAACCCCAGAATGTGCCCGTGCCCATAGGGATTTTGTTGTGGAAATGGATGGAAGGTACAAATGCGCAAGTAGGTACAAGAGGTTATGTGGTCCAGTGGTTGAAGAAAGAGAGAAGCTAGAAGTTCTTCTAAGTGACTCTGGAGCTGATGCATAGTTCACACACCCTAGTCTTGAATCTTGTAAAGTGCTTTGTGATGGTGGTCCACTAAGAAAGGTGCTATATAAAGATTATTATTATACATATTTTGACAGAAAAAAACGCTCAAGCATTTTGGAAAGTAACCAAAAGCACTAATTTCATACAGTATATCAAAAACGAAAGCCCTGAAAAAAACAATTTACATAAAACTCAAAAATAACAAAAAATTAATAAAAACCGAAAAAACAAGCCCTAATTATAAGCCATACAAAACTTTAGAAACAACCATTTGGATTTGTTTCTGTGATTCATAACCACCACGTGTTGCACAGTAAACAGTAGCAGGAGTTTGCCTTCAGAAGAGGAAATAAGCATGTGTGCATGTAGCTGAAACTCCATTACGAGAATATAAGCAAAATAGTGACATTTTGTGAGTAGTGAGTATTTTGGGGATTCTAAAGAGGTAGACTGCATGTAAGAAATCCTTGTATTCTCTGCAATAAAAACGTTTAACATACCGTGGGGTCTGGCCTGCTTAGCAATGATAAACAAGAAATAATATAGACTATACAGTACTGTGCAAAGCCATTCAAAAGTGGTACACTCCTATAATACTGACCTCTGTGAGGAGATAAGTTAGGCAGACCACATTGGGTAATTGATAACCTGAGAAAAAACACATAATTGCCACATCAGAATCTGAATGTGTTTATTTAAATATATAAATACATATATATATATAAAATAATAACATAAAAACATACTTTCAGATTTATATTTTTCTGCCCTACAAACAGGGTCATGGCACTTCTGGTACCAAACTTCTTTTTTAAGATCTACAACAATCCTGGAAAAGGTAACACATGTTTAGTTTCACAAACTGTAGGCAACAAAAATCTTAATCAGATCACTAATAAATACAATGTATGCTTAACTGCAAGAATGTTTATTTTTTATTTTTATTTAAAAGATAAATCTACAGGTCTACAGGTATTAAATGTTAACCAACAGAATCAAAGTCCATGAAGTGCACAATACTTGGCATTCCACATTTCTGTAAGATTTGAACCTTGGTTTTCACTGATTTATACCTGATTTTTTTGTCTACTATTCAGTATTTTCCCGGTAATATTTTCTAGAAAATGCACAATATTGTGATTAAAATGCTGTTTTGTTTTGACTCCGACATTGTAATAAGCTGCCCTACACTGACAGCAGGTACGTTTAGACTTCAGAGGATCAAGTAACGTTCAAATGTCAAACGTGATTGGTTCTCTGTTGCTCCACAAACACATTATCATCTGATTCTGTTGGCCAATAGTTAATCAAAGTCCAATTACTGTGGAAAGTGCTTGGCGTAGTAACTAGCTTGATCAAAAACTAAATTGAAATACATGAACATATAGAGGAATGGGGATAAAATGTAAATCAGTTTATGAATATTCAAAAGAAAACTAATGTTTTGAAGTACACAAAAAGCCAAATAGCAGAAGGTACATGTTTGCGCTGACAGAATAAAAAGAACATACTGAAAGTAATGACACATTAAACTAAAACAAGAAAGTGAACTGAGACAAGCAATCCATTTCTGCAGCCTTTACATATGCTTTAATAAAAGAGTTCAGAATGACTTAATGAGTTTGTCAGAGCTGTGCTGTGCTGAACAGCCAATGTTTATTTCAGGGGGGTGTGGTGACTTTGTGCAACAGTACTATCCATCATATCAGCTAAAACACTGCCTAATGCTGACAATCTTACTCGGTAATATTTGACAGAAAACGATGATGTTTTAGGTTGGTAAAGGAAATATCCTGTGACTTTCTAAGTTTCTCCAGATGCTATGAACCGTCAAGTTCTGTCAATTTATTTTCTTTTTATGATTTCAAGGCAAAGAAACCTGACTTGTTTTGTGCTGATGCACCGTTCATACCTTATGCAGATACTAGCTCTGTCAGTACAGCGATTGTCTGAACATTTGCAAAGTACTCGCTAATTAAGTACACAGACTCTGCTTCACTATATATGACAAATTTGCCAGGGACATTCAACTGAAATCAGAAACCAGAACTGCTAAGCATCACATTCCAAAGTAAAGTGTGTATACTGACAGAATTTTATTTCCCGATTTTTGCAGACGTTTCAATTAAAAACACATTTTTACCGATTTTATCCCTATATAATATTTGTAAAATAAATTCTGAAAAATTCCAGGGAAAAATGTATTACCATAAAAACCGAAAATGCGGAACATTAAGTATACTGTACACCCAAGATACTTAAAAAATATGTAATCAATTTCACTCACATAATGTTGTTGCTTTTATGAAACCTGCCAATGTTTTGACACCAACGGTAGTTTAAAATGTCGTAAACAAGAAGTTCGTCCAAGAAAAAATATTTCCACTGCCTTATACCTGTTGAAAGGGGAAGAAAGTAAATTACAGGCTTTGTTTATATACAAATCACACAGTAGTATAAACAAAGTTACTTTAAACTATAAATATACTCTTACCTCCTTGAATGTTGTCTTTGTTTACTAAAGAAAGGACAAAGTTATCAACTTCTGGATAAGGTGAATGCTGATGCCCTCCAAAAGTGTCTATTAGAACAGCATGAAAAACACATTTAGCATTTTCATAACAAGGAAAACATTTAATGTCAATGATATTTTGCAGCCAACATTAATAATTTTTTTACTGTCACATTTTCAATTACTACTCTACTGTAGGTTAAATGTAAAAAATACAACAAAAAAGGTAACAAATACAAACCAACATATGCAAATAAACTAAATAATATTATCAAAAATATATATTACCTGGTTGGTTAGTAGATTGAGGAGCATAAGAATGAGGACATGTTTTTTCTGTCTGTGGATTTTCACAGCTGAGAATTCTCAAATTGTCTGAGAACCTAAGAACAACAATGTCAAGTCAAGAGTACAGCAAAAACCAACCAATATCTTTAAAAAAAGGATAGTTAAATATTTAAATAATCTTGATTAATGGATATTATAGTAATCTGAGACACAACACGTTATTTTTGTGTGAAGGAACTGTACCTAACATTGCTCACTAGAGAACAAAGAAAGATTTCTTCTTGTTTGGTTACTTGCTTCTGTGGTTTAGGAATGAACATGTTGTCTTCTGCCACTTCAAAAGCAGTGTTCTTCCCTAGCTTGGATGATTTGTATAGGCGGAAGTTTCTGTTCTTCGTATAGACTCCTAAAGAAAAAAGTGACGCAAACACAAGCATGATTAGCAAGTTACTATAACTGTTACAATCAAATGTTTAAAACTCAATAAATGTCCCTTTTTATAAAACAAAATATACACTTTATTTTGATATAAATTTAACCACAAAAAACATGTACCTGTACAATGAAGCTTAATAAGTTAATCTGAACAACAAACTGTTCCACATACCAAGGTCAACAAATATTTGATCACACCCATCTTTATCTTTTACAAAAAGGGATGGGAATTCCTCATTCTGACTGGCTGGTGATGTGTCGAGCTCAGTGGATTTGTGTCTTTTTGGTCGTGGACTCTTCAACTCATCTTCAGTTGAACTTTGCAACTTTTCAATCGATGAACTGGGTGTCTCTATTACAGCAGGGCATTCGTTATCATCAATGGGGCTTTTTGACACCAAACCACTCCTTCGCAGTTTCACAAATGCAGGTTGCAAAATTTTGTTTAAAAAGTTCCCTTTAACAGAAAAAAAAAAAAGTAATTTTTTTCAGAAATTATTTACCAAACACAATATTCTCATGTGGTGCCCTAACATCTTTAATGTTTTATCTATCTATCTATCTATCTATCTATCTATCTATCTATCTATCTATCTATCTATCTATATATCTATCTTGGGATCAACATTTTCAACAAAGAGTTGTTTAAAACAGTGCCATTTACTGAATGGCAAATTATATAATACAGGTAATATACAGTTTAACATGTGGAAAATGAGAAACAACAAAAAGGCAGCTCACAAAGTCAATTCAATTCAATTTCAATTCAATTCAATTTTATTTTTAAATAGCGCCTTTTGCAACAGGTCACCACAAAGCCCTTTACAAAAGGCAAAAACAATACATTTTATTGTCTTAGCCAAGGACTGTTTACTTGGCGCCATGACCAGGTGCTGCGATGTTTGGCCTTAGCATTGGAAGACAAGCATAACCTGACCAATAAGTTACCACCAGTCCCATCAAACCATTACACACAAAAGACAACATTCCTCCATCCAGGAGAGCAACCACCAAGAAAAGCTGTTAAAAACAAGCCTCACCCAGGACAACTGGAAGCTGCTAGAGACTGGAATATGCTAGCAGATGTTGGTTAACGGCTTATTTTTCCAACTGAGATTGCCACTACTAACCTTCGACCAGACATTGTCTTGTGGTCTTGATCAGCACGCCTTGTTCATCTGGTAGAGTTAACAGTGCCATGGGAGGATGCTGTGGATGAGGCGTATGAGAGGAAGAAACTTTGGTATGCTCAACTAGCTGCTGAAGCGGAACAGCGAGGATGGAGAGTCCGAGTTTACCCAGTGGAGGTGGGTTGTCGAGGATTTGTGGCACACTCTACAACCCGGTTTCTCAGATGCCGGGTTCAGTGGCCAAGAGTTGCGTCGCAGTGAAAAACTTATCTGAAGCAGCAGAAAGGAGCAGCAACTGGCTGTGGTTGAGAAGAAAAGATTCTGGATGGGGATCTCAAGCACAATAGGAAGAAAGCAACACTGATGTACGGGTAAGTAAGCTGGGCTGAGCTGAGTGGGGGATGGAGGAGGGTAATGCTGGGACGCCAGAATCACTGTTGAGCCCTCTTGAGGTGTAGTGGACTAGTCGACGAAACATAAAGGATGGAAGGTGGCCACTTGAAGACCCCAGAGACATACCCTACACAGCTCAATCCAGATGGTTGTCATGCTGATGCGCTGGGGAGACCGCACTGGGTTGATCCCTGGAGCCAGCATCGCAGCCGTTGTGTGTGTTGATGGACTGGGGAGGCAAAATAAGCTGATCCCTGGAGCCAGCATTACATCTACGCTCATCTACTCTACTCTCATGTAATGGAAATCCTGAACAGTAAACATTTAAATAAAAAAAAAAAACAGAATAAAAATAAAACAGAATATATAAGCTGTATTCTAAAAATTCTAAAAATATGAAACAAAACAGAATATATAAGATGTATTCTAAAAATATGATTTTAATCTAGATTTAAAAAAAAAAAAACTGGGAACAATATGGGGGCAAGAGGATATCAGCTCATCTGGATGAAAATGCCAGGTTACAGAAATGGATATTTAGTCTAGACTTGAAGACATTGACTGATCTACAAGATCTACTACCTGAAGTTTTTTTTTTTTGAGTCTGAGTTTTTTTGTTCTTTTTGAGTCTGATTAGGCTCAGAAAGTGAAACGCACTTTTTGGCAATACATTTTTTAACATTGATGCAGGAGGGTTTGCCAGACCACACTCCCTCCTGCCACAATACTGGTTTTCTGTTCCCACAACAAAACAGGACTCCTGGAGACTTACAATGCGTGAAAGGGAGACATTTGGTCATTAGCCAAAGCCACTTGCTATTCTTGAGATTTACCGATAAATGTCCAAGCTAAAGCATTACCACGTTTATTTTGGACATTTACCACTAAATCTTAAGATTTGCCAATATTTACTTTTACCGTAACACATATATACTGTAAATGAAAAATATTTTCCAACATTATTTAAAAACACTGGTAATTGGACTTCCATGTTTGTTTATTTTACAACAGGAAGCAATAATTTGTGCTAATTTAAAATAGTTTGGGCACTTAACAATTGTAATTAAGTTTTCCTAACTGTGGTGGGCTGTGTTGAACTGTGAGGTTGATTACAATATTATGTAAAGTAAATCGCTCTAGCCCTACATGATAGTATAACTTGGCAAACAGTGTCTTAGAACGCCAGCCGTTCTAAGCGCCAGCCGCAAAGGGCCACGCATCCAAGGGCAGTCTGAGCTGTGGCAGTCAGAATGAGGACAGGTGGAGCGAGGACTTTTTCCAAACTCTCCAATGTCTGAAACCAAACATCTGGATCCCCTGGACAAAGCATGCTCACTCTTTCTCCCCCCCTAGAATGAACATTGGTAAGTACTTAGTTCAGACACCACTATTAACTCCCTCTCACTGTGTACGGCCTCCTACAAACTGTAAATTCTCCTTCCTAAATTGTCGTTCTCTAACTAACAAATCTTTGCTTCTCAACAAACTTATAACTGACACTAATCTTGATCTTCTCTATCTAGCAGAAACCTGGCACTCTGTAAATGATAAGCACTCACTACATCTATCCACCCCAAATGGCTACCCGCTCTTTGACAAACCAAGCCTCACTGGTAGAGGTGGGGGCACTGCTGTTATTGCTATCTCTGTGCTTGTCACCTCAACTCTCTCTTTCCTAGTCTTCTCTTCATTTGAGCATCTCACTACTAAGCTCCCCTCTCCCATGTCCTTGCTGTAGCTATTGTCCACCAAAGAATAACTTTCCTTTTATTGCGGAACTCTCGCAATTCCTCTCCCTAATCTGCATTTCAACTGACAATTCTACTGCTAGTGATTTCAACATCCATGTCGACTTGCCTTCTTCCCCTCTAGTGACTGACTCTCTCAATATGTCAACGTTCCCACTCACACCCATGGACACACTCTGTTTCCATCCGTAACAAAAATCTGCCAAATCCTACAATACTCTCAGAATGTGTCACTTCTTCCCCTCTGACTGGTACTTTCCTGCCTTCGGTCGATGTTGCAGTGTCCCTCTACAACGCCACCCTTACTGAGATCATCAACACAGTTGCCCTGCTTACAAGCAGAATAGTGAGGAAATATCTCAACTGTCGGTGGCATACCCTCGAACTTCAACTGCTTAAGTCTGCCTGCTGCAAGTCTGAGTGCAAACGGAGGTTGTCTGGACTAACAGTTCAGAGAGATCTGGACTGATCACCTCAGTAGCTACAGACGTGCGCTCACTGCTACCAGGGTGAAGTACTTCTCAGAACTCATATCTATAGGACACGGTAAACCAAATATTCTCTTCAAAACCATTGACCAAATCCTGCATCTAGTCATCGATAAATCCATCTCCCATTTTTCCTCCTCTCTTAGCTGCCATGATTTGTGCCACAAACCCAGTATAGTATTTGACCACCTTGGCTCCCCTCCTGCTCTCTCTTCCGTCTCTTCATTACTGCAAACTGCAAACTTCAACAGCAAACTGTTGAAATCAACTACTGCCACGTGCCGTTTCTGTGCCTCTGATCTTGCTCCTTCCATTATGCACAATCTCAACTGTCCCTGGTTTCAGGCCTGGTTCCTGCTGCCCTCAAGACTGTCCGAGTAATGCCAGTGCTCAAAAAACCCTCCCTTGACCCGGCTGTCTTATTTAATTTCCATCCTATATCCAATCTTCCTTTTCTCTCCAAAACTCTTGAAAGGGCTGTAGCCAGCCAGCTGATGAAACATCTCACAGATAACAATCTGCTTGAATCTCTGCAATCTGGCTTCCAGCCGCATCACAGTACCGAAACTGCTCTGCTTAATGCTGGTGCTGCTGTTCCCTGTCCTTGTCCTCCTCGACCCAACTGCTGCTTTTGATACCACAGATCATAGTATTCTTCTTGACCGCTTTTAGAAGTATGCTAGGATCTCTGGAACATGTCTCTCCTGGCTGTCCTCTTATCTATCAGGACGCATGCAGTCAGTTTTCTATGATGGAAGAAGCTCTAACGTAAACCTGGTCACTTGCGGTGTCCCTCAAGGGTCTGTTCTTGGGCCTCTTCTCTTCCCTTGGGTCACCTCAACTGCCAACATAGCCTCGTGTTTCAGTTTCATACCCAGCTCCATACCTAAAACTAGACCATGGATATGCCATGATCCGGCTTTCAGCTTGCATCCAAGACATCTAGGCCTGGATGTCCGCCAATTTTCTTCAGATCAACACTAACAAATCTGAACTTCTACTAGGAGGATCGAAAACTCAACTCAAGAATCTCAATATTGCTGCCTTGAACCTCAGGCGTCATAAGCACTTACCGACATGTATGTTATCTTTAAACGCTGCATTTGGGAGGAGGAATATCAGATGCCGGCTGAACTTTTCTTCTGTACTGGAATCCAAATTCAGAACATCCTGAAGGGAGCACTTTATTCCATATAACACGTCTAGTTGCAGACACACATACTAAAAGAAAAAACATAACAGAATGCAACCTGATCATGTTGAAATGTATTTCAGCTGTTAAGGTAGTCCAAGATTAGTACCTGATTAAAAGGAATATGCATGCAGTAAGATGGTATAAAGTATTCTAAGGCATACAAGGATGTCAACACTGTTTTAATTATATTGCTCCAATAGTTTATTTATATTTGCTACAGCATCTCAGTTATCAGAACTTTTCATACCTGAATTAATGCAGAGACCATCTGTTTTCCATCCACACTGGTATTAGATGGCTTGTGAAATTCTAAATCGAAGTAAAGTTTACAAACCGATCCTTCTGGGATTACCTCATAGCAGTGCATTAAAGACTGTCTATAGGTCCTGTTTAAAACCAGAATATGAAAAATTACCAACAACAAGTTTTCTCTAGCCTTGTTACAAAAGAAATGTCCAAGACCTGGACAACTAACATACTGTAGTTAAGTGCTAATTGTTCACCTTCCCATTAGTCAATGGGACATCAATCTTACTATAGAAAGTACATTTTTTTAAACATATCATCACACAATGTTACTGATTTATGTTAGGGAGCTGTCAATCCCAGGTTTGTTTTAATTACTTACATTTAAAGCAATATAATTAACTTTAGTTAGGGGTTGGGACTAATCCTCTGGATCTAATATACACACACAATAACAATAAGTATGTTTGTCTTTGTTAAGCACATCCTTACTTGTAGTAATACCAAAGCTCAGTGTATGTGGTAACTAGGTAGATTCTCTGGCCTTGTTCAGCTGCTTCTTTCTCCAGAGCAAACACATGCACATCCTTTTAAGAGAGGAAAAACAAAAATTGATTCTTCAAAGTCTGCACTGAAGTCGAATCCAAATTGTACTGAATGACTATTCAGGAAATAAAACAAATTCCTACAATCAAACTGAATTACTGAGTCGCTGGCACTTTTTTAGTACCTCCTCCTCCACTTGCATCGAACCCTTCATCCATTTGTATATTCAAACTAGCATCCCAAAATGACTTATTTGCTCCTGAAAATGGTTGTTTATCCAGTCCATCCCACAAAGAATGTCAACCCTGACATACAAAGCAGCTTCCACAGTGCTGTGATTGTCCGATAAGCACGAGACCCTTCAGTCATCTTCTACAGCCAGTACAATCCCTGGATTTCAATCCAATTCAGCATCTAAGGGATGAATTTGAATGCTGTATTCCACTGTGAAGTAATTCACAGTCTCCCTCTTCTGCAAGACATATTCCTCTAAAAACTGGGCAATAATCCCACACTTTCAGGATTCCTGGGCAGGCTATGCCACACCCATGTCATCGGGTCAACTCAAAATTAAGGGGGGGGGGGGGGTCTAATAAAGTGGCAAGTGTTACAGTGCAAGACATCCTTACCTCCTTACAACTTTTGGCAAAGCTGATGGCAAAACTTTGACGAGGAAAGACTCTCCAAACTGAGGATGGCTGCCAAATCTTCCAAAGTCTTGGTTTATAAGGTGAGCACAGAGGTCTATGCTGATATGTTTGTGCTAACTGCTCAACCCTCTGAAATCTTTCTTCCCACTTGTTCTTAATCATCTCTCACCAAGAGGATGACAAAAGTCATTGATCGCTATAAAAAAAGAAATACAAACTTGAATTACTTTTCACATGGTCTGTAATCTGTACTACGCTTTGTAAATGAATACCTATTCGTTCAGCATACATAAAAAAATGTAGATTGTTCACTGCAACTAGGCTAGTATTAAACATGTTGGTTCCTGTTTTTTATCTTTAAAATCGTCTCATACTTTATTAACAGGATGATCTCGCTATACAGGTTATTATGTCATGGAATTTTTCGACATCCAATTACAGGGATTGGTTGATTTTTTAACATTATTATTATTATTATTCTGAATTTCAAATTTGTGTTATATTCTGACTAATTTCAACATATTCATATGTATGTATGTGTGTGTGTGTGTGTGTAGCACATTCGTTGTTTAGTTTAAGGGTAAAGTCTATGGTCACACAATGACCTACGTGTACGTTTGGATAATGAAAGCATTGTCTTTTTATTTAAATTGTTCCATTTCCAGTTACAATGGATTCATAAAAAATACCATTCAGACTTTCTTAACTATTCCATGGCTGGGAACTTAAGCTGAGGGTTAACGTATGAAATCGACAAGATATGGAAATATTTTAAAACAGTTTTAAGTTGTTCCCTTGCTATATATGTCAATGAACATTACTGTATCATTAAATCAACACTTACGTCTGGGGATTATTATTATTACATGTGAAGGTATTACATCAAACCAAGGCTTCCGCAGTCAATATCCCCATGCATAACACAAACAGCCAATCCTTCAAAAGCTAGTTTTAGTTGAAAAAAACAAACAAAAAAAAAAAAACATGATATTTTATAACAATTTACCTGATACACAACTTCTAAGAGATAAACCATTAATTCAAGAAACACCCTTTACCGCCAAACACACTGCGCAGCGTGAGGCAACATTAGAACTGGGACTTGCTGTCTTTTGGGATATTTTTTGTAGTTGGTATAAAGCGACTTGTAAACTCAAAACACTACATTTTCCGAGGTGCACTGAAAATTTCTACTTCCCGCTCTCACATCTACGTAAAACTTTACAGGCCTGACCTTTCTTACGGCTGCAACGGAAGTACATCTTCATTGAGTTCAGAAACTGCGCTAATCTGCTTCTGTGGCTGCTGGCTGTTTCGTGGAGAGGAAGGGGGTTGGAATCGGTCCAAACGAAAAATAAAGCTGAGAACAATAGACGTAACGAAACGTTTAATGTACTGTTCATTAAAGATTGCGAACAAGGAACCAGTCGTCCCAGTTGTAAGTAGTTATGTTTTTTTTCAGTCTGAAAAACACCGCAAAATTATATTGTACAGCTGTGGTAGGTACCTTGTATGCGAATTATGATATTTAATATTTAATTTACGAATAACTTTCTCGTGCTTTTACATTTAAACAACCCTCAATGGTTGCACTACAGTAGCTTCATTAAGAATTTACGTTCACTTATTTAAACGTTGGATATAAGTTCACTGTTAAGATGTTGGAAAGCACTCAATTTTTTTCTTTCTTTTTTTCTGAACTCCAGTGCTGTGTTGTTTTAACTTATTATGTTACACAGTGTACTGCCGGTACTTGCAGTATTTTTAGCTCTGTGTGTATGCATCTCGCACAGTCCGTGGATTACTGATATAATATCTGAACTGTTTATATTCAACCTTGCTTTCTGATTACATTTTAAAGCCAGACTCGTAATTCAGATATCATTCACTAATACCTATTGGTTAAATGCCGATTTGAAAAGAAAATACTCTATATTAACTTCACATTTGGTTCAACTACTGTAAATAAATAACTTCCGCCCAAAGATCAAAGGTATAATGGGTTCATTAAATTATTCATGGAATCAAACACAACGTTTTAGTTTTGGTTTTACTATCATTGCACGCTATACAAATTGATATCCAACAATATTTGGTAAGTTAAATGTCATGTGAAAAGATAAAAAAATAAAAACAAAAGTGCATGTGAGGGACACATTGGTGTCACATGAAACATTTTATGAACTTTAAAAGTGATCCACTACAATCCTTTATTTTGGGTTTCACACCAGGTTTTTGCAATGTCATACATCTCAAATGTGTTAGGCGTCATGAAACTTGAAATAGGAGGAGATGTCAAAAAACATTTCAAATTGGGTATTTCAGACTGGTTGGAAAACATCTGTACAAAAAGAAAAATTCAAAAAAATAATTACTGAAACACTTTTTTTCAGATATTAACAAAAAATTAAGTTTAGTGACCTGGCATTTGTCTTGCTTGCTTTTCAGTTGTACCGGTTGTGCTGTCTTCACGGGATAAAAACACATACCTCAATTCATTGTGCCACAAGTACTAGCTCCTTTGTTTAGCTGATGTCATCTTTGAGACCACTTGGGTGAATATTTGCCTGGTTTATTATAGTCTCTTGACTAAACATGACATCATCAGCATGCCTGTTTGCAGAACAGCAGCTGCTATTGGCTGTGTAGCTCAGTTAGCAACAAAGATGTGATGTAACCATGAGTAAAGGAATAGCACCTTTAAAAGCCAGTGATATATATTTTTTAGTATTCGTCTCACAGCAGATTTTCTTTCTTCTAGAAGAAAAAAATGATGGCAGAGACAAAGGACTCGAGAGATCTTAAGTCTGGAGGAGATGCTGTGGATGCTAAACCTGTTATCATGAAAGAGTAGGATGCTGTTGTGTTTATGGTTGTCTTTTTTATTTTGTTGATAGATGAGGTTTTTTGACATTATGGTACTGTTAGTGGGAGGGTAACAAACTGTATACTGTTAGGTAGTCTACATTTTCTATTCGATATACATTTTGTTTAACATGGTTTAGTATACTGTATGTATTAATACAACTAGGCAGGTTGGTTCTAGGGGGTGCTGCCGTATAGCGCCCACATTATCTTAGAAAGATGTGACACTTCGGCTACGTGCACACAGGTTAAGTGCGGTTGTGAGTTCACCTTTTGGTCTTAATACGGTTTGTATACATACACAGTTTGGTTACAAAGGGCAGCGCCAACCACAATAATTAATCCTGTTCGGAACAAGTATCGAGTGTGATTATTAATTCAGTTTGGTTAGTTAATGCGCACTAACCCTGTGTGTGTGTGTATGTGTGTGTGTGTATTACTACCGCAGTTGGTGCTCAGTGGGTTTCTGCGCAACTAATGATGTCATTGTTATCGGATATATATATATATATATATATATATATATATATATATATATATATATATATATATATATATATATATATATATATATATATATATGTGTGTGTGTGTGTGTGCCTGATCTGATGAGCCAAGTTGATTTTGTAATATTGATGAATAGTAAATTCATAACAATAGTAAATAGTGCATACATATAATATACTTTATTTAATCAAAGCACAGTTGTATAATATTTTGTTGTAAGAACAAAAAAATTGTATTTTTGGTTTTACAACTTAAATAAAATAATATGGGGCCATTTGTATCCCCGAATGACACAGTGCCACCACAACTCGTTTTTCCACTGATACTGAACGTCTCATCTATGTGTTTTGGCACTCCAGGAAATGTCTCAGTAAATGAGAGAGATGCATAGACGACTTCTTAGACATGTGCACATTTTTAATCCAATTATTTGGAAACCACTCAAGTCCTTCCCACCAGCCTTCTGGTTGAAAGATCAGCTAAATGTTTTGATCTACTGTCATGGTACTGCAGATCGTCACCACTGTATTTAGCAGTGCAGAAAAAGCAAAAAGGCATCTCCGCTGGTTTTGCAGAAAAGCGCATAGCTGTGCTTGACGAGCTCTCGCTGGATTACATAGAGCACTTTCTTCCATAAGCATGAACAAAAACACAGCCTCCATGTTCTCGCACAAAACCTCATGATCGGCATGTAATGATGGCTTGAGTTCAGTGGTTTGTTTAAACAGGGAGTGCACTCACTTCAGCAATGAAAGGTGTGTGGGTATAACAGACAACTGCAGTGAGTGCAGTTTGTAAATACGGTTGTGGAGCCAACTGCAGTGTGTGTGTACATAGCCTTAGAGAAAGGAAATGCTACAGATACAGTAGGTGTCAGTTGCATCTTGTCAGTTCACCAGTTGATTAGGAAACTGTTTGAACAAGGGCTTCACTCACTATATTTACATAGATCATTGTCAAACTGAGAGCCTTTAATTTACTTAAATTACTAATATGTATTGGCTACAGTACTGTATGACATTTAAAAAAAAAAATGCTTTAGAAAATGACAATTGGATCAGAATCACATGTAAAAAAAAAAAAAACTGTTGAATCCTCACTTGCATTGCTGCTGCACTCACTGTACTATGCGCCTTGAAGTGCATCTTCTTCCTCTAGAACCGTTCAGCAGCCCCATGATGAAGACATGCAGGTGGATGCCAAGGCAGACCATGCACACCCCTACAGATATAACATGAACTATCCAAGCATCGGCCAGTGTATTATAATTAACAACAAGAACTTTGATAAAAAGACAGGTACTGTGTGATACTATCAATACTCAATGTAGGACCTAAATGCTACTTTTCATTTCATTTTTCATTTCTTTAGAATCCATCTGATTTGATTTAATGGATTATTTTCTTACTTTTGTACATTTCAAAATGCCACGGAGGTACCTTGTGGAAGATTCATTAGAAGTCTAATAGGTCAATTTAATAAATCCAAGGACCTTGCAGCAGAAAAAGAAATTGTCATTATGTCTGCACTAACTATATAATAAAACCTGTATTTACGTTACAGTAGAATTCACAAATGCTATGTCTTTTAAAAACTAGAGAACTACAGTGTGTTGCTGCGTATGTGTGGATAACTTCTTTCAGATTCTAACAGGAATGAATGTTCGAAATGGAACAGATGTGGATGCAGGAAATCTCTTGAAAAGCTTCAAAATGCTGGGTTATAAAGTAAAGGTTTTCAACGACCAGACCTGCAGGCAGATCGAGCAGTGTTTACAATCTAGTAAGTGGAAACTTTCTGGGCTCTAGAGAGAAATCCCATCATGTTATCCAAGCACAGCTCTTGCCAAGAGGGATGTTAAATAATTAAAAATGTTAAATAATTTAGCAGTAGAACCTGAAGGAGTGCTTTACTGTCTGGTTAGACCTGCCTCATGCTGTTAAATGACAGAGGCAAGGATATTTAACATTACGAGAAGGGCCTTACCAGACAGTGAAGCACTCCTATGTTGCAGAAAATGTTCAATTATATTAATATTGCACTATGCCATGCTCTAGTTGAGGGTATAAAGGATAATTACTGTTTTTTAAAAGAAGAAAATGAAGTCTTCAAGTCAGATAAGCTGGAATTGGACTTTTCCAATTCCATTCTCTTACTATTCCCTTCACTTGAGAAAATCAAATGTAATCCTAAATGGGAAAACTTACATGACAGTTATTTTTTTCTCAGTATACCTGCCGAGTCTTAACAGTCATGGCTGTGTTTCAGTTGCCCGGGAAGATCACAGCAAAGAGGCCTCTTTTGTGTGTGCTCTGCTGAGCCATGGAGATGAAGGAGTGCTTTACGGAACGGACGGTTGTATCGAAATGAAAAGACTGACCAGCATTTTCAGGGGAGACCGCTGCAAGACGCTGGTTGGCAAGCCGAAGTTGTTTTTCATACAGGTAATGGTTATTTGAGAAAACAAAATATAAATATATATTCCATGGTGAATCTGCTTTACTACGGCAACTCTGTTAAAAACTAGAGCTGGATTATTGTTTACTTGCTAGGTTCACATTCTATGTATCTAGTATGGGTGTCCAGTTTGCTTTTGGTAGACAATGTATGAGTTTAATAAGTCAAATAGTTGGATGCTATCAATTTGTTATGTTATTTAATGTAGGCTTGTAGAGGAACAGAGCTAGACGGAGGTATTGAATCTGACAGTATTGAAAGTGACAGCTCTCCCCAGAAGATCCCTGTGGAAGCTGATTTCTTGTACGCGTACTCCACTGCTCCAGGTAAATTCCACCCCATTTCCTGACTTTAATAATCGACTACTAAAATAAGCTATATTAGAGGATCACATTGTTTAGATCTTTCTGTGTGCTTCCTAAAAGTAGATTTGTAGATCCAAGCCCTCTATTTGAACGTCTATTCTGATGAAAGACAGAACAAGACACTGGGTGATTTCAAAGCTACAAGCTTCTTTAATATATATTTTAAGGGAGTACATTACAGTATAATAAAGGCATCCACCTTATGTATACAAACCCAAAGGGAAAGTCTCATTGGGGATTTTTTGGTTATTTATAAATCTATGAAATATCTGAAATGCAGTATTTTCTTTACTTGTTGTAGGCATGTTGTGCCATTGATCACGTTGAACTAAAAAGAATTGCACTATAAGCATAAGTCCAGGTGACTCATTCGTGGTTTGCACAATGAAAATGTGAGAGGCGTGCCAAGATAGTGTATGAGTGTCTGTGTAGAGGTTAACCAGAGCAGTACTTTGATCTTGCAGATTTTTTTTTTCTTTTTTTATCTACTGCTTCTTGATGAATGCCAATTTGTATTGACAGCATTTTCAGTTTCTATCAGTTTTTGTGCTTCCTCGTTCTTTCTGCATGTTTTCCAAATCATGGCAGGAGAAGTGTGCTACTAACATGCTTGTTCATTTGCAGGTTACTATTCCTGGAGGAACACTGCAAGTGGCTCCTGGTTCATCCAGTCCCTGTGTGATGTGCTGAGCAAGTACGGCAGGGAGCTGGAGCTCATGCAGATCCTTACACGGGTTAACCACAAGGTGGCACTGGAATTTGAGTCCACCTCAACCATTGCAGGCTTCAATTACAAAAAGCAGATTCCATGCATCGTCTCAATGCTAACTAAAGAAGTGTATTTCCCACATTAATTATATTTGTGATATCCTCTTTGTGGTTTTGAATAGCTTGTATAAACTTAAACATGTAGAGGTTTGTTTTTGCAAGAACATTTGAAGACTTTCAAAAGAATACATTAACCGGGAGCAATAACTGTATCCATACCAGCAGGTTCTCACTGTTAAACACTGAAAATGCAATTATAACCACTGAATAGATAAGGGATGCAAATGTATTAGAAACAGATATTAAAAGTTGGGGATTTTAATCGACCAGAGCCTTGGTTTATAAGGTGAGCACAGAGGTCTATGCTGATGTTTCTGTTAACTGCTCAACCCTCCGAAATTTGTCTTTCCACTTGTTCTTAATCATTTCTCACCAAGAGTCATTGATCTCTATTAAAAAAAAAATACAAACTTGAATTACTTTCATTATTTTCACATGTAATCTCTGTAATCTTCATCATAAAAAAAAAAAATGTAGATTGTTCACTGCAACTAGGCTACTATTATTCTCTATGCAGGATAATATGTAATGGAATTTTTTGGCATTCCAATTACAGGGATGTTTATTTCTTCTGCAGGATTTAAAATGAGTATTATATTCTTCTGACTAATCTGAGTATTATATTCTTCTGACTAATCTTAATTTCACCGTATTCCTAATGTTTTATTTCAGTTAAACAGTAGCATATCTATTATTATTATTATTATTATTATTATTATTATTATTATTATTATTATTTTTGCATAGGAATAGGGCTATGTTCACACTAGGTCCGTTTAGAGGGTGTGGTCTGCACTCGGTACGCTTAGGTACGTTTGGTGTGAACAACAAAGTCCGCTTGGGAAATTAAATGTAAACACTTGCTAAACCTCAATATGAGCAACAGGGTGCACTTTCGGAAACAAACTACAGTATACTATTAACTTGTGAAGTAAACATTTTGCGGTTTAGTTCATATTCTGAGGAAACAAGTAGAGCAAAAAACTAAAAATGTCTCAGGGAGCTACATTAGGGTTACCAGAAATCCTGGGAAAGTTGAGTGTCAGTTTTCCGCCTTAATTTTTTTTGATCCCGGTCGGAAACAATACAATAATTAATCGTCCCAGTTTTGCTATTGTAGCTATATTTAAGTAAATAACAATATCAGCGTGCTCAGCAAGTTAATAGCAGCACAATGTATACGGTTGTGAGCGCCATTCTAATAAATAATTTTATGGATTATTTGTTTAATCATTCTGTTTAAACAGTAACAGTTGATTTTTTTTTTAAATGTCTTTTTTGTACATTTTAACGTGTTTTGACTAGATGACAATATAAATAAAATTTATCACCTGCAATAAATTCACCGATGTTACATTTTTACTGTTGTGTTATTTTATGTAATGTTATTTTTTGGCTTCAGTTTCTACAGGGTCAGTGAATTGAAGAAAAAAAAAAAAAAAAAACTCCCCATTATGAAATCTAGTCCCCAGTGAAAAAAGTTCAACACCTAACACAAAATATGGTCACCACAGAGTATTTTTCATAGATTATTTTATGAAAAAAAAGTCCAGGGGGTGGAGACTAATGGCCCCCCTATGGAATAGTACTGTTGTGTGGTACTTGTACTGTAGTAATTTTCTAGTACTGCTTTATAATACTTTTGTAATACTTGTCTTAATGCAGAAGGTTCTGTGGCAGTTTTTTTTTTTTTTTTTTTTTTTTTTTTTTTTATTTCTTAATCATTGTATTCTGTATTAAGAGTTGTTTAATACTTGACACTTTCCCTCTGACCACATGGCTCAAGGACATGAACAAAAGTAAGCTGAAAACTCAGCTGTACAATGTATGTTTTACTCTATAAGAAAATTTACTATTTTCAGTTACGTTTGTAACTATGGAACACTTTACAAATTATAATAAAAATGACTTTAAATAGCTGTTTATCGCAATTGTTACCTCAAGAAGACACTAGACGAAATATTAAAACACAAGCCCTTTTTATTAAGTGATGAAATGTAACATGTATACATTGTATTACAACTTTTAGTATTCACTAGTTAGGGTGGACAGTCCGATTCGCTTTCAATATTTGCAGTCGATTGCCTCTGCACCACGTTTGCACAGTTGTATGCTTTACTGAAACGTTAGTTCGTTCCTTATTTACTGCATCTACAATAGTACAGTGGCAACCAATGCATGGATCCATGTCATATTGAAAATTAAATGCCAATTGAAAATGCATATTATTGAACAGTGCATAATTTCAAAATTTGCAGATTAATAAAATTCTAAAAAAAAAAAAAAAAAAGAATGTTTTATGCCCTTTGATGGTTTAATGGAATGTATGCCAGAAAATAAATTGTATTTATTGAAAAAGGAAATGTTTATAACATGGAAGACAATAAAACATTGAAAATAGAGATAAGGTATTTAGATTGGCCAGAAATAAACAGTTGCATGTGCCTGAGATGTGCCAAACGTTTTTATTCAAATGCTTGTTTTCAAAAATTAGAGAATGAGATCTGGCTGCAGTCGTCTGGATTCTTATTTGCGCTCAACGTTACAATATGTATTTCTCGTGCGTTGTTGCTTACTCAGTTCGGGGAAAGTTATATTCTTCATTTTAATGTATGAAAATTAGTCCGGGGGGAGGGGGAGGGGGGGGGAGACACATGTTCATAGGAGACGGAATGCTTCAATTGATGACCTAGCCATAAAACTTAACTGGAGGGGTAGCACCTTCTTAACCGGGTTCCACAACCTTCCTTCAACCCAGTGTTCCCCACACGAGCCCCTCGCAAATAAATGAAAGCCCGAGACGAGTGCTCAAAACAGCAGTTAATTCATTTACAAAGCAAATGGTAAAACAGAACAAAGCATTGGCAGTACTCAAACCAACAGCAGCGGCCCACAATACAACAAATAAATGACGCACCAAAATATAATGTTGCTGAGGCGATATCCATATCCACAATTATAGGGATATTGTCGTGTTGCTGCTGTTTGAGTCTGACTGATTAACTGCTATATGGGGCAATATCACCCAACTCGGCTCCAAACGGTAAGTAAACTCCAGACAATAATTATTAGTTACAGTTTTTCTCAATTGTTTACACATTGACTGAAACTATAGACACGAAGATCAAAAGTTGAAGCACACGTATCAAAACCCTAAACCACCTCTGCAGAACATAGCATATTGTATTCATTCACATTGCAATTCCAGTTCACTCTTTTTGCAAAACAATTCACACATAGCTCTGCTTTCAGCACACTTTTCATAAAGAAAACTCCGGTGTTCATATGGAAAATATACAGCTGAAAATGCCAAACTATAATTCCCAATTGACCTCATTCACGCTTCACCTGTGCACACTCAAATTGCTTAACTGTTCAATTATTTGTCAGAGCTTTAGAATGAATAAAAGAGGTCAATGGAGCCACATGGAGTGGACAAAGGGGGTGGAAGACGTAGGGGAAGAGCAAGAGTCAGACCAAAACGACCAAATATTTCTGATGAAATCTGTGCAACACTGGTAGATCATGTCATCAACCATGGAATGAGCATGAGGGAGGCTGGACAGTGGGTGCAGCCCAATTTGAGCCATTTCACTGTGGCTTCAATCATTCGGACATTTAGAAATGAGAATAGGTAAGTAAACATTATTCAGTATTCTGCTGTGTTATCTACAGTACACTTACAGTACAGTATGTAAGTCAATACTGAAATGAAGTGTAGATATAGTTTTCATGTATGTATCAAAATGGAAATTGTAGACCTATATGTCAACATACGGAACTGTATATACTGTATGTTTACAGAGTCAAAAGAAGACCCTCTGCTAGTGGCAGATGACGTATTTTTACGTTACAAGAAGAGACTGCAATTGTCGACATGGTGTTGGCTAACAACGCCATTAGATTGAGAGGAATTCAAGCACAAATCATAGAGGACAATGAAAGGAACCCCAACATGCACGATGTTGCCATATCAACTATTGATCGCATCCTGAAGAGGAACTGAATGAGGATGAAACGGGTAAATCGTGTTCCATTTGAGAGGAACACTGACCGGGTGAAGGAGATGCGATATCAATATGTGCATGTGAGTATTGTACAGAAATTGACAGCATTTTGTTCTGCACGGCACAGAAACAGTATTCACTTTGATGTTGTTCTGATATGGTCATGTTTTCTTCGGCAGAAAATACTTGAGCTTGATCATCGGCCACCGTGCAACAGTGGATGTCCCTGGCCAGCACGGGGGAAATGTTACAATGTGTGCAGCCATCAGCCATCATGGGGTCCTCCACCACCATGCCACACTCGGCCCATACAACACAGCCCATCTACTTGTTTTTCTGGGCACACTAAACAATCATCTCACCCCACCCCAAGAGAATGAGCAAGAGGGGCCAGAGCAGAAAATATATGTTGTGATTTGGGACAATATGAGTTTCCACCATGCTGCACTCATCCACAATTGGTTCCACAATCATCCGTTTTTCAGTCATTTACCTTCCACCATACTGTCCCTTTCTCAATCCAATAGAAGAGTTTTTTTCAGCTTGGCATTGGAAGGTTTACGACCGCAATTCCCACCAGCGAGTGACCCTACAACAGGCAATGGAGGAGACCTGTGGGGATATAGGGACTGACACATACCAGGGGTGGATCCGCCATGCCAGGACCTTTTTGCCCTGTTGCTTGGCCAGGGAAAACATGTGGCCAGACAGAAATGAGAGGCAGGATGCTGCCTAAATGTTTTTTGCTTGGGGTCTTTATACCTTGACACATTTCCTTTTTGCTTACAGGTACTGTATACCATATAGCTGTACAGATGCTGTACGTATATGGCTTCATTTCCTGTGTCTGGAAAAAATGTTTCATTTAGCAGAGGATCTGTGAAGTTTTGCAGAGTCAACAAACTGTTTTGAGCATTGTGTTAGTAGTTTTGAGAAAATGAGATATTGTTTCAAGAAATGTGTGTAAACAGTTGGGAAAAACTATAATACTAATTCCCATACAAAAAGGAGGAGAGAAAGAGCAGGGAAAGTCCAGATTATAATTAAACTGGTTCCACTGCCCAGAAGGCCTTGATCACCACCTGTGAAAACACAAAACGTAACATCCACAAAAGTAAGAAAATACAAAGTGATCAATCCTGTATTAAAGTGCAATACCAAAACCAAACCCCAAATTATATATACCGAGCATCAAAAGAAACATCACTATTATAACACATTTATTTTCCAAAAAAATAAGGTAGTGATGATGGACATTGACAAAATGTTTTTGATTTCTTTTTAATCACTCGATTCATTCATCCTTGACCAAACTTGAGCGACTATGACTGAAGCATATGCACTTAATCACCTAATTAGTGAGACAGTTGATGGGTCACTGGATACAGGGGTGCTGGGTGTGCGGTAGCAGCACTTGGCTTTGCATGGCTTCCATCATATACAGGGGTTACAGTTTTGTTCAACGGCTTTCAGCACCACCATTTTAAAAATGGTTCCAGTGTCACTGACTGGATATGGAGTGATTTCAGCTGTTGAATTGCAAGCTTGAATAAAAGCAATAAAGAAAATAACAGAAAAAAGAACAACATGCCACGTCTGTCAAGAGAGCAGCGCCTTCGTGCAATTGTCAGTTAGAGGCTGGTCTAGGGCAGCATAATGTGGCTTGTCATCTTGGGTGCTCACGGCCAGCAATTTCAAACCTGGCAAGACGGTATACCAAGACAGACTCTGACAGGCAAGAACTGTGAGACCAAGAGCCACAACACCTGCCCAAGATTGAGGGATCAGTTTACAGCATCTTTATGATGTCAACTGTTAATCAGCACAATAAAAAAGTCACTGCACCTGCTCTAAAACACAGTTTGTCATTTTTATGTCACATCTAGTGAATTTTACCCAAATATAAGTGATAAGTTTCTTTTGATGCTCAGTATATAAATGGAATGGCAATTCCCCCATGGAGTACTGACCCCATAAAAATAGTGCCTCGCTCTCTCGCAACAACAAAAACACAAACAAACACACACACACAGGAATATTAAAACAATAAAAACAGAAATAGCCTGTGTGTCCACAATTAACAATACAATGGGAATTTAGCCAATACAACATAAGCACAGCTATATCAACCAGCAACATAAAACAAACACAGAAACCAGTGACTGACGGCAGTCTCGTCCCTAAAACAAAACATAACGTGATAATATACCCTTCAGCCACAAACAAACATAATACACAAAATAACAATAATGCAGTTTGGTTTTACCTTGAGAGAATCCAAACATCATTCACCTCCTTAAGTAATGATGTAGCCTATTTAATAAAAACTTGCATTTAAGATTTTGTAATATTCTTTTTAGATTCTGAAGCTACACGCCGACATGCCGAATCACTCATTTTAAATTTTACTGTTTAGTTTAGCGTTCCTTAAGTACCCGGAAGTGTTGTGACAATAGTATGTTTAGTGAACGTTTTCAAAAATGGTGGAGAAAGTTGCAATGGGGTTAGTTTTGCAGGAGTTTCCGGAAGATTAACAGCATCATGTCTACATGACAGTATACTCAGTAACGAATATTGCAGCGTAGTGGCTGTCACAGCAGTGAACTCAAATAGTCCAGTGAGGGTAGAAAATTACGTTGAGAATGTTGTGATATAGCCTACTATACCAATGTTGCATTTAAAGCTCATTTTTGGATGGAGCGAGCAACATTTGAGGTAGCCTATTTCATGTTTTATTTTAATAGTAAGTAGCCGGCTCTATTGTACTGCAGTGCCGGCGCTATGCTTCAGTGTGGGAGGTCCCGGGTTCGCGTCCCACCTCCGCCTGTAAGAAACCCCTACCTGTGGGAACTAAGATCTTTACAATCTTGGTGTAAGAAGTGGGATGCAGGTACCCCGGAATGCACTTGGAAGCCTGTAGCCTGGTGAACAAGTCTGAGGGCGGACTTGAAGCTGACAAGGGGGTGTAGCACACTCAAGCATTATGCCGATACTGCTGTTCAAAAGAACCAGCTACCTTGTGTCACCTCCAACCCTGACCCATATCCCCTTTAAGGTTATAGTCCAGGTCACACGACTTACATGTTGGTTTGTATAATGAAAGCATTATCTTTTTAGTGAAATTGTATCCATTTCCAGTTACAATGTATTCATAAAATATACAATTCCAATATTAACCTTGAGCAAGGATATGGTATTGTGGCAATGTTGCCCTGCCCCTGTGTGTATTTCTGTGTTATATGTTGCATGTGGCGTGTTAATGTTGGTGTATAGTCATTGGTACACAGGATATAATATGGGTTACAAATGTATTGTATTTAGGCACGACGATTGCGCAGCACTTCACGTGCAGGTAAAATGTACTAATATGTGAGCACGGGAATTGCACTTAATTCATTCATGTGCAGTTGTACCGAGACTCCAATTGAATGATTGATTAGCAATCGAGCCTCGGTACAGCTGCATAAAAGCAGCATGTTTTCACTCACTCAGGGTTGTGTGTTTGGTGAGTGGAGAATGGGTGAGAGAAGGAGATATATCTAAATAACAATTGCTATTTCGTGCTGGAAGCTCCAGCACGGTGCTTGTTTTCTGTTCGTCCACTTTGTTTGTTAGTCTATTTATTTTGGCTGCGAGTGCCGTGTCCTGTTTTGGTGTCAGTGTGTTGTTACACCTTTTCATTTACTGTCTGTTTACCTATTAAATGCTGAGCGCAAGCAAGCGCTCAGCTTCACCAAACTCTGCGTCTCTGTCCTGTGTGTTACTGTTCCGGGTCTGATGTCACCACTCAACCAGCCTTGTGACAGGTATTAAATCCAATTAAATTAAAAATGTAAAGCGTGTTCATTATGTGAACACTACAGATGTTTTCCATGGCATAAAACATTGTTAACTATTCCATCACTGGTAAGTTAAGTTGGGGGTTAATGTATGAAATCTGCATGATATGCAAATATTTTAAAAGTTGAAGTTGTTCCCTTGCTATACTAATTTCTGACAATGAACACAACTGAACATAAGATTTTGCTTTAGGTATACAGTGACAGTTACTAGTTTGATTTGAAAATGGGGCGCAAGAGGAAAACACTTAATTAATATTGTGCACAATACCCTGGCCGACGGCTGAAGTCTCCGCAGCAGGACAAAGCAGGCCCGTCTGCCTAGCCTTCCAGTGACTCTGAGTCCAGCTATGCTGAAGCAGGAGAGGGGTGGTGCTTAGACTCTGAACAGTTAGTTTTGTTCAACTATCTAATGTTTTGTTCTGTGCATATTATTTTTACTTGTAAATTTATGCTATAAAAGTCTGTGTAATACACTTTCATAAGCTGCATTTTCTATGGTTTATTTGCAACAAATTTTAAATGATACCTTTATCTTTACAAGATATGGCTCTACTGTGACCAAACGTTATTTCAATTAGAATGTTGGTAACCATGGTTCCCTTTCAGTCTCGAAATGTCAACCATTGAGAGTAGGGAAATGACCCTTGTGTCACATGACCTGAGCACATATTTAAAAAGCTGCCTGATAGGCCTGGTGTGACCACGTGTCTGTTACATTTTGGGAATAAGACGGTACTTCACACAGCAACCTTCACCAATTGATTCTGTATTGCCATGAAGGCGAGCTAGCAACCTCGCAAAATTAATGGTTGACATTTCTTTTTCAGGGAACCAGTGTTAAGGTAAGTAACCTAACGTTCCTTTTCAATCTTGAAATGTCAACCATTATGAGTTGGGAAATGTATACCCAAGCTGTCGCAGTGAGCCAAAGCAGCCACAAGCCTTGCCCTGGCGCGAGCCTAACTGGAAGGCTGCTGCGCAGGAGGGCAAGCTGCATCAAGGACTCTGGACCTCGCATAAAGTGCCACTGAAGTAGCTACATTCAGTCGGAAAACCTTAAAAACATGTGCGGTGTGGTCTACTCCGCAGCATTACATATGTCAGGCAGGGATGCTCCATGAAATACTGCCCAAGATGTCACATACCCTCTAGTTGAGTGAGCTGTAACATCACTTGGAAAGGGTAGGTAAGCCAGCTCATAAGCCAGCTGGATCATATCCACCATCCAATGCGACAGTCGTTGCTTGGAAAGTGGCTTACCTTGAGTACGCAACCCATAACACACAAATAACTAAGTTGTCTGTTGCCATGATTGAGACCTGTCAGTGTAACATCTCAGCACCCTGACAGGGAAGAGTGTATTAAGTCTCTGATTTGCTTAGGAAGAGAAGGAGGGCGAGTGGAATACCTCCAATTCTCCAATACCTCCAAAACTCCAAAAGGGAGCTCTTTTCCAGATTGAGTGTGAGCCCTAGCTGGGTAAGATGCTCCGTCAATAGAGCCGTGTCAGACATGGCTTCGTCCTGTGACTGGCCACAGATGAGCCAATCGTCTAAGTAATTGAGGACCCTGACCACTTGCAGCCGCAGAGGTGCCAGAACTGCGTCCATGCACTTGGAGAAGGTCCTGGGAGCCAGAGACAGATCGAATGACAGACCGAATGGATTGTACAAATTAGTTCACGTCTGCAATTCAAGTGAATAATTAAATAGTAATTGAATCCCGGCACAATAGTATATATAGATGCACATTTCACTCACTCAAGGTTGTGTGTTCAGGACGAAAGAACGGGAGAGAGTGAAGAGAGTAAAATAAAAAGGTAATAATAAATAACTGCTACGAGTGCTGGAAGCAACAGCACCGTACTTGTTTGTGTTTAGTGTTCGTGACCTGTTTTTAGTGTCTGTTCGTTTTGTTTGTCTATTTTGGCCCAAAGTGCCGTGTTCTGTTTTGTTCAGCATTTTATTTTCTCTGTGTTAATAAACGCACTGAATACCACAGCATCTCAGTTTCACCTGCCAGTACTGCCTGTGTCTGTGTACTCCTTTCTGGCCTGACCCTACAGCCAGCTTGTTCACAGGATTCTACAAGGCGAATTGCGAGTAAAGCATCCAATTCTTGCGTGAGGACAGAGACCTGTGGAGAGTTGGACGCCAGGGTGTTCACGAGCCCCCGGATGAGAAGAGGTCAGGCTTGAAACTGGAGTGAGTAGTTGGAGTGGACGGTTGCATCACCCCCACGTTGGTGGTGCATTGACTCCATGCCAGAAGGTGGTGCTGGCTGAATGGGTACAGGGCCTGAGGCTGGAGTCCAGCAGGGTTGCTGCTGCTGTTGCCAAGCTTGCTGGGCTTGTTTGGCTGATGCTGCCTCTGTTGTTGGGTGCTGCTGGGGTCTCTGTCTGGCACTGTGCTGAGAGTCGGTTGCGGGGGTACTGCCTGCTTGGCCAAGGTGATCACCCACCTGGACACTGCGCACAACAGTCTGTGATGGTGCAGCTCTGGGTCTCCATTGCTGTTGCCCCTGACTCCCTCGCTAAGTGAGACCGCTGCAGCATCTCTTCCACGGCTGGCCCAAAGGTGTAGCCGGGAGAATGGCCACATTGAGCAGAGATACTTTGTCTGCGTCTGGGACCCTAGCCTGGGAGAGCCAAAGCTGGCGTTGTGCAACCACAAGGGTTCCCAGGTTATGTCCGATAGCTTGGCCACTGTGCCAAGCTATGTGGAGCAGCTGGGCATTCACCAGCTTCAGCTCATTAATAATATGAGAAGGCTGGGCAGACAGGTCCTGCAGCAGCTGCGACTGGTACATGGTCAGCATACCAGCAATGTTTGCTCCTCTAGCTGCCAGCGACCCTGCGCTGTATGCCCTTTTTAAGTGCATTTCCGTGACCCTGCACTGTTTATTAGGTCAGGAATCATGGGACAGCGTTGATATAGTCTGCACTAAGTCAGCCACAGAGGAATCAACAGGCGTGAAATGCTGAAGGCCACCCACCTACCTGGAGCAAATGAACAAGTGATGATGGGCTAGCGATGAAGATTAGTTGGAAATGGGTTATAGGGGCTTTGTGGATACAAACCATAGCTTTTTGATTGTCTGGGTCGATGCATTGCAGTCTACATCTTGAGGAAGTTGCGTAACAATTGCTAAATTGACAAGTCTATTATCCTGTTGGGCACTTTATACTTTTGGAAGAATTTTATTTAGATATCGTGGTAAACTGTCCTTGTTTAACCATGTTGTTGGGTTGAATCAAACTCAACACACAGGCAATTCCAAATCCAAACTGCACTTTTTCACTTTTCAATGATTGATTGATTTGCACTGTTTGTTATCATTTTGCTGTGATTATTTGGTTGTTTTATTTTCTATTACTTACTATGTTCAGTTTTTGCTTTGTGTTTTATGATTTTGTTGTATTTATTATTAGTACTCTGGTGATCAAATGGTAGAACTGATTGACATTCGGAGGAACCTAATTCTGTCAGCTGTTACCCATTATGTCATCTGATTACTAATTGCTCTATAAAAGGTGTACTGTCAGCACAATGCAGCCAGAGAGCAGGGCAGACTAGGAAGTGGATGAGAGGAACAGACTGAAGGAAGAACCTGGAAAAGTTGTACCAAGTAGTAGTACTTTTGCTTGAATGGTGAACCCTGTCTAACTTGCAGATAAGTGCATAGGGATAGAATAATTTAATGTGCAATTGGAAACCATTTTATTTGACAGTACAACACATTGACTTTACTACTATATATGAGTTATGAAGTGTGTCAAATAGCATTATACTGATTGTACAAAATAACTGTGGTTGTCTGTACATGACAACCTGCTGGAGTACTGTTAGAAACTTCAAAGTGTGATACACTATGTTGCAATGTGAATGCACTGATGGTGGATTTGTTTTGTTCTTTTTGCTTGTCAGAGCATGTACCTGTAGTTTTGGGCTGACACCCTGTTGGACAATGACCAGTGGGAAAGCATTTGGGACAGGGAGAAGCTGGCTCTGGGTTTGATGCGGCCTGTCCAATTGTGTTAGTAAGATTTGATATTGTGTAAATGGTGATTTGGATAGATTGGCCATTCATTACAATAAAAATTAAAGTTTACTTAGCTGTGTTGTGGTCCTTGGATGTTCATCTTGGGTGGGGTGGGTGGCACACAGAATCCTAAAATAACCTGTAGGCAGTATAAAACTGGAGGGTTAACGATTGTAGTTAACAGTGGTTTGTCACCTGGTCAGCTCTCAACCAGTTCTGAGTGTTTACGTGACAATATCTCTAAGCAGAACGGTCAATCCTTCAAAAGCTGAGTTTTTAAACATGGTATTTTAAAACAATTTACCCGATACACTACTACAGAGAAACCATTAATTCGAGAAACAGTTTAGCGCCGAAGACACTGCTTAGAGTGGGGCAACACTACAATTGGGACTTGCTATTTTTATTTATTTATTTATTTATAATTCTAGTTTGGTAAAAAGCGATTACATTTAACGAGGTGCACTGCAAATTTCTACTTCCTGCTGACACATCTACGTAAAACTACCAGTCCTCATCTTTCTTACGTCTGCAACACAACGTGCACCTACAATGAGGTCGGAAACTGCGCTAATCTGCTTCGGTGGCTGGTTTCTGACCTGCCACTGAGAGGAGGGGCTTGGACTCTGTCTGTCCCCACGAAAAAGAACTGAAAGAACAACCGACAACGGAAGGTTTAACTAGTACTGTTCATCAAGACATCGAATAAGGAGTAATCAGTCCTCCCAAGTGTAAGTAGGCTACTTCCGTATGTTGTGTTGGTGTTTGTTTTGTTTGTTTTTTTTTGTCTGAAACGGCAACATTGTATTGTGGCGTTGTTGTATGCGAATTATGATTAATTTACACATGTGGATTACGGATATAAACCTGAACTGTATGTTAAACCTTGCTTTTTGACTTTTATATTTTTAAAACAAAACTCGTGATTCAGATCTAATATTAATATATTATTAACTAATATTTCTTGACTAAAGTCCGATTTTAAAAGAAAACTATTTTCACATTTAGTTCAGCTACTGTAAATACATTGCATCCCGAAGGTGTGGTGGATTAAGGTATTTCTTATACAGTATTTGTAACGCCCTCTAACTCAAATTCACGGCATCAACAACGTTTTAGTTTTATTATCGCTGCATATTATAAAAATTGATTTCCAATAATATTCTTTGTTGCATGTTTGTGAAAAATAACAAAAATAAAAACTAAAGTGCATGTGAGTGACGATCTGGTATGGAGCATTATAATGGTAAAAATTAAGTCGTTTGTTAATTCGTCAATTAAGTTAATTCTTGCATTTATAAATGTAATTCTTAAA
This sequence comes from Polyodon spathula, assembly GCF_017654505.1. Taxonomy (NCBI): domain Eukaryota; kingdom Metazoa; phylum Chordata; class Actinopteri; order Acipenseriformes; family Polyodontidae; genus Polyodon; species Polyodon spathula. The sequence continues at coordinate 49,665,089 of NC_054535.1, read as the reverse complement.
GTTGTGTATATATAGTTAATGTCAATTCTTACGTTAAATCGTAAAATAACTCTTTGCTAACTGAACTTTCAATTAAATTTGGCAATGATGGCGGTCTGTTTAAAGCCTGGGGGTAAATACGTGCATTCTTGTAGGTTTCTTTAGCTGTACAGCTTCAGATGTGCATTAAGAACTATACGCGTAATTTACACGGGGGCCATGCCCATCACTTTTTAAAGTGGGATCGGAGCCAGATAATAAGCAGGTGTTTTACTACGAGGATCTGTATCAGGCGCCACTGATCCGTAATGTTGATCAAATCCTGGAGCTGCACACACTTTAACTTGGGAAACTGACCAATGAGAAGTGATCATACATGATGCTTAATTTAAACGCCCCGGTTGGCAAGTTTTGGAGGGGTTCTTTTGTACAGCCTGAGAAAACAGTAACGTTGGGGTGAATGACAAGATGATGGACAAAGACAGGAGGATGCACTACGTTGCAGTATCTAAAACACAGGAAATGGTTTAAGTTTGTAATTCACCATAGCGCGAGTTATTTACTAATGTTATCACACTGAGGTTTCTGTCTACTTGCAGATTAACTTTTCATTTGAAATTGAAACGGTAAATTTAAAACCGCAAAATGACCTTTGTGCAAAAAAGACAATAACTAAATACAGTATCACTTTGTATAGTTATACCATATTAATGACGATATATTACTGTTTCTAAATTCTATGTGTTTTTAAATACACGGCAGACTCTCGCATCTATTTATCAAAAAATGCCATTTTACTATGCATTACTAAACTAATAAATAAACAATTGCAATAACAAAAGCTCTTATATTAATGTTGAGTTGTTGTGTGTAAACAGGTACACATTTCAAGTTTCAAACTAATGGAGCTTGGTGTTTATTTATTTACATTATCATCCATACACTGCAGTATGAGGTTCAAGCTACAAGTGCATCTGTGTATTTTAAATGGATGGAAGCTGAAAGTACTTCTTTAAAAATGCCCTTTTCTTATACCAGTACAGTACTAGCACCATTTTAATAGCAAAACTATTTATATGAAGTATTTCACTTGTAGGGAAACCCTCAATGTTTCAAGAAATATTTCAAAGGGGGGGGGGGGGGGGGGGGGGGGGGTAAGAGGCTCTGAGCAGAGCTTCATGCTCTTTGAAGCCTAAAGTCATGGCTTCGTAATTCCTTGACTCAGAAGCGACTAAATACAGCTATTTGCTACATTCCTCACTCATGACAACGTTGTGCCAACAGTTTAGTTTTGAATGATTGTCGCAGGGATGTCCTTTAATCTTTTAATTAAACATACAAGGGATGCAATGCTTTGTTATACTTGTGTAACATGTATTATTTCAGATAGCATAATCTTCATCCATGCCCCAGCTACAGAAACTGCCCCCCCCCCCAGCCCCCTCCAGTAGCTGTGTTCCTAGTTACTGCTAGGAACACATCAACATCACGACAAAGACATAAACAACCATTGGCAGCATTATCGATTTGTAGATGCACCCTTGTGTGATTTGACAGTGTTCAAACATGAAGTTTTAAAAAGTTAAATTGCCAAGTGAACTTAAGTTCAATTGGCAAACCGCTCATTTACGACTTAACTTGAATTGACAAATTATCTTCAAATTTATAAATTTACGAACTAACTTAAGAATTAACAAATTAACTGTTTAATTTTGACCCTTTATAATGCTCCATAATCTGGTGCCATAAAACCTGAGGTTCTATTGTGTCGACGCATAGTTCAGCCCCTAGTGTCTTGTCTCTGTGGGTCAATTGCAACAAACTTTTTTGATGGAAGAGCGTGGGCTCTCAAACCCAGTCCTGGGGACCCCCTGTGTCTTCCGGTTTTCATTCCTACTGAGCTCTCAATTACTTAACTAAACCCATAATTGGACTAAGTCTTTAGAACTTGCGTCTCAGAGATACAAATGGCAAAATCATTGAAGAGAAAAAAGTAGAAAATATATTAAATGGTTACCTTTCACGAGTTTTTACAAAGGAGGATACGGACAACATGCCCCACACGCCGACCTGTTCCTATCCAATTTTAAATAGCTTTAGTATAACAAAGGCAGAAATGTTAAAGGGACTAGGAGCTCTCAAAATAAACAAATCCCCTGGGCCGGATGAGATCCTCCTGATAGTACTCAAAGAAATGAAAGAAGTTATTTACAAACTGCTAATCAAGATCGTGCAACAGTCTCTTGAGACGGGTTGTACTGACAAACTGGTGAACTGCGAACGTAATACTGATCCACAAAAAGGGAGACAAAACCAAACCAGGTAACTACAGACCAGTTAGCCTGACTTTTATATTATATGTAAACTTATGGAAACTATCAAGATCCAGAATGGGAAAATTACCTATATGGTAACAATATCCAGGGTGACAGTCAGCATGGTTTTAGGAAAGGGAGATCATGCCTAACTAACCTGCTTGGTTTTTTATTTATTTATTTATTTTTTTTGAGGATGTAACTTCGATAATGGATAATTGCAAAGCATATGACATGGTGTATTTAGATTTCCAGAAAGCTTTTGACAGAGTCTTGCATAAAAGATTAATTCTCAAACTGACCGCAGTAGGGATTCAAGGAAATGCATGCACATGGATTCGGGAGTGGTTAACATGTAGAAAACAAAGTACTGATTAGGGGAGAAACCTCAAAATAGAGCGAGGTAACCAGTGTAGTACCACAGGAATCACTGTTAGGTTCTCTGCTCTTCCTAATCTACATTAATGACTTAAATTCTGGTATAGTCAGCAAACTTGTTAAATTTGCAGCCGACGCAAAAATAGGAGGAATAGCAGCAAAGGTCATTCCTAAATGATCTAGACAGCATTCAGAACTGGGCAGACACATGGAAAATGACATTTAATAGAGAAGTGTAAGCTACTGCATGCAGGCAATACAAATGTGTGTTATAAATACCATATGGGACATACTGAAATTGAAAAAGGAATCTATGAAAAAGATCTAGGAGTTTATGTTGACTACAATGCATTAGTAATGCCTTCATCTAGGTAATGTGGGGAAGCTTTAGGAAAGACCGATAAAATGCTCAGATATATGTAGTGAAGAGTGTTAAATTCAAATCAAGGGAAGTAATGATGTTACAAATAACTTGACATCTGCAACTTTTTAGGATCGGAAAACAATTAAAAAGGCCTAATTAAGCTACTTGTTAGTTCAATTAATTGAGAGTAGTGATGAGCAATTATCACTTTTACAAGTCAATTCCTGATTAAATGTTTTTTTATGATTTTTTTATTTCTAATGAAAAACTGCAATAAAACTAAACTTTTTGCAACAGGACTTTCAAACTTACAAAACATACAGTACGCACTATATTGAAGTCACAACTAAAGCAGCATAACCAATATATGAACAATATAATTTCACTTAAATACAGCAGAAAAGCACTTTCTTGGTCTCAACTGCCTGAAATCTTCTCTTCAGCTCTTTTGAATCCCTACCTCTCTAGGGTTGGTAATGCTGCATAACAAAACAATAAGAATACACGTGTGGCAGTTTATTAACTCATTAAATATAATGTAATACAAGAAAGAATGGCAACCTGAAACAAATATTATAAAAATAATTTTGTAACTAGAACTGCCAGGCAGTTTTACGGTTCCCAAGCCCCAGTATCAGTACCTGTCTAAGCGTGTTTAGTTCTCAATGTGCCAAGTTTAAAATCAGCAGCTTCAGCTGTTCCACAGAAGAAGATATTGAAAGTTTAATTTTTTTCAAAAATGCGTCAGGCAGCCATCTTCTTTAACCCATGTTTCTTAAAAGTCAGTGGTATTGCTACAGTGTCAGGGATGGTGCGAGTTAGTCAAGTAAATCGTTTGTCAACCAAGGCAGTTTTAAATTTCAGACATAAAGATACACCTTGCGGCCATTTTGTTTTATAAAACATAACCATTTTGACATTTGTGTTCTGTTGTTACTGGGACAATAACTACCATGTTCGGAGTTTGTTGGTCAAACGTGTTTCAAACAGCAGCAGTTTGTTGTTAGGGGCACGTTTCGATAAGATTTGTGGCAGCCATTTTGACTTTAAAATTTATCGCAGAAACTTCTGCTTCGCAAACTTGATGTGGGTTTGGATCCTGATGATATATGCCAAGTGTCAGATCAATCGCTTCACCGGTTCCCAAGAAGTAGATTTTGAAAGGTTTCTAAAAAATGTGAATATTTGCCTGGTTTATTATAGTCTCTTGACTAAACATGACATCATCAGCATGCCTGTTTGCAGAACAGCAGCTGCTATTGGCTGTGTAGCTCAGTTAGCAACAAAGATGTGATGTAACCATGAGTAAAGGAATAGCACCTTTAAAAGCCAGTGATATATATTTTTTTAGTATTCGTCTCACAGTAGATTTTCTTTCTTCTAGAAGAAAAAAATGATGGCAGAGACAAAGGACTCGAGAGATCTTAAGTCTGGAGGAGATGCTGTGGATGCTAAACCTGTTATCATGAAAGAGTAGGATGCTGTTGTGTTTATGGTTGTCTTTTTTTATTTTGTTGATAGATGAGGTTTTTTGACATTATGGTACTGTTAGTGGGAGGGTAACAAACTGTATACTGTTAGGTAGTCGGCATTTTGTATTCGACATACATTTTGTTTAACATGGTTTAGTACACTGTATGTATTAATACAAGTAACTAGACAGGTTGGTTCTAGGGGGTGCTACAGTATAGCGGCCACATTATCTTAGAAAGATGTGACACTTGGAGAAAGGAAATGCTGCAAATACAGTAGGTATCGGTTGCATCTTGTCAGTTCAGCCGTTACTTAGGAAACTGTTTGAATAAGGGTTTCACTCCCTGTATTTTCAGCTTATTTCTATAGATCATTGTCAAACGGAGAGCCTTTAATTCATGTAAATTACTACTCTATTACCTACAACAGTGTTTCCCAACCCTGTTCCTGGCGGCACACCATGTCTGCTGGTTTTCGTTCCAGTGCAGCTCAGTTGATTAATTGAACCATTACAACAAACGAATATCTTGAAAATAATGGGAAAATGCCCAGTTAATCACTTTCAGTTCAACTGAGCAATTAAGCACTGCGTTGGAATGAAAAACAGCAGACATGGTGTGCCGCCAGGAACAGGGATGGGAAACACTGACCTACAGTACTGTATGTCATTAAAAAAAATGTTAAAATGACAATTGGATCAGAATCTCATTTTTAAAAAGTAATAAAGCAGTTTGAATTGTGGAGGTTTTGTGCAAACTGCTGAATCCTCACTTGCATTGCTGCTGCACTCACTGTACTATGCGCCTTGAAGTGCATCTTCTTCCTCTAGAACCGTTCAGCAGCCCCATGATGAAGACATGCAGGTGGATGCCAAGCCAGACCATGCACACCCCTACAGATATAACATGAACTATCCAAGCATCGGCCAGTGTATTATAATTAACAACAAGAACTTTGATAAAAAGACAGGTACTGTGTGATACTATCAATACTCAATGTAGGACCTAAATGCTACTTTTCATTTCATTTTTCATTTCTTTAGAAACCGTCTGATTGATTTAATGGATTATTTTATTACTTTTGAACATTTGAAAGTGCCACGGAGCTACCATGTGAAAGGTTAATTAAAAGCCTAATAGGTCAATTTAATAAATCCAAGGACCCTGCAACAGAAAGAAATTGTCATTATGTCTGTACTAACTATATAATAAAACCCACATTTACTTTACAGTAGAATTCACAAATGCTGTGTCTTTTAAAAACTAGAGAACTACAGTATATTGCTGCGCATGTGTGGATAACTTCTTTCTGATTCTAACAGGAATGAATGTTCGAAATGGAACAGATGTGGATGCAGGAAGTCTCTTGAAAAGCTTCAAAATGCTGGGTTATAAAGTAAAGGTTTTCAATGACCAGACCTGCAGGCAGATCGAGCAGTGTTTACAATCTAGTAAGTGGAAACTTTCTGGGCTCTAGAGAGAAATCCCATCATGTTATCCAAGCACAGCTCTAGCCAAGAGGGATGTTAAATAATTAAAAATGTTAAATAATTTAGCAGTAGAACCTGAAGGAGTGCTTTACTGTCTGGTTAGACCTGCCTCATGCTGTTAAATGACTGAGGCAAGGATATTTAACATTACGAGAAGGGCCTTACCAGACAGTGAAGCACTCCTATGTTGCAGAAAATGTTCAATTATATTAATATTGCACTATGCCATGCTCTAGTTGAGGGTATAAAGGATAATTACTGTTTTTTAAAAGAAGAAAATGAAGTTTAAGTCAGATAAGCTGGATTTGGACTTTTCCAATTCCATTCTCTTACTATTCCCTTCACTTGAGAAAATCAAATGTAATCCTAAATGGGAAAACTTACATGACAGTTATTTCTTTCTCAGTATACCTGCCGAGTCTTAACAGTCATGGCTGTGTTTCAGTTGCCCGGGCAGATCACAGCAAAGAGGCCTCTTTTGTGTGTGCTCTGCTGAGCCATGGAGATGAAGGAGTGCTTTACGGAACGGACGGTTGTATCGAAATGAAAAGACTGACCAGCATTTTCAGGGGAGACCGCTGCAAGACACTGGTTGGCAAGCCGAAGTTGTTTTTCATACAGGTAATGGTTATTATTTGAGAAAATAAAATATAAATATATATTCCATGGTGAATCTGCTTTACTACGGCAACTCTGTTAAAAACTAGAGCTGGATTATTGTTTACTTGCTAGGTTCACATTCTATGTATCTAGTATGGGTGTCCAGTTTGCTTTTGGTAGACAATGTATGAGTTTAATAAGTCAAATAGTTGGATGCTATCAATTTGTTATGTTATTTAATGTAGGCTTGTAGAGGAACAGAGCTAGACGGAGGTATTGAATCTGACAGTATTGAAAGTGACAGCTCTCCCCAGACGATCCCTGTGGAGGCTGATTTCTTGTACGCGTACTCCACTGCTCCAGGTAAATTCCACCCCATTTCCTGACTTTAATAATCGACTACTAAAAGAAGCTATATTAGTGGATCACATTGTATAGATCTTTCTGTGTGCTTCCTAAAAGTAGATTTGTAGATCCAAGCCCTCTGTTTGAACGTCTATTCTGATGAAAGACAGAACAAGACACTGGGTGATTTCAAAGCTACAAGCTTCTTTAATATATATTTTAAGGGAGTACATTACAGTATAATAAAGGCATCCACATTTATGTATACAAACCCAAAGGGAAAGTCTCATTGGGGATTTTTTGGTTATTTATAAATCTATGAAATATCTGAAATGCAGTATTTTCTTTACTTGTTGTAGGCATGTTGTGCCATTGATCACGTTGAACTAAAAAGAACTGCATTATAAGCATATTTAGAGATGAGCTTTGGACTCTGCAATGACCCATTCATGGCTGTAAATTTGTTTGCACAATGAAAATGTGAGGGGGGGTGCCAAGATAGTGTATAAGTATATATATGTAGTTAACCAGAGCAGAAATGTGATAAGATAAATTAAATTTGAATGAGCTTTGGTCTTGCAGGCTTTGTCAGTGCATGGTTTGTATGTAACCCTTTTAGTTTTAACAACAGTTAACACCCTTGAGCCTTTTTTAGATAGAATTACATGACTTATAACATATTTTATGGAAGATAATTATTTTTTTCTTTTTTATCTACTGCTTCTTGATTGCCATTTTGTATTGACAGCAGTTTCTATCAGTTTTTGTGCTTCCTCGTTCTTTCTGCATGTTTTCCAAATCATGGCAGGAGAAGTGTGCTACTAACATGCTTGTTCATTTGCAGGTTACTATTCCTGGAGGAACACTGCAAGTGGCTCCTGGTTCATCCAGTCCCTGTGTGATGTGCTGAGCAAGTACGGCAGGGAGCTGGAGCTCATGCAGATCCTTACACGGGTTAACCACAAGGTGGCACTGGAATTTGAGTCCACCTCAACCATTGCAGGCTTCAATTACAAAAAGCAGATTCCATGCATCGTCTCAATGCTAACTAAAGAAGTGTATTTCCCACATTGGTTGTATTTGTGATATCTTCTTTGTGGTTTTGAATAGCTTGTATAAACTTAAACATGCAGAGGTTTGTTTTTGCAAGAACATCTGAAGACTTTCAAAAGAATACATTAACCGGGAGCAATAACTGTATCCATACCAGCAGGTTCTCACTGTTAAACACTGAAAATGCAATTATAACCACTGAATAGATAAGGGATGCAAATGTATTAGAAACAGATATTAAAGTTAGGGGATTTTAATCGATTATCACATCTTTGAGCTTTGAGTTATTCAAAAATAATTGCTCGATTTAATCTTGTCGAGCGAGGTATCAAAAATCGGTGCGGGAAAAAGAAATCTTGAAACATGTTGGAGACTGCTTCCAGAGATATTCTGTGAAGCCAAGGTCCTGAAACTCGGACTTTACTTCCGTCACACGACACACAAGGGATCATGGGATATGGAGAAAGCAGGGCTATGTTTCTATTGTCTATGGAGAGGGGTTGGATTGAACTAATTTTCTCAATGTTTACATTTTTTTTAAAAACTTAAGTCTGTTTCACTGTTGCCCAGAGTCAATGGAAATATACTGACCTGTTGAATGATGACATAAGGAAATTGATTTGATAAATGAACTTTTCTGAACACAGTCCTCATCAGTGTATGCGCAGTTAAGATCACAATTTTTCATATTTACATGTTAGAAAAATACTTTACTGTTGTATGGTCTTATGGTCATAAGCATTTACAGTAAACTGCATTATGTTAATACTTTGTATTACTTTTAATTGTTTTTCAATACATTTTCATATCGCAGGCAGACAGGTGTGATTAATCTGTCATAGATTAGATGATTAATCTATCAATAGAAATGTCAAGATTAAAACCCCTAATTTAAAAGTAAATGCTTTTTTAATAACCGTTAAAGTCCTGCTGTTACTCATACTTGTAATTGCCTTTAAGAAGCATTTATCTGCAGGTATTAAATAAGGCCATTCAAAACAACAAAGGGTGTCCTTCCTTCACCTTTACAGTTGATTACCAGTGAGTGTCAATTTCCTCAGTCTTTTAAAAACCGTCTGGAAGCAAGTTTTCCTCTCATCTGGGATGCTGCCGTTTTTACTGCTGTACCAATGCTGTAAACTGACATTGGGTTTAATTAATACCTGCTGATAAATACTATTTAAAGGCAATTGGGAATGTGAGTATCAGCCCCCCAGATAACTACATGTTTATTTTCTTCATGGAGAGCAATTGTATGTATTGTTGTTTACTATGTGTCGGGTACGCTTAAACTCTTACTGTTTTAAAGGAATACTTAATTACTCATTTTTAACTTGAATACTTATTTTCGTTACAATGTTTAAGGGGCATTTTACAATTTGTGTCTTCATAATTCAAGTCATAGTTTAATTGTGGTGGGTTTTTTTTTATATCTTTTAAATGAAATGCCTGTTGCGCATACATCTTCTCTTGAGAGTTAGTTATTTTAATGTGACAAGGTCTTTTAAAGTGTATTCATAAAATATTTACCATAGAGAGTATTACTGTACTCAAAATGGGTGCTTGTTATAAGTAAGATGATGAAAATGAAAAATTAACTAGTATTGTGAGACATCCCAATTTAAAGGCAACATTTGATTACCCTGAAAGAGCCAGTCAATATGGGCCTGACCTCCAATTCATTACCAACTCAACACCATTATCCAACCCAGCTGGAACTGGGTTTGAGTCTTTCTGTTAAAAGTAGACTTTTTATAGGAGAAGTTTAGCATTTTGATGCATCTCAAACTAGTTATCTACTGTGTACGCAGCAAAATCATTCTCTATGTAGAATATTAGAAGATTAACAATCGCATTTGTGTAGGAGGTTCACCAGCACAAGACTGAATAGTTGTGAATATTTTATCAACCTTTTGCAATTTAGATATTGTTGTGGAACCTCTGTAAGACAGAATTTTAGTATAGGATATGTATTGTATTAGATTATTGTGTCGCTCAGAAATGTGATCAAGAGGACTGGCACACAATCCCCAAACTATCATTTGCATCCAATACATTTAAAGCCAAGTAAAGTTTCAGTCTGAAATATAAATACGCCTGCATATTTGTGATGGGCTGGAAGTCTTTGCAACCGTCCATAAAAAGTCAGATTGCACTAGGGTAAATTTGAAGTATGAGTTTACTTCCTCCTTCCAAATTTCCGGTTAATTTAAGCCCTTGGCAGAGGTAATGAAAATGTTGATGTCTAGCGATCCAGTAAAATGAGGTTTCTAAAGTTCAGGCTTGTGGCATAAAGTTCTGCCAATGTTTGGATCATTAAAATAAGACCCCAACGCACAGTATATTTTTTTATATTTTAATTAAAGACCGGGAATTGTAGTTTTAAACTTTTTTTTTCTTTTTAATGTTAATTTAAGGTGTCTGCTGTTGTCTGTGCAAAACTTAACGTTAAAAGCTATAGCAGATTTGCTGGTAAACACAGATGTACTTTTTTGTGTTTTCGTAAGAGAAACTTACAACATTTACAATAAAGAGAATTGTCTGAAATGTATTTGTGCGCCGAAGTGTGTGTTTGAATGTAGTGATATATGCTTAAAAGAAACCATGTACAGTGTAAACAATGTTGTGAATCGCCATGGGAAGTCTGGAAGGTACTTTTTTTAATCCAATCCATGAATCAACTCAGTATTTCAAAGTCATGTTGAATGTGATATTTATATATATATATTATATATATATATATATATATATATATATATATATATATATATATATATATATATATATATATATATATATATATATTTATTTATTTATTTAAATGACCTACAGTAATTGTGAGGGCTGATAACAAACACACATTAGTATTTACAAATGAGAGTTTGATATCTCAGAGCTGTCATCCACTAATCAGGATGTGTCATTACACACCATCTGACAAAGACAATTATTTTAACACTGCAAAGTAAATATTTGAAAACCAGTAGAGTAACTTGGAACTTCCATTGAGTAAACATGTTGAAAGATAAATCCCCTCAAAAATGCAGACAAGTAAATTAATCTATAATACTAATAAGTATATACATGTCTGTGCTTGTTTATTTTTTCAATGACGACATTTCAACTGATTATTTAGATAATGTGGTAGGGCAGTTTTATATAACAGGATTTTGTGCTGAAAGAGTCCGGCTTTATTTAATTGCACAACCTTACAAGATAAACGCAAAACTAAACCTACTGTAGACTTGTACTTTGATTGGAAGGTTAATATAAAAATAGATTTGTAGTTAAGAAATAACTTTTGTTGAGCGCATCTGCTTCGTCTCAGGGGCTACAAGGAATATTTAAAAGGAAGCAAAGTGGAACCAAAAAAGGATAACTGTTGGGTCTTATAAATTTGAATGAAACACAGAGCTTAAAAGGTTGATAGTGAAGCGATAAGGATGAGTAAATAGGAATGTGTTGTGTATAGTGAGTCATGAAGGGGCTGAACAGATTAAGGGCCATCTTCAAAGCATTTACCACTGCTGACTGCAGTTATCTGAAAAACAAACTGCTAACAGAACTAGGAAGAAAAAATAAAACAACTACAGTACATGCAGGAACTTGGAAATTTTGTAACAACAATGTTTTGGTTTGGAAAAGAAAGAAAATAGCATTCCGAATCATTTTGTAATGGAATATACAGTATGTTAATTGAAATGGGAATAGAGGTTGGTTAGGAATTACCACAGGTTTAATATTTAATGTTGTTGCTAAGGAAAGGACAATTTAGAGCAGTGGTGCACAACTCAGGTCATGCATGGCTGGTGTCCCTCCTGGTTTTTGTTCTAACCATACCCTAAATTAGTTAATTGGACCAGTTAAGCATCTAATAAGGTACAATAAAGTACTTTATGGTGTAGCTGGATTAAAAACCTGCAACACTGGCCCTCCAGGACCGAGTTGTGCACCACTGATCTAGAGTCTGAATGAAAGGGTGTGGAGGACACCATTGTTGTCATACTAGCCATAATAGCTTGTTTAGCTTCATGGCTCTGACTCTTCAGAACTCTCCCAGCTTTGGTGTGTGATGCTCTGTGGCAACGTGGTGAGTGGAGTGGAAATAAATCACATAGACAATTATTTTCAGGTGCAAGGGTGTTTATTGATGGTAATTACAATGTCCAGAGCCTTACGGTAAGCATCTGTAAATATTAAATGATGGAAGTGATATAGCGGCATGTGCCATTTTGTTTTAAATCCCTTGGGTTTGACCCAAAACCAAAAAGTCAAGTCTTTCTTTCACCAACACAAAACACAGACACTATTCCTATGGTGAGTAAATTAAGTGCTTATGGTGAAAAGTTCTCCGTGAAAAGTGAAGTGCTGGTGTCCGGGTTGATGCTAGCTTGTGCTACAGCTCTGGATCGTGTTACTGGTAGTCTAGTTAAGACAGACAACAGTTACAACAAACACAAGACAAACATGGTTTTCAGCAAATAACAGTCTCCTTTTATACCCTTCCTCATGACCCCTTGGTTAACGATCACACCCGCTTCCCCAATCTACGGATTCTACAGCGTTTCCCATCCGGGTCATTGAGTTCGGGTACCGTAGCTCTGCCCCTTTTTAGATGGTCGACTTCCATCTACCCACGTAAAGTGTCAATGCCTTTTAGTCCTGGGTACTCTGTTCCCTTTACCTAGCGCCCTCTCAGGTTGGGAGGGAGATCTAACATCAAGCGTCATTCGATCTCTGTCACATGCTCCCACCATCTCTTGCTTTAAATCAGCTCTCAAGATCCACTTGTTCTCTCTTGCTTTCCATGCTCTTTAAGCCTGATATTCTGTTACTGAGGCAATGTGGCCCAGTGGTTAAAGTCCAGGGCTTGTTACCAGTTCAAATCCCACTCCTGCCACTGCCTGACTTACTATGTGACCCTGAGCAAGTCATCTAACCTCCCTGTGCTCCATCCTGTGGATGAGATGTTAAATCAATGTCCTATTGTAAGTGACTCTGCATATGATGCACAGTTCACAGCTTACCTCTGTAAAGCGCTTTGTGATGGTGGTCCACTATGAAAGGCGCTATATAAAGATATTATTATTATTATTAGCTGTTATGTCTTTGCTACTTCTGATCTTTCACTGTATCTTCTTATGATTCTATATGACACACATCCACTGTGTTTTAGAATTCACATCCTAGCCTTGTATTTAATGTATTATACTTTGTTTTTCACTGTATTTAAGATATTATGTAGTTTTGCATCTTCTAAAGCGTTTTGTGATGGTGGTCCACTATGAAAGGTGCTATATAAAATAAAGCTTGATTGATTAATGCAAAAATGTACACATACTAATATTACAAACACATACTAATATTACAAAATGTAAAACAAAATGATGAAAATGTATTTGGATTTGTTTTCAGATAATTTTTCTTAATTTTACGACCACAGCATTTAGAACACTTGTGCTGGCTAAACTTAAATGATTTTCTGTTATGTGATTAAAACATTTGTTGGTGTACTATGTGAGCATTTTCAGGTATATGTTTACCACCTCTCTTTTTATTCAACCAGCTCCTGTATTAGAAGTAGCCGACAATAGACAATAATAAACATATAACCCAATGACTTACCTGTCTGAAATAGTTTGCTACTGAAGTCTCACCCACAGTCTGTTTTTGCACAATAACACAGTCTTGAGAGAAGACAGCACAAGAATTACCTGGATTGTACATTAATTATAACACCCAAAGCTTCATCTGGTCTGTTTATGACAGTTCAGTCACGTCGCAGTGAATTCTGGTCCTTGTAGTCCTGCATCACTAAAAGGAATGTTAAAAAAACAAAAACAAATGGTCCAAAACGGTCACAGTGAACCTGTGGTCACCCTCTTCTAACATCCTTCTCACGTTACCAGGCCTGCAGAGGAGGAGAACATGATTCATGCATTGAGACAGACTCAGCAAAACAGGAATCAGCTGAAATCAATGAAACGCCAGAAGCTGACTTCTTGTGTGCACATTCCACATCTCCAGGTAGATATATACAGTATAATGTTGAGGAAATCACTTAGTTACAAGTCACTTTAAAAAAATATATATATATATATATATATATATATATATATATATATATATATATGTGTATATATATATATATATATATATATATATATATATATATATATATATATATATAATGAATACAAACTTTTAATATACTTGAATAGTTATTTCTCAGACAGTTTACATTTTACAAAGATATATTTTTTTCTGTGCTGCTGAAGCTCTTTCTGATGCATTAGCCGTAGTCCTTTTTTCTAAACGTAACCAAAAGTAACTATTTTTTTCACGCAAAATGTAATCCGTTACCAAACTTAGTTACCTGTCTGAAATAGGAACCGTTAGTTACAAGCTACTGAAAAATTGTATCAGATTACAGTAATGTTATCTGATACCAGCCTCAGTAGGCAGTGTGGTCCAGTGGTTAAAGAACCAGACTTGTAAAAAGGAGGTCCTGGTTCATTTATGCCTGCCGCCCCGAAAAATAGGAACATGGTTAATTTCAGACACCGTCTGTTTTACGATAGAGAGCCAGTGTGAAAGCCTCCATAAGATGTACAGTATTCTAAAAAAACAATGTTATGCTGGATGCTGACGCTTGGTGTGAAAGGACCTTAAGAGTAATCACAGAATGGTCAACACAAAAACATCAGACCTACAACAAGAAGTCAGCACCAAGCCTGAACTAAGGCCCTGTCCACACTGTATAACCGATCTCAAGAACCGTACTCAAAAACATTTTAATTAATCCAGCTCAAAACATCAACACTAAAGTACCTTTCATGTTTAGTCGGGCTTAATGAATACACTCTCTATTAGAACAGTTCAGTTACAGTTCCTAGCAGTTCAATGGACTGTCCCACCATGCACTGTATTTTATGTTTACAACCTGGCAAATACAGAGTCTAGACCCACTGAAGACATACCGCTTCTTAGCATGAACGTTATGGCTTTGTTTCTTAAAAACACAAGGTATATTTTATCATAATTTGTGCATTTTCGTTTTTAACTCTGAAGTTCTCCTTGACCAATTTCATCGCTCTAGATTTCAACATGCCTTGATTTTGACATCTGATCATGTCACTGAATGATCCACCATTTTACAACAAGCCTCAGAAATTTTATATGGTACAGCAGTATTGATAGTCATTCTCAAGTCTTTCAGGTGCCTGTTTTGAGTGCTGTATTTGCAATGGCTACAAAACCAAAACATTCTGGGATATTTGAGGATATACAAAAAATGCAGTTTGGTATTACAGTGTCCACACTTCTGATAAACCGCACTACCTGATGTGATCTAATTAGAACTGGACTCGAGATTACCTCCTGGGGTGGTATGAAGTATGATATTAAACACTGTGTAGTGTGGACGCAAACCATATTTAGCACTTTTATGCTGGTTTAAAGGCAACTACAGTAATCTGTTGTGTATCCACCCATGAAATCCGCCATAATCATTTATCTGCCATGATCAAGCTCTTCAGCACAGTGTGTGTGCATGTGTGAGTGAGAGACAGAACCAGAACCAGGGTTGGATACCGAAGAGTGAGTAAGCAAGTCGAAACCGGAGACAGCCACGTGAGTTTAGGAAGATACAGGGTATTAATGTTCAGACTTTGTAGTTCCCACCAAAGTTTTCGTACACAGGCCCTAAATATCAAAGCTTTTATAACCGCCAGGGGAGGGCTTTTGTGGTGAGGGTTTAACTTTTCAACAGTTTTTCACGTTCCGAGCAAAAATAAAAAAAAATGTCCAGGAAGGATGAGAACAGTCCCAAAACCCCAGTTCAACAGTATGAGGAATGTTATGCAAATGAAGTTGGTACCTAATTAACATACCCCCAGTGCAAAAATCTAAAGGGTTGATGTGGCTGGAATCAATATTTTATGTCTAAAGTGGTTCTGCCTGTTTTAAAGAGTCCTAATGGAGATGGGAACCAATTTCAAACATTGAATGCAGAATGCTATGACAGTGTATTTATGTGATGAAGTTAAAGAGGATTTAGGGTCAAGCACCCTGAGGGCTCATGTATTGCCAGTATCACTCACAGCCGTGTCATTCTTTGCCGCGGTTGTTTGTATTGTGATGACACGGGGTCTCCGTTCCTTTTATTTTAAGCAAAATAAATGGACAGACTCAGGGATTGCAGGTGCAAACGGAATATCCGCCTTTTAATTTTCTGTGGTACACTTGGTATCTATGGGCTAAGACCACACCAAAACAATAATCCCCCTATTCTCTGGCTATCCAGTTCCCTCTCTCTCTCAGACCCCTGTCAGTTCTTGGTCTTGCAGCTTTTAGGTTGCTATTCACGATCACTGTCACTTTCTCTTACTTTCCTTCACCACTCTCTCTCTCTCACAACTCGTGCTAAAACTGACGTCCCTCCTGCTCTTATACGCGCAATATGGGGGGGGATACCCCCCCCCGTCCCCCAAGGGCATGGGTCCCCCACCCCAACCTGACTCTCTCCTCCAATCACTGGGGGGGGGGGGGGGGCAGGAACATCACTATCCCTGACCCCCCACCCCCCCACCCCCCTTGAGGCGCAGTGCCTTAAGCATTATCCCCAGAAGCTACAGTATGATATTCTATTATATTATCCCCAGGAAGCTTATACAAACATGTGTATTTTTCATAAAGTGCAATGTGTTACATCATTTTCATAAAGTGCAGCTGGGTATGGAGGATATTTTATGCTAAAAGGAAAAGATAAAGAAATATGTCTATATATTTATTTATGTATTTATTAATTTTTCATTTTGGCATGTCTGCCAGAACCAGGTACATGAAACTATAATTAATACAGAAGATACAATCAAAATTAGGCTACATTAAAATGACCTCTCTAAGTTTCTCTGTCCTGATGCCCTTGCTTTACTATTATGTTCTATTAAATGTATCATCTCTTGTTTCTCTGTATTTCCTAAAACACACGTCTGTTGTGTTTTTCTCCACCTTTACTACCTTTCAATCCCACCTGTCCATTGATCAAATCCTGAAATTACGTAACAACTGTTATTTGCATCATTAACATATAAGTTTCTCATTTATATACTGAATAGTTATTCTGCCACCTTTATATAAATTGCACCCATTCCACCTGTCGGAAAGCAGCAGCAAAGTGTTTCAATTTATGATGGAAACAACGTTCGGGTTAAAACAGAAGGAAACAGTGAGTTTCGGACTGTCAGAAGACACTTTTGATAGTTAGGACCACTGAGTTGTACGAACTCTGTGCGCTGCCATTGCTGGTAGTGTCTCGTGAGCTGTTCAATGTGCTGATATGTAAATAAATCCTGTTCACCTGTGGTGCGTATCAAATTCAACCCCCGTCTCAATCTCCTAACTGTCACTCAGGAGCGAATGCACACACTCACATGGCTGTGGAAGGCCATCCGTGTCAAAAACGTAAAAACTTAATACACGTTCTCTTTCACTTTAGCATGTGTGGTAATTGTAATTGTTATGCATATTAATTTGGCCAATCAGATCGCTGAAAAAGAAAGGAGAACCAATTAACTATAAAGAAAATAGTATGTGTAATAAATTATCCAGTTAAAAGTGGCTTTACATCAGCCATTCCTGCCTAATTTGTGGCGGTATATGGACTTGCCATTGGGTAAAGTCCAGTGAAAGATGAACAGACCCGGACCCTCCGAGGCGAGCATCAGCCAGTGACTTCAGAGCCATAGAAATAGCTTTAACAAGTGTTAAAAGATCTGACATTGAATCTAATATCATCTATAGTAACTCAATATTTTAGTGTAAAATTGAAATAAACATAATTCGAAAAAAAACAAAAAAAAAAAACAACAATTGAGTACATTGTTAATACAAACTGAACCGGGTCACGGGTCACATTGTCTGTCTCAAGAAGTAAGCAGCACTCAGCAAATCTACATTTGCACTGTAGAAGAAAATATATTGACGCCGTGATTTGCAATTGTCCTTATTCTTGATTTTTTTAAAGCGTATTTCACGTCTGAAATTGAACAAATGTTATCCCGATGGTGATTGGCTACTCTTGTAATTACTCTACATGATTGTAAAATGACCAGCCCCTACGTAGGTACTACTGTAAAATAACCAGCCCCTACTTAGAAAATAGGTAGTTAATTTACATTTATTTAGAACACATAGTTTTTTTTATGTATTTTGATTGGTCCAAATCAATACATGTGCTAATTATTTTAACGTGTACTAAATAACGTATTTCTGACCTGGATGGTCTTCCATACACGCCAGACGGCTACCCTGTCAAAAGCATTAATAATACCCTGTATGTTTCTAAACAGAGGATTTAGGGGAGCTCCCTAATAAAAGCTGAATCTCAGTTGTGTGAATATAGTAATTGTTAAAGCTGTGTTTAATGGTATTTAAAGGATACCCGACAGACTACTGTAATAGAATACTGTTTAAAGGCATAGTGTGGACAGGGCCTTAATCTGCAAACTTCTCATCAGCCAAGATCTCTAATATTTAGACAAGAGCTGAGAAACCCAGTTTATTCTGTTGATTTCCCTGATTGTAGGAGTAAACAACAATATCTGGAATACAAAGAGAAATATCAACAGCTGTTTTCAAAAGGTTCTGTCGTATGCAAATAAATGAAATACTGTCTCTTCAGGGTGTTACATGAGCCAGTGGCTCACAGTGGGTAGCATGTAGTATAGTCTTGTTTGGAAGCACTCCAAAACTTCAACAGCAGTCATTAACAAAAAATGTATATAGACCTTTTATGATGTGTAATCTAAAAGCAATTGACAGTAAAACAGGTTTGTTGTTTTCGTTGTATACATTAAAACAATAACAAGTCCTTTAAAAAAGCTTATTAACAACATACTGTAGATGGCATTTAAAAGTGGATGTGGTAAAATCATCTACTCCCAGAGCATGCCAGTGTGAAAGGGACTATAGAGTCCTGTGCAGGTCTTTGACCCGACTGTCATATATTTAGCAGATAATCAGTTCAGCATACTTCAAGTTATAATTACTACAGTAGCTGTTTAAGTGGAATTTGCTGCCCTCTGCTGGGTATGTTTGCATTTGAAATATACATCTGTCCATTTCATTACTTAGTGTATGTTAAAACTGAGAATACCAAGCCTATCAGCTCCCTACCCTGTTATAGTGCTCCTTCAATAGTTCATCATTTGCTCTTTCTTTACTGTTAGGCCACATTGATAGTAAATTACTATATTTTTCTATAAAAGGGCCCTTCACTAATTCACTGTTTTTAACATTTCAAATTATTTTGACAAGATATTATTATTATTATTATTATTATTATTATTATTATGTAAGTACCAGTGGTTCCCAAAACCCAAGTACAGTGCTCCCACATTTAACTATTTATGATATATTTCACACATATTCATATTGCAGTATGAGTCCTAATGGTGAATACAGTGCTCTAAAAGTAAAAAGTAAAACAAAATGTGTTGCTGACAGTATTGATCTGAGTCTGCTTTACCCTGCTACATTACACTTCAATGAACATGATACATATACACTCTGAATTTTCATGCTCTCATTGATATTTATCAAGTTTATCAGTGAGTGCCAAAAATTATGTTTATTTACAGAATGTCGATGTCTGTTTCATGAGCGTTCAAAGTACAACAAACTGCAAAATGGAGAAAAGTTGTTTTAGGCAGAAAAATGTGTCCACGCTGATAAGAGCTGAGTTTAAGTGCAAATTGATAATCCATGGAGAACAGAAAGCTAACATTGAAGGCTTTCCTTGTTATCTACATTCTCAAGATATTGTATTACCATGATAATGTTCTGGGACAGAAATGCACTAAGGCTGATTATACTCAGCAAAAAACTATGGTGTCTTCAGTAATAATGCTTAGGAAAAGTTAAGGATGAGAGGAGGCCAGCAATGCCTGTCCAGTCTCATATCCTATGTCTGTCTCCACTCAATATCCTGTGGTCATGGTCTGCGTGGTGCTGTTAAAATAATACAAATCATACATACCAACTCCTTCTTTCAACCTGTCTTCATAACTCATTCCTTTCAGCCCTTGGATTTTTATTGTTGCTTTTCGATTGACTCTGTCCAAAGCCACAGTGTCCTTTTTGTAACGCAGGAACTAAAACTGAATGCAGTATTCTTTAAGTGGAGTCTCATCTATTCATTCCAGAACCTCACCTTTGATTTTCACTCTACACTTTTATACTAGTTAATCAAATGTTCTGTTTGCCTTTTAAATAACCTTCACATATGATTTCTGACACCGGACAGATGCCAAGGTCTCATAGCAGGCCTGATCTAGATCAATAACAATCTAGGTCAGCTTGTTAATTTGTTAGGAATAACACAAATTACAAGCAATTAAGCAGTAATATTTTTTAATACAAAAACCCCTACACTTAAATTTTAACTGACCTTCAAGCTATTGCAAATGATACAAATTGTATTCTATTGAGAGGCACAAGCTATCCTAATACTTGAAAAGAGCAGTGTCATATAGGTTTTAACACAATTATAGTACAGGTTTATAAAACAATGGGAACAAATGAATATGACTTTCACTAGAATATAAAATGAACAACATCTGGAGGAATTTGTTTTATTTCACCAGTAAGGTTTATTTCAACAGTACAGATATACAGATGTACAACTGTATTTTCAAAGAAACCAAACAAAACTTCACTATTTAAAAAAATACAGAAAGCAGTGCAAATTCAAATTAATGTAGAAACAGTTGTGAAATGCATTTAGTTTACACGAGGGCTCCTTCCAGAAGATTCAGAAGAAGGAGACTTTGCCACTGCTTTTTACTTAGTTCAATCCACTAACTGTTTTTATTTGCACAATCAGAATACAGTATTCAAACAAGTTTCATATTTCTATAACTTGTCAGGATACTGTCTTTGTAAAAGTAACCTTCATTTCCCCAACCAGGAATGCTAATTAATTTTAAATACCTGTTTTTAAACATAGTCCACAATAGAAATTAACAGATGCAAAACTGTAAATTGGATTCACAACTGAAGTCTGGACAAACAGTTATTGAAGAACTATATTTGGTTAGTGTAATTTATGCAATAGAAAAGCAAAATTAATTATCTTTCAATCAAACAGAATGGCGGGGAAACATCATGACTGTCAGGAAATCTTACCCAAAATGCTAACTCAGATGATGTACCTACGCTTCAAACCAAGGTGAAGGGGTGTGATTAAAGAGTTATAGTGAATGTAATGCAGAGCAAATGGAACTGAATATTCATAATTCATCTGAAGGTTCTTAGATAAAACACTGACTGATATCAACAATGTTTTATATGTGACTAATAATGCAAATAAATAGCGTGCAGAGAATGCCCCTGGTTGATTTATAATGAAACACTGCAAAGCATTTTCAAATGGGAAATTAAATCCCTTGTAGTGCAAGACATGATGTCATAAAGGTTTCTCTCATGGTTTAGCTGGGTAAGTTCAAGAAGTTTAAAAAACAAGTCAGCAAAATAACACATTTGGCAATTTGTTGAAAGTGATTATGCTGGAAATTATTATATGTATATTATGATTCGAAATGTTCTTCAGCAGGGAATGTTAAAATATTTGTATCCTAACGCTGTCAACATTCCTAATGGAAAAGGCTCCGTTTTCATAAATTGGTGGCTCTTAAACTGGTTTATTTGGGACCCCGTTTAAAAAGATGACCCCCTATGCAAAGAAATCAAAAGGGATTTTGACTGCACTTAGAACAAGGCAGAAACGTGGCACATGAAATGCAAGGTTACAGTGTTACGTGCTTTTCAATTGCTTTCTCACATTGCCAGACAGTCATGATTCCACAACAGATCTTTTTCAAACATAAACAAAACCATCAGTCTGAAAGCAGTGCAAACTCAAATAGTTTAAAAAAAGTGTTGTGAAATGCAGGTATTTTACATGAGGGCCCCTTGTAGGAGATATAGAACAAGGTGACTTTCACTAACTTATTTTTACAGTATTCAAACAAGTTTAATTTTTAACTTGTCTGAATACTGTCTCTATAAAAGTAACATATAGTTCCCACCCAGCAAGAGGCATTAATTTTACAAATAGTAAACAATAAAAAAAAACAATGATGCGAAACTGCTCAACTACACTTCTCAATTGGATTCGGAAATGAAGATATAATCCCCTTAGGGCATGGGTCCACAAATGTGAACAATGATATATTAAATATGTAAAATTACTCAGTAATTAGTTATGTTGAAAAGTACTTCAAAATAATGAGGTTATTGGCACGTGTGTGTGTGTGTGTGTATATATATATATATATATATATATATAGTAAAAGAGCCTCACACTCTCATGGTTCGTTGCCCCTTTAAAAACAGACCCAGGAAACCAGAAATGGATTTTTAAAGCGCTTACGCGCACTTTTAATAAACACAAACCAAATAAAACAGAACACAAACAAAAACCTAACTCCGTTTTGGAGCGCTGACTATACACCAACAGGTCCCTGACTAACACGCAGGACGGCTAAGACATTTACCTGCCACAAACAAAATACCGTAACTCACTCTTGACAGCCTGGAAACAGCACACCTTCTGCTTCCCACCTCTCAGCAGCCCTGAATACACTAACTGCATTCTTTAAATACCCTTCACCTGGCTCTAATTTGCAATTACCACCAGGTGCAGGGGATTAACTAAATCATTAAACAATAAAACCAATTAGAACCATTAGCCCATTCACCTAAATGTGCATTCTCACATGTTTTTAGCAGAGAAGGATTTTAACCCCCTCCCTGCTATCTTACAATATATATATATATATATATATATATATATATATATATATATATCCTGTATAATATAATTGGGCTTGCAGGGAATCAATTCTAAAATGTTGTGGCAAACAACACTTTATGTTTATGTTTAACATAGTTCTGTATCTGGGTGGTTATAAACATAGGTCACTTTAGAATGGCATAGCAGCAAAAAGGCTGTTCAGAGTCAGACTACCACAGGGTAAGATGGTAAGAGTAACCGCATCAGTGGCCACAGGGAGGACTACAATCCTGAGCATGCGGTGTGCTGGTGGTGACCTTGATGGCCATACATTATGTGCCACTGTGGCAAAGTAGTTGATTGTGTAAAGGTGCAGGAGTGATGCAGTGCGCAATAAACAAACAAGGAGATTGTAATCCAGTTGGAAAGGTATTTTATTGTATCCAGGTCTGGTGACCAAATAATAAGACCCTGGCAATACACAACAATGTGTACTGTGTGGCGTAAATAACAACAAGTTGCAATCCCAAATAATAACACAAATATCTGCCCCACAATAACACTAACACGGTCACCAGTCCTGGGTGTGTGCAGCGGTGCTCATGGTGGGTGATACAGTTTATTTAGTGACAATCGTGCAGTGCTGTTCCGGGTTAGTGCTGGCCTTTGGCGACAGCTCCGGAATTGTGTTTACCATCTAGTAATACATAACAAGACAATTACAGACAAACAAAACAAAACAATTACGAACGTCTCTTTATGATTTCTCACAGGGTCTCTCACACAGCCCTTACGGTTCAATAGTTTTTAAACCAAGCGAAGGAACAGATACATCACTTCGACCCCTATTTATACCATCACTCATGACCCCTTGGTAAACAATTACAGCCGCTCCTGTAAACCATGGCTGCCACATTATTTACCTTCTGGGCCAATGCGTTAGTGTACCGAAGCTCTGCCTTTTTTCTACATGGCCGACTTCCTTTTAACCCTTGGAATGAAGTGTCGGGTCAGGTAGTCCAGAGTATTCTGTTCCCGTTACTTAGTGCCTCACAAGTCGGGAGAGAGATTTACCACCAAGAATCATTGTCTTTCTGTCACAGCCACATACAGGTTTTACTTCTTGTTGCCCTTAACTTATTGTATTCTGTACTCGTAAGATCAATGCACTTGCCGTTTCATAATTACTCGAATAGTAAGTTTCATAATTACTCGAAAAGCACCTGCAATACCGTTGCCATAAATGCAACTACATTTACATTGTAACTATAGCTAAAGTAACACTGTGTTATTATTAAGAATATAACATGTTATATTATTATCCTGCATCATGGCACAAACAGGGGTGTAGTGCTATATTTAGAAGTGAGGGGGCGTTATTATCTGTCATCTTTGTTTCCCCATACACTCAACAGAACCACAGTTTATCAATCTACAGTAGTTACACAACTTGAACTTGTCTCAACGGTGAATGTATAATGGGTTTTATCTCTAACTTTAGCTATATTAAGAAATGCACAGTAATATCACACGGTTTGAGTGGGGGACTACAAAGCAAGATAACATCACTTAATTTATACAATTATACATTGAAATTATTATTATTATTATTATTATTATTATTATTATTATTATTATTATTATTATTATTATTATGGGGTAAAGCAACAAAGTTGCTGGAACCCTACTGTTATTGTTAAGATTATTATTATTTTTCTTTCCGACAACAAAACCTTAAAAGTTGCACAAAATGAAAACAGTTGCACAAAAACTCTTGAAATTTCAGAGTTGTAGACACCAATGGGAACTAATATCCACAGCTGAATGAACGCGATTGGTCAAATGGTTTGGCAGCCATACTGGATTTTACGACACATTTTGGACAATTTACAAACATTTGCTTGTCAGAAACCACTCTGAAACTGGGTATACATGGTTAGCGATTGTCCAAGATGCACGGTACGCGAAATGAAGCTGATTGGTTCAGTGGTATGACGGCCATGTTGGATAACCTAATTAACCTAATTAACCTAATTAGCAAATCTTGGCATACTTTAAAGTTTGCCCAAATGAAGTTGCTACAGTAAAAAACATGGCTGCTGTGGGCCAATCAAACTTCAGCATTGCTCTAGTTGCACATATTGCGCATAAAATGAACATTGTTAAACAAAAACTCTTGGAGACCTATGGGAATTAATGTGTGCTCTATTAAAAAAAAACACCTTGATATTGCCATTGACCTTTGACCTCTCCTTAAGGTTACAGAGTGTAGACAGGGTCATGGTTACTATGGAACACAGATTGACTGCAGATGGTGCAAAATGCAGCAGCAAGGGTTTTTACCGGTACCAAGCGGGCAGACCACGTTACTTCCTATCCAGTCCTGTGTTTCCTTTAAAATATTGCTGTTGACCTACAAGGCTTTGCACGGTCAGGGTCCTAGTTATATAATGGACCCTTTAGCCCTTACATCCCTGGGAGGCAGCTTAGATCCTCTACCTCTGGATTGTTAAAATGCATGGTTCCAAAACGTATTACCCTCGAAGGGTGTAGTTTTAGCCGTGTTGCTCCATTTCTTTGGAACTTACCACCAACCTTTATTACAGAATCCACATCAGTAACCAAATTTTAAAAATCTCTTAAGACGCACTTATTTTCCACTGCAGTCTGCAATGTTTTTTTTTTTTTTTTTTTTATAATATATTGTACTTTTATGATTGATTTTATTTTTATATTTATCTATTTTATTGCATTTTATTTATGTATTTATAGATTTTGCTTTGAGACACCTTAGAGTGAAAGGCGCTATAATAATTTAGTTGTTGTTCTTCTTCTTATTATTATTATTGTAGGAACCCATATTTGTGTTATTCAAAAATAACCTTGATTGTGACCTGGTTCCTATGAAACACAGATAGGGACTCATATATTTATCCAAAAAGGTCCTTGACTGTGATCTTTTACCTCTCCTTAAGGTCAAACGCAAAACTGGCTTATAACTACTTAGAGCTAGGGCCATGGTGACCATGGAACACATAAAGGAAACCATATGGACACTATCCAAAAATGACATAAACATTGACCTTTGAAGTTTGTTAAAAGTAAAGTTGCTGCATCAAAAAATATGGAGGCCACGAGCAAATCAAATTTCAGCATATATTGTACTATTAATCTCTGGTAGAATACAGTAGTCTTCAAAGTTCAAAGATTAGTAGAGGCCAATGGGGTACTATGCCACAGGGGAAATACGGTCATAGGTCATGGTCCGGCTATTATTATTATTAATATTATTATTATTACCCCCCCCCCCAGGATTTATAATGGTTTGGTCCAGACTCAGCTTGTGTCACTGTCCTCCCATTGCAGCTGCTTATGAGAGCGAATGAGACTGACGTTTTGAAACAGAAGTGCATCCGTTTCCAAAAAAAAAAAAGATTTGTGTAAGGCCACAGGTACCCTTTATTTGTTTGTTGCGATTGAGTTTTATCTTTTAAATATACGTTTTTTTATCTACCTGATTTTTTTATATATGGGTCTAAAAATTATCTCTCATGGGTTTCTTACGGCTATTGTATTATTTGCTTATTTGTATGGGTTTATATATATATATATATATATATATATATATATATATATATATATATATATATATATATATATATATATGATCAAAACAGTTAAATATTCTACACGTGAAATACGGAAGCGGAGCTCTCTCTGCCCAAGAAGTGAAGGGTAGGAGCACCCTGCAGACCCCGCAACACTACACCCCCGCACTAAGAAATGAAAATGCATCGCTGTAATATAAAGTAAACCTTGTTGAATCAGTGGCCAATAAATAACAAGATATTTTGGCTATTAACTCGGAAAAGTTATTAAAATAGTTCAATATGCACTGTACGTGCTGATTATAAAGTACAAGCAGCAGTCACATAAAAACAGCCGTGGGTTCAGTTTTTACAAACACCGCTGCTGCTGTGTCAAACAGCAGGGTTGCTGATTAAATAATTACCTTTGCTTTCCTGCAACAACGAACCTGTCTGCCCCTCTCTTTAGCGTTGTGAACATACTATTACAGTGGTGGTAGTGGAGGGAAGTGAAAATGAAATTGCTTTTCCGAGAAATGATGAAAGCAGATGTGTGGACCAATAGGATATTATATCAGACTTCTGTACTCTCAGATCTCTTGCACAACGCCCTCTAAAGGCTCAGGCTAACGCGAACCCAACAAAACAGGAGGGGATTTCCAGGCAATAACTATTTCCTTTACTTGTTTTGCTTTCGATCTGTACTCTGGGCACAAACAAATTAAGTTTTAGTTTTGTTACTGAACACCAGAAACTTATTTCTTTTTTCAACGAAAAAATTTAAACAGTTGCATATATCGACTAACCTCAGAAATGTATTCTCTTTTATGTAAGTAATAATAGTAACTGAAGATTATTCTGAATGTTTAAAAAAAAAAAAAAAATATATATATATATATATATATATATATATATATATATATATATATATATATATATATATAAACAGGAAGTACTGTGGCAAAATCTTAGATACTAAGGGTTTGGATCTTGGGAAGCTGTAGTGGGAGTGAAGCTTAATTTCACTTTTGGATTGTGCCTAAATTGTACTCGTACTATACTTGCGTACTACGACTGTTGTTTCTTTAAAAAAGGAAGGGTTGTTTGTTTACAGTGCAAAAAAACAATGCTTATATGAAGGGAATGACAGTGTGCTTTTCTATAATTATCATGTCAACATATTATTAACATGCATTTTCAGAGTGTATTGTTGTATTATTGTTATTTTCCTTCAAAGCTTGGGGTAAGTCATACTTGGGTGGTGGTATACAGAGAGTATTTTACCTTTTTCTAGGTGTGTTTTTAAACTCTTTTTTTTTTTTACTCTGGTTCGTGTCTGAAGAAATGATTCAATTTGTGTCATTTAATTTCAATCACCAAGGAAAATCATACCATGAACAAATTATCAAACCGCAAACCTTTATTTTTTTCTTCGCCCAAGTTATTTCTTCACCTCTTAATAATCTGACCGTGTAAACATTACATTTAAAACGATTAAGCCAATTATTTGGACAAATAAAATATTGCTTTCAAATGCAGGTTTAGCTTCTGTCAGGATTTAAAACGTTAAAATGCGTTGTTGTTTACATGTTATCCAAATACTTTTTTTTGTAATTTTGTAATACGGATTTTGAACCTTCGCTGCCTCTGTTTTCTTTTTCTCTTGCACCGCGGTTCAGTACATGTTTAGCACAAGCCTGGTGATAAGACATTACATTAGTGACAGCGATCGCAGCCAGCTACAGCCCTCCCCTGAAGAGTGACCAGTCAACAACATAATCTAGAATAAGGACAGAAGTCCAGTGTACTTGGTGCACATGTTGACAAATTTGTAGCACCCGTCCGTGAGGTGAACTTTGTGCTGCTGCTAAGTCGTGCCAGAAATACAAAGTAGCAATGTACAAGTAGACGCCTTCAGGTTAAGGTATCACAGCTCAACAAAAAGTTCATTTTTAGTGGTATTTTTTTTCTTTTTTCTTCTTTTACATTATAATCCTTTACATTTTTAAACTGGCCTTTTTACCACACATACAGAACATGTATATTTTTGATGTTTATAATATTCCAATATTCCAAATATATACAATAATGTGAAAAAATAATGTATGCTTTTAGTCTGTTTCTTAATATGTAACTTGCACACACCTGTAGGCTAAGTGGATTTTACTGTATACTTATGACCAGAGCTCCAGGTAAGGTTTTGAGTCATTAATTTACTCTCCAGTTTATAAACACCATGGGCCTCATTTAGGAAAGGGCACTAAACATTATGGTTCTCCATAATTGCAATTAGTGTGCATGTTCTTGATTGTGGTATTTACTATTGCAATTTTATTCATTATTGCTTGAAATAGTGGGCATATAATGGCATACACTGATTTTATTGTGCCACACTATGGCAATCAGAATGAATATGTGATTTGTATGGTAATGCATGATAATATATTTAATTAATAATGTTAACTGAATTAACTGAATAATGTGATGAGCTTCATTCACACTGTATTTACTAAAGGGTGGCTTAACACTATTTAAACCTAGTTTTCTGGGCTGAAATCTATCTGGCATTGAGGCATGTGGCAGGGTGCCCCACCCCTGTGTGTAGTTTGTGTTACAGGTCTGTTATATGTAGGTGGTGCACAGAGTGTGGGTTTTGTAGCACAGGTGAAGTAAAGTGTATAATTGTAGTTAGACATGGGGATTGCACAATCACTGCATGTGCAGATTGAAGTGGGTACTAGGATGAAAGCACAAGGAGCACAATTAGATCACGTGCAGATGTACTGAGATTCCAATTCAGTGATTGATTAGCAATTGAGTCTTGGTACAGCTGCATAAAAAGAATGTTTACTCACTCGGGGTTGTGTGTTCAAGGCAAAAGAATGTGAAAGAGCAAGAGAGGAGAATAATAATAAATATGAATAACAATTGCAGTTGGGAGTGGAACCAGCATGATCCTTGTTTGTTCATCCGGTGTTTGTTAGTGTCTGTTCGTTTGTTTGTCTGTTTTGGGCTACTGTGCCGTTCTGTTTTTGTCTTGTTAAGCCTTTTTGTGAAGGTAAAACTGCAGGGAACCACAGCAGCGACACCCACAGCAGCAACAACAGCCACAGCTGCCCAGGGCACCTTCCCATTCTATGTGGTAAACAACTGGTGCACTGGCTATGGTGAGTTCAGGCACACAGTGGCCATCTACCCTTCCCAGTATGAGGAAGAGGAGTGGACTCCCTGAATGAACCAGGACCAGGCACCCTGAAGAACCCAGGAAGAGGAGCCCCCGCAGCAGAAGCCGGTAGAAGTGGTTCACAGGTGCTATGCCTGTGCTGAACCCGGGCATTCCATCATGTACAGCCCCTTGTATCCCCCCTTTCAGCCACCGCAGTTGTGCTCCGTCTGTGGTGTCCGCCAGGAGGGGGAGAAGAAATCAAGAGTGGGAGAAGCCCCACTGTCTCCACCGCCAGAGGGAGACTACCTGCAGCTCCCACCTCCACTACCAGAGAGAAGTCATGGGCCGGTCTAAAATCTGATTGAGGGAGATCGCCCATGGAGTGAAGAAGAATTGCCCAGGGATGCCAAAGGAGATGGACTGTGGTATCTTCTCCGCCACGAGGGAGACAATTGGCCAGACTTGAGTCCGACTGAGGGAGACGGCGGGTTGTGTCCACCTCCACCGCCAGATGGAGACTACCTGCAGCTCCCACCTCCATAGGCGGCGCATATAAGAGGCTTGGGGAGGCTTAGCCTCCACAGAAAAAATTGCCCAAACCATCACAGAAATTGTTCTGACCAACACAAAACATATTTGTTAGAGAAGATCATTTTTAGTTATTTTTTTTCCTGCAAGCGCACAAAGCAGGTCTAATAAACATATTTCTCGTTTTCCTACTGCGTAACCACCAGACCACTAGGGCAGCTGGGATATCAAAAACAACATTGTAGTACAGATACAGGATTTTGTTGCGTTTCAGTGTCATTGGAGGAGACAATACTTGGCTGGTTTAACATCCATTCTTCCCGCCGATCTGAGCCCCATATAGATAGTTGAAGGTTTACATTAAGAGTGCAGTTTTTTTTTTTTTTTGCAAATATACCTTATGAAATACGTTGAATGCCCCTTGATTTATAAGTACGATAGTAAGTGCGTGTTTAGAAGCTTGATAGGCAGTATTAATAATTGATTTAAATTGGTGTAGGTACTGTAGGATTGCAGAGCAGGTTAACGGATTTAAAGATTTTAAAAAACAGTGCAGCTTGTTATCCTTACTGTTTTTCTAATTTGCTTAAATAGGCTTAACATGTTTTAAAGTACAAGCTAGTGCTATGTTAAACTTCATTTATTTGGCCGTCTGATGTTGGTGGGGGAAAAAAAAAACACAATGTTAAATATATATGTAGCATCCCTGCGTGGTTTTGAGGTCTGTTTTGTGTTATAAATTATTATACAAGTACAAGTTCTCAAAAAGACGCAGGAGAATGAATCTGGTTTACAGCTTTTAATTGTGTCTGTCGGTCCGACTTTTTCAAACTCAACACAATGAATGAAACTTACTATTCAGACTCACTAGTAACAGAGTAATAAAAAAAGTCATCTATCTATCTATCTATCTATCTATCTATCTATCTATCTATCTATCTATCTATCTATCTATCTATCTATCTATCTATCTGTATATATATGGGTCCTCACTTAACAGAAAAATAAACTTGCCTTACCTTAAATGTATAATACAACAAAGAATTTGAATAATGTGTTGTCTTTTGTTGACTACATCTGGTTGCACTTTTTTATGTTCTACATTTTCTTTTTCATGACTGTTTTTTATTGTGGTAAATTACCCTGCTCGTTTAGGCACTCTGCGATTTGACTGGGGAAAGATAACTTAGATTTATTGGAGTTCACAAAAAAAAAAAAACCTAACCTTTTCACTTCCTTTTTAGCTTAATTATTGAGCTTACTGCTTCATTTAAATTGCTTTCTTTATGTTAAGTTTTCAGGGCATTTTGTTAATGCAAGTCTATTTTTGTTTCTGTTCATTTTTTCTCACACACATTTGGTCACCATTATAACTGTTGCATGAAACTGGAGTGTAATAATCCAGCACCTCTGCACTTAAGCATATGTATAGCTGTTACGTACTATATCACCTTACAGTACAATAATATGACAAAAAATGGACTGGATGATAATACCCCAAAATAATCTTAATATTTTTAATAAAGTAACCGGTGCAAATATAGTATTAGGCAGTGGATTGCGCCGATCGCTGGCTTATTTTGAAAACCCTGCATTCATTGTCACTATTTTTTATTTGAAATAGTGACAATGAATGCTGAAACCCGCCGCTTCAACTCTCTGACTGGTTAAATGTTGTGTCAAGATGTAACACAGCTGTCATGTGGTTCCAAGATTTATTTTTTTCACCCAGCAACACGTAATTGGTCAGCTAGAAGCGCAATCAGTTCTTATTATTAAAGGCACAGTAGCATCTGCAAGACGGACAGATTGGATTTTTTCAGCCGGGCGGCGACAGCCATTTCGACCGACTGTCCGCACATCTGAAAAGGCCTGGGGAGAACCCTGATATACATCTTGCTGTACATCGTTGGTTCAATAAATGCAGGTGGAATAGCCTCTGCAAATGAAAGACTCATGCCACCTGTGCCCACCTCCACCGGAAGAGGGAGTACTGGCAGCTCACACTTCCACCACCAGGGGAGGACTACCTGTCGCTCACACCCGCAGTGCCTGGGGCTGCCTGTCCCGCACCGCCTGGGGCTGCCTGTCCCAACCGCTGGGGCTGCCTGTCCCGCACCTCCTGGGGTTGCTGAGCCTGCAACTTCTGGGGCTGCTGAGCCTGTAACTCATCGGAAGGCTAGGTCACCATTGCCTGGGGATGCCTGTTCACCATCGCCTGGGGATGCCCATGTGCTATTGCTGGGAGATGCATGCGCTGGAGGTCATTTGGTGATGACCTCCGGGGATTTGCTGGGGTTGGAGCAGCCAGCCTTGGAGCTGTCAACATGTCTGCTGACAGCATTGCCCATAGCAGCATTTCCGCTGCCAGGGTTGTTTGATTGTGGTAATTAACAATCATGTTTTCAATATGTGTTGATCGCAGTGTGTGAATAGGGTATTAGTCTCTTCAGTTTCCTTATAGCTGCTGCATTGGTCAGACCATGTGCGATGCATTAAGGGAAGCATACTTTTGTAACAAATGAATTTACAGTGCACTAATGTAATAATAGTTGAAAGTGCTTTTCTTAATTTCCTGAATGCCTATGTACACTTTTAGCAGACTTTGTTTGCATTCTTCTAAAAAGTGGACACTGGACAACACACAATCTAATTGTATCTACATTAGTATGACTAGTAGTGTGTTAGTATGAGACCAGTAGTGCATTAGTATGGGACTAGTTATGAGTTAGTATGGGACTAGTAGTGCGTTAGTATAGGACTGGTTGTAGTTTTCTAAAAAACACAGCACCACGTATCATATATGACAGTACTGTGTTAACATTATTCAGGTTGCCTTTGTACTGATCCATGTAAGCAGGTCTAGACCTGTTTGTATGGATGAGTGTGACTTGGTGAAGAACAGTGCTTGTTTTTTTTTTTAAATTGAGGGTGGTGCTGATGCTGTGTACATTATAGAACAGAAACATGAGAAATACTAAGCAATGATAGGGATTTAGACAAGTTATATACGTTGCATATTGTAGCATACACTTTATTTTGAATTTACAGGGAATATTTGAGGTAAGAATTAATAAATGGCAATTTCACAAAATATGCAGTACTGTTTAGGTAATCTCTGACTTTTGCGTAACATCCAGGTGCAGTGTATATTGTATATTTGAGATGGAATCGACAGGAGCCCTAGTTTGATATTGGAATGAGATGAGATTTACAGTGGCTTTAGTTTATTTTTTGCCATTCTTCATATTAAAAATAGGTAAGCATTCTCCAACTCATCCTGTAGTTAATCCTTTAAGTTTGGTCTTCCCTATTCCAAATACTTTCACTGTATAAGTGGCTTTCTTGGTTTTCTTGTAAGTTTGTGTAGTGCAATAAGCATTAAGTATGTGTTCTTAATTTTTTTTAATATATTTTTTTCAAAACACAAATAATGTATGTATTTTACTGTAACAAGTATTCATTTTTGCACTGGATACCATCATACCGATAGTAGCACAGCCAGAGTGTAAACACTCCTTTTTTACATTTGCATATTTGTATATATACAAATATAGAAAAGTGACATATGAAAATGTTCAGCATATGGTTAAATATGCCAACCTGTAATGCACAATAAACCAACACATTGTGTGAACGCAGTTCAGTTTTCTAATCTCCTTTTTTTAGTTTTCTAGTATCCTAAAATGTGTATATTTTTTAAATATGTCAGTGAAGGATGGTTTACTCCTCTTTGCTCAGCTGAATGAACTCATTCCTGTCGTGTTAAACTAGCCCTAATTCAATCTGTGGCAGGATTAATTTCCAGCTACAGTGTGCAGGGGATGATCAAGCAAACAGAAGCATGCAGATTGTAGTTTGGAGGCACTGGTACAGCCAGTCCCATTGCTGGTGTGAATATGAATGTCCTAGAAAAACAAAATATTGTTATATTAATATGTAATCAGACTACCCTCCTTTCACCATTAGCATGTTCTCAGTATAATTAGATGGCATTTTCTCCACTTGTAGGACAAATAAGATAATTCAAAAGGTAAATATTACCTGACCCTAGAGCTTAAGTAATTTATAAGGGAGAACATCTTTAATGAAATAATCATTTGATGATTCTCTAAAGCTATTGTCTATAGCATTTTGCTTGAACATTTAGCAAGGCAATGTGATTTTCAGCATTATACTCCCACAGAAAAGCACTGCATAATTATTTGCTATAGTACGCATTAGGTCAATTTTAAATTCATGTACATACTTTTACTTTTCAATTTTTAACACCAGCTATGTCACATGCAGTATTTTTTTATTTTTTTATTAAAAAAGTGATTTTTTTCACTATA
Source organism: Polyodon spathula (assembly GCF_017654505.1). Lineage (NCBI taxonomy): Eukaryota > Metazoa > Chordata > Actinopteri > Acipenseriformes > Polyodontidae > Polyodon > Polyodon spathula. The sequence continues at coordinate 49,630,681 of NC_054535.1, read as the reverse complement.
TGCAATGAATGGTAGCTTATGGGAAATGTTATTCCAGACTTTGCTTTCTTGTTACAGAATCAATGCACACAGACATTGACGAAGGCATCAGGAAGAGGGTACTTGGTGTAAGTTATTTATTTTACTACATACTGTGCTGGAATTTATTTTATGTTTTACTACTAAAGAGTAAGTGTTCTGAAAAAAATATACCGGTATATGTCACTACATGTTGCTACAACTGTTTAAATAACGTACCTGAAATTTTAATTTTCATTGTTAACATCCTGACAGATTTTTACACTTAGTCTGTTTCAAAGCTGTTTTCAAAATGTCCGCTGTAGTGCACTGGGGTTTGAGATCTGTCCTCTGAATTACTGCAGGACGAGCGATTAAAAAACAAAAAAAACAAAACAAACAAAAAACAACAACAGTTCTGGCTTTTCTGTTCTGCACCACTTCATGGATATTATTGTTGTGCTACCTGTTTGGCAATGTGGGCAATCATCCTTACACTATCAGTGCACTAGAGCGGACATTTTAAAAAGAGCTTTGAAACAGGCTTTTAACATGTAAGTTGTCAGGATGTTAACAATAATAACAGGTACGTTGTTTAAACAGGTGTAGCAACACGTGGAGACATGTAATGCTGTCTTTTTCAGAACCCCACTATTTACTCTTCAACATTATATGGTTCCTTCAAGTTTTGCCTGTGATTGGATAAAGTGTGATTTACTAACCACACCCTTATAAAAGGAAATAACAAAAACTTGATTATTTCAATAATTATTGTAAAAAAGAATGTAGCAAACTTGGCAGTGACAGCTCTACCACAGACAAACAACTCTATCATTGATTTTCGCTTGCTTTCTGCTAGGGAAAATCTCTTTCAGTGGATATATTGTTCATTCAGCTCCACAATATGGCTCTTTTGAATTTGTAGTGAAATATAATATTAGTTTTGTAGACCTTATGTTTTGGCCCTTGTGCCTTTTATTTTATTAATGTGTTTTTGTTAGTGTTAAACATACACATTAGCGCTTCATTGATGCTTTCTGTGTCTCTCAGTCTCTCTTCCATGCCAATAACATCTGGGCTGTGTCACAGTTTGAAAAGAGAACACAAATCCTCAATTGTAGTCTGGTTAAATCCTATTGGGCCTATGCAGTTGATCTAAACAGCAAATTTAATACCACCACCCATGGTTTTACAGTCAGCACTCAGATGTGCGTTACACAGAAACATATCAGTTGCGTTTTACCATCACCAAAAAGGTTGCGAACCCCTAGCTTAAAAGAACAACTTGGTCATTGATATGGTCATCTATTTTTCGAACAGTGAATGACAGATAAACAATCTAGCAAATATTATAATTGTTAAATAATTAAATAAGGAGTGTCTGCAGGTTTTTTTAACATTGATATGATAAACTATTACACAATATATACATTGATATATATAAAGATTATATATATACTATACTATATAATATATATATATATATATATATATATATATATCATATTCATAACAGCACTTAATTTGGCACCTCATCCCCAGTCCACCAGCACCACCATAATCTCCAAACAAAGCTGATTCTATAGAAACTTTGACAGCTTACATGTTCTGAAATACCGATGTGCAACATCCCTTGTGCATTTTTCTTGTTATTGATCATTGGTCCTTGTGCTGGAGGAGTGTAAGGAAATGCAGTACTGTTTTTGCATGTGTTCTTACCTAAAAAACGGTTTAATTTCCAGCTCTACCAGAACTTTGGTTGTAATTGCAGCCTGTGGTTCAGGGTCAGCAGTTCTTAGTTTAATATTACATTGTGCTATGGAATGATTTCTGGATATAGTAGTGTTTTATTTATTTTTTCCTTACAATGAAGCAAGGATATTTAGTCAGTTTAACCCATTTTACATTTTTAAGTATCAAAGTGTTTTTCTTTACTTATCTTAAGAAACTGACTTAATACTAAGGCTGTGTTTGAAGGTTTGTTTGCTAGCCAGGGATTCAAAGGTAGTTTTAAAACCTACCTAGGTTTGTCAGGCAGCATTCACACACTGTATGTTTTTTTCTCTGTTAACAGAAACCATTTGACAATGTGTGAAAACTATAAATCACACATTAAATGTCACTCACGTGTAAAATTCGATCTTTTGATTTGTATAATGCATATTACTTAAACAAAAGTTGTATTAAAATCCACTACTAAATTTTTATATGTAGCAACTCTACATCATGCCACTGCCTTGTGTTAGAGCAAGGTAAAACACTGGGGTGGGGTGGGAGGTTCCTATAGAGGGTTGTAATGCTTCAGTATAATATATACCGAACATCAAAAGAAACTTACCACTATTATAACACATTTTAAAAAAAAAAAAAAAAAAAAAAGGTATATAAATGATGGACTTTGAGGAAGTGTTTTTGGTTTCTTTTTAATCACTCAATCGTTCATCCTAGACCATGACATGCTTGAGTGACTATGACTGAAGCATAATTAATCACCGAATTAGTGAAACAGTTGATTGAACACTGGGTATGGAGTGATTTCAGCTATTGAATTGCAAGCTTGAATAAAAGCAATAAAGAAAATCACAGAAAAAACCCCAAAAAACAATATGCCTCATCTGTCAAGAGAGCAGCGCCTCGTGCAATCGGCATGTTAGAGGCTGGACTAGAGCAGCGTACTGTGGCTCTCCGTCTTGGGTGCTCACATCCAGCAATTTCAAACCTGGCGAGACGGTATAACCAGACACGCTCTGTCAATGGCAGGCCACGAACTGGGAGACCAAGAGTGCCCAAGATCTACAGATAATTTTGCAGCATCTTCGTGATGTCAATTGTTAATCAGCAAAATAAAACAGCTGTAAAACAGAGTTTGTAATTTTTCAATCACATCTAGTGAATTCTATCCAAATATAAGTGATACGTTTATTTTGTTGCTCAAATATGTGATATTTTTCTTTTGATGCTCAGTATGTGATAATTTTCTTTTGATGCACAGTATATGTACTGAATACCTAGTGTACAAGACAGTGTAAGAGAAGTGCTATGGTAGAATATGCTTAAAACATACACAATATATGCTAACACTAATAACTTTAATTTAAAAAACTGAGCACCATCCGCCCCTCCCCCCAGCTCGTGTTATCCAGTGGCAAACATTTAATTTCTTTATTCACCATCTCGACAGCAAAGCGTTGAATAGCGTAACCTGTGTTAAAAGAAATGTCTCGAAACCCCTCTGCTGTTTGGAATTTTTTTGCTAAATGCCCAGACGACAAAAAATGTTGAACGCAAACTGTGGAAGCGACTGTTGTCGTATGATGGAGGCAGAACCAATAGTAAAATGTGACTGATAACCTGTTTGGAACGGTCTGTTAAATAAAGTTTTGTTTTGTCCGCTGCAGTTGGTGCTTTTGCAATGCAAGCACTGCATACAGTATATCACCAGCAGCATCAATTACATGTACATATACAACGTGTATTTTTATTGAAATTGTAAAAACGTGATTACTGTTCTGTGTAACATATTTTTAAACTAGATGTGAAATGTTTTATTCAATTTGTATGGATTACCTGTAAAGTAATATGATTTTCAATCAAATATAAACAAATAGCTATGGTGATATCACCAGTAAATTATGCAAATTCATACCATCAAAGGTTCGAACCTTCCTTCGGTAATGTGTTACGAACCTTTGAAGGTCAAAATGTACCCTTCATTGCAGCCCTACTTAATACTGTAGTTTGTTTGTCGGTGGCATTATTTTTGTTATTGAGAGTTTAAACTAAACACACCACCTCCATGTTAAATCTTTAGAACATGTACTTTAGACACCCTTAAGAACAAAAGTATTCCCTCTTTAAACCCCCTTAGTGTGTAAACCGAGGTTCCAGTCTCACGAGCATTGTGATAGGAAATGCATAGTCTTGCAATACATTTATTGGCATACAAATATTTTTGGAAAACAGCACAGATTATTTATAGTACAAACTAATACATAATTACTAATATACCACTCTGCATTGTTTTTCTTTACAGTTTGAGTTTACCAAACATACAGAAAAATAAAATGTTATCAGATACATTTGTGCTGTAATTTTGTATACTTTTACAGTACAATGGTATACCACAGTCAGTTTATATATGGGACAAAATCGTTAACTGTCTCAAAATTGTAATGGAAGTTAAAAATTCCCTACAAGGTTTGTTACTGAGTGAGGGCAATATGTGAAATCTGGTTGGACCACAATCACGTGACAAGCCTTGTGCAACCTGTTTCTCTTTAGCCAGGTGTCCAACGGCCTCACAAGACTGTGCTTCTATATTTTGCGTTTAGTTTCAGCTCTTATTAAACAGACTTGACTTTCACTTCCTTTTACTGTGGGGGTTGGTTGCCCAGTTACCCATCTAGGATGAGGATTAGTGACTAAATACAGGAAGTGTTCAACACTAAAGAAGTTAATCGAATTAAGATTATAGAACTCTTTTTTAATAATGCCTATTTTGGTGGATTTATTTTGCAGTTTATTTAAAAAAGACATTTAAAGGAGTGAAAGCTGTGTGAGGCACATTGTAACTTTGGGATTGTCTTTATAAGATGTGTTCTAAATAAATAATGGTGGAATTAACCAAAGGTTTAGAGCAGAAGGTCAAACTAAAAGTTATATGATTGCTTGTGGTCTGTAATACAAGAGCAACTGACTGGTCCTTGTCTGTTTTTTTTTTTAATGAGCATAATACTTTAACAACAACACCTACTGTAAATTACATGTTTAGTTTGTAGCGCAATACAAATATTTCAGTCCGGTCTAGAGTACTGCCTTTTCTCAACACAATGTGTCAATACACAAGGCTCTCAGGGAAGCAGGCACCTGTGATCTTTACCCATGCATGGCTTGTTGGGCCTCTCAGGTTTGCAGTTGTCTGCGACCCTTGGACACGCATCTGTCAGTCTGATGCAGGCAGCCACACCACCTGTTGTTTTAATTTTATTTTTTTAAAATCATGCAGGCAATACAGCTGCATTGTGTGAGATACAAGCTTCATAATGTTAGCAAGCCCATACTCTGCATTGTAGTTCCTGCTGTAGAGTACTGGTAAACATGGACCTGGGAATGGCTTGGCTCAGTGCTGACTGAAGGACTGAACACTATACTAAGTTGCCACAACTGTTTAAGTAACGTACCTGTAATTTTTCTTTTCACTTATTACACCTACAACTTTAAAGCCTGTTTCAAAGCTCTTTTCAAAATGTCTGCTGTAGTGCCCTGATCATGTAAGGATTATTGCTCACAATGCCAAACAGGTAACACAGCAATAACGATCCATGGTGTGGTACGGAACAGAAAAGCCAGAACACTTGTTATGGTTTTCTTCTTATTTAATCGTTCTTGCAGTGATTAAGAGGACAGATCTCAAACCCTAGTGCACTAGAGCGGACATTTTGAAAAGAGCTTTGAAACAGAGTTAGAAGTGTAAAAATGTTGTCAGGATGTTAACAATTTCAAAAAAAATACAGATAATTTATTTAAACAGCTGTAGCAACACGTGGGGACGTATAACGCTATATTTTCGGAACCCCGCTACTTACTCTTTAAGTTAGACCAAAAATGTATTTTAAATGAATGATTTTTTAATTTAATATTGCAATTAAATAGTAACACTTCTTGTGAGCAAAGTTGCGCTGATCAAATCTGTTTTCAACATCCATTCTTGTCTTTAGTAATACAAACTGTGATGTGTTTGTAGCTTTTTTAAAATACGGAAAAAAAACAAAGGAGCACTTATGAGCACAGAGGTGCAGTTTGCCTTCAGTGATTGAATTAAAACATCTGAAACACATTCTACTGTTCTGGCAGTGATTTGATATCTCATACAGTGGAGTAAAGTGACATTGTATCATAATCTGCACTAAAGTCAAGGAAATCAAATACAATTATATGACTAAAATAACTTGAATGGCATTTAGTCTCTAATAGTGAGAGCAGTGGGGAATGCCTGGTTAAGTTAGTGGTTGGTTGTCCTTTGATCTTTATTAGTGGTGGGCAACGATATGAACATTTTCTGTCGATATTGTGCATGTAATTTGGTATCTATAGCTATAATATTGAAGTCTTCCAAAACAAAGAAAAATTAAATCACACAATTTGTTCTCGAACAATATCGATATTGATGCCCATCACCAATCTTTATGGAATTTCGCTTGAATCTTATTTTGCTGTGCCTTTTTGTTCTTTGCTCTCTTGTCAAGAAAAACAAACATTCTGTTTGTTTATTGTCAGTATAGTTAAACAATTGTCAAAACTTTAATAAATGAAGAAAAATAATTGTGTAATCACATTGACTATACTTTTTTATACATATATATACATTTTCACTTGGACCCCCACATTTTCCTCTGCGACCTTCAGGTTTTTTAGTTGAGAGTCCTGGACCCTCAATAGGAAAAAGTTTTGAAGAGCCCTGATCCATGGTTGATGTTTCTGATTCTAGGTATTTTAGTTGATTGGCATTTATCGTTTAAACACTCAATCATACAACTCTTAAGTGGGATGCAGTAGTGAGTGGGGATAACATTTATTACATATTGATTGTTTTTTAAAAAAACAGCCAGCTGCTGAAAGGCTAGAGGCAACATTAAGCAACCATATAAAACCATATTAGCATTTTAGTGGAATAAAACTGGCAAGGACCACTTAGTTGCAGCGAGGAGCAAGTACATTATTGTTCTGAGTTATTCCTTTCTAGTTTTATACTGATTCTATATTCTGTGTTTAGTTATCAGCCCACAGCCACATTACAAAAGTTGTGCCATTACCCCAGTAAAGCCCAGTGTGGGTGTAACAGGAGTGGGTGCTCGACAGAGCTACACTGAAAATAGTAATACTTCGGCATCTAGAAAGTGCACAAAATGACCAACTTATTTTCTTAGTGTGGCAGTTGTATGAAAAAGGACAGCTGCTCAGAGGTCCCATTCTCAGCTAGCAAAATCACTTGCTTGGAGTACAGGGTGAGTCATGCGTACAGTGTTTGAATCCTGTTCGAATCAGAGCTTGCCTGGGGACCCACTTTTCCATTTCTTAGGTTTATTGGATGAAATGCGGTTGGCTTGACAGCGGGAGTGCTGCTGATCACCAGCGCTCCTGATTATTACGTGGGTTGCAGCAGTGAATTGGGATACAATGTATTTAAAATGAGAGGGTTGTTCAGCTTCTTTAGGCAGTTAGTCCCTGGTCTCGTTCAGAGACTGCTAACAAAGCTGGCAATATGTGCTAATTCTGATGGGGGCTTTTTTTCTGTGAATTGAGATATTGTTATAATTTGGAACTGGGAACTTGATTCCAGACCCTCACAATTCTCTGTGTAAAAAAGTGCTTCCTCTTTTCTGTTCTGAATGCCCCTTTGTCTAATCTCCAGTTGTGACCCCTGGTCCTTGTTTCTTTTTTCAGGCTGAAAAAGTCCCTTGGGTCGACACTGTCAATACCTTTTAGAATTTTGAATGCTTGAATTAGGTCGCCACGTAGTCTTCTTTGTTCAAGACTGAACAGATTCAATTCTTTTAGCCTGTCTGCATATGACATGCCTTTTAAACCTGGAATAATTCTGGTCGCTCTTCTTTGCTCTCTTTCTAGAGCAGCAATATCTTTTTTATAGCGAGGTGACCAGAACTGCACACAATATTCAAGATGAGGTCTTACTAGTGCATTGTACAGTTTTAACATTACTTACCTTGATTTAAATTCAACACTTCTCACAATGTATCTGAGCATCTTGTTAGCCTTTTTTATAGCTTCCCCACATTGTCTAGATGAAGACATTTCTGAGTCAACAAAAACTCCTAGGTCTTTTTCATAGATTCCTTCTCCAATTTCAGTATCTCCCATATGATATTTATAATGTACATTTTTATTTCCTGCGCGCAGTACCTTACACTTTTCTCTATTAAATGTAATTTGCCATGTGTCTGCCGAGTTCTGAATCTTGTCTAGATCATTTTGAATGACCTTTGCTGCTGCAGCAGTGTTTGCCACTCCTTATTTTTTAGTGTTTGCCATACGTATTGCTCAGATCCACCTACTTTTTTTTTCGACTTCTCTTGGCTTCTATTGGCCTCACTCTGCCATTGAAGGCTTTTCTCTGCTTTTTCCAGAGAAAAACAACTAGAGACCTGTGCTTGATGTCTTTTTGATGATGTCGGACAGGGTCCAATATCAGACCAGAAAGGAAAAATTGTAATGTTTGACCTGGTCCGAAATAGGACTGCAAAGGGCTAATATGTAATTATGGGTGTTCCTGCATAAATACGCAAAAAGGGGGTGGAGATTAGGGTTCTCAAATATTATAATGAGATGTACTAAATCTCCAGGTAATTGCGACACTTACAATTGCATCAATTTGTTCAGAACTTTTGAAAGCACATTTTAAACAGTCGCAACTGTTGCTTGCATTTCTCAATCCACTTTTTCTCAGGTGTTGCCAGTTGTGCTCAATGCGTTTTTGAGGCGAACACAAGTATCCATTTTTCCTTAAAAGCATGGTGTACTTACAAGCCTTGAAAACACATTTCTGTGATATTTCTGATTTCCCTAACATGTTGGGAGCAATAGAATGCACACATGTGCTGCTAACCCCTCCAGCTCATTCTGAGCATATGTGTAGGAATAGGAAAAACACCTCTGCTATTAAATGCACCACTGGCTAACTTAAATAAAAACTGACACTATACATTTGGCTTAGAGGCTACTCATGAAAATACGAATTACTGGTATAATGCAAACTTTGTTGCTGTTCCCTTGAAATTTGTTTGAACAAGAATGACTGTCCTCCTGTAAGTATCATAACTTGTCAATGCGGCACCATGTTCTATTTTGTGTTAATTGTCTAGGCTACTAAATAGTCCAATAATAATAATAATAATAATAATAATAATAATAATAATAATAATAATAATAATAAATTATTTAGATTCAATTTATAATAATCTTTTAATCACATTGTACACCAATGTGTACAATGCAGCAGTATGATTTATTTTGTGTTACGGTTAACCTACAATCTAAGATAAAAAAAAAAGTGCGCTAGGTATTCATTTGATTTTACTACTGCACTTTATACTGTATAGGTGTACTGTGCAGATTTATATTTTCATAATGTAACATGTACCTACCAAAAACCCATTTTGAGCAATAATTTATACATTTGAAGTGCATTTTGAACACTAAATATATATGTGTGCGATTTTATTGTATTTGTTGTAAACCCGACACCTCCTTATGTCGGATAAACAGATCTGGTTTAGTGAGGGGCTACATCTTCGTACATCTACCCCTCAGTGATGCAGTTTCTCTTTTTGGTTTTAGGTCACCATGCCAGTCGAAAGAATGCGTATGCGACCGTGGCTGGAAGAACAAATCAATGCTGGTAAAATACCAGGCTTTAAGTGGGTAAATAAGGTGAGTATATAGGCTGAGCTACAAAGTATTTAGCCACTGAATGGAAAAACCACAGTTACAACATAATTGTGGCACTGTGTAATATTTAAGCAGTCCCGTTATAATTAAAGGGCGAATGGCTTGATCCATAATACTCAGATCTTTGTACACCCCCATGTGATAGATCAAGTGTCTGGTGAAAAGTAGTTTACGGTGTTAAATTCGTCCAGAACGACTGTGTAAATGTTACATCTCTGCAGCCCTGTTCAGGTTAATCTTCATATTTAAAGTTAGTAGCACAATCAGCTGATTGCTGGAGAATGCATGTGAAACACATTTTGAGGCCCTTTCTCTTGCCTCAAGTGGTTATTTTACTGAAAACATTTCATTTGTACATTCTTCAAAGCATATAAACTAATATGATGTTCAATATTGGATGCAGACCTAGAGATTTTACATGACATTCAATTCTATATAAACAATTAGAACTTTGCTGTATTTATAACACAGGACACAATCTTTCATTCAAAGCTTTTGCCAATCTGTGTTACTAAAAATAAAATATTTAAGAAAAAAATACCCATTAAAAAGGACATTTGCAAACCAACAACCCTAGGACCTCTTCTCATTCTGAGGCTGGGGTGCTGCCTGTTTTGCTCTAATAAGGTTGGCAGATTGCTCGGCAGGGAATACAGCTTTACAGTTACATTCAGTTCAGATGGTATCTGAGGTAATCTGATGAACCACTATAGCTCTTGCCATTATTGTCACCTGTACTGCAGCTGTAGCACCAGCAGCTGTTGACCCAGTATTGCGTATAGTAGGGAACAATACTTAATACAGATATCTAATAAAATTGGTGGGCTGCTAGCAAGTGTTGTAACAATCCATGTGCTTTACTTACAGGAGAAAAAGGTTTTTCAGATTCCCTGGATGCATGCAGCTAGACATGGTTGGGATGTGGAAAAAGATGCTCCTTTATTTAGAAACTGGGCAATCCATACAGGTATTGACTGTGTGTGTGTGTGTATGTGTGTGTGTGTGTGTGTGAGAGTGGTGGGTGTGAGGGTGTGGGTGTGTGGGTGTGTGGATGTGGGTACATACAAAATACTGTAAAGCCATAAAACCCATTTTGCTCCAGAAATGTTGACGACCTGTTGCACTGGTAGTAGTATATTACTTCATTATATGTACAGCACTAAGATATATATATATATATATATATATATATATATATATATATATATATATATATATTTTTTTTTTTGTTCATACACTAAAAACACATAATAAAAAGCTTGCAAATATTTATGGCTTTACAGTATTTAAGGTCATATTTACTATCCAACCTTGCCTCTCATTATTTTGACTGATATATTAAATATGTACTGCAGACTCAGCAAATAGTGGAAAATTAAATGCCTCTTGGGAAGACTATTGTTTCTTGTGGCTATGGGCATTATAGCCCCCTGTCAGTAACAATAGTCCTCCCTCGGGTCAATCATTTTCAACTATAGCCCTCCTCTCCAGTCCATATTTACACAGAGTGTTGTTGGAGTGTGAAGATGCAGTTTTTTATATAGTTTTTTTTTTGTTTCAAGCTTAGTAAATATCGCTGCGCAATAAGGAATTCTGTAGATACATAGGTGAAATATTACAAAAGGATATGTTGCAACATGTCCCAAATGGATTGCTGGTAACAACCTTTGCCAATGACGCACTGCTGGCATAATGTTTCTAAGTACAATAAAGCAATGTACTTTATACATTAATGTAGCACCACCACTCAGGAATGCATCGAAATGTGCTACTAGTTCAAAGACAAGAATAGCCTTTTCAAAATTAATTTCTAGAACTTTTATTGATACAAAAACATATAAAAAGAAATATAAAGAAACCACAAAATGAGCAATAAGATCTACTTACTGTAAACATACAGACGTAGGCATTGTGTTGAAGACTGTATAAAAAAATGCAAAACCAAGTGATACTTTTTACAACACACCATATAGATTCTGTGACAGGAAGCTGTTACCTGCAGGAAGGAGACTGAGAGACAGTAAAGCTGCAGTTTAAGCGCTACAGTAGACATTTATTAATTAATCGACACAAACAAACAACAAAATAAAGAGTTAAACAAAACAGAAGTCACAACAAGGAGCACACACACCTGTGCCCTGAACCACCCCACCCCACTCCACTCCACTCTTACTACTGCCAGGCTGAGCAACGTCTTCACTGGCTTCTCAAAATACCACCATCCAGCAAAACCTTTTTCTTCCCTTTATATACATGTGGTCATTTCCCAATTAGCACTCAGTTATCTAATGAGGGAACGGCCACATTCCACCTACCATTGTTGGCATGGATGGATTTAACCCCATCCCTGCCAACTTAGATTCACCCAGCACTGTTGACACGTGCAGGGTTTAGGCCCTGCCACAGGTTCCCAGTAAGTAAATTCAAATATACTACAATGATTAATAAGATCCAATTGTATCTGAATATATTGCAAGGACCAATAAGATCCTGCAGTATAAGTTTTAATATATTGCAATGACCAATAAGATTCAATGATGCAATTTTAAATATTTAGCAAAGTGTAAGTTTTAATTAATATCCAAAAGGATGGCACAGATTCAAATAATTATATTGCCAACTCAAACAATTAATTTTTTAAACAGCAGAATGATACCATTAACCAAACACAAATAAAACCAAACTAATTTAATATACTAAAGAAAAAGCAATAACAAAAAAAAGGTAAAGTATTTTATACAGGAAATTGCAATGCTCATACCTTGGGCTTCTCAGACAGAACGCTCCATTGTCACAAAGCGCAAACACACATCGACAGTCCACCATTACTCTAATACAGTAGTAGAAAACCTTAAAAGGGGCATGTCTAAGAAAGGTTAAGAGGGGTAAAATAGGTCAATTTAAAATAAAAAACGCTTTGTTTCTCACAAGTTCCTTTCCTTACATTTAGGGGGATTGTATACCAGACTTTTCCAAAATATGAGTAATGATTATCACCCACAATCAATAAACCCCTAACTCATAGAAAAGCTGGTAATGGCTTGGGGAAATACAAGTTTCAAAATTAAACACGCAAACTACACTGGCTGTAATCATTTTCTTTGTTTTTTTTTTTATTTATTGTTTTCGTTTCTTAAACACTTACACATTGTTCTTTACTGGGTCAAACGGCAATGTTTTGACAGGTAATTTTCCAGGCCAAAATGTCCCTTTTTAAATCTGCAGGTTCATATCTGGTACCCCTTTTACAATGCTTCTTGACATTCTTTTTTCTTTTAAATCTACGCTTCAGTGACTGCTGTGCTTGTGGGGAAATGGGGCTTACATAACAGCTATTTCCAGTTGCGGTATACTAATAATGAATGTATTTTTTTTAATGTCCTTTACTGGTGGTATGCACCATGTTTTATCACGTTTCTTTTGCAACATTCACACCCCTGGGGCTGTGCTACATAACTAATTTCACCGCTCAACAGCACATGCTGTCTCTGTAGATACTGTTCCGTTTCATTGTATGTTTAAACATAATTCCCTCTTGACCAAGAATAGCTGTCCTTTTTTACATTGTAAAAATAATCAGACTGCAGACTAAAAAGGAGCTTTTATTTAGACAGAATCGGCTCACCCCCTACAAAAGCTTAGTAAAAGCATAGCAAAGTGTAATAAAACATGGTAAAGCACAGGCAAGCATTGTAAAGCCTGCAGAGTTATGGTGAAGCATATTAAAATATGCCAAATTGTGGTAAATGCATAGTTTAACCATGGGGAAAGCATGAGAAAACTGCAAAATTACCATTTACATTTACTGTGGTAAACATTAAGAGAAGTGGCGTATTGAAGGGAAATGAATATTTCCTAGTGAGACAGTGGGCATGGTGGGGAAGTTAAATGCCCCACTTGCATCCTTTATCTGTGTCACAATACTGTCTCAGTACTTATTGGATATGATAAACCAATATCTGTTTTCATGGACAAACTGCCCATGACTTATAAAGCTGAGTCATTAATTTGTATTCTGCCTGCAATCGTAGGAAAATACCAGCCAGGCGTGGACAAGCCGGATCCAAAGACATGGAAAGCCAATTTCCGCTGTGCGATGAACTCCTTGCCTGACATAGAGGAGGTGAAAGATAAAAGCATTAAAAAGGGGAGCCATGCCTTCAAAGTCTACAGAATGCTGACACTGACAGAACGACCTACAAAAAAAGGTAAACAAAAGATCACATACAGCATTAACAAAATATGGTTAACAAAACTTTATGCAAGGAACATATCTGCGTGTGTTTTTTTTATTTTTTAATTTTTCTGGGTAGAAAATGTTCCTTATTTGTGGATTATAAAATTGTACAAATGTGCAAAGATGTTTTTAATTTTCAGTATTCCAACAGCAATAGGTGGTGTTTCACATACTGCATCAGCTATTGCTATGTAAACATTAGAATTGTTTCTGACCTTTGTGGGATAAGGTTTGTGTTAGAACAGGATTTTCCAGTTTTTAAATGAGTGTATGTGTTTAATCCTTAAATATTATGTTTGTTATTGTCCCTGCATATTATTATTTTTTTTAGTAGACATGCAATACAGACATTCTGTGTTTGTTTAAATTTGATTAATAAACATTAGGCCCTGTAACAGGGAGAGATCTGTGCTGACTCTGCTGGCGTGTTCACGGGCTGCAGGAAGAGGGCGGCAGTCGTCCAACAACCGCCTGTGAGTCATGGCAGTGACACGGGGAGGTGGAAAAGTGGGTGTGTAGACTTTCCCCCTCTCTGAATGGCTGAGAGGCGAGTCTTGGGAGATTGTTAGCCCTATAAATTAACGCTCCGTTGTTTCCTCAGGTCTGCCCACTTAGACATTACGAGAGTGCGGCAGCACTGATCCAGGACCGGGAATCAGGTGAAACAAAGAGTTTCATAGCGAGACAGAGAGAGCGGGGAACCCTTGGGCAGACCCCGGCGTATTGTGACAGAACAGGCTAGTTAGCCTACAGAGTAGGACGGTGATCCGGGTCGTGCGGGTAGCGGCGACCGGAATAACGCTGCCGAGTGCAGCACCTTTTATTTGTAGTTTTATTACTGTTTTATTTTCCATTGTTCTTTTCGCCTTCTGTTTTCATTATTATTTCTTTGAGCACCTGCGAGTGCACTTGCTGTTCACATACCAGCTGTGGTATTTCCGTGGTGCTGTCTATCATCGTTGATAGGCAGCCCACGGTCAACAGTGCCCTCTGCCGGAAAAAGCAAGAACTGTTTGAAAATAAAACTGGGCACCTGTGTGGTGTTTTCAAGTACACCTGTCTGTCTCCTAGTCAGTGAATTACCCACACCCCTTCCACAGGCCCCAACAACTGGATCAGACAAAAACAACAACAACAAAAAAAACACATTAACAGGATATAGAAAAATAATATACTGAACTGCTTACAGATTACATTATTATTGAGCTTTGTTTTCTTTAAGAATTTGTCCCAGAGAGACGGCCGAAGTGGGCGGCGTCAGAACCAGGAAATTAATAAACAAAACAGGATGGATGAAATGAAATGAAATGAAATGGCGCTTGCTTGCGCCAGTTTATTGCAAAATAAAAGGGTTTAACAAACAAACAGAAACAGGACACGGCACTTCACGCCAAAATAAATAGACAAACAAAAACGGACTATATTTAATAAAACACGGTGCACGGACAGACACACTAACAAACACGGTGAGCAGATAAATAGAAGTATCGTGCTGGTCCCACCAGCACGCAATAGCAATTGATATTTTAACTCTCCTCTCTCTCCTGTTCTCCACTCACCGAACACCCAACCGCGAGTATGTGAAAATGTGCATCTATATATACTGTTGTGCTGGGATTCAATTACTAATTAATTATTCACTTGAATCCCAGTACGTGAATTAATTATGTTCAACCTCCTGCTCACATATTAACTACTTTAAATGTACGTGAAGTGATGTACAATCCCGTGCCTAAATACAAATATACATTTTAAACACTCATGTTACAGACCCGTGTATATCCCATGTACCAATGACTATACACCAACATTTAACAAACCACACGCAACATAACAGATAATATACACAGGGGACAGGCACTTTGTCACATATACCCCCTGTGCAAAGCACACATGGCCTCAATGGCCACCTCCCCCCTTAAAAGCCCAAAAGTCTCACACAAAGTCCTGGGCCAGGACCAGAGGCTTCAAGGGGCCCACAGGTTGTAAGGCTGTCAGCAGCAATGCTGACAGCAGGGTGGCATACTCTTGGTTGCTTGGGGGGTTATCTCCTGACCTCCCCCCTTCTTCGGAGCAGGCAGCTCCCCTGGGTGGGGCTCTGACCACAGTACTTCCAGCAGCGAAGAAACTGCAGTGGGAGCAGGTCTCTTGACCTCCCCCCCGATCTCTGGCAGCGAAACTGCTGCAGTGGGAGCAGGTCTCCTGACCTCCCCCATGATCTCCGGCAGTGAAACTGCTGCTGGGGTTGATGGTCTCCAGACCTCCTCCCCCTTCTTTGTGGCCGGCAGCTCCCCATGGTGGGGTTCCGGCCACAGTACTTTCTGCTGCGATGCGGAGCAACAGGCAGCCCCTGGCGATGCGGAGCGGCTGGCAACCCCAGGCGAAGCAGTCTCAGCGACCCCAGGTGATGCTGAGCGGCTGGCACCCTCAGGCGATGCTGAGCGGCGGGCAACCCCAGGCGATGCTGAGCGGCGGGCAACCCCAGGCGATGCTGAGCGACTGGCAACCCCAGGCGATGCAGCGCGGCGGGCAACCCCAGGCGATGCGGCGCGGCGGGCAACCCCAGGCGATGCGGTGCGGCGGGCAACCCCAGGCGATGCGGAGCGACTGGCAACCCCAGGCGATGCGGAGCGACTGGCAACCCCAGGCGATGCGGAGGCATCCTTGGGCGAAGCGTGGCAGGCATCCTTGGGCGAAGCGTGGCATGGCATCCTTGAGCGAAGCAAGGCAGGCATCCTTGAGCAAAGCGAGGAATGGAGTCAGGACAAGCTGGGGTGCGGGTGTTAGCCCTCGTCTCGGCCACTGCGGCCGGGCGGTTCTTCCCAGTGATTCCCTCAGCAGCCTATACAAGGGCTGCTGAGGACCGCAAGCATCTAGTCCTGGTCCTTCTGGTGCAGGGAGAGGCAGCTCCTGCTCCTCTCCCCCTGATGGAGGTGGAGGCAGAGGAAGCTCCTCGTGATGGTGGGGGAAGTGATACCAGAAGGCAATAACCCTCTGCTGGTGGACAGGTACCCAGCAGGCATTCACCCTCTGCTGGTGGACAGAGACCCAGCAGGCATTCACCCTTTGCTGGTGGACAGGGACCCAGCAGGCATTCACCCTCTGCTGGTGGACAGGGACCCAGCAGGCATTCACCCTCTGCTGGTGGCGGAGGCAGAGGCAGCTCCTGCTACTCTGCTTCTGCCGATGGAGGTGGCGGAGGCAGAGGCAGCTCCTGCTGCTCTGCTCCTGCTGGTGGAGGTGGCGGAGGCAGAGGCAGCTCCTGCTGCTCTGCGCCTGTCGGTGGAGGTGGCGGAGGCGTGTAGTCTCCTGGCGGTGGAGATGGGAGCGGCATGTAGTCTCCTGGCGACAGAGGTGGGAGCGACGTGTAGTCTACCCTTGTTACAGGGGACTGGTGCGGCTCTGGAGACAGTGGTGGGACCTCTCCCTCTGGCGCTGGAGACGGCAGCAACAGCTCCTCTCCCTCTGGCGCTGGATATGGCTCCTCTCCCTCTGGCTGTGGAGGCGAAACCAGCAGGAATTCTTCCTCTGCTGGTGGAGATGGGAGCGGTGGACACTCTGCCTTCCTCTTCTCCTTTCCCCTTCTCTGCCTCCTCCTCCCCTTCCTCTCCTGGGCTAGTTCCTCCTCTCCCTTTTGGTAGAGGCCACGGAAGGGACAGTTAGCGAACAGATGGTCCTGGTCGCAGAGGAGGCACCCCGGCAAGGGCTTGCTACATCACCGGGGATGTCTGGCCCTTAGGCGGCACTCCTCTTCCCTGTCCCTTACCTCTTTATCCTCCTTCCATCCCATTGTTGTTGTTTTTGTTTTTGTTGTGTGTTTTTTTTTTTTTTGTTTTTTTTTTTACACACACACAATACCTCTCCTGGTCTGACACTTGGAGGCGCTGTTAAATCCCATGCAGTGCTGACAGCAGGGTGGCATACTCCTGCCAGGGTAGTCCTGGCAGCGGAAAGGCTGCTTGGGGGGTGGTCTGACCTCCCCCCTTCTTCGGAGCCGGCAGCTCCCCTGGGTGGGGCTCTGACCACAGTACTTCCAGCAGCGAAACTGCTGCAGTGGGAGCAGGTCTCCTGACCTCCCCCCCGATCTCCGGCAGCGAAACTGCTGCAGAGGGAGCAGGTCTCCTGACCTCCCCCACGATCTCCGGCAGCGAAACTGCTGCTGGGGTTGGTGATCTCCAGACCTCCTCCCCCTTCTTTGTGGCAGGCAGCTCCCCTTGTTGGGGTTCCGGCCTCAGTATTTGCGGAGCAACAGGCAGCCCCCGGCGATGTGAAGCGGCAGGCAACCCCAGGCAAAGCAGTCCCAGCGACCCCAGGTGATGCTGAGAGGCGGGCAACCCCAGGCGATGCTGAGCGGCTGGCACCCTCAGGCGATGCTGAGCGGCTGGCAACCCCAGGCGATGCGGCGCGGCGGGCAACCCCAGGCGATGCTGAGTGGCGGGCAACCCCAGACGATGCTGAGCGGCGAGCAACCCCAGGCGATGCGGAGCGACTGGCAACCCCGGGCGAGGCGGAGCGACTGGCCACCCCAGGCGAGGCGGAGCGACTGGCAATCCCAGGCGGAGCGGAGCGACTGGCAACCTCAGGCGACGCGGAGTGACTGGCAACCCCAGTCGATGCGGAGCGGCGGGCAACCCCAGGCGATGCGGAGCAACTGGCAACTAATTAATTATTCACTTGAACCCCAGCATGTGAATTCATTATGTGCAACCTCGTGGTCACATATTAACTACTTTAAATGTATGTGAAGTGTTGTAGACAATCTTTCTGTCTCAACCACAGCCAGTTGCTGCTCCTTTCTGCTGCTTCAGATAAGTTCTTCACTGTGCGACGCAACTCATGGCCACTGAATCCGACATCTCTGAGAAACCGTGTTGTAGAATGTGCCAAAAATCCTCGACAACCCACCTCCACTGGGTAAACCCAGACTGTCCATCCTCGCTGTTCTGCTTCAGCAGCTAGTTGAGCATACCGAAGTTTCTACCTCTCATACGCCTCATCCACAGCATCCTCCCATGGCACTGTTAACTCTACCAGATGAACAAGGCGTGCTGATCCAGACCACAAGACAATGTCTGGTTGAAGGTTAGTGGTGTCAATCTCAGTTGGAAAAATAAGCCTATAGCAGCTTCCAGTTGTCCTGGGCGAGGCTTGGTTTTAACACCTTTTCTTGGTGGTTTCTCTCCTGGACGGAGGAATATCATCTCTTATGTGTAATACTTTGATGGAACTGGTGGCAACCTATTTGTCAGGTTACGCTTGTCTTCCAATTCTAAGGCCAAACATCGCAGCACCTGGTCATGGTGCCAAGTAAACCATCGTTGGCTAAGTCCCACCTTACATCCTGTCAAAATGTGCCTTAATGTTGCAGGTGATGAACACAAAGGACATGAGGGATCCTCACCCACTCAGAGGTTTAGGTTCTGTGGTGATGGGAGAAAATCATATGTTGAACTGATGAGGAAACTGATCCTGCTTTGTTCCATTGTCCATAGGTCTTGTCAGCCGATCTTTGCATTGTTCCACACTCTCCCGTCTCATCCATTCTCCCTGCTTGACCTGGGAAATGGCCTTTATACACCTCATCCTTTCCTCCTGCTTTTGCACCTTGTTGACTACCAGCATCCTCCTTTGAATTGGGATTGCCTTGTGCCATAAGAGGAGCTGAACTGAGACCAAGAGACCCCTCTTCCATGCTGAACTTGCCCCATAATATCACCGTTTCGAAGGGCAGCCTTAGCATCTTCCACAGCTTTCTTTGCCGCCCAGTTTCTTCCAGTTTTCAACACAGGTGCTGCCTCCCTTACGCATTTGTCGCGTGAATCTATTAATGTAATTTCCAGTCGGACCTTGGCGCACTTCAACTCCTCGGTTAGAGCAGAGTCTGGTAGCTGAGGCAGTGTGGAACTCCCAACCATTTCCTGACGTATGAACTGATTAAAGCTTCCAGCTTTTAAACTGTTGTCAAGGAAACCTTGTACACAGTCAGTGGCCACAGCAGCTTTGGCAGTTGACCAAACTGAAAGCACCAGAGCTTCATATCGCCCAGTAATGCACCGCTGTCTAAGCTCTTCAACCCTTCTGTATCCTTTTGATCCCCGTCTTACCATCTCCCAAGACTTTTTAGTGGCTTTTCAGACAGCGTTGGTATTACCTTACCGTTAATGTAGAACCTTTTCTCTACTACTTTACCTTTAATTATAGAGATGCTCCTTGATTTAGTGGGCTTGAATTGCATTTGTGCCCATTCAATGTTATTGGTTAATTTGCCCAATAACCGATTAGTGCAGGCTACTGTTGTAGTCATGATTGTCATGTCATCCATGTATGCTCGAATTGGTGGTAGTCGCATTCCAGAAGCCAAGCGCTTTCCTCCCACTACCCATTTTGTTGCCCTACTAATTACTTCTATTGCCATGGTAAAAGCCAGTGGAGAAATGGTGCATCCTGCCGTTATTCAAACTTCTAAGCATTGCCATGTAGTACTGAATTCTGAAGTTGAAAAATTAAATTGAAAATCTACAAAGTAGGCTTTCACTAAATTTGTTATTGCCATCGGTACACTAAAAAAATATCAATGTTGTTAATGTGACACTGAACCATATGCATTAGCCAAATCCAGGAATGTCACGTCTTTTGACAGGTAAGTTGACAATCTCTGAGCAATAATGCTGAAGAAAATCTTGCCTTCTATGTTTAATAGGGAAATAGGGTGAAACTGACTGATGCTTGTAGAATCTTTTCCCTTTGGTATAAAGACTTCACCTGCTCAGCGCCATGCTCTTGGTACAACCTGTTTTTCCCATGCCACTTTCATCAATTTCCACAGGATTCGTAGAAGTCCTGAAGCACTCTTGTACACTCTGTACGAACTCCATTAGGCCCCAGTGATAATGACGCCTTTCCATTTTTCACGGCTTGCTCTACTTCTTTCCACTTAGGTGCACAGTCCTTCATTTGGTATTCTGGTGCATTGATAGGTGGGATGTCTGAAGGAATTAACATTAAGCTCCTGCCTTTTTGAATCTGTATGTGTTTCCTCCAAATATGTCTCCCGCTCAAACTTAGATGATTATAGTGTGCCATTTTTCTCACTGGTAAATATCTTCTTTACAAATTTGAATGGATCTTTATAAAAGTTAGTTCTCGCACGTTCCTTATTTTTGTAGCGTTTCCGTAGGCACTCAGCTCTGTGCAGTGTTGCAAGCTTGTCTTTTATGACCCTTTGTAACAGATGGAGTCCCTCCTGACTTTTCTGCTCTTCTTCATTGCTTCCTCAGCTGCCTCTCTAACTAAGCTTTCAATCTGTACTTTTTCCTTTGTTTTTTCAACTCCAAACCTCTTGCTTCCATATGTGTAGTTGATATCCCCAAATTTATCCAGCTTCTTTTCAACTGTTCCACTTAACCTTTCCAACACAAAACAGAGATCTGTGTTTACTGTGTCCCACGCAGTTTTCTCACAAGCTGTTGGCTATTTAACTCCAGGCTTGTGCCCGTTGAGGTTCTTTTCTCTCTTACGCTGGTTCGTCTGACCGGGTTCGCAAGGATCATTAAGTTCACCACTAGTTGTATCCATGCAAGTCCTCCTCACATCTATGACGGGGGTGCTGATATCCTGCGAACTGTGATTTGCTTCCTGTCGCTGGATTTCATTCGACTGACTTGACTGACTTCATAAGCAGTACTGATCAAAGTGAGGCACTTGTCCCTTCTCCCTCAAGGATTTAATTCTCCCTTGATGAATCTTCAAACCCTGACCATTGTTGCCTTGTTCCACCCTGTGACAAAGTGCCCGCCCCTGTGTATATTATCTGTTATGTGTTGCATGTGGTGTGTTTAAATGTTGGTGTATAGACATTGGTACACGGGATATAAACGGGTCTGTAACACAAGTGTTTAAAATGTATGTGTGTATTTAGGCACGAGGATTGCACAGCACTTCACGTGCAAGTAAAATGTAGTAATATGTGAGCACGGGGAATTGCACTTTATTAATTCACGTGCTGGGATTCAAGTGAATAATTAATTGGTAATTGAATCCCAGCACAACAGTATATATAGATGCAAGTTGTCACATACTGGCGGTTGTGTGTTCGGGAGTGGAGAACGGGAGAGAGAGAGAAAGAGATAGATAAGTGTAAATATAGATTTCAATTGTTTGTGTAGCGTTCGTCCACTCTGTGTTTTGTCCGTGTCTATTCGTTTTGTTTGTCTGTTTATTTTGGCATGAAGTGCCGTGTCCTGTCTTTTGTTTGTAAACCCTTTTATTTTACAATAAACCGGCGCCAGCCAGCGCCATCATCATTTCATTTCATCCGTCCTGTGTTTTGTGTATTTCATTCCTTTTCCTGGTTCTGATGCCGCCCACTTCGGCCGTCTCTGTGACACACCCACAGACACAAACCTGGAGTTCCATGTCTTTGCTAACTGCAGATCTTGAACTAGTCTTTTGTGAAGTACTCTCCATTCTCATATCCGTTTCTGTTCCTAAGTCATTCACCGTGTTGTCCAACATTGAGTCATCTTCCGCCCCCGCTCTCGCAGACTCTAGGGGTATTTTTCTTTTGAATTTCTTAGAAGCCTATGGCGGGTTTCTTCAGCATCCTGTTTATGTTTGAAACACAAAGCTGGATACTACCAACAAGGGTAGCTAACCCTTGCCAGCCCCAATGGGGTCTCTTTCCTCCTGTCAGCTGTCTCTCCATGCTGTCACAAGGTCTTTCCCTTGTTACCAGCTGCACTATTCACAGCCGTCACTGGACGTATCCAGAATTTCATGATTTCCATTACATGAGAGTAGATGTTAAAACTTCATGCTGATTTGAACTTGGCTCTTGCCAAGATAACACCAACTAAGATGTAGCGTTACAGTAAACTAATGTGATCCATCTGCATCTCCATCCATTTGCGTTGTTTTCCATCTGATGATATAGATATCCTTCTGGCTGGTGTTGATTGCTGAAGTGTAATGCTGGCTCCAGGCATCAGCTTATTTTGCCTCCCCAGCACATCAGCACACACAACGGCTGCCATGCTGGCTCCGGGGATCAACCACAGTGTGGTCTCCCCAGCGCATCAGCCTGACAACTGTCTGGATTGAACTAAGTAGGGTACATCTCTGGGGTCTTTAAGTTGGCATATAGTGTTGATAACTTTGTGTGAAAAAAAAAAAGTTGAAGAAATTTTATCTGGACATTGACATTTATACTATTCCTAGCTCTCTAGGAAGGAATAACACTCAAAGTTTTCTTTTTTAGGAGCCGATTTATACCAGTAGTTTTTATTAAAACATGTTTTTTGGGGATGCAGGATTTTGTTAATCACTAATAAAGGTTTTTAATCTTGCGTCCTGAAGTCTGTCCACTCATTTCTATGTTCTTAACAAACAGGAAGTCGGCTGTAGTAAATCTAAAACGGCGCCATACATTATTCATTATCTGTGACTTTGACCCACGCCCTTTGACTTCGGACTGAAGAGAGTCGTCATTTTGCGTCACAGTGTTATTGTTATTGATCTGTTGGTGTCGGTCCTTTGTGTTGCGAACGTGATTGTGGTTACGAGATATCACTCACTTGCTGAAGTGTATAATTATTTTGTAGATTACATCTTCTATCTCTCTGGATTAATAAAGAAGGTAATTTACTTGATTTATACAGCTGTGTGTATTTGCTTGTCAGGAATCGGGGAATGGCTTAAGAATGAAATCTGTATTTATACATGTGTTGTTTTTTTTAGTGCGATGTATCATTTGAAGTATTCTTTGCTAATGATAATGCTTCTACATACAGGAGTTGTGAGATTTAAGATTGTTAACAATTAGTTATAGAGATGGTGCTTACCATTGGATTTAAGAAACGCTGGTAGTGCACGTCTGCTTGTTCTCTGTGGCAGGCTGTTGTCTGTATGGAAAGGGCAGTGCGCGCCTTAGGCTTGTGCTTGATATGCTCTGTTCTTTCCACGCTTACCTTTTCCATAGAGGGTACGTTTAATCTGGGTTAATGTATCATTATTATGGGTACTGGTTTTGCTGGGGGGAGGGACCTACCTGAGATAAGGTATAAAAGAGGTCAGTATGAGAAGCTCTGGGTGGGCTGGAGGTTAGTACCTGACCTTTGTGGTAGCCTCGGGATAGAAGGATTGTGCTATCTGCCATTGTATATATTTTTTTTTGTTGTTTTATGCAGGGTCAGTGTAAATAGTTATTTGTTGAAAGAACAAGCTTACTTTTGTTCACAAATAAAGTATTTGTTTCGTTTAACTGAATTTTTGGTTGTTCGTCCTCCCTGTTTAACATCAGCCACTCGGTACACCCTCACAAAGTCGCCTTGGATAAAGGCGTCTGCTAATTGTGTGCAAGCAACACAACTTTTGATTAAAGCATCATAAGTAATGCCTTGGACTCCGATCTTTGACTGTTTTTCCGTAATAACATGTCGTTAAATAACAAGTCATTTTTTGGGTTCTTTTAATGCCTTGTGTCCGCCCTCATTCACAGTGTCACCGTGCATGGAGTATGAACTTCAAGTGCCTGCAACATTTGTGCAACATGAAAAGTTATCTTCCCTTTAATAATTCCATGTCATTGAGAGTCTAGAGCATATGATAAGAGGGGGGTGAACATCACATCATGAAGTTTATTGTGCAAACTTTCTGTTACACATGTGTACCCTGTTAGCGTGGAAATGCCCGTATGTAAGACCCAGCCTTTTTGTGGCTATGCACAGTTAAAGTTCAGCCATTTGAAGTATTTAATTGACTGTCATTTACTAATACTGTGTTCTAATTGTATTAAAGCAGCTCCATTGTAATCTAGCCTTTCAATTGGTTTCCTTTATTGCTTTATCTATTTAAAATCACAGGCACTTATGAGATCCCAAATGGACATAAAGCACACGTACAGTTATTACAGCATGTGACCTGCAATACCTTACAATGGCAATGTACTGTACCATGAGGCAATGGAAGCTCAAAGGCCCCCAGTGGTAGAATAGGACAATTTTGGATTATGTTAATAATTTGACATGCAGATAGTATCACAATGCTTTGAACCTGTACACACTGGTAACCAGTGAGCTACAGGATCAGCAACACTGCATTATCAATTATATAACCATTGTATTGTGATTGCAGGTTCTGGTAGAATTTATTTGGGGTAATACACTGGGAGTATAATTGTAACAACACTGTAGCAATAAGAAAACGTAACTGTCTTTGTATCTGTCACCCAACTCCTTTACACAGCTAGTAGCGATACATTCAGTAATTAATTTTGTTTTGCAGGAAAGAAAAAAGTGGACAAAGAAGACAAGATCAAATTAATTAAGGTAATCCATTTTTTGCTAAGTATATGCATAGCTAAAATTTCTTGTAATAAGATACACCAATTACCTTCCTGGGCAGCTAGGAGATAATTGTTTAGATATTTAAATACAAGGGGAGGCAGAAGTTGATCGGATAAGGCAGAGATGGCCAAACCGTGGCTCTTCAGGAGTTCAAGCTTGAATGAACTGAAGAAAGAGTAATCAACAAAAATGAAAAGAAAGTAAGTAAAAATAAACAGTACAAGTTCATAATTTTTGTTCTTTGTGTTCATTTATGTTAATGATTCTTTCTTCTCTCCTGTTTCTTTGAGCCTGCATGTTCACTGCAAGGATATTTCTTCACTTGTTGATTTTCTGCACCACTCACTGGCTCTTGCATATTTCACAGAGTGAAAGCCGGATGTGCAGTTAAAAGTACATTTTATAATTTTGAATTAAGTGCTCGTTCGTTTCCTGGAGACAATGGTATCGAGCAAACTATCCACGAGTAATAAGCAAACATATGAGGCCTTAAACCAGGAGAAAGAGTTTGCTTTCACTGCAAACTGTGTCTCATCTGCAGGCAACAAATCACTTCTACACTGTAGTGTAGTCTACAAGGCAGGCAACCTCAAACATCATTATCAAACAAATCACAACACATTTGCATCTGAATATCCTCCTGGATCAGACTGAAGGCAGATGCTCCTTTTGGTGTTCAATAAAGAAGCTGATTTAACGACTCAAGCAAGTTTTGAATAGCAAGCATGAAATATCGCTTGTGCTAATTGTCCTTACTCAGATAAATTAATCTTTTTATGAAATTGGAGTGTCGCCGCTAGACTAGAGAATGCATGTTTAAATGTTATCTTGCAGGTCTAAAATTAATACGATATTTACATATCTTACATCTCGTCATGAGCAGGTACTGTAATCCCTTTCAAAATAATGCAGTGCATTTGGCATCCACAAAGCTCTCAAAAGTATTTCATACACGCATCAGCCATACAAAGAAAAACGCGTCTTTTCTTTTTTTTTTTTTTTCAAAACCCAGCATTCAGATCTTCAAGGGAAGAGCTTGTCAAAAAGAATCCTTACAAAAATGTGTCTTTTTATGTGGTGTTTTTGGTGAAATCAGGTCAGTTACTGTATTTTGCTTCATAATAACTGAATATATTTTATGTAAAGTGCGTAATACATACAGAATAAACAGAAATAATTTAAAAAACACCATGGTGTTGCATTTAAAGTGTAATACATCGGTAGATCAACAGTACAATACAAATTACACAAACTGTAAGGATCTGCAATATTATCCCTTGTTCTTGTGTCAAGAGATAACAACTACTGTACTGCACAACAGTGCTAGTATTTAAAATGCCTTGCTCGCAAACATGTCATGTTTTACAGTATGTGTCTTGCGGCTGTCAACCATATGGAAATGTTGTTATGGGGCTCGTAGGGTCAGGAAGTTTGGCCAACCCTGGTATAAGGTAAAAAAGGTTGAAATACACAAAGCGGTGAAACTTAACATATGAAAGTAGGATTCTAGGAGTACCTCCATACACAACTACAACTTCGTAACATGGGAAACATTTGTCTACTGTAGTCACGGGATGTTAAAGACAGCAAAATGTAGCACATTCAAATCAGTTCAAAGTGTTAATTAGAACATCTCTTCCACATGTACACTTATGAGTTTCTACATAACCCAAGTGCAACTATTTCATATTTTCTTCAACAGCTGGAGAGGCCCTGTTCCCCAGGCAATGGGACAAATAGGGCTGAAGCACAGTTGAATGTCGTAATTAAAGAGGAAGCAATGGTGGACAGTACTGTTGGCAGTCTCTTAGGTAAGCAGATTAGGTTCTGTCTGCTGAAAATATTCTTCTACATATATGCTGATACAAAGTCTATTGAATGGTCTACTGGTACATTAAATACAATTTTTTAAAAATGCATGTGGATTAAAAGGCCCAAAGCTGTCAAAAATATCAAAACCATCCAGGGTTTTTTTATTCTTAAACAATGTACCACTTTGATGTTTAAGAGACAACAATATAGAAAATAGGAATATGGAAGCCCTTTACCCATTAAGGAGAGATTTAAGGAATGTTGTTTTTGAAGAGGCTCAAATGAGTCAGCTTTTAAAATATTTAATGAAACATGCAAAAAGTCTGTGATAGACTTAGTTTACACTACATTTTTGTGATCTGTATGTGTGTTTTCATTGAGGCGCAGTGAAAGCTCTGTGTGGAGTAGATAACAGCAGCAGAAAAGAGTCCCAGCAGGCATTGGATTGGTGTAATTCACTGGGCTGGCATGGTGCCAAGCTAACCTGGCATTGTATTTGTATTTGTATGCGTAGCCCAAGCGTCTGCCCACCTGCCTGTTTGCTCTGCGCCTTTATTTGTTAGCCAGCTCTTCAGAGAAAAGTAATGGGGCCTCTGGTTTAGCTTTTACGGTGTTTGTGTTTTTTTTAAATGTAAAGTGCTGTTGTTTCTGAAAGATCATGTTTTCTCATTTGAAAAATTGATGTGGGGAGAAAATAGTTTTGTAAAATAAGCTTTAATTCGGCAAACAAATAAGATGAACTGTGCAATTGGAAATCAGAACTTTGATGCCATGGGAATTATCTTGCTAATAACCAGTCATTTTCTCAGTTAATTGGCAGAATCCAGGCTTGTGGTTAATGCTTAATGTTGTTTAATATAAGTACATTTATTGCATTGTTTTTCTGTGTAACATTTAGCATTACATTGCTAGTCATACTACTGCTATTGCTAACAATAAATAATGTCGTTGAAGTATTTTCCTCTAAGAAGTTTATGTAGGTTTGCCTAGGACAGCAGGTTGAGGGCCCCCTGCACAGCAACCACAGGAAGTGGGTGCTGTTTCCTCAGTGCACTAACAAGTCCTTTTGTCTGTACAGGCGATTGTGTTTTTTTTTTTTTTTACTTGTTGTTGTTCAGTTTCTTTGTACAGGATGTTCTTTTGTGAATTAGCTGCCTGACTACAAGATAACAGAAACATAGCCCACAGAGAATAAACTGTGCAGTGTTGCTATAAAGGTTTGTGCATGTTGGTAATGCTGGCTTCTATTCTTTTAATCTTAATGTTTCTTTGGTTGCATATCCCACAAGTGTACCATATCATGTTGTTTATGGATATGCATTCCCAGAAATATGAAATACCCATGATGAAGGACAGAAATGAAACTAGGTAAGGTTTGTCATAGCTCTTTCCTGCTTAGATTGTGGTGAATACAGTAGTCCCTTGCTAATAAAGACACTGTTATGCCGTACATTTGGATATGTCAGACACAACGTATGTCTCCCAATAATATTGAATTAACTTTGACATGAGGTCACTGTGAGACACTGGGGGGAAAAAAATTAAAACAAAGCTGTTATACTGACACCAGAGACAGGATGAAAATAATGGAAGAACAAATACAAGTTGGTACTAAATTGCTAAAATTAAGAAGATGGCTAAAAGAGGGCATCGAAACAAACTACAGAGTTTAAACAAACTGCGATTGATCGGTTGGATAACGGCAAGAAGCTTTTAGAAATACTGCTTGACTCCAGTGGTTTATGCAAGATGTGGACTACAATATTTAAATTCAGAATTTTAAGTCCTTAATTACTTTTGCAAAGGTGGTCTAGCATGTAGGCTATGTGTTTTACTTGCACTACACTGCAAAATGCTCTACGTCAATTAAAAAATGATTTATTTCTGTAAAGTGTGTGCAGTATATGTAAGATACTGTATAGTATCATAACGTGTCAGTGCGACAGTGATCTATTTTATGTTAATTGTGTACTAAGTAGGCTACGGTGAAAAAGAAAATCAGCTAACATCATTTAGTTTTATTTTAAAATAATATTGCAGTATTTTTGCATTGTACTGTGTATTAATTAGATTGTACTACTGTACTGGAGACTGTATAGGCTTATTGTACATGTTTATATTTTTACATAATGTAATCTGCACATGTTATTTCAGCATTATGTAATATATATATATATATATATATATATATATATATATATATACGGACACACATTTTTTTTTTTTTTTTTAACCGGACACTTTTTTGATTTTGTCGCCCTCACCTCCCTCACACTGATACTTTGTTGTGGTCACTTTACGAAACAGAAAGCCTAATTTGCCTAATAGAACCGTGTTCTGTTTATTCTCTCATTTAACTTGATGGAGTAGATTTACAATTTAAAGACACTTGAACAGAACACAGCTCAAGTCCAGATTAACTGAACCTGCACTTTCAAACATCTCTCTGCTGAAACTGGAGCTACAGTATAGATTTAGCCTGAGAGGAATCCTGTCTGTAAGATCTTTATATAAAGTACATAAGGTACTTTTTCAAAGTGTATGACCTTGGAGCCTGGGGTAGACTACATAGTGGTTTTACACATGATATCTGAGAAGGAACTGGTGAAATAGTCACTATCATTGAGTAATGAATGGCCAAATAGGAAGCTTCAAAGCCAACCAACAATGTGGGCTACATGAGGTTTAAAGACATCACTTTGCTTTTATATGATGACTGTTGGCTTGAATTTGTTTTCTATATACTGTACACACTTGAAATCAGTTACTGTTAGGTTGTGAATCTGAATGCAGGTACTTTCCTAGTTCATGACACTATTAGAAAGTTCTCAACAACCCCTTTCTTATAAAAGCCATTGGTACAGGGGAATAGTATTTGTCATATTGATGTCCTCCAGTAATGCTGTAAGCTGTGCATTGTAGTACAGGAATCATGTTAACATTCATAAGCAAGGCTGGCTTTCTGTTTGTTATGTCTCCAGTTGATTTATAATCTCATTTATTCAGCTCAGTGTAATTACTTGCCTCTTGGGTGCACTGTACGAAATCATCAGGATGTTGATAAAAGGAAGAGTCAGAAATTGTTCACATTTACTAAAGAAAAACAACCACTTTAAATATTAAAGGCTTCACTCCAATTTTGAATATAAAATTATGCACAATAAAAACCTATCATTGTTATCTAAGAAACTAGTTATTTAGTATTAGTATTTGAACTCTTTCCACCTGTATACAACATTTATTTTCAACAAAAATTGGTTAATTTGTCAATCAGTTGTGTTAATGTAACAGCACAGAGGCTGGGTGCAAAAAGGCAACCTTGCACACCGCAAGCAAGCATCTTAACCGCTATGTAGAAGAGCCAGGCTTGTCTGCAGTTATAGAGCTACCCTGTATCTCGCTGACATAGTACAGTCTTTATACAACATTACTTATTACTGAAGGAGTTCAAGATAATAATGAGCATGCCCCTTTAAGCTTTCTTTTGTACATTTTTTTGAAGAACACAGGAGTTCACCACAATATGAAGAAATGATCATCAGCAACCCCCCCGACGTGTGTCAGGTGATCGAGGTGACGACGGAAAGTGAAGACCAGTCGGTCAGCTCGAGCCACGGCTACCCACTCCAGATATCGCCAGTGTCTTCATATGGAGGTGGGTGCACTGATCCCCTTCTCACAAACAGCACCATTTTAATCACAAACTTGCATTTCGGTATTCACTTCTCACCTAGTTAATGCACAACCGCCAATTGGGAACTAGTCCAGAATTTGCAGTGCAATAAATAAATAATTTACAGTAGTTTATTTGATATAGTTTTACATTCCAATTTGATATGTGCAGGTGTACAAATACTGTAACAGAAACCAATCCGCTGAAAGTAAGTACCAAATGTCAAAGGTGTTGTGAATTTTTTAGTTATTTCTTTTTGATATGGAACTGTTAAGTAAGACTTCCTGGTTCAGTACGCTCCAGGAAAGCATCCACAAAACTAGAGTAAAGCTGAGGTTTAGGAACAAATGTGTGCAGTAAAGATTCAAGTTTGCTGTACTTTTACTGCTGTATACTTCAAACACAATACTTAGGAATGTTGTTTAATTATTACTCCCTCTAGGTGTAGGAGTAGTTAAACCCCCCCCATTGTGTAAAATCTGTGGACCAATACATACATATCCACCAAAAGCATTTTTAAATTAAACTAAAATGCTTAAATACATTACTCTAGGAAGCAACAGTAAGCAATGCAATGATTTAGTTTAACTTGAATACATTTCTTAATGAAAAACTAAACATGCTACAGTTGCCAATAATCAATGGATAAGCCATCCAAAGACACAAATAACGTTCCACAAATTTATAATTTTATATAATTTACAGTCGCTTTAAAAGTTAGTTCGAAAGTATATTGAATTTCAACAACTGTGTCTGACATGCAATCAGTAATAGGCAATAGCTGACTGGAGAGTCGTATCCAAGCGGTCAAGGTCAAGCAGTTGTTATTGCGATAAAGAATATATTGCTTTTCACACCCTTCAGCTATCAGTTATGTGTACAAGTTAATGAACAACCTAGACCGGGCCCACCCATAACACAATATACAATAGCTTACTTTATTGTATGTCGTATAATGGAAACTTTAATATTTACTGCAATTTTTATAGCAGTAGTTTCTAAAGGATGCCCTACAGTAATTTGATTCCCAGAACATGCAATTTGAGTATGCAAATTGGTTAGCAAATAGACTTCGGAGTTCCCTTGTCATTCTCTGCTAGCCATACCTCAGTGTGATTATAATACTTTCCAGTACTTATTATGACATTCTTTAATCTTGAGGTTATAATATTTTTCAATATTTACTATGGCTTACTTCAAGGTGACCAGTTGTATTCTAAACAATTTACAATGACATGGTGTTGGTTATAGTATGTAGAAATGTACTTTAAAGGAGGTTACAGTCGTCTGTTGTATTTACAATTGTAATATCTATATTACGATCTGCCATAATAATCATAGTGCGTGTTGCCAAATACTTTAGTATGCCAAACATTGTAGCAAAGAACTGCAGGGTATAAATGGGTTTCACGAGAAATAAATGCTGTACATTGTAGTGTTTACTGGAGAACACAGTTCAGAAGGCACCGTCACATTCAGTTTCATTTCTACATTATATGCACTAAATTAACATAATATACAAAATTTCTCATAACAGCAGCAACATTTAAAGTACAGTATATAGGGCAATTTTTGTCAAGACATCCCAAGGTAAATAAATTATTATGACATAAATACTATAACAATACAGACATCAAAACAAAATGATTTGAAATTATAAGTAACTTTTACATACCAGCAATTTCAGCAGGGTTAACCAGCCTAACAGAACCGGGTCTGCTTCTAAGAATTTGCTTATTAGCTCAGTTTACTGTTACTGTTATAGAATGAATCTGAAGCATATATCAAACCAAAATATACTCTCTATACAAATTTATCTGACATACAGTGTTCAATCCTTGTTTCAGAAATGGAGAATAATCCACACTAGCAGCCTTCCCGGTTTTACACACTGTATAAAGTATGTGATGTATGACAGGCAACATAAGAATGCGAGCAGTTTACTTTTGCTTTTCACTTTTGTTTTTTCAGCAGAAAGCGAAACAGACAGTGTGCAGAGCGATGACGAAACAAAGGTGAGAATTCCGATTGGTTTTTGTACCATGGCATTGACTGTTTGTTTTTGTTTTTTACCATGTAAAATGCAATTTCAAAATTAAGAAATTATATAATCTGCATTTTCCACACAAATCTTGAAAACTTTCACGTCTACAAAGGAGCATAAAAATATAGAGAGTGATCAAAAATTAAAAGGATTCAAACAAATGATTGATATTTGTTATCGAAGGCTTTTTGGGGATCGTAGTTCTTGAAAATATACATTTGGTTCTGTCCACTTAGTACAGGTTACAGTATATTAATCTGCGGGCTCTATCAAATTTAATACAGGGCAGCTGATTTAAGACAATGTCAGTTTGATCCAGCTGTACAGAAGTAGCTCACAATTAAAAAGCTTACATTCTAACACAGACATTTATCCCTGGAGTTAAATGCGGTTTTTGCCTTCTTAGAATATGTATCTAAAATACAACCAATTTGGAGGCTGTGAAAGCAGAATATTGCTTCTGCAGCTTGCCACCTGAACTGTTCGTCTCTGATTTATTTTGTTGAACAGCCAGTAAACACAGAGCAGAGGCTTCATTCTTACAATTACAGTAATCCAGCTTTCAGGAGAGAATAGCAGTCATTACATATGGGTAATACTATCCAAGTTTGGCATTACATTGTAGAATATGGTACTGCATGTTGGTTGAACTGGTTTTCTGTTTTAAGTTGGTTGAAAATGAAAGTATCTAAAACCAAAGGATATGTCTACACTCCTAACTGAATCACATTGCTGTAAACCTGCACACATTTTGCATACACATTTTCACCATGGATTTATAAGTAAAACCACAGCTGCCAGTGCTGTAGGTCTATATTATAGTTACTACACATGATATATTTACATTAAAACTAGGAAATAAACTTTTTAGTTCACAAAAAAATCTGATAAACAATGAAATGGTTAAAATGGATGGATAAAGGTATAGTATACTACAAGTCAGGGGTGACATTCTCAACAAAAAAGTGCACGTACTCATATGCACAGCCAGGTGTAAGCATTTAAAACATTTAGCCAATTTGAGTGCCGATGAATAAATACTAAAATGTACGATAACTTTTGAATACAAAATAAGCCTTAAAAAATAATTGCTAAAATATAACCAATTCAACATAAACAAAGAATCTGAAAATACCGAAAGCTTTGTACCCTTTGCTTGTATCACTCAGTCATGTACTGTAATATAACACTTAAGTTAAATCTTAAATGCTAAGCATTAAGAAACACTATGCAGTAGCTGCTGTTGACAGTGTTTTGTTTCAAGATATCCTAAAAAAGAAGTGAAATATATATATAAAAGTGCAATTAAAAAATGATACAAAAGTCTCAGTCAAAAAGTGCACAATAGAGGCTGACATTTTTTTTTTGTAACAGGCACTACTATTAAGAGATTGATC
This sequence comes from Polyodon spathula, assembly GCF_017654505.1. Classification (NCBI taxonomy): domain Eukaryota; kingdom Metazoa; phylum Chordata; class Actinopteri; order Acipenseriformes; family Polyodontidae; genus Polyodon; species Polyodon spathula. The sequence continues at coordinate 49,596,714 of NC_054535.1, read as the reverse complement.
TATGATATTCCGTTGCGTATTCAACTGCGGTGGGATCAGACTGAGGGCAGAATTGTAAAAAGTCTGATAAATGAATCCTGTTTTAAATACCATTATAAACAGCAGTAACAATTACTGTATTCAAACAATTATTGTTTTTTTATTCCGCGTTTATTAGGGACCTCCCCTAGATCCCTTGATTAGAAAGGTACAGGGTATTAATACTTGTGTCTGCCGTGTGGCTGCGTGCATTTGCTGCAGGGCAAATACTTAAATGAACACTCTACCACTACGATATAAATCAGCATAAAATCATTTAAAAATGCAACATGTTTAGTTTATTAAGAAAAGAAAGTCAGAACAGTGGGTGTGTTTAGCTGCTACAGCCTTCGTCAGCATTGGAGACGTGAAATAAAAATGTACCACAATTGAATGCTTTCAGACGTTCAAACAAAAATATTTTAAAGTTAGATTAGATCAACAATAGTAGTTACTGTTGTTATTAAACAGCTGCTCCAGTTCCAGCTGGACTTTTATCGTATAATTAATTACTGTAAGTGTCATTTTTTTCTCTCACAGAATGGTCAGTCAACTTCTGAATCAGTAACCAACTGGACTTATGAAGAGTTTCATTTAACATGACAAAACGTTATGTAATTAGCATGGCTTTAATTTTTATCTCTTAGGAAGTAACATTCAAAAACTCAGTAACTTTCTAGTTTCATCGTGTACATTAAGAAAACAATGATATATTTTTCTCTATAGGAGCGGTTCCCAGAATTTATTGAAACACATATTTTAGTTTTAAATTGATTTCGTTTCACATGCCCCAGAAAACGGCTATATTTTCCAAATTCCGTCATTTTCTTTGTTTTGAAGGTTTAAAAGAAAAAAAAAAAAACTGTTAATCAGGAGACTAATTTACACATTTCATAACAGAATGCAAATGGACTGTGTAAAATAAACAACTGTAAGAGTCAACAGAATGCATATGCATTAGATGAAAAGCAGATACAGTAAGTCCCGGTACCTTGTACCGGCATTAAAATAAGTCCAGGTATTGAGTACCGGTGACTGGTACCGGCAGAATTTCACCCCTGCTGCAAGTATACTAATAGTGTACTGCAAGCGTTGTAGATTTGTATAAGGGGTGTGAGAGACAGATTGTAGTCATGAGGATGTTTTCCTATGTGTGAATGGCTCTGAAAACTGTGGTTCTCATAGAAACCATAGAGATAGTCTCCCTTAGCAAAGCCCGCTTTTTACTACAGTGAATTTTTTTTATATTCAACAGGGGCTTTCGCTGTGGCAGGCGAGAAGCGGGGATGGGAAGCTGTTCTGCAACAGCACAGGGAACAACACGTGCCAGCTGCCAAGCATGGCCACCTTTGTAACGTCGGGCAAAACTAACTTCAAAGTCACCAGCAACAGAGAGGAGTCCCCCCTGATTGCCTACAAAAGTACCCCCCCATGGCCAAACCTTCCCACTATCTTGCCCCCACCTCCCGCACACATCTCTACGGTCACAAGGGCGGGCCACGAGACACGTGCCAGCGTAATCATGAAGACGTCAGATGTCTCCAAGTCCGGAGTGAAAACATGCTAAGCCTGTCTTTTTTTTTTTAGGACAAACTGACTGCACTCACCCAGGCAGTGCCACCACACTGCAGCGAATGACAAGAAACCCTCATCAGGAACTAGCAAACAGACTGCCATGTCCGAGCTCAGGACAGCTCATGGGATTAAGACTAGAAGCTTTTCCCTTAACGTGATATGCGTTACAATCAGGCGGAAAGATGCAAGTTCTGATAGCAAGAGGACCAAAAAGAAGCAGTATATGAAAGAAATCATATAGTATGCATTGCTGGCATATACAGAAAAGGTTTTATTGTGAATATGTACATAGTGCAATATTGGCTTAATTGCAACTTGCTTCTGCACCTTACTGAAAGCACTTACTGTGTCATAGAGCACTTCCAGATGTGTCATGCAATGACACCTACACACCTTGGAGATTTTTAGAGTTCCTGTGGAGAAGAAAATTGCCCTGCTTTGGCTAGCCTTTCTTTTTCGCTCACATAAAGAGGTACAAAAGGATGAAGATGAAGTGATTTAATACAGCAAAGAAAAAATAAGTGCCGGTGGAAAAAAAAGAATGATTGAAATATTTTCCTAATGCAAGCTTTTGTGTGTGTGTGTGTGTGTGTGTGTGTCTATATATATATATATATATATATATATATATATATATATATAAGATATATATATATATTATATATATATATTTCCCTCAGAATCAAAGTCCTTTAAGTCCTTGAATTCTAGATAAGTGGATGTTTTATCTTTTCTACCAAAAATATATGTAACGTTATGATTTTTGTTTTTGCTTAATTACATGGCACATTTCATTCTCGGTTTTTGTAACAATGTACAAAATTGCCTCTCATAAGCAACACGTGTGCCTATTAATCCTGTGGATCAATAAATATGCAAAGCTTATCCAAGATTATGTTTTATTATTTAGAATCATGTGTTTCAACAAATGAAAGGTGATATTTATTTTGGAATAGTTTGTACAGTATGACCTTAACTATCTACACTTGTCTAAAGCCCCTTTATCCACATATACCCCTGATAAACTGTTATGTTGTGTGGAGCGCTTCTCTTCCCCATTGTCAAAAAAACAATGTGCTGACTCCTCCACTATATCCCTGCTGTTTACAGTACTGTACACCAATCCTTGCATTTTAGAGATTTTTTGATTGGGAATATCATTTTAATAATTGTACTGTATAACATATTTTCTGAATACCCCTGGCTCCAATTAGGGTTTACTGTACTGCATGTGTATATATATAATGATCTTGAACAGAAGCAAAGATGTCTGAGGTTTGAGTCGAGGGCTGGATTTACCAGGCAGCTCTTTACTTTTGATTTATTCTCTTTTAAAAAAGTGATTTGATAACCAGACACCATGCCCCGTCTTAACAAAGACAGATTAGTGTTTGCTAAAATGTTCAATTTATAGACTAGCTTCCAGAGTAGAAACAAGCCCGGATGCCTCAGCAAAAAGCGCTTATTAACCTTTGTTAGGCAATTGAATGCTGGGTTAATGGTCAGTCAGACCTTAGATGTGGATAAGCATTAAATGTGAAGTTACACCAAGCAACCTAAATAAAGTAACTTAATACAGTGCAGTAGAAGCCCTGGACAAAGTGGCCAGCCTTAACACTGCTTTGTGTGAAATTAGAACCGTGGTACTAATAGGCAGTTCAGCTCACTGGGGCTTGTCCATTTCACAGGAAAATCCTTGCGCCTTCCCCATGATACTTACCTCATTTAAAAAAAGCCAGTGAAGAGATTCATTAAAGGACAGAGATAAAAATAAGAATTGTGATTCTTGATCCATTCCTGGTTTTACTATGGGTTTCTTAATACACACCTGAGCTTGTTCCCTATACACTGGGGCTAAACAAGCTTGTATAAAACCTGGAATGGGTGAAACTTCTATGAAATTGGCATCCATCTTATTTCTATCCCTGAAGGACATTGAAAAAACATCATCACTGTAAACATTTCTGAAGTTATTATATTGATATTATTGCATACAGTCCAGCTGTCAGTTTACTCCATGACTAAACAGCCTTTCCATTTTGTTGTAGCATGTGAAATTGCAAGCAAGAATAATAAAAGAGCTCCTTCAAAAGCTGCTTGCTGAACTGTAAACAGAAAGAATACGTTTAGATAAACTGTTTCCATTGTTTTAAGACATGGATATATGTACTCATAGATACATGTCTCCATGTTATTAAGGCATTGTGACATACAGTTATGGCTTTATTTTTTTCACTTTAAAAATTGCGAACTTGGTTGCTTTTCTGGAAGGAGAATCCGCCACTAACCAAAACGTCATCAGCAAGCGCATAAAAGCTCTGTGTGTTATTCTTTCTTGTCGCTTCTTTTTGTTTCGGCTTCTCAGTTAAGGGCTGGGTAGCCGAAACGGAAGTGACCGCTTAGAGCCTGGAGGAAGGGCTGCCCTCAGCCATGGATTTCCTGAGGTATCCCCCTAAAAAATAAAAAATATGTGAGTAGGGGGTTTTTCCTCACCTGAATGCTGAGCGGTTTGTATTTAATAGTTCTGCGGGGTGCGTTTTGAGAGGCTGGGCTCTCTCCCTCGGTGCAGTTATGCTCTGGTGGGTGGGCCATGTCTCAGGTACTGATTTTCATTAAATTCAATATTTGGGGGATAGGTGGCAGAGTGCCACTGTGGAGAGCATTAATTATTTATTATCATTCATGGTTTGGCGGCCTTGTCTGTTTTGGGGGAGGTGACCACAGCCACTTTCTATCTGCGGCACTGGGATGCATGTAACTCTTCATGTTTTTCTAGCCAGCCTCATGCAGGTAGCCGTTGGGCCAAGTTTATCGCTATTGTAGAGTTCATTAATTATTATTTTTCTCCATTTCTGGTTTGGCGGCCTTGTCTTTTTGGGGGCAGATCGGGTGGCCATGGACGGCGGCTCCTCAGGCCTCTGGGTGCCTCTTGGGAGGTGGCGGCACAGTCTCTCGGGCCCTGAGCGCCCTGGGATGGTCTCATGCAGGTCCTCCTCCCTCTCTCGCTCTGGGAGCGACGGCAGATCCTCCTCCCCCCCCTCTGGCTCTGGGAGCGACGGCATGTCCTCCTAGTTTTTGTTTTTTTTAGTTTTTTTTTTGTTTTTTTTTCTTTTTTTTGGCTTTTCTAGTAAGAACAAAATACGCCTACTCACCTACAACCCCCTGACCGGTGGCTATCGTCATAGAGGTCAATTTAAACTTTACACCGGTTAAATTCAGGTTGAAGTACACCAAGGACTCAACGGGAAGTATTAGCCACGGCCTTACCTGTAAAGTGCAAACAGTCATTCGTCAGGCCCAACCTTGGGTATATTAGGCGAGAAGTAAGTACGGCAAGTAGTATCGCTTAAGAATACGACACCGATCCTGTCCTTTTCAATATCCTTATAACGTCCACGCAACAGTAATAAAAACCAGTTACATCGTTTTACCCTAGGCGCATGTCAGTTCATGTAATTTATTCCTCGCCCTTCACAGTCATCGGGCCCTGAGCGCCCTCACAGTTCATAAATCATCTGCAATTGAAATCGCCATCATAATCATCATTCATTCATTGCCGTTCATTCATAGCGAATTCTCCATGCTGAATGGCTTATTTCACAGAAATAGGTATTTCGTAATATTTCACAATTTAAACATTTATTAAAGCTGAAAAAAATAGCATTGTCATATTCAAAATTAATCAAAATTGAGTTATTATACAACACATGATTCTAAATATTTTAATGCTTACCTGTAAAACAGTACATGCTAAAGTGTAGACTGTTTTGTTTTTGTATGGCCATCTTTTAAAGATTCTGTTTTCACTATCAGTGAATTATCAAACAGAATAAAAACAAGTACATGTTAAAATGACATCAGACATGTGAAATGTCTCCTTTTATTGGACAGAGTGCTCTTTAACAGAAATATGTCTGGTCTTTGATGTAGCTGGTGTCTTTTTCGTTGAAGACATTTTAAAGAAATCATGCAGCTATGTAGTGTGTTCAATCATTTACCAAAAGCAAACTAAACCAGCTGCCAGGTTCCTAAATTAGGTGTAACTTTAGTAACAGGTAGTGCATCAGTAAGGTGAATGTTTGCTGCATTTATTTTAAAGTGGTACAAAATATGTATATTTACACTATTCTTTCACAAATGGGAATTTTCAGAATATATATTACACACCGTTGGGTACATTTCATAGAAATTGTAAAATCCATGATAAAAGTGAAAAAAATACAGCCTTGCATGTCATTTCATGAATATTTCCTTGTATAACCAAAATACATTTGCTGGTATTTAAAAAAAAAAAAAAATAAAAAAAAATAAAAGAGTAAAGCAGGAAATGTGACTACATTTGGAAGGAATTATAAATATTTATCTGAAAATTCTTTCCTACACATAACAATAAGTCCAACAGATATCCAGTTTGTTTTTACAAAATAGATTCTAATCTTCCTCTTGGAATTCAGAACACAGAAATAACAGGTGCAGCAGATCTACCCAATTAGCATTATTGATTCTAAACTGCATATATATTATTGTCAAAGATAATTTGACACTGTTGTGTAAGTTGTACTATAGTGATCATTTTACAAATACAGGTGTAGACTTCATTCATTTTAAGATATGCTAGATTAAGTCAAGCAGCAACAAAAACAAAATCTGCCAATAAAACAATGGTGATTCAGTGTTTGAAGACCCAATTGCCAGGAAATTAAAAGTAAGTGGTTGTGAAATCCACAGAAAGAGAACAAAATAGTCAGAGGGAGTGTGGTATTACTCTCCTTGGTCTCTCACATCTGTCTGATTGATTAATGGCATCTTCAAGAGTGATTCAGACACTAATGTTGATCTGCACAGCCTGCAGGCACTATGATCCAACCATGAGAACAAACTTCCCAGGTTTTTATTTTATATACAGTATGGCTGTTTGCAGGGTTTATACGGATCAGATCCATTGTAAAATTTAAAGAAGAATGTTTATTTTGTGTGTTTTTAAAGCTTTTCAGGTACCCTGTCCCTGTGTTTTTTTTGTTTTTTTTTTGTATAATGGTTTAGTCCCTAAGGAATGCCTAATGACATCCTTCATTAGGATTGACACAATTAATCCATTTTGAGGAAGGTGCCCCAGGACTTTTTAATCTTATGCTTCCACATCCATGTCAATTACTACATCAACACTGCAATGCCAGTCATGTAAACTGAGTTAGATAAATCAAGAGACAACATTACTGCAATAGACGCACAATATTATTTGGTCGTCAATACTGTAGTACAGTGATGCCAATTGGATGAATAGAGGATTTCTAAAGAGAGTTTAAACTGTAAGAACCTAGTTCCATTTGGATGTCCTGTTTTTTTTGTACCTGAGTGGCCATCCTATCCTTTATGCGAATCAGGCCCAAATTATAGCATGTAAAACTACTCCAATGAGATGTTTTCAAGGCTGGAAAGAAGAATCATGTGACAGAGTGCAAGAAAGGGGTTATAGGCAAATGAGGGATTCTGCTTCTTAGCCACTAAATTTGAATGACAGTCTTTCTGCATGTCAACCTTTCCATTATCCTGGACTGTATGTGTTCCTGCTGGAGGAATGGTCTCATGCAAGGATTCACTGTCCTGGATGACCATTCCACTCCAGGTTTAAGAGGTAAAATTATATAATTAATTACAGGGTGTGGATGGAGGTTTAATTGGTTCAATTAAACAATTTAGAACAGGGTTTGGAACAAAGATCAGGAATGGAAGGGCTAACTGCAGTCATTCTGATCTAATATTCCACATGTTACTGAGAAGTGCCCTAGGAGTGTATTAAAGGCAGTTTATTGTTATCCACGAACAAGAAACATTTTATAACCTGTCTGTAACACAGAAAACAGGTTATTTACAGCAGCACCAAAAAAATGCTGTACATCTATAAGAATGAGATCAAATATCACAGATTCTCAGAGCTATTTACTTCAAATTGTCCTTAACATATATTTTTTTTTCAGCTAGCAAAAGTGCACCTAAAAAAGTTATTAAACTAGACAAAAAACAACTCAGACTTTTAAAGTAGGTGACTGTGAGTAGTCTTAAGTTTATTATTATTAGTTTTATATATGTAAGTAATGCTTTTTTTTTTTTTTCCTTTTCAGAAATAAATTGTGCTAATGACAATTTGAAAATCCAGCCCATAATCTTAAATAAAAAAGAAAAGTTAGAAGTTCACATGTAGTGGCAGGCTCTGAAAAGATCACCGGTAATTAAACGTCTAAATATAAATATGTAAAACAAACTGATACTGAAAGTGTGTATTGATGGTTTAGAGAACTGCACCTGCATATTTAATTGCGTCCTCATGATTCACATACCATTTGAAACTGTTTAAAGCATTCGTTCAAAAGTTATAATAATGTAATTGAGTTGAATGAACTGAAGTAAGCTGCCATTATTCTTTGTGTTTTATCCCTGTAACAGAAAGTAAGGCAAAGGAACTGCTGAAATGACAGAGGTACTGAAAGACAGCTTGAGTTAGACTGACAGCTTTTGCATTTTAATGTCATCGTGACCAGTGCAACATTTCTTCTGACTATTTATTGCAAATCGTCACAGCACAGTTATTTTTATGAATGGAAAAAAACACAATTAAATTACTAAAATGATTATGAACTTACTTATTGCATCATTCATGCCCCCTAAACTAAAAGTCTTGTTTTTTTTATTTCTGGTTTCGTAACTGAATGATCCGTGCTATCCTCCCTGAAAAAAAATGTGCTAACGACAAATTGGAGTAACTAGCTCTGAGAATTTAGCCCTGAGTTTTCTAAATGATTTGGGTTCTGCTTACATTATTTGCCATGCTTATTAACTATTTAAACAAAAAATAATTTTGAAGAAAATACTCCTCCAGGCTGATTGGGTAAATGAAGAGGAAAAGCCATTAAATATCCATGTTGCACAGGCTTTCAGTCCACAGTGCTTCCTTTAAGCCCAATGCCTTTATCATTTCACTTACCCACAATCAGCATTGTGCAGAAACACAAGAGCCATACTTACATACACTTTTATACAAAACTGACTATTTGAATCTGTATAGATAATTTAACTGTGACATCCCTCTTCTGGGAATTGCCCAACACAATGTTGACCCTAAACTAAAAAAAAAAGCTGGCTTAGTTCAAAAGTAGTTTTTAAAGCAATAGAAAGCAGCCTTTTTAAAGATTATTTCTCAGTTACATAGATATTTTTATTCCCTTAGATCTCATCATTTCTCAAAGCATCAAGTAAATCTTTACATAAATTATTACAACATTTTAGAAAATGTCAGGAACTTTTTTTTTTTGAGAGTGTATTATTAATGTTATTAGTACTAATTGTATTACCTGTGAAAGATTCCCTGCTGTGTTAATGAGATGCAATGTTTCCATTACTGAGAAGCTTGGACAGGTTGAAGGGTAGACTCATAATCAAATGAGTTGTACTCTCTTAGGCTTGGTTCTCGCTGGAGTGTTGAAGACCTGGGACTGGGTCTCTGCAGGAGTTGATTCCAGTGCTTCTAACACAAGATTGTTTACTTTTTACATTGCTGATTACATTATGTGAGCCAAGACGACTTACTGGCTCATTTCTACTTTTTCCAACCCCATATGTAATCCTAGATCAATTGTTTTTCCCATTAAAAGCATAAGAAAAAGGAATATGTCTTACATTGATGAAGCAAAAAACCCTTGTCGTGAACTATGGCCGAGCAGAAGGTCTGCACGTGTGCATGTGTGTTTTGTCGCTGGCAGCCATCTTGGCTCAGGTGAGGAGGAACAGCCTGGGGCCAAGCTGGACGCCTTTGCACAGCCACACACTTTACATTGGTTTTGTTAATTTAATTTAATTACTTAATTGAAAGTGTGAAATGTTTTAATTAGTTAATTAGAAAAGAATGGAATGTGGACAGTGGTGATTACAGTGCCGACGATTTACTGGGCCCTGGTGCAAGAGGGTGAAGCCCCCCCCCCCCCCTCCCCCAGCAGCACAACCTAAAGAAAATTTTTTGAAAATAAAGTAGAACCTCATTTATTCACATCCCATTTATCCGCGACTTCAATTATACGCGGCACTTTGACGAGTCTTATCTCTGAAATACAATACATTATTGCTAATGTAGACTTATACGTTACACACACACACACACACACACACACACACACACACAAGATTAATTTATTGTATGAACAGCAGAAGGATGAAAATTTGAAATCGATTAAAAAACAAAAGAAATCCCCAAAAAACATTCTAATGTTATTTTAAGATAACTTTGCTATTCTCTGTCTTCAAGTCAGTTAATTGTCAAATAGTCCATAAAATTTTTAGTTAACATTCTTCTTAGGAAGTCAGTGAGCTCAATTTAATTAATATTGAAAATTTTAATAATTTCTATATATATATATATATATATATCTAATATATAATATATATAATATAATATATATATATATATATAGTATTACTAGGCATCAATAGAATTTAATGTCAATGTTATCAATAGTACAAAAGTTTTCAATCATAAGTTTATATATATATATATATATATATATATATATATATATATATATATATATATATATATATATATATATATATATATATATATATATATATATATATATATATATATATATATATATATATATATAAAAAAAACATGTCTGCATTACAACTTAGCCCATAGTACAATGCATTCAATATAACGAATAAGTGAAAACAACATTCTATGAACACACTTAACAAATTTATATCCCAAAAGCATCTCGTTTAAAATACTTTATTTTTTACTATCCATTGGTCAGTATAACATCTGCCAGCAGAGCAATCAAATGACCTTAACACTGAACTATTGCCACAATCTGTTACCTCTGATTTGTGAATGTGTATTTTGATTGACAGTCCGCCAATACTACCTCGCTATGGTTTATTTTTCGAATCCCTGTAAATATATAATACCTATATATTTTTTTTTTCAGAAACAGACTCAAGGCTGCCCCCCTCCAAAGGCTGGGCCCGGATGCACTGTCATCGAAACTGAGCTGACTGTTTATGGCAAACTTTTCCAGGAAATCGTCAGCACATATAGAAAGACTACACCTGGCAGCAGCTGATGTATCTCTTGTCAGAAATGATTTTCCACAAGACCTTTAACCACTTGGTGTGAATGTTTTTCTCATTGGCCACATGCTGCACAATTCATAGTGCAACAATACTGACCTAAAACAAGTCTGGAAAATGTAACTACACTGTCTCCAAATATCAGATGAAAATGGAAATTCAGAAATGATACACATTATTTTATTGTAGCAGATTACAATTAAGAAAAACATTGCCATGTGCTTTTCCTATTTGGAAAACAGGAGAAAGAAAATAATAAGTAAATCAATAAGTTCCAGCAGGCAGGACAAGCAGCTGCTTTCCCTGGACGAGCTGCAAGATCAGGAGGGTGACAGTGAACTTGAAAATGATGACAGGTATGACATTTTAGAGGTTAAGCACATAATGACTCACAATGTGGGGGTGTCTTGCTCAGAAAATAAAACCCGGTTTTCCAAGAAAACTAGATCTTGCGCAAAACACAAATGACTAGAGCGTTACTTTCCATATATTGCGTTGTTGTCATTTATTGAATGCCTGCTTTCCATTGAAAGTAATTGTAGCAAACAAAATGATTCCGTACATTTTCTCCACCATGCACAGCCATTAATTATATAGGCCTCAAATGTGCAGATTTTAAACAAATGTTTTAACATGTTTAGCATGCAAGTATTTTCTTTTTAAAACATTATGGGGCTGTGTCACAAAGACGGCTGTAGCGGGTGACAGACCAGAAACGGAGATAAAGTTTGGTGAAGCTGAGCGCTGGCTTGCGCTCAGAATTTAATAAATGAACAGACAGAAAATAAAAGATGTAAGGATTTGGCTTTGCACTTGGACAATTGCTGACCCTCCAAAAACTTTGTACCTCCTCTGAGAAGGTGCAAACCATTGTAGAAGAGAGTAATTAAGAGTTGTATGAAAGCACACACCTTCAAAGACTTGTCATTGACCTCAGGGTTACTGCTTTGCTACACTTTCTGATTCTGCGACGTAGAGATCTTGCTGAAGATGGGCAGGAAAAACTTTGCAGGAGAAGGGCAAGACGGAGAAGACCCTGTATATTCAATCCCTGGCTCACTTTGTTTGGGATGGATTTTCCTCTCTGCTAGCCTCTCCAGCAGTGTCAGCTGTGATGTGGATGGTGGTCCTTCTCCTGTTCCTGTTGCATGCCTGTGCTGTGTGGCGAGTTTCGCTTTTGTTCACCGTTGCAGGTCCTGCCACCTTTTCATCACCTGGTTGACTGTCCTCCTGGTAACACAGCATTGACTTTCTCCACTATAAAGGACCATATGGCCTCTTTGGTAGCATAACTGATGTTGGCTAAGACTTTTCCAAATAACTCAATTTCAAACTGAGTGAACTCAACCGTAAGGACACTCAGTTCCACTTCAGAAAACGTTTATTTTATTTTCAGTGCGCTAAGAGGACTTTGCTGCTTTCCTCTGACATATTGTTTTGTTTGGTTTGATTTCCATGCTCCACAAATCTCATACAGCACCTACTGCTCTCTGTACTCCTAACTCACCTCACCTCTGGCCTGTAAGTGCGGCTGCTATATAAATATCCCGATGCACAGGGGCCCTCATTGCGACCCTCATTATCATGATTGCAGCTCATTATTTGTGTTTGTTGAGTAATTTGCATTGTCGTAAGCTTACATAGTCTGCAGTGAAAAATAATTACTTGGCTGCTAGGCAATTTGGATTTTGCAGTTGCAATTGTTCACAAATCTTCGCTGGCTTCTATCCTGTCAATACCCAATCAGCTGCTTTGTTGACTGACATGCTTTCAGCCAGTACACTGCAGGTGCTAATGTGACAAAGGAAGTAAAGCAGTAACAGACTTCCTGGAAGGCATGACTTGCAAAAAAGGTAGTACCAGATATCATGTTTTAAAACTCAAAAGGCATATTTGCTGTAACATGTTTCTCTAAAAACTGCACACTTGGGACCTATGTTGTAGTTAATGGAGGTGCAAAATGGGTAAGATTTCTGGAATTATTTTGATAGCTACAATTACAGATATTCATTGGATTCTCCTATGAAACCTCTCCCTAGTCTCTCCTTTCACCTGGTACAGTTACCCAGAAACTTCCAATGCCATAAATGGCTGTAAGATTTGATGATGAATTCAAGTGGGCTCACCACACATTTATTCACTGCATCTGTGGAATGTGATCCTCTACTTCTCCTGTGAGATTTTTTATGGGAATGAGGTTAAATAAATCATTTAAATAGACAAATACATCAGTGTTGAAGGGAAAAGGTTTGTCTACTGAAAGGTTTGACTACATTAATTAGTTAGAAATCCGTTATTGTATTGCAGATTCAAGCCAAATCCTCTGCAGAAAGGATTTGGAGATCAAAAACGAACAAAGCAAAAAATAAATAAATAAATAAATAAAAATTTAATATGGGTGAGGATTTAAAATTCTCTGAGAGATTAGTCCAGTAAAAAATGAGGCTGCTGAGCTAGCGTACGTGTCAAACGTTGTGTTTTCCTATCTGTAATAGGGTGATGGTCAGTGCTTACCCCCACCCACAATCACATTTTTCACCTCAGGAACACAGAGGTTTTGGGAACTCATGAAACAGCAAGTTGGTAGTGTTCACAGGCATAAATATTTACTGTGGCACAAATGACAACTGATGCTCACAGGTGACTAACAGGTTGTACACAAAATGACTGACGTTCACAAAGACAAGTCATGAAAAACCCAACGCACAGAAAAGACAGAATTAAATAAGCCCCAGCCCTCCTAACAGGATGAATTATTCAATAAACAGTTACACCTGGAATGATTTTATACAAAAACAAACTCTATTATTTAACATCCATTCCATTTACAATAAACATTAATATATATTTACATTAAACTTGTTTCTCCTCTACATATTTTTGTTTAATCAGCATGAATGCCATCTTTGTCAAATGCACTTGCTCAACAGCATGCGCGATACATAACCCGCGGCTCTGCTGCTAGTAGAATAACAATCTCACTCATAAACACAATAACATGCATTTAAATATTACAGTAAGGCTCTCACCCTCACACTATCCCACAGTCTTAAACCAAAAACTGGCAGATCATCTGAAACATTAAGGAAAAAATAAGGCAATGGTATAATGAGGACGGAAGACATATATTACTTGTTCTGTTACTGGTTTTTATGAGTTCAGTGAAGACAGGTGAAACAGGTTACTAATGACAGTAAAGTCATGAAATATAGAGACAAACACTAGGTATAAAGAGCACAGCATTTTATTTTTCTGGACCAACCTGAAAAACTTGTCTACTTCTAAAAATAAATAACGGTTGGCTGCATGCACACCTTATTTCACAAGGTTCTGTAACTTATTACCTTGGCAAACAAAACTATTTTTTTATAGGAAGACAGCTGCGATTACAAAATACAATATGTGCAGTAGGCATCCTGTCCTGTTGATGCTTTGTATTTACTGCCAGTCTACTCTAAAACTAAAAATAGCACCTGTAAATAAATGTTCTGGATGCTCTATCACCCATAGTCTTCCTACATATAGTTTTATTTAATGGATAAGTTAAAACATTACTTTTTGGTTCTTGATGCATCTAAATAAGATGTACTCTGATGCACTCTGTTCCCTTTACACAGCGCCCTCACAGGTCGGGAGGGAGATTTATCACCTAGAATCATTCTGTGTCATAGTAGACAAATATTGTTTTCGAATGTATTTGTAGCCTTTAATTTCAAATTCATAAAAATACTGTAACTTTATTTGAATTGTGTAATGTGGATATCGATATTGCTTCTGGCTGCCAAATTAATTTTTATATGCACACACAACATTTATGTTTTATGACAATTTACATTTCCTTGGTTTACATGCACATGAAAATTGACTCTACAGTCATGACTGTGTGACGGCACGCGAACACATCGTGAAACGGTAAAAGGACGTCCTTTGGCAGCACAACTTTAACGGCAGGGTCAAATGCTTTCTCATGATAAAAATAGCTGTAAAAACCCATGTAAAACGGAGCAAGAATCGTGATTGTGGCTCACGAGGTTCACAGCAGTCAAGATTCCATTCTTCTGATTTAATATCACGTAATCTCCAGCAGAAAGGCCATACAAAACACACACCCTCAACACAAACACATAATGAACATTTACTGACTATTTTAACACTAGCACAGCCGCGGTTATACTCATACCTACAACCGCCAACAGCAGTCATTATCAGGGTACATTTTAAACATAATCAATATTACAGTGAAAGAAACTATCGGATAGAACTCAAAAGTTTTATTCAAGCACATCATATCAAACATCTGCACAGCCGAAAGGCATTATTTAAATTAACAATTAAACATAAAATTAAGGGTTTATTTTCTAACTTACCACATATAAAGCACTACTTAAAGAAATTTCAAAAGAAACTAGTGTGTAAACAGGTGAAAACAGGTTTTGTACATCTAAAACTGTAAAAACAAAAGTTTTTACCAATTTGTTTTGTTTCCTAAATCAGAGCTGCATAGCAACGCATTTCCTGAAAAGTACGGCAAACATGTCGTGAGGAAAACTGTCATGACTTGTGCATTTAAGTGCCACCATTTACTAGAAACAATTTGTTACGATTACACTGCTGCATTGTCCTGCAATATTACAGATTTTCTTAACAGTGTACATGATATAAATATCGTGTTTGTTTGTTTTACGTTGTCCTTATGTTGACACAATCAGCTTAAGCCCCTTAAGCAAGAAATTGCCATTTGCCAACAGTTGGGACAGGTTTCAGTTGTATTTATATATTATAGCCTGGGGCGGATTTATTAAATCTGGGGCCCTGGGCACAAACTTCTGACAGAGCCCAGCCGTCACCCACCCATCACCCACCCACCCGTTCATGAAGCCCCCTTGCCTCCTTGTGTAACTTTTCCACAAATTAGGCATTTTGTTTTGATTATGTATCAGGTTTTTAGTGTGTGTTTAATTTTATGGAAAAATCCGAAATCAGTTATCCTTTAAAATGGAAATCAGGGAAAATGCTAAATAATAACACAGATTTCATAGCCTACATTTGCTAAACAATAACAACACACACACACACACGCACACACACGCACTCACGCACTCACGCTCACACGCTCACACACTCACACACACACACACACACACACACACACTCACACACTCACACACTCACACACTCACACACACACACACACTCCCACACTCCCACACGCACACACGCACACACGCACACACGCACTCACGCACTCACGCACACACACTCACACACACACACACACACACACACACACACACACACACACACACACACACACACACACACACACACACACACACACACACACACACACACACACACGAAACGCAACACTGTTTGCCCTCAATGCAACAATCACAAACACTCACTCACACAGAAAACTTAACCACATGAAAACACAACATACTGTCTGTCCAATGTGATGACAGTGCACTGTTGGTTATAAAATGACATGTTGCCACTCTAGAGCACGTTTTCGATGCTAAAATTTAATTTCATAACAGGAATTTTGGTAACAAGGCATGTTCATAGGGTTCACACAACTTGATGGTTGTTTTTGCATCACCCGGTGTATCCTCAGGCTGTGTCTGTCGTTCACTAACAGCAGCATCCCCAGGCTCAACTTCGTCTCGCCGTTCACCATCATTGTCCACCACAGCTAGCTCTTCATCTGGTGCTACGTAGCCAGATGAACTAGCTGCAGCATCAACATTAATATCGTTGCATTCACTCACTGTCAGTGTCACACTCTACTTTTAAAAAAAAAACTATTTATTGACGGGATGTTTTGTAAAAACGAAGTTGCTTTGGCCTCCTCCAATTTTCACTTCCTTTTTGTAGAGCCACGCGTGTAACGTTGGTGACCCATTTTTGACTAGCAGCTAACCTTACTGTCATCGTTTAGGCGCACGCATGTGTCATTGAGTGACGGTACTCTAAATTTTGGTCAGTAGCAAATTGACATTGTGTATTTTGCCTAAACCCACCCAACTTAGGGTGGGTGGGTTTAGGCAAAATATTTCACGGGACATTTCAAGCACAGTTAATATTCAAAGAATTGCAAGCCTAAAATGTGTTTTGGGGAGATGAGCTAGTTACCGCTGGGAAAATAACTGTTGTTTCTATGTGTTTAAAACCTAAAAATTGACAGTGTGGTCCAGTGACAATGATGGGGATTTCTAGTGCAAAGCCGTTGTATATAAAACACACACACCAAACGAAACCTAGAATAAAAGTGTTTTGATGTGAATCATCTCACGTTCACATTATATCTACGAAAGGACTGTTGTCGACACAGAGTTCTTGGGGGCCCCTCAAAGTTTGGGGGCCCAGGGGCACGTGCCTCACGTTCCCGGTTGCGCAAATCCGCCCTTGATTGTAGCGTGCACGGGGGAAGGCAGCCGCAGGGCTGGTAGGTGACGTAATCACACACAAAGACATAAACAAAGACATAAACACGGATACTTGCAAAGGAGCCGGTTATTTTGTACAGCAGTATCAGAGCTACACTTTAGTGCGAGAGGGCCCGGGTTCGTGTCCGCTCTTCGCCTGTGTGTGGATTGCCTCGCCCTGTGTGATGGACCTGCCTGCATTTACTGAGAGCACTACAATATTATTGATTGCACATTTAAATCAGAACCATTGCTTTTGGCAGAATACACCACTTTAATGGTCATTACTTATTCATTTATAGCTACTATGAAACAGGAAAATATGCATGAAATACGATTCGCCGGAGGGTGAAAAGAAGGATCACTTTAGAAAATGAAACTCCTTTTGAAAGGACTTATATCTCAAAATATTGAAAATGTGCCATATCATGATGGTCCAAAAGGGAGATAAGGACAATGAAATCCAAGTTCATGGTTTGGGGACTATTCAAGAAGACTGAACTCTAGCCTGATTTGAACTAGATATCTTGTATTATGGTCTACATAAAATAACCGTGAAGGTGATTGAGATCAACAAATGTATTGTTTGTCTCGGTTGCCATGCCTTGGATAAAAGAAGCATTTACATACAAGTTAGCTTTCAGTTCCTTGTATTAAATAAAAAGCTGTAGTTTTTTATAGTCTTTTTTTTTTGTTAATATTGTGTGTGTTTTTAACTTTTTCTTTTTAATTAGTCACACTTTATTTTCACCTAAGCAATACAAGAAATATAACACATAGTTTGCAATGACATTTTTCATTTGAGAGTACTAATCTGATTAATATATTAACTTCCAAGGGAGGTGCCAGTTGTCTTATGTCAGCTGGTGTTCTACCTATATAATAACTGCCAGATCACAAGCATCATTGTATTGTTCTGACAATGGGATTCTCAAATAGAGAATGCATTCAAATAATGAATTATTTAAACTTGGCAAGTGTAGTGATCAAATGAATATGATTCTACTTGCACTGGTCATGAATTGTCCTGACAACAACAATGGTCACTTCACACTGCTTAATAAGGGCACAGGAAGGGTTCCGTTTTCAAACTATTTTTTCCATTCAAAAAAAAAAAAAGAAGAAAAAGAACGTTTTTTGCAACTATGCACACCATCTTTTTTAACAGTCAGCTGAAAAGCTATAATGGAAGTGTGCCAGACTGCTGCACTGGGATTTCATTTTAAATCATCTTGTCTGCAGCCACAGTAATTGCTGATAGTAAAGAGCAGTTGCTACAGTCTCTGGACTCTCTCACAATGATAAGACTCCTCTGAAATAAAAGGAGTGCAGTCCGTGTTTTGTATTTGAATATAAAGGTCACAGCCTACCTAATATTCTCCAAATGCTATCTAGAGATATAAATGGTGAGAGTACAGTAGGGGCTTTGGAATTACACTTTGTGGCTGACAAACATTCTAGTGCAGTACTATGAATCACAAATAAAATCTATGAATTTAAATCAAATGTTGTTAAATAGTTGCCCAGAAAAACCTGAATTGTGCTGCCCTTTATGGTTCTGCTGTGCCATGCCTTTTGAAAGGCTGATTGTTGGGGCAGGGATTGTAAATTTGGCAGTTGGGTTTTAAAAATGCTTCTATGACAACATATGCTCTTTGTTCAAATCCAGTCCAATTTGACGAGCTAGATTAGTGATTTTAATTTGTGCGCAATAATATACAGATATACAGTTGTGGTGTAAGTGTGGGGATCCGTCGTCTACATTGCTAAACTGCATTTGAATTAAACTTGAATGGTTCTAAAACATTTCAGGTGTCAATGGCAGTGACAAGGCTTGGGATTATGTTTATAAACTAGCACCTTACTAATACTACTCCTCATTTTTTTCCTGGCAGTCATCCTGGTAACCACCCTGCAGCCAAATGATCAGTGAAATGCAAACTGAGAATTAACTGCTTCCTTTCCATTTACCTTGCCTGGAATTTTTGTTTGTATCAGAAACTATTAATTTAATACACTTTAAAGACAAATAGTTTATGATTTGTACCAACAGGCTCTCTTTGTCGATACAGATCAATTATTTTATTTTAGAATTGAAGTGTTTGATTCACCCATAAAATGCAAGTAATATACATTTTTATGGTTACAAAATTGCTGCATTTCTTTTATCTAAACCCCTGATACTATCTCTACCAATTGTACTGCAAACAAGATTTTCTTTCCTTGGGCTACAGAAGCTACATCCACACACAGTAAATATAGATAAAAAAGAAATTCTCCACTGTTATCCTATAACATAGCTCACCCTAGACTCCATGTCTGTTTTCTAAAATGCCCATACCAGGTGTGGCTAATTGAAGTAATTGAAGTAATTCAAGGTTTATATGGTGCAGTGAAGCACAGTATTCTTGGGTTATATTATGGTTCACTGGTTCCCAAACTGGAAGCAAGGACCCCTGTGGGTTGCAAGACCAGTTTTCATGGGGGACACAAAACATACAGAAATATTGACTCCTAACCACTCGTGACACTTGATAAAGCAATGTTTCTCGGGCTAGAGGATCCATTTCATAAGCAATGTTCGATGCTTAAGCTGTTGTCCATTTATAATCTTCATTTCCAATGCCCACGGCAACACTACCCTGTTAAAAGTTTACCAAGGTAATTTTGCAGCTTTCCCATGCATTTTCCATGGTAATGCTATGTTTTTACCATAGTTTACTATGGTGTGCCATGTTTTTTTTAACATACTGTTCCATACATCCCTGGGCTTTACAAGGCTAACCTATGCTTTACCGTGCTTTATTATACTGTGCCATGTTTTAAAAACCCATGCTACATGTTCTGTTATTATAAACTGCAGTGAATTACTGTACTAGCACACACACAGTTGAGTACTATTCTAGGAAACTAGTCATTTCAAAACAGCTTTAACCAAATGTGATCATACTTCCTCACATTTGCTGATGGTCCTTTTCATGGAAGGAACAACAGTTGACTTAACTATTTACTTAAACTACTTAAAAACATTTTGTGAAGCATACTTGTTTATAGTAAAAACAAAACAACTGAAGGAAATAGGTCATGCCATAAACATGTTTTAATACAAACCACATTTTCAATAACAAAGTACAGAAAAAGAACATGGAATGCATGATAACAGGAAGCCAAAGGCAAGCTCTATGTGAAAACTAGACTGACTTTTCCCATTGATAGTGAAAATGGCCAAAGAGTAACTTTTCCACAGTGCCCTCTTAGTGGACCTTAAATCCACCCTGAGAACTTGCAATGGTTTCCTAACTGATGGAAGATACAGTCCTAGTTGCTGGTCTTGGCCTGGGGCACCTCGGAACACAATCTCTGTACAAGATCCAACTGGAGATAGCTATGCTCGACATGGTTTAATAGGCCAGAGATCAAGCAGTGGTTAAAAGATTTATTGCACACTCCAGAACTTGTTTGCTTCCTTATTTATGTCTAAACACACATTTAAGAAAGACTTTAAATGCATTAGTAGTAGTGGTAGTAGTATTGCAGGGATGACTTGAGTTGTAACAGTGTCAGGTCAAATTAAAAACAAAAAATTGTAATTAAAATAAATTGACCCTACTCACACACAAATAAATATGAGACTTATCCAAGGAAAGGAATATTACGGTTCAAAATCAAGCTGGTGAATGCGCAGTCTCTGAACATTAACACATCCTTTTCCTCAATATAATTTAGCACAGTGGTAGTGACTGCAAAAGTTAGATACTATGGAAAATGTTTTACAAGTTTAACAAAAACTCGCCCTCTAAAAAAAAATTGAAATCTGAAAATTGATCTCTCTGGCAGACTGGTTACATCAAAGTGTGGTAATATTAAAACTGAATCCAGTGTTGCTTCTCTGTGCAAGAGTGCCACCTGCTGGAATAGACATAATGAAAAAAAAAAATTAAACTACAAAATCACTGGGGCATTTCATTTCATTGCACTCTGAGTTTACTGGTAAAGTAGTTTTGAGATACTTACAATATAAACCTTGATATAGACAACATTTAGCAGATCAGCATTCATTAAAGTGTAGAATTAGAATAGGACAGTTTAGGCTGAATAATTGTGTGTCTGTAGATGACATGCAGCTTGGGGAGGGGGTGTCTAGGCTCCAAGCAAAAATTATACAGAGCCTTCTGCGTAGCAATCTTTTTTAATAATTGACACTGGTTGATTATTAATAAAATAAAATACAAATAAAATGATATAACTGTAAAATTACAATGAATTAACTCTCACATTGTGATAGATGTGTGTCAAGCGCTCTGCAAGTCGATTCTATGTCTAAGTAGATAAAAATCATATTTCAGAACTGTGTCAGTGAAGAAGACAGCTAACCATATTGATCTGGATTTATCAATCACACAAATCTTTCTGCACTATTTTCCTATTTGTATAAAGCACAAATATATTAAGAAGGGGCCCTAGCCCGGTGGTGGATCTTGAAGTGGAAGGGCTGGAGCTGCTCAATCCAGTGGGCAAACTGTCCCTCTGGCTCCTTGAAGGTCAGGAGCCACTGCAGCGCTGCATGGTCTGTCTGAATGGTAAAGGGAAAACCACACAGGCAGTGCTGGAAGCGCGGGACCGCCATGACCACCGCTAGTAGCTTCCAGCGGGTCATGCAGTACTGCCAATCTGCCTTGTTGAGGGACCATTTGTAGTCAGGAGCGCTGGAACTAGATGTGGTGTGTGTGGGTTACAGTTTTGTTCATTGGCTTTCAGCACCCCCACGATAAGAATTGTTCCAGTGCCACTGGCTGTAGTAGACCACCACCCTCAGGTCCTTTCCGGGACAGCCCTGTTCCGATCCCCTCATTGCTGGCATCCGTGTAAAGGAGGAATGGTAGGCTGGGGTTCAGAGGGGAGAGCACCAGGGACTGTCGGCACCTCTTGGAGGGTGTCAAATGCAGCCTGCCGTTCCTCCATCCATTCGAAGGGTTCTCCCTTGCGCATCAACGGGTGCAGGGGAGCAGCGGTGCTTGCGAAGTCCCGGACGAAGTGGCAATAGTAGGCAGCCAGGGCCAGGAATCCTCAGAGTCGCCGTTGGTCGGTGGGGATGGGCCACTCCTGAACACCTTGTCTGGCTCCATGCTTATCTCTGCTCCTCAAACACGGTGGCCCAGGGTGGCGACCTCATGAAACAGGAGATAGGGTAGTCTTTTTTGGTCACCTCATTCATCCGTCTGTGGTCGAAACAGAAACACCACTTTCCTTCTTGAGAACCATTACAAATGGTGATGTCCAGGTGCGATCTGACAGCTCAATCAGGCCTGCTTCCCGCATCTCCCTCAGTACCTTCTCAACAGCCACCTATCTAGCCAGGGATAGGCGTCCATGGTTGCAGCTTGATGGATGTGGCCTCCTCCGTCTCGATGTGATGCTGTACCAGGTGAGTCTGGCCTGCTCCTTCTGAGCTGGTGGTGAAGCTGTTGTGGTAGTCCAGCAGTAGCTCCTACAGCTGGGCCTGCTACTCCGGGCTAAGCTCCTCACAGCTGCATCACCAGATGGCAATTACTGCGGCTAGAGTAGCATCCTCTCCCAGGGGTGGCGGC
The DNA here is from genome assembly GCF_017654505.1 of Polyodon spathula. NCBI lineage: Eukaryota > Metazoa > Chordata > Actinopteri > Acipenseriformes > Polyodontidae > Polyodon > Polyodon spathula. The sequence continues at coordinate 49,573,982 of NC_054535.1, read as the reverse complement.
GGTGGTGCTGGGGTGGTTGTTGGGGGTCTACTTAGCCCGGGTTGGGCTGACGAAACCCTGATGGAACAAGGTGGTAGTTTCAGGCTCTGACATGCTTGTTGGGCTGGCTGGGTCCTTGACTTGTCTTCGGCCTGGGGTGGAGCCTGGGCAGTGCTGTCTCAGGTTTTATGATTTTGTGTCTGTGATTATTTGGTGGAACCCGGTGGCCCCTGCAGGTCTGTCCTCGTGGGTGTGTTGGTTTCCCAAGCCGGTCCCCTGCAATAGCTTGGCTCGGTCGCAGTCATCGGGCAAGGAAGCTCTTGGAAGTCCCCGTCTGGAGGTATAGCCTGCTGACGGTGCTTCACTGTCTGGCCACCCCCCTGGATGGCCATGGTCCCTCTTCCTTGTATGGGTGGCAGCTTCCCAGTGACTGTGTGGAGCTGCACTATCGTTGGCTCGCCCCTGCATCACATTGGGTTGTACCAGCATCATCGTCTATCCCATGTTGACCAAGACTTTGGGCTCCCCGGCACGGCAATGGCGGTAGCAGTGGCGCTGTGTAGTGCGATGTAGTGCAGCGCTGTGTAGTGCGATGTAGTGCTGTCAGCTACTTCTGGAGGGAATGGAGCCCCACTCCCTTGACTGTTCCCAATAAATACAGACCAATTGTCTTTTAACCTCAAATTAAATATAAAACTCTAAATAGGTCTCTTCTTGCAGATCATCTAAACTTTCAGTTGACAACTTTCCCAAAGTAAAAAAGAAAACAAACCAGGTGAGAAAGGCAACAAACTGCAGTTAGATGCAATGTCATAAATTAGGGAAGCCGGGGGAGCCACTGACGCTACTACCGGCACCTATGGCGGGAAGCCTATGCCCACATGCCAATAGCAGTCCTAGAGGAGCTGGCTCGGGACCAGTTTTTGGAGGCTCTGCGGCCCGGGGAGCTACAGGAAGCATCTTCATGAAGCATTTGAGTTGGCCACTGAGAGAGGTGGTGTTTCGGCCCATGAGAGATTGAGGAGGTTGAGAGGGTGTGCCAGCAGCCTGATACACCAATATGGAAGGAGCGGCCAAGGGCATCCAGTCCACCTTCACCTGGCTCCCAAAACTCATCGTCTTGCTCCAGGCCACGTCCACACGGTGTCCCTGGTTGACCGGTCCCCGCACACGCCTGTGTTGGGTCTGTGGACAGCCGGGACACCGGCAGCGTCAGTGCCCAACAACCACCACCCCGCCGCCCACAAGTACGCCGTGAAAACAGAAAACGGTGCAGGGTCCGCGTGAGTGGGACAGTGTGGGCCCCCTACCAAATCAAGGGAGTAGGGCTCCCCGAGGACTTACGAGGACTTCTCTTGTGCACAGCTGCCTTCAACTCATTTGAAAGATTCTCAATCAAATTTAGATCAGGACTTTGACTAGGCCATTCCAGAACCTTGTTTTTATTCTTTTTTAACTACTCTGAAGTAGATTTGCACTTTAAACTAAGTTTTATAGTGGAGGGTTTCAGATGATTGGTCAATATCTTTTTGGTATCCATTTAACCATGTATTGGAACAAAATGTCCTGTGCAATTAGAGGAAAAACAGCCCCATAGAAGGATATTACCACCTCCATGCATGACAGTAGGTATGGTGTTCTTTTCTTTGTACACTTCACCAGACTTTCTCCAAACGTAACGACTATCAGCGTGGCCAAATAGTGAAGGAGGGAGCAGAGGGCAGTCTCCTGTCGGTGAAGGTGGGAGCAGCAGATAATCTCCCCCTGGCGGTGAAGGTGAGAGCGTCAGACCAGGAGAGGTGTTTTTGTGGGAAAAAAAACAAAACCAAAAAAAAAAAATGGAAAAGGACAGCACAAGGCAGCAACCACAACACCAGCTGGAGGAAAAGCAGCCCGGGTGTTACTGCTGCTTGGAGTCGGGGCATTTTAGCACCAACTGCCCCCGGTACCCCCTTAGACAGCTACCCCAACTATGCCCCATCTGTGGTGGTGAGCACTATGTGGCCCGCTGCCCTGTCCATCAGGAGAAGGAGGAGCAGGGGTAGCCTCAGTCTTCCCCCACCATCAGCTGGCAGGTTTTTTTAAAGAACCTCGCAGCAGAGTTATGTCCGGGCTGTGGGGCATATGGGCACACGTTAGCCATATGCCCTACGCAGTATGGAGAGGAGGGACTGGCCCAGGAGAGGAAGGTAAGGAGAAGGCAGAAAAGGGGAAAGGGGAAGAGGAAGGCAGAGGTCCCACCTCTGTCTCCAGAGCCGCACCAGTCTCCTGCAAGGGAGGAAGAGCTGCACCAGTCCCCTGTAAATGAGGGAGAGCCGCACCAGTCCCCTGTAACAAGGGTAGGCTACCCGTTACTCTCACCTCCGTCACCAGGAGACTGCACGCCACCTCCACCGGCAGGAGACTACATGCCTCCGCCACCTCCACTAGCAGGCTCAGAGCAGCAGGAGCTGCCTCCTCCTCCACCACCTTCACTGGCAGGAGACTACACGCCCCCGCCACTCCATCGGCAGGCGCAGAGCAGCAGGAGCTGCCCCTGCCTCCACCACCTCCATCGGCAGGAGCAGAGCAGCAGGAGCTGCCTCTGCCTCCTCCACCAGCAGAGGGTGAATGCCTGCTGGGTCCCTGTCCCCCAGCAGGGTCTGTGTAACACGAGTGTTTAAAATGTATATGTATATTTAGGCACGAGGATTGCACAGCACTTCACGTGCAAGTAAAATATAGTAATATGTGAGCACGGGGAATTGCACTTTATTAATTCACATGCTGGGATACAAGTAAATAATTAATTGGTAATTGAATCCCAGCACAACAGTATATATAGATGCACATTGTCACATACTCGCGGTTGTGTGTTCGGGAGTGGAAAACAGGAGAGAGAGAGAAAGAGATAGATAAGTGTAAATATAGATTTCAATTGTTTGTGTAGCGTGGGGCATATGGCCACCTTCACTGGCAGGAGACTACACGCCCCCGCCACCTCCATCGGCAGGAGCAGAGCAGCAGGAGCTGCCCCTGCCTCTGCCACCTTCACCGGCAAGAGCGGAGCAGCAGGAGCTGCCTCTGCCTCCGCCACCAGCAGAGGGTGAATGCCTGCTGGGTCCCCGTCCCCCAGCAGAGGGTGAATGCCTGCTGGTATCACTTCCCCCACCAGCAGAGGGTGAATGCCTGCTGGTATCACTTCCCCCACCATCACGAGGAGAGGAGCTGGAGCTTCCTCTGCTTCCACCTCCATCAGAGGGAGAGGAGCAGGATCTGCCTCTCCCTGCACCAGAAGGACCAGGACGAGATGCTGGTGGTCCTCAGCAGCCCTTGCATCGGCTGCTGAAGAAAGCACAGGGAAGAACCTCCCGGCCGCAGGGGCCGAAAAGAGGGCCAACACCCACACCCAGCTTGTCCTGACTCCCTGCCTCGTTTCGTCCAAGGATGCCTGCCACGCTTCGCCCAAGGATGCCTGCTACGCTTCGCCCAAGGATGCCTGCCACGCTTTGCCCAAGGATGCCTGTCACGCTTCGCTCAAGGATGCCTGCCACGCTTCGCCTGGGGTTGCCAGTCGCTCCACATCGCTTGGGGTTGTCAGTCGCTCAGCATCGCCTGGGGTTGCCCGCCGCTCAGCATCGCCTGGGGTTGCCCGCCGCTCCGCATCACAGCCAGAAGTAATGTGGCTGGAACCCCTCGAAGGGGAGCTGCCGGCCAAGAAGAAGGGGGAGGAGGTCTGGAGACCACCAACCCCAGCAGCAGTTTCACTGCCGGAGAAGGGGGAGGAGGTCTGGAGACCACCAACCCCAGCAGCAATTTCACTGCCGGAGATCGTGGGGGAGGTCCGGAGATATGTGGCAAAGTGCCCTCCCCTGTGTATATTATCTGTTATGCGTTGCATGTGGTGTGTTTAAATGTTGGTGTCTATACATTGGTACACGGGATATAAATGGGTCTGTGTAACACGAGTGTTTAAAATGTATATGTGTATTTAGGCACGAGGATTGCACAGCACTTCACGTGCAAGTAAAATGTAGTAATATGTGAGCACGGGGAATTGCACTTTATTAATTCACGTGCTGGGATTCAAGTGAATAATTAATTGGTAATTGAATCCCAGCACAACAGTATATATAGATGCACGTTGTCACATACTTGCGGTTGTGTGTTCGGGAGTGGAGAACGGGAGAGAGAGAGAAAGAGATAGATAAGTGTAAATATAGATTTCAATTGTTTGTGTAGCGTTTGTCCACTCTGTGTTTTGTCCGTGTCTATTCGTTTTGTTTGTCTGTTTATTTTGGCTTGAAGTGCTGTGTCCTGTCTTTTGTTTGTTAAACCCTTTTATTTTACAATAAACGGGCACCAGCCAGCGCCATCATCATCTCATTTCATCCGTCCTGTGTTTTGTGTATTTCATTCCTTTTCCTGGTTCTGACGCCGCCCACTTCGGCTGTCTCTGTGACAACCTGTCATAGAGTAACAGAAATAAGTCACCAAAGGTAAAAATGTCCATCTCCTTTTTCTCCCAACATATTTTTTTGCAGACCCCAAGCACTTTTATCCACACAAATGTATATCACAGGACATCCGATTTTAATGACAATTAACATATTTTGTCAACATGGAAATATACTGGGGAACGCATTTATTTTGACGTCTATATCATCTGAAACAAAAACCCACTGGAAATGTAAAAAAACTCTGAATTACCAAAAGTGCCCAGCCATTTAAAGTAGAAATATCAAAAACGCAAGCCAAGTTTCAAGAAACCATTGGGGCAACCTTTCCCAGCACAAAACAAATAGGCACAACTGTAAAACCAGTGGGGGCCAAGATTGCCCCAGTTGTTTCTTCTAACTTGGCTTGTGTTTTTCAGGCAGAATAAAAGAAAATCGAAGAGAAACAATTGGGTAAACCTTGACCCCCACCGCCGTTCAGGAGCGACACAACATGGCAGCAAAAAAGCATGTTAGCAACCTAAAGCAGAGTACCATTAAACGTTTTTTTTCAAGTCTGTATAGTTTATCCTGTAGTAGGCTACTTATACAGGAAAGTATATATATGGGCTTTTGTCTTGACATTTTTTTAAGATTTATTAAAAAAGAAGCAAGAGAGAAATTACTTAAAATTATAATGTACTGTTTTGTATTGAACATAAACTACTACCCGGTATATAAAAATAAAGGGGAAGTTAAAATTTAAAAAAAAGGAAGCTGGTTCAGTGCTTGTTTAATTTAAATTAAGATAGTTAAAAGCAGTATTTTTCTTCTGCATAGTAAAGCTGTGTTAAGTCCATGTTCAGTTGTAAATATTTGAAAGAATAACAATAGCAGTTTTTTTCAGAGTTACGAACCTTTCAGAGTTACAGTGAACTTCCACTCCCAAGGTGTTTGTATCTCTGAGGTCCCGCTGTATGTGCATTTATGTGAATGATAGATTTTTTTTGTTTTGTTTAAATAGTGCTGATTAAAAAAAAGAAGTCTGTAGTTTTGAGAAGACAAATGTGGCTTCATAATGTGTAAGTTATATAGTTCGAATTTATTTCAAATTAGAAAGCTGTTTCAGTTAATGGGGACTTTCAAGGGCGATGCTTGGTATTACATCAAAGGGAGCTGTATATATATATATATATATATATATATATATATATATATATATATATATATATATATATATATATATATATATATGTGTGGTTAAAGCTGTTTGTTGTGTTACTTAGTAATGCATATTGTAATTTCAGTGTGCGTGCATGTGTGCAGGGCAGGAGATAACTTTAGATTGAGACAAGACTCTTATCAGCATCTTATCTTTTTTTCTTCTTTTTTCTTATTGTTTTTTTAATTATATACATTTTATTGTTCTCCTTTTTTTAAAAAATGTTTCTCCTCAGGAGATGGACAGAGACAAAACTAAATACCTGCATTTGATGCCTAACTAACAGAAAAAATAGTGCACACTGGATTTCTATGTGACCAGACAAAGAGAGAGAAATATTTAGAAGTCATCTATCTTTTCTGAGCCTGTCTGACAAACAGTGTATGCAACAATTTTGTCTCAACACACAAACAATCACTGACATCTGCAAACTGCTTCAAGCTGACCTGGAAGGAGACATGCGGAGAGCACACTGTTTGTCTTTAGCACTAAGGGGACCTGCTGCACTAACATTTTATGCCACTGGCTCATTCCAACATACTGTGGGTTACTGTAAAGTCATAAATATTTGCGACCAAAATATTTGGTGAATTACACCCATAAAACCTATTTTACTCCACAAATGTTGGCTGTCTGTTGCAATATACTAAGTATGTATTGTAAGTGGAATTTGATTTTGTGACACGTGTGGCAGTGTGCCCTGCCCATGTGTGGATTTTGTGTTATATGTTGCGTGTGGTGTGTTGCGTGTGTTTGGTGTACAGATATTGCTGCACAGGATATAAATAGGTCTGTGTAGCACAAGTGATTTAAAATATATAGTTGTATTTAGGCACAGGGATTGATCACTTCACATGCATTTAAAGTATTTAATACTATGTGAGCATGAGGCTGCACAAATTAGTTCACATCCTGGAATTCAAGTGAATAATTAATTAATAATTGAATACCAGCACAACAGTATATATATATATATATATATATATATATATATATATATATATACATTTTTTTTACTCTGGGTTGTGTGTTCTGTGAGTGGAGAACGGGTGTGGAGAGGAGACAATTAAAAAACTAAACAAAGGAAAAAGTAAATATAAGTTGCTTTGACTCACTGTGTTTGTTTGTCTGTTCATCCACTGTTTGTTTACTATTTTATCCTTTTGTTCGTCTATTTATTTTGGCCCAAAGTGCCGTGTTCTGTTTTGTTCAACCTTTTGTATTTGTTTGCTTAAAAAATGCACAGAGCGCCGCAGCGTCTCAGTTTGACCTGCCAGAACTGCCTGTCTGCGTGTGTACTCCTTTCTGGCCTGACGTCACCCTACAGCCAGCCTGTTCACACGTGGTGTCAGAACCGGGACAACAGCACCTCCAAGACTCAGGCCAGGAAGAGTACTGCAGAGAAAAATAAAAGGCAATGGCAGAAGACGCCATCAGGCTGAAGGACTGGATCCAGGACAATGCTGGGCTGGAGGCCCAGTCTATACCCATAGCAATCTCGGTCCTGTGGCTGATGGACAGGGAACAATGGAAGGAGTATGAGAGGGAACACACCCCAAACACCCTGGAGGAAGGTGTGGAGATGGTCCTCTGCTACCTGGAGGCAGTGATAAACAGAACAGCAGCCCAGGTAGCAGGGTCTCCAGCGCCCAGAAAAGAGGAGCCTGTGCATCCAGTGCCTAGAAGAGGGGAGCCCGTGCATCCATCACTCAGACAAGGGAAGCACAACCATCCAGAGCCCAGACCTGTGCATCCAGTGTCCAGACAGGGGGAGCACAAGCATCCAGTGCCCAGACGGGGGAGCCCATGCATCCAGCACCCAGACGGAGGGGAGCCGGTGCAACCAGCACCCAGACGGGTGGAGCCCATGAGTCCAACATCCAGATGGGGGGAGCCTGTGCATCCAGCATCCAGACGGGGGGAGCACAAGCATCTACAGTCCAGACTGGGGGAGCACAAGTGTCAAAAGCCCAAGGGAGAGCTGTTCCCACCTCCACTGCATGAGGGAGAGCAACAAGAACTACCCCTGCCTCTGCCGCTTCCACCACCAGGAGAAGAGCAGCAGGAGTTGCCTCTGCCTCCGCCACCTCCACCTCCAAGCTATAAGCTTAATTGGTCCAATTAATTAATTTAGGGTACAGTTGGAATAAAAGCCAGGAGGGACATGGAATTGCCCACCACTGGTCTAGATGCTTGTGATGAGTCAAAGGGTTTTCGGTCTGTGATTCAGCCTCCTGACAGTAGATGGCATCAAACCAACTCAGGACTTCCCTTACCAAGATCTCGTGACCATGGCAAAAGTCATCTTTTTGAGGGGCGGCACCTTGGTGAGGGGCGGAAGTACGAGTATGTAAATTCAAGCCACTGGAGTCAAGTGAAGGATAAGGACACGTGTCGGTTGGGGATTGGTGTTCCACTGACTACAGAGGCGGGACATTACATACTAAAGGGAACGTACTACTGTGTTCGGGGTTGGTCCGAAAGTAAAATAGGAGGAGTAACGGGTGGAGGGAGAGACTAGTTTGGTGCAGCGGGATTTTTTAAAAAACACTAACATTTCTTTTGTCTTTTTTTGTTTATGTATGGTTCGCCACGAAGACGATTAAAGACGAGTTCTCACGGTCTGTTTTGGATTTCACCCCTGCACTCCTTCCCTCACACCGTTTTGTTTTCTTTTGTTATTTAATTATTTTGTTGTGTATAGATAATAAAAATAAATTATTTTATTTCTGTACACATAAATTACTGTCTGGACATTCCATTTAACACACTCGCGCCTCACAATGCTATTTTCAAAAAATCGCTCTGGTTTCTGTCCTGCGCGATTTTCTTTTTTTTTGCTGCACTATTTAATGCTTTCTGCTACCGCTATCAGTGTAATCAGACCTTTAGACAGCCTTATTTTTTATCACTCTTACTGTAACCATTGCCAACAAGTCTTTTTAGCCTGTGCCATTAATACACATTTTTTATTGTAATATGTTTACTTGGTGTTTATTACTTATTTGATAAGGGCTTGAATGGGGAACCAAAGGTCTGTTTACAAAATCAAATTGGGTATTCAGAGTTCCTCTTTGCTCATGGTTAAACTTAGGGGTGGCGTAGTCTAGATTTTAGAACATAGGGGGGCGTTACATATGGAAAGGAATGATTGCATGTGTTGCATTGTGCTGGGCAACTAAAGTACAGAAACCCCTTCCATAATTCTCTAAAAACAACATGCACACCTTCCTGACCTTCAAACATCACCTACTAAGAGACCCATCAGTTTTGATGGGGATTTAGTGCAGGGAATTGCAGTTAATGCCTGTGTATACTGTATTATGTGTAAACTAATTGGTTATAACTTGTTAATTGTTAATGAATGCTTGTTAACAGATGTTAAATAGTGGGGGAGTTACCTCTCCTAGTAATGTGCAGCTTTGCAGTCTAGCCAAGGTTTGGAGAGGGATGCATTTTTTTATTTTATTTTGTTATTATAAAATAGATATATATTTGCACGTTTTGTTTTCATGTGTTTTTTTTTTTTCTATAAATATAAGTATTATATTTACATGTCTTATTATTGTGTTTTTTTTGGTCTATCTAATTCACTTATATTCACATCACTGCACAATGTTGTTCTTGATTGTTACATTATTGATCACTTAATAATATTTCAGGTATATTTGCACTTTCGTTCACCTCTTCACCTTGTACTCAACTGCACTGTTTTGCACAATTCAGGATTTCTAAATTTGTAGTGGTACGGGGGTAGTAATTGTATTTCCACCCCTTTTTGTAAAATAGTATTTTATATACCGAGGCTTTTGGCAGAGTAATGGGATGCTTTCTCTATGCAGTGTGTGCAGCTTTCAAAATATAGTGTCCAAGATAACGCTGTCTGTCTGTGTTTGAATTGATACCCTAAAGAAGAAGAATAAATAGGAAGTTCTTTACATATACTGGTATTTATGATATATTCATTAATTCTTCACAAATTAAACAAAGTTTCAAAAAATATGTATTTCTTATTCAGACTGAGTTTCCTCAAGCTGGGCCCCAAGTTTAATCACAAGACCTGTCAGAGGAGACTTGCTGGTGTTTAGAGAAGTGACTAATCAAACCTGCTGTGTTACGATTCTCCTCTCAGCTACTGCATTGTAACCTTTGTTATCAATTTCACTCTTATACAACTTTGCAGGCAAAACTTTTTTTTAGACAGGACAAAGGCTTTTATGACACCGTGTGACAATTTATTTATTTATTTTTTGTTCCTGGGTAGTAAGTGTTATTTCCTAATTGCTTATGCCTCAAAAGTAAAGAAAATGGCTATTATTCCCCACAAACTTTGCTTTTGTGACCAGGACAGTGATATTTTGAAATTGACCTATTTTCCAGAACATTCCAGATATATTCAGCGCTGAGTAAACTTGGAGTAACTTCTAGACCTTTCTAGAACTTTCCAGTAATATAAATAGTAGTATAAATACAGGGGCCTTAAGCTCACCGGTTCAGTTTAGTTCCAGCTGCCTAAGTGCATACATATCTGCATTTTTCTGAGATGGCATCAAGAGGCTGCAAGCATCCGACAGACGCATTTTGCTATGTCTGCGGCCAATTTATCAAGACAAGAGCGAAAAAGTACTCCGTGGAAGCATCTGCTAAGATGTGTGAGGCCTACAAGGCATATTTCGGCATGCCTGTCGGGGATCAAGACAAACCCTGGGCACCTCATTTCACCTGCGAGCACTGCAAAAAAGCTCTGGAAGGTAAGATGGACAATTGTTGCTCGGAATTTTATGTTATAAAATTTGTTAAAATTTTTAAAATTGTAAAAGTTTTTAATTTTAAAATGTTTTACAATTTTCAATGTTATTGAAAAAATATATCATATATGAAAAATGTTGCGAGAATCTCTTACACATTAGTCATGGGTGAAATAAATGTATTTTTGTAGGATGGTACAGAGGGGAAAAGAGAGCCATGAAGTTCGCTATCTCAAGAATTTGGCGGGAACCCACTGACCACTCAAGCAACTGCTACTTCTGCATGGTGGACCCTTCCAAACGTCGGACTGGCAAGAATGCACCTGCTATCACGTATCCGGACCTTCCTTCATCCATCGCCCCGGTGCCACACTGCCATGAGCTCCCCGTCCCCACTCCTCCGGAGAGAGAGCAGACGTCTTTAGAAGAGAGCAGCAAGTCAGAGAGCGAGGAAGACGTTGTAGATCCAGATGACAATTTCAGAGGTGGAGCTGAGGAGAGAAACCCATACTACCCCAACCAAAAAGACCTCAACGACTTGATTAGAGATCTTGGTCTCACCAAGTCCAATGCCGAGCTTTTGACATCTAGGCTCAAGCAGTGGAACTTGTTGGATGAATGTGTGCAAGTCGCAGATCAGAGGAAGCGTCACCAACCTTTTTCCAGCTTCTTCACCCGTCAAGATGGGCTCTGCTTCTGCCACAATGTGACCAGTCTGTTCGAGGCAATCGGAATTGCCTGTAACCAGAATGAGTGGCGCCTCTTCATTGACAGCTCATCCAGGAGCCTCAAAGCCGTGCTGCTCCATAATGGTAACAAGTACCCGTCTCTTCCCCTGGCTCACTCAGTGCACCTCAAAGAGGATTACAACAGCATCAAGACCTTGCTGGACGCCTTGAAGTATGATGAGTATGGCTGGGAGGTCATAGGAGACTTCAAAATGGTGGCATTCCTGATGGGTCTCCAAGGTGGTTTTACCAAGTTTCCATGCTGTCTTTGCCTTTGGGACAGCAGGGACACCAAGGCGCACTACTACAGGCGGGACTGGCCACAGCGGACCGAGTTCTCTGTGGGGAGGAACAACGTCAAGTGGGAGCCACTGGTGGACCCCCGGAAGGTGCTGATGCCACCACTGCACATCAAATTGGGCCTTATGAAACAATTTGTCAGAGCTCTAGATAAGGAGTCAGCAGCCTTCAAGTACCTTCAAGACTTCTTCCCTAAGCTGTCTCAGGCAAAGGTCAAAGCCGGTGTCTTCGTCGGACCACAGATAAAGAAGATCCTGGAGTGCAATGAATTCCAAGAAGCTCACTAGTAAGGAGAAAGCGGCTTGGAACAGCTTTGTCGCAGTGCTTCGGGGCTTCCTGGGCAATCACAAGGCCGGAAACTATGTGGAGCTGGTTGAGACTCTGGTGAAGAACTACGGCACAATGGGCTGTAGGATGTCCCTCTAAGTCCATATCCTTGATGGTCATCTTGATAAATTCAAGGATAACATGGGAGTGTACTCGGAGGAGCAAGGCGAGCGCTTCCACCAGGATATACTGGACTTTGAATGCTGCTACCAAGGACAGTATAACGAGAACATGATGGGAGACTACATTTGGGGGCTGATTCGTGAAAGTGATTTACACTATAATCGTAAATCTCGAAAAACTACTCACTTCTAATTCTTTTGTAGTCATTTTTGTATTACTTTAGTATAAATACATGTTAATTTGGATTCATATGTTGTTTTTAATAGCCATCTTCTATACTTTTGGGGCATAAGCAATTAGGAAATAACATTTACTACCCAGGAACAAAAATTGTGTTATATAGTGTGATTAATAATTTGGTTTGTCACGTATGACTCATTAGGAAACAATCCAATAAAAGTGCTCTCTCATACTTCTGTTATTTCTATTGACCTCTTTCCATGTTCCACCGTTCAATTGTTTATTTGAAACATTCCCTACCTGGAATGACTGTGGTGACTCTCTTCCTTATTCCCTGGACACTTTATGTGGTGTGGCCATGCACATGCTTTAATTATACAGTACACTAACTACTGAAGTTAAACCTAATGTATATCTTATATTTTCTTATCTCTTATTAGCACCAGCAACATTATCACTGACCCCCCACCCAGTGTGCTGAAAATCACTTTATAAAAAACAGCAGCAATTTTATAATTTATTCTCAGATTACAAGGTCAAAAACCTGTCCCTACATTACTGGAAGAAAGCAACTGTTCCCCAGGTTATATTCTTGTTATTCTATATTATTATACACTCCAGCAGCCTTTTGTGTTTTAGCAAAAACATGCACGACAAGGACCAGTTTCTATTGGTTCATTGGTCATGGCCAATGAAACAGCTAAACATAACAGAAGAAGGGGGACCTGGGGAATATAATGAGTTTCTGCAGGTGTGGCAAGGATAAAACAACAATCTAGAGATGTGTCCAGATAAGTCTTCAATTGGGATTGTAGTATTAATGTACTATTTGCCTTTGAGAATAGAGGTCACATGTGGCTTGTAATGGAAGAGGTTATATGTCTTGGCAGGCTGGTTTATTAGACCAGTGGTGCACAAAGTGTGGATTTAGCCCCCCAAAAAGTTCTGATTTAGCTTAATACATAAATGTTAACAAACACACTCTTAAGTTAGTTTAAACTTAGTTTTGAAATTGTTTGGCATTGTAGTATGCAGAGGATGCATGGAAGCAGAGACATTGGCTCTCAGAGGCAGCTCTGCAGCCTTGCATACAAGGCCAAATCAAATGTTTCAATGGGAAGGGCTCATTTAGCTTTAGATTTAGCTGGCAAAATTAATATTTACACTGAACAAAAATATAAAGTGTTGGTCCCATGTTTCATGAGCTGAAATAAAAGATCCCAAAGATTTTCCATACGCACAAAAAGCTTAGTGCACATTTTGTGCACATCCCTGTTAGTGAGCATTTCTCCTTTGCCAAATCCACCTGACAGGTGTGGCATATCAAGAAGCTGATTAAGCAGCATGATCATTACACAGGTGCACCTTGTGCTGGGGACAATAAAATGCCACTCTAAAATGTGCAGTTTTGTCACACAACACAATGCCACAGGTGTCTCAAGTTTTGAGGGAGCGTGCAATTGGTATGCTGACTTCAGGAATGTCCAACAGAGCTGTTGCCAGAGAATTGAATGTTCATTTCTCTACCATAAGTCGCCTCCAACGTCGTTTTAGAGAATTTGGCAGTACGTCCAACCGGCCTCACAACCGCAGACCACGTGTAACAACGACAGCCCAGGACCTCCACATCCAGCTTCTTCACCTGCAGGATCGTCTGAGATCAGCCACCTGGACAGCTGATGAAACTGTGGATTTGCACAACCGAAGAATTTTTGCACAAACTGTCGGAAACCGTCTCAGGGAAGCTCATCTGTGTGCTCGTCGTCCTCACAGGGTCTTGACCTGACTGCAGTTCGATGTCGTAACTGAATTCAGTGGGCAAATGCTCACCTTTGATGGCCACTGTCACGCTGTAGAAGTGTGCTCTTCACGAATGAATCCCGGTTTCAACTGTACAGGGCAGATGGCAGACAATGTGTATGGCGTTGTATGGGCGAGCGGTTTGCTGATGTCAATGTTGTGAACAGAGTGCCCCATGGTGGCGGTGGGGTTATGGTATGGGCAGGTACGGACAATGAACACAATTTCATTTTATCAATGGCAATTTGAATGCACAGAGATTAAGTGATGAGATCCTAAGGCCTACTGTCGTGTCATTCATCCGCCGCCATCACCTCATGTTTCAGCATGATAATGCACAGCCCCATGTCGCAAGGATCTGTACACAATTTCTGGAAGCTGAAAAAGTCCCAGTTCTTCCATGGCCTGCATACTCACCAGACATGTCACCCACTGAGCATGTCTGGGATGCTCTGGATCAATGTGTACGAGAGCGTGATTCAGTTCCCGGCAATATCCAACAACTTCGCACAGCCATTGAAGAGGAGTGGGACAACATTCCACAGGCCACAATCAACAGCCTGATCAATTCTATGCGAAGGAGATGTGTCGCGCTGCATGAGGCAAATGGTGGTCACACCAGATACTGACTGGTTTTCTGATCCACGCCCCTACCTTTTTTTTTTAAGGTCTCTATGACCAACAGATGCATATCTGTATTCCGAGTCATGTGTGTGAAATCCATAGATTAGGGCCTAATGAATTTATTTCAATTGACTGATTTCCTTATATGAACTGTAACTCAGTAAAATCTTTGATTTATTTTTTCAGATCTAATTGCTGAATGATTTACCTAAGAGATAAATGTTTTTTACATTTACCTGTTAGGTAAATGTTAAAAAAAAAAAAAAAAAAAAAAAAAAAAAAAAGATTTAAGTATTTTTCTATGATTTATTTATTAGAAATGTTAGCTAAATGTTGACTCAACAAGTCTAAAAAAAACAACTTAAATTCATTCATGTACTTGTTAGAAACATAGACTTAATGTGTCAGCTAAATGTTGACTTGCCAAGTTTAAGAAAAGATACTCCCCAGTGGCGCATTCAGCAAAGTGTGGCACCCTATAGCCTGGATGTCACCAGTTCAAGTCCAGGTTATTCCTTTGCCAACCGAGAACGGGAGATCCCATGGGGCGATACACAATTGGCCGAGCGTCGCCTTGGGAGAGGGAGGGCTAAGTCAGCCAGGGTGTCCTCGGCACACCACGTACCAGCTACCCCTGGGGTCTTGCCAGTAAGCTGCCTAGGGCTGCGTTGTCATCTGGCACTGTAGCTCTGAGTGGCTGCATTATAAGCCAGCAGTGTGTAAAGAAGCAGGCAGCTAATGGCACACACTTCAGAGGACAGCATGTGTTTGTTTTTGCTCCTCCCAAGCCAGCGCAGGGGTGGTAGCGTTGAGCTGAGCCTAAAAATAATTGGACACTACTAAAAAGAAAAGTTTTACAGACTGATTATAAAAGTTGAATTTACGATACACA
Source organism: Polyodon spathula (assembly GCF_017654505.1). Lineage (NCBI taxonomy): Eukaryota > Metazoa > Chordata > Actinopteri > Acipenseriformes > Polyodontidae > Polyodon > Polyodon spathula. The sequence continues at coordinate 49,558,644 of NC_054535.1, read as the reverse complement.
TTTTTAACATTTATAAATTATATCTGAAAGTACAATTTTCAAAACTTGTAAGAATGTGTTTGTTAACATTTATGTATTTAGCTAAATATGGACTTTTTGTGGTTAGATCTAGTAAATAATATGCAATTTACATTTAAAGTTAACTTCTAAAGTTGTAATATATGTGTCAGTGGGGGCAACAAATGCATGCCAAGTAAGGGTAGAAGCCATATAAAAAGTTTGATTTGTGCACCACTATATTAGACCATTAACATTATCTCATTGCTGCTGATTAAATTAATGTACAGTTTTGCAAATAATCTATTGGTAGGCAGTTTTACAATACAGTATGTCATTATGGTGTACCACATTTTTAGATAAACCTAATATTTACGAAGGTGATATATATATATATATATATATATATATATATATATATATATATATATATATATATGTATATATATATATTATATACTTCATTCCAGTCCATTTTAATCTGATTAATAGTTTTTTGGAACTCTGCACACAGTAACTATTCTATTTGAGTCCGTGCCAGTACCTAAAAGGAATACTGTGGTTACAGTTATAGTGCCCAGAAAATGTAAGAAAAAAAATAGGAATATAGTTAAAACAATTATGTTTGACTGTCTGGATATGTGTAGTTGAATGTAATAGATTGATGAACTCTGTACTTTTTACTCATCATGAATAGATTCATTATGCTGTGGGAGAGCTGACACTGAAGTTAAATACAAAATGGCCAGTGAGCTGGTGAGCTTTTTCACTGCTCTTTGTCACAAACTTCAACTTTGGCCTGAATAGACTTTGTCCATTCAAACTAACCAGCTAACCATTCCCAGGATTTATGACCACAAATGATGGGAACGCATCCAGTATTTAATGATTTGTTTTTCAATTGCAAACAATACACTGAAAGAAAGTAAAAAACAAGGAAGACAATTCATATCCACGTATAGGTATTGAAGTAAAAATGCATGATTAGGTCTACTTACAAGCTTCCGACATTATAATACACTGATAAAGAAATATATGTGTTGATCTTTAATCAGTTTTATGACTAATCTTTGTTTGAACTGTCATTTTTGACCCTGAACAGTTAAATGCATCTCCTGGGGTAAAGAACAACTTCCAAATGTCAGATAATCAGATCCATATTTTTTAGATAAATATAACACAGGAACAAATAAACAGGCACAAGGGCTAAAACAAAAGGTTTAAACAAAATACAAAAATGTACAAAAAAACAAACAAAAAAACTACTGTTTAGTTTTTTTATTGACAATCTGACCCATAACCGGTCTAGGTGTGAGTGTGGGTGTGGCGAGTTTTTTGAGTGTTTGAAGGAGGTGGATCTGTTTCCTAAAGAAGAAGGAAATATATATATAATAATATATAATATATATATATATATATATATATATATATTATATATACCAGTGAAGAGTCTTTTCACCAATTATCTAATTGGAGAATGGACACTTTACTACATATTTACTGCAACACACTACAGTAATTACTGCAGTAAAGTGTATGTGGTAAAAATAACACCTTACTGCTAGTATGTGCTTGCAATATTAATCTCCAATTGTGTCCTCTGATCCTGGTGCTTGTAGAGCACAAAGTATTGGTTTAAGTTAACTATGTTAACTTCTTATAAGATTTTTAAAACTTCAGTCATGTATCCACTAATTCTTATTTGTTTCAGACTAAATTGATTCAGTTCTTTCAGCCTTCCTTTGTAGCTCAGTCCTATAAACCCTGGAATTAGTCTGTTTGCTCTTCTTTGAACTCTCCAGGAACCTTTGGTACCCTGCATTTTGATTGCTCCCCCACACTGTGTGGTTGCTGACAGCAAGCAGTCTATACAACACACAAGGCCTTGGTGTGCCCACCCCACCCCCACAAATTAAATTTTATTTGCCATGTTTCTGCCCAGTTCTATATATGGTTTAATATCCCCCAATCTAAGTCATTCATGTAGATAAGAAACAAAAGCGGCCCAAGGATGGAGCCCTGTGATACCCCACTGAGTACATTGCCTCAATTAGAGGTTTCCCCCTCTTAAGTTCAAACCTGATGTGCTGAGATTCTCCTCTCAGCTGCTGTATTGTAACCTTTGGTATCAATTCCATTGTTATTTATACCACATACACTTTACTGTGGTTATTGTAAGACTTGCTATTATTGTGATAATTTTATCACTTACACATTTTGAATTAGTGTGTTTTACTAAAATAATATAAGACAGCAGTGCAACTTATACCCAGACTCGGCTAACTGGTCACTCTTTTTCTTTACCAGGTGCCAAGAAATGCAGCAGGCACTAGACAGCAGTTCACAAATGTCTGTTCATTATCAGATCGAAGTGAGAGAAAAAGGAACTGTTTCCAAGCAACTTCCAAACTGTTCCAAACCGATACTGTGTTTTTGGTGTAAAACACAGTGATAATAAATTGCCCCCCAACGTCCTTCCAACCCTGGCAACACACAACTCACAACTTTTTACAGAAAAGCTGATGCTGATTTAAAAACCCCAAACTATAAATGCTTTAAACTAAGTGCTTAAGTAATTATACAAAATATGTTATACATATTTTAACTTTACAGCACTGTGTTATTTTGATAACACTTTATTTATTTATTTATTTATTTTTTTGGGTGTGTCGAAAGTATATTCTCCAAAAAACAACAAACAAAAAAACAAAAAAAAAACTAACAAAAAAAAATAAACAAACCGGAATTCAGATTTAATGCTAAGGTACTCAAGGCTAGGTAGCGTAGTCCATTAATGTTAATCGGGGTCTGTGAAACTCGTTGCTGGTTTAACATCAGTGTAGATAGTGCTTGTACCATTCAAGGAAAAAACATTTCGCAACGAAAATATTTTCAATCCACAAATCAGGAACATTAAAAGTACACAACACGTATCGTGATTTAATATTGTTGGTCATTTAGGCTGGCATGAATTTGCAACTAGTTGCAACTTTAGCCACACGTTAAAAACTACTAGAAAATATTCAAAAGCAGAAGTCTTAAGCTGTTTTAAAGAGGAAACTGCTCTTTACTCAATTACATGTTGTGTAGGACTACTAGCTGTCCTGGTGCTACAATTTAAGACATGTTAAACTCGCTGCTGAAATAGCACCCGCCCTTACTGTGATTGCGAGTCATTCTTGATCCATGACTTTCCAAGCCCGCAGTGTAGTGAAGTAAGTAGTGGAGCAGGACCACCATGGCAAACCGGACCGCAGTTTGTGCAATTTTTTTCATTGTCAGCACATTATCTGGATCATGCCGGGCAAACCAAAAACTTTTAGTTTTTTTGATAGATGGCTTTCGTTATGATTATATAAACGATAATGAGTTGGTGTCCCTGCCTGGTTTCAAGGAAATTACGGAGAATGGCGTTAAAGCGGATTACATGATCCCTGATTTTCCAAGCCTTTCGTATCCTAATTATTATTCTCTCATGACAGGTAAGCGTTTCTCTTAATATCGACCGTAATTCAAGTTATTAAAAACCACCAAACAAACAAAAAAACAACTCGCTATATTGCACTGTATTTCCTAGGGTACTGTTGTAATTGGTGATGCAGTTGCCCTAGGTGCTGATTTAAGTTTGTTAATGGGGTGAGGTGAACCACAAAATAACAATGAAACTGCACCTCACTGTATAAACCAACATATAGGCAATTGCGTTGTATTTGTGTATGAATTATGCCTGATGAAAAAGAGCCAACAATAATCATTACTTCGGCTTCAGGAAAATGCTCCTACATTTTGTGGCAGGGGTACACAATGAATCCCTAAATAGTATTTTTTTTTTTTTTTTTTTTTTGCCAAAACTTATCTGGTATAATATAGCTGACAGGCTGTGGATTTTTCCATTTAATACAGTACAATTCTGTTCACATCTGTCCAAGAAAAATCGCATTGTGTGTGTGTTTTATTTCAAATATACTGAATGTGTTTTCAAACGCACCAGAATACATCCCTTTCAAAAGACTTGTTTAAAAATGGCCACTACAGTACTTAAGATGCCAGTTTGATGTTGATGGCTGTAACCTGCAGAAGAGATACATTAGAGGGGGTTTGGGTGGTAGACAGTAGTAGGATGTTGGAGTGACTCTTTGAAGTCAATTTGTGGTGCAAAAGACAGAAACAAACTGAACGTTCCTATGTTTATTTCCATTGGTGAATTAAGCATTCTCTATTCTTCTAGTGTGCACAGATAGCACAACCAATGTCTATGTGAATTCCAAGCATGTCTTGTCATCTCTTATGTGAAAGAAGTTGAGTCTCAATGCAGTCTCCATGTGGTTTTGTGATATGCACTAATGTCCACTAAGGAATACATTGAATACACCAGCCACTTTTCACTTGTGAGGTCAACTGCCTTCAGAATTGAAATGCAACAGCATTAATTCACTGCACCACCTGCCTGTCCGATTGGCCAACTGGTATCCTCAGACTTGAGGGAACAGCAATTGAAATACTGGGTGGCTATATAGTTACTTATTTTGCATTTGCAACATTACATAAATGTAACTTGGTTATTCTTTATTTTCTTGAATATTTTCACAGCAGAAGATAAACAAGTTTTGCATTTTTTAAACTTTACAGCCTCTATGGAGCTGCAAAGCAGAAATACAAATAACTAATTCATAGGTAGGCTTTGGTTGATATTTCCAAATGAAAGTGAGTTACTGTTTAACTATCAGAAACCCAGTCCTCTATAATGCTCAACCATATACTGTGTATGAGCTCATTTGCAGCAAAAGGTTCAGGACACACCTCCTCAATCAACTCTCAGCCTTAATATTGTATTTATTAATTAGGTACTGGAGGTTTTCCACTGGCCATTTCTCCATCGAGAACCAAACTGAATCTCTGGCCTCACAGGCCAGATTTTTGCATTACGTTGCGTCAGTCAGTACACTCAAGGAAGGTGAACAACACGGCGTGCAACAGCATTTCAGATGTATTTAGTATTTTATAAAATATGATAACAAAGAAAAACACAACCATAAACTCTAGATCCACCATTCTCGACTTGCTTTTTACTACTGCATCATCAACATGTGATTTGGCACATTCGTTGCATATGGCGCAAGTTGCATGGCTCAGGTTCTGCAGTGGAAAAACAATCAGTCTCCTAAGCCGCAAAGAGCTTGCTCGATACAATCCCGGCGCGGCTCGGTACGATGGTTTTAGACTTTGCTGGTGTTCTGGTCTTATAATCATTTACTGTACAAACAACAATTCCCCTATATGAGGTCATTTTATATTACTTGCTTGGATCCCTTGTTCGTTTGGCCCAGTACTCTATACATCTGTAAAAACAAGCATGCTCACATTTTATCCTAACTGCTTAGCAGGACAACCTGATGCAATTAATCCTTGCAGACAACAGGCTTTAGTGAGGTTGTTCCAGTTAAAAACACTGTTCAAAATAAACCCTATGAGTAGAGAATCATAATATTAGCAGAGTTTGTACTCCTTCAAATCAACATTATTCCCTTTGATCAAAAAGGGATGTTTTTGTTAAAAAGGCAATAGTATCTAATAAATGGTAATCTGCCCTGAGAGACTTCCTCATTTTACTTTTAAATGCCCCTTGTACTCCCTCTACCCCATATCTATTTAAAACAACTGTTTAAAATAGCTGTTATATGTTCAAATTGTAGATGGTTTACAGAAGGAAGTATATTTGTAAACTTTAGTTTTCAAATATTCAGCTAAAGCTAACAAGAGTTAAAATATACTTTTTCTTTTTTTCCTGCTACTTAGGGTAGATGGGTAGAAAGATATTAAAGAAAAATAATAAGAAAATAAATAATAATAATGGTTACGTCTTTCAGTGCAAATCGATAATTACAATACCTCCTTTTGTTTGAATAAAACCCATTGCACATATCACAAAGCATGCTGATACATTTTAAGGCAACAGAGGAAAACAGCAATCCACATATTAAGATGAAACAGGAATCCCAACTCAGTACAATATTGCCAAGGACAACTGCCAAAGTAGCTGAGTGAAGCCCCACATTGAGGATTGAAAACACTGTGGTGGAACAGAGGAAATGCAGCCTTAAAAATGATGAATCAAAACCTTCTTTAGCAGTATGAGAAAGGTGTGGGCAAGGAGACTGTGATGAGTTAAGCCCAGTCTCAGCTGCTCAGGGCAAGCCTGGCGATACATTTTTAGAGCATTTGTTTCTTTAAAAGCTTCTCAAGTGAAACCTATATAGTGAGAGTGCATGATAGATGAGATTATTGGAATTATTCCATTAGGTAGACAAGCATCCTGTGTGCAGCATTCAATTTAAAACTATGTGAAGTACAGTATAACAGGGCAACAACATTCATGCCTCTTATTACACCAAAAAAATAAACAAGTATATGCCCATTGGTATAAAGACCAAAAACTTTAACACATAATTTGTTTGTTTAATTGATAAAAAACAAACAAACAAAAAATGTCCTTTGTACTGTTTATACGGGATGTGTTGTAAAAAGCAACACTGTACAATTGCAGGTTGTTTCCCACAACAAACTACAGTGGGGTTCACGCGAACAACCAGTACAATGTTACGCCAGTGCCTAGCTGGACCAGGGCGCAGATTACTGTAAAGAATTAGGAAAAGTGATAAACTGGAGTGACAGAATTTGTAAGTGCTTAAAAGGTATTTTTCAAAACTCTACACAAACCCACGTAGAAACTCCCCTTCTTCGTATCTTTGCAACTCAAAGCAGTCCCCTGTCAATGCAAGTAAACAGATTAATACAATATAGTATAGTAGTTTACTAATTTTTTTCAACTGTGTTTTTTTTGTAATTGTGGAATATACTATAGTCATTGTGTTAATGGTCAGGAGCCTGGCACAGCTGTCATGAACCAGACATGCAAATATGCCCTGGTCCAACTAGTTACTGACACAACATTGGACTGGTTGTTTAAATCAAGGAGTGATCCCCATTGTAGTCTGTAATGGGCATCACATATGACAAGTTCACTGTACAGTATTTTACGACCTACTTCAACACTACCACTATTGTCAGTTATAGTGCATTTTTCTGTGTGTGCTGTTGATGGTAGCAAAAAAGCCACTTGAAAATTCTGTAAGATGTAACAATGAATAAATGCACTTGAAATAACAGTGTCTATAGTGTTGGCAAGGTAGGGTGAAATGCATTGACGAAGATAGACCTCAAGACTCTTCTTAAAACCGTAGATGTCTTTTCTATTAGGAAACAGTTATAAAGACACCACACATATCTCAGTTGTATCACTTATCACTTTACAGATACGAATAAGCTAATGGAAAATAAAAACACCAAGGCCACCCAAATTCAGAGAAATAAAAGCATGTCTTGAGTGTGTGTCAGTCACCTTTGTGTCTGTTTGCTTTAATGAATGAGCATCACACAGATTTTCATGTAGTATAAAATCCAGTTTTGTCACACCTTCATTATGTCAATGTGTACTGTTCAATAAGATGGAATCAATGTTGGGCACATTACTGAGAAACAGTTACTTATTACTCGTTACTCGTTTCTTCAGAAAGCAACTGAAGTTACATAATGGCTTTTTATAAGAGAAAAGTGAGCGTTAGTTGGGAAAAATTGACATAATGTGTTTGATAAATTACTTAATGTAATAGATACAAAATGTATTTTGCATCAATTATACTGTAGGGTTTTTTCGCATGCATGCAATTTGAGTTCTTCAAAGCGTACATTCAGTCAAACTGTTTTAAACATTTATATAGTCCTTGTTGTATCGTGTCAAAAGGAGGTTAGGTTACTGAAGAGGAAGCTGTTTATGTACCTGTCAGGATCTCTATGCCTTTATTAAGCTCTGTACTCAAGCCAGCTAACCCTGAGTGTGCGCATGCACGCAATGAAAGCTGTTGTGTTCAAGGGACTGCCGCAAGCCGAGCTGTTAGTGTTTCTGGTTTGTCATGCGGACTGTAAATACAATAAAGAGCAGTTCGCGGTTACAACTGAACTGAAATGTACTTTGGCTTTAAAAAAAGAAAAGACCACCAATGTAGGTGTACAACAGTGAAAAGGTAACAAGACGAGCTTGCTTATTGTTTGTGGAAAGCAGTAACATTATTACTGTCATTAAAAACCAAGCACGTTACATTACCTCGTTATTGACAAAAGTAATATTACTACAGTAATGTGTTACTTAAGTATCAAGTTTCGCCAGCTCTGGAAATGATAATATTTGAGATGGGAGGGGGGTTAGTTCCTTTGAAATATGGTGAAATGCTGAAATGTATTGCTGGAATTTTCGAAGAATGTCAATGGTGCAGTATTTTGATATAAAAGGGTAAATTATAAATAAAAAAACAAATGAACTGAAACTAGAAACAAAACTAACTCACATTGGACGAGTGGAAGCAGCTATCTTGTTTGTTTATGAGCGTGTTATGTCTATGGTGAAGGGACTATACGAAGTTCTCAGATCCACCTCCATTTTTTTTTCTTCTGGCTTCTCTCGGCCTCTCTCGGCGATTGAAAAGTTTTCTCTGCTTTTTCCGGAGAAAAATCGACTAGGGACCTGTGATTGACACCGTTTTGATGATGTCTGACATTGGACCAGAAGGAAAACAATTTAATGTTGGACCTGGTCAGACACAGGACTGCAAAGGGTTAAGTCTTAACCCTGCCTAAAGCATGTGAGAATGCAGCTGCTCCTTAATTTGATAATTAGTGATAACTGGGAGCAGCCGCATCACATAAAAAGGGGAGCTCAGTGCTCAATTGGGGAGAGGAGTTGGTGAGTGTTGGTTTTATTGCTCCTGTGTTTGTATGGTTTTTATTTGGTCAGTGAAGGCTAATGCCCAGCCTTGCAGAGTGTTTTTGCGTTACATTTGTACCTATTTTTTTGGCCCTTGTGCCTTTTCATTTTGTGTTTGGTGTTTTGTTTATTTAATAAATTAGAGTGTAGCAGCTCTTTTTGCACTGTGACTACCCAACGCCCCGCTGCCTGGTCCAAGCCTGGTGGGAACTGTTTGCCCAGAAGAGAGTGAAAGGGAGCAGCAGCTGTGCTCGGAGAAGGCGCAGAAGAGGTGAGCCAAAGTGCCCAATGCCCAGAAGGGGGGAGCCAGAGCGTCCAGCACCCAGAGGAAAGAGCCTGAGTGTCCACAGCCCAAGAGGGGTAAGCCAGCACCTCCAGAGCCCAGAGAAGGAGAACCGCACCAGTCTCCAGAGATAGAGGCAGACTACCTGTCGCTCCCGCCTCCACCACTAGAGGGAGGCTGCCTGCTGCTTCCCCCTCCACTGCTAGAGGAAGACTACCTGCCGCTCCCGCCTTCACCACTAGAGGGAGACTACCTGCCACTCCCACCTCCAGTGCTAAAGGGAGACTACCCACTGCTCCCGCCTCCACCACTAGAGGGAGACTGTCTGCTATTCATGGCTCCGCCACTAGAGGGAGAAGTCCTGCTGTCTCCAGCACGAGAGGGAGAAGCCCCGCTGTCTCCTGCACTGCATCTATTATTGAGGGGAGCATGGTGAAGGCAAGGAGCACGTCCACATCGGGAGTTCCTGGTCCATCCGTCACCTCCCGAGGGTCCCCACCAGCCATCACCTGGGGAGACCGCGTCGCCATCGCCTGAGGAGACTGGGTTGCCTTTGTCCGAGAATGCCAGTTCACCACCCAGGGATGCCTGTTCGATGCCGCCTGGGATTCTTTCAGTGGTGCTGTTGCTGCCTTCGCTGCCAGTAGGTCAGTTCTCATCATCTGGGGGTCTTTTGCTGCTGACCCGGGGATTTCTTGCTGCAGCCACCCATAGCCCCTTTGTTCATTCTGTTCCTGCAGCAGGACTTGGACCAGGATTTTAAGAACTTTAAGGGGGGAGGTGACCGTTGGGGCCAGATGTGCTGTGCACAAGGAGTGGGATATGTGGCAGAGTGAAAGTCCCACCTATGTATATTGTGGGGTTTTTGTGGTGGTTGTCAGGGATGGAGTTAATTCTTGTCCCTGCCAAAAGCATCACATAAAAAGGAGCGCTCAGGGCTCCACTGGGGATAGGAGTTGGTGAGTGTTGATTTTGTTGTTGCTGTGTTTGTATGGTTTTTATGTGGTCAGTGAAGGTTAATGCTCAGCCTGAAGATGTTTCATTTATACCTTTTGTTTTGGCCCTTGGGCCTTTTCATTTTGTGTTTGGTGTTTTGCCTATTTAATAAATTCGAATGTAGCAGCTCTTGGGGGGGGGGGGGGGGGGGGTGCTAAACATGCATCACCCTTAGCCTAAAAGTGAGATCTGTGTGTGCTGCATTTGGTCTCATTTTAAGACATTTTTTGATGAATTGTCTTTTCTTTGGTCTGGACTTTTTGGTTAATTTCTATATCATGAACCAAAGTTAGAAAACCATAGCATTACATTCAGTAACAAGTACATATATCTCACTAAAGTACCCATCCACACACACTTGAACAGTAAGGTTAAGGTATCCATGGAGCCGGCCTGGTAAAATGTTAGGGATTGAGTCACCAGTGGAAACTGCTCTATTAGGTTTAAATGCAGTAAGATTGAAAGATATGTTCTTAAGTCAGTCTTTATGTAATATGTATGGTATCTTTTTTGGTTCATTTGTATTATTTTATTAGGAGCAGTCAACCAATGACAAAGTCTGTCAGTTTACAGTCTTAACTGAAACCAATATCTACAATTTCCATTTTGATATATTAGTGAGTTCAAAGTTTTCCAAGTCTGCAAAACAATAAAAAAAGTAATAAAACAAACAAGCGTTATGATAACGTAGTGATAGGAATGCGCAATCTGGAACCATGGCCGTAACTAGCTATGAGGACAGAGAGGTCTTGTCCTTGGGTTATTTTATTATCAAGTGCAAAAGACTCCTTAATTTTCTCGATTGGTTTGCCGTGTAACATAGATTTGGAGGTTGAATAGTAAATACCAAGCAGTCCTATAAGTACTGCCAGCTGTAGCTTGAAACCTAAGCTTGACCTCGGTAGAATGCCAGCTCTGGTTACGATGACACTGCCTGGAGCTAGAATATATCAGCTAAAAGAGGACAGGCACATCGGTATTCTAAACTGTGAAGATAATGTTATTGATATTTAAGATGTTCCAGGACTACAGTATAGTTTGACATCATATCTTTAAAGTTTTTATACTTGTAACATGGGTCTTTCTAACAGTCAGGGTTTGCGTCAAATATTTGTGAATGCAGGTTCGAAAAAATAATCCAATGTATTGTGTAAATGTATTATACTGTACTGCAGGTGCTTTGTGCTGAGGTCATTCAAGATGATGTAAAAAAAAAAAAAGACTTAAGCAGTGTTTTCTGTTGTTTTAGGTCGAAACTGTGAAGTCCACGAGATGATAGGAAACTATATGTGGGATGAGACAACAAACAAGTCCTTTGATATCGGAACCAGTAGTGACAGTCTCTTGCCGATGTGGTGGGATGGATCGGAGCCGTTATGGGTCACTATGCAGAAAATGAGAAAAAAGGTCAACATGTATTACTGGCCTGGTTAGTACTATGTCTTAACATTTCTCTAGTTATTAGCATTGAAGTTCTTTGGGTTATCATAGTATAACCCTAGCTCAATTTTCAATTCCCTTACTAAATCTAAACCAAAGAAACAAGCCTTATATTCACTGGTTAATTCAGATTCACTTTGTAAAACATAATATCTGACTTTCCATAATGTTTATTTCCAGGCTGTGAAGTGGAAATTCTAGGAGTTAAACCACATTATTGTCGAAGTTATTACAACACTCCATCAGATGCAGACTTCAAAGCTGCTGTTGATGACGCTGTGGAATCTTTGCGGTAACAAACATTCTGTCCCACAGTTCAGATGGTTTTATTGATAATTAGAAAGTAACAGTTGCGTATTTTATTCCAAATAAATTAATTTCCATTTATTATTTGAAGATCTTACAAATCATTGGTTGATTCATCTCATTTTAATCTTAATACTTCTCTGTGACGTTTAAAGTAATACATTTGGTGTTCAGAAAGGAGACATCCACGAAAGATTTAAAAATGAACAATTGTTTATTGCATTTGACAAATGCCCGTGCCCATAATGAAGCATAATATAATTTGGCCTACCAGTATAATTTGGTCTAGCCTACCTTGCAGTACAGAATTAAAATCGACCAGCCTACAGGTAGAATAAATGGCATTTGCAGAATAAGAAAAAAAGAAAATCCTCAGGGTTTGATCACTGGAACTCGATAGCTGGCCCTTATGCTGGCCGAACTACCTAATAATAAAAAAAAGCAAATAAAAAGGAGAACAATACCTTGCCAGCGGGCAGGACAAGTGGCACACAGGGCCACCCTCCCCCAAAAGACAGACCCACTTAGAATGAATGACGTTTGATTTGATCCGGGGCCTGTCCACTGGAGCTCAATAGCTGCCCCTTATGCTGGCCGAACTACCTCATAAAATAAATGAAAATATATCTCGCCACCGGGCAAGACAAGCGGGACGAGACCACTTTCCCCCAAAGGACAGGCCCACCTCCTTCACCTTCAGAAGAGATGCTCGTAAATGGTGGCAGAAGCAGTTCCTGGAGACATGTGTTCCTTCTGGGGTGAAGAAAGGGGTTCAGATGAGCTGGCGGCCGGGTGCATTGACAGGTAGCTGGAAAGAATGAGAATGCATGGTCGACAGCAACTCTTAATTAATTCGCTGCCGACCACGCATTCTGATGAGATGTCTGACAGAGATGAGCTGCTACCATTGCCTCTGCCAGACCACATCCAAACAATAATAAAGAAAATCACTTGTTTTAATAAAAACCCAGCGCAGAATGTGGCCGTCTCCAAATTAATTAATTGGTTAATAATTCGGAGAGGGACACATGTATATAAACATGTCTGTTTGTGTGTTTGTGTTGTTGGCGTTCAAGACATTGGAACATGAACGAGAGTGGAGGAGAGAACAAAGGAGAAAGTAAAAAGAAAACGTGTTTCTAGGAACAGTGAAGGCAACTGCCCAGCCTGACCTAGGTTTTGTTTTTGTTTTATGTGTTCTAGATCTTTTTTTGTTTAAACTTTTATTTTGCTCTGTTAGCGTTGTTTTGTTTAACCTCTTTATTTTTGTTGAATAAAAACACTCACCAGTGCCTTTTCACCCGCAAGTACCTATCTGGTTCTGGGTCTGGTCTGGGTACGTCATGACTCAGCTGTCTTTCCCCAAGGAGGAAGAACTCAAGAGTAAATTAAAGTTATATTCTAATCCTGATAAGTAGTGACGTATGATAGGGAGGGACAAGTTTCGTTTGGTGTAGCAGAACAGAAAGTGGTAAATTTGATAATGGAATGTTCGCAGGGCAAGGTAAAATGAATGGGAGAGAGAACAGAATCCAAGGAACAATTGCCAGGCTGAGTTGTAAGTTGCTTGGGTACTTGAGAAACAGAGTTAGCCATTGGATTGAGGGCTGATTCAGAAACAGATGCTGGTTTAATAAAGGATGGGATCCTTGAAGATTGAGCAAGGTACTGGTAGAGAGTCTCCTTCCGAGAATAGTGCATGGAATTTATGAAAATTAAAACGAGATAGAGAGTCATCTATTAGATTATTTGAGCCTGGAATGTGAATGGCTGTAATTTTGAAATTATCCAGCACAGAAACCCAGGTGAGTTTCCACATGAATTTCATAATGGTAGGGGAAAGTGCCTTTGTTAGTGATACTGTAGATAAGTTGTCACAATTAAATGCTATAACTTTTTTTGACCATAGGTGACCCCAAATTACAGCAGCAATCACTATAGGGTATAGTTCAAATAAAGCTAAAGATTGTTCCTTTACAGGTAGATGTAGGCTCTCTGAGGGCCAGTTTCCGTAGAGCCATTTAGTTCCTAAAATGCCACCGAAACCTTGAGAGGGGGCAGCATCAGTATACAGGTTGGGAGAGGCAGGGGATGAGATGATGTCATCATAGAAGAATGAGATACCATTCCAGCTTGGCGGGACCATGGAGTGATATCTGCTCGGCATCCAGCATTGAGATTGATGTGGTGATGCAATTCAATACAGAAGAGTTTCAAGTGAGAAATAAATGATCTTGAGGAATAATCCTTATGGCGAAATTGAAGTAGAGAAAGAAGTTTGCATTTAGTGCAAGACTTTCGAGAGCTGAATTATTTTTTAAAGGAGTTTGGAAGAGTCGAATCCATAATGCCAGGTAAGAAACACCAAACAAAGAAACGACAAGGAGGCGTAGACGAAGAGGGCTATTTAAAGGGACAGTTTGATTACGTATATAGTTAGTGGGTGGATTCTCCTTTCAGAAACACAAAAAAAATTTCCAATGAAAATATACTGACCAGCAAAAGCAATACAACAAGTACATTTTGTCGTGTTCTTCTGCTATACCATTTGAGTTTTTCATTCAGTATCACAATTACATTATGATGCAGTGCAATGCATTATAATTCTTGATGGTATTTGAAGGGAAAAGTGACTTTTACACAAATGTTTAAAAATGCCTCATTTAAATAACTCTTTTTAATAAGTTTTGCCTATGCGGTACCTCCTTTTTCTTTATGTTCAGATTAGCAGCTGCCTGCGCCAAATGCTTTACATAGTGTACAGGTACTGCAATGCACAGGCAGACTATGTATTCAGTGAGCCTCAGCTGAAAGAAACAATCCTGGTGACAGTTAGGTTCAGGTAACCATGAAGACATGTTTTACTGTATTCCCAGCTGTGGCTACAAAACTAATTCTGTTTTTAACCCCTTCATTTCTGTTACATGTTAAGCAGCATTTCAAGACAGTATAAATACACTGTATCTGGTTTAAAGTTGCCTGGGAACATAGATAGCCATTGATGCCAATGTCATTCTAGTTTCAATAGTATTTCCGTGACACTTTTGCATTAGCAATGGCAGTGCAGACATGGCGGCTGTTTACTACGAGAGAAACGATTTGGAGGGTCATCACCATGGTCCATGGTCAGCGCAGAGGAAGGAGGCCACAAAAAACCTGGATGAGGTGTTGAAGGACATGAATCAGAAAATCAAGGTCAGACATTCCAGCACTGACAGCACACACTGATAAATCATTGATAAAGAACTGAAGTAAAACAGTGGGTCTTACAACAGACTTGTGACATTCTCCTACCCATTCTGATACTTCTTGACAAACTTAAATAACATGAATGAATCTTCAGCAATGACTGCTGGCTTTACAAACTGCCCTCAGGCTGAGCTAGTAATACTGTGGGAATCTAACTTAAGAACCTCTTTTTTAAAAGACTGAGTATTTCTCCAGTCTGTCGGTACAACCCTTGTGTCAAGAGACTGTTGCATGAACTTAGTTAGCGGTTTGTAAATGCTTTGTCACAAAACTGTCCATTTTTATTGTAAGCTGTTTCTCACTGTACTTTCTGCTGATAATTTTGTCTTGCAGTTTACAATTTGAGTGAAAAATCACACGGTGCATCTGTGACGTGTCATGGTTGCTAAGGAATGCAACGTGGCAAGATAAACAAAAGATATTTGCGATACTATTTTTTATTTGTGTTATTTTTCACTAAACCTTTCTTTAAAGAAAAAAAACAAACAAAAAAACGCTGTTCTAAATTAATCAATGCCATGCCAGTAGTTTAGCAGTAGATGAATGAACACTAGCAGAGAAGTGACTACAGTCTGAAGAAAACCTAGGCTCAGACAAGGCTTTGTTTTACTTCATGAATACTGTACTCTGGTAATCATCTTGACTTCTTAATTTATGGCAGGCGAAGAATCTACAGAATGACCTCAACGTTATCCTGTTTTCAGACCATGGCATGACAGAGCTTCAGTGGATGGAGAAAGTGATTGAACTTCAGACCTATATAAACCTGACAGATCTTGTGAAAATGGTGGACAGTGGCCCAGTAGTCAATCTGTGGCCAAAAGAAGGCAAATTAGATGAAGTGAGTTGATCCATGTTGGGTTGCAGCTGATCTCTTGAATATATCTCCTTTTGATATGCTGTTTGCATGTATTTAAATCACAGAAAAACAGGACTTAAGCTCTTTTTTTTTTTTTTTTAGGTTTACAATAAGCTAAAAGTGGTAAAAAGCATGACTGTGTATAAGAAGGAAGAAATCCCAGATCGCTTCCGTTACAAGAAGGGAAAGTTTGTGTCCCCTTTGACACTTGTAGCGGAACCGGGATGGTTCATTACTATGGTAAGTTTTAGACCATAAACCTCTGTGCAAAAAAACAAATGTATTTATTTAACCAGGATGAAACCCCTGAGATATACATCTCATTTACAAGGGGGTCCTGGCAGGAGAAGGCGGCAAGAAATAACATTGTAAAATCAATGCCAAAAGTTGACAAATCATTCAGACAGGACAAAAACACTTAAAACAACCGTTAAAACAGTAATACAAAATAAAAGCATGCAAAATAGAACAATTTTAATTTACATTGTCCTAGTCATAGTTAGTATTTAGATGATTTGTAACTCTGGCCAGATTTAAAATAAATATTTAGCAATGATTTAAAACACATTGTGAAGAAGTTGTTTTTCTGTTTAAAGACAATGAGTTCCAAAGAGGAGATGCTTGATATACAAAGACACGTTAACCCTCAATTTAGGGATTTTAAAAGTAGGCATCATTTGATCTTAGTGCACAGGTAAAGTTACATGTCTCCAACAAAGATGTAAAAGAGGGCTTATAGTGTAATATACTGATCAGTGACACATCAGACAATTGTACAATTTATTAAGCTCAAATAACAACTAATAAGTCAAACTTAAACCAATTTAAAAGAAAGAAAAAAAAAGATGTTGGTATTACCTACAGCATACTCACTCAAATTCTGCAAACAACAAACCATCTGCCTCATAGAATCAATCACTCTCTGGAACTTGGTATACTCCAGACATACTGTAGAGTAGACTGTCTGTTCTCTCTGTTAATGTGTGAGTTTTTTTCAGATCAAGCAAAGAATATATACCCATTTTGCGAATTTCTCAATTCTGTCAGAACTGAGTATTGATTGATAATTTGCTTAAGTATTTGTAATCAAGACACTGAATGAACATCTTGCAGAACTGCACACATGCACATGTTATGGTAAATGTGAATTCATATTTGTAATGCTTATTTTTTTCAAGCTATTAATGAACAAAACGTACTGATCGCATTTTGCACTTTCTCAGCAGTTAAAATCTGCACTAATTAAAATGCAGCGATAGGTTATAGTAATGAGGAGAGCCAGTGCAGGAGGCATGTGGGATTTTTAGTTCAGTCAAACTCCCTGAAGTAAGTCATCAGTAACCAATCACTACTTTTCCAATGCCTCACATGATTTCAGTGTCCCTGTAATGTGACCTCTTCAGATGGAATGCAGGGACTGTGCAGGAGTGCAGCTATCTTAAAGGAGTGTTCAGTAAATGTTGTTCATTAATAGTTTTGGCACAATACCATTAAAAAATAAAATGCACATTTAGCATAATCTTTTATAAAGGAACATGTGAGACCTACATATTTACTGCCATTACTTTATTAGTTCCATATAATTTTTTCTAAGGGCTGACGCTTACCCTAATAAAGATTCTGGCACTTATTTATTTACCTACGGGTGTAATTTTTATTTACCCATCAATCAAACAGCCTAAAAACCTTGAACCTATAAACCTTGTGGAGCATGTCAACAAGACAGTGGTTACTATCGTACAGTATGTTTTATATAATGGGCCTCATCTTGAAACTTTTTAAATGCTTTAAAAGTCTAAAGAGATCCAGTACAAAATATAATATATCCTATAGATAATTGACAGAGGGTACAGTTAAGCAACCTAAGCTTATTCAAAGATAAACCTTCGGCAGGTGAACATTTGGCTAAAAGTTCAAGTAGGATATACCCAGTGAAGAAACTGAAGTACCCGTAGGGAAAACTAACACATGTCAAATTTTTGCGTTCATTTCTGTATCCGTCCTCCCTATCTCTGCCCTTGCAGCTGCCCTCCTTGGTTTTCCAGGTTAACATATAAGAGGTGTTATTGCGTGTTACCAGTCTGAAAATCCAGGTGGTAGATAGCACAATGCTGTACCATCCTAAAGTAAACTTGACCTTTCACAAGGCTTAACAGACACATACAGTGGCATTCCATCTCTTCAGGCCTATTCTCAAAGACGAATGTCAACTCACAATAATGGACAGATGCCAAGGCAAGCATGTGCAACCCTCTTGGCGCCTCTAAGGATGGAACTGCAAGACTGAATATCTTGACTGTAATCAGGCCTCATACAATTGTGTTTGTTTTCAGAGTAAAGCAGATCTACCTTACTGGAAGAATGCCACTGGGATAAAGGAGGGCTGGCAAAATGGCTGGCATGGCTATGACAATGAATTCATTGATATGCGATCATTCTTCATGGCATATGGGCCAGGTAAAGCAACGTATACCACTTGTGTTACCTGATACCTTACTAGCTACAAAGGGTATCAAATAAAACAGAATGTGAACCACAGCAACACTGCTTAGCTCACTAAAATAATTGTTTTAACATTATATGTTTCCAGTTTACCCTTAAAAGAACAATAGCAATGGATGTAAACTTTAATTTCTATGACTGAGATGCCACTTGTTCCTTCTTCTTTTGAGAGGGGGGGGGGGGTGCAAGGTAATGCATGTCATCGACCATTTAGAGATTCAAGGTGGTGGCAGTTTTAGTATTATAGCATACTCCAAGGTTTTCATTAAATGGTAATGTAAATTAAAGGTTATGCTGTTTGAATTTTGAATGGATGGAGTCAAATCTCATCAACACAGGCTGGACAGGCACTTCTCCTTTTAAGAAATGCAGAGAGCACTGGCCCAAAAACATAACAAAGGCACAGATGTTTCAGGCATAACTTTCCAGTGTTAGTCCCTGCTCTAGAAACAAGTGTATTATTATTATTATTATTATTAATATTTTTTTTTTTTATAGATGAGACTGTCACTTATAAGTTGGATTAGTCAGCTAATATTACAATGTTTGGTTTGTCATTCTCTAAAAACACCAGTGGCATTTTGGGGCAGGTTATTTGTTTACCATAAGCATATATTTATATCTGCAGGCAGGTGCTTTTAATTGAGTTTTATTGACCTGTATTTTATTGAAGATGCTTTCCAGTTATTAGCAGCACACTCTCCAGTATTTATTATTTTGCTTTACAATATTGGAACTAGAGTGGAGAGATGTCAGTTCAGTCATTTTCTACTTCAACTGTACCTGTGTGATGGGGAAGTGGATTAAGGGGTGATTATTAAATCCTCGCAAAACTTCTCTAGGATTAACAAAAATATGATAACTGTGCGCTATTATTTGATTCTAAAACTGTCTAAAACACAAAACACCAGCTTTCTTCATCACATTCATTTATTCTGCCACCACACTGTAAAGTAACATCCTTCCTGTGCAGCATGTTTTAAAACCCCACCTTATGCACACCTATGTCCTAATTCTTGCTACATCGGAAAAAACCCTGTAGTGTGGTGGCAGGATAAATGAGCTGCCCCAGAGTTAAATGAAATACAGTCCGGAAAAGTAAACCATCTATTGGAAAATGTTGTTAGGCTAAAGAGAAACAGTCATTTTTTTAAAGCTGTGTTTTTTTTACCCCCTTCATCTTATATATAAACCAAATATGAAATAATCCTTGTAGAGAATACATCAGACACACTCACATGCACATTGGAGGACACTTTAAAAGCTGTTGAGTAAATTGTAGTGGGTCACAGTGACATTGTTAGCAGCTAACAGAGACCCATATAGATTTCTTTAACTGACCAGGATTTACCTGCCCTCTGAGGCTATACAGTGCATATTGTATTAACTAAGGCATAATTGTACCACTTTTTAATTGGCATTTCAGAGAAAAATGTATAGTTGAAAATTTGAAGCTGCAGAAGGTAAATGCACATAAAATACTAAAAGAAAACATGAAATATAATCAGAATTATCTGGCCAAGGCTTAAAGGTACGAGTCGTATCGTATTTATGTCGATGACCTTTAATTTTTTTTTTCTTTTTCTGCAGATTTCAAAAAGGCCTACAGAGCTGCTCCAATCAGAGCAGTTGATGTTTACAATGTCATGTGTAATGTCACAGGGATAAAGCCGCTGCCAAACAATGGCTCCTGGTCCAGAGTGGAATGCATGCTGAGCAGTAATGCCAACTTGGCACGGCCCTTTGCACTAAGCAGCTGTATGCTGGCTCTCATCCTGAAGCTGCTAGCATAGCACCCATACCAGCATCGCGCCCTTACCTTACTCTTAATAATGGAAGCAAAGTTTTAGTCTATGTACTTTTTTTTATAACTTAATTTTGTATGATTATTCATTTTACAAACACCTTAATAACTCCCTCTGTCTTTCTAAATAATATTTGCAAATTGCAGTTTAGTTTCTGGTATATAAAAAAAAAAGTGACAAAATATAAACGTGGTGGCAAATAAGTATTTAGTTTTTAAATTAATGCAGTTTTTTTAATTAAAAAAAAAAATATATATTTAACAAAATTTCTGTTGTCTTCTGTGCTTCCTTTTTGAGTGATTTGACAGTGAGGTTGGGGTGGCGGGGGTATCCAATTTCAAGAAAATGCATTGAAGGTCTGTTATCCTTGGCCGGTGATGGAGGTGAAGTAGCCAGATCTGAAGAGAGAGAAAACCAAAACTTCAGCCAGGCCCGAGGGTCATGCGTAGTGCGTGAAGGATTCACTTTCACAAGGAACATTTCTGTTTATTCTGTTTAGCCATATTTCTGTTTATTGAGACACACCATGAGCCAGATTGCAGCAGGGAAGAAACATTTGCTTTAATCAGCATCTGGGCCGACGGTTCGATCCAGAGAAGCTGAACGTCGCATTGTGTACTTGCTTCTGTCACCAAGGTCAACCTGCATGAAACTGGGTCATGAACCGGTCTGAGCATGTTAGTGTGAAAGGGGCTGAACAGGGACTTCAGTTTAAGTGATGTGTTTCCACTGTGAGAAGCTCATTTTAACAGAATCGTGTTTATTGCAATTTTGATCAATGATTTGTTGGAATTGATTACGTGGGAATAGAGCTTGCAATTGGAACTGATTTTGATTTTAAAGTTTGGAAATGGAATGGAATTGAGAAACAGGGATTGACCCCAACTCTGGTTTCCATAACCCATCGACTTTCCTCCAGATCAAGACAATATAGCATCACTACAATAGTGATATCCTTCAATGAATCTACGGTCGGGGTGGCTCTGTAGCACATCCCTCTCTGCTCTTGCAGTTCCAGACAGCTGTTGTAGGGGAAACTTCCATGCAGCAGCAAATGGGAACAGGCAAATAAACAACGTAGCATCAGAGTATACATAGATTATGCCCATGATCAAGGTAGTTTCCGTGATCAGATTAGGGTCAAAGTATTCATTACCACTAAATCACTGGAATGTAGTGGACTAGCAAAGCTAGCTCTTGCAGGTACTATGCTCAATCAATTTGGTTGCTGGTTTGAATCCCACTCAAAAATTTGAAAACAAAAAATGTATGCACAGCTGTTTTTCATTTGTTTTCATATACAGCATAGCCGTTTAGTTTGTAATTATACATTTAACTTTTTGTCTTTTTGGTTATTGTACAGTTGTAGAGTTAAGGATAGAAAATCATAATGCACAGTCAGGGTGTTCAGTAGTGCACATATTATTATTATTATTATTATATTATTATTATTTATTATTATTATTAGTAGTAGTATTATTAGTAGTAGTAGTAGTAGTAGTATAAGCAGTTGTAGTAAACATCTGTATCTGTTTACATCAGTATAAACTATAAACTAGAGGAGTTTGCAGCCTTATGGCTTACAGTTGCCCCCTGTAAGATACTGTAAAAACACCGCGTGCCCCCTGTATTGTTGAATCAATAGGGCTTGCTCGCTAGTCTTAAAAAAATAATTACAGCCGCAATCTGGACAGTTCAGTGTCTTTAAAAAAAATACATTATCTGATCTGTTAGCTGAGGTGATCTACTTTTTCACAAGCCTCTGATTTTTTATTTATAATCATGGCAAGGTTGTAATATTCTTGGGGGTTTTTGTGTGCTCAAACTAACCATTTTGAATCCTCAGATTTTCTTTTCTTTTCACAGAATGAATTCTTGCTCAGTGGATGCTGTGTGGTACAATGGTTAAAAAAAACAGGCATGTAACCAGGAGGTTCAAATCACAGCTCAGACACTGACTCATCGTGTGACTCTGAGCAAGTCACTTAACCTCCTTGTAAGAACATAAGAACATAAGAAAGTTTACAAACGAGAGGAAGCCATTCGGCCCATCTTGCTCGTTTGGTTGTTAGTAGCTTATTGATCCCAGAATCTCATCAAGCAGCTTCTTGAAGGATCCCAGGGTGTCAGCTTCAACAACATTACTGGGGAGTTGATTCCAGACCCTCACAATTCTCTGTGTAAAAAAGTGCCTCCTATTTTCTGTTCTGAATGCCCGTTTATCTAATCTCCATTTGTGACCCCTGGTCCTTGTTTCTTTTTTCAGGTCAAAAAAGTCCCTTGGGTCGACATTGTCAATACCTTTTAGAATTTTGAATGCTTGAATTAGGTCGCCACGTAGTCTTCTTTGTTCAAGACTGAACAGATTCAATTCTTTTAGCCTGTCTGCATATGACATGCCTTTTAAGCCCGGAATAATTCTGGTCGCTCTTCTTTGCACTCTTTCTAGAGCAGCAATATCTTTTTTATAGCGAGGTGACCAGAATTGTACAGTTTTAACATTACTTCCCTTGATTTAAATTCAACACTTTTCACAATGTATCCGAGCATCTTGTTAGCCTTTTTTATAGCTTCCCCACATTGTCTAGATGAAGACATTTCTGAGTCAACAAAAACTCTTAGGTCTTTTTCATAGATTCCTTTTCCAATTTCAGTATCTCCCATATGATATTTATAATGTACATTTTTATTTCCTGCGTGCAGTACCTTACACTTTTCTCTATTAAATGTCATTTGCCATGTGTCTGCCCAGTTCTGAACCTTGTCTAGATCATTTTGAATGACCTTTGCTGCTGCAACAGTGTTTACCACCCCTCCTATTTTTGTGTCGTCTGCAAATTTAACAAGTTTGCTTACTATACCAGAATCTAAATCATTAATGTAGATTAGGAATAGCAGAGGACCTAATACTGATCCCAGTGGTACTCCGCTGGTTACCACACTCCATTCTGAGGTTTTTCCTCTAATCAGTACTTTCTGTTTTCTACATGTTAACCACTCCCTAATCCATGTACATGCGTTTCCTTGAATCCCAACTGCGTTCAGTTTGAGAATTAATCTTTTGTGCGGGACTTTGTCAAAAGCTTTCTGGAAATCTAAATAAACCATGTCATATGCTTTGCAATTATCCATTATCGATGTTGCATCCTCAAAAAATTCAAGCAAGTTAGTTAGACACGATCTCCCTTTCCTAAAACCATGTTGACTGTCTCCCAGGACCCTGTTACCATATAGGTAATTTTCCATTTTGGATCTTATTATAGTTTCCATAAGTTTGCATATAATAGAAGTCAGGCTTACTGGTCTGTAGTTACCTGGTTCAGTTTTGTTTCCCTTTTTGTGGATCGGTATTACGTTTGCAATTTTCCAGTCTGTCGGTACCACCCGTGTCAAGAGACTGCTGCATGATCTTGGTTAGCGGTTTGTAAATTACTTCTTTCATTTCTTTGAGTACTATTGGGAGGATCTCATCCGGCCCAGGGGATTAAATATTTATTTTAATTGATCTATTAAACCATTTGGCCATTTAGTTTTACATTTAGATTTGTCTACTTTAGGGGTGTAATTGTTTTGTGCCTCTAGTACTACGTTTTTGAAGAACAACCATCCTTTTTCTGTGGGTGTTTTCTCTATTTTACTCCAATCTACTTCTGTTAGTCTCTGTTTCATGCCTTCATAGTTTGCTTTTCTAAAATTGTAAACCTTAGCTTTAGTCTTTACTTTTGGGGTTTTAAAAAACACTTCAAATGAGACCATGTTGTGGTCTGAGTTTGCCAGTGGTTCTCTGACCTCTGTTTTAGTTATTCTGTCTTCATTATTTGAAAAGACTAAATCAAGGCATGCCTCCCCTCTAGTCGGTGCCTTGACAAATTGTGTTAGGAAGCAGTCATTTGTCATTTCCACCATTTCTATTTCATCCTTCGCGCTACCCACCGGGTTTTCCCATTTTATTTGGGGGAAGTTGAAATCCCCCATTAGTATGGCTTCTCCTTTGCTACACGCATTTCTAATGTCATTGTATAACAGATTATTTTGCTCACCATCTGAATCTGGCGGTCTATAGCATGCTCCTATTATTATGCCCTTTGAATTTTTGTCCGTTATTCTGACCCATATTGATTCAGCTTTATTTTCTTTGTCCAGATTTAACCCCTGGGCTTCAAGACTGTTTCTTATGTATAGCGCTACCCCTCCTCCTCTTCTGTCCTGCCTGTCTTTCCTATACAGTGTATACCCACAAATATTATATTCGTCCCCATCACTCTCAGACAACCACGTTTCAGTAACACCTATCACATCATAGTTACTTGTTAGTGCAGTAGCTTCAAATTCTAGAATTTTGTTTCTGATACTTTTTTTTTTTTAGATAAATACATTTAATGGTTGTCTGACCTGAGTTGTTGTCCTTGTTTTGATGCGACTCAGATTTGTTGGTTGTTTTGATTTCTGGTGGTTGTGTTTGACGAAGTTTCTTTTTTTCCCTGCTTCTGCCTACCTGAACCCAGCTGTTCTGACCTTCTATCTCCCTGGTGGCTTTCAGTCTGTTAGGGGTGATGCAGACTTCCATGAATTGTGGGTGTGCCAGTTCCTCAAAATCCTGTTGCTGTTGCACTTCTTCCAGCTCCATTTCTAGCATACTTACTAGTTTATGCAAGTCCTGGATCGCACAGCACTTTACGCACACTTGGTTTAGCTCTGCTGGGTTTTCTCGGATTTCCCACATCAAGCAGGTGTCACAGATTACTGGCTTGAAGATCATGTTCAGGGTTTTTTTTTTTTTTTTTAGTTTAGTTTCTTCTGCAGCTGTCAACCTGCTTTCAAACTGCTTCTAAACTGCTCTGCACTTTTCCATGCCTGTACTTCTCCCACTCGTTGTCGCTGGGAAGACTGTCTCGTTTAACTGCATTGTTCTGCTGTGCTGTTGGCTCCTCCCCTCGCCCGTGTCTCAGAACGGCACTGAATTTGAAACAGCTGCTCCAAGTTTCAGCTTGTTATCAGAAAAATACACGCAGCTGTTTGACTTTGAGCTGCTGTGTTTCCCCAATGTCCCGTGTTTTCTGATTAAAGCAATTAAAGATGCAATTTCTCCTTACTGCTTCTAAACTGCTCTGCACTTTTCCATGCCTGTACTTCTCCCACTCACTGTCGCTTCCACTCGCTGTTGCTGGGAAGACTGCCTCGTTTAACTGCCGTCTTTCGGGTGAAACGTTGTTGTAAGTGACTCTGCAGCTGACGCATAGTTCACGCACCCTAGTCTTGCAAATCACTTTTGAGTTTGATTGGAAATTAATTACAAAATGTGCTAAAATTGCCTCAAGAGGGTGTTACTAGTTCATAGTAGGAGCTGAACCATAACAAAAATGAAATTGTGGAGACAGGTCGTGCAAATTACTTCAGCCAGCAGTGACCAAGACACGTACAAGCACTATTAGTAATAAAAAATACTTTTTATAAGTAAACCATTTTAATAGTCAGCTATCAAGAACTACACTAACCACATTCTGGCTAAAACTGAGTTCAGGAAGGCATGTTAAACAGGCCTGGAACAATTGTACATCCTTTATTTGTGCGTATTTAACTTGCAGACCCCCATGGGACACCTTCCTTACTGGAAATAGCTAGTAAACACTGTAGCTATTTAAGAATCCCATGGAGAGGTCGAGTTGTTTATAGAATAAAGTCCAGTTGGAATGTCTTTAAAATAGTCTCTTCCCAAGGTATCTAAGTGTCCTGACTGCAGCTACAAGACGACCTGTAAACAATTTTCAGCATTAGCTGCTACATATTAACATAATGTTCAAGTAATATTCAGTCCTCCAAGTGACATGTGGAGGATTGACTCAATTACTCAATTGTAGATCAGCCCAGTCTTCTACTTATCTCTTATAAAAACATACCATTGAAAATGTGCACATTTAGACAAAAGTCGCAGAAGGCAGGATTTCCCTTATACAAGTTTTCCTTAGGATAAGCATAGCAAAAATGTAAGAAAGCAGAGTAAGCACGGGTAAGCATTGTAAAGACTAGAGAGATACGGTAAGGCATATTACCAAAAAAAAAAAAAAACATGGTAAACTGTGGTAATTGCATATTATTACCATGGAAAAAGCATGGGGAAACTGCAAAATACTGTGGAAATGTAGTGATCTTGGATATCAAGAATGATCACAGTTATCACTGCTCCCCTTTGAGTTTAATTTCTTATTCTCTTGTTATGCTACCGGGAACACATGCTGTATGAGAGTGAATAATTCCTTCTTTCTTGTACTATAGTGTGGTAAAGGTCAACTTCTTTGATCTGGCTATTGGGTAGACCATGACAGTGAGTGTGACACTGGGATTCATATGGCAGTAAGAGGAGCAAGTAAAGAATTGGTAAGCTCTATAGTGCAACTTGAAAAATGAAAGTAAAATGAAATGCAATGAACAAACACATCTTCAGCACAAAGATCAGTAACACACATAAATACAAATACAAATAAATAGCATCTCATTTAATTTTGCTTTGACTTCAAGTGAGCTTTAAAATACATTTGTAAAAGGAGAGTGGACTTTTTTGTAAGGCTATTCTGAATACAAGGCATTTTACTGCTTTCTAATCATTCAGGTTACAGAACAGTTGTCTATTGTATCATGTCTGCTGTTGTTTTTCAGTGCAGGATTTTAGTGAGTTCATGTGCTTGTATTTCAAGTGGGGATATTTCTGTAAAAATAACAAACTGACTATATTATTATTATTATTATTATTATTATTATTATTATTATTATTAGTAGTAGTAGTAGCAGTAGTAGTTTTTTATATCCATACAAAAAAAACTCTTATTACATTTCTTTTAACTCGCCTTCTCCGATCAGCCGGTATGGACAAGCCAAACTTCACTGATCTTAGCCAAGAGGCCAAGAAGCGATACAATAGTAGTAGTATTTTAAAGGCAGCTATTTAGTTTGAAATATATTATTTAGTAAACACTCATCTACAAAATATTTTCACCCCTCTCGCTTCTCAGATCCAGTTGGAGGAGGCCTCTTGGCAGCCTTTCTCCACTGCTCGATCAGTGTCCTCGCCACCTGTCCATCACGGGGGTCCGCCGAGATTCCCGCTAACTCTCGAGGTTGTTACATTGTCCCCTCTAAACAATTAACCGTCCCGGTCACTGTCGTACTACCTGAACCTTTGAGGGGGTTGGCGTGCCCTCTTACCCCTCCGGGGCTACTTCTCTGGATCCACTGTGAATGCCAGCTGCCCAAGGGGTGGACTGACTCTTCCTCCACCTGAACCATCCTCCCCTCCTAGCCCCTTCTTTTGCGGGGGTCCTCCTACAGTGGGGCCGAGTCAATGCGGCAGGACCCTTTGTTTATATCTACTCAGCGCCCCTAGATGGCTCAATGCATCCACCAGTCCCTCCCTGTTCTGGGCCAGTTCTTACCCCTGGTTGGTAGGAGAACTGTTCCCACACCTTACCTGGTCCCTCCCAGTGGCTATCTAGCTTGGGACTCCTCCCTTTCTTCCTCTTAGGGCAGTGCACCCACACAAGCTTCCCTGGTTCAAAGTCCCGTCCCTGACTCTGGACATCGTACGCCCGCTTTTGCCGCATGCCAGCCCCCTCGGGATGGTCCCTTATGAACCAATGAACCCCGTTGAGCCAGTCCTGGAGCTGCTAGATGTACTCCGGCCCTGCTAGTGAGCTCCTATACACAGTTCCTCTACTGGGGATTGTCCAAATACAAAATTCACGGGGTCCGCAGCTCCCTTCCCAGCATGACCAGAACCAGGGTGCACCCCGTGGACTCCTGCATTGCTGACCGGTATGCCAGAAGGGTCAGAGGTAGATGCTGGTCCCAATCCCGCTGATCCCGACTGGTCCACAGCGCGAGGTGGATGGCTAGCATCCGGTTAAACCGCTCAACCATCCCATTGCTATGTGGGTGAAGAGGGGTGGTGCGGGTCTTGTAGATCCTCAGCCTCTTGCATAGCTCCCTGAACACCTGCGACTCGAAGTTGCGTCCTTGGTCGCTATGCAGCTCTTCAGGCTTCCCAAAATGGCAGAACAAGCCCTCCAACAAGGCAATAGTGACGGCGATTGCTCTGTCCAGGGCGACCAGGACAAACTTGTTTCCTGCTGTAGACTTGAGAAAGGGGCCCAACACATCAATAGCCACCCGCTCCAGTGGTGCACCCACTTGATAATGCTGGAGGGGGGCGCGTGACTGTCAACGGGTCCATCTGGGCAGTGCAGGCATCGCACCTCCGGACGTACGTACGTCTCTATATCCCTCCAGCAGTGGCCCCAATAGCAGAAAGCCCTCAGCCTTGGTCCCGCTGTCGGTGCCCCATGCACGGCCTACAACACCTGCCCCTTCAGGACGGCAGGCACCACCTCCTCCCATGTCGGCCGCAGGCCTTCAATCAGTCTGGCCATAACGGTGCCCAGTTCTAGATCAGAAGCCTGCAGTTGTCGCAGTTCTTCGGCTGATACCTCCTGCCGTGGCCCCTGGACCACAAAGACGACATTGGCTTGCTCCGCGGTCACCTTGATGGCCTCTCTCTCTTTGAGAAGTGTGCAGTGCAGCTACTGCTCCTCATCACAGGGGCGGCGGGATAGAGCGTCCGCATTTTCATGCTGCCTCCCAGCCCGGTGTGTGAACTGAAACTGGTACCCCTGCAGGGCCTCGATCCACTGGGCGGTCTATCCCTCTGGCTCCTTGAACTGCAGTAGCCACTGCAGCGACACATGGTCCATCCAGATGGTGAACTGCCAACCATATAGATACAGTTGGAAGTGGCTGACTGGTTGGCGGGCTGGATTGTTGGTGTGCACTGCAGCGGGCAGGCTGGCAGACAACTGGGTTGACTGGCGGGCAACCTTGCTGGCTAGCATGGTAGCTGGCAGGCTGGTATGCTGGCTGGCAGGTGGCTGGTCTGGTTAGCGGGCAGGCTTGCTGGCTGGCATGGTAGCTGACAGTCTGGTATGCTGGTGGGCAGGCAGCTGAGCTGGTCAGCGGGCAGACTTGCTGATTGGCATGGTAGCTGGTAGGCTGGTGTGCGGCTGGCAGACAGCTGGGCTGGTTAGTGGTCAGGCTTGCTGGCTGGCACGGTAGCTGGCAGTGGCATAGTAACAGTGGCCCCAGTATGTACCAGGGTCAGACACTCCAACCTGCTGATGGTGCAGGACACATACATGGAGCGGCTGCTTCCTGTACGCCCCATGCATACAATGGCAGGTTCAGGTGAGAGTGGAGTGGCGGCTGGCATCCCCCTCTCTAAGCCAATTCGGACTCTTTTGGGACAGTGCCTTCACTTGATAACATCTGATGGGGCTGTGCGCCGCTCCCAGGTCAGTGCTAGCTGTTGCTATGCAGCCCCAAGGGCAACACGGTTGGTCTTCAGGATCTGCTCCAGGCGGCGGCCCTCAGAGATGGCCTCTTTAAGTGACCTGGGCTCCTTGAGTAACAAGTTTTCCCTCAGAGCGGCAGGGGTCACAGCCGCTATGAACGTCTCCATGGCGGCTTGGTCACGGCCAGTGGCCGAGTCGGGGTATGTTCATTCGCACAGGGCTTTGATGTCATTCCCAGGGACTCTCCAGGCTGCCTGCGTCTCTCTCTCAGCTTGGTCAATTGTGCCGCTTGATAGGGGGTCAGCACATACTGTTGATCCAGTACGACAGCCTTGCCACTGCATTGGTTCTCTCAAGGTGAGCACACAGTTTCTGGCCTCACTCTTCAGTGCTGCAACGGGCTAGGAGCCCTTCTCTTTTTCCATCCATCCCTTAGTATTTCCGATAGCCTCAAACATGCAGTAGAATGCCTCCCAACTTCCCGTGCCATTGAATTTCCCCACTTTCACCTGGGGTGGCCCATGGGAACTTCCAGGCTGTGGATATGGGGCAGTAGTGTCCCAGTTCGAAGCCTGTGACTGCCCCTCCTCCCTCTTAATGGCCTCATTAGGGACTGCAGCGGCGTCGGTACGATGTAGGACGGCATGGGCCTTGACCTCTGGGCTGAGCATGGAATGGCCTGTGGTTGTTTTCGTGGCTGGCGGCCTCTCCGGGCTTGCGCCAGGTCCACTGCTGTTGTTGACATCCCTCAGGTCGGCCTCGCTTGTCACATGAGTCCTCGGCTTCGCCTCCAGATCACATCCTCTCTATCCAGTCATCTTCACCCTTCCAGGCTTCTCTTACTGCCCTGTCCCATCTTACCGCGTCCCCGACTCGCCACCCCAGCCTCCCATCCATTCATCCCATGGCCACCTCCAACTCGGCTTCCTTTATTGCCAGAGAGGACATAATAACATTTAATTCTGCCAACTGAGCCCGAATGACTGCCCTTACCTCCCTCTTCTGTTCTCAAGTCCTTGTAACTGCGCTCACTGCCGTGAGATCTGCAGTCGCTGAGGTCGCCATGGGAACGGTCCGCCATTTTTTGTTTTACTCCACAAGGTCCCAATGATGTGTCGGCCATTTTGTGTGTACCAGGTTGTCCTTGTGGCACGTCAACCATCTTATGTGTTGCTGTTTGTATCTGCCTCCTCTCTGAACCTTCTCTCTTCCACGACTCGTGCTTCGCTGTGGCTTTTCCTCGGGTGGTCCCATCACCTTCACTGGTCCTTGTGCAATCATACCCCTGTCTGACGTCATAAGGTCACTTCTGACACCAGTGTAACATTTTCAGCTTCTAAGATCCGGTTGGAGGAGACCTCTTGGCAACCTTTCACCTCCGCCCAATCAACGTCCTCACCACCTCGGGGGTCCTCCAAGATTCCCACCACCTCTAGAGGTCATTACAACATATTATGGACCGTTGCTGAAAGAGGGCAGATGCCGAATTAGCTTTGAATTTTATGTCAATTAACATCTGCCCGGCAGTTCGTCAGCTGCCCACAGCCACCCGGGCTGATGGTGAAAAAATCTTTAGTGCAACCTGTTGTAACAAATGAAAGGCTAATGGAAAGTAACACAGCAGTGTTCATCCTTTGGGTATCTACTGCAGTTCTCAATAATAGTTTGAATAACTTTATTTAATCATTAAACCGACTGAATCGTTTATATTTATTTTAATGAAATGCTGAGACAAATGTCTAATAGTCTGAGGTCTGATGTCAACTAATGAAATAATATTTTTTGAATGTGTAAAAAATATTTTCTACAGAACAAAAACTAAACTTTTTATAAGAAAACATTTTCTTCTGAGTCAAATTGTCGTTCATATTTCTAAATAATACAAATACAAACTTTATGCTATTGATTAATGTTTAATTAATATTGCTATGTTAAATTAGTTTTGGCTGCGTTCTTCCTGAGTTTCAGGTAACTAGATTTAACTGGGTGGCTTTTACATGTTTAAACTTAACTGTGATTATTAGATTATTAGTTGCTTGCAGAAATTTTTATTGTATTACTGCAATAAGAATAAAATAAAACATTGTTGCATTTAATTCTACACTCATACACCCCCCACTTACTCTAACCTCTATATCTAACCCATGATGAAAATAAACTGCATTGATAGTTAGTTTAGTTCCGTTGCTATAGCATTGTCAGGAAATAATTAAGTTATTTAAATAAACATTGCAAAAGGGTGGCTTGGTGGAGGTGCGCTTCTGCGCTTAAAGGCAACAAAGGTAATGCACTCTCTATTTGTATTATACTGTATCTATTAAAAATCTTTCTTTGCCCAGGTGGCTGTGGGCAGTTGAACAGCCTGAGCAGATGCTGAAATGACATGAAAGTCGAAGCTAATTCAGTATCTGCCTGCCGCAGCTGGGCACTTCGCCAACTACCTGGGCGTTACAGCAACTGCCCGATTTCGGCAATGGTCCATAACATATATATTTATATATTGATAAAGAAAACACTTGAACTAACTTTACCAAGACAGCCATCATAGACTTAAGCTGAGACCTTTGACTTCTCTTTCTATCTTTAATATATTTGATGTCAATGGGTATTGAGGTCTGAATAAAATATTATACTGGTTTTGTATCCCCACTTTCTAAATGATTGATCAAAATAAACCTGAAAGCGGCTTATTAAAACCTGGATCATCTGCCAGCAAAGTGTCTGTTCTTCTGCAACTATGATGAATACACACAGTAAGACAGCAAGCTCTTTAAACATATAAAGCACAATTCTGATGCAAGCACAAAGGCAGTAAAGCGTAATACAACTGTGTTTGACAATATGCTGTACTAACTGCTCTTGCAACTAAATAGTGTGATGGAAGTTTTTCACTCAACTTCTGAAAGAGACTCAGTGAGACAGTCAAGGCTGAATCAAACAAGTTTATAGATAAAGGATTGCAAACCTGAGAACACACTCAACACACGCAGGTGTTAGGAAACCGAGCAATGTTCTGACTACTCAGAGCCAGTAAGCATAATATATACCTTGTAACCTACAGTTATTGCGAGCCAATCACTGAAGCTTAACTCAAAATTAGCCGATAGCAACAACTTGGAAGATTAAGATGAGACCAATCATATGCAACAATAACAACATATTTAAATTGCAAGCACCCTTAAATAATAAGTAAGTCGGTGACATTTCTGTGAAGTGTCACGGATCTAGCTTGCGGTTGCTAAATAAAGAGAACTTCCTCTTTCTAGCTAGTCGTCAGTATCTTTCCATCCCTTATATGGGACACCTGCCCTGCAGCAAGAAAGAGGAAGTATGTTCACAAACAACTACCGATAATAATACATTATTATTATATTATACCTAAATCTTATAACCCTTAATAGCATTTAAACCTGAGCATGGAAACCCTAAACAATCATTGCAGTAGCAACATTGTAATTTTCCCACCACAATAGTTTCTTGCTGATTTTTATATCATTAATTTTTTTTTTTTGTATTTGTTCCATAACTTCTAACAATATACGAAAGCAAAGATATTTGAACTTTAAGGGGATGTGATTCAGATCAGGTTTCTTATGATCTGATTGCTGTTTTTGTTTTCAGCAAAAAACTATATCTATACCTTCTTAACAGCAGTTGGATCAACACAATATTTACAAAACATGTCGAAGAACCACTAGGCATGACCACATCTTGAATGTAGATGTTTCTTAAATATGTTATGATAATATTAAGATACCAGTTTGTTAAAATAGACCTAATGCACATAAATAAGTGTTATTATAGGTCTACTGAAATAGTAAATACACAGGCTTCCTGTTAGCTGCGGGGCCATTGGAACATACTTAAACTCAAATTAGTGACCTCTGAGCTATATGCTTCACTCCC
This sequence comes from Polyodon spathula, assembly GCF_017654505.1. NCBI lineage: Eukaryota > Metazoa > Chordata > Actinopteri > Acipenseriformes > Polyodontidae > Polyodon > Polyodon spathula. The sequence continues at coordinate 49,525,148 of NC_054535.1, read as the reverse complement.
CAACATGGTTCCCTGCTGACTTCATCTTTGCCTTTGCTCAGAGGTGAGAGTTCACCCTCAGCAGCTGATACAGGCTAGTAAAGGGAATTTCAGAGAACAATCTTAGAGCTCCCTCTGGCAGGTGTAGTGATATAACATGTCTATGTTACAAAGTGCTAGCTGTAGAAAAAGGCCTCTCATTTGAGAAGCACAATCTCTGATAAGAGCATATTAGATCCCAAATTTGATAAATGGTCATTTTTGACATCATATTCTTATTAAGTATGTCAAGATTAAGAATCTCCAGTATAAATATCAATATTCATCCATTTCAACCTTTGTACACTAATAGGATAATGGAAACAAAACTGGTTGTCTTTGGCTGACATAAAAATCAATTCCCCACAAAACTAACTGAGATAATAAAGTAACTTGTAGTAAACCCCCAGGTGAGAATTCTTGCTGTGATCAATTTGATCACTTCACAGCTTATTTACCTGGGGACAAGCTAGCTGCAGAAAGGTTTCTCATTTCAGAAGCACTATCTCTGATAAGAGCATATTAGGTCCCATGATTCATAAGCTAAAAGTGTACTAACTCTGACTGGCCTTTGCAGGAAATTATTGGCCAACCTACTAGGGTGAACCAATTGCCGGGTAATCATTCTGTTATTGATTGGGTTATAGTTTCGAAATAGTGTATATAGTGTACTCCCTGATGGGTTTAGTGATCACTATTTTGTTTGTAGTATTTGGAAGACTAAGACAATTAAAGGGCCACCTAAAATGACCTCATATAGATCTTTCTATAATTTTGTTTCTAATTCTTTTATTAACGATTTAGTCAATATAAGAATGGATAGAGTTAACTTCATTCTAGATGTGCCATCTGCCTGGCCTTTCTTTCTTTCAAAGTTTTTAGCACCGTGCAATAAACATGCACCTTTCAGGAAAATGAGATTTTAGTCACATAATTTACCTTAGGTAATCCATGAATTCATAAATCTGTTTCATACAAGGAATGAGGCTTGGCAGAAGTTTAAGTTGACTGATGATCAAGCCAACAAAACAATATACAGACAATTGAGAAACATTAAGTGCAACACTAACAAGAAAGACAAAGGTTGATGACTTTTTTAAAATCATATCGACACTAATTTATCCATAAAACTTTTGGCAGGGCATTGATGGATTGCTCAGTAGAGGGAAAGGGGTTTGCACTCCATATTTGAGTTTAGTGGAGGGCCGGTGTTGCTCCTTGTTTTTATTCCAACTGTAACCTAAATTACTTCATTGGACCAATTAAGTGCTTATTAGAAGCTTAATTGGTCCAATTAAGTTTCCAGGATTGGAGACCACTGCTTTAAACAGTAACTTTACTAACTTGAGTGATTACACAGTTAAACTAAAAAGTTTTGATGATGTCACTTTAACTACCCAAATTCTAGACATACCAAACTTTATTTTAGTTTTAGGTTGGTGAGGATGAAGTATATAAGCACTTATTGCAATTAGATGTTAACAAATAAGCAGTTCTAGAAGGGTTTTTAAGAGGGTTTGAAAAAAAGGTTGATTTTGAATGAAAAAAGACTAATATCTTGTTGTTTGGTTCAGAGAAAAAGGTACAAATATCAGTTCACATTTTAATATTGTCACTTGTAATAATATTTCCTTGGATAGAGTTGACAATTTTAGATATTTAGGTGTTCATAGGGATACATGCCTTCAATTTGAAAAACACATTAGGCTATATCTAGCAAAATGGGAACAAAACATGGATTATTGTATGGTCTGTGTCATTGTTTAGGTTTTAATCCAATTCGACTATTTAAACAAATCCTATTTCTAAGTCTGGATTATGGTGACGTGATATACATGACCGCAAGCAAAGTTATACACCATTTAACAGGATTTGTAGATGTATTCTTCAGTGTGCTCCATTAGAACACCATTGCATTTGGTCCAGGTTAAACATATTGTCACCTGAGAATAGAAGGAGTTTTCACTGGAACCAGATCCTTTTTAAAGGGGCAAATAATAAACTGTCCATCTATCCTAATAGTCTTTACTAGGAGTTTAGGATTTAGATCCACAGTGTCACTTTGTCATTTTAAGTGTTTGATCATTTGAACCAGCCTTGTGACTGTATGTGAGGTGAAATGAATAATACATGGATTGTAAAATCGTGTGTTTACTAAATACTTCTATGGAATTGTGACTTGCTCCTGCCTTCCTTCTTTGACACCTTTGTAAACAAGCTGTTTGTAGCTCATATGTTTTTTTTTTTTCCAGAGAATACATTTTATAATAAATAAAAAATAGATTTTAAAAAAAGTGCTGGTTTCAAACAGTACCCAAGCTTCTCATAATACAACATACCGGTTTCATGCAGTCTATGGCAGACTCAAGGTTTCTCCCTGCTCTCTCCAGATAAACAGTACACTAACATTTGTGTCTATATTCAATGCCCTTTTTAATTGAAAAGCTTGAAAATGAGTCACATTGGAAATGTTATAATGTGTTCAAGACACTCCCAAAGTTTCCAAACTGTTTCTGAAATGTGTTGTTATTTGTTGCCTCAGGGCAATGTCATGTTGTAGACGTAGAGGATAAAGCTATCTCTGATGCCCCTTCTGCAATGTTGCTTAGAGGTCTCATTAGTGCTGTTTTTTATTACTGCTGTGATGGGGGTTATTTGCTCCACTATTTGTGTTTACTCTTAATGTGTGACATCTGCAAGCTGCTGAACAGCTTGGTGAGCAGTTCCCTTTCAATTCGAAGACAACCAATAAAACAATACTTTCAGGATATACCTGCCACAGGTCAGGTATTTACTGAGCATTTTATGTCAGAGCTGCCGATAGGCCCCTCTGGGGAGTGATGTCGTCGGTCCCGCCTACCGAGGGAATAAGTAGTGACTCCGCGGAAATCAAATTCTCTTTTGTTACTCACAATCAGGAAGGTAAGGTAGGTATGAACTAACCTCTCCAGTTGCGTGATTGAGTCTTTTTAAAAGAGCTTTCACTTCGAGTTTTCTGTTAATTCCCCAGTGATTTATTGCTGGAAGTCGGCTTGCCACTTCCCCAGAATCGGAAAAAAAATAAAAATAAAAAAAGAATCTTTCTTTCAACAGCCTACATCACTTGACAACTGTAGCCTGCAGCACCTGCTGTTTGTGTTTTTTCCTCTTTTACAGCTAAAAAATAAATAAATAAAAGAGAGAAAAGAGAGACACGTATTCCTCCACCAGGACGCACCCGCTGTTGATTCGACGCCACTCGGCTAACTCGGCCTGCCCACTCGGTGTGTGCGGCCTAAAAAGGGCAAGCCTTGGGTAGAAACCTGGCAGGCCTGGTAGTAGCGAGCCATCCTTTTGGGCCAGCATTGGAGGAGATACTGCAATGCTCCCACTGAGAGCAGAAGGCATCTCGACAGGTGGCTGTGATGCTCCCTTCTCATGCTCAGGTAAGGGAGAGGATGAGGCGCTGGCATCGACCAGTGACCCGGAAGTTTCCGATCCCCTACATCCATGAGTGACCCTCTCCAGGTCTTGGCCCTCAGAAGTAGTGAATTGGGCAGTGGACCGCCTCTCGAGGGATGGTCCTCACCTGTCAGAATGGCGGCTCCACCCTCAGGTGGTAGAGCGTATTTATCACAGTAGAGACGACTCACTGCCCCCTGTGGTTCTCCCTCCGCTGCGGCAGTCCCTAGGCATCGACACCCTAGCCTATGAGTATCCCAAGGCGTTCTTGCACGCATTCCCGCCAATAACGTTACTCCAGGACTTCCTAGAGAAAGTTTGGAGAGAAGAGGCTACAGTTCTCTTGGTGGCCCCCAGATGACCCAGAAGAATCTCGTTTGCAAACCTTTGCCAGCTGCTGTAAGGTCAGCCCTGTGAGATCTCGCTGTGCATGGATCTCCTCAGTCAGGCGAGAGACAGTCTCTGGCACCAAGAACCGGATTGACTCCAACTGTGGTTCGGGACCCTGAACAGAACCATCTGTCCACCTTAGGGCTCTCAGATGCAGTTGTCAATACACTGCAGAATGGTAATGGTTTTAATTTTTTAATTTTTCAAGAGAGACCTTATTATTTTCAGTAGATCAGCTTTGCCATTGCTTCCTTTGTCGATTAACACATACAGGGGTTAGAAAATAAACTTATAATGTCTGTGACATGACTATAGCCCTTAAGTCGAGTATCTTAAAGTCTGACGGTCGGTTTCACAGACCACCATTACATGTCTTTAAAAAAAAAACAAAAAACAAATTAAAGAACCAAAAGATCTACAGCACACTATAAGGGAGTGGGGTGGAAGTGATTATGTTCCTAATGCTAACAAGATGTACATAATTTCAACGCTAGCGTTAATATAGTTACTCATTTTAGACTACCTTACCTAAAATAAGATTAGTCTAAAATCGGGGTCTGTGAAACCAGCCCTCTATTCTCAAGATATGTTAGAGTCCAAAATGTTGTTCAATACATATTTAACCAAACTATATTATAAATCTCACTTGCCAAAAGAGATGACATGTGGACTGTAATACAGTACAAGTACACACTTTTAAATCCAGTACGTATTGTAGCAGTATATAAAGTTCCCCATTAATGACCCAACAGCAAAATTAAATGAAAATGTTACACAGTTTCCTGAATTAAAACAGTATCAGTATTCAAAATTGCAGGATATAGAGCTCGATAAGGCCCTAATGTCACAGTTCACTTGCAAATGATAATGCACAAAAGCAACTAAAGATTACAGACTTAAAAAAAAAATACATCACGGTATCTAAAGCTGTTTAATGATTAACTGTTTTAAATTACAGTAGCAGGTCTCGATTGCTTTGTTTTTCTGCATTTTCGTCAGGTGAAACTGGAGGAAGCGCTGTGTAACTGCACAATAAAGACAGACTGTCTGGTGTTTTTTTTTTTTTATGTACTATCATGTACAACAACAATAGCAATGACCTTTATTTGCAGCTGTCTGCGTCAGGTTGAGAGTTTCAGAGGAGAGACGTAAGTCTGTGGAGGAATATAACAATTGCTAAGCATGCTTGTTTATTATTTGTATATTAATTTGTTTGGCCAACGCGCCTTTTGTTTGTGTTGGTTTTGTTTAAACCTTTATTTTGTTTATTATTTATTAATAAAATACTGAGCACCATGGCTCAGTTTTCACCTGCCATTCACTTTTTTGAGTCTGTTTCTGGTCTGACGTCATCCCTACAAAGCCATCCTGTTCACACACGCACCCAGGACTGGTGACCGTGTTTTGTATTGTATGTGTGAAAATTGACTGTGCTTATTATTTGGGGTTGTAAACCCTTGATTTTGAACAGTGCAATACCTATTGTGAAAAGAGGGTATTGCCTGGGATCTACCATTTGTGGTCGCCAGACCGGGATTATAATTAAAACACTGTTGCACTTGAATTCTTGCTGTCTGCCTTTTCATTAATCATCGTATCACTCCAGCACCTGTACACTGCAAGCCACTTTGCCACACTGGACTGTAATGGTTTCCAACAATTTACTGTGGCATACATTTTCCATTATCTTATTTACCTTTTATCGGCACTAGACACATTATCACAGTTCCCCCTATTTCTTGGGTTTACTTTAGTTGAAAAAAAACAGAATAGACATTACTGTGTTTCCTTATACCGTTCACTTAATATGTTGTGATTAAACACCACAAGACAGCAGTTGACATTTGTAATCTATAGTGTTGCATTTGAAGAACAAACGTGTCTTTAAAAAAAAACAAAAAAAAAGAAGTAAAGAACCAAAAGATCTACAGCACACTATAAGGGAGTGGGGTGGAAGTGATTATGTTCCTAATGCTAACAAGATGTACATAATTTCAACGCTAGTGTTAATATAGTTACAAAGCTGGGGAGGTTTTGCTTAATAAACCTTTTCCAATTCTCTGACAACATTACTGATGTGTTAGACAAAGAAATAACATTAGATTTTTAAAAAGCACTTGACTGGGTTTTGAGATCAGCAGCTTAAATTTAAATGGAATAGGAGATGGGAGTTGTGAGTAGGATATAAAACTAGCTTAAAGTGGTTCCAGCTAACGACGCAATTCCACAAATAACCTGCACTTTTATTCAGTAAGTAGGCCTTATGTGTAATTTGGACTGTTATACAAACATATATTTACATTTATGAAAATTGTATTTATTATAGTAGGTTAAAGAAATGAGTTTCAGGTTTTGTGTTAGGAGAAGCAACAGGTTAGTTACAGAAAATGTGTAGTTGAAGGTATGGGGGCAATTCGAAGAGCACGGCAGATAGGATTTAAGGAATTTTTTGTTAGCTACAACTATTTAAAAAATCAGAAAACAGAGGGTAGCCATTTATTTAAACTTTTCTAGTGTTATGAGTGGGGTGCTATAGCGGTCTGTTCTTGAAACTCATACATTTCTACAAATAACTCACATCATTTGAAACATATAACCAAATATGTTATTTTATTGTCTTAAAAAGTAAGTAACACAATTCCAAATAGGTATTTCACTTACACTACAACAATAGTAAACACCATTATTTCCACACAAAAGGGACTTTCAAATTTTATAGACATTACAAAAGACAAATTCCTGTTTTTTTTTATTTTATTTTTTGTTTTATTTTTAAGTTATGCTAAGCATGACAGATAAACATCATTTACAGTATGGTACACGGCCACAATTAAAAACAATGTTGTCGTATGCTGTTATAAATCAGTTATGTTAGGGGAAGACATTTCATGAACTGTCATTATTTCGTATGAAATATTATACAATATAAACAAAACATCCATCTGGATGAACTTTACAGCAACCGGAGACCAGTCTATTCAGTGCAAACATGTTTATACAAGGCAGTCTTGGCTGCAATACTCCTTTCTGACAGACAAAAAAAAAAGGAAAATCTGTTAGCATTTTGAACTAATTTGCAAAAGCAAGTAAATGCCTTGACTCCAAGTGTCTTCATTACAAGCAGGATCAAGATCAAGGTGAATATGGTGTTACATGGAATTAAGAAAAATTTAACTAGAAATAGAATTTAAAAAAAAAAATCTAACTAGAAATAAAAGAATTATAACATAGTAAAACAAGTGCTGTACTGTTTGGTACTGCTTTTGATTTCTGTCCACCGAACCATAATAAAGGACGGATGGCTGTGGAAAGCTATGTTCTGACTGCTTTCAGCCAATCTACTTGGGAATCTATCTAGCAATAAACATGACATCTCTTCAAATGCCAAGTTCCTAGTTCTCCTTTCAAAAACTCTCAGTTAATCTGAGTTCTGCTACTTGAGTTTTAATCATTTTCTGTGCAGCACTCTCTAACTAGTTTTCAGTTCATTTTACTTCTGACAGTGGACAGCTAACTGACTGACCAGTCATGTGATGTTTTCACCTTTCCCCTCTCTTGGTTCTTTCAGCACAGATCACAGAACAATTTGAGATGAAGAAATGAGAGTTGCTGAGCAGTCTTAAGCTTGTTAAGCCAATTAAAGACAAGAACTGGCCTCCCCCTTTCACACTGGGTAACAGTAAACGAGAAATTAGGTGGTTTTGGAGGGGATGGTGTTTTAAATGGAGGATTTGTAGAAAGGGAGCACCGTATGAATAAATTAATAAAAACCAATACTGGTGCAACATACCTCATAACTACATTATAATAATGTAAAATGTTATAAATAATATAACATGTTATAAATAACTGATAATGTCATGGTAATGAGGCCCACAGATGTGACTTAATAACAGCTGACTTCAAGGACCTGAACAGCAGTGGTCTAGTGCACATATTTAAAAATAATAATTACAATACTTATTGTGTGTGGGGCTTGGCCGGTGTGGATAGCACCTGAATGAAACGATACGGTGCACCCAGAAAGTAGACAGTCTACTTCCCGGTTGCCCAATTCTCTTTTTTTTTTTTTTTTTTTACTGGGAATTTAAAGGAAAAATAATAGGACATTACGGGCAGGATTTTCAAAATGTCGTAAATGATAACGCCAGTGTTAAAGAAAACGGTGTGTAGCATTGATTGAAGTATCTTCAAGCGGTCGTTGTGTCTATTTCGTTATTAAATAATCATCCTAATGTGATTTCCAAAATTATGTTGATTTACGAAATGTTAATAACTTAACGAACAGCGCTTCTTGCGACCATTTATTTTGTTTGCGTGGGAATTTAAAAGCAAATCATGTTAATTGTCATCATTTATCAAGACTTAATTTGCACTTGGAAAATGAGGGTTTTAATTAACGAAACAGTATGTAACTCACCTTGAAAGAGAAATTTAACAGACTGCGGCTGAAGATACAGAGAGAGAGAGAGAGACAGACATGTGAAAAGGAGCAGAATTTCTTACAGACAACCTAGATAATTCAATGTTTGTAGTTATGAAAATATTTTAGCCTTTTCTATACTTGTGGTTATGAAGGAGATTTATTCACTTGTTTTACAATTTGTAACCTTACGGAATGTGTTTTGCATTGCTAAAATGAAATACTGTTATTTGCACAACGCATAATGTTACTACCAAGAAATTATCAATGCAACTGTAGCCTATTTGAATTCTGCATATGTACATTGTATAACTGCTGACCTCTACTGTAGATTTTATTTGAATTATACAACTGAAATCTTGGTATAGAAAATGGCATATTAGATATTACAATAAAGTTTCCTTAGGAGATTGTGGATTTGCAATGCGTCCTTGGCTTAACACCTGTGTCTTACCCACAAAAGAACGAAGAACAGGCATCAAGGACACACAGCTATGCACTAGGAATGTGATTGAGATCATTTTGACTAAACATATTTAATGTTGTCAGACTCCCCCCACTTTTTATGTACGATGTACACTTTCACCTTCACATGTTTGTATGCATATAAAATGTTCTGATAATACTGTAAGTGTTCAGTGGCTACTTCTAATCATGTTGAGTGTATTTATCGCTGAGGCGAGCAAAGAGTACCAGAGAAAATGCATGATTAGAAGATTCACCAAACAGTTAATTATAAACAAATTGTGTATTGGCTAGGGATTTCTATCGTAATTTTAAAAACTTAATAAATATAAAATGAAGTTACATACATGGTATACATGTATAATAACTAACTACAAACACAAAAGGCACTTCAAACGTATTTATTTAAAGCCTACAATCGTACATACTAATACAGACAAAAGTAGATGTCAACATAAGAAAATAAACTACAACCAATATAGATAAATGGCTTATGGTATTTTTTTCTTTTTAACCAAAAAAAAAGATTGCAAAATGCACATTAAATGAGTTGTGTGTAGCAAACTGTGGTAAAATATCCCCCTCAAAGAGGGTAAATAACTGATGGGGTTTAATTTTTAATCCGTGCCGTTCGATTTTTACCCGCATGCCAGATAATTGTAAATCATCATTTTATATGTGAAGTTTTCTAAATAAATGTACATTCTGCATGACAAAATGCACAATTTTAAATGACGTTTACAAATTCTACACAGCATAGATATTCACACTATTTTTTATTTCCATTTCGCTGCTGCTCGCTGGTGGGAGAGATGCCTCCCTGTAGTTTCCTCAACAGCCAATTATGCTTCCATTCATTTTTCTTGATCTCGTTAACATGTATTTTGATTAACGAGTTCCCCTTATCTAGTTGTTGAGACAGGAAGTGATGTATGTGACCTGCGACAATTAAGCTTTTTAACGAGAAATGCATTCATTAATTACTTCATCGACTCAATTTCAAAGCATTAACGGATTGATTTAATTAACACATTTCATTTGAAAATCACTTGCTACTAAGCTCTCGTTACTATACCACAAGTTCAATACAATAACACCGGTTTTTGAAAATCCTGCCCTACATCTTTAGGAAATATTCATGGTGAGAGATTTACTTATTTTTATACCAGTTCTAGTAGCTGCTGTGAGAATACAACAAAACCTATATAGACCAACAGTTTAGGATTCAATTAAAACCTATGGAGTTCGCTACAAAATAAAGTTGTCACATACAGCACTGATTTAATGATTTTGTTGAATAAGCCATCTGAAAAGATCCATCTCAGAACTCCAACATTCAGGAAGGAAACGAGCTGATATGAAAATCTAGTTTTTTTAGGCAAAGAAACTTCACAAGTCTCATCTTGTTACAATTTTACAAAAGCCGTGGAGGTAGTTATGTATGTATGTAGCACAATAATAATAATAATAAAACTGTGGAAAATCATAACTGAATTACAGTGAGCCTTGCGTTTGAATCTGTGCAGCCCTGACACGCTCCTCTGGAAGGGAAATAGGTTTTGGACATTTCACAAGCCAGTTGTAGTTAACAACAGATTAATAAAAACAGATAAGAGTGATACTAGACAATTTAGCACATGAAAAAAAATGTTCATTCATAAATTTGCCTCAGAGAAACAGGTCTTACTTTACTGTTACACATTGTCAGGGCCAAAAGCCAACAGTAACGATGATTGTCCACATATACAGATATCATTGTATCCTTGTGATTGAAAACAATAGCAAGTTAGTCAGTGGAAGTAATTTAATTTATAACATGCTGTGTGCTTTCATAAATTTAGCCTTATCCCATTCTAAAACAAAATAAAGAGAGGCCTGCCATAGGGATTACATAAATTTTCAGCTGTATAACAGCAGATAGCCATCCTTTAGCCCTGTAGCTGTCTCAAGTCGTAATTGCAGGCTGGTTTGCCACCAGTCATTTTGGTTGGGTTGTAGGTGACAGCCAGAGGTGTTTAAATGGGGGAAAAGGGTTAATTATATTTCTTTAAAGTCCCACAGAGTCAACTACCAAATAATTAGCTGTTTAGATAAAAACCCTGTCATTCACTGGCTTTGAACTCATTGTGAAGTCAGTAGGTCAATTGTCTTAAGGTTTATTTACATCAAAGGGAAGTGATGTGCCAAACACCAGAATCCTATGTAAACATAACTTCTTAGAACTCAGTTCGTTAAGCTGGATTTTTTTATCAAGTAATTCAGGCAACCTCGGAAGCAGCTGGACTGCTTTTAGTAACATGCATACAAGCAAACCACTGATCAAAGAACAATGACAGGGAGCTCATTTTAGCTTTCAATGGTGCAATCAGATCTGTAATTTTGAGACAGTCAGGGAATCCACAGTATACATAGTTGGTGTATCTTGGTCAAACTAAACTGCTACATATAGTAAAAACTGTCAGTATTAGGGTTTAGATATTTGAGACCTGAGAATTTTTTTTTTTTAACTGCAATAAAAAAGCAAATAAAATAACAAATATATAGAGATATATAATGAAATTAAAAAAAAGTCGATTTCAGGTCCCAAAAAGTAAAGCACTGTACATGAAAAAAAAGAAAAGAAAAAGAAATGTTGGCCCACATTGGGAAGTGAATATGACATTTTTTACAGCAGCCCAAATGAGGCATGATTTGTGAAAAACAGCTAGGCTTCCATTTTACTTTCTGTTTAACCTGGGAACCACCATCAGTTTTAGTGAGTGTAAAGATTTACCTATAACATGCTTTTCACATAGAAACGCCTTGAAGTCCTTAGTCATCTCTGGTGTAACAGTCTGAGCATTGTGCACGACTTAGCTTGGGTGCAACGTGAATCTTTGCGACCGACATCTTTCAAACACTGGTAATTGAAGCTAAACAGTTTGAAGGTTTCTGCAGTTTCTCAGGCTCAGTGGTGGGAGGGTCTGCAGTGGATCGGAAATTAAAAGCTTTAGTGCTGCTGCTTACACCGTGACCAGGGCTTAAAGCTGGATTCTGACGCCTGTTGCTTTCGACAATACTTGAGGTGTTGGAAGCCAGACTTTCACGAGTGCTATAGGGAGATAGAAAGAAAGAAATAAAGTTAAACAAAGAAAACAACATTTTATAATGGGCTTCCAGAATATGTATACCATGTCAAATCAGCAAAGCTTCTCAGTTCTGATTGTTCACATATGTTCCCTGTAATGGTTTCCAGACTCAAAAGAGGTTTAACTGCTCTACTCATGCAAAACAGAAGCCTAACTCTTCCCTTCTGGCCAAAAACGTAATAATTATAACTTAGTGAAAATAAGAAAAAAAAAGTAACAACTACAATCAGACTGTATCTTTTAATCTCATAATCAGATTATTTCCATAACAGGACATAATGTAGACTTGAAATGTTCTGTTCTGGCTCGTTGTTTTGATCCCTGAATTAACTGCAGGCTGAAACATCATAATGGCTAGTGGTATCAGGATCTGACTAGCCCAGAGACATAAGTTTTGGGAGCCTGCATTGTGCATGAGGGATGCTCTCTCCCTGGTGAATGCATGAGGCCCTCTCTCTCTCTGTCTCTCTCTCTGGTAATTACAAGCTGTGCAGTTTTGATAATTTACAACTGCATATTTGAGAGGTATTACGGACTAAAACCCAATGCTGTGCAAAAGACATGTTGCATTTTTCTACTCTGATGCATTATGGGCATCAACAATTTACTCAAAGCCTCCACTAGTGTTTTCTACTATTATACAACTTGACTTACAAGCACTGAATTGAAAACAGAACTGGCAGAAGGCACAGGTGTCGTTGTTCATCAAATCAACAGTATGAAGGTCACTCTTGAAATCAGGATTTAAAGAATGAAAGGTGAAGCACTTCATATATCTGTGATATTATAAGATATAATGAATATAGATATCTATATATATATATCATATATATATAATATCAAAATACTTACCCACCAGTTAGATTAGGATGTCAAGGGGACTTACCCACCACAATTAATCTTGCGATTAAACATTTTAATTTTAGTTAATCTTGGTTTTAATCACATATTTAATTAATACAAGTACTGCATCCATTTAATTTGTTTGTTTTATTACTGATGGTATTATTACATATAAGGCCTTACATGGTCTTGGACCTTCTTATCCAGGGCATTTAGTTATAATTGGTTCTGTTTATTTGTAGCTGGATTATATATTTGACCCAGGTGTTTTTATATTTTTTTTGTAAAGTGACCTGGAATGCTTGCATGAAGAGCTCTAAATTTGTACTGTACTGTCAATGTATTACACTATGTAACACAATTTTTGTTCCTGGGTAGTAAGTGTTATTTCCTAATTGCTTATGCCTCAAAAGTATAGAAAATGGCTATTATTCCCCACAAACTTTGCTTTTGTGACCAGGACAGGGATATTTTGAAATTGACCTATTTCCAATGAGAAAACGGGCGAATTTGTATCTTTTCGTTCACATAAAGTCAGAAAAAAACAACATATGAATCCAAATTAACATGTATTTATACTAAAGTAATACAAAAATGATTACAAAAGATTTAGAAGTGAGTAGTTTTTCGAGATTTACGATTATACTGTAAATCACTTTCACGAATCAACCCCCAAATGTAGTCTCCCATCATGTTCTCTTTATACTGTCCTTGGTAGCGGCGTTCAAAGTCCAATATATCCTGGTGGAAGCGCTCGCCTTGCTCCTCCGAGTACGCTCCCATGTTATCCTTGAATTTATCAAGATGACCATCAAGGATATGGACTTTGAGGGACATCCTACAGCCCATTGTGCCGTAGTTCTTCACCAAAGTCTCAACCAGCTCTACATAGTTTTCAGCCTTGTGAATCCCCAGGAAGCCCCGAACCACTGCGACAAAGCTGTTCCAAGCCGCTTTCTCCTTACTAGTGAGCTTCTTGGGGAATTCATTGCACTCCAGGATCTTCTTTATCTGTGGTCCGACGAAGACACCGGCTTTGACCTTTGCCTCAGACAGCTTAGGGAAGAAGTCTTGAAGGTACTTGAAGACTGCCGACTCCTTATCTAGAGCTCTGACAAATTGTTTCATAAGGCCCAATTTGATGTGCAGTGGTGGCATCAGCACCTTCCGGGGGTCCACCAGTGGCTCCCACTTGACGTTGTTCCTCCCCACAGAGAACTCGGTCCGCTGTGGCCAGTCCCGCCTGTGGTAGTGCGCCTTGGTGTCCCTGCTGTCCCAAAGGCAAAGATAGCAGGGAAACTTGGTAAAACCGCCTTGGAGACCCATCAGGAATGCCACCATTGCAGCCTCTTGATGCCATCTCAGAAAAATGCAGATATGTATCCACTTAGGCAGCTGGAACTAAACTGAACTGGTGGGCTTAAGGCCCCTGTATTTATACTACTATTTATATTACTGGAAAGTTCTAGAAAGTTCTAGAAGTTACTCCAAGTTTACTCAGTGCTGAATCTATCTGGAATGTTCTAGAAAATAGGTACATTTCAAAATATCACTGTCCTGGTCACAAAAGCAAAGTTTGTGGGGAATAATAGCCATTTTCTATACTTTTGAGGCATAAGCAATTAGGAAATAACACTTACTACCCAGGAACAAAAAAAAAAAAAATTGTTACATGGTGTTATTATTATTATTATTATTATTATTATTATTATTATTATTATTATTATTATTATTACCATCCCAAGAAACAACCCATCATAAAAAATAAATTTAAAAAAAACTATTGTCCTATTTCTGAATTAATATTGTTTCCCTTTATCTACCGTTTCATATTTATTTACATAGAATTATACAGAACAATTCCAGAATTTGCTGTTAAATTGTTTAAACCAACTTCTAAATCACAATGGAGTCCATTTACTACTCATCTCAATGCATTTCAAATTATACTGTACACACACACACACATATTATATATATATTATAGGCATTGCTTATTTCATTTTGTTATACTGGCTTGCTGACATGCTATAGAACACTTTATAAAACAAATCCATAAATGTTTTATATCAATCTGTAGGTATGAGCATTCAGTGTTTTAAAAATGTAAACTATGTTAAAAAAAACCTGTATATATAAACACACACACACACACGCACATTAGTATACATAACTATATTATTTATTTTGGCGACACAGTATTTGTCTGGTTTTCAGGTCCTGGTAATGCACAGACTGTCAGCATTAACATACCAAAAACATTTTTATTCACTGAAATGTACATGTTTTTAAAAAGTACTTTTCACTATCAGAATTTCATTAACGGGAAGAATATTCTGTATAAAACAGGCTATGCTATGTTCGGTACGACTCTTTTGTTAAATCGCATATCACTTGCTCACATCAGTTGTGTCTGATGTGGGGTGCAGCCATCTCAAAAACTAATGGCTTTCTGAGTTTTTGGCTCATGGACTATAACTTTCTATGCAAACGCAGCACTCTCTACGGCAATGCAAAAGTTCAAAATTTTTCAAGCCAAACTTTCAGTTTAAATGGCTTACCAAAAGAGTTTCCGTAGAGACATTCATGGTCGCAATCTCGTTATTTTGCTTCAAATGGATCAATTGTGTAACTCTTACTCATTTATTTTCTTAAAAAAAATCTCTTTATTAGTTTAAAACATGACTATAAAAACAAACAAACAAACAACAAAAACGTTTTTCAAAACGAACAAACTTTTTGATAGTACATGTCTTAGTCAGTACACATATATTCATATATATATATATATATATATATATATATATATATATATATATATATATATATACAGTGTCTTGTAAAAGTATTCAGACCCCTGACCAATTCTCTCATATTACTGAATTAGAAATGGTACACTGAAATTTCGTTCTGTTTGATATTTTATTTTAAAACACTGAAACTCAAAATCAATTATTGTAAGGTGACATTGATTTTATGTTGGGAAATATTTTTAAGAAAAATAAAAAAAACTGAAATATCTTGCTTGCATAAGTATTCAACCCCCACACATTAATATTTAGTAGAGCCACCTTTCGCTGCAATAACAGTTTTAAGTCTTTTGGGGTAAGTATGTACCAGCTTTGCACACATTGTCGGAGTGACTTTGGGCCATTCTACTTGGCAGATTTGGTCCAGGTTGTTCAGGTTGGTTGGACGACGCTTGTGGACCGCAATTTTCAAATAGTGCCACAGATTCTCAATGGGATTGAGATCAGGACTTTGACTGGACCACTGAACCACTCCAATGTTGCTTCGGCCTTGTGTTTGGGATCATTGTCCTGCTGAAAGGTGAATTTCCTCCCAAGCTTCAGTTTTTTACCGGACTGAAGCAGATTCTCTTGCAGTATTTTCCTGTATTTTGCTCCATCCATTCTTCCTTCAATTGTAACATGATGCCCAGTCCCTGCTGATGAGAAGCATCCCCACAGCATGATGCTGCCACCACCATACTTCACTGTAGGGATGGTGTGTTTTGAGGCATGGGAAGTGTTAGGTTTGCGCCACACATAGTGCTTTGAGTTTTGGCCAAAAAGCTCTATCTTGGTCTCATCTGACCACAAAACCTTTTCTCACATTGCAGCTGGGTCACTCTCATGCTTTCTGGCAAACTCCAGATGTGCTTTCAGATGGTACTTTTTGAGTAACGGCTTCTTTCTTGCCACCCTCCCATACAGGCCAGTGTTATGCAGAGCTCTTGATATGGTTGACTGGTGCATCATTACTCCACTCCCAGCCACTGAACTCTGTAGCTCCTTCAAAGTGATTGTTGGCCTCTCTGTGGCTTCTCTCACAAGTCTCCTTCTTGTTTGAGCACTGAGTTTTGAGGGACGGCCTTTTCTTGGCAGTGCCTGGGTGGTGTGATGCAGCTTCCACTTCCTGATTATTGATCCAACTGTGCTCACTGGGATATCCAAACACTTGGATATTATTTTGTACCCTTTCCCTAATCTATGCATTTGTATTACTTTATCTCTAACTTCTGTAGAATGCTCTTTGGTCTTTATTTTCCTTCAGATTCACAGCCTTACCAATGATCCTTCAACAGTGGGGTTTTCATCCAGAAAATGTGACAGCAACTTCAATGTTTAGGTAACTGTGTCCTTGTTAGGGCAATTTCTTTCATCGGTGCAAACTGGGAGCTTCCACAGCACAGGGGTTGAATACTTATGCAAGCAAGATATTTCAGTTTCTTATTTTTCTTAAAAATATTTCCCAACATAAAACCAATGTCACCTTACAATAATTGATTCTGAGTTTCAGTGTTTAAAATTAAAATATCAAACAGAACGAAATTTCAATGTACCATTTGTAATTCGGTAATATGAGAGAATTGGTCAGGGGTCTGAATACTTTTGCAAGCCATTATATATATATATATATATATATATATATATATCCGTATTACTTCAATTTGGCGCCACAGAGTTTATTTTAAATTGATCCAAATAACTGCAGCACTTGAAAGAGGGCAGCGGTTATATGAAGGCGACCTTTATTAAAAATACTATGATTTTCAAACGCTGCAATATTTTCTTACATGATTTATAACATCTTAGAAGTATTGCAGTTGCTTATTTTCTGTAATACAGTAGCCTACCTGTATGTAGCAGCGTCTGTGGCTAACCCACTTTGACTACAGTACATTTATCGGTGACAGTTAATGAGAGCCTATTAGGTGGGAGTTGGGAAATCAGGGGAGTACTGTATCAGCGAATCAGGAGTGTGCATTGGTTGTTAAGGGGTGGGACAATGCTGGTGTGGCATTCAAGTCCAATAGTGTGATGTAGATATTTTTCTGCACCAAAAATTACCTCAGAATAACAGCTTAATTTCTGTAAAAACTACAGTATATCTTACTTGGTTATATATGACAAATGACTTATATATGACAAATGAACGTCAATACGAGGGCATCTTCGAGGGCGGCCAAACTGAAGTAATACGGTATATATATATATATATATATATATATATATATATATATATATATATATATATATATATAGTACTGTGAAAAAGTATTTTCCCCCTGTCTGATTTTCTGCATTTTTGCGTATTTTTGACACTGAATGTTATCAGATCTTCAACCAAAATCTAATATTAGATAAAAGGGACCCTGAGTGAACAAATAACACAAAATTTTGATACTTATTTCATTTATTTATTGAAGAAAGGTATGCAACGCCCAATGCCTCTGTGTGAAAAAGTTATTGCCCCCTTAGACTCAAAAACTGGTTAAGCCACCTTTAGCAGCAATAACTACCATCAAACGCTTCCTGTAGTTATTGATCAGTCTCTTACAGCACCGTGGAGGAATTGTGGGCCACTCCTTCATGCAGAACTGCTTCAACTCGGTGACATTTGTGGGGTTTTTGAGCATAAACTGCTTGTTTCAGGTCCTGCCACAACATCTCAATGGGTTTAAGTCTGGACTTTGCCTAGGCCATTCCAAAGCTTTAAACTTCTTGTTCTTCAACTATTCTGATGTAGACGTGCTTGTGTGTTTTGGATCATTGTCTTGCTGCATGACCCAGCTGCGCTTCAGCTTCAGCTCACGGACGGATGGCCTGACATTCTCCTGTAGAATTCTCTGATACAGAGAAGAATTCATGATTCCTTCAAAGATGGCAAGTCGTCCAGGTCCTGATGCAGCAAAGCATCCCCAAATCATGACACTATCACCACCATGCTTGATCGTTGGTATGAGGTTCTTACTGTGGAATGCAATGTTTGGTTTTCGCCAGACATAACAGGGCCCATGTTGGCCAAAAAGTTCCACTTTTGACTCATCTGTCCATAGAACATTGTTCCAGAACTCTTGTGGATCATCCAGGTGCTTTTTGGCAAACTTAAGACGAGCATTCATGTTCTTCTTAGTGAGCAGTGGTTTCCGCCTTGCTACTCTGCCATGAATCTCATTTTTGCCCAGTGTCTTTCTGATGGTGGAGTCATGAACACTGACCTTAGCCGAGGCGATAGAGGCCTGACGATCCCTGGATGTTGTTCTAGGGTTCTTTGTGACTTCCTGGACAATTTTACGCCTTGCTTCAAGAACAACTTTTGCCTCTAGAACCTCTGTGCTGACAACTTCACTCTGATGGTAAGGGGCAAAGTTAGTCAGATTTGTATTGGACAGGACCGGCCCAAATCAGGCTTGATTGTTAACCAAAGTATTCAAACAGCTGACCCCAATTACCCCTTTAAGTGGGTTGAGTTAACTACGGGGGCAATAACTTTTTCACACCTGAAGATTGCATGTTTGATTACCTTGCACACCAAACAAATGAAAGAAGCACCAAACTTTGGTGTCATTTTTTCTCTCAGACTCCCTCTATATACTACTACAACACACAAAGATCTGACCAAATTCAACGTGAAAAATTTGCAAAAATGCAGAAAATCAGACAGGGAGAAATACTTTTTCATAGCACTGTATATGTATATATATATATATATATATATATATATATATATATATATATATATATATAGAGAGAGAGAGAGAGAGAGAGAGAGAGAGAGAGAGAGAGAGAGAGAGAGAGAGAATAACTTGGCTCCAATTGTAGCTTCGGGTCAATCATAGCTTCACAGTAATTTGTTTTATTTTTTGAAAATAAAAAAAATTTAGTTTTTAAAGTTTTAATAAATGTGTTTATTTCGCATAGCACACAATTTAGAAACACATTTTACTGTGTAGTGTAGTTTAGGAAATTCCTTGTAAAAACAAAACAAAAAAAAAACTAAAAAAAACTATAGAAACAGTTCAGAGGTTTTTAATATGCAGCCTCTTTACATGAAGTTACAGGTCTTCTGATGTCCGCAGTCTTTAGGGTATTGAGTTACACAAGAGCATGTATAAACTGTTCTGTATTGGTTTTTAGTTAATTTTCTTTTGGATATACAGTATATCTGGATTCTTCATTGTGAGGGTTGAGATCTTTAGTCAGAGCATTTTAGTTTGAATGAAAAAAAGGATAAATCTGCAAATAAATGAGGTGGTCCTTTTACTCATGTAAGAAGACATGAATAAAATGCATTAGTAACACAAAACCAAAATTCTGTCGCGATGTACAACAAGGGATCTTCGAAGCTGAGGTAGTTCAGTTATTATGGAACACTGGGGTTTTAGATACCTAGAATTTATTTTATTTGTATTAGCTGCATCAGACAGAAGGTGTTTTTACCACCTTGAAGGCAGTTTCAAAACCATAGAATCATGAATTAAATCTCTTCCCATGGACTGCTGTGCTTAAATGCACAGTGGAGCCCACTAGAAATGTTCAGCTACAGTACATTTTGTTTTACTGTGTTCAGAAATTACCATAGCCTTGGTTCAAATACCCCTTCTGTAATTTTTTTTTACCTCAAGGGAGAACCACAATATAATAGCTTAACCCAACACACAGGGAAAGTGAACCTTAGCAATGCCCGTTACATTATTATTTAATGTTAAAAAGTTGTTACCACTGTTATTTACTTTTATTATTAAGGTATGGTAGGTTAATTCACTCCTGAGTTGCAATCTGGCTCATGTTGTAATGCAAGACATATGGTTGTCTTAATGGACAGTAGTCATCACACAGTTTAGCAGCACTGTACACCTTTGCAGGCAGTCACAGTGAGAAGCACACAATTGAATGGGTATGAATACAGAAATGCTCCTTCACCCCATAATTAGGTGGCTCATCTTGGATACTCAAAAACCCTCACACTAGGCAGGCAGGGAAGCTCACATTGTTAATGCCAGTGTTATCCCTGCTTTGTTAATAATTAAAAAGCCATTATCCTGTACTTCCATTGTCATGAGCACCAACATTCATAACAGAACTAGAATACATTTGGTTTTGCACAGTGCACAGTGCCACTGTAGCTACTTTATACTGTGTGACATTCCAAATGCTAGAATTGAAACAGAAAAATAATCTATGTATTAAAGACTAGACTCGTGGGCACCGCTTGGGTTGATGTTTGCAAAGGAAGTAAACTCTGGGCATGGAAAGAGAACAGCTTCTAAGGGGAAATAGTTGTTTCTAAGGGGAAGTCTAGTACATTATGAAAAGGTGTTTATCAGGTTTACTATAACTAGGTGAGACAAATGTAAAAACATAATTTTAATAGGCAGCACTTAAACACACATTTAAAAAATTTAGCAGTTGACAGTCACAAAAGACAGGAATATGATTCTTAGATACATGTTAGAACTAGCAAAGTAATTACATTTTTTTCTTTTTTCTTTTTTTTTACATTTTTGGACAAATGTTAGTTTTCTTATTCTGCCTTTTAAATCCTTCATGGAGTCACTCCAAATGCATATTTTTCACTAACAAATTGATCTGAGACCAATTTCCCCTGACAATTATTCTTCACACAATATATGCCAAACAGAACTGAAAGCATCTGTTGAGTTTTTTTCCCCAGCACAACAATGCATATTTAATTGAATTACAGTAGCCTGATGGGTCGATCATAAAGACCTGATCATTTTTGTTATGGCTCAACTTCTGTAACTTTTCCCTTTTTCTCCCTAGTAAATAATGTGTTCATCTAATTTGCACTGAATAGTCTGCCATCAAAGATTTCATGTAACAGCAAAAATATGCACATTTATGGACCCTTGTGCCATCCCATTTTTCAGCAGGAAGGGAAATTTCTGATGATGCACTTGGTCACAATGAGGATCAGAGGCACTCTTAATTTGGGGACTGACTTTAAAGCAGGACACTTTAAATGCAACAGAATATTTTGAAAAAAAAAACCTGCGTCACCTTTTTATGACAAATATATCAGTTTTATATGAAAATGTTTAATAAAAAAATACTAGGCTTACATGAACGGTTGAGTTATTTTAGGTTCTGTCTATAAAATTAATAATTAAAAAATATATAGTAAAAATGTAATTGACAACCAGAAATTGAGTTGCAAGGGACCGTATAGGGGGCTAGTGGTGTGGTTACAAAGGAACCAACCATTTAAAAAATGCAGGGCACTTAATTCCTAACACGGAAGCACTAATTAAAGGTATTGGATTGTGGAGCTTTCCACTTTATATAGGACTATTTTAATTTGTCCTATGGGGATACCACAGCCTCTCTATAATTCTTCAACTTCAACTGTTTTGTTTTATATAGAACATGAAGTTTTAAGTGAAGCAGTTTCCATGGAAAGAGTTTTAGTGACAGACCACCCTCCCAAAACAATAAGCCTCTTTCATGTAAACATAGTTGACTGTACTCGTCTTACCGTGGAGAGTTAAATCCACTGTCTACCGTAATGCTGCTGCTGTCCATGCTGTCTAGACGGGCAGAATGTGCAGACTTTTGGATGTTATTGTTGTCACTTTCCTTTGGGCTAAGAAGGGTGAGGTTCTTCTCAAACTTCCGCTGTAAATCCCTTTCTTTTTCTCGCTCGAGTAGCCACTGCATGGTCCCGCCGTCCTCCTTGGTCTTCTCCTCCACTGTGTTTTTGTGCGTTGCCTCATCAGAGTCCTCATCGTCCGACACGTTGTAATAGTCAAAATTGGCTTCCTGGCCCCCAGATGGCTGCTTGGATCCCTGTGGTGCCGAGGTGCTGGGTGAAACAGAGAGCTGACTAGGCAGCTCAAAGTGCTCACAGTTGAGAACCTCTGCTGATTTCCGCAATGTACCAGATTTCGGGTAGCTGTTTTCTACATAACCAACAGTCAATACATTGTGGGGAGGTTTGAACAAAGTGTCTTTGCTAAAAATCTCTTTCCTTTTGTCACTGGTGGTGGGCTCAGCATTGTGTTGGTGTATCAAACGGCCATTTGGTATTGGTTCTGGCATCGGACTGGGCACCTGTAAACTGATGCCGTTTTGTCCCTTTGTAGTAGTGTCCTCTTGGACCTCACAGGCGTCTCTGGTGGGGGTGGGAGTCTGCCGGTCTATTGGGAAAACTTTTTTGACTCCGTCTGACAAGGTCAAGGTGTCATGGTCATGTTTCCTTAAAGGAGTGGGAGCAGTGAGGACGGTTTCATTTAACGTATTGCACTGAATGTAATCGTCCGCTGTTGGCTTTGGAGAGGAAGGTTTGAGCTTGCTGTTGGCCTGTAAACTGTCTCTGGCTTTGCTGTGTTCCAGTGGAATATAGGCTGCAGGGTCTTCCAAGTTCCCCTTAACTATATCAGGCATACAAGCCTCAGCATTAATGTTAGCAGCAGAAAGCAAAATTCTTTGATAGTGGTAAGCCTGGGAAGGTCTCAATGTGCCATCATCAACATAGTAATGATCGTGTCCTCTGTGATCTGGGTTGCAGCCTTCTTGGTCCTCTGCTGTGCCTACAGAATTAGCCCCAAGTGGGCCCTTGGAGTTGTCCATTGAGCGTGACCTTTCCTTGGCTTTGTCAGACTTTTCATTCCGAGATTTTCTGTCCTGGGTGTGACTGTGGCTGCGATGGACCTTGGAGTGCGAGGTTCCCCTGGATGGTTCAGGAAAGGGCATTTCTGTCCTCCTTTTTGCAAGCTCTCCTGACACATCCCATTCAGGTGTAACTGGGAAGTGAGACTCAACAATATTGGGGTTGCTGTGTACTATAAAATTCTCCCTGTCACGCTCCACTAAAAAGCTTCCTTCACGCGGGGACCTGACGAGGGAGGAGCTATAAAATTCATAATCCCGTTCACCAGCTAGGTCCCAATGAGAGCCCTCTGAGGGATCTCCTTTGGATGCCCGGGTTTTACTGTGTGACCGGGATTTACTGTAGGCTTTCCTGTGGCCCCGGCTTCTCTTGCTTCTGCCGCTGTGTTGAGCTGAGGATCCTGCTTTGCTTCTCTGGGCCTTTTCCTCCTCCAGTCTCTTCATCAGCGCTGTGTGTCTCATAACATTCTCCACAGTTAGGTCAGGGTTGATGTGACGGATGATCTCCATCTCAACATCCTTGGGAACTGTGGTAGGTGTATCCTCGTCTCTCAGGGGCCACTCCTCTGGGGGGAACTGGGCCGAGAAGGTGGCCAATTGTTTCGTCTTGTCTTTTTTGAAACTCAGCCTGAACAACTTTAGACCAAACTTCTTGGACTGCTTCTCCCCACTGCTGCCGCCTTCCTTGTGTTTGCTCAGAGTGTCAGTCTTATATGAGAAGTTGATCGTGCTCTTGCTCTTTTCGGTAGCAGGTGGTTGATACGCAGATGGAGGGCAGTAAGAGTCTTTGCAGTCCTTGGGGGACTTTCTCTGAAGGGTGGAGGCATGCATGCTGTTCATGTCGTCCCGGTAATAGTTGTAGGAGTCGCAGAGGTTTTTGTGGTGAACCCGCTCCCTCACACAGCCTGAGGTGGATGGTGTAACAGTTCCAGATTGGGGAGAGGTACACTGCTGCGGTCGTTCAGGTATCCGCTCATCCAAATGGTACCATTTACTATTGGTTCTTATAAGAGAAGGAGTTATAAAATAAGTCTGTGGAGTAACAATGAAGTAACCTTCTGGAGTCGGGTAAATCTTTCTTTCCCTGACTAGCATGTTCAGCGTATGTCGTAGAATTTCTGGGCTGGGCGTGGGTACACCTGAAACAAAGCGCAGAGGTGTTAGTCTAGTAATATCACAGTACAATGCAGTAATATTTAAATACTACCTTTGTACAAGTAACAAATTAATTCATTCGCAAATACCTAAACCTAAAGTACTGAATAGAGATATATACACAATGTGAGCAGTAGTACATTTATTATGAACCTTAATTATTATCGGTTTGTAAAAACCTGTTCTGCAAACTTTACATTTGAATAAGCCACTGATACTTGCTTCCAGTTGATGTTTAGGAGCAGGCTTGGTTCAAACGTCTCTGATCAGTTGACCTTTAGGACATACTTCACTTTTTTGCAGCAATTCAGGATATCTGATAGATGCCTCTATTTTACCAAGGGATCAGGGTGGGATTCATAAAGATAAGGCCAGTCAGTGAGATTAACTTTTTTTTTAATTCAATTTAGAATATATCAAACTGTCTTTTGGCAGCTTAGTGTACTAAAGAATCCTGAACATTGTCATATTCTCGGGAATGAACATTCTCCCTGCTACTTCCTATCTCATAGACACCTCCGAGAACCTGCTGGCCAAGCCTGCCTGGAGGATAACATAGTGGGACAGTGACAGGAATTCTGGGATAGTTTAGGCTTTTCCCTCAGACTTCAACTCAAACCCCACTTAAAAAACATTCCATCAGGGGCTCCCGAGTGGCACATGCAGTAACTGTTCTCCGCCTGTAGGATGTGCCCTATAGTCTGGAGATCACAGGTTCAAATCCAGGCCATGTCATTGCTGACTGTGACCGGGGTTCCCAGGGGGTGGCGCACAATTGGCCAAGCGCTGCTCAGGTAGGGAGGGATTAGGTCAGCAGGGGAATCCACAGCTCACCACACATCAGCAACCACTGTGGCCGATAGGGCGTCTGTGGTTCTGCAGTGGAGCCTCCAGATCTGTGTTGTCCTCCAGAACTGTAGGTCTGGTGGCATCATTGTGGAGCCACAGTGCAAAAA
Organism: Polyodon spathula; assembly: GCF_017654505.1. NCBI lineage: Eukaryota > Metazoa > Chordata > Actinopteri > Acipenseriformes > Polyodontidae > Polyodon > Polyodon spathula. The sequence continues at coordinate 49,499,914 of NC_054535.1, read as the reverse complement.
ATGACAGATTGGTAGGAGCACATTTCGGAGGACACATGTTCCAGCCTCCATTCCCCAACTCTGCAGGGGGGTTGCAAGCAGTGAGCTGAGGCTACAGATAATAATTGGGCACACTAAATTGAAAAAATATTTTTTTGCCCAAACAAGTATGGGTATATTATTACTTATCATTACATAATAATGTCCTGCTAGCTATACAAGCGTGATGTAATGCTGAAAATCAGATGAAAATATGATGTCTTTCAGCAGACTACTATGGTAACTGTATGTATTCTCTGTGAGGAGCCATCTCAAAAGAGATGAACCAGCTTTGATGTAGATTTTCACCTCAAAGTTCCCTGGAGAAATTAGAGACCAAAGTCATTGAGCAGTGGTAACATGTCAAACCCCCCACCCCACCCCTATTTTTTATTAGAACATAAGAACATAAGAACATAAGAAAGTTTACAAACGAGAGGAGGCCATTCGGCCCATCTTGCTCGTTTGGTTGTTAGTAGCTTATTGATCCCAAAATCTCATCAAGCAGCTTCTTGAAGGAAATTGTCCAAATTATTGTTGTATAACAATTAATGTAAGCACTTTGATCATGCTGTGTAGTTGAGGCTTTTAATCACATAGAACAGTAAAACTGTTGTTTGATTAGTACTATGTATTTCTATGTCGTTCATCAAAGTAGCATTATCAGTAAGCATGTTGTTGGTACATCATGACAGTACCTGAGCAGCTGTAAAATGTGAATTATTATAACAGGAGAAGTTAAACCAGTGTCTGGGAAATTTACCTGTTTTGTAATGGGGGGTGAAAGCCTCATAAAATGCACTTACTTATCGATGAGGCAGTTTTTTTTTTTTTGTTCCTACACGATACCTAGCATGTGAAGATGGTGTAAATCATAAGAATTGTTAACACGTATAATATGTGTTAATCTTACGATTCAGTATTATACACAAATTTGTCATTTTCCAGATTCTTAATGGGACTACTTTAACAGTAAACTGTTTTAAAAACGACCATTGAATTAACCTTTTTTGTGACAAAACGTATTGTAATGAACGTCAGGAAATAAGATTTATATTATATTTTGAGAAATTATTATCTAAGAGCAGTCTGTTTTTGATAAAAGTTTGATATATATATATATATATATATATATATATATATATATATATATAATATATATATATATATAATATATATATATATATATATATACTAATATATATATGATATTTTTTTTTGTCTGCTAATATAATTTCACAAAATATAATATAAATCTATTTTTATATATATAATTATACACACACACACACACACACACACAGTTTCAACAAAACAACATTTTTATTCTTACAAATATTAGCTTATGCATTTCGACAATATGTCTTAACCACAGCAGTACATGAAACATGAAACATGCATCTCAGACCTTAAATACATACTGCATCCACTATCATAGCTATGACAATTGGTTGCACGTGATAATCTACTATAAAATGAATACTGAATATATCTTTAGGTTAAATAGTTGACTGACTTAAATATTAACAACCTTTTATATACACAGTCAAGAAGTACAATCGTGATCAAGAGCATGTCCAACTAGCATAATCAATTATTACAATTATTTACGATCAGATTGGTGTGCAGAAGAAGCTAAGGTTTTATTAGTTATTCCATATTAATGAGGTAGAATTTCACCCATCAATTGGAAAGCATGAATGACCTCAATCAGTATAATGAAACAAAAAACAAGGATTAAAAACAGGATGTACTGCTCTGATGAAGACATTGCTGAAATGCGTAAGCTAATTTTTGAAAGAATAAAAAGTTTGTTTTGTTGAAACTTTAATTGAGGACCTGGATTTTTAGGAGTTGCTGTCTTTTTCCTTTCTGTGTCTTTACAGCTGGAACAGTATATATGATATCTATATATCTATATTCTGATTTAAAAACTGCTGCATTGATGATCTTCACACTCTGTTCTTCTCATAGGAGAACCCGATCATGTGCTGTTTGCCCACCCTACAATAAGCCTAGGAGTTCAACATTAACCTGGCAAATGGCCATTTCTGTGAGAAGTTAAAAAGCTTAAAGGAAAATATTAATGTTTTGGGGACATCTAAAGCGCAGAGACTAGCCTGACAATGTTACGTTGTTGAATGAAACATTCTCTTTTTTCCTGCCAAAAGCTGCAGTGCTACTAATATGTTTTTAAATTGTTCTGCCAAAAAAAAAATGCCATAGCAAAAGCCTCTCCAAATTTATTGTGATAATTTGCATTTGTTGAAATTCAAAATTAATGATAGCAGTTGTTGTGTTACAAAAAGTAAAAGAGAAAGGTAAGATGGACTAATAATTCTGTTCAAATGTTTATGGTGTGTTTTGTGAACTTGTCAGTAAAAGTGTTTAGCTTATAAGATATAGTACGTCACAGCAACTAAGCTGATTTCAAATACCAAAATAATAGCTAGTGCCATTTCAACTAATTAAGAATTTACTGAGTCAAAGAGAGGAACGAAAAGCTAAACTTGTGCCACCAGTAGTTTTTATTCTTGTTTTTTGCTGGTACAGCTCTAAAAGGACACTTATAAAGAATAAGCATGCAGTTTTCTGTGTAAAAGAAATGACTGTAGGGCTCCCAAGTGGCCCTATAGCCTGGACATCGCCGGTTCGGGTCTGGGCTATTCCACAGCCGACTGTGGATGGGGGTTCCCAGGAGGTGGAGCTCAATTGGCTGAGCGTCGCCCGGGGGGGGGTCTAGGTCGGCCAGGGTGTCCTCGGCTCACCGCACACCAGCGACCCCTGTAGTCTGACAGGGCGCCTGTGGGTTTGCCTGTTAGCTGCCCGGGAGCTGCGTTGTCCTCCGACGCTGTAGCTCCTGGGTGGCTGCATGGTGAATCCGCAGTGTGTAAAGAAGCGGCCTGCTGATGGCACACGCTTCGGAGGACAGGGTGTGTACGTCTTCGCCGCTTCCGAGTCAGCGCAGGGGTGGTAGAGGTGAGCTGAGCCTAAATAATAATTGGCCATTTCAAATTGGGAGAAAATAAAAATAATTGGCAATGACTAAAATTTAATTAAAAAAAAAAAGAAATGACTGTAAACTTACTGTTCATAAAATCACTCCTGCAGCAAGCACACGATGCAGTGTTTTGATTATTTCAATCATTCCCTTATCAGGGGTGCAACAATTGCATATATACAGCGTTTATGTAAATTAAGTGTAGCATTTATCTGTTTAAATGAACACGATTTTATTTTGACACATTACCTCTTTTAAAGCTAAAGATTGTATTTTGCGACATTTCTAGTCATGCTCTGCTTGAATGTTCACTTATGTTTTTTCTTTTTCATTCATAAAATGGTACATTTGGGACATTTTATTTAATACTGTGTCGAATTGTTAATACTAGGTTTGCAAAAATGTAGACAAAGCCGCTGTTCTGATTTAGAGGTGAAATTGTAGGCAGTGTTTCATGACCAAACCTCATCTGAGTTGTCTGCTTCCAAAAGCAATTTTTTGGTAAAAAAAAAATATTTTGATGTCTTTGTTGATATCTTTGCAAAAATTAAGTCTAGACAATATTCGCTGCTTCACTGGGTTTGTTCATGCCATGCCAGAGTTTTTTTTTTTTTTTTAAGTTTGTTGCAGTTTTATTATTATGAAGAGGGGCCCCCTAAATGCTGCCTTTGCCGCTCCCAAAGCCTTTTCTGAAGTGACGCCCCTGAGCCTATGAAGTATAAGCATTTATTACATTTTTGTGAACCGTTTCAAAGCGTTCAATTTCAAACAAAATGGCTGCACAACTAAAATATTCTCATCGTTATTTTTCAAAATCTACAGATTACAGCAATGTTTTGTAATCCTAATGAATATCACTGCACTTTATCAGCATCGGGCATATGTACTGTATCCCTGTTTAAAACATCAAACATGGGAAAGAGTAAGGCAGATTCACAGCAGGAAGTATGATGTAAATCCTCATGGTGTTTTTTTGTCTACTGAGTCATTCCCAAGAAGCTTTTTTTTTTTTTGCTTTCATTCCACAATTGATTTCTGGCCAATATACAGTATGTGAATAGGGTTATCAAAACAACTGATATGATGTTGAAAAATATATGTCAGCAATACAGGTTTAGCACAGAAGACAGCAATGATAAGTAGTGTGTTTGTTGTAAACACTAAAATTGCCCTGTAAAGAATGTTGTGTATGTATCTGGAGTTAACTTGCTTTTATCCAGGCATTTAGGAATACGTAAAGTAACAAATAGCTCATCTGTCCATTTAAAAGGTGTTCATTCCTGCTGGGAAAAACAAAAAAATACACAGCTGAAATACATTGCAATTTAACATCAGTATCAACCTAAGCTGTATTGCATCCGCTTTTCAAAATGACTGTCAGTGAAGCACATGCATGCTTTTTTTGCTACATGACAGTTCCTCACCACCAGTCCCCCTGCCACAGACAGGCTTCACCTGCTGAGACAAGCAAAACCCAGACTAGTCCTGGTGACAAGCATCATGCATAGTGGGGGCCATTGGCCTAGTTACAATTATACACCAATACAAAATAAATAAGCTTAACCAGTATGGCAGGTTAAATGTTACTTGCTATTACATCATCCTGTTCTAGTTGTCACACCCACATGATGCCATTTTACATTTTTACTGCACTTTACAACACAATGTTTTTTTTTTTCACCAATAGTTTACCCTCGATATGACAGACTGCTTTAATTCACATGAAGAAACATTACAAATTTCATCACGTATATTTGCATTACGACCACGCCTGTTATTAAAATCTAATTAATTAATATGATAAAGCAACGGAAATGGTAAGTTTAAATGAAGGATGGTATTGTCCTGGCGAAAACACAAGGCAGTGTTCTCTTGATTTTCAATACAAACTGATTATAATCTTTATTTATTTCACTTTTCATGCTTTCAGAGTGTTGTACTTTGTTACCCCCACAAGCAAGTTAAATTACTGGTGTTCCATTTGGGTTTAAAAAATGAGTTATCATTTTCTACCACAATAAACTGTAAAAACAAACTATAAATATAATCTATATCTATTAAAAAATATATATGAGTAAGACAACTGGCAAAATGTCTGAAAAACATATAGCTTCAGGCCGGCACATGTATAAGGTATTTTGAGTACCATGATAACCGCTTGGATTTTTTTTTTTTTTTCGGTTACAATACAACCTTTTGAGTTTTTCTAAGAGTATGGTAACTGACCAGAGATAAAGAATTTTTAAATGTCAAAAAAGTCTTCTTTATATTCAAGACAGCTGAGATTTGAGGGACCCCTGGCACTTCTGGGAGGGGGTATAGCAGTAAAGAGATCCTAAGTCACTGAGTTTGTTTTAACCCACATATGAACTGCACATAGCTTATATGCAGGATGTTTTTCCTCTTAACGCTTGTTAGTAATTTAAATCCTCAGACTTATTCAGTATTTTGTGGGATACCACAATAATTCTTCACAGTACAATTCAATTCACTCTGTTCAGCTTAGCCGATGTGAAATGCCAGCTGGATGGAATGGAGGCACAGCAGTATTGCAAAATATCATTATGCTCACTTGAACTTTGTTTCCTAGTAGACCTCCTTTACCCAATGAATCTTGTGAAAACATCTGGAAATCTATGGACAATGGTACTGTACTTAAACTGTTTTTGAGTAAGTCAGAATCACTCCCATTAAAAGCCTGTGATTTGTGCCAAGTTAATGTATTTAAAGCAGTACTTCATATGGGTTAAATGAATTTTTTTCTCAAAATACTGCTCTTTCAACTAACAATCTCCTACGTAAAATACAAGCGCTACATTTTTAAGGTTTGGAGAGGGGCCAGTTCCAAAACAAATAAATGCAGGATTTCTTCCAATGTATGATTTTTATTATTATTTCAAACAGAAGGAAATGCAATGTGGTGTGGTAATAAAGTGAACTGAGTTGCAGTTGGAAACGCAGTTGATGAATAGTATCAGAATACATTTTAAAAATAGCAGACAGTAAACTAACGTACTGCACAACAAAGAAGGTTTCTGTACCAGAGTGTGGCTTTTACAGCAGATTGTGAGGGTGACATAACAGAATGTGTACATCAAGACCTCTTCAGAAAAAGGGTGTCTGGACGTCTTAGTTTGTTAAGTATGATTCTACCCATCGTTGCCCGGCCAAGAAACCTCACACTATCTAAATAAAATGAACTTGACCTACAGAATACAGTTGTGTACAGAATATAAAGCCAGTAACTCAAATATGCTGGCTTTTCATCATGCTGAAACCATGATTGTAGGTCATAGATCAAAGTGACGAATATCGTTTTGCAGATTTAGCAAAAATAATTTCCGTAACATTAAAAAAAAAAAAATGAAGTTGGTATTTCAAGATGTGAGCTGTTAAAGCCTAAAAAAACATTAAGAGGGGGCTTAATTAAATCTTTTAGAAAATAGTTCATATATCATATATCTTATATCCATATACATAAAAGTAAAACTCCCTTAAAACATATAGGAATAATAATTTAAAAAAAATAAAAGAACAATGACGATAAAAAAGGATTTGAACTGCAAACTGTTCAAATTTTACAGCAATTATGTACACTTTACTTTTTTTTAGCTGGAAAAGTCCTTAAAAAGATTTATGACACTTAATAATAGTAATTAAACAGTCAAGACTATTACAGTTTTAGACCTGTTTGGAGGCCTGGCTGATTTAAAGAATAGGTGGACCTAGGCTACCTAAAAGATCTTTTAAACCTTTACTTAAGACCTATTTTGTGGGGCTGAAGGCAGAAACAATGGAATCAGAAATTTTGCCAACTGCACCTCAGCAATGTTGCAGCTGTCTGACCATTTACAGTGCCACATTTAAACAAATTGGCCTCCATTAAACCTCATGTTTTCTTATCATCTTGTAATTTGGTATCTGGTATTTTAAGTAGCGCTCAACCGTAAAAAAAATATTTAGTACTTACTTAACCCTTCATACTGACAACTTCTGTATAACTCAAAAAATGTGGGGAGATTAATGAGTTACACAAAAACTACTTTCATAAAATATATTTTAATTACTATATACTGTGCTACCCGGTGATTAATTTGTGCCAGGGCTTGCCGGGGAAACTCTGGGCATTCAGAGTCATAGCCCCAGTACCTCTACTTAAAAATCTCATAAAATGCTTTCTTTTTAAATTCTCAACACAGTTGTATTAAATCTGCATGCTCTTGCGTGCGCTAAAGAGAGAGACAGTCCGCTACCACGTTTGTAGCCTACTTTAAATTACTTTACGGTTTCAGCTTGAGTGCCTTTAAGTAGATGACGCTGGCTGCAACTCTATTGTCAATTTTTATACACAAATAAGCTTGCTTGATTTGAAAAACGTCATGAACGATACAAGCAACTTCTTACACTACTTCGTTTGATTAAATGTGTAGTACACAACAAAATATGAAAGCTGAACATTAATTTCAACAAAGAACAATGACAACTTTTTGATGAAAAACAAATATTGTAGCCTAATTCAATAGAAACATTAGTCGGCTATATTAAACCAAAACAATAAAAACAGTAACAATCTGGTTCTCTCTTGCCTTTTTCAATGAATGTAATTGAATTAATAGAGAATAAAAACATACTTAGAAAACAACTACCAAGCCTACGTTTAATTAATTGTTGTTGTAATCCAGCAGCGGCTTCTGTTGAATACACATCATTGATAACGTTAGGTTATTACCATAACCCTAGTTCCCTGAAAAGAAAATGACAACCATTACCGAATGGGAAGAGCCTCTCTGACCGTCAATCTCTGAACAAATATACAAAAGCTGCCAGGGCCCTGCTGTGAGGGGGAAGTCCCGCCCACCTCCTGCTGAAGAGGGACGTCCTCACAGTAGCACGTCACCATTTTCTTTTGAAAACAGAGGTCAGCTGGGGACACGACCTCAAAGGGTAATGGTTGTCGTTCTCTTTTCAGGGAACCAGGGTTATGGTAATAACCTAACATTCCCTTTCAATTCGAATGGCAACCATTACAGAATGGGAAAGCTGTACCAAAGCTGTCGTGGCTCCAGATTACCGACAGTACAGCCCCACGGCGATAGCAACTCATGACGTCTAAGGGCATGTCACCTGCAAAACTCTAGAGCCCAGAGAGGGTCTCGTTTGGTTTGTCACATCAAGGCGGTAAAAACGCACAAATGTCTGACTACCTGTCCATGTAGCAGCATTGCATAACTCATCTAAGGAGGCACCATGAAGGAAAGCCCACGAAGTTGCCTGGCCCTTGGTAGAATGGGCCGTAAATTCCCCCGGTAACAGGGAGTCTGTCTGTTCATACGCCAAGCGTATCGCATCTGTCACCCAGTGCGCTAGACGTTGCTTCGATAGGGCCTGACCTCTAGAGTGGGACCCATAGCAGACAAACAGCTGGTTGGACTGTCTCCAGGATGCCAGTATAACAGCGCAGAGCCCGAACTGGGCATGGTGTGTGTTGTCTGCGGTCCTCCTCTGACTCGTGCAGGGGAGGTCTGAAAGTTTCCAAAATCACTGATTGATTAATATGGAATGAGGATACCACCTTTGGCAAAAAGGATCGATTTGTTCTTAATGTTACCTGCGAGTCACTTCCAGTGAAAACCCTACATGTGACATCGATGGACAGCGCATGAAGCTCACTTACTCGTCTGGCAGACGTAATGGCTATTAAAAATGCCACTTTCAATGAAATAGGATGCAGTTCCGCTGACACCATGGGCTCAAATGGGGGACCCATAAGTACCCGCAGTACCAGTTCTAGATTCCACTTGGGGACCATACTTTTCATTATAGGACGAAGCCTCCGAGCCCTTTTAAGAAACTGCACTGCCAGGAAAAGTGCCCCAGGGGACATTGAACCAATTTTGCTTGGTATATTATACTAACAGTAAGATCTGGTAATGCCTATCAAGCAACATTACCATAATTTACAGCTATTTACATATGTACAGTAGGCCATTGGTAATAAGGCGCATTATCTTCAGTGTTCATTTTTGGTTGAGCACACAAACTACTTATTTTCAAGTTTTTTTTCATCAGACCCTGATTCTGCATTGAGACCTGTTTATTTGGAGAAATATTGTAGATGGTTTAATTGGTAAGGTAGTCTTAGTTTCTGAGCTATTGAATTATTGCCTGACTTCAATATTTCTGGAACAGAGATATCAAAAGTAACCTGGATGGTTTGTGATTGTGATCCAGCTGGGGAGGAGCTAAATTCACTGTATTTAAGTGAAATTGTGCCAAATAAGGTGTGTGTAACATGATATAAAAGTACATTAGATGTAATTCCGAAGTAATAAACAACTTCACATTTTACAGGTACATGTTTCAGACAGTATATGTGATGCTTCAATTTCAAATTTGATTTCCATTCCTGTTAATTGATATTAGACAATTAAATTCTATAAAAGTTAAGAGTATGAAATGTCCATATGATTTACTGATAACATGTCACTATAAATTGGTAATGTCATTTTTAGACAGGCAGCCTCTTTAAAGTCCTTCTTTTTTGTAGGTTATGTGAGAAGGCATTTTAAGGTTCTGTTAACCCTACTACTAACACCCCACTCCAAAGGTCAGGACCTTGACGTGGTGAGGGGGCATTTTACCAAAGCTGACCTACAGAATGTCTTTTTTTTTCTTTCACTACTGCTTACTCATTAAGTCCTGGACAGTACTTTACAATGGAAATATGCAGTCTGATCATGTACTTGCTTTATTGTGAAGAATTAAGAAAATAAAGTTTGTTACATTTTTTAACATGTTGTGCCTTTTTTTTGTGAATGTCTTTCTGGTTCTGACTTCTTTACACCTGATACACAACTCACTAAAATTACGGCATTCGGGTTTTTGCTCGCCATGAGTGCTCTGTAAAGGGTTCACCTGCACTAACGCTGGACAGTGCAGATCTAAACTGACTTCTACTCTAGCATTTACACCAATCTGATATACTGTATGCTTAATTAGTTAAGAGCCTGAATTGTACACATTAAAGTCAGGAGCAATATGTAGTGGTTAACAATCACATTGCTTCTAGTTCAAAATTTATACTTCTGAGTGTTTGAAATTATGGAAGAAACATTTGTATTTTACTGCATATGATAAAATTTAGCTTCTTACATATTTAACAAATGCATATACAGTATTACTGATAACAAAGGAACTTAAGTATAAGCTAACTATAAGAAACAACAACAAATCTGGAACTCTGCTTGAGAATTGACAGGCTCCAAGATGATGCTAACGGTTTGAAAAACACTGTAGGAACATATACAATGAGGGTGTATTACTTCATTTTTTATGACACGCTAAATGGTTAAACTAAGACAAATTTGTTCGCAGATTTAGTGCAAGACCATGCATGAACATTTGTAAAGATTAAATCGTTTGACCTGTTCATTCCTTTAACTCAATTTTTGACATTCCCTAAATATTTCTCACAATATACAATGAAGCTACTGTATAACCTATATTAATCATAGTAAATAACAATATTTGTTGATCACAAACTTATTGTCACCTTTTCAATTAAAGTCTGTAAGTTAAGGTTAGTGTTAATTGAGCTAGTTAAAACACTATTCATCAATTAGAAACCATTACTTATCAATTTAGCAATATTATAAAAATCATTAGCTGTAAAACATGCACATAAACTGATACAAAGTAGTTTGTGCTCTTAGCACAGTATGGTCAAATTTGGCAGGGGGGCGAAATTTGCCATGACACCGGCACCTTGTTGCTACCCCATTATAACGCAACCTGTTACAGTGCGGACTCTGTTATAACACGGTAAGGTCGTGGCTCCCATTTCCCCCATAATGCAATCTGACTCACAAATGTTGGATGAGTGTTCCAGATATCCTGGTGAATTATGCTAGGATACACTGTCATAGAAACTAAAAAAAAGAAAAGAAAACCTAAAACACTGTGATTTTGATTTATTGTTGTTTTTATATTACAGTATTTAAATGCATTTAAATTAAAACGGTGACATATACTACAGTATATGCGTAGCTGACTGCAGTGGGACCAGAGTAAGGGCAGATATATAAAAAGGCAGATAAATTAATCCTGGTTTAAATACCATTCCACAGCTGTAACAATTACTATATTCACACAATTATTGTTTTGGTATTAATGCTTGTGACAGGGTAGCCATCTGCTGTGTGGGTGCGTGCATTCGCTGCTGAGTGACAGGCAGGAGATTGAGACGAGGTTGAAGTTGATACGCCCTGCAAGCAAACAGGACTTATTTACATATCAACACACTGAACAGCTCACGTGACGCTACCAGCAGTGACAGCGCACGGAGCACATACAGCACAGTGTACGAAAACTTTGGGATCTACAATCCGCCTGAACTAATCTTCTCTGTTCAATAATAAACTAACGTTGCTGTAACGATTGATCAGGGTGGATACAGTTAGGGTGGATATGTGACGGACGGATACACATCGGATTACTGTAATTATAAAATCCCGTGCTTGCACTGTATTTTTGTTTCTTCTAAAGGTAAAAACAAACTGTCCATTAATGTTATAAAACAAGTATGAAACAGTACAAGTGTTTATAAACGTACTTGGATTCTGTGTTATTTATTTATGGTTTACTATAAAAAATATATACAATTTAAATAAGAGTGGTGTAAATTTTAAACTGGTGGAATAGCAGTTTATATTATATTGTATATATTGTAACAACCCAGGATTTACACTGTTACAGGACTGGCCTACGGATCCTGTTTGTTTGCATGTGTGTGTGTGTGTTTGTTGCAGGGAAACGGTAAGCTTACCTCAGCCAGGACTGGTGCGTGACGTCCGGGGAGGCGGGGACATGAAAGCACATATGGAATGTGTTGTGTGAATGTGCTGCTGTGAGAGTGCAAGACTATTTGTTGTTTTTGTTGTAGCCCAGGGAATACTCGTCCCAATAAACCATGAATTGAAGTACCTGCAAATTGTGTGTGTCGCCTTCCTTCATTTTCCGTGGTCCGTTCCAATGTTAATTTGGCTTGTGGGCATTGTAAATCATTTCAGGAACAAAAATGCCAATATTTGTTAGAAGACGAAACACAAATAACGCTGTTCCTAAATATGGACCCCGACAAATCGCATTATAATGGGGTAGCACTGTATATACTAATATCACCTATGATATGGTGTCAATTAATTTTTGTACTAGTTTGTTAAATTATATGAGTGCTTTCATAAGATTATAGAAATTGGAGACGTAACAAAAACACAATAGCAGTGCATAATGACTAAACAGACACAAAGGAATTATAATTTATTAAACAAAATCCTTTCTTAGAAAAACAACTGTCAAGAATTGCATGTCCACATAGACAGGCGATGACATAATAAAAAAAGCTTTGGAGTAACAAGAACCAGAGTGGTGTCATGGTGGTTGCTTTAAGCTCAATGGCAGTACAGAAAATTCTTATCTGCGCCTCATGGTTGCATGAGAAGGGTGTCTGGACCCCAAGGCTGGAGCTCTTCTGAAACACCCTGACTGCACTAACAAGGAACACACAGAACATAAACAAAACAAGCCAGCTATCAGCATAGGGCCGCATTGTGCACAGGAAGCTGAGCAGACACGTTTACTTGGACAGGACCATTCATTCCAAGACAGGCTTTCCTGATTTATAACTCTTGTACTCTGTTTCATTGTTTAATGGAACTTACAAATATTTGATGCATTACACGGATATCCTCTTGGATATTAAGTATGTCCTTTTCCTGAACAATGCGCCTTTAGGAGAAGGCCTTGTACAAAATTGAACCTTTCTAATACAAACTTGAACCTACCACTGCTTTGGAAAACAATAAGAACTAAAAACTACAGCATGCCACAGAACATGAATTATGTGTGCTCTCTAACAGAGAATTTTAAGATTTTAGAGGGGCTAAATACATTTGAAGTTATGGGGTCAAATAAAATTAAATAACAGGTCTAAATCCTTTTTTTTTTGGTGGTCGGGAGAGCCATATCACAATGTATTCCTAGCTTTTTCCCACTGAGCATAACAGAACAATAACTGCCCACACCCGTAAAGCACAGCTTTTAATGTACTAAGTCCCACACATTCAAAGCCATGCTAATAAAGAACGCATAACTGACTGCAAACATGAATATCCATATGGTAAACACTTTAAAGAATCTGACTTCTCAGAATAATTATTGAGAGAACTCAACTTAAGATGGCTTGCCCACAATGGCAACTAATCCCATTTGTGTTGTTGTACCTAAACGCCCTTGTTCAGGTATATCAGTCTAATATTAGTGTTAGTATCTCTATAAAATGCACTGCAATTTTCTTCCTTAGAATTTACTATGGTACTATTAAAATGCAGTTTTCCGAAGTAATTACTACAATTAACAGTAGTATTTGATGTAAATTGCATCTATATATATATATTATATATATATATATATATATATAGAGAGAGAGAGAGAGAGAGAGAGAGAGAGAGAGAGAGAGAGAGAGAGAGAGAGAGAGAGAGTACTGTGCAAAAGTTTTAGGCAGGTGTGAAAAAATGCTGTAAAGTAAGAATGCTTTCAAAAATAGACATGTTAATAGATTATATTTATCAATTAACTAAATGCAAAGTGAGTGAACAGAAGAAAAATCTACATTAAATCAATATTTGGTGTGACCACCTGTGGCAGTGCGATTGCCCTCCACAGTGGTAAATTAGTGTTGGTGTGGTTTATATGTGGGAATGGGTTTATTTTGTGACGTTTTGGTACTTGATTAGTTTGATTGTATTATTGTTTACAGACGGGCGCTCGATTGAGACTTGCTGCCTGCTATGCTTGGTTGAGGGAAGGGCAGCAAGTGATTGGCTGTGCTGGTCCTCAATCAGCAAGTGGGCGGGTCTCGACCGAGTGTCCGTCAGTTTAAAAACATCCGCGGGAGATTGCTCGGGGCTGCTGCAAGGCCTGCCGTTTTCACGGCACCTTTTGAGTTATAGTTTGGGGTATTGTGTTTTATTTTGCACTTTGTGTACGGTTTACTGTATTTGTCCTCTGTGCGTTACCATCGCTGGTAACGTCACATGACCGCCTTTATTTTACTTTCGTTTTCTGTTTGTTGTTAATAAATCCTGCGCGCCTGTGCCGGTGTTTCAACACCAACCTCTGTCTCTCTGTATGCTTGAACAGCGGCAACCCACACGCGTGTGACCCGAGGAAGACCCTGTCACATATGGTGTCGGAAGTGGATTCCGCTGCATCCTGCCGAAGCAAGGCTAGATGGCTACAGAGAGACAGGAGGAGCAAACCCCTGAAATTTTTTTTGGGGGGGGGGCAAGGGCAGACCGCAGGTAACACTGAGGGGCTGCTGAAGGAGAGGGATGGAGCCGCTGTCCTTAAAGGCACTGCGAAGGAGCCGAGACATCCTGCCCGAATGCCAGAGAGGCCGAGGAGGGTCCGTTCCCGAGAGCTGCAGAAGGAGGAGTTCCGGTCCTGGAAGCTGGCGAGGGAGGAGGAGAGACTGCCTGCCCGGACGCCAGCGGGAGGAACTGCCTGCCGAGCGTCAGCGAAGGAGGACCTGTCGTTTGTGGGGGATCGTCTCAGAAGGAGGCGGGTCAATCCTCTGGAGAGGAGCCCCGTGAAGGGACACTGGGTTTAGGGGGTAAGCGGGGTTGAATGGGCGCCCCCTTATAGAAGCCCTGGGGGTTAATAATTGTTGGTGTGTTAATGGTTGCATGTGAGTAGATTGTTAGTAGATTATTGTATAAATGATGGTGATGGGAAATAATAATAGTGATGGTAATGATAAATTATCGAGATAATAATGGTGATAAATTGTATTGATGATACTGTGGTGATAACATTGGAGCCAGTTAGCTGTCTGGTGGTTGGTTGAGGCTGGCTGGGCTCGAATGTTCCCTCCCACCCACCCATATGTAGTGTGTTAATAAAAATAGATAAATAAAATTAAATAAGTGAATGGTGTTGTCGGATGAACCCTTAGGGCTCATCCTAAGGAGGGAGGTATGTGGCAGTGCGATTGCCCTGCACAGTGGTAAATTAGTGTTGGTGTGGTTTATATGTGGGAATGGGTTTATTTTGTGACGTTTTGGTACTTGATTAGTTTGATTGTATTATTGTTTACAGACGGGCGCTCGATTGAGACTTGCTGCCTGCTATGCTTGGTTGAGGGAAGGGCAGCAAGTGATTGGCTGTGCTGGTCCTCAATCAGCAAGTGGGCGGGTCTCGACCGAGTGTCCGTCAGTTTAAAAACATCCGCGGGAGATTGCTCAGGGCTGCTGCAAGGCCTGCCGTTTTCACGGCACCTTTTGAGTTATAGTTTGGGGTATTGTGTTTTATTTTGCACTTTTTGTACGGTTTACTGTATTTGTCCTCTGTGCGTTACCATCGCTGGTAACGTCACATGACCGCCTTTATTTTACTTTCGTTTTCTGTTTGTTGTTAATAAATCCTGCGCGCCTGTGCCGGCGTTTCAACTCCAACCTCTGTCTCTCTGTATGCTTGAACAGCGGCTACCCACACGTGTGACTCGAGGAAGACCCTGTCACACCACCCTTTGCCTTCAAAACAGCATCAGTTCTACTAGGTACACTGGCACACAGTTTTTGAAGGAACTCGGCAGGTAGGTTTGCCCAAACATCTTGGAGAACTAACCACAGTTCTTCTGTGGATTTAGGTAGCCTCAGTTGCTTCTCTCTCTTCATGTAAACCCACACAGACTCAATGATGTTGAGGTCAGGGCTCTGTGGGGGCCATACCATCACTTCCAGGACTCTTTGTTCTTTTTTACGCTGAAGATAGTTTATAATGACTTTCGCTGTAAGTTTGGGGTCGTTGTCAAGCTGCAGAATAAATTTGGGGCCAATCAGATGCCTCCCTGATGGTATTGCATGATGGATAAGCATCTGCCTGTACTTCTCAGCATTGAGGAGACCATTAATTCTGACCAAATCCCCAACTCCATTTGCAGAAATGCAGCCCCAAACTTGCAAGGAACCTCCACCATGCTACACTGTTGCCTGCAGACATTCATTCGTGTACTGCTCTCCAGCCCTTCCGCGAACAAACTGCCTTCTGCTACAGCCAAATATTTCAAATTTTGACTCGTCAGTCCAGAGCACCTGCTGCCATTTTTCTGCACCCCAGTTCCTGTGTTTCTGTGCATAGTTGAGTCTCTTGGCCTTGTTTCCACGTCGGAGGTATGGCTTTTTGGCCACACTTCCATGAAGGCCACTTCTGACCAGACTTCTCCGGACAATAGATGGGTGTACCAGGGTCCCACTGTTTTCTGCCAATTCTGAGCTGATGGCATTACTGTACATCTTCCGACTGCAAAGGGAAGTAAGCATGATGTGTCTTTCATCTGCTGCAGTAAGTTTCCTTGGCCGACCACTGCGTCTACAGTCCTCAACATTGCCCTTTTCTTTGTGCTTCTTCAAAAGAGCTTGGACAGCACATCTGGAAACCCCTGTCTGCCTTGAATTTTCTGTGTGGGAGAGACATTGCTGCCTACCTTGTGTCTTGTTGCTGTGCTCAGTCTTGCCATGGTGTATGACTTTTGACAGTAAACTGTCTTCAGCAACCTCACCTTGTTAGCTGAGTCTGGCTGTTCCACACCCAGTTTTATTCCTCCTACACAGCTGTTTCTGTTTCAGTTAATGATTGTGTTTCAACCTACATATTGAATTGATGATCATTAGCACCTGTTTGGTATAATTGTTTAATCATACACCTGACTACATGCCTACAAAATACCTGACTTTGTGCAAGTGTACCTAGAAGAACTGATGCTGTTTTGAAGGCAAAGAGTGGTCACACCAAATATGGATTTGATGTAGATTTTTCTTCTGTTCACTCACTTTGCATTTTGTTAATTGATAAATATAAACTATCAACATGTCTATTTTTGAAAGTATTCTTACTTTACAGCATTCACACCTGCCTAAAACTTTTGCACAGTACTGTATGTATATATATATATTGCATTAAAATACAGCGCATCGTATACTATAACTACCACTTTGAAGTATGTAACAGAAAACACTACAGAACACTATAAAAACCTACGTACTGGTACTACTGTAAATTGTACTCACTGTAATTTAATGCAGTATTTACAGCAAATTACTACTGTAAATTGTTGCATTTAGTGTAGCATACTGCAGTAACATTCTGTATTTTGTTTTATAAAGACAACACACTTTTTTACAATAATGGTAACTATAATTTCCAATTCATTTAAAAATGTTTTGTTAGGGCTATTACTATTATTACTTTTTTTGTGAGTGAATTACCTGGGAAATAGGTTCCTAGGTGCTCCATCAGTGCCTCCTGTGTGACCGGTTTCCTTGCAGAGTTCATTGCTGAGATGGCCAAGCAAAGGATCTCCCCAAGTGGGATAAACTGTGATTGGCTGATCGGAGACATACTGATGGGTGACACATCACCTGCAGGGAAACAAAGATATTGCTGTGTAAATGATAGCTGTTTAGGTGCCTGATGCACAAACCAGCCATTGTTAGCTACTTCAGTCATTTCTGGTTTACAGCTTGTCTCATGCACTCAAGGGTCAAAAAGGAAAACAAACTTTAAAAAAAAAAAACATACACCCTATTACAATTACAGTTTAGTAATAAAATAGTTGTAAGTGAAAAGGCATGTTGACATGAAATTCAGCCTTACAGAGGGAAGAAGGTAAAAAGGTACGGCATTCATAAGGTTTTGCATATTTTATAGGTGTTGTTGCAATACTTTCCCATTTATTTAAGTGTTTACTGTAAATCTTTATCAGCAAAAACACAATTTTCTTTTTACATGATTTGTTTTCCTTTCCCTTAGCAACACTTGAGTAACCTCTTGGCGCTGCACGGAGTCACATGAATGCTAACTGTAATTCACAGTGACAACATGGCTTGCTCCAAAGAAGGGAGGAAACTTGAGTGCCAACAGCTGAAACTACCTTTATGGAATGTGAAGAAACTGGCTTGCCAACAAGTCCTGGTTTCCTGTGATGTGTACGGAAGGGTAAGTTACGAAATGTAGTGTAGTAAGCAAACACACAGTGATGTTTGACACTCACAACTCTGCTGAAGGGTGCATGCGATTACCAGACTTCTGTTGCATTAGTTTAAAAAACTAAACGATTCCAAAGGCTTGCACACTTCCATGCATATTATTATTTATTTTATTTTACCCGTTATGAAATAACCTATAGTTGTTCCTTCAAAAATATATAAGAAATGCCAGGTTAGCGGGAAAAAAAAAATCCTCCTATTAAATTCTTTGCTTTACTTCCCGAGTTATAATAGTGCTTGAAGATGTCACTTATAATCTATTATAGTAGGTAATACCAGTAGAATGTCCCAGAGCAAAACACTGGCATGCAGGTTTGGGGGGGAATTGTATGAAGAGCTAAAGCTTCCTTTGGGGAAATATAAACAAGATAAAGTAAAAAGCGCAGAAAGATAAATTATAGAAATGTAGTAATGAGATACAAAGGAATTACAGTAAAACCTGCCTTAGTGACTACTTGCAGAGGCCACAGTATGGTTTTCCGCTAATTTAACTGTGAAGAGACCACCTATCATCTGCGACCATATTTTCATACTCAGAAAGAAACCTGTAGGAGAAACCGTTCTCTGCTTATCAGTCTGTTTCTTAGTTTCAAGATTTTCTCTTTTGCTCATTAAGGTGCATCGACACTGGAAGCAAGCAACTCGTGCGATGCAAGCAAATTTTGTATCTACTTCAAAAGCAAATATTTTAATAGAAAATGTCATGTGACCCTGTCCTTATTCCTCTCGCTGTTCTCCCACCCAATCCCACACAAGACTGTGGCAGCCAATTCACAACACCACTCGCATGCAGCACGTAGACTACAGAACAAACAAGCTTAGCCAACCCACAACAAAGACAGAGCGAAGTCGCCACACACCCAGGAGAGAGAGAAATGGGAGGCGAAGTTGCCACACACCCAGGAGCGAGAGAAATGGGAGATGAAGTCGCCACACACCCAGGAGAGAGACATCCAGCTGACAGGGGGAAGTGGTGAAACACACTCGCAGTGATACAACACAATACCCCCCTAAGTCTTAAAAGCGACCACGTTTGAGTGGTCACTCTTGGCAGGTTTTACTGTAAATTTAAGTATAAAATGTAACCTGATTGTGGGATTGTTTTAAATACCCTTTATACGCTTGTATTATGTAGAAGCACATCCCATTCAACACTGTATTATGTGTCTAGGGCCATGCATAATCATCAAAGCCCAAATTTAAGCACAGGCAATTGAAAATCACAGCAACATAAAAAAAAGAGTGCAGCTGTTATTTTAAGAGAGATTTCCAATAGGGTCTTTATTAATTTTGCTTTTTTTTTAAAGCATTCCCAAGTGTCATGTGCACAGATCAATTCATGACAAATTCAGTTTGGTCTAAATTGTGGTAACAAAAAACCCCCCAAAAAAACCCTAAAATGACATGCTGTCAGACTGTGACCAGTATGGCCCTCAATGGAGGTAATTGATGTGTATCAGTGGAAATTGAAAACCAAATACATTGGTAAACAGATACATATTACTGCAGATGAGGCCTTGTTATGACAGAGCGCCTGTTCCATGGCTCATAACTACAGGTTTACTACACTACCCTGCTCTCTTTTTATATTTCAGGGTATGATCTGAAATACCCTGAAAAGGGAGCAGATCTTGAAGATAAGCACATAAAGCAAGGGTTCCCAAACTGGGGGCTGCAACACATACATTGCAATAAGAAGCTCTACTCTATATATCCTAGGATACAGAAGATGTTCAGATGTTATATAATCAAATAACATTCAAACATGGTTCTCTGTCACTTCACAAACACATAATCACCTGATTATGTTGGCCAATCAAAGTCTGATTAACGTGGCAATTGCTGAGCGTAGTAACCGAGCTTCATCAAAAACTAAATTGAAATACTTACATGAAAATATAATATTTTTACTGAATGAGGAATGGAGAGAAAACATAAATCAGTTTATGAAAACAAATGTTTCGAGGTATACAAAAAGCAAAAATAGCAGAAGTGGGTCAGATGAGGCAGAGGACGCATAGCGCTGCAAATACTGCTGCATTGAGGTAGATGTTCACGCTGACAATAAAAAGAACCTACTGAAAAATAAGCGACACATTAAACTAAAACAAGAAAGTGAACTGAGAGGCAAGCAATCCATTTATCCTGCTTTTACACATGCTTTCACAAAAAGTGCAGAATGACTGTGTTAATGAGTTTGTCAGGGTGCTGTGGTTTGCTAGACAGCCACTGTTTATTGCAGAGAGGTATGTATTGATGACTTTGTGTCTGTAGTAAAACACTGCCTAACACCGACAATCTTAATTGTAAATATTTGACAGAAAATGATGATGCTTTAGTTGTCAATTTTCTTTTATGATTTGAAGGTGAAACCTGGCTTGTTCTGTGCTGATGTTCATACCTTCTGTAGATACTATTTCCTTCAGCACATCGATTGCCCAAATGTTCACAAAGTACCAGCTAACTTGGGAAAATATGGCTTTGACTTGCACAGATTCTGCTTCATCATACATGCCAGGGACATTATTAATCAGAAGCCAGAACTACTCATCATATTCCACATGTAAAGTGTTTTTTTTCTGAGATTTTTTTCCCAGTTTTGTAGCAATTCTTGGCAAAAAAAATTTCAGGGTGTTCAGCACTATTCATGTCTATGGTAGTGTTAAACACATTTTCAGTCATATCTCTCGACCCAGAGCACATACAACCACCGTTCGAAGGGTTCTAGACTTAGGGGACCAGCCTGAATGTAACATGCCATGAATTTGTAGCAATTCTTTGCAAAAAATATTTTCAGGGTGTTCAGCCTCACTCATGTCTATGGCAGGGTTGAAAAACACATTTTCATGCATATCTCTTTAACCCGAGCACGTAGAATCACCATTTAAAGTGATTTAGACTCAAGGGGGTGCCCCAAACCACCTCCTAATATGGCACCGTGATTCAACCAAAAACTCGTTGTGTCAAAAAAATTAACTTTGCCAAGCCGTCCTGGCACCTAGCACCGTGTAAATGGTGAACCCTTGCGCGGGTGCCACATGGGGCTCCACAGCAATAAAAAGACAATAAAAAGTTCCTAACCTCCACATAACTCGAGATATGCCCAGTCAAAAATGTCCAAAAATGACCCTTCTCAGGGTTATATCTAAATGACCCAGGGGCCTAGAACCCAGGTTTAACTTCCTAGAGTAATGTCTGGGGCCCATCTTTCATAGGGAGCCATCTGTTTTCAAATGCTACATTTTCACTAATCATTCACATTTTCGGCATGATGGCATGTCAAGGTTGGATTTCCAATAGCTTTTGAGCTCCCAGGTTGGCAAAAAAAAGTCTAAATTGGGGTCCTTTCCAGCTGGGGACACATCGCTTTGAGAGATAGACAGGGGCCCCAAGGTTGACCCCTGCACCAATTTTCAAGTCTCGGGGACCCCCGAAACCCAAGATGCAGCACCCTGAAAAATGTATATGGGGAATCCCAGTGATTTTCTTTAGCTGAGAGTCATGTGCACATGAAGAGAGTGCTCCCTAGTTCCTTGCCCCAGGAGTCGTGATGATATGAGGTATGATAAGAGACCACCCCCTCCCTATGGCCAATCCCATTATAAAAACACCATTGGGGTAAGGCTCAGCAAATGGCAGTCGTGGGTCGTACGAACTCGAAGGAACCCAATTTATTTAGTTAAGACTGTTGTGCATCTAAAGAGATTTGTTGGCCAGGATTTGTGGACTTATGGGGTACGACAGGAGGAGGCCCCCCCCCCCCCCCCCCCCCGAATGCGATTTCCTATGGCAAAATACCAAAAAAAATTTCCAATATATATAAGACCTGAAACGTACACATATTGTAGTGTACTAATGCAACAGAAGCACAGATTAAGTCAATTTCAAGTGTTTTGGGATCTCAGTATTGAGGTTTTATCTTGAGGTAAACATTTTAAATGTCACACAATTATGCAGAGATGGGAAGTAAATGTTAACGTAAAAAAAACCCCAAAAAACACAATAACAATAACAATGCACACTATTTTGTATTATTTATACTAACTTTGTGGGGGGTGGGGTGGGGGGGTGGGGTATGTGTTCATCAGATTATTCTCCATTTTATTGCAACTGAGGTACCGTTCAGTTGAGCGAAAGGGGTACTTGAGCTGATACCTCCAGGTAGAAGGGGTACAGTTTCAAAAAAAGATTGAAAACCCCTGGCCTACAGTAATAAACTATCAGTAATAAATAAGGAAACTGTTGACTAATACAATACAATAAAATTTATTTCAAGTTGATGAAGGGCACTGGTCTCTTAAACCCAGAAGGCATGACTGTATATTGATGGACATTACATAAGCAAATGAAATGCCCTTTTTTTTTTTTTTTGAATACCATGTTCCTTCTCAAAAGTGTTTTAATATTAGGCTTTAATAAAGGAAAACGACTGCTTTAATTAATTTTCATATATCTATTTCAAGTTTCTTCATTTTATTTCTGTTTATACATAAAAAAAAAAAGTTTTCTTGGAAGAGTAAAACATACATTAACTTTGATTCATGTACTAAGGGTTACTCTCAAATGAATTCATGATCCAGTTTATGGTAAACTTTGCATACATGACTTAGAAACTCGACTGTCAGCTAAGCAGAATATCCAAAAAACTGGTCTGAATTCGAAAATGCAGAATTTGGGATATTATCTAAAAACCAGAGCAGAAAAAAGTGCATCACTACAGCAAAAAACAATTCTTACATTCGTGCATAACATGATAATTCATATAAAGTAATAACCCATAGTTTCTTATATTAATACCTCAAAATACCATGTTATATTTTAATTGAAAGGTTATGGAAAACAGATCTCTCGCTCTTTCTTTGTTAAAAATGTGCAAGCTTTTCCACTCGTGTGATGACATATTCATGTGACAGACATGGACCAATCAAAACGCGAGACTGTTACAATGGGTTTCACATGGTAGTGATATTATTCCCACAGGTTTAAACCCACTCATTGGACTAAGAATTAGGGGTCCCCCACAGGGCTGGGCTGTTAAGGCTCGCTGTCCTGCACTGTGGGAAGTCATTAGAATGTGTTACAGATAACAGAATGCTCAGTTTAAGATTGAGGTTCTGAACAGTTGCAGCATTCTGTTGTAGGAACAAGGTTCTGTCGCACCACGATGACGTCCAACAATGTAGAGCATTCAGCCATAACAAAAGTGCACAATGGGAAAACTTGAATTGTGAGCTCAGAGGATTGCATTACACTTTGGAAATGATAAGGTGAATACTGTAAACCACCCATACAGTACTACTATATGCATAGAGGTCTCCACACACCAGACTCAATGTGATTTTTTAATTGGTGACGAGACACTTTCACAGCGACATGACCACACACCAGAAGCGACACAGAGGCAAATGTGACAGGTTTGAAAACCAGATCTATACAACTGTTAAATTGCTATTGACAAAACTATGGTCAAAACTGGTACATATTCGTCAACATGATGTAGTAATTATGTGTGTCTCTCTGATGGTACTCAACAAATATGGCAATAAATCATACATACCAGGCTTACCCAGTTCCTTCGAAATGGACCCATATATTGTCTTTCAAATCTTTATAATTGTGATGCCCTTCGTCATAAAGCTCTGGGTATTTTTTCAACAGCAAGTATTATTGTTTCCTTCGTCATTTTGGATACTACTTCACCCTGCTGGACCATGTGCATTAAAGCTGTTCTCTAATTGCTCAATACCCTAGTTGACACGTGCTGTTCCCACGTCGCCTGTGGTGTGAAAGATACTTATCAAAAGTATAGGTTCTATTTATTTTGTCGCATCACTGCACAGTTTCGCTTGCCACATCATGTCTGGTGTGTAGCAGCCTTAAAGCATGTCTAAGAATTGTTAAGAGTCGTTTTCCATCACTAGTTAAAAGGTAAATGCTCTTTGAAGCTTCCGAAGCAGAGAGTAACTCAACCCAATAACAGACTCACTTCTCCCCATTTTCAGAACAGCCCACTGACATTAACAAATAACTTCTTCTGTGCAAAACACCCTAAAATCGCTTCTTATGAAAAGTCTGCTTTTATTTTTATACCAAGTAGTGTAAGTATTGCTGAACAATATACATTTTAAATAGCTATGTTTGTGGGAACCTGGGTCAAACCGGAGATCTATTCAGCTGTGTTCAAAGAAAAATAACCCCCTTACAGAAATACATGTACAATAAAACACTTAGCATAGTTATGGAGAAGGAACTTTTATCTGAATATGCTACAATGTACATGGTGTTTGCCAAAAGGCCCTTTCAATCGATCATGTAGTATCTGTTTGGTTTCATTCCACAGTATAAATGGCCAAGGGTATGCAAATGAAAAAGAAATAATTTTTGAAAGAAAGTACAACAAATAGGTAGTGTTCAAAACCAGGATGAAAACGAACTCAAAGTTTTACGTCAAGATTGCAAAAAAATAAATAAAATAATACAATATATTCACTGGAGTGCTATTTTAAATCTTTACTGGCAAATTTTGCTTTCAGGCAACATCACCCTATTTGTTATTCATTTGTATTTTATTTTACTGTAACATGCCCATATTTAAACAGCATTTTTGTGACTGTCTATAAATTGTACATCTCCAATACCTGGTTGAGAAAAAAAACTTAAAATAAGATTTCTGAACACATCAGTAACTGGACGTAATTCTACATACTGGCACGTTGGTACTGATACACTGGTTCAGCTCCAAACTTGTAGTATGGACATTGGAATGCTTGAATAACACAGACTTTTGAGGGATTTAAAGGTCATATAGGGGTATTTAGTTTGTTTAATTCTAAATGATCATGTCAAGGATGCTAAACCTAATGATTTGTATTTTGTGTATTTACAGCCCCCCCCCCCCAAGCCAGCAGCAAATTGTGCTGTGAACTGAAAGATGCCAAGTAGTCTTAAATTTAAAAGTAAAGCTCATATATAAAGCAACTTAACATGTGATGCCCACAAGAAGCACAATAGCAATTATAGCTGACACAGGTTTGAGCAGGTGAAAAGCGCTGGTGCACGCGCTGGTGTACACAAATAAACAAAACACTTGTACAAAGACACACAGCTCACCAAGCAAAAGGAAACATTTAAACAAAACAAAGTTTCGAACACATAAAGCAAACGATGCTTAGGTCAGGCTGGGCAGTTGTCTTCACTGATCCAATGACACTATCGCGCAGGTCCTTCCAGCACGCGGAACCCTTGTTTGTTTTCCACTCTTTTTACTTTCATTTTGTTTTCTTTCAGCTCTTGCTCGCTCATGTTCCTCCCCCTTGAACACCCACTCCAAACACACAAACATGTTTATATACATGTGGCCATCTCTGAATTAATAACCAATTCAACAATTTGGCGACGCCCACATTGTGCACAAGTTCAGTGGGATGGGGCTCTAACCCCAGTTTACATACCTCAATGGAAATTTATAATTTCTAGAAAAATTTCCAAAAAAAAGAAAAAAATTTTAGGAAAATTTTTTTGTAGCAAAAGTTGCAAATAGATGTCTACAATTATTTATTTCAGCAATTTATTTTTGCAAAAAACTCAAAAAATGCTACTACTTCCTCATCCACATAAGCACAATTTTTGCAACAAAAGATTTTTCCTAAAATTCTTTGTTTTCCGAGAAATTTCTATACATTATAAATTTCCATTGGGGTATGTAAACTTTTGAATATAACTGTGTATATATCTATCATGGTCAGCAACTTCTTGGTCCTACAGATAGCTCTAGTTTTGAATTTACAGCTGTGCAGGGTGATGTTTGTTACTGACATAAGAACATAAGAAAGTTTACAGACGAGAGGAGGCCAGTCGGCCCATCTTGCTCGTTTGGGTTATAGTAGCTTATTGATCCCAAAATCTCAGCAAGCAGCTTCTTAAAGGATCCCAGGGTGTCAGCTTCAACAACATTACTGGGGAGTTGGTTCCAGATTCCCAGATTCTCTGCGTAAAAAAAGTGCCTCCATGCTTGTTGTTTTGGTCCTGCATGTCATGGCACCTGATAACCTGACCTGTTTAACCTTGTACTCTTGTTAACCCCCTTGCTCCAGCGATGCCTTTCTTTTTTTTTTTTGCATTCCAACCTGTCATTCCTTACCCCTTGTGGCATTCTCCTTTAGTTACTCCACATCTCATTTAGAACTTCCTGCCTAGGGTTATTGCAGAGTGCAGAAATCTTCTAAGATGCCCTTAAAATACAATCAGTCTAATGGTTGGCTGCATAAAAATGTGAAAGAATTCAGTGAGTTTCATTAGTTTAGACATGTTTTTTTGTTTTTTTTAAAGGACTATATACGTGCAACTGTACAAGAAGAATAATGTCAGGTTTTCTCTTTCAGTCATAACTCTTGATGATCCCTTGCGTTTGGGTTTTGTGGTCTGTTTCCGATAGAACACACACACCTGAAATGCTGTTCAAAGATATTCTTGTAGGGTGATCACATGGAGGTGTATTTATGGGGCTGAGATTATTGGTGTGGCGCTATCTAGCTGTACGCAGCTTTGACATTATTACATGCATATCTTTTTTTTCATATATTTCTTGTTGCTGACTTTTTAATAAAGATACTGGCAACCCTTTGGAATGCTTGACATGAAAGGCGCTGTAAACATCTTTCCAGTCTCTCCCAGCAACGTATCTGGCTGAAACAAGTAAGACCATGTGCTAAAGTAAAACCCTCATTCCCATTTATGAAGGAACCCCATTTGTTTACGCAGAGACTCATGCTGGAGTGACACCGACTAAAACACAACACAGAGCAACACACATAATCTAGCACAATAGCAATTGCACTATAGTTAAGTAGTGGGGTGGGCATCACTTTCCCTTTACAATCTATTGCGTGAACACTGTACTTATAGTTACTTGAATAATTCAATTGTATTAAACAGAAACTGATGTTGAAAGACCACAGTAAAACAAATCACAGCCATACTGAACTGTAGGTACAGTAGCTGACTTGGACCATATGGTTTATGATAATAGGGGTTATTTCTATGCAATACAGTAAATATGTATGCAGTGACCTAACTGAGTCACAATTGGTGGGGACAATGTTTATTCCAATCTTTTGGATTGCAATACACACTAAAATACTAAGATTTCAGAGACCGTGTTTGCCTTTTAATATTTGCCATAGGCCTAGTACATTAAAATAGCTCACTAAATGTTACTAACGGTACACACAATATTTATATTTAGTACCTCTTCATTTAAAGCATTTAGATTTGTATAGCGCCAGATTCTACAATTTAGAAAAAAGACAAGAAAAGCCTTTTTACAGTCACACTTCATGTGAATGTCATCTAATAATTAGTGGTAGCAAAATGACAGACTTCCAAATCTCATCATAAATTTGGCTTTGCTGTGAAGATGGCATGAGAATCATAAAACCAACCTACCAACACTTAGTGAGCTTTCATGTTTTAGGCTGTTTCAATGAAGACATTTAAAGAAACAGCACAGATCATAAAGTGTCATCCCGTTTCTTGCTACAGTGGCACAACAACATGAAACAGAAAACCTCATAGTGATCACAGATAAATGTGGCCACCATATGGACATTTACAACCACAGCCAAATAATATGCTAAAAAAAAAGCATTCCTCTGAATTGTTGAAACATTCACCACTCCATGCACATTTCTATCATTAGCAGGATGTAGAGTTAGAAAAACATATCCTTCAAAAAAATTAAAAACGACAGCACACTGGTTAAGAACGCAGCTGGTTATTTCAGATAATAATTATCTTTATTGCATAAACATGCACCCTAAAGCAATGAATGAATGTCTGCACAAATACAGTCTGAAAATCTGTAGTAAACAATTTTTAAAACGCTTTGTCCTTGTCTGAGAACATACAAATCCACCCCCACCCACCAACTCCTTTTTAGAGCTATGTTACAGTTGCTTAATTAATGCAAAATTGAAAAGAGATATTCAGTACCTTGGCCTTTTCACAGACTCATTTGCTTTATCCCATCAGATTCAAAAGCAGTTCTTTAGCTGCAGCCTTCAGACAAACTGAGCAATTCACTCAGGGGTCTTACCCAGCATGCTCTACTCTACACAAAGACAACAGGGGTGTGACCAATCACATTGTGGCTCTCTGTTCACTGTTTTTGAAAGCTCCCTCCTCGTAGTAGTATTGCCCACTGACACACTAGTTAGTAGGCGACCTGCTGAACTTGTTGTTATGGCAACGCATCCCAGTTGCTTTCTGCTGCGGCTTGTTACACTAGTTTTTCTTTCTTCCCCACTCACAGCTAATTAAAAATTAAGGCCTTTGCATACTAAACTCAGCAAATGCAGCTCCTGTCATGTGCTAAAGAGAATGTCTGACAAGCAAATGATATCTCAAGTGTGTGTACATATATGTGTTTGTGGGACAAGAGAGTTGGGGGGGGAGTGGGGGGGGGGCTCTATTATTATTCAGTTAGGTTGATGCCTAGCATGTGGATTCGAATAACAAACAAAAATAAAAGACAGGGAAAAACAATTTCTTTGCATTATGAAATGTCAAACCCTCAAATGATTACACTTTATTAAACCCAGTTTGCGACACACTTTTTTATTACTATTATTTCATGAAAATGTGCTTCGTTTCGTCCCACAATTAATCAGGGCCTGCTTAGAGCTGGTGTTAAAGCAAACAACAGGCTTTTTCAGAACTGTTTCACAACCCAAATGTTTCTTAATTGCCCAAGTTTATGCTTTTTCAAAAAGTGCAGTATATCATTTTCATTTAATTACATTTCTAATAGCAATAACCTTTAATGCTATTATTTTACCATTTTAAATATGTATCAGAGAACAAAGACCTGATCTTTATATACATGTATACATACATATACATACATATACATTAGTAACTAAAAATGAAAATATAATTGAATGCCATAGTGTTTGCAATGTACAGTACAATACCAACATTTTAAGATTTCTAAATTAAACCTGAAAGGATTATTACGAAACATTTAAATCAAGTCGATGGAAATGTCTTAAATCGGAAGCATTTGTTTCCCTTTACATTTAAAATAAGTTTTGTTTTGGGCCATTTTGCTCGTCAAATATTTTTTCCTAATTCTTGTTGATTATTGGCATAACTGCAAGACAAAAAAATTGGATACAGACATAGCAAACAATAAGAAACCCGGCTGAAACAATGGAAAAGAAAATCAACAAGCAGTCCTTTTGTTGACTGTTCCTTTTCACTTTGATCATCAGATCGTCATTACACCGAACTGCAGCACATCTCAGCAGGTGCCTGGTAAAACTGACAGACAATTAAAGTATTTGCTGCTTCACTTTTCATCACACAATGTTATTAACCCTTGTGCCAAGTGCCAGTAGTAAAAATTCAGAGGTCGACTACACAGTTCAATCTAAGACACAACTAGACAACCTACTGTGAGCTTAAAACAGAAGACTTGGCTGACAGGAATATAATTATCTTTTAAAGTATACTGTGGTAAACTGTAGTAATAGAATAGCAATATGTGGTAAAGCCAATTAAAAACATGGTATTTAAGAAAAGTAAAGCCTGGTTAATCATTGTGAATAGTAAATTGCGATCAATGAAAAAAGCATGGAAAATGACTTTTGTAAATAACAGGACTTGAGTTGCATAGGGATGGACTTGTTTTACCACCAGGATGTCATTTTATCATAAACAAACCATATGGACCCTGTGACCCTTCTGCTCTCAGCAGAGTGTGTGGGGACACTGAACTGTGGTGCTGGCATACCAATGTTTGAGTGAATGGTAAGGGTGCAGTTGCCACTTGTCACACATAGTCCTAAAGATTTTGGAGGGCAGGCCATATGACAAAATTAGAGTTCAAGCTGGACTAATTACCTCAAAAACTTTGAAAAATAAGAAAGAGCTAGACTTTAAACAAACTTCTTTGATGCAGAGTCATAGGGGTTTGATAATTGTTTTGTTCAGTGTTTAGCAAGGGTTTTCATTCTTTTCACTGAGTATGTGTAGAACTGCAGACTCTTTAAAGTGATCCTGTCTGTACCTTCAGGCTTATACATGTGTGTTTTTCAAGCCCTGTTAAATGAGACTTTGTACCCTACATGCTAATGGTACTCTGTAATTAACTACTACCCGTTCTTTGAAGTTAAACACTATGCCTTGAGTATCAAAGAGCTTAAGATGGTGTTGGGAATGTGTTACTATCCAGAGAGGTAACGTCTCCCAAGTTATTTTGTCAAGAAAATCACTGTAATGTTTTTTGTTTTTTTTAGTTCTAAATATTTTTGTGACTTATTTTGCTAGCAATGCAATGAAAGTGCCATTTTGGAGGAAGCCGAAATACGAGTTGCTGAAACATGCTGTTTGGATTACTACAGAAATGTGTGGGGCAAAAGGGTAATAAGGGTCCTTAGAATTAGTATTAAAATATTCATATTATATCTGTATGTTTTAAGAATATATTTCAGTCAGCGAGTTGCAGGAATATTTTGAATTTGAAAATATATATATATATATATATATATATATATATATATATATATATATATATATATATATATATACAGTGCCTTGCAAAAGTATTCAGACCCCTGACCAATTCTCTCATATTACTGAATTACAAATGGTACATTGAAATTTCATTCTGTTTGATATTTTATTTTTAAACACTGAAACTCAGAATCAATTATTGTAAGGTGACACTGGTTTTATGTTGGGAAATATTTTTAAGAAAAATAAAAAACTGAAATATCTTGCTTGCATAAGTATTCAACCCCTGTGCTGTGGAAGCTCCCAGTTTGCACCGATGAAAGAAATTGCCCTAACGAGGACACAATTACCTTACCATTGGCCTCCACCTGTGAACCATTAAAGTTGCTGTCACATTTTCTGGATAAAAACCCCACTGTTGAAGGATCATTGGTAAGGCTGTGAATCTGAAGGAAAATGAAGACCAAAGAGCATTCTACAGAAGTTAGAGATAAAGTAATACAAATGCATAGATTAGGGAAAGGGTACAAAATAATATCCAAGTGTTTGGATATCCCAGTGAGCACAGTTGGATCAATAATCAGGAAGTGGAAGCTGCATCACACCACCCAGGCACTGCCAAGAAAAGGCCGTCCCTCAAAACTCAGCACTCAAACAAGAAGGAGACTTGTGAGAGAAGCCACAGAGAGGCCAACAATCACTTTGAAGGAGCTACAGAGTTCTGTGGCTGGGAGTGGAGTCATGGTGCACCAGTCAACCATATCAAGAGCTCTGCATAACACTGGCCTGTATGGGAGGGTGGCAAGAAAGAAGCCGTTACTCAAAAAGTACCATCTGAAAGCACGTCTGGAGTTTGCCAGAAAGCATGAGAGTGACCCAGCTGCAATGTGGGAAAAGGTTTTGTGGTCAGATGAGACCAAGATAGAGCTTTTTGGCCAAAACTCAAAGCGCTATGTGTGGCGCAAACCTAACACTGCCCATGCCTCAAGACACACCATCCTTACAGTGAAGTATGGCGGTGGCAGCATCATGCTGTGGGGATGCTTCTCATCAGCAGGGGCTGGGCATCTTGTTACAATTGAAGGAAGAATGGACGGCGCAAAATACAGGAAAATACTGCAAGAGAATCTGTTTCAGTCCGGTAAAAAACTGAAGCTTGAGAGGAAATTCACCTTTCAGCAGGACAATGATTCCAAGCACAAGGCCAAAGCAACATTGGAGTGGCTCAAGAAGGAAAAGGTGAATGTCCTACAGTGGCCCAGTCAAAGTCCTGATCTCAATCCCATTGAGAATCTGTGGCACTATTTGAAAATTGCAGTCCACAAGCGTCGTCCAACCAACCTGAACAACCTGGAGCAAATCTGCCAAGAAGAATGGGCCAAAATCACTCCGACACTGTGTGCAAAGCTGGTACATACTCACCCCAAAAGACTTAAAGCTGTTATTGCAGCAAAAGGTGGCTCTACCAAATATTAATGTGTGGGGGTTGAATACTTAAGCAAGCAAGATATTTCAGTTTTTTTTTATTTTTCTTAAAAATATTTCCCAACATAAAACCAATGTCACCTTACAATAATTGATTTTGAGTTTAAGTGTTTTAAAATAAAATATCGAACAGAACGAAATTTCAATGTACTATTTGTAATTCAGTAATATGAGAGAATTGGTCATGGGTCTGAATACTTTTGCAAGGTACTGTGTGTGTATATATATATATATATATATATATATATATATATATATATATATATCACAATGTTTACATAAGAACTGGTTTTCAAAGACTCTCATGAAAATGTATAATTGTGTGTTTGTGTGTTCACTGGGATCATATCCTTGTGTAACATGAAAGTTAAAAAATATTTGCATATTTAAAAATCAGATAACATAAAAATGTAAAATAATTTCTGGCATCGAACATCTAGACTTGTCCATTATGGATTCCATAAAATAAAAACAATTCTAGCCAGATAAGTTAAAACAAAACAAGGCACTGAAAAACAAAGATAGAACAACAGATAGGTTGCAGTGAATTACAAGGTTCTGTGTGTGCTTTTTGATTAAGTCACCTGAACTCTTGAGATGCAAATTTTCACAAAAGCTGCATTTACTGATTTTTTGTTAGGTAAAGATATGGAATGATATGGAAGTAAAAGGCATCAGTTTTAACTTAAGATTTATATTAATGGCTGTTTTCTTTGTTGTACTGACAGATTCTTTGGCTTTTGAGAATCAGTTTGTGCAGCCAGCAGTTTAAAAGAAAATGGTAAGAAAATGTGACGACGCATCAAGGATTTACGAGTTTTTGACACAATAACTATGATAGGACTTATCCATATATGATAACTTTATATTATATTATAACCTTAGGGGCTATAATATTATTGTGATAGGGTGGTGGGTAATTCACTGACACAGGAGACAGACAGGTGAATTTGGCAACACCGCACAGGTGCCCAGTTTTATTTCGGGTTGCTATTTTTTCTTTTCTCCCGCAGATGGCGCTGTGGGTCTGTGGTCTGATTTACCAGCGATGGTAAACAGAACCACAGGCATACCAAGCGATGGTACACAATACCGGCGCCCTTGCAGGTGCTTCGAAACAATAATTCAAAACAGAAGGCACAAAGAAACAGGGAAAATAAAACAGTAACAAAACTACAAAGAAAAGGTGCTGCACGTGACAGCTATATCCCAGTTGCCGCTACCCGTGCGACCTGGATCACCGTCCTACACTGCCGGCTAACTAGCCTGCTCTTTTACAATGTTTCGGGGTCTGCACAAGGGTTCCCCGCCCTCACTGTCTCGCTCTGAACCTCCGTTCCGTTCTCTCCGACTGGTTCTTGGTCGTGGACCAGCGCTTCCGCACTCTCGACGCGTTTTTAACAGGGCAGACCTGAGGAAACAGCAGAGCATTTTTTTATAGGGCTAGCAATCTCCCAAGACTCGCCTCTCAGCCATTCAGAGAGGGGGAAAGCCCACACATCCACGTTCCCAACTCCCCGTGTCACTGCCATGACTCACAGGCGGTTGCTGGATGACTGCCGTCCTCTTCCTGCAGCCCTGTGAACACGCCAGCAGAGTCAGCACAGATCTCCCCCTGCTACAATTATATAAAGTGAGCAAGCTGAAATACGTCTAAATGAAAAATAAAATGTGGTATGCCTATTTCTTCTGCTGTAAGATCTATTTCCTTCATATACTACTAAAATGTATAATTTAATTCCGCAAAATACACTACCACGTGTAATCAAGAGCATATGGAAAATCTGTAAAAACGTCAAAGTCCTCAAAGGTTTTCAACCATGATGTTCAAACTCTAACCAAAAGACAGCCGGCATTCATTATTACATAGGTTCATATTCTGTATCGTATGCAAACCAAAAATAACATAATCTTTCATTTTTCTTGTCAGCATTTTCTCTATGATGGCGCATAAAAGTCTTCACTACTGACTGAGTTACAAAACAAATATTCAACTGAAATAATTTAGAGAAATGATCTGCCATTCCTCTATACCATATATCAAAAAATACAATCTTTTAATCACAATATCCAGCCTCCCAGGTTCAAAAGGGGAAAAAGCATCTGGCAAAACTTGTTTTAGATTCCACCAAGATAAATTTAACTTTATAAAACTGTACTGTGATTAGAGCTACATGGCTTATATTAGAGAAGGATTTGAAATCTTGATATGTCAAAGCTGTTAATTTACCTTGCCATAATTGCAAACCATTTGCTAACTATTTGGGCCTCTTGCCCTGAGCTAAACATACCACTCTGAATTGTATTTCGCGGGGCCTCACTTGAAGGCTGAGTCAAGTTTTCAGTATGCAATAAATACGAGTGACAAGGTCACTCTGGCTCACAAATTGAGCCATGATTTCAAAGCAGTAAAGCACAACA
This sequence comes from Polyodon spathula, assembly GCF_017654505.1. NCBI lineage: Eukaryota > Metazoa > Chordata > Actinopteri > Acipenseriformes > Polyodontidae > Polyodon > Polyodon spathula. The sequence goes on along the minus strand of NC_054535.1, from coordinate 49,465,372 downwards.
AAGACCAGCAACGTAAGCTTAATGTTTACAGGCGAATAATGCGGCATTAAATGAGCTTGGAGCCCTTCCTTTTTTGGTACACTTTTCTACCACTGGAGCGTTTCTTTGTGCTTCGGCACACGAGGCACGTCAACTCCAGGGATGTTGTTACTAATTTAGTAAATCTTGCTCCCTCATAAATCAAACCAAACCATGGCACTGCATCTCTCTTTATGCACACAGTGAAGCTATACACTTAGCTCTTGCTTGTTTTTCATTAACAGATTATAACATGATCATTCGTGCATTTAGATGAGCTCTGACAAATTACCAATTCTGGACTAATTAGCTTAACCAAATCCAACAAAATCAGAGTGGGCTGCCAGCAACGGCTGCCTGCACCCCCTTGTTCTCTTGCTTATTTAATGGAATGAATACTAAGTACAATGCATCTGACTCAGTATTATCCATATTTAATGAGGCTGTGCTTCCACAGTATGTGCTCCTATAAATTGTTTTCATAGACTGTGGCTTAATGCATTGCCCTAATCTTAAACTCTGAGACTTCCCAGTATGCTACAGTATGTATGCAATAATGCATATTATTAGTTATTACTTTAATATTAACTTATGAATCACTCCCTAAGCATATAGTTAAGGTGCATTTAGTTTATATTATTTTTATAATACACTGTTTAGTTAAAAAATAATGTATTACCTGTCAATATTTGTTAGCCGAATACTCTTTCGACATGTGCAATTTGAAAATATGCAAACCATAAACACTGACCGCCATATACATTCCCAACGAGAACAACTCTGCACAAACCTAAATATAAATCAGCAAATTCAAAGAATTTACTCAAGGTCATTCACCAAGGTGTACCTTGTTTCCTCTATTAAATATTCTATCTAATCCCTGTTCTGTCAATTGTGTTCTTGGTGTTTTCATCCATCTTGTTTGAGCTTCTACTAACCGCAAGTTAATCCAGTGTTTGGAAATAGAAACAATATTTGGTAGTGCAGAGAAATCCATGATAAACCATGTTCTGCAGAAATAGAAACAGTGTTATATCTTTTGACATGGTTTTCTTTTAAAAAAGGGTATGATGGAAATAAAGTCGTTCTTTCAAGAATGAATATGGATCAGGAAGCATTTCCTTAGTTATTTGCTGCTATTTATTAATATATAAGACTGACAATATATACTAAACACAATAGTAATATTAATAGTAATAATTAGATTCAGCAGATTGAAGAACAGTAGGCTCAGATGCCCATTCCCAAAAGGCCCATCATGCACTTGTTTTCAATTCATGAAGCAGGTGAAAATGTACCGTGCTTTATCTCATCACATGCCCTGAATAGCTATCTAACAGACCAGCAATAAAACAATGATATATGCTTAATTCACTGAGGTTCAAGCTATGTATGGATAAGCTACACATGCTATTCAATTCACTGTCATGGTTGCTGTGAAAAGGAACACATCATTTACAATTGTCTGCATTTAATGCATAAATTCTCCAAACATTTTAGCACCATCAGAGCAGCTGTATGTAACAGAAAACTACAGAAAGCTAAGCATAACATGCAACACATGCACCTAAAAAGAAATCCGACAAAAATGCAGACAAAACGACTACGACATAAATGTGCAGAGCAACGTGTTACTTACATCTAATTTGCATGGTTTGTGCTGGAAAAGATTTTCCCCACTAAACTTGCAAAGGAAAAAAAAAATCACTCCTCATACAATGAAGCTTCAGAGGGAAGACGCGGCTAGCCTGAAATCAGTTCATTATTTATTCAACAGCACACTCTTTTAAAATGTAAACTGTAAGAAGGAAGATCAGAGCTTTAACCGGGTTCTCCCCAGTGACCTGCATAATCAGCTACCTGCATGTCTTTATTAGACTGACATTAAATCAATGAGTATACATTATTTTCTGTGCCCTTCTTTTGGTAGCTTTTTCTCCAACTGCTGTTCTGCAGTAAAGCGCAAGAAACGTTGTAAGAATAAGGGCAGACACAAGTCCTTCAGAAAGCCTAATTAATAAAACATGTTCTGTAGAACATGGTTCCCGGTTGCTTTATACTCAGACTGGGCTAACTCTTTTCTGTTTTACAGCCAAAAACAAAACGGACATAAAAAGGATTATCCAGTTGAAAATTCCAGCTGCTTCAGGTATATGTACTGGTTACATACTGTGTACCTAGTCAGTATATCAAAAAAGTACACAGGTTTACAGCAATTAGATTGATGGAGTGTAAACAACACTCTATTGTTTTTTGATATTACAGGAAAGGGACTTTAAATTGATAGTTTTTTTTTTTTTTCCTTCAACTAGCTTAACCGTTACTTAACCAGCATTAATTCTCTTGAGCTACCATTAACAGATAAGTAGGGTATCAGTCTCACAAGCCCCATTGTTTTGCTGTTTATGTTATTGTTTTGTTTTTAGTTTATTTTTACTTTGCAGAGGAAGCCTGCCTGTTTCTCTGTCTATTCACTTCCTGTGTTAAAGGTAATAGGAACCGACATGGCCCCACATTGTTTACCTACCATATAGTATGAGCAACATAGTGAAACTAAAAAGCTCAAGTGGGATCTCATTACCTCACCTGCAGTACAAGAAGGCATATTTTGACATATTTTGACCTGGTACTAATCTTAGACTACCTTACTTATGATAACATTTGGCATTCCAAGATTAGAACTAAGCAGGTTTTGTGAAACCGACTATTAGTGCTGCAACAGAAAAGTGAGTAAAAGTGAAAAATAAAAGACTGTCAAAGGAAAAAGCCTGACATGAACACAGTAAGGGACTTCAACATTAGTTCTATGCTAAGTATTGGTTTTCACACCTTTCTACAGTTTCCAGATGTACGAAAATATCTCCTTGGTGATGTATCTGCGTGCCGCTTATCATCATCTTAAATTACTGACTAACAAAGTCTTATGTCATACCTAGAATGTCCCTGCTTCAATCTAAATGTGTTATGCTTTTCCAAAACTGGACTGCTTTTTACATGGGTACTTTATTTTTGTTTGGCCATCCAAATGATGTGTAAATAAACTTAGACATACACATTTTAATCTATGTCATTGTCACTGACTAAATTAATACACTCATTTTTTAAATACAACCCCCCCCCCCAAAAAAAAACAAAAAATAACCACACCTACCTATGCCTCCTGATTGTTTGATAGTGCAACGCTTTTTTGGTTGACATGCTGAACGATTTAAAAAAAAAAAAAAAAAAAAAAGGCAGTACTTTATTTTGACAGTAATGGATTCTAGGATTAACTTTCAAAAGTATTTTGTGTCATTAATGTTTTCTAAGGCTCCAATTTGGTGCACATTTATATTACACTAAAGTGTAGCCACATGCTAGGTATAGTGCCCTTGTTTTTTTTTTTTTTTTAGTCATACAACATTCTCCAATTCTCTTACATGTCAGAAGTTTGATTCAGTATTAAAAGGAGAGCTTATCAAAATGATTTCTTACCTCTTATTAACCCAAGCAATACTGTTACAATTCAATTATTTTTAGCTGGTACAGCAGATTGCCCACAGCAGCTTAAAAGGCATTTACAATGCCGCAGCAATGTGCTTACAACTCTTACAACTGATCAGAGTTAGAGATCAAGGTCTTATTCACACAGTGAGGTTTCAGGAGCAAAAAGTTTATTGTAATATGCTAGAATGTTGCAGTTAATCTGAGAAAAGATTATTGAATATATCAATGATTGTTAAGTAGAATATGTGAATGTAAAACATATTTTTTTACAATTATATTCAGTCCCTCTACATTTTTTTTTTTTTTTTTTTTTTTTTTTTTTTTTTTTTTTTTTTTTTTGCTATCTGCAAGGATTTGGAGGGATATGCAGAGCTCTGACCCATGCTACACAAACTGAATTTTACTGGTTTATAGTTTTATTTTGTGTAAGAATCTTTGGGTTGATCAGTTCTAAATGTCTTTCTCTTTGACTTCTTTATTCCTATTAGAACCGCCAAATGTACACAATAAAGGCCACAGGGGGCAATGGTCATCTCTGCCGTGGCAAATAGATCAACCCGGGCTTCCTTGAAGCGCTCCCAAATGCACTGCACCACTTAATCCAAAACTTTTCTAACGTTGCCTTGTCACAATGGCCAGAGACCAATGCTTACAACTGGATTGTCATATTTTAATTTTCTTAAAATTCTCAAATTAATAATCAATATCTGTATTGTAAAAAGAGGCATGGGTAGCATTGGGTAATTTAAAACCTGATGGGTACCCGGGTTTCCAGGTACCTGTGCCAACCTCTGATATAGGGCCACTGACTTTCCAGTCTGGGGAATACCAAATTCTATTTTTCAAAAATGAACAACTCTGGTTTTCCCACTTTTTATCAATTTATTTATAATTAATCATGGCATTTGAACACAAATATAATGTTGACAGTTAAAATTAGTACATTTCTAAATATTACCACAATTTTCTTCCTTTTTTATTAAAGCCAAGAATTTCAATCAGACTCTTGTTGCTGTTATACGGTGCGTTTACATGAGCATAAGAATTCAGAATTTTTTTGGAAAACTAATTCCGTTATCAAAAGTCATGTAAACACAGTTTTCTGAAAATATATCGGAATATTCAGAAAGTCAGTTTTCGGAGATCAGCACCTAGAAATTTCCGAATAAATTCCAAAAACTAACAAAATGTATATGCTGTAAACACACTTCGGAAAACTTATTTAATTAGCATTCTGCGCATGCGCACACTTTTCTTCTGCACGTGGTTTTAGAAAACAGAGAAAATAATAATAATCTGTATCAGTCTGCATGCATCCATTTGTCTAGTTAGGGATAAAGTAAGACATTTGTTAAAGTCCGTATGTATTTGTTAATAGCCCATACTGAAGAAGCAAATGTTTTCCAGTTTAAAATGACATGAACATTTAAAATAATGTCTGCAAAAGAAACTGGTAATATAGACTAGGATTTTGCGTTGGAAAGGCTGATTGCAAATTTTGGGGAATCTAAATAGAGGTATAGGATGGTAATCTTTGAATTTAAGACCTGACTCTTCAATAAAGCACAAGTTATTAGCTTGGTCTCTGTTCTACTGCAGAAATGTCTGGTCTTCAAATCGTACTTAGGCTACTGAAGTACTTTACATTGCGAAAATATCCTACGTTTTCCGAAAACTTCAATCCATGTATACAGTTGAATTCTAATTAGATTTTCTATCGTTAATCATGTAAACTCAGAAAAGTGACATTTTAAGAAAACCAGTTTTCTGATTCAGTTTTCCAAAAACATTAGTTTTCGGAAAACACTTTGTCATCTAAACGTACTGATTGTAAAGCACCTGAAGACACTTACATGTAATAATGTTTATAAACATCACTTGGCTCATTACAATAAGCAGGAAGACTTAATTATATTACAACAGTTCAGAAAACAGAGAATCATATTTACAGTCTTCCTCTAACACTGTAGTTCAGTCTACAAATAAAGGTGTTTTAAAAAGACCTGAATTAGCGTATTGCTATACAATAACAATGAAAAACAGAAAACAGTTAAGTAACAGTCCAGCAATGTCACGTGAGTGTAATCCTATTTACAGTATTCCACAAATGAAGTTTAGTGATTTACAACAACCAGGATAAAAAAAAGGTGTGTTGACTGACTCGTTGCTACACAGGTTCACTGCTGTTAATCACCTGATTGTAATTTAAATAGCGCCCCTTTTAATGGAAACACATAACGAATCCTCCAATTATGTTTTTTTTTCCTGCTAATTCTGCCTTGTTATTTGCAAGATTTAACAAGAGGTGTGTCTCCAGACAGAATGTCTTTATGAAACAAACGGTGTGTAATGTAGTGACTACATCCTTTACACAGAAAAGCGATCAATTTCCATTCAGGAATGTATAGCTAGAAAAATAGCTTTGATCTTGTTTCTTCATCGTCAGGTGATATAATTTAATTAAGAAATAGTCATGGTTCAACATTGCAAATTATAGCTTTATTAAATGCAGGGAGATCGGAAAGAAATAAGCTAAACAAAAATGAAATACACAATTAATTCCCTATGAAATCAGTAACCCTACATGAATGCAGGTTTCAAGTGGGGGGCTTTAGTTTCTATAGTGTAATATGTTTACACAATGTAAACTTTACGCAGAACAACTTCACAATGTAAAGTTTACACATAATATCTTTACACAATGTAAACTGCTGTCAACAGGGCCGTAGCCAAGTGCACAGAATTATGGAAGAATGAAGCAAACACATCAAGGAATTCTATTTTAGAATATATTGTGGAACACAACTTTAAATCAACATTGAGTCTATCGGTTTCGAAACAATATCAGCGTTTCAGATAAAATGGTGTGCAAACAGGTTAAATCATTAGTCTTAAACTATAGTATATTAGATCTTGATAACCCAAGTGCATTAAGTTGAAATACTGTCCAGTAAAATAAAGGAGGTTATGGATTATGATTCATTATTGCCATTTAATGCTTCTGGGGGAAAAAACAAAAAACAAACAAAAAAACATATTCTTGTAAAGTGAAACAGCAAAAGCTCTTTTGTGTGCATTTGAAAACATGAAAGAAATCCGATGAATCACACAGAAAAAAAGTCGAAATGTTGAATCAATACTAGTATTTTAAAGATACATTTGCAATGACTCATCTTCAACAACACACATTGGAGAGGCGCTGGTGTAATAATACTATTTTTTTTTTTTAATATAAAATATTTCATCTTCAGACATCACAGGCTTTTTATGAAAATACAGTAGGGAATGAAATAGACATAGGCTTAGTTGTCCTTTGCTTACAAATCATTTCTTTCCAGATCTGTGCCCTAATGTATTCTTCCCACACAATGGCCACATCATTTAACCTCTGAAACCCCGGGGTTGCTAGGAAGCATGAGGAAGCCCTGGACCAATGCAGATTTGGCAATGCATTCAGGCTTAAAATATTCAGGATTTCTTTTCTGTTTTCCTTTTCTTATTTCTTTAAGAAGACTTATTGTCCCAATTCTAATCTCTTCTAGCCCGTCTCCCCTGCCCTGATTTTCAACTGCTATCCTGCCACAGACCATACTTTATTTTACCCCTGACTTGTCAGAAAGGTCAGGAAAATAAGTGCTAAGGTTTCACCTGACACTTAAAAAACTGAAATAAAATCTCTCTGTTTTAATGAAAAGTGCTTTGGGGTTGTATACTGCTGGTGTATCATATCCTGCATATGATTGAAAAAACCTGGAAGGTTTGTTACGTACCTTATCAAGTCCTTTCCCTAAGAAACTAAACAAGTCTGCAAATAGCTCTTCCATTCCACCCTTTTCATGAAGGGAAGCAAATATGACCATACTAATGACAGTAAGACTAAAACAATTAGGCAAATGGGCACAGAAAGTTCTGAAAAGCCTCCCAAAGTTTGAAGGCTCTGTGCCCTATTTTACACTTGCTGTTCTTTCAGATAGCCTGTATTCATTCTCAGCAGATCTTTGGAAGCATAAAAACAAAACTTTTTTCAATATTCTTTATAAGATCAATTATAACAAAGAAAAATTATTTTAAAACACACCACAAGTCTATAAACTCTAACTACCTTTCCTGGAATACAACGACTTAAGCCTTTTAAAAGTCTTAATGTTTCCCTAAAAGAGGCACCGCTCTACCCAGCAAACAGGCTGTTCTGAAGACTAATCACCACCTGGTCATTTGAGTATGTGGATACATGATACCTGCCCTTCATCTGATTAGCTTGTTTGAACAAAAAAAGTTGAATACTGTTGTTACATATGTAGGCAAGTTATACTGCCTTGTTAAGCTGTTGGGAAAAACATCACACTATTGGAACACATTATGAGACGCTATAAAAAATACAACCAGTCATCACTGTAATGAACACAGTTATGTAAAATTAACATGACTGAGGATTGCAAAAATTAGACAGCAATAAATATGAGACCTGCACCTGGTGTTAAAGCGTTGCTTTTTTAAGTCCCCAGAGGGAGTTAGGTGTTAGGAACAAAGACCTTGCACCTCAGACCCATCTGCAAGTGGATATTGTAATCAATTTTTACCAGACATTAACGCAGCAGCAAACAAAAGAGCTTTTCTTCGACAACCTGACTTTTGAATTATGCATGCCGTGCGAAAATTAAAAATAACTACATTTAAAAAATATCAATTCATTGCAGAGATTTAAAGGAACCAAACTCAGAAAATGTATGCCAGATATTTTGGTTTTTTTTCCTAAAAGGATAACATTTCACCTTTTTCTAAATGTTGGCATGGCAATCAGAAAATAAGCATGTGGTCTCGTATGTTTATTAGTCATCTGGATCACGCTACCAGTTTTCTTTTTTTTTTTTTTTTTGCTGAGAGGGACCATAATATTCATGTACCCACTGGCTAAAGCTATATTTCTGTGGCACGTTAGAACCTTTTTCGTTAATGATAATTAAACTGTTAGATTTACAGACATGGCATTTTTTTATACATTTTTGTTGTGTGGTTATTTTGGAAAATTATACAGCTTTGCTTGGTGAGAAAAGGGGTCTTCTCTTAATCATCTGCTAGCAGTTTAAAAGGACATAAACAAAGACTGGCAAGCCAATAGAAGAAGAAGGGTATCCTTAAAAACTGCATTGATATTTGACACCATGTAAATAAATATCCTGTAGAACATTAGCATGGTTTGCGAGGGATTTTTGGGTGCCTACACACAAGGGAACTTCCTGCCTTCCTAGTCAAATTTATTTCACTCTCTTTTTTGATGATGGTATTTATAAATATTTCTAGATAAACGAGCACCCTATCATTACTCAGAGGATTCCCATTATCTCGACCCAGGAAAGACAAACCCAGAAGCCTGCTTCTAGCTAGTTAACGATCAATGCAGAAGCAAACACAAGAGGGAGGAAGGAAAGAATGGATGCGCTAAAGAATTGGATTCAGAACCCCTAGAGATTAATTTTGTCTTCTGCAAAGAAAAAGCCTGATGATAAAGGTTTGGATCTTATTGACAAATGTGCTACTAATACCACATCAAGTCCTGCTGGGAAACTTGCTGGGTCCAAAATGGAGGATGTATGTTTTTTTTTTTTTTGCATTGTTTTTAATTACTGATGCTATTAGCCCCATTTAGCCAAACTGATCCCTACCTTTTCTCATTGTGTCTCTGAAACCACCACACACAATTCTATCTAAATAAAGACACCATCTTCAACACAAAGCTTTCCCATGAAGCAGAATAACATCGGACCAACCTGATGTCATGTATCCTCGAGACCCCTGGGAGATAATAGCCGGTGGGAAATGTTTGTGCAGACGGTAGTCCTTCTCGCTGCGGGACCTCATGCGGTCAGAGGCCCGGTCGGAGAAATCAGAGCTAGGCCAGGCTGGGCGCAGGGTCGTACTCCGCGTCTTCTTCATTGTGACAGAGGGGCTACCTGCAGCTTAATCCCTTTGCAGCATTAGCCGGGCCCCACAGCTTTATGCTATGTTTGCCCTGGAAGATCAGAATGGAGGCATGGCAGGAGGGAAATTGAACCGGCACTCACACATACACACACACACACACACACACACACACACATACACATACATACACACATACACACATGCACACTCACACTCTACAAACACGCTACAGCTGCTGGTGCTGCGGCTGCCTTAGACACAGAGAGAGCCGGCACTGGGTCCCCTTCTTTTTCCTCGACTGATCCAATTTTACACATGTCCCACAATGCATTACACTTCATTTGCAATCTTGCAGTTTCCAGATTCATGTGCAAAAGAGGCACATAATGTGGCTTCTCAGCCAAAAAGAGAGGGGAGGGGGTGTTAGAGGAGGAGGAGGAGGAGGTGGGGGGACCCAGAGATTTGCAGCGTGAAAAGCCCTGGGATTCAAACAATAGCTCGATTCAGCACGGGAGTGCTTAGCCAACTGTGAGCTGCAACACAAAAGGCCCAAACAAGTAAAAAAAAAAAAAAAAAAAAAAAAAAAAAAAAAAAAAAACTCAGCCGTTTGGTTTTGACCTAAAACTGGGCTCTCCAGGCCGCTGAAGGGAGGCAGTGTCAATCTCTGTAAAAATAAAAATCCTCTTCTTCACCTATCAAAATCCAATCAAAGAATCAATGAAGCACGCTGAGCCAAAACACATTAATCAGGAGGCAATCTTCGTTTTAACTGCCATGCAGCTGCTGCTCTTTGCACACACACACACACACACACACACACAGGGTGTATGTGTGTGTGTGTGTGTGGGTGTGTGTTAGTGAGTGTGAGAGAGAGGCTCAGAACACACAGAGGCTACATATGTCCTGGAAGCAATTTATTCCTGTGAGATCCAGAGCTAATGAAGTCTGGGAGCCATGGCTGAGTATTTTCTCTGCTGTCATTCACCCTCCTCTTCTTTCAAGCTATTTCTCAGATACTGGCTTGTGCTTCTCCAGGCACGGGGAGGGCCAGACTTGAAGTGGTTACAAATGTTCGGAATAGCTCAGCGATAGGCTCCTCCACTGCTTGCTTCTACTGCCTCTGCTGCTTCTTTTTTTTCTTGAATGGCTCCCCTGCTTCTGAATACAGCGAGCAGCTATTGAAAGGGGGCAGGGAACGAGTCAGCCACCCAGTCCCATGCTAATCAAGAAGCTGTCTTATGTTAGACACACTGAACCTGTCAGGCTTTGCATTTTAATGTAAAACACCCTTAGACTCACTCAACCCTTGGCTTGTGCCCTAGCCTATAAGCAGCACTGGTATATTTAGATACAAAGCTGTACACTTTTTGAACAGTCCCGCCTCCCCTTTCAAAACAAACCCTCTTATCTCCTCATTCAGATATGCACGGCCACAGCTTTCAGTCCTGCTTCTATATTGTGATACATACAATCCATTTTCTCACAGTCCCCAACGAAGAAAGGCAAAGTAAGGGTCATCTGGCGTAGCAGCTGCAAAAGAATTCAACTAGAAGTCAATTAAACTGCTCCCTCAATGACAGCAAACCAGAAATAGTAGGTGTACTGGTTCACTGGCTACTACCAACTGGCTCTGTTACAGCCAATGTCTGCATACTCTCTTCAGATCAAGTCTCCATACAACTGTTACCGTCCTTAAAGCCAATCATTCCGTGACAACAATGAACCATAGTGAGAAAGTGGGAACAGATGTTTTTCAGGCTAGACCACATACTAGTAATTTAACACAGGCTGAATGTGACATAAAATGTGAAGTTTATACAAATAACGTGTGTCATTCTGAGGATATTCCACAGTTTTAACAGCTTAATCTTTGAAACAAGTAACAATAGGATAAAATATATATATATATATATATATACACACACACACACACACACACACACACACTGCTGTGCAAAAGTCATGTTGCATTTTTCTACTTTGATGCATTATAAGCATCAACAATTTACTCAAAGCCTCCACTAGTGTTTTCTACTATTATAACAACCTTGACTTGCATAAAGAAGGAAAAATATTGAGAGGAATAGCTTGCATCACATTGACAATTAAAAAAAAAACAAGCTTCACACCAGTAGCAGAAGAATTTAAACAAACGTTTTTAAAAGAAAATTTAAATACAAGAAGATTGACAAACCTCACCAAGCTGTAATTGTGTTCAGTTGGATAAATGAGAGAATTTCACCTGATACCTGAAAAGACCTGGACAGACACCTTTCGAATTTTATCTTATCAGTAAAAAAAATGACGATGACTTTGAACCAAGTTCTCTCCGAAGCATTCTTAACAGCGTTGACGTAAGTCAGTGGTTGATCCAAGTTGAATCCAGGATTCAATCTCTTGATTTCCTATCCTTATTTGTAACTTTAAATCCACACGGTGATCATCTTCGCGCAGTGTCTTGTAAATCATGACATGTAATGCTCAGTGCTGATCAGGCATTGCTCTTCATTGAATTCATTGATTACCTAAGCAAAGTAAATGTTTATGAAAGGGTGTGGCAAAGTGCCCGTCCCTGTGTGTATTTTATGTCGTATGTTGTGTGTTAATGTTGGTGTATAGTCATTGGTACATGGGATATAAACAGCTATGTGTAACACAAGTGTTTAAAATATTTGTATTTAGGCACGAGGATTGCACAGCACTTTACGTGCAAGTAAAATGTAATAATATGTGAGCACGGGGAATTGCACTTTATTAATTCACGGGCAGTTGTACCGTGACTCCAATTGAATGATTGATTAGCAGTCGAGTCTCGGTACAGCTGCATAAAAGCAACATGTTTTCACTCACTCAGGGTTGTGTGTTCGGTGAGTGGAGAACGGGTGTGGAGACGGAGGTAATAATAATAAAATAATAACGTAAAGTAAAATATCAGCTCACCGTGTTTGTTTAGTGTTAGTCCGTTTTGTTTGTCTGTTTATTTTGGCTACCAGTGCCGAGTCCTGTGTTTTTGTTTGTTACAACCTTTTTATTTACTGTTCTGTTAATTCATTAAATTACACAAGCCTGTTCAATAAAAGCATATGCTTTCTGTTTTATTTGTTTTAACTTCACCTCTCATTTATTGAGCAAGAGAGATTTATCTGCTGTTCACTTTTAATAGCAGTACTTTATAAATTAGTCATATTCTGGTTATTAAATTAATAAATGTAACTTTGTACACACAAAAACAACACCTTTCGTCAACACTATAAGCATGCACTCAAATTTTGAAATAATAAAATTCTATGACAAATGTTCCAACAAGTCTTTTCAATGTCTTAAATCAGTTACCTCAGTCAAAACATTTGTGATTTAATTTTACAAAGTCTCTTTTAGTAAATTGCTATAGATCATGAAAGCCATCCCTTTGGTTTTTAACTGGTTTTCAGATACATTTTTAACAGGCAAGTTTAAGGTTTTAAGTGATGTAAACTACAGACAAAAAGCAGGCCTGCACACAGAAACATCTTTTTTGTACTGAAGACTGTGCTCTTTCTACAGTGTTATACAACCTGGAGTATATACCATACCACCTCCCTCCCTGCTCTGCCCCAATGCTTTAGTTTTACCCAACTTTAAAATAGTGTTATTGCTGATTCGAGGTTGTAGTCGAGATGACAGATGGCGTGAAATAACTTCACAGGAAGTGGTTTTTATAAAAAATACATTTAATAAAGTCAATATATATTTTGTATTGATCAGCGTATTTTGATTGACATTTACTGCATGTAAGCTTACCAAATATTAAAATTTACATAGTTTATCATGGTTTATTTATTTATTTTTTTATTGTAGGCTTGAGAGCAATCGTCTAGATTAATTATTGTTGATCATATTTTTCTTTTGATAAGCCCAATTATTTATGAAAGGTATGACTTTATTTATGGGGGTTGGGCAATTAATGGCGGTAATGTTGACAACAGAGATGATAAAGTTAGAGCCCATGAGGTTTATTACACGGTGTTGAAAATGCAAGAGCCAAACTGCTCTCTATAATCTTCTCTGCTTCTGTTTCTAATTTTTCAATTGCATTGCATTTGGCTTTGAATAAGTCCTTTCAGATTTCTTCAAATTTAAATTTTAACTTATGCAATCACGGATCAGTAAGCACAAACATTAAGAAGAAAAGTGTTGTGGTAACCAAGGGGTGAAAGCAGGGGATGGGTAGTTATGCGGGATAATTCCATTTTAAAGCCAAAGCACTTACCTCTAACAAAAAAAAATAATAAAATAAAAAAAACAACAGCAGTTTAAAGTAACCTGGTACAATTGCAATTATCTTAATGTTGAATACCCTACTTCACATATATCTTTTTTTTTCCAACTGCAATCTTTATAAATCCACCCACATGCTACATCTGAAGGGGCTTCTTTTTACTGCAGAAACAGAGTGTAAGCATGGTGTTAATTTACAAGCAGGATTCCAGTGCCTCCAAAGATAGTTTCAGATCATATTTCTCCAAATCATGTTCTGTCATGGTAGTGAGTGATGATAGGAGTGTTATGCTTTTGCACACATACTTTATTTCACAGGCAAGGATGTCCATGAGCCTGCCAGTAATGAACATTATTTAAAAAAGAACAGATAGCATTCTGGATTATTTAACATGAAACAGATACTGTGTCGGAGATGCTGCGTCTATTCTTCTCTGGCGTTGCCGATTTACAATTTGAAGTCCAACTGTAAAAACAAAGTGTGCTCTCTTAAGGGACAGCTACAGGTATTTTATAAACCAACCTGAAACTATACATACATACATGACCTAAAAGGAGATTGAACACAGGTCCCCTGGTCCTAATCTGGGGGCTTTGCCTATTTTGACTGCATGGCAGCTGGTGAAATACAAGACCATTACTAAGCATTTTAACACAGTTTAACAAGATGAAGTAAAGAAATGGAAACCCAGTAAAAATGATGACAGATTTTATATGCCAGGGAGGAAGGAAAATCATTTGTTTGTTTTCCATACAACTGGAGACTTAATTTCCAAAGTATTTTTTGATGGAACACCAGCTACAATAACAAGTAGATTTTACTGCCTGTCAAATCAATCAGTAGCTATCACAGTCCTCATTTTTTATACACTATTCAGCTGAGTAAATATAATAACTTTTTTTTTTTTTTAATTGAACTAAAAACATAACACAAGTTCTAAATCCTGAAACGTCACCTCCCCTTTGTTCTTGTGTTGGATTCAAACATAAAAGTTGTAGCCAAACTGCCCAATTCAGAGTTGCTAATTAAGGTAACAACTAACTAGGATTACCATTCCATTTAGTTGATTCCATAAAAGAGTAAAGAAAATATTACACAAACAATTGCCAGGCTCATTCCTGACATTTCCTATACCAAGCTGTATAACAATTTTTTCCCCCCAAATGAAACATTGCTGCATTTTTAACTGCTGTTTGCACAGCTGTGTGGTTATACTAAAACAACAGTAATTATCATGTTGCTGTTTATCTTTATGTTGTTGTATATAAAATTCTGTATCTAGGCAATTGCATATTTGAAAAAGAACCCTATGCTTAATTCCAAATCAAAATCCTTAAAATGTAATTATGTACATGGTCTGTACATTTTCGTTAAAATCTCCTATGCCAGAAATGCACACTGTCGACATACTAATCAAATCAAAGTTTATTTATATAGCGCCCTTCATAACTTTACAAATAAAAATATTGTCAAATTTATAAAAACAAAACAAACATGTCAGATGAAAAAGGTTTAAGAAATATATCATGTAAACACCAGTAACTAAACAAAAAATTATATATATATAAATATATATGTATTTTTTATTTGCATTATATATAATGCAAATAAAAATACAAACAGAGACACCAAATAAAACTAGAACACATTTTGGAGTGGTGAGGGCTCCAAAACATGAGGGCATTACCACTTATAGTATTGAGTTTTATTTTTAAATGTCAATAAGGGTATACAGATTTTTAAAGTAGCAATGCTACATATCAAAGATACACTAGACTAGTGCCCACCAGCAGTAAATCATTCCCTGTATTATTTGTCACAAAGTCTGACTCAATCAAAAAAATAAATAAATAAAAATAAACAGTCAAAAAAAATAAATGGGACTTCATGATCATAAGATATAACAACAATGAACCCCCAAACACGATTGCATTTTAAAATGTGTTTACGCTGCAGCTTGAAAGGGACCTTCAGATAAACTCCCATAATACACTTGTAGGAGATGTCTACACTGAAACCAACCGGCAACTATCAAATTCTAAAGCAGTAATGACAATCATACTTTAGCCATTTACCGCTATATAACAAATATCTTTTCATTACAATTTTAATCATGGGTGGGCCACAGCCCCCACTTCCACCGTTTCATCCTGAGCTGAAGTTGTTTTCCATCTGTGAGTTAGCTTTCTTTTCAGCCACACTTAATTCCACTTGTGGTATGGAATTGTGGAGGGGGTCGGGTCATGAACTTCATAAAAATGAAAAGGTTTTGAACTATGCATCAATCTTTTCTGATTTTATCACTTGTCCTTCCTGTATAGTCAGTAATGTGATCCCACAGTATTTTTAACTACTGTATGTCTGTACATTTTTACCTCAGTAATATATCAGGGCTATGTGTTCTATAGTTTCATGCAGTATTTGAATCCAAGGACCAGTTTTTGCCCAAAAATGTAAATATTCCACACAGCTCAAGTATACGGAAACAACAAAAGCACCGGCTATAGGGTCTCAATAGCCCCCTAGAACAGGGTTAGTGTAAAAGAGGGGCCCATATCTAGCCTGCCAATCTCATATATATATATATATATAAACACACACACACACACACACACACACACACATATACATTTTCAAAACACATTATAAATTAAAGGCTTTAGTGTCTCTTTTAGGCTATTGCGTGGAAGGCAGGGTTCCAGTCATACTGAGTTGTCAATTTCCCAAAGGCTAAGGAGTAATTGTCTGAGTTTGGCTGGTTCACATTTACATTCCTTGTGGTCAGGTGTCTGGACAAGGCCCGATAGAGATAAGTCATTCTGAACTCTCATCTCTAGAGTTCCGAAGCTTGGCAACATCCACTGCTGAGGTTCATCGAGTGAAAATTGGAGACGTGGGTTGAGGGGCTGAGGTGACACTCAAATTGGGCATTTCAAATTGAGGAGAATATAAAAAATATAATAATATTAATCTACAAATACAGAACCACCATATACCAAGGAGGAATGATTATAGACAAAAATAACGGGCTTTCATAATGACAATACAAAAAATTGCAAATTAGAATGCAGTAGCTCAGCTTATCAGTGTCCATTATCCACACAAATGTCCAAGCAACGTTTAGTTAAATGAAGGCAAGAGGTTTCCCAATAGCTTTCATGCCAAGTGCAGTTGGATGTCTTTGTTAGATGTGGTGTATTTGGTTATATTATTTTATTACGTGTTGTTGCTGATGAGAGCCACACCGGCGCCGCTCCGTCTCTGACTCTGGATCTGCTGCCGTTCCATCTCTGACTCAAGAATTGCTGCCTCACTGCTCACACACCGGTCCTGCTGTCGATGAGTTGCGTCGCTGCCTTTTCCGTCTCTGACTCAGGAATCGCTGGCTGCTTACTGTGTTCACATGCTGGATCCGCTGCTCCTTACCGCACCGCTCCGTCTCTGATGCAGGAAATGCCGGATTCTGGAACTCTGCTTTGCGAGCTTGCGTTTAACAGAAAGCTCTTTGACTTGTCCAGTTTTTAAAATACTTTATTCAAATAGTAAAAGGTACGCAAAATAACAATCTTCAATACAGGAATCCAAAGGACCCTGAGTCTGACTCCAGGCACCGAGCTCAGTAGAACTTTTCTTTCACATTTTCCGGGGTTAAAAAACAACAGCAATGGTCATCCATTCCGTTAAACACTCAATAAACAGCCGTAATAAAACTTTCTACACTCTATAGATTAACAGTAACAAAAGGTTTAACAAAAAGTGTTTGTTCAGTAGTGTCCATTCTGTATAACTTAAATTAGGGTATACATACTTCCATATTTCCTAGTCAGTTTTGTTTTTAATATACAAAAGATGCTCCATTAGAGAACCTGCTTCTTTCATGAACCCAGTCATGCATTTTTGTGATTCGAGCAACACTTACACTTAAGGCCCTGTGAATCGCGGAAATTTTCTTTAAAAACGTGTGGAATGTGCACGGAACTATTTTATAAATCATGAGTACAAATTGTTATTATATAGCACTTTACAATAGCTTGTGAAACAGTGTTGTAATTAACAGCCTGTAGGTAAAGTGTATCTGGAAGAACAGCTTTTAGTTCTAGTACGTCAGATGCATGTTCATCATTTAGGTTTTGCAAAACAAATACAACGTGTAAGCCATACTGATCTTGGGCATCAGTCTACTCATCAGTGACCATTGACAAGCAACCAGACTGTTTTACCAATTCCATAATCTCCTGCTTGTGATACTCGGCAACTTTAGGTAAGTATTCATGTCTTAGCTAGGCTGATGAAGGAATCACTCCACTACACTCCGCTACACTCAGTCTGAAGAATTTACATAACTTTTGGTTGCTCAAGAGGTACAGTACTATGCAAAAGTTTTAGGCAGGTGTGAAAAAATGCTGTAAAGAATACTTTCAAAAATAGACATGGTAATAGTTTATATGTATCAATTAACTAAACGCAAAGTGACTGAACAGAAGAAAAATCTAAATCAAATCCATATTTGGTGTGACCACCCTTGCACAAAGTCAGGGATTTTGTAGGCATATAGTCAGGTGTATGATTAAACAATTACATCAAACAGGTGCTAATGATCATCAATTCAATATGTAGGTTGAAACACATCATTAACTGAAACAGAAACAGCTGTGTAGGAGGAGCTGGGTGAGGAACAGCCAAACTCAGCTAACAAGGTGAGGTTGCTGAAGACAGTTTACTGTCAAAAGTCATACACCATGGCAAGACTGAGCACAGCAACAAGACACAAGGTAGTTATACTGCATCAGCAAGGTCTCTCCCAGGCAGAAACTTCAAGGCAGACAGGGGTTTCCAGATGAGCTGTCCAAGCTCTTTTGAAGAAGCACAAAGAAAAGGGCAATGTTGAGGACTGTAGACGCAGTGGTCGGCCAAGGAAACTTACTGCAGCAGATGAAAGACACATCATGCTTACTTCCCTTCACAATCGGAAGTTGTCCAGCAATGCCATCAGCTCAGAATTGGCAGAAAACCAACCTGGTACACCCATCTACTGTCCGGAGAAGTCTGGTCAGAAGTGGCCTTCATGGAAGACTTGCGGCCAAAAAGCCATACCTCCGACGTGGAAACAAGGCCAAGCGACTCAACTATGCACGAAAACAGGAACTGGGGCACAGAAAAATGGCAGCAGGTGCTCTGGACTGATGAGTCAAAATTTGAAATATTTGGCTGTAGCAGAAGACAGTTTGTTTGCTGAAGGGCTGGAGAGCGGTACACGAATGAGCGTCTGCAGGCAACAGTGAAGCATGGTGGAGGTTCCTTGCAAGTTTGGGGCGGTATTTCTGCAAATGGAGTTGGGGATTTGGTCAGAATTAATGGTCTCCTCAATGCTGAGAAGTACAGGCAGATACTTCTCCATCATGCAATACCATCAGGGAGGCATCTGATTGGCCCAAAATTTATTCTGCATATGACAACGACCCCAAACATACAGCGAAAGTCATTATAACTTCAGCGTAAACAAGAACAAGGAGTCCTGGAAGTGATGGTATGGCCCCCACAGAGCCCTGATTTCAACATCATCAAGTCTGTCTGGGTTTACATGTAGAGAGAGAAGCAACTGAGGCTGCCTAAATCCACAGAAGAACTGTAGTTAGTTCTCCAAGATGTTTGGGCCAACCTACCTGCCGAGTTCCTTCAAAAACTGTGTGCAAGTGCACCTAGAAGAATTGATGCTGTTTTGAAGGCAAAGGGTGGTCACACCAAATTTGATTGTAGATTTTTCTTCTGATCACTCACTTTGCATTTAGTTAATTGATAAATATAATCTATTAACATGTCTATTTTTGAAAGCATTCTTACTTTACAGCATTTTCTCACACCTGCCGAAAACTTTTGCACAGTACTGTATATTTGCATAAACAAACGCTTCTGTCAGGTCAAAATTGAATGTGTTTCGTGCTTCAGTTTTCAGTGGATTTTTGGAACATGGAAGTCACTGTTTTTTGTTTCTTTGCAAGTAAAGCAGTCGCAGTACTGATTTGGATTTCCGCCTTTCTCTTTCAGTGAATATTTGAATCTAAATGCCTGTCAACATCCAATTCTCTGTAGTGATCTACAGTAACGTTGCAGGACGTACAGAAAAGCTTACCTCCATCGCTGTGTAAAACTCCGGCTGGATACTGCTTTACATGATCTGCTGCAGACACATTTTTAGCCATTTTAGAGACATCCATTTTCTTGTTTACAGTGTGTAGTATTTTAATTTCCCACCTAGATCGCATATAGTGACATGACATAATCATTGCACAGCACTGTGTGCATGGTGAATAGTACATGCAGGCACACAGCAGAGCTGTACAGTTTTGTTAATGTGATTTTTTTTTGTATGAAATACAAATAATAATTTGTGAAATTATTTTCATTTCTTAAGAATAGTGTAAAAATCCTGGTATTGAGCTAATTTCACGATTTCCGTGCAGGCCGAGACATTGTGATTTACACAAGCCTTACTTATATTACACAACCAGCAAGACAATGGAGCTGTCATAAGAAACTGGAATGTACTCCATTAATTTACAGCATCCGCTCCTCACATATCCTTTTCACTTAAAACCAGCTAAATAGCTAAAAAAATAAATAAATAAATACATAAAATAAATACCTGATAAGTGTAACATGAATGTAAATGAATTTAACCTGAGGTTTTAAAGTTTACATTTAAACACTTTGTTTTATCAGACTACAATCAAGTGTGGAGGCGACAGCATTTTAACGTATACAAGCTTCAGTCATGGGGTTATTTATATATTAGGGACATGCAGATGATAAAGGAAAAATGACTGTTGTGACACACAGGGCGTTTGTGAACGACTCCTATCAATTTGACACTGTCAACAGTTATTTGGTATCATAGATCTCTCATCAGTCAATTGCGCTTCAATTGTAGAACCTGCCACCAATATCTGGGATTGTATATAGATATCTAATACAAGTGCCTTGCTCTACATGCTGTAAAGGCATTTAGCAACATTTTGGTCCTAACTTTCTTCTAGTCTTAATGCACTGATCTATCTGTTTAAAGCCAATCATAACATTGCAATTACTGCAAAACGTACCTTGAAAACACACAGAACGCATCAACCTTCTTAATTATCAAAAAGGAAAGCAAGGATACCCCTTAAAACCCTTTAGTTTCCCAGCTGGTATTGTGGTGTAACTAAATGTGCCTTGACAATGTAAAATCTAAAAATACTAAACAACAGCACCATATATATATATATATCATATCTATATATATATATATATATATATATATATATATATATATATTTTTTTTTTTTTTTTTTTTTTTAAATGAGCACAATAAATTGGCATGTACTGTATTGGTTGCCAAACCCCAACTGCATGTTGGCAATAAAAGTATTCATTAAATGGTATAATTATTACTTAATTAACTAGCAAAATACAGTCTAATCAAGAGTTACCAGATTACCTCTTTTATTTCCAAGGGAGTGAGTGTGTACCTTGGAGCAGCCTGGTGCAAAGTAAACATTCCAATTCTGTTTGGCTACCTGCCATTCACACAATGATAGAAAATGCACGCCTATACAGGACCAGTTTTGCACTGATCATACACAACCAAATTAACTTAATTAACTAACTTACACAAGCGCTTGTTAACGAATCCCAGCACTAGATTTCACCTTCTCAGGCTGTTTATGATGGTTCAAGAGTACAGTAAAACAGCTGCTATAAAACCTGTATTAAAATCTCTTGGAAATAAAATAACTGCACACAAGTTTTAAAAGGTTTTACTGTCGATAATGCTACGTAATGCCGTGAGGCTGATGTGTGGTATCTGAAATCTGCAGCTATCGTTTTTACATTTTCAACACCTGGGCGCAAAGAAAATTCTTTGCTAAGTAAAATCCAAAAACATTGCACTACAGGAAAAAAGTGTTGATTATTCTAGGTGTCAAAAGCAGAGATGACAAAATGATAATGAGTCATGGGGAGATGTGTCAAGATCTTCAGTACTGAAGCACTACAGCTAAGGCAATGGCTTTGCACTCTGCATACTATTACATTGAATAACAAAGTGTACTGAAGTTCATACATGTTGCTACTTATACTGTGTAAAAAAAAACAAAAAATCACTAGAGTTGTGAGGCAATTTGAAGGAAAGTTTTGCCATAAAATAACAACCACCTTATAAAACTTAACATCTATCGTAGGTGACTTAGTGTTGAAAAGAAGTCATCGGCAATGATACCATTAATATAAGCGCAATAAAATCCAGACAGCTGAGTATTTAAAGTGTATCTTGCAGGGATTTTTTTGATCACTGAAATGGATGCAGCAGTGTTGACTAAGAATATTAGCACTGTTTTTTTTTTTTTTTTTATAGGCCACTAAAATGTGATTAATATGGATCACGGACCACGCCTACCAAAAACACAACCTTTTTGTATCACGTCACGTGTAACGTTTCAAAAGGGAAACAGTTCTCGGCCTGTATGTCTGGCCTACAGGTTTGTGAGATAAAACAAAAAATAATAATAGTAATAATAATATGGTGAATACTTGCGTGTGCAGGGGTTGCACAAACTCCAGTCTGTCAGGGCATCGGGTGCATGCCTTTCAAGGGAAAAAGAGTGCCGTATTTCACTCTTTGTGCAGTTTGTACAAGTCAAAAGAGAGGACTTCACCATGAAATCTGTTCACCAAAAGAATTCTATCTTTTGTAGTGCACTTTCTCAACAGTGACTATCTGGAGGGCAACTTACTTAAATATAGCATGGGATTTAGAAGCAAGCAATGAGTCAGGTTGAAGTCAGATGCGGTACCTTCAGTGCACGTCAAATGTTTTTTTTTCCTTTTGATTGAAGTTTTATAGGAAACCACCATGAACAAACACACACACACAGGTGTATATATCACCTAAATGCATGCTGTGTGTGTGTGTGTGTGTGTGTGTGTGTGTGTGTGTGTGTGTGTGTGTGTGTGTGTGTGTGTGTATATATATATATATATATATATATATATAATATATATATATATATATATATATATATATATATATATTGTAATACAGCAGGGAGGGGGTTAATATCCTCCCTGCAGAAAATATGTGAGAATGCACGTTTGCTTAATTATTTTATTGCTTAATTATCAGTTATCCCCTGCACCTGGTGAATATTGCAAATTACAGACAGGTGCAGGGTATTTAAAGAAAACAGTTAGTTTGTTCAGGGGGCTGGAGAGTAGAAGGAGACAGAAGGTGTGCTCTGTTTCCGAGCAGTCAAGAGTAAGGTACAGTGTTTCTGTTTATGTGACAGGTAAATGGCTTAGCCATCCTGTAAGGTAGTTAGGTTTCTGTGTGTTTAGTTAGTGCTCTAGAAGGAGCTAGGTGTTTTGTTTATTTTGTTTGTATTTTATTTTGTGTGTTTATTAAAAAATAGTGTGAAAGCGTGATAAATCCATGTGCGTGTCCTGGGTCTGGTCTTAAAGGGGCAACGAACGGTGTGAGTAGCAGAATCTTTTTCACATATGGTGGCAGAAAGTGTGGGCGCCCCTATGACCCTGGAAATGGAAAGTATTGAACAGTTGATCGCCACGATCAACCGAAATACCGCTGCTCAGTTGGAGCAGAATAAGAAATGGAGATTGGCACTAGGGCTGCCGGAACGAGAACCAACAGAGCTGGCGCAGTTGCTCCAAAAGTGGGAGCAGGCAAGAGTAGCCCCGCTGTCTCCAGCTCTTGAAGGAGAAACAACAAAAAGAGGAGAGAAAAGGTCAAAGGAAGAAAGAGATAAGGAGTCAGAAAAAAAGTAAGAAAGAGGAGGTGAAGAAGATACTTCCACCACTCCTGGAAACCAGTCTGGCGTCAGGTGGTGTGCTCCCAGAGCCCAGAAAGGGAGGAGCCCTGCTGTCTCCAGCGCCTGAGGGAGGAGCCCTGCTGTCTCCAGTGCCTGAGGGAGGAGCCCCGCTGTCTCCAGCGCCTGAGGGAGAAGCAACAAACAAGGAGGAGGTGAGGTGCTCACCTCCATCACCCCAGCGAACCAGTCCGGCACTGGCAGGTACAGTCCCTTGCCCCTTGCTCCTGGACACCCTGCCGGTCTTCCTAGACCTTCCTGCGCTGGACCTGGAGCCCAGAAGTCTGCAACATTGGCCACAGCTCTGCCCCTGGTTCCCTGCTCCTCTCTTCCCGAGCACCCAGACGTTGCTGGGCTGCTGCAAGACGTCGCTGGTGCTCCCCGTTTGCTGCTTCGCTCCCCCTGGGTGATCGGACATCGCTGCGCCGGTCCCCAGGTGAAGATCTCTGCCCACTGCTGCATCCTCCTGTTCCCCGGTCGATGCTTCGGTCGGCCCTGTCATCCCGATGGGGGTGGAGGGCGGAAATTGACATTTGTGGACTTGAGTGTGGGTGGTTGTGTCTTAGGGGAGGGGGTGACCTTGGAATGACCGATCGGTGTTGCACACTTGGAGGGGGAGGATGTGTAATACAGCAGGGAGGGGGTTAATATCCTCCCTGCAGAAACATGTGAGAATGCATGTTTGCTTAATTATTTTATTGTTTAATTATCAGTTATCCCCTGCACCTGGTGAATATTGCAAAAGTTAGTTTGTTCAGGGGGCTGGAGAGTAAAAGCTGCGGTGGCTGCTGAGTAGAAGGAGACAGAAGGTGTGCTCTGTTTCCGAGCAGTCAAGAGTAAGGTGCTGTGTTTGTTTGTGACAGGTAAACGTCTTAGCCGTCCTGTAAGGTAGTTAGGTTCCCGTGTGTTTAGAACATAAAGTTTACAAACGAGAGGAAGCCATTCGGCCCATCTTGCTCGTTTGGTTGTTAGTAGCTTATTGATCCCAGAATC
The DNA here is from genome assembly GCF_017654505.1 of Polyodon spathula. Classification (NCBI taxonomy): domain Eukaryota; kingdom Metazoa; phylum Chordata; class Actinopteri; order Acipenseriformes; family Polyodontidae; genus Polyodon; species Polyodon spathula. Next base: position 49,440,838 of record NC_054535.1, on the reverse strand, counting down.
TCATCAAGCAGCTTCTTGAAGGATCCCAGGGTGTCAGCTTCAACAAAATTACTGGGGAGTTGATTCCAGACCCTCACAATTCTCTGTGTAAAAAAGTGCCTCCTATTTTCTGTTCTGAATGCCCCTTTGTCTAATCTCCATTTGTGACCCCTGGTCCTTCTTTCTTTTTTCAGGTCAAAAAAGTCCCTTGGGTCGACATTGTCAATACTTTTTAGAATTTTGAATGCTTGAATTAGGTCGCCACGTAGTCTTCTTTGTTCAAGACTGAACAGATTCAATTCTTTTAGCCTGTCTGCATATGACATGCCTTTTAAGCCCGGAATAATTCTGGTCGCTCTTCTTTGCACTCTTTCTAGAGCAGCAATATCTTTTTTATAGCGAGGTGACCAGAACTGCACACAATATTCAAGATGAGGTCTTACTAGTGCATTGTACAGTTTTAACATTACTTCCCTTGATTTAAATTCAACACTTTTCACAGTGTATCCGAGCATCTTGTTAGCCTTTTTTATAGCTTCCCCACATTGTCTAGATGAAGACATTTCTGAGTCAACAAAAACTCCTAGGTCTTTTTCATAGATTCCTTCTCCAATTTCAGTATCTCCCATATGATATTTATAATGTACATTTTTATTTCCTGCGTGCAGTACCTTACACTTTTCTCTATTAAATGTCATTTGCCATGTGTCTGCCCAGTTTTGAATCTTGTCTAGATAATTTTGAACGACCTTTGCTGCTGCAACAGTGTTGCCACTCCTCCTACTTTTGTGTTGTCTGCAAATTTAACAAGTTTGCTTACTATACCAGAATCTAAATCATTAATGTAGATTAGGAATAGCAGAGGACCTAATACTGATCCCTGTGGTACACCACTGGTTACCACACTCCATTCTGAGGTTTTTCCTCTAATCAGTACTTTCTGTTTTCTACATGTTAACCACTCCCTAATCCATGTACATGCGTTTCATTGAATCCCAACTGCGTTCAGTTTGAGAATTAATCTTTTGTCAAAAGCTTTCTGGAAATCTAAATAAACCATGTCATATGCTTTGCAATTATCCATTATGGATGTTGCATCCTCAAAAAAATCAAGTAAGTTAGTTAGATACGATCTCCCTTTCCTAAAATCATGTTGACTGTCTCCCAGGACCCTGTTACCATATAGGTAATTTTCCATTTTGGATCTTATTATAGTTTCCATAAGTTTGCATATAATAGAAGTCAGGCTTACTGGTCTGTAGTTACCTGGTTCAGTTTTGTTTCCCTTTTTGTGGATCGGTATTACGTTTGCAATTTTCCAGTCTGTCGGTACCACCCCTGTGTCAAGAGACTGCTGCATGATCTTGGTTAGCGGTTTGTAAATTACTTCTTTCATTTCTTTGAGTACTATTGGGAGGATCTCATCCGGCCCAGGGGATTTGTTTATTTTAAGAGCTCCTAGTCCCTTCAACACTTCTGCCTCAGTTATGCTAAAGGTATTTAAAACAGGATAGGAACTGGATGACATGTGGGGCATGTTGTCCGTATCTTCCTTTGTAAAAACTTGTGAAAAGTAATCATTTAATATATTTGCTATTTTTTTTTCTTCATCTACGATGTTGCCATTTGTATCTCTTAAACATTTAACCTCCTCTTTGAATGTTCTCTTGCTGTTGTAATATTGGAAAAGCATTTTGGAATTGGTTTTAGCCCCCTTAGCAATGTTCATTTCTATTTCTCTCTTCTCTCTTGGCCTTTCTAACTTCCTTTTTGACTTGCATTTGCAGTTCCGTGTACTCTTTCTGTGTACTTTCTTTTTGGTCCTTTTTTAATGCTCTGTAAAGTGCCTTTTTTCACCGAATATTTTTTTTAATTGATCTATTAAACCATGTTGGCCATTTAGTTTTACATTTAGATTTGTCTACTTTAGGGATATAATTGTTTTGTGCCTCTAGTACTACATTTTTGAAGAACAACCATCCTTCTTCTGTGGGTGTTTTCTCTATTTTACTCCAATCTACTTCTGTTAGTCTCTGTTTCATACCTTCATAGTTTGCTTTTCTAAAATTGTAAACCTTACCTTTAGTCTTTACTTTTGGGGTTTTAAACACTTCAAATGAGACCATGTTGTGGTCTGAGTTTGCCAGTGGTTCTCTGACCTCTGTTTTAGTTATTCTGTCTTCGTTATTTGAAAAGACTAAATCAAGGCATGCCTCCCCTCTAGTTGGTGCCTTGACAAATTGTGTTAGGAAGCAGTCATTTGTCATTTCCACCATTTCTATTTCATCCTTCGTGCTACCCACCGGGTTTTCCCATTTTATATGGGGGAAGTTGAAATCCCCCATTAGTATGGCTTCTCCTTTGCTACACGCATTTCTAATGTCATTGTATAACAGATTATTTTGCTCACCGTCTGAATCTGGCGGTCTATAGCATGCTCCTATTATTATGCCCTTTGAATTTTTGTCCGTTATTCTGACCCATATTGATTTGGCTTTATTTTCTTTGTCCAGGTTTAACCCCTGGGCTTCAAGACTGTTTCTTATGTATAGCGCTACCCCTCCTCCTCTTCTGTCCTGCCTGTCTTTCCTATACAGTGTATACCCACAAATATTATATTCGTCCCCATCACTCTCGGACAACCAAGTTTCAGTAACACCTATCACATCATAGTTACTTGTTAGTGCAGTAGCTTCAAGTTCTAGAATTTTGTTTCTGATACTTTTTTTTTTTTAGATAAATACATTTAATGGTTGTCTTACCTGAGTTGTTGTTCTTGTTTTGATGCGGTCTCCCTTCTGTTTTTTTTGTTGATTTCTCCCCCCTTCCTTTCTAGTTTAAATGCTTCTGAACCTGCTCGAGGATCTTTTCTCCAAGTAGACTGGTTCCTTTGTTATTTAAATGCAGTCCGTCACGTCTATACAGATAGTCTTCGTTGTAGAATGTGGTCCAATGATCAAGATAGGTGAAGCCTTCCCGTGTGCACCATGTCTTCAGCCATGAGTTTTGATTAATTATTTCCAGTTGTCCATATGGTCGTTTGCAAGGTGCCGGTAGTATACCAGAAAATACCACAGTTTTGGTTTTCTCTTTTAATTTCCTTCCTAGCTCTCTGAATTTGTTTTGCAAGGATTTTGGCCTGTCTCTTCCAATGTTGTTTGTACCGATGTGGACGACTACTACCGGGTCGTCTCCTGTTCGTTCTAGGAGCCTGTCCACGTTCTCAGTGATGTGCTTGACCGAGGCTCCCGGAAGGCAGCACACTGTTGTAGTAAGGGGGTCCAAACTGCGAATTGAACTTGCTGTGTTTCTCAATATGGAGTCCCCAACAATCATGACCTCCCTTCTTTGTGCTGTCTGGTCACCACTGTCAATAGGGTCTTGGATGTTGTTCCTTTCATTCTCTTAGTTAGTTAGTTGCTCAGTTAGTGCTCAAGAAAGAGCTAGGTGTTTTGTTTATTTTGTTTGTATTTTATTTGGTGCGTTTATTAAAAATAGCGCAAAAGCATGAAAAATCCATTTGTGTCCTGGGTCTGGTCTGAAAGGGGCAACGAACCGTGAGATCTTTTGTACAGATCTATATATACACTATATATATATATATATATATATATATATATATATATATATATATATATATATATATATATATTATATATTATAGATATTATATATATTATAAAATATAATATATATATATTATTGGGGTGTCATACACACACAGTACCTGTCAAATGTTTGAGTACACTTGCTGGAAACTAGGTTTTTTTCATAATTGACAATGTTTTACGTCATACGTTTCTGTAAGTACTTGAAAATGAAGACACATGTTACAATATATAAAACATAACACAAAGCAGTGTTCAAGAAAATTGAAAATTGTCTCTAAATCTTGGATTCCTCAGAATAGCCACCCTTTGCCTTAATAACAGCCTCACAAACACGAGGCATTCGGTTAACAAGTTTCAGCAGGAAATCACCCGACATGTCTTCCCAGCTCTTCTGCAGCAATTCCCAGAGATGTAGGGCACTTGTGGGTAGCTTTGCTTTGACTCTTCTGTCCAGTTCGTCCCATACAAATTCTATGGGATTGAGGTCTGGAGACTGGGCAGGCCAGGTCATTAGATTGAGTTGTCCTTCATTTTCCTTCTTCGCCAGATAGTTCTTGCACAACTTTGAGGTGTGTTTCGGGTCATTATCTTGCTGAAGAAGGAAGGACTGCCCAACTAGCCGTAATCCTGATGGAATGGCATGCCTCTGAAGTATGCTATGATAGCCATGCTGGTTGAGCTTGCCATGTTAAAGATCACCAACTCTGTCACCAGCAAAGCAACCCCAGACCATGACACTGCCTCCTCCATGCTTGACAGTGGGGGAACCACACATGCAGAACTCATGCGCTCGCCCTCTCTGCGTCTTATAAATACTAGGCTGTTGGACCCAAATATTTCAAATTTTGACTCATCGGTCAATAAGACCGACTTCCACTCCTCAAAAATCCAGTTTCTGTGTTTCTTGGCCCAGGCAACTCTCTTCCTCTTATTCTGCACTCAACAATGGTTTCTTTGCAGCAATTCTTCCAGTTAGGCCGGCTTCACGCAATCTCCTCTGAACAGCTGATGTTGAAACATGTGTACTTCTAGTAGCATTTAGCTGAGCTTGTATTTCAGGGGCAGTTAATCGCCAGTTTCACAGCCTTGTGACTCAAATGAACTTGTTCTCTGATTCTGAGGTCACCCTTGGCCTGCCTGACCTTGTTCGGTCCTCATGAGTGCCAGTTTCTTCAAATCATTTGATGGTCTTGGCCACAGCAGTTACAGACACTTGCAAAGTTCTTGCGATTTGTCTTAAAGATTGACCTTCATTTCTTAAAGTAATTATAGATTGTCTTTTTTTCTTTGCTTAACTGACCGTATTTTGCCATTTTCTTCTCCCTTACATTCAGGAATGGCAAACTTGTGCATATGCTACCTATATTTATAGTACTCATGGACCCTCATCTGTTAACAATAATTGGTGACAAAAAGTTAATTAGGTAACACGCTAGTTAACTCAGAGAACATCTAACAAAGACACTTTTATACGTAGGCCAGTGTTCTAACACCGTGTATTACACATTTCAGACATTTAACTGACTTGGGCGTCAGACTGAAATCCCCTTGCTTTGGGTGACCATTTCATTGAAATTGACAAGATTTACATTTTCTTTTAAAAAATAAATTTTTGAATGCAACTCACTTATGATTATCAGCTTATATAAGTACACATCATATAATGAAATATTATGTGTTTATAGACAGGTTTATACAGTTAAAAGCATAGAAAATCAAGAAAAATCTGGTTTCAAGCAGGTGTACTTAAACTTTTGACTGGTATTGTGTGTGTGTGTGTGTGTGTGTGTGTGTGTGTGTATATATATATATATATATATACATATATAAAGTAGAAGGGAGAGGGACTGATTCCTCCCTGTCTAAAACAGGAGGAAAACTTCATTTGTTTAAAGTTAGTTCTGTTGATTTGCTAATTGGTAATTGTTTAACTGTTAATTATCCCCTGCACCTGGCTATCATTGTAAATTAGAGCCTGATGCAGGGTATTTAAAGAAAGCAGCCAGTCTGTTCAACCAAAACAAAAAGGTAGTGTGAAAAAGCCTTTTTTGTGTGTTCTGTTTTGTCAGAGTTGTTGTTACAGGTAAACAACTTTGCTGTCCTGTGTTAGTTCGGTTCCTGTGTGTAGTAGTTAGTGCTCAAGAAAGAGCTAGGTGTTTATTTTGTTTATTTCTGTTTCTGTTTATTAAATGTGTGCGTTAGCACTTGAAAAAGCAATTTCTGTGTCCTGGCTCTTGAATTAAAGGGGCAACGAACCTTGAATTACACAATTCATCACAGATGGTGGCAGCATGTGTGGGCGCCCCTATGACCCAGTAAAATGGAAAGCCTAGAGGAATTGATCGCTAAGATAAACAGAAACACTACTGCCCAAATTGAGCAAAATAGAAAGTGGAGGCAGAAACTTGGACTGCCAGAGCCGGTGCCAACGGAGCTGGAGCTGCTGCTCCAAAAATGGGAGCAGGCAGGAGAAGCCCCGCTGCCTCCAGCGCCTGACGGAGAAGCCCCGCTGCCGCTCCCAGAGACAAGGGGGAGGGTATGTAAAGTAGCATGGAGAGGGACAGATTCCTCCCTGTCTAAAACAGGTGGAAAAGTATGTTGTTTAAAGTTAGTTCTGTTGATTTGCTAATTAGTAATTGTTTAATTGTTAATTATCCCCTGCACCTGGCTATCATTGTAAATTACAGCCAAGTGCAGGGTATTTAAAGAAAGCAGCCAGTCTGTTCAGGGCTGCTGGTGTGTGAGAAGCCTGGTTGAGGGTGATTTCAACCAAAACAAAAAGGTAGTGTGAAAAAGCCTTTTTTGTGTGTTCTGTTTTGTCTGAGTGTGTTACAGGTAAACAGCTTAGCTGTCCTGTGTTAGTTAGGTTCCTGTGTGTAGTAGTTAGTGCTCAAGAAAGAGCTACGTGTTTATTTCTGTTTATTAAATGTGCGCGTAAGCGCTTGAAAAAGCAATTTCTGTGACCTGGGTCTTGAAATAAAGGGGCAACGAACCTTGAGTTACAGAATTCATCACTCTATCTATCTATTAAAATGAGTGGTTTGCAGAAGTATTCACCCCCTACCAATAATATTTTTTGAATTACAAAAAATAATCTATGCAGTTTTTCAAACGCTTTGAATTTATCCCAAAAAGTTAAATTTTTGTCTCATCTGAACACAAAACCTTTTTCCACATGTCTGCAGTATTTATATGCTTTTTCACAAACTCCATATGTGCTTTAAGATGATGCTTTTTGAGTAATGGCTTCTTTCTTGCCACCAGCTTTGTGTAGGGACCAGCTTATTGTTGTGTGAACACTGACTCCCAACTCAGACACAGAACTTTGCACATCTCGCAAGGCCATTGTTGGCTTCAGACTGACATCCCAATCTTGCTTCCTGCTTGCCTGGATGCTCAGTTTGGGAGGGCGACCTGATCTGGGTAGTTTCTGGGTGGTATGATGCATCTTCCACTTAATGATGGACTTCACTGTGCTGAGAGGGATAATCGGTATCTTTGAAATTCTTGTACCCTTCTCCTGCTCTGTGCCTCTCTACCACTTTTATCCCTGACTTTCAAAAGCTCCTTGGTCTTCATGGTTGCTTTGTTTGATCACTATGTGAGTTGCAGATTGAAGGTCTTTATATACCTGAGGGAAATTATCTACAAGTTAAACCACTTTGAGTAGACACAGGTTGAAACCATTTCACTAATTTTGTGACCTTTTCAAACCAATCATTTGCACCTGAGCTGATTTAAGCTGTAGTAGCAAAGGGGTTGAGTATTTATGCAACTGAGATTAATCTGCGTTTCACTGTAAATCTTATTTATATTCTATATGCATTTTATAACTTTATCAATATGGAGTAGTTTGTGTAGATTCTACATGTAAAGTCTAATTTGAAAGCATCGCGGAGTACGCTCCAGTGCCAACAAAATGTGAAAACTTTGCAGGGGGGTGAATACTTCTGCAAAAACTGTGTGTGTGTGTGTGTGTGTATGTGTGTGTGTGTGTGTATATATATATGTTATATATATATAAATATATTACACATACACACAGATGTCGCTTATTAACAACCTCTCAGTTCCCAGCAGAAAGTTGTCATTAACCGAAAGTTGCCAATAAGTGAAAAGCCCTCGTTTTCACGTATTTATATGGAATGATACACTGTAGTTGTACAAATATGGCACTGATATACATGTGTTTAAATGTTACAGTATTAAATGAACATGAGAGACACAAATACCCATAGAACTGTTTACTTCACATGTGTTTAAACCAAACAAAAAAAAGGGAGTAGGCTTAAATAGTACTACACAGCGATGAACTATAATATGTCCTTACAATGAGTAAAGCAAACATAAAACATATGTGTTGTACTAAATCAATTCTAAAGAACACAATTTCTTTTCTTAAAATGATCCAATTAGCCAAAAATACGCAGTTGCGAAGTCAGTGTGTTATAAAAGCTGCATGAAGTATGTGCACAAATCATGCAAGTGCGCACTGTAGACCTGGCAACTAGTAATAAAGTTGTCAATAAGCAGCGTGCAGCTGCTCATATCAGAATTCCATTCCCATTAAAGTCTATGGGACAGGATTGCTCCATGGGAAAATGCTGTTAATAACCAAAAGTTGTCTTTATTAGGGTTGCTATGATTAAACTGAAAATTGATTTTTCAATTGATTCCATACATAGATATAAATACTGGATAATCAATTCAATAATTACATTTTTGAACGTGCATAGTTAAGTTCATTTTGTCAACAAAACTGCACTGATTGTATTCTTTTTTCATATTTGTCTTTTTATCTTTTTTTTATTTTGCTATCTTCCAGTTCATTTAATTGTTCTTCATTCAAATCGTCATGTCTTCTTACTACTTTTGGATTTTTTTGCAGGTAATTGGTCACTCAGTTTTATAGTTACAGCTGTACTTCTGTAAACAAGATGGCTTCCAGTACTTTAAATTCTGTGTTCTATTTATATATAATGCATCAACCTTCTAAGTAGCTTAAATACCTAGTGGCTGAGATAGGGAAAACCGATTACTGTTATACTGCTCTGTAGCAGGGGGAGATCTGTGCTGACTCTGCTGGCGTGTTCACAGTGCTGCAGGAAGAGGGCGGCAGTCGTCCTGTGAGTCATGGCGGTGACACGGGGAGGTGAGAAAGTGGGTGTGTGGACTTTCCCCCTCTCTGAATGGCTGAGAGGCGAGTCTTGGGAGATTGTTAGCCGTATAAAATAATGCTCTGCTGTTTCCGCAGGTCTGCCCTTTTAAACGCACAGAGAGTGCGGAAGCGCTGGTCCAGGACCGAGAACCAGTTGGGAGAGAACGAAAAGGAGTGTTTCAGAGCGAGACAGTGAGGGCGGGGAACCCTTGGGCAGACCTCGGAATATTGTAGCTGAGCAGGCTAGTTAGCCAGCAGCGTAGGTCGGTGATCCGGGTCGCACGGGCAGCGGCGACCGGGATATCGCTGCAAAGTGCAGCACCTTTTCTTTGTAGTTTTGTTACCGTTTTATTTTCCCTGTTTCTTTGTGCCTTTGATTTTTGCAGTATTGTTTTGAAGCATCTGCGAGTGCGCCTGGACTGTTTACCGTTGTTTGGTATTCCCGTGGTTCTCTTTACCACAGCTGGTAAGCAGACCACGGACCAACAGCGCCCTCTGCGGTCTAAAGAAACCCAAAGCACCTGAAATAAAACTGGGCACCTGTGCTGTGTTGTCAAGTTCACCTGTCTGTCTCCTGAGTCAGTGAATTACCCACCACCCTTTCACATCCTTGTACAAGTACCTCCCCGTTTTCAAACCTGTAACATTTAAGCTGGCTACTTCCAATCTTGTCCATCACCGAAAACTTAAATTTAGTCAATGCTTCTAATGTTCTAATATGACAAATTTTACATTATTAAACCACACAATCAACGGTAGGAATCCCCATGCATACATTGCTTTTTTTTTTTTTTTACTATGGAAACATTATCTTGTTCTGTTAATCGTGACGTGATACAGGAACTGCCTTACAATGCCCTGAAAAACACCAACCCATCATATGCCAGAACCATTTATTCATCACTTCTCTAACAGGAGTCATACTTTGGAAAAACTATGCAGAAACACTTGCTTTGAATGCCAAGCTGTGCAGTATGCTGGTAATAAGTGTTCTTTCCCGCTTATCTCCCAAGATAAATGTGACTGCCTAAGGGTGTCGCTTTAGTATTACTTTATAACCACTTTTATTTTGTGCTTGCTTTTAATATATAATATTTTGGCTTTGTCCTCTAACCGGTTTCTGGGAGACTGACAAATAGCAAATTAACACTTTTTCAGTGTTTAGTTGCCTAGTGCTACTTCTTAAAAGCCATCACTGATGTCTTAACTGGAAAGCATAGTTATCTAGTATGGTTAGAGTCAAGGACTGACAGAGACATGTTTCAGGGTTCCAAAAATAACCTGCTGTATTACTGTAATGAACTCCAGAATAATTCATATTTCAGACCCTGTGGGCCAATTCTGTATTGAGTGGAAAGCTTGTCCTTATTTTGCTAGATTTGGAATGTTAAGGTGGTTTCATTTAATTAAAAACAATGAAGTGCACTCTTTGGTGGTTTGCTGTATAGCAGAGTACAAAATACTGCCATTTTTATACAGCAATCTCTTTTTAATTTTTTTACATTTTAATTAAGATTTGCTCAGTCAAATATCAAACTTGTCACAACAATGAAGGCATAACACATTTGTCTTAGTTTCTTAAAACTTCAGTCAGTACCTCACCTTAGTTTGTACAAAAGCTTCTTATAAAATATTTGTTTAAATTACTCACAGAGAGGGTTAGGATTAGGGTTAGGGTTGGTATGAGGTTGTATCTTGGCACTATAGATCCAGTTTTATAAGCTAGCTGCCCTCCAACTAAACCACCACTGTCTATTTTTGGATCTTCTGCATACTTGAGTGGGATACTCCATCTCCTGGCTATACTCCATCTATGCTTTAATGCTGTTCATAAACACACTCTGCCTAGCTCATATTTACCAACAAGCCGATAAAAGTGAATTACTTTTTCTGTGAGAACTTCTGCTTATGAAAGTTTATTACAACTGCATCCACCTCAAAACCAAGTTATTCAGTTACGGCCAGTAGTTACATGGGATATTTTCACATATATGAGGAAAAGCCAGCAAGCAAAACAGACAAACAATACAGGACAAACAATACCTAACATACAGTAAACAAGTATTTTGATGTGCAAATCTGTGGAAGCTAGTTGGAATTCAACCGAATCAACATTTGGCTCCACTTTGTAGTATCCTAATGGGAGCAATTACGTCATATTTGTAATGTAACCTTTCATTTCTCACTCTCTGTGTACGGTCTGTATTCAATTAACAAAACTTTTCCACAATAATTTTTCTAAATATTGTTCATATTGTAGCACTTACAAGAAATGTCTTAATACAAGATTACTATCAAGGGTTACCCTATTGTTTTAGGTTTCTATTTTTCAGATATAGTTTCTAATGAATTCAGATTGTCCACAATTTTGAATCACATGAGAGCATTGTAAAACTGTAACTGTTAAAGGTTTCCAGCAGGTGGCGACAGACCATAAAATATAAATGGTGGAAGTGCAGCTGCTCTATTCACATTGAAATCAAGTGTCAGCAGGCAAGAATAGGGCAGCATTTGAGAAGATAATACTAATATTTAAATGAGAAATTCCGACAGAAAATGTACTGGAAGTAGGTTAACTACTTAAACAGGTCATGTGTTTACTGCAATTCAATACAATAGTTATAACACCCTTATGAAAAACTATTTCTTAAACACAAATAAATAGGCAACACAACTTTTAAAATGTATATTGAAATTTCACATGAATATCCAAAACAATTGCTTAAATATGTGAGAACATATATGTGGTGGATCCATCTTGTTTACTTTTTCAATGCAGTTTTTTTTTTTTTTTTAATTCCTATACTGTGAACAGAAGTTTGCTGGGGGGAGGGATTGCAGTTCAGAAATTGCACAACATCAGCAAAAGGTATACTGTCAATATACAATTTTCATTATTATTATTATTATTATTATTATTATTATTATTATTATATATTTTTGGTAATACAGTATATATAGCACTACAAGATAATCAACAAAAGGTGTTCAACTTCACGAATTGGGAAGTGCAACTACATTAACGACACAAACGTATAGTTTCTGGTTTTGGTTTTTAATGTTAATGTTATTCTGGTGGTAAATCTTGGCTACGACCGGATGCATTATTTTTATTCATTAATTTACTCTCAATGTCAAATATTTCCACAAAGGAGTATGTGATGGGGGAAAACTTCCCTTACTTCTTCTGGCTTCCCAGACGCGACACGAGAAAATCAATAAAACCTCTGCTTCTCGATAGGGCTCTTCACACCAAGGGCAACAAGAGAAGCGGCAAAAAAAAATTCAAACTGATCTTGTTACCGAGTCTATTTACTAGCAACTTTTATCGCCTGCTGAGACCAAATCCCGTGAGGATTGCCCTGTGTAACAACCCTGTCAAGTATTGTCAGCGTTCTGGCAACTGCCTGGCAACGCGATTGCTTAAGTGGACAGCAATCCTACTACAGGCAACAGGTTCCAGGCAATGTCCAATCAGAGCACTGGTGTGTGTCACGTGATTCTGTCTGCTACAGTGAAAACAATGGTTAAAATGGCCAGGAAAGCCGCAATTACCTGGACTCAGGACAAATAAATACTTCTCATAGAGTTTTATGGAGGTTGGTCAACATATCTTTAATTTGGTAGTACCAATGCTGGAAGAGTTACTTTTAACAAGTTTTTAAAACTTCTTAAAACCTTTGGTCCAACTGTCGTTAACTATAGGGGAACAGAAATATAGCTGCTAAACCGATGTCCATATTCTGTTATTTCATTACCTTTTAAAAACTGTTACTTACTCCGCAACACTGTGATAATATAACTAAGCCAGTGTAACGTCAGAAAATGCATCCCTGTCAGAAAATGCAACCCGGTAGCATTTGCTGCGGGACATACATAGAAATTTACAAATACAAATTGAAATTTCATTTGCATGTCTCGTTCTTCTTTGCTGAAATTGCGCAATATGCTTTTATTAAAGACAGTTGTTTTATATTTAATTTTATCCCCATGACTTTATTCTCACTCTGTCATTTTGTCCGTGTGAACACATTGACCGTGACTGCTCCGTGATTTACGTACAATTTTTTTGTGAAAGTCCTAGCCCTACTTATGGTCATTTTTTTTTGTTTAATGGCTACCATTTCAAAGTGTTTTTTACTGTTAATTCCAGAACCACATGATGTAGTTCTTAAATATGGTTGGATATTGTTTGGATTAAAGGCAATTTGTATCGAATGTGAGCTGCCTGTTCGTTGTATGGTGTAACAGGTCAAATCCACTGTGGTGACGTCATAGGTAATGTTACTACAAGTTATGTTGCCATCGCAATGACTTGTGTAACAAGCAGAGCATGTATGCCGCTGCAGGATCTGCTGAGACGCTCCACAAGAGACACGTTGCCAGGCAACAGATTGACAGGGAGGCTAGACGCAAGACCCGGGCTTCATTACCTTTTGTTTTTAGCTGTGTTTTCTAGTGTTTTTCTTCACTGAATCCTGTGCATTGTTCTACACCATTGTGTGCTACCATTCGCTAGCGCTTACCATTGCTGGTACTTTAGCGGCGGCCACCTGCAACTGCAAGTGAACAAACTTCTTGTGTAAAAATAAATCTGTGCGCCTGTGAGTCATTGTCAACATTAGCCTCTGTGTCCGTCTGCTCTATTAAGTGAATCACTTGCACTCCCTACTATAGTGGGCTATTTCTACTTTCCGACTCCAATAGACCCTGTTGCAACTTTTGTACATCAGATTAAACCAGAGTTAGAAAGTAGCATGGCCACTTGTATACCCATTACTTGTATAATTTAATACAAAGCTGCTTCTGACATGGCTCTTATAAAGAACTTTAAGTATGTGTTGGCAGACTGACCTCAGGGAGTTTCAGGGTGAGTTGCCAGCAAGCAACAACTTGTAAAACATCACAAGGTCAATATTTAGCATACACATCTGAAGTAGGGATGTGGTGACAGCTTTGTGGTCCACATGGCAACCCAGAGTACTCAAACAGCAGGTCGGATTTGATGGATTGAAAGTTGAAACGTTGGTTAATTTTGAAAACTGACCTTACTATTGCTATACATTCTATGTGTAATATAACCTTTAATTTTCCCACTCTCTTGTGTATCTGTATTCAGTTTTATCTGGAGATAAGGCAGCCTCGCATTACTTTAAGTGAGGAAATCAAACCTGGGCACAAGACCTTTGAATTTAAAAAAAAAAAAAACTCCCAGGAGACACTACCACTCAAAAGGTTAGATTCTCAAAGCTAATAACTCCAAATTGTCATTAACACATTTTTTTTTAGCTGAAAGGGGGAAAAAATTGTTACAATTCTAAAACAAAAAAGAAACAATTTAACACTACATACACATTCTTAAATTAAAAGTCTTAGTTGTTTACATCTGGTTTGGTAACTTTATTGGTGTTTCTCCTCTCTGAAAAAGGTGCTAATCACAATTTAAGCATAAGAAAGTTTACAAACTAGAGGAGGCCATTGAGTCAATCTTTTGTGTTTGGTTGTTAGTAGCTTATTGGTTCCAATAAGAGTAAATAGCTTTGAGAATTCAGCCCTAAGTGTCCAAAATGAAAGCATAGTCAAGCTCTCAGCCCTGGGAAGGATTCCACTACCAGCCCAAGCTTGTCCGTCATGACGAGTATACTCTGGAAATGCAAATCAATTTAATTTCCCTCCCTCCAAGAACAAACCACCATGAATAGCATTTAAAAGCCTAACGCTTTTTGTGTAATATGTTGGTACTCTCTTTTAATGTTTCTTATTTAATCTCCCTGTAGCTTGCTTCCAGAAATGACTAATGATTCTAAATATAAGACACAATTTGTTTTAATAGAGGTATTTATCATAATCTTACAGAGATTTTTGTACATAGATGTCAAATGTGTTTGATCATCATTTCAATAATTAGACATTAGGGGGAGGCATGAGCGTTGTTAGATGACCCTATGCATGTTTTCACAAGAACAGCAGAGCAGCTTCTAATGGCTCTATTCGTCTAAGGTCTCTCGCACATGCAATAATGAAATATATCAAACTGTAACTAATTCATTTTCAAATATTTTTCGTTCAGTGCCATTTGATTTCTAAAAGGCAACAACAGCTGGACATAAGTGGGCCATATTCTACTCAGATCTAAATTCTAAAAATTAAAATAGGGCTGTTTGTACCAACTCCACTAGGGGGCAGGTGCTCCACCCTCACAATGCTACCAGTTTATATAGGACAGCTTCCTCTCCTGTATTTGTGATACATGTTGCACAAAGTCTGAAAAAGCACTCCTGAATAGACAGACTCTATTGATCGGTTACTTGACCTTTTGCTTACTTCATCCACCATGGTGCTGTTTCGTGGTTAGGGGAAACAATGTGATGAATTAAAGTGACTGCATGATAAATCAAGTTTAAAAGTCATCTTGGGCTGGCAATGCTATTACAAAGCACATTAGCAGAAATCTATGCAGAAACACATTCACATAAACTGAAATGATCATAAAGGCAATTACCTAATTACTGACTAATTCATGACAACCCTCCTTGCCTATTGGTGGATTGAAAATAATTAAAAACAAAACACAAAATGTTGAACTCACAAGCCTAAACATAAACTGTTCAGATTTACAATTCATCAACAGCAAAATGGGTCATACATATGGAATATACTGAAACACAACTTAAATATAAGGATCATCATCAAAAACATACCTGAGCAAAGTAAACAAAATCATATCTCAATGTCAGAGTGAAGCGTGTTTCTTCGTTAATGAATCGGCTTACATTCCTGGTTGACAACTGTCCTTTGTTGAAGCTAATTAGAACCTTCTGATAACTGATTTTGCAATCAGAGAGTGGCTGTGTCTCAAGCCTGTGACAGCTAAACAGGAGCTCCAAACGTTCAGTGCGGCTTCACAAGTGAAAAGCAACTAAAAAAGCAACTTTATTACAAAAAGAAAATAAAAGATAAAAAAATAACTTCACCGTCTGCTAACAGTTCAGATAGAGAGCTGGATATGGATAATTTATAGCGAAGCGCGAGAACTGCCAGTGACTATCTATACTGCACGGATAGTTTATGTGTTTTCAGGGTATTGGGAAGGGCAAAACTAAATCAGCCAAAACCACCATTTCACTTTTAATGTGTAGTTCCCAATAGGGTTAGCTAAAATGTAAAAAACAAAGTCAATACCTCTCATACAGTAAGAGAAATAGGTCATCAAAGTAAGGTAAAAACTATCTTATTAGAAATGTACTGTTCAGTGCTGATCTGTACATTCTACTTTGCCCCTAGCATTTGAATAATGCTGAGGACACCGAACTTATCCACGTGTTGTAAACAATCCAAGTGAGGGGTTACAGTCACTTGACCCCACCAGGCTACACTGGCAGGATTTGCAAACACAGAGATCATCTTTACCTTCAGTCACAGGAATTAGAAAGATATAATTTATGATATGCCAGATACTGGCACGGGGGGTCTGGGATTGGTGGCTTCCCTGGAACCCTGTGATGCGGCCCAGCCCCTGAAGTGGTCGTCACATTGAGTTGCCCACAAATGTGCCACCAGGACCCGTCTGTTGCTGTCCTCCACCCTGGCAACCACACAGGCTGCCACACCAGGACCAGGTCAGTGCTTCCTGGGCCGAGAAGCGTTTGATTGGGGGGCAGCATAACAGCAATTTGGCACTGCTTGGGAACTATGTATGTGTGAGCCAATAGGGCTCGGGGGGGGGGGGGGGGGGGGTCACCTTTTAGGAGCTGCTTGCGTGCAACTCTGGGTCGTGTTGTGGTTTCTGTGTAACTGTGTGTCCTAGAGCTGTCTAGCTGAGCTAAGCCATTTAATATGACAGCGTCCATTTGCCTGCTGTTCCAACATTTCAATAAAAATAGCAGTTTTCACTGTTTGAAACTACGTCCTGTGCAATCTCAATTTCCTCCCGCTGCTACAATATATAGCAGATTGTTAAGTATATGCAATGTGAATTGAATGCACTGATTGCTAGATTACTACACCCACCCCTCGTTATATCGTTTATCCCGAGTCCCAATCGAGGTACTGTCGGGACGCCTTTGTCTTGGTTTTTACAGTAAACATTGAAAACCCAGGTGTAAAATGTGAATTTTTTATGTTCTTGTTAGGAAATTTCATATATGTGGCTGCAGTACTGTCTGGCAGTGCAACAGCATACTCTACTGGTTTAGAGCATGTGTTTGAGTGAGCTGTTTGCATTGCATCTATGCAGCTGTCCAATCACGTTAACCTGCAGTCATATGATGCGGTATGCCTCATGTGTTTTTCTTGGTGCGTGCACCTATGCGTCCGGTTTTACTGGCGATGTGTCATGATGACTGGTGTTGATGAACCTGTCACTAAAAAGCAAAAAAAGACAGTGTAGGTACCGAACACTGTGGGGGAAAAAAATGGATTGAAATCATATGCCCATGGTCAAATCATCCAATTAGGATTAAGATTATAATTATGATTTCTCGACCATAGCGCTATAAAAGCCTAAAAATAGTAGTAGTTGCTTCCTTACGAAAACAGAGTTGTCATTTGTTAAAATGCAAGCATGCAACATCCCCCAGCAGTTGCTGCCGACGTTCTCTGTCTGGTGTTGTCTTACACATTTCTCACAGCACAAAGTTTGTACTTCCATTTCACATCATTTGCAAGAGGTACAGTAGTAAAGTTACAGTTTTTCTAACAAGTAATTTCTCTGTTTTTGTTTTTGCTTAAGTGCAATGCACAGAGGAAGGCGAAGGAATAAAAAACACCTATCTACAGAAGATGCGTCGCTTACGTTGTGCAGTAGTTCACAAGGTTTCTTTCCTCCCCTCACCATGTGTCCTGATTTTTCACTCTTGCTACCGTATACTGCGGATTCAGATATATCGCGGTCCTGGAGTTGGCTCCCCATTTTTACTGTCTAACTGCGCATGCCTTAACTGCACTATACACAGGCACTTAGAATTACTGCTTGTTTTATTTCGTACTGAACATTACAAAACAACAGTATACAAAACAATCAAAAACAAAGGATTAATATAGTACTGTTACCATATACTCATGCATTGCACAATAACACAAAGCAAATGAAATATCTACTTGCTGAAGCGGTTTTTATTTTAGCCAACAAGGTGTTCACGTGTAGCAATAGTCACAAGGCAGTGATGTCGGCTCCCTAGCAACAAACCTCCTATGTTGGGAATGAATTATTTTAATGCTACGGGTTTGTGCATTTGAGAAAGGAGAGGAAGACTAATTGGAGTCTCAAATTGATTAAAAGCAATTACCCTCCGCTGTATGAATTAAAACAGTGTGCTGCTTTTTATATGAAAAATTAGATAAAGCAGGTTGCGTAGAGGATTTATGCTGTACCCTGACGTCCCTGATAAAACGAGGGAGTGGTTGTACAGTATTTATTTGTTAGCCTATTTCTTTTTCTATGGGTCTCTAGCGAGATCACGGCTCTCGATATGTAGCAGATTTATGTTGGACGCCGATACCCGCAATATGTCGAGTGAGTGGTGTATTTTTAGTAATCGGATAAGGTGTTAAAGGACAGTGAGTACCAGTTGCATTAAATAGATCTAAGGAGTCTTGCTTTCAATACGCTCTGATGAAGACAACACGTTGAAACACGTCAGCGTACCTGTTTTTACCTTGTTTTAATGAATGAAGTATGAGTAATTGAGACACGTCTGTTGTGCAGGAGTTGTCGTCTTTTCTCTTTGGCAGTGGTAACATCTAGAAGGGTTTCGTATTTAACTTTTCCTGGGACGAAGCGCCTCATGTCTGATTAAAAGGACTGAAACATCTCTGTAGTGTCGGCATCTATATTTTATATAATATATACTGATGCACAAAAGAAACGCTACACTCATGTCTAATGGATTTAGGTCCTTGGCGTGCTCTGGCTCCAGGCAGAAAGAGCATCTGCCATGCTTGTCCTCCATAGGCAGACTGGCCTTGCTTGCATATCATACAAGGATAAAACCTGGGGATGATGCAAGAAGCACGCAATGCAGTGTACAGTATCAGTATACTGTTGCTGCCTCAATCTTCGTATAGATATCGACCGAGTGATTCAAGACCTGAGCGGGACCGATTTGGTACTGGACCAGTGACCTGAGCACCGGATGGTAGCACGCCGTGTAGGACCGGGTAGAAATTTGGACAGTACCAGTTCAATGACTTTAGCACTGGGTCAGTATGGAACTTACACCTGTTTGCAGTCACTGCCAGTGGCAAAGTATAGGGATGTCCACCTATACAAGCCACTGGCAAAACCACTCAGTCAGCACCACACATGAGACTGAGGGAAGCCTACTTGTTAGAATGGTACTAACAGCCTTCGCAATGGTGATTCTAAAGCTGTCACCAAAATGGCATCAAGATACTGTGGAAGAGATTGCAACCAACCACAACCAAAGCAAGTATCTTGGTCTTGTGCTGTGCTGCTGAGCCCAGCATCTGCTCTTGCTGCATGGGAGAAAAATCGTTCTCAACAAAACACAGCAATATTAAAATTACATAAATAATATAAAATGTCTCATATTTTAGCTAAAAGCCAAAACAAGGAATAAAATAACTCCAGCCGGAGCTATGCAGCCTGGGGGACAGCACAAAGTCAGCCGGATCACTGGAAAGGATCAACTCAAGCCGCTGGCTTTACGAGTCAAAGGCTCATTGAGCAGATTTGGTATATCAATATCAAGGTTTTGGGTCTTTAGGAGGTAAATACCCATACGATAATGATTACATTTAACATTTGAAAAGGGAACCCAAAACCAAGAAACCATTTTCTCTGTCTTGGCAACTGCACATACTAGTCTGGAGATAAACCATTTAAGAATATTGACCTGAACTTAATCCTCTCTCTGATGCTGTTGACAGGAGTTTGACATCATTATTTTTTTAAGACAATGAGTCAATTAATTATTTCGATTGTAAGGAATACACATTGCAATAATTATATCACATTGCAATAATTAAAATGAGGTATAAATAGGGCAGTTCAATTTCTCAAAAAGAACATTTGTTTTCCTGCAAGGAATTAATTATGAGGCAAAGTGAAGTCATAAGCAATCAAGTAAACTCACTCCAGATTTGTCTTATCAGAGAAAAGCTTAAGAGGCTCCAGCACACAGTATGACACAACAAAGCCTTCAAACACAGATATGCTAAAACAGATTTTCCATAAATGGTGATTGGACCATTATTATTAGTAGCATTATTAATGATATATTGCCAGCTTACAGATTGTAAATTTGAACAAAATTATTTTCTAGTGGTCTCATAAAACTTACCTATTTTGATTTTACTTGTAAAACATAGTACTTGATTTCAATAAAAATAAAAATACTTTTATGGAATGTGGTTCTTCAGGAAAATTGCATCAGTAATGTGTGCCTGCTTAAAACAAAACTGAGGAGTGCCTTATAATGGAGCAGAAAAAAAAAGAAAACACACAAGGATGTGATGAATTCACTGGGAAGACACAAAAAGCTTGCTGCTATTTTACAGTGGGTACTTTTAAACAGTCCGGTGATATCCAGCACAAACACACATTGCAAAAAAAACTGCTGTTTTGTTTTTAATAGATTATTACCCATATCTTGTTATCCATTAGGAGCGTTTTGGCTTGGGGCACTTAACTCTCACTGTAATCAATTGCGTACCAGGAATAATGCGATTATTGCCAAGGTAGCGCTACCCTAGGCTTACAAGTATGTCATCATATTGATTACGTTGTTGTTTTCAGATCTGAAAACCAATCAAGTTTCTTTAAAGTGCCATGGAGAGGAGGGGGAGAAGTTAGACACACCTTAGAGGAATATGGGCTGGATCCCATGGAAATAGTTATTAATGCAGTGCTGATCCCAATAGGAATTGAATTAGCTGGGAAGTACAGATGTTCATCAGTAAAGTATTAAAGCACCAGTTTGAAAAAGCGCATTGTTAGTTTAGGAAAGGCAAGCAGATTTTGTTTTTTTGAGAAATGCCACTCTTGATAGAAGATTACTAAGCAGCCCATTAAATAATCCACTAGCAAGTTTTAATCGATGAGACCCAAGTCATTTATTTAAACTAGGCAAGTTGCTTTCTATTGGCAAGGTGTGTATTGTATCTCCTATAAACAAGTCAATGAGCTGTCTTTGTGGCAGCTCTGTCCTCAGTGGCTGAAAATAAACTTGAATCTTACAGCAACATATAGTATATTATATAATATAGAGATAGATAGAGAGTTAATAGTAACAATTAAAGTATGGCTATACTAATTATGTAAAATATATATGTATATATATATATATATATATATATATATATATATATATATATATATATATATATATTTATTTATTTATTGTTAAGTGTCTTTTTTAGGGCTCCCCATTAATAAAACAAGTGATTTCAATACCAAAATATGTATATAAAAAGTATAACCATGTAAGGTGTAGGCGATGCACCTACTTGACTGTGTTTTACTCACATTTGGTTTCAGTATATGAAGTAATTGGTAGAACAAGACCAAACGTATGTTGCTGACGGATAGAGACAACAGTGCCACTACTGAGGGCTACCACTGGGGGCTTGACTTAAAGTGATATTGTGCACCACAGGATACACCCTCCTTAGTACACTCTCAGTCCTGTGTCTTTGAACACAAACTGGGCAATGGATCCCACAAGATACATTCCATTTAGTATCCATGCAAAATCTCTAGCATCTGCTTCTCAGTTATCTACTCATCAGGCCTGACTGAAAACTGTCATGGTTGCTTCCGGTCCATGTCGGGACAGCAGAATGATAAGCTAAATTTTTTTAACATATTTTTTCACATGATAAAAATGCAATACATTTCAGATTCTATTTTAAGCAATCAGTAGACAGGATCATTTTAAAGCCAATAAAAACGTGCTTATTTATTTTGTTTACATCGAGTTTAATTGTACGTATCTCCAGGGATACACTGCACGTAAAAGAACAGTAGGCCCCAGAACTCTAATAAAAAAATTAAAAAAAAACCTAAGAAAAAAAACATTTTTAACTCTTAAATATAATAAAATGGCTTAACTTGTGTGACTGTAATGGAGAATATGTTGTGTAGGGATTTTCAACAAGGACTTTCTATGGCAGGCCCCATAGTCATGCATCTATTTAGCCAACCGGGTGAAAGGTATCGGATGTTGGTTCATCTAGTGAGGAAGAAGAGGAAGATTGCGATTTAGACCCCTGATTATACACCTGAAGCCAGCTCAAGCAGAAAACCAAGTATCCCTTGAATGTGAGAGTAGTAGTGGTAGGGATTCCAGCAGCAAAGAAGACATCTCATTCACAGAAACAAAGAATGCAGCTAAAGGGCTAGTACCTCCCAAAACTATAGGTGAATAATCCTAATATAATCCATATAGTTATGTATTTGTAAAACTTTTGTAGGAAATGTTAGTATTAAATGTAGAGTAGGCACACCACACAAAAAAGTTTAGAAAGTAATAAAAAGGTACAAACTTTTGTCAAAAATTGTTACTTTGATAGTATATACTGGTATTTTACACTGCGTTCAAATTTATAAAGTAATAATAACAATACAAAGACAATAATAATAATAATAATAAAATAATAAAATAATAATAATAATAATAATAATTCACTTTCACAAAATAAGTTTTCAAGCATGAATCGGCAGCGAAAGAAGTGGAATTTTCAGCACCAGATGAATTATCAACGCCACTAGAATACTTCACCAAGTTTTTTGACAATTAAATTGTTTGAGCTCCTAGCCAATCAAACCAATCTATATTCCTGGCAAATCTTTGGCAGTAGCATAAACACAACTGTTAGATAAATCAAGTCTTTCATTGGTTTGAAGATGATAATGGGTGTTGTCAGCATACCTGTGGTTGATGATTAATGGGCCCAAACCACCAGGTATGTAAGTTGCAGATGCCTTTGAAGCATGTCAAACTCTTGTCATGAATGACACATTTTCAAGTCAACACTGAATCTGAATCTAGCCAAGATTGCTTTGTCAAAATTCACCCAGTTTTAAGCCACATTAGAAGCAAATGCCAGGCAACTGTGAGTGAAAATTAGTTCTCAATTGATGAAATGATGGTTCCATACAAAGGAATTCTACATTTCAGGGTATGTCACAGGTTTGAGGTACTGAAGTGGGTCTTGGACTGGGAGCCAATGCTGTTGTGCATCTTTGCCAAAGCATCAGTGATCCCTATGACTGTGTTGTACAGTACCTCAAACAGCAGTCTGGTATCAGATGTTTGGGAATGATTTACAACAATTGTTTGAGAGGGTGTACTGTGGAGTGTGATAAAGAGTTGCTCAAAAGGTAGCTTTGGTTACAAAGTAGACAATGATGCTGGGCTAGCAGTAGTGAAATGGGCTGACAACAAGACTGTCAAACTAGCAAGTTCTTGTGTATCAATAAACCCTGTATTGGAAGTAAAGCGCTATTCAAGAGAGGCAAAGAGAAAAATTGTGAAGCAATACAAAACACATATGGGGGTGTAGCTTTGGAAGACATGATGGTAGCTCTGTATCGCACACCCCAAAAATCATGCAGGTGTAACTTAGGTTTTTTTTTTTGGCAGTTATTGGACATTGCAGTCAATAACAGCTGGTTGCTTTATCATCAGGATATTGGAGCAATGGGGAGAGGCCGGTTTGACGAACTGAAAGTGTTTCGATTAGATATCGCCCAAGCACTGATTCATTGTCAGAAGCTGAAAAGGGGGTTGGCCGTCCCATAATGAGCAGGTTGAACCACCAGTAAAAACAATCAAAATGCCTGTAGTGCCGAGGCCAATCAGTGACGTATGTTTTAATGGCATTGACCATCTTCCTACAGTCACACAGAAAGGAAGGTGCAGAATGTGTGCTGATGAGCAAACCACAGTCTGGTGTGAAAAATGCCATGTGCGGCTGTGCATTGTAACTGGTACCAAGCCACGTAACTGCTTCAGAAACTTCCACTTACAATAAAACTATAAAATTATATTGATGCATTTTCCATAACAAATTGAAAATGTTGATGATGTAAATAACAAAAACAGATCAATAGCTAAAAAAAAAAAAAAAACTTGTGAAAAAAGCATCATTTTGACTTAGTATGGCTTTTGTTTGTTTCAGAAATGTGTTATTTTGAAGCTAAATAGGTTATGTAGGACGTCTAAAACCAAAAGAAAGTGTAGTGTTTATTTTAGATTTCTTAGTTAAAGATCATTTTTTTATATAATGTACAGAATTTGAGCTGCGTTTTTAGGGCAATGTGCACTGGAGGATACAATTAATAACTTTGTAAAAATTGACATATATTAAAAAAAGTGAAATATGTTCATTTGTGATCTGTAAGTACAAAAATACAATTAAAACATTTTTCCTTATGCATAATGGCTATGTGACTTTTTAATGGTTAACTCCAAGGAGCCCCAGCTCAATGGAGGAAGCTGGTAGTCAAGGAGGTGCAAAAGCAGGAGGAAAGGATGAAGTGTGTAAAGGCAGTTTCCCAGGCCAAGCAGGGAGAATGGACACGATGAAAGAGTGTAGAATAATGCAAGGTACCTCAAGCACAGTAGAAATAAAAAAACATTGATGTAATTGAAGGTAAGTAAGCTGGGCAGTTGAGTGGGAAGGTGATGCTGGGACTCCAGAATCACTGTCGAACCCTCTTAAGGTGTCGTGGGCTAGTCAATGAAACACCGAGGATGGAAGGTGCCCACTTGAAGACCCCAGAGAAATAACCTACTCAGCTCAGTCCAGATGGTTGTCACGCTGATACCCTAGGGAGGACGTACTGTGGTTGATCCCTGGAGCCAGCATTGCAGCCATTGTGTGTGCTGATGCACTGGGGAGGCAAAACAGGCTGGTCCCTGGAGCCAGCAATACACTTCAGCCATCAAAACCAGGCAGAAGGCCATCTACATCATCAGATGGAAGGAAATGCAGATGGATCACATTAGTTTACAGTAAAAGAACCTATGTCTTGGTTTGTGTGTGTCTTGGCAGGAGCTGAGTCCAATATCAACATGAAGTTTTATCACCTACTATCATGTAATGGAAATCAAATAAAACTTTACATTATAGATTGCTATGTTCAAAATTGAAGGTAATTTAGGAAGTAATCAAATATTTAATAATTGCTGAATATTAACATTTTTCTTTATTATAGTCATTTGTAGAAGGAGTGTTTCAATGGGTGTAAACTCTGAAGTGTAAGCACCTGAGATTATTGTATGAATATTAGAGAGGTGGTGGTGGCAGAATTGCACATTCTTCCAATGCTTAATTAATGAATATAGTGTCCGAATGTGTAACAAAAAACTATTAGTGCTGTGGTTCCTTTTTGTAGGAAATAGATTAAAAGGGGGCATTTATAGTG
Organism: Polyodon spathula; assembly: GCF_017654505.1. Classification (NCBI taxonomy): domain Eukaryota; kingdom Metazoa; phylum Chordata; class Actinopteri; order Acipenseriformes; family Polyodontidae; genus Polyodon; species Polyodon spathula. Next base: position 49,415,697 of record NC_054535.1, on the reverse strand, counting down.
ATAAACCATAACAATTGTACAGTTAATTTCTATCATCTCTGTGGAAAAGTCAAGCAGAATGTGCTGGTATATGGCCCTTTAATATGTGCCTGGATCATAGACTGCTGCTGAAGGAACAATATGGCAATCTCAAACACCACAAAGGCTGTAAATACAGAGTTACAGCTATCAGTATCGTGCAGAAATAGACTGAAGTACGGAATGTACATGTCCAATTCAAGTGTGACCGATGGACAGCTCCCAACTCTCTACCTATATCTCTAGACTTAACATCTTGCAGGGAAAGAATATGGTACCTACATTTTATCTCATTTGGGTACGTGGTTCTCTAACTCACCTGAACTAACTGCATATAAAAACAGACATACAGGCATCTCCTTAACTCCCGCATACTGATCTCAATATCTTCAGCTGAAGGATGTCCTAACCAAGTTTCGTTTTGCCTTTCTTTAGCTATGTAAGAGTGACAAACATACAAACTAAAAGTATGGTTTATTACAACCAAATTGCTAGATCCTTTTCTACAAACATAGCTCTGTCCCTCGTCAGTTGAAAGGCAGAAGAGTGTCCCTGGTCACCAGTCCCAATAAATAGCACACAGCATGGCAAAAGTGTGCCAAAAGGTTAATTGCAAAAACAACAATCCTCTTAAATATCACAGATGCTTTCTAATAGGATTTTATAAAGAAAAAAAAAACACCTATTCTACAGAACAGTACTATAGCTTTTAACTGGATTGTCTCTGACCTGAAAGCTGATAGGTATGACTTTGTTACCTTACACCGCATTTGTACAAACCATACCTGCTGCACAACACCTGCTCCCTTCGGCGACCTTGGATGTCAAACCAAAGATATGTATTGTTGAGAACACAAAAGTAACACGAACAGTATTAATTCAAAATCCTAAATAAACCATAACATATTCTTCTGGTTTATGTATAAAGTGTACAAACATCCCTATCCTGGGGGCAGAAGATTTTTACTGCTGTATCAGTATTGTTCTTCCTCAGGTTTCTCCATTTATAAGATACTGTCACATGTACTGCTTGTATTACTGATGCATTTTTATTAGTTTTGCACAGACTTTTGCTACTCAGATGTTCATTTAGAGGCTTTACAATATCAAACTGAAAAAAAAAAAAAAACTTTCTAAATAACTCATGCTCAAATAGAATCATGTTTAGGCTAGGAGGGGTTCTAATACCTGTACCGCAGTGTGACGTGGGAGACCTGTCACTGACTTCAGAGAGCGTGCATACCACTGCAGGATTGACTCAGACACGCCACAGGAGGCATGTTGCCAGGGAAGCTCAGAATGATTCAGGAGTCCCTGGTTGGCTGGGAGAGTCATGTCAAGAAACTAAAAGTAAGCCTTGATTTTTACCCTGTGGGTTAGTTTGGGATCACTGCAGTAGTGTGGGTACGTTCCAGGAGTGCAGGACCCTCAGAGGTAGCGCAAGACCCGTGCTTGGTCACCTTTTGTTTTTAGTTGTGTTTTGTAATATTTTTCTTTTGGGCACTTGTGTCTCTGTTTTGCGGGGAAACCCTGTGCCTTAATTTACACCTGTGTGTATTATCGTGCTACAACAACACCAACTGCAATAACTGTTTTGAAATAAATATGTGCGCCTGTGAGACCTTGACAACATAAACCTCTGCATCTGTCTGCTCACTACCGAGTGTTCATTCACGCCCCTTCCACACGCAGAAACAAAGCTTCAGTGGTTTTAATTCTCTCTAAAGTGTGGACAATGTGCTCGTTAACACCTTGGCCTCTAACTGTTTTCAACAAACCATTAATATAACAAGCAAAACAACATAGCTGAAATGCTTTCCCATGTATGACCATCTCAAATTCTGCAGCCATCATCAATGTTTGCTAAAATAAAAAGTGAACTTTTTTACATGGTGTCCACTCACTGCACAATTAAATGTTAATTTTGTGCACATGTTTGGAGACAAACAAGGGGGATGAAAGTAAATACTGCTGGACAGTGTTAGAAAACAATGATAACAAGTAAAATACATACCCAGCTTGGCTGTAAATACAAAATTAGAGCCACCAGTACCATGAAAAAGTAAAATCACCCTGACCTACATCTACTGCATGCGCATGTAAAGAAACATATGGGCAAATCATTCAGATACGAGCACTCAGTAGAGTTGTGTTAAATTAAAAACATACACACCCAAGGGATTTTAACGGCAAAATTAAAATAAGACATCACTATCTAAAAGTACACTGAAAAATATTAATTGTAACTTGGAGCATGTAATGGACTGAGAAAAAAACAGCAGCCATTCTAAAAATCACCCACCTATGCAAATGTGATTTTAATCTCAATAGGACATCCTGGTCAAATAAAGGTAAATACAGAAACATCGTAGAAGGCAAAAAGGCTGTGGATGAAAAATTACTTAAGCAGTATCGTTATTAAGAAACTAAACACCTATCTAGGAATGTCTTGCCCAAACATTAGGCCTACATACAGGTATCTCTTTGATTCCCTAATGAAAAAGCTAAATTGATGGTATTTTTGTCATGAGAACAATAAAGCTTAGGCCTATACTTTGATTTAAAAAAAATGCTTTAAGCCATTAAAATAAAAAAAAAAAAACTATTTACTTTAAACTATAATATGTATTTACCCTTTATTGACATTCAACTTTCAGCTTTCTTATCAGAAATCCACAGGATATAAAATATAATATTTTGCAAAGTCATCAAAACTGGTTGTGGGCGTTTCCACCTGCAAGATCCTTTATAGACCTGTCAGACCTAAAATGTATCAATAGCATCGCTCATAATGTGAGTATAATACTTGGCTCTGACAGCAGAAAATATATGATCTCGCCAGCCTTCTTAAAATAAAGAGGACAGCAAATATCTTCAGAGTGTGTTGAGCCTCACTACTGTATGTATTAGACTGGAGTTATATACCCTCATGAGAATGGATACACTCCTGCAGCTTGCAGATGCATAGCCATGGAATCGGAGAAACATGCAGTGAATTTGAAAATTCATAGATCTGTATTGTTGACAGAACCCAAGCACGCCTGGCTGGGTTGATAATAACCCCTCAGGTGATGAAGGCATGTACAGCAATTGTTAAAACGGTGCTCTACTATTGAGAGGCTTGTTTTTGCTGCCCATGGGAAGTTCTAGATAGACAGCTCTGGGGAATAAAGTCCTCTCTGTTTACACCGAGCAGGGATAGCACAAGAAGAGGACACGTGAACGTCCCAAATGTCTCAAGTCAGTCCAAGAGAAGCCTCCCTTTTAGTGGGAGAACTGCAATCATTAAGAAATAAACAAGTTTTGCATTGATTTACTTTAAAGGTACAAGCGTCTAAGCAAAGTTTAATATAATTCTGCTTCCCCATTATGACGTTTTAGAAAAAACATCTGCTTTACAGTGCCCATTGTGCCAAAAACAGACCTCAAATTTTTACTGGGGGCATATTACACAGACAGCAAAAATGTTAATTTCTTACTCTTCTAGCACTTAGATGTCTCTGAGCACTGTTACCTTGGAGTTACTGCATTCTTTAGTAATTGCAACTCACATGTTACAACATCTAAACAAATCAAATCATACCAAAACAGTATCTCAGACAATTGTGTTTTAGAGAGTAAAAGCGCTTTTCAAACTGATTTCATAGGGGGTTGGAATGCACTATTCCCACCACCTGCTATATGGTATAGGCACAGTGGGTTATAAATCTGAGGGCTGGAGCTTTCACTGGAGGCTTTATCACTGCCCCTCGCTTTCTCTTCCCCCATCTAATACTCATCATTGAGAGCTGCAACAGCAATGCTATAAAAAGCCTGCTGACCAAGTTCAAAGGCCCATTTGTTTTCACTAAAGAAACTCTAGGAGGTGCGACATTAATAAGAGCATATTCAATTTCCCTCAGTTATCTGCAGATCTCACACCCTTTCCTCACAGATTTCAAAAAAACAAAAAAACTCATGGCTGGATTTTCCTTGACAAAACCTTTCTAAAACTGATGGCCTGTTTCCTTCCCGATGGAAACTTTCCAGCACAACACATTTCCATAGGGAAGCCACAGAGCTTGAACGGAAACATCAACATCTCACTGTGTAGTGATCCCCTAGAATTATAAGATACAAACACTGTAAACCCTGCTTTGAAAAGCAAAAGTTTCAATAATTTGTTAGCATTTTTTTTTTTTAATGCATACAAAAAATAGTTAGCATTACTGCCAGGCATTATTTTGTGTGTGTTCTTATAGCGCAGTTATGCCATTTACAAAGGAAGTTTTTTAAGGAATGTGTGCCAAATTCTTGTGCAACAGAGCATAGCCAGGGACCAGGGAAGAGGGAGTGGCATTAGTTAGTTATCAGCGTTTTCAAAGATAACGCAGATAAGTAAGTAAATTGTGTACCAACATGTGATCTCTGCAGGATTGTGCTCTTTATGCATTCAGCTTCAGCAGACATGTGAATAAAAGGCTATATGATTGACCGGTTATCTTGAAATGTACAGGCCTCTGCAAAGGCTAGTTATGCGTTCATTGGAGTCTTTCTTAAAGGTGGATTTGTAGTACCGCATTACATTGAAATAACGCCGCCCTCGAATTAGCGCCATCCTCGAATTAGCGCCTCACTCAAATATCAGCTTTTTAATAGACGCTGCCCTCGAATAAACGCCGCTCTCAATAAAGAAATGTAAAGGTATTTTTTTCTACCTCTGCTCAAAAAATAAATAAATAAACACGCAACTCTGGCTAGTATGTACATGTGAAGCCCCCGAAGAGACTCAATCCAGCATGTAATACAAACTAATGTACACACACCTCCATGTCTCTCTCTCCCCCCCCCCCCCCCCCCCCCCCATCAGAGTTCAGTGCCAAAACACCCACAGAAGAAGGATGGTTGTTCTTCAAAAATGTAGTACTAGAGGCGTAAAACAATTATATCCCTAAAGTAGACAAATCTAAATGTAAAACTAAATTGCCAAAATGGTTTAATAGATCAATTAAAAAAAATATTCAGCGAAAAAAGGCACTTTACAGAGCATTAAAAAAGGACCAAAAAGAAAGTACACAGAAAGAGTACACAGAACTGCAAACGCAAGTCAAAAAGGAAGTTAGAAAGGCCAAGAGAGAAATAGAAATGAACATTGCTAAGGGAGCTAAAACCAATTCCAAAATGTTTTTCCAATATTACAACAGCAAGCGAACATTCAAAGAGGAGATTAAATGTTTAAGAGATACAAATGGCAAAATCGTAGATGAAGAAAAAAAAATAGCAAATATATTAAATGATTACTTTTCACAAGTTTTTACAAAGGAAGATAATGACAACATGCCCCACATGTCATCCAGTTCCTATCCAGTTTTAAATAACTTTAGCATAACTGAGGCAGAAGTGTTAAAGGGACTAGGAGCTCTTAAAATAAACAAATCCCCTGGGCCGGATGAGATCCTCCCAGTAGTACTCAAAGAAATGAAAGAAGTAATTTACAAACCACTAACCAAGATCATGCAGCAGTCTCTTGACACAGGGGTGGTACCGACAGACTGGAAAATTGCAAACGTAATACCGATCCACAAAAAGGGAAACAAAACTGAACCAGGTAACTACAGACCAGTAAGCCTGACTTCTATTATATGCAAACTTATGGAAACTATAATAAGATCCAAAATGGAAAATTACCTATATGGTAACAGGGTCCTGGGAGACAGTCAACATGGTTTTAGGAAAGGGAGATCATGTCTAACTAACTTGCTTGATTTTTTTGAGGATGCAACATCGATAATGGATAATTGCAAAGCATATGACATGGTTTATTTAGATTTCCAGAAAGCTTTTGACAAAGTCCCGCATAAAAGATTAATTCTCAAACTGAACGCAGTAGGGATTCAAGGAAACACATGTACATGGATTAGGGAGTGGTTAACATGTAGAAAACAGAAAGTACTGATTAGAGGAAAAACCTCAGAATGGAGTGTGGTAACCAGCGGTGTACCACAGGGATCAGTATTAGGTCCTCTGCTATTCCTAATCTACATTAATGATTTAGATTCTGGTATAGTAAGCAAACTTGTTAAATTTGCAGACGACACAAAAGTAGGAGGAGTGGCAAACACTGTTGCGGCAGCAAAGGTCATTCAAAATGATCTAGACAAGATTCAGAACTGGGCAGACACATGGCAAATGACATTTAATAGAGAAAAGTGTAAGGTACTGCACGCAGGAAATAAAAATGTACATTATAAATATCATATGGGAGATACTGAAATTGGAGAAGGAATCTATGAAAAAGACCTAGGAGTTTTTGTTGACTCAGAAATGTCTTCATCTAGACAATGTGGGGAAGCTATAAAAAAGGCTAACAAGATGCTCGGATACACTGTGAAAAGTGTTGAATTTAAATCAAGGGAAGTAATGTTAAAAATGTACAATGCACTAGTAAGACCTCATCTTGAATATTGTGTGCAGTTCTGTCACCTCGCTATAAAAAAGATATTGCTGCTCTAGAAAGAGTGCAAAGAAGAGCGGCCAGAATTATTCCGGGCTTAAAAGGCATGTCATATGCAGACAGGCTAAAAGAATTGAATCTGTTCAGTCTTGAACAAAGAAGACTACGTGGCGACCTAATTCAAGCATTCAAAATTCTAAAAAGTATTGACAGTGTCGACCCAAGGGACTTTTTCAGCCTGAAAAAAGAAACAAGGACCAGGGGTCACAAATGGAGTTTAGACAAAGGGGCATTCAGAACAGAAAATAGGAGGCATTTTTTTACACAGAGAATTGTGAGGGTCTGGAATCAACTCCCCAGTAATGTTGTTAAAGCTGACACCCTGGGATCCTTCAAGAAGCTGCTTGATGAGATTTTGGGATCAATAAGCTACTAACAACCAAACGAGCAAGATGGGCCGAATGGCCTCCTCTCGTTTGTAAACTTTCTTATGTTCTTATGTTCTAACACAGGCACAGGATAAAACAAGGGCTGTATGTTTACCTCTTCCACAGCTTGGCTAGTGAAAACTTAACTCAGAGGAACTTACAGCTTTGCTGGTCACTCTAATGCTGGGCTTACACTGCAAGATTTTTGCTGATCGCCGACGAGCTGAGGAGTCGGTGACTAAATTCTTAAAATCAGGGACAAAATGAGGTTGTCGCGGACAAAATGATCGATAAGTGTGAGAGGGTCTACGATGCCCCGTTAATGGCTTCTCCGATCTCCCGACGCTCTTACGATGTCCCGACAAATTTCTAACATGTCAGAAAACTTTAGTCCCCGACAAAACAATTTGTGAAGTGTATGAGGGGCTACGGCCGATTTCTTAACGAATGTTGCCAGCAGCCAATAGGACAAGCTAGCAACAACATCGACAAAGAGAAAGGTTGTGCCCGTCTTTGACATAAGTGACACTTCCTATCATGATCGCTCATTGGAGGAACAAAGATGAAGTGAAATTGCTTTGGAACTTCAGGTACCTGGCAAGTAAATAATTGTTATAACTTGTTAACGCTAAAGCAGATACTGTGTGTGGTAGTGTGTGCTCTCCCGGCAATCAATTTCTACCGTCACTCGTATTCGATATCCCTTTCAAACCCCTATTGTATGCTTGTATTGCTAATTTATTCAAAATACGAAGGGTGCGCGTCTGTGTGTGTGAGAAATAGAGAGAATGTAGATTACGTTGTTGCATATTTAAACCTATAACAAACTTGTAGTAGCCTACTATTAAAGTTGTATTCTAGTCTGTTCAAAAGGCGCAACACTCGCTCGTAGTACAAAATATTTATTAGTTTAAAAGTCTTCAAATTATTCATCAGAATTTGGTATTCTGATGAAGATCGCTTGACCGGCAATCTCCCACGCCAATCTTTTAATCTAATAAATATTTTGTACTACGAGCGAGTGTTGCGCTTTTTAAACAGATGAGATTTTATTATTTTGAATGCATCTCGACTCGAGTTGGTTCAGAACACAGACGTCAAGGAAATATTGATATTGCTATAATGTTAAACTGTTATAAATGTTTTTTTTATCGCAATATTGAACATTTGTGCAGTCTATGGCCCAGAAATATAAGTATTCATGTTGGAATTTGCAGAGTACGAAATTAGCAATATCCATGGTCCTATTATACACACATAGTACTTACATATTCAAAATGCATGACTGTACGTTGTCTACAATTCTGCAATGAAAATAGGCGCAGTCCGCGACAAGATATCTCGTGTAGTGTGTGTTTCTTGAAATCCCCGATCTACAGTGAGAAATTGTAGTTCAATCAGTAAGTGTGGGTTGCGCTGCATCTCCAGATTGCAAAAATCATGCAGTGTAAGCCCAGCTTAAGTGCTATATGAAAGCTGGTTGAAGATATCTTCTTGTTGGGGGTTTAGTACTTTTGTTTTTTATTCAATTAGGATTTTACTCAGTCCTGTGTACATATATATATATATATATATATATATATATATATATATATATATATATATATATATATATATATATAATTAAAAAAACATGCTTACTATCTATGAGAAGTTTCTTTTACAGAGAAATTACAAACAAGCAAGTAAATTAAAGTGAGAAAAAAAAAGAATAACCGAGTAGTATATAGTTTAGCTAACAGAAATCAAAACGAAATTCAGAGGTAATATTTTTCGTTAAGAAAAACAACTGCATCACACTCAACTACCATTCACTCTCCTCTTCTTGTCCCGCCCCATAGCAACCAATACACACTCCTGATTCGCTGGTACAGTACTCCCCTGACTTCCCAACTCCCACCTATAGGCTCTCGTTAACGGTCAGTAAATGTACTGTATTCAACCCCCAAATACACATTGCTGCAAATCAGAGGCTCTCATGGTGCCGCTTCTAAAATGCCTTAAATCATGTAATAAAATACTGCACCGTTCAAAAACCATAGTATTTCTGATGAACGCCGCCCTCGAATAAATGCTGCCCTCAATTAAGTGCCGCAGCCGTTTTTAAGAATTTAAAATAAATGCTGCGGCGCTAATTCAAAGTAATACTGTATCTTGATATCCAATTATATATTGGGACAGATAATAAATGCAGACCACCTGTTTTTTTTTTCTGTCTTTAATCCCTGTTGGAGGGTGTGGGTGATTCACTGAAAACATGGGAGTCAGAACGTGTCTTTGAAACGCAGTGCAGGCACAAAGGATTTATTCAACCCCGGTGGGTTGGCACCAGGGATATACTCAGGGTTACCAGCCATGGTATCACCCTGAGATCTTTATATACAGTGACGTACTGAAATAATAGTCCATAATCAAAAAGAGAAATAAAAAGGCGCAAGATCGAATGACGCTCTATAATACCCTCAGTACACTTTAACAGGGTTGCCCATCTTCCCCCAAAACTAAATGTATAACGTCCCAGAGACTGTATTTATCCAGTATGGGTAAGCAGAATCACAAGCAAGTGGCTGTCTTCTTCAGCCGTACTTGCCTGCCCTCTTCCTCACTGCCGCTTGCTACCATATCACAAAACCGGCCACCTTGTCCTGTACTTGCTCCTGACACTGTCGTTCTTTATTTACTCTAGCTCTCAGAGTAGAGCCCCTGCTGTGTTGTATCCTGGAAAGGCAAGACAGAAGGAATAAAAGAACATTTTTATCGATCGACCGTCCCCCCCAAGACCCGCCTCCCGACGCGACAGACTCTCTCTGTCATAGCCATGATTGGCAGGCAGGTCCTATAGAGCTTCCGACCGAAACCGAATTTGTAATGCTGAATGGTGATCTGGATTGTCTGATTATGCATTTTCAGAAGCACTAATATTGGTTTGTAAGAGATTTTAGGTGTTAGAGACTCAATATAAGCTGTCGTTAACAAGGTTTAAAAAACAACTGAAAATATTGGTTGTCTCTTGGCATTGAAATATTGGTTTATGTTTTGAAAAATAAAATCTCATGAATGGAATGCCAAATCGCTTTAATTTCTAAGAGTTTGTCACATGATTTCTGCAGAGATGTAGTTGGCAATACTGTTGAGGTGAGAGAACTGGAACCAAGTTTGAATCAGGTCAGAATGTTATTCATTTCATTGGCAGCCCAAGGCACTCACAAGATCCAGAAACACTAGGGTATTGTTATAATTACAATTTTTAAAGAACAATTTAATCTGTACCAACAGTATGTGTTGGTAAAACAAAATGGGCTTAACGCTGCATGTGGCACATCTGGGTTTATGACAAAATAGCGATGCTTCAGTTAGAAGTGTTTTTTATACAGCATTTCTTTTCTTTAGCTATATTAAAGTGTCAGGTTTAGTACTGGTTTCAGACACAGACTGTTCTCAAAGTTTAAGCAGCAGTAATGCATTTATTTTGAATTAAATTAGTAAATCAATCCATATCTACATAGCTGCACTCATACACAACAGCTGTTTTGTAGCATTGAAGCAAAGAACATGTAATTATTTAAAGATTGTGCTGTTAATTACAAGCTAGCAACCATTGGAAAGGCTGTATTTATTTTGTACTTTGTATGTTTGCCAGCCTTTAAAAATATTTTGATTCAACCCAAGTTAGTGGGTTTTTTTTTGGTTGTTTTCTTTTTGCTGAATATATTTGTTTGACACCCAAGCAATCATTTAAGAAGCTAAAGATGATAAAGTATATTAGGTAAGACTACTACCTGAATGATTTACTGAGATAGAAATTGCATTTAAAAAGTTATAGGCTAAAAATACAAATAATTACACTGAGAAAAGCTCAAATCTGAAGTTATTGGTAGTAATGTGTTAGATAATAAGTTAAATCAACAAAAGAAACCTCAAGTTGAATGTCAAAGCCTGTGACTTTTAGGGTTTCACTAAAGCTCAGATGTGACTAATGTAATTAGGCTCAGTTGTAAATCCTGGAAACCTGGAAGTGGGGGGGGTCACTCAATCTCATATTAAGTTTTTTGGCTTAAAGATGCAAATCTTTAGGCATGTCAGTAGGCAATAAATTGAATGTATTAACCAAGAACAACTCAACTGAGATCCAAAATCAGATGTTCATTTCAATGGCTTATGAAAAGTTCATTTTGTTTAGTTCCTAAATTCAACCTCTTGCTATCAGACATCCCAAGGGTTTGCTGACTCCACTCAACAATATAAAACAGAAATACCCTTTAAGCTTGTCCCATCATGATATCCTTTATTGCATTATATCCTTTCACCTTAAAGGCATTATCCTGCACCCCCCACGCCCAAAATTATTGTTGAGTCATACCGACAACATAAGATAACAGACTAAGCTTCATTAGCATGATTCGCACGGGACTAAAAACCAGATGTCCTCAAAGTTGGTCAAAAGCTGAGGACGTCTAGAAACCTCCCAGACGTGGATTAGTTTTCATCAAGGAAGGTCGGTAAATTCAAAATGTAATGCGATGTTGTGGCCAGAGAATGCGCTTCTGTGCATGATTTGGAAACAATGAACCGGGTTTAATTAACTAATTTTGTTGTACAATAGTGGGACCACAGTAAGGACGTATATGTAAAAAGTCAGATGAATGAATCCTGTTTTAAATGTCATTATACACAGCTGTAACAATTACTATATTCACACAATTATTGTGTTGATATTTTACTTTTATTAGGGAGCTCCACTAAATCCCTTTTTTAGAAATATACAGGGTATTCGTGCTGTATACACTTACATTAGTGTTGGGTCATTTTACACCGTAGCATAGTAGTGTCCATTTGCTCAAACAATATAAAAAAATTGAAATGTAGAAAACTGAAGTTACAATGCAAACTAAATGTGCAGTACTTGTTAGTTTGAAGGTTCGCTTTTTTCAAGACCGGAAAAGCGAGTCAGATCAGCTTCGGATTGCTGTTCAAGCCAGCCTGAATCTCTCTGAAAGCACTCCATAGCTTGACTATGGGAATCGACTGGTTTAACAAAGTATCCCAATTTCAACTACTGTTTCTATTATTAAACAGAAGCAAAAAGCTACTGCTACTGTATTGTTTTTGGAAGATGTAACTGAAAATTCATTAGGTTAGCATGCTCTGATCTTTGCTAACCGAAAGAGACGAGTGTTGTGATGATTAACTGTTCAAAAAGGTTCACACAGACACTTAACACTAGAAGGTCATGCTCGATTTGTTCAGTTCTCCTGGATTATTTTTCTTAAATTCCTGAACAATTAGTGAAAGAAGATGACCATTAAAAGGGATTCTCTAAGCTCTTAAACACATTTGTCATCAATACTCTGGGGTACAGTGTCATGTGTCACATAATGCCAAACAGCCATTTTGATCTTTTAATTGGACAGTCACAATGTTTAGTAACTTCCACCTCTTATATAACCTTCAGAACTGGAAGCCCCAGTAAAGAACTGTCACCTTTCTAGACAGACTGTTTTGCTAGTACAACAACCCCTATATAGACACCTTAGTCAGTGAATACATCCTCAATAACCTTTTGTATCTCTCCATATTACACGATAATATATTTTTGTGCTCGACAAACAAACGACAACATAATATCTTTCCAAGCTTTTATCTCCATAATCCACCAATGTTTTCAATGTTTGGTCCTCATATTTTAACCTTGGCATGTTTTAAGTATATATCAAATCAAATTTTATTTATAAAACCCTTTCATGACAAGCCACCCCTAGGCGCTTTTAGCAAGAAAAAATACATTCTGAAGTATACATTTAGTACAATAAAAACAATACAAAAAATAAAAACAGCAAGAAAAAACAATATTTTAAAATTAAAGCAAATAAAAGCAACAGATGAAGAACTCAAACCAAATAAATATGAATAAAACTATATAAAAAGGAAATATTATAAAACATATAAAAGCCCTATTATAAAAGTATGTTTTTAATTTATTTTAAAAAATTGCCAATGTAGATGTGTCTCTCACTGTGCATGGTAGAGCATTCCAGAATTCAGGTGCCCTATGACTGATATGAATAGTAAGCTAATACTAAAAGGTACCCAATTACAGCTTCTACCCCCTGTGCCTTGATAACTGGCCAGATACATTGCAACTTTAAATTAAATGCAGATTGTAAAGCTCCTAATATACTGCAACCACAGCTGTTTCGATTTGAAGCGCAAAAAGCATAAAAAATAATAGTTTATTGTGCATGGGTGAGAATGAATCTGTGCTGTAAATCTACTTCCCGATCTGGAAGGGCGCTGAGTAAGGTTTGTGATACACCTTCACTGGGATGGGCCATCTCGCTGGTAGGACGCAACCGGAAGTTGGCCAAGTTGGTGAAAGGGCATAGAAAGGTAAACAAGCGTACTGTGATTCTGATCATGGGGAGGTATTTGGCAGTACAAAGGGGACACAGCTACGTGAGTACGGGCCTTTACACGGGATACAGTAATACGACGGTGCACTGTTTTTGTTTTGCCGGCTAGTAGCAGAGCTGCTACATAAAATAACTTTCCCCTGCTCAACATTGACCGATCAGAAAGTAGCATTCCTAACTCTCCCATTGGTTAAAGTTTGTTCTGTTTTTTGTTCTCTGAAAATGGATCTGACAAACATGGTATTTCATGCATTGCTTTGCAGCCATTCTTGGAGCCATTAGAAAATGGATACCTTTGCTTTTTCGTGATTTGTATGCCGCACTAGTTTTTGTTGTTAATCAATACAAACATTTTCCTCATTATTCCATGAGTAATGCGGTTTGCTGAGAATTCCGTCTGAAGTCTGGAAGCCTTCACCAAGGCTTCATTATCCCAGCGGTGACGCTTTGTGGGTATTTCCAATTGCAAAATATTTTTTAAAAAGCTTTGGAGCGGTTCAATTCAGGTACCTCATTCAGAAAAGCGAACATGGTTTGTGAACTGTTTGTAAAACATTTAAAGAATAAAAGTACAGCTAATTTTTTTCTTTAGTTACATTGCAGAGAATGGGCAATAATAATTATAGAAATACCCTTTCTCAGAGTACTGAAGCAGTTTTTGATTTATCTCTCTTGGCTGTTCATGAGATTGCCTCTTCACTGTTACGCACAGCATCCTACAGACAATGGGAGACTCTATAGAAACACAGCCTTACGAAAAAAGGAATTTACTGGTAACAAATGCTACTTCATCTCTTTAGAGAGTGCACTGGCATGCAAGAGTATCTAAAGCCTGAAGCGGGGCACAGAGGTAAGAGGACACTGTCTGTTTCAAATATATACTACTACAGTGAGAAAGTTTGTGAACCCCAATTATGGAAATTCCATAGTTTTACCATGATAGCCATCTTGATTCAAAACTTTTCTTAAATGTCAAATAGGGTTTGTATTAACCAGTTCCATGTCTTTTGAAACAAAATAATGTATGAATTAGACAAACAATGAGTAATTAAGATTCAGTGTATGTGAAAAAGTAAGTGAACCCCTGGTTTTATCAGCTCAATTAAGGGGATAATTAAAATAAGGTGTTAAAATAAGGGGATAATTAAAATAAGGTGTTTAGATCTTCAAGGGTGAGTTTGGGAGGCCCACCCTATATAGAGATGAAAAACTTTTTTTAGTTTGGTCTTCACCATACAGGTGTGTGGAAACACGTCATGCCACGATCAAAAGAAATCTCGGAGGACCTCAGAAAAACTGTTATTGATGCTCATTAGTCTAAAAAGGGGTACAAAACCATTTCCGAGCATTTGGGGCTCCACCAATCCACTGTCAGACAGATCTATAAATGGAGAAAGTTCAAGACCACAGTCACTCTACCCAGGAGCGGCTGTCCTACCAAAATCGCTCCAAGAACAAACTGAAAAATCATCAAGGAAGTCAAAAAGAACCCCAGAGTAACATCCAAGGATCTGCAGGCCACTCTCACCTTGGCTAATGTGAGTGTTCATGACTCAACTATCAGAAAAAGATTGAACAAGAAAGGTGTTCATAGAAGGATAGCCAGGAGAAAAACACTGCTCTCTAAAAAGAACATTGCTGTCTGTCTGAAGTTCACAAAAGAGCACATAGATGATCCACAAGACTTCTGGAACAATGTTCTCTGGACAGACGAGTCAAAGGTAGAACCTTTTGGCCTCAATGAGAAACGTTATGTTTGACGAAAACCAAACACTGCGTTTGAACAGAAGAACCTCATCCCAACCGTCAAGCATGGTGGTGGGAATGTCATGGTTTGGGGCTGCTTTGCTGCCTCAGGATTTGGACAGCTTGCCACCATTAACATAACCATGAATTCTGCATTGTATCAGAAGATTCTAAAGGAGAATGTCAGGCCATCCATCCGTGAGCTGAAGCTGAACAGAAAGTGGGTCATGCAGCAAGACAATGATCCTAAACATACAAGCATATCTACAAAAGAATAGCTGCAGAAGAAGAAATTCTGCATTTTAGAATGGCCTAGCCAAAGTCCGGACCTAAACCCCATCGAAATGTTGTGGCAGGACCTGAAACGAGTTGTCCATGCAAGGAAGCCCTCAAATGTCACTGAGTTGAAGCAGTTCTGTAAGGAGGAATGGACCAAAATTCCATAAAACTGATGTGAGAAACTGACCAACAGTTACAAGAAAAGCTTAGTTGAAGTCATTTCTGCTCAAGGGGATGCCACCAGTTACTGAATCTAAAGGTTCACATTCTTTTTCATACGTGGATATTGAATGTTGAACGTTGAGTGGATAAATAAATGTTGAAAAAGTATTATGTTTTTGTGTCATTTGTTTAATTAGGTTATCTTTATCTATTATTAGGAGTTAGATTAAGATCTAATAGCATTTTAGGTTTGAAATATGTACAAGAACCAAGGTGTTAATGATCTGGCCAGGAGAGAGGTTGTAGTGGCCTGCACATATCCCCACCTGCACAGTTGTAGTCAAAAGTTTACATACCCCAATGGAAATGTATCATTTCTCGAAAACAACACATTTTAGGAAAAAATCTTTTGCAGCAAAATCTTTGCTTTTGCTGCAAAATGATTTATTTCATTTTTTTTTTTTTTGCAAAACTCCAAAAAATGCTAATACAAAAGTATTCATACCCTTTGATGCTATAATAGTATTTTACTAGTAGTACTACAAGGTGCTAAAAATTTAAATATGATAATGCAGAACCTAATTCTAGAAAATTCTAGAGTTAGGCATAGGATGATTGCTGTCATTACCAATAAGTCAGTATGGGAAAACGAAAAGAGCTACCTGAAGACCATAGGCAGAACATTATTTATTGTCATAAAGCTGGAGAAGGATAGAAGAAGATTTCCAAGCATTTCAGTATCCAAATTTCAAATATTGTTTCTATTATGAAGAAGTACAAGACTCAAGTAGTGTCACAACGCTCCCTCGGTCTGGAAGAGGGTTCTTTCACCAAGAACAAGTAGAAGAACTGTGAGGAAGGCTAATAACAATCAGAGGTTGACTGCCGAAGATATTCAAAGTGAACTGGCTGCAAGTGGGACTGGGGTTTCCATTTCAACCAGAGGTCAAGTATTGCACAGTGAAGGTCTCAATGGTCGCAGGCCAAGGAAAAAGCCACTCAGGAAACTGTTATAAGGACAATCGCTTAAAGTTTGTAAAACGGCCTTTGAATGATGGATATGAGTTCTGGTCAAAGGTTTTGTGGAGTGATGAAACAAAAATCGAGCGACTTGGTCACGCTGATAGTCGTTATGTTTGGAGAAAGTCTGGTGAGGTGAAAATAACACCATACCTATTGTCAAGCATGGAGGTGGTAATACCTTTTACGGGGCAGTATGGCAAAGTGGTTTGCAGTGTGCAGGTGTAGAGGTGATGCAGTGCTCAGTGATAACAAACAACACAGTTCACGGTGAAAAACAGCTCTTTAATAGTGCTGCAAATAACAGTAACTGGCCCTACACAATGATGTTTATACACACAGTGAGTGCAAGTGGTAAATTATACAGAAGTTAGTGAAACAGTAGTGCAGTGGTGTAGTCCAGGGTTGGTGCTGGCTTTTAGCGACAGTCAAATCAATTGAGAGTCTTTGGTATGAGTTAAATAAGGCTGTGCACAAGAGAAGTTCTCACTGGAACGATTTTGCATTGAAGAATGGTCACAAATCACTAAAGAATCATGCCAAAAGCTCTGACAAATATCCTAGTTTTTTATCCACCCAGCTGTTTTTCCCATGATTTCCACGTGGAGCACATGCGAGTCCAAATTTGTCACTCCCATGAGAATAGCGTGCAGGCGCTTATATGTGCATCTGTAACGTTTAACATGCCTTTTTAACGTGCTTCAATGAAAAAATAAGAAAACTGTATTGTAAAAATATATGCAGTTTTGTTTGTTACTGGCAGATGGCAGCAGTCCCTAAGAAATGTGCTTGACAGACCGGGTCATCTGTATATACACAGCTGAGAGTGAAAAATGGATGCCTGTATATCTAGAGAATAAAACAAGTAGATTTGTTGTTTTATTTGGTGTGACAGGCTGTAAGGAAGCCTTGTCAGGTTTGGTACCTATTTATTTATTGTACCTACATTTCACAGATAATTCATATAACAGCACTATACACCCGTGCCTGAAACCGAGGAAGATACTGTATATGACGTGATTGAAAATTTGCAAAGCTAGTTTTCTGATGTATATGTGCTAGATTAAGATGTTAGCATTGATGAGGATTTGAAGTGCGTCTGCTTTGAAATCTATCACACAAAAAATAATTTAAAAAAAATGATATACCTGCACAAGTATTATAATGTTATTTATATTTATATAACGCTGCCATTGGAAATTATGTTATGTTGTGATCTATATTATAATGCTACAATTGCAAACACATTGTTGTTATTTTGTTATTTAAGTTCTATTGAAATACTGTATTTCCATTTATCATAATCACAATAAAAAATGTGTACTGTATTAAAAAATATATAGCAAAATATGTTTAGAAAACTGTCCAAATTGCTTATTTGAGGGGTAAGAATGAAAAATCTGCAAAAAAAGAGCATTTTTAACACGGAAATTGCCAAAATAAATGGGCAGCTGGGTGGTCAAAAGAGGATATTATTGCTAAAGGTGCTTCAACTAGATATTAATTTCATTTTCCTTGTCAGGGTATGAATACTTTTGAATTAGCATTTTTTTCAAAAATAAATAATTGTAGACATATACTTCTTGTAAATTGTTTCCTCATCCACAAAAGCAAAACTTTTGCTACAAAAGATTTTTCCAATAATTATTCTCTTAAAAAAAGAAATGTAGTGTTTTGAATGTACTTTTTATAGCATTAGTATGGCAGTCTGCGTTGTAATATAGACAGAACCTTGAGAACCCTAACCTGTACAGAAATAATTAAGACATTCAATAAAGTCACTTTCAAAGGTCAAACAAAGTTCAAGGTCAACAGAAATCAGTAACGGATATGCCCACCTTTGGCATCGATGACGGCCTGACCTCTCCTGCCCATGGATCGAATCAGAGCCTGGATAACATGCCGGGGAATGGCAACGCACTCTTGCTCAAGTGCCTGGAAAAGTCCTTGTAACATTTGTGGCTCGGGGTGATGTCGCCGCGCATGCCGATCAAGCTCATCCCACAAATGCTCAATGGAGTTCAGATCTGGTGATTGAGATGGCCAGGGAAGCAATTAAACATTGTTCTGAGTGAGGAAAGCTGTGGTGGCCCGGGCTGTGTGCGGTCGTGCATGGTCATGCTGCAAAACGGTGTTACGATGGTTCATGTCAACCTGTCACACACAGTGGCCACAAAATATTCATGACGTCGCCTTTATACCCGGACTCTTCCATCTGCACGCTGTAGCAGAAATATGGATCCATCACTGAACACCAAGTTTCTCCATCTTTGTATGGGCCATACTCTGAAGTCATAGTCGAGAATGTTATGGTGTAAGAATCATTCTTCTAACTGGCCTTCTTGCTCGGATACCTGCCTCCCGTATGCGGTTTATGACAGTGGTCGAAAATTCTATGCATTCCTGCTACTGCAGTTGTTTTAGAGGTTGCAGTGGTGAACCTATCACGTAAATGACGTAGGCATATAAATCTCTCCTGGGCTACCGTCATCACACGTGGTCTACCGGATCTTGGGCGGTCAAGTGTTGTTCCACGTTGCTGGTATCGGTGCCAAAGTCATCCTATAGTGCTCTGGGAAACATTCAGACGCCATGCCATGGCAGACTGATTTTTGCCGGCTTCCAAATGTTCAACACAACAGCATTATTCCGTTGAGCCTTGTTAAGTCTAGGCATAACTTCAAATGTGTCTACAGCGAACACCAATAAGACATGCAAGCTGAGAACCCTCCACTTTTATAGCCACATCTCAGCATGTTGCACGTGCAGTGAATGCACATGAATATTGCAAGTCTTAAGCAAATGGTGTTAGTTTTGGGAATATTCATGTGTGTTGTCGTTTTGGCATGTGTTTTCAATCCTGACAATGTGACACACTGTCAGCAAAATGTGTTTAAATAAAATACAATTATTTTGATCAAGTTTTGTTGCAATTTTTACAGGATTGAAGAAAAAATATCTGCTATGCGTTTATTTTTTTGAAGGGTATTTTTTTTTTCTAGAAATTTCTAGAAATTAGAAATTTCTATTGGGGTATGTAAACTTTTGACTACTACTGTATCTCTAGTAACGCACCCTGCCAAATGGGAGTGAATTACAAATAAAACACATTCAATTTGACACTTACCACAGAGGCTGCTGGCTGTCTGATCTGAAGATGAACAGGCCATGCATTTAAAAAAAAAAAATAATAAATTTAAAGCTTTTTATTCTTTTAATTATCCATTAGTTTTGTTCATAAACAGGGATGTTTAATGATAGTCCGATAGAAGAACCTGCGTTTGGAAGTAACATTATTTGGGCAACAGGTTTGTCAATTATATTATAGGTAAGACTGAAGTATGTATTTGTTTAAACAAAAATGTAAACATTACATTTGTCTACTGATGGGTTCCTTACATTTCCGTACATGTGTTTATTGAAACAAAATATTATTATAATGTATCATAACTGGATAGACATACGTACAAATCGTGACATACAGACAGTCAAGCAGGCAGACAGACAGCCACCATAACCCCACCAAATTATGATACACATGTTACATCCTCCTCCACAATATCCCTTGTGGGGATAACCTTCACCCTTATAAGCTTCTGTCACAGACGGCCGGAGTGGGGGACATCAGACCAGAAACAGGAACCATGAAATAAACAGAAAGTCAGGTGGAGTTTGGTGGAGCTGAACGAATGGTCTCGCTCAGCATTTAATGAATTAATAGAACAGTAAATAGAAAGGTTGTAACAAACAAAAACACAGGACACGGCACATTCGCCAAAACAAAAGAGACAAACAAAACAGACTACACAGACAAACACGGTGAGTTGATACTTTAACTATTCTTATTACACTGTGTAACAAAATATTTTTTTTTGTTCCTGGTTAGTAGTGTTATTTCCTAATTGCTTATGCCTCAAAAGTACAGAAAATGGCTATTATTCCCCACAAACTTTGCTTTTGTGACCAGGACAGTGATATTTCAAAATATCACTATTTCCAATGGGAAAATGGGCAAATGTTTGTCTTTTCATTCACATAAAGTCAGAAAAAAACAACATATGAATCCAATTTAACATGTATTTATGCTTAAGTAATACAAAAATGACTACAAAAGATTTAGAAGTGAGTAGTTTTCCGAGATTTCCAATTATACACACATTTGCCCATTTTCCCATTGGAAATAGTGATATTTTGAAATATCACTGTCCTGGTCACAAAAGCAAAGTTTGTGGGGAATAATAGCCATTTTCTATACTTTTGAGGCATAAGCAATTAGAAAATAACACTTACTACCCAGGAACAAAAATTGTGTTACATAGTGTTATCGTTACCTCCGTCTCCAATCCCGTTCTCCACTCACCGAACACACAACCCCAAGTGGGTGAAAACATGCTGCTTTTATGCAGCTGTACCGAGACTCGACTGCTAATCAATCATTCAGTTGGAGTCACGGTACAACTGCACGTGAATTAATAAAGTGCAATTCCCCGTGCTCACATATTATTACATTTTACTTGCACATGAAGTTCTGTGCAATCCTCGTGCCTAAATACAAATATACATTTTAAACACTCGTGTTACACAGACCTGTTTATATCTGTGTACCAATGACTATACACCAACATTAACACACAACACAAAATACATAAAAGGGCGGGCACTTTGCCACAGCTTCTCTTCAAATAATAAAGTTATTGCCATGGCATGTTTGTTTACTGTTCACATAAAACCTGCCTGTTCAAACAAAAATGTCAATTTACTTTGGTCTATTTATACAGAAATGCTTACAATGGTATACTAGTACAGGTCTACAAACCAAAATAGCATTAGCTTACACTTATTTAGGGCTGTTCTTTTTCTGTATTTTTAGCTATTTTGGAGTTTTATGCAAATACCCTGATTTCTTTTTTTACGGGGCCTTCGCTTATTCTACACTTTATGAGATTTTTGTTTTCTGTTCCCAAAATTCATGAGAATATGTATAGTAACTCAACAGTACTTGCACACTAGTTATTGCCATCTTTCCTTTGCTGTCTTCCACAACAAAATACTTATGGTCACAGGCATATTCTTCTGTGGTTTTTGCATGTCTAGGCGTTTTTTTTTTAATGTCGTCACAATTTGTAATTCTGTTTTAAATCTCACGAACGTGTAAATCCTCCCTATTTAACTGTAATACATCTTTAAATCAAGTGAGCAAGAACAATCCTCCGTATCAAATTGTAATCTCATTTTAAATCTTGCAACCCTCCCTGTCTGCGGAGTCTCCAATAGAAATGAAGAATTTGCTACCACTCAGTAGTTGGGGTGAGTTGAAAGTATTCATAAGAACATAAGAAAGTTTACAAACGAGAGGAGGCCATTCGGCCCATCTTGCTCGTTTGGTTGTTAGTAGCTTATTGATCCCAGAATCTCATTAAGCAGCTTTTTGAAGGATCTCAGGGTGTCAGCTTCAACAAAATTACCGGAGAGTTGATTCCAGACCCTCATGATTCTCTGTGTAAAAAAGTGCCTCCTATTTACTGTTCTGAATGCCCCTTTGTAT
This sequence comes from Polyodon spathula, assembly GCF_017654505.1. Taxonomy (NCBI): domain Eukaryota; kingdom Metazoa; phylum Chordata; class Actinopteri; order Acipenseriformes; family Polyodontidae; genus Polyodon; species Polyodon spathula. The sequence continues at coordinate 49,393,656 of NC_054535.1, read as the reverse complement.
AATCTCCATTTGTGAGCCCTGGTCCTTGTTTCTTTTTTCAGGTCGAAAAAGTCCCTTGGGTCAACATTGTCAATACCTTTTAGAATTTTGAATGCTTGAATTAGGTCGCCGCGTAGTCTTCTTTGTTCAAGACTGAACAGATTCAATTCTTTTAGCCTGTCTGCATATGACATGCCTTTTAAGCCCGGAATAATTCTGGTCGCTCTTCTTTGCACTCTTTCTAGAGCAGCAATATTTTTTTTATAGCGCACAATAACAAAATATTCAAGAAGAGATTGTACTAATGCATTGTACAGTTTTAACATTACTTCCCTTGATTTAAATTCAACACTTTTCACAATGTATCCGAGCATCTTGTTAGCCTTTTTTATAGCTTCCCCACATTGTCTAGATGAAGACATTTCTGAGTCAACAAAAACTCCTAGGTCTTTTTCATAGATTCCTTCTCCAATTTCAGTATCTCCCATATGATATTTCTAATGCACATTTTAATTTCCTGTGTGCAGTACCTTACACTTTTCTCTATTAAATATCATTTTCCTTAAGTCTGCCCAGTTCTGAATCTTGGCTAGATCATTTTGAATGACCTTTGCTGCTGCAAAGGTGTTTGCCACTCCTCCTATTTTTGTGTCGTCTGCGAATTTAACAAGTTTGCTTACTATACCAGAATCTGAATCATTAATGTAGATTAGGTATAGCAGAGGACCTAATACTGATCCCTGTGGTACTCTACTGGTTACCACACTCCATTCTGAGGTTTCTCCTCTAACCAGTATTTTCTGTTTTCTACATGTTAACTACTCCCTAATCCATGTACATGTGTTTCCTTGAATCCCTACTGCGTTCAGTTTGAGAATTAATCTTTTATGCAGGACTTTGTCAAAAGCTTTCTGGAAATCTAAATAGACCATGTCATATGCTTTGGAATTATCCATTATCGATGTTGCATCCTCAAAAAAATCAAGCAGGTTAGTTAGACACGATCTCCCTTTCCTAAAACCATGTTGACTGTCCCCCAGGACACTGTTACCATATAGGTAATTTTCCATTTTGGGTCTTATTATAGCTTCCATGTTTGCATATAATAGAAGTCAGGCTTACTGGTCTGTAGTTACCTGGTTCAGTTTTGTTTCCCTTTTGTGGATCGGTATTACGTTTACAATTTTCCAGTCTGCCGGTACCACCCGTGTCAAGAGACTGTTGCATGATCTTGGTTAGCGGTTTGTAAATAACTTCTTTCATTTCTTTGAGTACTATTGGGAGGATCTCATCCAGCCCAGGGAATTTGTTTATTTTAAGAGCTCCTAGTGCCTTTAACACTTCTGCCTCGGTTATGCTAAAGTTATTTAAAACTGGATAGGAACTGGATGGCATGTGGGGCATGTTGTCCGTATCCACCTTTGTAAAAACTTGTGAAAAGTAATCATTTAATATATTTGCTATTTTTTTTTCTTCAGCTATGATTTTGCCATTTGTATCTCTTAGACATTTAACCTCCTCTTTGAATGTTCTCTTGCTGTTGTAATATTTGAAAAACATTTTGGAATTGGTTTTAGCCCCCTTAGCAATGTTTATTTCTATTTCTCGCTTGGCCTTTCTAACTTCTTTTTTGACTTGCATTTGCAGTTCCGTGTACTCTTTCTGTGTACTTTCTTTTTGGTCCCTTTTTAACGCTCTGTAAAGTGGCTTTTTTCGCTGAATATTTTTTTTAATTGAGCTATTAAACCATTCAGAATGAATCAATGCTGTATGCAAGTCAGGAAGGAGGAACATAACATAACTAACTGCACTGGAGGGGTGAAGTCAATGTGAATTGACCGTGCTTTCCTTTCACAAAACACCAAATCCAGATGCTGCTTATTTTGGGCCTTCAGTTAACACCATTAGAATGGGAACATTGTTTTCATTTTAGTTTCCAAGGTACCCCCTGTTTGTTTAAAGCTGCCAACGTTGCCCTTGTTAATAGCACAGACCACACAACAGGTGCGTGGTTGAATGGTGTGCCATGAAATGTTCATTTTATGAGGTCTCACTGTGCTTTAACTAGATCAAAACACAACCAATCGAAACATTTTGAAGCTATTATGTGGTGGGTTGAATTTGGCTATCCCTGGTTGTTTTGTCCACAGTGTATGTGTTACCATGATATACACAGTGGTTATATTCACTTGGGGCCCTATTCATAAAAGAACTTGCCGACTGCCGTAATAAAACTAATTTCGTTTAAAACTAACGAAAGTCGTCCACATTGCTATTCATAAAATGATCAAATGGGTGACTGTCGCAAAGCACTTTATGAATGTGTATACAGTCATTCAACATCAAAAATCTGCCTCTTTGTGATGACATCATCAGCATTAATATTCCCTGGTTGCCGTCGGTAGCTGTTGCAAAAAGAAAAAACGGAATCCACCGACAGTACTACCGGAACCCGAGTCTGCAGCTGCCAACTCTACACACGTTGCTGGTTCGTCCAGAACCAAAAACTCCAGAGACAACCATGAGTAGGGGGGTTCTGAAAAATATAGCGTTATATGTCCCCACGTGTTGCTACAACTGTTTAAATAATGTCCCTGTATTTTTTTTTCATTGTTAACATCCTGACAATTTTTTACACTTATAACTTTTAAGTTTGTTTCAAAGCTCTTTTCAAAATGGCAACTCTAGTGAGATACGTCCTCTAAATCACTGCAGGAAGAGAGATGTATAAATAAATAAATAAATAAATAATAACACATATAACAAATGCTGTGGCTTTTCTGTTCCATACCACACCATGGATCGTTATTGCTGTGTTACCTGTTTGGCACTGTGAGAAATAATCCTTACATGATCAGGGCACTACAGCAGACATTTTGAAAAGAGCTTTGAAACAGACTTTAAAGTTCTAAGTGTAAAAAGTTGTCAAGATGTTAACAATGAAAAGAAAAATTCCAGGCATGTTATTTAAACAGTTGCAGCAACACATGGGGATGTGTAACACTATATTTTCCAGAACCCCGCTACTTGCTCTTTAAATCAGTTCATTTCTGTTTTTGTTTGTTTCAGTCGTGTATCAAACATATCAGCCAGTTTTACTCTTGACTCTTTGGTTATTTGAATCTCTCTATGTAAAAGCTTCAGTGTCTATCCACAATAACCATTGTTTCCTGTTTTAAGAAACAGTTCCAGCTCCAGGCAACTATTTTAATCAGGCGGATACCTGAAACTGTGCCATTTAAACTATTCATTCCACTCTGACAAATGTCAAAATCAGAAGCAAAAAACACACGACTTTCCTCTTGTCTGAACACATTTTTAAAAAAGCCCATATTTTATGAGTGACCCTCAGGTCTATACTTCATAGTACACTGAAGCCAACTGTTTACATAACCCTGTTTAAACAAAGAATTCAAAGGTTGAGCTATGCATTAACTCGAGCTTCTTCAGGCAACAGCACTTGAACTGTTTGCGCGCAAAGGTAATGCTTTGTACATTGCTATTGAGACTATAAAAAGCTAGGCCCTTTTAATTTTAATAGAGCCTGGACTCACTGGAGTTCGTTAATCCCCATACAAAATACACCCAGGCTATAGTTCAATGAGTCTCTTTGCCACATACTGTTTTGAATCTTGTTTAGTTATGGCGTTCACCGTTGTTGCACCGTTGTTGCTCCAGTAAGAAAAGTCAGTAGCCCCTCTACCAAAAAGTAATTGAGCTTCGCTGCTTGTCTTAGCCTGGCTTTCTGTTTGACTCAGCAAGCCTGTTGTTTGAATCTCCACGGGATACCACAAATTAATTTACAAAGTGTAACAATGCCTTGGCACCCTATTAGTGCACAAACGTTAAAAGCACTTAACCATTTAACTCAACTGAATGCTATTTCTCTACAGAACTCTTGGATTCTGTGTTTATTAATTTAGTAGGTCACTAACTTTAGCTAAGCTGGTAGGTCTCTTAGATCTGATTGAAGTACTATCAACTTTGCCTTGAAAATGTAATGTTTGTTACACTGACACCAGTGTTACAACTAACGGCAAGTCCACAAATTATGTGACGATCCTAATGCACAGTTCATTATTGTGGACTTGCCAGTAGTTTTATTCTGATGACGAATGTAATAAATGCTACATTTTCATGGAATGTTCCACAGGTCTAGTTCATGGTCACTCGCAAGTGGATTTAAAAGTAGAATATTGCTGTGACCCAGCATATAGGTATTTTAAGATAGCTTTGTTATTTGTATTGTCTCTGCTGAACTTCTGGTTCTCTTTAATACTTAGCAAATATATTTATGCAAATCCTTTAAGTTTGAAATGCAATTATAATCAGCTATATTTGCTAGAAGCATAGTGCAAGACTCCATACAACAGGTTAACACAAATGACTTCCAAAGGCATAAACAATTAATATCAGTTTCACCCACTTGCAAATGTTTTCATTCTTGCAAAAAAATAACGAAAGTGACGATGACTATTCCTGAATGGAATTTTGTGCAGGAAACTTGTCTACCACATTTTAAGTGTAAGATTACATGCAAGGGCAGAATGCATCTGTGTTAAATGCTCTCCACTGATAAGATCGCATACTGTATGATCAAGGCAGGAAGCAACAGGGAGGATATCCAGGTTTAATCTCAAACATTACAATTGTGCTTTAAAGATTCACAATAAGGCATCCGGAGGCTTAGATTATTTGACCCCCACCCCCCCCAAAAAAAAAAAAAAAAAAAAAAAAAAATTGTATTTTAGGGCAGTAGACAAATATTTCTAAAATATTATTTTTCAACCCTTTGTTAAATGCTTTGTCAATTGGTTAAAAAAAAACAAAAAACACCATTCAGACTAATCAAATCAAATTGACTGTATGTAAGCCATTATTGAATATGTTATTAACAAATTAGCACAAAGGAGGGTTAGTAAAAAAAAAGAATAGCAAATATCTCCCACAACACTGTCAGAAGTTACACCATAGCAACAAATTAAGTCTTAAGTTAAGAAGTCTGCTTAAATTGTTCTCAAATTATATATGGCCTTTCCTCAATAATAACCTGCTATAATGGAATCTGGGGAGTAGGACTCTGCATCATCACTTTTGAAATCCAGAATTTCGTGTAACACTGGAAAGAAAAGCCTGTTAACTACCTGGCATTAGTGTTCTAAGAGTGCTCTAAGAGTCTGCCTCAAACACCATCATTGATTTTGACTTGAATCAGGGAGACAAGGCTTTTAATGTCAGGGATGCCGTTTAGGAACAAGCCATGTGTGCTCCATATTGCTGCTGTCAAAGAAAAATGTCTCTATGTTTTTCTGTATTCAAAGCATGTGTGTAAAGACAATGCTGGATGCCAAATTTGTTGAATGCCAGTAGGGAGCTTAGTAATTACCACATAATATTATCAATATGCCTGCTTCACAGGTTCAGAGACATGCTGCCTTCAGCTACAAATCGGGTATGTTCAGATACCGTTAAACATTACTTCGCATTGTCTTTTTCTCCATTAAAAGATTATTTAGATTTCAAGTATCGCCACAACCACCAAATGTTCCCCTGCAACACTGTACTGACATCGCAGCATGATGCTCATCTCGCATAAACAAGACTGTATTCAAAGAAGACAGAGCATTACGAAGTTTACAAAAATGGTCATTAACATGACAGTCAAAATGACTGATGCATTGTTGTAAGACAACTACCGTCGTGTAGCAGTGACACTGCATTATTGAGTCGAGTTTTAACCAATATTGGGCAGCGCTGTGCAGGTGACAGAGTCAAGGTTTCTATGTGAATCAGTAACTGGAATGCAAAATACTGTATGGTTGTCAGTTTGTAGACTAAATTTGTAGTCCTCACCTAGATATTTGATCTCGAAGCCTCGGGGCGGTTTAAGCGATCTCCTCATCCAGCCCTCCCTCAACACCTCCAGGTGGTCCTCTTTGCCCTGGATTAACAAGACACGGTCATCGATCCAGCCCAAGAAAAACGTTTCTGGGACAGCGTCGGTAACTTTTTTGTTCCAGAAATGTTGCATGTTTTCTGCTTTGAAGTCTGCGAAAATTTCGTAGCCTGTGTGGTGTTGCTGGAGTTTCTCACTCACGATAGGAAAGCCATCAGCACCAGTCCGAGACAGCACTATAGCCAAGGAATGGGGGGCTATCTGCACAAACTCGTCCATTTTCTGATGCATCGCAGACATAACTTATAGAAAATATATGATGTTTACTGCAGTAAACCGTATTTGTTACAATGGTTTATTAGTCACCCCGTGGCATTTCCAAAGCAAATTCATGTTTTTACACAAGAACCATGGTCGCTTGTTTAAATGTATTTACAGGTAGCATAAACGTATTGCTTTCCCGTTTATGTTTGTGCTTTGTTGAATATTACCCTGAATTATTCAACGGATTTTATTGTGTATCGATTAGTCAAGCTGCTAAGAATAAACCGGCCAATCTCGTTTGGCTAAATATGGCATGTTGGTGAGAAAGATCACCAATGTGCACCATTGCTATTTCAGTCCTTCAAACACTTCTTGAGTCTTTCTCACCTTTACTGCAGCAAAATGCATTTCGTGTCAGTGACCTACTTCTTCTGCATCTTAGTCCTGCATAGCTGTTAAAGCAGCTTGTTTTGTATTTGGAGTAATGGTTAGCAGCATGCGATGACTGCATCAGTTTCTGACCGCTGTATTTCCCGTGGATTTCCTTTGAAATTCGTCTCCCTTTGCAACAGACAAACGTTGCTCAGACTTTATAGGATTCCTTTATTGCAATGCTGGTCGCTGGCCTTTAATGACAACAGTCTGAGAGGCACACATTTACAAGTGCTAAATCGCTCGCCACTGTTCCTCTTGTTTCGATTCGTGTAACCTTTCCACAGTACCCCACACCGGCTGCTCTGCAACAATACTGCAGATTCATCCACTGAGAAACGGGCTAACCAGATGCATTTAATGACTCCACCTACAGGCAGACAAGCAGCAAACATCGCGAGTCCCACAGGCAGAGCGCAACAGATGAAGGGGAACGCACTTCATTGTAAATCTGCCCAGATGTGATTTATGCTTTCTTCTACAGGTAGCAGCCTACTCTGTCAAATGCAGTTTTCTCCGGTCGCTATTTGCAGACCACTTAAAATATTAGCGTAAATATTGTTTACTATATTTGTACAGATTTTTATTTTTTAAATTATTGTCCTTTCTGAAGATTTTTCTTAAAGTTACGCTGATGCATTACCGTGGTAAAGTGTGCTACAGCATAGTAATAAATATGTTAATGCATGTTAAAACACACCAATGTCAGCAAAAGTGTAATTTATTATGAATTACTATGGGAAACAGCAAATGAACAACCTTTTATAACGAGGACATCATTTAACATGACATTCATGACTATCTAAATTAACCTCAACTGAAAAAGTCTTTAATTTACATGTAAGTGTCATGTACATGTACACCCGTATATATATATATATATATATTATATATATATATATATATATATATATATATATATATATATATATATATATACATACACACACACACACACACACACACACACACACACACACATATATATATATACTGTACATGCATACTAAATAACAACACAACAGTGCATACTGTAAGCAGGGCCGGATCAAGGTTATGAGGGGATTAAGGCAATAGGAGGGAAGGGCCTAAGTATGTATTACATATTGCATACAAAATTATGATGCCATCAAACTATGTAAAATTAACAAATGTATTCGACTCAAGGTAAAAGACAGAGTGTTCAACTAGTGAAGGCTGAAGACTAAGTTAGTAGTTTGCTAACTGACCACGAGGGTGCTACAATTTGTGTTGCTAATGACGTCAATTTGTACATAACAATATCTAATGAGGCAAAATATTTCCAATGGCCCTGCTACCGTTGCTTAGCTGTTACTTCAATATGGAATGGAGGGCCTACAAAATGAGGGCCTAAGGACGTCCCAAGCAAAAATTATGTGTGAATTTGGATTTCTAAAGCCTTATTAACCTGTGGGTTAATTCAGCCCTGACTGTAAGATGTATGCTAGGGAATCATAATAGGATTTAATTTTTTTTTTTTTTTTTTAAAAAACAGGTAATACAGTACTGAATAGTTTATAATTGTGATACATGTCCCATGTTGTCATGAGACAGTTACTTGTTATGTATTGTAGTATGTTTTATGTTCTTTTTGTGCATTGGCACGGAATCTTCATGTTAGAACAATCCTACATCCCTGACGATCTGCTAATGATACAGGAACGTTGGCAGATATCCAGATAGGCCTGTGTGAAGATGAGTACATTATATATTTGTACAAAACTCAACATGTTCCCATTAACATTATCAGAGCTTTTACTTTGTGAAAGAGAACATAGCAGGGTTGTTAAAAGTTGTATTTTATTAAGCAGAATTAGGCTTTATACTCACATTCCTCAACTTCTACCACTATTGTAAGCATTGTTTTTTATGGTTACTGATCGCCATGTCCTAATTGCAATGGCTATTCATCCGATACAATGCTCAACAATGCAGCATTCTTAAGAGTGATGCTAGCAGCTTCCTACTATAACTGTTCCCCTTCTGTTCCATTTTAACCCAGTTTTACTATTCAGAAATAGGATCCAAGGATATGCTTACAAATAAGATGTCCATATCAAGTCAACTGTGTTTGCACATATTATAATAAACATAAAAAACACCTTAATACATTGTGTAGTAGGGTACGAAATGCACACTAAAGCAATCAAAATGTGTTAACCAGGGCAAGATATTCCTAAAAGTAGCCTAGCCTGTAAAGTCTTTGTATGGACTTGTCAAACACCTGAGCACCTGCCCCACCCTATAGGACAAAGACCAATGCAATGCACCATACAAAGGTTTCCAACTGGGAGAGAATAGGATTACAACCACTCTGGCATGAGCATCCATCAACAGTCCAAAGCACCTTTGACCACTGTAGGTACCCTGTGACAGGTATTCTTACTGCAACACACCCTTTAATTCCTGATTTCCTTCGTAGTGTTGATTTGATGGACCATGACACCTGTGCCTTCTACCAGTTATGTGGTCAATTCAATGCTTGTTTTCTTTCTATCCCTTAACGATATTATCTTCAAATATAGCTCATCCTTGTTAACAGCTTTTTGCGTTTTCCAGTCCTGGGTTTGTTAATTACAAATTATGTGTCTCTGTATTTGCTGATTATGCTTCGGATTCAACACCTTGAAAATTGAGTGATGTGAGCTATTTCACTCAATGTTTTTCCTTCTTTATGCAAGTCATGGTTGTTACAATAGTAGAAAACACTAATGGAGGCTTTCAGTAAATTGTTGATGCTCATAATGCATCAGAGTAGAAAAACGCAACATATAAGACTTTTGCACAGCAGTGTGTATATATATATATATATATATATATATATATATATATATATATATATGTGTGTGTGTGTGTGTGTGTGTGTGTATACAGTGCTCACCTGTTATAACGCACCTCGTTATACTGTGGAATCGGTTATAAAATGGTAGGGTAGTGGTTCCCATTTGCTTCATAGTGCCATTACAGTAGCCCTTTTACACTGGTTATAAGGCGGAACACAAATAGTACGGTCTTGTAACTATGGCTCCCCACTATAGCATAAGAAAGGGTGAGCACTGTGTGTGTATATGTATATATATATATATAGATAGAGAGAGGTTCAAATGCTATGGATTGTATTTTTGTTGCTGAATAATTACTTGCTGCATTGAATATATCTTTTATAATGTTTTTGTTTGTTTGTTTTTTATAAATTTGGAATGCCCAATTATTTTATACCGGTTCACCATTGCAACCCTTCAGCCACTCAGTAAAGAGGGGCTGAAACATGTGTCCTCTGAAACGTGTTCCTGCCAATCTGTCATTTTTCTGTCATTTTTCCACGGCGAAGCCACCAGACCTATAATTCTGGAGGACAACACAGATCTGAATGGCTCCACTGCAGATCTGCAGGTGCCCTATCAGCCACAGGGGTTGCTGGTGCGCAGTGAACCATGGATTACTCTGCCGACCTAATCCCTCCCTACCTGAGCAGCGCTCGGCCAATTGTATGCAACCCCCTAGGAACCCTGGTCACAGTCAGCAATGACATAGCCTGGATTTGAACCTGTGATCTCCAGGCTATAGGGTGCATTCTACACTCCAAGCGGAGAACATTTACTGCATGTGCCACTCGGGAGCCCCTTATATCTCATAATGTTGACAGAATGATTCTAGATGTACCCACATGAAATGAATAGGTTTGACCTGTTGGGGAAAAAAACACCACTTTTCTTCTACATACTATCTTATCTGTATGTCAGAAATGCCAAGGTTCATGATTTCAACCATTAATTCTAAAAGTGCATTTACTGCAGACACTGCTTTTAGTAACAGTTTTACAAGGGCTTTACAACCAATCAGAGGCCAACTGGAATGAATTGCAGCAACTTGTTTAAAGTTGCCATTATGGGTTGCAAATGACTACAAAAATCAAACTTCTGATTAAATATTACACAGTGCAACATAAAAACTAAGCAACTATAACACCCAGTCTGGTCAGTTTTCTCACTTGGGTCATTTTTGGTTCAGTTATGTTCTTAAACAGTGTTTATTAAGTTTGTCAAAACAGATTACTTTTATACCAATGACACTCATGTGCACTATGGCTATGTTTCAACTTGGACTGCCTTTAAAGTAAACTGACTGGTAAAGCTTAAGTTTAATATACATTTAATAATGTTAGTTAATTCAGAGAAGCGCTATATATAGCATTTCATCTCAACTTTTACATAAAATGACAAAGGAGGTTTGTATGAAGTGGGTTATACTCTTCATGGATAGAATATAATTATAAAATACTTCATAGTATAGGATACAATAAAATAAATGCAACCTGTTCACCCTATATGAACACATGTTGTCCATGGTGGAATCCAAAGGGCATTTTCACAAACTCAAATCTGTTTACTGGGTAATAACATTAAAGGTATAATTAAGAATATGTACAGCTTTATTCCTGGCTACTGTGTTTTGGAACTCACAAAACAAAACAACCCCCCCCCCCCAGAATATCAAAAGGCCCATATTAGTACCCATGATTCTAAATAGTCTTAGTAGGAACCTAACAACTTTCATCAACAAATCAGGAAGCTCTAAAAGAGGGCACTACCACATGGTATATGAATGCGGCGCATCCAGAAACAGAAGCAAAACATACTCTTTTCCGACAGTACTGTGGTTTTCAAGAGTTGTCCTCACCAGAATCATTTGCATTTCTCTTAGTGTTATTATCCTCCAAACCAATGTCAGGATTGAGTCAATGAAGTAGTTTACATACTGCAATCATGCTACACAAGTACGCCCAGGTAAGGAATGTCGTTTCGTGTCAATGCTAAGGGGTTTATCAAGTTTTACATGTTCTGCATAACCTCTCAATTTCTAACGTGCTGTTGGTGCGGTATATAACAGTGTGAGGGGTATTTGTCATTTTTTTAAAGAATGAAAAATGTGCAATTTAAGCCTTCTCTTTTGTTCACGTTCTTAATTTAATCCCGATGTTGGTCATCACCTGATATTGGAAGTGTAAGTAACCTTCATTTTTTATTGTGCTTGATAGTTGCAGTTTCCTTGCAAGATAGTCTTCACTTAGCACTGATCCGCAAAACGACATCAACTTAGTTTCCTTAATGCTAATATCAACTATCATCACTATCTCACTAAACTTTACAGTGACATGTTAACTAGGTGTATGGGCAGAAACACGTTATTTTTCAGTGACTGGATATGCATTTATCTGGTTAAACTCATTCAGAAACAATATTGCTCACCTCCAATTATGATGGATGCAAGCAGGTGATGGTTGAGTTTTACAGTATTCCATGTGGATGGCACTGGTGTTGTGTATATGACTGTTAGGCAGAACAGGCTGTTGCCTGCTCTGTGGTGGGAATATTAAGATGCTTAATAAAATAGCAAGGAGGTATGCAGAGGAGCTTACAATGCCTTCCAGGCAGATACACATCCTGCGCTAACATTTCCACCACAATGACAGACAATAGTCTGACTCTGTTTGATGAAGAACACAGCCTCTAGCGAATCAAGATAAAAGTGGCATGGCGAACACATTAAAGGATATGTTCTTAATGGGGTCAGATACCACGGCCTCTTATTTTACAGTTTCACACAAGTTCTTTTTAGGTTTCTACTGTAACATTTTAATTCTATAAACATCGGGCCTACAGTATGGCACTGCACTGGTTAGTAATACTGACGTCAACATGACAACTGCATAAATGGGATCAGTGCAGTCACGTGATACTGCTATGGTATTTAAACTAGAGATTACTAATTTCTTTCCACCCACCGCAAGACAATATACATTTGTTAGCACATGGTACATTAAGTCTAAAAACCAGTGTGTTTTTTAAGATCCTGACACAACATGGTTGCACACATTGCAAAATGAACCAGCAGGTTTAAATACATACTGTATCTAATTTATATGTGTGACTTATCTCCTACCCACACTCATATCTTTACAGTGCAGAACACTATTTTTAAATGTCAAAATCAACAATACTAATGTTTTAATTTAGGAAGAATTCAGAAATCAATATTTGGTGGAATAATCCTGATTTTCAAGAACAGCTTTCATGCGTCTTGGCATGATCTCCACCAGTCTTTCACATTGATGTTGGGTGACTTTATGCCACTCCTGGCGCAAAAATTCAAGCAGCTCGGCTTTGTTTGATGGCTTGTGACCATCCATCTTCCTCTTTATCACATTCCAGAGATTTGCAATGGGGTTCAGGTCTGGAGATTGGGCTGGCCATGACAGGGTCTTGATCTGGTGGTCCTCCATCCACACCTTGATTGACCCGGCTGTGTGGCATGGAGCATTGTCCTGCTGGAAAAACCAATCCTCAGAGTTGGGGAACATTGTCAGAGCAGAAGGAAGCAAGTTAAATTCCAGGACAACCTTGTACTTGGCTTGATTCATGCGCCCTTCACAAAGACAAATCTGCCCGATTCCAGCCTTGCTGAAGCACCCCCAGATCATCACTGATCCTCCACCACATTTCAAAGTGGGTGCGAGACACTGTGGCTTGTAGGCCTCTCCAGGTCTCCGTCTAACCATTAGACAACCAGGTGTTGGGCAAAGCTGAAAATTGGACTCATCTGGGGGTGCTTCAGCAAGGCTGGTATCGGGCAGATTTGTCTTTGTGAAGGGCGCATGAATCAAGCCAAGTACAAGGTTGTCCTGTTATAATTTAAATGCATGAAACTCTGAGGCATTGACACAACAAAATGTGGAAAAAGTTCAAGGGGGTGTAAACTTTATATAGGCACTGTATATATATATATATATATATATATATATATATATATATATAGGTCGAGTACCTACAAGTTATGTTATGGCTCCTTTCACATAACCACCTTTACTATCATCAAGTTGGTTTGATTCCTGTGCAATTTAGGTAGTTTTCAAAAACATTTAGCTCATTATAAAGTGTGCAAAGTAAAATATCTAATGTCTAAATAGAAACTCAACAGGACTCCCGTAAAACACTCAGATAACCATGTGAGGGGATGGCCAGGCATGGCTTCTGTAGTGGGGCGGCTGTCAGGAAATCTGATAAACTGGCAGAATGTTTTGATCTTTATGAGCAACTTGGTATGGGTTTGAAAATTTCCGTTATCTTAACTAGCATATATTTCTTCTTGTTTAGATTCATTAATGTACAGTGCTCCTTTATTTCTGACTTACACAATAAATAATAAAATTAATGAATTAGGGAATAATGGAATGGTGAAATATCAAGGGAGGATTTAGTTTCAGCCATCCTTGTGCTCTTAACTTTTTGAAAAAGTTCACAGAAGTGTATCCCATAACGATGTTTGGTGGCCATCTTCTCTTTCAGGGAACCAGGTTTAAGGTAGGTAAACTAACGATAATGTGCCTGCAGTCCATTGTTGCTATTTCACCTTAGCATGGTTCTGAAATGGTATATTAATAACATAATATCAGCACCATAATTCAGAAATTGTTAAATTGTGATTGAGCCTTCCAGGAGGGAGTGGTGCACTCCAATTGTGATAGTGGCCCAAAAGGACGGTACCAACCGCTTCTGCGCTGATTTCCGTAAGGTAAACACTATTGCCAAGTTTGATGTCTACCCCATGCCTCGAGTCGACAAGCTTCTCAATAGACTGGGAACGGCTAGGTCTATCTCCACTCTGGACCTGACGAAGGGACATTGACTGATCTCCTTAACCTGCAGTTCTAGAGAGAAAACTGCATTTTCAACTCCTGAAAGGCTGTTCCATTTCACAACCATGCTGTTTGGGCTTCATGTTGCGCCCGATGCCTTTCAGAGACTGATGGACCAGGTTTTACACCCACATTGGGAATATGCAGTAGCGTGTATTGATGATGTGGTTATTTACAGCTCCACCTGGTGAGAGCATTTGGCTAGGATCACAGATGTTCTTCAGTCTCTAAGGGTAGCTTGACTGACAGCTAACTTGAGAAAATGTGCGTTTGCCAAAACAGAGACACAATATTTAGGATTTGTAATGGGGAATAGAAGGGTGAAACCCGTTGTCACCAAGATCCAGTCTTTGGTCGACGCGGCAATCCCCAAAACCAAGGCTTAGGTGAGGTCTCTAGTGGGGTTGGCTGGTTATTCCCATCGATTTATCCCCAAGTATGCCACAGTGGTCAACCCTTTAGTTGGCCTCACCAAAAAGAGTGTACCAAATTTGATTAAATGGTCAGTAGAATATCAGGGGGCATTTGAAACTATTAAGCAGAGACTCTGCCAGGCTCCCATCTCATCACACCAGATTTCACCAAGAGATTCATCCTCCACACCGATGCATCGGATGTTGGTTTGGGTGCAGTTTTGTCCCAAAAGGTAGACGGAGTAGAACACCCGATACTGTTCCTCAGCAAAAAGATGCTCCCTCAGGAGGGCAACTACTCCATGATCTAAAAGGAGTGTTTGGCCATTAAACTGCCACCCTTTGCGGTCCAATGTCGGACCCTAACTGACACCATCGAAAAGACGTAAAGCACAGGTCTCTAGTCGTTTCTCTGGAAAAAGCTGAGAAAACCATTCAATGGCTGAGTGAGACAAATAGGAGCCAAATGAAACTGAAAAAAAGGGGGCATGTGAGCAATAGCCCTAGCAGCTGCACCACAGAGATAAGCGGACATAAACAAAGGAGGTAGCATTCAGGTCTCAAAGAATATCATTGACATTTGCAGAGCTTTTTGGTATGTTATAGTAATAAAATAATGACTTGGATCACAATATTGAGGAGTTTGGTGATAAAACGAATGATAAAGAGAGGATTTAAAGAGATATGTTAAAAATACAGCAAACATGGGGTGGAGCTTGGCTGGAGATGCAGTGCCGATGTCGTTTTGCATTGCAATTACCTTTAAACCTGTTTTACTCTGGGGAAAAAAAAATCTATATTTTAAACAGCGAGTGTAAAATAAACAGCGCGTGTGAAAATAAATTGGACGTGACGTGCCTGACAGGAGCTGAATAAAAGGACTGCAAAGGGTTAAGATATTACCTGCTGGGACATTAATCACTGACCAAACCCCACGCAAATGGTTAAGCACAGTGAAGGATAACTCGGTAGTATCTGGCATTGCAGCCCTTCATGTATTATATGATTCACCATGCAGGGAAAGAACACCTGAGCGGTGGGATATGTGATAACAACAGAATGTTTCTTGGTGATAAATCTCTCTCCCAACCTGTGAGGGCGCTGTGTAATGGGTACAGAGAACCCTGGCCTAGATAGCCACACAATTAATTCCCAGGGTTAGAAGGAAGTCTGTCATCTAGAAAGGGGGCAGACCTATGATAAACCAAGTTCATCAAAGGGTCATGATTGAAGGTACCAAAGGGGGCTTAGCGGAGTGATTTGTTCCTTGTTATGGTTAAGCTGGACCGGAAGTAAAGACATGTGTTATTATTGTGAGTGCTTTGTTTGTTTTTGTCATTATTAAATATACTGTTTGTTGTTATTAAACAGCTAACACAATCCAGAGCTGGAGGCCAGCACAAACCCGGACTACACTGCACTTTTTTTCACGAATAACTGTATTAGCACCACAAACATTTTAACACTAACTGTGGACTTGTGTTTGTGTTTTGTGTTACATGTGGGTGTATAAGATCGGGACTATTATTTTGGGACCAACCCGTGAATTAAAACAGTGAAATTAACACTGCTGTATTGTTTCTCACTGTTATTGTTTACTGCCATTCTGTCATCAGACTTTGGACTATAAAAATAATTAACATTGCACCTGGATTACCGTTGCCTGTCTGTTCATTGATCACTGCTGCATTCCTGCACCTGCACAATGTTAACCACTTTGCCACAGACATGTAAGATTATAAGATTTTATATTGCTTTGTCTGTATTGTTTGTATGTAGGGCCCACAACACCGAAGCCATCTGGTTTGTGAAATAAAGTAATATAGTATCACATATTGTAAAAATGTAAATGCAAAAAAAAAAAAAAAAAGTGCATAACAAACTTAGGGAAATGGCAGTGGACTAGTACTCTGTAATGATTGTGTTAATCATAACCTAATATACCAATTGTGTATTTTATTTGTTATATTATTTTTTTTTAATAGCAATGTTTAAGTGTTGCCATGGAGCTGCTCTGTTTTTGTTCCCAATTAGATGCATCTGAAAACTTTACACACTCCAACACAAACAGTTTAAACAATAAAACGGTACTGGCTCAATTAAAACAGTTGTTTGGGTATTATAAAAAAAAAAAAAAAATTACAATGGTAGTAAAAAAAAAATAATAAGTCACGATGCACACTAGAAACAATTATGAACAAAGAAAATCTATACTGGTAACATTAATGGAAATAAAAAAAAAATGTAAACGGCACTTAAATGATGTGTCACATGGCTTATTCACACAACACTAGCATGAGCAATTTGAAAATGAAACATTACTAATCCAGCTGTGACACTGCAGTGGAAAGTACATTTTCAAAATGGAATGTCTTACTGGAATTGGAACGATAAGGCAATGCTCCATGGAGTACTTTAGTTACGTTCCTATGAGGCTAGATCTCTGATTGAGTGTTAATAACAACATGAATGTATTCATGTTTCCAAACAATCGATTCAACCATTTCATCATTTAATATAAACAAGATAATAGCCTAATAATCATGAACAACAGGATCTCCTGGATACTTGCAACTCCATTAACTAGGGATTTCAATATGTAAACAAAACAGTGGGGTAAATCACATACGAAAAAAACAAAAAAACTTTTTACCGCTGCCTTTACGGTTTTTGTTCTAATGCAGATACCCTAGTGTATTTACAACTATACTGTATGTATTGTGATGTCACAGTTGACACAGAAGGAGGGCTCTGAACATAAATGATCAGTCAAATGCTGCAAATCCAGAATTGTTTGTTACCAATTTATTATGTGAATGTTGTGTTTGGAAACAAACTTTCATTCACACTATATTGTATGTAATACCTTATGGTACACGATATTAGTATTACAAATATAGATCTTTTATGTTTATATTTTAAAGTGTATATAAGGCATATAAACTAAATATATACTGACTAATATCTTGGCTGTAAAATATTTAAAAGAGGTACAATTCCATTCATTGCTACATCGACGTCTTGAGTCCCCATTGGAGATATCAATCATGGTACTGTGTCCGTGGTTTAGCTTGAGTTAAGGTCAGAAGCATTTAAAAAAAATAAATAAAAAAGTCTTAACTCTTTGCTGTCCATTTATTCAGTGCTTGTCAGGCGTGTCAGGTCCAATTTATTTTCACATACGCTGTTTATTTTATACGCTCTAAAACAGGTTCAAAAGGCATTGAATCGCATACCTCTTTATAGACGTGCATACTGATAAATCCACTCCTGATCACTCGTTTTATCACCAAACTCCTCAGTAATCTGATCCAAGTCATTACTGTATTACTATAACATCTCAAAAAGCTCTGCAAATGTCTGTGATATTCCTTGAGTGCTGGATGCAGAAGCAGCTATCTCCTTTGTTTATGTCCGTGTTATCTCTATGGTGCATGGGGCTCCTATCGGTCTCACTCAGCCATTGAACGGTTTTCTCAGCTTTTTCCGGAGAAAAAATGACTAGAGACCTGTGCTTGACGTCTTTTTGATGATGTCGGCAGGGTCCGACATTGGACTGAAAAGGGAAAATTGTAATGTCGGACCTGGTCCGACATGACCGCAAAGGGTTAAATTAAATGGATAAAGGTTAGGATCCACAAGAGCCAGAAGACATAAGTGATTTAAGGAATTCAAATAAAAATTACCCACAGAGAATTATTAAACTGGCGAATATCCACTAACTTACTTTTGGTGGTGGAGCCAGACTATGCATGCACAACTTATCAGTTAGCAAAAATTAAACCGTGCATCCGAATAAATTTAAATAACTCGCTAAACACTCATTTTTCCTGTTCCAAAAAAAGGCACACCTAGTCAAGGAGTACTATCCGTCTGCCCGATATGGTGTTTAAACTAGCAGCCGTTTGAGTTATTTTAGTGCTAAAAAACTCATTTGCGCAATTCTGTAACTTAAAAACTACAGCAAGGATTTTCACGAAACTTGGACAAAAAAATTCTGTCATACAAACGCGGAGCATATGAAATGACATCCCAATCCTTTTTGAAATGGCCAATCCTTTTACATACCCATCAAAATCGAGTTTAAAGAAGGCTCTGCCAGATGCCCTTACCTTTTGCCAGTATATATATATATATATATATATATATATATATATATATATATATATATATATATATATATATATATATATATGGGGTGTGGTGTGATAGAGAGAGAAAGGATGTTGTAAATCTCCCTCCCAACAAGAAAAGGCGCTGTGTAAGGATCGTGGTACGCTGCCTCCTTGATGGACCACATTGACATAGGTGGAAACCGGAAGGTGACCATATTAGGTGACAGGTTGTTTGCAGGGAGGAGTGTCTGGGTACAAAGGGGAAGCAGCTATGTGAATTCTGCCCCTAGGGGAAGTTGGAATGATAGATTGTTAAAATAAATTTGGCCGGGGGTACCTTCTGGATCTCGGAGAACCTTCCTCTCGGAGGTCGAGGCCAGCTCGGCCTGGCCTAAGGTTGGGAAACGACCATCACTTGTCCCCAGAAGATGACCCCCAGCTCCTGGCATCTGCACCATCAATGCAAAATACAAATAAAAATAAGGGTTAGTAAAGAAACAGGATAACTAGTTGCAATAAATAGAGGAGGATTTTTTTTAGATGGAGATTGTACATCTCTTCGTTTGGACCTTTCCTGACTTAGTTTTCCACCCAAAAGGAGGTGACTTCAATGGGTGATATATATATATATATATATATATATATATATATATATATATATATATATATATATATATATATATATATATATATATATATAAGGACTAATCTCACCCACTCAGTGGAGAGGAAAAACCCACCTTTGATTGGGACGAAACGTCTGTTGGTCCTGGCGGAGCGATGGCCTCCACTCCAGGCATACTAGCAATATTCTGTTGGGCCGAATAAATATCAGGAAGTGAAAAATGAATGTAAGGTTCCATGGCAGACCAGCATAACACCAGAACCCCATTTTTTTGATAAGGAACTCAGACCTATACGAAAGGAATGATGGGAATAGACCTGAGGTGGCAGACCAGCTTTTAAAAAAAAAGAGGAATGAAGAGTAGAAAACTAATGTGTTATGATATTACGGTTAGCATTGATGAACAGAGGATGAGAAAGGCTGGAGTTGCAGCAGGAAAGATAGTGGGATAGGGACAAATAAAGACAAAGAGGAGAGATTACAAAGAGAAGACTTTGGTTCAGTATCAGATTGCTGAATGGAGGAACAACCATTCAATGTGAACCAGGGAAAGTAGGCGAGAAAGAGCATTGTCAGCATTATTAGATATACCTGGAAGACAGCGTGCTTACAAAATGAAATTATTGGTAACTGAAATCCAAACAAGGTGGCTCTGAAGCTGCATAATGGGGGGGGAGGGGGGGGGGGGGGGGGCTTTTATTAATATGTATGGTTGATCGATTAATCGTTGAAGAATAAGATTTTTTCAGCCATATTGGGCCCCAGTGACTATATAGAATAGTTAGAGAATGGTTGTGGATTTATCGTAACTTCTGGGAGAAGGTTCCTGAAGAGAGGAGAGTTGACAGCAGGGACTGGATGAGATGAAGCCGATGAGGATGTGACTTTGGGGCAGAGTAGGTGGAATAGGCGGTGGAAGCAGATACACCACAAGCATTTGTGCGGAAGCCACTGAAAAACCTATTGAAGAGGTCAGGTTCAGGTTGGGACCAGTCTATAAGAGTGTTATCTAAAGCGAGTCAAGTTCGTCTTACTTGTCGTACTCAAAAAATATGGTGCCTCCATATTTGGCAGAGAGCTCAACTATATTAACTCTTTGCAGTCCATTTATTCAATGCTGTTTAAAATATTCTTTTTCATAGTAAAACAGGTTTAAAACACATTGCATGGCAAAAATCCATTTTGAAAAAAGGACGCAATTTCCCAGATGCTATTGTAAAAAAAAAAGATTTTTTGTGACTTTTTATAGGAAGAGAGTCAAATAAAAACCTAGACCTGGGGGAGCGTCCCCCTGAAAAAATGCTTGGTCCTGAAAGGGTTAAAGAAATATCCTTTGAACAAAAACAAAAGTAAAATTTGGAGTCTGGAGTCATTCTATTAAGTCTGTATCGAGATAATACATACCATGCAAAACAAAAGAACCCCCCTGAGACTTTTGTATGGAGTGCTTGGTTAACCACAATCAGAAATAATAATAATAATAATAATAATAATAATAATAATAATAATAATAATAATAATAATCCCAAAGTCAGTGACAGACCAGCCAATCCAGCTAAAACAGTGGTCCTCAAAATCGTGCCTGCGGGCAAATTTGTGGCAGCGAAGCCAGGCCTTCGTGCCCGCGGCAGCTGTTTTTAAATTATGGGTCATGAACACACTTCTGGCTAGTCGTAGTGTGGGAAAATAAAGAAAGCTATGAACACATTTTCCAGCAAAAGCGCCACAGCAGTCTGTTGACAGTGCTGCTCTCTTATGCTATGCTTGTACATACTCAAATTTTTTTTTTTTTTTTTTTTTATGGCTTTTGAGATACGATCCACCAATTGAAAAGTATTGTCTCTGCAGTAGCCCAATCATAAGTTAGCTGGGTGGGACATAAACTGTGTCTGTTTCAGTTACAGTTACTGACAATAAGTTTAACCAATAAGAGATTTAAATATCTGCCAAGTTTTATGCAGTTGTCCAATCATAAGCAAGCAGAGGCTGCTCACGGTATTCTGCATGAAAAATGAAGGCAAATGAATAGTCAGTGGGAAAGTGACAGATCTGACAGCTGTCCAATCAGATGTAAGCAGAGGTGGGTGTTACTATGCTGGGTAAGCACTCAATTCCGCCAACCGTTATGAGAAAAATAATAAATTTCAGTACTTTCTCTGAATAATTGTACTGGAGATGAGCGATCTTTAAAACAGTGTTGACAAATTTGTCAAATTGAAACAAAGCGAGACACTATCTACACTTTTGTTCATCATTATCTGTGTAAACATGATATTTACAAATAATTGCATTGCGTATTTTATATAAATTATTTAAAGAATAACCGCAGCACGCACAATTACTTCCTGAGACTTGGTCTTATCAGTGAACCAAGAATAACCCACTAAAACTCTTAAAGAATATATATATATATATATATATATATATATATATATATATATATATATATATATATATATATATATATAATATTATGTGTTGTGTATATATATATATATATAATATATAAAATGGGTGATTTAACTCTTATTGATTCTTATTGGGTGATTTTGACAATAAGGAATATATATATATATATATATATATATATATATATATATATATATATATATATATATATATATATATATATATATGTCACAAGAAGGCAGTGTGTAAGAGAAGAACCTATGCAATAGTCAGCGTGCCTGCAAACAGCCAAGTAAGATCAATTTATGCCTGTGCCCAAATTACTTTGAGGACCACTGAGCTAAAACAATTTTGCTTGTCATTTAGTATCACTTAGATTATTATTATGATTTAGCATGTATTAGGTTTCTTTATTCACTACTGAATTATTGTTTGATCACAACATAGTATGTGAAAATATTTCATTTGTTTTGTGTTCTTACTCTTGCATCCATGCCTTGAGTGAATGATCCTGCTGAATTTCAGAGGGTGTGGTAGAGTTCTCGTGATTGACAGCTGGCCTCAGCGTGGGAGCGAGATGACATCGGAAGTGCTGATTGAATTACACACCAACAGGAATTATCATTATGGCTTTTTTTCCTCAATAAATGTTTGTGCTTTCAGACTGAAACAGTACTTCTGGTGCTGAAGACAGCTCCCCGTTCTAGCAATGCAAGAAAGAAGCTTTACAATCTCTGCGCCCCTCGTATTAATTATAGTAATAAAAACAACAACAACAATAATAACAAAGCAGACAGAATGGCAGTTCAATGCCAGCTAACCTCCAGACCGGCAGTTAATTCAAACATTTCTGTGATGCCACCCTTTGACTGATCAATCCTATGAATCTTCTAACTAATAGTGGCTGTGTGGCTTTGAAGAGAAGGGGAGTGTGGCGTAGTATTGTTGATTCACTAATCCACAGCGTGTGCTATGAATCCACAGAAAAGTATCACACATTTCAAATGTAACACGCAGAAAATGGCTGGTTTACTACAAGTATGGCAATACAATTATACATTAACAATGTAAAAAAAGTTTTCATAATTACAACTTGTGACAAAGCTTCTTCACGTACAGTAACAGTAAGGACAGGTTTAAAGAGGACAGTACCTGTATGTTTATTTGTTGTGCAGTGCCCTTTTTTAAGTGGGAACATGGCTTCCTTTAACAAACAATACAAAACAAAAATAAATCCTAGCTCCCATTTTGTAGCAGGTATTGTAACTTTTAGACGCTATCCGGCTT
The DNA here is from genome assembly GCF_017654505.1 of Polyodon spathula. Lineage (NCBI taxonomy): Eukaryota > Metazoa > Chordata > Actinopteri > Acipenseriformes > Polyodontidae > Polyodon > Polyodon spathula. The sequence continues at coordinate 49,370,519 of NC_054535.1, read as the reverse complement.
ACTGACTGTAAATATCTTATTCACAAATTTGTTTTATAGTACACTTTATTCAGGTCTATAGGAGAGACCGGGGTTGGTTGTCACAGTGCCTACAGCTTTAACACTAGATGCGATTGATGATGCTAACACTGAGATGTGTGTTTAGTTGTAGAGATTTTTTTCATTTTTTTCATACTGTAAGTAAAATGTTGCGCTCTTCGTATGTTATGGTGCTTAGTAGTATTGAGTTTTGTTTGAAGTGATTACCGTGTTGACTAGAGTCTGATATGAGCTATCTGTGGTGTAAGAACAAAACCAGTGGGGCAAGACATGGGATTGAAAGAAATGCATTATTTGTATTAATTAAAAAACTTTCTAATTGGAGACAGTATTGCAAGTAAAACTTGTCACAGATTAGTATCAGAATGTTCATGTGGAATGGAATGCTTCATATACAGCTATAAAGGTTTTCGTGATACATTTACAAATGTATTAATTTTAATATACAATTAACATTTCACTCATTTAATTACCTCTAGCTGGGAAATACATTTAGCTTTCCTGCTCATATGACAGTTCTATACTTAGTCTGAAGAATTGCTGGAATTTAACTTTGTATCAATTTTACACACCTCAAGGGGACAGACTGCTGTTACATTGTGTTCATTGCAATTGAGATAATCGTTAGCACCCACCTGCAGGCTATCTGCACAAGGTTAACTTGCAGTTGGTTCTATCTTGCAGATTATTGTTAGCCCTGTCCTCCATACTCACTATGAGATGGTCTCCAGTTAGCAGGCGTTTAGGTCTCATATACTTCTTATGGTCACACATCGACACATTTGCAGACTGGATCATTTGCTTCATTGGTCTGAAGCTGGCCTTGACAGTCATAATGCCATTCAAAATGTCTGTGGACAAGGTTCACCTGAGAAAAAGAAAAAAGTGTTCGAATTCTGCAGTACCGCGTGACAGTATTTATTGACCGCCAGACCCTGTCAAGTCAGTCATTTAGTACTGTGTAATTTAAATGTCTAGGCTATCCAGTATATTACTAAGTCTGTTGATAAAAAATAATTGCAAGCTGGATGATGTCTCCCAAGCTTGCTGTCATTTGGCTACTGGTTTGAAGAATGCGTATATTAATTACAGCACAGTATTTAATTGGCATTCTTTTTTTTATACTTTTCACTGCCATCGCATTAGGTGTAGGTATATGTCATTCAAACTGGTTGGGAAAACCAAAAAGCAGTCCACAAATATACCATCCTTTATTTTGATTAGTGGCTATTTGTTATTTACGTGTATATGGACAGTTTTAAAATGACTTTTTTTTTTCTCACTTTCCGTAAAAGACAGAAAGACACTATTAGAGTTCTAGTCTGGCTTTATTTGGTTACACGAGTCGTCAGTCAATCCCTTCAGCCCACACTTCAATAAATACAATACAAACTCAATCAAAGAATGTGCAAAGAACCATACAATGTATAACCCAATACTCGACATACATACAAGTAAAAAAAAAAAGTGCAATAAGACAAATACATTTGTAAACACACGTAGGATCAAAATCTTGGATGTGGCTCATACAGAATAATATTCACAGGTAATGCCAGACTTGGAACTGGAGAAAGATCACAGGGATGTTTATACAGGTAAATATATGGATCAAAAGATCAAAGGGTGACATTGAACTGTCATTCTGTCTGCTTTGTTATTATTGTTGTTGTTGTTTTTATTACTACAACAATTACTCAAATTGCATATGAGTGGCGCAGAGATTGTAAAACTTTCTTGTCTTGCATTGTTAGAACGGGGAGCTGTCTTCAGCACCACAAGTGATTATTAATGTTTGTGTCTGGAAGCATAAATATCTATGTAGGAAAAAAGCCATAATGATAATTCCTGTTGGTGTGTAATGTACAGGGAGAGTGTATTACATTGGTTGACTGATGAAGATCTGAGCAGTTTTATTGCCTCGTCCGGGCACTTTTGCCTCTGTCCGTCTTTTACCCACTCCCACATTCAATACTGGAGAAATTAACACAGTCAGTATTGCACAGATTAAAGCATACAATACTGGAGAGATTAACCCTTTGCAGTCCATTTATTCTGCGGCTGGTCTGGTCCAATTAATTTTTGTGAACAAAATAAAATTTCAGACCACATGCTGTTCAAATTGAAATAAAGTGACTTTATTTGCTTAAAACAAGTAACAAAGCAGTGCAAGTCCAAAGGGTACCCTATACAAAGACAACAGTACCAATTTTTTTTAAGAAAAAACATGTTTATATATATATATATATATATATATATATATATATATATATATATATATATATATATATATATATATATATAGGTGAACATTGAAAAAAAAAGTAACAAAATGTCACAAAATTTGAGTTTTTGCTTGATTATATTACCTTTAGACAGGTACAAAACTTTTTACAAATCAATTACACACTACTACAACCAAAAAAAAATAACTAAAAACTATTTTTCATCAATGTTATAACTTTTTACACCAGGCGAGATTTGCAAACAAAAAAGGCATTTAGTGACAGAAATTATCTGTATGTGTCCATAGTATGGCATCTTTCAAACAGTCACCTGGGTGTAACCCTGGCTGCCTTGAGCATGTTTTGCAGAAGCATACAGTCTCTCTCCTCCCCCCTTTTATCTTTCTGTCACTGCACACTGCTAAGTCTTTGGTGCTCTTCGATTCATTTTTGGAAATGAAATGTGGCTTTCCATTCCATTTCAATTCTTGATGAAAATGGCATGTCAGGTCTCAACATGGAGTATGTTGTTGGGCTACCAAAGTAAGGAACAATAGCAGAGACATAACCAGTTTCACAGTCAGCTAAAATAAACACACGCATCCCCCACTTGATAGACTTCTGAGGATTCTAGCACTTGAAGATAATCCTTCCTTTGAAGCCAATGGTGCTCTCATACCTAGGATAAATAGCTCACAGCATTTTGTAGCTAACCACATTCCCGACCTTTTGTCCTCTGCTAACAAAAGCAGCCTGAGGCACCTGGGTGGGGGGAGGGCAAAGGTGCAGCATCCAAAAGATCTGCAAGAAACGTGATCTCTTGAATACATCTTTGAAAAACTGCATTCTGTTATCCCATTCCTCTGAGAAATATTCTTTTATGTCCGTTTTTACATTCAGTCCCATATTCAGCAGAACACCAAAAAATGCCTTAATCTCTGGTAACGTAACAGGTTTCCAGGAGTTTCAAATAGAATTATGACGCAGCAGTCCCGTTAGTTTTACACTTGCTTATCTATTGGTTTCATTTACAATTTCAGTAAACAAAGCATTAGTGAAAAAAGGTGAAAAAACTTCACTGCAGTTCTCAAAGTAGTACTCCCTTGATATCCCTTATTTACCACAGTAAATGGGAGTTTTGTGAAAGCATCTGCACTTATCGATGCACGTCTCCATTCGCCCTCCAGCTGCGCGTCTGGTTCGTGGTCACTTTCCTCAGAGTCCTCAGTAAGAGAAATATTAACTTCCTCATCACTAGATTGATCAAAATCATCATCCAAACTGCTTTTGTCTGTACTTTCTGCCTCATCCATCATCTGTGCAAGTTCTTTAGGCTGCCTTGACTTTCTCTATCTTCTCTGCACCATTCTCACTCTGTGTGTCTCAGTCTCCATCTGTTCAATTCGGCTTTGCTCAGCCTGTACATGGTCTATTCGGCTGTCTCTGCCTTCTTTCCGATCAAAGATGATTAGAGAACACCTCGCCTCAGCCTTTTCCGGCTTAAATGCAACACATGCTGTGTTAGATCATGGTTTTCGGCAATGTTGGACAGAGAGTCCGACAATGGACAGGAAAGGGATTTTCGCGATGTTGGACCAGGTCCAACATAGGACAGCAGAGGGTTAATGCAGACAGTATTGCATAAATTAAAGCATTCAATACTGTAGAGATTAACACAGTCGTTATTGCACAGTGTGATAGTGTAGTCATGGGAGCACGATGAATTAGGCTGAAGTCAGGAAGTGCAGTTGCAAAAATTATTTTTCCGTAAAACCATTTCTCTAACTTCCTGGCATTGTACTTCAGTTAAGTTGAGACTGCTATTTATCACAGAGATGAGAGTATTAGTCTCCTCAGCCCTTTTTGCCAGCAGAAAGGTTTCTCGATTCTTCCATGACTTTAGCAAGTTCATATGGTATATTTGTTTCTTTTTTTCTTTTAGACTGGAGACCTTGTAATTAACAGTCACCTCAAAGGTCCCTCACCACCATGCAACAAGCTTACTCTCTGGGGTGGGGACAAATACCAGGACTCTGTCTCCTGTCTGAAATTACCCTCTGATTATAATTACGGGCATGGGCATCCTGCGCTTTCTCAAAGTATTCTCCCACAATTGGGGTATCCCTTTTTATTCTGTTCTCCATATCCAACACATATTTTTCCCCATATTTTTACCTGTGTTGGCTTGACCATCCCATATCTCCTTGGCAATATACAGAATTCCCTGGGGCTGATGACCACATATAAGATTGAAAGGGGAGAATCCTGTCGAAGATTGGGGCACTTCGCATTAGTGAACATCAAATAGGGCAGCAAGATCCCAATCCCTCCCATCTTTGTTAATAACCTTCTTCAACATATTCTTTAAGGTTTTGTTGAAGCGTTCTATGAGGCCATCAGTTTGTGGGTGGTAAACAGAAGTGCGAATAGGCCTAATCTTAAGAAGATCGCACAGATCCTGTCAGGATCTCCTTGGGAATACCTACTCACGAAAACAACTGCATCAACTCTTTAGTGATGCTTTTTGAGGCAGTGTTATAGAGTGAAATAGCTTCGGGATACCTACTGTAGTAACATAATCCACTATAACCAACACAAATTCATGTCTCCTGGCTGACCGGTTTATTGGCCCAACCAAGTCCATGGCAACATAATCAAATGGTACTTCTATTATGGGAAGTGAGACTAGTTGGGCTTAAAAGTGTGAAAAGGGGTTCACTTTTTGATATAGGACAGGAATTACAAAATTGTTTGACGTCCTTGTAAATAATCAACCAAAAAAATAGTTTAAGAATGTGCTGGCTCATCTTTTCCCTGCCCAAGTGTGATCCAAACAAATGGATATGGGCCAAATGCATTACTATTAAGCGTTTTTGCTTGGGTACCAGCAGCTGTTTAACCTCGGATTCTCCGATTCGGTTGACCTAGTATAAGAAATAATTTTCTACCAGATAATACTCTTGTGGACCTTTGGTTTTCTCTCTTGGTTTTCCCTTCTGGGTGTGGCTTTCACCCCAGTGCTCAAATAGTTAATGATCCTCACTCTCAATTATGGGGTTTCCATGCAAGTTTTTTTTTTTAACTGGAGACATTTACACGAGAAAAATGCCTTGTGTAAAATTATTTTTTGGGTTTCTGTTCGCTCAATTTATTTTACTCGAGTAAATGGATTTTTCACTCAACATCGTGCAAATCAATGGGAAAGGTGAGGGTTGATATGTAAATTAGCTATGCATAAAGTTCTTGTGCTGTCTTTGAAGATTACTAGTAAAATGTTGTTAAAATTTGTTTTCCATGCGCAGAGAACTGGCACACGAGTGAATCTAATCTGCTGTAGTAAAGCAAAATACCTTGTGCCTGGCTGGTTAATAATGTGTTTTACTACTCTTGCCCAAATTGTTTTTAAAATATCATTAGTAGTGAATACTGTTTCAACTAATGTACTTACACCTCATTAATTAAAATAAACTCAGAGGTATAAAATGAAACTAGTCAACACATATTGCAGATCACCATATATACAGTGCCATGAAAAAGTATTTGCCCCCTGTCTGATTTTCTGCATTTTTGCACATTTTTCACATTGAATTTGGTCAGATCTTTTTGTGGGTTGTAGTAGTATATAGAGGGAGTCTGAGAAAAAAAAAATGACACCAAAGTTTGGGGCTTCTTTCATTTGTTTGGTGTGCAAGGTAATCAAACATGCAATCTTCAAGTGTGAAAAAGTTATTGCCCCCCTAGTTAACTCAACTCAATTAAAGGGATAATTAGGGTAAGCTGTTTCAATACTTTGGTTAACAATCAGGCCTGATTTGGGTAAGGCCCTGACCAAAATAAATCTGACTAACTTTGGCCCTTACCATCAGAGTGAAGTTGTCAGCACACAGGTTCTAGAGGCACATCATGGCATGATCAAAAGAAATTCCTGAAGACCTCCGGAAAAAAAGTTGTTGAAACCACAGTCAGAGCCATATTGTCCAAATGGAAAAAGTTTGGGACAGTAGTGAATTTTCCCATATACATGTATTTAAACCACCCAAATAACCCAGCAACCAACATTAATATACACTTTGAATTAATATAAATGTCCTTTGAACAAAAACAACAGTAAAACTAATCCAGAGTCCGGAGCCGTTATATTAAGTCTGTATCGAGACAATACATATGCACCCGAACAGCAACAAAAAAAAAGAAACTCCTGAGACTGTTGTAAAGGGTTTTCATTTAACCCCTATCAGAAAAATAATAATAATAATAATAATAATAATAATAATAATAATAATAATAATAATAATAATAATAATAATCCGGTAGTCGGTGGCAGACTAAAATAGAAATATAAACCAAATGGGGAATCCAACCCAGCTCATCCTCAGCCCTGCTGAGCTTGAAGTTTCCAGCCAGAAAGGAAAACAGAGGTGAAGTTCTACAAAGAACTGTCATTGTCCCTTACACTGCTCTCAGACGAACAAGCAATTGTAATCTGTAGTTTGTTCCTGGAAATTATTAAACTAACTGGATACTTTAATGGTGGTGAATGGTATATTACAGTAGTTTTTTTTCTAACAAACCAAAAGTTTTTAAACACCACTTCTCCCATCCCAGGAACTAAGCGTCTTATTTTAAGAGAAAACAATGAAGGCACTTACTGCAATAATCATGTGGATTAAGCTCAGTAAGCCCTTTGAAAAGGTCATTAATGAAACACCTGATTAGAATCTAAATGCTGAAAGTTAAGATAAGATTCATAATGTTTTACAAAGAGGAATCAGTGCAGACAAAACCCGGTAGAGATCAATGACAAAACAGACTCACCCTTCCAGAACACGCAATGTTAATGTGATATGAAGCCACTGCCTAAATTGTTTTTAGAGATACAGTATGAGGTATTGATACTTTGGTCTAGTACTGACTAGGTTCCCAAACTGTGGGCCGCTGGAGCAATGGCATTCTATGTATTTTTTTAGATATATAATAACGAAAAGCAACAATAAAATACTAATAAAAGATTCAAATGAAAAAAATAACAATTTACATTATGTGTATTTACAGTGTTACAGGTACAAAAATGTTTTTGTCATTTTTCTTAAGAAGTGCCAATAGTGGGCTGCAGTGCCTAATGGAGATGAACAGGTGGGCCTCAGGTAAAATAAGGTTTGGGAATCCCTGTATTATGGCCTACCAAAAACAAATATGTAACAGTATTATTAACTAACCTTGCTCTGTTCAGAAACATGCTAGTGCTTGACATTGTAGAGTGCTACAGATGTGGTAACATAGTCTTCCTGCCACACTGAACCAACAAAACAGGAGGAAAGAGTTAAATATAATTACAAAAATTAAATTTAATGTAATTTGTTCTTGTTAATTCTTCATAATGTAGAAAGCCAATAAACAATCCCCTGAAATGATGCTGAAATGTATTTAAAACTAAATAGTTTTTATAATTATTATTTGATGGAAACTACATGCTATCAGCAAAACTATTAGCAAATCTTCTCAAAGGTTCATTGTCTCAACAAGACCTTGAAAAGGATGTTAAAGTCTATCAACTGCTTCAGTCAATAGCAAGACTTAACTATTTCATCCACCAGGTGGCAATATTTAATAATAATGAAGGTAAGGTTTGTTATACTATACTAAAAAATGTTATACTCAGGGTCTGTGTTACGCAGATTTCTGTACCCCTATAGAATTATGTATCTCCTGGATTTCATGCCTGCTGCGCTCCACTAATAATGACATTATTATTAGGCTTCCAAGCTGGCTTGGAAATCCTATTGTTATTGTAAAGATTTTTTCATTATTGTAATTTTTCTGTCCAAAACTTTAAACTGCTCCTGGTTGCACGTAAAACATAAAACATAAAACTTGGCAGGTATCATCCCGTGATGATTACAGTTCAGATGCAAAAAAATAAATAAAAATGCACTCCTGCTTCAACCAAGATGGCGGTCTGACGCATTTTTTGGAAAACCCCTTTTTGGGAACTGGTGAACCGATTTATCTGAAACCTTGCATATGTCATCAGCAACCAAACACGCTTCAAGTTTGCGAAGCAGAAGTTGCTGCAATAAATTTTATATCAAATGGCTGCCACCAAATTTGTCAAAACGCATCCAGACATCAAACTGCTTCTGTTTGCGAACCGTTTAACCAACTAACTCTGAACTTGGTAGGCATCATCCTGAGGACAATGGAATTCAAATAGGGACAAAATAATATTCTTTCATAAAATAAGATGGCAGCCAGACCTAAGTTTTGTTCTTAAATTTAAAACCGCTTCAGTTGAACAAGGTTTAACTGATTAACTCCAATGTTGACAAGCATCATCCCTGTGTCAATACAATTGACTTTTTCAAAAATGGTGTCTGTGTGTAAAGCAAGATGGCCATCTGACACATTTATTTAAAAACCTTTCAAAATCTTCTTCTTGGGAAGTGGTGAACCGATTGATCTGAAACTTTGCATATGTCATCAGCATCCAAACCCGCTTCAAGTTTGTGAAGCAGAAGTTGCTGCGATAAATTTTACTGTTAAAATGGCTGCCACCAAATTCACAAAAAAGCAACCCAAACATCAAACTGCTTCTGTTTGCAAACAGTTTAACCAACTAACTTTTAACTTGGTAAGCATCATCCTGGGGAGAATGGAATTCAAATAGAGACAAACTGTGTTCTTTTGTAAAACAAGATGGCTGCCAGACCTACATTTTCTTCTTAAATTTAAAATCGCTTCAGTTGAAAAATGGTTTATTTGATTAACTCCAAAGTTGACAAACATCATCCCTGTGTCAATACAACTGACTTTTTCAAAATTGGTGCTTGTGCATAAACTAATATGGCCATCTGACACAATTCTTTAAAAAACAATTCGAAATCTTGGGTCAAATGTAAAACTAGATTATAACTCCTTACAAAGTGCAGATAGGTCAATACTTATTATGGAACACAGATAGGAACCCACATATGCACTATTAAAAAAAAATACCTTTGACCTCTCTTTAAGGCTAAATCTAAATGTAAAATTAGCTTATAACTCCTTACAGTGTGTAGCTAGGGTCATGGTTACTATGGTGTTTAAAGTTATAAAGCATCGTTAGATAATGAACTAATGCAGTATTTTGAATTGAAACTGCTTCATAAAACTGATCTGTTGCTGACACTTGTGCTGCAATGCTACAGCTTGCCAAAATTTCCAACTGGTACTGAGCTTGGAAGACGTATAACTGCCTGGCAGTTCTAATTATTATTATTATTATTATTATATTATTATTATTATTATTATTATTATTATTATTATTATTATGAGCCTTAGTTACATGTAAAACAAACAAACAATGACACAATTTTACCAAATATGAATCTGTTTAAATGTGACTATAAAATAAGTCATACATAAATTTGAACAGACAGTAATGCCAGGTAGTGTTTATTTTTTCATTTCTGGTAATAGATTTCTTGCTGAATGTGGTAATGGTTTGTTTAGAAAACCATATTAGAGTGTTTAATATGTTTAATTTTTGAGGAGAATATACAATATTATCAAATGCTTAAATATTGCCTGCTCCTTGTTTGCGAGCTAATTAAGCTGCAGCCAAAAATAAAAAATAAATAAATAAATAAAAATAGTAATAATAATAATAATAATAATAATAATAATAATAATAATAATTTGATTGTGCATTAAAATAATATTTAAAAATAACTAAAACAATTTCAACCTTTAATTAAACACAAAAGTTTATTTGGAAAATCATTTTCCTCAACTATGAATTAGTAGGCTATATGTTTAGGTTTGGATGTACTTGCTACCAATGTAAATAACTCAGAATGGTGCTGTTTTATTTTTAGTTTAAGATAAATGATGATTATTATTTAGCAAAGGGTAGCAATGCTAATTTTATTTTCACTTTGAACAAACACATGCTTGCGTTTGTCCTTGGCATAATAATTATCTATCATATATCGACAGGTTAACTCCTTCATACCAGTAAAGCTGCAGGGGAATATACAATTTAATAGCAGTGTTTAAGCTATGGAAATATGTACCCCTTGGCTTACTACAGTAAAAAAGAAATGTCATGCAAATATCATGTCATTTATGTTTAGACAGCTCTAGATGACTGCTGCTAACTTAACTGGGGTGGGGATAAGGAATTCCATAGGAAGACCTAAGCCCCTGGCTTTCTAATAAATTAAAAAAAACAAGCCTCAATTAAAAAATAAAATAGGTTGTGTTGTGAGGGGAACAGAAATTATTCTTTTTATGGGTAGTGATACTTTAATGACATGAAACACAAAGTCAGTCTTCTTTAAAATTCACAAAAATATATTTATTTTCTAACCCAATCAAGAGAGAGAAATCTGTGAACAAAAATGATCTGAGCAAAATAAACAACTCAACATATATACAACTGCTGACAGAGAACAGAAAAATAACACACCCTTACAAATAAACTTAAATCACTTTAAAACAGTTCTGGGGACTTTGTGAATATGGTCAGATGTCTAGAGCTTTACAACTTAACATAATTTGATAAGGCATACCTATTCTTTCTTCTTCATGTAAAGTACTCACAGAAGTCTTCTCACCACAAATGCAACACACATCTGCCTCTAAAAACACAACATTTACATTCAAATACTACATATGGCAGGGATACAGGCCTAATCAGTAGAGGCCGGTAGCTAAAAATATTGGTGGGGCATGGACTATTATTATTATTATTATTATTATTATTATTATTATTATTATTTATTATTATTGGTAGTAGTAGTAGTAGTAGCAGTAGTATTATTGTTATTCATTTGGCTGAATTCTTTATTCAAGGCGATTTACGTGATTTTCAATCTATAAAATATAATGTCACATATGTACCGCATCACACAAAGTAGCAAGCGGATGCCAGCGTGCAGGGTGTCAATGTATCTTATCTAACAGAGTACGATACTCATAGTAACACTTACCAATAGTTGACTCTATTGTTTGAACAGGAAACTGGCACAAAGGTTTTTCATTTCAGCAACTGTATCAATAACTGTCTTGTCAAAGTCTGGCATTTTCTCTAACAACTAATTTTCAATGGACAGCATAGACAAGGCATTCAGTCTGTCTTGCGTCATCATACTCCTCAAAAAGGTTTTGATTCTCGAAAAGCTCCTCTCCATTTTGTAGGTTGTCATTGGAATTTGGAAAAGTTTAACAGTTTCAGACAGTTTCGTGTTGGTTATTTTCACAGGCTGATTTTAACAGGGACAGTGCTGTGTTTCCGTGGTGTAGCTCAGTGTGTCGATACAGCACTGAAAGCTTAGTTTTCAGCTTGGGTTGGTTCAGCATGGGGTAGTGGTTGGTGGCACAATTTAATTCATCTGTCGGAAATTTCTTTATAAATATGGGAATAAATGAGCAACTCACTAGCCTTGCTGTTACTAAATGCTTCCAAAAAGTTTTTTCCAATATTATAACAGCAAGACAACATTCAAAGAGGAGGTTAACTATCTTAGAGATACAAATGGCAAAATCATAGACTAAGATTTAAAAAAATAACAAATAAAACAAAATTATTACTTTTCACATGTTCCTATCCAGTTTTAAATAACTTTAGCATAACAGAGGCAGAAGTGTTAAAGGGACTAGGAGCTCTTAAAATAAACAAATCCCCTGGGCTGGATGAGATCCTCCCAATAGTACTCAAATAAATGAAAGAAGTTATTTACAAACCCTAACCAAGATCATGCAACAGTTTCTTGACACAGGGGTTGTACCAACAGACTGAAAAATTGCAAACGTAATACCGATCCTTAAAAAGGGAAACAAAACCAAACCAAGTAACTACAGACCAATAAGCCTGACTGTTCTATGTAAACTTATGGAAACTATAATAAGATCCAAAATGGAAAATTACCTATATGGTAACAGTATCCTGGGAGACAGTCAGCATGGTTTTAGGAAAGGGAGATCGTGTCTAACTAACCACCTTGATTTTTTTGAGGATGCAACATCGACAATGGATAATTGCAAAGCATATAATATGGTTTATTTAGATTTCCACAAAGCTTTTTGACAAAGTCCCGCATAAAAGATGAATTCTCAAACTGATGGATTAGGCAGTGGTTAACATGTAGAAAACAGAAAGTACTGATTAGAGGAGAATGGCTGTGGTGGTTTTTCAGAACGGAACTGATTCTTTAACCAAAGTCAGAAAAAAATACAGTATAATCGTAAATCTCGAAAAACTACTCTTCTAAATCTTTTGTAGTCATTTTTGTATTACTTTAGTAGAAATACATGTTAATTTGGATTCATGTTGTTTTTCTGACTTTATGTGAACGAAAAGACACACATTTGCCCGTTTTACCATTGGAAATAGTGATATTTTGAAATATCACTGTCCTGGTCACAAAAGCAAAGTTTGTGGGGAATAATAGCCATTTTCTATACTTTTGAGGCATAAGCAATTAGGAAATAACACTTACTACCCAGGAACAAAAAAAAAAAAAAAAATTGTTACACGGTGTAATCAGTTGCACTCACATCTCTATACTTCTGAATCCACAACGAACCCTTCCTTAGCCAATAATTTCTTCCAAAATCTAGATACTTCCATTATTAACCTAGATTCTAAAGCATAATTCAATGAGCCCTTCTCACTGGATGAGATCGCCTAGGCATCCTTTAAAAAAATTCTGACCTATACCCTCTTTTAAGCTTTATGTTTGCTGACTCTTTCTCCTCTTTCCCTTCCCCTACCTTACACCAGGCTTCCACTTCTCTTTTACTGAAAAAGGACAAGGATCACCTTAACTGTGGCTATTACCGCCCAATCTCACTTCTTAACTGTGGCAGCACGGTGCTCCTTCGAAGACCTACCATTTACACCTGCCCCAAACAAGCTTACTTATTTAGTTATTTCAGTCTTAAATGATTTTAAAGATCTTTTTAAACTTAATTTCACACCTCTACTGGAGCATACAAAGCAAGATCTTATAACGTGGTCTACATTGCCCCTCTCACTGGCTTGCCGAATTAGTGCAATCAAAATGAATATAGTGCCTACATTTTTATAACTCTTCTAATGTATCCCTGTCTTTATCATTAAATCACTTCTTACTTCCCTAGATAAAATTATTTCTGCTTTTATCTGGACCAAAAAGCCTCCCAGTATCTGCAAGGCACTGTTTCAGAGACAATAATGTGCCTGTCTTCAACTCCAGCATCTCTTAAAACTTGACAACATTTGTATTTACAGTATAATCGTAAATCTCGAAAAACTACTCTTCTAAATCTTTTGTAGTCATTTTTGTATTACTTTAGTATAAATATATGTTAATTTGGATTCATATTTTATTATGTGAACGAAAAGACACACATTTGCCTGTTTTCCCATTGGAAATAGTGATATTTTGAAATATCACTGTCCTGGTCACAAAAGCAAAATTTGTGGGGAATAATAGCCATTTTCTATACTTTTGAGGCATAAGCAATTAGGAAATAACACTTACTACCCAGGAACAAAAATTGTGTTACATAGTGTTATTGATTATGGCTAATGAAAACTGTTAACTAATGTTAATGAAAACTGACATACAAGGGCCAAGGTGGCCATGACCAGCCACCCCACACTTTTTCTGCTGGAGGGCCAGTATATGGTTTGGCCTCCCTATTTTTTTGTCTGAAAAAGCTGCCTACATTCTTTTAAAATGTCCACCATTTGGTGGTATTGGTGTGCTTCTTTCATAAACTGTGGTTAATTTAAATTAGCAAACATTTTCTAGTGGTCATAGAAACAGAGAAGTAAATACTCCTCCAGACTTACACTGCGAGAGAAAGCAGCACGTAAGAGTTTTTATGACCACGCTTAGCGTTAAAGAAACAAGGCTGCGATAATCTGTTTATTCAGGATAATAAGTACGTGCAGTTTGTAGAAATTAAAAATTGCACTTTTTTTTTTTTTTTTTAAAGAACCTACTTTGGTTACTATATAAGTTTATATAAGTTATATATACAGTACTGTGCAAAAGTTTTAGGCAGGAGTGAAAAAATGCTGTAAAGTAAGAATGCTTTCAAAAATAGGCATGTTAATAGTTTATATTTATCAATTAACAAAATGCAAAGTGAGTGAACAGAAGAAAAATCTACATCAAATCAATATTTGGTGTGACCACCCTTTGCCTTCAAAACACCATCAATTCTTCTAGGTACACTTGCACAGTTTTTGAAGGAACTCGGCAGGTAGGTTGGCCCAAACATCTTGGAGAACTAACCACAGTTCTTCTGTGGATTTAGGCAGCCTCAGTTGCTTCTCTCTCTTCATGTAATCCCAGACAGACTCGATGATGTTGAGATCAGGGCTCTGTGGGGACCATACCATCACTTCCAGGACTCCTTGTTCTTCTTTACACTGAAGATAGTTCTTAATGACTTTCGCTGTATGTTTGGGGTCATTGTCATGCTGCAGAATAAATTTGGGGCCAATTAGATGCCTCACTGATGGTATTGCATGATGGATAAGTATCTGCCTGTACTTCTCAGCATTGAGACCATTAATTCTGACAAAATCCCCAACTCCATTTGCAGAAATGCAGCCCCAAACTTGCAAGGAACCTCCAGCATGCTTCACTGTTGCCTACACTCATTCGTGTACCGTTCTCCAGCCCTTCGGCGAACAAACTGCCTTCTGCTACAGCCAAATATTTCAAATTTTGACTCATCAGTCCAGAGCACCTGCTGCCATTTTTCTGCACCCCAGTTCCTGTGTTTTGGTGCATAGTTGAGTTGCTTGGCCTTGTTTCCACGTCGGAGGTATGGCTTTTTGGCCGCAAGTCTTCCATGAAGGCCACTTCTGACCAGACTTCTCCAGACAGTAGATGGATGTACCAGGGTCCCACTGTTTTTTTTTTTTAGTTTGGCTGTTCCTCACCCAGTTTTATTCCTCCTACACAGCTGTTTCTGTTTCAGTTAATGATTGTGTTTCAACCTACATATTGAATTGATGATCATTAGCACCTGTTTGGTATAATTGTTTAATCATACACCTGACTATATGCAAAAAAAAAACGGCATCAGTTCTTCTAGGTACACTTTGTGCAAGTGTACCTAGAAGAACTGATGCCATTTTGAAGGCAAAGGGTGGTCACACCAAATATGGATTTGATTTAGATTTTTCTTCTATTCACTCACTTTGCATTTTGTTAATTGATAAATATAATCTATTTTTGAAAAAAAGTTTACTTTACAGCATTTTTTCACACCTGGCTAAAACTTTTGCCCAGTACCGTACATTTCCCCTTTTCTTTTTTTGGCTTAACAGTGTTTTTGAAAATGTACATTTTTTTTTCGTAAATTGTGCTACGTTTTAAAATAAACAGTACGGGATGATGTGTAAAAAAACGTTGCAAATTCTACAAATCCACAAATGTTCCTGTCTACAATTGTGCCAAGTTTGGTGCATTTCTGAATAAAAAGCATCATTTTTATAACAAAAGTAAATATCAAGAAACACATCATTGTAAAACGCAAAAACAAACAAAAATAAATAAAAACTTTGAGAGCTTTAAGATAACATTTAAAACAATAGTACGTCTTTATTAGTTTTACAGCATTTTTACACTTTAAAAATGGCATGTCAATCAAAATGCTGTAAATTAAGAGCGGGTGGATTCCATAACTCAATTACTTTTAAAAACACAGGATACCATGTGAAATTCTAGCAATACATTTAAATTTCCAATTTAAAATAAATACATGCGCCAACCTTATTACATTGAATTTGAATGACAAAGTACATAAATTATGCCATATTTCATCAACATGCCATTACAGTTTTACAGGATTAGCATGAAACCCTTTGTAAAATTCACTCCCTAAATTTTTTAATATGCATGATCAAAGACTGGGTATTAAATACGATCAAGTAACTTGTCAATGTTTTTGCAGCAAAAGATGTTACAAAAATATGCTACTTCTTGAAAATCACAAACCAGCACACTCTGGATCAATGAAAATTTAATGAACTAAAGCTACCATACTGATACAGAATAAACTATGGTTCATTTGACAATATGCAACAAATGTTTTCTTCTTCAGTCTTTAAGCAGCAGCAATGGATGCATCATCAACTTGTCGTCCCTGTGGCTTAACAAAAAGAAAGAAATGAATACATCATATTATACTGAAACACAGTTTAGCTCTTGCATATCTACATATGCCAAAACATGAAAATAATCCACTCTGAAGTTCAATCTACAGTACAATTGCTTTTTAAAGTAAAAGTTGATTGAACTTGAAAGAAACAACAAAACAAAAAAAAAAAAGCACAAAACAAAACCAATTTAATATTGGCAAGCTTTGACACAACGCTGTTTAAATAAACAACTTGCTTTAACTGCTGCCCTAAATACCACTTGCAGGCATTTGTTTTGAAAGGTTAGTAATCTACATTTCTACGAATTACATAAATCCAATTCTGAAAGTCAAATGCCAGAGGGTTAATTCCAGAACAACTTGTTTAAACAAGGCACGTTCCACATAAATGGCATCAAAACGTGTTTTGTAATAGAGTACATTTCAAAACATTGCTATCCGGTTTTAGTTAAAGAAACATTTTAAAGGTTAGTCAAGTTCTGGCACAGAAAACCAATAGTCTTGTGTGGCTTAAGTAAGTTACTGTCTGCAATCTTGTGTTTTGTCAGTTTTACCATGGGAGCAACAACCTTTAAAGCTTCACCCAACACTGTGTGTTTCCCTATCTTATACAAAGAGAGGTCACAATATAATATACAACAGAATCCATGATGTGTTCAAACTTCCGGGAGATGAATAGCTTGCGTCAG
Organism: Polyodon spathula; assembly: GCF_017654505.1. Lineage (NCBI taxonomy): Eukaryota > Metazoa > Chordata > Actinopteri > Acipenseriformes > Polyodontidae > Polyodon > Polyodon spathula. The sequence goes on along the minus strand of NC_054535.1, from coordinate 49,353,424 downwards.
AAAGTAACAGCAGCAGTAAAATAACTGTTTATAAGACAATGCTAAAATATATCACTGAAAGCTTGAACAAGCCTTGATAAGGCATCTGGAGCAGAATCCCGGTACTGTAATTTAAAATAAAATACAAACACAATATATAGGTGTCAGTAATGAATTCTTCACTAAACAAACAATTTTTTTCAGATAAAACAAAGATGGCTATTATATTGCGCATCTGAGGGTTTCCTTCTATGAACCATACCTTAACAAAGATGCGTGAGGGCAGGAAGCGGCGTAAGAGCTGGCTAGTGAGTCCTGGAAAGCGCAGCAGGTTAATGCTGAGTGATGGAAGGGTCTGGTATCCAGCCATGAGAGGATAGAAGTTGTACAACATTTCCTGCTTTGTGCCAGGCAGGATCCGCAATCGAACCTGGAGCACAGTCAGAGTGTGTCACCATAGACTTTAATGCACTATACACTTGCTTAGTAAATATCTCATTGTTGGTGAACAAGAATGAAGGCCTGCACCTTAATAGTGATTTGCTACATAAAATGGCCTCCTTCACAGACAAAATTATTTTCTTTTTCTGTCACTGCATCCCAGTTTGGTTAAAACAGTTTAAAAGTTTTAAGCACCATCATGGCCTCAATATAGCTCTCAGGATCATGAGTGTAACCATAAACCTGAGAGTATAACAGAAATTAAATTGTGAAAGTCAGTGCATCAAACATCAACGACAAAGCTCAACACCTGAATTGTATTAACAGCTGTCAAAAAGATCAAGTTAAACACATTCATTAACATTTGCTAAATGGAAAACGCGCAACACATTAATTGAAGCTCAATAATCAAAATGGAAACAAAACATTAAAAAACTGATTAATTTCCAACTCACGATTTTCCTATTTCTTATTCAAGTGATACACAGTCGACGCTGCTTAAAATCGGGTAAAGCGGTAAAAATATCCTGTCCCAATTAACCGAGAGGCATTTAACCTTCGTCACATTTATATTCATAATTTACATGCACAAGAGAAGTATTTTTTACTGTTTTTTATTTCTAAATGAAAAGAAAATAATGAAATCAGAACACATCACAGTATGATTACAGTACTGCAGTACCTGTAAATATTAAATGCATCATTTGAAACAGGAGTCAGTTGTGTGCTGTTGCTGTGATCTTTGTCCTCCACCATCCTCAGAAGGGGCAGCACAGCTTGCATCCCATTTTCCTGCACACTTTGTCAAAGGTGGTGCACTCTTTGCAACTTCTGGGCTAAGGTGAGCGCAATGTTCCCTCTCATATTGTTTTTGTACTGAGCAGACTACAAGCTTCTCTGAACACTACTTTTCTGTCAACGGGCAGCTCAATAAACAAGTGACGTCATAGTTAATATAAACTGCCCAACTAAACAATGATCACCAGCAAACGTTACTGTCAGTAAATGTAACACAACAAATAAACTTGAAAATATCAGCAAGAACAAGGCACTACAAAATGTTAAAGATTTTAAATAAACTAAAGTTTTAACATTGTCCAACCACACTTTCCATCCTTTCAGCGTCTTCCAATTAATTACCAAAGAAATAATATCGCACTCACACAGTATGATCTACAAAGAGAAGCGCAGGATGCACACAACAATGCAGTTATCAAAAAGCCCACGTACTACTATAACAACTTTCCTGCATTTGTATTATTTTTTATTTTAAATGGTGTTATAAAGAAGTTGCTATCTCTGAGAGTTTTAAGATAGTGAGCTCACTAGTGTTGTAGGGATTTATGTTTCTATGGACTAAAAAGCCACTTAGAGGGAACACTGGGTGAGAGGTGGCGGTGCACTGTCGATGTCAGAATCACAATCTTCCTCTGCAGCTCTGTTGCTCAGATTCCATCCTGCGAGTTTACTTGCTGCTGTTGTCGTATCCTGTACTACTTTTGGATCTGCTTGTTCCTGAATGAAACTCTTTTTATTAAACCTTACCTGAAGCAGACTGCCTGAATATTATCGAGAAGAAAATTAACCTTACATTATGGTCTTAATAAACAGCAATGCTCCCTTGTACTAACTACTTAAAATGGCTGCCAGTATTAAAGTTAATATGGTACAAAGGTGAAGAAAAATGCTAGAAAAAAGAAACGTACTCAATTTTGGATCAGGTTTTTCAATGTTACTAATGGCTATGGCTAAATATGCAATACATATTGTACTGCACGCATACTGTATGTAAACACATTGTAAAACATTTTTTTGCGCCAACTTTATTTCGCTAATGGCCCTCAAGGTTCATTTTTGAGGCAACAAGTGTTTGTGCTTTTGGCCTAGATTACATGACTCAAAATCACAATCTTAGTGTTTTTAAAAAAAAAAAAAAAAAAAAATCAGTGCCTGGCTATTTTGGCTCACTCTGAAGGGTCATACACATTATAATGTGTTCTCTTCTAGGTAGTTGTTCGATTTGGTGGCCTCAGTAACTTCTTCATTGGCAGGTGCTATAGCTCTTGCTTCAGATGCCTTTTCTTCTGCATTTGAGCGAGGAGTTCCTGGGTTGTTTTTAAACTTCAATCCAGTGGAAAAGTATGATTACAAGTAATTTAATGCAACCAAATAGTACTATATTCAAAAGCAATTAACAGTTCTGTTCTAGCCAGTAATCTTTGGGACCAACATCATGGCAACCGAGAACTGCTGTTGCAATTAGCGAACATCTCTTGCTCGTAAAATGTTCTTGCTTTATAGTTTTACATATCATAAGTAAAACATATTTTACTGTAAAGGTTATGTATTTAACCACATGCTGATCAATGTAATGTAAAGCATTATTCAAATGCTGGGGACAAAGTATGGCCAGATCAGTTCTAAACAGTACATTTCTAATATGACAGTGGAAATCTTTTAAGTGACTAATCCGTACGTATAACAGGAAATTTTGGCCGATATTAAATTCATGGATTTGCCATTTTGGTAGATTTTGACGTTTTTTTAATTGCCATTTATCACCTAGCATGTTCAAAAGACAAATTTCACACAATTTTGTATTTCAACTTTCAATTCTAAAAACATTCAAATACATGTTTACTTAATGAAATTTGTCTGCTAAAACAGTATCTTGTTTATAGTAACTTGTTATAGCACCTACAATGTCACTGAAGCAACTTGGAGAACAACAAAGGCCTTCTAAAAATGGATTACTAACTGCAGTACAGTTTAACGATAGGCATTTGCTAGCGCTGAGTTTTAAAACTTGGCTAAGGGTCGTTAACAAAACACAGTGGAATGATCACAGTATCATGTACAGTATTGCCACGTGTGAAAACTTTACAATAACTCAGAAATGAAAACGCTTTAAATTTCAAACTGGTTAATAGACTAGCAAGCACTGGCAAAATTAGTTCAATTTTATGGTGCAGAACTTTTAACAGTTACTTTGACATATTGTTTACTGACTTTGCGATACCTGCACGGTGGGTGTCTTAATACTAGTATCTACAACATATCAACAATAACAATCTGAAGCAAATTTGCACCATTTACAGACTTTCTAACAAGACTGACAACCAATTTAGGCTCATACTTAATTAACCCCTTGTACAAAAAGTTAACTTAACAGTCCTACAGGGACCACTGTAGCAGGCGTAGTTTACATAGCCTCAGAGTTCCTGATCGCATTATAAATTCCGGATTTTCTAAATCCACTGATAGAAATGTTCGGTCTGCTTTTAATGTTTTCAAGCAAACTGGCTTCTCATATTCACTTTGACATCCGACACATTCCAGCGCTTTTTTAACCTGTGCTGCATACCAGTCTGTCAGATTGCGGGATCGCACACTGTATGCCACACTGATTGGTGGAAGTATTATTGCAGATCCAGTCAAAATTGCCAATACAGCCAAAATGTCCCGTTACACAGTACGACAAATTAATTATTAAAGGAAGGTTGGTGTTATGCATTTCACTTAAAACCGGACATTAGGGCTTCCAGGCTTGTTAATTCCTGCCACCTAGACACATATGCAATTCCCGGACTGTCTGGGTCAAACCAGGACAGGTGGCAACACTAAAGTATATGCCTTAAAATGTTTTATCAAATAATAACAATCAAGCTAACTAATGTAGTACAGATGATATTACTGCTAATATACACAGCTCGTATAATCACACACTAAGCCTGTGTAACATAACATGATATAACACGCAATCCAACCAGACCCCTTCATTGCTTGCATGTCAAATGCTGTAATGTTGCCCTAGCTTAGCATGTAGAACATACCAGTCCAAAATAAAATGAACTCTACCTGCTTGAGACCAGAGAACATGAAGGCATCACTAGGCTCCACAGACATCTCCACGTCTTGCACTAACCCTGTCCGGTTCTGGATGTGGTATTTGACAGCTAAGGACTCTCGGACTCGGCCAAAAGATGGTAGATCTTGAATTACAAACAGGAGTTTATATTAATACTTAAAGAATGTAAATACAGCTACTTTTTTGTTTGTGTGTCAGCAGTAAAATCAACTTTTTTTTTTTTTTTTTTTTTTTTTTTTTAACTTCGTAACAAAACATAATTATTTAGTAAAACTAATATTTTCAATGGGCAGTAATGTATACCCATCCAATAAAGCTTACATTTATCTATCAATAAGTTACATGATTTGGAAACTTACCTGCGTGAACACACAGTGGAATGGTCTCCACGATGACATGTGGCAGAGTGATCACAGTGCTTACAGCAGGCACATTTTCTCTAGAAGATTTTCTGAAAAAAAAAAACATGGAAGCAACATACATGGTTGTACTGTATTAAAAGATGCAATCTATTAAATGCTTCATGTAGCTGGTCTGATGTAGAACTCAGTCCAGCACTGTTTTTAAATAATGATACAGACAATTACTGCCACATCTTAAAACTGAACAACTGTTTCTCTCCACAACAAAATGGGGTCGGGTTTTAGTGCAGGTTTGGAATTTTTTAAAAGAAACTGGACTAAAACATTTAAGGCATTAGTAGCATGCAACCATTCCATTTTCAGTTTTCTACAGAGCAAGAATGTGTTTGGACAACAACAATAGATTAATTTAACAGACAGTCAGAAAAGATGCATGGTTATTGTAATTAAAATCACTCAACAGTGATTATTAATAAGTTAACACCATTACCAATAACGTCTATCTACAAGTACCTTGTTGAAAAATAACAAGAACATATTTTCCCTTCATAGTCTGGAAAAATATTTAAAGAATAAGTCTCTCACCTTATTATATTGTATGCAATTATTTTAAGATGTTATGAGTTCTGTTGACCCAATATATGTTTATTTTCCTATCTGTGAGCTCAGCTGAAATGTCACACTGGCATATGGTTTGAATGGAATGTGGCAGTCAGAATTCTCCAGACAAGCTCAAACCCAGACAGATCTAGAGAAACATTTGAGTAACTTAATATTGGAGCATCAGAACCCAGAATCACTCACAATGATTGCAAACACTATAAACAACAAGAGAAAGGGGAGTAGAAATAAAAATAAAAATAAATTTGGAGCAAGCAAGAGTTCTCTCTTAAAAACTACTAGTATGCGACAACAGTAATGATTTTTATTTTTTTTTTACTTTTCTTAAATGGTGCAAACAATGACAAATGTCTTTTTTTAGTAGCCCCTCAGGTAACGTTTATTCTACTGCACCTACCTTTTCCAGGAGAGAACATAATGACCTGATGCTACTCCATTTGCACCACTGGCCACTGGTGGACAAGTCAGGCAGAAACACTCACTGGCACTCTCTCCTGTTTGCAGAACAACTAGAGGCAAGACAAACGAGGCTTGTTGTTAACACAAACATACTTGCACCTTAAATCAATAATGAACAGAAAGTTCATGCAAAACTCCCTCCTTGTATAGCACACATAACCTCCACAAAATTATAATAATGAAAGCGATCTGGAACAAAGACTTCTCATCATGTTATTTTTGTTGAACTGTACCTTGTTCCATTTGAGAGTCCAGCTGATCTACTGCTGCCATGGACGGCGCCAGTTGAAGCTCACTGGAGACCAAGTTGAGAGGCCAGGGAGAAGCACTCAGGACATCAGTCATTAGGAGGAAGGGGAGGTCCACATACACTCGATCTAGATGTTCAAACTGCAGAGGAAGAGGAGACAAGAAACCAATGGGAACTTTCCTTTATCTGTGTGTTTCTACCTGCGTTAACTAATACATCACTCTCCTTCAACAAGTACTGGATAAACCCTTGCAATACTGTCCCAATGCTTGTTTAGTGCATTGCTAATAACAGCGTGCTGAACTACTTGCATAAAGTGAATTCAGATAAAAAGGGAAAACAGGTTTTGTAAAAGGTTCTAAATGACCATACAACTTAGTCAAATTATCTATTCAACACACTTACCTTTGAGGAAACAAACTTCACAGCTATATCAAATGGGACAACGGTTTCTATGTTAACAGTTTCATCCTACAAAACACAAAACATTACGATTACCTTTACTACTGAATATCTCAAAGACAAATAAGTTCACAACTGACCACTACTAGCAATTATTTAACTTACACTTCAATTAAATTATTTTCCTCCCAAGGAGAAAATTAGAAATAAAAAACACAAAAAGGTAATTATGACTAAAGGACAATTACTACTTAAAGAGTAAGTAGTGGGGTTCAGAAAAATATAGCGTTATACGTCCCCATGTGTTGCTACAACTGTTTTAAAAATATGTAATTGTAATTCTTCTTTTCATTGTTAACATCTTTACAACTTTTCACACTTACAACTTTAAAGTCTGTTTCAAAGTGCTTTTCAAACAGTTGTAGCAACACGTGGGGACAAAACAATTTGGAGGATTAGATTTTTAAGGTTCTATACCAGTGGTCCTCAAATTCGTGCCTGCGGCAGCTGTTCTTAAATTATGGGTCATGAATACATTTCTGGCGGGTCGTAGCGTGGGAAAATAAAGAAAGCTTTAAACACGTTTTCCAACAAAAGCGCCACAGCAGTCTGTTAACAGCGCTGCTCGCTTATGCTGTGCTTGTACGTACTCGACAATTATTTATTTATTTATTTTTTCTGAATGGCTTTTGCGATACGATCAACCAACTGAATATCTGCATTGTCTCTGCGGTAGCCCAATCATAAGTTAGCTGGGTGGGACATAAACTGTGTCTGTTTCAGGTGCATGTACCGACTGTAAGTTTAACCAATAGGAGAGTAAAATATCTGCCAAGTTTTACGCAGCTGTCCAAATACAAGCAAGCAAAGACCGTTCACGGTATTCTGCATGAAAATTGAAGGCATTCGTGAGCAAAGCCGGGTAAGCACTGAATTACGTCGACTGTTATTGAGAAAAATAATACATTTCAGCATTTAGAATTTAATTTTCTATCTCTATTTTTTTTTTTTTTATTTCACCAGACAAGGGAAACACCGTAGGAAATTTAATTACGAATCCACTTTCTCTGAGTAATTGTACTGCAGATGAGCGATCTTTAAAACAGAGTAGGGTTGACGAGAAGCTATCTACACTTTTATTCACGGTTATCTGTGTATTCTATTTACAAATATTTGCATTACGTATTTTATATAAATTATAAAAGGAAAAAAAATATATGTTGTATATGTTGTATATGTCACGAGAAGGCAGTGTAAGAGAAGAACCTATGCAATAGTTAGCGTGCCTGCAAACAGCCAAGTAAGATCCATTTATGCCCCTGCCCAAATTACTTTGAGGACCACTGTTCTATACTGTATCTTAGTTTGAAATTAGAGGTATTGTTGGTTTAGTTCACTTTGTTTTGTTTTGCAATTACAAAACCAAATTGGTTAAAAAAAATAGGTTATAAAAACAAACAAATCACCCATTAACCAGTTTTACTCAGCATACAATGCTAGTACAGATCAAAACAAAAAATGAATGAGACAAATAAAAATTACAAAATCATTCTTATACCTTATGACACTTGCAGACAATTTCTTTATCTTCTACAGTTGTGTTCAATGCATAGGAAACGTGGACCAAGAATATTCTTGTTCCTGTTGTTCCACACCGGACATACAATGATTTTTCAACCTGCAGTTGAAACGTTAGAAACATTACATTTAAACGGACTGATTCTCACTATTAGCGACCAGGTTTTTAAGGTGTTTTTTATTTTACCTTCTGTCCTGGCTGCAGCTCTCCAATAGAAATATCAGGCAGCAAAGCAGGATGGGAGTCATCACACATTTCAGAGCCATTTAATGTGACATAGGTTGTCTGTGTCAGGTTAGCATCTTGACCTGAATAAATAAGGGTTACATTGCCTTTAGTTTCAATAAAAACATTAAAAAATAATGTTAAACTGCTGTTTAAGTGGAATTCACTGACCTGGTTTAAGGCCGGCTGTAAGCTTGACATCTTTAGCAACAGTTTCCTCCTGGGACTGGATGCTGACCACCATCCAATACATTTCATTGGTCAGTGCCGGAGGTTCATGATGAATCTGCACAGAAATCCTTGGAACTCTGGAAATTACCCTAACAGGTAGAACAGGTCAAATAGTCACAAACTGGTCAATTACATGACATACTAAAATTAAAAGTGCTGCAATTAGCAGAAAATAATTCAAACCCATACAATTGTACTATTTATCCTCATCACACTAATATCATCAATCATTTATATATAATATGTACATCCCTTGCTAAACATGTGAAGGTGTGCACTATTCCCTTGCTCAGGTGGTTCAAAGTACTTGGTTGCCTGCCTTCCAACGTATTGGTATTTATTACAAATGCAAAGGACCAATACTTTACATGATAAAAAGCACTTTGTCTTACTGAAGACATTTCAGGGGTGGGGGGGTTTGGGCCAAAGCACTCACATTGTGTTTGCCTGGATTGAGACTGTGTCCCAGTCCATCTCGTTCTCAGCAAGCCGGGGTCTGCGCTTGAAGGAGCGAGCGGCCTGCAAAGCCTCCTGGGAAGAAGCTGCATCTCCACCTGCTCCACGCCAGTTTATAAACACACACCTTCCGTTTTCACTGCCCAGCATCAGCTCAACTGCAGTGATCTGATGGTCAGAGATTGCGTACAGTGTTACTGAAGCTAACCACCACCCCCCCCCCCATTCTTGTGGGGGTTGGGGGTCATTATAAATGTATTTGACAGATTTTAGATGTTTACAATCCACTACCTTTCTTTGGTCATCTACAATGGTATTTACCTCAATTTTCTTTCCCACATCTTCAGTCCTTGCCACAAATTTAAAAGTGTATTTTCTTGTTTTCCTGGGGACCAGGCACATGTTCCCTTGTGCCGAAGGCTCTAGGATATCAGTTGACTGACAGGGTTCCTCAACCACACAGTACTGGTTGTACTCCTGAGGGCAAAACATAAAATCGGAGTAGATTACAGCTGAGATTATTTTATAAATATATATATATATATAGCTCTGGAAAAAATTAAGAGACTAGTGCAAAATTATCAGTTTCTCTGGTTTTACTATTTATAGGTATGTGTTTGGGTAAAATGAACATTTTTGTTTTATTCTATAAACTACTGACAACATTTCTACCAAATTCCAAATAAAAATATTGTCAGTTAGAGCATTTATTTGCAGAAAATGACAACTGGTCACAATAACAAAAAAGATGCAGTGTTGTCAGACCTCGAATAATGCAAAGAAAATAAGTTCAGATTCATTTTTAAACAACACAATACTAATGTTTTAACTTAGGAAGAGTTCAGAAATCAATAATGGTGGAATAACCCTGATTTTCAAGAACAGCTTCCATGCGTCTTGGCATGCTCTCCACCAGTCTTTCACATTGATGTTGGGTGACTTTATGCCACTCCTGGCGCAAAAATTCAAGCAGCTTGGCTTTGTTTGATGGCTTGTGACCATCCATCTTTCTCTTGATCACATTTTCAATGGGGTTCAGGTCTGGAGATTGGGCTGGCCATGACATCGTCTTGATCTGGTGGTCCTCCATCCACACCTTGATTGACCTGGCTGTGTGGCATGGAGCATTGTCCTGCTGGAAAAACCAATCCTCAGAGTTGGGGAACATTGTCAGAGCAGAAGGAAGCAAGTTTTCTTCCAGGACAACCTTGTACTTGGCTTGATTCATGCGCCCTTCACAAAAACAAATCTGCCCGATTCCAGCCTTGCTGAAGCACCCCCAGATCATCACCGATCCGCCACCACATTTCACAGTGGGTGCGAGACACTGTGGCTTGTAGGCCTCTCCAGGTCTCCGTCTAACCATTAGACGACCAGGTGTTGGGCAAAGCTGAAAATTGGACTCATCAGAGAAGATGACCTTACTCCAGTCCTCTCGGTCCAATCCTTATGGTCTTTTGCAAACCTCAGCCTGGCTCTTCTTTGCTTCTCATTGATGAATGGCTTTTTTCTAGCTTTGCACGACTTCAGCCCTGCCCCTAGGAGCCTGTTTCGAACCATCCTCGCCATGCGCTTCACCCCAGCTGCCGTTTACCATTCTTTTTGTAGGTCACTTGATGTCATCCTACGGTTGCTGAGTGACATTCGAATGAGTTGGCGGTCATCCCGGTCAGTGGAGAGTCGTTTTCGCCCTCTGCCGGTCTGTAGCTTTGTTGTCCCCAATGTGTGCTGCTTGACCTTGTTCTTATGAACCGCCGTCTTTGAAATTTTAAGGATGGAAGCAACCCGACGCTCACTGTATCCCTCTGCCAGTAAAGCCAGAACTGAACCCTTCTTTTCCTCACTCAAAACTTTCCTTTTCAACTCTTTGGGCATGGTCAATAGTTATTTTTTGATTCCAATTACTTTTGAGGTACTACTAGCACTGTTTTGCCATCCAGCTGGTCCTATTGCAAGAGGATAGTGATGACCACAGGAGTGGTTTTTATACTTTTCCTCGTTAAATAAGATTTGGTTCAGGTGATCCCCTAATCAGTACCTCATTCAGTAGAATGAGGTGTGCCTGTGTTGGAATTCAACAGACACTGGAATGGAATGGCTGCCATACATGTAGAGATGCTGATTTAAGAAAAATTTGCAGTGGTCTCAATTTTTTCCAGAGCTGTGTATATATATATATATATATATATATATATATATATATATATATATATATATATATATATATATATATATATATATATATATAAATATATATATAATAAATATTGGATTGAATTAAGTGAAAACTTGTTCCTGATTTTATAAAAATATGAACTAGAATGGATTAGCTTACAGTTTTAGTTCTTGGTTGACTTTGTTCAAAATAAGGCCCTTTTATATTTTTTTAAGTTTTACTTTACTATTTTACATTTACCATCAATTTGGCATAGTTTTCAATCTCAAAGAAAAATATTCTGAGATCATAAATACAAATATGTGCCAGTCTTAAAACGTAACATTTAACCCTAATATTTGTTTTAAATAAACACAGCTTTTCCTTAGGCGAGAAACTTGTTTATTCATTGCCAAGCAATATGCATGTGCAGTAACATCATTCACAGCTAGGAATTTGTAATTCATGCACTACAAACAATGACAGACGAACTGTGACAACTTGGCTATTTTGAGTTACCTGGTTATTAAAGCTCACACAGAGCTTAGAGAATCTGATAGGGTGAGGGCAGTCTGTCTTTAGGTAAACATGCAGCTGAACAGGAATGTCAATGTGGAAACTTGGATACAAGAACTTGGCTTTGCATTGCACTGTAATTAAACAGAAATAATACGAAATGAACACAAGATTGATTCTGCTCAAGTTAAGAAATCACATGGCAGTAAAAAAAAAAAAAAAAAAAAAAAAAAAAAAAAAAAAAAAAAAAACACTCATTGAGAAAGGTATCCTGAGCCTACCAAATCTTTGGGAACCTACTCCAAGAATCTCTATATGCAGTATATATAAAATAAATCAATCAATCTATGAATCAATCAATTAATTAATTAATTAACACCTCCGTTCAGATTTGCATGGAATAATGTTTATCCAGAGAATTCTGTACCGTGTAATAGTTCCAAGTAATCAAACATCAATGTAACAATAAATGAGATACATCTGAAAAAATGTTTTGTTTTCAAAGTACTTTAAAATGTGTTGAAATGTTTACGTAATAATATCTTTATTTTTATATAGCACATTTCATAGTGCACCACAGAAGTAGGCTGTGAACTGTGCATTATATGCAGAGTCACTTACAATAGGACATTGATTTAATATCTCATCCGCAGGATGGAGCACAAGGAGCTTAAGTGACTTGCTCAGGGTCACACAATGTGTCAGTCAGTGGCAGGGGTGGGATTTGAACCAGTAACCTTCTGGTTACAAGCCCTGAAATTTAACCTCTGGACTAAAGTGCCTCATTTAATGAGAAAGAATTTGTAAATATGCAAATTACCCCGTGCATTTTTGGGTTAAAACACAGCCCTGCTCACCAAAAGGTACGTAATCCTGCACTTCAATGATGAAGTCATTGCTTCCTGCTAGAGAAACACGATCCGCCCAGAGGTTCTGTGCTGCTTTCACAGAGGACGAATCACAGTCCGGCTCCGGGTCAGGGCACTCGTTCTGTAGAGAAATAGAGGAAGTCTTAACTAGTGTTATGGTAATGTGTATTATAGGCAGATGTATCCTGAGTAGAGAGGAAAAATTGTGAGTGAAGAAACCTTTCTAGATTTCTAAAAGTTGCATTGACTACAGCTAGAATTGAAGGCACAGTTATGACAATATGAAGATGTCATAATGCCTCCCCATATACATTTTTCACAATACAGTCACAGATGTTTATGTCAGATTAGATTTGCCAACTAATTAAAAAAAAAAAAAATAATTCCTGGACAGCACTAATGTGAACTAATATTCAGGGATTGTTTTACAATATCGCATTAAAAAAAAAAAAAAAAAAAAAAAATATATATATATATATATATATATATATATATATATATATATAAGAATAGATATATATTAATAGGATATATATATATATATATTTTTTTTTTAAAAAAAAAAAAAAAGTTGGTACCATCAACACTTTTATTACATTTTTTTCAATTCGAGATTTCTGGACCTCTCGAAGGGTGGAAGCTGGGTTTTAAGTAAAGGAAACCAAACAATAACAGACAGTTACATTTCAAAACACCCTTCTTCCGATCCACAAAGGCATGAAAAAACATGCAATTTAGAACATGCTTGTAAAGAAGACTGCGATTGAAACTGGAATAACTAAGTGTCACTCAGGGGCTCCAACTCAGAAACAGATACAGTTTACATGCTCTGTATTAAATATGCATTTGTATAATTAGCTTAATCGTCATTTTTACAAAGGGGATAAAAAAAAAGCATTTGTTAGCATTACTGCTTAAGTAAAACATAACAAAAAAACTAACATAACAAGCCTTATTGTCTGCAGTCCCAAACAAAGGATACCCCTGCCGATGAGCTCAAAAGAGTAGGTGATGTAGTCTTTCACCTGTCCCATCAGATAGGAACACTTGAGAGCTGTGGTCAGGATGGAAGTCAACAGAGTCCACCACCGTTCTGTGCGGTAGTCACACATCACATAGTCTAGCAATCTTGGAAAAAAAGAAAGATTATTGAAAAGAAACAGAAATATTATGCTAAATGCTTTTTATTCAAAATGTGTAGGTGGTAAACCACCATTTACTGAAAAGGTTTAACTGTTTAAGCTACAAATTCTAGTTTTAGAAATGCAGTTTTTACCCCACTGTAACACTTTTGTTGTCCGTACAGTAACTATTAACGAAACCCAAACGAATCAACTTACTTCAATGCCTTAGTATAGTCTTTTGCATGAAAGTATTCTTCACCCATCTGTACCACTGAAGAAAAAAATAAAAATACCTTTCAAAATGTAAAAGGTAAAAAATTACACTATGTAACACAATTTTTGTTTCCTAATTGCTTATGCCTCAAAAGTATAGAAAATGGCTATTATTCCCCACAAACTTTGCTTTTGTGACCAGGACAGTGATATTTTGAAATGTACCTATTTCCAATGAGAAAACAACATATGAATCCAAATTAACATGTATTTATACTAAAGTAATACAAAAATGACTACAAAAGATTTAGAAGTGAGTAGTTTTTCAAGATTTATGATTATACTGTAAATACTCGTTATACTGTCCTTGGTAGCGGCGTTCAAAGTCCATTATATCCTGGTGGAAGCGCTCGCCTTGCTCCTCCGAGTACGCTCCCATGTTCTCCTTGAATGTATCAAGATGAGCATCAAGGATATGGACTTTGAGGGACATCCTACAGCCCATTGTGCCGTAGTTCTTCACCAGAGTCTCAACCAGCTCCACATAGTTTTCAGCCTTGTGATTGCCCAGGAAGCCCCGAACCACTGCGACAAAGCTGTTCCAAGCCACTTTCTCCTTACTATTGAGCTTCTTGGGGAATTCACTGCACTCCAGGATCTTCTTTATCTGTGGTCCAACAAAGACACCGGCTTTGACCTTTGCCTCAGACAGCTTAGGGAAGAAGTCTTGAAGGTACTTGAAGGCTGCTGACTCCTTATCTAGAGCTCTGACAAATTGTTTCATAAGGCCCAATTTGATGTGCAGTGGTGGCATCAGCACCTTCCGGGGGTCCACCAGTGGCTCCCACTTGACGTTGTTCCTTCCCACAGAGAACTCGGTCCGCTGTGGCCAGTCCCGCCTGTGGTAGTGCGCCTTGGTGTCCCTGCTGTCCCAAAGGCAAAGACAGCAGGGAAACTTGGTAAAACCGCCTTGGAGACCCATCAGGAATGCCACCATTTTGAAGTCTCCTATGACCTCCCAGAAAAATGCAGATATGTATCCACTTAGACAGCTGGAACTAAACTGAACTGGTGGGCTTAAGGCCCCTGTATTTATACTACTATTTATATTACTGGAAAGTTCTAGAAGTTACTCCAAGTTTACTCAGCACTGAATCTATCTGGAATGTTCTGGAAAATAGGTACATTTCAAAATATCACTGTCCTGGTCACAAAAGCAAAGTTTGTGGGGAATAATAGCCATTTTCTATACTTTTGGAGGCATAAGCAATTAGGAAATAACACTTACTACCCAGGAAACAAAAAAATAAAAAATGTTATTCGGTGTTATCCACTTTAATTAACTTTTATATAGGAAGATACTTACTCAAGTGGCTCTTCATTCGTGGACACTTATACTTCTTGAACTGAGCTACAGCATTACTTAGGAGAGCAATTATGAGTTCCTGAAAGAACATTTATTATTTATTAGTTGTTTCTTAGCAGACGCCCTTATCCAGGGTGACTTACAGTTGTTACAAAATATCACATTACAGATAAGAGTAGTTAAGTGTAGCAAGGCAGGGAGGGGGTTAAAAATCCTCCCTGCCAAAAAACGTGCGAGAATGTGGCTGTTCCCAAACAAGATAATTGGTGTCAATTGGGAAATATAAAAACAGAGCTTGCAGCTCCATTACAGAGATCACCAGGGAGCTGGGAAGAAAACAAAATGTCTTGTGTGAAACAATACTGTTTTGGTTAAAACTGTGTAAAAAGTGTTTGTTTGTAAGTCAGGTAAAACAGCTTAGCCATCCTTCAAGTTAGTCAGGGACCTGAAATTGTTTATCAAGAGCTCAGAAGAGCTAGGGGTTTTGTTTTTGTATTATTAAAAGTGCGCATCAGCCTAAACCTACAATTTCTGTGTGGGGTTTAAGTTTTTAAAGGGGCGAATGAACAAAGTGAGTGCAATTCTGTTACATAAGATACAAAAAAGTCAGTACTACATAGGAGCCAATTCAAATAAGAGAAGAGAATCAGAAATCAGTAACATATTTATAACAACTAAGTAAATACAAAAAATATGCTATGAAACGATGAGGTGTATTGTTTATGTTACTTGAGTAATACCCATTCCCAAATACTTTGGGCCACAATTTCAACGTATTTACTCCAGTCTTGATTTAGGAGAACATTCTACGTAACTGTTACAAAATTGAGAAGCAAAAAACTCTTAAAGATGTTGAATATTACTTAAGCTGTTTGGTTCTAGTTTTGTAAAACCTTTCAAAAACACTGTCAGACTGGAGTATAAAAAAACAGATGAACTAGGAATACTTACAGAGTGGAGAACGTCTCTTTCTTTACGTTGGAGAGCAAGTATACCTCCTTTTTCCTTCTCGGGGTCTGGGGGATCAATACCTGCAAAATTTAATTTAAAATCCATAAAACAATGGGGGAGCCTAGTCTGTGTCTATTGTCTTGCCTCAGCTCAATATTTATAAGTATCACTTATCTTTATTACAGTACAGGTAAATATGTAATATAAAATAATAATTTCGTATTGTTTATTAAATTAAAGTTTGTAAGATTCCCGATAATAATAAAATTGTAAGGAGATGTATTTATCTTGCTCTTCCAGTCATGCCTACCACCAAGGTTCCTGCTATCACAATATGCCAAATAGTTAATTAATTTATGATCATCACAATATTCTTGCTTCTCTATGGAACTGACTTCTATAAAAAATGCTATTTACATGCCTCAAGAGCATTTTCTTTTATTATTTGTTTCTTTACCTATGCTGACATCTAGTGGCACAAATACCAGACTCCAGTATAATGGTTCATTTGCAATTGTCTTAGCAATTTGTTTCACAAACATTATACTTCCAAGTCTTGCAAAAGAATACATTTAAACCTGTCTACAATGTAATTGGCTCAGCATTTCAATTAATCACATTTCTACCTACTTTGGTGTCCCTGTCTCCATGGTCTTTGTCCATAGAAATCGAGTGATCCATTGGAAGTCTCTAGAGGGTCAGGACTGGGGTAGTTGATGGACGGCTACAAAAAAAAATAAAATAAATAAAGAATCCTTTACCAATCACTACAAGCTAGCTTTACTATACCTTTACTAACTGTGCTACCAGAGAATCATAACAATCTGACTGCAAGTATAAGTCGATAGTTTTAGTTGCAGTGTTAAACTGCAGTCTAATTTTACTCTGTGTTATACCAATTTAATGCACATTCAAAGAAATGACTTGGTCTTTTAACATGTTAGTATGGTAAAATCATTAATTCGGCGCCACTTGCGATTAAGAATGTAACACACTTTACTCATGATTAGAAAAAACAAGACAATCCAAATAGTACTGCATATATATATATATATATATATATATATATATATATATATATATATATATATATATATATATATATATATACACACACACTGTAAAACTGCTTGTATAACAGCACCTCTGAACATATATCTGTTATATGTATGCATTACGTTATTATTAGCACTGAAACTTTATTCTTCCCTACTGAAGTCTGGTGTGACAACATAACAGTAAGCACCTTCACCACCACAAGCACTGTGACTTACATCGTGGCTGCAGAGCTGGTTAGCCAGCTGCTTCCGCTCCTGTGCATAGTAAGCAGCCTGCTGATAGTAGAAGCCAGGGTTTTGAGTCTGGATAGCTG
Source organism: Polyodon spathula (assembly GCF_017654505.1). Lineage (NCBI taxonomy): Eukaryota > Metazoa > Chordata > Actinopteri > Acipenseriformes > Polyodontidae > Polyodon > Polyodon spathula. The sequence continues at coordinate 49,335,985 of NC_054535.1, read as the reverse complement.
TTAGACCCAGCTTTATAGCTTCATCAAACAAATCACCAAACGACTGGAACCTGCAGAAAGTACAAACAAGTGTTGTTTCTAAATATCCAAAGTGGCTTAATACCCAAGTCTAGCTCCATCAAAATTTTTTCTTATTATATTAAAAGTCAATAATAATGTGAGGTGTTTCATTTGAGCGCCTACCTCCTGACTGTACATTCTTGGATGGATCCTGAATACATTCCCACTGACAAACCAAAGTACATATTTAGATTTAGTACAATTTCGTCACTTCAAGCATGAACCACAGCCTGGGACATTCCACGTTAGCATTATAGAATAGCGTTACAGTGGTTAGTAACCTTTGAAGACCTACAGCCTGACCCTCTTAAAAATGACCTGTGCCATGTTAGTTACAATGGGCATTTTGCAAGTGACATGCATCTCGACTTACTGTTTGGACATCCAAGCAGCATGTTCAAAGGCAAGCTCGGCACTCCCGATCTTTTTCTTGCAGAGGTCAATGTGCTTCCGAAACTGGGCGATGGCATCCAAGGGAGTGTTGTGCTGGAAACAGAGCCTGCATATCTGATATAGAAAAAAATCATTATAAAGATGATTTACCACACATATTGTATACTACTTATAACTTTCAAATAATAAGAGTACCGATTTTACAGACTTATGTCTTGTTTTACAAATGCCTGTGGAAACATGGTCTTGGGACCATTTCCTTTGGAGGGAGGGTAGAGTAAATGACTTTACTCTTTAACTCAATGGACCAGATTTTATTTATGTATTTACACCAAAATGCAACAATTTTGTTAAAGTAAAATACATATGATAATATTATATTATGTAATGTGCCTGTCTGTAACTAGTTATACACTTTTTTTTAACTTTCACAAAGGTTGGTAATGCTTATGCTAGTCTGTATTGTACAGTACTAAAAAAAAGGGAGCTTTCGCCAACTGGAGGAATTAATCTTGCTTCACTCACCTTGTAGTTAATAAACCCAGCCATATTCTTTATCTCCAGCATGTTGGTCTCGTGGGCTCTCAGCTCATGCACTAGGTTATACGCAGTTCTGTAATATCTATTAAAATACAATGGAAAGAAAATTAAGGCGGACGGGTCACATTATTCTTTTCTGACAAAAAACATATTAAAAAATTATGTACATTACAATAACAAACATACACTGTACATATAATACAGCATTCCTATAAAAATACTATCTAGGTAAGTATATATATACATATATAGCTAAGTATATATATATATATATAAAATCAGGGGTGGGGACCAATATCGCTACTTTGTCATGATATCGATATTTTTTGATATCGATAATTTCCATATCGCGGTATCGAGGGATTAAAAAATAAATTCACATACACTCGCAGAGACATACTTTTTTTTTGCTAATACTGCTAAAAATACAGGTAGTGGACAAAAAAATGGAAACACCTGGGTAAATGAGGGACACCAAGTATATTGAAAGCAAGGGCTTTCACACAGGTGTGGCTCATGCGTTAATTAAGCAAGTAACATCCCAGCATGCTTAGGGTCATGTATAAAAATGCTGGACTGGCTATGACTAGCATGGTTACAAGAGGAGACCTCAGTGACTGTGAAAGAGGGGTGATTGTTGGGGCGTGTTTGGCAGAAGCTTCAGTGACCAAGACAGCTCAACTTGCTGATGTTTCACGAGCAAACGGTGTCTAAGCTGATGTCAGCATGGAACATCATCAGCAAAAGGGCAACAGTGGGCGGAAGAGCATACTCCAGGATCAATTGATTGCAAATTTCAACCTGGGGCGCAAGCAGCCAGTTTCATCAAAAACGGTCTGCCAAGAGCTCCACAGAGCGAGATACCATAGTCGGGTTGCAGTGCACAAACCGCTCATCACACCTGGCAATGCACGTTTGCAAGTCCAGTGGTGCAAAGAGCACAGGCAATGGACTAACGAGAAGTCAGATGAATCACCCTTCACCATGTTCTCGACAAATGGACAAGTGCACGTGTGGCGCCAACCTAAAGAACTCTACAGCCCTGAGTGCTTGGTTCCAATAGTGATGGGTTCTGGTGGTTCCGTAAATTTGTGGGGCGCATTTTCCTGGCATGGTTTGGGTGCTCTCATTCCCTTTGAATGTAAGGTCAATGCTAATCGCTTCTTAATGGTACTGAGTGATCATCTTCACCCCATGTTACAGGATTTCTTTCCTGCCGGGGCGGTGTCTTCCAGGATGACAATGCTCCCATCCATAAAGCACGGGTGGTCGGCCAATAGTTTGATGAGTATGACACCGACGTTACCCATATGTCATGTGTGGCTTTCTCAGTCACCAGATCTGAACCCAATCGAGCATTTATGGGATGTTTTGGAACGACGTCCGAGATAGTGTTTTCCCCCTCCATCAACCAGGGGTGAGTTGATTGACTCTCTCGTGGAAGAATGGTGCCGCATCCCTCCTGCAGAATTCCAGAGGCTGGTAGACTCTATGCCACGGCGCATACAGGCCGTACTGGTCGCACGTGGTGGCCCAGCGCCCTATTAAGTGACTTTACCTTGGTGTTTCCATTTTTTTGTCCACTACCTGTACATAATCAAGTTTATTTTATATTAAGATACAACAAACCCTATAGATATCAATCACTGTCAGTCTCTTAGGCAAATACCACATACTAAAGTATTACTTAACCATTTTATTCCATTAGTTGGCGTTTAGGTACCAAACCCTATTTGTATGCTGCAATAAGCACTACTGGCATTATTTGGAGATAAATCCTTGCGTCAGTGGTTCATTGCATTTTGTTCATGTCATTTACGCTATTACTGTACTTTTAAAATGTGAACTTTAAGTATTATGAGATGTACTTTAAAAACATCAACACACATCTCAAAACAATGCAAAATTCAGCATGACACCATACTTAATACTTTTAGAGGTGTCATGAGTCAGCATTTACACACAGAGCAGATGAAGATTAAATTATTTCCAGATTGGCTAGAAAATGAACAACCCCAAAGTCTGTGCGCAGTGAAGTATAGAAATATTTCGGTTTGAGGTGGCTGATGATGGAATACTAAAACAATATAAGACAACCTTGTTTTTATCCATGTTTTTTGTGAAGCAAAGCACTACTAAGTTAAAGTAAGTTATTGCTTTCCATGTGTGTTAGTCTATATATTTCATATTGAATTTGAATTATATTTTTCTGTGCTTTGGAAGACTTCGATATTATCGATATTGAAACACGTGTCTGATATCGACACAAATGTTCATATCGTTGCCCACCCCTATACAGTTTTTATCTACTGTATCTATCGATCTCTGTATATTTAGAATCTTCTATCTTATGAATTATTAGCAAAGTTTAATTGAGAAGGTCCTTACTTAAGTGCATTTTGTGTATCCTGCTTGAGTTCGCTGAAGAATGCTATCTTGAACTGATGTCTGACAAACAAAAGCTGCAATGCAAAAGTTTTGATTAAACAAAAAATAAAATACACCCCAACAAGAACTTTTCTCTGCATAGCTACAATAAACCAGGCTCCCTGTGTCCACTGTGTGGGCTTTGCTCCATTTACAGGAGAGATATACAAAGATAATGCCTTCATGCAAGCTGTAGAAAAGCGTGGCTTACTCTAAAAGAGCAGCATGCATGGCAGGACATGTTAGAATTGACTAAGATCTTTAAACCCTTAGCTATGTACATAGAGCTGACTATGCAGTCAATTAAATGAGCATTTCTGAAACCAGTCTATCGTGTATATGACACCCCCATGATGTTCAAATGAATTGGTTCCATTGAGAAACTGTTTGAACTTTAAATGCTATACATGGCACAAAGTGATCCATATACACGGTACGGTTTCAGTAAGTGTTGACACTGCTGCCACTTCACAGCGTTAGCAATACTTTGGTTATTTCCGGCTTAATCAGTGTTGAATCATTAACTCAAACAGTTTAAAATCTAGACAGATAGTTACAGACAACATACAAAAGAAGAATGGCAAGAAGAAAATGCAATATAACTGAATGTACAGGGTTAAATTCAGGTAACTGTATTCAAACTTGTCTTGTAGTGACCTGGTGAGTTGTTTTATTCAGAAATTCTTTATGCGATTTCACCCTCCTTAGTTCAGTATAGTAATAGGTCTGCGCATGTTCGTAGAAAGCGTTCTCTAATCTGCAAAGAAACAATTGAAGGCAAGTCAGAAAAAGGAAACAGGGAACGCCTGCTTAATTTCTGTGGTTATAAGCAAAACACCCCGAAATATACACACTTTAACAGTGTGGGGGATGCAGGATGTGCATACCTAAACACAAAGTGACTTAATGGCGCATTGCAAAATGTACTTTCACATCTACATTTTCCACGTGCTTCGGGGGGAGACCCAAAAAACTTGTGCAGCTCACCTAATAATGTAACCCACAAGATGATCAGTGTGTGGAAGGACAAAAAGAGACTTTCCTGAGAGATCACAGGCATTACATAGAGCTGCTGCCCTTTCAGAGGCAATCAGGTCCTCACCTATTGACACCAAGGAAAGGACACAGATAACTGGTCTTTATGGGAGGTACAGAACAATGGCGGAAAGCTAAAAACGCAGTGTATTACACATCTCATGGAGCCAAGCCAATATGTGCATGTATTATATATTAAAAAGATATTCAGAGAAAATTACTATCTGGCTCAACTTTATCGTACAAAAGACAAGTGTTATCTCCGTTACACTACACAACTCAAACTAATTTCCAAACATGGGTTTGCAACAAATATGCCACTCCTTGGTTAAAATTACCTGGGGGCAGAGGTGTTTTCTTCTGAATTAATACCACTGCTACCTTTGTGTTTCTTCCCTGTAAACTTGTCCTAGAAATAAAAAGTTTAATGATTTAAAAGGCGAATTGTCTTTTCTACACAAAATCCTTTGCCATATTTTATATACTGTATATATGTACCCAGGCTCCCTTCTACTAATGGCTAGTCAGTAATATGACTTGGCGATGAAATATTTAATCATAATGTCACCAAATCACTAAATTAACTAACTTAATAAATCCAGAGGAATATGAAATTAAACAGAGCGTATTCACACATTAACCCTATTTTGATTAGAACATATATACCTGACTATTTCCACTTTGGTTGCACACTCAGATTGCTTCTCTTTCCACTGCACCTCATCCCAGTCAAGCTCATAGAAGACCACCACTAGTGCAGGCACCAGGTTCAAGTGCTTGTTCATCCAACCAGTTTTAAGAATTCCTTTGGGGATGTACCATTCGTAGGATGTCCTCTAAAAAACATAAAACATACTTAAAATTAGAAATCCCACACCAGGGTGTCAAAGTGTAATGTCATATCAGACCAAATGGTCCATAAACTTGAAGTACAACTGATATGTGAAAAAGATCTGTATCCCTGATAAGTCCAACACCAATTATAAATATTTTCTTAGATTAAATTGTTTGAACATTACAGAAAGGAAAGGTTGAATTTTACTGGACAGAACCAGTGATGCACCTTTATTAAAAAATAATAACAAAACAGTTGTGTACAAAACATTAAGAAATAAAGCAAAGTATACGGTCTCCTTACAGAAACTTTAAAAGTTACATGAGTTCAATGTAAGGCAAGAGGTCGATGTTCTGGTCATTTAGCATGCTGGGTTTATAGAAAGAAACTACCTCCAATGGTTTCGAATGGGTTCATTATCTTGCACGATACCCACAATCAGACTTGTCTAAGTGAATCACAGAACAGGCCTACAATTGCAAATCGAGTAAGAAGCCAATATCTCCACATATATGGCTGGGCACTTTTGATAACTTGGCGTCTTTTCGCATTTCTAATTATTTTTTAAACCCTGTGTGGGAATCGAACCCAATGCTTCCAAATCAGCTTAATGCAGATGCTCTAGCTTTCACGCCAAAGTTTGTCCTTCCATTTTACAACATTTGAAAGTAGTACAGCAGTAAAGGTATAGTTTTTACATGAACAAGATTTTGTAAATAACACTGTGTAATCTTTTTTTTTTTTTTTTGTTCCTGGGTAGTAAGTGTTATTTCCTAATTGATTATGCCTCAAAAGTATAGAAAATGGCTATTATTCCCCACAAACTTTGTTTTTGTGACCAGGACAGTGATATTTCAAAATATCACTATTTCCAATGGGAAAATGGGCAAATGTGTGTCTTTTCGTTCACATAAAGTCAGATAAAAACAACATATGAATCCAAATTAACATGTATTTATACTAAAGTAATACAAAAATGACTACAAAAGATTTAGAAGCGAGTAGTTTTTCGAGATTTACGATTATACTGTATTTACAAAAAAAATAAATACAATTTATAATTTATAATTCTCGTTCAATTTTAAAACAGAAATAAATCATTTAATATAAATGATATAGACATCACAATAAGTGTGTTCTAGTATATTTCTGTGTTTTTTTTTTTTTTTTTTTTTTTTTTTTTTAAATTTAGTCATTGCCAATTTATTTTATTTTTTTTCTCCCAATTTGAAATGGCCAATTACTATTTATTTATGCTCGGCTCACAGCTACCACCCCTGTGCTGACTTGGGAGCGGCAAAAACGAACACGCGCTGTCCTCCGAAGCGTGTGCCGTCAGCTGACCGCTTAGTATATTTCTGTTTTGACAAAAGAAGTTAACTGTCATGGATAAAACTCCTTGGGTTCTTCAAAAAAATAAGTTGGGAGAAAAAGAAGAACATTTTTACTTTGGCGACTTATTTCTCTTACTGTAAGATAGGTATTGACTTTTTTTTTCTACATTTCATCTAAGATTGTTGGGAACTACAAATTAAAAGTGAAATGGTGCTTTTGACTGATTTACTTTTTCTGCACCAATACCCTGAAAACACGTAACCTATCCTTGCTGTATACAGTCTGGCAGTTCTCGTGCCCCTCTCAATAACATCCAAGGAGTTTCCAAAGCACTGAAAATATGAAGTTCCTAACTGAAATGGTTTATGAGATATTAGCAGTTGGAGTGGCGGTGAATTTGGAAAAGGAAAGTAAAAAACCATTAGGTCTAGAAACTATATGTTGGTGTATCCATGAACCACTGTATTAAAAATAAGACTGTGATAAGAGTGAGCAGCCCTGAGCAAATCCCCCCTGATTGCTAACCCAATTCATTTCAAGAGCAGAATAGAGGCTAGAATAAGAAGACACTTGAAAATTGTGCAGAGACAGACAGTCGAGGATAGGACACAGTTCCGGGAGCTATCAGCTACCTGAAACCTGGCCAGCACTGAACCTAAAAATAGGCAAATAAAATCATTTGTTTTCTGAAGAATAACTCCTTTACCTTAGTTCTGCATTTTGGATACTCATGGTCCCCAGGAAGGACTTTAAAGGAAATGGGGACCCTGTCAGCTCTGCGGTTGGCACAGAATGCATCCCAGATAGCCCTGTGCACGGCGTTGTACACCATGTCAAGACCTGTCAGGGCCACAAAGGCCATGGGCCGACAGCACAACTCTGGAGGCAGATCCCACTGTGTTGGACTCATCTTCCCTGGATCAGGAGCAGAATCTGAAATGCATATATATATATATATATATATAGATAGTATTGCACACTTGCATAATATGGGCTATATTATTTATAATCTAACCCAATGTATCCTAGTAGTTGCTCCTGTCAAATTAGAATAATGGGCACAGCAACAACCGTGACTGTCTATATAGGACCAAACTTTTTGGGAAAGCTATCCCAATTGTTTAAAACTATGTTTCTGTACAGATCTAGACACTTATCACTGTAAGACATGAGAAATTAGTAGTCAAAAAATGGAAAAAAATCTCGTTTTTCTTGTTGAAGAAGTAAAACCTATAGTAAATAAATATGGAACTTCAAGGCACTCATTGTCCTTGGCATTCTAGAGACTTAGATGTTCTAGGGAAGTATGAGAACTACCCCCACCCCCTCACTTTGTTCTAAAGCTGGCTGATGGAACACTTACCTATAAAATGTCACAGTGCAATAATAATGATCACAACTAATAAAGTTGTATGCTGGATGTCACATTCTGGTTTTCACAAAACACAGACAATATAACTGTAAGGTGCTGTAATTACCTGTAAAGTATTGACTTGTATTGGTCAGTATCTATTTTTCAATATAATTATTTTGAAATATTAGGTACTATTTTATGATACAAACTAAATGCACAAGCATCAATTTTAGCATAATTTATATATAAAATCAATAGCTAGTTAATATTTTTTTTTTTAAATAGAAATACATGCTTAATATAACTATTTATTTCAAAATTGCACATTTGAGCCCTATCACTTTAAATGTGTCCTTAGGAAACACACTCTGCCCTAATTCAATGGGAATTGTATTTCTCCTTGTGGATGGAGCTGGAAGGAGACGACTGCTTTAAAGCGCTCAGCCTGATCTCTTTTCAATACAAGGTGAGTTACAGTGGGTTGGGTTTTCTGGGATAATAACACCGTTGTACAGAGACATTCCCCATCTCTAGCTCGATATGAGCCAACGCTCTTGCCTTCAACCACCTGAAAAGTGGGGCTAGTCTCAGTACAACCAATTGCCTTAATATTTGGTACACAGCTGCATTATATGATTATTTCAGTCACGTTCTATTACCGGTGCTGTCTGGTGAAAGGTAACTGTTTCACCACACATTGTTTTGGGTAAGATAGTCCAGGAATTGCTCCCTAACAGCTCATTTTAATGCTGTGTGTGTGTTTTTTTACTGTTATTATTTTATTTTTGTAACAACAAACTGTTGGATTCCAGCCTCCTTCTGAAATTCTGATAGCAAGTCATAAATATGTTTTCATAATATAATTTCACATGTTGTAAATTTGCCTGCTTTAAGTCTCAGAATTATTTGAAAGTTCGTGGATAAGAATATTCTACCTAGAAGATGCAAAAGCGTTCCTACTGGATATTTCCTGGCCTGAAACATATCCAGAAACAGCCCCCCAAAATATCCTTTGCAGTTGCATTGTTTACAGTGTTTCTTTCACAGTAAAAAAAAAAAAAAAATGCAAGGCCATGCATCTTCAATCGTATTTTTGTACTTTAGAGATGTAATATTCAAGAACAGACACATATACAACAAATAGTAATCGTTGTCTTATCGTAAGCATCCCGTTTTCTTAATATATAAATAAAAGCTCTCGTTTACAGCTAGTTCTTGCCATGGCGAAGAACATTAATTATTGAACTGGACATTTACTTGCATTGCATTACACAGTTCCATATCACATCGTGATTAACTGTAGCTATTAAGATATACTATTAAGTACAAAATCCAGTACAGTGCACATTCTGTACTTACTGGGTTTTTCTTTATGTGATTTTCCGTCCTCATCCGCAGATCCAATAAGTAGACAGTCAGTTTTCCAACGACACGACCCAGGAAGCTGAACCCAAAACGCTGATTGACACTGCAGTTGGCAAATCAGACTGAGGAGGTTGAGTTTACGGAGATCATTCTGCGCATATTCTGATCAATTTAGCCAATGGGTGCGTTCATGGAGATGATTCTTAGCTCATTGGCTAAATTGGTCAGATTTTGCACATTATCTGCGCAGAATGATCTACGTGAACGCACCGTGTCGAGCCAATCCACAATCCAATCATGCTCCTTCCAACAGGGCTGTCATGTGACCTTTAACATCAAGTAGTAAACGACAAGTGACAGTCTGAGGGCTGTGCCCATTCCCAAGGAGGAGGAGGGAGTGGTACGCACGCACACACACACACATTATTACCCTATAAATAAGCAAACTTGCAAGTTATTGTGCAGGTGATGTCGTTTCTCACTCCATGCTCATGGGGGGCGGCTTTATAGCGTGTGTTTTAAGTTTGTGCCTTTTTATCATAACTTAATGTATAACATAAATACATTCAAAATGTATTGGTCACTGTTAGCTACAATTCTTGAAAAGTACATTAATGTATTTGCACACAACACTTCATCTATTCATTACCCCTCCCAGGTAAACAAAACATGAACTCGTCACTTCCCTCATTCCCACTGAATCAGAACCTTCTTTTTTTTAAATATTCCATTCCACCCAGATCACGAGAACAGGGCCGTGACATCATTTTAGAGGAGGTCCGAGGGTGGGGGTCAAAGTTGACCGCCGACATGACTGGCAGGGTGCTAGCTGCATGTGCGGAGTCTGAGCTGAAGCATTTCAACTTTAAATAAATCTAGTGCACTGTGAGCCTTGGGGGTTTGTACAAAACATGACAGCCAACGATGATCAAGAGGTACGTTACTGCACTTAAATTTTGATAAGATCAGGTAACACGCGTGAGATGTATGTTGAGTTTTGACATTTGTTTTCATTGTGCTTGTAATGAGAGTGGATAGTGAAACACACATTTATTTGGAAAATACGTTTAATTTGGAATACAAAAAGACATTGCAGAAAGACTGTATTGATTTATACAGATTGTCACAAAACGTACCTTGACTCTTGCTGTGTAATAATTTATTATTTATGTGAGCCTAGTAAACAAGTTACACAGCTTTGGTGTTAAATTCCATAGTATCCCGAACCCAGCATGTAAAGACTAAATATAAGTTAAAACAAATACGAATCAAAAACATAGCAAGCAATTTAGCAAATGCCTTGATTTGCCAGTACTCGCCTCTCAAATTAGACAGAAGCTTCATATAAAAAAAGAACAAAACTAAACATGATATCATTCGACTGTCAATTCCAAATTATGTTTTTTTATGGAATTTCTTAATATGGAAACCTAATTGATAGCTACTAGAATACAACATTTACAACAGACTTTATTGTCTGTAGAATTCACATCATTTGGACCTTTGGGGGTTCTGAATTCTCTTGATATAGCCTCCGCCTTGGCCACAGAGCTTTGACAACTTTGGACTCGGCTGGGTTTACATGCACGTGAAAATCGACTCTACAGTCATGACTGTGTGACGTTGTCACGCGAATACATCGTGAAACGGCAAAAGCACATCCTATGGTCAGCGGGACTTGAAGGACACTGTCAATCGCTTCCTCACAATGAAAATAGCAGTAAAAACCTGTGTGAACAGGAGCAGTAATTGTGCTTGTGTCTTACGAGATTTCAGCAGTCAAAATCCCATTTAAGTGTCGGACTTTCACGTTATTCCTCAGCAAAGACGTACCAAACCACACATAGACAAGAAAGAATGCAAAGACGTGCAAATGTAAACCTCTTGTATAGTCTGTTATTAATGTTTGTATAAACATTATTGTTAGTAGTAGTCAAATTATAAAAAGATGTGAAAAATAAAAAAAAAAAAGTTTAAACCACTGTTTTTAATAGTTTTTACAGTGATAACTGAGGAGCTCCAAAAAGCGTGTCATTTCAGTAGCCCTATTTAAATGCCTAAAAATGGACTGAACTACTCCAGCTGTGAAGTGATGGCTGTAGAAAAAAATTCAAATTAGCATCCTCGTAAAAGAGGATGCTAAATAGATAGACATTTAACTAATTAAACAAAAAAGCCAGATAGAAGGTCTGCAAATTAAATTCCCAGAACAAGGGGGGGTGGCACGGAGCACGCCACCCAGAGCCCACTGGTCTACAAAGGCCATCATGTCGCTAGTGGACTCCTTATGGGCGTGCCCCAAATTAACCCTGGAACGGAGAAGGGCCCTGAACATGGCCTTGCAGTCAAAGAGACCCTCCCTGGTGATCATGATGTCCCAAGAACAACAGAGCTCCACCTCTTCTTCGACGTCACAGAACTGGAATGAATTGTTAGCATCAGTTGACATATTGTGCAATAAGTAATGGATATAATTAACAAACAACATAAATGTACAGTATCATTTTAAATAAAGACTTTTTGTTTGAATGTTTGCAATATTACAAGACATCCACTTTTCATTATAATGTGTGTGTGTGTGTGTGAGTGTGTGTGTGTTAAGCGGATTCTTCACCTGGCACTTCTACCGCAGCTGCAGACCAGCAGTGACTGGCTTCTCGAAGCAGAGGCAGGGTATAGGGACTGGCAGATGTGTACAGAACATTGGGATGCTCAGCCTGGTACTCCGCCTATAGAACTGCCCGTGTGTGTGTTGGAAAGGTAACGAGACACAAAAAAAAAAAAGCGTGATAATTTAGAATGTGCACGACAAGAAGTTAATTTTTTTCTCTTCTTAATTTGGCAACACATGAAGCTCTCCTCCCGATATTCACAGTTGTTCTTTTTTCCTAAATACTAGACAGACACTGACATTTAAATATCCTCTCCCCTAAATTATTATAAGTTGAGTAATCTGCATTGGTACAGCTGACATAGCAATGTGTTTCCTGAAAAGTATGGCAAAAACATTGTGAAGAAAACTGTCATGACTTGTCCAGGTAAATGCCATCACAGACTGCTGTGTTCCTATACATATGGTAATAAGTGAATGTACTGCATTGTTTCAGTATGTTGTTGTTTATCAGTGTTTTCTGGTCTGAAGTGTGCAGTATAAAATAAATGCATGTTCAAGAAAACATTTATTTACATTATATGTTATCTGGAAATATCATATTCTCAGGAAATGTGTTACACTTGTGCTCCCTGGGTCACTTCACCTTGGCAGTATCTTCTGGGTCAAAGCATGTTACTAGCTGAAAGCATGTCAGTCAAGAAATGAAGCAACTGGTTGGTTAATGGCAGTAAATAGACCAGTGAAGGGCTGGGGACAATTTCACCCTCCAGGTGAAATGACCAAGTCAGGTACAATGCTGTCTTACTTGGTGGTTTTGACAGATTTCTTTAACTTTGTGTAGTACCCTGTTTTTAAATGAAAAATGCATGCTTAATATAACTGTTTATTTCAAATTCTGTTTCTCCTTGTAGATGGAGCTGGAAGCTCTTCATTCCATCTTTGAAGGAGATGACTGCTTTAAAGAGCTCGGCCCGGTCTCTTTTCAATACAGGGTGAGTTACAGCAGGCTGGGTTTTCTGTGATAATAACACAGATGTACAGAGACATTCCTCATCTCCGGCTCGATATGAGGCAACGCTCTTGCCTTCAGCCACCTGAAAAGTGTGGTTAGTCTCGGTGCAACCAATTGCCTTGTTGCATTGTATGAATTTTTCAGTCACGTTCTATTACTGGTGCTGTCTGGTAAAAGGTAACTGTTTCACCACACATTGTTTTGGGTAAGATAGTCCAGGAATTGCTCCCTAACAGCTCATTTTAATGTTGTATTTAAAAAAAAAGATTCATTAATATAATGTCATATGTTGTACATTTGCCAGCTTTAAGTCTCAGAGTGATTTGAAACTTTGCAGATAGGAGACCTAGAAGATGCAAAAGCGTTCTTACCGGATATTTCCTGGCCTGAAACATATCCAGAAACAGCCCCCCAAATCTCCCTGCATGCTTTTTTTTTAATAACAGAATGTGAGTACACAAACTTGTAAACATCGCTGTGGGACAGCAGGCAAAAAAGTTGTTAAAATTGCAAGGTTATAGGCTCCATCTATTAGTCTGTCAATCAGAAGGGACGTTGCCAAGGGGAAATATTGTTTTGTAGTTTGAGGAGTCCTTCTGACACACTTAAATCCTGTTCCAGTCAAAATGTTCGGACCAGACTGACCATTCTCAAAACACTGTCTAAAAAGAAATTCAGACACATGGGAAAAAAATTTCTCCATTCCATTCAAGATTGAATACGAATTATATGGTACATGAGTTTTTACACAAGGACATCTACCTCGACATCTTCGAGGGGTAAGGTAGACCCACTTTTACAAAAAACTGTTCTTTTAGAACCTGAAGGCCGTTATGTACCCACTTAATACCAGTTCAAAAGACACTAATATTTTCTTTGTCTCTGTAACGTTGTCCGACACCTTTGGGTACTACCGTTAGGAAGCATTGGTGGAAAACGTACCATTCAACACGAGCCACGGGGAACAAACACCTTAGCTTCAAAGGCAGTGACCTTTCTTCGCAGACAGACCATTCCAATTGAATCCCACAACCCACCACATCGGCCCATCATATCAGCTTTTGGACGATGGTTATGTCAGGTCAACAAATCAACATAAATCTGTATCCTAAGTGTATATATTACAGGTCACATGGACAATAATTAAACGGTTGGAATCAAAACACATAAATATAAACGACGAAAATATCTGCCTGCCGACTAAACAACTGCAACGGTACAACCACTCTGGATCTCATGTCCTAGGACCGGCATCAGACTCTACACAAAGGACCGACAAATGAAAACTAAACTTTGTCCACCTATTTAAACCTAAACGCCATTAACCGGGGTACACTTCGCTGTGGGACAGCAGGCAAAAAAGTTGTTAAAATTGCAAGGTTATAGGCTCCATCTATTAGTCTGTCAATCAGAAGGGACGTTGCCAAGGGGAAATATTGTTTTGTAGTTTGCCTCCTGTCAGGAGGAAGCTATGAACACCAGAATACGATTCTTCATCAGCCAGTCATCCTGCATTAGAAATAGCAGTAGGATCCCATCTTATTGTTCATGATGGTTTGTGTGTGTGTTTGTTTTTTTTATATATATACACCAGTTGCCCAGAGGTAAAGAAGACCATTGTCTCCAAACTAGAAGAGCAAGTTGAAGCAAATCTAGGCACTGCCATGGTGTATACATTGTTTGAATGGGCAAAAGAAAACCAGCAACAGCTTATGGAAACCCATCATCCTGTGAACAATGCACTGGTAAGTCTGCTCTCCCCTTGTTTGTGAAAGAAAGCTCCTTGGAGAAATTAGGTGTTGGGTGGTGTAGCAGGGCGGTAGGAAAGCCCTGCTGTTTAATCGTATTGTTTGTTTATTTTTAGACAGGGGCTCCCCCTCCTCCCCAGTGTTATTTTGTATTTGTTTATTGTATTGAGTTTTATTTTGTTTATAGATGACGGCAAAGCGCTGTGTGTTTTGTTTGTTTATTATTTATTGTATGATGGCGTAGCTGTGTTTTAGTTTTGTTATTGTTTTGCAGCGTGGATGGGAAGCCCCGTCCACATTATAAAACCTGTGCAGAAGGTGGCCATCTCTTGAATTAATTAAGTGATTAATTTGCTTCTAATCGGGAGATGGCCATCTGCATAAATACCTGCAGCTGCCTGCACTCTGGGTGGGTGTTCTGAAGTGGAGAGCGAGATTAATTTAAAAACGAAACTGAAAGGATCTGTTTTTTTATTTTGGAAGATGACATGCGCATCTAAATACCTGCCTGCCTGCACTCCTGGGTGGTTGTCTGAAGTGGAGAAGACGTACAATTCTTTTACGACCGTATTTTCATTACTGTTTTTGTTATTTGTCTTTTTTTGGTAAACTGCACTTACCTGACCTGTGTGTGTTTCCTTCTGGTCTGAGTCACCGCAAAGCCATTTCCTGCCACAGGTGGATACATACATTTACATAAATCACAAGAAACAACAACCACTAATTTGAGATATCAAAGACTGCAAAATGTGTACCTAAATGCAACCCTCTGAGCATTTCTGACATTATCTTTTAAACATTCCGGTGCTTTCATCTTTGAATAAAAATATTTTAGACAATTCAGAAAGGGCAGCGAGAGTTAACACTTTAAAACGGCAATCAAAAGTGTTCTAAAAGTAACACTCTTATTCTATTTGCAGACTTTGAAAACCAGCAGTGAGAATTCTCTTCAAAGAAAAAGGGAAAAAAAGAGCAGTTAACAAAATCACAAAAGAGGAAGTTAACAGGAAAAACAGGTTTGCACAATTCAGAATTATAAAAAAAAATGGTATTAATGAAACAAGGCATTTTTTTTATTATTATTATTATTATTATTATTATTATTATTATTATTGTTGTGCCTTCCTACCATGTCATTTGCCAGAAATTCCAGACATAACAAAAGGTTTCTGTTGCTATATTTTAAGGTTTCTGTTGATCTATTTTACACCAATTCTGATTAGTCCCCCAAAGCTTTCTTTAGAAAAGCAATGCCTTAGAAATAAACAACAATTTTTCATTTGTTTCATTTTCAGTTAAAGGGTTAAAAAATGTATTGTGTCAATCTCAAACTGCTATTACGCAGATTGCAAACTGGTATTACCCTAAAACTTCAATTAAACGCCTCTGCCATTAATTTACAGTATTTGCCAGCAGACCCGCTGTGTATTGCAGAGTGGCGATTATTTGAGACTGGCGTTTATATTAGATCACTAGCTTCACATGCTTCATGCGGCCATTGAGAAGCCGCTAATACACAACCTTGTAGCAACATCATAACTCAATTTAAACATTCCAGCAACTTTTTTTAAATAGTGTGTGTCAGTGGAAACTAAGTAACATTGTATTGTACACCCTCAAATATAAAGCTAAATTATACAGTCTTTTTATTTGCACTGGTTAACAAGGATACGGTGTACAAAATGTTGGAAAATGAGCAAGCAGAAGTATGAATTTGTATTTAAAAAGTTAATTAGATCTACCATTGTTAATAATAATAATAACAATTAAATCCACTAAGACAGCCTGTAGATATCAGAACCAGGCGTGTAGACTACATTTACAGCACAATAAATAATAATAATAATAATACAAACTTGTACAATTTTTTTTTTTTAAATCAATGTGTCATTATCAAAAAATTATTTGTTTAATTTCAAATTTGTACATTTTTTATGCAACAGAAAACGTTAAAATAGGTTTGTATCTGGCCTACTTTCAGCACGCTTAAAATTATCAAATTATGATATATCAAAACGTTTAACGTAATAACTGCATTAAACAAATATGCATTACATGTATTTACGTGTTTTCTATTATTATTATTATTATTATTATTATTATTATTATGATGTATTAATCCTGAGAGTCACTTTCATTGCTGTCACTTCATTACTCTCAAGCTCCTCCTCATCTTCCTCAGCTTCAATGGCAATGACAGAGACCCGGCGCGTATTGGAGACAGGCGATTATTTGAGACCCGGCAATTATTTGTATGTTATGTCTTGAAAAAGAAAGACTACTTGATCGATTTATAAACAAAATGTAAGTTGTTGCTCCCTTTATATTAAATTTGTATGTACTTTAATCAACAGATAACAAGGGTGAGCTGGCTGGAACTGGGCAGATGTAATCAAGGTACATTGCCTTTACAGACAATAGACATATTAAATATATCCTCTCTTGAAAGAGTAATTTGTATTGAAATGATTGTTGTGTTGTTTTTTTCTTTCTTTCAACCAACCCTGACAACTTCATAGCATGTAAGTTTTTTTTTTTATTTATTATTTTTTATTTGCTAATTATGTATCAACTTTCTGTAGTGTTATTCAGCGGGATATTAAATTCTAGTTTCATGTTTACAATAGAAAAAAGGCCAGTGTGCACCTGTCACGTGAAACTGTATGATTGATTTACTTTTCACTGATATCCATTAACTGCAGAGATGGCAGACAGACTGGAAATAGTTTCCTATAGCTGTGCCCTTTCCGTGCATTAATCTCCCACTGTGCATGTTTGATAGCTTTGTGTCAGACCTGTTTGCAGACTGCTGGCTAGAATATTAAGAACAGCGTTATCAGAAACATAGGCTTCGTTCACTTACTATATGATAAAGCATGACGTGTATCAATGCTGTTTACTCCTGGGTGCAATTTATACCATGTGTTAAAGGAAAAAAAATATGTTAATAAGCTAGGAATAGTCATTATCTGCACTTCTGAGCACAAGATAACAGCCTTTGTTGTGTATTATTTCCCTTTCAAAAAAAATGGGTCAAATTACATCATGAAGTAAAAAGCTCTGATACAAATGCCCAGGTGTATCTTTACACACATGCAGTTTGTGCTATGTTCATAGAGATTTCAAACTGTTTAATAAGTGCTAAACAAAGTTTTAAAATCAGTTTTCCTACATCATTAATCCTGGCTCCCCTCTCTATGTCTTGTGTTGAAAGCCTTTTACTTCTAAACTTAATTTGGGTTATGCCGGTATTTCAAATGCAATGTTGTATATGAAAAAATGTTTGCTGTTTCCTGGTAACTAATAACTCACTCCAGTGGTCTAGCTGCAATCACACTGTGTGTTGTATTCATAATAGCTGAGTATCCTGAATTAACATCACAGTATAAGGGGGTAGTCTTGAGAAAGTTGGTTAACCCTTTAGACTCCAGAATTTTAAAGCAACAACAATCGTATAATGTTATTTTCTTTTTCTTTGCAAAGCTAAGCAAAACAGGTGGTAAAGATGACGATTAACAGACTCCGGACTGTGAAGTGGATTTCTTATTGTTTTAAAGTAAAGTGCAATGACCAGACAGGACCTCAGATCTGTTCTATACAGTGCTGCTTGACTTTAGCTTGAGTCTTCCCAGTCTTGAGTATTTAAAAGAACAGAAGATAACAACAAAGCAAGTTTTCTAATGAAAAACTCCACTTTTACAAATTAATTTTACATTGCCAAATTTAAATATATTTTACAAAAAAGTCCCCTGTTCGTTGATTTGTTTCTGTTGGGATTTCCATATTCTGTCATTTTTGTCCATGTTACCAGAACATAACCTTGATAAACTATTTTACTGTCAATGCAAACATGTAACCAACTGCAAATTGTAAGTTATTTATCTACATTTTGCCAATTATTATACAGTAAACTTTAGAACTTGTTACATGTGTTGTTCACTTCTTTGTAACTAAAAGAAGTTGTGTACAGATCATGATGTTTCAATAAGCCTTCCGATAGGCAGAATTAGTGGGCAACACCATTCCAATTGCTTTTAACTGTAGAGATATTCACAAGGTATACCAAATGCTATACTTCACTTAACAGAGAATAATAACATTGATCAGAGTGACAACCCTGTACAGTTGAATCAGAACCTGGATTTGATTATTTCCTTTTAAATGGCATATGTTGGTTTTCAAAACAACACATTTCTCCATCTTTTTTATTTAAGTGCTGTTGGTTGTTTTTTAATGTTACTTAAAAACTGAAGTAATAAATAAAAAATAAAAAAATGGGTTACTGCTAATTTTAAGATTTTTTTTTTCTCAAACAATACATTTTGTTTTGAAACAACTTTACAGTTATTTATCTGTACTTTTTGTCTACCTATCTAAAAAAAAAAAAAAAAAAAAAATCAACAGGACATAAAAAGAAACATGCCTTTACCTCTTTCGTCAGTACCCATAACTTAACAATAACAGAAAATAACTAATAAAGATAGCAAATGTAATAGTTTTCGTGTCTGAAACCCAGTAAAGGCAGTAGATTCACTTAAGCATTTTTGCTGAAGCGTTTTGATGATTTTAAGGTTGTTATACTAAGATTCACTACTGATTAGATCATTAAAACAAAGCAGTGTTACACAGAGTTAACATTGGCTGGGTTTACATGCATGTGAAAATCGACTCTGCAGTCATGACTGTGTGACATTGTCATGTGAATACATCGTGAAACAGCAAAAGAACGTCCTTTGGTCAGCGCGACTTTAAGGGCAGGGTCAGTCGACTATCTCGCAATAAATATAGCTGTACAAACCCATGTAAACCGGAGCAGGAATCATGCTTCTGTGTCACAAGATTTCAGGAGTCAAGATCCCGTTTAACTGGTGGAATCTCACGTTATTCCTCAGCAAAGCCGCACCAAACCACACACACACAGAAGAAAGAACGCAAAACACACTGTAAATGTAAACCTCTTGTATAGCCTATTATTTGTATAATTGCTTGTTGTTAACTAACCAAAGTTTTCGCTTCACATTAGTAGTAGTCGTAGTAGTATTTTCTTTCTATAATTCTTTTAAGATGTCCCAGGAACAACAAAGCTCCACCTCTTCTTCCACCGCACAGAACTGGAATAAATTGTTATCATCAAACTGGCATATTGTGCAGTAAGTAATGGATATAGTTAACAAACCATGTAAATGTACCGTATCGCTTTAGATAAAGACTATTGTTTGAATGTTTCTAATATTACAAGACATCCACATTTCATTAGAATGTGTGTGTGTTAAGATGATTCTTCGCCTGGCAATTCTATCGCAGCTGCAGACCAGCAGTGACTGGCTTCTCAGAGCAGAGGCAGGGTATAGGAACTGGCAAATGTGTACAGAACATTAAAATGCGCAGCCTGGTACTCTGCCTATAGAACTGCCAGTGCGTGAAGCAGCTCAGGAACCTCATGTATTTTTACATATCCTCCTGTTCTCAGTCTTATATTCATATAGGCCTAAGGATCATACCGTTTTTTATTGTATTGTAGTGTAACCCCCCCCCCCAACCTTAACCCTAACTCTAACCCCCCACATTTTACACATACATTTATAGACTTCTTTAAATAAAACTTTTAGATGTTATGCATATATTTTAAGTAGTAAAACCTGTATTTAGTAGAAGTTGTATTTTATATACTTGTTTGTGTCTTGTTACCAAGTCACACACACAAGTCATGCGTGGTAATTCAGAATGTGCGCAACAACAAGTTCATTCTTTTTAATTTCTTTAAATCTTCATGGCAACGCATGAAGCTCTCCTGATATTCACAGTCGTTTTTTTCCTAATTACTAGGCAGACACATACATTTAAATATCCCCTCCCCTAAATGACTATGAATTGAGTAATCTGCATTGGTATGACCGACTTTTCTGCCTAAATCACAAAAGCATAGCAACGAATTTCCTGAAAAGTATGGCAAAAATATTGTGAGGAAAACTGTCATGACTTGTCCATGTAAATGCTGTCGGTGTCACTGTACTGTGTTCCTAGCAGTTTTGCTGCCAAAGTAACCAGCTTTATTCCCTGCTTTTCTCTTTAAAAACATTAAATTAATCCCTGGTCTTGTTTTGGATTACAATTGTGTTTATTGTATGTGTAAAAAAATAAATAAAATCATACAGTGATGCTTCATGCAGCCAGTTTTAAATGAATTAAGTGATTGGTGGTGTTCTATTAGTTTTTTAGTTTTGTGACTACACAAGCCTCTTGTGATTAACCCAGGGTTCATTTGTCTCTGCCAGTCTCCTTGGTGTATAAATTTGGTTTCCATGGTAACATATCTGAATGGATCAGAGTTGCACAAAAACATTTTGCAGTTTATAGTAGGGGGATCCAGTTGGAGTAAGTTTCTCGAGGAATCAGAGCTTTTTATTATTATTATTTTATGTAACTGTAAAGTTAAGGAGTTGGCGGCAAAGTCTACAAATAAAGCCACATGTGCGGCAGATGATATAGAGCAGCTGAATGGTTCTGAATGTCTGGGACATTTCCCTGGAAAATGAAAGCCTGGAATATGTGTTTCTCCTGACCAGTCTACAGCAGCTTCTCTCGCTTCACTGCACTTTGGATACTTCTAAACCCGAAAGGAAGACTGAATTGTGATGGCATTGTGCAAAAGTTCATTTGCTTCAGTATTTTAGGCACTTTTGATGAATGTCTACAAGATGAATTATCACTAGTTAAACAATTGAGTCACTGTGGCGATCAAGGTACTGTATTTTTCTGTCTTCCCAGACATGAACAATCTTCTTTGTTTGACACATCCCATTATTCACAACAAACCTAAATACGGCTTCTAAAGGCTTAGCGCGTTTGTCCAGCTGTACAGGATCTCAGAGACACCATTGATGCAGTAAAGAACAGAAAATAGCTGCTAACGACACAGATATCATACAGAATAAAGAAAACAGAATGACTGCAATGTGCCACCATATTAATTAACTGATAAGTTTGGGTTTCAAGAAAATCCATTATCCAAGTTGTTTTCCTTTCTAATTAAAACATGCCATGAAGTATCCAGGATATAGCAGCCATCTGTAGAAGGAATTGCATGAAATATCTGTGTGAAGTACAGGTTCTGAAAATGTACACTTGTACATAGGAAATGTTGTATATTTCTTGATGGGGGGGGGGGGGGGGGGGGGGGGGGGAGATTACTGTTCTTAAAACACTTCTGAATTAAACAACTGGTAAATGGTGTGTGCAAGAGTGCTTAAATTCAAAGCCTGTGTTGCTTATTTTATTGATTTGGCAGGTTAACATACGCAAGAATCACGACCAAAAAAAAAAAAAAAAAAATTCAATTTTTTCGGTCAGACACCCTTCATCCTGAATAAAGTCAACCCTTCCATATAATAATAATAATAATAATCTATGAAATGGCTTTAATCGAATCCTTTTTGTTACACTTTTAAAAGGCTTTTTTTCTTAAATGACTTTAATCGAATCCTTTTTGTTACACTTTTAAAAGGCTTTTTTTCTTGCCAAACAGAAATGGAGTTTGTTTTGAGAAGTCAAACTGCTGATGCAAACAGAAGAAAAGGCTTACATGTTAAGTTGTTCCGTGAACATACTGTTGGTGCAGTGGTGAGACGGTGCGTATCTGTGCAAAAGAAAAAGGTAAGATAAAATATGCAACTAAGTACTGTGTATGTACAACATACTGAACCCTAATTATATTCACACGGCAGTCGTGCATACTGTGTTTCCGTTTTTGAAGCGCTTAATAGTGTCAGTCACTAGGTGGCGCAAATGCTACTTTACTGGAATAATAAATGCACTTATAAAATGCTTTAAAAAATGAGTTCCAAATTGCATTAAACATCAAGTATTTGACCGTAAAGAGTATTTCACCTACCCACGTTAAGTTTATTTTTCATGGTCAACAAAATATTTTGCTGGTGACAGCAATTACAATATTGTAATGAAACTACTGAATGTTTATTTCTGATATATATATATATATATATATATATATATATATATATATATATATATATATATATATATATATAGACACACACACACACACACACACACACACACACACACACACACACACACACACACTGTTTTGTATGATACAGAAAACGTTTTAGGCATACAATTATTTCGAGACTGTATTTCTCTTCATCAGACAAAACTTTTGGTGTAATGAATATAAAGCATAATGAACAATAGGACAATTCGTCGGCCATACAGTTGGGGATAAGTGTTCTGCGTGTTTGCGTTGACTGGGAGGGATCTTCAGTGCACACCCACAATGCAAGACAATGCTCAGGGCATTCCGAACCTGTTCGTTGTCTGACACAGGTGTCAATAGCACAAGCACTTCAGTTTCCATGCAAACTGTATACAAACCGGCATTCATAATTAAGTATATGTATATATTTGACAAAGTTACACAAATGGTCACAGATGTTTATGCACGTCAGTAAGGCGAATTTGTTGTGACGATGTTGTAAAAATGTGGACAGTTTATACAAACGGTGTTATTTCTTCAAAGAAGAAACGAAGTTCCAAAGTAAGAAAAAATCAGCTTTTCTGTGTGAAAAATGTTTTATTTTCTCGACTGTTGCTTTAAATTACAGTATGCTAAATGGGAATGTTTTTTGGAAACATTAAGGTGTATTTAAATAATTTTCTTAGCCTAGGTATTGTTTAAAATCATTACGCATATGTGGGTTTTCGTAGCGTTTGATTTCTTCAGTCTTAAAAATAGAGAAAGTATTGTTGTCAGTGTTGTTTATTCTGTTTTGTATTGTTTAAATTTAAGTAGTGTCGATACAGTTTGCGGTCAGTACTGTAAATTAAAGTTTGTTAAAGTGTGTTGTATAGGTGTTTTCATAAATTAGAAAAGCTTAGCCGATGTTCATTGTGAATTGCCAGGTTACTAAAACAAACGTTTATTTTACAACACGGTAAATCAAAGCATGTTCCACATCATTGTAAGGCTCCCAGTGGGAACATGGGCAGTCGTTTTTGTTAAGAAATATAAAGTAAAATAAAGATTTTGAAGGTGTGGTTTAATTTCTTCGACTGAATTTTAAAGGGTTGTGTATGTCTGTCAGATGTATGGTGGGGTGTATGATTTCAGCACTGAAGCCACAACAGTAGAAACCAGAGTCAATAAGATAACATCAACAGAGTGGTTCAATTTCCAAACTAATTATTTGAGTTCTTTGACATCTATCTATAGCAATGTTTCTACTATAAGAACCTTCCCAATTTCATATGTCACAGAAACAGAAGACACCAGAAATATTTTTAAACAGTTATGTGTTGAAAGTTAATTTAAGAAAAAATAATAATATTGTTTCCTCACTCTTATATTTCCAAGGGGATTTCTGTACCAAGATTAAACTTGCTGTGTTGTTTTTCAGGAATATAACGACGTCCTAGCCTTCCCACCAATTGCAAAAGGCTTATCTACAAACTCTCAGACTCAGGTATTCAGGTTTCGTATAGATGAGGGACAGCCTGTCGGCATGCAATGTTATATATACGATCCGTAAAGATTTTTTAAATATAAGAATAATATATATATATATATATAATATATAATATAGATAATAATATATATAGATATATAATACTATATATATATTGATTTAAAATTTAACCTGCCCACACTTACATTATATTTCTTTATAACACTGACA
Organism: Polyodon spathula; assembly: GCF_017654505.1. Lineage (NCBI taxonomy): Eukaryota > Metazoa > Chordata > Actinopteri > Acipenseriformes > Polyodontidae > Polyodon > Polyodon spathula. The sequence continues at coordinate 49,311,572 of NC_054535.1, read as the reverse complement.
TTTGAAGATAAACCATACAAATAGCAATAAATGCATTGCAATATGAAACTCTTAAGTAATCAAAAAATATGTATTGTACACTGTGTTTACAAGGAAGTGATTTATTGTTATATGCAGACACAATGCTTTATACTGGTATTTACAATGTAAAGAATGAGTTAGGATTTGATTCACAGGAAGGTAGTTGCAGTAGCTGTAATTCATCCCAGAAACTTCAAGACTTGTTCTTCGCTCCTCGTATTTGTGGCTCCCAGAGGACTGCCTACAAACTACTGGATCTGAAGGAAGTTGGGAGTAAAGTAAGCTTATTTAAATAAATAAATAAATAAATAAGTTGGATCTTAGAATAAGAGAAGTTGATATGTAGGTAGAAGGAGCTTAAAAAAAACAAAAGAAAAGTCCTGTGCCTGTTACTTCATTATCTAGTAGCCTAAAAGATAGAAGTCTTTATTAATAGAGAGGAGAAATTAAAAGCATTGACACATTTTAGTACAAAATCTTTCACAATGGGCTGTTAATAAATAAATAAATAATTGATAACAGGAGGGGAAAAAAAAAAACAAAAAAAACCTTTGCATGTTCAGCGTCAGAATAATGATACTGTGTTCTGTACTGTTCTAATTTATTTCAATACAATTCTTTTTGTTTATCGCTAGACAGCTGACTGTCACTGGAATGTACCATATAAAAAAGTAAGTGAGGAAGCAGACTTGCAGATCAAAACTTATTTAAAAGTAAGTAAAGTGTGTTTTCACGTGCTTAGACAGTTTAGTACCTGTCATGGTGAAATTGTGATAATTAACTGTTTCACATTGAATTCTAGCACCATTTACACAACCGGCACGGCAAGAGGACAGAGTATTTTGGAGGAGGCAGGACACCATTAAGAGACAAGGGAAAAGAACCTCCTCACACGTTCAAAACTGAAGGCTTTTTATTAAAGGTAAGGCACTAGGACATGGTTTATTTTTTTTAAAAAAAGGGATATGTCTCAACCGAATAGTTATATTTGCTAACCAACAGACTGGTAACATAGGTGATTCATTTCAGTGACTGATCTGCTCCAAAACTTGTTACAGGATAAGCAATTAACAGCCTTACTAGATGAAGAACGTCACATCAATTTTTTGGAAAATCCTCAGACTGAAGCGAACAAGCTGGAGAGACAGGCGGCGCAAAGTGAGGAAACCAGCAGCGAACACATTTCCAGCTCCAGGAGGACAGCATTGTCAGGAGCAGAAGTTTTATCAGAAAGCATGATCAAAAGCCAGGCCAACCATGGAATATCCTCTGACAACTCTAATTCAAACACCCGAGCCATTACCACAAGCAGTAATCCAAAAGAATTAGCATTTTCCAACCAGCTTGTTAATGAGGACTCGGAATGTGACAATCTGTTGTCAGACAGTGATAAAATCAATAAAATGCTGAAAGGAGACATCCACATGCAATATTCTCCAAAGAAGAAACGGTTTATGATCTATGTTTGTGGTGGATACAGCGGTAAGTGTTCATGTAAAAACAGTTTGTTCAGGGTGTGAACCACAGTTCAGGCACAGTTTTGTAGAAGGTTGACACTTTGGCCTGTTGAAACAAACATTATACAGCGCTATAAAATCTGGCTGGTCTGGCAAGACACCAGAGATGATGAGACACCAAGACTCTTAAGAACACCACCACCATAATTCACAGGGGAAGCTTCATCTAATCAATATGGCCACTGTTATACTTTAGGGAGGGCTTCTTTCCATCAGGAAAATGGTAGCATATTCTTGCAGACCATCGTCTGGTGGCACCTTCCATGTTTTGTGGCTCTACAGCAACAGTGACATAGCGGCTGCTATGCACATCACAAAGGAAGCAGAAATAAAATCGTTTAGTGAGTTGTGACGTTGATATGACTGAAGGCAATGATTTCTGGGGTGATTTAAACTTACAAAATATAAAATGAAACACCTCATTGTGGTATTAATTTTTGCCACTATGGATGACTTTGTTAATGAGGGAACATGAGGACTCTTCCACATCTATTACCACGAGCAGAGAAGCAAAATAACTGACACTTCACAAAATACAAATTACAGATGTTTTAACTTCATGCTTGAGATGGAAAAGGGAAACTTTGAGTTCACCATAGGAACAACTTAAGTTTACTCATGTATAAAAACAGTTTACTCACATCTAAAAATGTTGTTTAAAAATGATATTTATTTTTTGACCGTCCAGATACAGCGCCAGAAAGAAACACCTTAATGGAAAAAGTATACCCTCAGCTTTACGATTACTGTAAGCAGCGAGGGTATGACTTCAGGCTGGTGGACCCGCGGTGGGGAGTGCAGGATGGAACCAGTAACAGCCACAACACGGCCGCACTGCACCTGGAGATGCTCAGACAGTGCAAGGACTCAGAGGGACCTAACTTTTTTGTGAGTTATCCATGTGTTGTATCTGTAATTTTTAAAAGGATACTTTTAACTCTTCCTTCTCTCTGTCGCTGTACTATGCAAAGTTGTAAAAATACTTATATGCTTGTTATTGCTCTAGACTTGCAGTTATCACGGGAAAACACATTCATTCACAACTTAACACAATAGAATCAGAAATATATAGTTTTAGGAATGTTTTATTGTGAACTGAGATTCTTTAGTTTTGTTTTTGTTACCAAACGCAACAACTGTCTAACATATTCTGTATTATCTTTATTTTCTAAAGCTTTTCACAGGTCAGAAGCGTGATATACATTCATTGCCCCCCAGTATCTTAAAGGAAGACTTTGAAGCCATTCTCAACATTATAGAGTCCAAGAGACTAAAAGCAGCAAAAAGGAAGCGCTTACACCTCAGAGCAAAGGATGAGGCAGGTTTAAGCTTACAGTCAGATGCTTCAGTGAACAACGCAGAACGCATATCCTCAGATCTTAATAAAAATGAGGGCTCTGAAGATGCCTCTGCTCTTTCCAATGACAGCAGCGTTGCTCATGCCTCCTTTTCTAATGGTGACGTATGCAGTGTTGCCCAAACTGAAAAGTCTGGGTTAGATTATGAAAAAGAGATTGCTCTCCTTCAGCTGTGGTACAAACTGGATGAAAACTCTGTTCCTGCAATATACCGTCTTGTGCCAATCAGGTTAGTGACACAATATCTTTCTTATTTTCTGTGTTAATTTAAATGGATGCTGAGAGTTTCCTTTATTCCTAGCATATTGTCATGTATGGTGGATTTGTTGGTGCCGGAACCTAAGACGAGAGATGCCTCCATATGGAATAAATGGATTCTAGGTCCAGCACCAAAAGAAAAACCTACTGTTTTTGATTTATTCTGAAAGAATCTAAGTAGATAAATGAACTGAGAATTTATACACAGGAAATGATTAATCAGTGACACGCTTTCCTTCAGTACGTAGATTTTTATACAAGTCTGACTTTGAAGTAGTCTGTGCCTTAGCGTCCTCTATTTCGTATAGTTTACAACATTGACTAGGAATGCAAGGATAAGCCTGGGCAGTATGGGGTCCTATAACTTTAATACATGGAGATATATTCAGTTCATCTAAATGTTGACTAATTTAAAAACCACCATCCTTCACGTCACTAATAGGAACCTTGCTTGCATTTTACATATTTTTACAAGCACAAATGCACAAAAGACATTTACGGACACTGTTAGATGTTTGGTTTTCATGACATTAGAACACACATTCTGATTATCCCTACGGCAACATGCTACTGTTTAAAGCAACAGACCCCATGATATGACAGTATTATGCTGTGTGAGTAAAAGTGAAAATAAAGTCTGGGAAACAAAAAGATTAACAGCAGAACAACATGGCACTGAGAATAGTAAGAATATGGAAATCCAGGTTACCACATCTGTAAGTTAGACCATTGCTCTGAAGCAATATTAGCAATCAGAAAATATGTTACATTAGCTGAGATTGACTTGTGCATGCAGAGCAGTTTGAAAGATTCTCTGAAGTGTTTTGTTGTGTAACACAATCGCCAATGTCATAAAAAGTATTGTCTGAAATGTTTGCTTTGGTTGCTAGGGCCCCAAGCTATGTTTATCTTCTATTACAAAGGTGCTTTAGTTAACACCATTAGGAAACTTCAGTGGCAGAAGTAATATATTTAGCAAGTGTTTATTGTATTTCTGGTCCTACGGTAAGCTGTGAAACTACTCAACAATGTATTTCTATATTGATGGTGAGGCCATTCCAACAGTGTCAGAAAATCCTGTAAAGAGTCTTGAGAGGTGGTACGATAAAGATTTAAAGGACACGGTCTGAGTGGTAGAGGTGAGACAGCAGGCAGTGCAAGGGCTGGAGAGGATCAACAGTAAGGAACTACCAGGCAAGATAAAGTCTGGTGTTAATGTCTTGTAGGGCAAGGCAATGTTGCCTTTGTTGGGCATGAAGATTCAGGGGCACCGAGGCAGTTCATAAAACAACAAAAAAGAAATACAGCGAGTCTGTTATGTTGATGAAATTTTAAATAAAAAAAACACAAATCAATGTTTTCTGAGTAATTCACATACTAAAATAAAATGTAGGTCACTTTTGCATTGTAAAAATAAAATGGTATAAAAAAATCCAATTTAAAAACAACATAAATTTTTCACAATGAAAAAATACAAAGGGTAATTTTGGACGAGATTAGACAGAATTAAAATGAATTGTGACCGTACAGGCCAGCTGACACACAGCAAGTTTGTGAATGGGTTGTAGATCAGATGTGCTGGTACTGAGGGACACAGGCGGCAATGACAGGCGGCAATGACAGGCGGGCTTACACGCAATTTTTGCCGAAAGTTTTTTTTTTTTAATTTGAGAGGTATTGCGGCAGTCAGCTTGGGCACTGCTGCAATTGCCGGTTATTTCGTGCCCTGCCTTTATATTCATCACCGGCTACCCTGAAGTACATTCTTACAGGATGTAAGGTGGCTCTGAGTTGGGGTCACTTGGCGTCAGGATCAGGTACTGTAATGCTTGGCATTAGCACTGGAAGAATGATGCAATAAGTTCAGCAGATCGCCGCCAATATCATCTGAAACTGGCAACCAGAGAACGACATCCCTCCATCCAGGAAAGGTTATTAGAAGATTTGCCTGGGACAATTGGATGCTGCTAGAGACTGGGAATGCAGGCAGGTGTTAGCCAGGACCTTATATTCCCACCTGAGATTGCTACAACTACCCTTCGACCTGACATTGTCCTATAGTCAGTCTCGGCACACCTTGTTCTTCTGGTGGAGCGAACAGTGCCGGATGTGGAGGCCCTGGGCTGGCGTGGTTACACGTGGTCTGCGGTTGTGAGGCTGGTTGGACGTACTGTCAAATTCTCTAAAACGACGTTGGCGGCGGCTTGTGGTATAGAAATGAACATTCAGTTCTCTGGCAACAGCTCTGGTGGACATTCCTGCAGTCAGCATGCCAATTGCACACTCCCTCAAAACTTGAGACATCTGTGGCATTGTGTTGTGTGACAAAGCTGCACATTTTAGAGTGGCCTTTTATTGTCCCCAGCACAAGGTGCACCTGTGTAATGATCATGCTGTTTAATCAGCTTCTTGATATGCCACACCTGTCAGGTGGATGGATTATCTTGGCAAAGGAGAAATGCTTACCAACAGGGATGTAAACAAATTTGTACACAAAATTTGAGAGAAATAAGCTTTTTGTGCGTATGGAAAATTTCTGGGATCTTTTATTTCAGCTCATGGGACCAACACTTTACATGTTGTGTTTGTATTTGTGTTCAGTGTAGTATGTTGAATTGATGTGTGTCACTTACAGAGCACCATGCAATTATGATAATATGGTCAGTAGAACATACTTTATCACAAGTTATTGAGAGAAACAGAAAAGACAGAACAACCTTTCCAATTGTGATGACATTTTTTTGCACAACTACATGGAGGCTGTGTGTATATATATATATACACACACACACACACACACACACACACACACAATTGCGACAAAACATTGTCTTACTTTAGCACAAGCTATTGAGTCTTGAATTATATGACGGCGTTTGTCCGTCAGTCTATATGTCAAACTTACCATTTCCATGTGAAAACAGCATGTATATGTCATGGTGATATACTTTTACATGTTACTGATGGCTCTAATTTTAAATGTACAGCCGCAGTGGGGATGAATGTCACTGTCATGCTTGTGTTATATTTGCAGCTGTGGTGGGGGGTGTACAGTACCAGACAAAAGTTTGAGTACACTTGCTGGAAACTAGGTTTTTTTCATAATTGACAATGTTTTACATCGTATAAGTTTCTGTAAATACTTGAAAATGAAAACACATGTTACAATATACAAAACAAAACATAAGGAGTATCAAAGCAATGTTCAAGAAAATTGAAAATTGTCTCTAAATCTTGGATTCCTCAAAGTAGCCACCCTTTGCCTTAATAACAGCCTCACAAACACGAGGCATTCGGTTAACAAGTTTCAGCAGGAAATCACCTGACATGTCTTCCCATCTCTTCTGCAGCAATTCCCAGAGATGTAGGGCACTTGTGGGTAGCTTTGCTTTGATTCTTCTGTCCAGTTTGTCCCTTACAAGTTCTATGGGATTGAGATCTGGAGACTGGGCAGGCCAGGTCATTAGATTGAGTTGTCCTTCACTTTCCTTCTTCGCAAGATAGTTCTTGCACAACTTTGAGGTGTGTTTTGGGTCTTTATCTTGCTGAAGAATGAAGGACTGCCCAACTAGGCGTAATCCTGATGGAATGGCATGCTTCTGAAATATGCTATGATAGCCATGCTGGTTGAGCTTGCCATGGACTTGGTAAAGATCACCAAATCTATCAACAGCAAAACAAGCCCAGACCATGACACTGCCTCCTCCATGCTTGACAGTGGGAACCACACATGCAGAACTCATGCGCTCACCCTCTCTGCATCTTACAAATACTCAGCGGTTGGACCCAGATATTTCACATTTTGGCTCATCGGTCCATAAGAATGTCCAGTTTGTGTTTTTTGGCCCAGGCAAGTCTCTTCCTCTTATTCTGCACTCTTAACAGTGGTTTCTTTGCAGCAATTCTTCCAGTTAGGCCAGCTTCATGCAATCTCTTCTGAACAGTTGATGTTGAAACATCTATACTTCTAGTAGCATTTAGCTGAGCTTGTATTTCAGGGACAGTGAGTCACAAATGTGCGAAACTGGTGATTAAAATTAACTTGTTGTCTGATTCTGAGGTCACCCTTGGCCTGCCTGACCTTGTTCGGTCCTCATGAGTGTCAGTTTCTTCAAATCGTTTGATGGTCTTGGCCACAGCAGTTACAGACACTTGCAAAGTTCTTGAGATTTGTCTTAAAGATTGACCTTCATTTCTTAAAGTAATACAGTCTTTTCTCTTTGATTAACTGAGCGTATTTTGCCATTTTCTGCTCCCTTACATTCAGGAATGACAAACTTGTGCCTATGCTACCTATATTTATAGTAATCATGGACCCTCACCTGTTAACAATAATTGGTGAAAAAGGTTAATTAGGTAACATGCTAGTTAACTCAGAGAACATCTAACAAAGACACTTTTATAAGTAGGCCAGTGTTCTAACACCGTGTATTACACATTTCAGACTTTTAACTGACTTGGGCTTCAGACTGAAATCCCCTTGCTCTGGGTGACCATTTCATTGAAATTGACAAGATTTACATTTTCATTTAAAAATTAAATTTTTGAATGCAACTCACTTATGATTATCAGCTTATATAAGTACACGTATCATATAATGAAATATTATGTGTTTATAGACAAGTTTATACAGTTAAAAAGCATATAGAAAATCATGAAAAACCTGGTTTCAAGCAGGTATACGCAAACTTTTGACTGGTACTGTATGTTATTGCTGTATTTGCTATATACTGAACATAAAATAAAAAAACAATGTTGTAAATGGGCATGTTGGTTTGGTGCGCATGTAATGCACATTGTGTCCCCAGTAGTCTGGATGTTGTTACATAGAGGTAATGTTGTTGAAATATTGACTTATTTTCAAACAGCACCCACAACAGAGATTTCCACAGCAAAGATCCTTTAAGGAGGCAACAGTCAAAAAACAACTGGTTGAGTGCTTCTCAGAAACTCCACACCATCTTACAGCAGAATGCCTCTGAAGCTGTGGGAGAGGAAGCAGCCTGTGCTCTACTAAGAACAGGTAAGGGGGCATTGACTTCTGGACGCTGCGGAATGACAATTTGACTATTAATACTGTAGTGCAGTCATGAATACTTATTTGTTGTAAATAAGCCTCTACTGAGATATGCTCTGTCTTTCTTGTATAAATGGTTGTTTTTACATGCCATTGTAACTTTCAAAACAGCAATGTATGTTTACTTAATGAGCTAGAAGCTTCAAATGTCATTTAATTTTATTTGTGTCATTCCCCTTTTCTGTGATGTTTGCAATCATTCTGAGTGGGTTTTGATTCTGTTGCTCTAGTGTTGAATTTTGTTTGGTGGTTACATGTAGGCCGATTTTGATGAATGCTAAAAGAAAATGGAAGTCAACGTGCAAACTTAAGAGGGTTTGTGTTGCTTCCTGCCATATCCCCTATGTTGTTGTTTTGAGAAGAGCAAGCGCCGTACACTGGCACGATGTAGTTGGCGCTGGCCAATCCATGGAAAGTGTGAGGCAAAATGAAACTGACTTCCTCTTTAATGTAGAGTACTTCTTACTGCACATGTGTTTTCTGTGTCAAATATATATATTATATATATATATATATATATATATATATATATATATATATATATATATATATAGCTGTGTTGCTTCTTTTGTTAATACTGTACAATTATATGTTTCATCATGTCAGCGCTTATTAAATGCCACACGTGTCAGTTCCTCAAATAGTAGTATAGGACAAAATCCCTTTTAAAACAACAGTTGCATGTTTTCCACAAGTCTCTTGCAGTTTTTAGAACACTAATAACACTTTCCCAATAAAACTTTTTTTTTTTTCTTTTCTTAGCTGCATTGTTAATCCAGAAAAACCCTGCCAAAGTAGTTTCTTAATTTTCTTATGAACCTAGTGCCAAATATGCGTGTGTCGCAAGGGGGGTTGTAGAGATTTTTGTTATAGAGGTTGAAGTCTTTTTTTACGAAAAAAAGTTGCACTTTTGAGTGACATTCAAAATAGATGCTGTGTTGGAAAAAACGGGTTTGCGAGTTGTTCTCTCGCAAGTGCTTTTCCCTCAGATTTGGGAGAGGTGTCATGAATAATCCTGCAGGTTCACCACCACAAGCTATATTCAAAAGTTAATTTGCTCGCAAACCACTATGTTATATTGTATGGAATACTGGTTACACACCTTTTAATTATTTTGCAGGATGTATTTCAGGACAGTCTCAGTTTTTAGATATAGGCAAATATTACTACAGCGCGGACCATGGGTCCAACCAATGTTCGTGTAGGGTGCATGTATCTTGTTTTTTTTTTTAATTAATGTCGGCCTTCTGGAGTCATCTGAATGCCTTTCCACTTTTTGGCTCTGCTCTATGGGTTACGTGCCTACGTATAGGCCCTGCAGGCATATTTTTTTATACATATTTTTTGTCCTGCATTTGCCTTTAATTTATTTTTCTGCACATACTACTGCTTTGCATATATGATGTAGAATACATGAGTTAATTTAATTTCCGCAGCGCTGCTGTAATTGCAATTACTGTGCAACTCTTAGATGTCACTGGCTTGCGATTAACATTCACAACGCAAGCAGAGTTGCGAGAAATATGAGAATTCACATGACTTTGAATATTTGCCCTCTAGTTTCTTGATTTCTTTTTAACAGCATCATTTTTTATTTTATTTTGTCTCTTTTAACATAAGACCAACTCATTTTTTGTAAAGTATAGCATAAAAAAGTCTGAGGAATTTGTGTCCAGTATTGAGTGACAGCACATTGAACATGATAAATAAATGTTATCAACCAGTGTTCTTCACTAATTTTCAAAGGGGGCCCACTTTCGCCGATAAGACATCAGTGTGAGGGCCGCCACACCGCCTTTTTCACATTTGTGTATTGTCAGGGGCCGCACTAAAGTCCACCAGTGGCCGCCAGGGGCTCGCAGGCCTTGCAATGAAGAACACTGCTGTAAACCTTAGACTAGTGCAATATGATGCTAGGCAGAAGATGGTCAATGCTGTATAAAGATATATAAAAACTACAAATATATTCAAAAGAAAGAAAAAAAGAGGGGTTTTTTTTTTTTCCATTTAATACAAATATTGTAGTATTATGTTATGTCCTAGCGGCAACATTTCCAGAAAACCAAGAGTAGAAAAGATGTAGTAATTATCTCACTTTCATTAGTTTTCCTTATGATTTAGAATAGTTCCGGTAAGTAAAACTTCTGAAAATCAATGTAGAAAATCTGTGTTAAACATTTTTTGTTATATTATGTTTGTAAATAAAATTCACAGTGGAAATGGATGCAAATTGCAATCTGTTCTGAGAGGTACAAAATGGACATTGTAGTGTAAAGCACATGTATGTCTGTCTTGTGTCGGAAATGTATTAAAGTGAAATGTTATATTATTATTTTACACATGCACTTTACATTCAGCTATTTAACAAAGAGGGTAATTTTTTGACAAACAAATATGTTTTCATTAAAATAAATAATACATTATTTCAACTTAAGTTACTTGTTAGTTCTCTCTGCATTGTTTCCTTAGCTGTATCCCTCACAAGCTGCTTATTTATTGTGTGTCCAGTAGCTTCCCAGCGATATCTTTTATTATTTAGAAAGACCCGCTTGAAAGAGGTTTGTATGACTCATAAAGGCAAACCTTTGCCCTGTCTTTAAAATTTTTAGCTGAGGCAAAACATGGTAACACATTCACTTCACAGGGCAAAGTCTGATTGTGCCCGTTTGCCCCCACCTAGCACCCCATAATTAAGAGCTAATGGCCTTTGGCTTGGCGTTAGTGCCTGCCCTGTGATCAAAATTGGGCCCCTACTGATTTGCATGTGCTCTGTTACTTCAACTTGATAAATGTGTTTGTAGTTTAAAAAAAAAAAAAAAAGTCAGGTGTTACTGCCTATATAATGAACAATAATAAATAGTAAATAGAAATGCATTTGTTGTTCTTTAGTATAGAAACATTTTACAAAGGTGCAAAGTCATGGATATATTCACAGCTGTCGCTGCAGAGGAAAGCGGAAATTTACATAAATATATGGTCAAAGTGCAAAAATAAAAACTAAATTTGTTTGCATACACTATAGGCGTTTTTAAAAATGTTATTTTCAGTTTTATTGCACACATAACATTGAAGGCAGTTGTCTGAATGTTTCATCAAGATTAAAAGGAATTTGAATGTGGAAGCTGCAATACTGAAATTCCCTTTAAACTCAAATGGTACATGTTAACCATTTGCTGTGCATTTCATTTTTGAATGTCTTTGACTAGTTCTCGACTGTGAAGTTGAACAGGGACTTCAGACAAGTGGCCCCCCTGAAGGACACTGTCACTGGTTTAAAAGAACCATCACTGACATCAAATACAACCTTGGAAGTATAAAAGCATCAGACTACATAGATACCCTCCCAGCGCAACCAGAAATTAATCAGACGCTGTATGCAGCCCATCAGAAATTTATGGACAACATTCACGCAAAGGTTCCATTCTGATTTGTTTGTATTATTTATATTTTTTTAGTCATTTCTTTTGTGTAAGGGTTGTTATTAGCACAAATTATAACACAGTATGCAAAATAATAATACAAGCTGACATAAACAATTCATATTTCCAGATAAAAACACTTAAAAATTAACTTTTAGTACAGTTAAAATGTATATTGCATTTAGATCTGTTGTAAGACAAATTATATATTTGGATAGTGAATCTATATTTTCACTGACACATAGGAAGGAATGGCCTTAAAGACCACGCTATTGAGGAAAAGTTGCTGTAGCTTTCTTATTCCCAAGGCTTCATGTGTTGTAATTCAAAGCGAAGCGGTCTAGCTGCAGTCAGACCATGGGACCAACAGAAAAAATGTAGCAGCTTATCTGTAGTGTTGTATATTTGTATATCTTAAACAAGTAAAAAAGATTCTCAGTACAATAAAAAAGGGGCCAGTAATACTGTTGTAGAGCTACTAAGAGATAAGATCATTGATTTAGTTTGCACTGATTTATGTCATTGGCTCAAGCACTTTTAGCTTCCTTTCTGACAGTACTGTGCATTAGTATGAGGGACCCAATAGCAAGAACCCCCTGCTTTATGCATGCTGAATCTTTTAAATATACTTTGGCATTCCTGTATCCATTAATTTGAATCCATTCTGTTTTTTCTCAGCTACGGCATACTAATATCTATGAGCACAATGTTGGCTGGGGACGGGATGGAGTCAATTCAAAAGTCAATTCGTCACATTTGTATTATACCGAGCGAATCTGCAATGATTTCCAGAGAATTGTCATCAGCCACTTTAACAGGTAATATTGTCTGGAATTACTTTGCTAAACATTTAAATGTAAACATTTAATACGTACTGTTTAATAGATACCTTCTCAGTTGACTCCCATACAAAGAGCAATGCAATGATTCACAGTATGAGATACAGTGCAAGCCTACTCCAAAGTGCCTATTCAGGTTTTATTTTGAGCGCAGAGGTCTTTGGTTTTAAACTGTTATGAGTGTTATTCTTCATTATTGTTGTCACAGATTCTGCAGTGAATCTAGCGCTTATCTTCTATAGACACTGTAGTCTTGTCGCATGCTTTCATCTGTTCTTTTTTTTATATATAGAGTGCCTGTAGAAAGTCTACACCCCCCTGAACTTTTCACATTTTGTTGTGTTAGTGTCTCAGAGTTTCATGAGTTTAATGAGGATTTTTTTTCCCACTTATCTACACACCATACTCCACACTGTTAAGGGGAAAAAAGTTTTTATTCAGAAGAAAATTATATATATATTAAATACAAAACTGAAAGATCATAATTGGATAAGTCTCCACCCCCCCTGAGTTAATACTTGGTGGAAGCACCTTTGGCAGCAATTACAGCTCTGAGTCTGTTGGGATAGGTCTCTACCAACTTTGTACACCTAGATTTGGCAATATTTGACAATTCTGCTTCACAAAACTGTTCAAGCTCTGTCCAGTTCCCTGGGGCGCGTTGATGGAGTCGTGCCACAAATTTTCGATTGGATTTAGGTCGGGGCTCTGATTGGGCCACTCAAGGACATTTACCTTTTTGCTCCTTAGCCACTCCAGTGTAGCTTTGGCTGTGTGCTTTGGGTTGTTGTCATGCTGAAAGGTGAACTTCCATCCCAGTTTCAGCTTTCTTGCAGAGGGCAGCAGGTTTTCCTCAAGGACTTCTCTGTACTTTGCTCCATTCATTTTCCCTTCTATCCTGACAAGTGCCCCAGTCCTTGCCGATGAGAAACATCCCCATAACATGATGTTGCCACCACCATGCTTCACAGTAGGGATGGTGTTCTTTGGGTGTTGCGCTGTGTTGGGTTTGCGCCAAACATAAAGGTTTGCTTTTAGGCCAAAAAGTTCCATTTTAGTTTCGTCAACCACAGAATTTTTTTGCCACATGGCTACAGAATCTCCTGAGTGTTTTTTTTGCATAATTCAAGCGGAATTCAAGGTGGGCTTTCTTGAGAATTGGCTTCCTTCTTGCCACCCTACCATACAGGCCAGATTTGTGGAGTGCTTGGGTTATTGTTGTCACATGCACACTTTGACCAGACATGGCCATAAAAGCCCGTAGCTCTTGCAAAGTTGCCACTGGCCTCTTGGTAGCCTCTCTGATCAGTCTCCTTCTTGCTTGGTCATCCAGTTTGGAGGGACGGCCTGATCTAGGCATGGTCTTGGTGGTGCCATACACCTTCCACATCTTAATAATTGTTTTGACCATGCTCCAAGGGATATTCCGGGCCTTTGATTTTTTTTTTTATACCCATCCCCTGATCTGTACTGTTCAACAACTTTGTCCTGGAGTTCTTTTGAAAGCGCCTTGCTGCTCATGGTTGAGTGTTTGCTTTGCAATTCCCTACCCAGCAGGGGAACCTATGGCTGAATTTGAAGGCCAATTAACTTGGTGTGTGATTTTGAATGCGATTGGTTACACCTGAGCTAATCTGGGATTTCTATTACAAAGGGGTGGACACTTACTCAAACAAGCTATTTCAGTTTTTATTTTTAATAAGTTTTCTATAAATTTCTAGAATATTTTTTTCACTTGGAAGTTGTGGGGTAGGATGTGTAGATAAATGAAAAAAAACAAACTATTTTAATGTATTTTAATTCCAGGCTATAAGGCAACAAAAGGTGAAAATGTTGAAAGGGGGTATAGACTTTCTATAGCTATGCGGTAAACTGTTGTGTGTGGCTGGACTATATTCTGCCAAAAAAAGCTGAGCTGGTTCTTTATATAAAAACCTTAAGCCTACAACCAATTTTTACTTGCAAACCAAGAAACAACAATGAAATGTCATCCATCTGCAAAACTTCTACATTTACTGAACTGTTTTCAGTTCACTTTTCACAGCATGTTTCAGTTACAGTGATGTTGAAAGAAGCCAGTGTGTTGTAGTATTAGATATGATTAATGCCATCAGTAATTTACAAACATGTTAACACATTGAGTAGATCAGTGGTCCTCAAAGTAATTTGGGCACAGGCATAAATTGATCTTACTTGGCTGTTTGCGGGCACGCTGACTATTGCATAGGTTCTTATATTAAGAGTTTTAGTGGGTTATTCTTGGCTCACTCTGATAAGGCCAAGTCTCAGGCAGTAATTGTGCATGCTGTGCTTATTGTTTAAATAATTTATATAAAATACGCAATTCAAATATTTATAAATAGCATGTTTACACAGATAACCACAAATAAACTAAATAGATAGTGTCTCGCTTTTGTTTCAGTTTGGCACATTTGTCAACAAATCGCTCATCTTCAGTACAATTATTCAGAGAAAGTGGATTCATAACTAAATATACTACTATGTTTCCCTTCTCTGGTGAAATTAAAAATTATAGAGAGAGAAAATTAAATTCTAAATTCTATTATTTTTCTCAATAACAGTGGCGAAATTCAGTGCTTATCCGGCATATTAACACCCTGCCTCTGCTCACGAATGATTGGACAGCTGTCAGATCTGTCACTTTCCCATTGGTTACTCAATTTTCTTTCATTTCTTGAAGGCCTCTGCTTGCTTATGACTGGACAGCTGTGTAAAACCTGGTAGAAATTTGACTCTACTATTGGTTAAACTTACTGTCAGTGTCTGCAACTGAAACAGACAGAGTTTATGACCCATCCAGCTAACTTATGATTGGGCTTCTGCAGAGAAAATGTAGATTTTCAATTGGTTGATCGTATCACAGAGGCCCTTCACACACACAAAAAATAAATAAATATCGAGTACGTACAAGCACAGCATAAGCGAGCAGCACTGTCAACAGATTACTGTGACGCTTTTATTGGAAAACGTGTTTAAAGCTTTATTTATTTTCCCACGCTGCGACCACGATGCATAATTTAAGAACAGCTGCCATGGGCACGATGGCCTGGCTTCGCGGGCATGAATTTGCCCGCGGGCACCACATTGAGGACCACTGGAGTAGATGAACATATTAGTTCAAAGTCCTTTATCTGTTATAAAAATTCTTTTTTTTTTTTTTTTTTTAAATCATTTGAATGCTAAATACCTGATAATACCCAGTTTGATTAAGCCCATCTATAATGCATAGATCATAGATAGATAGATAGATAGATAGATAGATAGATAGATAGATAGATAGATAGATATGTAGGTAAAATTGGAGTAGCTTGAATAATACTTTCTTTGAGACGGGATAGCTTTTGGAGTGGGATAGGTAGGTTTGTTTACAGGCTTCACAGTTCAGCTCTCTTAATTGTTTCAGATTCCTCAGTTCAGGTGCATGTAAAGATCCACCTGATGTCAGAAGAAGAGACGTTTGTCAAAATCAAGTGAAGGAAGAGATTCTAGAACACATTTGCCACTGTCAAACACTGTAAGTTCCAAAGTATTTCAGTGTCCTATTTCTTGATATGAACCTAACTGCTAGGCTGTTTTTATATTTTGAAATATGTAAACTAGTGGTTTATAAATGCAAACTTTATCCAGGGCAGGGCATTGCATTGGGAGGGAGTCAGTCCTGATTGACCTGAGTGAAGTGATAAAAAATTCACAGCAGAAATTGATTGTACTGCATGGAGGAAAGGGATGTGGGAAGAGCACCTTAATGGCCAAAGCTGCAGTTCTGGCATCTAACTGGATACCAGGGTAAGTTTTTACATTTCTTTTCATTAGAAATATCACTATCGGCTTTAGCCCTGTGACTCATAAATAATGTAAAGCAAACATTTTTGAACTTCACTCTGCACTGGTAGAGATGACTAAGCTGCATGTATAATGTTTTATTGGCTTTTATTCTATTCCCAGGAAGCTAAAGACCATTGTGCGCTTTGTGGGAACTACTGGAGAGAGCAGAAATGTCCGTTTGCTTCTTCAGAGTTTATGTTTCCAGCTTGCAGAGATTTATCACGGGAAGGCCAATTTATCAGAGGTATTTAGGCAACTATATGAATGTATTGTAACAAGCCATGCATTTTCTGATTCATCAATATGTACTGTTTAATAAAGATCAGCCATTGTATGTGGTTTTAGAGTCTGCATGCACTCATGAATGAGTTTATTGCTCTTCTTGAGTTTGCATCTGAAGACAGCCCTTTGCTAATCATTCTTGACGGTCTTGATGAACTCTCTGAAGAGCATAATACCGACGTCTCTTGGCTTCCTTCTACCCTACCTCAGCATGTGTATCTCATAGTATCCACATCAATGGAATCAAGCAGTTTGAAAATATCAGAGGTAATTGTTTGCTCTACTGTGTATTTTTATTAATATTTTCCATGGTTTCTCTTAAGATATGTAACAAGTACATGTATAAAGTCACAGGAAAGAGAAGAATAATATTCAAAATTGCAGTTCAATGTAAGCTGCAAATAATTATGTTTTTAAAAAGGAAGGATGAAAACTACTGTATATAATTTTCATGTCTGTGGTGCTTTATAGTAATGCAATAATAGAGAGAGCAATCTCATTGGATAGCAACTTTTACAGACTGTGTAGTCATGTCACCATACCGCCACAGCTTGGAACTTTTAGTACCATTCCATGATTCCCGTGACAACAAATTCACTTTGGGTGGGGGAGGGAGCCATTTTAACAATAACACACTCCAGGGCTTTACCTTTGGCCAAACAACACCCCAAGGCATGCAGATGTTGGGCCATATTTGCCCACCCTGTAGTGTGTTATTGTTATCTTATGTACTGTATACTATTGTTATAATGAACAACTCATATTGTTAAATTACTGTTTAGCATATTTTACCACTAAATATTGATACTACATTTTGATCTATGTGGAACAATATTCAGCATTTAAAAAAAAAAAAAAAAAAAAAAAACTTTGTGAACTAACAATGAACCAATTTATTCACACAGAAGCTGACAATAATGTCAGACACTGTGCACATCACAGCGCTCAGTCCTACAGAGGTCACTCAGATACTGAGGTGTTGGCTGGAGAGAGACCACAGGAGATTACAAGCTGGTCAGTGGCGGCTCATCATTGAGGCCTGTTTGGCTTGCCCTTCCCCTCTGTATCTTCAGAGTGCCTATCAGGAGACCAAACAGTGGGCTTCGTTCACTTCACCAGATGAGATATACCTGCCTGCAGACCTCTGCAAACTGTACACATCCATACTAGCCAGGCTGGAGAAGGAACATGGAGAGCAATTTGTGAAGAAAGCTGCCTCTTTCATAACATTATCTAGAAATGGCATCACTTTGGAGGAGTTGGTAGACTTGCTGTCCCAGGATCACGGCGTTATGCAGGAAATACAACAGTCTCATGGGCTGACCGTGTCCAAGTTTCCCTTTGTCCTGTGGGCTAGGCTTCAGCACGACTTAGGGAATCACTTGGTGGAGCAAAAAACAGACAACACATATGTTTTCAATTGGGCACACTCCACATTAGAGCTGGTTTGTGAGGAGAGGTACCTGAAAACAAGAGATGTCCAAATTGCATTGCATGCAGAATATGCCAGATACTACTTAGGTAAGAGGACCTCCCCAGATGTCAGCAATGCTAATGGCCATGGTTTTCAGCCACTGGCATGGGTCGTGGAAAAAGACTCGGTGAAGAATTACATTTTCAACATCCGACAACTTCATGGAGTTACATACCACCTGATTAAATCCAATTCCATTTCAACTCTGGTGTCGGAGTGCTTGTTTAACTATGAATTTCTCCTGCACAAAGCCTGGGGCTTGTCTGTGGTTCACTTGGAGGAGGACATAAAAGCAGCACTAACACCAGAGAAGTAAGTTAATTTAATTAAAACAATGTTATTTGGGAATCCTGAATCCTGGGAGAATTCTACCTCTGCAGCTAACCCTTATTATAAACACAAGCAAAAGTTACTAATCAAGTCAATTTCTGCTTTTATAGAAAGATGGGGCTCGGTGAGTTAAAAAGGTCATATTGTCATATGTTTTTAATGAAATGAGGAAAAGTGTTCAGTATAGGTAATTAGAATCTCTTGCCCAGCTCAAAACAAGCTTTAAGCCAAGTAACAGGAGATTTAGAAAAAAAAGTATAACAAACTAAAATGACCCAGATCAGCTTCAGCCCATAAAATACTTAGAGAAATGGATAAGAATTATATTTAAATAACATTTTAAGCTATTTCACTTTTTAATGCAACCATAACCTGAAAAGTATGGGGCTGTTATTTTGCCGTTCAATTAAAAATGTAGTAACCCAATTGGCCAAATGTATTGATTAATTTACAGTTTTATTGTAAAGATTTTTTGGGGGGAAAGGGGAAAAAAAAAAAAAAATTGTACTTTTTTTTTTTTACAGACAACTTATTGACCTGGATGTGTTAAGCGAGGCTCTCCAGTTGTCAAAGAAGGTCCTTCTTCAGGACCCATGTCAGTTGGCCTCTCAGCTAGTTGGCCGTCTGAATCAGATAATCTCCACTGACATACCAGTGGCACCAGGTAATTCCTAATCCATAGTAAAGATGACATGTGGGTCAGATATACATATGATTTTTATTTTATTTATGTATTTATTTATTTTGCTATTTGAAGTAAACCATTTTGAAGTATGTTTTTGACTTCATCCTTTCTCTTATCTTCACACCTTGCTGTCACAGTGCTACAGCTCATCTGTTCCTGTTCTGGTACCCTCTTTCACTTGTCTTCTCCCTCCAGGGGGGCTGCTGTATGACCTGCTGGCAGGTAAGACAAAATAATTTCTAATTGTTATAATTGAAAGGCACATGAAGTTTCTTTATTTGCAGTTTATTTTCTTAGAAACTTGTGGTGGCTCTCATGTAATCCTCACATGTGCATACCATGAGTGTTATAATACACGCTTAGGCACTGATACTGAATTATTCACTGTTTCCATGTGGTACAGTTAATATTACATTCAGTTATCTTAAATGTTCTTATCAAAGTACACGTGATGCTTGACAAGAAAGAAAAACACGGACAAAATCTTACATGTAACCATTTCTTTCAGCATGTATTGTATGCCTTTCAAAATGACAAGTGGAGGAATGTAGGGTTATTGAGAGCGTTCTAAACTCACGTGTGGTGAAATGTTTGCTGTTAAATGACTTTACAGCAAAGGTCATTACAGATTATTAATGAGATGGTTCTCCTCAGTCATCGGAGACCAGGACAAAGACGCTTCAAACTCTGCCTTTAATTACTTGCTGTACTCTCAACAAAATAGGACTGTTTAATTATTATTATTTTTTTTTTAAATGACCTGTGTAAGCAATTCTTCTGGTAGAATGGCTTGTTATAGCTGATGATAATTCTAACATTAGTAATTACATCATGTTTCTTTATGTTGTACCAAAGCTACATCAAGCTGATAGTAAGTGTGGCATTGCTTCAGACTTGATGGATGCTATTGGTTGTAGACATGTAGCATATTTAAGTGGAGCCAGATTTAAAATGAATCTATTAATCAGATCTATAACTATGAAATGGCCCTTGAACATTAATGTAAAAAAAAAAAAAAACTTACTTTTCATAACACTCTACAGTGAGTTGAAGCAAAGTTGACACTTGACCTATGTAAAGGATGCTAATATACAGAAGAAAGCACCGACTGCAGGAAGAAGTAAATTGATTTCAGATACCAAATGTTCTGCATGTTACCCTTTACCTTGTGTATCAGGTGCTAAATCAGTAATCACAACCAAGGGAATTAAAGTCAGTCTATTTACCATTGTTGTGTATATATCCGTTTCTGCTCTTACTCTGAATGGTGGCTACACTTGGAATGGTAGTTAAAAAGAAACTCTGCATCCACGGAACTAAACCAGTGATTAGTAAAGATATCATAAAGCCTGTCTTCTATCTATAAATCTGAAGAACTAGCTGTAAAGTATAAGCATTCTGAAGTATTATATTAGAGAGTCTGGCTGTTTGGATTGTGGTAGATTAGAAGACAGTTCATCTAGTAGTTACAGCAGTTGGCAAAAGGAAAACATTTTAGCTTGATTGAGAAAGCTGATAGTACCTGCCTCTATGGCACTCTCTCAGAACTTGGCTAAAGAATAGACATCTGACTTTTTTCCTTTTATTTATTTTTTATTACAAAGCTTAGGGCTATTACATTAATTAAATTTCCTTTCAGTATTTGGAGTAGTGACACACATATCTAATCAAATAACTGTTGTGCATGATTTCAGATGAGCTGCCTCGCACGGAACTTGGTAGAGTTTATAGCATGTTTATTAAAAAGATAACTGTGGTGCGTTCAAGATCAGTTAGTATCATGCAAGATTGCAGGAGGTTTGTAGCAGCCCTATTGAAGACTATGATTGTTGAATGGTGATCTTGAATGCATTCCTAGTATAAAAAGTAGAATGCAAGGATTAAGCTGTAAATCCCCTATTTTGTATGCACACGTCCTGGGGTTGTGTAAAACAAGATCTCTAACCTTATTATGACTGTTATAAACAGAGGTGAAAAAAAAATAACTTATTAGAAAGGTAAACAAACAAAGACAGTAAAATAAATTCTAGCAACTTTTTATATGGCCACTGTTATCAGAAATCTAACCAGCAATAGTTACCGAACATTACCTTATGTTCAGCAAAAACCTGGAGCATAGCCTGCTGACATCACAGAACACTTTGATCCAAGCAAAAACAACATCCTTGCATGCATAAGCAGTGAACATGCTAGCATCTAGAAAATGTACACCTGGCAGTGCCTGAGCATTCACAATAATCCTTAGCAAAATATGTTATCATTATTTAAACTAATTATTATATTGTATTTGAGTAACACTTGACAGACTAGGGTTTCTTTTTTCATTTGTAGGACACACAGATACGATCACTGCCTTCACAGGGGCAAATAAGGACCTTATTGCAGTCACTGCTTCCAGGGACAGGACGTTGAAGATATGGGATTTGGCCTCAGGGAGAGCAGTGAAAACTGTTCATGAAGTCGGGAGAAACATCAGGTCAGTTGTCCTGTGTATGGACAACACTCTGGTGGCAGTCACAGAGGACCACTGTCTCCAGGTCTGGGAGGTTTCTTCAGGGAGGATGATCTACTCAGAAAACGATTCACTTGACATCCCAGTGTTAACGACAGCCATGGATGGCCAGTTCCTTGTGGCATTCTATGATGGAAGCCATACAATGAAAGTAAGCCATGTAAAATAATGAGCTTCAAGATGTACCTGTTCTTAAAATGCTGACATCTTTATAGTTATCTATTTAATAAACTCCATCTGTGTGAACTAAGTCCACTAATAAATGATAAATATCCATACCAAGCATTCAAAATAAGAGATAAAAGATAAGACTGTGGCTATCATTGTAGAGGATATTAACTACATAGGTTAGTATATAAATTAATTATAGCATCTCAAAAGGAAATGTTATCCAACTTGTATTAGTCAATTTGTATACATTCAATTAAAATACCATGATTTATGTGATACGTATTTTTTTATGTTTGTTGTATATAGCTAATTTAATATTTTAAACAATATTCTCCATTAACTTAATATATTAACAGTTAACATCCAAAAACAAATCAAACAACTCGGTTTAAAAGTAAATTTACTTTTGTTTATTTCAATGTTACAAAATATCTATGCACCAAAAAATTCAATAAATCTTCGTATAGTTACCAAACTTTAATTTAGAAATAGGTTTAAAAGAGTCTCGTAAGTTGTTCACTCCTTGTGGTTCAAAAGATTGTGCAAATTCCAAAGAGTGAGGTTTAGTTTTCCTGTTTTTGTTGATTTCCTCAAAGAAATTATTTCCTGGTGGTGGCCTTGTTAGATAGATAGTTGGTAGAAATGTCCAGCAAGATACAAGGATGAAGCTTCATTTTAGTTGGAAGTTGGACACAGGCAGGTCAGGTGGCAGGCTGGAAGCTTGCAGTGGTGTTCAGAAGGACATTTTGTTTTTCCATGGTGGTCATGTTCCTTGTGAGTACAGCCAGCAAGAGAACAAGAGAGAATGAAGAGTTTGATCCTGTTCGTACAGGGATTTTTTAAACTTCCCAAACAGGCGTTTTCTGTCCAGATCTTCCAATCACGTAGCTACGGTGGCTTCAGAACTCATATCAGTGATTGGTTCAAATCGAATCTGGGGTGTTTGTAAAACAAACCTACACCACAGCATCCAACTCATTGGTTACTTTGAAAATAAACAGAATTGATCATTGTCTGTTAGACTCAGAATACAGCTCTATACAGTCTGTTAATGTGAACAGATATCTTCAGCCCACAAGTGAGCCAGACTTTGAATAATCTTCCAAAGACTCAGGGGGACATGTATCAAGATGGACCGACACAGCGCTAAATTGAGCGGAGTGTAAAGTAGTGCTTTGCCGCGGCACAAATTTTACCCCATCCCGAATGTATTAACTGGCCCAAAATCAATCGGGCACGGCATAAGCTGACACATTTAAATGTTTAAATGCGCTGCACCTGTGCTCAAAATGGCCTACCAGTAGCACAAATTAACTAATCTAATCTGAAAAATAGCGCCTCCAGGTTGTTTGGACAGGCAAAAATGACCAATGTTGACTAAGTGTCTTGACTTTATGATATGTTATTATTAGATTATGGATAAAACCAAATAAATATACATAATGAAAAGGATAACTTAATGAACGAAGTTATGACAGGTTATGCCTGAGTGGTGACTTCAGGCCAGAAGCAGGAAGAACACAAAGGCAGTACTGCAGGGCAAAAGACGCACTGTGCGCCGTTTATTCAAACACAAAAATAAAATAAAAGGTTGAACAAAAAAGCACTTTCTCACAGAGCCCAAATAAAAGAAATAAACAAAAACAAATCTCGAACACAAAATAATGAGAAAGCCCAAGTCAGGCTGGGCAATCGCCTTCACTGATCCTTTGAGTTTCTTTTAGTTTTGTTTTTAAATCTCTCTCTCCTCTCGCTCTCCCGTTCCTCCTCTGAACACCCACCCAGAGTGCAGAGAGCTGCAGGTTTATATACAGGTGACCTCCAGATTTAGCAACAAATTAACCACTTAATTCATTCGGGAGCTGTCCACCTTCTGCACAAGGTTTTTAATCATTCCTGGCAGAGGACGAGTTTACTAACCTCGCCTCTGCCAGAACACGTTTAAACATAAAAATAAAACATTAACAAAACAAATTAACAGCTAACAGTTACAAATACAATAAATAATTCATAATACATCAATACAAAATAAACACTGTACAGGGCTGCTCGCCCTGTTACATAAGGTTATTGCTTGTTCAGGAAGGTAAGGAGTCTGCACTCTGTCTGAGAATTCGCCAGTGCAATGGTTACATTTAGATTTGGTGGAATCCTTATAACCTATACAATATACACTAACACATTGTATCCGCCACATCATAATAAAACCATCTGTGGTTTTAAATTATTTGAACATTCTACTAACTTTTAAGTAAATTATTGCATCTCGTGGAAAGTCAAAAATATACAAGGAATAGAGGTAAATGATTGGTGCATAGATGAGGAAAAACAGTTCCTGAAGCTTTGTGGTTGACTTTGCAGGTATTTGATTTGGCTGCCTCCTGCAAACAGCTCCATCAGGTGGAGATCACTCCAGATGACAACCCCATTCACAAAGACCGCTCCGTCTTGGTATCACAGAACTCGGTAAAAGATTATGTCCTGTTTGCCTACAGGTCAGTAAATTAGCTCTTAGCTAAACAATGATTTATAGGGCTCAGACAGAATTCTCAGGTGACCTTAGCATTGACATTAATATGACTAGACTTTCTTATCGGTCAAAGTTTTGTCAATAGGGCCAGTCATTTCACCTAATATGTAATTACATTTTAATTCCTGCCACCAATTGCTGTATTATTTCTAGAGGCATTTTGTTAGGCACTTGTCAAATTACACGACATAAAAGTATTTTAAGGGGCCTAAGTACAGTTCTTTGGCACACATGTAACCGGTTTGTAGCCTGGGAGGTGTTTTGCTCAAATTCGTCATCACTGAAAGTTGACATCTCAAACAAAAGAGCCTGCTTTCTTCACACTCTTTCTGTATCCAAACAAAGGCAGCAAGTTGACAGCAATTAAGATAAATTGGGTGACAGGCTAAGACTCCATTGTTTAAAGCATGCCCCATGGGTCTAGTTTCAGTAGTATTTTCAGTCAGTTTTATGTAATTTTGTATATTATTTTTTTTTAAAAAAGGTTTTAAATGTATTGCCTAACAGTTGTATAAGCATCCCTGTGAAGGTAAGCTGATATACTTTTTTATTTATTTTTTTTATATCTGTAGCCACCACTGTCACTTGAATAGCATCCAACTTCAAAATGTTCTGGAAACCCCAGGAATCCATTCAATGGCACCCATCACTTTGACCAAGATAGCTGCTATATTGGGGGTTATGTGACTGGTTTCTGGGTGATAAAGGTTATTGTTTGCATCAAGGTTATGGTGACATTATAATGCACAAGAGCAATAGCTTTAGTCCCCAGAATGGCAAGCAAATTTGAGATAAATAGATAGATAAATATAGATGTATAGATTGTGCAACGGCTTGATTCCAATTGATTTCTACTTCAAAACACAGGACATGAAACTTTATGAAATTCGTAGCGATCGTCTGAGACAGGTGGTGAATGATAAATGGCTCAGTCGCACAATGCCACAACTAAACTGTCAAAGAAGTGAGCTAAATCTGCAAGTAAAACTATGTCCAGCCCACACATACAGTCTTTCGGCTGCATAATTTGCTTGCTGTGAGATAGGATTACTGCTGAGTTTGTTAAAGGTGTGAAGCAAGCAATCTGATTCCTTTGACAGCTAAAACATTTTCAATTTTTGACAGTAAGAGAATACATGCTAAATTATTAATACTGATTTTTTTTTTTCCTGGCATCCCAGCGATGTAATAGAGGATTGGAAACAAAGTTTGTATCTCCAAAGTGTTTAGCTAAGAATAGAGTGGCATTGCATTCATGTCCAAGGAGCACCGTGGCCAGGGAGGCACATTTTCCTGATTGTCATCAGCTATCAGCTTTCAACACTTAATATGATTAAAGTAATGGATCACATTCTTTAGGTAACTGAAGCTACAGTCATCTGGTAAATTACTTTAAAATCATAGATGCTAATCTTTGTATTGGGGTTAGAGGAAGGATATTATAAGAAGCGCAATAACTCATTATTGTCTATAGCTGTCCCCTATCAAAGAAAGCCTGCCAGATCTTTGCTTAAACATACATGGCTGTGGCGGCAATCATCACTAACCACATTAGATCTTTATATTAGGACCCCTCTCCCCCTTCTCTAAATACCTTGTGAGTTAAAGCTCTGTGAATAGGGTCCATGAGCTAAGGTGACTTTCCTATCTGATTTTATGATTTGAGAAGTTTCAGTTCAGCAGAAACAGACAGTGTTCATTGTTTTATACCTATGGGGATGCAATACAATTTTTAAATGTCATAAGTGCACTGGATTTCTATTGAATCATTTATAATATAGATCTGCCGTGTTCTTTTTTTCACTTTGATGGTTGGGTGCCCTGCCGCTGCTATGGTGAGGGCAGAAATCGTGGCAGTCAGCGCTCTGTAAAAGTTTTTACATGCAAGCTACTCCCTTTCACAGTGTCAGCCACAATAAGAACTGATATATGGTAATCCACTTTTAATAGGGGTCCCTTTGAAGTGATTTCTGATGTGCTCTTTTTCTTTTGTTTTCAATGTGTCAGGAGTGGTAAGGAAGCCATGGTATTCAGTGCCAGGAAGGGAGAGGTGATTACAAAATTACCAGCCAATGAGCCTGTAGCCTCTGTACAAGGAGTTGATATGACTAGAGAATACTTCCTTCTCATATGCAGGTACATATTCCAAAATGGGTCCTCACTGCCTAAACAGTTTACTGTGTTTGTAATTCCTTTTTTTCTATATTGTTTGTTTAGTATTTAGTTTCTAAAATGTAACTGAAGTATTTTAGTTATTATAAAATGTTTTATTATGTTTAATAAGTACTATTGAATATATTGCTACTGGATATCCTGTGGATGGTAATTTTGGGAATAATTCCATTTCTCGAAGAGCAGCCAAATGTTGGGGCGGGGGAATCTAATGTACCCCAAACATCATAGCACACAGTGGTAGAATATCCATTGGGTATCAAATACGTGTAATGCTATATTGTATTCGTCAAACAAATGTGTGCTCTAAAACTTCAAGTAACGATGGCAGTATTGCTGTAATAAATTCTCATTCCAGATACCCATACATGAGACTCCATGAAATCGTCCATATTGAACTCTTCAGCACTGGGAGTTTTCAATATCTCCGCTCTGTAAAGGGCTGCTGCAATGACCCCATCTCTGTCCTGTCTGTAACCCGAGCGGGCACTCATGTTGTCACTTTCTGCTCTTCCGCTGACACCAGCACCACTGAGATTGTCACTTGGAACTTAGAGACTGAGGACCACAAACACATAGTGAAATCCTCCTCTGTTGTAACTGGAGGTCAGTAATAACAAAGGAGCAAACCCAAGCTCTCTCAGTACCGTATCTAATATCTAGTACCCATTAGAAAAAACATTTTAAAATCTTTGGCAGGGACAGGGTTAATGTCTCTGCCAGCTAGTGCAGAGTGGTACACCTACATAAAGAGCCAGAAATTCTGTGTCTGAGAGGGAGTTTGTTTGTTTGTTTGTTTATTTATTTATTAATTAAATCTGTGTTTCTGTAGCTCTTTTCCGTGAAGGCGAATGCCCAGCCTGACAGCAGTTTTTTGTGATTTTAATGTTTTGTTTAACTGTTTATTTTGGCCCGTTGCCTGTTTATTTGTTCCTGGGTTTTGTTTTATTTTGTTTATTAAATGTGTGCTTTAACGCTTAAACTGCAGCTTCCTTGCCTCCAAGTCTCTTTTTTGCTGCGACCCTGCTGCAAAATCATTTTTAAAAACCTGCGTCCGTCTGTTGCTTGAAGACTGTAACATCTAAACATCCACCAAATACGAACATATGATTTTAACAAAAATGTTTTGTAATTTTAGGTTCCTGCATTGACCTGAGATTCTGCCTGGCTGTTTGTAGGAAAGAAAATCACATCCGCAAGTGGAACTTAGCTTCAAAGATCAACGACCAGTCTCTGTCTTTTAATTCGCACAAAGTAAAGAGCATTGATGGAACAGAGGAAATCATTCCCATGAAGAACTATTCTAGGTGGGTTCACTAGAACTGGGGAAAGGTGGCTGAAGTTCATTGAACATCTATAGTTTAGTGTTTTGCTAGATTATGTAGAACCTTGTTCAAGAACACATACACTATTACCTTTAAATATGACGGACATCACTTTTTTTTTTTTTTTAATATCAAAGACAGCGAAACTACTGCAAAATATGGACATCTAGTTGAAAAGAATAAGTGCTTGGTATATTTTGAGAAGGAGATGAACATATATCTGGAAAACCACCTATCCAATTGTCTTGAAACTTAATATTAACATTTATTATATTTAAGTTATTCAGAATATTAGATTCTGGAGATATGTAGGGTTGTATCTGCCTGTCTACATCCGTTCATATGTCACCCTTTTGGCCCATATTGGCATATATATGCTTATCATAAATTAGGAATAAACATTTCATTGCTAATAAACCCTTAAATAAGACTGAATATCTATTCCCTGAATGCATTCACCATGGAATTACTCCTGTCTGTATTGTAGGTTTGAAAACACACAACCCTTTACATACTGTAACGTAACTCAGACACAAATCCACTACCCGTCCGAAAACATAACAGCATCATACTTTTTTTATTTATTTTTTATTTTTTATAGCTATGTCGTGTGCAAAAGTTTAAACCCTGGAGTTGTAAGAGTCTGGAACATAGTGAAATCAAATTATAAAGGCAAAGCAGTGAGAGTGGAGCGTGGACTTTATGAAAACACTGATGTCGTAATAGTGAGAGATATGAAGCTGTATATCCTTACTGACAAAGGCGTGTCAGCCTTCACTGAGACACCAAGGCCAATTTTCCAGGTATGAACTGTTTTACAAGTTCTAAAATGTTTCTTTTATTTAGTCATTCATTCCTAAATTAGAATTAAAATATAATTGTAATTTCATATTACTGTGTTCATACAAGCAATTCTAGTAGCGCCAATGCTCAAAGTCTGTTTTCTTAGGTTAGCTCTAGATAAATAAAGGATATGACTGATTTTTCTCATACGCCTTTGTCATTGTTCCATGATTCACATGCAGGCCATTGTCTGCAGTGGGGAACTGAATAGTGAAGTCACTGTGATAATTATAGCACTTCTTGTGACTCTTAGTCAACTGTCTAGTTAAAATCAACCATTTGTCGTTAATTAAATGAGTATCCATGGTAACTTGTGATTGCCTATACCTGGTTTAATTCTGCTTTGAAAATATTAAAGACCCTTCGATAAATATGGCTGCTGAAGCGAATAGGAAAGCTAATTTCAAATCCAGACAAGAGGTTGCCATGATGGGAATGATCTGTCATGGATTGCAGAATGAATCTGTCTGTATTTTGAAGACTCTTGTGTAAACATAATGAAAAGACTCTCCTATTAGGTTAATGACTGAAAAAGCAGTCAGCGGATATACTTCCACCCTAATGGTAATAAAGTATTCAATAAACCTCTGCCTGGGGAAAGTTAAAGGGCAGTTGTATTTCGATCCCCTGTTGTATAGAGCATTAACATAGACCCCAAGATGTGCCCCTACATAACAGAAATTAGCACCAGTATGTACTCTTTCATTTTTGGCATATATGTGTTTAGCGAACAATTAAGGTAATTTTCTCACCCTTAATGAAATGCAGACCTGTACGTATATAATTGACAAATGTGTTGTTTAAAGGGGAGTTGTCATTTGACATAAATGGCACAGTTTAAGATGTTTGACCCCCACCCACAGCCCCAACTATGACGTTTTCCTGTTTTGAGTTCAGTGTTTTTCCCCTGCTTCTTGTACCCCTTTAGACATTGCTGGTCTATGATCTCCTGAAGAAGAAGTATATTAAAAAGCAGACTGGGCTGTATATCATTCCTTGTCAAAAGCATGAATACCAGATTCTTGAGGGAGGGCTGTTACTGGGGCTTTCTGAGAACAGGTGAGGATTTACCTGCATAAAATACAGCATGAAGGAAAAACCCTAAGGCTGGGTCAGGTAGATCTCCAATCTGATCCATCAGCACTGGAATTTTACCAGAAACCAGAAAAGCTGTTCAGGTTATTGAGTAATTATGGTAGCCCATGAGACAAACATGTTATAGCCACAGAACATACAGAACCTGAGCAATGCAGTTCTTCCCAGGTGTAGAATATTATGAAGAACAACAGAGGCTGTATTTTGACAAAAACCTTGCCACATGTTTCTTTTTTCTTGTTTCTTCCACTAATGTAGAGTTTCAAAAACGCACAGTAAATCTTGAAAGCCTATTCTTTAATGCAATTTCTCATTTTAGAGATCACATGGTAGTGTGGAGCCTTGAAACAGGATTTATTAAAACCAGAATAAGACCAATCTACAAAGATCAACTCTTGTCAAACATGCTTCAAACATCACTTGGGCCAAAGGACAAGCACTATAAGGAACTCTTGTCTAAAATGGGCAGTACAAAAGAAGTCAAAGGTATGGGATAATATGAATGCCATTCATCATAGTTAGGGCTTCTGATTTTCGGTGTTTTGCCCTGACTTTTTTACTCTCCTTTTAAAAATTATATTGATACCTGTTAAGCCATTCGTCTTAATCATAACTGAGAAACACATTAATAGTAAAACATTTTTCATTTACAGGTTTCTTTCTGTGAAATCACTAAAAAGGCTTTTAAATTGTGTTTTACTTTTTCATTTAAAAGCAGAAGTGACTGATCTTTATTAATGTAAATACAGCTACGTAAAACGATTGTAATAAAGTGTGTCCAGCTTAAAATACTTTATTTTTCATTATAGCTTTAAGAAAGATCAGTCACTTATATTAACATGTTGCAATCTTGTTTGTATGTTCTGTTTGGCCAATTAAAAGCCCATTTGGTTGTTTCACGTAAAAAAAAAAAAATAAAAACCTGTAAATGAAATCAATTTTACTACTAATACATTTCTCTGTTGTGATTGAGATACACAAATGGCTTAACAGGTGTCAATTGAATTATTAAATAGAAGCCTTAATCATAGTATGCTACAGTGGTTACCAAACTTATGTTGTTAGGGAGAACTACAATATGTTTGACAGAGAGGTTCATGAGCCTATAAGAGTTTGTTCCCCACCCACCAGATTACAGCACTTACATATAAACAGCTGCTGTGGTCATGGATAATACCTGGATAATTGGTTGTTGCTACCACAGCGCTGCAGAAAAGCTTCCTGCTACAAAATTCCGTCATTGTTTAACTCTTCTTCTTCTATCATGTTTTAAGCCCACATGACCCCCTGGGAAAGACGCAATGAGACCAAAACAGCTAAAAACAGGAGACTGGAGAAGGAGATGAAGAGGGAAATTGAAAAACTGCAGCAGATCGATAATGAGAAACACAACGGCATTGATCAGTACTTAATCAGTGGGGACGAGCAGGTGAGAAGTAAAGCAACACAGACGCTGAATTTAGAATGGTGCTGGATTAACAGAATGTGGACTATGGATGGGTTTTGAATTCTGTCCTGTAAGTATTAACAGAAAGAGTAGCAAATAAATATGGTCTGGGTTTAAATCCAGTTCAGGCGTCCACTTTGAATTTAGTGCACATCAAAAAGTCTTGACACGGGCTCCTGAGAGGCGTATCCGGTAAAGACGCTCTGTGTGGAGTACAGGATGCGGCCTATAGCCTGGATGTCGCCAATTCGAGTCCAGGCTATTCCACTGCCGACCGTGGACGGGAGCTCCCAGGGGGTGGCGCACTATTAGCTGAGCGCCGCCCGGGGGGTGGGGCTGAAGTTGGCCAGGGTGTCCTTGGCTCACCGCGCAACATCGACCCCTATAGTCTGGCCGGGCGCCTGCAGGCTTGTCTTTAAGCTGCCCTGATCTGCGTTGTCCTTTGACACTGTAGCTCTGAGGTGGCTGCATGGTGAGTCTGCAGTGTGAAAAGAAGCAATCGGCTGATGGCACACGCTTTGGAGGACAGCATATGTTTGTCTTCGCCCTCTCGAGTCAGTGTAGGGGTGGTAGCGGTGAGCTGAGCCTAAAAAAAATAATTGGATATACTGAATTGGGAGAAAATAATAAAAATAATTGCCCGCTACTAAATTTTAAAGTTTAAAAAAAAAAAAAAAAAAAGCCTTAACAAATGTGCAGGCTGGATGTTCAGGTCAGCCATGAGGTGCACTAACAGAACTTGTGGTCTCTAACTGTACTTTGCCTAATTGTAATGAGTCATTGTCACCTTCACGAGCACTACATTCACAAAACAAAAATTTTACATAAGGTACTACAAATGCATACTGGCAAGCATTGCTTGAGCAAGTTTGTTTACATTTTTCTTAACGTTAATGTAGCACTGTTGGCTATTTAATTTTCCAGCTGTCTTTTTATAGTAGACAGAAACGTTATTGATTTACCTGAGATAATGAATAGGAAATAAGACAGCAGAATGCTCTGGGAGACCTCACCATGCCAACAATAGCACATTTGTACCACTACCAAGAACATTCACACTGAATAAGTCATAAATAACTAACCACCATGCCAACATTGGAGCTTTTTATATTTCACAAATGTTGTAGCTGACAAAAAGCACATACAGTGCCTGTAGAAAGTCTACACCCCCTTGAACTTTTTTCACATTTTGTTGTGTCAGTGCCTCAGAGTTTCATGCATTTAAATTAGGATTTTTTTTCTACTTATCTACACACCATACTCCACACTGTTAAGGGGGAAAAAAAGTTTTTATTGAGAAAAAAAAAAAAATATATATATATATATATATATATATATATATATATATATATATATATATATATATATATATATATATATATATATATATATTAAAAATACAAAACTGAAAGATCATAATTGGATAAGTCTTCACCCCCCTGAGTTAGTACTTGGTGGAAGCACCTTTGGTGTCAATTACAGCTGTGAGTCTGTTGGGATAGGTCTCTACTAACTGTACACCTAGATTTGGCAATATTTCACCATTCTTCTTCACAAAACTGTTCAAGCTGTCAAGTTCCTTGGGGAGCGTTGATGGACAGCAATCTTCAAGTCATGCCACAACTTTTCGATTGGGTTTAGGTCGGGGCTCTGACTGGGCCACTCAAGGACATTTACCTTTTTGTTCCTTAGCCACTCCAGTGTGCTTTGGGTCATGCTGAAAGGTGAACGCCTGTCCAAGTTTCAGCTTTTTTGCAGAGGGCAGCAGGTTTTTCTAAAGGACTTATCTGTACTTTGCTCCATTCATTTTCCCTTCTATCCTGACAAGTGCCCCAATCCCTGCTGATGAGAAACATCCCCATAAAATGATGTTGCCACCACAAAACTGTTTTTGCATCCCCATAAAATGATGCTGCCACCACAAAACTTTTTTTGCCACATGGCTACAGAATCTCCTAAGTGTTTTTTTTTTTTTTTGTCATACTTCAAAATGGGATTCAAGGTGTGCTTTCTTGAGTAATGGCTTCCTTCTTATCATCCTACCATACAGGCCAGATTTGTGGAATGCTTGGGATATTGTTGTCACATGTACACTTTGACCAGTCTTGGTCATAAAAGCCTGTAGTTCTTGCAAAGTTGCCATTGGGTTCTTGGTAGCCTCTCTGATCAGTCTCCTTCTTGCTCAGTCATCCAGTTTAGAGGGACGGCCTGGTTTTGGTGGTGCCATACACCTTCCACTTCTTAATAATCGTCTTGACCGTGCTCCAAGGGATATTCAAGGCCTTTGATATTTTCTTATACCCATCCCCTGATCTGTGCCTTTCAACAACTTTGTCCCGGAGTTCTTTTGAAAGCGCCTTAGTGCTCATGGTTGAGTCTTTGCTTTGAAATGCACTACCCAGCAGAGGGTACCTACAGGAACTGCTGAATTTATCCTGAAATCATGTGAATCACTACAGTTTAACACAGGTGGAGGCCACTTAACTTGGTGTGTGATTTTGAAGGTGATAGGTTACACCTGAGCTAATTTAGGATTGCTATTACAAGGGGGTGGATACTCATCCAACAAAGCTATTTCAGTTTTTATTTTTAATTAATTTCCTACACATTTCTAGAATTTTTTTATTTCACTTGGAAGTTGTGGGGTAGGATATGTAGATAAATGAAAAAAAAACTATTTTAATGCATTTTAATTCCAGGCTATAAGGCAACAAAAGGTGAACATTTTGAAAGGGGGTGTAGACTTTCTATAGGCACTGTATGTTGAAGACACTTTAACAAACGTTTACCTTTCAAACAAAAAAGTTTACCTTTGGCGTTGCTTTTTCATGGATATCTAGCTTGGATTGTTTCAGACAATTACGCTTTGATCTATTGACAAGCACCAAGGCAAACAATCCAAAAGGCAATGGTAATTAATATTATTCTCACAAAATGTTTATCTTTAACTTTTTCATTTATAGCATTCATTATAGCCTTGCATTCAGGACAGTCTCCAGCAAAGCAACTTGCCTACTTACTATGACACAAGAGCTTATTTTATGTATGACAGGTACCTGCCAGTTATGAATTAGTTTAATAGACACAGTAACACTGCAACACAAGAAAACCACATCAACAGGATCTTAAATGCATCCACCCTCCCCACCACCTGTCCCCAAAAAAGGAAATAGTGTTTTATAGTAGCAATCACCCTTTATAAAATCATTTAGAAATGTGCACAACATTTAAAACATTTTTAAAAGACATGCATGCCCCTTTCCAGTGGAATCTGTTCTGCTGTTTTCCAAGCTGTTATGGTTAATCTTGACTTTCTTTCTTTGTTTAGGTACTAGTGTGCTCCTATTATGCACACCATCTGAATGTGTTCAGCCTGGAATCTCATTCTCACATCCACATGCTGGAGGACAGAACTTCAATGCTTTTCCTCCACAACGCTGCTTTGAGTTACAGTGGCAACTATCTGGCCATTTCAAACTATAGCGACAAGACGAAAACCAGCTACGTGACACTATGGGATACACTGAATGGAAAGGTATGCATATCCAAATAAGTTCACCACCTGTAATGTAAGGGGGTTTCAGAAGGCAGCTGGTATAAGATACAGAAACGCCATATGGAGAGGGAGGTCATCATTAACTTCAAATAAATTACCCACACGGCAGTTTTTATGTTGGTGAAAGCTTGTTCTGTGGATGCATTGTATTTAAGACGCCTACATTTTTTATAATATTTTTATACCAACAATACTAGGTTTCTTTTTTCTGTTCTTTAAGATACAGTACTTCTTAATAAGTTTTCCAATGGTATACAATTTATAGAACTATATTTTGTTTTGCGATATTAATTATAGCAGTACTTTTGTCAACTTTGTCAACTATTGTTTTTTTAGGTGAGAAAAAGACTGAAGAATGAGCCCAGTGTTTGTTGTGTGGCAGTCACTGATGATGCAAGCCGCGTTGTCTTTGGTGTCATGGAAGCAAACAAGTAAGTTGCAAACACAACATTCCTGTGAGCTGACAAGCTGTTTGCATTTTCTTGTCTGAACTATGGTTCAATTAATTAAAATAAAAGAATATTATACACTTCAGATAATTAATTATAACACAGCTTCATTTGTTTTCTTTGAACAAATAAATAACGGCTATATTTCTTATTATAAATGACTTGTTAATTAATAAAATATGACTCAAGTGTGTGTGTGTGAATGAAGGTCATAAGAACATAAAAAAGGCTATAAATGAGAGGAGGCCATTCAGGACATCTTGCTCGTTTGTGTGTTAGTAGCTCATTGATCCCAGAATCTCATCAAGCAGCTTCTTGAAAGATCCCAGGATATCGGCTTCAACAAAATTACTGGGGAGTTGGTTCCAGACCTCCACAATGTAAAAAAAGTGCCTCCTATTTTCTGTTTTGAATGCCCCTTTATCTAATCTCCATTTCTGACTTTGTTTCTTTTTTCAAGTTGAAAAAGTCCCCTTGGTCGACATTGTCAATACCTTTTAGAATTTTGAATGCTTGAATCAGATCGCCGCATGTCTTTTAAACCTGGAATAATTCTGGTCGCTCTTCCTTGCAACTCTTTCTGGAGTAGCAGTATCCTTTTTGTAGCAAAATGACCAGAACTGAGCGAAATATTCTAGATGAGGGACAGTTGGAACAAAAGCCAGGAGGACACCGGCACTCCAAGACCAGGATTGGGCACCACTGGCCTAGATGAAGACATTTCTGAGTCAACATAAACTCCTAGATCTTTTTCATAGATTCTTTCTTCAATTTCAGTGTCTCCCATATGGTATTTATAATGGACATTTGTATTGCCTGCTTGCAGAACCTTACACTTGTATACAATAGAAATGGCAAAGACAGTAAGTACTTTGAGGAAGCCATGCTGCCTATATAACTATTTTTGTGAGTGTTTTTTCTGTGAAGTGGTATGTATGTTGGATGATTTATTGCTCAACCTATGACTTTCTGCTGTTACCAATTTTCCCATATTCACGATAGACTTCGCTGTAGTTGTATTGAATAAAATAGATAAGAATGGGACTGTTCACATGATACCCTTATTTCAATAAACAAAATTTAAAATATAAATTAATTTGATACTTTATTTTATGCATGCTTTGCTTTTGTTTCTGTGAACAACTTGTGTAGGATTTCATAATACTGAATAATAGAAGAAGCAGAGATATTGGCAACTAAATTGTAAAGTTTTAAATGTTTAACCGGTAAACATCTATTTGAAAATGTTCTGTTTTATTAGAATCTCGTCTTGATTTTCACATATCGGAATTTATTAATTCAGTGTGATGCGTTGCAAACCATTGTAACTGATGTGTGACAACCAGTATGCATTTTTTAGTAAATACAAAAGTAAAAAAAAAAAAAAGCTACATCTTTTCACTGAAAAGTGTATAATACTTTAAATGGTTTTGTGTTTACACAAAGGTTTAAATATTTACTCTATTAAGCATATTTTGCTGTCATAGTTCCTCCCCAAAACACTGAAAACATCTACCCAAGAATTGACTTTGGAATGATTTTCAGGCAGCTGTACAGTGTTGTGGTGAAATGGGGAAAAAAACTTCTCGGCAGTTCTCTGCCCATTGTTCTGCTGACCTCTAGAGGTGCGTGATTGAAATGGCAGGAGCTCTTACTAATGATGCTGTATCGGCGAGACTGATGGCTTCTTGTGTATTTCGATTTTCTTAGTTTTGTTTGGCACAGTGTCTCACTAATAATTTGCAATCCGCTATTAGAAGTGTATGTGGTCGTATGTACAATCAAAGAAAGATACATATTGGTATACAATCAGCCTACAGTGTATACTCACTGTGGAAATATACAGCTTGTGTTTATAAATACAAGGAGAGTTTGCAATTCAGTACAGACTTACTGTTTTATCACTTTGATCCACATTACCGTTTCAGAGAAGAGACGAAGGAACAGATCTACTAAGCTTAAGTCAGCATCAAGCTATAAAAGAGGCAAATCATGTGATTGAGGCAAATAACACAGATGGCAAAATACATTACATTTTATGTTTCTTCTATTTGTCACCAGGCTTAAAGTTTGGGATCCCTTTAAGAAAAGACACAAAACGATTTTTGGATATGAAAACTTAACCCTTGGAGACAACAGCAAGCTGCATATCACAGATGGGGGAGAAAGGGCAATTCTGCTAGCAGGTTTGTTGGCACATTTAACATTGCATTCCTGTTGCTGACACCAAGGTTGCTAAATCTTGACTCTTCAGCATTGTGTAAGTATAGGCGCAGTGCAAATAGTTGCGGATACAAAATTCTAATTGCATTGCAGCCAGGCAATTATTTTGCACTGCTCCCTATGTAAGATTAAAGGTGGATTGCGCACATCGAAATCGAGGTTCAACCCAATCTAGGATTGACTAATCTGAGATTGGATCCTGGATTAATTTCTGTTGTGCAGATCAAGACTGGTGGCGGATCTGCGGATCCAAGATTGAATCTAAAATACACACGTTAATCGTGGATTCAGCTTGTCTGTGACGCTGATTGATCTGAGTGGTAATCAGAGCATAACCATGGCAACTACTAAAACCTGTGCGTTTTCTTTCTGTAAGAAAAACCTTTTATCAGATTTAATTTTTGATAACTGTAAAGATATTATTATATAGAGAATAAAAAAAGATAACTTACCTTGATAGTCTATGTAAGTCTATGTGCTGATTAACCCATTTATGTTTGTGTTATGAATTAACTACTAGAACATCTATTTATTTACCAGACATTTTCTGAGGTAGTTGACTGATTGATACTGGCCCGGCCACTGTCTGTAGCTCAGCCACTAGTTTGCTCCCACAGAGAAAGGCCTGCCGACTGTCGCTTCACTGCCTGTAAGAAAGCAGGGATGTGAATCGGCTGACCCTGGCGCAGCCCTTCTGGAGATAGCTCGTAAAGAGCACACATTGAAAATGCACATCTGCGCATTGAAAGAAGCAGCAGCTGAAGCCGAATAGCTGCTTTGAAAAGGGAGAGGAATAAGCAGTAGAGACTGTACATAAACTTGTGCAGAATAATAAATACCGTACACTTGTAACTATTTTATCTTACATGATGTTTTTTTTTTTTCCAAATCTAATACATTCTGGTGAACATGTGTTTATAATCAAAAAAAAAACTACAGTATCTACCTCCCCAATAATTCGCTAGTGCAAATATAGCTCAAATTCACGTGTATCAGTGAAATAGTTATCGGTTATTTTACCCTAGTTTAATTGGTGAAAAACTGTGTTAGCAGCTGCTGTCTCGATGCAGTCTAAAGCAAAAAACATTTGCTGTATACGATGGCTCTTAACTTGAAATCTCAAGTAGCAGTTTAATGAGTGAAGGAAGAGGGTCTTTTTTTGTCTCTGTGTCTTTTTAATATATTAACCAGCTCTGTTATCCTTTCTTTTCTCATTCTGATTCTTTGTATAAAACTTTCATCACTATATTCAATAAAAGGATTGCTACGATCACAAATGTAACCATCCAAATTAACCAACCATCTTCACAGGAATCCAGACTCAATCCACCTACTACCACGATTGGAATGTAATCTATGACTGAATTTGAATCTCGATCTGTGCAACGGAAAAAAATGTCAGTCCAGGATTCAGTCTGAGATAGTCTGATCCAGGCAATCCACCCCTTAGCAATGCAAATTACTCAATATGTACAAGTAATTAACCACAATTATGATAATGAGGGTCTCAATGAGTGCATCAACCTATGTAGTGGCCACACTTGCAGTTAGGAGTTCAGAGGGCAGTAGTCGCTTTATGACATTTGTGGAGCACGAAAATACAAGCCAAAGAAAAATGTCAGAGGAAGCGCAGCAAAGTCCTCTTGGTGCACGGAAAAGAAAAGAAAAGCTTTCTGAGAAGGAGCTGAGAGCCCTTACGGCTGAGGTCACTCAGCATGAAACACAGTTGTTGGGAAAAGCCCTCAGCCAACATCAGTTGTGCTGGTATCCTTAGGAAATTGTATATATTATATGTATTGGCCTGCCCTTTTTAGCATGACATCCAGAAATTTGCCTAGCACTCTGGAAAAGGTGGTTTGGGCTCTCCCTCCAGACATTCCAACTGTGGTCTGAAAGGAACCAGAGGCTAAGTAGTGCAGAGAATAAGCACTTTCACATGTTCAGGGATAGCAGTCCTTAGATCGACGCTGGGGTTAAGCTTATCCCTCAGTTCAGCTATGAAGTCAAGGATGACCTGCAGAGTGAGATGATGATGCTTTAGCACCACATCCTCCAGCATCCCAAACAAAGTGACCCTGGGATTGAATATGTGGGGTCTTCTTCGTCTTGCCCTTCTCCTCCGAACGTGTTCCTGTCTCCTTAACAAGTGCCAAGTGTCCCTGCATCAGGAAGTGTACGACATCGGCCATCCTGAAGCCAGTGACAGGTCTCTGCAGGTGTGTGCTTTTATACAGCTCTTAGTTACTCACTTCTACAGTGCCTTGCACATTGTAAGAAGAGGTGTAAAGTTTTTGGATGGTCAGCAATTGCCAAGTGCAAGACAAAATCCTTGTATCACATTATAATGCTTGCACCCGCTTAGTATCCAGATCCCACCCAATTTCATGCTCTTTTCTTCATTTTGAATGTATTTCAATATAATTTTAATGGATTTGTGATGGCAAAGTGCAAATTTGATAGCAGGTGCAGCTATGTCCAAAGACAACATGTGTCTGCCCTCCACATTAATAGATATAGTTGGTGAACTGGATGTCATGAGCCAGCTCAGTCGCCCAAAACAGCACAACATCTTCCAACAAGTTGACGCCCTCTCAGAACTGACTAAATAAAATTGCAAATGATCGTACTGATTGTGTTTTACTTGTAGGTAATATTTAACACAACAGTAAATCCAACACAACTTGAAAGTAAGGAGAGAATATCTGACTGTATGAGCCTCCTCAGATCGCTGCTGTCCAATTGAAACTGGCGGCTGAGCTAACCTTCACAGTTGCCAAGTCACAGTTATAGTCACGGGTCGGAATGTGCATAAACACCCATACTCTAACATGGGTTCACTTGTTTTTGGCTTGTTTTTAAAGGCAGTGCTACTTTTGTTTTCTTGTGAGACTTGGCAACACTGGTAACCTTCTCCGTCTGTCTCGCAGGCAGCCACTGATTCCTGAACACCTTGTTTTGTTGTTAAGCTGGTTGATACAGCTGGTAGTAGCAATTTTGGTAACAAACTAATGCTGCACTTCAGTCAGTTTTCATCAGTATCCACCACCTCCCTTTTAAGTGCCCACTACAGTGGTGGGGGTAGGCCGGCCTTGGTATATGCAGTCAAAACTGTGTCCACAATCCAATGGGACAGTGGCTGCTTAGAGAGGGCTTGACCTCGGGTCCATTAGCTATGACAAATGAAGAGCTGGTCAGACTGGCGCAGCGACCTCGTTCTATCCACATAGCATCTCATTGCCCAGACCTCCGCCAAGGGAGGGGGATGGAAAGCCTCTAGTTCCACAGACTGATTCAAGTGAAAAGCTGTAATCTCCTTAAACATGGTTATTGCACAACGATACCTTTTCCATTGTCCCAAACACACATACAGGAACAGTGTACAGAGGCTGTCTTCATAGAGAGATATTTCAGCTCTATGGTATCAATGGGCTGAAACGGGGCCTTAGTGAGAGCCTCCAGTACCATGTCTAGACTCCATTCGGGGAGGACGTCCTTTATATGAGGACGTAACCACTGAGCACCCTTTAGAAAACGGGTCGCCAGTATATGACCGCACAAGGATACTGAGTCGATGGGAACGTGGCAAGCAGATATGGCTGCTAGGTACATTTTCTATTTTTTTTTTTTTTATTTTTATTTTAGAACATAATATTTGGAACTAGGATATAGAAAGTTCAAAGATTTCTTGCCTTTCCTTTCAGGAAGTTTGTTACACTTGTACTTCCTGGGTCATTTCACCTCAAAATAAAAATAAATAAATAAATAATTAAGTGATATCGCAAAAAAATCTAGCGGAAATCATGATAGTAGTACAGTATTTCATGTTCGCTTTTCAAAGTCACATTTTTTAATTGGTCAGCTTTTCATTAAGCATTTGGAAAACTACAAAGCGGTATGTAATTCAATTTGTTAACGTAACATTATTCAGCAGGTTTCATTCGACTTCATGCAGCATCATGTGTTAATTCTATAGGGTGATGCAAAAACGTTTGTCCACAGCTGTAGTGGGGTCATTACAGGAAAGAGGGACCTGAAGGAGTGGGGACCATTTTATTCTCCAGGTGAAAAGACCATAAAAGTGTAAGGTTATCAAAGCAAGAAACAGAGATTAATGGAACAGAGTGTGGTACAAGGCATGTTTTAATTTGAAATGCATGTCATTTTGTTAATGACTCACTTTTTGAACTTTTAATATGCTACCTGTTTTTTTTTTTGTTTTTTTTTTACCACTGTGTGCGATTATATGTTGTATCAGTAAGTCTTGCTTAAATTGTGTCGCTGTTCTATGTCAACCATTTCTAGATGTTCATTAAAAGACCTGTCTGAAAGGGTTAACTGATCAGAAGTGGTAAGTGACCTGAAAGTAACAACTAGTGATGATTAATTACACTGCAGAATTACCTGTTTAGTACAGCATTCGTGGGTTTCATTAATAGGACTGTTTTGTTCACACAGGTGACATCAGCCTGTGGGACCTAAAGGGTGGCACTGTTGTATCTGTCTTCACTCCAGACAGCAAAATCCAATGTCTGTCTCTGACACATGACAAGGAAACGATTCTACTTGGTATGAGCGATAACCCGGCCCTAATCACCATGAAGCTGATGTCAAAGGAAATCATGAAAACAAGTTCAAAGGGAATGGATTTGTTTGGGGAAATATCGAGCAGCAGTGATGAAGAGGAAGATGAGAGTGGCGAAGACCCAGCCTTGAGTGCCTAAAGAATCCTGTGTTGGCTTTTTCATCTCAAGTTTCTGCATTCAAGCACACACCAACAACAACAAATGCAAAGTAAATGGAACTGCCATATTCTGCTGTATTCTACCCATTTTTGTTCAGTTTCATAAATATAAACTGTGAACTTGTGGTGTGTCTGGTACCATGGAGAGGAGCATTACAATGGGATGAGGTATTTTTCAACCGATTA
This sequence comes from Polyodon spathula, assembly GCF_017654505.1. Taxonomy (NCBI): domain Eukaryota; kingdom Metazoa; phylum Chordata; class Actinopteri; order Acipenseriformes; family Polyodontidae; genus Polyodon; species Polyodon spathula. The sequence goes on along the minus strand of NC_054535.1, from coordinate 49,269,216 downwards.
TTTCTTTTTGTGTGTATGTGTCTGTATAATTCTACAGCATTTTGTTTCCTTAAGCCCATGAATTGTAACAGTTATTTGTGTACTGAGATACTATTAAAAGAAAAAAATATATATATTATGGTTTGTGCATCCACAACTACATTAAAAAAATTTGCAGGACTAACCCTTATACATTCATGTTATATAAAAAGACAATACTGAATATGAATTACTGTATATGATAGTATTTGGATGTATAATTCATACACACTGTATTTGTGATTTAATATGAAATTACTATAACAAATAATTATATGTTTAAATTATATGAAAATAAAGTTATGTTACTGCTTAAACAGGCACATAGATCCAGGTAGAGGCTTACATCTTCCTTAACTACACGTGAGCACTATTGAGCAGTGGGGCTTTGAGGACTGCAACACATCAGAAACTGTGTACTTGTACACAATGTATTTGCATTAGAGGCATGTTGCCATTTGGCAGTCGGTTTTGAGTTGTGCTGTCAACAGGTACAAGTCATTTCATGGTCACAGGAGTTCTAAAACAGAAGTACTGTAATTGTACAGTGAGCAATACTGGGACAAAAATGTTATACAAGAGATAGGATATCCTGACAGATTCAAACAGTGGCACTGGAACAATTTTTATAGTGGGGGTGCTGAAAGCCATTGAACAAAACTGTAAAAGCCATGCATTCGGTTGCTATTGTGTTACAGCATGTTAATAAAACAAAACCAGCATCAACACCTATTTAAGTAAAATAAAAACCTTTAACCACAGTCCTTGCTGCAGTGTTTACAAGATTCCCATACAATGTTTAGTGCAAACAAATGGAAAAGTAGCGTATATGGTTATGATCCACTTAAATACTGCAATTCAGAAAGGTTTACAGCAGTCAGGCTGTAACAGTGTGTAAAGCTAGCCTGCTTAAATGGCCACATTTGATTGAAAAATGTAACAAAGTGGAATTAGCTATCCTGATGGAACGGTCTGAATGGTCTTTACTAGCCTTGTTCAGTCATCGATATGCAGTGTTTCAAAAGCCACAGTACACAGACCTAACAATTCTCTTGTATGGCCAGACACACATACATGTTCATACCTGCCAACTTTTGAAAATACAAAATCGGGATTTTTTTTTCATGCGACAGTGGGTGCTGAATTAAGATACATACATACCTTTTTTTTTTTTTATAGTATCCCCTGAGCCAGCTAGGGGTGGGGTTTGGGGGTTTCTGCTGTTGAGCAAACAAGCAAGCAAGGGGGGGTGGGAGGGTTCTATTAAGATATATACAGTGCCTACAGAAAGACTACACCCCCTTTCAATGGCAACTTCGCAAGAACTACAGGCCTTTATGGCCAAGACTGGTTAAAGTGTGGATGTGACAACAATATCCCAAGCACTCCACAAATCTGGCCTGTATGGTAGGGTGGCAAGAAGGAAGCCATTACTCAAGAAAGCCCACCTTGAATCCCATTTGAAGTATGCAAAAAAAAAAAAAAAAAAACATGCAGGAGATTTTGTAGCCATGTGGCAAAAAGTTTTGTGGTTTGACGAAACTAAAATTGAACTTTTTGGCCTAAGTGTAAAGTGTTATGCTTGGCACAAACGCAACACATCACCCAAAGAACAGCATCCCTACTGTGAAGCATGGTGGTGACAGCATCATGTTATGGGGATGTTTCTCATTGGCAGGGACTGGGGCACTTGTCAGGATAGAAGGGAAAATGAATGGAGCAAAGTGCAGAGTCCTTGAGGAAAAGCTGCATCCCTCTGCAAGAAAGCTGAAACTGAGACGGAATTTCACCTTTCAGCATGACAACGACCTAAAGCACACAGCCAAAGCTACACTGGAGTGGCTAAGGAACAAAAAGGTAAATGTCCTTGAGTGGCCCAGTCAAAGCCCCGACCTAAACCCAATCGAAAATTTGTGGCATGACTTGAAGATTGCTGTCCATCAACGCTCCCCAAGGAACTTGACAGAGCTTGAAGTTTTGTAAAGAAGAATTGTCAAATATTGCCAAATCTAGGTGTGCAAAGTTGGTAGAGACCTATCCCAACAGACTCACAGCTGTAACCGCTGCCAAAGGTACTTCCACCAAGTATTGACTCAGGGGATGGAGACTTATCCAATTATGATCTTTCAGTTTTGACAGCAAGCAGGCAGGGTGGAGCATTTGTTAGATAACATTTTACAATTGGCAATATACAATATCGGGAGTTTCTTAAGTCATCAGGAGACTTGGCAGGTATGCATTTTACATTAGCAGGGGTTCCCACAACTGGTATCCAGGTACACATGCGCACCTATAAAAAGATGCAAATGCGTACCGTCAGTACATTTTTTAACAGGAAAGCGTTGTTTACATAATCTGGTTGTGACTAGGATGACGTCCCTGTGTCCCAACATTTTCCTCAAAATCTTTAAAAATTCCCTATTCTCGGCCACTTCGCATAGCGCGACACACTCTAAATACCTTTAGTCAAAATAACATAAACAACACTTGAACACACAAAAATAAAAAACAAGGTACCAGGTACCAGGGTAATAAAGAACATTATTTTTGTAAAGTGATTCACACAGGCGTATATGCTAATTCCTCAGTGCGCCATGCGTTTTCATTTAGTTTATATTCAATATGAATCTACAATTGTGTGTAACATGGTCGTTTTGTAGCTGTTCAGTTCTGATGGGATTTAGTCCAGACACCACGTGGTTGCAAGCGTCTGAATCCACTACTTCAACAACATCAATAAATAGAGCCTAAAGCAAAGAAATAAAAATGCAAAAACAAATGTATTTTAATGATTTAGTGTATTATTACACTGTGTAACAATTTTTTTTTTTTTTTGTTCCAGGGTAAATCCCTGTGCTTTGGGTGACCATTTCATTGAAATTGACAAGATTTACATTTTTATGTATTTTTTTTTTTTTTTTTTTAATGCAATTCACTTATGATTACACTATGTAACACAATTTTTGTTCCTGGGTAGTAAGTGTTATTTCCTAATTCCTTATGCCTCAAAAGTATAGAACATGGCTATTATTCCCCACAAACTTTGCTTTTGTGACCAGGACAGTGATATTTCAAAATATCACTATTTCCAATAGGAAAATGGGCAAATGTGTCTTTTCGTTCACATAAAGTCAGAAAAAAAACAACATAGGAATCCAAATTAACATGTATTTATACTAAAGTAATACAAAGATGACTACAAAAGATTTAGAAGTGAGTAGTTTTTCGAGATTTACAATTATACTGTATTTACTGTATTTACAGTATAATTGTAAATCTCAAAAAACTACTCGCTTCTAAATCTTTTGTAGTCATCTTTGTATTACTTTAGTATAAATACATGTTAATTTGGATTCAAAAGATTTAGAAGCGAGTAGTTTTTCGAGATTTACGATTATACTGTAAATTTACAGTATAATCGTAAATCTCGAAAAACTACTCGCTTCTAAATCTTTTGTAGTCATTTTTGTATTACTTTAGTATAAATACATGTTAATTTGGATTCATATGTTGTTTTTCTGACTTTTTGTGAACGAAAAGACACACATTTGCCCGTTTTCCCACTGGAAATAGTGATATTTTGAAATATCGCTGTCCTGGTCACAAAAGCAAAGTTTGTGGGGAATAATAGCCATTTTCTATACTTTTGAGGCATAAGCAATTAGGAAATAACACTTACTACCCAGGAACAAAAATTGTGTTACATAGTGTAATCATAAGTGAATTGCATTAAAAAAAAAAAATTTAAATAAAAATGTAAATCTTGTCAATTTCAACGAAATGGTCACCCAAAGCACAGGGATTTCAGTCTGAAGCCAAAGCCAGTTAAAAGTCTGAAATGTGTATAACACAGTGTTAGAACACTGGCCTACGTATAAAAGTGTCCTTGTTAGATGTTCTCTGAGTTAACTAGCATATTACCCAATTAACCTTTTGTCATTCCAAATATTGTTAACAGGTGAGGGTCCATGATTACTATAAATATAGGTAGTATAGGCACAAGTTTGTCATTCTTGAATGTAAGGGAGCAGAAAATGGCAAAATACACTCAGTTAAGCAAAGAAAAAAAGACTAATTACTTTAAGAAATGAAGGTCAATCTTTAAGACAAATTGCAAGAACTTTGCAAGTGTCTCTAACTGCTGTGGCCAAGACCATCAAATGATTTGAAGAAACTTGCACTCATGAGGACTGAACAAGTTCAGGCAGACCAAGGGTGATCAGAGAACAAGTTCATTTGAATCACAAGTCTGCGAAACTAGCGATTAACTGCCTCTGAAATACAAGCTTACCTAAATGCTACTAGAAGTACAGATGTTTCACCATCAGCTGTTCAGAGGAGATTGCCTGGCCTAACTGGAAGAATTGCTACAAAGAAACCATTGTTAAGATTGCAGAATAAGAGGAAGAGACTTGCCTGGGCCAAAAAACACAAACTGGACGTTTGGGGAGTGGAAGTCGGTCTTATGGAACGAGGAGTCAAAATTTGAAATATTTGGGTCCAACCACTGAGTATTTGTAAGACACAGAGAGGGTGAGCTTATGAGTTCTGAATGTATGGTTCCCACCGTCAAGCATGGAGGAGGCAGTGTCAAGGTCTGGGGTTGCTTTGCTGGTGACAGTTGGTGATCGTTAACATGGCAAGCTCAACCAGCATGGCTATCATAGCATACTTCAGAGGCATGTCATTCCATAAAGATTATGGCTAGTTGGGCAGTCCTTCATTCTTCAGCAAAAGATAATGACCCGAAACACATCTCAAAGTTGTGCAAGACCTGGTGAAGGAAAGTGAAGGGCAACTCAATCTAATGACCTGGCCTGCCGTTTCCAGACCTCAATCCCATAGAACTTGTATGGGATGAACTGGACAGAAGAGTCAAAGCAAAGCTACCCACAAGTGCCCTACATCTCTGGGAATTGCTGCAGAAGAGCTGGGAAGACATGTCGGGTGATTTCCTGCTGAAACTTGTTAACCGAATGCCTCATGTTTGTGAGGCTGTTATTAAGGCAAAGGGTGGCTATTTTGAGGAATCCAAGATTTAGAGACAATTTTCTATTTTCTTGAACATTGCTTTGATACTCCTTATGTTTTGTATATTGTAACGTGTTTTCATTTTCAAGTTTTTACAGAAACGTATACAACGTAAAACTCTGTCAAATATGAAAAAAAACAAGTTTCCAGCAAGTGTACTCAAACTTTTGACTGGTACTGTAACTCAGTCTCACGTATCGGCCTCATGCCTTTCTGCTCTGATAGATATGAACATGTGCAAGATGACCACTGAAACCTTTGATCCTGAATCCAGCCTCTGTGACAGGTGCAATCATTTTGAAAGTTTAGAACCAGATAACACCCTAATCAAGCCTCCCTTACACCTTCTCTCCTGTGTTTGTGGAGGAGTGTCGGCGAGTCATTTGAGTAGTCCAGACCCAATGAGAAACTATCACTTGTTTGTTGCTAACAAATACAAAAATAACGATAACAATAAATTAAAAATGGCACCAGAACTGTCTGGAATTGTCACTCGCGCTACTGGAGGTACCCCGACACTAGAATCTAGATCCACACTTACACCCCTGATCCTTGACATCACAATTGTTTGAAATGTTGGAGAAAGTGGTGATGGAGCGAGACAGCTTGGACAATGACCCTTCATTTTGGTGAGTACAAAACCATTTCTGCTGTTATTCATGTGAGAACCTAATGATAAGTTATGTGAAACACTGTACATTAGCATTTTTTAAATGGCAATTGATGAACATACAATTAGCCAGCATCTTTGTACATATTCCAGTCCTGCAGTTCAAATAAAAGTAATACAAAGGAGCACACAATTGAAACAAATGCAATTTGCAGAAATGCAATTGGTTACTGCAATCTGTAGGATCTTCAACTCCTTGAATTCCCACAATTTAGCTCTCCCTTAGAGTACGGAATCACTGCTTTGCCCTATGCCTACTAGGACACAAAAAATAACACTGGAGTTGCCTACAAATTACTTTCATGGAGTAGCAATTCTTGTGTTTTCAGTGTCTTTTGCATTCCTTCTAGTGACCGCTTGAAGTAAAATAAATGAGACTGGATAAAGTGACAGGAGAGGAAAACCTAGAATTCACCAATAGAAGTCCTATATGAATCTGGGTAAAGCCAAGCAAGGTTAGTTAATGGAAATATGGCTTCTGAAAAACAAAACCCACCTCTGTGTTATATATATATATAATTTTAAGAAAAATGTATCACTGGCACAGTTTTATTTAAATACTGCAAAAAATTACAAAATTAAATTAGTGAATACCAAACAATACACTAAAACAGTGACGTTTGCCAGAAGACATTAAAAATTGCCAATGATTTGTTTTACAACGTTACAAAAAAAAAAGTGGAGTATTGTCTTTTGATCATGATCTATAAATACTGTGAATGCAAGTTAGTTGGTAACCTTGTGCTTTCCACCAATAATGAAGTACACAAACAAATGTACACTGTGTAGAGTTACTTCTGTTCTGCCCATACAGTTGTGTTCATCTACTGCCTCTTCATAAAGTTTTAAACAAAAAGTGAATCTGACCAAACAAATAGTTCCTACTGTACAGAAAGTAATGGCAGCACTTCTTTATTTTTAAAAACATCTCCTTCTGTAATCTTAAGGTTAAATGGAGATGTTTTCTTTCTGGTCTGTGCTATGATGCATTGTTCTATTTTGTCGCAACAGCACCCCGTTACAACTTGCATTATTTTGGACAAGTGCAGCAACACACAAACCACAAGACTTAAAGTACAACAACTTTAATATTTCATTAATACTATAGATTAAAAAGTATTGCATAGTCATATGCACCTGTTCTAAAAGAATGTTTTACCTGCAAAGAAAATGCAACAATACAAAAAAAAAAAAAAGTGCTGATGGACGTCACTACCTCGATCTTCTGTCTTTTTTAGTTTTCTCAATGCTTTTGTCCATTGTCTTTTCACTATCCCCTCTGCATTTGGGACAGTACCACTTTCCCTTTGGCTTATAGGTGAGTCCAACACATGAGAAATGAAACCACTCGATGGGGCACTGTTCATTGTCACACCCTATCATTTCACCATAAGACACTTGGTTGCACAGGCAGTAAGTGGGCTCGTTGGGGTCGATGGCAAACTCGACCGGAGAGACCTCTCGCTCTTGCTTGGCTTTAGACCGTTTTTTCTTCTTGGCCGATTTTGATCTCTTCTCCTTGGGAGTCTGCTCCTCACTGGCCTCCTCCTGCACTGCCACCCCGTTGGCGATGTGGCACGATTCGCGGCTTTCACTGTTGCGTTGCCGGCGGATACGTCTGGTTGAAGGCCTCTCTGGCAGGACAGCCTCTGGTTTCACTTTCTCCACAGGCTTTTCGACCTCTTGTGGCTCCTGGAAACACTGCGAATGGGCCTCCATCTGCCTAGCCCGGTTCTCCACCAGTTCCATCACCTGAGTAACCACATGGAGCTTCTCATCTCCCAGCTCCTGGCTGCTGATCAGTGCTCGCTGGAGATGATTCTGCAGCCTCTTCCTCTGACTCAGGTCAGTCTCTTTTTTATACTTCTCGTAGACATCATCAACTTCTTTCAAAACTTCTGCCAAAAAAAAAAAAAAAGTACAACATAGTTTCAAAGTGATGTACAATTTTACAGCTTATTACCTGCACTGTAATTTTGTAAGACTATTAAGGTCCCAACACCTTACCTGGTACTTTACTATTACTCCAAGAAATTCACGCATTCTCTTGCTATAAATGTCTTATAGAAACAGTAAGAGCAGGGGAAGCAACTGGTTAAATTATAGTTCGCATCAGTTAAAAAAAAAAAAAACACTGGTGTAAATGGCATTAACGTCAGACTAGAGATAGGGTTAGTGTCATGAACGGATTACAGAGAGATGTTCTGGAGTTTGTATTTAAAATACGCACTTAATTGCCTCTTACTGTAAATTGAGAACAGAAATAAAAATAGTGGCTTGTAACAAAACGTGTCGTTTCAATGTGATCAATATTTTTTTTCTAAACATACAACAGAAAAGCAAACTGTTTTATATGCATTGTTATTGTAGTTAGTCAATGAACAGAATGTGCGATTTCTACAGACACCAGTGTGCTCCGCTCACATCCACTTCCGTATTCAAGGCAAAGATAATAAAAAGGATCAGACAGACTCCCATAATTCCGAGCAAGTTTAACCATAATTCTATGCGTTTAAAATCACATGCGCCATTACTGGAGCCCATTTGTGTGTAGAAGTCAATGGGAGCACACGGAAATATATAATAAAATAAAATAAATAAAACATTCAACGTTATGTATTATGCAATTTTTTATGTTCAAGTTTTATGTTTATCTGATTTTTATGTGTGAGGCGATAATTTTAATTTGCATCTGTTTGATAAATAATGTCTATGGGAATAAACAAGAAAATACTAATTGGACTTGCTTTTAACGTGTTTGTTTGTTTGGTTTTTTTTATCAACTTACTTCGCTATTAACAAACTTAACTTACACACTATTCATCCAGAAAAGACACTAAAATTATGTTGTAACAAAAAATGTCATAAATATTAAGATTAAAAGCTGCACAGCAATTGAAGAAAAAAAGAACTTATTTAAAAAATACTAACTGCAGTATAACACAAAATCGAATAATTAGTACAGGCTTTGTAAAACATAACACAACATTATTAATATATAATACTAAAGTAATGCACAGCAGAAAGGTAAAGTGGCACTTACCTTTGGGTATCCACAGTTTGCGAATAATAATAAAAATCCATGAAAACGTATCCACTGAATCCACACAAATTCCTCAAATGAAGTAACAGATCAAACATTTAAAAGTCCGAACTTCAACGTTAACTTTGTGCATGGTGTTACTTGTAGTGATCAATTTGTACAAGTGTCTGGAGTACAGCGCCTCCAATAACAACAATAATAAATATTTCACAATCCAAAGCATTCAGACTATCCTGCCGAGCAATGCTGAATGTGTACGCTGTGCGTGTATATAATAACGATCTTAAGAAATGCACAAAATGTAACCAATGATTTTCAACCATGGGCTACTATAAATTGATATGAGTATTTATTTTCGCGAGGGCAGTAATAACGATTTACGCGCCAATTATTACACTTGACCATATTCGCTATACGGACAATCTCTTTTCAAACTCAATATTAATCTACAACAACTAAACCACAAAACATGTCCGTTTCATTTATATTTTTTTACTCCTAAATATTTTTAAATGTATGATTATTTCTAGGGCTTGACACAACTAACTTACCAGTGTAAAACTGTGTGGTTTATGCCTTGCTTTAGTTGTGTTTGTACTGCTGCCTACCACATTTGTAAATGTGCTGCGTTAAGGGAAGCGTTCTGTTGATTGTTTCGCCCAGTAGAAAATAAACATACTCGTGTTCGTAATGCAAGGTGTGCCTTCATTTTTGTTTCAAGCTTAAGTGCCAGGTCGGATGCAACACATTCAACTAAATAAATGTTAGGGGCAGCCATGTTATTGTAAAAGTAATGACCACAATGTTTCAGCATCCAACCACTTCAAACAGTAACAGAGTTTATGAAACCCTCAACTTTCTTACACGTATGCAAAGCCTGCGTTGTAAAAGCAGATGCGAAACTTAAATCTGGTTTAATAATATAAATCAAACACGAAACGCCCATTCAACGTGTTTCTGTCCGCAACAGACTTACATTGAGCACGGTGGGCTCCAATCTAAGCCCCGCCCACTTTGTCAGATACTTTATTATCCTTGATTCAGGTTTTGTTAACATCCAGGAAGTGACGACAGATTTTCTTTTGCTTTGTAAGCAAATTAATTCAAATATGTTTAAAAGCACACAAAAAAAAGATTGTAAAAAAACAGGCTGTCCTTGTGTCTTATGAAATTAAATTCGAAACCTAACGAGATCGTTAAATCCAAGGACCAAAAAAAACAACAACTTTCTCGTAGCACTTAAAAACCAGAATGACCCCGAGACAAGCAGCCAAACAGTAACAGTAAATATCTTTACTGCTGTCCGGTTCACTTAATTTCTCCAGGATTGTTTTGTTTAACGACTGAATTGCTAACGGGTAGGCTACGTTTTGCTTCCTAAGGCTGGATTCCTGAAGCAGACTCAGCAGTCTCCCCAGGATCCTAGTAATATATACTTCAAGCACACCGCATTCCCACACACATCTAGTAGTAATCAAAACAAAGAATACATAAATTACTCATTTACGCGTATAACGTTTCGATTTAAACAAACACGTCAATCGAGCCAATTTATAAGTATTTCAACGCTGTAGTTTGTATTATTCTGTATTGTTTTATTTTCCCCCCACTTGCCAAAATGGCTGATCGCTCTTCCACTTTGGAAAACACCTCCTTTTCAAATCGCAGAAGAGTCGCGTTTTCAAAAGCTACACTATTGCTTCTCAAAGGAGTTTACACAAGGGTTTACATTGCAATTCGTCACAGAAGAAAAAAAAACAAAACCAAAAAAAAACACAATGTCCCTTTCTAAGTATCCAGACTACAGATCGGTACTAGTGTAGTCTGCACCGCATTACAAAAAGAAAACAAAGCACAGAATACTAAAAATTTAAATAAAGCAAACCAGTCGATGCAAACATCATCTATTTATTAAAACTGGCACTTACCTTGATACTTTGTATCGATCTCTCGTAGCAAAGACACATTCCTCTGTATGTCCAAAGGGAGAGACTCCACACATTCGAGATAATCTTCCACATAACTGACCAGCTGGCTCTTTTCTACGTTTGGATAATGCCCTAACATGTTTATAGTTATGCATCAAACAAAAAAACAAATATAGAAAATAAGGAGCAAATAACTTCACAAAAACGCATCTAAAAAGGATACTGTACTATTGCTTCTATGCAGCCCAATCTGCTTGACTAACTGCAATTCACTTCAAACAACACTCTCTTTTCTACGCATGCTCTGGGAAATGCCTTATAAGGCAATGCACCGCGTTTTTGCATTTTCCCGCAGCTTCTCCGACAGGGGGTTGGGCTGTACTCTTTCGGGTTAAAGTTCACAGATGCCACTCTCTTAAAGGGAAAGTAAACGCCTACTTGTGTTCGTAAAATATATTAGGAGCAGTGGCGTACTTTAACAACTATCGAATAGGTAATGCAATTTATAAATTTAGACGTTCTATGAATTAAATCGTCCACAAGTATGACTACAGACAAGTAATATAATAGAAAGGAGAAGCTGACACAAAAGTTGGAAGCACCGCGCAAGCAAAATTAATGTTCTTAGTCATAAATGGGAAATTCATCCACTACTGCACATTGCTAGAACTCTGTAAACAAACCTCTATATTTTAACAAAAAAATCACATATTTCACCGTGCAAGTGAAATACCGACATTTAAAGTCTGAATACCAGATGTTTGTTTGTAAATATTAACCCTTAGAAAAGTACTGCAATATAGCGCTGTAATACTTTTGATTCAAATAATACAGGAGTTGTCTGCAAATTACTTCCATAAGATAGCAGTGTCAAAATACTTCATACTGTAAACACATTTCAGTTCTGAAAAGGAACTCAACATACCCTAAATGCATCACCACACAACTAAGCATGTTAGTAGCATTTTCTCAAAAGCAACATTCTGGGAGTGAGCCCCGTTCTGTTGATGCATTTATTTGGTATAACTATACATCACCTGTGTTACTGCGTTACATTGACAGGATCCTATTTGCTCTCACCTGCTCAGTCCCAAGGACTTCTTAGCTGTTGATGCAAGCACGAAAATAGGATCAAATGCAACTAAACATGGCACACACTGCCACGCCACGGGTCCGCGGACTTTCCCCCTAAGGCAGAGTTACTGAGATAAACGTTCTCAGTTAGTAGCCCAGTTAACAGGACGTGAGAATGCCTGTAAAAAAATAAAACACAAACCTTCTGTCTTTTTAAATACCCCCAACAATAGTGCAAATATTGCAGCCGTGGTGAGAGATACTGTAAAAGTAAGTCATATATTTTCCTTCCGTTTGAATGATAGACATTGGTGTAGTTTGTAATCTTTGAAATACAATGTACATAATGCAATTTGGCTTATTTTCTTAAGAATTAGTTCGACAAAATGCAATAGAGCATGTTTAGGAATATATTATACAAATACCACACAATTATGTATGTCCGTTTATGCAGAAGGAAACTGTTAAAGTGTCAAGCTGGATATTAGATTATTCATCGTAACGTTAGGTTATTATAGTATTATCGTTTGAAAAAAAAATATATTATTACATTTCTATCATAAACGGTTAAGATTATGAAAGCTGGAGGATCATGGGTAAGTTTGAAGCGGTCCCTCTGAAGTGCAAATTTTTTTAAATCTTTTTTTTTATGGACTGATTCTTCTGGCTAAAAGGTGTATACTGTCAGTTATAATAAACTTTTGTGTGAGTGCAAATAGCACATTTTCCTCTTTTGATTTGTAGCATTTTTTATTTATTTTTTCCTTCGGTTACACAGTTTGCATGCATGTCAGTGGAACCAAAGCTGGTAGATTTAAAAAAAAAAAAATGAATGTACAATTATTTTTCCACAGGTGATTTTTATATTATATAATTATTATTAATCACTGGGGAAAAGGGAATAACAGCCCTAATTAATTGTGAATAAATAGAGTTGGGAAGAGCACAGAGTAAACAGAAGGATGGGGGAAGGATCACAACACACACACACACACACAGACAGACAGACAGACAGACAGACAGACAGTCAGTCCTTCTCTCAGAAAGCAGTCCGGTCTACCTTCTCTCTCTCAGTCACCCTTATCCTTGTCTGACTGTCCGTCTTCTCCCCCTCTCTCTCTCGCTTCCCTCAGTGGAGGCTCCAGTGGGGTCATGCAGCCGTGAATAAGGGGACTGTGCAGCAGCTAATGTTGTTATTTGGTTCTTTCTCTTATTATTGGCCTCTCTTTACTGGTAAGTTCACCTGTTGTCTCCTTTTACACTTTACAGAGCCTGCAGACTTTATATAGGATCCCGCCCCCTCTTGCTTCCGAGAATTCGTTTAGTAGATACCTCCTCATAGTGCTCGCGTCCCTTCCAGTCAGCACTTCCGCCACCTGTCAGTCACGGAGATCCCAAGGTCGTTACACTGCCCCCTCTAAAGAGTGAACCATCGCAGTCTCTGTCATGCTTCTACTGTCATCTCCTTTTGACGCTTTACAGATTCTGCAGTCTTCATATCGGATCCTGCCTGACAGTATGGTGGAGAGGTATATACGCACTCTGAAAAACCAGTTAGCCCTGTTTGTAGAGCAGAACCAACGGGATTGGGATAGTCACATACACTAGACCCCACTAGTATAACAATACCCCCTCCTTAAGGGTCAATCATCCCGATGACACCAATTGCATTCACACCACATTGCTACCCTTTGTATGGATTTATTTGTTTATTTTAACCTACAGGGCCACTCCCCATTGTACCTCCAGAGGCGGTCCTGATGAAAAATTTTAGGCTTGGACCTGTTATCTTTCCTAATGCCATACACCACCTCATTTACTTTCTTACACACTGTATATGGCCCTTCCCAATCTTTTTGCAATTTAGGTGACCTACCCTTGTACCTGCCGGGTTATAAAACCACACTTTGTCTCCCACTTCATAAGTATCATCCACAGCTCATATCATCTTACATCATAACGCCGCTTTACCTGGTCAGCAGCTGATTTTAAGTTTTCCCTTACAAACCGGTGAACCCGCTCAAGAGACTGCTGCAGACAATCAGCATAGTCCAAGGGATCCTCAAAGCTAAGAGAGGTGTCAGGGGTTCCATAAACCAGCCTCACAAGTGAACAGAGCTCCTCTCCAAACATCAGTAGTGCAGGTGTACATTTCATATTTAGCCGTTCTATATGCGAACAACAGTAAGGGGATGTGAGTATCCTAATCCCGCTGGTTCTGCTCTACAAAAAGGACTAACTGGTTTTTCAGAGTACTTATATACCTCTCCACCATGCCATCAGACTGAGGCCTCAGTGGCATGGTGCTTGTCTTCCGCACACCCATCAGCTGACACACCTTGGACAAAATCTCTGATTCAAAATTGCAACCCAGGTCTGAATGCAGTTCACCGGGCATGCCAAATCGAGTAAACATCTGAGAGACCAGTGTCTGGGCCACTGTGTTGGCATCCTGGGTAGGAATGGAGAAGGCTTCCAGCCATTTAGTTGGGTAGTCCATAGCAACCAGCAGATACTGATTGCCAGACTCAGACCTTGGAAATGGGCCAGCGATGTCAACCGCCACACGCTGGAGCCGGTCCCCCACTACATACTGCTGCATTGGAGCATGGCCCCACATCCGTGGACCCTTCCTCGCTGCGCAGTCTGTACATTTCCTACACCACCTCTCACAGTCCTGCCAACACTTTACCCAATAGAAGCATTCCCTTACCTTCCCCATGGATTTTTTCTACCCCAAAGTGGCTACCGGCTCAGGTGCTGTGAGTCAGGGTCCCGAGTATGCTGCACAGTCCATTTTCCCGTTAAACTTGCTTGGTTTAACTTTCTGTTGTGCAGATCCTGAAGCACCAGCAGGAAGCGAGGTCCGCGGACTCTGTTGTGCAGCGGGGTTGGAGCGCGCTGTAGTCGGCAGTCTTTCTATTTGCTCTTTCCTCTCCTTCAGCAGGTTCTGTTCACCAACGGCGGCATTACGATCCACTTGTAATTTGTACTCGAAGCCTTCCAATTTCTCCCCGATTTTTCTGTGACCCTCTTCCATTTCGTTGCGGAGCTGGCTTGCAGTTTTTGCAATTTCGACTTTTTCGGCAAATCTGCTGGACCTCCTTAGTGCTGTTCTGTATGTCGGATTTTAAGTCATTTTGACTGTGTAGCAACTGCACCAGCATTGCCTTTATTTCGTCTGTATTTCCCCTCTCTGTACGACCTCCAGTCCTGACACCAATTTTCTGTCCATCTCGGTAGTCTTACTCCCTGGCTTACTCCAGCTCTCTCCAACCCCGCAGCACAACATATATATACACTACCGGTCAAAAGTTTTAGAACACCCCCATTTTTCCAGTTTTTATTTAAATTTAAGCAGTTTAAGCCCACTGAATAACCTGAAATGGTACAAAGGTAAGCGGTAAACTGCCAGAGGTTAAAAAAAAAGTTCAGGTTACCAAAAACTGAAAAATAATGTACATTTCAGAGTTATAAAAAAAGGCCCTTTTCAGGGAACAAGTAACAACTTACAGCTTTTCTGCAGCAATGGAAGTAAATTAGGCCTTGAAAGTTGATGCTAACAATTCCTACAGGTGTCCCAACTTTTGTTGATTACTTACAAACCCTCTGTCTGTATAAAAGCAGTGTTGGAACAGACTGTGTTACTACACGCTCTTAAGCATTATTTGGACAGTATTGTACTGCAGGAAGTAGTATATTGCTCACATAATGGCGAGAAAAAAGCAATCAATAAAGGAAGACTGACAGACCATTATAACCCTGTGTGGCAAAGTGCCCGCCCCTGTGTATATTTTGTGTTATGTGTTGTGTTTTAATGTTGGTGTATAGTCATCGGTACACAGGATATAAACAGGTCTGTGTAACACGAGTGTTTAAAATGTATATTTGTATTTAGGCACGAGGATTGCACAGCACATCACGTGCAAGTAAAATGTAGTATGTGAGCACGGGGAATTGCACTTTATTAATTCACGTGCAGTTGTACCGAGACTCCAACTGAATGATTGATTAGCAGTCAAGTCTCGGTACAGCTGCCTAAAAGCAGCATGTTTTCACCCACTCAGGGTTGTGTGTTCGGTGAGTGGAGAACGGGATTGGAGACGGAGGTAAAGAGAATAATAGTAATAATCATTAAAAAGAAGCTCACCGTGTTTTGTCTGTATAGTCCGTTTTGTTTGTCTGTTTATTTTGGATACCAGTGCCGTGTCCTGTGTTTTTTGTTTAATACAACCGTTTATTTTCTGTCTTTCTGTTCACTCTTTAAATGCTAAGCAAAGCCATTCGCTCAGCTCCACCAAACTCCACCTCTCTCTTTGTTTATTTTCCTGTTTCTGGTCTGATGTCCCCCACTCCGGCCGTCTTTGTGACACCCTGTCACAAAGACGGCCGAGTGGTGACGTCAGAACAAGGAAATGAATACACAGAGACAGGACAGATGAGGTGAAATGATGAGGACGCTTGCTTGCACTGGTTTATTGTAAATAAAAGGTTTAAACAAACAGAAGACAGGACACAGCACTTTACACCAAAACAAATATACAAACAAAAATGGACTAACCCTTAACAAATGGTGAGCAGATAGACACACTAACAAACACGGTGAGTTTTAAATAAACAAGTATCGTGCTGGTCCCACCAGCACGCAATAGCAATTGATTTCAAACTCCAACTTTATTTCTCCTCCTCTCTCTCCCGTTCCCTACTCACCGAACACCCAACAACCCTGAGTGAGTAAAACGTGCATCTATATATACTGTTGTGCTGGGATTCAATTACCAATTAATTATTCACTTGAATCCCAGCACGTGAATTAATTATGTGCAACCTTGTGCTCACATATTAAATACTTTAAATGCACGTGAAGTGATGTACAATCCCGTGCCTAAATACAATTATACATTTTTAATGTGAAACACAGACCCGTTTATATCCTGTGTACCAATGCCTATACACCAACATCTAACACACCACACGCCACATATACAGAAAATACACACAGGGGCGGACACTTTGTCACATACACAAAGGTGGTCTCCAGACCTCCTCCACCTTCTTCGTGGCCGGCAGCTCCCCATGGTGGGTTTCTGGCCACAGTAGTTCTTGCTGCGATGCGGAGCAACAGGCAGCCCAAGGCGATGCAGTTCCAGTGATCCCAGACAACGCTGAGCGGCTGGCAACCCCAGGCGATGCGGAGCAACAGGCAACTCCAGGCGTTGCGGAGTGACAGGCAACCCCAGGCGATGCAGAGCGACAGGCATCCCCGGATGATGCGGAGCGGCCAGCAACCCCAGGAACCTCACAACCTCAGGCAATACCAGGCAGGCATCCTTGGGCGAAGCGTGGCAGGCATCCTTGGGCAAAGCGAGGCAGGCATCCTTGGGCAAAGCGAGACAGGGAGTCAGGACAAGCTGGTGTCCAGGTGTTGGCCACTGTGGCAGTGGCTGCGACGGTGCATGCCCCCTTCGTAGCCGCTTTTTACTACTCAGGTTTTGATTTATTAATTTAAGAATTTAAAGAAAATGTAGAATGTATGACAATACAATTGTAAGCGCTGGTCGCTGGTCAGCATAATAAAGACAATGTTAAAACAAGCTTTTGCATTAAGCCTTTTCTTAACTGACAGGATATCAATGTTTTAGAGAAAACAATAACACAGCGAGTGGCAAGTACACCTCAATATCAATAATTGCTGCAGTGACTATTCTTCTCAGGAACTAAATCGGAAATAAAACAACATACTAACAGGGCTCTACAGTGCGACTAATTTGGTTGCATATGCGACGAAAAATTGTGCAAAATTTTAATTTAGGTGTGCGTGTGCCACAACTTTAAATCCCGCCAACAAGCCTCCATTCCTAATTGTAATCTTGTTTTAAATCTCGCAAGCTGAGTCTCCAATAGAAATGTAGGAATGTGCTGCCACTCAGTAGTTGGGATGGGTTTAAAGTATTCAGAATGAATCAATGATACATAGAAATTAGGAATTAGGGATATTGCCCATCTGCACTGGGAAAGATGTTGTTTATGTTATATTTTTGTAGTAGTTTTTTTTTCTATTGTTTTCCGTTGTTGATTGGCTATACGCCGATTTCATTTAAATGGGATTTTCTTTCCCTTTGATTTACACAACCTACTCAACACTTTGAAGAGGCAAGAGAAGTTTTATTGTGAAACAACAATTAATGAAAAATAAAAAAAAAACCTGAAATGTCTTGGTTAGATAAGTATCTCCCCCCCCCCCCCAAGTCAATACTTTGTAACCACCTTTGGCAGCAATTACAGCTGTGAGTCTTTTGGGATAAGTCTCTACAAGTTTTGCACAACTGGATCGTGCAATATTTGCCCATTCTTCTTGGCAAAATTGTTCAAGCTCTGTCAAGTTGGGCGGGGATCGTTGGTGGACAGCAATCTTCAAGACTTGCCACAGATTCTCAATCGGATTCAAGTCCGGGCTTTGACTGAGCCACTCTAGGACATTCACTTTCTTGTTTTTAAGCCACTCCAGTGTCGTTTTGGCTGTGTGCTTGGGGTCATTGTCCTGCTGAAAGTTGAATGTCCATCCCAGTCTTAGGTCTTTTGCAGACTGAAGCAGGTTTCCCCTCAAGGATTTGCCTGTATTTAGCTCCTTCCATTTTCCCAGTTCCTGCTGATGAAAAGCATCCCCATAGCATGATGCTGCCACCATCATGCTTCACAGTAGGGATGGTGTTACCTGGGTGATGTGCTGTGTTGGGTTTGCGCCAGACATAACACTTTGCATTTAGGCCAAATAGTTCAATTTTGTTTCATCAGAGCACAGAATCTTTTGCCCCATCTTTTCAGAGTCTCCCACATGACTTTTTGCAAATTTCAAGTGGGGTTTTACATGTACTTTTTCAGAAATGGTTTCCTTCTTGCCACTCTTCCATACAGATCAGATTTGTGGAGTACCTCAGCTATTGTTGACACATGAACAGTTTCTCCCATCTGAAGATTCTGGGTGGTGCTGTATAATGATCAACTTGACTTTGCTCCAAGGGATATGCAATGCCTTTGAAATCTTTTTATACCCCTCCCCTGATCTGTGCCTTTCCATAACTTTATCCCAGAGTTGTTTTGAAAGCTCCTTGGTCTTCATGGTAGTATCTTTGCTTTGAATGCACTACCCAACTGTGGGACCTTACAGAGACAGGTGTATTTAATCTGAAATCATGTAAACCACTTTTATTGCACGCAGATGGACTCCGTTTAACTTAATGTGTGAATTCTGAAGGCAATTGGTTGCACCTGAGTTTATTTAGGAGTCATAGCAAGGGGGTGAATACTTATCTAATGAAGACTTTTCAGGTTTTTATTTTTAATTGATGGGTTGCATGGTGGCGTGGCAGTTAGCACAGCTATCTTGCAGCACCAGGGTCCTGGGTTCAATTTCAGCATAGGGGTCAGTCAGACTGTCTGTCTGGATATTGCATATACTCCTCATGTCCCTCCAGGGTGGAGTCCTGTGTTTGCTGGGTTAGGCTCTGGCTCAACACAACCTTATAAAGAATTAAGTAGTTAATGATAATGGATGAATTTTTAATTGATTTGTTTTTTCACTCCCCCCCCCCCCCCCCCCCCCCAATTTTTTCACACACTGAAAGTGTTGAGTAGGTTGTGTAAATCAAAGGAAAAAAAAATCGCTTTAAATGCATCAAGATTTCAACACAACAATCTGTGAGAACATCCAAGGGGGTTGAATACTTCATATATGCACTGTAATCGTCTTTTTTTAAAAAGCTTTTTAACACTGAAGATGTGTAAATAATATACAGTATTGTGCTTCAATTACTCTGTAATAGAAGTGAATACACATCTCTATATAGATAATATATTTAATATAAATGTAGGCCACTGATTATGAAAGCTGTCAAATCTAGTTATGTAACATTATTATTATTTTTTGTTTACTTCATGGTACTGCTTTCATTTCAACACAGCAGGTAAGAAGATTTTTCAAAGAATTGTATATGGAATATATTTCTCTTGATAATCTTATTTATCTGAGTTCTGTCAATATATATAATGTGAAAAGAAGAGACCCAAGGCATGACTTCAACCATAGGCATTCAAAAAAGTTGTATATATGGCTTAATATTGAATTCTGGACATTTGGGAAGTGTCACTGATGATCTGCAGAAAGTAGGCCCTACCTAAAGTTCAAAGAAGCAAAAGATTAAGTCAGGGAAGTTTCCCATCAGTTTACTAGTTTTTACTCCTTTGAAGAAAACCTCCATTTTAATTGAAATCAGTAATCTGAGTGAAAAAAAAAAAAGTTTATTAAGACATGAGCTTTACTTTCAGGAGAATTTATGATTTTTAATGTATTTATTTAACTATGTGAGAAATGATACTGGTGCAGTTTCTAATGGTCCATCCTATTATTTTCTCTACCATTTTTACCAACCCTCTGTCAACTGTTAAACATCGCTAAAGATCAGTCCTTGTCACCAGGTATTAGCTCCCAAAACTCCCCATACTGGACAGTTCCTATTATAGGAAATGCTTTAACTATTTCTCATTTTCCTGCTCCACAGTTTCAGTGAAGCAGGACGGCACATCATGTTAAGTGACATTCTCACTGCAACTCTCTGTTCTTTAAATAAAGTATGGGAAACTACCAGGTTTGAGCCAACATGAAGGAAAAGATTTCTCTGTAATGTTGTACAACTTGAAACAGTAAAACTAGTAAGAATTGCAATCACATAGACAAATGTTTTTTTTGGATAATGCCTTATTTTATTTCCTCTATAATGTTCTGTACCTTCAGAAACCTTTGCACAGTGATGTGAGGAAAATGTAAAGTGCATCAAACATACTAAACAATTAGACAGATGTGGCCACTTAGACATTGCTATTGTGTGTAATTATTTTAATTTTTCGTTAATAATTTTGAGTGGTACCCCTGTTTTTCTCCCCAATTTAGACTGTCCAATTATATTCTCTCACTGCAGCAATTCACCACAACAGCTCAGGAGAACCGATGGTCAGTGAGTGTCCACCGATCCTCTGACCAAGTCAATTACACCCCAGTTTGAGTACAGATGCTGGACAGGATAAGGGCCAGTCTGTCTGAGCTCATCGGATGGCTGGTCATCAGAGTCTGCTGTAGCATATTAAGGAGAAACACTCCCTGATAATTTTGCCTTCTCTAACCCACATGACTACCAGAGTCACACAGGGACCCACATTTGAGTAATTATTGAAGCTATTCAGACAACCCACTCCTACCATCAACGGTAAACAACTAAATTTCCCTTACCCACGGCTGGTAATAAAATGAATTATTCAGTTTCCCTAGCCTAGAAAATGATTCCGCCCCTACAAAGGAGCATCTTAGTAAGATAAATCTAATATAATGCAATTATATCTTAATAAGCTAAAAAAATTACATAAAAAACTATCTATATTAATACTGTTAAAAGGTGTTCTTTAATTAAATGTTAATTAGCATTTTGGTAATTATTCTTTTTGTGTTTGCCAGTATAAGGCATGTGTGTGTGTGTGTGTGTGTGTGTGTGGGGGGGGGGGGGGGGAGATATTGGGTTGGTGGAGAGGGGGTTAAATTCCTCCCTGCCAGAAAACATGTTCAGCTGTGACAGGGTAGCATCACTGGCAAGGCTGTTTCCTTCAGGGAGAGAGACAGACTGGAGAAGCTGCAGGTTTGAAGTGCTGTTGCACACGTTTATTAACAACTAGACAAAAACACATTATCAAACAAAAAGGCGCGGTGGCCAAAACAAAAGGTTTACAAAACACATGAACAAAGCTACTGTACATATATTCAATACATTAACGCACAGCACAGCACACATCACCAACACAAACACTAACCTTCACCAAAGGCGCCATTAATTTCCACTAACACCTGTGATTCCTTTTTTATACACCTGTGTCGGGAGCGCAGGTTAGCAACGGGGCAGGTGCAGCAGGCAGTAGAGGTGCGAGCCTAGGCGACTGTGGAGCGACATCTAGCCCACGAGGGGAAGTAAAGCAGGAGACCAGGCGACCAAAGGTCCGGGCACAAATGACAGGTGTCTGGGAGCACGGATCGAGGGCTATGATCCATCAGCAGCAGGATGGGACATAGGGGTGGTCCCCTCATCTCCTCCTTTGGCAGCGGCAATGCTGGCAGCGGTGTGAGGCACTCCGGCAGTGACCACACTGCCAGCAATGCAGGGCACTCCAGCAGTGGAAATGCTGGCAGAGGCAATGTTCCCAGCTGCCTTCCCACAGCCCTAGGAAAGGGGGTCTCCACCGGCATTAGCAAGGCTGGCATTTGGTGAGCATTCAGGCAGAGCCATTCCTCCGGTGACTACAACTCACTACAAAATAGGCCTCCTGGTAGAGGGGGTCTCCCATGGGCACTCCTTGAAGCTGTGCCCAAAGTCCCCACATGATCGAAATATCTGAGCCCCTTCTGCCTCCAGCCGGTGCTGCTGCTTGCCCACGCTTTCCTTTTCCATCTTTTTTTAAATCTCCAGGGGCACTATCCCGCAGCTAACACCAACTGTGACAGGGTAGCGTCACTGGCAAGGCTGTTTCCTTCAGGGAGAGAGACAGACGGGAGAAGCTGCATGTTTGAAGCGCACAAACAAAGCTACTGTGCTTATATCCAATACATTAAAGCACAGCACAGCATACATCACCAACACAAACACTAACCTTCACCAGCACCGCCATTAATTTCCACTAACACCTGTGATTCCCCTAGACTCTATTCCTGCGGATAGAGTCTCATTAACCATTAATCATTCAATTATTGCCCAACAGGAACTTAACCCCCTCCCTGCCAACCCAAAATTCCCCCCACACACACACCTTATACTGGCAAGCTTAGATATGAGACATATATGACAGCAACAATACCCAGAAGCACTCAGTGATTAAAAACACCATATTATGGTAAGGAACATTGTAAATAAAAGGAAATTTAAAACATCTGAAATGGGATTTGATGCAACTCATGTTTTAAGCTTACAAAGCATACAGAAACTTGCAAAATGCTTGCTATGACAAATCTAGAAGTCCAATTCAAACTCAAATATAGACAATCAAAGCAACAGTAATAATATTAAAAAACAACAATTTTGAACATTATTTTCTGTTATTTATGTTTAAAATGCAATTATGTGGGCTTGCTGGTGCTTATTATAATGAAATGTATTGTTGGCTCTTGCTATGACATACTCAGAAAACAAGCTGTGTACCTTTCATTTAAATCCATTGCTTTATCAGCTCCTGCACTCACATCTGTTAATGACATTCTATATTATCATTAATGGTGCTCCATTGTGCTGCCGAGGTATTGCTCGGAGCTGCAGGGTGACATTTCTGCTTTGTATATTATCAGCTTAAAGATAACAGATGTTTTTTTTTCTAAAAAAAAGAGTCAGAATTATTTGAGATGACAAGCAATAAGTAAGTGAAGCAAGACATACACATGCACTTTTATGTGCTTGAGAAACCACTTACTTTCATCGCCCATCCTAATATAAAGCCTGCGTTTGGCTTTGAGTATGTTCTCAACACAAATGGATGAAGATGCAGATTAAATCAGCATGAAGTTCAACATCTACTCTCACGTAATGGAAATCATGAAGATCTGGACACATCCAGTGACTGCTGTGAATAGTACAGCTGGCAACAAGGGAAAGACCTCATGACAGCATGGAGAGACAGCTGACAGGAGGAAATAGACCCCATTGGGTCTGGCAAGGGTTAGCTACCCTGGTTGGCAGTATCCAACTCTTTGTTTTCAAAGGTAAACTGGATGTTGGAGACACCCGCCCAAGGCTTCTAAGAAATTAAACAGAAAAATACCCCTAGAATCTGCGAGAGCGGGGGCGGAAGATGACTCAACGTTGGATAACACAGTTAATGATGGAATGGAAACGGATATGAGAATGGAGAGTACTTCACAAAAGACTAGTTCAAGATCTGCAGTTAGCAAAGACATGGAGCAATGCAACAACGGTCAGGGTTTTGAAGATTCATCAAGGGAGAATGAAATGCATGAGGGAGAAGGGACAAGTGCCTCGCATTGATCAGTACTTCTTACGAAGTCAGTCAAGTTAGTCCAATGAAATCCAACGACAGGAAGCAAGACACAGTTCACAGGATATCAGCGCCCCTGTCATAGACGTGAGGAGGACTTGGATGCAACTAGTGGATGCAACTAGTGATAAACCTAATGATCTTTGCGAACCTGGTCAGACAAACCAGCATAACAGAGAAAAGAACCTCAACGGGCACAAGCCTGGAGTTAAATGGCCAAGAGCTTGTGAGAAAACTATATGGGACACAGTAAATACAGATCTCTGCTTTGCATTGGAAAGGATAAATGGAACAGTTGAAAAGAAGCTGGATAAATTTGGGGCCATCATCTATGCATATGGAAGCGAGAGGTTTGGAATTGAAAAAAGGAAGGAAAAATTACAAACTATTCCTGGAAAGTCTAGACGGCAGCTGGAGATTGAACGATTAGTTAGAGAAAGGAGGCAGTTGAGGAAGCAATGGAGAAAAGCAGAACAAAGTCAGGAGGGACTCCATCTGTTACAAAGGGTCATAAAAGATAAGCTTGCAACACTGCGCAGAGCTGAGCACCTACGGAAACGCTACAAAAAGAAAGAGCATGTGAGAACTAACTTTTATAAACATCCATTCAAATTTGAAAAGAAGATATTCAACAGTGAGAAAAATGCATTGTGGCAGAGAAAAGCTCTGCCCTTTTTAAATTGGCAGGGATGGGGTTAATTTCCCCTACCTGCCTGGGTTTATTATGTTCAAGTGGCTGGGGTTGATTAGTTGATTAGGTTAATTAACGATCAATCAGCGCCCAGCCACCTGACATAAAAGGAGGCCTCTGCTTCTCATTTGAGAGGAGGGAGCTGAGGAAGCAGGTTTGTGATTTGTGATTTGTGATTTGTGATTTGTGATTTGTGATTTGTGATTTGTGAATTCTACATCCAGTGAAGGCATTGCCCAGCCAGGAAACCTTTATTTTTGTAAGTTTGTTTTTTGTATTAGTTTTTTTTGTATTTAAACCCTTTATTTTGCCCTTGTGCACTTTTATTTTGTGTTATTTATAATACAATTAGTATTTTTTTGAACTGCAGACTGCAGGCCTCTATCCACTCACCAGCCTGCCACATGCATACTAAAATCATCTAAGTTTGAGCTGGAGAGATATTTGGAGGAAACACATACAGATTCAAAAAGGCAGGAGCCTATGTCAATACCTTCAGACATCCCACCTATCAATCTACCTAAATACCGAATTTCCTAAGTGGAAAGAAGTAGAGCAAGCTGTGAAAAAAGCAAGGGCATCATCATCTCCAGGGCCAAATGGAGTTCCGTACAGAGTGTACAAGAGTGCTTCTGGAGTTCTACGAATCCTGTGGAAATTGATGAAAGTGGCATGGGAAAAACAGATTGTACCAAGAGCATGGCGCCTAGCAGGTGGAGTCTTATACCAAAAGAAAAGGATTCTATAAGCATCGGTCAGTTTCGTCCTATTTCCTTATTATATGTAGAAGGCAAGATTTTCTTCAGCATTATTGCTCAGAGATTGTCAACCTACCTATTAAAGAACTGCTTCATTGATACTTCAGTACAAAAAGCAGGCATTCCATGTTTACCAGGATGCTTAGAAGACATCAGCGTAACCTAGCAACAAATTCAATCAGCAAAAAAGGAGAGGAAGGTGCTCCATGTGACATTCCTGGATTTGGCTAATGCATATGGGTCAGTGCCACATGAACTTCTTTGGGCAGCATTTGATTTTTTCAGTGTACCGATGACAATAACAAATTTAGTGAAAGCCTACTTTGGAGATTTGTAATTTAGTTTTTCAACTTCAGAATTCAGCACTACATGGCAATGCCTAGAAGTTGGAATAATGGCAGGATGTACCATTTCTCCACTGGCTTTTACCATGGCAGTGGAAGTAATTATTAGGGCATCAAAATGGGTAGTGGGAGGAGAGCGCTTGGCTTCTGGAATGCGACTACCACCAATTCGAGCACACATGGATGACATGACAGCAATGATTACAACACTAATTGGTTATTGGCAAATTAACCAGGGCATCTCTATAATTAAAGGTAAAGTAGTAAATAAAAAGTTCTACATTAATGGTGAGGCAATACCAACAGTGTCCGAGAAGCCAGTGAAAAGTCTAGGGAGATGGTACGACAGGGATCTAAAGGACACAGTTCGTGTGGGAGAAGTTAGACAACAAGCAGTGGAAGGGTTGAAGAGCATAGACAGCAGCGATTCACCAGGCAAATTGAAATTCTGGTGCTTTCAGTTTGGTCTACTGCCAAGACTGCTGTGGCCACTGACTGTGTACAAGGTTTCCTTGACAACAGTTGAGAAGCTGGAAGCTTTAATCAGTTCATACGTCAGGAAATGGTTGGGAGTTTCAAGCTGCCTCAGCAGAGTGGGACTTTATGATAAAGGAATACTGCAGCTACCAATCCCTGCTCTAACCAAGGAGTTTAAGTGCGCGAAAGTCTGACTGGAAATGATATTAGTAGATTCATGTGACAAATGCGTAAGGGAGGCAACACCTGTGTTGAAAACTGGAAGAAAATGGACGGCAAAGAAAGCTGTGGAAGATGCTGAGGCTGCCCTTCGAATCGGAGATATTATGGGGCAAGTTCAGCATGAAAAAGGAGGTTTTGGTCTCAGTTCAGCTCCTACGACATGGCACAAGGCAACCCCAGGTTTGTAAAGGCCAAGGCCCAGGCCAAGCAAGGAGAATGGATAAGATGGGAGAGTGTGGAACAACGCGAGATCGGCTGGCAAGACCTACGGACAGTGGAACAGAGCAGGATTAGTTTCCTCATCAACTCAGCATATGATGTTCTCCCATCGCCACAGAACCTAAACCTCTGGGTGGGTGAGGATCCCTCATGTCCTCTGTGTTCATCACCTGCAACAATAAGGCACATTTTGACAGGGTGTTGTAAGGTGGCCACGGCTTATCTTTCCACCAGAGGGTCTTAGCCAAGCGGAACAGCGAGGAGACGGTTTACCCTTGGGTTGTTGAGGATTTGTGGCACATGTTTCTCAGGTGTTCAGTGCGAGAGTTTGGCGCACAGTGAAGCATTGAAGCAAGACAGGAGCAGTAACCTGTGGTTGAGACGGAAAGATAAGATCTGCACACCTGTGTCCAGGTCAGTAAGCTGGGCAGTTAGGGGGGTGATGCTGGGACGCCAGAATCACTGTTGAGCCCTCTTGAGGTGTTGTGGGCTAGTCAACGAAACACAGAGGATGGAAGGTGCCCACTTGAAGACCCCAGAGATGTACCCTACTTAGCTCAATCCAAACGGTTGTCATGCTGATGCGCAGGAAAGCAACCACCAAGAAAAGGTGTTAAAGCTGATCCCCAATTACACTTCAGCAATCAACACCCAGGACAGATGGAAAACAACGCAAATGGATGGAGATGCTGGCACATTAGTTTACTGCAAAGCTACGTCTTAGTTGGTGCTTATCTTGGCGAGAGCCGAGTTCAAATCAACATGAAGTTCAACATCTACTCTCATGTAATGGAAGTCATTATTTTTTTTTTTTTGGTAGCCAGGCATGCAGACTAGAATTAACTGTTGGATTCTATTGTTTGTAGAAGTAATCCAACAAATCACTATGATGGTGGCTAAAAGTACTGTTTGATAATTTAAACTCTTAATACTGTCTTAAAGTGGTTACACCTAATCTTACTTGTCATGCATGTCAATTTGCTATTTATATGCAGTTTTCTGGTAGTTTAGTAGGTTTAAGAAAGCTGTCAGTTTGCATGCCTTACTTTTAGTTTTGTCTGTTACGGTTTCACTTCCTTAGTAATTTCACCTCAACTGTGTTTTTTGGACTCAAAGAAGGTCATAAGAACTTTAAGAACACTTACAAATGAGAGGAGCCATTCGGCCCATTAGAGAATGTCAGGTTCCTAGTAGCTGATTATTTCTCAAAACTTTGTCACATTGGGTCTTGAAGGATCCATTTAATTTCCAACTGTGGCCTCTGATCTTAGTTTCTGTACTGTGCTTAAAAGTATTGGTTTGGGTTAACTATGTCAATGTCATTGGCAGCAATGTAGTGTATGCAATAATGACAGGAAAGAAAGTATTAAAGGTAAGGACAATTTCCCTCTCCAGGTGAAATGAACCTGCCGAGACTAAAGTGCTAATGTTAATTACAGCATAGAAGGGATATATACAAGCAGTGACCATTATTGTGCTGTACAGTAGGACACATTGGGTCACCATTGAATGTAGTAAATGCTTGAATTGTAGGTATAAAAGTGCAAAAAACAAACAAACAAAAAAAAAAACAACAACATCACACAGAAAAGGAGAATCAGTGATAATATTGATTGTGCTAATAAAAGGTAAGACTCTTTCTTAAATATGAATGCTAAGACAAAATGGTTTTTAACACAAGATGGCAATGTTACTCTGATTTTGGATCAAAGTGAGAATCTCATTCAGCATCACTTTATCAAATCAATTGGAAATGTTTCAGAATATATTGTGTTTGACCTTTTTATCTATCCACTGGAATTGAATGAACTGACAAATAGTTTTTGTTATTTTAAATAAAGTGGTTTCCTAGCAACACACCTCTCTCACTTCATGTTCTCTGTTCTAATTCACAGCACTAATGTGTCCCTTTATAATATTTAGGGCGTTTTGTTTTACCTGTTATGCACTTTCTTTCACTGTGCAGTTTTTAAATGGCAGTGTCTTCTGGGTCAGAACATCTTACAGGTTTCAAATCATTTGGGGAAGGAGCTGGTTGGTTGCCAACAGGAAGGAAGACTCTGAAGAGGTGGTGATAATTTCCCTTTGCCAGTGAAATAACCAAGGATGTGTAAGTCGTTTTGGAAATAGCTATTGTAAATCCATAAATATTTGGCGAATGTGATATAAATTTTGGCGACCTGTTGCAATATACAAATGATGTATTAGTGGAATTTGATATTATTGCCAAAAATGTTAGCGTTGTTTTTTTTATCATACGCGAAAAACGCGTAATAAAAGGCTCGCAAATATTTATGGCTTTACAATGTTTATTTAACTTATTGTAGTACCAGATAGCAAAAATAAATTCAAAATTGCGCGTTTGAGTCTAGGGATGGGTCGGTATACCGGTGTTTTAATTTGCCGCTGTTTAGGTACATTACGCTATTCATATCGTTCCTTATTCTACACCGCAATTATCGTAATTCCTTTATACAGCCAGCCTCCCGCAACAAAATTTCAAATCTGCGCTGGGCTATGCAGGGTCTGCACAGATTTATGTGGGTGTTGAGAGGCGTCTACAGTGCAGCTCCGCGATTCTGTGCAGCACTGTGGAAATCTGCGCTATAAGAACACGACAAATACCTCAAATAAAATTAGCACCGACCTGCGACTGCAGCAGGATAGCCTACTTATTATCAACGTAGTTTTGTTTAAGTAAGTTACAGTATTCCAATTTTCATAGGTAAGTGAATAAATCTTTTTTGTTTGTTTTGTTTTTTGTTCCAATAACACGTTTCAGTAGTACAATACAGTTTTTTTGCTATACATATTTTATTTATCCGGTTGAAAAAAATAAACAACTCATCAATGCTCTTAAATAATAACCTGTGGTACATGTTTGTGTTTTAAGCAAAAGACCAATCACTTCCCAATTATATTTACCATCAGTTAAACAAAGTATTTATTTATTTATTTATTTATTTGTGTTTATTTATTTAATTTTATACGTTAAAATGTTTTAACAAACTACAGCACCACATCATTTTTAGCAAATAACAGATCTTAATACTGTTGCAGTATAACACTGAGAGCGTACAACTTGAGTTTTTTTTTTCAATTCCGATTGTTTTTATAAAAAAGAAGCTTACCAAGTTATTTGGCATAATAAAATACTAAATACCAAATGTTTAAATCATTCCTTGAAATGAAGTGTGGTTTGTTGGTTTTACTTTCATTTGAGCCTTTATTTGATAACTTGCATGATGTACTGTATACCGTGATATTAAGGTTACCATGGTATTTTTTTTAATGGTTATCAAATTTTATACCATCCCATCCCTCTTTGAGACTTTTATAGCAAATGGATATGCATGTATGAAATTGTTTAATTAGCTACAATCACTTTAAATTCAGTGGCTTATTGCTCATATATGCCTACTTATTGTCATTAGCTATTTGTATATTTAATTATTTGAGGACAAATTATATTACATAAAGTTTGTTCAAATAGCATGACACCACCTGACTGACAATTGCAAAATATAGTTTTGGCAGTACACAAATATTTCTGATTATGAAAATAGGTCATCTAGATCAAACCATCAAGTATATTAAACAGAGAACCCAAGAGATACCCCCATCCCATGTAATTCATGGTATGCTTTATCAAATCTTAACAGTAAAACACACACTGCAATTTAAAACCATAGATGCAAAGATTTATTCCTAAGTGGCAAGTGGTGTCAGTTCAAATTAAGCTGGAGAAAACTACTGCATGAAATGCTCAGTTAAGTAGAAAACCTAACCACAGCAGTTCAACTGAAGTGACCTCCACAGAACTGCTGTAACACATTGCCAGTTATTGATTTGTACTGGTGAACCCCACAGAGCTGCTCTAACACATTGTCAGCAATTGATTTGTACTGAAGTGACCTCCACAGAGCTGCTCTAACACATTGCCAGTTATTGATTTGTACTGAAGTGACCTCCACAGAGCTGCTCTAACACATTGCCAGTTATTGATTTGTACTGGTGAACCCCACAGAACTGCTCTAACACATTGTCAGCAATTGATTTGTACTGAAGTGACCTCCACAGAGCTGCTCTAACACATTGCCAGTTATTGATTTGTACTGAAGTGACCTCCACAGAGCTGCTCTAACACATTGCCAGTTATTGATTTGTACTGAAGTGACCTTGTCACAAAGACGGCCGGAGTGGGGGACGTCAGACCAGAAACAGGAACCCGGAAATAAACAGAGAGAAGTGGAGTTTGGTGGAGCTGAGCGAATGGTTGTTTTGAACAAGTCAGCCAAATGACGGAAGACATTTTTGGTTGTGATCCAGGACTATTATTCATGTAAGCAAATCCAGAGAAGCATAACTTAGCAAATGTAACTTGAGGGTATTTAAGGCATCATATTTCATACTTGTCTTTAGGAAACCACTAAACACCTTAAATGGTTAACACCCCATTTTTCTTCAACTTCGTCAATAGGCAATGCCAGACAGCAATTACAGTATGCTGACTATCAGCCTTTAATTCTGACTAATGGCTCTATCAATCAGCTTACAAAAGCAATAGCTGATGGGTTTGTGCTGCTATACAATTTAAATGGGAAAAAATGTTTGATAATGTTTTATTTTAAGGGCCTTTTTTTGTTTATTAATTCTTAACATTGTTAATTTTTAGCTAAGGGTTAGGGTAAAGGTTAGGGTAAATAAAAAAAAACTGATTTAATTTGCTAAACATTACTACAGTAACAATTTGAACCGATTTCAAGCATATGATCGACTGGGTATTGATCATCTATAGGGCTCTGATGTTTGATTGATCATCCATAGGGCTCTGGTGTTTTGCAGTTAACAGAAAATAAATGTACATTAACATGTTTATTAGCTGTTTAACAGACCTTAAAAAAGCATGACCGATAATGCTACCACAAAGCACAGCTTTAAAAGACAATATAAAGAAAAACATCAACTCTGGATAATTTGTTTAAAATTTTTATTTTTTACCAAAATCACTGAAACACATGGAAAGTGCATTACACATTGCGTACTAATATTGTACATGGTTTCTACAGCAAAATTAGAATTCAAGACACTAATATAATGATTTAATACCAGGTTCAATTCTGAGCATTTGATATTCATATAGTTATTTGTAAATTTACGGATAAGTATAAATAATGTTCGATTTTTAAAAAAAAAGGCTAAACTGTGTTCCTTTTGGCTAAGATTTTTTTTCCTAATATCTGGTTAACTGCAATATTAAAATGTAACTAACACTAATACAAAATAGCATATCAGTGTACGATTCCATGGCTAGATAGGAATCGTTTAAAAATTACAAATTACGTTTGTTGCAAATAACTCCATATATTGCTATTTATTGTGTTTAATTTAGGAATAATTTACAATAACTATAAAATATAATTTATATGATATGTATGTAGATTCTATATTAAATTTATAAAAATTTATTAAAATTTCATTGTATTACCTAAATATGAACTTATCTTAATTTTGCATACGTAAGAATAAAAGTAAACAATTAAATATATAAAAATTATAATTTATAAATTTTTTTAAGAATAAGAATACTAATTCATATTGTTTAAAATTATTAATTTAAATAATTATAAATATTATAAAAGATATTGAATAAATGTATGAATATCATACAATAAGAACATTATATTTTCCAACCCATTTCAAGTAGGATGGCTGTATAACATGGATATGTTGTTGAAAGCTGCCTTATGAAAATGTTGGTGAGTCTAGACCTTAGTTAACAGAAATGTAACTTTGTTGTACACAGCAGACAATAGAACTTTGTCTATTAAGAATTGTAGAGCTCCACAATAAAACCCAGATGTGTGCCATTTCAATACTATCATGGTACATACTGTATAATTTCCTTCTAAAATAGAACGCTTTCACACATAATTCCTATTAATTATGTATAATAAGAATCAACTTGCTGTACCCTTAACTTTTAAATGACCAGAACTGAACTACATGGAACAGAACATAAATAAGACAGTAAATAAATACAAGTAAATCAAAAATACAATTCTACTGACATCTCTCTACATACATTTTACAAATCCAACAAACTGGTAATCTGAAACAGCAACCTTCATTAAACATTTATGTAAGACAGTTTTTTTTTTTGTTTTTTTCCTGTTTATAAGCAAAGTGTTAGGTGAACGCTCTTGGCTTGTGATGAAAGCTTGTTCATTGAACTTCGAGCCGCAAATAGTTACACATTTTCTCATTTCTTTTGCAAAAAACATGGAAGATAACGAATATTACATTGGTAGACGTGCATTGCAAGTTGTTTAATATACCTTGCAATGCACTGCTTTCAACAAACTGCCCTTTGTGAGGTTAAAACGACCATAGTGAATCTCAGGGCTTGAGCTGGCATGCTGTATGACAGGTGCCATCCCAACACAACAGATTCGAATAATGGACAGTTGAAGTGGTTTGAGTGCCCCATTGAGTTTGTGATGCTACAACTAGAGAAGCAGATATGTGCTCATGCCTTATAAGGGTGACACTAGCATGTAAAGAAAAGGGAATGAAACAGAAGCAAATAAATTTATATTCTAATTTGCCCATTACACATTTCAACTAAACCACTAGGATGGATATATATATATATATATATATATATATATATATATATATATATATATATATATATATATATATGCATTTCCTAGGAAAAAGGATCAAAAGCCTAAATTTGATATCCATTTGAAGAAACATGCAGGGGAGTTTCAACAGGATCTATACCTGTTTCAAATACAATTCTTCTGTGTATTTCTCCTTAGGGTATGCTTTAAAGCTGTTTCTCTTCACAGTATACCACCATTGAGATTGTTTTTTTTAACTCTTAAAATTGTTTGTGCAAGTGGGAAACAGAAATAGAAAACTGTGTATCTTATTTTGGTGGCTGTAGTTAAGGTGCAAAAGGGTAATAATTCTATCAAAAAAAAATGCAATAATTGCAGTTACAAAACCAAAATATGAAAAATAAAATGTACATTCACAAGAAGAAGTTCTTTTTGCTCCAAACATGGGGGGGGGGGGGGGACTGGGATTCCAGGTGAACTACACTGCACGTGTGTTTTGTAAGTTCAGAACAGGAAGTGCACACTCAACACACACTGAAGCTTTCATCGTCGTACACAAACACAGCACGGCCAGAGCCAGTCGTCACAGTCGACTCGCACAAAAAACAGTGACTATCACAGAGTATATTCTGTCGAACGGAATATTATTTCTCAAAGCAGTGCTGTTCAACAAAATGCTCCTGTGGCCCACCTGTACAAATTAAAACCACACCAAGAATACATACAAACTGTACACACACATTAGCCTTAAAATGTACCAGGATAACTCTACTTTGGTTTTCTCTGAAAAAAGAAACCTTTACAAAAAATGTATTTGATTACAATTTATTATACAAATACATTATTTCTATGCTGTCAAAACACAGTTGTAAAATAAGATTTTTATTTATTTATTTATTTTTAATCCAAGTAGCTCTACTATCAAAATATTCTGCTAAAAAGTTGAACTGGATAAAAAATACTTCATTGTTTTCTATAAAATATAATTATACATCATCTGCTGACAAAGAAGGTATATTGATCTTTGCTCTGGTGAAATAGGCCATCTTCTCCCTAAAGATGGGGATGAAACAAATGTGTGGTTAGCATTGTAATGGCATGTTAAACATCACACATGCAGGACCTAGTAGCGGGGCTTTAACAGAGCCCGACGGACTCCTTTTGGTATCATTAGAAGGTCTATGTCTGTCAAACCTTAGATATTTAACTTATTTTTTATTATTATTATTATTTTTTTTTTAATACAAAACTGTGTTAACTTCCCACTAAAGCAAAATCTTCATAAACAGGTCAACAGTAGGTGTGTGCAAAATCACTTAGAAGTCCTTGCCACAATTACCTCTCTTGGCCACAAGATGGCAATGCACGTCAAATAAAAACATTGTATAACCATAGCATATATACAATAGACAAAAGATGCATATTTTGAAACAAAACTACAAAGATAATAGACAGAATAATAAACTAAACACAGTCTGGAGCTCACCTGAATGACTGAACTTGTAAGGGAACTTTCTGACTCTGCTCCCGTAACCTGTACACCTCCTTAGACGCCTTCCTCATCAGCTTTTCAGCTTTCAACCCCTGCTTTTGTTCCTCTTTAGACTGCTCAGCCTATGAACAAAATTAAGTCTGTTTTAAATGGATTAGATTAAGTTTGTTTACCGTAACACAATTTTATCATTTTCCTTCCACTAATTCAACTCGTAGTGTCATTATAGACTGTGGTATTAATTAATCCTCATCCAGCGCCCTCGGAGTACCTCATGAAATTCAGAGTTCTGCTATTGACATTTAAAGTCAGTACCACAAAACTCCTCGATTACTTGAAGGGCCTCATCCACACATGGTAGCACTACACAGCGACACAGTACATGGCATGAATACTTCAAGGACGCACTTATATTTATCTGTGCCAAGTCATTGAGTCCAGCAGGGCATATTCAGTGGTTACACCTCAGTAGAGAAATTCTTAAACTATGACATTAGAGAAATTGATGCCTTCTCGAGAGTGGAAGCAGCACTCGAATCCTCCGTTTAAGTGCTCCATGTCTCTGGTTGCTATCAGAGCAACATTCTGATGTAAAATGCTCTGTTAGGTTTCAACCAGGATATTTGTTTTAAATGTGCACTGTTGAAATTTGCAACAGTACTTAACTGTATTTCCAGAACACTGCCATTACTTGACCCAGAATTACTTACACTAATGCTATAGCTTGCCAGAAGCTTTTTTTTTTTTTTTTTTTTTTTTTTTTAAATACCGCTATGAGGACAAATCATAGCTACTGCTCACAGAGGACCACCTTGTGTTTTGATTGCAAAACTGTCCAACCACGATCCAAATGCCTTAAAGTTTTGGAGGTTGGTTCAGGGGCGGTGGAACTCTGGGTGCTGTACATCTGCTTCCATCATATACAGGGGTTACAGTTTTGTTCAATTGCTTTCAGTACCCCCACTATATAAACTGTTCCAGTGCCACTAGGTTGGTTATATCTGACTAACAAATTTCAGGTTGATGCGACTAAAAAGAATCACAGAATGCAGCTGTGTACAAATACTATGGCAATCACTACAGCAGGCAAACGTAAGCCACATGACCTCAATACTGCACCCAGAGGTCGATGTCATGGTCACTAACACATTGCGAGCATACAGTGTTTATATAACCCTGCAAACACCCACAATTAAACTGACCTACCTGTTTTTCTGCCTTTTTGAGGAGTTTCTGAAAGCGCTCGTCCTCGAGGATGCAGCGAGGGAGCTCTGTCTCTCCTTGGGCCTTCATTTCATCCAGCCTCTCCCTCAGGTCCCGCAGAGCCTGCAGCTCATCGTCCAGGCGACTCTGCCGGGTCCGCGATGCCTGGAGATCCAACTCTAGGTCCAGAGAGGTTCGGACAGGGTGCTCCTGAGCCGCCCGCCTCATCACTGGCTGGCAAATAGTCTGTGACCGGACATCAAGAATGTCAGGCCTGGGTACTAAGACAATCATTTATACTGCAGTGGATGCCAAAAGATTTTCTGCTGAAGTTCACCTCAAGCTAAGGATTAAACTGCAGGTTGGACTTGACTTGATATTTAAACACTAAAAACACTAATAAAAAGTCGAACATGATTTTTTATTAATTTATCTATAAAAGCATCTGATTTTGTTTCCAAAATTGACATGCAACCCCCAATATAAGGTAAGAAAGGCATTATTGACTATTTCTAAATTGATACAGTACCTCAAATGTGTCTGCTTGCATTTGTGTATGTAATTATATGGGTAAAAGTTAAAATGTGTGACCATATGCTGTGTTGTTGAGAACTTTAGCTGGGCTTTATTGTGGGCAGGAATGAATGTAAAGACTTGTCAACAGAGTGTGAAAATCTTAATCCTTCAATGAAATAATCCAGTAACCATATTAAACTTTAGATAATAGATAATGTTCAAATAGTTTGACATTAATAAAAGGTCTTGTTTAGAAGGGAAGCGTTATGAAGTGTATGAGAGCTCTGAATATTATACTTGCTTGATTCCTGAATACAAGTTCAATTGTGTCAAAAAGATGTACGAAGGGCAGATTTTTTTGTGCATCAAAGTTTACACTGCATATTAAACATTACACACACACGCACAAAACATACCCGTTTCACTCTCAGACTGCATCTTTCGGAAGCGTTTCTTACAAAGGGAGACTTTTTGGCTAGCGTTGAACTGTCACTGTCGCTTCTGTTCAACTGTGAACATGAAAACAAGACAGAAAGGTTAAATGGCAAATAAATAAGATACTCAGTTCTCAAAACACTGATGCACATTTCCTGCAAGAACCGACATTTCTTATCTCAATAATCCTATACATTTTTGCTGCAAAGTGCAATTTATCTTGCAATTCCATGTTTTTTGGGGCATTTTCAGAAGCTGTCAACTTCCTGTTCATAAACATAAGTCAGTGAGCTGTAATATGAAATTCAAAGGATGTTTGTTAAAGAGTTGTATTCAGGAGGAATCTCACTAAGGTGGGACATCTCATTTATGAGGACATCCTCTACCAGAAGCAGCAGATAAAACAGTAATGGTTGAGTTTTAAATGACTAAATAAAAGTCTGCTGTTTTGCAAAGCATGATCTTTCAGGAAAGTTTTTTTTTTTTTTTTTATTACAAAAGAGAAATGGTTTATTGATTTGGGGGGTGGGGGGTGGGGTGTTAAGACTACTTCAAGGGGGGTTACAACGATAAAAACTACAAAATGGGTCCATTTCTATGTCCACTCACCCTGCAGATATACTGGTTGCGCTCTCCTGGTGAAAAGGTTTGGGAGCGTACGATCATGCTGTTCCTCACAAATGACCTTTGCCTGGAGTTTAGGTTGTTTTTGTCCTTTGGCCTGACTGGCACATTCTCAGGAACTGTCTCCTCCGTGTTGGTCTCTTTGTCCACCTATATAGCAAGGATATTACACAGTGTATTTATTAAAGCATTCCAAGATTCATCTGATTCACAGGATTAAAACACGGTGTTTATTAGTACTTAGCAAGTTTTCAGAATGCACATGTTACAGTAAAAGTCAGAATTCGGTCAATCTTAGTTTTACCGGTAAATGTCAACATTTACTAAATTGCTTTTCGGACATTTACTAGTTAATCGGATGATTTACCAAAGTGTATGGTAAATGCAGGTATATCAAAGAATGTATTTATTCCTGCATATAAATGGTCAATTAAACAAACAGGATTATTTCGTCAAAGAATATATTTCTGCATACACATGAAATGCAAATTAAATCATTTAGGACCTCTTTTTCAACAGACAATCACACTTTAGGTATTACACAAAATGTGACAAATACAGGCATTAAACATATATTTGCTTTCTGCACCATGGTAGACTATTGTGTGACTTGGAATTAAACAGGACTCCTGAAGACATACAATGCGAGAAAGTGAGACTTCAGTCATTAGCCAAAGGCACTTGGTTATTCTTGAGATTTACCACTAAATGTCCAAAATAAAGTGTTATCATGGTTATTTCTGACATTTACCGTTTTGCTTGGTACATGTTGACATTTACCAGTAAATATTAACATTTGCCAATAATCACACTTAACGTAACACATACATTTTTCTTTTAAAAAAGCTCCTTGTATAGCTACACACTTAAAACAGCTGAATTGAAGGAATTAGTTTAGCTAAAAGTTATTCAACACTGTACCTTTCAACACTTGCTGAACAAAACAAGAAATAGGAGGTGGTTTTGTCAACAAAAAGAATCCCTGGTTACATAATTCAAGGGTGATATCACCAGACTGAATGGTTTGTAAACATGGATTCAAATTGAAATGTAAAAAAAAAAAAGGCCCAGTTGTGAAATTGCCCCGTTTCAAGACTGAATCTTGAAAAATCATCAGAGCTTGTACCACGAGTAAACAGTTGGCTTGCAGCCCAGGCGTGTCTTCTACATTGTGCACAAATCATTTTTAAATTCAAAAAAGGCATTTGGAAGAGACATTTCTGAAGGAACTTTCATTTCCTTTATACCACATACACCAATATATACTAAGCCAAAATAAACTAAACAAAAAAACCCCTCCACACAGTAGAACAGCCTGCAAATCTGGCAACAATTAAAAAATAATTTACACAGATGAAAAAAAAAAAAAAAAAAAAAAAACCTTACTCCCACGCCAAGTGTGCCTTGAGTCCTATACCCTAATATACAATCTTAACACCACTATTTTAATTTCAATCACCACTGGCCTTTGTGTATAGTAATCCTGAGTATGTGTGGGAGACGCTGGCAGGATGGAGCAAAGTTGCTACTCTGTGGCAGCTCCACTCCCACATAGTCTCACAGAACACTAAACTGGTACATTTTTGAAAAGCAGAGCTCAATGATAATCCACATTAAATTATTGCAAAATTACATTGATGGGATAGTCAACATTTAATAAGTCAGTTTATGCAGCACTAGCTAAAAAAGCAATGACAACGTAAGAAAAAAAAGGCACCAAGAATATTATTAGGCCAAAACATTGACTTAAATCCAAAAATACTTACCAATGTTGGTCCTTCAGCTATCAAAATACAATTTCCATCGGGGTACGATTGGGCGCTGGCAGGAAAATCATCATCTTCTGCCATCAGCTTAGCTTCAGCTTCCTCCTCCTCCCCCACCTCCTCTCCCTGGGCCAACTCACCTGTGTCCTCTATAAGCATCTCCACCCTGGAAAAAAAAAAAAAAAAAAAAAACGGCCATTAAAAATCAACATTCCTAGAGCGAGGATTGTAGTCATTCATTAGCTCTGTAAAATTCCCACTGGTATTGAGTTTTCAGCTATATATTCATTAGTTTAAGTTAGAAGGGGCTACTGTTATACTGTTTGTGTGGGTGCAGTTTTCATTTCAGTCCTCCAACTACCCTCATCATTTTACTATTTAGCATAAGATAACAATTAGACTCTTAATTTAAAATAACCGGGGGTTCTGCATCAGCTTGTACAAAAGCAGTGAATACAAACAATATTGCTCCAGAAATATCTGGTAATAAACATACATCTGTATTACTAGCAGCAGATTTTTTTTGTTTTTTGTGAATTTAGTGCTCTAGGAAAGGGTACTGACAGTGATGACAGTCAGATACGTGTAACAGAGGATATATTTCAAGTACTGTAGCTTGAAATCCTGACCGTTTCAGTACTATAGGTCAATCTACAGTACCTTCAATTTAATAAAGAAAAAGGTTTGGGTCCTACAACCTTACTAAATCAATGTCAAACTGTGATGTTGACGGCTAATATTCTTTTGGAATATTACAATGAAACTGTATTTATTGCATGAATGTGTTTTTGTATCAAATGCAACACTGATGGTTGTTTTTAGGCAAATAAGTGTGTGACTGAAAAGGGCCAAGGGTTTAGAGACGGTGCTGTCAGAGCTTCCCTTGCAGCTCTGCAAGCATTTCATTCTGACCACAACAGTTCCAGCAATCTAACCCCTCTGTTGCAGAGAATGACAATTGTTTAAAATAAACGTGGCGATTTTGTGACATGGATTTATGTCCACTGGGACCCAGGTTAAGACAACCAAACTTGTGAGTCACATCTGAACCTGACCCCCAGAGGCATGGATTTATGTCTACACCCTTTCTACTATAAACCAGCTAACTAGCAGTGCACGGAATTTATTTTCTACAATGTGGCCTGGTAACAGAGGTTGCAATCAAAAAGCCTTTAGAACTCTCGGTTAGCAATCAATAAAAACTTAAAAGCATAAGTGCTTGGAGGTTGACAGACTATCAGTATGAAAAAGGTGAAAAGATTACTAAAGCCCTGTTGTCAAGTTTAGATTGCATTCCTTAAACTTTAAGTCACTTTTTTTTAATGCAGCATCCTTGGGAAACCATCTCATTATCTAACACAATTCACACTGTAAATATACACATCATAAGACCAAATGTAATAAGAGTTTTTTCTCAGTTTGCAACTTCAGTTAGGAACGATAATTACACAAATAATAATAAATAAAATCTTTGACACAACCAAAAAGTTTAATAAGATGTAGTTAACGGAACGTACAGGTACATCTACCTAACCCCTGTCACCAAGCATCTCTTTTAAAAGAGACAGCTGCCTCATTATATTCTTGCAGATAAATACACTGAAATTGAAAGTGAAGCAGACAAAAGCAGGAGACAAAAGGCATACTGACAGTTTGATCCCACTTTGAGCACGCCAAGTTATCTTGCACACTCCGTTACAAACGGCCCAGGAAACTGAACTGAAAACTCACCAAGAAAATAAAAATAAACTACTACTCCCCTTTGATCCTTTGTGATCTTTGATGTCTCCAACATCATGCTTTGTAAGCAGACACCAAAAAACTGGCTTCATTAATATTTTACATGATCTTTTCCAGACACAGTTAATATTCTAATCTTAACAGCACTGTACCATTCCTCCATCTGCCCGTCTTTCTCTTCTTGTGCAAGTTCCTGCTCTACTGCCTCCAGCTCAGCAGAGGTCCTTTGCAGCAATGCAGATACAGCATCCTGTTTTACACACAGAAAACACAGTGTGAGTTTATCTACAGACACACATGACACTAAGAAGCTTTATTGGAAATACTGCACTGCACCCTTAACAAGCACTGGGTAAGCGGGGCAGTGAAATGGATTTAAAAATTAATTTCAATTCTGCCAAACTCTCAATTTCAAATCACAATGGGCATCACAGCATATCAGACAGACCAATAGATAGCACTTTGTTTGGAGGGTTTTCCGAATCCAAGACTGCACAAAATATTCACGTTTCTCAAGGAACATGTTCAAAAGTGATGAATCAATAGGCAATTCTGGAGAACAGACTTTGCTGGATATTTCCACCGTGACTTCACAGCAGGAAATACAGATGCAATCACTGAGAAATGGTTACGCTTTCCTCCAGACCAATTTAAACAGCTTGCAAACTTGTCACGTCAAATCAATCTCGTCCTGGCTGCACAGGACAGCGCTTAGAAAAGACAAAGTTTAAATTTATTGCCCAAACTGTACATTGTCTGCTCTTTCCCTCATTACCCTTTTTCTTACTATACGTGTATAAGTGATATGTGTTACTACTAAAAGATTGGCTGCATGAATGAATACGTTTTGAAAGGATTAAATCGTTACACCTGTAACACAGTACACCACAATTAAATCAATGCAGTGTGGTATAAGTGTTTGTGATGGCATTCCAGTGAGCAGACTAATTGCATCTTAAGAGGCTTCTGAAATGACAAAACTGCCCAGTTAACATTAACCACTATTAAATTTGCGGCGATTATCACATCACACTTTATTGCAACCTGCAAAATACTTAGCTCCCAAGGACACTGTTTAAATAAGGATAGAAATGATTCTAAATGACATTCAATCAGATCTTAGAGAGACTTGTACAGCATACTGCAGCAATTGTAAATTGAATTAGAGGTGAGGTCTTCCCACATCTTGAGCCCTTTGCTGCAAGAACACAGGTAGTTACTGAGTCTATGAGCAGTGTATGTTTAATACACTTGTCACTGATTGGGGGCCAACTCTTAACCAGTCTACAACTCTGGTGTGTGTATAATCAAAAGGTAGAGCTCTAGTACAGCATGCGAAAAGCTGGAGGAGAATTAAAGTATTTGCAGCCAACAATTATTCCATAAATCCCATCATGCAATTACATTCACTGTATAGAATACATCTGGCAAACTAGGTTGAAGAAAGTTCTTGGGTTTGTGTGCCTTGCCTTTCAGAAAGTATGTTACTTCCTTGGTCATTTCTAAAACATTTATCTTTCAAAACTGCACATAATCCTGGTTGAACATGCTTCATTGTCCATCAAGTGATATTAACTCATTTTCAATTACTAAAATGTCAGGCTCCCCCATCTATGAGTTTCAAGTTTACTGTGCTTATCGCTATGCAACAACAGAAATACACAGCACATAAGAAAAGCAGCCATACAAAGCTTTGACATATGATTGTCATCTAACTCTGAATTTAATGGTCAAGCTGTATGTGGGATTCTGTTTTTTTTTTTTTTCTTTTATATGCTTGTTAGCAACAGCAAAACCATACCATACTTACCAAATCCACAATGCCCAAGTGCTGATCTGGGAGAGCCAGAGCCATTTCTTCATTTTGTTCTTGGTTCTTTTGACTTGAGATTTTCTTACAAGGCAACAAGTTGTACCAGTGGCTTGAGATTTCACCAGACAACAAAAGGTCTGCTAAGCTTATCTCTGTTCCAGCCTGTAAGGTGAATGACATTTGAGTTGCACAAGGCAGGCAGCTTCAACACATTAACTGCCATCTAAAATAGTGCACTGGCATGTAAAACAGTGCACTCATTTGTTTAGACGATCACTTCAAAAAAAAAAAAAAAAAAAAAAAAAAGTTTTGTCATCACCGATAACTTCTGGTGAAGACGATATCTGAAGTGGTCTCGATTGTGTGAACCCACAATAATATAAAGAAAAAGCTTACAGTATGTTAAAAGCAAAAAAAAAAAGGTTTATTGACATTGGGGTTTGTGTGTTTTGTTAGAATAATGAGGTATTGGCTATAAAGCAGTTAAGCTACTGTCTAACTCTGCTTGTATATCTGACTAAGAAACATGAACTGTTTTTACTTCTTTGACATGGGCTATTAATCGCTACATGTGAATAAGTACATACAAAAACATGAATGTGTATATCTAAATAGTTTAGAAATTCATTATTCAAATAGGTTTACGGTATTTTAATCAAGATGAATATATCTTATTTCATAGGTGACAAGTAGTGAAGTTTTGTTAAAATACAAAAAGAAAATAAATTAAAATTAGAAGGTTGTTTACAAGGTAAATTCGGTCAATGTGCGCTAACTGGATTGAGAGGGGGCCCTTTTCATATGAACTGTCCCGGGCCCCAAAATTCCTGGCTGCGGCCCTGGTCCTACCACACTATACCTGTAATCCAAAACTTAATTTAATTGGAATGAATGGTTACTTAGGAATTCCAGACCATAATTTAAACAAAACAAACAAAAAAAACCACAACCCATT
Organism: Polyodon spathula; assembly: GCF_017654505.1. Taxonomy (NCBI): domain Eukaryota; kingdom Metazoa; phylum Chordata; class Actinopteri; order Acipenseriformes; family Polyodontidae; genus Polyodon; species Polyodon spathula. The sequence continues at coordinate 49,225,490 of NC_054535.1, read as the reverse complement.
CCTAAAAACAGAGATTGACAACAAGCCTTACTTTGAAATAGTCAAAAGACCATACAGTATTCTAGCAAGCAAGCTATTTTGATAAAGAATGTCTACTTCATTTTCAGTATGTTTACATTCAACAACTTGTTTTATTTGTAAACATACATCATCTGTCTTTATGTACTGCATTCATCATTAAAATACTGCTTGTCAGAAAATATCAGAAGCACATACCAGACATTCCTCCTGGCAGGTGTTGCCCACAGTGCAGACATCTAGTCTCACGGTCTTCCTCCGCAGAGTTATCTGGGATACTGCAGCCCTGAAGATTTCATTGAAGACAATGATGTCTGCCATAGTGAGGACTTTAGTGCGGAACAAGCAGCTGGTGTCATTTGAAGAGGGAAGCAAGGCAACTCTAACGTACCTATAATTCCATCAGAGAAAACAGGACAATGTGATTTTCACATGCGCAATCCATCTCTTTAGAAAAAGTGCCCACATTTGAAAATACTGCGAAATAAGAACAATTCTACAAAAAACATGATCAAATTTCAAAAATGTTTTTAAAGATTTTAAACCATATAGGACTTGGTGTATTGTATGTATAGTGCGGTTACATGACATAACTGCGAGTTCAAAACCATGCCGGCAAAGGACATTACAACGCCGACCATTACAGCGCTACGATATCACCGCGCCACACTACAATTCCCAGAATACACTGCAAAGTTCACAAAAGCAGCACTTACCAGGAACTCGGACACACGGCGCAATCAGTGCAGGGTTCACCACAAATTTTCAGATTGCAGAAGACTGTAGATGCCCGCCCCCCCCCCACTGTTCCTATAGAGCTCCATCATAACTAGACTAGTAAATATGTTAAGGAAATCCTCCATGCAATAAAAGCATGTTTTCACAAGCATTTTTTACGTAGTTGGGCTGCATAACGATTGTTTGTTTTTCACTTGTTGCGGAATGATATTCAGCATGTGCTTTTATATATATACACACACATATTATATATTATATATATATATATAAGCTCAAAAGAGTGTGTGTGTGTGTGTAATATATGTGCAATATGTCACAGCACTGTTATGGGCAGTAACTGTAATGGTCTGCACCGTGTTGGATTTGCGGTGATGATATGGTACAGTACATATTGACAATGAAACATAGAAGGTACAATAAAATAGAACCTTAACCAAGTGCAAAAAATAGCAGAAGTTTATTGACCTTTTCATGCATGGTGACCTCATATGAGGATGAATAAAAACTCTCCTAGTCTTTATATGGGGACATATGGAAGACTGAAATGCATGACCTCCTATGATGTTTACATCCCCCCCCAGAAAACAATATAATTTTTTCTTCCCAAAACTACTTTTTTCAATATGTTATGCATGAAAAGAGTTAATAGGTGCAATGCCATCTTTTTCCAGTTTTTGCTTCTGTACATTAGAACACAATCTGTTTTTTCTTGTGCAACGACTTACATAAACTATTATTACAAGTCTCATTTTTTTAAATGCTTATACTTACAGTTTTGTACCATGTGGCACCAGAAGAGTGTTCTGATTTCTCATCTGCATTACAATTATTACAAAACTGGAATTAATAATATCATATCTGTAAGAAAGGGGAGGGGAGGGGAGGGGGGGGGGGAGAGGAAGACAAATTGAGTAAGTAAAATAGAGGAATTAACAAATATTTAAAAATGTCCATTAAGGAACAAATGTTTAATTAGATATACGATGGTTGAATGATCAAATTACAATAACATGTGTATTTATTTACAGAGGCAGGTGACAAATTGAAAATCTGCCATGATGTTCACAAACTAGAAGATATATGATAGTCAGGAAGCAGTTAACTGCCCCATGCAGTACTTTTCTTTTATAGAACCTCTTACTTGAGTCCAATCTGAACTTGAGCTGCCTCTAAAGCTGTGAGATCATCTTGAGTATAAACCGTGTCTTCCACTTCAACTGACCTGATAACAAGAAAGGAGACAGTGTTCGCTTTAACAATTTATAATACAGTAGATTGCCACATTTACAGAGAAATATATTGATTTATTTTGACTCGCTTTGTCCTTAAAAAAGTTTACCATTGTATTTTTGCCATGCTTTTCCCATGGTTATACTAAGCACTTGCCATAGTTTAACCTGGTTTGCCAGGTTTATTAAAAAGCTTTACCATAACTCACTATTTTCTTTTTACAATGCTTACCTCTGTTTTCACTACATTTTATTATACTTTGCTATGCTTTTACTTCTACAAGGGTGTGCATTCTTTAAAAAAAAATAAAAATAAAACCAAACAATTAAACATTTATCTTTTAAACAAGATACACAACACTGAACATCAATGTGACATCAACCATGTTATTTTTTCTGTATTTTACACTTCACCGTCTGATGCTGTTGTGCTTCACATTAAGTTTAAAATCAAATGCTAATAATAGACTTTTTTGAAGACCATCTGCCTGTATTAGCGTGGTGATTGATATTAACTGTACTTGGTGAATGACATTTGTAGAAAGACCAACTGTTTCTATGGACATCCCAACTTTCGCTGTAGATTATTGATCATTTCCAACCTCGATCAAACGCTACCTTAATCCAATGACAGTTGAGGGTGCTATGTCAAATGCAGCCCAGTTTGTAGTGGACAGGTGTCCAAATTAATTTGAAGACTTGAGAAAATAGGCAGGCAAGGCCATGAAATCCTTAAAAGCTGTTTTTCATGCTTTTATTAAAAAGCGAAACAATCTAGTGGAGGAGTTTCAGAGTGAAAGCAAACAAAGAAAACATTGGTCACATTTTCTTCTCTCTATCAGAGCAGACGTACTGTTTGGCAGATGCTTCATATACGCCACTGTCTCCAGCAACCGACTCGTCAGATACAGCTGCAGACACACAAGCTGTCTTCCCTTCAAGCAAATGACCTTCTGCTCTTCTTTGCAAATCAACATCTGTGCAGAGATTTAAAAAAAAACAAAACAAAAAAAAACCTTTTACTTTAGTTATGTTACCGTTGCCAATTTTTTTTTTTACATGCAGAGCTGTATCTACATGAGAAGAAGGCCTAGCTGGGAAGGAAGCCAAGCAGAACTACAGACCTCTCCAATAACATGATTGCCTTGTGTACTTTACATCGATGTATTGTGTAAAAATTGCATTGTACAATGTAATATAGTAAAAAAATATATATGTCAATCAAATTGTACATTTTAGGACTTTTTTTACACTTGGTATCCTTACTGCTTAAAAATATGTATTGGTTTCAGTTTTCACAAAGACAGTTGAAGGTGACAGTCACAGTAAAAGCGCTGTGTTTTCTAATACTTTTATATGCAAACATAGGTCTTGTTGAACAACTTTGTGGTAGTTTGGACCATTTGAAAGACACTTGACTTAATGGCAGCCTGTTTAAATTTCAATTTTAAAATAATTAAAAATGTGTTAAATTCCTTAAATTTAGAAAGCAGGAGGCTGGCCTCTGACTTTGTGAAAGCCACCTGCATAGCCGTAGGAACGTTTAGAACATAAGTCCACACATCTTGAGCATCGTACCAAACTCTTTAAAAAGACCTATGCGGAGACAGGATTGCCGAGAATGACTAGAATAATCCCAACAAAAACAAATTATAATATGCGATGTGTATAAATTACTGTACTAATACTGTTCAGCGTTCAGTAGATCTGTGCACCATGCTATCTTAGGGAAATAGATGCAAAACATTGAAAATTATCTCAAATTGGCAAATGATCACATAATAGTAAATACACTTCAATGAACTGTCCACCTTTGTGCAATTTTCTCAATCTCTGTATTTTAACATATTCCCCCCTAAAAATAAATAAATAAATAAAAAAGCATGAACGTTTAAGTAATTTTAAAATTACACTTAGCATTGTATAAAAAAAATATTTAAAATTATTGTACCAAAACTATCAGCAAATTGTAAAACAAGCCATATATTTTTATAGCTTTTTAGAAAACGTCACTCTTTACAGTGACTGTACTTATGGTGAATGTACCTTATAGTCATCCCATGAACAGTATTAGGTAAACAAGGGTATCAGTGACATATACAGCCTGCCACAGTATCATGAAAAAGTAGGCAGGTGCCTCCATATACCCCAAGATTTGGATACCCTTTGTGCTAATTAATGACCTCTGCGAGTTTCATCTCAACTGGACAAGCGATTCTCTAGATATACAAACAGATGTACAGCCATCTAATATATCCTTATCGCCAGGAATGTGCATCTGCAGTGGAGGGATAATAAATAAATCATTAAATAATAAATAAAATTAAAAAAAAAAAAAAAAAAAAAATCAAGATATGCACCCTTGAGCTAAACAATACAATGAGAATCGTGTCTCCACAGCAGAACACAAACCGGCCAGTAGAGGGCAGAAGTGCATAAAAAACAGACTAGTAAAAATGTACAGCATGTGTCCAACTGCATTAACAGTTTGAGTCCTGCCAGGTTGCCTGTGAATCTTAACAAATATATTAAAGATGCAGGGGTCTACTTAGTCTCATAATGAAAGCTTGGATGGCTCCATGATTGTCTAAATCCAAAATATACATGAAAGCTGCTTCAAACTGATTGCAATTACTGACTTAAAAAAATAGGTTATTATCACTACTGTATTTTTCATTCATGTTGCAGCACTGTAGCTGCTGCAGTAGTTACCCTACTGTGTTTTACAGAAAGAATGCTTATGATCTGGTAAGTTTACAAGACAGACTCCCACATTCTTTAGAATGTATTACACATCTACCTCTACTTGCCTTTGTGCTTAAATAAATCTTTTTTAAAAGGCATTTCAAAAAGACTTATTCACATATGCAAGTTGTGTCACTTTTACAGAACCACAGGTACTGCCTGAATAAATGGGTGGTTTAAGTCTGCACATTTGTCCAGGTGAAGACTGATCAATAGGGTTGATGGACAAGGCAGCAACATACATTTTGCTCTATATCATGATATAATCTGTCACCCACTTATAACAAACCACATTACTGAAACTACTTCAAAGCTATAAACAGTTATTATAGGCAGAATATTTACTCGCAGGCACACAAGGAAAGTGTGTGCGCGTGTGTGTGTGTAAACCTTGGGCAAGTAATGTAAATATATTCAATCGATATACATTATTGTGTTGAAGATGAGAATGGCTGAAAAGTATGGTAGAGTGGGATGTTGTTGACACAAAAAGTAGTGTTGCTTTGCAGTGCAAAAGCATGGCATACCTTCCCGTAATGTGGAGAGGGGACGTCCGAGTCCTTCACTGTGCTCCTTGTCTCCAGAAAGAAAATGTCCAGCCCCTGTTCCAGAATCCGATAAAATGTGGTTCTCATAAAAGTTGAGGCCTGCAAAGTCTCCTGCAATTTCAGAATCCCCAAAGTCTGAGGCTAGGGAGTCTTTTGTCAAATGTAAAAAGGCTCCCTCCAGGACAAAGGGTGACCCTGGAGGGGAAAGGGAGGACAGCGAGGACCTGGAGGAAAGTGATGTTATCGATTTGGGAGGCTCTGTGGCCTTAACCGTGTGGCCAGGAGCAGGGGATTCAGAAGAGTCTGTGAAATGCAAGTTGCCGTGGGACTTGACCACCTCATTCTCATGAATGGTGGTGATGGATCCTGAGGGACTGTAACCAGTCTTTTCCTGCAGCATTAGGTCTAGTTTGTATTGGTAGTCCAGGTCTGTGGTCTGATCTGCCTGGTTGTAGTAGAGATCAGTGGAACTGAGGGAGTTGAGAGAGCCCCTGCTGGAGGTGTTGAGGGAACCTCGGCTTGATGCCAGTGAGCCCAGACTGCTTCCTGAAGACACAGACAATGTGCTGGCAGATAGGCTGGGGAAAAAATGTATTTGTTAACTTATTGGCACACTCACTTGAGGTTTTCTCAGACAGCTTGATGAAGAACAAAAGTCCACAGTACTTTAAGCTTATAGTGTTATAAAGTAGGAAGAACATAGATTTTTAATGTTCATGTATAAGATTAGATGAATATTCTAATAGGTTTACATTTTTAACACAGGAGAGGCACAGCCACGCATATCTATTTCATTTTAGGCAATGTTTGTTGAAAATTCAAATATTTGGATATTTGTCACAGTACTGTGCAATTGCAAACGCGTAGCCACAAATCAGTGATACATGTAAAAGTTAGGAATGACTTATGCTTTGACACCAGCCAACTCAAATACTGTGTTTTTTTTGTACCAACACACATTCACTATAATGATAAAGTTTGAAATGATGACAAAGTCAGCGGAAGTAGAAGTAACACAAGTTCTGTAATTCTTTTCATGTTTATTAATGTGTCCATTAACGTCATCTCTAGCCTAGAACGAAAGTTAATTCCTGATCAATTCAATCTTAAACTGAAACAGCATACATGGGTACTAAATGTACTCAATTATTGGTGCCTACAATGTAGTAGGTCTTTTTTATTAGGTAGCCCATGATTAATATAAACATCGTGGGCTGTAAAAACCACACATTGTTTCAGTGCAATATGTGCAAAATTCTTCTCCAATGGTTTTTGTTTCTTTTATCTGTAAATGACCCTAATCCCCCCTAGATGTGTACTCCCCCACTGGACAACCATGTTCTTTGAGATAAAACCATCCAAAAATAGTACAAAATACTCTCAGAATATATCAAAATACTCTCAGAATATATGTTATAAAGCCTCACCTTTTAAGCTGTGAATGTAAGAGCATTGCAAGTCTAGTAGACTCTTCCAACTTCTGCACCAACTCCCTTCTCTTCTCTTGAACTTTCAATCTAAGAGAATAAAAAAATGTTTGAAGCTGCAGGGACTTAGCTTTTCAAGTACAAAAGAAGGTAAGTAGGCGTTGGTAGTACTTTCATTTTTAATTTGCATACCCCCCCTCCCCCCCTCTCCCCAGACAGACACACTATGCACTGTACAAACCCCCAGTTTTTCAAACGGGTAAACTTTTTTCTAAATGCTGCCTAATTCTCATGACATTAGCTGCCTTTACACTTGCAATGTGTGCCAACATTTGATAAGTTCAAGGATGAGCTAGGACGTTGATCTTTTAAAGATGTGGGGAATCATTCTGTCAAACTCAGTACATTAAACAGTGTTTGTGGATTCTGTGTCCTCCTTTTGTCCTCCCAAAAAGTCATCCCTTGTATTTTTATGGAAGGATTTATTAAATAAAATAAAATATTTAAAATCTCTTGCACAGAATGCTTAACCCCTTTGCAGCCTCCATCAGCTATGTTTGATTCCCCTAATGGTTTCTGGGTAATCGCCATTGGCTGTGTTTGACTTTACGCAATGTGTCCCTTTATAGCTATGTAACGACTGTACAGGATTCCATTATTAAACTGCACCAAACTTCAAATTGAGACAGTCAAGCCCTTTGTGAACCTGCCAGGCTGGTCTCCATTTGGTTACACAGTTTGATTGTACAAAACTTAAAAATTGGTGTTACTTTTGTTCTAAGGTTCAGCTGAAAAATAACACTGCAGAAAATGTTATAGGAAGATTATTAAGAAAAAAGTAATATGCCAAAAGAAAAAAAAAACTCAGGGGAATACACTTCCAAAAGCCTGGCAATTTCAGCTACAGGTCACCATATTGTTTGAGACTGGTTGTTGTGGACTTTCGATTTTTTTCATAATGACTAAACTTGTATGCACGGGTGAAAAGGATAACATTCTGAAACTCCAAACCTGTGACAAATGCCACAATGGTTAATATATCAACAGGATCCAACTGAAACCCCGGTAGCAGCACACTCACCTCTCAGCTAGTGCCTGGCTGGGTGTGCTTTTGGCAGACAGCAAGTCCTCTTCTAATTTCTGGCGCTCAGTCTCCAGGTGTTCAAGCTCATCCTGTGTGCGTTGACGGGGCGTCACAAACTGCAGCTCCTTCAGGAGCTCCTCCTTCTCATTGATCAGCATCAGTTTCTCCTTCTCCACGTCCAGGGCGCCCGGCCACGCCTCGCTCTCCATCTTTGCCAGCTCAATCTTCAGATTAGCCATGCTAGAAGCAAAACAAAGCATCAGCTCCAGTTCTCTCCTACTCAGAATACCGGTATATGAAATTTCAGGGGCCCCAATCTACACACATTGATTCCAGAAGAGGCAATATTAACAGCTTAAGGTATCAGACTGAACTTGGATTTTGTAAAAATTGAAAAGCCTGTTACAGCATTAATTTCATAACTGATCATTTCCCCGCCAATCAAGATTAGAAATGTAATTTGTAATTGCACCAGATATAACCCCCATTACCTTCAGTAGTAATCTACTGAGCAGCCAGAACAGGTCATACCTTAAAATAACCAGCAGGTGGTGATATTTATTTGTGAATTACAGTAACAATGAGAATGCCTCAATGTGCAAAATAAAACATTAACCTGACAACACATTTAAAAACAGCATCTTTATTAACCAGTGTACTTTGTTAGGTTTGAAGGTATAAAGAAAACTTGTGTCTATAAATAGCCTTCAAACTACATTATATGTATTTATATTTGTATACAACCTCAGCTAAATCAATATAAAACATAGCTTTATGAAGCAAGTAAATTTGTGTCATTTAAAACATTTCTTTACACAGGAACTACAGCACCAGGGACAGAAAAACTATACAAACTACATGAACTGTCAATGTCAGTTACCTCTGCTGTTGCATATACTCATACTTTAAACATTTGTCAGGTGAGGTGCTTAATTTGAGTGACAGAGCACTGACAACTCATAAAATGAATGTTAAGGCTGATAGATAGAACAACAATCTAAAAATAATGACAGTGGCAATATCAGCTAGGTTTATATGGATGCATAAATTATGAATATTGAGTTGTGTTAACCTTTGAAGATTGATATGCAATAATTTCCAAGCCAGAATGGGGGTTAAATTAAATTCTGGATACACAATTAACTCTCAGTACTCTTCACCAGTCAAGCAGCTGCTGTTGCTGCTGCTACACACTCGTCTCAATTGGGTAACAATAACAGGGACTGGGATATGGATAAAAAATACCTTCGCTTGGCTTCTTCATACTGCAGGCTTAGCCGGACCTTTTCAGCGAGGTTCCACCTGCTTCTCAAGCCAAGCTGTAACACAGACAGAGTATGAGCCACTGACTGAGCACAACTAGATAGCACAAAGCTATCTGAGAAAACAATGTCTATAGATCCCAATTTGATTAAAGGTCACCTGGAGTGAAAGACATCCTTCTCTGTCCTGTGACTAGTAATTATCCTCTCCTGTGATGTATTAATCCATTCTTGAATAAGGCAGCCTAACACACATCTATTTCATTTGTCTCAATAGCATCTCAATATTTTCTTATAGCCACAATGCTAAAGCTAAATATATTTAGCCGTGACAACCCTACTTTTTCATTATTACAATATGAAGAACTTTATCTTGTGTCCATCTCCCCACCCAAAATGTATTTTTGTATCACTGTAGCATTCTCCAATCACATTACCAGGTTCGTCACCGAAAAACATCACATGTAACTACTTTAGTTGACTGGTTTTCATATCGTTAACCCCCACCCCCCCACCCTAATTAGCATTCCACTGCAAAAATCAGCCTAGTTTGTGTGATATCGTGCTCCATAAGCAGCTTATTTCCCATGCTGACCTGTACTTGACTTGAATTCAAAAAGCCTAAGAAGGAAATTCTTTGGAGCAACAAGGCTAAACATTTCACATAAAGTATTACAAGGGAGAGAGAATTACTGCAGCAACATCCATTTATATGTATGCAAAGAAATAAATAAAAATGCATTAGTAAATCCTAAATCTTAAATTTCCCTAATATATCCCTGCATTTACATGGCACATATTTCATCACGGTAGAGAAGCGGTGCAATTGGTTGATTTAGAGATTTCTAAAACACCAAATCACAAACCGGATAAACCGTACCTCACACATGACTGCAAGACAACATTTTATACAGTAGAGTGCCACATTGCTTCTGGTGTTTTGATTTCTTTTGCATATGAAATCAAACCACTGTTACTGAAATGTCTACCGGAACCCATAACATTAGTACAGTATTTCATGTTTGATTTTAAAATATCACATTTAAATTTGTCAGTTTTTCGTTAAGTATATGGAAAACTACAAAGTGATGTAATATGTCAACTTAACATTATTAAAACAGATTTCACTCGACTTTGCGAAGCAAAATTTGTTAATTCTACAGGGTGATTCAAAACGTTTGGCCATAGCTGTAGATGACAAATCTTAAAATCTGCACATATTGTATATCTAAAATGTCTTGATCTGCACATCTTTCAAAAGTTGTAAGAGGCGACTGTTTCAACACCCAGAGGCAGTTTATAAAGCAGGTGGTGATGCAAACTCTTTCAGTAAAACTCTTCTCCCACTCCTCACAGCCTGTCACAAAGACGGCCGAAGTGGGTGGCGTCAGACCAGAGTCAGGAAATAAACAGGCAAGAGAGAGGTGGAGTTTGGTGGAGCTGAGCGAATGGTCTCGCTCAGCATTTAATGAATGAACAGACAGAAAATAAATGGTTGTAACAAACAAAAACAGGACACGGCACATTCGCCAAAATAAACAGAAAGACAAAATGGACTAAACAAAACACGGTGAGCAGATATTTAACTACGACTACTCATATTATTATTATTATTATTCTTATTACCTCTGTCTCCAATCCCGTTCTCCACTCACCGAACACACAACCCTGAGTGAGTGAAAACATGCTGCTTTTATGCAGCTGTACCGAGACTCGATTGCTAATCAATCATTCAATTGGAGTCGCGGTACAACTGCACGTGAATTAATAAAGTGCAATTCCCCGTGCTCACATATTACATTTTACTTGCACATGAAGTGCTGTGCAATCCTCGTGCCTAAATACAAATGTACATTTTAAACACTCATGTTACACAGACCCGTTTATATCCCATGTACCAATGACTATACACCAACATTTAACACACCACTTGCAACATATAACAGAAAATACACACAGTGGCAGGCACTTTGCAACACAGCCATACAAAGACACTCGCCTCTCCAGAGATGTCAGTCTGAGAGCCAGCATCAAGCCTTTGTTTGGACAGGGAGAGGTGGGACCCTGCTGAAGTGGAGCGCAGATCAGGTTCGGACCTTCCTATGAACTGGTCAGAATGGAATCGCTCCTTCAACTTCACCAGGCTCTGTGATACCATACAAATAAAAAAACAAAAATGATCAGACCACACAAAGGCTGGACAAGTTTTAATAAATAACAAAAGAAAACAAAAATAGCTATTATCAGTTAGTTATAATTAGGGCTTATAATTTTCAGTTTTAACCGATAAAACACCCGATACAAAAATATGAAATCGGTGGATAGCCAATAAACACCGGAAAACACAGTGGAAATGATTCCTCACTTGATGTTGACTTTACCCATTTCCCCATTCAAAAATAAAACCTACTGCAAAAATAATAATAAATACAACTCCCAGTGCTGCGGGGCAATGTCCCACCTTCCTGACTTGTATCTATCATTGATTCGTTCTGAATACTTTAAACCCGCCTCAACTACCGAGTGACAGCACATTCCTACATTTCTATTGGAGACTCTGCTTGCAAGATTTAAAACGAGATTACAATCACGATGGAGGCTTGCTAACGGGATTTAAAGTTGCATTACAGTTAAGATACACAGGATTTAAAACAGAATTGTGGCGAAATGTATAAAAATGCCTCCACACAAAAACCCCAGAAGAATGTGCCCATGACCAGAGGGATTGCGTTGTGCAAGACAGAAAAGGAAAGAAAGTACAACTTATAAGTACTGTCGAGTTACTACTATACATATTGTGACAGAAAAATAACGCTCAAGCATTTTGGAAAATAACCGGAACACTAAACGTCAGAGTATATCAAAAATGAAAGCCCCAAAAACACAACGATTTACATAAAACTCGAAAATAGCTAAAAATAAGCACCGAAAAATACAATTAATAAAACCCCCAAAATAGAAGCCCTAAATATAGAAATATGGTGTTATAAAAAGTTTTAGAACACCAGTTGGTTATATGTTTTTTATAAGTTAATAACCTCTTAAAACCAATAACTGTCACACTTAAGATTATTAATGTATTCTTAAAATAAATTAAAATTTACCAGTGATGAATGTTGGCACACTCTACTACCACATTTATAAAAGTAAGAGATTGCCACTTCAGTTTTTAACTTTTAAACAATTTCCAAACATTATTCTATAGGTCTACATTTTTAAAAGATATTCTCTGCTCATCTGAACGTTATTCACTTATTCAAAGATTGTGATCACATTTTCACAAATGAATTCATAACAAAAATAGACCACAGTACCTGCATCAAATCCTGCTTCTCTTTCTCTCCAGAGCTAATAGCTTTCCGAATGGATTTGAGCTCACTCAGAATGGCTTTTGCTTCCTTCAGCTCATACCCGCTCTGGCCTCCACACATTTTTTGGTCAATTCTAAAAGTAAAAAGAGGAAGTTGTTGAATACTGACAGCTCTGGCTTCCTGGTCACGGTTTAAGATTCTAGTCTGGTCTGTGAGGAATGTGCATGTTCTGAGAACATGTCGTTTAAAGCATGAACATTGCTCAAAGTCATGGAAGCCTTGCCATATATATGAGGAATCCGATGTATAAGTCAAGTCCTATGGTTGGCACCTCTTTTTGGAAAAAGCTTTGCTGTGCATGCTTTCAAGAGCGAGATAAATATTACACACATAGAGTAAGCACTCACATATCCGACCCTATCACATGCTTACTTCAATGACGGTTAAAAGTGTGTGACGCTTATCTGATTATTTTATTTTTGCCCATTCCAACCCTTGTCCATTTTTCAGGGAATACAAAAGATACAATGTCAAAAATACATAGCTGAAAGGACTGTGTTGTAAAATAAGTAGGCTTCCGTTTAGATGTATTGTAGGTGGTTTTGTTGGTACACTACTATATCTTCAACAGAAGTAGTACTTTAATTCAGAACGATAAGATTATGAAACTATCACTTGCCAAAAAAGACTACTGTGGACACGTGGACTGTACGTACTTTTAAATCTGGTACGCATTGTAGCAGTATGCAAAATTCCCCATTAGCTCACCCAACAGCAAAACGAAATCAAAATGTTACCCATGCACAGAACTGTGTAAAACATAAAAGGCAATGGAATTTAGCAAAATATTAAAAAAATTTAAAAAAAGGTTTCCAGAATTAACAGTATCGAAAATCAGTATTCAAAATTGCAGAATACAGTGCTCGATAAGGCCCTAATGTCACAGTTCATTTGCAAATGAAAATGCACAAAAGCAACTAAATATCACAGATTAAAATTAATAAAATACAGCACAGTACAGTAATCCGTCATGTATCCGACAGAGGTGGGACCAGAGTAAGGACAGATTATCTGTTTTAAATTACAGTAGCTGGTCTCGTTCGCTTTGCTGCTGCATTTTCGTCATGTGAAACTGGAAGAAGCTCTGTGCAACTGCACAATAAAAAAACAGACCGATTTGTGCATACGAGAGAAAAAAAAAAAATTTAACACTGAAGAGATGGGCTTTGTATCACAAAACTGGCGAGAGTGGGAAATCACATGTGACGGGTATGTGATTTCATTTGTTACTATATATATATATATATATATATATATATATATATATATATATATGGGAATCAATTTGTTTCTTAATTCAAAGTCTGTACAATGCGACTGACGTGTGTCTGAGTGCCGTATATCCCATTGTTGATTTTATGTATGTATGTATGTATTTTATAATGCAACTCAGGTCAATCAATATTTTCATAATTCTGGTAGGAGACAGTTACTGTGCTACATGCTTGGAAGATGGACTAACTGTAGCTTTAGCAAAGACAGTGGGTCAGATTATTATGCTTTGTATCTGTTGTAGACTTTTACTCCACATTCCTTTTTAGCACATTTAGTTTACAAAAAGGATAAAATAAGAAGAAAAAAAAACCATGAAATTACTTATAAAACCCTGCATGTCTAAATTGGTGACTTGGTGTGTTTTTACTTTCTAAAATATGTGCTGATGACCATTTGGAGTCCTGGCCATTGCAAATCTAGCCCTGTGTGTCATCATCATTACACTACAGTACAACAGTCATTACTAATACTAGGATTAACGTCTTCGTGCCAATTAAAAAAATATAATTTTTTAAAAAAATGGCACTAGGACACTTCCATAGGAAAGCTATTTTGTTTATATAATTATAATAATAATAATAATAATAATAATAATAATAATAATAATAAAAACAGTTTAGTTCACATGCATATTTTAAACAATGCCTGTATTTCAGAACAAAGTTTCCCTTTGAAGTCATTCGATTTATTAGGTTTATTATAAAAGGTTCTAAAAAGACTGAATGAATGTCTAATAAACACCCACTGTTTGCCTGTGGTATGCAGTTGACAACCTTTCAAAAATACTGTGAATTTTTTTTTTTTTTTTATCAAAACTGCTTGCAAGTAAGCAAGCTGATTTAAAACAATACTTCATTGTTGAATTAACCTTTAATCCAAGCATAATCTTGTGAGTATTATTACTTCAGTCCCACCTACTGCAATGCCTTTACTGAAGTCTGAACGATAACAGAAACTTTAGCTGGCAATCTGTATTAAAAAATATTCCCTTTTAAAAGTACTTTTTTTTTCTTTGCATGTATTGCTTTAGATGAATATCAGAACTGCATTTTTATATTAAAAAAAAAAAAAAAAAAAAGAGCAAAATATTGTAGCGATCTCAGTTAAAACAGGCAGGCGTATCACACAGGGAGAGGCAATCCACACACTGGTGGAGGGTGGGCAAGAACCTGGAACCTCTCGCACTAAAGCACAGCGTCGATACCAATGTACAAAACTGCCGGCTTTATTATACAGCTTGTCCGGTATATCAGTATCAAAATTAATCTTTGCCAAAGGAAACATTTGCACTGCAGAACAATTAATCTCCAATGCCTGTTTGAGAGTCTATGCAATTTACAGAAGCTACAGGCCACACAATAAATTATTAATTTACTGGTCAACAATTCTACATTTTACAAGATCTGTTAAAGAATAGAACTGTTCAGATATCAGCACAAAGATATTTTGCTGCCGATACTAACTTATTTATTAACACGATTCTAATATAACAGATGTTAGAACTAGTGTCAAATAAACCTGTAGCCTACAGATTTTAGCAGGTCCCTGTTAATGCATCATCACTGTTTATTGTTCTTGTTTGTCTAAAGCAGGTAGCCACAGGATTCCTTTTGTTAACAATCCAATCCAAACAGAAAGGCACCAGGTTATTCACCACCCAATCACACTTACTGTTGTAAGGTTTCACAGCCTTGTTCTTTGTACAGAAGTTCTTGTTTCATTTGTGTAAGTTCTCTCTTCAGCTTACTTACCTGTAAAAAAAAAAATATGAGACACTAGTAAGTTTCTTTAAAATACAGTACATTGTTAATGAAAATTAAGGGATTAATAGCACTGGTATAGCCAGGCATGACATGAGACTTGAAAGCTTTCCCAAATGTGCTGCCAATGTTTCCAAAATCCTAAACTATAAAAACAGTGCTGGATTTACTTTAAAATCGAAGGCATAGGAAGGGGCAACTTGACTTGCTCTTTCTCTTGGTTGAGCAAAGCCAATTCTATTTATTATTTTACAAGGCTGGTCGCCGAGATCCTCTCCATAAAAGGACAAAGAAATACAACAAGGAAATTGTGATTTAAACAAAAAATATACCTGCTGGTGGAATTTGTCTGAAATATTAATTTGAACACACACTGACTGAATTCAATATTGAATAGATCTGGAAACTAGTTAATACAGATTATACATGCTGCTGATTTCATACAGATTCATTCATGCTGTGCTGCCGAAATCACACCGAAAAGATGTGGAAGACATTGTGCAAAATGTATCTTTTATTCTTTAAGTAAAAGACACATCGCGGTGGTTTTGATTAACCTTTTGTGTGAAGCTTATAAAGGTTTTTGCTCAATATTATATAGGCAGTTACTTAAAACCACTACACCTAATTTTTCAAGGTAAACTTACTCTGACTTTTGTAGTTGATATTTCTGCTTTTAGAATGTCAGGGTCATATTTTGTACTTGAAGAAGATCCTGAGAATACTGCAAATTAAAAAAAAAACACAGAAAAAAGAAATAACACAGTTAAATCATCAGCATTGGCCCAGAGTTTCATTTACATTAAATTCAGCATTTTAAATAATGCGGTGCTGGCTACACAACGTTAAAACCATCTAAATTGGTAACCTGTTTTGATGTGTTTACATTTACAGAATTGTCTTTACTTACATGTTGTCATTCCCTTTGATTTTCTTTACCAACTCTTTTCATTCACCAGCTTAAACTATGGTACACACAGAGGAAATGCTCCTATTAAATACACATACAAACTCGCCAGAAACAGTGATCTGAAAGGTCCTACAGGCAATTCACATAAATACATACATACAGTATAATTTCAGAACAACAAATGCCTGTTTTTAACAATCCAAACAGCAAGAATCAAATGGAAATTAACCCTATCAGAATGATCACTTTAACAGGATTGACCCAGATACAACTGAACTTTCGCCAGTGTGAATGCGTTATTTTCTTGGAGAAAACAAAGACCACGGTTGGCTAATTCATAGGTAACCTATTGTAGATTAAATCATGTATGACGTATGCAATTGTTGCCTGCCTGCCCGCCATCTGAAGATGGTCAGTAAGAGAAAGTCTTTGTCTCTGAAAAAACACAATCCTGACTGTAAAAGAAAATTGCAAGCCACAATCTGGTTTTTCAAAATAAAGGACATTAAATTACTGTATTCAGCATGGAAGTGTACATTATTTCCTTTTTCATTTCTTTACTGTTTTCTTTTAAACATACCATTTAAATGTTGGCCAACGTGAAGTAATCTACATAAAAGTACTATAATTCAAATTAGCCATTTCTTCATTGCAGCAAAGAGCCAAATCCTATTATAGTGAACAACCTGATATAAAAAACATTTCTCTGTTCACTGAGAGAGAGAGAGAGAGAGAGAGAGAGAGGAGCACTGATTTAAAACCCCTTTATAAAATAGAATACAAAATAAAAACTAAATAAAGCCACTCTTTGGAGCCACTCCAAAACAAAATAAAACAAAAATACACTGGTGCAAAACACAAACAGATCCAACATTTCTCATTCCAGTTTCAAAAGTCCAGTTCAAAGGGGTCTCAGTCTTTTGGAGCGTTTCTCACATGAGCAGAATAAGCTGCCCCCCACCCACCCTGATACTGCCAGTCCAGGCAGTTTCCCCCTCAGCTGGTGTAGCAGGGGTTCTATAGAGAGGGTATAGAGCATCCCTGAGAGGGAGCTGCCCTGCCGTATCCCCCTCTGCACAGGGAAGGGGACAGTCAGACCGTTATTAATCTTCACAACACTAAAAATTGTAATAAAGGAGTCTTATAAAAGTAGTAAAAAAAAACAGGGCCAAAACCAAAAGCTTTTAAAACACAAAATAGATTCTCATGGTCAACTCTATCAAAAGCTTTTTCCTGATCAAGCGAAATTAAACCAAAATCAACATTATAGACTTTGGATACATTAAAAAGATCTCTTAATAAAAACAAATGATCAAAAATCAATCTCTCGGGCACACAGTATGACTGGTCTGTGTGCACCATTGATCCAATGTTGATCTTTAGGCGATTAGCGAGAGCCTTGGAAAGCAGTTTGTAATCAGAGCACAGCAAGGAAACAGGACACCTGTTCTTGATGTCACAGAGGTCTCCTTTCTTGGGTAGCAGTCTTATCAATGCCCTGCAGCAACCCATCGTCAGCTCCCCATCCCGAACACATTCCTGCAGGACCTGGTACAGGTCCTCACCAACATAGCTCCAGAACTTTTTGTAGAATTCTGCAGAGAGTCCATCCAGTCCAGGAGCCTTCCCTTTGGAGAGCTGCGTCACGGCCGCAGTAAGCTCTGGGAATGCCAGCAGAGTGTCCAATCCGCTGCTCTCCTCCTTGTCCAGGCTGGGGAGACCCTGGAGAAGTGGCTCCATCTCTCCCAGGTCGCAGCCCTCAGCCTTGTACAGATCAGCATAAAAGCTCACTGCAACACGCCTGAGCTCTGCAGGGCTGTAGACCTCCAATAAAATCATGTTTGAACGCTTGCTGTTTAGAAAATCAAATAATTGTGCTCTTATTAAAATTAAAAGTTTTCTTAATAAAATTAGCCATTAAAAATGTTTAGATGAGGCTAACACTTTCCAAACTGAGCTGACATATTTTTTAAGTCTGAACCTTTTTTTCTGGTCAAACTCATTCATAGACGCCAACTGGGTTTACCTGAGCCCCGAAGCTATCCCCCCAACACTGCTCCCTTCCAGCACCGGGTCTTCAGAGATGAGAACTGCGGGTTGAGGCCCGCCTTTCTCTAGTCCTTCAGACTCTGCACTCAGCTCCACCACAGCGGAGGGTTGAGACCCTACACCACTGTCGTGAGAGACCATAAAGGGCCACCATACAGACTCCTCCTCGCCCGCCGCCGGGTCGGCTGCAGGAGGAGATGTTCTTTTTGTAAGTTTTTTTTTTTTTTTTGTAACTGCAGTGTACACACCGTCCTTGTCTGCGTCGGCCGGCGCTGCAGCCCCCAGTTCAGCGGCAGCAGCGCTGGTATCCGGCTCCTCCGCTCTCTTCCTCTGGGGCTGAGGCTCTTGTCTCGGCGGTCCTCCACCTCCGCTCTCTGAACCACCCTGGTCACCTCCCCGTCACCACCACCACTACTACTTGTCCCTGCTTCAGTTTGTAGCTTGGGGCAGGTCCGTTTAAGGTGCCATTGTTCCCCGCAAGAAAAACATTTAAATACCTCTGCGATGGCAAAAACAACATAATCCCTGCCCTCGATATTAAAACGGTTTTTTCAATTAAAACAAGTTTTTTCTGGGTTATCAAGCAGTATAAATGCTTCTCCTAAAAGACATGACGTGTTTAATCTCAGGGTTTTTACATCCAAGGGGAATCATTTTGATCGGTGACATTATTTTACCATATCTTGAAAGCTCTCTTTCAAGCAATGATTTATTAATTAAAAGGGGGAATATTTGACAATATTACTTTGGCAAGAGGCGTAGATAACGGTGTTACAGTTACCAAAGAATCATTCAACATAAATCCCTCTTCCATAATTTTCTTAACCGGATTTTCTTGGTTAAAGAAAACTACTATAGCTTTGTTCATCTGTGAGGTGGATTTTATCTTTTCAAAACCAACTACCCGCCCCACGGCAAGCAGCACATCTTCAACAGAATCATTATTTTCAGAAAAAAAACTTTAAAACCATGGCGCCTAGTAAGCCCCCTTAACCCAACACAACCCAACACACCGAAGTGGGAGCCCATCTTTGGTCACACGCTGGCTAAAAAACATTTAAAGTACTAAGATAACAAAAAATACTTTAAAAAATGTTTAATAAATAAGTAAATGGCAAAACAGCTCACCACTACTGCTCTCACACAGCTTGCAAACCCTCCTTGCAGCAACCCCTCCCAAAATCTTCAGAGAGAGAGAGAGAGAGAGACAGAGAGAGAGAGAGCGCGAGAGCGAAAGCAAGCGCAATTATTCCCATATTCTGTTTGGTACTCACAACTTGTCCGGGAGCTGGATTTTTCTTTGAAGGCATCATTCAATCGCAAATACTCGTCTAGGGCCAGCACCAGCCTCTGCTCCTTAACTTGGTAGAGCTCCTTCTGAGTGCTGAGGGCATCCTGCGCCACTGTCAAGTAGTCCTTCAACATCAGCTCCTGCTCCTTCCGCCACTGCTTCCGGGGATCCTCCAGCTGGGTCGTCTCTGAAACCACAAACAGGAATTAAAGAGCAACTCCAACACACAACTATTATATTGTACATGTGCTTGCCTTAGTAATCATTCCAGTAAGGTACTGTAAACACAGTACAGCTGACTACACGGTAGAAGGATTGCCCTGAGCGACAACTAAGGAGTTGTTTTTAAAAAAAAATAATCATAATGTATATTAGTAACAAACATCCCAACCAAGGCTTTATTTAGAGCCATCAGTATCAAAGTAGATTAGCACGATTGACATTCACTGTATGTATGACATGCAGATAGGATGGATGGACATAAAGACTAACAGGTTCCTTGTTCTAAACGATACACACCTGTATTACGATACAATATATAATAACAGTTCCTCAATACATAATTAATAGATATGCCTCAAAAGGAATAAGAAATTAACTCAAAACTGAAAACTATAGGAGCATTTATATATTAAATACACAAAAAACCTACTTTTTACTTGACAGTAAGAGCTGACAATTCCAAAAAAAGACAGAAAATTGTCAGGTAAGGCCACCATGTTCTGACAAGGCTTTCCAGCACACATTGCTTAACTGCTACAGTGGGTGGGTTCACTTGAGACAACATTTATCACTGGAAGGCTGATTTTAAAACATGATATTTATATGCAATAGAAAGCAGACCCCCCCCATTTAGATTGTAGTCATCTCTGTATATGTTAATGTACTGAACTTGTGTATTGTAGGTATTGCGTGTGCTAGAACTTAAAATGACTGGAATGTAAGCATCTGCCTTTGACACTTGAAACACACACACACACACACACACACACACACACACACAATCTCCAATCATTATATTATACTGTTTTTTTGTTGTTTTATTTATTTATTTATTTATTTTTTTAAAAGAGAACATGTCATTTTAATATTATACCAAAATAATTTTTATTCACTCAGTCATTCGTCTGACATTTTTTTAGAATATCTGTCAGGTTAGATTTTAAAGCTTGTCTTACATCAGTTCCTTCAATAGAATACCCCTCCCCTTTGTTACCTAAGCAACACTTTTAAACTAAAATCCAGAATTAATTATGGTCAAACAGATACAGGCCCAGCCCCTTAAATGCCACTCTATGTGCCTGTATACAGCGACTAGATTGTGTCCTATGAAGAGCAACCAGCTTTCCCTGAGGAGGGTTTGTCTGCCTCTCATTCAGATCATTATTTCTATAAAAACACTTCTCCTGCAATTTTCAGCCCCATTTAGTTTGAGTACAGATTGTATCTTATTACTTGAGTGGAACTGCTCAATTATCAATTACTCAAATTAGGCTGTCATTAAGCTGTTTATTAAGTGGTCTGCTGCCACTGGTAAGCTATTCCTTAATTATGGAGTATCAAATTGCCAGTACAAGGTCATGTCCTTCCAACTATGTTTTCTGATTGGACTACAGTCACTAAATGTAAAATGTACCCATTACTTGTTCCTTGTAGTATTTTCAGGGAGATTTTCCTTCCTTGGGCAAACAATTTGAATTCAGCACACAATGCATTATGTATGTTATTTATAATATGGGAGAAGGGTCTGTACATGTCTGTTTTTGGAATTATTGGGACAGGTTTTTAATGGAACCAAGACTGTCTTTCCTCAGACCACTATTTAAACTGTCTTTACAGACAGATAGAAAGATAACACACTAATGCCTGATTTCCATCTGCCATTGGGATTGAGACATTTTAAAACTGAACCACTTTGTTACCATCGGCAGCAGAGTGATACCAACGTGATTTGAACTTTAACGCATCTGGTGCGATAGCAAAAAGTGCTTCTTGTGAAAACATGTTCTCTTCTATAACACATGAGTTCTGGAGCTCATTAGCTTCTTCTACCTTGAATGAAAAATGAATATAAGGATAAAAAAATGTCAAACTAAATGGAAGCAGCCAGGAAATGTGGTACACGAGCCAACTACTGATAAGAGAATGAACAACCCATTTGTGTAACAGTTGTAAACAATGGACTGCAGGAAAAAGGAGGGCTGGGAATTAATCATACTATCAAGAAGTTGGTTGAATTAATTTAAATTGATTACACAAAGCACAATACACAAAACCACTCTTTGATCTTTGAAGATTGGATTGCAGACTGAACCAATGCCAGCCCCTGTTTGATACTGGTAATAATGGTTTCAGAAGCAAATGTGGCATAAGACTTGTTAA
Organism: Polyodon spathula; assembly: GCF_017654505.1. Lineage (NCBI taxonomy): Eukaryota > Metazoa > Chordata > Actinopteri > Acipenseriformes > Polyodontidae > Polyodon > Polyodon spathula. The sequence continues at coordinate 49,203,401 of NC_054535.1, read as the reverse complement.
TAATTTGGATTATTAAGTTGCTTAAAAAGACAAATGCAATCCACCTCAAAACAGAACCATATTTTGCAACATTTTCTTTATTACAAACTTTTCTTGTGCCTGTTACTGTATATCCACTGTACAACCATTTTCATCACAAATACAGCATCTGTGACTTCCAGAACATGAACACACTTACAAAATAAAATTCACAAGCCAAGAGTTACAGAAAAACCGGAAAATCTCATTAGACACCACCCCCACCCTCACCCTTTCACAAACATTGAGAGAGGAAACCCCACCCCTCCACTTTCTTGAAACAATGCAGTGAAAAAAAAAGCTGGCACCAACATTTAAAACAGGAGATGACCAAAGCAGAAAATTGGTCCTCCCAGGAAATGCCTGAGATCAACTGAAGCAGCCAGACTCCTTTGCAATCACTGAGAAATACAGTAAAAGAAGCGTCAGCTGTACTGTAGCCGATTGAATTGAGGCTGTGTGCAAATGGAACATTGTTTTTTTCTGGCATAGCCTGCTGCTTCTCGAACATGGAGGCTAGTGTTTATTCCAACATTGAGATAAATATATAATATGTTGTATTGTCAGTTATCATAAGAGCCTTTACTTGAATTTAAAACCTATTCTTGTATGTCAACAGGCAGTTCAAATGACACTTCAACTGACTTTTTTTCTCAAGGCTATACTCTTTACACCCTTTTTGCACAATACAGCATTACATTTAGTCCCTCATGGGAAAAGAAAAAACAACAAAAAGAATGTGTCTAAACCGTGAGAAACACACACTTTGTATCTGAGATACGACGTCTGTTCTTTTAGGTCACATCAGAAATTGCATTACTTAAAATAAACAGAACAACCAACCGGTGCTACAAGACTTAACTGAATTACTGATCTGAGGTTTGTTATTTACTGTGGGGTCAATTTTAATTCTACTTTCAACACTTTAGACCTTAAAGGAATAGGAAATCTAAACTATAGGAACATTTATATATATACTGTGGTGAAGTGACGGACGATTAAGGCTGGTCAGTGGCAGGAATAGCAAACAGAGGCAGTAACTGCACTTTTATTAATTACAAAACAAACAAAAACGGGACCAAAACAAAATGTTTAAACAAAAACACCCAAGTATAACTCTGTGTTTAAAATTACTGTTGAATTGACAACAGAACTGGCAGAAGGCACAAGCGTTGTTGTCCATCCATCAACAGTCCAAAGCACCTTTGACCACTGTTCCATAGTCCAATTTCTGTGTTATTGTGTACATTTTAGCCTTTTAGTCTTGTTCCCCTTTCTTAACAGAGGTATTCTTACTGCATCACATCCTTTAAGTCCCGATTTCAAGAGTGACCTTCGTACTCCACCCTTACTTTACTGTGCATTCGGGACTCGAGTTACAGAAGCTTGGAAACACTTAACTTTACTTTCAACTGGACCGGCTTCTGTTTTGTTCATAATGGCAGAAAAAAAATAGCGAAAAATAAAATCTGAAGATGAATATTGAACCTTCTTATCGGAGTGGGAGAGTAATGTATTTTTTTGTTGAACGCAATGGAAAACTCCTGTGCCTTATTTGCCAGTGCCCAGTTGCATAAAACATCTTATTATTAAGTATTTCACTTAAGTGTATTTTTCACTTAGCTAAGGGAAAAACTTAAGGGTATTGCACAAAATATCTTAACAGCTCTACTTAGTTAAGGGAAAACACTTAAGTACGCATGGACTATTTAAGATTTCAACTAATAGGTGAGTACCTTACTGTACTCTGTAAATCCTGTCTCCATGGCAACATTTGTGCAGCTAAGGAAAATTACAGTACGGCTGACAAAAAAAAAAAAAAAAAAGAAACCCAGACTGGACAGAGGAGGAAAACATAATACTTCTTATGGAAGAATATAATAAAAGAAAGCAAATAAATAAATAACAGGCAAACTATGTCCGAAGATATATTCTGATTTCAGAAGAGCACCACAAAAAATAGGTAAATCTACAAAAATTGTACACTAAACATATTTGTTTGAACAATTTGTATGGCTGTGTTCAATATAAGTGACAGCAGTATCTTGTATTTAGCAGAATTAACCATTAATCTCACTAAAGATGTTATGCAACCGGCCTAACGTGTTTTTTTTTTTGTTTTTTTTTGTTTTTTTAACATAGTAATAAAAAGCCACTAATTGAGAGAAAACAAAGTGCTACTGCTGTATGAACAGGGAACAATGCATGATTTCTTCTTCTTGGGGTTGTTAATCTGCTTCCAGCATTGTACAGACATTTAAAAAAAGACAGTATTTTGGTCAAATCAATGGTTTGATATTAAATGCTCGTCATCCATTATATCCAAAGGATTTTCTCTCTGCAAATCATTCTGCCATGTGTGGCTCTGTCCTCTTTAATTCCAAAAACGCTGCCATACCGTTTTTTCGATTTAAGGGGCCTCAATAGGACATTTAAGTATTTTCATTTAGTTATTTCCTAAAGTCGTTTTGTGCAACTTAAGTGAAATACATAAATATAAATATTACTTAAGTAGAACATTTTGGAAAACTAAGGGGGGAATTTCACTAAAGGTGCTACGCAACCCTTAAAAGTTAACGCTAGAACTGCTACGATAGTCATGCGTTATATGTGCTAATTTCCATTTAAATATGGTGTTTCTGCTAAGCAAATGTTAGATATTATGTTCATGAATACATCTTTTGAATTGTATCTGAAAGTTTGTATTTTATTTTCATATCGGAGCTGATTAAAATGTACCAGTCAAAATGACTGCTTTCGGTAAAAAGCAAATGGATAAACGGGCGCAAATATTGACCAAATTTGCCAAACAATCTGAGACCGCGACTCTAGCCTACTCCTAACAAGTGGCCTGGAACATTGCCCATGCAAAAAACCCTACTCCGAAGGCGAGTTTGTGCAGCTCTCACATCACACAGTAGAATGTATCCATCTCAGATCTATATAGTGACATTGAACTACAGCTGCATTCAGAACAATGTGCGTAGTAAAGAATGCCAAAAGTCACACCGAGTACAGATCCTGCCTGTATGTGGTATAAGAAAATAAACGATAGTTAGCTGCTCACCCAAAAAAAACAAAAACAAAACTATGCTTTTACATATAGTGAAAATGTATTTGTTTGGATATCAATATACATATGTACTGGAAAAAATAAAGGCCAGCTACATTTAATAGTGTGTGTGTGTGTACGATTGTAATTGCATTAAAAAAATAAATCGGTGAAATGCTAAATTAAACTGGGAGCTGTCTAATAAGGATGAGCAATACTTGAAGATAATATCCTTAAGATTAGGTGGCCAACCTTTCACAGACCAAGAGCCAAGGAAATAAAATGTACAGTGACAAAGAGCCACAAACTTTAATAAGTGTTTAATTTAGCATTTCACTGCTTATTTTTTTTACTGCAATTACAATCGTACACACACACACTATTAAATGTAGCTTTCCAGTACAAACTCACCTTCAGAGTAGGGTTTTTTGCATGGGCAATGTTCCAGGCCACTTGTTAGGAGTAGGCTAGAGTCGCGGTCTCAGATTGTTTGGCAAATTTGGTCAATATTTGCGCCCGTTTATCCATTTGCTTTTTACCGAAAGCAGTCATTTTGACTGGTACATTTTAATCAGCTCCGATATAAAAATAAAATACAAACTTTCAGATACAACTCAAAAGATGTATTCATGAACATAATATCTAACATTTGCTTAGCAGAAACACCATATTTAAATGGAAATTAGCACATATAACGCATGACTATCGTAGCAGTTCTAGCGTTAACTTTTAAGGGTTGCGTAGCACCTTTAGTGAAATTCCCCCCTTAGTTTTCCAAAATGTTCTACTTAAGTAATATTTGTATTTACGTATTTCCCTTAAGTTGCACAAAACGACTTTAGGGAATAACTAAATGAAAATACTTAAATGTCCTATTGAGGCCCCTTAAATCGAAAAAACGGTATGGCAGCGTTTTTGGAAATTAAAGAGGACAGAGCCGCACTTGGCAGAATGGGTTTGTCAATTACAGATGATGTTTCTCTGTACTTGTTGATTATGCTTCGGATACACGTTGAAAAATCGAGCGATGCAAGCTATTTCACTCAATGTTTTTCATTCTTTATGCAGGTTAAGGTTGTCATAATAGTAGAAAACACTAGTGGAGGCTTTGAGTGAATTATTGATGTCACAGTAGAAAAATGCAACATGTATAAGACTTTTGCACAGCAGTGTGTGTGTGTGTAATATATATAATTCACAGACACCCCCCCCCCCCCGATTACCAGTTATATTATTATGGTAGAAAGCACAACATATCCTTTGAAAATAGCTTCACTTTATCATGTTATCATGTTATCAAATGTTGCACAAGGTTACTGGTCCATATAAAAGAAAAGTAATATGCAGGCACCAATTTATTTACAAAAAAAAGAAAACAAGCAAACAAACAAAAAAAAACAAAAATGTCAGAAAAGGTTTTCAGTTTGAAAATAATCCCCCACGTTCAGGGAAAACCACATTCCAGTCAGGTGGATTAAAACAACCGCTCCACTGTGGCTGTTTGGCATATCACACTTGACCTATCTTTGAACCTTCTCATAGGCAGTTTATCTCCTGGTGATTCAAACAAAATAAATACTTTCAGAACAATATTTCAAACTACCAAACCAACCTCAAAAATACAGTTAAATCTCCTATTTGTGTCCTGGTGTCTGAATACATCAAACTCAAACTCACAGTGGGCATTCATGTTACAATATTTTCTGTTTCAGTCATCATGCAGACCAACACTCTACCCACAGTCCCTCATAAATGTAAGAATACATTAGTGGGAAATCCCCCATAGATCAAATGTGGCAGTGTATTTCTTACATCACTAAGAGACAGTACAGAGTAGCAGAATGTCCAAAATCTTCAGGGCACAGACTACAAACTTTCCATTCACTAGGTTGGTTTGCTTCATTAAATATTTTTACAAATTTAGGAAATTTATATATTATGTAAATAAAAAGAATTAACATTTTAATTTTTATTTATATGTCTGAAACGGAGGGGATAAGTACAAACATGAGTCTCCTTTAAATTCCAATCAGATGCTGACGAAAACGGAAAACTTCACCTGACCACTTGACCAAATCCTTTGGCATACATTGTGCTTGTGAGCGGGAACATTATTCAGCCCTGGGACAGTGTTGCAGGGAGACAGGTTATTGGTTATACTGAGGCCTTATTGAGGCTGTAAACAAACCATGATGTGATGAGTAAAGATAAAATGGGGCACAAAGTAAATCTAAAATAAAACATATCACATCTACTGTATACTGTAAAATGTATAAGAAATTAAAGTATACAAATATTTCAGCTACTACCTGCAGCAGTTTACCAAAACATCTCACATTGTAACAGGGCAAGCAGCCCTGTACAGTATTTATTTTTAGAAAGGGGTTTCCCCCACCGCCCCTGTGCAGTTTATTTTGTGTTTTGTATTACGATTTGTTTGTGTTTATTATGTATATAAATGTCGGCAAAGGTTGTGGATTTTGTTATTGTATTTATGACGGCATAGCTGCGTTTGTTTTGTTTTTGTGTTTTGTACCACGGACAGGAAGTCCCATCCACAATTAAAAACCTTGTGGAGAAGGTGGCCATCTCCCTATTAATTGTTTAATTTATTGCTAATCTGGAGATGGTCACCTGCATAAATACCTGCAGCCAAATAATTGTTAGGATTGTTGGAAGCAAAGCAATAGCGTCCATCTGTTCGGTTTTGTAAACAAATCAATGTGACCTTAGCTGCAAGGCTTGTTGTGAAAAACCACCGGTTGCAGATTTTGCCCCCTCTCCCTTCATGAAGATCCATCTTCATTTAAAGTAAGAACACAAAGTTATGATGTAATGTATGGTGTGACTGGGTGCAATAAGGTTACATTTAAAATCAGAAATCAGCCATAACTTAACATGCCCTCATGAAGGCAGCAGATAGTCTTCACGTAGTAGAAGTATACTGTTATATATCATGCTCTACATGTATAAGCCACCTCTTACATCATGTTGTCTTGTGCCAGCCCCTTTGGAAAATTGGAAACAACATGCTTTGTATTTGTAAAGTACAACATAATATGCTGTGACACTTAATATCAACACTTACTGTTAGTGTGGTCAATATAGTAGATGCCAATTTGAGGATCGTAAGCAGCCTCCCATCCCCACGGGAGTTCATCTCCCACACAGTCTGCAAACGACAAGGGCTTTGTTAACCTGAAAAGAGAAAACAGACAGTAAACTAGGGCTCGGACAATGGATCAGTGCATTGAAAATCGGTCAAATACCAAATCAATGGATCAAAACAAAATTAATAACATGAAACCGTGTGTCATTTTATTAATTAAATTTTATTAGGACAAAATTAATTACGTAAAACTGTACTCTAGTTCCCCACCTTTGCTTCCTTTGTTTAACTATTTCTTTCAAAACCCCAGCCCAAACACACCTACGCACGCGCAATTTCTAGAATGAACAAAGGAACTTAGGAGCGTGAACAGAACGAATCCAGTGAAATACCAGTATAGCTGCTACAGGATTAACACTTTCTCATTAAATTATTAACAAGGCAGCTGGACGTTTGGAAGTTCTAAAAAAACAAAATGGAAAAGGTAAAATATGTGAAATTTTGCTGCGCTTCCCTGGCAATACCATAAACCTGCGGGACCATTTAACGAGGTTCCACCCAACAAAATATGACAATGTGAGTACTAAAAAACCAAAGTGGCATTGTACTTTGGAAAGAAAATTGAGCTAAAAAGCACCAGAGCAAAATAAATAACAGACCAATAGTGGATGTTGTTACACAAGATGTTAGACCTGTTAACATCATGGATGAGCTGCATTTAAAAATCTGATAGTGAATCTGGCTCTGGACTACAAAATGCCCTAGTCGAAGATTTCTAAGGGCTCTTTCACACCTAGCTCGTTTGGAGACGATAATTCGCACTTGAGTTTAGTTGACACCAAAGTTTGGTTCGTTTCGGCAGGTGTGAAACGTCCAAACACATCAGAGCGCACATCAAACAGTGGACTAGAATTCACTTCAATAGGCGGTCTCGGCCCGATTGAGAGGGAACTGTAATACGTTTCCACCTCAAAGTCGGACATTGTGAAAGCAATCGCAATACAATCCAAGATGCAAACGAAACCGAACAAACTGATGCAATGCATAACCCACAGTACACTGTGCGTGGAAAGCACACATAGGTGTGTGTGTGTGTGTGTGTGAACTGTATGGTGAAAACAATAATTACACAACGCACATAATGATACACGAAAACACTGGTGTTCCTCAGCGATATGTCTAACACAGGTTTCATGCTAACATTGTAACAGCAGATGTCAAACAAACCAAATGAACATACATTATGTAATTGCTACAGATACAGTATTTAATAGCCGCTCTGTACATTTATATCGCCAATTGTCTTCCAAACATGTAGACCTGTCTATAACCGATAAAGTTCACTGAAAGAACAGTTGCAGGGAGTGCACGCATGGGAGAATCATGGCTTTGAAAACGGCTATGAAGCTGCTTGCAAAATTAAGAAGGATTTACAGCTGGAGATGGTGAATCATTAAAACAAACAACACTGGACAGCTATTTTTAAAATTGTGCTTGATTATTAAATGTAATTTCAGTATCAACAATCTACTTTTCTCCAAGGACAATTGGTAGTAGAGTAGGCTACACTGTTGCAGAGTATCTTACCATAGGCCTGTTTTTCTTATAGTTTACAATGGTTAATTCTTGTATTTTGTTTAATAAACAGAAATGTAATGTCCATCTCAGTGATGTTAATAAACTCCATATAAATAAATAAACTAGAAATTAACTTGAAACTGTGACTTTCTGCTTATTAACAACTTTGGTTATTAACTTTATTTATTTATTATAAATTTAGTCGTCTCCAATTTTTTACCCCCGGTTTTCTCCCCAATTTAGTGTGCCCAATTATTATCTGTATCCTCGGCTCACCGCTCGCAACCACAGGCGCCCTATTGGCCACAAGGGTCGCTGATGCATGGCGAACAGTGAGAAATAACAAATACAAATATTGTGGTAAATAATAAATACCCTAACAGTACACACAGTTCCCACTTTGTTGGATTTTGATGCATAGGATTTTTTTCTAGCCCGGTTGCCGTCAGTTAATACATCTTCAGATAAGAAACATTTTAATCATTTCAGAAAGCGATAAACTGCAAAAACTTTTCATTTTTGTGCTTACATCGGATAACTGAAAATGTGCATTTCTACTGCGTTACGGAAAGAAGTGACACATCGCCTCTTTTAGTAAACAATGCATCAAGGGTAGAAAACACACCACGGTCCCAGCTCTACAGTAAACAAACATTAACAAAAGCACAAATTAATGCAGCTTACAGCTCCACAATATCCTCTGGCACACGCCAATCTGTACACTAACAAGCTGACCAACAGTAATTTATAAAGCCCAATTCGCACAGGACTAAAAATCACCACATAAACAGGTAGATTCAGAATTGTTACCGACATCGGTGAAATTTAGTCCCACGAGAACGTTCCATTTCTTTTTATCCCAGATGATTCTCAGAGATCCTCTGTAAAATGTAAAATTGAAGCGTGTCTTTTTACTCCTGTGCGAATATAATATTGCATTGCTACAATCTGTCCTGAGACTCTACAATTCAGTAAAACGCTACGATTGGGCCAAACCAAACAGGCTGAATATACAAAACATAATTGGAAGCTTTGAACACTGCATTTGGAGAGCTGTATGGAGATACATATCACTCCAGGATGAAATGGTTATTCTAGCCTTTGGAAAAGAATGTACAATGAAATGAAAAGGTGCTCAGTTGATACACTTCATTCTTCCTCCTTCCTCCATCTTGCACGAGTTATTTACATCCAGTGCCTTGTTTATAAATCATGCACAAAAGCGCTTTCTTGGGCCAGAACATCACATTTCCTTCTGAATTTACTGACTAATTTACTGACTAGGGTACCCGATTTTTAGTCCTGTGCAAATCATACTTAAGAAAAAACTCACAAACCTTCTTTACAACCCTTCCCTGAGAAAAACCAGATGCGGTCCCCGGGCTGCCAGTTGCTCATATGGTGCACATAACTTATAAAAACACAATACACGTGAGAATACTCATTGTTGATTTCCAATTGGCTGAACAAACAAGCATGTTACAAACACTGAACAGAGTTCTCTCTAGGAATGACAGAGAGCACAGATTTTTTTTTCCCCCATTCGGGAAGGCAGTACTATAAACACACTGGCATTGGAGGTTTACACATGAACACATTTTCTGCTACTCAAAAGCCTTATAGAGCACTGTATAAGGTCGATTATGTCACTCAAAACAATAAAGAACCCCAAGATAAGGACATTTTTATCCATTATGGCAAATAATTTCCTACAGATCAGATGTTTCATTCAGTTGAAATGTAGACCAGTGACAATAACAGATTCTAAATACACATCATCCAAAGATTAAAGTAGGCAGACAGAAAAAGGGCAAGGCAGAGGTGTGGGGATAAGAAAAGGGCTCGGCATTGTGACATAAAACAAACAAAAAAAACCTAGTTGCAAGAAGAAGTTCATACATTTGGTATGAAGCGTGAACTTAGGAAATGAACCGTACTTGGTCTCGGTCCGTTTGAAAAACACACAGAGTCTGGTTCGCTTGCTAAATCTCAATGGGAACAACAGCTGGACTCTGTCCTTCTGTACAAAGGAAACCAGCTATATAAAGTAATCTGATGAGGAAGTCAACAATTCGCAGTTTAGTTCAAATTCTGTGGAAACAAGGAGAGCAAAAAAAAAGGTCTCGGGGGGGGGGGAAATACATTAGGGTTACCAGACATCCTAGGAAAATTGAGATTGTCACTTTTCAACCTTAAATTTGTTATCCCGGTCAGAAACAGTAAAATTGTTAATTGTCCCGGTTTTGCTGTTGTATTTTGTTCTTAAGTATCTGTACCAGCATGTTCATTTAATAGCACAGTACTGTAGAGTCAGCACTCGCATATCCAACAGTGACGGTTAAAGCGTGAGACGCATGTCGGATTATTTCATTTTGGTCAGTTCCAACCTTTGTATGGTTTTTACAGGGAACACAAAAAAAAATACAATGTCACAAATGCATAGGTGAAAGGACTGTGTTTTAAAATAAGTAAGCTTCCATTTAGATGTACTATAGTTGCTTTTGTTGGTACAGTATTTTAATTCAGAACGACATGATTCTGAAAATATCACTTGCCAAAAGAGACGACTGTGGACACGGACTGTAATACAGTACATACTTTAAATCTGGTATGTATTAATCCCCTATTTGACCCAACCGTAAAATGTTACCTATAGAACTGCATAAAAACGTAAAAGGCAATGGAATTTAGCAAACGATTTTAAAAAATCAACACCTTCAGTTTCCAGAATTAAAACAGTAACCAAAGTCGGTATTCAAAATTGCAGAATATAGTGCTCGATAAGGCCCTAATGTCACAGTTCACTTGCAAATGAAAAAGCACTAGAGATCATAAATTTTAAAAAACAACAAAAAAAAGAAAACATCATAGTATCTAAAACTTTTACATTACCATAGCTTGTCTCGTTTGCTTTGTTCTTGCTGCATTTTCATCATGTGAAACTGGAGGAAGCGCACAATAAAGACTGATTTAGCTTGCGAAAAAACAAACAAACAAACCAAAAAAAAAAGCAGGCTGTGACAGATGAACAAGTACATTGTAACACTGAAGAGATGGGCTTTGTATCAGAAAAGTGGCGACAGAGTCGAAAATAGAATGACAGGCAAGTGCATTAATTTGTTACACACACATATATATTGATTTTATTCTTAACACAAGGCCGGTAAAACGTGACTGGACATGTATCTGGGTAAAGGATATCAGAGTGCTGACTGTATTAGGTTGTGTGTTAGTGCCATTCAAAAATAAAATAAACATTATTATGGATTATTTGTTTAATCATTTTGATTATATGTACACAATGTTTAAATTGTAATAACTGATCTATTTTTTAATCTGGCTTTTTGTACATTTAACGAGTACAATATAAAAAAATAATGAATTGTTATGATCTGCAATAAATTCACCCAATGTTTAATTTTTAAACTATTATTGTGTTATTTTAGTTAACGGCTTCAAACTTGCTACAGCATCAGTGAATTGAAAAAATTAACTGAAAAGAAACAGCCCTGTTTTTCACTCTTGAAATATGGTAATCCAAAACTACATGGACAGTGCGAAAAACTGAAGCTCCAATAGAAAATTTGGTCAGACACCAAAACCTTAGCCGAACTGGACAAAACCAACAAAAACAGCAAAATATATTCAATCTTTTCTGAAATTACTTTGTTTGATGCTGACATTAGGTGAACCGTGCAGAACTAGGTAAACTGCATTATTTTCCTACTGTAGGTATTCATTAAATTTAGGGTTCCCCCAGGGCTTTCTTTCACAGCAATAGAACATGCTATATTAAAAACTGAAGCAATACATCATAGCTGTCATTTTTCAATATGCCTTGCAGGATATTGTAAACATCAGGTTCACACACTATATAAAAGGAGCCGAGTGCACTTGAAAACTGCATTGTGAACACAAAAAATAATAATTAAAAAAATAATAATAATATTTCCTCCATGGGGCTAGGCCTTGCCGCATCCCCACTGTCGAGTGACCATTCCAGCCATGTCGCATCCCACTGTTGAGTAGACCCTGCCGGCTGCGTAGGCCCACCCACCTCAGCGAGTCGGGCCTTGTAAACAAACAGTGCTCTCCCCTATCTATTTCCACCATGGTTTTTTGCCATCTGCTTTCAACTAGCCCACTGCGGCTTCGGCCCTGGTCTCCCTGGTCTATGGTATGTGCTGACCGGGAGTGTGACCATGCCCCCCCCCCCACCACCCCGTGCTTTGGTACCGCAGTGCATGCGTAGCCCTTGGTATTTCGGTATTTAGGTGGGCACAGTACCCAGCACTACAGCGCAAATACACGGACACGGCACCACACTGTACACGGTGCGCACGGTCATACCGCTACAGTGCTAGTGCACAGGTACACGGTGCCTCACGGTGCTAGAGTGCTAGTGCAAGGATGCATGGTACACAGTGCATGCAGTGCTCACGGTACTCTGTGCGCATGGTGCCTGGCGATATGGCATTAGTGCATGGGCGCACGCCGCCACATGGTACATGGTGCATGTAGTGCTCGCAGTACTCTGTGCGCACGGTGGTCAGCACGCACTGTGCATGCGATGCAATTGTTGCTTGATCGCACGGTGCTACATATATTATAGCTCACGGTGTACTAAGTGCAAGCATCATTCGGTACACATTGTGTTCAGTCGGTACAGAACACGGCAATATAATGTCGAGCAAGACCAGGTTCCACACCTTTACGTCCTGCAGGGCCAACAACTCTCAGGAGGACAGGCACACCCTCTGTGCACGGTGCCTGAGTGTCCAGCATGCCAACTTGGCCCTCGAGAAAGGTGGCCTGCAGAATCTGCGCGGCTTTTCAGCCCCAGGTGTAGAACAGGTTGCAGACGGCCTCAAGGGCGAGTTCTGTGGCCTCAGTGGCCGGACCGTTGGCAGCTTTTGGAGCCCCAGTGCCCCTCCTCCATGAACTGTCCCAAGACTCCTGCTGGAAATCCCCGGTGCACAGGCCCCCCCGTAGTTGCTCCGTCGGTGGGAGGTTTAGCCAGAGACCCAGTGTGGCCGAACACGCAATGCAGGGTGACGGAGATGCACCTTAAAAACGGGCTTACACAGCAGAGACACAGGTAACCCGCCCAACAAACACGGCTGGTATACCGACTGCCTATATGGACGCCGTGCTGCATGATGCCCAAAAAAAGATGCCGGCTTTCGCCCCATTCTAGACGCTGACTCATCATTACATTCTCCAGTCAGTCCCGGCCAGACCACCACCAATTTTCACGTTCCCATTCGTCCAGAGCACAGGAAGTATCTCAGCTTCGCCTTCCAGGGAAGAGTTTACGAGTTCGCCGTGCTGCCATTCGGCCTCTCCCTAGCTCCTCGTACGTTTTCAAGTCCGTGGACAGGTCTGGCGGGTCAGTGAGCTGCAGGCAGTGTCGGTGCACAGCTCCTGCATGCGTATTAAGGACGATGGCAGCAGGGTGTCACTTCGTACAAACCCTGCTTTCCTGCCCAAGATGATCACAGCCTTCCACATTAATCAGTCTGTGGAACTGGAGTCCTTCCATCCACCCCCATTTTTTTTCTTCGGAGGAGGATAAGAGATTGAATTTCCTCTGCCCAGTGCGGGCACTGAGATGCTATATGGATAGGACAAGAGCCCTGCATCATTATGACCAGCTCTTGATCTGTCACAGCACATGGACCCTATGATGAGTCCCCTCATATGCTGCCGTTCCTTCTCCTTTGTGACGGCTCTGGTACACATTATCCGATGCATAATGTTGTTGGTGGGCGTCTTCTCTTTCAGGGAACCAGGGTTACAGTAAGTAACCTAACGTTTTTGTTTTTCAAACTGCACTAAAAAAGAAAAAGAAACCTTGAATATCAAAAAAAATAAAGAAACAATGTACTCAATTAAAAAAAAATACTTCTTTGAAAACAGACTCTACAGTTAAATGTAAAAAAAGTTGTCAGGATTTTAATGAAAAGAAAAATGAGGTATGTTATTTAAAACACAACACGGGGACGTATAAAGCTAGGTTTTTCCAAACCCCGCTACTTACCGTATTCCTTCAAATTTAAGACCCTCAACTGAGGAAAAAATTAAACATGTTTATTGTGTTGCACACTGTATAACACTTAAGATGCCGTCTCTGTTGTACACATACCACTCACTCACTTACGGCATCACACATCCTGGCAACAGCAAGCACGTCACAACACTCCACGGCATCAAGTAACATGTAACCCAGCAACCACAACAGCTTTGAACTGTGGTATTGCTTGGCATAGCTTGAGGGCCTGTTCAGCATTTCCGATCTGTCCAAGCTGGTACTGTTTGTTTGAAATGCTGAAAACTGTAAAAGTTTCTCTTGGAATTCCACAGAAAGCTTGGTTTGTTATAATTTCAGCAGGAAGTCATGTTGCTGCTTGTGTATTCAGGCAGACTTCTCTGTTGTCTTTACTCAGCAGTTAGCCATGCTGCTGTTTGTGTACTTGGATAGTCACATCTTTTGTTGGCGATTTTAATACACACATCACTATACTGTACTCGAATTTAAGACACAGGCTATTTCTGAGAAGCAAAACATGGTTAAAAAAAAGTGAGCCTTAAATTCAAAGGAATATGGTACTCTTTAAATAACAATAACATTATGGCCCACAGCTATGGTAATTTTGGGTAATATATAGGCTAAAACTACATCATAATGTCTCAATAGCAATGTCTTCTCTGTCCCATATCAATATAATAATAATCTTTATTTTTATATAGCACCTTTCACAGTGGACCAACATCACAAAGCACGTTACTACATAGGTGTGTGAACTATGCATTAGCTGTAGAGTCACTTACAAGAACATCTCACCCGAAAGACGGAGCACAAGGAGGTTAAGTGACTTGCTCGGGGTCACACAGTGAGTCAGTGGCTGAGCTGGGATTTGAACCGGGGACCTCCTGGATATAAGCTAATATGGCTAATTTAAAAAGTTGGAAGACAGTAATATTGAAGTTCAGGCTTTTCTAACTTCAGCCAAATATACGAACAACAACATCATCATCATGATACTGTAACAATTAAAACACAAGCTAAATTAACTCTACTAAAAAAGTCAGTTTCTCATCATTAGTAAATAAGTACTTTTTTTTTTTTTTTTAATTTAGATTCTGAAGAATCTATATAGTTTTTTTTTTTGTCCTTGTACACACAACATACCCTCTACTGTGCCTGCAGCAGACAATGTAGGGCAATTTTAATCACACATACCGATCACCACTAATGTTAATGTAAATATATGGGCACTAAAGAGAACCACAGTTTACTTCTGCATTCCTGCCAAGCTGCCATTGTAAATATCTACAATAAACGTTAGAAATTTATGGCAAGAATGTCCAGTCGCTATAGACAGTAGTACACGTTTGATCCATGGTCATAAATAAAATACGACCTTTGCACATTCAGAAAAATCTGACATTTAATTATGGCTAATCTCTTAAGATCAGGAGAAGAACTAGCTCTTAATCAGTAATGTATAAATGGTGATCATTGGGTACACAAAATTTGTGCGATAAAAGAAAATGACACAAAGAAAACAACTCATTTAAAATAAAGAAATTTTAGCCATTTGTATCAAGGTGGCTTATATTTGGAAGTTTTAAATGGAAGCTTCATAAAACATTGATTGGCTTCAAGCTGCCTACCACTGTGCCAGGTACACAGCTTAAAGGTTACTGCATGCATGTACAGAACACAAACACTGTACAAAACTACAGTAAGCATTAACTCACTTCAACTTTAAATCACTTCGCCAACTAAGTACTACATTAAAATCATTGGAAGTGCAACAGACCAAGAAAAAAAAAAAGACCCAAGGGAAAAAAGTTCCCAAATACAATAACATTTTTGTCAAAAAACCTCTGGTTAGTGGAGTGAGCATTCATGCCTCTAGTTACCTTGTCTGCATGCTTCAGTTATAAATGTTAAGCTTCTTAAGATAATTGTGTTCTTCCTTTAGGTCTTAAATGTACAGTATCATTAAATGTAAGGTAGGATAGCCAAATAGCATATTGCATACAGAACGGCAAAGAGTCTACACTTTACAAATTGATGAAGCCTTTTACTGCTGTCATACAGTGTTTACTTTAAATGCATAGAAAAAAAAAAAAGTCTGTGCCCTTTTAGCTCTTCCCTGATCCCTAGAATCCCATATTTCCTCACGAATATTCATATCAGACCACTCCACTACTCGCAATGTTCCACACGCTTGCTTTCATTTCAAATATTATTTTCCAGGGTGAAGGGCATTCTTGAGTTCATTGCTATGCTGGTATATGAAAGACTGCCGCAAAGAGTTTTGTTCTGCAATGGAAGGTGACAAGAATATATTTGTCTGTAACATTTAGCTGTCAGTATCCCATCCATGTTCAGGACCGGGTACACAACAAGCGATTTCGCAAGTCTCATCCATCTCACACATAGTAGCAAGCTACTTTTTAAACGGCACACTTGTGTGAGTCTTCTTCTGCAGATTAATCTAGAATCGTTGGCTCACTACAACAATTGGTCAGAATTTTTAATATTCATACTTTATTAAAACATCAAAATCAGCATGCAATACGAAAAAAGGCATTGTTACCAATTTCAGAGACAATACAGTGTGTGGTCTTCGTTCCCCTAGTCTAACAAAGAACCCTTAACAAGCCTTGTTATACATAGCCTGTGGTTACATCATACAATTCTGTCTCTTGTAACTTTTCTCCAGTACAGCTTTGGTATCTTCTCGGTACTTCTAATAAACCCTCACAATTCATGCACGTGACACACACCATGCTAATAAGATATATTGCTACAAGAGATTACAACACCAAAACTGCCATATATCACACTGAAATAAGAAATGTGTCCTTATCAGGAATTATCCACATGCTTGCCTTTACATTGTATATAAGGAAATACACAGACAAAGCATAGCAAGATATAAAGTAGAAAAAATATTACAAAAACACCTTTTCTTGCAACATTATGCTGCAATTTTTTCAGAAATATCCTGCATACTATGTTAAAGTAAAATGTACAATATACCTCTGTCATATTGTGAAACTGCTATTCAGACACTGCACTACACAAATCCTAAATGTATCTTTGCCTTCTTCCATATACAGTAAACCTCAGTTAACTCGACACGGGGATGCCATTTAGGGTTGACTTATCCAAGGTGTTGAGTTAACCACGGGCGCACCTGAGCCATGGCATTAACATGCATGTAAGTAACAGAACTCACATGTTTAGAGTATTTACAAGTTTATTTTTAGTTAAAAGTCCTTACGAAATGCTTGAAAGAACAGAGGTGAATGAATCAATTACAGTACTGTACAAACTCGGTAAAACTCGTATAGTTCAACTGAAATAAGATTTAATAAAATAACTACATCGTTATTTTTACGAAAACAATCCAACCACAAACTGTGCACAAACTGTTGACTCTTCATTTAGGTATTGGCTTGTACTGTCTCATTTGACGGCTTAAATAGCAAAAGTTAACAAATACATTATACAGATTTAACTTGGTGAACAAAAACAATAATAAACAACAACTTAGTTTCATACAGAACTGTTTCGCATACAAAAACACGTGCTTTGAAAGTTGTGCTAACAAGCTTTTTGCTTCACACTCATTATGAACTGACACTGTAACCAGCTGCACTTGGCAGTTGCAAATGAATGAATGAATGAATGAATGAATGAATGATCCATTTCTGGTCAGAGTGTGAAACGGTAGTGTCGAGTTATCCACTAGTCTTTAATAGTTTTTATCCCTTCTGTACCGGTTTGTAGGGAATTAGTAGACCGGGGAAAAAAGTGGGTCGTGCAAGCGCAGTAAGGCAAAAGGAAGGCGCGGCAGCAGTTTGATTAAAGGGGAGGTTGACTACATGAATCAACATTTTCTATCTGGTCATTTTATTTGCCAGATCGTATAGTAATGTGTTCACACACCACTTTAAATTCTTGACAGCGATCCACTTTTTCCCCGCTCTACTTATTCCCCATAAGTGTCGAGTTACAAGTAAAGCGTGGAGTTGACTAAAAAAAAATTGAGAGAGAGGCAGGATGCATATATTTTACATGGAGAAATAAGTATAATTAACTATGTTAATTATTGTTAATACACAAGATATAGTATAGGATTAACAATTTTCTAGTTTCTAGATTATTCAAATAAAACAATTACACGTGCCCATTCTAGTATTCATACATATTTTTTATATATACTTTATTAAATGTTTTGCAGTTTATTTAAAATGCCATGACATTGCTGTAATGGCTTCAACACCTACACAATACACTGCATAGACATGGGCATAAATGTCAATACACCCCATACGGACCAAGTACTGGTGCTTGAAACCAATGAAGCGTCAATGTTCTATTCTGCAAAGAGCCTGTACTGAATTTTCCAGTAATTTGTAGTTCACTGTAAATTAATTGTTAACAGTGAATGCCGCTGGGGTATTGCAGTGCAGTGTACAGAAACAGCAAAACAAAAACAAATTCTATTATGGTGCCTACTACATTATTGTTTACAGCTTACATGTTTTCTCTTAATTGTTATCGCCAAAATGTTTCAGAAACATTTATAAAATGTAGCCAAGTTTAGTAAAGCATAAGCATATATAACCATTGTAAAACCCAGTTACAGTAAAGTACATATATTTTTTGTTTAGGGGTGGGGGTCTGGAAACACTAAATTTGGGCAGTTGTAACAGTAAATAAATGAATTACAAAGCAAGCAACAGGTTACGCATGCTGTAGGTTTTGCTGGTCTCTACTACCCTGCCCCTGCTTTGTCCATTTCTTCATTCAGCTTTACTCCCAGATTGCAATGCTTTCAAATGCAATAGTTTACTTCACTGCTGCACGATGACAAAACACACTTGTGCGGAAATCCAACACTCCCCAATTAAAATTTCTCAAGCTACATTAAAAACAGAGAAAGTGCAAGAATTCAAGGATCTGAGGAGAAATTTATTATATTTTATTTTTTGAGAATAAACATTTTTGGCTCAAGGACTAGGTCACTTGGATAAGGTCTATAAAATGTTCCTTTTCTTGAGGCCCTGACAGCGCAAACCAGGAATGCAAAGGACCCGACAGACCCTGGTATTCTCTCAGCCTCTTAAAGCTTATAAATCTGGTATTTGGGGCAGCGAAATTTCAATGTGAATTTTGCCAAGTGTGTTCCAGTCCCTAGCAAAAAGGCTGCTTACACTAGCCAGAGTCCCTCTGCTTCATTAAGCAGGGTTTGGTTGCCATGGGGAGGTCTCAGGGATGGAAAAACAGAAAGCACAAACCATGCTTGGCTGTTCCCAAGCAAAGAGAACCTAACTGTTTTAGTTTAAAAGATGCAACACCAGGAAAAAGCCTCCATTGGGGTTTATTTCCTAGGTAAACGACACCAAGCACTGTACTGCTGTAAACATACTGAATGCCACATGCCTGCCAACAATTTCACATTATTGCTCTGAAATCCTGGATGTCAGAATTATAATTTCAAACTGATTACAAAAGCCAAGACGGCAAAGCCTTTGACCTCAGTTGCAAATGGACTCCAGATCCCACCGGTAATCCGAGACATGGTTGGGTCGCGAGTTTTGTTAAACCGTGCAGAAAATATCTAAATAATCTAAAATTTGGTTAAGAACAAATGTGTTATTTGCATTTGTAATTTGCACAGGTTTATAAACGTGGGATACAAGAAAAAGTTTGCAATGTCATAGGAAATATCGAACATGAGTTGCACATAAAATGGATACAGTAAGTGAAAAAGTACCTGGTTTTAACAGCTGGACAGATTACTGATGCAACAGTTTATTTTAACTGGACAAGACTGGGAATGGAACTTGACAGAGAATGATAGAATATGCATACCAAATATAAAAGATGCAATTTCAAACATTCTGTGGTCTGAAATGTGCAGAGATAAAGCAATGTCACACTGAAAAATTTAACGTTTCGTGGACACCACCTTTAACGGAAAAGGTGTGCAACAACTGTAAAGGCACGATCTCAAAGTGTGTGGTCTGTATCATTGATACAGTGTGGCTAGATCAAAGTAATATAGAAAATAAACTGCTAAAATATTGGTCAAAGTGAAAAGCTATGTTTGATTTGGAATTTCTTTAACTTACATGTACACCTCAATTGTTTAATGAGCTACAGATTGGTGGCTGATCTACAAAAATATAATCTTTCCTCACAGGGACCCATAATTACACTGTAACACCAATACATTCACATAAGAGATTGGTAAAATTAGTCAAATACATTACCAGCAGATTTAAATCTATTTGTTTAGGGAAATAAAAGTGCAAACCTTGATCAGTGGCTCAGCTGTTTACTGTATGGCATGTAAATGTGAACTACATCTAAACCAAAAGAGTTATCCAAAGACAGGCAACAGTGTGTACAGTCCAACCATACGTACAGCAAACTACTGACTCTGGGGAAATCACAAAAGATCATTTCAAATCTGTTCTTGTAATCCCTTGATTTAGCAATCAACATGGTAACCAAGCAGATAAGACAGAAACCCACCTTGAAAGAAAAGGTAGCACAAATAAAACCATATACAATTAACTTATAACATTACTGTACTTTCAATAAACTGCTCCAATTCTAAAGGGATGTGACAGGGTTGCTGGAACTAGGGGTGCTGGGGGAGAGAAAGCACCCCTGGCTTTGCATGGCTTCCATCATACACAGGGGTTATAGTTTTGTTCAACGGCTTTCAGCACCCCCACTATAAAAATTGTTCCAGCACCTCTGGGACGTGATAACAGTGAGAATATTATAGAAAAAGACCAACAACCAGTTACTGTACCTTTCCCCTAATGGTGATTTAATATAGCTCACTAAACACTGTATGCCTTGTCCACAAGCATGTGGTTGCAGTTAGGAGTTCATGGAATGTTATCAGTAATGTGCATCTTTTAGGTTATGAGAAGTCATGCCTGCTTGCTTTGAGAGCACTTTTTTGAGAAATTCAAATATATAAAAAATGAAGATATCTGCATTTTATGTTTGTGTCATGAAGATTGTTCTTTTAAAAAAATAAAAGCCTTGTCCACATTTGTACTGGTGACATGCATTTCAAATTGGCATTGTTTAATTCTTTATTTTTTGGGGTTCTGTGGGTCATCTATTTGATCCCCTGAACATAAACCTGGACATTCCTAACATCTCAGAATATCGTCAGACATCTATAGAATTAAAGCATCAAGGACCACAATGTAAATTCATTTTACAGGTTTATACTCTATAGCTATGTTTATCCTATAAACAAAAAGGGTGACATGTCACATGTAACTAAGAAATACAGTTATTACAGTCTGTCCTCAAATATTCCAAACCGTCGCTATAGTTAACTGAGCATTGCAGTTAAGTTGTAATAATACAGGTTGAAAAACAAATAATTGTAATTGCAGTTAAGTAGGACCATTAATTCATCAAGTAAACTCAAAAGTCTAGTGATCCAAAAAAAAAAAAAAAAGTTAGACATGTATCAATACATATGCAATACAAAAATAAGGGATTAGCATATACATCTGAAGAAAGCTGGTAATACTTCTTAAGATACATACACCATTGAACAGAGGAACATTAAAACAGAACACAAAAAAGTCAGCTCTTAAACCAAAAAAAAAAAAAAAAAAAAAAAACTTTGGATGCAACATTTTGTGTGGGATATTTAACAAATCGACTACTTAGCCCTAACTCAGTCACACAAATTTAAAAGAGGAAGTATGTCCTAACAAAGATTAACCATTAAACAAAATGATAATTACATAAATTAAATTTCAATACTGTGGAAAAAAAATGTTTTCATAAAACTCCTGTAATCAACACCACCAGTACAAATCATAATAAATGATAAACTGAATATTTATGGTATGCTCGGGTTTGTCATAAGATATTTATGCTGCAACATGCCAGTGATAAGATAAAAGTGACTAGGCAAAACAGAATGCTGAGACTGTCACAGATGCAATGTGTGCAATTTAAAACCCTGCATGAATCATTAACCTCTGAATAATGTTGCTCCCCCAGTACCGAACCTACTCTAAGTCAGCGATAAGATATATAAGCCTAGCTCCCCACCCTGCCATTCAGCTCCACAGAATTACAAATATACATTACTGACATATGAACTCACCATTTTTGGAATGCAGCACAAATATGGCAACTTGTCAACTATTTTACATTTGCCTTTCTGTTTGTTTATTGGTATTGACTTAGGCACCATATGGAATTACTTTCTTGCAAACTAGTCTGCTAAATTTACCACTTAATCACTACTGTTTTTGACTTGCCAAAATTAGCATTCAATATTAAAAACATCAAATAAAATCAATTTTGTAAGGCCTAAATGATCAACAGTTTTCTACGATATCATGGGCAACATCCCCATAAAAGAACAGCTTCAGTACCTAACGTACAGGCATAAGGTTGGATACCTTGAACAAGTTACTACTCAGAGACTTTTACATCACAGTTTTACCACTGTTTGATTAACAATATGAAAGTTTCTAAAGAAATTAAATACAATTAACTATTTAAAATTAGGTCTTTGTGTAAAATGTTGATTCAGCTACTTATCACTACACCGAAAACAAAACGATGAATGGGACCTCTCAATACTTGTAATTCAAATCCATGTAATTGTGTCGATATTACGTTTACATTATCATTGGTCAAATTGTTTACATTAATCAGGAATTGAAATAGGACTATATAAATCATATGATTGTTGGGTAAACATTTATGCTTATTTTTTTTAAAAAATGGATTGGCATCCAAAAAGACTTATATGAATGTTGCTTGTATTTTTTTACCAAAACACTTCTGTTCAAATGAAACTATGCATCGAAACTGCAGAATTCAAACCAGTTTAAAGAGAATGTGAACTATGCATCCACAAGTATCGAGTCAACACAACAGGAAAAACAGGTTTGTCCAACTTCTTTTTAAATGTTTTACGACTTATCTGCCTATATTATTCCTCAGTATTAAAAACTGTAATATTGCCCACAGGCCACATATAGTCCCCAGGGACTCAAGGTATTGCTCACCACCACCCCCACCCCACCAAATGTACAGTATTTTTGACCTACATAACTTCAAGGAGTGGATTCAGTGAAGTTAAATAACTGTTTATTTTAGAATGTAATTAACTGTCTCTGGACAGTGCCACATCAGTAGCTTTGTAAAATGAGTGCAACAAAAGTAAAACCCAAAATGTCAGTGTTTTTTTTCTTTATCACGTTAAAAATGAAAACTCCAATTACCATTATGGCAGCCACATTTTTATATATATATATATATATATATATAACACACACACACACACACACACACTGCTTTGCAAAAGTTCCAGACGCATTCAGGAGTGTAGCAGGGGGAGATCTGTGCCGACTCTGCTGGCGTGTTCACAGGGCTGCAGGAAGAGGACGGCAGTCGTCCAACAACCGCCTGCGAGTCATGGCAGTGACACGGGGAGGTGGGAAAGTGGGTGTGTGGCGTAGGCGAGTCTTGGGAGATTGCTGGCCCTATAAAATAATGCTCAGCTGTTTCCTCAGGTCTGCCCACTTAGACGCGCCGAATCAGGACCGGGAATCAGCCGGGAGAAAAAGAAAGAGTTTCACAGCGAGACAGTGGGAGCAGGGAACCCTTGGGCAGACCCCGGCGTATTGTAAAAGAGCAGGCTAGTTAGCCGGCAGTGTAGGACGGTGATCCAGGTCGCATGGGTAGCGGCGACTGGGATATAGCTGTCAAGTGCAGCACCTTTTTTTTCTTTGTAGTTTTGTTACTGTTTTATTTTCTGTTTCTTGCCTTCTGTTTTGAATTATTGTTTCGAAGCACCTGCAAGGGCGCCGGTATTGTGTACCATCGCTTGGTATTCCCGTGGCTCTGTTTACCATCGTTGGTAAGAGGACCACGGACCCACTGCGGGGGAAAAGAAAAAGAGCACCCCGAAATAAAACTGGGCACCTGTGCGGTGTTGCCAAATCCACCTGCCTGTCTCCTGTGTCAGTGAATTACCCACAACCCTTCCACACGTGGTGTCAGCGGTGGGATTCACTGGCACTGCCCCAAGCAGTGCATCTACAGAAGGAGCAGACTGGCAATGGATGCTACCCAGTTTGCCGCGATGATTGACCTCCTGCGACAGACGCTCACCACGGCAGTGCAGGGGGCAGCTAGACCCACAGCTCCCTACAGAGACCCAACAAAATGACGGCCGAGGATCGACCTGACGCCTACTTGGAGGTGTTTGAGGCCATGGTGATCTCGGCCGGGTGGCCCCAAGCCCAGTGGGCTAGCTGTTTGTTGCCCCAACTCACCGGGGAGGCTCAAGCAGCTGCGAGGACGCTGTCCCCGGAGCACATGCTGGATTACCCCCTGCTGAAGGCAGCCATCCTGAATCGTGTGGGAGCCACCCCGGAGGGCTACTGGAAGAAATTCCAGGAGGAGCAGTTTGCGGCGGGGGAGCACCCCCGAGCTATTGCCCACCGGCTAAAAGATTATGCCATGGGCTGGCTGAACCCGGATGCGGTCACCAAAGCCAGGTTGGTGGAGTTGATCGTGGTGGAGCGGTTTCTGGAGTGTCTGGCCCCGGGACCTCGGCTATGGGTCCAGCGACAGGCACCAGATACTCTGGATCGGGCGGTCAAACTGGCGGAACAGTACCAGGCGGCGGAGCCAACGCCAGCGAGATCTTCTGGGAGGAGCACAGCTACCAGATCGACCCCTCAACTGGCCCCGGAGAGGGCGAAGGGACTGGGGGGAAGGGGTAGTCCAGAATTTGGTCGGGGGGTGTCTACGCGAGCTCCCGGCCTGGGAACTGGGGCAGGGTGGACATACCAACGGGCTGCTGCAGTGTCGGACCGGGGTCTCACGCGGACGCCTTATCGGCGAGCCCCTTTTATGGCTCCAGTGTTTCCCCCTTTTGCCAAAACTTCGGGGAGAGAAACCAGCCCACCGAGGTGTTGGGCGTGCAGGGAGGTGGGCCACCTCGCCCGGGACTGCCCCGTGATGGAGTGTGACCTCAGCCAACCAGGTAGGCGCATTCAATTACCTCATTCACTAAAGCACACAGGTTTTGTTATTCCTGTGACAGTGGATGGTACAAAAACCCAGGCTATCCTGGATTCAGGGTGTGGTCAGTCTCTAGTACAGGAGAGCCTAATCTCACTGGGGCATAAACGTATATTGGGACGGGTGCATATTAAATGTATTCATGGGGATGTCCGCTCCTATCCCAAGATCAATGTGTGTATGACTATTGGCCAGCAGGTGACGCAGGTGCAGGTAGGATTATGTCCTCGATTGTCGCTACCAGTAGTTCTGGGACTGGACTGTGAGCAGTTTAAAGATTGGTTGACTGCCCTGACAGCCCAGTCCTCTTTACTGGCTAAGAAAGAGGAAGTAATTGGAGAGATTTTTCCCTTTCGCGATCCAGAATGGTTTTGCCATAAATTTAAACCCCGTAAAACTAAACGGGAGCGTCGGATCGCTAAGAATGAGGGCTGGCAATGGAGGGAGTCGGAGAAGTTTCAGGTGGGGGCGGTTGGTGAAGAGTCCGGGGGGGAGGTCGCGGAGCCAGCGTAGGGGTTTGGCTTGGCTGCCTCTGCTCGGGATCGACCTGACCCCGAGTTGGAAGCCATTGGAGCCGATTTCTTAGCCCGCTCCCGTGACTTCCGACTCGAGCAAGGGCGTGACGACGTGCTGGGCAGGCTCTTTGACCAAGCAATGGTGGTTAATGGTCGGGTGGTCAAGCCCAGACGCGCTGCCACGTACCCCCACTTTGAAATTGATTGAGACCTGCTGTACCGTGTTGATAAATTACCCCAGACCGGTGAAGTGCATCAGTTGCTCATTCCTCAGCCCTTTAACGAAGATTTGTTGCAGCTGGCTCACGCTATTCCCCTGTCTGGTCATTTGGGAAGGGATAAAACTAAAGCAAGGCTTGTGTCATGGTTCTTCTGGCTGGGCCTGGATGGCGATGTCAAACGGTTTTGTGAGCGGGTGTGGGGAATGTCAAAAGGCCAGCCCTAGAGCCATTCCACTAGCCCCGCTGGTGCCTCTGCCCCTAATGGAAGCTCCATTTGAGCGTATTGGGATGGACATAGTTGGGCCATTAGAGAGGAGCGCGGTAGGATACACCCACCTACTTGTCAGTCTGGATTACGCTACGCGTTATCTGGAGGCTATTCCCCTCTGATCTATGTCCGCTAAGTCTGTTGCCAATGAGCTTGTAAAGGTTTTCTCCTGGGTGGGGATTCCCAAGGAGATACTAACCGATCAAGGCACCAATTTTATGTCCCAGCTAATCCGCGGAACATGTAAGCTTTTGGGAATTAAGACCATTAGGACCTCAGTGTTTCATCCTCAGACCAATGGTCTGGTGGAACGTTTTAATAAGACCCTTAAGAGCATGTTGCGCAGGTTTATTCGTAGTGATGTGCGTTACTGGGACCAGCTGATTCCTCCTCTTCTCTTTACGATCAGAGAGGTTCCCCAGGCTTCCACTGGGTTTTCACCATTCGAGCTGCTGTATGAGCGGAGACCCCGGGGCGTGCTCGATCTGGTCAGACAGATGTGGGAGGAGCAGCAGGACAATTCGACCAATACCGTCCGGTATGTGTTGGACCTGCGCAAGCGTCTTGAGTCTGTTGGGAAATGGGCGCATGACAATTTGCAGCAGGCACAGCACAGACAGGAGACACAATATAACCGAGGAGCCCGGTTGCGCACATTTCAGCCGGGGGATAAGGTACTTCTCTTATTACCCCGTTCTGAGTCGAAACTCTTGGCTAAGTGGCAAGGACCCTTTGAGGTTACACGCCAGGTTGGGAAGGTGGACTATGAGATCTGCCAGCTGGAGCGATGGAGAGAAAAACACATTTATCATATAAACCTCTTGACGCCTTGGTTGCAACCAGAGGCATTGTTAGTGGTGCATGCAGATGACGTCACGGACCTGGGACCTGATCTTTCTGTGTTGGCAAGAAAAGGATCGGTATGGATTGCTGAGAATCTGACACCAACGCAGAAATGTCAGGCTCACGGTCTGGTGGCGGAGTTTCCTGACGTGTTCTCTTCCGTCCCGGGGCAGACTCTAGTAGCTCATTATCACATTGATATTGAGCCGGGGGCGCTAGTTCGCCAAAGGCCGTACAGTATACCTGAGCGTAAAAGACAGGTAATAAAAGCGGAAATTGACGAAATGCTGAGACTGAGACTCTTCTATTACCCCAAAGTGACTGGAACAGTCCGATCGTTCCAATTTAGGACCATGTCCTTTGGGTTGCACGGAGCCCCCGCCACTTTCCAGCGGATGATGGACCGCATCTTGCGGCCCCATCAGCAGTATGCCGCTGCTTACATAGATGACGTGGTTATCCACAGTGAGGACTGGCCGTGTCATCTGTGTAAGGTGGCGGTGGTGCTGCAATCCTTGCGGGAGGCGGGGCTCACTGCTAACCCAAAGAAGTGTGCCATTGGGAAGAGTGAGTCGGAGTATTTGGGGTATCGAGTAGGGGGCGGACAGATCAGACCGCTGGTTGCTAAGGTGAAAGCCTTGGCTGACTGGCCGGTTCCTACAACCAAAACCCAGGTGCGCTCTTTCTTGGGACTAGCGGGTTATTATAGAAAGTTCATCCCGAGCTTCGCTACGCTCGCTGCTCCCTTGACAGACCTCACCCGGAAGGCTGCCCCAAATACGTTTCAGTGGACGGAGTCGTGCCAGAGGGCCTTTCTCGCCTTGAAGCGGAGGCTGTGTAGTAAGCCAGTGCTATGCAGCCCGGATTTTGGCAAGAGGTTCACCCTGCAGACGGATGCGTCAGAGACAGGTCTCGGCGCAGTGTTGTCTCAGGAGGTTCGGGGAAGCGAGCACCCAGTCCTGTACATCAGCAGGAAGCTCCTTCCCCGCAAAAAAAATTATAGCACCATCGAGAAGGAGTGTCTTGCCATAAAATGGGCAGTCGAGTCACTCCGGTACTACCTCCTGGGGTGACACTTCATCCTGGTTACAGATCATGCCCCCTTAGTATGGCTTCGCCGGATGAAAGATAGCAACGCCAGAATCACATGGTGGTACTTGGCCTTGCAGCCCTATGCCTTCGGGGTAGTCCACCAAGCAGGAAAGCTGCATCAAAATGCAGACTTTTTCTGTCGGGAAGGCATGGGGGTGTAGGACTTTCGAATGAACCTGAGGGGAAGGATATGTAGCAGGGGGAGATCTGTGCTGACTCTGCTGGCGTGTTCACAGGGCTGCAGGAAGAGGGCAGCAGTCGTCCAACAACCGCCTGCGAGTCATGGCAGTGACACGGGGAGGTGGGAAAGTGGGTGTGTGGACTTTCCCCCTCTCTGAATGGCTGAGAGGAGAGTCTTGGGAGATTGTTGGCCCTATAAAATAATGCTCCGCTGTTTCCTCAGGTCTGCCCACTTAGACGCGCCGAGAGTGCAGAAGCTCCGATTCAGGACCAGGAATCAGCCGGGAGAAAAAGAAAGAGTTTCACAGCGAGACAGTGACAGCGGGGCACCCTTGGGCAGACCCCGGCGTATTGTAAAAGAGCAGGCTAGTTAGCCGGCAGTGTAGGACAGTGATCCGGGTCGCACAGGTAGCGGCGACTGGGATATAGCTGTCAAGTGCAGCACCTTTTTTTTCTTTGTAGTTTTGTTACTGTTTTATTTTCCCTGTTTCTTTGTGCCTTCTGTTTTTAATTATTGTTTCAAAGCACCTGCAAGAGCGCCGGTATTGTGTATCATCACTTCGTATTCCCGTGGCTGTTTACCATCGTTGGTAAGCGGACCACAGACCCACAGCACCATCTGCGGGCAAAAAGAAAAAGAGCACCCCAACATAAAACTGGGCACCTGTGCGGTGTTGCCAAATCCACCTCCTGTGTCAGTGAATTACCCACCACCCTTCCACAGGAGTTACAATGTATATCGATGTTGTGAGCATCAGAGGTTTACTCTGAGCCTCCACTGGTGTTTTCTGCTGTTGTGCAGCTTTGACTGTTGTTGATGCTGCTTGGTTTGGGTGGGGGTAGTCCAGGCTTGTCGTTTAGCAGTCTTTGGTTCCCATTGATCAGGGTCTTCAACAACTTCTGATAATGGCAACTCAGGGTGAACCGTGCATGGGCAGCTGGTGTGAGGTGTTGTGGTGGCTAGTCCATCACATTTACCCAGTGGTTCTCAACAGGGGGGAGTGAAGCAATCCAAGGGGGGAGCAAGAAGCATCCACAATAAATAAAAAAATCAAGTTAAACATACATACATATATATATAGCAATAAAAAGGCCATTAAAACTGATGTAAAGCACGGAAAGGTCAGATAAACAATGTGCGATTGAGACGCGAAAAATTCCAAAAGTAGAAACACAAAAGACTATTGCACAGCAGTGTATTATATAAAATGTTGATGAAGGCTATATTTGCATCTTGAGCCATTAAAAAAAAAAAATAAATAAATATCAAAGCGACGTCAATTTCATAATTCCTGTAGAGGAAAATATACTTTAATTTTGACCCATTCGACTCCGAGACTTTCAAATTTAACACAAAATGTCTCGTTTTCAATCACTCAACAACACCCACAGTAGAGAGATGTTCATTAATGATCAACAAAATGAGATTATGTTAAAAAAATAGAAATTGATGTAAAGCTGGTACATTTGTATCTGAGAGGAATGGGAAATTAAAGACATTCCTGTCAATGACTTTCAAAAGCACTCGACAACACCCACAATTTGTGTTTTTAGGCACTTTTAACAAATCTGTCTTTGTGAAGATTTACACAATGAGAGCACCAACCAAAAGAGCGACACACATCTTCAACTCTGAAACCGACTAATGAAAATAAATAAAAAAGTAAGCATGCCCCATTGAAACACATTTTCCTAGATAGGTTATTTTTTGCAGTTCATTGTCTACCAGTTTAATTCACCATTCCTGAATTATCAAAAATAAATTTATATTTAAGAGTCTTTAATATTGACAATGTACATTATTATTACTCATTAAACTCACTTGCGTTTATTGTCTTTTTTTTATTACAGATACTAATATCCATGTAAAAAAAAAGACAGGCTTCAGTAAGTTAAAGGAAAATAAAATAATTCCATCTCAGGTTTTACAAACCCTAGATGGAATTATTTTCCTGTAACTCACTGAAGCCTATCTAAAATGTTCCCTTACTGATATGCAATGAGGTTGTATGCTAAAATAGCTGAGGTGCCTGTTGCCATCATGGTACTTACACTTTGGCAAAATTCCATGATGTGCTTATAAAACCTCAATTACAAAATCACAAACAACAAAAACACTGCAGAAAGTAGTTACCCTAACAAATATCTGTTAGAGAAATGCAGCCGACAAATCCAAACTTAGGCTAATCATTAAAAAACAAACAGTTAAGTTAGGAAAAGACAAATCTTTCCTTTCAACGGTTATGGAAGTAGTGTAAATGAGCTGCAGTACAGACATTTGCCAGCTATTTCTAATATGAATCTTCATAGCCTGTCAACTAGAATGTAAATCTTTAACCCACAACCGTGGGCTACAAATCCAAGACATAATCAATTCTGTCAGCATATTTCATTGAGAAACACTCTCTCTTTAGTTACTGAACTTTAACTATGGCGTTGATCTGTCAAGCTTTAAAAATGACAAACATATTGAACATTCCATTTAAATTCCTACTTTATCCAGTTAAAACTTCCAAAACTTGTTTCTCTACATCAGGCGTCTCCAACCCTGGTCCTGAAGAGCTACTGGGTCTTCCGATTTTGTTTCAACCGACCTCTCAGTTACCGAACTGCACCAATTATTGGCTCAATTAGTCAAGATTAACAATTTTTCCAGATCTTTAGCCATTTCTGATGTAAAGACACTTAGAAAACCTGCAGGATCAGAGCTCCCCAGGACCAGGGTTAAAGATCCCTCCACTACACTGTCCCACCCTCCAGTGGGGGAGAAATGGTACACAACCATCCAATTAAAAATCATTAAAAACTTTACCATCTCTTACTTATGAACAAACACAAGCATCCCCAGGGAAAAATTAATTTTACTTTTTCACCGATAATGGAACTTGACATGGAATCATACAGCTGTGCACCAAAATTAAAAGACAAAGTTTGTGTCTGGGTCATCGATATTGTCAGAGGTTCAAACAACTGTTTGAGAGAGAGAATAGATTTTTACTTGTTAATGGGACTTACGTCAGCTCAGTATTAAATATTAGTACAGATTAAGTCAAATTGATCTGTAACTTGTACAAAAGGTAAAAACAATGTGGCAGTGAAATGGTAAATTTCTACTGGACAATCATAAAATACAACATGGTATTGACTATAAAGACACTCCGTACGTCAAAGCCTGTGGTCAGTATGATACCTACCTGTATATCATAACGCACATCATATCCGTATGGTGGCCATCTTAGGTCACTGGTCAAAGGGTGCCATTAGATCCCCACCCCCAGTGATGTGCTACAACAGGTGACTGCCAATCACCAGGGTTAATAAGGGCCAACGAAAATGTCACTAAATTTTTAAATAGGGAAGATTATGGGTTACAGCCAAGTGACTGATGAGAAAAGGATTCCCCAATTGCAGAATAGCTACAGTAGCTGTCAGTAAGCGATCTGGATTTTTGAGGTTTTTTTTCTTCTTGTTCGTCTGTTGGGTACGAAGACACCAAAGGTGACTCACTTTCATAGCGAATGCTGAAGAGCACTATGAAATAGCCTCATTTGAAATCAAACCTGCCATTGTGTAAACCGGTGTCTGGAATGTTACAGATAATGTTTATTGTATGTTGCTGCAACACCTTGAAAGCCTGCTGTCTATAAATGAGGAGCTCTATTCTGTTGATGAGATTGATCTTTGGTGTGTGTCCACCAAAGCAACGTTGATTTGTCAATTATTTTTTGGAAATTAAATGCAACATCTATCAATTAAAACACACACATTTTTAAGTTCTCTGGCAGACAAGTTACATTAAATCAGACAAATACTGTAAAGTACCGCATTTATCATGTGTGTTTATGACTACCCGCACTAAAGATAATATTATCAGGCATATAAAAGATATCTACATTTACACGGACCTAAAATGTACAAGCAGTACTCTGAGAAAAGAGCCGCCATATTTTCTTAATCTCTTGATCTACAGTCTCCACCTCACATCTTGTAAAATAAGCAATGCTTACTGGTGTCAATTGTGCCCTCCCTTCCTCCATCCCTTTCCCCAGGCAACTAAACAACCCCTTGTCCGTTTACAAGACACTCCCACTACACAAGTCTATGTGGCAATGATGCAGACAGAAAACTCATCTTTTACTTGACATTTCCTAACAGAGGCTATCCAGCAGAAGTTATCAGCAGTTTCCTCACTCACAGTCCTCACCTGCTCCTACACTGCAGCATCCCCACCAAAGAATTTCAGAGAGGCTACAGTTTGAATGGCCACCTCGTCTCTATACACAGCATCACAGCATCCGTTTTCAAAAAATTCACCGCACAACAGTATTATTGTAGAGGGGAGATCCATTTATTTGTTTTGGAAAGCAGACTAGCAGTACTGAGAGCAAATGACATCACTTTCTAACAAGAGCTCAGTTCATTAACCTTAAAATAAACAGAAACAAACAAACCATGGGTAGAGGCTGGGGTTAAAACTGGTGCCATACAGTATGTTATGGTAGAGATTCCAAATCGATTAGTCATTCTACTGATAGCCTTGATCAATACAAACTCCAGGATTTTCAAATCCTACCAGTAAAGATGCCAACTGTAGTTTGTACCGGTCCAATACTACACTGAACAAAAATATAAACGCAAAAAAGATCCCAGAAATTTTCCATAAGCACAAAAAGCTTATTTCTCACAAATTTTGTGCACAAATTTGTTTACATCCCTGTTAGTGAGCATTTCTCCTTTGCCAAGACAATCTATCCACCTAACAGGTGTGGCATATCAAGAAGGTGATTAGACAGCATGATCTTTACACAGGTGCACCTTGTGCTGGGGACAATAAAAGGCCACTCTAAAATGTGCAGTTTTGTCACACAACACAATGCCACAGATGTCTCAAGTTTTGAGGGAGCGTGCAATTGGCATGCTGACTGCAGAATGTCCACCAGAGCTGTTGCCAGAGAACTGAATGTTCATTTTTCTACATTAAACTTATTTTAGAGAATTTGTCAGTACGTCCAACCGGCCTCACAACCGCAGACCACGTGTAATCACGCCAGCCCAGGACCTCCACATCCGGCTTCTTCACCTGCAGGATCATCCGAGACCAGCCACCTGGACAGTTGATGAAACTGTGGGTTTGTACAACCGAAGAATTTCTGCACAAACTGTCAGAAACAGTCTCAGGGAAGCTCACCTGCGTGCTCGTCGTCCTCAACAGGGTCTTGACCTGACTGCAGTTCGGCATCGTAACCCACTTCAGTGGGCAAATGGTCACCTTCGACGGCCAGTGACATGCTGTTGAAGTGTGCTCTTCAAGGATGAATCCCGGTTTCAACTGTGCTAGGCAGATGGCAGACAGCATGCCATTCATCTGCCGCAATCACCTCATGGTTAAGCATGATAATGCATGGGCCCATGTTGCAAAGATCTGTACACAATTCCCGGAAGCTGAAAATGTCCCAGTTCTTCCATGGCCTGCATACTCACCAGACATGTCACCCATTGAGCATGTTTGGGATGCTCTGGATCGACGTGTATGACAGCGTGTTCCAGTTTCCGCCAATATCCAGCAACTTCGCACAGCCATTGAAGAGGAGTGGGACAACATTCCACAGGCCACACTCAACAGCCTGATCAACGTTATGCGAAGGAGATGTGTCGTGCTGCATGAGGCAAATGGTGGTCACATCAGATACTGACTGGTTTTCTGATCCATGCCCCTACCTTTTTTTTTTTTTTTTTTTTTTTTTTTTTTTTAAGGTAGCTGTGACTAACAGATGCATATCTGTATTCCCAGTCATGTGAAATCCATAGATTAGGGCCTAATGAATTCATTTCAATTGACTGATTTCCTTATATGAACTATAACTCAGTAAAATCTTTGAAATTGTTGCATATTCTGTTCATATTTTTGTTCAGTACAGATGGTATTCTGGATAGATTGTTTCCAGAGTCGCTGATCATACCAGTGGACAAGCAGTTTTACAGAATACTGTATATAGTTTATTAAATTCAAATTAATCTTCACAATTTTATTTATTTTTTGGCCTGGCACTACTCCAAAGGCAAGACATTCTTATTTTACACAAAAATCCTACTTCAGAATACATGATTTAAACAAGTAACATATAAGGTTAACCTTTATATACAAGTACAGCACATAAAGCAAGTGAATACTAACATTAAATATTCTGTAAACACTTGGGATTCAAATTTAACAGGAAAATACAGCAGTGTAGAGCTCAAAGTAAAAAGTTGCCATGTAGGCTCTACGGTACGGTAAATGACCACGACTGGAGTTATGCGTCCCAAGCCGTAGGCGAGGACGCTAACGAAAGTCAAGGTCATCTACCACGCGGTAGAGCCTGCATCGAGAGGGCTCTATCGCCATAAGAAAACAATTTATTTCTTTATTTGCTCTTTAAAAAAAACTTTAATACCTACATTTACCTTGGACTTCTGATATTTCACCAGGTAACATTCTGCCGAGAAAATAGTCCCTAACATAATTAGAATAGAAAAACGACATACATGTAGAGAAAACATTATTATTATTATTATTATTATTATTATTATTATTATTATTATTATTATTGCTAACATATTTATTATTGAGGTCTTACTCTTATTATAATTTATCTGGACATGCACAATTGTTGAACAGTCCGTGTAGTATTGATTCTGACTCGATTGTAGGCGGGGCATCATTCAGGCAGGCAGGGAGTGGATTGGCTGGTGCGGAAAACACTGAAACAGAGTTGGGAGTGTGACTGGCTGGTTTTGACAAAACGTGTTGTTTGGATCCAGCCTATGACAGAATTGGGGCCCAGTCGTGTCTTCCCTCTTATTTGCTGTTGCTGCAGTAGCTATGATGTGAGTTCTCATTACAGTGTCTTGTCACAGACATGATTTTGCTAGCCTCTAGACCAGCGTCATAAAGTATGTTTAAGTAGCTTTTTATGTTATCAGATTAGACTGTTAAGGAAAAAAAGGCGGTTTGTGTTTACAGAATATTTGATTTTAAAATGCAATTCACAGTTAAGCACTTCTACATTCCAGCGGGCATTTATGCAAAATAAAAGCCAGCTAGATCTGAAAGCTGATTGGCTGTTCACACACAATAGTTTTCTAAATGTTAATAATGCAAATGAAAGTTTTCACTTCCTTTCAATCAATGGACAGGTGGTATTGAAAGGTATTAGGCTAAAGGCAGAGAAAAAAAAAACCTGGGACCTCTCACACAAAAGCATGGCGCCGATACCGCTACAATACATTAATGAATGCATACATACATAAAAAATAAAATAAAATAAATAAAAATATGCGCATGTATATTCATTTATGTACTTGTTTAATTTAGTATAGCAGCTACGCTATCCCTTTAATCCTCTAAAATCGCACCAATCTCTACCAACACATTACGCTCCATCGGCAAAGCAGTGCGAGTCGCTGCACCCACATCAGACCCTTTTTTTTTTTTTTAAGAAGGAGCCTGTTTGAAATAGGTTCCCATCTCAATTAGGCCTTTTTTTTTTTTTAAACAGACAGGACCACTTTAGATGGAAAATATTAATTCCAACCCTTTAGATTTTTGCACGGGGGTATGTTAATTAGGTACCCACTTTATTTGCATAACATTCCTCATACTGTCGGAACTGGGTTTGTGCGACTGTTCTCATCCTTCCTGGATCTGGGATTTTCGACCGGAGAAGTCTGGATAGTCAGGGTAAATGAGTCTGGAATATGGAATGAGATATTTTACTATGACTCTGTGCTGGAGGAAGTGACTTACCAACAGTCCATTCGACACAGACAGGAAGTACCGCAGTAGAATAAAACAAAACCAAAATAGAGTAAACTGTTTATGAGTTTATTTTTAACAGAAAAAACATTGCACTCTGCCTTCATTTGAGGTCATTGTGCCAGAGTATTTCTGCAATATTGGGTTATTCCAGCAAATCATGGAGGGAACCTCATGTGACCTTCCCTGTAAACTTCTGGGAGATATTCCCTTCTCGTGACAATAGCAGCTCGAGCTGGACACCCGTGGCAGGGAAAAACAAAATAATAATAATAAAAAAAAAACCAAACACTTAATGTGTTTTGGGTTGAGAGTTTACAGCCCACCTCTAAAAACAACAACAACCAAAAAAGTTGTGCTCTCATGTTTATAAACACTATAACACTATTTTCAATAAATGTTATTCACAACACAATGTATTACAGTACTTTTTAAATGCCTGACACTTTACTGATGCATGCACTGAACCAATATTTACAGGTCCAAATGAGATCGCTGCCCTGTGCTGACCGAGAAGAAAACCTATTCACTAACAATGTTGCCACAGTTTCTTTTACCTACAATGCACCAGCAGTAAGCTGCTGCAAGTTGTTAAAATGTTGCCAAAACGTTTTCAAAATAACAGATTTAATATTTTCAGCATACTTATATTAATCTAGAGTTATTTTTTATTAGATTATGTCTTCTTGTATTTTTTTTTTTACACATTAATTGAGAATCAGTCTCAACTAATATAAATCTCGCGAAAGCATACATTCAAGCAACGGGTAGTAAGTATGCTTCGACTCGTCTTAATTCTAACCCAGTCCATTTCACCTGTTAAATAATAAAACTAATATTTTTAATAACATTTTGAATAATTCATATCCAATTAAATGCTATTTGTCGGCAATTCATGCAGAAAACCAGTTGCAGTCCATTTCTTGCATCCATGGGTTTTGTAACCATGTTAACATATGTTGGGTTTTTTTCTCCTATAGTAAAACAAGGAGTCCTTAATTGCTTTAGAAAAACATTTCAAATGATTTAATTATAAACTGAGTATTATTGCCTTGGGGCCTACCACCTAGTCATGAGGCCTGAGCGACTAGCACACAGTGGACATAACCATTCGATTAGAATACACACAAAAAATAAAAAACGTTACAATAAATAAATATAATACATTGAAACATATTTGCATATAACTGAGACACAGTATGTGCAATATACCCATTTTACTGTATTGCATATTCCACAATTTAGTAGCCAAGGAGACCTGTCCTGATAAAGTGCAGCACGTTCAACAGGCATCTTGATGAACTCCGCCTGCACACAATCCAAAAAAGAAAACGTGCTGCAAACACTGAAAACAAACACACTAAACTGAAACTATTACCTTCAATTGCATATCAAACACATTAACTGTTCACCTAACGAGCTTTTTACTGGAAAGGTGCTCAACATGTAGATTAGACATTAACTACGACTAAACAAAGTAAAGACCGCACTATTTGTGGCAAATGCAAATGCATATGCAAAAAAAAAAAAAAAAAAAAAAAAAAAAAAATCTTATGATTTGTTGGAATAACAAGTACTTTATTTAAGAAATTGCGTTGCTCAGTACTACATAACATGTTATGTCATTTGAAACAAGTTTTACTGGAAGTCACTTCCATTATCCGATCTAGGAATTCCAACGCTTCCATTTATTGTTTATGTATGTCATAAATCAGCTGTATTATTTTCTATGAGTTAACTTAAATGTATTATTATTATTATTATTATTATACACTTTGGTTTGTTGTACGTACAAATCTAAACAATGAATCTTAATGTCACTCCATTGATTTTCCTATCCTAACAGTAATATTTCTTGTATTCCTTGGCATGTTTTTATAGCATCGTTTGCTTGTTCGTCTTGTGTAAGATCATTATAAGCTCTGCGTAATGGTGCTCTGTTTTTATAACGGTGCGTGTCAGTTTGGGATACTTTTCTCCTCTCTTGAGTTGCATACCTGTCTCTGGGGTCGATCCAGCTGGTTTGCTTGGTGTTGTGGTCGATATAAAACACTTTACCATCATAATCCCTCGCTTCTTCCCAGCCATCCGGTAACGGCAGCTGTCCATTCCCCTTTCTAGGCATGATCAGTTTCTAAAAACTCCTCCATATGTACAGAAAACACACACGAAAACCTCTATCTACAATCTTCAATACATGGCCATTCTTCGCTCACTCCAGTCCTCCATCTTAGCTCTTAGCAGCAGCCTGGATAGACCTGACTATTCCCAGCCAGCACCTCATTAGCATGTCGTTAGCATAAATCTATTTGCATGCACATTCCTCAGTGCAACATTCCACAGGGTTAACCCCTGCAAGGCAGCAATGTTGACAACTAACTTGTAGTTCCAGTTTCAGCATAAAGCCATACCCTCGAGTCTTAAAAAGATTAAAAAAAAAAAAAAAAAAAAAAAAAACAGATATAAAAATAATGGATTATTATCTGTCTGTAAATAAATAAATAAATAAATACAATTGCTGGTTTATTAATCAAGACTTTGAGTAATTTTCATTCTTATCAGTTTTCTGTCAGCAATGCAGATACTATTCGGTGTTGCAATATACCACCCCCCAGAGATAACCACAGTCTCGTGCCCAGTCTCTTCACTGCACAGATAACCGTGTACTATTTAAAGAGAAACGCTTCTATTTAAACATATCAGGAGGTGTTATGTTAAACTTTGTTGCGGGTTGAATCTGGTGCAAGTTACATGTGTACCAACAGCCAGCCCGCCTATTCTCTCTTGTTTTCTTTGTTTAATTAACAGCGTTCGCTTGTAAATGTATAATTGACACCTGTTGTATCAATAAAATAATATTCCTATCACTGTAATTTGTGTTTATACTCTCTGTAATAAAACCTACTAAGCTCAATCACAAATATACCTACGCTGCTACAGCTTTAAAAAAAAAAAAACTTACCTGTGTGTTGCTCTTTTTACACTGTTTACATTGGGTTTCTAGGCTGAAAAAAAAGAAAAAGAAAAGGTTTTTATTTTTTATTTATTTAAACATAATTCTGCCTGCCGATTTCTCCACTTGCATATTAATATTCGGTATTCCAGGTGAAACTGACATGACAATAACCTGCATGTCCAATAAAATTGATGCCTGTATGTACACTACATGTTTTAACTGCATTCCTGTATTTCAACTTGGTTTAAGTCACTCCATCTTTCTTGAGGCCTGGATAATGATTTGTATCTATTTATTGAGATAACTAGCATTGAAAGTTAATTACATCCAAGATTATAGTTTGAAAAAATGTAATATGTAATGATATTTTTGATAAGTTTAGTTCTTATAAGGATACGATTTTGTCACGGATGCCACGAAAATCGTGAATCTGAGTAAAAGTCCGTGAAATCTTGGAAATGGATGTAAACATTTAAAATGCAGTGTGTCATGCATTGAAAATACAAACATGCGAGTATCTGTAAATTGGTCGTGTAGCACGCAGCATTTACGTGTAGCTATGTAGATCAGCGAATGAGATTTGTAATTTGTAGCTGAGCAAGCATGTAAATGAACAGATCGTATGTTAATGTAAACTCTCGGTTGTGATCTTCACATACAGCGTTTGTTAATTTATTTTTTAAAACAAAAAAATGAGTTTGCATCTTCAAAAAATATTAATGAAATTTCTTGAAACTTTTTTTCATACATGTACCCAAGTAGTCTGTTAAATAAATATAAATACTCACTTTCTCTAAAACTAAACATTGAACATATTTTTTATTTACTGCAAACTGTAGATAAAACGAGAAGTTTATGGTGAAAGGCTTTGTAGGTTTGGGGTGAAAGGACCTTTAACTAGGTTTTGTACTCTAAAGTAACATTTAAACTTGCCAGCAGTCAAAAACAAGAGTCTTTATATTATTGTATTTGTGTACTATTTAAAAGCTATTGAGTATGTTGATGTACATTATTTGGTGGCCTTTCCGTGACATTTCCGTGAATTCTCTTTTTTTTTTTATCCGCAACTCGCCCAGTGACAAAAACCACCGTGACAAAATCGTATCCTCTACAGGACCAACATTCATAATATTTCAATCCTAGAACGCATGCCACCCAGTGGACAGATGGGGTAAATCCCCACCCCCAGTTCCATTTCACAATCCTCAGCCCCAATTCACCAAAACTATCCTTAAACATGCTCGGCAACAACACAAAATACCAATAGGTCACAGATGTAACCCCAGGTCCATGACAGAGAAGACGACCAACAACCAATATTTTTGGGTGCAGTATATCAAAGCCTTCGCGAGGGAGCATGAGCGGACAGCAGTTGCAACCTCAAGGACCCTTGTGCCTAATAAAGGCATAGAGGGATCTACCAGATTGAGTCGTTAGAACATGGTTAGTGTATGCGTTGTAGCCCAGCTAGCTGCAGTACAAATATCAGTCAATGAGGCACCTCTAAAGAGGGCCCATGGCATAGCCACTCCTCTGGTAGAGTACGCAGCCACCCTTTCAGTTGCTGGCAAAGGTTTGCAAATCAGATTCTCCTGGACCACCTGGGGGCCACCAGGAGAACTGTCACCTCTGTCACACACCAGCATCAACATCCTCAATAGTCCTACCACTGAGCCCAGCAGCCAGAGGGCACTGAGAAAAGCTGTAGGATCTGCCCTGATAGAGAAACACACCCGCTAAACTCCACCTCTATAGCTCCCGCAAAATGAGAAATATACAGGGTTTCCTGCTCCAGAGCCAGGAGGAGAAACTGCAGGTTCTTCTGGGGGAGAGAGGGAGCAATGATAGCTGCATAATCTTTAACATCCTGTCATAGAGCCAGAGTCCCACTGTAAGATGTGCTCAATATAACCGTGTTGTATCTGTTCTAATGTATGTTGGTGTATTGTGTTGTAGCTTTGGCAATACCTGTTCTGCTTGTCATGCCAATAGAGCATTTGAACTTGAAATTGTACTTGAGAGAGAGAGAGAGAGAGAGAGAGAGAGAGAGAGAGAGAGAGAGAGAGAGAGAGAGAGAGATGCTTTCCAGAACCTTTCAATTAAAATATAATATGGTATTTTGCTGAACTAATATAACAAAATATGGGTGACTATTACTTTATATAAATTATCATGTTATGCACATATGTAAGAATTGGCTTTTTGTGGTAATGTACTTTTTTTATTTCAAATAGCATATATCTATAATTGTTTGTGCGATTTATTTTAATTGCAAATATATATATATATATATATATATATATATATATATATATATATATATATATATATATATATATATATATATCCTGCCCACTATTACAGTTTTGTTACAGGATACATTAGTTTGTCTCTAATGTATTCACAATTTTAGATATAGACTGCCCCTGTTCTCAATGTCCCAAATTCTGGGAAACGTTGCTTTCAGATAACATCTAAAATTTTGGGTCAATTTGGTTTTCAGATAACGTCCCAAAGTCTGGGACACTTTGGTTTTCAGATAACGTCCCAAATTATGGTACGCTCTGCTGTTCCGAATTCAACCCAGTTTTTGGGATGTGCCGCTGTGACAGAGATCGAATGAGTCTTGGTGTTAGATCTCCCTCCCGACCTGCGATGGCACTGTGTAAAGGGAACAGAGTACCCTGGACTAAATGACATGATTGCCCTGCAC
The DNA here is from genome assembly GCF_017654505.1 of Polyodon spathula. Lineage (NCBI taxonomy): Eukaryota > Metazoa > Chordata > Actinopteri > Acipenseriformes > Polyodontidae > Polyodon > Polyodon spathula. The sequence continues at coordinate 49,161,933 of NC_054535.1, read as the reverse complement.
AATAGGAAGTTAGTGTTGCTGTAATTTGTTTGTGGAAGTGGGTTTATTGTGTGTCTTTTTGGTGCTGATTTGTGTGATTGAATTATTGTTTACAGACGGACGCTCAGGTGAGACATGCTGCCTGCTAGGCTTGGTTGAGGGGAAGGGCAGCAAGTGATTTAAAAACATCCGCGGGAGATGGCTTGAGACGATTACAACGCCATGCCAGAGGGGGTTGGCGTATATCCAGGAGGAAAGGGTCAGCTCTGCAGGAACAACAGCTGAAACTGCAAGTGGTGCTTGCGAAGGCAATGCCCAGCCAAGGCCATATGAAGCAGGAGTCGACATCGTATGACTACCGGCTCATAAGTAGGTTAGTTTAGGGGATAGTGATCCAATGTGGATATATATAGCGAGGGTTACGTAGTGTAGCCGATTCCTGTAGCAGGACGCCTCGTTTTTATAAGCCTAGCGCTCGACCTGTGTGGCAACTTTTATTAGTAGTTTTTGTACTGTGTTTAATTTTGCCTTTTGTACAGCTTGCTGTATGTGTCCTCTGTGCGTTACCATGGCTAGTAACATCACATGACCACCTTTACTTTCTTTCTGTTTTTGTATGAATAAATCCTGCACGCCTGTGCTGGCATTTTCAACTCCATTCCCAGTTGTCTCTCTGCATTGCTTAAACAGCGGAAAACCAACACATGTGACACGAGCATCCGGTCACACCAGGATTAGGTGGAAGTCGGCCATCTAGAAAAGGGGCGGAGCTGCGGTACCCGAACTCAATTACCTGGATGGGAAACAGCGTGACATCCGCGGATTGGAGGAGCGGATGCGCCCGTTAACCAGGAGGTCATGAGGGACCATATAAATAGGGGTCGTAGTGAAAGTATCTGTACCTTTGTAAATGGTTAGAACAACCTAAAAGGAGAACTGGTGATAAAAACGTGAGTGTTGTGTTTGTTCGTTTGTCTTGTAAACTGTTTTTTGTTTGTTTGTTTGTTTTCTAAGACTACTAACATGATCTGGAGCTGTAGCCGAAGGCCAGCACTTCCCTTACCACAACCAATTGTATTTCGCACCACAAGCACTAAAATCACTCACTAAAAGAACTGTGTCTGTGTTTTGTGTTACATGTGGATGTTAAAAGAACAGGAATTTTTGTTACAGGTCAAACCCGAGGATTATAACTAAAGTGATACACGCTGCTGCGACACTTTACAACATTATTATTTACTGTTGTTTGCCATTAGGCTCAAGACATTACCCAATCAATAAACACCCTTGCACCTGGATACCGTTGTCTGTCTGTTTCTTCTGCACTGCTGTATTGTCTTCACCTGCACACACTGACAACTCAGTTTCTAGCTCATGCTCAGTTTACTATAAAAATGTACACCAGAACTGGATCATGAATTAATTTAAGAGTAACCCTTAGTGCACAAATCAAAGTTAATGTATTTGTGGCTCTACCCAGAATTGCAAATACTATGGAAAAAATACATACATTGTAAACTATTAATAATTACATCTAGTCAGAGATTACAGACATTCTTGTGCAAAGTACAAATAATATATTAAATGTGCCTCTCAACCATTAACTGTATAATCCTTCCCACTTGGACATATTTCCACTGGCCATAAAAGGGTTAACTGCAAGTGATAAGATGACACAAGTTAATTGTATTATCTGTATGACCTACGTGATGCCTTGTGGCAAAGTGGTTAACAGTGTGCAGGTGCAGGAATGCAGCAGTGATCAATGAACAGACAGACAACAATAATCCAGGTGCAATGGTATTTTATTAGTAAATCCAATGGTCTGAAGACACAAATGCTGCAAACAATAACAATGCTAACAGGAAATACAGTGGTGTGTATTGCTCTGTTTTAATCCACGAGGTTGGTCCCGAAATAATAACAGTCCCGTTCCCAAACACCCACACGAAACACATTTTCCCTATTACCTGATATCTCATTCTTAATTAAATACCAGGTGGTAGTAACTAACGCAACAAACATATACAGAACAGTACATGTATAATTTGAAATCAAACAAGACCAATTTATGTGTTTCTCAATTTCTTTTCATTATTGTGTGAGAGTAACTGTTATTTTCCTTTCACAAAACAAAAATGCACACTTTTTTTGGGTCATTTTATTTTGTCTATAACCCCCTATTAATTTGAATCCTGGGGCAGATTTAATCTAAATTCGGTCGGCTGCTTTAACTTAGACGGTATACGTGCTGTTATTAAAACAAACATGTACAAGGCCTTGCAATTTCTTGGTGTTAACACAACAATTCTATAAGCATTTCTTATTCATCATTTTTTACGCTCCTGAGACTATCCATTATTATTATAAAACGTAAAAGCAATCTAGCCTATAGCCTACCACAACAACAACAAAGGGTTTGGATACTTCTACATATGTATGCTTCAAAATACACAAATATCTGCACGAGAGGGTTTAATTGTTGCATTACAAAATACTGTAAGAACAATTCTATAATTGATAATTTAGAGTTTATCTAGGTTGATTATATTCTTATTAAAAATATTTAATTAACATGTTACAAAATGGAGGATTTACTATGAACACACACACACGCTAGACACAAGGAATATTTCATCAATAGTAGTCTTTATTAAGTACATAGATATTAAACAGAAATAACAAAAGTCAGAAAGTCAATCTCTTAGAAACAGAAGCTCTCGGCAGGCCAATGAAATAGACGAGTTGCTCACTCACACACACCCCCACAGCACTCGGCAGCAGCGCGCAGTCTGTGACCTATCTAGTAGCTTGCTAATACACACACACGCACACACGTTTGCATTTCTGTATTTGTGGGGACTTCTAATTGACTCTCACTATATTTTTATTATTTCTAACTCCAGTCAGACAAAACTCCACACAGGGTGAAAATCAACAACAAACCTTTTTTTTTTTTTTAAGCCATTTTTAGTTCTTAAAAACATGTTTCACAAATTGGGGACATCCCAACAATGTAGTTTTTTCAGGAGTTACTATCTTTATGGGGACAGTCTCACATTTTTTCTGCACATTGATAGTAATACCTACACACACATACAGCCTAAACTGAAATGGTGCAGACAATCTTAGAATATATCACATTAAGCTTACTAACGGTATACGGTTTAAGGATATAGCACATTTACTTTTAAAAATAAATTGTTCATACAACAATATGAGGTAGATTACTTATAGTTACTTCATCAAGGTGCACTAAAAGTTGTTTCACATGCAACGTGTGCGAACTAAACAATTAATAGTTCAATTCTATGTGAATGTGTTAAAATTCATTAATTTAGTTCCATGAAAGGAAAATGCAACTGGAATTATACTCAGCGGTTCTATGAAGCTTAGATTTTTGGCCGGCTGGTTTGGAACTGAGTCTGATCAACAAACAGCTGCAACAAAGTCTTCAATCCCGATAGGATCAACAACAGCACCCATCCACTCTGTCGTCTTTATTGAATATTTAGCTACACAGGTAACAGGGCACAGTCTGTTTTGGATACTGCCTCTATGAATTTTATGACAGTCCTCCAGCCGGGCCTCAATCTCGTCGCTTGTGGTCGCTTGCTTTCTCTTCTTGGGTCCTGATCTCAGGCAGAGTCTCGGAATTTGCTACTACTTTTAGTAGAGTGACAGCACCTAGTTTAGGAATTGATGTGGAGTGCACAATATTTAGTTTTGCTTGGATATTTATAGTCTTTTCACTCTACTAAGTAGCTATATGCATGAGGTAATTTCTGTCTCCTGCCACTTAAAACTCACAGTCCTTTGATGTTTAATGTCCTCATCCACTTGGGACATAGATGCTTTATGTTTTCCTTGCGTCAAACAGGTTGTTTTTACAGTTGTGAATTATCTGTACATATTTCAACTGTCCTTTCAGCCTAATCCAGTACAGAAGCCACCTAGCCCTGGTCACCCAGTTCAGTATGTCTACCAGGAAAGAGGTTCTTTTTCTTCAAGACACAGATTAGTTGGTCCAGTTACATTTCTAATACACTTTCAGGTATTAATTTCATATTCAGGGAATATGCACCACAATACCAAGCATTTGTGCAGTTCCAGCACTTTTCTTTTATTTCAATGAAAGTTGGTCTGATTCGTGGAAATTATACCTTCAGTTCCTTCCTAAAAGGCGAAACATCCCTGCGTTATATCTCGCCTCTCATTCTGAGGCACCTTAAATTACAGGAATTGTTTTATTTGATGCTGTGTGAGAGAAACTGCAAACTGGGAAGCCTTACAATTTCTGCAGCTTCTCAGAACACATATCAGCTTTAGCATTTGATTGAATCTGGACTACAGGGGTTGCCGTTGTGCGGTGACCCGAGGAACCCACCCATGATTTTGGACCCTGTATAGAGACCCCTAGCACACAGAGCATTCCGATGTGGGAACAGTTACTTCCAGATCATTGCAATCTGCGTAAGTTACTTGAGGAGTTCAAGGATGTTTCTTCTGACTTGCCCGGCAGGACTAATCTTGTTAAATATGACATTATCACTCCCCCAGGTACCATGGTTCGGTTTGTGGCATTTACATTGCTGTTTTACCTTTTCTTTGGCTTCCACATTCTTTTTTTCAGGGGGGATGCCAGCTGGTTATTATTATTTGGCATTCCCCCCCTCCCCCGCTTTACAAGGGAACAGCACACTATTTCATATACTGATTCATAACTCCTACATATTAATATTAATAACTCGCAGATCATTTATATAAGACTTAATTTACCCATTAGCATCAAGACTTTCATGTGGTGCAGCACCATTCTTTTTCAAGTTTGTAAGTGGGAGTTATAAACCATTATATGAAGTAGCGTGTTGTACAATGTAAAGGAGTATTTATGAGTATTTATGACAGCTCTGCTGTCTGAAGTTTCAAATTCACTATCATAGCATTTTAATAAAGTTTACAAACTCTAGTATAAAACATTTTCCTGACATATATAGAATCATATATCATTGATAAAGCAGCTAAAGTTTATATTGAGCATGTTTTACATGATTTTGATCTTAATAAATCTTAACTAATGTAACAAATTCTGATGGGGAGGTATTGGGGATTTCTAAGCAATATACAGATAAGCGTGACGTCTTTGTCATAGCTGATATAAATGTGTATAAGTGCTCGAAAAATTTATTTTTTCAAAAACGTTTTTTGTCCATACTTGATTAAAATGTGATACATATAGAAATTCTTAAATTATCCTGTGGCCATACATTAATTTTTATATAGAAATGATACCCATATATACAGTGTAATCTTTTGAATAGTTAATACAAGCATGTAAATCGCATTGCCCCAAACCTTTAATTATTTTTCCTAAGAGATGTGTCTATTATATTACATACGAAACATATTTGGCATTGTCTGTTGAGGCAAGGCACTTTAAGGCCAGCGTTTATTAACTAATATATACAGGTGCGGGTGAGGGTATTTTCATGTTGGATGCAAGTGTGTAAAACGCATTGCCCCAAAACATTCCTTATTTTTTCTAAGATATATGTGACCACATTAAAAAAAAAAAAAAAATTAAATTACGTGAGGCAACACGCTCATCAAGTATAAATGACACGCTATACACACCTTTGGTGATGTCATTATAATACTGAAAATAAATCATTCATTTGCATTGCTCCAGACTTTTAAGGATTTTTTTGAAGACACATTTGTCTACACAAAAATGATCAATGTTATGAGGCAAGATGCTCTTCTTTGATAAAACAGCCTTAATTAAAAACCGTATATTGCCTAAAGGGAAATATAGATTACTGATCCATCCCATGTGAAAAATGCTTACTCCAAACGTTGGCTGCTTTTTCAAACCAATATAATTTTATAATATATGTGGCGAAATTAATTTATACTACAAAAGCCAGACTATTATTAAAAAGGCGACAGTAGAGAATTTGAGGTTTCATACAGCAGTGCTGTCGCGAAGAGTTCAGAGTTCCGCTAGTTTACCACAGACCTAGCTGACTAAGTTTAAGTAAAAATGTGGAGTTTAAATACGAAAATTTGAGTTTCAAAGTATAAATGTCTACTTTTTATTTTCTTTTTCACATAGCCCTGGGAGTTGTGGCCGGTGGTGGTATTCTGATGCCACTAGCGTAGCCAAGTTGTGGTCATTTGCCCCAGGTCGCCCCGTCAGGATTGAGTAATGCAATTTTTTTTTTTTTTTTTTTTGCCAGGTGTTCATTCTTATTGGCTGGATATAGGCTAAAACCCGCCAAACAGTTACCGTAAAATAAGAAAATACTAGTAACAAAATGAGAAGACTTCGCAGTTATATTTGGACAACCCCCACAAGACTGTTTTAACCTTGAAATTACCACATCGAAGTCACCGGAGCGTCTCTTGTTTTGAGAAGCCGTGGCAGCAGGCCACCCGTAGACCAAGATTCTCCATTTTCGATCACTTGCAAAATGTAGCTCTGTGCTGCTGCTGGTAGTTGGGCAGCGAAAATGTCTTATATGAGATTACGAACCACAGCACCCCAATTTAATTGAAAACACCGTCACTGAAATTATTTTTAGAGACTGATTTTATTGTTTTATTTGTGTTTAGATTTGCATTTTACCTGTACAGGCCCATGTACAGTTTTCAAAATTCCTTTGGCATTCCTTTATGAATTATCAATATTTTTAGCAGCAGTTTTTGCAACCGGTGTTTTTGTTCAATGCCACGCGCTCGGCTCTAGTCTAATAAATAAAAAGCGTTATTTAAACCAATGATTATTATTTCCAATGTCGATGTGTTTTGAGAAAAAAAAAAAGTAACTTATACAGTTAGTTAAATAATAATCTATATTCACAACTAACTAGAGACGGTACGTGCATTGTTTTATAAACGTTTAAACTCTAGGCATTGACATCTAGGCACCACATAAAGCTTGCCCAGAAATAGTGTTTGCATTATTAAAGAACTGAAACTGTTACAAGATCGTGGCATTTGAGATGCAATAATCTCTAATTTAATATCTAAACATTATAGTAAAGGAAATGTTTCATACAATTAAATAGGGAAGTGTGTGCACAACTGAAACATAACAAGAATAAGACTGTATTAATAAAGTCCAAACATGGCAATGCATTTATTCAAAGTAGTATACAGCATGCATTGAACAACCTCAACGAAACTACACTTACACGTAGCACTGTATACATAAAAAAAAAAATGGCTGCATTAATATTTTGCCCCAGTGGCAAAAAAATCCTGGCTACACTAGTGGGTGGTGCAGTCTATAACAAGCCACGTCTCACTTTGTCTCCCGCTCAATACTTCCACTTGCCAGCTCTGACCTTAACATTCGTATACTAATTGGAAAGTATTTTCTTCTCAGCGTCAACGAAGAGCAGTTTAAATAGGAATTACAGTAGTAAACAAATTAAGTTAAAAACACATTACAGTTTAACAACACCGCATTATACATTCACCTATACCTGCATTTTTCAATGTAAGTTCCTCTCTTACTTGGGGCTCCTGGGATTTGTAGTCGTTTAGCTGAACACGTTTAGCGGAACACAGGTCTGCCTGCACATTAAACTACATTTCCTATAAGTCATATAATGCATTTCCTATAAAAGCTTTGTCATGCTCTGCCAGCGCGGGAGAAAGGGGAAGTTATTGCTGTTCACTGAGGGTTAAGCATTACTGCCTGGAGAATTTGAAATGAGCGACGATAAGTTCAATACTACTGCTCTGCAAAACGGGTAATTTCAATTTCAAATACATGCAAATATTTGGTCTATCAGTGTCTACTGTAACCGATGGTAGCGTAGTACTCCTGGTACCGAATGCATTCAGCATCAACGCTGCTGTGTTCCAAAAGTTAACTAAAGAGTTGTTTTTTCATACTGTTACGTATTTGGAAGGGCTATTTATGACAAGGATAACAACATTGCTTAGGCAAACAAATACATAGTTTAAGATGCTGGTAGGCAAGTTATGCATAACAAGATACAGCAGAGACGCACAAGGAACAGTACAAAAAAAGCATTTTCACGTTTGCTTAAGTATAGTTGCTGTTTTAAAATGTTTGACTTCATTCTGCTAAGTTTATGCCTTCACACTACTGTAGTGCTGTGGTTTTACAAGGGACAGCTAATTGACCCCAAATACTTACCAGTTAAAGTTAGGGCTGTAAATACGCCTGAATGTTACTATTCTTTTAGAAAGCGAAGTGTTTTAATTTTAGAATTCAATTCAGGTAATGACAATGTAGCAAATGTTAAATTTACTTCGGGTTCGTTGTAGTTAAGTGTGTGTGTGTGTGTGTGTGTGTGTGTGTGTGTGTGTGATAAGCTAACCAGTGTCTAACTTAACTGGATTTTCAAAACGATCAGAAACGTGCATTACTTAGGCTAAACCTGCAAAGTATAACCACAAAAGAAACTGCTTAATGGCTATCTGGGCCATTATCTAGCCATAGCCTTAGGATGTGCTGCACGTTTTTATTTTAATCCTGTGTTTTTTTTTAGTTTTATTTTAATATAAAAGCAGATCAAACAGTACCATCTGGTGGAGAAAAGGCAATATGCATACCCCCTTACTCTGTCACACAGCAGTTTTTTTTAGTCTTGACATTTTGCTTGTATTTTGATATTGGAGTGCCTGTGGGAGCTGACTTAAACAGTGGGTTCTAAGAACATAACTGCTGGCCATAACCTTTTCTACAAAAGCAAAGCTGTGCCTGTTGATTCTTTGATAATCGCTAAAAAGTAATCACACTTTCTGAAACTAAAGAGAAACTCTCACAGGCATCCCAGGATCTTAAAAACAAAACGCGAAATGAGTATCTTTTAAAATAACAACAAAAAACATCCTCATGAATCTTTCAACAATTTCTATTGACAAAACAGGAACATTTATGCCACAGTGAAGTCCACTACACTCCAAGAACATAACCTATTATATAAAAAGACTACATATTCTAGAAAAAAAATTACAAATGATTTAAGGGCCTTGGCCCATCAAACAATTTCTCTTGCTCTGATTGTGACAGTCTGATACCAAGTATAGTGGATATAACAAGGTCGAAGGCATGATCAGTATATTTTTAAACGCTAGTGCCATTTGATAATGACTGTACCGTGTGATAGTTGACCGCAGCGGGAGTTATGCTTCCCGAGCTGTAGGTCAGCTATCACACGGTAGAGCCATCATTGAGAGGGCACTGTCTATCAGAATATATATACAGTGCCTTGCAAAAGTATTCAGACCCCTGACCAATTACTCAATTACAAATGGTACATTGAAATTTCGTTCTGTTTGATAGTTTATTTTAAAACACTGAAACTCAAAATCAATTATTGTAAGGTGACATTGGTTTTATGTTGGGAAATATTTTTAAGAAAACTAAACTAAAATATCTTGCTTGTATAAGTATTCAACCCCCACACATTAATATTTGGTAGAGCCACCTTTTCGCTGCAATAACAGCTTTAAGTCTTTTGGGGTGAGTATGTACCAGCTTTCCACACAGTGTTGGAGTGATTCTGGCCCATTCTTCTTGGCAGATTTGCTCCAGGTTGTTCAGGTTGGTTGGACGACGCTTGTGGACCGCAGTTTTCAAATATTGCCACAGATTCTCAATGGGATTGAGATCAGGACTTTGACTGGGCCACTGTAGGACATTCACCTTTTTGTTCTTGAGCCACTCCAGTGTTGCTTTGGCCTTGTGCTTGGGATCATTGCCCTGCTGAAAGGTGAATTTCTTCCCAAGCTTCAGTTTTTTAGCAGACTGAAGCTGATTCTCTTGCAGTATTTTCCTGTATTTTGCTCCATCCATTCTTCCTTCAATTGTAACAAGATGCCCAGTCCCTGCTGATGAGAAGCATCCCCACAGGATGATGCTGCCACCACTGTAGGGATGGTATGTCTTGAGGTATGGGTAGTGTTAGGTTTGCGCCACACATAGCTCTTTGACTTTTGCCCAAAAAGCTCTATCTTGGTCTCATCTGACCACAAAACCTTTTCCCACATCGCAGCTGGGTCACTCTCATGCTTTCTGGCAAACTCCAGACATGCTTTCAGATGGTACTTTTTGAGTAATGGCTTCTTTCTCACCACCCTCCCATACAGGCCAGTGTTATGCAGGGCTCTTGATATGGTTGACTGGTGCACTGTTACCCAACTCCCAGCCACTGAACTCTGTAGCTCCTTCAAAGTGATTGTTGGCCTCTCTGTGGCTTCACTCACAAGTCTCCTTGTTTGAGCGCTGAGTTCTGAGGGACGGCCTTTTCTTGGCAGTGCCTGGGTGGTGTGATGCAGCTTCCACTTCCTGATTATTGATCCAACTGTGCTTACTGGGATATCCAAAAACTTGGATATTATTTTGTACCCTTTCCCTAATCTATGCATTTGTATTACTTTATCTCTAACTTCTGTTGAATGCTCTTTGGTCTTCATTTTCCTTCAGATTCACAGCCTCACCAATGATCCTTCAACAGTGGGGTTTTAATGGTTCACAGGTGGAGACCAATGGTAACGTAATTGTGTCCTTGTTTGGGCAATTTCTTTCATCGGTGCAAACTGGGAGCTTCCACAGCACAGGGTTTGAATACTTATGCAAGCAAGATATTTCATTTTTTTATTTTTCTTAAATATTTCCCAACATAAAACCAATGTCACCTTACAATAATTGATTCTGTATGTATGTATGTGTGTGTGTATATATATATATATATATATATATTATATATATATATATATATATATATATATATATATATATATATATATATATATATATATATATATATATATATAGATCTATCTATATCTATATGCTGTATCTAGCTATCTATATAGCTGTAAAAGTTTGTATGGTTGCTTTTATAATGTTCCCCAGTGTTCTGAAAAAAAGGACATTATTTCTAAGACACTAAAAAAAAAAAAAAAAAAAAGTAGATTTTTAGTGAATTTTTTATAGGAAGAGTCAACTACAGCCAAAAAACACCTAGTCCTATTTTTGAAAGCATTCTTACTTTACAGCATTTTTTTCACACCTGCCTAAAACTTTTGCATAGTACTGTGTGTATATATATATATATATATATATATATATATATATATATATATATATATATATAATATATATATATATATATATATATATATATATATATATCTATATATATATATATATATATCCGACTTCTGAAAGGAAACAGAACACCGAGGCTAAAATCGTACCAGACTCTGAACTTTGCTGACGTCGTCAAACACCTTTCTGCCGGAAAGACGTTTTGGTTTCAAGAAAATAGTCCTAAACATTTTTTAAATAAAAAAAAAAAAAAAGGGTGGCATACATAAAAAAGGGGAACACATTTTTTTTTAAACTTAGTAAATCAATTTAAATGTATTAACTTGTTAGAGTTTTGACCCTGTCAGGACCAAGCATTTTTCAGTGAGATGCTCCCCTAGGACTCCCCTAGGACCAGGTGTTTTTTGGCTGTAGTTGACTCTTCCTGTAAAAATTCACAAAATCATCTACTTCTTTTTTACAGTAGTACCTTAGAAATGATTTCCTTTTTTTCAGAACACTGGGGAACATTATAAAGTAAGAAACCATACAAACTTTTAGCTATATATATATATATATATATATATATATATATATATATATATATATATATATATATATATATATATATGTTTGTGTGTGTTTGTGTGTGTGTGTGTGTATATATATATATATAATATATATATACAGTGCCTTGCAAAAGTATTCAGACCCCTGACCAATTCTCTCATATTACTGAATTACAAATGGTACATTGAAATTTTGTTCTGTTTGATATTTTATTTTTTAACACTGAAACTCAGAATCAATTATTGTAAGGTGACATTGGTTTTATGTTGGGAAATATTTAAGAAAAATAAAAAACTGAAATATCTTGCTTGCATAAGTATTCAACCCCTGTGCTGTGGAAGCTCCCAATTTGCACCGATGAAACAAATTGCCCAAACGAGGACACATTGACCTTATCATTGGCCTCCACCTGTGAACCATTAAAGTTGCTGTCACATTTTCTGGATAAAAACCCCACTGTTGAAGGATCATTGGTAAGGCTGTGAATCTGAAGGAAAATGAAGACCAAAGAGCATTCTACAGAAGTTAGAGATAAAGTAATACAAATGCATAGATTAGGGAAAGGGTACAAAATTATATCCAAGTGTTTGGATATCCCAGTAAGCACAATGATCCCAAGCACAAAAGCAACATTGGAGTGGCTCAAGAACAAAAACGTGAATGTCTTACAGTGGCCCAGTCAAAGTCCTGATCTCAATCCCATTGAGAATCTGTGGCACTATTTGAAAATTGCGGTCCACAAGCGTCGTCCAACCAACCTGAACAACCTGGAGCAAATCTGCCAAGAAGAATGGGCCAAAATCACTCGGACACTGTGTGCAAAGCTGGTACATACTTACCCCAAAAGACTTAAAGCTGTTATTGCAGCGAAAAAGGTGGCTCTACCAAGTATTAATGTGTGGGGGTTGAATACTTATGCAAGCAAGATATTTCAGTTATTTATTTTTCTTAAATATTTCCCAGCATAACCAATGTCACCTTACAATAATTGATTTTGAGTTTCAGTGTTTTAAAATAAAATATCGAACAGAACGAAATTTCAATGTACCATTTGTAATTCAGTAATATGAGAGAATTGGTCAGGGGTCTGAATACTTTTACAAGGCACTGTGTGTGTGTGTGTGTGTGTATTTTCTGTATTCTGCTTAGATACATGAATAAAGTGTTATTTTATGACCCAAGGGACCTTACAATACTTTCTCACAGTTTTGTTGAAAATGATGTTTGGGCAAATTACAAGACATTGTTTCACCTGAGTGATTGCAGTGACATAATACACATTTATTATAAGGGTCTTTTGTAAGCAATAATGGACACTACTCTCTGTTATTTTCTCAAAATAAATATTTATAAATAGAGTAAGTTCTTAATACCATTATCAGTTATAAGGAAAAAAACATGCCTGATACATTTAATTCATGAAATAGTGTCTGCTGTATATACCCGTTTCTTGATATTCATAAATGTTGTAAAAACATACATATATTAAAACACGAGCCAGAATACATGTCCTAATATAATTATAAGTCAAATATATCAGATTTACAGTGTTTACCATTTTTTTAAATTTGCTCTAAACAGTTCCTTTTGATTTTTTTTGTTTCCGCTTTTCTTTCTGCCGGGCTGCTGTCTCCTTGCTTTAGACACTAAATGCTCCTCTCGGTGACATCACATGAAAAAAAAAAAAAAAACTTAGTCAACGTCAGTGACTCACCTTTGCAGTGAAATGTGTTTCAAGCCTGTACTGCAAACTACGGTGGCCCTGTAAGTCATCAAAACAAAGTGCTTTTTTTTTTTATCGTGTTTACACAATAGTGGTCCTAGAAGCTCACTTCAGAATGATTGTGTTAGCACGATCCCAGTCCCTAAAGGGTTAAACCCCTAGTTATTATGTGAATGTTGCCTGAGAAATGAACAGAGCAATTACTCAACAGTCCTTGTACGATGGAGTCTGAACTGCTTGTTATTGGAGCGTCATTTGAGCTGACACGGAGTGGATTGGCTGATGCGGTAGTGACAGGAACAGGATTCACTGCGTCTTGTATTTGTGTCTTGTATGGAGGATCGAGCAGAGGATAGTATTGTAGATCAATTGTGTTTTTGTTGAACATTTGTTGTCCAATAGCTGCAAATTGGATTATTAAGATGCCTGCTCTGATAGAGGTGTTGCTTTTGATAAGAGATTGGTTGCTTTCATCGATGCAAAGTATTGGTTGGCTGGTTTTGGTGGATAATAAAAATAATTTGGACCAATTGTCTTTGTTTTGTACTTGCTGTCCAATAGATGTGAACTAAGCTTAACAATTTAGCAGGTCAAAAAGAAAAAAACCAGCACGTGCATGGATTGGTTTTAAACTTGATTCACAGTTGGTGCTGAGACGTTCTTGCGGGCATCTACTGTCTGTTAGAGCCCGCTAGAATTGGAAGCTGATTGGCTGATGGTACTGAATCGTTTTCTAATCATAAATATTAAATACACTTACAGTAAAGTAATATCTTGTATTTGAACAATGTTCTGAATAAATAGATGTAACCGTGATACCTTAACTGTGCCTTATTGTTTTTTTTTTATATTGCAGAGTACATCAGTTGTCTTTTGTTCACTTGTTATTGACATGCCCTTCATCTTGTGTCTTGATGAATAAGACATCTAAAAGCATTCCACTGTAGCTGTACATTGTTGTGTAGTTCAATGTTGTTTTTTTTGTGCCCAACATTCCAGTCTTTAAGAAATATCCCAAATTAGCCCACTTATAGTTTACCCAGCTTCAATGGCAGCTTGAAAAGGTAATTCAGCCCACCTGTTGTGTGTGTGTGTGTGTGTGTGTGTGTGTGTGTGTTGTATATATATATATTATATATATATATATATATATATATATATATATATATATATTATAATTATTGGTATTAAATATCAGAATTAATAACAGTAAAACAAGCTGCACTTTGAATTTATTGGGGCCATAATATTCATTCTGCTGACTGGTTCAGTTTGGACACTCGATTCAAGAAAAAAGTGGCATGCTGCTTTTGAGCATACATATTCTAACCGCTTTCACGAAAGCACACATTACTAGTTAAAAAACAGAACTACTGTGTTTTGATTTACTAGTGTTCTCCCAACTCATATTAACCAATGATGCGTCATTCCCGTGGCGTAGTGCTGGGAGGTGTATAGTAAAAAGAATGGCAACAATAATACATCATAATGAGTTGATGAGACAGAATTGAGTTGACAGAACGGGCCAGCTGACGTGGAGCAGGTTGGTGAATGGGTTGTAGATCAGATGTGCTTGTGACGGACACCGGCAGGAATGATGGCGGGTACGGAGGCAACTTTTGCTTTAAGTTTATTAAATCTGGAGCAGCATTGCGGCAAAATGGGTTGGGCAGCACAGGAATTGCCGTCAATGCTGTCGGTTACACAGCATCTTGCTGTGAGCTGTGCTTTGAGCAATTGAGGAACCCTTGACTGTCGTTTTAGTTTTGTAATGCACTAATAAGTGATTATATTCGATTGCTATTGTAAGGTAAACCAAGAATAGTTCGAATCTGCTGAAGCCAGTTGATGTTTTATCTTACACTTGAATTCCTGGTAGTGAAACTGAAATTCTGAATAAACTGTTTGTTAAAGCAAACTGAGATATTGTTTTAGGTAATACATTAATTTTAAAAGATGTATTTTTACATTGTTTGCGCTTCCTCTTTTATTGAGCTGTCATTCATCTCTTCAGAAATATTGTCTTGCATATGTTAGGGATGGGAATTTTAAACTTAACCCTATAAACTCTAAAGAAGCGGTTAAACATTGAATAATATGCTAGACGTATAAATCTGTCGTGGCAAATTTCAACAAACATTTTTTAATGTATTAGTTTTAGTGATTTTTATCCTGTACAGTAGTTCACCACGTGTCTATCCGACTTCTGTGGTGCCAGAGTAAGGGTGGCTATTATAAAAAGGAAGGAGTTTGGCAGTTGCCTCCCAAGTAGTTTTTCTGATTGATGCAACAGAAAGATTGACGCTGGGACGGCTTTTGGTCGATCTGGTGCTTTAGTGGCACACTCTGTTCGTGCTGTAGTAAGCATGGTATGGTATCCAGTCCATGTGGTAAGGTCAATGACAAGCATTTTTTTCTGACGTTTGTTTATATATATATATATATATATATATATATATATATATATATATATATATATATATATATATATAATATATATATATATATATATATAATAAATAAATAAATAAATGGCATTTCTAACAAAGGAATGAGGTGAAGCAATGTTTCGAGGTATTTTGAGGAACCGGATGAAAGAACCGTGGTATGTAAATAATTATTCCAAACTAATTTGGCGTACCACAAAAACACAAGTTCAGTGCTTCACCATTTGAAAGGAAAACATTCAGAAACTACTGGAGCTACTGTGGTTAAAAAAAAAAAAAAAAAAAAAAAAAAAAAAAAGTAAAAAGCAAACATCCATAACATTTGCTGTAGAGTGGGCCGAACGGTGCGCGATCATGTTATCCCCTACAAGGACAGTGTGTGTGTGAATTGTAAATGCAGCAGTTTTGAAAACTATGTTAGATTATCCCAATACTATGCCTCCCCGTAAAATAATAGCGAGGCTGGAAAAACTTAAAGAATTGTGCTGCAGCTGTTCGTAGAATAAGTTGTGTTTACCACAGACTCATGGACCCCATTCCCCAATCTTCCCATAAGCGGAAGGCTTTTTTCACTTGAAATTGTTCTGTATTATTTTGGTCCGAACGGCCGTTTTTGTTTAGTACCATATTTGTTTGTATATTGGAACTATTGTACTGAAGGGAAGTACCTCCGAGACGCACTTCGGACAGGTAGGCCTGGCATCTCTTTAACAATTTAATGTAAAGCTTGTGCGAATACATGAATTTGAATGTTTTGTTATTTAGTAATACTTGACCATATACAGTGAACTGCACACAAAGGCAAATATTGTGCTCATTGCTTAATATACTTGATTGTGTGTTTGCCATTTATAAATAGGACTTGGGGCAATGTTTGGGAGATTTATGTACACTGTAGGATGTAGAGGAGAGTGGCGTTGGATTAGACTACCAGAGTACTCGGAAACTGTAATGCTTGGGTACTTGAGCAATATATTTATTGAAAGTCCCACCCCTACTATCAGACTACAAACTTTTTAATCTCTGAGGCAGACTTTTTAATATCAATCACAGTGCTCTTTACAATTCCAAAATCTTGTGCTATTTTACCCTGGTAATTACCCTTTCCAGAAGTGAAACTATTTCCAACCTTTTTTCAATTGTAAACATAACTCTATCACTTTTTTTAAATATCGCTTTATCTCCACTGACAACTTTAATTACTACTGTTTGATTGAAGAGGAAATTTTAAATATAAACCTTTCAGTATATACTTTGTATTTTTTTTTTTTTTTTTTTTTTTTTTTTTTTTTACTTGTAGTTAAGTCTTTTGATGTTAAACATTAGTTACTTATTTTTGGGTTTCTTTGTTTGGAAAGTACTAACCAGGGCTGTCAGTGTACATCATAGTCTAATATAAAGAGTGTGTGTCTATGTAGATATGGTTTAAACTCTAACACTGCATAGCATTTAATCGTTCATAAAAAAACTGACCAAAAGCACATCCTTAGAATTTATGTATGTTGTGTGTGTGTGTGTGTGTGTGTGTGTGTGTGTGTGTGTGTGTGTGTGTGTGTGTGTGTGTGTGTGTGTGTGTTTTTTTTTTGTTTTTGTTTTTTTTAATCTATTTAAATATATAGGATAGGTACTCTAGAAGCAAAACCAATTTTAACTTGACGCATTTTTGTTCTGTGGCAGTTACCTTTTGGTTGCTGCTTCCAAGGCTGTTTTCTCTTTATTGCACCATTACATAATCATACTCTGAGAATGAAGTTAAGGTCATGAAGGGCAAGACAATGTTGCCTTCCTGGTGCATGAAGATTCAGGGGCATCAAGGCAGTTCTAGGGGGCAAGGCAGTGTTGCCTTCTTTGGGGAAGATGCACTAAGGTGTTTCACCTGTTGCAAACAATTTGGAAGTCTAGGGTGAAATGCACTAAGCTAGCACAATGCTGATGGCGACTTTTTAGGGAATGCTTTGCGGCAGCATGTTTTTTTTTTTTTTTTTTTTTTTTGCGGTTTAACCTTAGATGAATATGGAATTATGGGCGTTCCTGCATAAGTTTGTAAAATGGGGGTGGAAATAGTGCAAATGAGGGTTCACAAATGTTATGAGATGTACTAAAGTTGCAGACAATTGCGACACTTACAATTGCATCAGTTTGTTATAAACTTTTACAAACATTCACAGTCCGCTTTTTCTTGTGTGTTGCCAGTTGTTTAATGCATGTGAAGCGAGCACCCAAGTGAATGAATGGGGGGATGACACTGAATTACAAAACAGCAACGGTCATTGGAATGTCTATGTAAATTAGCAGTGTATATACACTGAAGGCATGAAATGAGTTATGTGTATTGCACCGTTGTGTTTAGTATTGAAATTAAGCTTGTTCTGTCACAGTTCAATTTAATTGTCTAATCCCATCCTTTCTGCAGTGCTTGAACTGTAAATTCACATTATTATAATTTTTATTGTCGGGACTCGGGATGAATTATTCACCCATTTCTTACTTGAACATTATGCCAATCCTTGAACACTTCGCTGCCGCTTTAGAAAGCTCTTCTTTTTAAGTGAGCTGGAATGGTGCTCAGACGTAAAAAGCAGTGACACTGCCAGTGAACACTTGTGATTGAAAATTCCTGGAAGTGCGGTTATGTTGAGCTCAAACAGCGTCCCTTCCTCTGTTTGCCCTTCATTAACTATTGATACAGTACGTCTTTCTCGTGGCTTAGTGCTGGGAGGTGTACAGTATAAAGAATGGCAACAATACATTATGCCAATGAGTCATTCTCTCAGGACGAGATTAGACAGAATAAAATAGAATTGTGACAGAATGGGCCAGCTGATGCTGAGCAAGTTTGTAAATGGGTTGTAGGTCAGAGGTGCTTGTGCTGAGAGACCGACGGCAATGACAACTGAGCTTGCAGGCAATTTTTGTCCTAAAATTTTTTTTTTTTTTTGAGGCACTGCATCAATTGCCGCCAGTGCCTTCATTTATTTTGCGCCCTACAATTATACCTTATAGCTAAGCATTATCTTGCTGTAATACTATTAATATCTTTAGTGTAGAACAGTCAACAAAGCAGGTTATTGCTTTCATATTTAATTGGTACTTGTGTTTCACAGGTCTGCTGCAGGAGGGCAGTGCAAGAAACGAGAAGACTACCTGGAGTGGCCTGAATATTTCATGGCGGTTGCCTTCCTGTCAGCTCAAAGAAGCAAGGATCCAAGCTCTCAGGTAAGGCCAAGAATGGGGTGGGGGGGCAGGGCGGGCGGGCTCAGGGCTGATCAATATTGACTGCCTCTCCCTGTGTGCCGACCTACCGGCTCACTGTTTTTTGTGAGCTGAGTCAAATATTAATGCTAATGCAGTCAAGACAGGCCTCCCAGTCTTTGTGTAGGCGGTATTAACCCTTTGTGGTCCTACAGGGTGTCCGCAGGTCCTGAAAGTCTTAAATTGTCTTAAATTCATTTTCCTAAATTTCAGGCCTTATAATGTCTTAAATTGTCTTAACCTCTTACGCCCCCTGAGACCCACGGGTGGGACATGGTACTGCAATTACACATTATATTTCCAAAATCATCTGTAATATTACAAAAGCAAAACATAAAAAAAAATTGACTATCAGAAATGTTGTCTTCCTACCGTCAAACAGCGAAGGAATTTTTCGAATTTGCCATTTCACCGCTGAGATATTCCCTTTGCAATGTGTCTTGTACCTCACGGTTCAAAAACAACTCCGATCGACTAGCTGTGCGTTTCGCTGCTCTGGCCTTACATGTATCTGTTGATGGTGGAATCTCACTGATCACATTGTAGGGGAGGTCACAAGCTGTCCAATCATACCTTGACTTTGTAGCCTAATCCATTGAAGAGTAATCGATGTGCGTATGTTAACAACACATTTGCAAACGAGAGCACAGTGTTACACACATAGGATCAAGGTTTCTTACCGTTTTCTGATCATTTTTCAATTTGTAAAATTTATAAAATCGAACGAAATGGCGAGCAGTGTTCCAAAGCATCCCAAAAGAAGTCGATTCAGTCTTTTTGAAGTTTTGGAGGCGATGGATAATAGTGAAAGTGATGGCGAAAATGACTTTCTGGGTTGAAGAGTGCTGATTCTGTGTTTTGAAGCAGCATTTGAAGATGGATTGGAGCCTCTTCAGGATTTGTAAGTATAATGGATCCACACATTATTATGCTTAATTTTCGTTATGCATTTTTACTGTAAATGTTATTAGAAAATGCAACCATTTGACTCAAGAGGCACATAAAAATGACATTTTTTTAAATAATTATTGCATAGTAAAGAGCAACACCATGTCTCATCTGTGCTGTGCTGCTGTATACGGTCCCTGATCTTTACGATGCAATAAAAGTTGAAAGAAGTTGCTTTTCGGCCGTCTTTATTATTTTCTCATTGATGTTCGTTGATTTAGAGTATTGCATTGGAGTGTTTTAGCAAACTTTTTATATTTCACCTAGAGAAAGTGTAGGTTTCTTAGCCTTTCAAGATAAGCTGTCTGCCTGCTCCAACAATCACACTCTGTTCCTTTGTTTGCCACATGTCAATCAAAGTAAAGATGAAAGGAACTGAGTTGTTTTCAGTCTGGCAGCCTGATTTAGAGCAGCAAAGGTGTCTGTAATCTCATTATTATTATTATTATTATTATTATTGTAGACATTTAGCAGACGCCTTTATCCAATGATCAACATATGTTCACCTGTCAGCAGTGCTTAAATGAGGGTTACCACTTTATTTTGAAAAAAAAAAAAAAAATCTCATTATTTTGCTTCTTGACATTTACATACTTTCAAGCAAGTAGTAAGTGAGTGAGTAACAAAAATACAGTCAGGTACTGAATTCAGAGCTACAAAAAAATCTCAGTAGCAACATTCTCCTGCACAAACACACAGTTATGTGAGAGCTATATGCCTGACAGTTATGGCATATGAATTGAGAGTATTTGTCATGCATAGTCATCATGGATACATTTCGGGCACCCCAAAGCTCTCCAAAAAGGCCACCTTTTGAATGAAATATTGGACAAAAAAGTAAAAAAAGGATTACAAAATCTAATTCATGTATCAATGTATAGCATGTGAGGTGCCAGAAGGTAACCTCCCTTTTAGATCTTGCTCAAGAAACTAGTGTATGACTGGCCATAAAGATTCAACAATATTCATTTTTGGAGAGGTTTGGGGACTCTTGGGCCTAGCTTTGTAAAAACTCATATAAAATTTGATCCCTTTATTCAATCAGTTTCAAATTTTTATCCAGTGCAGTAGACATGTTGGGGAAGCACTGGTAAAAAATCTGGCTCTTCATGTGCTACAAGGTGAAAAAATTACGATAGAATATAAACAAATGAAAAGCATTTGTTTTTTTTGTTTTTTTTCTGGATATCTCCTTCCAGTGTGGTACTGAGTAAGACTTATATCAAATCTGAAAACTACAAAAATGAAACAGCTGGACCTGCATGTGCACTTTTGGGTGGGTGATCATGTTCAGTCCAGGTACCTGGGGTTGCAATTCATGGGGCATGTGACAGCTGTGGATTTACTGCAACATTTCAAAGTAAGTCAACTTCTCAAAATATTGTTTAACTGTTATTGATTGCACATGTTATGGAATTCTAGTTGTCATGTTGTTTTGCTTATGTTATGTTTATGGCAAGGTATCATGATCTATTCAAACAGTAACAGTAGCATACAGGGAACACTAACAAAGATGCCATCACATTATTCAGAATATTTTGTTACCACTTGAAGAAAAAGAAGATGACTCTGCTTGAGGTGTCAAAGTTTAGAAAGATTCAGACTAGTTTGCTGAGCAAGCAGAGGGCAAGTCAGGCAGCTTGATGGCACAGCTCATCACCAAATCCAACATGCTGAGGAGATAAGGACAAAATAATTGATATGAAACAAGTTGAAGCAGAAATCGAGAGTAGGATCACAGAATTGATACGCATACCATGAGGTGTGTGTGCGCACGCGCACAGGTGTCTAGTTCCTCTGTATTCCAAGGACCTGTATGTCTTCCTCATTCACCTCCTCCTCCCTCTTTCCTTCCCATCCTCCGAAGTTCACCTCTAGCCTGTACTGTACTGTTCTGGTTTTATTCAGTTTTAGTTGCAGATGAATGCAAGTGATTTGAGTATGAGTGGGGAAATGGCAAAAAAGACAACATGCATGTTGAAATCAATTTTCAGTCTCCTGTTGGTCTAATTGAAAAGGTATGAAGGTCTTTAACAAATTAAATATAAACAGATATGAACGAAGTGTACCTAAACTTAAGTAACTGGTGTCCTTGTAGCTGCTTGCTGTCCATTGACAGTATGTACTGTACCTCAGTGTACCAAATATTTGGTATATTTTATATTTGGTTGGAATACAGTTTTTTGTTCTTCACTTTTTTTGCATTTTATTTATTGCGAAATTGGTCTTCCACAATACATAGCCCAAATACCACAGAGATAACACAGACAAAAGACGGTAGTTGCTTCAAAGAGTATCACAGACATTTGCAGAAATTTTTGAGATGTTATTGTAATAAAATGTCTTGAGTGCATTTATGAGGAGTTTGGTGATAAAACAAGTGATCAGGAGAGTTTGAGTATGCATGACTATGAACAGGTATTTGAAAAATACAGTGAACAAAGGGTGGGGCTTGGCTGGAGATGTGGTACTGATGTCCTTTTGCTATGCAGTGCCCTTTCTAAACCTGTTTTACTTTGGGGGAGTATTTTAAACAGCGTGTGTAAAATAAACAGCACGTGTGAAAGTAAATTGGACCAAACTCTCCTGACAAGTGCTGAACAAATGGACCGCTAAGGGTTAAAAGCTGAACTAATACATCAGGATTAAAAACTAATGTTCACCCAAGGCTAATTCAATTTGAGGACTAGTTGATGTCTATCTCGTTAGTCCTGTGAGCAACTGCTTAAAACAGATGTACACATACTCTCACATTCAGTCTTGCTTTTTTTTTTTTTTTTTAATTGCAGGAAAAGCCAATTCCCTTTCAAGTAGGGATGCACAGAATCCAAGTTTTGGGGCTGAAATACCGAATCTACAAAATCTGTCAAGAAAACTGTTGAATAAAAAATAGACTGACAGATACTAACAAAGGACGCGCACAATCTGTATATCCCTGAATAAGATTTGTTTTGAAATTTACACAAGTTACCACTAGCCCCCTCCTCCCCACAACAGAAATGTCAAAATACAGAACTGTTTACTTTACCTTTACATGAAAGCAGAGCTGCATCTTTTTGTCATAACCCACTATTTTCTTTAATGACTTTTCAACCCTTGTCAACTGATCTGAGAGCTATGAGTAAAAGATTACCATGAGTGACCTGACTCTCCCTATGAAGTAAAACCCTTGCTTGTCAGGTGTGTCGGGTCCAATTTTATTTTCACGTGCGCGGTTTGTTTTACACGTGCTGTTTTAAAAGTAATTTTATTCAATGTAAAACTGGTTTAAAAGGCACTGGATATCAACAGGGCAGTCGGTACTGCATCTCCAGGACCACCCCTCCCGTTGTTCGCTGTATTTATCACATAACTGTTCATAGTTGTGCATATTACTAAATCATCTCCTGATCACTCGTTTTAATGCTATCCAAGTCATTATTTCTTTACTATAACAGCTCAAAAAACAAAACGCAAACACAGCTGTCTTGTTTGTTTGTCTGTGTTAGGTCTGTGGTGCAGGGACTGTGTATTGCTGAGTTCTGTCCCCCCCCTTTTTTTTTGTTCAGCTCCTATCGGTCTCTCGGCCATTGAAAGGTTTTCTCTGCTTTTTCCAGAGAAAAAAATAACTAGACCTGTGCTTGACATCTTTCTGATGTCGGACAGGGTCTGACATAGGACTGGAAAGGGCAAATTGTAACGTCAGATCTGGTCTGACCGCAAAGGGTTAAAGCTAAAAGTGCTTTTTTTGAACAACTCGCACCATTGTAAAGCATGCACAGTCGTATTCTGATTTTTGAATGAGTGTGTGAACAGGATGAGCCAAAAGAATTAAATGTGGGGAAAACCTATAGACGTTCTAAACAGGCACAAGTGTATACACGCTATTGCGAGGACCCAGTGTCCAGCCCTGTTAACCAGAATGGCAACTGCTACGTATTTATCGGTTATCTGGGCTGGTTCTACAGATAGTTCCATTACTGAGGCAGTGATATGCTTTGAGAAGAATGCTGTGGTGTTGTACACACACTATTGGGGTTCGGATTGTTGGGTAGGCAGATGCAGAAACCAAATCAATGTATCTGAGAATGAACATTAATGTTTATTGTATCCTTTTTTTAATTGCAGTAAAAACAATTTTATCAGTTCATTTTTTAGGAAAATAAAATTTAAGATTAATATTTTAGGGATCCCAACAGCTGTTGATTCCGACTCAGGAACTTCACATAAGGACTAGCAAGTTTCAACAGGCACTAGTCCATAAAGCTAGTACCACAATTTTGGTAGTTTCTAACCCTGTACATTATCAACTGACATGCTGATGTGGGGATTGAGTACTAAAGCAAGAACACTTGTTGGTTTTTCATTTAGTAACTCATCTAACTCTTTGCAGTCTTTATTCAGCGCTTCAGCTCCAATTTATTTTCACACATGCTGTTTGTTTTACACGCTCTGTTTTAAAATATTTTGTTTTCAGAGGAAGACTGGTTTAAAAGACAGTGTATAGCAAAATGACATCAGTACTGTATCTCCAATCAAGTTGCTGTTATTTCCTTTCCATTATAATTAACCACTGGCTCTTCTGAATTAACCTCTGTATTAACACAATATCTTCCAGGGTTGCAAACTGTACAAACTCTCTTTTGAAATGGGCCCTGTCTTAGCTGGCACTCGTCAACGGGGGGGGGGGGGGGGTCTTGGAGAAGCTTGTTTTTTCCTGGAATTTGTCACTCTCAAACCAAATCTTGTGGAATCCCCTGCAGGACAGTTATGGAAAGTCTCGTACTTATCCATCTCAGTCTGCTCGCATAAATACACTAATCTGGGCACACCATGGACCTTTTTAATGTCTGTAATATAATATGGATTTGCCCCCATATCTGCCACTTTCCACTCCTCCATGCTGTAGCTACAGTGAGTGGGTATTTGCAACAAGATTAGACAAGGAGTCAACCTGAACACCAGTATTTATTTGATGTATTCTCCACACCGTGCCTGGCTCAAGGGTTTTGATTAATTCCATGACACTTAAAGATAACGAAGACCGAACAAGCAACGGAATTGTTACGTAATTTTTCTTTGAAACCGGAGAATGTGGATGCCATAATATTTCTGAATAAAAACCGAAAATAAGCTCTGGAGAGAGCACAGACTTTGTTACGTTGGACTTGGAAATAGTTATTCTTGTGTTCCCGGTTGGAATTTTTTTTTTTTTTCTCCCTAATCCGGTTGCTGTCAAGACATCTTAAGGTAAGACAGTAATATTTGTAATGTTTTATTAACTTTTAGTGGGGGACCTCGCCGACAGTGTGACTAGACATAAATAATTAGAAATGTGTAGTTTTAAATTCAACTGGAGAAGTTTACTTTTTGTGATTTAGGAAATCGATGTACTTTTGTTTACATGTTTCTTTTGCGTTATGAAAAAACGATGCAGTAATGCATCGGGTCTTTATGGAAATGATGCATCAATAATAAAAAGAATATAGTCCCAGCAGTGGGCTAGAGCAAGATTAAGCCAACATGCACAGTTCCCTCTAGTGTCTGGCAGTGTAAACACTTCCACATGTTTCTGAACTTGAGTGAACCATTTTTCTTTTGTTGGCCAAATACTTTAAATATTGCAATAGTGTATTGATTAATTTCAATATTTGGGATTAGAACTTCCTAGTTCAGCTGCCATTTTCAATCATCTAAACAAGTCGGCTCTTTGAAACCTGGCCTGTTGTATTAACAGAATACAGAATGGGTTTCTGTGATCGATCAGACTTTCCTCCATTTGGAAAGGCCTGTTTAACTCATGGCTCTGTTCACGAGGATACTTATGGACAGGATGCAGGTTCTTTTTAAAGATCAAAATGTCATTTTGAAATGTTTCAGCTCCAGGTATCTTTTTAAAAATGTACCCCTGGTACCCCCCTCACATTTTAGTAATTTCATTGCCTTGTAGTTTTAACATGTGGGATATCCCTACAGTACTTGTGTACCCTAACATTTTCAAATGCTGATCGTTCTACTATATTTACAGTGCGCACCCGTTTTCTCATTAATCTGTTACTCAGTAAGCTGTTGGTTAGTGCTGTAACAGATTCATTCTATTATAAAATATGACATACACTAACGCTGTGTTGCTTGTTATTAACTATCATGTATGTGCAGGGTTAAAAGCAAACTGCAAGGGAAGCAATATGCACGTCCAGTAATTACTGAAGTATGTGATTTAGCCTACAGATATGTTTTTTGTTTTGCTATATACCACTAGAAAAACCATGCTGAAGATTTTTTTTTTTTTCTGTAGCTGTGTAACTAACTGAACAGCATTACTGCTTCTCAAAGTAAAAGCAAGTGCAAGCAGACTGTACTGCATTCGTGCTTTAAGTATAAATAATGCAGTCTGTTTTTTTTTTTGTTACTCCTAGATGTGTTGCAAGCTGTTTACTGCATTTTTTTTTACAATTTTAAATACAGAATTGATTGTGTATTGTTTCCACTTGTTTTGTTTAAAAAAAAAAAAAAAAAAAAAAAAAATGTGCTTTTAGTGATTTGTTTCTGGTGTAATGGTGTTTTAAATATCTTTAGTTTTTGTGGTTCATTGTGGTAGTCTACTGGATGTTTCATAAGGCCATCACTCATTTATCCCGGGGAGGGGGGTGGGGTCATGTGACGGGAGGGTTAGGTAAACGAGAGCAGACCTGTACGTTTCGTTATGAGGTACATTATGTAATACAGATGCATAGTTGACACACCCTAGTCTAAGTTGCCTTGGATAAAGGTGTCTGCTAAATTAACAAATAACAATAAAGAAATAAGTCAACATTACTTGAGATAAGCAGGTACATTTGATCCCTGCATCATCTCTGCCATGTACAGGCACAGCTCTGCTCTTGCAGCTTGTCCCCTCCTGAAACAGTAATGACCTCATTATACAGAAGTAAGCAGACACTGTGTTTATTGCATGCATTTGTGTTTTACTGAAACCCTTTCTCTTGGGTAAAGAGTGGGGGCAGTTTGTTTACCCGCCTGGCCAATAAGTAAATCAAAAAGAAACCATAGCTTTTGAAAACAGCCCTAAAATGCTCTACTACCATTATTCTATGACTAGCGTTTTGCTTAGGACTTTTTTTCTCTGTGCTGCCAAGACATTTAGGAAGACTTGTTGATATGTTTGTCTCAGATATATATATATATATAAAATCAGTGCCTTGCAAAAGTATTCAGACCCCTGACCAATTCTCTTATATTACTGAATTACAAAAGGTACATTGAAATTTCGTTCTGTTCGATATTTTATTTTAAAACACTGAAACTCAAAATCAATTATTGTAAGGTGACATTGGTTTTATGTTGGGAAATATTTTTAAGAACTAAACTGAAATATATTGCTTGCATAAGTATTCAACCCCTGTGCTATGGAAGCTCCCAGTTTGCACCGATGAAAGACATTGCCCTAACGAGGACACAATTACCTTACCATTGGCCTCCACCTGTGAACCATTAAAGTTCCTGTCACATTTTCTGGATAAAAACCCCACTGTTGAAGGATCATTGGTGAGGCTGTGAATCCGAAGGAAAATGAAGACCAAAGAGCATTCTACAGAAGTTAGAGATAAAGTAATACAAATGCATACATTAGGGAAAGGGTACAAAATAATATCCAAGTGTTTGGATATCCCAGTGAGCACAGTTGTATCAATAATCAGGAAGTGGAAGCTGCATCACACCACCGAGGCACTGCCAAGAAAAGGCCGTCCCTCAAAACGCAGCGCTCAAACAAGGAGACTTGTGAGAGAAGCCACAGAGAGGGCAACAATCACTTTGAAGGAGCTACAGAGTTCAATGGCTGGGAGTGGAGCAATGGTGCACCAGTCAACCATATCAAGAACTCTGCATAACACTGGCCCGTATGGGAGGGTGGCAAGAAAGAAGCCGTTACTCAAAAAGTACCATCTGAAAGCATGTCTGGAGTTTGCCAGAAAATATGAGAGTGACCCAGCTGCGATGTGGGAAAAGGTTTTGTAGTCAGATGAGACCAAGATAGAGCTTTTTGGCCAAAACTCAAAGAGCTATGTGTGGCGCAAACCTAACACTGTCCATGCCTCAAGACACACCATCCCTACAGTGAAGTATGGTGGTGGCAGCATCATGCTGTGGGGATGCTTCTCATCAGCAGGGACTGGGCATCTTGTTAAAATTGAAGGAAGAATGGATGGAGCAAAATACAAGAAAATACTGCAAGAGAATCTGCTTCAGTCTGCTAAAAAACTGAAGCTTGGGAGGAAATTCGCCTTTCAGTAGGACAGTGATCCCAAGCATAAGGCCAAAGCAACATTGGAGTGGCTCAAGAACAAAAAGGTGAATGTCCTACAGTGGCCCAGTCAAAGTCCTGATCTCAATCCCATTGAGAATCTGTGGTACTATTTGAAAATTGGGGTCCACAAGCGACTTCCAACCAATCTGAAGAACCTGGAGCAAATCTGCGAAGAAGAATGGGCCAAATTCACTCCGACACTGTGTGCAAAGCTGGTACATACTTACCCCAAAAGACTTAAAGCTGTTATTGCAGCGAAAGGTGGCTCTACCAAATATTAATGTGGGGGGGGGTTGAATACTTATGCAAGCAAGATATTTCAGTTTTTTATTTTTCTTAAATATTTCCCAAGATAAAACCAATGTCACCTTACAATAATTGATTTTGAGTTTCAGTGTTTCAAAATAAAATATCGAACAGAACGAAATTTCAATGTACCATTTGTAATTCAGTAATATGAGAGAATTGGTCAGGGGTCTGAATACTTTCGCAAGGCACTGTGTGTGTGTGTATATAATTACATACACACAGAGTGCTCATCCTTAGTGGCGCTATAGTGGAAAGCCATAGTTACAAGACTGTGCTATTTGTTTTCCGCCTTGTGAGTATAAAAGGGCTACTTCTAATGGCATTGTGGAGCAAATGGGAGCCACGACCCTATCGTGTTATAACAGAATCCGCACTATGAGGCGTGTTATAATGGGTGAGCACTGTGTAATTTGAGATATAAAAAAATAAATAATAGTTTATACACAAGTCTTAAACTTTTACTACATATTCTACTTCTGAGTGTTTTTTGTAGTTTTGGATGAATTACCACTGTTAATTTCATAATCAGATCATGGCGGGGGGGGGGGGGGGGGGGGGGGGTTTGGCCCTGCTCTGCTACAATAAGCCAAAACCAGAAAGCAAGAGTACTGAGAAATGCTTGCTGTGGGAAATCTTTAGCTCCTCTAATTAAAGCCTTTCTCAGCATGAGTCTCTGAGGCAGTGGAATATCAAGCACCTGCTAAGGGGACTTTGGAATAGGAACAGCCAAAAAGTTTTTGAAAGTAAGTAGTAAAAATGAATCTTTTTTTTTTTATGCAAGAACTTCTAAACCTTGCCTGACTTTCAAGAAAGTAGGGTGAAGAAGAAAAAACATGTTTTATGTCAGTTTGATCATAACTAGAAGCAATAAAAGTAGGTTTCTCTTTGTCCTTGTGAAGAAAGGAAATTGGTAGCTGTTTCATGTTGCAGACGAGCACAGTTGTTTATGCAGCACAGTGAGGGGCCAAAGCAGGTATTTTCACTTTGGCATTGCTGCAATAGGGAATCTGACCTTGCTGAAACAATGCGTTGAAAAAAATACTTGTTTTAATAACAGAGTGTGGCTTTCTTTTTGTACTTCTGTACATTGTTTTATTAAATAGAATTCCTTTTTTTTCTGGTATTAAAGATTGCAAATCACAGGATGTTTTTTGTAAAATGTGAAGCTTGAAGAGCGTTGCAGGATGTACAGCAGGTTGATTAAATTAAGTGATTGAATTGCAAAACAAATTGCGTTTTGAATATTGATTAGAGCTAGAAGTATGATAGTTGATGACCAAGACATACATCAACAGTATATGCAGATTAGTATAGAATAAGAATTACAAATCAAATGTTTCATCGCAATTTGATATGCAATTGTCCCTGTAATCAGTATTGTTGGTTATTGATGCTAAATGGTGTTAAACAGTGTTAAGTTTCATTACAGCTTTCCAAATCTGTGCAAAAATGTTACAGTACATACAGATGGACTGACACTCCTGTAAATCACCAGAATCTGATATTTTCAATATTGTAAGTATGACATACAGATGCACGGATGTACAAGCAGACAGATTCTCATTTATCTCCGGAATCTGACATTCTCAGTAACTTAAACTAAGTAATATGAAGTTTCAAGACAACTGGATAAGCAGTTCTCCAAATTCATGCAAAAATAGAAGCGTGATGGACAGATTAATAGACCGACACCCCAATGCAGTATATCCCCAGTATCTGATACTCAATAACCAAGTAATGTTAATGCAAAGTTTCATGACCAGTGAATAAGCGGTTCTCCAGATATATCCCAAAATGTGTACATTTGCAGAGGTACGACTATACGGATGCACAACTGCCTCCACTGCAGTATATCCCGTAACACATTGGAGGTGATTTCATAGTGAAGGTAGGGTTGTATTTTTAGAGCTTGTTTGTTGTATTTAGTTGCCGTGCTTTTGATATTCTCTGTCCAAATGAATGTTTTGATTGTATGCATTTGGACAGGTGAAGAACATTAGCATACCCTGCTACTGCTATTTTGGGGGGATTTAACTGTACATTTTGTTCCATGTAACTGTTTTTGTGCAAGAAACTTTTAGCTGGACATCCAGATCTCAAAGCACTTATTTACTTTTAATTATGTTATAACTGGTAGAGTACAGGGGTGTTCCTTTTTTTAACTTCTTGTAGGGACAAAATGCTAGAAAAATCAACTTGTCCTTCTTTAAAAACCTACTTGTCCCCTCCCACCACACAAAACCCAGATTAAAAAGTAGACTAACTTGTAGAATTTTGGAGTTAACAGCAGCGTTCCTTCGAAGGTTAAAATGCGTGCATTTTTTCACAGTAACTGGCAACATCCTTCGCACTGAGTTTACTAACTTTCGTAAGTTTTATCATAGTCAACCTAACTGAGACTCCATCTCTAGGTAAGCCTATCATTTTGAGAGCAAAGCATTAACATAAGCATATTTGTGTTGGTCTTGCAGCTGATTCTCTGATTTCCCTCTGTACAAATGCACGTCCCATTCCTGTACAGGGAGGAGTCCTGCTCGGTGCTGCTCATGAAGTTTGCAGTCGTATAATTGATTACTAATCAGTGAAGCAAAATCTTTCTGCATTATTTAGAAGTATAAATATTACTGGTACTGGTAAACAAATAAAAATCACAAGGCTCATAATTTGACTTTTTTTTTTTTTATTTCCCTTAAAAAAAATAAAAATAAATAAATAAATAAATAAAATAATTCGAAAATGTCATCTCATTTATGAAAACTGTACTGCGCTAAGGTGGTGCTTTCCCGAAGTAAGCCAGCCAAATTAATTGCAAGTTTTAGTTTATTTCTTTACATGCTTCCTGCCATTAATAACGCTATAATTAGCAATATTAAACCATGGCTGTTTCTTAATTGCAGTATATTATCGCACAATGAAGAAATACACTCAAAACTGTTTTTCTAGCTGTACATTCATAGGAAATGTATCGCTTTACTGTGTAAGGGATGTAGTCACTACACAGTTTGTTTCATAAAGAAATTCTGTCCTGACACACCTCATTGTTTGCAAAATTTACCAAGGCAGAATCAGCAAAGAAACAGTTGGGAGGATTATGCGTTTACATTAAAGGAGTGTGATTTTAAATTACAATCTGGTGATACACAACACTGAACCCATGTAGAGCAACAGGTCAGTTAACAGTATGCCGGGGTTTTTTTTTTTTTTTTTTTTTTTTTTTTTTTTTTTAAATCAGTGCTTCATATTTTATCCTGGTTATTGTAATCCCAGTAAAACTTAATTTGTGCAGTACTGTACATAGGATTACTCACATGACATTGCTGGTCTGTACATAGGATTGCTGTCACATTACATTGCTGGACTGTTAAACTGTTTTCATATTTGTTGTAATGCCAGCAATAAGATAAACAGGTCCTTTTGCAGACTGAACTACAGTGTTAGTGGAAGACTGTAAATATGATTCTCACAACAGTGCTGGACATTTTATTTTCTGAACTGTTTTAATATAATTTCTAGGTTTTCCTGCTTATTTTAATGCCAGCAATGAACCAAGTGATGTCTATAAATATTATGACAGGTCTGAAGTGTCTTCAGGTGCATTACTTGCAGCAACAACAATCTTATTGAAAATCTTGGCTTTTAATAAAAATAATTGTGGTAATATTTATTAATGTACTTATTTTAACTATCGGCATTATATTTATGTTCAAATGCCATGTTTATTAATACGTTGAGAAGAAGTGGGGGGATGACGGAGAACTGGCTTTTTTTTTTTTTTTTTTTTTTTTTTTAAACAACTTTGCTGTTCTCAAATGGAAAATCAGTAACGCTAAAGATGGTTACAGTTGAAGGCAGTGCAGATGCCAGTGTTTTATACAGTAGTTTTAAAACAATTACATCTACCAGGCTACCAGTTAAGCATGTAGTCTATATCTGTGATAACAACTGACAGGGCTTTATTTGAGATCTCAGACAGGCTTCGTTAAGGTAAACATACGCTTCATAAAAATTCTAGATTTATTTTATATAGATAAATCGGAGGATGATTCAGAATCCAAGGCAGAGGGAAAATAAGTGTCTTTATACTTTAAGGAAGTGTTCCTTTCAGTGCAGTCTGGAACACATTTGCTAGTAAATTTAAGTACAACTATAATAAGCTTTTGCCTGTTTTTTTCCACTCTTTCTCTGTAAGCTGAATCCAATTCCTGATGTAGGCCTACAGGTGTTTTAGTTTGTTGCATACAAAATCATTGCCAACTATTACTGCTGCTTTGTGGGATTCAGATTTTTCTTGACATTCTTTGTTTTATAACTGCTGAACCCCAGACTTTTAAATGACATGTGTATAACCTGTCAGGCAGTGTTCCCTCCAAGGCTAAAATGCACACATTCTTCACTGAAACTGGCAACAACCTTCACACTCAGTTTACTAACTTTCGCAAGTCATTATCCGAAATAGCAACCTCAATCGAGACACCAGCATCTCGATAAGCCTATTTTGAAACCATTTTTACAAAACATTAACAAGCATATTTGTGTCTGTCTTGCAGCTGATTCACTGATTACCTTTTGTAAAAATGCACGTCGCATTCGTGCCGCACTCTCTCGGACTCCAGCGAATCTATTGGTACAGGGTGGGCGAAGCAGTCGTCTGGCTGTTCTGCCTCCTATAGAGATTGCCAATGCTGCTCATGAACTTTACAGTTTTTAACTTGTTGTATAATTGAATACTAAATCAGTGATGCATAACCTTCCTGTATTATTTACAAGTGTAAATACTCCGGTAAACATAAATAAAAATCACAATACTCGCACTTTGACGGTTTTAGTTTTATTTACCTTTTAAAAAAACGACCATTTCAGAAGTCATCTCCAGCGTTTTGAAACTGGTAAAAATGTAATCAGGTCATGAGCCGATTTCACGTTTAAGTGTATAGTAATTGAAGAAGACATACCATGTCCTTCATTTTTTTAAATTAATTTTTTTTAGTTCATTCATGTGACTTCAACGAAGAAAAAAAAGCAATGTTTTAGTAAGACGGAGCTAAAATAAATCTGATTATCTATGAAAATGGTGCAATAGTATTAAAGCTTTGCTGTAATTCGCGTGGGCATGCAAGAGTCACTACATTAAATATAATGCCAGTTGTAAACACGTAGAGAATAAGAAAGCAAATAAGACAGCAACAATGATAAAGCACTGCATTCTATGCTGAAAAACTTAAGACCTAGGTACTGCACTCAAGGCAGAGCTTTCCCGAAGTAAGCTAAATTAATTGCATATTTCATTATTATTTTATATTATTTCTTTCCACGCTACCTGCCTTTTTAATGAAGTTATAATTAGCAATTTTAAACCATGCAATCCTTAAATTGATCGCTTTACTGTGTAAAGGATGTAGTCACTACAGTACACACCGTTGGTTTCATAAAGACGTTCTGAGACACGCCTCTTTTTAAATCTTGCAAATAACGCTGCATAATTAGGAAAGAAACAATTGAGAGGATTAATTATGCGTTTATATTAAAAGGGGCACTATTTAAATTACAATCGGGTAATACATAGCAGTGAACCTGTTTTAGAGCAAAGAGTCAGTCAACACGCCGTTTCATATTTTATCCTGGTTATTATTATAATGCCAGTAAAACGCTAAACTTAATTTGTGGAGTACTCTACATAGGATTACACTCATGACATTGCTGGACTAAACTATTAAATATTTTTTATTGCCATTTTAAATGCCAGCAATAAGCTAAACAGGTCTTTAAAACGCCTTTTATTTGTACACTGAACTACTGTGTTAGAGGAAGACTGTAAATATGATTCTCACAACTGTGCTGGACATTTGGTCTTCTGAACTGTCCTAATGCAATTCTCAGGTTTTCCTGCTTATTTTAATGCCAACAATGAGCCAAGTGATGTCTATAAACATTAACAGGTATGAAGTGTTTTCAGGTGCTTTACTATTACAGCAACAATTGTGGTAATATTTATTAAATGTACTAATTAACTACCAACATATTTGTTCAAATGCCATATTTAATACAGTGATTAAAAGTGGGAATACATAGAATTGGCCATTTTTAAAAAACTTAATTTGGTATTCCCAAGAAGGAAACAATTGGAGGCAGTGCAGATGCCAGTGTTTTATGCAGTAGTATAAGCAATTTTGTGCAGGCCACCAGTTATTTATGGTAACAACCGACAGGGCTGCATAGGATCAGAGGATGATTCAAAATCAGGCAGAGCCACAAAAATGTTTAATAATTGTTTAAATTTTAAAGTAAATTGTAAAATTGGTGAGATACTTGTGTTGGAATATTGTTTCAAAATTGTATAATGCATCAAAAATATATTAAATGGGTTAACGTGTGGGCGAAGGTTTTTCACTGATAATTTACTCTGTCAGTCAAAATGGCAAGTTTCTCAGTATCTAAAAAGCTAAAAAAAATTTCTATCAAAAGGCACACAATATTTACAGTAGGTTTGTGACCAGAAATATGAGTTCTGGTTGGAAATCTCCCTCCCGACCTGTGAGGACGCTAAATAGCGAAAGGGGTAGACTTTGGAAGGGCTGGCCTGACAGTTCATTTCCTGGGTTGGAAATCGGTAAGCCTGGAAGGCGGCGATGCAGGAATGTATTGACCCGGAAGGTAAACGAGGTAGCAGCTGCAGGCAATAGAGACAGCTGCAATCGCTTACCAAGGGGTCATGCGTGATAGCATAAAGGGGCCGGAAAATCGTAAATCTTTTCCTTCGCCTGGTTTGTATTAAAGAACTGGAAGGACCGTGAGAGACGCAGAGAAAGCGTTGTGAAAGTATTCATGAGTGTTTGTTTTTCGTGTTATTAGTAATTGTCTTGTTTGTATCACTAGACGACTAAACCCGAATCCAGAGCTGTCGCCAAGGGCCAGCACAAAACCGGATCAACACGGCACTACTGTCACGATTTAACATTGTTAGCACTAATTGTACTGCACCAAAAGCACTGAGAGCACTCACTTTGGACATTGTGAACGTGTCTGTCTGATTGTGTGTGTTAAAACGTACCGTGCTTATTATTTACAGGTCTGCAACCCCATTTTTCATTGCTCAATACACATTGGTGTGTATTGCAAAAGCTTTATTATTTACTGGCTGGTCATCAGACCATTGGATTTAAAAACAAATAAAAAAATCTATTTCACCTGTACTTTTTGTTTTCTGTTTGTTCTTTGGGATTACTGCACCAGCAGTGCATTGAAATAAATGCACACCCTTGAGACTAGCCATAAAGGACTGAAGATTTTCATCTTTGTCATTGTTAATTGCACCTTTCATCTCCTGGTTTTTGATTTAAAGAAATTCCTTTCTCTAAAAAGCCCTGCTCTATCATCAGTTGACCAAGTAAGATTTCTTATTTCTAGAGCTTTTGACTAAGCTTTGTTTCTGCAGTAGCTACTGTAAATATAAATATCAAGACATTAACCTTAAGGTGAACTTACTTGGTTTTGTTGATCATGTTTAATATTGCAGTGAATAATTACCCTACAATAGTGTTTTCAATTATATATTTTGTGGACAATATTTAGAAATTGCTAATTGTTCCTTCAAAATGCATGTAACCTAAATGATAAACTGAATGTTTAAGTTTCAAAGTTTGATCTGCTGAGTTAAAGAAATCTTTTCATATAGTAAAAGCTATTCATAAATGTTACTGACTTCACTAACAGTATTGAAAATTATTATTGAATTTTAAACTGCATTCCTTTTATGAAAGAAAAAAAAAATCATTTGCTAACTTTTGTGATGTCAGTTTCTCTGCTTTCCTTTGACACCTTTTCTTTTGATTTTGTTCTGGTTTTAAAATGTACCTGTGGCTTGAATTTGTTCTGTAGCCTTGGCTTTGAACAGTGATTGAACAGTGCATCAGTGTTTCGTAGGCAGTTCTCAACTGAACATCTACCGCACAAAAGGATGAGAAACAGTGTGGAGGACTTGGCTTTGAATTTTGAATGTCCTTTTCAGTTACCAATCTCTGCTTTTCCTATGACTCATGGGTTTCCTTGTGTGACTGCTGTCAGAAGTGTAAAACAGTTTTTTTTTTTTTTTTTGTTTGTTTGTTCAACAAGTACAATCAAAACACCCATGTAAAAAATGTAATACACATTTACCATCATTTGTCGGTCTGAAATACAGAGAAATATGAAACCTTTGCATTAAAGGTGCTGGAGTTCAATTATTTTGTTGCCATTTGTTAAACAGCTGTTTTGTGCATTTGTGCAATTATAATGTAGAAGGTTGTTGTGGTGGGTTAAATATTGAAAGCGCTCTTGGTCTCTAATAGTCAGAAAGCAAGCCGCATGAAGCGTCATTTTTGTGCAGATTTTGCAATTTGCATAAATGTGACACCTGATGGCTTTAAATGCGAGATTTAAAACAAGTGTGTGCAATTTAGCACTTTAAATACAGGGTTCAACATTAACCATGGCCGGGGCCAGTAGAGATCGCAGTTTTGCTGGTAGTTATGAAACAGCATAGGTCCGACTGGGCCAGTTACATTTAACGTACATGTGTGTGGCTAATATATGCTTATGCTCCCATAGATTTGTAACAACATATCGAAACGTTAGGGCAGCTGGCTCTTTGAGCTAATATATATATATATATATATATATATATATATATATATATATATATATATATATATATATATATATATATATATATATATATATAATTTTTTTTTTTTTTTTTTTTTTAAAGCTCAAAGTTCCCGCAGGCAGGCACCTCATACAGGGCGAGGTAATCCACACACAGGCAGAGGGCGGGCGCAAACCTGGGACCTCTCGCACTCCGGCATAGCGCCGATACCGCTGTACAAAAGAGTCGGCACCTTCGCAACGAGTGTATGTCGGGCTTATGTCTTTGTATGTGATTACGTCATCTACCAGCCCTGCTGCTGCCTCCCCCCGTGCGCACTACACTATATATGTTAGTGCACATGGCTTCTGTTTCACGAATCCTGGAAAATGGGCCAATGTGCCAAAAAGCTGAATTTACAAACCATTTGTTAAAAACGTAACTACGAAACAATCCTAACTTTCCTGGCGCACGTCATATTTGTTGTACAGACAGACTCTGAGACGGCGAACCGAAGTGCGGTGTTGGTACTTTTACAAATCAGGTTTTCTACAACTAACCAACCAATAAGCCAAAAGGAAACCACTGAAATCAATAAATTATAAAGTAAGTAATTAAGAAAAAAAAAAAAATGAAAATAAACATTGAGTGGAGGCTTTATTATGACAGTGAAAGTAACGTTCTGCCTTGTTTGGCATCAGTTTCCCAGACTTGCAGATAAAACAGCTATATTTGTAGTGAATTCAACATTTTGTTTACATCATATCCAGTCTCACAGGAAGATGTCCCGATGGATACCCAAGTACGCGATCGAATTGTGTAACTTGTATTTGGGATCCGATGTGTTCAGGTCAAAAATGCCTTTCGCAATCTTTCCAGACTCGTTGGTATCTGGCACTGACTTGCGGGAGAGACAGCACAAGTGACAACGCTCTAAGTAGGATTGTTATTTTGTATTATGAATACTCTTTATGAGTATTAGAGATGGAAATTTCAAATAGTTTCCTATTTGAATACACAGGGTTTAACATTTTTGTGTATTCGATTAACCGAACTCTGGTCCCTTACGCTACCAACCAAGAGTAAAAGGCAAATGCGTGTGCACAAGCAGACAGTATAACAGTGTAAGCCAGTAAAGTTTAGCCGGGTTCACAAAGTGTTCAAATAATGTCCAAGACGAGATTTCTTTGTTCAGTACCATATTTCCTTAGGCACACGTTTTTCCTTTTGTTTACTGAATTAATACAGAACTCAATGAACAGCAATGTCACAGCGCGTATCTCTTCCATTTAAAGCAACAGTAGCATAATATTGTGCAAACCACCAAATAATTTGCTGTAGTGTATTCAGAATAAAATAACACCTATCATATAGCAACCTAAATATTCTACATCTGCTTAATTCTAACAAGAAATATTTATAAAATAATCTTAAGTGTAAATATTGTAACCTGGCCAAAACGATAGAAAATGCATTACAATAGTTTAACATTACTAATTACAACTAGCCACCAAGTACTGACATCAGATGAATCAAAGTCAAGTTACCGTTTATTCAATAACCTGTAAATGATTAAAAACGAGGAACATTCCTGGTTGTACTTTTAATGGTCAGTGCAAATGTTGACGTTAATCCATCCATTCACAGAAATTCAACAGTAGATGTTTTACATTGAACTGCAATCCAGAGTTAAATAACTCCTTTCCCACTCGTTGTCTTGACTTTCTTATTAGTCACTGCATTGTTCTGCTTAACATGTAGTATGTCTTTATATTCATCATAACGTTAAATTACCTTTCTAATTTCAATGTTACCCAAGTTTGGATTACCGTACTTGTTTTAGCCTTGCTAAATGGTTGAAGTAACATATATTGAAAGGCTTTGTTTAGCCACTTTCCTTTCAGACGTGGGCTCTCTTTGGTTACCATACACAGTTAGAAACATACTGAAAATAAAAACCATCATGAAAAAACATACAAATATATTGGGCCAGATAAAATTGCATCTGGGCCAGTAAAAACACTAGCTCGGTGGCCTGATGGGCTAGTAGTTAAAAATCTAAATGTAGAGCTGTGAAGTAAACGCCCCGGTGTGTTTTTTTTTTTTTTTTTAAACCATATTTGCCAGTAGCCATGAAAAAGCTGCCAGCACACAACCTTATAGAAACGACAAGTAAATTACAACATTCCAACAGCGTTAAAGGTTGTGTCAATGGGTAATAAGTTTGTATTGTAATAATATTAAAAATAAAGACGGCACTGTAAATATCAGGACACAAGTGTGTCTTAAAGTAGGCTTGCAGCACAACAAAGAACAAACATGGTTTTAAAATGAATAAAAGCAATAAGCATCATTTTTATTAACACACTATATTTATTGTTTGCCCTCAAAACGTGTATATTGGTTATCATGGACAATCAATGAAAAATTAACCAGCAACGAATCCTCATTGCAAAACAACCAAATGAAATACTGTGTTAATACAAAAAATAAGTTTATACTGTTAGCCCACAACACACTCAAAGATACTTCAAACTGTTTAAAGATGAACAATAGTCAATTCAAATACCAGTTTTATCACAAAATCAAGCAAAAGTGACTAATTTGTTTTTATAACCTGTACATTGATAAGTAAGAATGCTGGAAAAAGAGCAAAATAGGAATATTCATTGCACAAAATACTGTTAATATATAAAAAATAACAGCAAAACATGTACAAATACACAAAGGCAACCCTGTTAATACCAGAAAACAAGTTTGTATTTTACTTTCAGAACGCTAAAAAAAAAAAAAAACTTCAACTGGTTTTAAAATGAATAAATTGATAAAAAAAAAAAAAAAAAATAATAATAATAAAAACCTGATCCATGTAACTTTTTAAAATTAAATGATTGTTTTTTTTAACATTCATCCTGAACCTCGGGGTCTCTTCATTGCTGTTGGTAAGGTGGCTGTACAGCCATGTGTGTGTGTTGGCTGGAACATTCAGTATGATGTGCATTATAATATTCCTAACCTGCTGTTTTAATAGACTCTGCGTCCTATTTACCATATTTCCCAGCAGCCCTGGTGAATATTTGAAGTTTTACTGTGTGAGAGAATGAATAAGAAAGTTATTAAAAAATTTTCCAAACTACAACTAACGAAGAATCCATCTTGACTAGTTTAAGGGAGCACTCTTTTGACACTATCAATAATGCACACCTGAACACGTGACCAATGGAAAACAAATGGTCATCTGTCCGGGTCCAAGACTGTACCGTAGAGCTGTAAATCCACCCACTGGAAGCACAATATTATCTGTGTGACCTCCAGTGCTAATGCCTGTCCACATCATAAGCGAGTCTCCTCCAATACTATCTTATTCAACATTGTTGAACTGAGCACTTCTCGGGCTCTCCACACTCAAACTTGAATAGATTTAAATCTTGTGTCATTGGTGAACAAAACAGGTGTCCAATGACAGCTGCCAGAGAAACTATAGCTCCTTTTTTTTTTTTTTTTTTTTTTTTTTTTTTAACCTTAAGCCAGTTTCTGGCAGTTTGGTTGCCTTATGGTGACTCCAGTTGTCCTGAAGAGGATATTGAGCCCATGTGCTGTGGACTGGTGATTCCTCTGTGCCATTGTGGTGTGGTTAACCTTGCAAGACCATGTTCAGGGTGCATGTGCACAAACCTGTGGTTTGATAACTTGCCCACAGTCTGGAACAGAAGGGGTCGCACCAATTCACCAGCTACATGTCTCTGTATCCCCGGATTCCACCATTATGAAGAGCTGTGACAGTCCAGACTACTCGAATTAATAAAACATATTTAAATAAAATTAATCTTGGGTCATTGGTGAACAAAACAGGTGCCCAATGACAGCTGCCAGAGAAACGGTATCTCATTTTTTGTTTTTTTGTTTTACCTTTAAACCATGTGCAGTGGACTGGTGATTCTTTGGTGCCAATAGAGATAGAAAGGTCAAGAGTCACATTAGTAATGACTTTCTCTAAACTTTTGCCCAACATTTCTAAGATAGTTTGGAAACACTTGCGGAGTCTAGGTAATTCAGAAAAAATGAAATATTTCTTGGACCCAATTGTAGCATTCAAAAGAGAAGCTGATTTAGATGATATTTTAGTTAACAGTAAACATAAAGGAATAATTGACAGAATAGGTTCTACAAATACTTGCACTAGTACATGTAAAATGTGTAAACAAAAATATAATTAAACCTAATAACACATCCACTAAATACTAATCTACTGTAAAAATAGCAATGTTTATGGAATAGCCTGTGAAAAATGTGATTTGAAATAAAATATGTTAGAGACTGGAACAACTTTATATAAAAATTCAGAACCACTTTTCATTTAATTAGAAATAATAATAATAAAATGAACCAATAGTACAGCACTTCACTAGTCAAGGACATGACAAATGATGTAAAGTTTTTAGCATTAGAACAGCTAAAATTGGACAGTGACCTATAGAAGAATAAAAGAAAGTAAATGGATAAATAGGCTGAACACAATTATGCCAGCGGGACTCAACAGAAAATAATTAACTAATTAATTCCAATAAATACATAATTTAAAACATAAACAAAATTAATTCAAAAGCTGTGGAGGCTAAACCGAGGCTTGTCCTCAGAGCCTGTGTAAAGGAATAACTGATAGATGAATGAAAAACAATATTCGTGAAGTCAATATTTATTGCAGTAGTACAAGAACAGAATTATTTGAAGAAAGCAGAGACAAATGCTCTGGGTCACAACAGAAAAATAGCTGCAATCACTTTTGAATAACATAGAACACGCCCCTATAATGACGTCATTTAAGACCTCCTCCCCACTATACCTGGGTACGTGGCAATTTTCCAAGCCTCACAAACATTCCTTTGCATCTTGTTATCTCTGAGATTCTTCCATCCCCCTCCATGCAACCAAGCAGAGCAGAACCAAAGACCACCTCACAAATGCCCATAAATGGTCATATTTGCTCTTTCTTAGTCAATCTACAATTTGAGACAGACCCTGCATTTCAAAATACCCCACCTAAATTCTGTACTCAATATCTCTCCATTGAAAGTACCATACTTTCCAAATATTCTAACAATGAGTATGGACTTGTATTTCCTTAGTCCAGAACTCAAAAACCCGAAATACCACTCCCAGCTTCATTGTTCAATTTGTAACAGAAAACATTTAAACAAAATAATCAGTTTTAATATGAAAATTGTTACAAAATTCCTTACACCTGCAATTCTTTATGCCTGTAAATTAGAATTAATATAGATTTAAAAGTAGAAGTACAAATTGTCACAATATATAGAACACCATTACATCATGTAAGAATAAAGCCATGGATTTGAATATAAACAATAACAAGTAGTTGTCATGCTGTCAGACATCTATATATACCTCCAATGTTTTGATTCAAACACAATATCCCTTAAAGATATGTACAACATATCGAAATGTTGGGCAGCTGGCTCTTTGAGCTAATATATATATATATATATATATATATATATATATATATATATATATGAATATATCATATATATAATATATATATATAATATATATATATATATATTATATATATAATTACACATAGTATGTTTTAAAGAATGTAGATTATAATGGTATTTTCCTGGCGTGGATTCTGACTTGATTCTTGTGAACTTATTTTCATCCAGTATTTTAGACATTTTAATTGAAACGTACAAATAGCATATTGTTGATCATTAAAAACTGTTATGTTCAATACCTCCTGCAGGGCTATGTATATCCAGTGACAGGGATATAGTGGGATGTCTCACTTGGTTCTTTAATTGTATGTCTAGTGAACCATTTATCTAGTCCAACTGAATGCTTGGTAATCACAGGTTTTTGAGAGTATATGATTTTGGGGCCAATGTGGAGGTGCCGGACAACACATGTTTGTCACATGTTTTACAGGTAAATAAAGTGGATGTTGATCATTTCCTAAATTTGACGATTCCTTAAGGAATGAATAAAATAACAAACCCAATTGAAAAGATATTTATAAATATTTGCGTTGACATGTTTAAAAGGGGATCTAAATGGGATCTAGCAGTTGGTCCTGAAGAATTGCTGAAGTAATGTCTGGATTGGTAGTTTTAATATCGGAGATTTCTGTTTTAGGTTGGTGCTTGCATTGTGAACCCTGAAAACAAGATAGTTGGGATTGGCTACAACGGGATGCCGAATGGCTGCAATGATGACCTTCTCCCCTGGGCTAGGACTGCTGCTGACAAGCTAGATACCAAGTATCCGTATGGTAAGCGTTATTATTGAAAACTACTGTGCATTACTTAAACGTCAGTGGCAATCTAAACATTGTTTAAGTTAAGTTCTTCCAATACTGCAGATGCTGATAATTTGTTTTCTCTTAACACTTGGCATGTCTACCTGCTTGTCCCGATTTGATTGAGAAAGTGGGTGATAGAACAGGAGGCAGCAACAAAGTGACTGGTGAAATGTGTGGCCTTAATCTGTATCAATCTGCCTTTCTATATACAGTGCACTTCTCTCCAAGAACCGGGATTCATGATTTCATTTTCTAAATATCTTGGTGTCTGTGAATTAGATAATCAATTCAAATACTGTAAAGCCATAAATATTTGGGGAATCAACCCATAAAACCTGTTTTGCTCCAGAAA
Source organism: Polyodon spathula (assembly GCF_017654505.1). NCBI lineage: Eukaryota > Metazoa > Chordata > Actinopteri > Acipenseriformes > Polyodontidae > Polyodon > Polyodon spathula. Next base: position 49,118,050 of record NC_054535.1, on the reverse strand, counting down.
TGTTGACTTGCAATATACAGAGCATGTATTGTTTAGTGGAATTTGATGTTCGTGCCAAAAATGTTTGCATACGCATAATAAAAGCCTGGCAAATATTTCTGGCTTTACAGTATATACAAAATATTTTAATGAACAAGCAGTGTTTTTGTTTTGTTTAAGAAATTAGTTGTTCTACATTGGTAGTTAGTTGGGCTACCGTTGTTGTATAGTGGGCTATAAATATTGCATTTTTGAGACTGCTTCATTATTAGTCTGTTTGAAAAGGAAACGATTGTCTAAATCAGGGGTAGCTTGATAGTCAGTGTGCAGGATTAAATAGGTACCAAATGAAGAGATTGCAGTGATATCATACTGTAATTAGACTAAAAATGGTATGTCTGGTTTCTTTATAATTTTACAAAGGCAATTATGCTTACTGCTTACATTAATTATAATGGAATAATGACCATCTGTTTTTAAATACATTTCACAAGTTATTTTGGGGGTGGATAGATCTGGGTTTACATGTACAGTTCCCTTTTGAAGTATTATACTTAATGGTCTAAACTTGGTATTCCATGCTGAGTGAAGAATTGATACTTTTACCAAGAGCTGGTTCAGAATAGTATAGCTCTTGTTGTGTATAATTAAACCGAATATTCTAACATAGTGTATAAGTGGTTGATTCTATCTGTAAACCTGCCTATTTTGATAGGCAATTGCCACCTGAAGTATTTCCAGGTGAAACTAGCACCCTGTTAGCTTACTGTAATAGGGTCAACATTCACCACTGCATACAGTATATGTGTTTGTTTAAATCCACAATATGTTAATTGTGGACACATTGTACAGTACAGAATTTAAAGCTGGTTTCACCTGAAGAGGGCGCTAGTTCCACACATTCAGAATGTCGATTGATTTGATTTCAGTGCCAACAAATCTTTCTAAGCTTTTTATATGAAAACCTTTTTTTTTTTCTTCTTTTGGGGGGGGGGGGGGGATGGGAAAAATAATTCACCATTTAGACTGTGCAGCAGCATATTTCTGCATGACTGATTACAGGCACAGTACTGGCATAGTGTTGAGGGTATCTTCTATAACTGTGCCAGCACTTGCATGGAGTCAATCTCCATAAGAAACTTGGCACATTCTTTATACACCAGATGCATGTGTAAAACAATCCTTTTAAGACAGATGGGTTCAGTAACAGTGAGAATCTGAGAAGTTTAAGGTATAAGAGGATTTGTTTGTCTGTTCTGCAGCTTCTTTTAACCCTTCTTTTCAGTTGTAAAACTACTGTATGCAGAGATTCTGTTTAACATAAGGACATGATCCAGGTGACTTTCTTTGCACCTACTGTCACATCTTCCTATTAAAATCTGAAGCATGCTTGCTATTCTGTTCAATGCAGTAAAATTAATTTCAAGCTAGGCTAAACCATGTTTTAATTTGGAACCCACAACAAAACAAATCCTGTTTTTTACACAATTAATAAAACCCCACAAATATGACTTTGTTTAACACCTCAGTCCCAACAGAATAATTTTCTGAACAGATGTTATTGTCATGCAATCTCTAAAGTTAATCAGAGATGAAAGACTGAATAGCATGGCGTACTGTATGCCAGTATGTGAAGGACATAATACACCACTCGCAGCTTTTGCTTGTCGGCGCATTGTTTGTTTGCTGCCGAGACTACACCTGTTCAAGTCAAAGTTGAGGCAGTCTGGCATTGAGTCTTAAACAGAAATGTGTGTGTTTTTTATAGCATTGGGTCAAAACTATTGCTTAACATGCATAATCTGACTTGATTTTAGATTAACAAAGCAAGAACATGTTTTCGTTCTGAGGAACATTGCTAAATTGGAATATAAAGGTTAGCAAGTCAGTCCTGCAGTCCTTTTTATCACATAGTGCTAGTGTGTAAACTTACAGTATGGAGCTTGAAGTAAAGGAGACTTGAAAGTAATTGAATCCAGTTTGGGCTGTTTTTGAAGCACTTGGATACCTTTTTAACAATAGTGTGGTAAAAAGTTGCACTAACAGGCACAGCTACAGCATTCACATACAGTACCTTGAAAAAGTGTTTGCCCCCGTCTGATTTTTCTGCATGTTTGCATATTTTTGACACTGAATATCAGATCTTCAACCAAAATCTAATATTACATAAGGGACCCTGAGTGAACAAATAACACCATTTTAAATACTTATTTCATTTATTTATTTATTAAAGTTTTGCAACACCCAATGCCCCGTGTGAAAAAGTAATCGCTTAGACTCAATAACTGGTTACGCCACCTTTAGCAGCAATAACTGCAACCAAACGCTGCTTGTAGTTATTGATCAGTCTCTCAGAGGAATTTTGGCCCACTCTTTCATGCAGAACTGCTTTAACTCAGTGACATTTGTGGGTTTTTCAAGCATAAACTGCTCGTTTCCGGTCCTGCCACAACATCTCAATGGGGTTTAGGTCTGACTAGGCCATTCCAAAACTTTTTTGTTCTTCAACCATTCTGATGTAGACTTGCTTGTGTGTTTCGGGTCATTGTCTTGCTGCATGACCCAGCTGTGCTTCAGCTCTGATACAGAGAATAATTAATGGTTCCTTCAGTGATGGCAAGTCATCCAGGTCCTGATATAGCAAAGCATCCCCAAATCATGACACTACCACCACCATGCTTGACCGTTGATAAGAGGTCCTTGCTGTGGAATGCAGTGTTTGGTTTTCGCCAGACATAACTGGGCCCATGTTGGCCAAAAAGTTCCACTTTTGACTCACCTGTCCATAGAACATTGTTCCAGAACTCTTGAGGATCATCCAGTTGCTTTTTTGGCAAACTTGAGACGAGCATTCATTTTCTTCTTGGTGAGCAGTGCTTCGGCCTTGCTACTCTGCCATAAATCCCATTTTTGCCCAATGTCTTTCTAATGGTGGAGTCATGAACACTGACCTTAGCCAAGGTGAGAACGACCTGTAGAACCCTGGATGATGTTCTAGGGTTCTTTGTGACTTCCTGGACGATTTTACGCCTTGTTCTTGGAGAGATTTGGCATGACTGCCACTCCTGGGAAGATTCACTAAAACTGTCCTAAACTTTCTCCATTTGGACAATAAGGCTGTGACTGGTTTGGTGGATCCCTGGAGCCTTAGAAATGGCTTTGTAACCCTTTCCAGACTGATAGGCATCAACAACTTTTTTTCTGGTCTTCAGGAAATTTCTTTTGATCGTGGCATGATGTGCCTCTAGAACCTGTGTGCTGACAACTTCACTGTGATGGTAAGGGCCAAAGTTAGTCTGATTTTATATTGGACAGGGCTGGCCCAATTCAGGCCTGAATGTTAACCAAAGTATTCAAACAGCTGACCTTTAATTGGGTTGTTAACTATGGGGCAATAACTTTTTCACACCTGAAAATTGCATGTTTGATTACCTTGCACACCAAACAAATGAAAGAAGCACCAAACTTTGGTGTCATTTTTTCTCTCAGATGCCCTCTATATACTACTACAACCCACAAAAAGATCTGACCAAATTAAATGTGAAAAATGTGCAAAAATACAGAAAATCAGACAGGGGACAAATACTTTTTCAAGACACTGTAGCTGACAAGACTGCAACCACTTAAAAAGGGGTTCACTGAAACCATGCTCTCATACTTTTGTGGGTTCACCAGTGAAACTATTGCCATTTTGTATGTTATTTCAAAACCAAACCAAAAAAAAATTGAAATAGCTCCTAACCTTTTGTTATTGCTAATAAAAATAAATAAAAAAACCTGTACAATTTTAAAGCCTTTTTTCTTGTTGAGCATATTGGCAATGTCATTTAAAATGTCTTTTGTACTACTTTCAATATCTCTTCCTTCAGTGTGCCACGCAGAGTTGAACGCAATTATGAACAAGAACTCTGCTGATGTGAAGGGATGCACAATCTACGTTGCCTTGTTCCCTTGTAATGAATGTGCAAAACTCATCATCCAGGCAGGTAAGAAACCCAGCGTGATAGTTCTGGCACTTTTCTAGTGCAGTGTGTTGTTAAATAACTCATTACAAGGGGTATTTGTTTATTGCAGGATTCACATTTCTTTTTTACAGAATTCATTGCTTTTTTTTTTTCATTGCTTGACAAGGCACCCATTTCTACCTTTCCAAGAAAGTATTTCATTTAGACTTGCAAGTTTTTAGTTTGGGTATCAGCAAACCAGAACAAACAGAATGCAGGTCTCAAAATTAACGAAGGCCGTGTGGCAACTGCTGTAACGCCTGTTCAAAATGTGTATTCACAGCCGTCCTGGCTGCAGGGTCCTTTCAGCTACAGCAACTAGCGACTCCAGCATTGGATCCAAACAAGAACATGATTCCGTGATCTGCATGGCTATTTGATGGGGTGGCGGGGGGGCGCAACAGCAAACACAACGAACGCTAACCTTTCAAGTTAAAGTATGAAATGTAACCATTCCCTTATGGGCATTTGCCACCTAAAGACCCTGTAACCTGAATAAGATATATCAAAGGATGGAGACCAAAACATTGTTATGGGATTTATGCCTGCCTATTGGTAGGTGTCACTGAGCTCTTTCTATCAAAGCTGCCGATAAGCCCCCCCCCCCCCCCCCCCCCCGGTCCTGGCCACCGAGGGTACATAACCATCGTGCAGGAGAGCCTCACTCTCTTTTCGCTTCTCAAGATTGGTATGGTACGATCTCTTTGTGTTGCATTGAGCCCTTTTTTATGGAAAAAACTCTGTGTAAGCTACTGCTAGTTCCCATGGCCTCGCTGCTTTTCCCGGAGTTGGTAGTTTTAATTCATAGCCGTTTTATTCTGTTTTTAACCACACCGTGTAACAATTTTTTTTTTTTTTGTTCCTGGGTAGTAAGTGTTATTTCCTAATTGCTTATCCTCAAAAGTATAGAAAATGGCTATTATTCCCCACAAACTTTGCTTTTGTGACCAGGACAGTGATATTTCAAAATATCACTATTTCCAATGGGAAAACGGGCAAATGTGTGTCTTTTCGTTCACATAGTCAGAAAAAAACAACATATGAATCCAAATTAACATGTATTTATACTAAAGTAATACAAAAATGACTACAAAAGATTTAGAAGTGAGTAGTTTTTTGAGATTTACGATTATACTGTAAATACAGTATAATCGTAAATCTCAAAAAACTACTGCCTGCTCTGCATGTCAGGCTGCTTCTTTTTGTCTGTATTGTACGTCTTAGTACAGTAAGTATTATTGTTAAGAATTGTTTGTGTTTTTCACCCTTTCTTACTTGGGAGAGCACTGTTACTCCACAGGGCTGGGATTGCCTTGTCCCCGCTGTTGAATTATCCCACTAGCTGCCTGCGGGCCGCCGGTCGGGCCTTGTTTTGATTGTAGCTGTGTGTCTCTGTGCTTGCGCAGAGGACTAGCTGCAGCACGGCTGCTTGCAGCTGGACCAGCCGTATACTCCTCACCAACGCTCCCTCGTTGAGTTGAGAGGTATGCAGGCTGCGTTGGCCTTCACCCCGAGTGTAGGTCTTACAATCAAACAGACAGTGTGCTCATCCCCATCTGTACTGTAATATTTTACTGTTTTTGTATTACTCTGTTGTGAAAGTCAATCTCCCGCTGCGGTTTCGGCCCTGTCCCCCTGTTGTACGCTGAGTGCTGCTCAGGTGTGTGACTGGTCAGGGTAGGCACCGTGCATAGCTGCCCTGGTGTTTTTTAATACTGCGGTGTGTAAGACTCAGCCTATGCTACTTGGGTAGCACAGTGCTTATTGACTCGCTGTACTGATAAAGGCTAGCGCGCTGGTGCTGCACGGTACACGCGGTGCTTGGTGCACATTATACTTGGTGCTGCATGGCGCTCGGTGCACACGGTGCGCACAGTATCTACTGCCCTGTGCTTCGTGCACGCTGTGCACACGAGACTTGGTGCTGCACGGTACTCTGTGCACACAGTACTCTGCGCTTTAGACCTTGTGCTGCACGGCACTCTGTGCACACTGTGCTCTGTGCATTTGGTGCTTTGACGGGCAGGTCGGACTTCCATGCCTGTGAGACTAATATCCCACAGGAGAACAGGCACAGCATGTGTGCGCAGTGCTTAGGACCTGAGCATGCCTCCTCAGCCCTGCAAGGCTCTTGCGGCATCTGCGCTGCTTTTCAGCCCTGAGTGCTCACCAGTCGCCTGGAGAGAGTCGCACAGGGGCGTTCTTCATCCCCCGCAGCGGGTCCCTCCCCGCCACTCCTCCCACCGCAGTCACAGAGCCCCTCGGGAGATTCCCTGTGCGCAGGCATCTGTGTCTACCCGCAGCCTCTCAGTCGTCTACGGCTAGACTGGTGAAGAAGTCCCTATAGGCGCAGGATATTCTGGACATGAAAGCTTAGATTGGTCGGATCATGGAGCTTTTGGAGAGGCAACAGGCCCCACTGGCTCAGGCAGTGGCAGCCACGTCGTTCTGTCTTTCGACTGCATGACATGGCTCCCCGAGCTCAACCCTTCCCAGCTTTCCCTGATTTTATGGAGGAGGTGCACTCCTCCTGGAACCACCCAGCCACAGCGTCGGCTCAGTTGAGACACTTCTCCACGTGGAGCTGGTGAAGGAGCATCTAGTGAGGCTGGGCCTCACCATCAACGATGCCAAGAGTCTGCTAACGCTGGTGCAGTGCATAACATGTGGGGATCTGGCTAGACTCCACTACGATGCGCGCATGCTGTCGGACTACAGAGTAGCAGCTCTCCAGCACCACATCTCCCTGTTTTGACAGGAATCGAGGATTCCCCTTGTTTTGTGCCAGCAACTACTGGGTCTGATGGCACCAGCGGTATCAGCCATCGAGCTGGGTTTATTGTGCATGCGCCCGCTACAGGCATGGCTCAATGCGTTCCACTTGCATCCCAAACGCGACAGGCACCGTCAGCTGACAGTGTGTCTTACGGGTGCGGCGGCCCTGCACTCGTGGAGGATTCCCTCTCACCTTCGCCAAGGAGCCCAAATGGGAGTGGTCTGCAACCGCAGGGTGGTGACAATATGCTGGAGCTGCAGACGATGTTCCGCACAGACTATACAGGGGCCTTTGATCCCTGGGGTTGCATTGCAGGCTCCTGATTTGGGCACAACAGAACCTGCTGTCCCTTTCTGGGCGACGCATGTTCCAGGCGTGGAGAATTGGGCAGTGGAACGCATCTCGAGGGAGGGCCCACATCTGTCGGAGTGGCGGCACCACCCTCAGGTGGTGGAGCGCATTTGGGAAATGTTCGGGAAGGCGCAGGTCGGTCTCTTTGCCTCTGCGGAGACGACACACTGCCCCCTATGGTACTCCCTCCACCGCTGCGGTGGTCCACTCGGCGTCGATGCCCGAGCCCACGTATGGCCAGAGCGCTCCTTTACGCGTTCCCGCCTTTCTCGAAAAGGTCCGGTCAGAGAAGGCGTCGGTTCTCCTAGTGGCCCCCAGGTGCCCCAGGAGAATCTGGTTCTCAACCCTGTGCCAGCTATTGAACAGCCCGCCCTGAGAGATCCCGCTTCGCTGAGATGTCCTCAGCCAGACGAGAGGCCCACTTTGGCACCTGGAGCCGGGCAGGCTCCAGTTATGGGTCTGGCCCCTGAAAGGGACCGCTGGTCAGCCTTAGGGCTGTCAGACGCGGTTGTGGGTACTCTGCCGAATTCTAGGGCGCATTCCACTAGGTTGCTGTACTCCTATAACTGGAAATATTTTCAGGATTGGTGCCGTGCTAACCGTTATGATCCAATCTTCTGTCCCATGCTTGTCATCTTGCAGTTTCTGCAAGATCTGCTTGAGGCTAGTAGATCACCTTCCACACTGAAGGTTTACCTAGCAGCTGTTTCTGCTTGCCATGCCCCTGTTGACTCGGTGTCCCTGGGCGCGCATTTTCTGGCTACCTGGTTTCTCCGAGGCACTCTGCGATTGCGCCCTCCTAGGAGGGTTACTCTCCCGAAATGGAGCCTTGATTGTACTGGAGGCTCTCACACAGGCCCCTTTTTGAGCCTAAACTTAATTGAGTTGAAGCACCTATCCTTGAAGACAGCCTTCCTCTTGGCTATCCCCTCTGCAAAGTGGGTTAGACGCTGTCTGTGCATAGCTTCTGCTTGCGTATTTGGGATGATGGTAGCAGTGTCACTGCGTGCAAATCCAATTAACTGAAAAGTGTTGTGCATAATAGTTAAACAAAAAGGCAAAACTTATATTCAAATAGAACACTTCAGATTGTGTGTGTGTGTGTGTATATATGTATGTGTATATATATATATATATATTATATATATATATGTGTGTGTGTGTGTGTGTGTGTGTGTGTGTGTGTATATACTGTGTGTTTGTGTATACATATATATATATATATATATATATTATATATATAGATTAATATAATTATATAGACTTGTTTTTAACATTTAACATCAGATTTTTTAACATTGTAATAATAAAATACTATATTAGCAGAGAGAATTTCTGTCTGAACTGTGGTTGTTCATTACTGTTAACATTTTCTGTCCAAAAGCAAAATATTTCAATTGATCTCACAAATCCTGACTAGTTTATCGTATTAAAATACCATTTTAGTGTGCTTACTGCAGTGATAAGTTACAGTGCCTTGTTCTTACTGATATTTGAGTATTTGTGTTTCAGTTACTGACAATCACATTTGCTAGCGACCATTGTTTAGTAGGGCGGTTTATATTAAAGATGACATCACTTATTTAATAGCTTACTCCAGATAATCTCATACATGGCCGTTTTCAGAACGGTGAATAAAAAAAAAAGCATGGCGATATCACCTGAAATAATGTACTGCTAATGGCTTCTAGTAGACTTGATTAGTAGACAAAATGTGATTTCATTTTGTTGTGTGTGTGTAATTTATATATATATATATATATATATATATATATATATATATATATATATATATATATATATATATATATATATATATATATATATATATATATATAATGTGCTCCCTTGAGAGAGATGTACAACATATCGAAACTTTTTGCTGTAGCCTGCTGGTTGACCAGAAAAAAAGATTTTTCTGAATCGATACACTTTTTTTTTTATTAAGCTCAACTGTGTTTTCTTTCTGTGATTTTAATAATTGGCTTTATATATAAATCCTACATTTTGCTGTCAACAATTGTATTGAACTGAACATATTAAGCAAGTAAAACATGGACATGTGCAGCTCCCAAACTCAGATATACATTTACAGGTGTTGTGGCATTTTGACATACACTCTTTTTTTTTTTTTGTAGCACTTCAGCATATTCCGGGATCCGCAAAAGAGAGATTTTGTTGAAGTAACAATTTATGCACATTTTTTTCAAACAAACTTTTTTTTATTAAATGCTGTAGTGGTTAAACTGAACACTATTTATCATGAGGTGGTTAAATGTCAACAAAACGTCTAAAGAAAATGTACAAAATGAAATTTACTGGTTGCATAAATATTAAGCCCCTTAAGTCAGTACATAGTGTGGAGTAGTCTGCATAGATTCTGCATGTAAAATAATTTGAAAGCGTCAAGGAGTACGCTCAGGTGCCAACAAAATATGAAAACTTTGCAGAGGAGTGACTGTGTGTGTGTGTATATATTATATGTATGCATATATGTATGGGTGTGTGATACACACACACACACACACACAGTGATTCAAGCTCCTGCTGCTTGGTATTAAAATACAAGGTCTCTATAGGCTGCGTATTGAAATTGGATTGGAGTTTTACCCTTTAATGACGCAAAGTTGTATAGCTCCCCTATCCTACACAGTGGGGGTAGAAAACTGCATCTCTGTGCTGTCACTTCATTAAGCAGCATCTCCATACTCCTTTTTTTGTAATGCTGTCTCCTCTATCCTTATAGATGCTTTGTGATAGAAAAATCTGTTCCTTTAGCACCTCATGTGATCTATAAGAACTAATGCAAACAATGTAATTTTATTAATTTTATGTTCGTAGTGAACCCATTTAAAACACCATAGGCAAATGTTTTCATGAAAATAATTGATAGCTACTATATTGTGTGTGTATATATATAATATATATATATATATATATATATATATAAAATATATAGTAACTTCATATAACGAACACCAATTTAACGATCAATTTTTTCCCCAATGCAAATTAGCCCTTGTAGAACGTAAACTAATCACGTACAGAATCGACCCGGATATAACAATCTCAGTACTGACTGAAACTGAACTTCCAGTGTCAAGTGTGTTATTCTCTCAGTGAAAACAAAGACCATGGTTCACTAATTCAAAGATGACCTATTACAGTACGAATCATTCGTGACGAACACAGTCATTGTGTCAGTCATCTTCAAACAAACTGCAACCAGGCAACGGCCATGAGGAGCAATCTACGCTGGATAGTTTTTTCATGAAAAAGGACATGCAGTGTTTACGCTAGGCCGCGCCAATGCCCCCCTAAAATAAAAAATGTCCCGCTGAATTTCTCTTAACGCGCCTGTGTGTCTCCCTTCCCAGACCAGGCGCAGTACCAAAAATACATTTTGTATTAACATGACATGTCTGATGGCAGGCTAATCCTTTTTTACTTGTTTGTTTACACTTGCTTTTATCATAATTAAACTCCCATGCCATTATTCTCCAGTCCAATAGAATGCGCGCTCACCCTCCAGTAAAGCCTGGACAACATTCCGCTTGTTAACAACATGGCCCGGCGCAAATATAACCCTGTATCCCTGTTACACCCTACCATTACTTCTGGAAGAATAAGTAATTAGCTTCGGCATTAATTGTTGAAATGTAGGCTATTATATTTGTGCTTAAATACTGTGAAATTCATCTGCTGAAACTTACCTATCTGTCTTCTGTTTGGAGACACGGAGTGACATAGCAAGTGAATGGGAGAAATGCGTACTATAGTACAGTTTATAGACAAAGTGCAGTAGATTTGTGAAACAAACCGTGTCATTGATTTAAAAAAATATATATATAAAAAAAAGTAGCCTACGATAATGTTATGTGTTTTTTCTGTGACAAATGCTAAATTTCACGGCCAAAATAATTCAGCATGTGTTAAGCACCAACTGTCTCTTGGCCATTTCACCAGTAGGCCTATAATGGCATGATAAAAACAAAAAAAATTAATAAATACATTTTCATATATTGTATAGTGTATGTGATTTTATATAACACTGTATATATGCAAGCAATACATCTTGCTGTGAACACAACTGGAATCGGAATAAAGGAAATTATTTTGTAATACAGTTCGTGAGAAATTCTGAAGTGGCGGACAATGCATTTTATTTAGTACCACTCGCCAATCTATTGCAAACTTTGTCTTGTAATTGTTTAATCATTAACACCAGACTTATATGCTGTGACCGAGCATTCAGTGCACACATGACTAATTTACATATTAAATATGTACGTTTTAAATAAGCTCTGTTATAAATGTCATATAAACAGTTGGGCGGTTACTGCAGTCTGTCTTTGGGATAAATATATATATATATATATATATATATATATATATATATATTTTTTTTTTTTTAAACATGGCAGGGAGGGGGTTAATCCTCCCTGCCAAAAACATGTGTGAATGCACATTTTGGTTAATTAAAGAATGAAATTATCACCCACACCTGGGGATCATTGCAAATTAGGACCAGGTGCAGGGTATAAATAGTCAGCAGCCAGTCTACTTGGGGCTGCTGAGTAGAAGGGAGCAGAAGGTGCGCTCTTTTCCTGAGCAGTCATATATTGTAAGTTCTGCATTAACCTGTGTGGTTATTTGTTTTATGCCAGGTAAACTGCATAGCTGTCTATATATATATATATATATATATATATATATATATATATATATATATATATATATATATATATATATATGATATATATAATATATATATTTTAGAATTATTTATCTTGCTTGGTTTAATTCAAATGCATTTAAAAGATACAACACCATGCTGCCAATATATGCAAGTGTGCGCACCATCATATAAACACATTGCACTAAAAAGCTTTCTCGACTGGTGTATTGAAACGTCACTGCTACACGCAGCTGACTGACACACTCGCACAGCCCACCTCCGTTAAAGAGGAACGCACCAAAAGACTGATTGCTATAACGCTTTCTTTCTGTTTCCATCGCGGAAGCTGCATTTGCTGCCAGTGCCATTAGTCTCGTAGCCTACTTTTAATATTTATGTGTTTAGTGAGGCGGTTAATGGATCAGGGCAGTTATGTGACTGTCAGATATGCGACGTTCCACTGTGTGAACATTTTATACTATAAAAACAAATGCCCTTACAATTCATGTAGTACATTTGTTATTGTTTTAGCCCTGCAAACTCGTAAGAGCAGACAAGTGCCGTATCTGTTCTACCAGTGACAGTATGTTGTATGTGTCATTAGGGTTGCGTTGGAAACTGAAAAGGGAAGGAAAGCTATGGAAAGAGCAGTTGTATTACTAGGTTATTAACGTTTGAAAGTGTTATACTTTTTGTATTGTGTAGAACTACAATAAAATACTTTAACCGCTTAATATTTTTTTAATCACCTTTGGCGTGGCTTAAGTTTTTCCACTGTGGCTAAAAAATTGTTTTAGCCATAGTGGCTAAAATTCCTGGAGGGAACGTAGATGGTCCCCAAGAGCTTTTATTTAAGATTTTGCAGAAGCCATTACTGTTTCTAAGAGCTGGACTTATGCATTTAATTTAGGTTAAAAGTGGATGTAATTACTTGTCCCATGTGAGGGAATGCAAATTTAAGAATAATGAAAATAATGTTTTAATGTTGTCATTATTGTTCGTCATATGTTTATGGGAATGAGGCATTCCTTATACCAAGCAGAATTGTACTTTTACCCTTGTGCAATACACTGACTCAGCTTCCCATAGTAAAATGGGTAGGATGAAGCAATTTTTTTGATGGCAGTATTCGGTACTGTTCATGGTTTTTCATTCTTTCTATGCTATCGATTCCTTGCTGGTAAAAGGGTTATTTTTTTATTGCAAGAAGCGAGAGGTCATCTCCTTTCTTTACTTTTATTAAAAATAAATAATTGTAATTCTCCTATCGGTTCCCAGAGACTCTTTATTACAGTGCCTGTTAAGCATGCTTTGAGAACCTGCTATTCTTTAGGAAAGGGTATTGAGAGGTGCCCAGGTAATAAGTGTTTGTGGCCATGGGAGTTGTTGTGATTTCCCTCTTAAATGTCTGGCTAGCTAGAGGAAATGCAACAGTATTTTAAGCAGTGTTCTGTGGATTTTCTCAGGGCAAACTCGGTAGACAACTGAGGAGCAGACAGTATATTGATACAGTATTGTACAGTTTTTTTTTCCTTTTGGTCTGTACCCTGCTCGACCATCTGTGCTCATGTACTACCACCTTGCACCTGGAACTCCGGATACCAGACCAATAATAAAAACCAGATTGTGACAGGATTGTTGCACAGTGATGCCTTATGCAGGTACCAGTCATCGGGTCACAACTCAGGGTTGCTGACCTTTAAGACTGGATTTGCAACATGATATACCTAAAGTCAAAAGTATCACACACAAATCTAGTAGGTGCATTTTTAGTTTTATTGGATAGAAATGGCAAGCACATCTAGAGCACAGACCCTGTTAGAGTTGCTCTCTTTAAGTAAAGGAATTCTGAGGGTCATGTGTACTTGAGATGATACAGTAGATGAGTGCCTAGTTTTAAATGTCAATAGTTTAAAAATTAATGTAATTCTTGTAAAAAAAAAAAAAAAAAAAAAAAGTTATCCTATGTATTTAAATAAATGAATCCATGTAATGCGAGACTTTGCTTGCCAAAGTGGAATTTAGTTTAAAAGCAAAAAAAGAGTAGATCTAGACATTAAATTAAGTTTTTTTTTTTTTTAATTGATTCTTTTGGCTTATTGTTTATGCAACATCTGTCGCCACTAGCAACTCGGCTCTCACCTGCCAGAGCTCATGCTGTTGATGTGTCATTCTCATTGTGATGTTTTGTTCAGTAATTGCTTGTATACCTCCAGAAAGTTGAGACGTCTAAGGTTGTTGCCCTTTCCTTTTACTTCACTACACCCAGTGAAAACTAAGTTCAGATAAGCACCATCAAGGTCTCTCTGTCTAGCTCTCTCAGAGAGAGTGTGTAGTGTTTTCGGGTTCTCCTGGGACAGAAATGAGACTGTAACCGTGACTAGATGAAGGCTCAAGCCATTTATTATTTACAGTAATTAAAATGAGCACACAATAAAACCATAAAGTGAGAGGAAGGGGACTGTGAATATAAATGTTTTTATGAATATAAATGATTTTATATTGTTAGTATTTTTTTCCTTTGATCCCTTTTCTCTCTTCTCTCACTCCACACACTCTGTTCTCTGTTGCTTTTGCTGTCTCTACCCCTGGTCTTTTCCTTGCACTCCCTTATATGCCCTCGCTTCCCCCAAACCTGCTTCCCAATTTTCATCCACACACCATGCAGTCCCTGCACGCATACACCTGTTGAAGCTAGTCCTGATGTGACATACCTAAGTTGGAATCAATAACAGTTATGGCTCCCTAAAAATAGGCTTACATTTTATTTTCTTAAATAAACAGGATTTTAATAAATAAATAAATAAAAATAATATAATAATAATAATAATAAAGGTACATTAGTAAACACTCCTACAGATCGATCAGTCGAAAGAAAACTGACAGAGACGGCACCAGACGGAATGACGGGAAAAAATCGTCGGCTGTATCGCCTTGCCGACCACAAAGCTCCACTTAAAATTGTTTTCAAATATGTTAATTATATGTGTTGCATTTTACAAAAATGCTGGCTGGTTTGTGGAGTTGGAGGTTAACGTCTGTGAGTGATTACTACCCACAATAGTTAATGTATTCGCGTACACATGTGGTCTTCACTAAATTTTCACTGTAGCCCTCGGGATGAAATTGTTAGCTAGGTGGCTACATTTGTATTTATTTATTTATTGTTAAATTAGCAGTGAGAGAATCTGCCAGAGCTGACAGACACTGAATCTACTAGGTTGGATACTAACGAGAGCATATAATTCAAACTCATTAGATTTAATTCACCTCGGGCAAGCGTTGTGCTTGACTAGCTGTAGGGGGGGAAAAGCTGATCTTCTATTGGTTACAAAGAACCCCAGACATGCCTGTCAATACAGCCTCTGGGCAAGGCACAGAATAATTTTTTAAACTTAAGGTATTAAGTTTTTTGTAAATTAGAAAATAAGTGATACTGATTTCTTAATATATGAACCAGACATTTTAAATGCAGCAATCTAGTAAAGTTTAAAAAAAAAAAAAAAAAAAAAAAAGTAGCATCTAAGATATTAGTGGATTAATTGAAATCATGTTGTGTAATTTTGTAAAATTATTTGAGACTACTATGTGGTCAAAAGTGTACTTGCTGGCATGCTTAAAATAAATAAATAAATACTGTTTAGAAGCATTTCAGACCGACTTTCCCGGGCAATTTTTTTTCTATAGATTCATGTTGTTAACCTAGTTTGCCATTTACCATATTTATTTTTTATAATTTTTATTTTTTTTTAGATTTAAATGCTATGTTCAAAAAAAAAGTTTTACTAGATTTGAACAGAAGTGATAGTAGATATTTATTGGACATGTACAATCCATCGATTTTGTGAAAATATTAAAACATTAAGATTGATAAATATGTTTAATGATAGAAATGAAATGCTTATATATGAAATTGTGTACAAAATCCTGACAACTCAAGCAATCCTATCCAGACAGTGCACTGGTATATGTCACATGACTGTTCTGCTCCAGTGTAAAATGGACTAAAAATATATCAATTTGAAGGCTATTTCAAGCCAGTTTAATAGCGTGGAACGATCTATGGTGTCAAAAGCAGCACTAAGATCTAGGAGAATTTAAATTGAAGGGAAGCTAGAGTCAGAATTACGAGATCATTTACTACCCTAACAAGGGCAGTCTATGTGCAACACGAAATCCAGATTGAAATTTTTCCAGTACGCTATTACAAGCTAGAAATATATGTAATTGGTTGGCAACAACTCTATGAAACCTATTGTATATTGGCCTATAGATAAGTGCTTCAGGATCAAGGTGTTTTTTTTTATTTTGTTTGTTGTTTTTGAGCAAAAGTTTTACCACCATGACTTTAAATGCAAAGGGAACTCTACCAGAGAATTATAAATTAATTGATGCATGTATTAATGGCACAGAATAGTTAAATCAGATAAAGAATGGTCCATAGTAGAAGGATTCTGAGAAATATGATCCCTAACGTCAATTTTATTATTTAAAATGTAAGAAATCATTACAACTAATATTAGACCCAGTAGTGGAGGTATTAGTAGGTGGATTTATTCATTTTGATCTGTAGACGGAAAAAGAAAGCGAAGATTGTTTTTGTTTCAATCAGGTTAGAGTAATATAAAGCTCTAGCTTGGGACAAAACCTTCCTGTATTTAACCTGATGGTTTTTCCAAACAAGGTAATAAACTTGCAGATTGATACCCTTCCATCTACATTCCAGTTTACGACCCTTACATTTAATATATACAGTGTTTGTTTGTGTGTGTGTGTGTGTGTATATAAAGTTGACAGTGCATAATTGCATGGCCTCAGGACCGGTGTGAGGTCATGCACATAACCATACTGATGGAATACAATGGGATACAATGACAATGGGTGTATGTGTACATGTATATACGTCTCATTTTGATCAGATTCATAACTTTATTTTTCACTTATATTTTATTACAAGTAACTTAAATATTGAACACATTCAGAAAAAGAAACCAACTTGAAATAAATTATACACTCAATGCAAATGACACTGTTCCCTGGCAACGCACGATATGAAAAGTAAAGTAATTTACAGTATAACAGCCCGCATAAACAAAGTTATTGTAATACTGTACAGTTTATCAGGTGTGTACAGTACCTTACTATAGATCTTATGATTGCATGTAGCAAAAAAATACTTGATGGAAGTATTCGGCAAATTTGACTGACAACTATTTGCCTCCATGATGGCCAGAGGTGAAAGTAAGCCGGTACGGCCCGGTACTGTGTACCGGTTAAACATTTTCTCACGGTCATTTTATATTTCGATTTATCAAAGTGGTTGTTTAGCCTACATAAGTTTATTTGTATTTTAAGCCCTTTCCTGCCTCTCCCAGCTTCTTGGTTGTCCGGGTTACTATTGATGTTTAAGCAAAAGAACTTGAAGTCACTCGGGTCCCCTTCAAACAACTTACAATGACAGAGGGGTGATCGCATTGGTAATCGTCACTCTTGCAGGGAGCGACGCTGACTTTGAAAGGGGGTTCCACATACCTGTCAGCGTTGAGCCTTTAAAATAAGGGAACTTTTGTAAACTGAAATCTTAGTGGCCTGAATTGAAGAGAATACCTTCTAAGACAAAAGCATCCAACTATTGCACTTTATTATTTGGTAGAATGATAGGCTGTGATACGCTGCTGCTTCTAACTGTTTTTAAAAAGGAAAAATGTCAAAGAACAACCATGAGATTCACAATCAAAACTAACTGTACTCGGAAGTAAACATTTTGCACATAGTTTAGTGCATATTCTTAGGAAACATGTAGAGCAAAAACAACCTTATTTTTTGTCCCAGTCAGAAACAGTTGAGTAGGACAAATTTTATTTAGGTTGTGTTAGCGCCATTCAAAAATAAAATAAAACAATCTTATCAATTTTTTTTTTTTGTTTAATCATTTGGATTGCTTATCATGTTAAGGGTAGTACTAATAGCTGATCTCCTTTTTAAATCTTTTTGTATGTGTTTTGAGATTATGTAACGAAAACAAGGTTATCTGAAGTAAATACACCCGATGTTTCATTTTTAAACTATTTTTGTGTTATTTCAAGTATTGTGTTATATTACTTTTTAAAAAAAAAATGCTGTGGCTTTTCTGTTCCATACCACATCATGGATCGTTATTGGTTTGTTACCTGTTTGACAATGTGGTCAATAATCCTTACACTATCAGGGCACTAGAGCAGACATGCTGAAGAGAGCTTTGAAACCAGAAATTTGAAGTTATAAGTTTAAAAAGTTGCCAGGATGTTAACAATGAAAATAAAAATGAGTTATGTTATTTAAACAGTTGAAGCAACACGTGGAGACTTGTAACACTATTTCAGAACCCTGCCACTTACTCTAACTTTTAATGTAAAAATTCTAAATGAATAATATTAAATGAATAAAAAATTCTTAACAATACATATTCTGGTAAGTATATTAAATAAAAATTCAAACCGGATTTAGGATTTTATTTTCATTCACTATTCTGTATGCTTTCGTGACTTTTTTTGCCTGTTGTAAACAAGTTGTGGAGTTGATCTTGTTTTCAAGTTATTCGGTTTTTTATTTTTATTTATTTATTTTTTTAAACTAGTTTAGGATACACACTGCTCAAAAAATTGAAGAATGTAAGTGCAACGTATGTTGATTCATGTTGTGTGCCGAGCGCTCTATTCTACCTTCAAAATCTGTGAGACTATTCAGCAAAAACACAGGATTTTCACCAGGGGGGTGGTTGGGTGCCTATGCAACCTGCTTGTCCCTCAGTGCCACGGCTACATTGACTAACCTGTCCCTAAAGACGTGTGCAATGCAGTGTGACCAGCAACAGATGTGTTATAGGGGTCACGAATCCCAGGAACCTTCAGTATAGATAAGACACACTTCCATTTGAACAGTGAGCATTGTGGGCACTTAAAGCCAATGTCTAATTTGCAGGCCAGCTACTGTATACAGAGCAGTGTATTAGTTACAAGACATCAGTTTTAAAACCTAGCATATTGAGCCACCTACTATTTGACCTTTGACAAATCACTCCATCTCCCTTTGGTTTTCCTGTACCAAGTGGTGAATCTGATCACACTACTGCAAATGAGACTGCTTCTCAAAAAGAAAAGCCTAATGCATGGTTTACCCCATGGTGGTTTAAAGCTAAGTGTCTCGGGGCCTTGACATTTGATTATATAGTTGGTTTACAGGCACTATCACATATTGGATAAAATCAGATACTGCCACTCTGTGCAGTATAGGAGCCAACACTGTCATATTGAAGACAGTTATTACATTAACTTTTGTTTCTCTACAGGTATAAAGGATGTGATTTATCTGTCCGACAAGTATCATGATTCCCCAGAAATGACTGCCTCAAGACGGTTGTTTGACTTGGTGGGAATTAAATACACGTAAGTCTTCAAAGGTTTTTAAGTGAAGATCATTTTTCCCAAAGGGAGCCAAAGCAATAGGGGGTACATTTCAGGTGAAACCAACATAGGTTTGAGCTTTTAATGTGTGACAAGCTTCTCTAATTATGATTTTTTTTTCCCCCCCTGTTAATACTTTTTTTGTATCCTCATTCAAAAAAGTGTACCCTCATATGCTGATTGTCAGTCTGTCACACTGTACCAGGTGAACACGATAACTGTCTTCACCAAACGTTTGATACGGCAAAAGGTGATGTAGCAGTTACAGGCAATAACACATAGCAGAATAAAAATCCCAGGGAAGCTAGTTCAGAGCCATTTGTAAAACCAAAACAGTATGATTCAATATCTTCTCACTGTTGTCAATGTTAGCCTTTTTGTTTTTTTTGAAAATGCTAAACACAATTGCAATGTTATAACAGGAGAGTCTGAAAAATAATTGCCTAACTATTGTTATGATCATATTTTGAAACTGTGTTTAAAAAAAAAAAAAAAAAAAAAGTTAGTAGTTCTAAAGTGAAGCATTTGAATGGATTGTCTGCTTCATTTCAAATCTTATTTTATTATTTGTAAAAGTGATCGATCTACTTTTTATGCTGGATTAACCTGCCATGATTTAATAGATTGTATTCTTTATTTATGTATCTGAGAATTGCCCAAGTTACTTGTCATTTTGAGACCCTGTGGATAAGTGGGTGCAGGTGAAGGCGATGCTGCAGGGTAGAATGAACAGACAGACAACAATTTACAGGTGCAAGGGTGTTTATTGAATGAACAATGTCCAGAGCCTGACGGCAAATAACTGTAAATAATAATGCTGGAGTGATACAGCGACGTGTATCACTCGGTATTTATAATCCCCGGGTTTGACCCGTAACCAGAAGTCCAGTCCTGCACACCGACACGTAACACAAAACACACACACAGTTTACAGTGAGTGATATTAGTGCTCATGGTGCACACAGTTCTCTGTGAACAAAAGGAAAGTGCTGGTGTCTGTTTGATGCTGGCTGATTAGCGACAGCTCTGGATCGTGTTGGTAGTCTAGAAATGACAAACCAGTTTTTACTTACCTCCTTGTGCTCCGTCTTTCGGGTGAGACGTTGTTGTAAGTGACTCTACAGCTGATGCATAGCTCACACACCCTAGTCTCTAAGTCGCTTTGGATAAAGGTGTCTACTAAATAATAAGTTAATAATAATTTTATTCTATTCTAAGTGTTATTTGCACAAGTTTAAACCCTGTCAGTCCCGTTTGTATAAATCTACTTTTACCTTCTGCATTAAAGCATTTTAAAAGAAAATCAAAACAGACATGCATTCTCTGTAAAATGAGTGTTCAAGTAATGCATGTCATTATTAAAACATAACTAAATTTACAATTACAAAATTCTACTTAGTACTGTACAATAACTTTCTTTGGCAATTGTGTACAAGTTTATAATGTTCTATTTATACATACATATATATCCGGTTTCCTTTGCCCCACCCCCCCCATCTTTAATCCTTTGTAAAAATGACACCTAATTATCTGACGCCCAGTTACCTAAATATCATACGTGTTACTTTTGAAATTAGTTTCATTTCTTTATTTCCAGCTATGCAAGTTAGGTTTCACAAAATATGCAAGTAATACTTTTTTTGGATTGTAATGTGGTTAAGGAATTAAAAAAAAAAAACTGAGAAGGCAAGAGGATGGGGTAGATATGAGGGGGGATGCAAGGCTGTAAAGTGTCCTGGAAAACTATTCTTAACCGTGGGTGGAAACCCTGTTTTACAAGTAGATGGTACCATTACTATATGCTTCACTCCATTTCTGATTTCAATATTAAATCTTAATTCACACAGAACGACCATTTTGAAGCAGAAACACACACGACACAAAGTGACGACTCGCTGTTGATTCAAACACTTCCACCTCTGTGGGTCTAATAGTATAGATTTTAATATTGTAAATTTGTAGATTTGGACTGCCTACTGATACCACCTCTTCTAAATCACCATTGTTCTACCCAGCCATTCTGAATTTGTGGTAAAAGATTAACTAGGGAAACACGACTTGTGGGACATATCTTCAGAGGTGCAATTTAATGTTGATACAGGGATCCAGTATATTTTATCTGATGTCATCCACTGCCATAAAGGTATACAGTACCTTTGATTTCCATTCATCTATTTTTCTATACTCTGTCAGCCCTGCATCTCAACCAGCTGATAGTAAAAGCCCACCAACAGCAAGAACGTTGCGACTCCCCAGCATTGAATAGCTGTTGAACACGATAACCTTGGTGATGAATTCCATAAGAATTCATGTCCAGACTTCTCTTTCCGTGTGGTGCACAGTAATTGGTTCCCTCACAGGTCCAAGGTGCTAGAAGAGATTTAGGTGACATGTTATGAATTTAAAAATAAATAAATAAATAAATTCCATCAGACCTGCAGTAGGAATTGAAGCTATGTCAGAAGAACAAAACAAGCATTTATTGCCCTTTTTTTTGCTTTCTTTAACTTGCTCTTTTTCTTTTTTAGGCAATTTGTGCCAAAGCACAACAAGATTGTCATTGATTTTGATTCAATTAACCACTCGGGAAGGAGCCAAATGTCCAAGTGAATTATTTCACCTTGAACTGGCAGAGCTTTTACTGCAATTCGTTTCTGGGGCTGCTACAGGCATAGCTTTATATTTGTTCTTTTTTATGTAGTGTGTGTATGACATATTATATATATATATATATATATAATATATAAATATATAATATATATATATATATATATATATATACTAAGCATAACTGAGTAAAATGGTTATGTATATACTGTTTCAACAAGTTCGCCATCGATCATGTTGACATTGGCCTTATGTGCTTTCAGTCTTTGTCATCATGCATATTTTAAATGTTTTAATGTCTTTCTTTTCTTGTACCCTGTTTTGATCATATTTTAGTTCTTTGATTTGTTCTACACTCTTCATGTTATTTAATTGTTTAATAAAGTAGAACAAATTTTTTTTCTTCTGTGTATTCAATCACGTCCTGTGCAGCTCGACCAGTGGAGCTACAAAGCAAAATGATTTTTGTAAGAACTGTCTTACCATTGTTTTTGAAATATCTGTGTTACAAACTGAAGTGTAAAACACAAGAGGGAGCACTGGTAATATTGCTAGTATTCATATGTATGAAAATGGGTAGCACTTCTTTTAAAGTGTCAATTAATCATATACAGTATGTGGTGCACTTCCAATCAGTGTATGTCTCACATTTGCAGTTTAAGAAAAAACACACTTTAGAAAACCGGCACTTTCATTTCAAAACAAGGTATCTGCTGCTACACTAGGTTTGCAAGCCCTGGTTTGTGTAATGGTGCATATCCATGGTCATTTCCCCTGGAGATTGAAATTGTCTCCATGCCTTCAACATTTTCAATACCCAATCAGCTGCTTCCCCTGTTGTCTGTCATGGTTTGACTGAAGCCACTGCTAAGGTGAAATAGACCATGAAAAAGTAACATATATGGTGATTAGAAAGTAAGTTCCCATTTCTAATCACCCTGACAAGCAAACTGAGCGTTGTTTAACCTAGTTTTGAAATAAAAAATACTTGTAACACAGTACAGTGTTGCAACGAAGTGCATGACTGGTACGATTTAAGATTCTTTTTTAGCTACAACCCCTTAAAGTTCCATATGATATGGAATTTTAGTAATCCTCTACTCCAAGCCATTCTGTAAAATAACTTTTACGGTAATTGTAATTGATTTAAACTCTATTATAGAGCTACTACATTTTCACTCTAGGAGAAATTGTTTCTTAGGTCACATTTTCAATATAAAGGGCTATACGCACTGTAAGCATTATGAACAATACATGTATTTGTCTTGTCAAATAATTAATGTCTTGAGTGAAGTATTGCTTTGAGGTGTGTGTATTTTTTAACTTGGTTACTTTTCAGTAATGCTGTAGTTTTATTCCTTTTTTTTTTAAAACAATATCGTGAATTGTGACATTTGTTGACACTTGTTCACAAAATAAATGTCTGATTTGAAGATAATGTGATGTTCTTTTGTTGTAAATTGATATGACAGGATATTAAAGTTTGAGTTTTTGCAAGCTAGAACACATTTGAGAAAAGCCCAGAGTACTGCTGAAATTAGTTTGAAAAACTTTAAAATGTTGAAGCATGACTACTGTAGGATTGAAAGACCTGGTTTAATCTGTGTAACAAAGATACATTGAAGGCATGAATGAAAAAAGAACATAAATATATTTGCAAACAATTTCATTCTAATAAAATAATGCCATCCTGCAGGAATTGTTATATGCAGACTGAAGGATAGGTTTAAGGCAGGATTCAAATGGGTCACGTTCATAAAAACTTTTACCCCAGTGTTAAAAAAAATAAATAAATAAAACATTTTTTGGGGGGTGGGGTGAACATACCAATATATACAGTAATTGGCAATATGTTATGATTTATGGGCCATCACCATGTGGCGTCAGAACAAGTTTTTAAATTATATATACAGTATGCTGGCAGGCTGTTCATAGCCTCTTTAGTATTTCTAAATCAAACCTAACAGTGGAAATGCATGCATGTGTCTCAGTATTTATATTGAAGTGAAGTCTTAATTTCAAGTACTGTACACTGCCTATTGATGGCAGTAATGTTAATAATATAGTTCCCTCAGGGTATCCCCATAAAATATATAAAAGACTTTGTCCCATAGGAAAGACTGCTGCCTCTTAATGTTTCTAAATTCCGACGCTTCTTGTGAGACTTGCCTGGAATGTTGTGTGGGCACATGTCTTCAATTTTGCTTGGTGGTGCACCAGCTGCATTATTAGTAAGACATCATTAGATGCTTTATTGGTCTGCTTCAGTGACCAAAATCGCAGGGCAAATGATTTCCACATATTACGTTGGGTTTAAATTCAATTGTCAATTTACTGGAAGGAGAAGTTGCCAGTAAGCCTTGAATCCTGAAAAATGTGAATATCATAGTTTGCTTGGGGGTAATAGAATTAGGTGAAATAAATAAAAGCAATAAGAGTCGAGCGGGGACATTTAGTTCCCGTCAGGCCTGGCAGCTGATACAGCGGGTGATTCAACGACCTCTCACAGTGAGCTGCTAAGATTTGAAGATGGCACTGTAGAGGTATACATGTCCTGCCCAATTAAGTTATCTTCTTCTGATCTATTCATTTCAACGAAGAGCATGTTGGGCCTGGAGACATTTTTGCAGTAATGGCTAGGGTATTGTGCTAAAGCTGCAGTTCCAACATTATTTAAAGAAAAGCTTTCTGAATAGCAAGCTTTGACAGCATGCACAGTACACATTGATAATGAAGTCACTTTGCCATTAGAGCTACAGTTGAAACTTGTCCAGTTAGAGGGCAATCAACAAGCAATATGTTTCCAGCAGTACCACCACAAGCCATAATGATACTATTAAACCCTAATCAGAAATTGTCACGACAGGCTGGGATTAAATTCTACCATTCTTAATTGGAGTCTCAATAGATTTTAGTGAACAACCAGTCTTCAACTACGACAACAAGTGTACTTCTAATGTATATTGTGGTTTCGACTTGCTTGGATCAGATGAGCACTGAAAACTACCTGATGTGATACTGTCCGAATGTTGGAAGTACATACTTGCCGACTTTATATTAAGGTAATGTATTGAGGCAATCTCCCAAGTGCAGACCTTTGACAATCAGAATGCTCCTTTAAAGATAACTTAGTAGTACCTAAAACACAATAATCCATGACAGTTATACACCAGCGGCTCCTAAAGGAATCCACTCTTAATTGGATGTAAAGCACAGGTACAAGTTCTGAGTACTATTATTTGCAGTTTATTGACTATTACAGTATATATGTTAGGGCTCCAAACTGAAATACAACCCCATCAGGATCGGGTTGGCCTCGGCGCGTGCTGTGAATTGACATTTTTAGAACCCAGGAATATTTACGTGCTTGGCTTGGGGTTGTCTTGGGAATGACTCCATCACAGTGCTGAAAATTCACTTTACCTGAATCCGATCTGAAGAACAAGCTCCAATACCAGGAGATCCACCAGCCCTTCATGTCAAAGTGAGACTACTTTGAATTACAGATCTGAATTGTCATTCCTTCATGTAAAAGTGAGACTTGTTTGAATTATTCTCAGGGTAATCCCAAATGTGTCAAAATTGGTGGGTGGGGGGGGGGGGGACAAAAAACCTTATGAGGTAATAAATACATTGTAGGCCTATGTTTTTAAATACAATTATCAAATCATCTGATTTATATACATGTTACATAAAACTATCAAAGAAAACAAGTGTACAGTTCTTCACATAAACCATGTTTATTTTTTTTTTCATCTCCATGTAAAAGTGAGATTAGTTGGATTTATTGTCAAACTATTAAAAAAAAAAGGAAACAATATATTGAGTGATTCTAATGCTGGCATTAGCTTGTTTCACATCACTTATATCTGTGTATATATATTTTTTTGGCAAATTTGCTTTTTTACATTATTACTGTTTACCACCTGGACTTATATGGGAAATCTGGTTTCTTTCAAAGTGCAGCTGGTATGAAAGTATTGGATGCTAAATTGTGTTTTAGATTCTCAAAAGTTCAACATTTACTAGAAATATTTTTAGAAGCTACTGATTAGGTGTTGAAACACACTGTTTCAATTTGAATGTCATCCTGTTGTAGAAAACCACACATTTGAGTTCAAAATTAATACCGATCATAAACCTGTTAATTATTTTGATGATCTGCTTTTCAAAATCTTTGACTGTGTACTTTATTATTTCTGCTGGACTTTTGCAAATAAAGTCATTTTCTCACAATAAAAATATCTATAAAAATCCATATAAACAGATTGTGGGAATCGCAGGAATCGTGCTTGTTGCTCACAAGAAAATCCTGTTCTTCTGATTTAATATCACGTAATCTCCAGCAGAAAGGTCATACAAAATATAGACACCCCCCTAACACACACACTGTACATTTATGGACTACTTCAACACTAGAACCGCCGACAACAGTCATTACACTATGTAACACAATTTTTGTTCCTGGGTAGTAAGTGTTATTTCCTAATTGCTTATGCCTCAAAAGTATAGAAAATGGCTATTATTCCCCACAAACTTTGCTTTTGTGACCAGGGCAGTGATATTTCAAAATATCACTATTTCCAATGGGGGAAAACGGGCAAATGTGTGTCTTTTTGTTCACATAAAGTCAGAAAAACAACATATGAATCCAAATTAACATGTATTTATACTAAAGTAATACAAAAATGACTACAAAAGATTTAGAAGTGAGCAGTTTTTCGAGATTTACGATTATACTGTATTTACATTTGCCCGTTTTCCCATTGGAAATAGTGATATTTTGAAATATCACTGCCCTGGTCACAAAAGCAAAGTTTGTGGGGAATAATAACCATTTTCTATATTTTTGGGGCATAAGCAATTAGGAAATAACACTTACTACCCAGGAACAAAAAAAAATAAAAAATTGTTACACAGTGTTATCACGGTACATTTTAAACATCAATATTAAAATGAAAGACAAACTCAGATACAACTCAAAAGTTTTATTCAAGCACATCATATCAAATATCTGCACAGCCGAAACTCTGTATTTAAATGAACAATTAAACATAAAAAGGTTTATTTTCTAACTTAACACATATAAAGTACTACTTCAAAAAATGAAAAACTATAATAAAATAAACATTTCAAAAGAAACTAGTGTGTAGGCAGGTATATGCACATACAAAACTGTAAAAACAAAAGTAATTTTTAATCTAAAATGAAAGTATCATGATTTATCTTGCATGTGTGTCACTCGCAGCACAGAATCCAGGTTGAGCTGCTGCAGCCTGCTGCTGCTTTGCAGTTTTCTGATTGAAATGTTTCTGCTGAAACACTGTGGCTAGCTTCAAGATGAAATCTCTTCTGCCTTGTACAAAACAAAACAAATGATGGCTTCCTGGTCAGATAACAACAGGTGTGTGTGTGTGTGTGTGTATATATATATATATATATATATATACACTAGAACAAAAATATAAACGCAACATGCAACAATTTCAAAGATTTTATTGAGTACAGTTCATATAAGGAAATAGGTCAATTAAAATAAATTCATTAGGCCCTAATCTATGGATTTCACATGACTAGGAATACAGATATGCATCTCTTGGTCACAGATACCTTAAAAAAAAAAAAAAAAGGTAGGAGCAGGGATCAGAAAACCAGTCAGGATCTGATGTGACCACCATTTGCCTCATGCAGCGCGACACATCTCCTTCGCATAGAGTTGATCAGGCTGTTGATTGTGGCCTGTGGAATGTTGTCCCACTCCTCTTCAATGGCTGTGCGAAGTTGCTGGATATTGGCGGGAACTGGAATACGCTGTCGTAGACTTCAATCCAGAGCATCCCAAACATGCTCAATGGGCTACATGTCTGGTGAGTATGCAGGCCATAGAAGAACTGGGACATTTTCAGCTTCCAGGAATTGAGTCGTTCTTTTCACTTAATAAGCAGACACAGACTTTTTAATACCCCCTCCCCTAAATGACTATCAATTGAATAATCTGCATTAGTATGGCTGACTTTTTTTTCTTAAATCAGAACTGCATAGCAACACATTTCCTGAAAAGTATGGCAAACAAGTCGTGAGGAAAACTGGCATAACTTGTGCATGTAAATGCTGCTGTGTAGTCTAAACAGGTGGCAAACCCCTGATCACATGATATTGTATCACTAGGTTTCTGTAACACCTTTTATTGGTCTCTTCCGCCCTCTGCCTGATCTTGACTGAATTACATATAATAAACCCAGTTAAAAAATGTCAACAGTGTTTGTAAACCGACGAAAATCGCTCAGTGAGAAAGTATTAGTAATAATACTGAATTCAGATTATGATTTAAATTCAAATACATGCAATTATTCCACTGAATCGGATGCCAGCGAGTGTGTAAGTGAAGACATAAGCAAAGAATATTTACCATCATCATCAAGTGACAGAGAAGAGGCAGCGCCAAGCTCTGTGCGTTGCTGCACGCTTCAAGGAGTATCTCATACGCTGAAGCATTAGATACTCACTCCCTCTGCCCCCACAACCTGTTTACCCAGATATGATTTATTCATCTTTCTCCCTTTTTTTTTGTTAGGACATGTTGTTGTGGTTGTTCCACCCCGTTGTTTGTTGTTTATTGCCTACATGTTATTTTTTTAGCTCTCTCTCTCTCTCTCTCTCTCTCTCTCTCTCTCTCTCTCTCTCTCTCTCTCTCTATATATATATATATATATATATATATATATATATATATATGTTTATTTGTGTATTTGTTTTATTTATTTACGGTAAAAATTATTTGTCTGTATTTCGTCAGTATTCATTACATACATACAAAGATAGCTTTCGGCTAGGTTGTACGCTGTACTCATAATAATCAAGCGCATGCAGAAGACAAAAAAAAAAAAAACCCACTCCCGTTGGACTGGCTGTGCATTTTAGAACTCACTACTCAAAGGGTTAAAACGAGAAGAATTCCCCTTCAACTTTAAAGTCATATGCATTTGACGCATGTCTTGGCTGAATATGTCACACTATTCATGTGCTGTATGCAGTTATTATTAAGAGACAGTTGCAAGAATTACCAGTAAGAGTCTGATCACATTATATTCAATGGATGGAAGTAGTGCTCTGTGAATTTCAAGAGCAGACTTAACTGTTAAAAACACAGATAGTTAATTGTAAAGTTGGCAAGTACAATGATGGGGACATGGA
This sequence comes from Polyodon spathula, assembly GCF_017654505.1. Taxonomy (NCBI): domain Eukaryota; kingdom Metazoa; phylum Chordata; class Actinopteri; order Acipenseriformes; family Polyodontidae; genus Polyodon; species Polyodon spathula. The sequence goes on along the minus strand of NC_054535.1, from coordinate 49,089,019 downwards.
CAAGTGGTTTGTTACATATTGTACAATTGTATCAAAACTATAAAAAGGATTAATGTGTTACAGTTCTGTCAGGACTTCTCCACAGGTTTATTTTGTTGCCGAGTGTTCGTTGAAAACTGTCTGCAGTAACGAGGTTCCACTTTATGTCATACATTAACAGCTGTTTCTGTATTGTTTTTAATTCAGATTTATATCACCGATTAAATAGTACTAATCACTATCACTAATCTGAACTGGTTCTAGTCCCAACTGATCCGTAGGCTATTATATTCCAACATTTTGTCTCAAATAAAATATTGAGGTGTTTAATATTTCAATACTGAACATTTGAGTTTGTCTGCGTTAGTGTTTGGAATTACAATAGCTCATGCGTTAACAAATGCACCAATAGCTTCACTTAATTGATTAGCCCATGAAAATTACACAGTGTTAATAAGACTCTTTGCACCTCAGATTAAAATAAACTGCTAAACTGTTACACATTTTCAGATTTTTGAACCTACCTAAATTATCACAGATCAATGAACACAGTAGAATTAACTGTTGTTAAGCAACATATACCACACAGGACTCTTCTGTTAACACTACATTTACAACTGAAAAAAAAAAAAACATGCTATATACTATAGCTGATTCCAATTGCGACTGTGACAAGTAAGAGGAAATCCAACAAGAGGGAACACAACCAATGAAAATGAACCGTTGTAACTTAAATACCTCAAGAAGCTTTCTAATTTCAAAAATGTACATGAAAAGATAATATATAAAACAAATGTTTAGATACAAGGGCTAGAGTTAAAATAATTAAGTTTTAACCAAGGGAATCCATTTATCGAAATTGTACATGAATTTCATGTTTATTTTTATAAATGCAACAGCAGCTCTCTGATCTCCAGCTTTATCAGTCAAACATGCTCCACAGCTTGAGTAAACACATAACAGTGTAACATAATACAGATTAATTGCAGAATAGAAATGGATTGAAGATAATCCTAATTAAATCATTGTTTTCAGGTATTGTCCCAGAGGTGACATTGTCTGTCCCTTATGGCCAGTAAATAAATCATGGTGCCAGTAACAATGTCAAACAATGACAATATTTTCATATTATAAAGAAAAATGCTGTTCTATTTTCTGAAGAAAACAAGTTATTTTTTGCTACCATGTTTTGACAAATGATTCTTGTGACAAATGATTGTGTAAGTTTAAGACTAAAACAACATCCTAGAAGTTTTGATATTGCTTGTGTTAACACAGTACTGTGGATTTCAAAATATAAACAATGAGTATAACTATTAATAATCTACAGTTATTACTGTGAATATAATGTGTGTGTGTGTGTGTTGAGATAATGTTTGTATATATTGTACTGATAAGGAGAACTATCTAGATTCACTTCTTATTGATATTGAATTGGAAATGTCCTTGAGGTAAAGGATCTTTAAAGAGTAAAAAGCAGGCTTGCTATTGATCAATTCTTTGTAGGTGTAAAAATTAAAAGTAAATTGGATGATTGATTTTGTGGATGCAAATGAAAACACTAAGTCTTTTGCTTGTGGTGCACTGTTGCAAAAGGGGATTGTTACTTTACATTGCAAAAGGGGATTGCTACTTTACATTGCAAAAGGGGATTGCTACTTTACATTGCAAAAGGGGATTGCTACTTTGTAATTAGCCTAATTTTTAAATGCAGATCAGGGCAAATAATCAGTATACATTACTGTCACTAATTAACTTTATTCCATAGCATTGAGATATGCTAAAGCTCATTAAACATAAGGTTAGGTTATTGACTTTTCTAGGGTGTCTGGTTTCAGTGTTTCCAAATCATATTAATACTGTATTCCTTTGAATATGACACAGTTTTTAAACCAATTTTTCTTCTCAAAACTGGCTTGAATTTGAGTATAGTGATGCGTGTAAAATCGCCAACAAAAGACATGACTGCCTGACAAAAACATAACTGACCGATGTCGAATCATCCATGACACAGAGGCAGCCATTTATAGACATGTTAATTTTACCAGTATACACTATGCTTTACCAATATGCCTAATAAACGAGTTCTCTTTCAGTTCAAAAATAGCCATCAACTAAAATGGGTATCGTCGTCAGGTGAGAGGATTCTGCTGAGCTTAATATAAAAGCTGCCTCTAGGCCTCCATAGCTCTGATGTCAATGCCCCGCCCCTCGGGTGCTGAATAACTATGCAGAGCGCTGGAAGATCAGTCTCTTTTTGCTATCAGCCTCTGATCGGGATTGAGTGTAAATATATCTTTGTTCCTACAACACTCTTAAATAAAATAAAATTCAGTGTTTGTACCCTCCGTTGCTTTAATTGAGCACGGGAAGCTGACAGCTACCCCTTCCTTGGGTTTATCTCGCTGAAACTACAGTCGCTAAGCGTGGGCCGCAAAATCACTGGGCTCACTTGATTTTGGCGCCTGCATTTAGCTCTCGTATTTCGGCGTATCGGATGGCACTGCCCCTTAAGCACTCGGCTGAGTTGCTTACTATATTGAGCAGTTTTTTTTTCTAAAACTTGTTCTATTTCAGCTTGCTGGCTCTAATCCAGCCTTTATTTAGAGAGCCTTGTTTATTGTTATTAACTTTGTTAATTAACATTCTTGTTTTTCTTTCTTTCAGGAAGAAACCACAAGGTGTATGTTGTTGGCCCTGGGCCTACTGAAACACTACAGCAGCGGTCTTTATTAGACTTTAGCCTGCTCCAGACACCAGCTGCACACAGAGTTTCCTTGTTAGCTTTGATCTCCTGATCTAAATTTTAATCAGATCAGAGGGATTATTCCCCAAGGGTGTCTCACCACCTCCCCGCAGCAATTGTGCAAGTACACGTGCACCCATGCACATCCGTGCCCTGCACACCCCGGTGCACATTAGTGCCACGTGCCTTGTGCACCCCCATGCACACGTGTGTCCGTCCACATCCATGCTCCGTGCACTCATCCGTGCACCCCTGTGCACATCGGTGCCCTGTACATGCATGACCCGTGCACATCCGTGCTCCGTGCACTCATCCGTTCACCCCCGTGCACATCAGTGCCACGTGCACCCATGCCCCGCACACATCCATGCCCCGCGCACCCCTGTGCATACCGTGCACACCCATGCCCGTGCACTCATCTTGCACCCCCATGCACATCCGTGCACACCTGTGCCCCGTGCACACCCAAGTGCATGCACAGCCTTGGACACTATGTCGGGCTTTCACGATTGCGGCTCTTGCAGCCGGAACATGCCTCCAGAGGACCCACATGAGTTTTGTGTCCCATGCCTCGGACCAGAACGTGCTGCCTCGGCAACCCGAGCACGTACACGGCCGTGCACACTATGCCAGACTTTCATGAGTGCGGCTCTTGCATCCGGAACATGCCTCCAAAGGACCCACATGAGTTTTGTGTCTCATGCTTCGGACCAGAACATGCTGCCTCGGCCTTGACCGACAGAGCATTTTGCGCTATATGCGGGAAGTTTCAAAAATGGGTCCTCAAGGCTAGAGCCAACAGGGCAGTGGGACTGGGGTCATTTTCCAGCAATTGATCCCGCTCTGAGTCTGTTCCCCCTTCGGGAAGGACAGCATTATCTCCTGGCCGCCTACAGCGCTCGAGGTCACCCTCCCCGTCTCTTGATTGAAAGCTCTCGCTCACCTACGAGGAGAGTTGGGCAGCGTCAGCGCTCCCGCTTAGAGGAATGATCACCTCCCGCTAGGAAGCAAGTGCGCTCCAGGTCTCCTAAAGGGGACCAGCCAAGCGGAATCTCGACCCTCACGGACCAGATCGGCCTCTTTATGGAGGTAGTAATGGGGCAACAGTCGTTCATGATGAGCATGTTGTCGACCTCTGAGCTGCAACAAGAACCGGAGACAACTTCAGGGCCTGTGTTTGAGGCTCTAGTTGAGAGAGCGGCTCGATGCCTTGGGGTGGAATGGCCCAGAGATATGTGCAGCTGCTCCCAAAGAAGCCCCCTCTGCCCGCAAGGGGTCCCTTCCAGTGGGGGCGACAGCCTCCGCCAAGACCAGCTCATGCTCCAACAGCACGCCTGGCGGCACCGGCTCCGCAGTGCGGTCGGCATGCAAAGAGGGGCAACTAGAGCCCTAGGGAGGGCGCAAATCACCAGTGACCAAAGGGTCCCACAACTGCGCCCCCGGAGCAACATCCCTGATGGGCCGCAGCAGCTTTCGATCCCCTTCTCCCCCCTCCAGTTACTCTACTGGCAAAGCAGCACCAATGGGCTGGTTACCCTTCAGTTCCAGTTAAAACCACCCCCCATTTGGGGGTGATAGTAACTGCAGTGAAGGACCCACTCCAACATGCGGCTCTCAACACCGAAATCCTTGCGCTTCTCTTGACACGTGCCATTCACGAAGTAGATCCTTCCTTTTGCAGGGAGGGTTTCTATTCAAAGTACTTCCTAGTGCCCAAGAAGGATGGCAGGTTTCACCCTATCTTGAACAAACACTTTGGGTGTTACGTTTCAAGATGCTCACGCACCGCCATGTCGTCCAGGCCAGTGGAAGAGAACACGTAGTGTTAGTCTCTGGATAAGACTGTTGTACTCTCTGAGAACACTCTCCAGCGTTACTGCTGTGATAAGAGTATCCCGCTACGATCTTGTACTGTTTAAAGACCTTCTGTTCATAAAGAACAGTATTAGGACATATGTCATTCAAAGCCAGATGCTGAGGCGCTGTTCCGTGTATTTTTATACATGTTTTGACCAATTTTTGTCCTACTGCCGCATCCCCTCGCGACTGCTCTGGTACACAGTACCAATTTAGATAATGGCTATTTTCGAATTGAAAGAGACCATAAGGTTGCGGATGCAACCCTGGTTCTCTGAAAGAGAAAATAGCCATCAAGCAGCGAGGTCACTTCAGTAGCCCTTGCGGCCTGAAACAAAAAGAGGCTGAGCTTCCAGCGCTCTGCATAGCCCACGCTTAGCGACTGTAGTTTCAGCGAGATAAACCCAAGGAAGGGGTAGCCGTCAGCTTCCCGTGCTCAATTAAAGCAACGGAGGGTACAAACACTGAATTTTATTTTATTTAAGAGTGTTGTAGGAACAAAGATATATTTACACTCAATCCCGATCAGAGGCTGATAGCAAAAAGAGACTGATCTTCCAGCACTCTGCATAGTTATTCAGCACCCGAGGGGCGGGGCGTTGACATCAGAGCTACGGAGGCCTAGAGGCAGCTTTTATATTAAGCTCAGCAGACTCCTCTCACCTGATGGCGATATCCATTTAGTTGATGGCTATTTTCTCTTTCAGAGAACCAGGGTTGCAAATGCATCTTTTACTTGATGTTTTATTTTTTGTGGGTGGGAAATTTGGGCTGCATCTTAAACTTAAGGCTGTCTTAAATTCGAAGGAAAATAGTGTATGGTTATGTTGGCTGATCATTACTGATCAGTTTTCACGGTGCGATGACATCATCATCACATCAAACCTCCCTTTACAGAATAAAAGATTTATGCAAAAATGTGAAATAATAGATCCACAAAAGCAGATTCAGGAACAGAAAATATGTATTTATGTTTTCCAGTTATTTTTTTGTTGTGATTACAAACATTACTTTGAACCGCTGCTTTTTACAAGCGTTGGAGATAACTAAGGACTGTTGCAATTTTACTGGTTTTTTTTTTTTTTTTTTTTTTTAAACTCTTTGCTTACGTTACTACATCTACTGGACTCATTGACTCACAGTCAGTGTATTATTGTGCAAAATTACCTGTTTGTGTTATTCTTTTTTGTCTATTTTTTCATTGATTGCATACTGAGCCTGTGCACATAAATATTCTTTTTGGGTTCGTTTCAATTCTCATAAAATTTGTTATGTGAGCTGTTTTTCTATTTTCAGGGAGGTGTTTATAATCTCTCATTTATCATTTAAAAATAATAATTTGAGAATTGATTTGTCTTTTAGGATGGCTTGTTATAATTTTAAAAGCTGACAGGTTGGGTTACAGTACTTTCCTTTGTATTTCAATAATTGAGTAATAATCCTTGAAGTCAACATAATGGTTATATTTTAAGGGGATTATAAACCTATAATAACTTAAAAAAAAAAAAAAAAAAAAAAAAAAAAACTTTCAGAACGAATAATGTTTCTCTGCCCTAGAAAGTTAATGTAGGGCATGTATTGTAGCGTAAATCACATAACTGACCTCAAGCAGGAAAAGGTCAGTGTCTATTTTGCTGCTGTAATTGACTGAGTTTACATGAGGCTCAGTTGTTCTGTCTGCTGCTTGGAACAAGACTGATCCCAGTGTTTCACTGAAGAAAAAGGGCTTCTACAATTCCTTCTTCTTTTGGCATTAACCAACAAAGTGGCATTACATTAAACAAGTGGACCTATTTCTCTGGGCTTATTACTAAATTAATTAATTAATGCTCCTAAGGCTACACTACCTGTCCCAGATTAACTTGATTGCTATTTCAGCCTTGTTTGGTGTCAATTTGAGAGCTTCATACCAAAACACTATATATCCATTTTCATTGTTTTTAGTAAATTTATATATTTGTTTTTATTTCAGATACTTAATGTAACCGGTATATAGTGTACTATTAATCCTACACCAAAGATATTGATCCAGTGCCACGTTTTCACTGCAGCCACTATTGTTTAGAGTGTATGAATATGTAGTTTTATTTTATTATGCGCACCAACCCTGCATTATTTTCTTTCTCTGTTATTTGTTATTTTATATGAACTGTTTTGTAGTTTTGAAGTATATTCATTATACTAATTTGTTTTAAAAAGGAGGCAATTCCGAAATGTTTCTGAAGTTTTGTTTTTTTTTACCCCGTAGAAGATGAATGGTGAACCGAGCCATCTTTTGCTTATTTTCTTTCATTTTTTGTTATACAGAGAGAAGCATCGCCGCCTTCCAGCATTTGATCTCCAGTCGTCTTTTTATCAAACCATTCAGTAACATCGACACAGTGCAGATGTAAGACAACTGGAGTGTGAGCGCAGGAAGGAAAAGAGAGACACAGTTTTCAGCTCTTACTAGCCAAGGAAAGAGACACACACACAGACCGGTTACTTTAGCAACAGGCATGGTTGTTTTTTCACTATTAATGTTATGTGAATAAAAACAATAAAACAAACATGTAAGCATTTTAAATCTACCTCAAAAAAGTAAAAAAAATAAAAATAAAATTATGCAAAATACTACATATCCATATCTCTACCAACAGCTTCACAAGTCCCTCTTTCTCTGAAACTTTCTCTGCCTTCTCATAAAATATATCATGATTGTGCACGAGATCCTCCGGCATATGCTCCTCAGCATGACAGAGGTCAGTTGGCAGAATGAGTGCAGATCCCTCGCAGGATTTTGCCGTTTCAGAATGGCGCTCTCTTTTCTGGCTCTCTCTTCTCACTCTTGGATGCCTTACATTTTCTACCGACAGGTGATGTTACCGCTGTCGAATGTGATCATTTTAACTGATTTGTTCAGCCCAGTTATGATCCAACTTTCACTCTGAGATAATGTGCGCTGCCAATTGTGATGCAAGTGTGATGCTGACTGGCCGATGGGATGTATCGCGGTTTGATGAAAAATCGGAAATGTCAGAAGTCGCGTTTTGAAACCAAAGCTGTTTATTTTTTTAAATTTAGTCATTGCCAATTTATTTTTATTTTTTTTTATTTTCTCCCAATTTGAAATGCCCAATTATTATTTAGGCTCAAGCTTACCGCTACCAACCCATGTGCTGTGCTGTCAGCTGCCCGCTTCTTTACACACTGCAGACTCACCATGCAGCCACCCAGGAGCTACAGTATAGGAGGACAACGCAGCTCCCGGACAGCTAACTGGCAAGCCCGAAAATGCCTGACCAGACTACAGGGGTCGCTGGTGTGCAGTGAGCCGAAAACACCCTGGCCAACCTAGAAAGGTAAAGTAGATTACAAGAGCCATTGGTCTTTGCTGGTCTGTAAAGAAGAAAATCAGTCTGAATGTTAACAAGAAACAACAATAAACAATTATAATTGGGCAATCACATTTTAGTAAAGTTTTGTTTCACACCGGAAATTATACTAGTTGGTGCTGGAACAGGTTTTTGGAAGTATGACTTCTTCTCTGCCAATCCGGAAGAAAGTTTTTGTTACAGAACTTGTATGAGTTTAGAAATATAGATTTTTTTAACTACCTCTATATTTCAGTACCCTTGCTGACTGTAATGTCACACAGTGAACAATATAAATTCAATGTTTCATGCTGGCTCTGAGTTCAGACTGTAGTGATCCAGCCATACAGATTCAATCCATTATTCATAGGAGAGCAGCAAGAGCTGTGTGAAGGAAGAACCTTGGGAGTTGAAATAGGAGAATAAAGTGTGTGTGCCTTAGGAAAGAGGACAGGATCTCCCCTTGGCTTCTAGGACTGGGAAGTAGTTTTTCGGCAGAGATCCCCTCTGGCTCACTGAGAACCTTGTGGAAGGTGAGGCCAGTGTGGCCGAGCTTCTAAGTTTGGGAAGTGAGCTTCACTTTCTCCCAAAAGAGGACCCTTGGTTCCCTGCAACAGCGCCACCAATGCAAATGAAAAGAAGTAGAGGTTAATTAATGTACTTTTTTTATTATTGCTTTGATGCGTAATTAAAGACTCTCAGCGGAGAGGAAAAACCCTTTGTGGGAGGAAACCTCTGGTGGTGTGGCAGAGAAATGGCCTCCTACATCAGCCATAGTAACAATAATCCCCCCACCCCCCCACCTCCCCGTCTTGCCCAGCTGCACTGGCTACCGGTAAAGTTCAAAATAATTTTCAAAACTTACCTCATCACCTACAATACCCTTCATCACACAGGTCCCAAGTACCTCCTCAACCTGCTGACCCGCTATGTCCCTACCCACAAGCTGAGGTCCTCCGACTCTGGCCTGCTTGTTATCCCCAAGCAAAAGTGCACCACACTTGGAGAACACTCATTTAGCTTCATGGCTCTGACTCTTTGGAACTCTATCCCAGCTTTGGTGGGTGATACTCCCACTTTCGCTCGCTTTAAATCAACTCTCGAGACCCACCTTGCTTTCCTTGCTTTCCATGTTCTTAAACCTGATATCTGCTATTAGTTGCTGCTACTATTTCATGTATTATGTTACTATCACGTATTATGTACTTTCCACTGTATTTAATTGTAGCAGGGGGAGATCTGTGCTGACTCTGCTGGCGTGTTCACGGTGCTGCAGGAAGAGGGCGGCAGTCGTCCAACAACCGCCTGTGAGTCATGGCAGTGACACGGGGAGGTGGGAAAGTGGGTGTGTGGGCTTTCCCCCTCTCTGAATCACTGAGTAGCAGGTCTTGAGGAGATTGTTAGCCCTATAAGTTAAGGCTCTGTTGTTTCCTCAGGTCTGCCCTTTTAAACGCACAGAGAGTGCGGAAGCGCTGGTCCAGGACCGAGAACCAGTCGGGAGAGAACTGAAACGGAGTGTTTCAGAGTGAGACAATGAGGGCGGGGAACCCTTGGGCAAACCCCGGAATATTGTAGCTGAGCAGGCTAGTTAGCCGGCAGCGTAGGTCGGTGATCCGGGTCGCAAGGGCAGCGGCGACCGGGATATCGTTGCAAAGTGCAGCACCTTTTCTTTGTAGTTTTGTTACTGTTTTATTTTCCCTTTTTCTTTTTGCCTTCTATTCTTGAATTATTGTTTGAAGCACCTGCGAGTGCGCTTGCACCCTGAACTGTTTACCATCATTTGGTATTCCCGTGGTTCTGTTTACCATAGTTGGTAAGCAGACCACGGACCAACAACACCCTCAGCGGGCCAAAGAAACAAACACCCTTGAAATAAAACTGGGAACCTGTGCGGTGTTGTCAGGTTCACCTGTCCGTCTCCTGAGTCATTAATGGGTCATGTTCACAGGTGCCTTCCACATTCATGTATTTTATATTTATATATATATATATATATATATATATATATATATATATATATATGTGTGTGTGTGTGTGTGTGTGTGTGTGTGTGTGTGTATATATATATATATATATATATATATATATATATATATATATATATATATATATATATATATACACTTTATATCATGTATTATGCATTTCTCTATTTAAAGTATTATAGCTTTTCTTATTATTATTGCATCTTGTAAAGCGCTTTGTGATGGTGGTCCACTTTGAAAGGTGTTCTATAAAATAAAGATTGATTAATTGATTGCTAGATATTACACATAAGCTTTTGCTGGGCTGCTTAGCTGGAGGGAAGACATCCGGTCGATTTTTTGGATCCATGGGAGACGCAGGTATCCATTTTATTAATACATTTTTCTTAGAGTTTAGTTTGGTAAGTTAAATAATGTGGTTTTAGATAGCAAGATTTTTTTTCTATAATGGAAAGTAGCAAATACTCACAACCCAATTGATTTGTTTTATTTATTGTCTAAGTAGTATTCAAGTTTATAACTTGGGTCTGTATACGGAGCATAACTCAAGACCAAGCGAAACAGCAAACAAAGAATAAGGACCGTTTAACTAGGGAGATTGACAGATATTTTGATGGGACAGATCAGAAAGGTTACAATGTAAGCTGAATATATACAGTGCAGTTTACTATAAGTGCAATAGAACCCCCTGAACCACACTTTAAGATTACAATTATTGATGGCAAAGACAAAGCATACATAAGCTAAAAGAAAGTAAAACAAATAAAATAGATATAAGGTATGTATAAGGTGAGCATTCGAATTCAAATACCTTACATCCAATAACATTCATTTTATTGGATAAGATTCTCAAAAGAACAAAGGACTGGATGAGCATGGGGGCTGATTTTAGAGTCTCATCCAAAGAGATTGGTCTCTCCTCAGCAGGATTAAAGAACACTGAGTTATCTACTGTACAGTATGTAACCATTGTATAAAAAAGTAGATTTTGGTTTATGGTTTAGTTACTCTTTTATCTTTCACAAGACCTAAATATGTTCTTAATATACTGTAGATCTAAATGGAAAAAGAATAGAAGACTCAAAAATATTTTATTGTTATGAATGAGGTTCTTCTAGTAAGGATGTACTACTTCACAGGAGAGGTCTTCATGGGACCGAGGACCTGAGACCGGACCCATTCCCGAATGGGTTCCAGATAGAACATTTTTATATAACACTCAGGTCGGGTTCGAGTCAGGTCTATTCAATTAATGTTAATGTTTTATAGTGTATCCAATCTTCATAATGCATTACTATTAAAGAAAGGTGATTTTCTTTGCTAATATATATTTTTTTCTGTTAATAAACTTCTCACAGTAGTGCTGTCATGCTGCATTTTATACCCTGTCGAATTTTGCATCAAGTGTTTCTAGCATTGCCAGGCATACATTGAATTGGCACACATTTCTAAGAACAGCATGTCTAAGCAAAGTGAAGTGCAAGTACAGTACTACCCCGTTATAATACGGTTGTCGGGATCCATAATTGGAGATTGTCTTACTTGTGTTTCGCTTTATAATGAATATTAGCATTTTTTACCTGAAATAATTTACAATGGCCAAATTAATATTGCAGCGTAACTGTGCAAAATGAAGGAAGGAGAGACACATAATTTGCAGGTAATCAAATCCATGGTTAATCAGGACTGTTATTCCTGGTCTGTGTCAGCCTGGGCCACAACAAAAACAAACTGTCTTGCACATTCACACAGCAGCTTCTCTGACTCAGCTGTCAGCTCTATTCGCTTTGATGTGTGCTTTCATGTCCACGCCTTACAGCTTCCCTGCTTACACACACACACACAGGGTCCGTAGACCAGTCAAGTAACAGTATAAATCTCTGGTCATTACTATATATATATATATATATATATATATATATATATATATATATATATATATATATATATATATATAATATATATGAAAAAAAAAACACAGTGCAAGCACAGGAGCTTTATAAGTACTATATGTCCCAGTTTCAACTTAAATGGGTTTAAATACAGTTATGTAAAACAACAATAAAACCCAACGTTTGTGAGTCAAATTGCATTATATGGGAAATGGGAGCCACAACCTTCCTGTGGTATAACCAATTCTTCACTATAACGGTTGCGTTATAATGGGGTAGCAGCATTTGTGCAAGTATTTGTAAGTGAATGTTTTGTTAGAGTTTTTGTTTGTTAGTTTGTTTGATTCAATGATTCTTTTACTTTTAATTTTCTTTCATATTGTGCCTTGTTTGTGTGTGAGGTAAAGTGCCTCAGGAGTGGAGTTCTGAACTCTAATCCTGCTGTGTGTGTGTGTGGCTCTGTTTATATTCCCTGCAGAGTATCTACGGCCAGGTGCAGTTCACATTTTTGGGACTATTCATTATGAGGAAAGCCTGTAAGCACATGAATCACACTATGTAACACAATTTTGTACAAAGATGACTACAAAAGATTTAGAAGTGAGTAGTTTTTCGAGATTTACAATTATACTGTATTTACAGTATAATTGTAAATCTCAAAAAACTATTCACTTCTAAATCTTTTGTAGTCATTTTTGTATTACTTTATTATAAATACATGTTAATTTGGATTCATATGTTGTTTTTTTCTGACTTTATGTGAACTAAAAGACACACATTTGCCCTTTTTCCCATTGGAAATAGTGATATTTTGAAATATCACTGTCCTGGTCACAAAAGCAAAGTTTGTGGGGAATAATAGCCATTTTCTATACTTTTGAGGCATAAGCAATTAGGAAATAACACTTACTACCCAGGAACAAAAAAAAAAAAAAAATTGTTACACGGTGTCATTATTCTTGGGGAGGTTTGGGTTGGATCTGAGTCAATTGCTACGAGTTTACTTTGGAACGGGTAGCAATGATGGTGGTTCCGGGTCAGATCGGATTTGTTATTTTGAACCCGTGAACACCACAGTCATAGTGCCATTGAGTCAGCAGATGTACACATTTTAAAGCTTTTTGGTTTTGGACACATTTCCAGGCCTGCTTCCTTGAGTGTCTTTGCCACTTTTATATATATATATATATATATATATATATATATATATATATATATATATATATATATATATATATATATATATATATATTAGGGCTGCTAATTTTTTTTTTACAATTTAATCATGCACAATTTTATTTTTTTATAGAAACTGTAATCAACCAATAGAAGATCTGCATTTTTTTCTGTGGCAGTCCAATCATAAGTTAATGGAGGCGGGACATAAACAGTTGATGGCCTTGAGTTGGTTAAACCAATGTCCCTTTTTATGCAGGTGTCCAATCATGAGTGAGCAGAGGCAGGCCATACACCATGGAAAGTAATCTCTGTTTCAGTTGAAGGTCTTGAGAGTTTAACTAATGGGAAAGTCAAAGATCTGCCCTGGTTTTGCAGCCATATTATCATTAATGAGCAGAGGCGGGACATAAATACAGAATAGCTGAATTTTGCGTGCTATTGCTAATATTATAAAGACTGCTATTGAGAACTTTGAAGTAATAATAATATATAAAAAAATTCATCAGACCACTAAGGCATTTTAGTTGATTTGGTTATGAATTCATTTTCAAGAAAACTCTCAGAAAAATTGGAGATTGTTAAAGGGAGGTATACACCACAAATACCCAAACTGACACAGGAAGGGATGGAATATATTCGCCACTTCAACATTCAAATTATGAAAGGTAGCTGTGGCTTACCGATAGCTGTCAATTAAAAAAAATGATACTGCTGGAACTTTTGTTCAGTACAGAAAAGGCGATGTCTATCGAAGTCAGCACAAAAATATGAGCTTTCCCAAAGTCACTTGCAAGCCACTGTTACACTCAAAACTTTTGGACAAACCAGGACTGATGTTCAACTGAATGAGCAGAAGCATAGGGATACAATACATCACAACGAGAAGTAAGAAAAAATCGTTCTTAAATGCTTGATTGATTCTATTGTTTACCTTGGCATGCAAGAACTGGCATTCAGAGGGCATGATGAAGGCATCAGTTCCTCAAACAGAGGTAATTATTTGGAATTACTTTCTCTGATTTTTGACTATGACAACATGTTAAGCAATCACATGTCAATAGCCCCAGTATTCTTAGGTACTGCTAACAAGATTCAGAACTAATAAAAGGAGTACAGGAAGCCAAGTACGAGCTCTAATGGTAGATTAAACAACTGATGATGGATACACAGCTCAGCTGCCTTGTGTTTTCATGTATGTGACTGACAGTGGCCCAACAGTGTGTTACATTTACTGAAATAAAAATAATAATAAAAATGCTTTTAAAAAGACTGAATTCCTTTTGGTCTTTTTTTTTTTTTTTTAGTATTACTATGCAAGGCAGCCGCTATACCATGTGTGGATGTTACTGAAAAAGAAATTGCAATGAATTTCAGTATATCACTTCTGAAAAAGTGATATGACAGCTGAGTTGCAAAAAACGACACTTAAACTTGGTTGCACTGCTTTCCTCATTCCCTTAAAGTAATGTGACAATATGACCTTTCAATCTGTCAATCTCACGTACTCTCTGTCTATATTCAGTCAGGGCACATAGGGTACTCCAGACAAGTTCTCAAAGCTAGTGTAGACTTTTAACTGATGTTAATGATTCCACCAGGTTGTTGGGTTCTGGATAATTCAGTCAAATCAACAATATAGACAGCTAAAGAACAAGTGCATTCACCATCTTTCTTCTCACTCTCTGTGTGCTCTCTCTCTCCTAAACTAATCAATCCCTGAGTCAATCATCCAGGCATAGCAAGTCATATACTAAGAAATTAACATTGTATCAGTTCAGAAATGACAGTAAATACAATTTAACTAAGAGAATTACTTATTAACAGTTCCAGTAATGATTTTTACACTAGCACAAAACTAGTGAGTTGTTAAATTAGCATTTTGATTTGCTAACTATTTTTTTTTAACATTTAGGCTTATTCTATTAAAATAGAATACATTTAAAATCTGGAAACATGTCCTATACATTAGACGTCACAGTCATAAGCAAAACATGGAAGATGGTAGCCTGCTCCAAGTGTTCTCTTGTGCATACATTACCTTTTGTTTCCATGCAAGACTATACTAGACTTAGGATCTATAAGTGAATCTGTTCAAAATCACAGGGGAAGGGGGAAATGGTGTATGAAGTTGCAGGGATGAAAATTAATGTATGTTTAAATACAATATATCTGCATAAAACATAATATTAGTATTGTAAGGTTTTAAATAAATTGTAATAATTATATGTGCCCCTTTAAATGGTAAAGACATGAAACTGTGAACATTCCGTGATTTTCCTGTGTTTAATATAAGGCACCGGGAAGCTCTGAAGGTTGTGCTCCAACTATTTTCACTCTACTTATTTATCATCACCCATTTATTTTCACAGTCTTGCTGTGCTTTCAAATTACCATCTCCTTCCCAACTACCACCACCTCACTCCCAGCCTCGTCCTATTAATAGCGAAATGCAGGCGCCAGCGGCAGCTGTAACTGTAGAAAAATGAAGTGTAGCAAGGCAGTGTTGACGGACTGTCAATCAAAGCAGAAATTCACAAATCAGAGCTAACAGGTTGCCTACCTGTGGGCGGGATGTAGAGCGAGAGCTCTGACAATAGGGCAGTGTTAAGGTCATGTGATCGCTCTGCTGGCAGATGTCAAAAGTGTGTTCAGTATTAATAAAATTACAATATGTCGAATCCGCTACCAAAGAATACATTTTGCAAAGTATAAAAGAACAAAAAAGGTAGCTACAGGAGTTTGAATGTATTTTTACCGTGGGCTCAGTTTTGAGGTGCTGGAATGTGTTTTTTTCTTTTGTAGAAGCGTTTTCATTAAGTTTTCTACTTGATAACATTCATTTAAAAATTCAATTGATGCCTATTGTGAATACGTTTTTTGTGACTAATTAGCTATTAACATTTAAATTATTGAGTACTTTGATATATGTTTCAATATAAACTAAATTAAGTTATTAATCCAACTCATAAATCTTGTTACATAAGAGGATTTCTATCTTTTACAATATTTATTCAAATGAATAAAGGACAGTTTAGATTAGGTTTATTTATATTGTTACAGGTTTAAACATATAAAATGTTTTTAATTTGACATTTTCCCAAGGAGTGCTAATAGTGGGCCACAGTTAGTCTAATGCAGCTGAACAGGTGCGCCTCAGGCAAAATAAAGTTTGGGAACCATTGCCATAGACAAGTGGATCTTTGACATTATCAAATCGTTGAAAAAATTACTTCTCAAAAGGGCTCTATTTTTAATTTAGTCACACATCTCCGTGGATACAGAGAGAAAAAAAAATAATTGCTAAACCTCACAATGGTGGTTTATTACTGTCAGTAGCAATAAAGCCAGAAAAATCATTCAAGGTCCTTCTGCATTTCCTCTCCCAGTACATCCAAAAAGAAAACAGGACTTTCAGCCCCTTTCAGAGCACATCACTTGAAACAAATTGATTTTAACACTAAGGTTCAAGATGGTCTTGCTAATCTATTATTCTGCTAACGTTCCAGAGCTGGTGACAGTGTATATAAACATAATCCAATTTTTATGCTTTGATCTACCAGCAATGCCATACATTTCTAAGAACTCCCTATCACGTCAAAACTTTTCATCTCCAAGAATTTCCTTTCGGTTATTTAGCAGTATCATCAAAGAGTACGGCAGGGGAGGTTGCTTTGTAGAGCAAATATTTAAACCTTTTCAAATCCAGATGCAAAAATGAATGTGCACTCAAGATAGCAGATATTTTAATTATTAAAGTTGGTAATTTTAACCCTGAAATTGGTATAAAATAGTAATATTTGGAAATAAGTCAATACATTTATAACATTTTTATTAAATCTTTAGGTCTCGGTCTGTCTGTCTGTCTGTCTGTCTGTCTGTCTGTCTCTCTCTCTCTCTCTCTCTCTCTCTCTCTCTCTCTCTCTCTCTCTCTCTCTCTATATATATATATATATATATATATATATATACAGCTCTGGAAAAAATTAAGAGACCACTGCAAAATGATCAGTTTCTCTGGTTTTACTATTTATAGGTATGTGTTTGGGTAAAATGAACATTTTTGTTTTATTCTATAAACTACTGACAACATTTCTCCCAAATTCCAAATAAAAATATTGTCATTTAGAGCATTTATTTGCAGAAAATGACAACTGGTCAAAATAACAAAAAAGATGCAGTGTTGTCAGACCTCGAATAATGCAAAGAAATTTTCATATTAATTTTTAAACAACACAATACTAATGTTTTAACTTAGGAAGAGTTCAGAAATCAATATTTGGTGGAATAACCCTGATTTTCAAGCACAGCTTTCATGCGTCTTGGCATGCTCTCCACCAGTCTTTCACATTGATGTTAGGTGACTTTATGCCACTCCTGGCGCAAAAATTCAAGCAGCTCGGCTTTGTTCCATCTTTCTCTTGATCACATTCCAGAGGTTTTCAATGGGGTTCAGGTCTGGAGATTGGGCTGGCCATGACAGGGTCTTGATCTGGTGGTCCTCCAGCCACATCTTGATTGACCTGGCTGTGTGGCATGGAGCATTGTCCTCATGAAAAAAACAATCCTCAGAGTTGAGGAACAATGTCAGAGCAGAAGGAAGCAAGTTTTCTTCCAGGACAACCTTGTACTTGGCTTGATTCATGCCAAAGCTGCCCGATTCCAGCATTGTTGAAGCACCCCCAGATCATCACCGATCCTCCACCACATTTCACAGTAGGTGCGAGACACTGTCGCTTGTAGACCTCTCCAGGTCTCCGTCTAACCATTAAACGACCAGGTGTTGGGCAAAGCTGAAAATTGGACTCATCTGGGGGTGCTTCAGCAAGGCCGGAATCGGGCAGATTTGTCTTTGTGAAGGACGCATGAATCAAGCCAAGTACAAGGTTGTCCTGGAAGAAAACTTGCTTCCTTCTGCTCTGACAATGTTTCCCAACTCTGAGAATTGGTTTTTCCGTGAGGACAATGCTCCATGCCACACAGCCAGGTCAATCAAGGTGTGGATGGAAGACCACCAGATCAAGACCCTGTCATGGCCAGCCCAATCTTCAGACCTGAACCCCATTGAAAACCTCTGGAATGTGATCAAGAGGAAGATGGATGGTCACAAGCCATCAAACAAAGCTGAGCTGCTTGAATTTTTGCGCCAGGAGTGGCATAAAGTCACCCAACATCAATGTAAAAGACTGGTGGAGAGCATGCCAAGACGCACGAAAGCTGTGCTTGAAAATCAGGGTTATTCCACCAAATATTGATTTCTGAACTCTTCCTAAGTTAAAACATTAGTATTGTGTTGTTTAAAAATTAATATGAACTTATTTTCTTTGCATTATTCGAGGTCTGACAACACTGCATCTTTTTTGTTATTTTGACCAGTTGTCGTTTTCTGCAAATAAATGCTCTAAATGACAATATTTTTATTTGGAATTTGTGGAATTTGGGAGAAATGTTGCCAGTAGTTTATAGAATATAACAAAAATGTTCATTTTACCCAAATACATACCTATAAATAGTAAAACCAGAGAAACTGATAATTTTGCTGTGGTCTCTTAATTTTTTCAAGAGCTGTATATACACATACATACATACACACACAGTACATCTTTGCTATAACATCCTTTATTATAACAAACCTGGCTGCTGCACCCCAAATAAAAATAAAAAAAAAACTAAAAAAAGATAATATTGTAACATATGTGAGGTCTGTGAAGTGCAGGAACGGCTGTGTTTCAGGCACGGACCACATGAGCTGCTGGGGATTGGCCGTGGAGGGGACAAGGTGGGACTAACTGGGGCTAAAGACCACCGACGAGGGGGGGGTGTTTGTTGTTGTGAAGCAGAGATAGAAGCAAATAAACAGAGCCAGAATAGTCCCACCCAATTTTTAATTTCTTTTAAAAATTAATTTGTTTTAGCGGTGTAGGTCGTGGCCCACAGTGATCTGTTAATTGTTAGTTAACAATTGGCAGATTGTCTTTGATCATTTATTAGTGTAATAAGATTGAGTTTGGCTCTGAATCGACTGAAGGCTCATTCTGTAGCGTTAAGGATTTTTGTTACAATATACACACACTGCCAGAATCCCAGTCAGTATGCATAGGATCATGCCACCTCCACAGGGAAGTCAATTCTTTTGTCTTAATAAGAAACACATGCTGTGTAACTGCCTCCAAAACGAAAATCATTTTATGTTGCAACAAAGCTGGAATCTATATTGATCATTTGAAAAAAATAGTAATGCAGGCATATCTCTGTCGTGAATATAGGTTGTGAAAACGCACTCTGTTTTTTGGCTTGTTCACCAACCACGCGGCAAAGCAAAATTGAATAATAATAATAATAAAAAATAACGAAAAAAATATTGAAGATCTCATTAACTTTTCATGTTGGGTTGATTTGGAATAAAAACTCAGTTTGGGATTCTTGGTGCACTTTGAAACAATTCATGTCAGATTGATTTTGAATAAAAATTCAGCTTTAATTTGGGATTTGTGTTTTTTATATACTGCTTTTTAATTATTTAACCCTTTGCAGTCCTATGTCAGACCTAGTCCGACATTATAATTTTCCCTTTCCAGTCCAATATCATCAAAAAGACATAAAGCACAGGTCTCTAGTCGTTTTTTCTCCGGAAAAAGCAGAGAAAACCTTTCAATGGCTGAGAAATACTGATAGGAGCCGAATGAAACCGAAAAAAAGGGTGTATCTCAAAGTCCCATCCACTACAGAGATAACACAGGCATAGCAAAGGAGGTAGCTGCTTCTGCATCCAGGGCTCAAAGAATATCACAGACATTTGCAGAGCTTTTTGAGATGTTATAATAATATAATAATAACTTGGATTGCATTATTGAGGAGTTTGGGGATAAAACGAATGATCAGGAGAGGATTTATCAGTATGCATGTCTATAAAGAGGTATGTGAAAAATACAGTGAACAAGGGGTGGGGCTTGGTTGTAGATACAGTACTGAGTGTTTTTTTGCAATTCAAAGCCTTTTGAACCTGTTTTGCTCTGAAAAAAATATTTTAAACAGCACGTGTGAAATAAACAGCGCATGTGAAAATAAATTGGACCTGACGTGCCTGACAAGCGCTGAATAAATGGACCGCTAAGGGTTAAAGAATTGAATAAAGCAAAAGCAGAATACTGCATACATGAGACGAACAGGTACCTGCAATTCTACTTGTATTCACAAGCTGATCTCATTAACTTACTCCAACAGTTTATCCTTCATTTTGATTGTCCTTTCACTATAACAACCCCTCAAAATAACAAACAAAAGGCTTGGACCCCAACAGGTTTCTTATAGCAAGGGTGAAAAGTTGGCATACCCCAATGGAAATGTATAATTTCTAGAAATGTCTCGAAAACAAAGAACTATAGGAAAAATCTTTTGTAGAAAAAGTTTTGCTTTTGTGGATAAATGGGAACCCAGTGGGGAGCACGACAGCCAAAATGGTAGAAATGACAAATGACTGCTTCCTAATGCAATTTATCACAGCACCGACTAGAGGGGAGGCATACCTTGATTAGTCTTTTCAAATAACGAAGACAGAATAACTAAAACGTCAGAGAACCATTGGCAAACTCAGATCACAACATGGTCTCATTTGAAGTGTTTTTTAAAAACCCAAAAGTAACGACTAAAGTGAAGGTTTACAATTATAAAAAGCCAAACTATGAAGGAAATAAAACAGAGACTAACAGATGTAGATTGGAGTAAAATAGAGAAAACATGTAGTACTAGATGCACAAAACAATTACATCCCAAAAGTAGACAAATCAAAATCTAAAACAAAATTGGCAAAATGGTTTAATAGATCAATAATAAAAAAAATATCCAGGAAAAAGGCACTTTACAGTGTGTTTAAAAGGGAACTAAAACCAATTACAAAAAGGTTTTCAAACATTATAACAGCAAAAAAAAAAAAACATTCAAGGAGGAAGTAAAATGTCTAAGAGATACAAATGGCAAAACCATAGATGAAGAGAAAAAAATTGCAAATATATTCAATGATTACTTTTCACAAGTGTTTACAAAGGAGAATACGGACAACATGCCCCACATGCTGACCTGTTCCTAATCAGTTTTAAATAGCTTTAGCATAACAAAGGCAGAAATGTTAAAGGGACTAGGAGCTCTTAAAATAAACAAACCCCCGGGGCTGGATGAGATCCTCCCAGTTGTATTCAAAGAAATAAATAAGTTATTTACAAACCGCTAACCAAGATCATGCAACAATCTCTTGAGACAGGGGTTATACTGATAGACTGGAGAATTGCAAACAATCCACAAAAAGGGAGACAAAACTGAACCAGGTATCTACAGACCAATAAGCCTGACTTCTATTATATGCAAACTTATGGAAACTATATTAAGGTCCAAAATGGAAACTTACCTATATGGTAACAGTATCCTGAGAGACAGTCAGCATGGTTTTAGGAAATGGAGATTGTGTCTAACTAACCTGCTTGATTTTTTTGAGGATACAACATCAACAGTGGATAATTGCAAAGCATATGACATGGTTTATTTAGATTTCCAGAAAGCTTTTGACAAAAGCCCTGCATAAAAGACTAATCCTCAAACTGAATGCAGTAGGGATTCGAGGAAATGCATGCACATGGATTAAGGAGTGGTTAACATGTAGAAAAACAAAAGTATTGATTAGAGTAGAAATCTCAAAATGGAGCGAGATAACAAGTTGAGTACCACAGGGTTCAGTATTAGGTCCTCTGCTCTTCATAATCTACATTAATGACTTAGATTCTGGTATATTGAGCAAACTTGTTAAATTTGCAGACGACACAAAAATAGGAGGAATGACAAACACTGTTGCAGCAGCAAAGGTCATTCAAAATGATCAAGACAGCATACAGAACTGGGCAGCCATATGGCAAAATACATTTAATAAAAAAAAAAGTGTAAGGTACTGCATGCAGGCAATAAAAATATCTATTGCAAATACCATATTGGAGATACTGAAATTGAAGAAGGAATCTATGAAAAAAATCTAGGAGTTTGTGTTGACTCATCAATGTCCTTATCTAGGCAACGTGGGGAAGCTATAAAAAGGCCAACAAAATGCTTGAATATATAGTGAAAAGTGTAAATCAGGGGAAGTAATGCTAAAACATTGCAATGCATTAGTAAGACCTTGACCTGTAGAATAATATGTTCACTTCTGGTCACCTTGCTACAAAAAGGATATTGCTCCTCTATAAAGAGTGCAAAGAAGATAATTATTCTGGGTTTAAAAGGCATGTAATATGCAGACAGGCTAAAATAATTTAATCTATTCAGTCTTGAACAAATAAATTACGTAATCTGATTCAAGCATTCAAAATTCTAAAAAGTATTGACAATGTTGACCCAGGGACTTTTTCTACCTGAAAAAAGAAACAAGGAACAGGCGTCACAAAAGAGCCATTCAGAACAGAAAATAGGAGGCACTTTTTTACACAGACAATTGTTGGAGTCTGGAACCAACTCCCCAGTAATGTTATTGAAGCTGACACCCCGGTATCCATCAAGGCTGCTTGATAAGATTCTGGGATCAATAAGCTACTAACAACCAAACGAGCAAGATGGGCAGAATGGCCTTCTCTCACTTTCTTATGTTCTTAATCTGAGCTGTAAATCTCAGCACAAAGGGGACACAGCCAGAGCACTGTTTTTGTTTGTTTATTTGTGTACCAGAGAACTAGCGAGTCAGGAGCTGCAGCCCTGAAGCCAGCACTGACCTCACACCACGGCTAGCGCTGCAGAGAACAGCACCACTGTACTACAACCAGAGCACTTTCCCATGCAAGTGTGGATTATTGTACTGTGTTATCATTTTGTGAAATTTTGTTTGGGACTGAAAATCTGCTGTTGTACCCCCATACCACTGCTGAAAAATACTAACACAGTACATTGATTATTATTAATTAAAATTTGACTATTTTGATAATTGCAAGACTGTTTGGACATACATTTTGTCACAAACACCACTCACCTCCTGACAGGCATTATACAAAGAGATGAGGTTGAAAACACAAACAGAATTGACAGCAAACCCTGACGTATGCGGGCACAGCATGGTACTGCAAGTATTCTTTCATTTGATGTACCACCGTACGTTCTGAAGCTGAAGTGGTTAAATGATTGGATAATTGTATTGAAAACTTAGCAAGACTTACAGTTACAGGTAGTTAACAGGTATAGGTAATACTTTCCCTTTTTCTAAAGTTAGGTCATTTAAAAAGAAATCCAACCTAAATTCCACTTATTGACTAACGCAGGTGCAAGGAATCAGTCAGATAATGTCTTTCAGATACAGATGTTTCCAGTTCATAGATCAGTCCAGCCAAAATAATTATGAAGTACCTAGCGTGTGGTCCCAATTGATATTGATATTGATATTAACTATCAAGTTAATCCTGTCGAGTTGCCCATTCAAATAAATGGAAAGAAAGTAGATATCCTTGCAAGAGAAAAATCACAAGTTGGGTGCACAAATCAAAGACTGTGGGAAGAGTGCAAAGGGAGTAAAGTGTTCAATAAATCATGAAAGACGTTATGAAATGGTGCATTGCAGAGCAGATCAACATAAAAGCAACACATCTGATTACACCGCGTAACAATTTTTTTTTTTTTTTTTTGTTCCTGGGTAGTAAGTGTTATTTCCTAATTGCTTATGCCTCAAAAGTATAGAAAATGGCTATTACTCCCCACAAACTTTGCTTTTGTGACCAGGACAGGCAAATTTCAAAATATCACTATTTCCAATGAGAAAACGGGCGCTTTTGTGTCTTTCCATTCACATAAAGTCAGAAAAAAACAACATATGAATCCAAATTAACATGTATTTATACTAAAGTAATACAAAAATGACTACAAAAGATTTAGAAGTGAGTAGTTTTTCGAGATTTACGATTATACTTTAAATTTACAGTATAGTCGTAAATCTATGCTGCCTCAGGGCTTGGACGGCTTGCCATCATTGACACAACCATAAATTCTGCATTGTATCAGAAGATTCTAGAGGAGAACGTCAGTCTGTGAGCTGAAGCTGAACCAAAAGTGAATCATGCAGCAAGACAATGATCCTAAACACATGGATATTGAATGTTGAATCATTTGTGGATAAATAAATGTTGAAAAAGTATCATGTTTTTGTGTAATTTGTTTAATAAGGTTATCTTTATCTATTATTAGGACTTAGATTAAGATCTAATAACATTTTAGGTTTGAAATATGTGAAATATGTGCAAATCCTAAGGGGTTCACAAACTTTTTTCTCGGCACTGTATGTGGGTATGAATATCATCTGTATAAATTAGATTTTCCAGAAGAAAGACATCTACTCTATCAAACATAGAGAACAATTCAACCAGCCAATATTACTGTTACTAAAATGCAGCCACGCTTAATATCACAGTGGAATATGGCAAGCCAATTTATCATTTAGAGGTATCTCAAATTAATTTATAAATATTTGAAGATATCTTTAAATCCTTTCCAGATATCTCTAAATAATTAAAGATCTCTCTAAATTATTTTAAGATATCTAAAATACGTTTGGAGATATCTCAAAATGAAACAAATTAAACGGAGCTTTAAATGAGATATCAAAAAAAGGATTTTCAGATATCAATAAATCATTTTAAGATATCTCTAAATAATTTTCTGTTCATTTAGATACATCTCTAAATCATTTAGCGATATCTCTATATAACTTCCTATTCATTTAGATATATTTCTAAATCATTTTAAGATATGTTGAAATAACTTCCGGTTCATTTAGAGATATTGATAAATAACTTCCTGTTCATATCACACATATTTTAGATGCTTCCGATACCAGGCTAAATTGTCAATCGAATAGCTAGTTCCTTATTCGTCCCTCGATAAACAGTATGTCCAATGATCTGCAAGGATTACCTCAATACACTATGTCTCCGCTGTGCGTTGGAGTTCGTCTCCTGCTCCCCAGAATCCATCTGATTTTTTTGGCTTCATCCATGGCTTCCCTAACCTCTCCACTTATCTGCAAGCTAATTTATGGGCAGGGGTACCTCAAAAGGTGAGACCAAAGGCCAAAGAATATAGTGTACAATATGTATATTATAGAAGTGGTGTCTAGTCTTTTTAATAAATAATCTATTGCATGTATTCTGACAGTATCAAAATTCCCTCTCTAAAAAATATCAGTGGATGAAATACCACATAACTAGAATCCTGACATTTTTCTTTACGCATCTCTTTGTCAAAACAGCTCTGTTCCGTGTGGGTGCATAATTATTTGTTGCAGTAGGCTACAGGCTTTTAAACTTGACCTTTCGATGCAAAATGTTAGATGTTTTTAATGAGGAACAGCTTCAAAGTGATGGCTATAGGATATTCCCAAAGAGCAGTATTCAATGTGGAATTGTTGTGTATAATATACCTCCAAAACACCTTCCAGGTTTGTTACATCATCAGTGCTGACCATGCTACCCATGGTGGCCCTAACTTGTTTGTTTTACATTTGTATCCAGAATACTGTATGTAGAAGATGAATCAGCTTATGAAGTGAATTGATGTATTGTTTGTATGTCTTCTGGGCCATAGTTGTACAACAAATCAGTGAAGGATTTTTTTCTACCTGTGCTTGCAGTTTGCATCTGAATGGCTGACCTGCCCCCTGGTACTCAGTTTTAAAAAAAAAGATGCACAGCATTTAAAGAACCTGTATAGAACAAATCTCTAAAAGGAATGGGTATGTGGCACTGTGAATGCTATATAGAAGACTGGATTGCGCCAGAGGCTGAACCCTCAACAGCAGTATATCAGCCCCATTCAGTATGAGCATTTTCCCCAGGGCCATCCTTACATCTTACTAGGCAGTGACTGCTGAATTTCTGTCATTTTAATGTTGGATTTACTTTTGACATATGTATGTTTGTATTGGCCAGTATCGTTAAAAAAAAAAAAAAAAAAAAAAGCAACAACAGTAAATGCAGTAACATAGAAGCACTCTTTTGCATTGCACCATAACTACAAGGATACACCACACACACACATATATATATATATATATATATATATATATATATATATATATATATATATATATATGCCAGGCAATAAAAAAAACAGACTGCATCTCTGCTATATATATATATATGAATGGTAGTAAAGATGGATCAATATATTAACCTAAAAAGAGGGATCAGTATGTACAAGTATAAAAACTATTAGAAGAGCAGTGGGGAAATAGAAACAGAGTAGCTGTAGACTAAAATATTCAAGTCTGCAACTGATCATTTATACTGGTACTATATCTCTTTGAAATAAACATCCCTGTGAAAGGAGCTTGTATACATTAGTAAATCCGATGCTGAAACTATAACCCATAAATCATTTCAGCTTGCAACTTCATATGGTGTTATAGAAACTCCTTGGGCAAAATGTAACACCTTCACTTTGACCTGTGACCTAAGATGGCTGCCATATTGAGGTAGGATATGGCATTCCCCTTAGATGATGGTTCAGGGGGTGTTTTTTTAATTTTTGTTAACGAAAACTCCTGTTTCTAGTTTTGTAAATTTTGATCAGAATGCTCCAACCATGTTGTAAATTATTTAATTGAACCAATTAAACACCTAGTAGTCTTAATTTCACCTATTGAACCTTAAGTGTGACCAGAATTAGGTACTCATGTTCTAAATTTCTATATGTTCAACACGTTCAATATATATTACATATGCAACTGTCAGTGTTTCATATATATATATATATATATATATATATATATATATATATATATATATATATATATATATATATATATATGACCATGTGTACAGTGGCAAAGTGGCAAAGTGGTACAATGTCAGATTTTGGTATAGGTGCAATGAATTGTGATCAGATGGGTTTTTCTATTGTCAAAAAGAGGTACATTTAGCATTAATTATACAGTATTTCTTTTGCAAACTTAAACTGGAAACAAACAATCAATTTCTCTAAAAAGAAAAAAACTATTCATGAGAAGTCCACCGCAAAGTTGCACAAGTAAAAAAAAAATGTACAAGACCCATTGTATTGCATATGATAAATATTTGCTTACTATTTTCTTAAAAAATATAATAAAATGACTAAAATATAATTAAAAATGACATAAAAGACTGGAAAACATAATTAATCCAATGAAAAAAATGTAAAGACAGCATAACGTATCAGATTTGAATGGGCGCTTCCCTGCTTTCTTAAAGGAAGTTGTTCAGGCATGCGCGAGCAAGTGCACTGCTCAGAGTACCACTTTTTAACGCATATCTGAAAATAACATTACCCGGTTAAGAAATTAAAGTTGCTCTCACCTCTGACCATAGCATCTACTTTGACTTCAATTCAGGTAAAATCTGCCAATCTGATTTACACATTGCCGGCACTGTATATATACCGTGTTCTTAAATAGTACATTTAGTATTATTTTTATTATTGGTTTTGCAAAACAGAAATGTTGTTTCACTTTCATTGCATTTGCACTTTTATTGGCTGTAATACAATGATGCATTTACAAGATTGTGCTTCAGTTCATCTGATTTCAGATAACATATTTTTTGATCTTTTCTCTTTTACACAAAAACATTATATTTATGTATTTTCACTTTGTGTAGGTTCATAATGGAATAAAACAATGATGTTCACACAGATTTCTAGTTTACATACCCCAATGGAAATTTATAATTTCTAGAAATTTCTTGAAAACAAAGAATTTTGGGAACAATCTTCTGTAGCAAAAGTTTTGCTTTTGTGGATTAGGAAAAAAAGTTACAAGAAATAGATGTCTACAATTATTTATTTCAGTATATTTTTTTCAAAACTCCAAAAATGAGAATTCAAAAGTATTCATACCCTGACAAGGAAAATGAAATTAATAGCTAGCCGAGGCATCTACATCAATAATAACATCTTTTAAATGAGCTTTTGGCATGATTCTTTAGTGATGTTTGACCATTCTTCAATGCAAAATTGTTCCAGTTCATTCAAATTCTGAGGATTTCTCTTGTGCACAGCCTTCTTCAACTCATAACAAAGATTCTCAATCGGATTTAGATCGGGACATTGACTATGCCATTCCAGAACCTTGATTTTGTTCTTCTTTAACCATTCTGAAGTAGATTTTGATATGTGCTTTGGATCGTTGTTTTGTTGGAATGTCCAGTTACGCTTGAAATCAAGTTTTGTAGCGGAGGGTTTCAGATGATTAGCAAATATATTTTGCTATGCTATGGAATCCATTTTACCATGTATTGGAACTACATTTCCTATGCCATTAGAGGAAAAATAGTCCCATAGAAGGATATTACCACCTCCACGCTTGACAGCAGGTATGGTGTTCTTTTCTTTGTACGTATCATCAGACTTTCTCCAAAGGTAACGACTATCATTGTGACCAAATAGCTCGGTTTTTGTTTCATCACTCGACAAACAAAACCGTTGACTAGAACTCATATCCATCATTCAAATGCCGTTTTGCAAACTTTAAGCAATTGTCCTTGTGACGTTTTCCTAAGAGTGGCTTTTTCCTTGGCCTGCGACCATTGAGACCTTCACCGTGCAATACTTGACCTATAGTTGAAATGGAAACCCCAGTCCCACTTGCAGCCAGTTCACTTTGAATATCTTTAGCAGTCAATCTCAGATTTTTATTAACCTTCCTCACAATTATTCTACTTGTTCTTGGTCAAATTACCTTCTTTCTTTCCTACCAAGGGAGCATTGTGACAGTACCATGAGTCTTGCAGTTCTTAGTAATGAAACAATAGCTGAAATTTGGATGTCAAATGCTTGGAAATCTTCCAGCTTTATGACAATAAATAATTTTCTGCCTAAGGTCTTCAGATAGTTCTTTACTTTATCCCAGATTGACTTATTGGTAATGACAGCAATCATCCTATGCCTAATTATGTTATACTCTCTAAGAATGTTCACCTACAATCCAGCATTTTCTAGACTTTTCTAGAATTAGGTTCTGCATGATCGTATTGAAACTTCTAGCTCCTTGTAGACAATACTATCATAGCATCAAAGGGTATGAATACTTTTGAATTAGCATTTTTGGAGTTTATATATTATTTTTGTTATTCTTAATCTAGCCCCAAACTTCACCTTGAGTTTCAAGATAATTGCTGAATTATGCTCTTAAATTAATACATAGGATGATTTTCCAGCCATGGTTGACATCAGGATGTTCAGCCAAACCATGTCTGTATAATGTGCCTGGTCACACATTCCTTTGTAATTATGGTGAATCTGTAGCTTAAGCTACATTAGATTAGTTTTCATACTTGGGGGAGATGCTGATATTGAAACCAGTGGGGCTGGAAATGAGAAAAACAAAATGGCTCTCATGTGTCACCATTTCAACTGGGGAAATATTATTAAGGAGAATAGTAAAGCTTGATTAGATAGCGAATAGTGTTGAACACTGTACTACAAAAAGGCTAGAATGATTCCATAAAGTATGTGTAACAAACAGATGCAATTTTTATTTTTTGTTGCAGGGGCTTAATTATAAACCTATATTGCCACTTTAGCATTGGGTTGTTTGAACAGCACTATGTTAGCACATTAATGGTATACTTCTGAAACAAAATACATTACAATTGATGGGGGTAATTAGTGGCTACAGTGATCTGCCTCTTTAATTAGCTCCCCATGATTTTATTTAATTCTTATGTTGTTCATTTTACCTTATTGAACATGCATGTTTTTGCCTTCTTAAGTATCATTCATGGGGTTAATCTGCTTGTTATATAATTTTTTTGAGGAGAGACTCAAAGATTGCAATCTGGTTGAGCGAGAGAGAGGAGCAGCAAGAACAGGATGAAGAAGTGCTTGTGGCATCTGTCTTAAGAAAGTGAGAATATTCATTATTTTACTTTTGGGTAAATAGAGGTGTGGTTAGTTTTCAGTGGAATTTCTTGTTGTGATTCTACTTTGTGTGGTCTAAATCGGGAAGTGGAAACTTATTTCTCTTTTGAAATTCAGGCTAACCCATTCACTGTAGGGTTGCCGACATGCATGTGTGTGGGTCCTATAGATACGCTCTATTGACGTCTGCTGCCGCTGTCATCTGCGCTTTCTCTCTGTCTGTGTTTTTTTTTTTTTTACATATGCGGGAAGGCTTCTCCCCATTGTGAGCTTGTTTTAAACCCTTTATGCTTTGTGCTTTGTTTAATCTTTTTATCAAAGCCCAGACCTGGGATGAATATTAAAACTTAGCTATAGTTTATACCTCATTTTAAAATAAAGTATTTCTTAATGCTATATACTTGTAGTTAGCAGGCATTATCTTGGCGTTGGTTCACCCTAGAGGTCTTGGCTGGTACTGCAGCCTTGCCATTTTAGCAGACATAATTGGCTACAAAAATGTTTTATACTGCCCCAGTTTGCCAAAATGTAAGTGTTGTTACTGAACAAGCTGTTTAGAGATGCTGAAAATTATAGAAATGACCCCTAAAGGTTGGGTCAATGAGTTTGGCAATAGCCATCCAGATGACACAGACTAACTCAGAGATAAGCTAATATAAATACTATTTTGTGGGGTTTATTATTACTGGGTTATTTGTAATGTTTAAAGTAAAATGGTAAGTTTGTTTATATTATTGATTGAGGACACTGGTGAGCTTGTAATTGTCTTAGAATTTGAAAGTGTACCAATAAATATTTCCTGTGTTAACTGTTATCCTGTAGTATTGTTTGTGTATCTTATAATGTGACAGGGGGGACAGTGGATGGGACTCTTATTATAATTGCTGAATAACTCAGATTTTTCATTTTATCAGAGAGTGTTCTTTTTTATTGTGGAATACTAGGATCCCTTGTGATGATGTACACCCAACTGTGCATAACAAGGCTCTGATTCTATTGAAGTTTTCTGGTGACATAAATCACCAGCGCGCTAACTCAAGAGATTTATTAATGTCACCAGAGACCCTGTGTGACAGGGAAACCCCGTCTCTTGAGTGCATGTGTGCTTTTATGGAAGCAGCTGGGATGCACAACAGAAGATGAATTTCTAAGCAACTAATTGAGCAGGTAGGCTCGCCCGGGGCTGAGTTAATCGGGGGTCCTGATTGGCTGGGGGACGTGCCTAGGAAGGCTGTGCGGAGCTCAAAAGGCGTCTGCTCCACAGCTCGAGGCGGCTGCACTGCCATTCTTCACAGACTGGTGCTGTGTTTACATCGAGGAGGAGAACGTCTGCTCCATGGAGAGAAATAGTACACGAAACCCTTCCACTCCAAGACTGTGCTCGTGAAGGCATTGTCTAGCCGAGTCCATTTGTAGAGGTCAGAGTCACCGAGAGAATCCCCGGACTCCGGGAGCCCAGAAGTAGGTCTAGAGTATGTTGATTCCAAACAGTGTAGAGAGGGTTTGCATACAGTAATAGATTAATGGAGCAGGATGATCCCTGTAGTGGAACTACCACTTGCCTTATTGCCTTATTACCTGCGTTCATCAAGTTTCCCATTCTATTCTATAAGCTGTTCCTCACTCTAGCGTTTCAGATTTAATTCTCTAAGGCAGTGCTAGTACTATGGAATGTGAAGTGAAAGTGGGGGGAGGGTCAGGTGACATTTCTATCCAATTGCATGTCATGTAGTGATTTCAATCTACTTGTGGGCATTTAAAAGACTGAAAGACAGATATATTGCGGGAAGCCATTCAACTTTTACAAGTATATATATATATATATATATATATATATATAATATATTATATATAGATATATATATATATATATAATATATATATATATATATATATATATATTATTATATGTTTAGTTTTGTAATTATATATTTTATTATTGCTTGTTTAGTTGTAGTTTATATAGTTTTTAGCTAAACATGGAAGCATACGTGGAGAGCAATAACGGGAGTGATGAAGATTTCGAAGTTGGTCTGGAGGATTTCGATACCAGCGACAGTGATGTTGCCTTATCACTCATCGATGTCTCTCCGGCACTTCCCTGGAGGGACCGCAAACCGGCGACACGGGATCCCATAGGGACGACTGCAGTGACAACCGGGGCACAGGCGGCTGCAGCAGCAGGCAGAGGTCCGCCACTGGGGACCGGTGCAACAAACTCCAGTCACCCAAGGAGAGCAAAGCAGTGACCAGGGGGAGCACAAGCAATGTCTGGGAGCAGCTCAGCGACGTCTTGGTGCTTGGGAAGAGCGGAGTCGGGGACCAGTGGAGGAACTGTGGCCGGTGATGCAGACTCCTGGGCTCCAAGTCTAATCCAGGGAGGTACCTGGCAGCGCCGGACTGGGTTGCTGGCGCTGGAGACAGCGGGGCTTCTCCCTCAGGTGCTGGAGACATCGGGGCCTCTTGTGCTTGCTCCCATTTCTTGAGCAGCAGCTCCAGCTCGGTCAGCTCCCGCTCCGGTAGCTCTAGCTCCAATCTCCACTTCTCATTTTGCTCTAACTGAGCAGCGGTGTTCCTGTTGATCCTGCCAATCAAATCCTCTAAACTTTCAATTTTACTGGGTCATTGGGGCACCCATACTTGCTGACACCAAATGTTATAGAGCTGCACGCACACTTACCCCTACGGGCTCTTTCCACAGCAGCCTTGTGCAGACTGACTGCACCTCTTAAATACCCTGCACCAGGTCCTAATTAACAATAAAATAATTAAAGAAAAACGTGCATTTGCACATGTTTTTGGCAGGGAGGATTTTAACCCTCTCCCTGCCGTGTTACACTATTTACTGATTGTTATTAGCAGCATTTTTGTTTTCATTGTTAAAAAAAAGAAAAAGAAAATACGTGTTTTTATCTCTGTATTGAACATGGGTATGTAGTACACAGGATCATAAAGGGTTAATGAAAAACAAAGTTTAGGTCATTTATTTGTGTTTTATTCATCATATGTTAACATTTTAGAGCAGTTACGGGTTTGAAAACATTATCTGGGTTTCATTTTTACATCTGGAGTTGAAGTGGTTAAATCCGGCAGTAGGATTGCCATTGTTGGTACCTTAGCGTTAGGACCTGTGTTGTTATTAAATCTGTGTGGCATGTCAGCACCCACGGCTCTGTGTCTGATTTAGTATTATTCAGTGACAGCCCACGTATGTAATCTCGCTTTGTTACTCCCTGTTTGATTTATTTTTTTTGTTCTTATTCTCTACAATAATTACTCAATTTTAAAGTATTTAGGTTTTTACACAAATTGATATGTAACACATACAGCAGTAAAATAAAAAATATGGTAAACAGTAATTTAACATTCAAATTACATTCTGCCATGACATGTCAGATTACAGCCAAAACCATAGTATAGCAAATTTATCAGGATTAAATAATATGTAATCATAACAATATGCAATCACTCATTGCTTTAGGATCAAGCCACTTTAATTACCAACAATTAATATTAATCATAATGGGCTTGATATATACAAATTGCAATATCATATAAGTCTATGGTTAATAGACTAATTACAGAATAAAAAGTATATCTACCAGATATTTTGGACGCTTCCCCTGCCAAGAAGATGGTGTTTGTCGGATGTAATTATCTAACTTTCACTCTGCCTTAAATAGACTCCCTAGGGACTGGCATTCCTGTTTTCTACACAGCACATTTGTCCATATATGGTCCATATAAGTTTTCAAACCAATGCCTTCCCCTAGATATAAACACCTGCTCTCAGTACACTATGACCCACCCAAAACATGTTATATACGTGAGGTACAAATTAACAATTAAAAAAATGTGCTTTCAAACACATACAAATGTTTTTGTAATTATGTTTAATTAAATAATTGTTTGCTAGCGGGCGCTCGGTTGGGACATGCTGCCTGCTGTGTTTGATCGAGGGGAAGGCAGTAAGGTGGGGGTGAGTGTGCCCGCTTCCTTAAAAACATCCGACTGAGATTGGTCAAGGATGCTGCCAGGCCATGAGACTTTGCGCTATGGAGGTCTGGAATCCCGCTGGAGAGAACTGGAGACTGCTGACAACTGCAGTTTGCTTGGCCACATCCTCTGATATACCTTCGGTAGCAAGTGCAATCATGTATCCTCCAATCCATGACTGACACATTGCCTACCACATTAAGGTGATGTCTTCTGGTATTGTGATTCCGCCCCCTTTCAGGATGGCCGACTTCCGACTGACCCTGGAATGCACTGCCAAACCATCCAATCCAGGGCACACTGTTCTTGATATACAGCGTCCTCACAGGTCAGGAGGGACATTGTTGACTCTGATTCATTTGCTCTCTGTCACAATTCTCCAACAATATTTTAATGTCTGTTGCTAAGAATTACAGAAAACCTTGCAAAGATGCAGTACACCACCACCCTCCGATATCAAAACAGATTTAAGTAAGCAATAAGACCCAACAGGGTAAGCGGTATTGGATGCAGGTGGAGGGCCTTATAGCCTCTGGAAAGTCAGGTATTTCCCCATACCAGGGTCTTATTGCACTTAGAAAATAGGCAACTGTTACAAAAAAACAAAGACAGAAACAAGTTTTGTGGTTTAAAACCTGAACATTAAGGTCTCCATAAACCAAACACAATGTGATTTTTAAATTGGTGGCGAGACATAGCGACATGACCATAAGCACCAGAAGCGACACAGAGGCAATGCAACAGGTTTGAAAACCGTCATTTATACAACTGTTCAAAATTGCTATTGACAAAATTATGATCAGGACTGGTACATACATTATTGCTTCCTCTGCCATTTTGGATATTTCTTCATCCTGCTGGACCATGTGCATTGAAGCTGTTCTCGCTCAATGCCCTAGTTGACACGTGTCAAATCGCAAAAAATAGGATTCGATCCTATTTGTTTCACATCGCTCCAGTGTCACTCCTGTGTTGCCTGCTGCATCACATGTGGTGTGAAAGATACTTATCAAAAGAGGTGTACACTCAAATAGAGGAGACGAGGAGTGATCAACAGTCCTAGGTAGGAACTGTGTTACAGTGGGATGGAAGATAAGGAAAAGAAGTGCACCCAAAACAGCCAGTGCAGAGCCGAGTGTTTCGAACAGGTTTGAACCTATGGAGAGACCGCCTTAACGGACACAGCAAGCACAGTGGAGGGCGGGGTGTGGAGCCAGGACACCACACAGCTGCAGCCCCTCATGGGTAATTCAAGGGCAGCAATAGTCATAGGGGACTCAATAATTAGGAACATACATATGCCGGTGTGTAGCCATGATCTTGAGTCATGCATGGTGTGTGCCCCGGTGCACAATATCACAACACGGGTGGACAGGCTCTTGGCCTGGGCCGGGGAGGATCCAGTTGTCACTGTTCATGTAGGAACAAACGACATAGGTAAACGGAGTTGGAGGTTCTGCAAAAATACATTTATAGAGCTAGGGCAAAGGATTAAAAGCAGAGCCTCTATGCTAGTTTTCTCGGAAATATTGCCGGTGCTAAGGGCAGGGACAAGATGACAAGCGATGATTAGAAGTTTTAACACAAGGCTAAAAGACTGGTGTAGGCAAGAGGGCCGGGCACAGGGGAACCTCGATGGGCTGCACCTGAACAGGAGGGGATCCAGTGCACTGGGGGAGAGAGTTAACAGAGTAATCAGGTTTAAACTAGGGAGTTGGGGAGCAGGGAGGATAGCTAAAATGAATAATGGTGCTTAATTAATATGTGCATCAAACAATTGTATGATTATAAGAATGAATAAAATGCTAATGTATTTGTATTATTATGTATTTTTTTTTTGCAGCCACTTAGTCGCTATTTATTTTCTGTTCATCGATAGTCAATCGCCAATAATATGCAAATTCTCTCCCAAGCAAAGTATCATCCAGTCTCTCATCTATTCATCCATAGTTAATCATTATAGATCTGATGGGAAGCAGCTAGCTAAGCAAAGGTCTTGCTAATTTACACATCAGTTACGTTCAGTTTAAGGGGAATTTTGAAATCCCGTTCCGTCTCAAAGCATCCAGTAGATCTGGAGCCAGATGGCCACCCTAGAGCATACAGTAAAGTAGGTAAGATTTTTTATTTTTCTGCCACTGCTTTTACTTACATCATTGACAGAAGAGTCCAAAATACTTATTTCTATCTTTGTTGGATACTGTAGTCTACTTAAGCATTGACTGCATCGGCTGGCTTTATTAGCGGTGGCAGTGTTTTTTTATGAATACATATTTTACTTTATCATACGTCGTTACTAAAATGTGTTGCTCAGTGCCATTAAAGAAAGTCACTCTTCTTAACTTCATCTTTAGATGACAGTTTAATAAAGATTACCATGGCAACACACTCGGCACCGCAATAGAATGCATGTTAACGGTAGGTTCCACGCTCATTGACAGAAAGTTAACCCGGCTTGAGTTATCTAGATCAAATTAAACTCGATCTACGTTCTTGAAACCAAGTTTGCCAGTTAAGTTATATTGAGTTAACTCAAACTAGATAACTTAAATTAAGCCTGGCTTTATTAAACCACGTTCGTGAAACAGGCCCCAGGAGTCCTTAGGGAAGCTAGAGAATAGATTTTTAAACCAATATGTTAAATATTCAACAAATCTATATGCAATAGAGCCATCCCACAGGACTGGAAAATTGGAAAATGTTTTTCCTATATTTATAAAGGGAGACAAAGTTGACCCTGGGAACTACAGACCTATATGTTTAACATCTATCATACATAAAATCAAGAGAACTGTAATAAGGAGCAAAATGGAGGAATATTTATACAGTAACAATATTATGGGTGACAGCCAACATGGCTTTAGGAAGGGTAGATGTTGTTTAACTAATTTGATAGATTTTTTCAGGAGGTGACTACTAGAGTAGACAATGATAGTGCATATGACATCATCTAATTCGATTTTCAAAAAGCATTTGACAAAGTACCGCAGAAAAGGTTTTATCTAAAGATTAAATCAGTAGGAATAAAAGGGTAAAGTAGCAGCATGGATTCATAACTGGCTACAAGATAGATAGGAAGCAAAGAGTTATTAGAGGCATGGCATCAAACTGGAGTAACAATTAGGAATCAGTATTGGGACTATTGCTATTCTTAATCGATATAACTGATTTGGACCAAGACATAATCAGTAAACTAAGCAAATCTGCAGATGACACAAAACTGGGAGGGGAAGCCAACTCCCAATCAACGACTTTAATAATACAAAGTGTGAACTGGAGACTCGCCACACAGGCTCGCTCGGGTTCTTTTCCCTTCAAAGTAACGACCGAACACACAGGAACTTTAATAATATAAACATTTACAGTACAATTGTAAATCTCGAAAAACTACTCACTTCTAAATCTTTTGTAGTCATTTTTGTATTACTTTAGTGTAAATACATGTTAATTTGGATTCATTTGTTGTTTTTCTGACTTTATGTGAACGAAAAGACATACATTTGCCCGTTTTCCCATTGGAAATAGGTAAATTTCAAAATATCACTGTCCTGGTCACAAAAGCAAAGTTTGTGGGGAATAATAGCCATTTTCTATACTTTTGAGGCATAAGCAATTAGGAAATAACACTTACTACCCAGGAACAAAAATTGTGTTAGATAGTGTAATCAATTAATGTTTTTTCCTTATTAATAATGCATTTTTTTTATATTTACATAGAAGTTACAGTAGCAAACGATCAGAGAACGCGATTAAATGGTAAAAAAAACAAAACAAAACAAAAAAAACATATATAAAACTGATGTCTAATACCAGTAAATCCAATGTTATAATTGCAGCCGTCTACTACTCTCTACTGTGTGAAATGCTCACCTGTGTTTTTTTGGTACTGCTTTCAGAAAAGCACATTTTTCATATCAATTACGGTATGTCATCATTACCACAGATTACATTTTTCATCAAGACACTGAGCAAGAGTAAAACAGACTGATAAAATCACCTCAGGCAGATCAATCCGACAAAGCTCCACTTAATGGAAAAACTTCTCCCGAGCGCTCTATATCACACAACCCTTTACACGCAGCGTGACGAAAGTCCCCATAGAGAATCAGTGGAGTTGAGGAACTTAGTGTAATATAATGTGTTTGATATAAGTGTATCAATATAAACCAGCCTAAATGTGAACAGTT
Source organism: Polyodon spathula (assembly GCF_017654505.1). Taxonomy (NCBI): domain Eukaryota; kingdom Metazoa; phylum Chordata; class Actinopteri; order Acipenseriformes; family Polyodontidae; genus Polyodon; species Polyodon spathula. The sequence goes on along the minus strand of NC_054535.1, from coordinate 49,050,943 downwards.
ATATCGCAACAGTATCGATATTGTTCTGGTATTGAAAAGTGAGTTAGGACGGAAAGTGGTATTGTATCGGTATATGATAGTCTGCTTTATTTTTTAAGTTGTCAGTATATTAAATTTAGTTAGATTTGAATTCTCTGTAAACTATCATTAAATTGGTTTACGCAGCATTGTAATGTAATTGACCAAGTGGAGTAATATGCCTTTTAGGCATAACAGGCACCACAATGGTCTCTGAACCTGGAGGTGGAGATTTCATTCCCAGTTGTTACATATACTGTGTATTTTGTAAAGGATGGTGTCATGCCCTGACTTCGTAGGAGTTCCTTACATCTTAAATTTTCACCTGTTTTACACATTTTTTACACGTTTTACACATGGTCTGTATCATGATAAATCATACTGATTACTGACAACTTTTGAAATCCGTAACCCCCTCTTGGGTGGAGCTCTGCCCCCCCCCCCCCAAAAAAAAAAAAAAAAAAAAAAATTAATTAATGCTCTGAAATGATGCCACTTTTCTTTTTTCCACAAAAGCAAGGCAACTGCTGATGCTCATTGTATAGCATTCCCAGGCATAAACCAGTGTTAATCCTTGACTAACCTTTTTGCTAATTGCCAACTGAAAAGTGCTGCGAGCAATTTCAAATTTAATAACCAGACATAATGATATGTTCACCTGCTTTTTAACATTACCATGGAAACAGAAACTGAAATAAACTGGGGACAGTACAAATGCAGTTTTTAAACCATATTTATTTAGTCTTTGTTTTCAATTGTACAAGGTAACAATACAAAATTAAAACAATATATCCATCACCATAGTAAATGGTAGTAGGCAAAATGTTTGTTACATTGAACAAAATGATGTTTAATGACGATAATCTAGAGGAAGGGGGTGGTACTATCATCATATACGTCTGTGTGGGTGAGCTTTTTATGTTGACCTGCATACCTGGCTCTCCTCCAGTTTATCCTATAAATAGAAATAACTGTTTTCGATTGCATACTAGGAAAGTGTTCCCAGAAGCCCACTTTACAGGGGCTGTATTGTACAGTAGTCAGAAAATGTAACTGCAGATTGATTTAAAGGTATATATACACCTTAGAATATATATATTTATTTAACTCTTTAAGCTATTTGTTTCTTGTAAGCTCATTTAATTATTTATTGTAAAAAAGTGTGTATTATTTTTTTTTTTAATAAATACTACAATTAAATATACTTTGGGAATAATACAAAACAATTATAATATTGACATTATTATATGGGTTTGGGTTGCCTCCACTTGTCCTGAGTTGGAGGAGTTTGTTGTCCACTTTGAAGTTTTTCTTAACATATCACACAATAAACACAAATAGTGGGTATTCAAGAAATTCAAAGCTGTTCTAAAAGTAAATTTGATCAATTATGATGATAGATGGTCTCAAATGGACAAGATATACAGAAACAAAAATAAATCTGACAAAAAATGTGATTATTCTACTCTGCAATCTATGCACATTTATGTGTTTATACAGTATGATGTATCGTGACCCACTAGACCTACAGTTATGGCCAAAAGGTTTGCATCACCCTATGGAATCAACTAATTGTGTTTCATAAAGTCGAATAAAACCTACTGAATAAAATGTTAAGTTTAACATATTGAATTACATACTGCTTTGTAGTTTTCCACATACTTAACGAAAAACTAAATAAAATGTAAACATTTGACATTTTGAAATCTAACATGAAACACTTTACAAACAATGATGGCTTCTGGTAGACTGTTGAGATATATAATTTTGTACTTTCTTTGATTACATGATGTTAAATAAATGATCTAAGTTATGTTCATATAGTTTTTTTTTTTTTTTTTTTAATTATTATTATTTCTCAATCCTTTTAGCCAAAGCTGTAATAAAGTGTGTTAAAGTTCTGTGCAACTATTCTGCAACAGTGCAGAACACTTCCTTCCAAAACCACAGATCAAGCCAACAGACATGTGTACAGTATTGTGACAAGCATTAGGCCTGCTAAATCTACATCTACGTCATGCTTACTGTGATTGAACCTAGGTGTTAGAACAAAAAGCTGAACTGCAATGGAGTGACATTTTAAAATTGTTTAAACTTTTTGCCGCCTTCCACACACAGCGGGCCATTTTAAGGTTGAGGGCTACAAATATACGTAATATTTGCTTATACTACATTAACCCTATTTCAATATCGGGACCAAATTGTAATTGCTCATTTAAACAGAGGGGTAGAGTTGGGTACATTAAGGGTTCTGTTTCCCACAATCAATGTTTATTTGCAGGAAAAGGTCCCAATAGCATTCCAGACGTGCATGGGTTTAAATTGCTTGCACACCAGTCAGCTGTTCAGTTAACTTTTTTTTGTCTACCTAAGATTTCTCTTTACAACACTTTTTTGACATGTACATACACAATGATTGGGTAATTAAACTCATAAATCTATCTGTTCATGGGCACCTAGGATTTTTTCTGTAAAATATTAATGCAGATACCCTTTGCATGAGGTTAATTGGCTATGTTACCATGGGCACAGGGTCTGTGGGCACTGTTTGAAAAGTACTTTTGAGTTCAACTCACCAACTGTCAACCTAGAACAGGTGTGCTTCTTATACTTATACAGTGCTGTGAATCTGAGCTTCCTCTGGGGGATTGACCTTTTCTGTTTAAAATGTCAGACATAGTCAGCACTGTTTTTTATCTGGTTAGTTTTTCAGCTTCAAGACATGATTATGTTGGTTCGACACAAGCCAAAATACATTTGTATTAAGTAAATGGGACTCATGTTTTTGATACATGCCTGCAGTGGTTCCCATTCTTTTACAACCTTACCAAAATCCTTGGCATTTAACAATTTTTCCACATGACCACTAGCAGCTTTGGACCAAAGATACATAGATAGATAGATAGATAGATAGATAGATATATTGCTATAGATACATACATACATATATATATATATATATATATATATATATAATATATATATATATATATATATATATATATATATATATATATATATCACGACTGCTCAAAAGTCAAAGTCTTCAAGTTTTCAAAAGTCTGGTTCTGGGTGGGGGTAGTCCAGGCTTGTCGTTTAGCGGTCTTTAGTTTAGTGATCAGGGTTGTGATCGTTGGCAACTCGGGGTTAACTGTGCATCATGTGTTTGTAGGGGGGCTAGTCCCCCACATTTACCCAGTGGTTCTCTCACTTCGGGGGGTTGAGAAGAGTGAAGCAATCCGAGGGGGGGGTGCAGAAGCATCTCAAAAAAAACAAAACAACAAAAAAAGTTATATATATATATATATAACTTTTTTATTTTATATTTATATTATATATATATATATAAACAAATTTTGTATATATATATATATATAGATATATATATATAAATATATATATATATAGTTAATATATAATGTCATGTAAGGCACAGCACGGTCAGATAAACAGTGCGCGATTGAGACGTTAAAAATGCAATGAGTAGATTTTGTAAAAATGTCTAAGACTTTTGCACAGCAATATATCTATATCTATCTATCTATCTATCTATCTATCTATCTATATATATATATATATATATATATATATATATATATATATATATATATATATATATATATATATACGTACATCAAACCAATGTATACCACGATCAAGCCTAAACTTCCTCTGACTGCACGACTCCCTCCACATCATGAGGCTGTGCCTTCATCAGGGGAGACAATTTTGTGTAGAAAGCTGCATTAGCTTGGGAATATTTCATGGGCCTGTGATTTGCTCATAGCCCACTGGTTGGGCACTTCTGGTATATGGGAATTGTGGCCATCCCGTTTATTTTAGCAAATGATGCTTTCTTATGATCAGACACAGCTTCATCAGTATTCTACAGTCTTTGCAAATCATTCCCAATGTCACAAGTTTATAATGGTGTTAACAGTTGGAATTTAAACCTTGGTTAGTACACTTTATAGCATGAGTTGTGAGGCAGGCAAAACTATAAACTAAATACTACAAACTATTGTTTTTAATTGTTGATTTTGATTTGGTTTGTATGAACGGACCATAAATCCAATTAAAATAAATCAATAACAGACTATAAATCCAATAGTGTGCAAGGTGTAAACAACCACAAATGTGACAAATAAAATCCCCATTATTTTTCAGATTTTATTTTTATGTATAAACACTTTACATAAATTAACTCCTCCGAGACTAATAATTGATGAATACTTAATTGGAATTCATATAAAAAAAAATCCATAAACAACTTGTCTCACATCATTTACAAAAGTCTGGGTTTTCCTTTTTGCTTTGTAAGACATGATTTTGTTTATCAGTTATTTTCTTAGTTTTCTCTTAAAGGCAAATCATGATATCGATATTTGATATCTGTAGCATTTCACTGGCAGCAATGTCCTTTTATAAAGCAGCACAGTAGAAGCAATTTGATTTATTAACAGCAGTATTTTCCCAGTTTTTGCGTCTAACTGAGATACATCAGTTCCTATTAAGAGCGAGACTACTTTTTTTTTTAAAGCAAAGGTCAACCATTTAAAATGAAAACAAAGATCTGGTTATAGACATTGCCTAGTAAGAAAACCAATAGGCCTTTACACATATTAGTCCAGCTGAGTGCAGTGATATGCATATGTAAACAAATTGTTTTTAAAGCAGATCACCTTTTAAGGTAATTTTATTTAAAAAAAAGTTCTTGCTTTTATTAACTACCACTCTTCTCCTTGGCTCCTTTTCTTGCAGAGTCCAACAAGGTTGTGCAACAGAAATCTGTGTCACGGCCTTGTTAAGGCATAAGTAATAGTTCTGTTCCTACGTTTACTCTGTTGTAGCTATGTGCAGCAACACAGCTCTGTCTCCCTAGTGGGGGAACAGCCATAGACTCTTTGGCAACTGATAATGAGCAGTTTGTTACCTCTTTCCTATTTCACTTTGTCTTAGAAATTGTATGTTGTTAGCACTGTCTGCTAACTCTGGGTATTGCTCTACAGAGAGTACATAGTACCCATCATAACCTTGTACTTTTCCAGCACTTAGCAACTGTCGTTTCTCCCCTTCTGTCCACAGTCTGGCACCTTCCTCACCATCGCGCACTCTTTGCTGCTCCCTTGCCCATGCACTTGAGAGGGCTCGTTGTCTGGACTGCTCTAATATGCGGGCTTCCTCCTCATCCAGGGTCATTCCGTAGCGCACGTGTAGTACTAAGGCCCCGTATTGCATTTCCACATCCGCAAACCTGCGAGTTCTACCATTCACCACTGTGGTGGACTGAGAGACTGTGACATTAATGCCATTCTCCAGAGCTTTGCGTCCACTTGTCAACCTGAGAGTGCCAAGGTCAATTTCTGATGAGCTGGTTTTGATAAAATAGTGAGTGTCTTTTCCCTCGATGGTGAAGTGCAAATTCTCAAGATAAAAGGCGTTGTTCAGGACGGCTGCAACTTTGATGCAGTCCTCATTGGCAATGTTGAGCACGTTGGTCACAACTCTCCCCTGATTGACAGCCAACATAACCCCTTTCCCTATGAGAGATTTGACTGTCGCAAACCAAAGCCATGACTTCTCTCCGCTGGATTTGCGCCTGCTGATCTGAATCTCTGGCATCTTTCCAAAAGAGAGGAAGGCCCTTGCTTGTCTTACTACTTCTTGCTGGACTCCAGAAATGGACTGTGAAAAAAAAAAAAAAAACAGAAGTTGTTTGCAAATATGTTATTAAATGGTAGAACACAGTTTCATTTAGTAGTAGATGTATTTTAATATCAGAAATGTATGAATAATATTAAATGTATGTGGTATGTATTTCTATGTTTATTAATACATTGTCTAAAACCTGTTATCATGTGTGATACCTATTGTTCAATTTTAAATTTTAATTATAAAAGAGTAAAGCATGTTATATTTTTTTACTTATAAATGCTGATGCTAATGTTTCCATACAACTTTAGCTATACACACAAATTCGCTCACTGGCAATACTGCAGCCCTCATGGATCTTATGATGATTCACCTCTAATATATTCTTAAACATTTCTAATGTTATTCTTATGTGAAGCAATTCCTGCAACATCAATGTTTGTTTTTTTGGCAGTCATTGCTTTTTTCTTGATACTGAAACCACATTTTATGCTGGAGATGCACAGAAATTCAAAAACATTAACACTGAAGTCCTCATCTCATAATGACTTGAAGAATCCTTGTGGGCAAACAGTGATGTGAGCCTCATTACTAAATGTGCATAACTTTGGGGATTTGTCTACTCAGTAGCACAGTTCCACATCAAAAGTTCCTTCTCTAGAATTCCTTGCTTTTGTTCAGGTTCAACTCTTATCTTTAACAGATAAAAAGCACTGTATGAAAACAACTGAAGTCCTTCGTGATTGCTTACCGGTAAGTCATCCCACAGCTGACTCTTCTGCAGCTCATAGGAAGGTTCTGTCAAATCAAATTTAGGGATAGGGAATCCAGGAATGGCATTGTGCAGATGGAAACCAAATGTCACCAGCCAGCTGTTGACATCTATAATGAACAGAAGATGGGAAAAATTATAAGTAATTCAGCATTTTGATTAACACATGCTGGGTAACAGCTGTGGGTGTCAGCTACTCAAAATGCTATTCTAACTAAGAAAGAACAATAAAAGAGAATTCATAGCAAACCATGTACACCCTAGAAACACAGGGTCATAAAAATAAATGATAAGCATCTGGGTAATTGCACAGGATTGCAATGCACTTAGTGGTATGCTAATGCTTAATGTTATTGGACTACTAATTGCAAGAAAGATAAATGAACAAGCAATACAAGGGGACTGAATTCCCACTGTCAAAACATGCGTTACACTTCATGACACAATTTAATTAAGCTATTAGGCATCAAAACATGTGTTCTTACAGAAATATGACATTGAAATAATGATGTAATCATCCACTGTCACTTTATGGGCATTGTATGTTGGTTTATCACAAGCAAATATAAATTGCAATACTCAGAACAAAACTGTATTTTATTCTAACAGCAGGGTGAAATTGTAGGGTTAAAAGAGTATTTTGGTGGGGAAAGCCATGGCTGAATGCAAAAAGTGACTCAATAAATTAGAACAATAACTTAACTTGGACATGGAGGTATTTAGAGAAAAACTAATACTATGAAACTAAGCTTGCAGAACATATGAGCTGAATGATTACGATTGATAAAGTAAAAATGTAACCATGTAACACAATAGCGTTTGTTTCTACATATAGTGCTTCAAAGGTAGTACCTGATTTCCAGTATGGTACTTTAAGAAAACTATAAACTATTCCTTGGCTTTGAAACTTACACCACGTATCTTAAAGTCTCAAATTTCCTACCTGTGACATATTCTTTTACATCTTGCACTTTGCTGACAGGGTTGTTGTTTCGAAACATGTACAGGTTAAAGGGAGCAGGATCCTTCCCCACTTTCTTCCAGATGGTGATATCAGGGGTAGTCCAGCGTCCTGCTAGAATGTCATAATCTCTCTCTCCGAAGTGGATCAGCTTGGTCAAGGGGTCGTACAGACCACCATGAAAACCTATTACCAGCTGGAAGTCAGGGTTGGAATCAAAGTAGATCTCCCCATAGGCGGTGTACTGAATCTGCTTTATCATCAGACCATTACTGCTAAAAACAGCCAATGGCGTGCCCGTATTGTCACAAGCGATGTAGAATTCTTCCCCGCTGCTGATTTCCATTGCAAAGAGGTGACCCTGGAGGTCATAGTAGAAAGATGTGATCTCAGAGCTGGAGTGGTTATAGACGTGAGTTATCCTGGTTAGGTAGTTGAGGTCTGCATAGAAGAACTGGAGATGCTGACCGGGGCTAGTTCTGGTGGAAACTCTCCTCCCAAGGCCATCATAGCGGTACTGGACTGTCCAGCCGTTGCTTTTGCTATAGACCCGAATTAGGAGGCCCTTGGAGTTATACTCGAAGATCTCTGCTCCTCTTTGGTGAAGGAAACCGTCTTCATCCAGTCGATATTGCACATCCCCCAGTCGTGTGATCCTGTCTCTTAAATCATAACGGAGGGGGGTAAGACGGGCGCTGTTACTAGGATTGAGCAAGTGTAGGTTGCCATTCAGGTCATAATTGTACCGCCACATGATCTTCTCATTCAAGTAGACTGTCTGAAGTTGACCATCCACATCATATTCATAACCATACTTGGTGGTGTTGGCGAATGGCCCAATTTTGATCTCTCTCTTGGTGACTCGACCCATGTTGTCATACTGAATGGTTATCCAGTACATCAGTGACCTGAATATTTCGTACTGTATTTCTTTAATGCGACCGTGGATGTCAAAGTGCTTTGTGTACGTCATGACAGCGGTTGAAATGATTTGGTTGATGTCGTAGTAGATTACCCCGAACTTGCCGAACTGCTCAACCTTTCCAGAGATGTCGTCAAACTGGTAGAGGTCAATGGGCAAGGGTGTTTCATTAATTACACCCTGCATACTGGTCACTCGAAAGCTGTTGTCGTAGGTGTAATCGAAGCGAGCATTTACCATCCCGTCCTCGCTGAACCGGAAAATCTGTCTATCAATGAATGGGCCGATTTGCCTGTACCTAATGGTGCAAATAAAACCTTCACTTTGTAAGTTCACTGTTTTAAGCACTCCCGCTGTCTCGTCATAGGTAAAGCTGACCCGGGTGCTGTCATACAAGATTTCCGAGAGCTTTGTCTCCCTCCTGTATTTGTATAGGATCCGCCTCCCTGTTCCCAGGTGAGCTACTTTCAGCAGCTGCCCATCTTCACTGTAGTCCACAGTGACAGAGGCATTACTTTCAGGAGGATTATAAATATTTCGGTAATATCCAATTGAGCGAATGGTCTGCATTGTGTGGCGGGCAACACTTGGCATTGTTATGGCAGACAACTGATCTAATAAATTATATTCAAAGATGTACTGGCGTTGGCTGTGGAGCAGCAGCACCATTGACTAGAAAAGAAGAAGACGTAATAATTATACACATGGGTATTAAAATGCAACCTGCATGACAACAGGTATTACCATTCCATTTCGGCAATGATTTCCTTTTTTAATTGAGTTATCCTTGATCTACAAGTCTTTACTGCTGCCCTGTTTAATGTACTTTGATGCATAATTCTAAAGGGTTTTGCAATTATCAGCTCTGTTCTCATAATGTGCTAATACTTATGTTATAAGGTAGGCTCCATTTAATGTCAAATTCACTGAGCAAAACAGCAGGTAATTAAACACATTTGCATATTGGCAAGCAGCATGGAGATGTAATATAAAATAAAGTCTTAAATTTACAAAGGATACAAACAGGTCTTGTAAATATTACATAACCACCACTTGTCCCTTAATGGTCACAGTGTGTTTGGTGCGTCACACTGTTTCTGGAAATATAACTGGTTGTAATGGTTACAGGTTGTAATACACAAATGCAAGCGAACACAGACAATGTAATCCCAGTGTCAAAAGGCTGCATTGCTGTTGGAAAACCATGATTGAATGAAAAGAGATTCATGAGCAGCACTGGGATTTTATATTAAAGAAAGTCTTTCAGATTTACAAAAGATATTAAAATGAAAAACAAAAAGCAGTGGACTCTTCCAACCAAATTTGGCACTGAATTCTTTGCAGCTCTTCTCAAGCTTTCAAAGCAATCACTGATAACTTGTTACTGATAACAAAGAAACTGTAACAGTGTGAAAGACAGCTTTCTATGGTCCCTGATGGAAAAATTAAAGGAAAGATTATACATTTTTATTGACTAAAATCGAAAAAGGTGACGTAGAAAGTGCATTACACGATTTATTTATTTATTTATTTTAACAAATTTATTAAATCGCCAATTATTTTATTATTATCTCCCAATTTGGCCCTGCCTGTCTAGTAGCAATAAAGAGTTATTTTCGTGGAGGACAAAGTGGGGTTATTGTGGTATTGTGTTATTGTGTCTACTGTACTGATTTAGAGTGAGAGTTACATTGTTCTCACCTTTTCAAGGTATGTGAAACTCCACATCTTCCCATCAGCAAATACCCGGGAAACAATCCTCCCCTGGCTGTCATATTCCACTCTTTCACTGGTGGGGCCCCTCTGGATGCTTGTGATCTGTCCTGTGGCTGAGTAGGTGACATTGACAGACATTAGCTTGCTGCTCGGCACCCAAAGGGTTGGGTGACCCGAAGAGTCATAAATGATCTTAAGCAAAAATTTCCGGTGGTCATCATAGATCTTCTCTGTCCGTAAAGTTCGATCATAGTCAACCGAGAGGAGATTCCTGCCATTCACCTTTTGTAAACAGAAAACAGGAGAAGTCAATCAGTGACTCTCAGCACCACTCACATACTGCTTTTCAACAACCTGCCATTATTTAAACACCAATTATCGTGAATGATTCTCTTTGACAGTAAGTTAATTTGGGGAGTTATTAGATTAACCGCAATTTGAAGACTTTCATTTAACTAAAAGACACTCTGACATTTGTTCAAACTCTTTTAAATGAAGCCCCTCAGAGTGTATCCATGCAAAGTTTTCCACAGCAGAAGCCATTCACTTAAAGAGGACAAGCTTTAGAAATGGAAGCAGAGCAAATCATTTTCTGACCCCAACCCAATTTACTGTACATAAACAATGCAGTTAAAAATATGTCTTTTTATACTTAGGGAATGAATACCTGGTTTCCAGACGGCTGCCACAGATGGAAAACATAGTACACCGATGATAGGCTAATTTTTTTTTAACATATTAATATATCAACACATAAATCCTATAATGCTATTGGATTTCACTTATGCTTTTACTTTACTGGAATACAGATTTGAAAGCTATAATCTGTATGGAAAGTAATAAGTTGGGTAAATTGTGTACAGAGAACAAACCATTACAGGCTATTCCCTGTTCCATACTGATTATTTGTGTTCAGAACTCATTGGGCTCAAATTAGATGATTGTCTATATCCTATAAAAGAGAGACAAGTAAAATTTTGTGCACTGAAAACAAACAAAAAAAACAAACAACAATTCTTGATGTTTGCTTACCCTCAGTTTCCTTCCAAACACAATGACTTTGCCCCTGGTCTGCTCCTTGCGAAATCGCCACTCCACAAGATTCTGCCCATTCTCCCCAGGCAAGGTCATATTCCGTCGTGCCACTGTGGGGTTGGCAGCACCTGCCAGAATGTGGGGCTCAGTCTGATAGTGGGTGTCCATGCCATTCGCATAAATGACCCTCAAGGAGTTATCATAGCCAACTTGATAACTGTTTCTCAGCTGGTCTGAAGAGGACAATAATTCACAACACTTGTAAATGGAAAAAAAGGTTTATTAATTATTAATAGTATTATTGCTATTATTAATGTGTTATTACATGGTAGGTATTTGAGTACTTGTGTACAGTGGAAAAGAAAATACTTAGAAGACACAGCACTGCAGTTAATGCCTTTGCTCATTTTTCGACAGGTGCGATGGAGTTCTCAACGTTCGTAAAGCTGACAGAATCTTGTTTCTTTATGGATAACTCCGTTGGTAGTGCAGCACTCAGATACACCATTCTGGATTGTTATTGTATGAGAGTGTGTCAGAGTAATCCGTTGGTAAGATTTAAAGCAGTTAGTCTCTAGCCTAGAGGGGACTAATGCAGACTTTTCTCTTTATAACAGATGTTTAGTAAATGCTATTATATGTTTCTTATAGATGACAGTTAGTTACCATATTAATTGCTCTATCTTGCAAAATCTTTATAAAAAAACATGCAACATAACATGTCATTAGGCTATTTTACTTTTTTTTCTCCGAGTGCTTCTGAGCATAGTATGAGTTAACAATGGGGCAGTTATAAAAGGCTCAGTTTTACAGTTACAGTAATTTTCTTCTCATAGTTAATTCAACTTTCGGGTGCCTTTTGTGTAACTTATTTAGGGCCCTCTAAAACTTTCTATACCTTGTGCTGTATATTAGCAAAGCAATTAGCATATAATACTGATTTATAATACCCCCCCCCCCCCCCCCCCCCCCCACACCCCAAAGAGATAAGTAATGCATTCATATAATTTCCTTAAGATACCAAAACAATTCACAATGTTCTTTAGAGTTAGGGCCTGACTTAAAATCTTTTAAAGAACGAAGTTACTTCTTCCCAGAACCAGCAACACCGACAAAGACGATATTGGATACTTTACAATAGAATACATCAAATGTATGTACTGCAACTACCAACAATGGGACATGAGGACTACTTAATTATTTATAAAAATAACGTGAAACAACACTGAAAAGCCTTGTAGATGACATACTGTGTCTTAATGTAATGGCAAATTGCTAGAGGTTAGTTTACATTGTCCTGGTGTAATTTGTTACTTTCTCTCTGAATCTACAGGAATCTGCCCTACCTTGAACCAAAGTGTAGAAGGAATCAATAGATGACAGGTTTGTGGTAATACTGACGTCTTCATCCCTGCTGGAAGTCTCGATGTCCACAGTGATGGCCCTTTCCATGTCCCCATGGAGGTTGGTGACCACCCCAGTTGGAAAGGTTACATTTGTCAGGCGGCCTTCACTGTCATAACTAAAGGACAACATTAATTAGACCAATGACCTCAAATGCAAAACCATGTAATCCACTTTTTTTTTTTTTTTTAACAGGCAAATCGTTTTTTAAGGACAGTTCCAGGGGGACTAAAATACAATACAGGCATGTTACAGACATTAACCCATACATAATGAATCAGTGAAAGGGAAAGTGAAATCCCCCTTTATCTCAATTCTATATATTTTGATAACCACCATTTTCATCTTTAATAATGTTGTAAAACAGAAGTGTAATCTAACATGTAACTAAAACATGGTCAATCTGGAGCTTGTATTTACAAAGTCATGCACAAAGCCTTATTTCAGAAGCTTATAAGCTTCCATTTGAAAAGTAATATAGCAATTTTCTCATCTTAATTACAGCTTATAATTTAACTTATCTCTCTAATATATTTCTCTTCTGTTACTTAAAGATATAACCCTGAACTTTCTCTCACCTGTGCTTTTCCAATATATATCTCCTCTTCAATCTTCCTAATTGCCGTGCAGCACCAGTTTACATTTAAGCATTGTGTAATGTAAACAACTCACGACACAGTATACCCAACAACAAAACAACCACAGAGAAGTTTTTACTTGGTTTTTTTAATTTGTGAGCTGCTTCCCCTGCCTTTCTTTAAGGACAGCACCCAGTTTCAGCTTTACTATTGGTTACTGTGTTCCGTCAACACACACACACAGACACACACAGACTCACACACACACACAGTGCTCACTAGGATAGCTACTGGTAGCCATTGTGTCTCACTGATATCTTGGGTGATTTCTGATAGTCTGGTCTGCTTGTTTTCTATGGCTGCCAGCAACATCACACTCTTATTTATCTCTCAGTTTCTACTCCTTTCCCATTCCCTATCAGCCTACACAACAGCTATGTGTGGTGCTTATGAATAAGGGTCTTTGCTTTGTGACAGAAGCCATCTGTCAGACGAGTTCACTTCATAGGAAACCACTATGCCAAGGGCAGTGAATAATAGCTAATGAGGCTACAAAGTAACTCTAAAATGTGTTCTTGGAGTTTAGTAATCAACATGTATAAAGAAATGCCTCATACAGAATATATATATATATATATATATATATATATATATATATATATATATATATATATATATATATATATATATATATATATATATATATATATATATATATATATATATATATATATATATATATATATATATATATATATATATATATATTAGCTCAAAGAGCCAGCTGCCCAATGTTTCGATATGTTGTACATATCTTTCTCAAGGGAGCCTGTGTTTGAATCAAAACATTGGAGGTATTTATAGGTGTTTGACGGCATGACAACTACTTGTTATTGTTTATATTCAAATCCATGATTTATTCTTACATGATGTAATGGTGTTCTATATGTCACATCTTTTACTTATATCTTTAAATCTATATTAATTCTAATTAACATTATTTTATATAAACTTTATTATTTATAAATATTTATATTATCATGCAATGCTGGCTCTGAGGATCAGCCTTGATATGGTCTCCCCAGTGCATCAGCATGCACAACTTTTGAATTAATTTTGTTTATTTAATTATTTTTAACTTTGATATATTTATTGGAATTAATTAGTTCATTATTTTCTGTTGAGTCCCGCTGGCATAATTGTGTTCAGTCTATTTATCCATTTACTTTCTTTTATTCTTCTATATGTCGCATTGTCTAATTTTAGCTGTTCTAATACTACAAACTTTACATCATTTATGTCATGTCCTTGACTGGTGAAGTGCTGTACTATTGGTTCATTCATTTTTTTTATTTCTAATTAATGAAAGGTGGTTCTGAATTCTTTTATATAAAGTTGTTCCAGTCTCTCCAACATATTTTATTTCATCACATTTTTCACAGGCTATTCCATAAACAACATTGCTATTTTTACAGTAGTTAGTTTTTAGTGGATATTTGGTGTTCTTATGTTTAATTATGTTTTTCCATGTATTTACAAACTTTACATGTACTAGTGCAAATATTTGTAGAACCTATTCTGTCAATTATTTATATTTATATATATATATATATATATATATATATATATATATATATATATATAGTTATATATATATATATATATAATCATTTAGATCTACGAACAACATGGTAAAACTATGTTGTTGTAGGTTTTTGGTACTGTATAACTAAATGTGTCTTTTTATAATGTGTCATACTCACTCAAAGAAAGTTGTCCATCCAATCTCAATGCTTTTAGTTGCTAGAAGACCACTGCTGCCATGGTACGTGAATAAAACCAGCTCTTGACCCTGGGCAGTGAGAGTTTTCAAGCCTCCATTGGTTCCAATGGTGAGCCATATCACTTGATTGTCAGGAGAAACTATCCTCACTGGCATGCGGTTGGGATCCCTCCGAATGCGGAGTGTATTTCCATTGCTGTCTGTCACTGCAGTGATGTCATTCTCATTACTGTAGCTAAAGTTATACATGTAGTCCCCAGTGACTAAGCTCAGGGTATACTGATGTGTACCATTGACGTCAAAGATATACAGTTCTTGGTCTGCAGGAGAAGCAACTTCGTAGTGGTTCATCGAGTTAAGCAGAGGCTTGTTCTTATACACTGCACGAATCCGAATGTTACCCAGATCAGCTATGTACAATGTGCCGTCAGGAGAGACCACCAAAGAGGAAGGAGCATTGAGCTTTGCATCTTTGGCATAACCATCCCCGGTCTGGTAACAGTCACAGTTGACATCATTCTTGCAGTCGCAATCAGAAGGGATGCCTGCAAGCAGAGATATTTCACCATTGGTTGTCACCTGCCTAATGCGGTTAATTTTCTTTTCATCCGTCTCTGCAATGTAGACTACACCGCTGTATGACACTGCTATGGCACTTGCTGACTCCAGTGTGGTCTGGACGGCCCGCTTGCCCATTGCGTACTCGATTCCTGGAACCTGGCAGTGCATGGGCCGCCCTGCTGCGATGCGCACTTGCCGATTTGCAGTTATCTGCAGCACAACGTTGTTGTCCAGGACGTAAATGGAGTTATCCATGGGGTTAATAGCTAGGTCTGTTGGCCACTCCAGGCGCACCTGAAATAAGATAATGAAGAAGCCGATTTGTAGTGTGCTTCTGGGCAGTGGTTCGACAGTGATGTAAAGGGATATTTTACTTACAAGGTTTAATAGGTTTGGGCATCTGTATTGCCTGGTCTGATTTAATTTGCATGTCTTTAAATTATTTTATGGTTTGATGTTTCCTCTTTGTCTTATGGTAGCTGGTCCTTGTTATAAATAGCCTTCTGTCTAGCACAGATTATATGGAGCAGTATGGGCAGTTTTAGATCAAATTTTGCACCAGTACCTAACTTCTTTAGAAAGGTAGTTCCTTGCATTAACATTAAAAAAAAATCAGTAGGTCCTTTTTTTAAAACATAGAACTTTGATTGTAAAGAATAATTTTCCTCTAGTGGCAGCTGCACTACAGTTCAGATAGACAATAATATACACTATAGGGAAGATACCTTTCTTCATTCATGCACTAGGCGTGACAGCTCAGTGAGCTTGAGCCATATGCCCCAAGGGCTCCAAGTTTTTCAGTGATAATTAAATTGGTGACAAGTGCTGTCTTAGTTTGTTTTTGCTCCACTGGATCTAAATACACCCTGCAAAAGACAAGTGGTTTCCCTCACCCAAGAGTAAGGACTAATGAATAATTTGAACTCCTCACTGGGGATGTGGCTTTGACAGCAGTGACAGTGCTGAGGAACTACACAAGGTTGGGGAAACCAAGTCTGTAGGCCTAGGTTTACAGAAACAGACTGCAACAGCCTGCAGGATGCAGTACAGAGGGCAATTGGATGGCATTAACCAGATGTTCACAGTCAGTCAACTTAGCTATGGAAGGGTATCTGGATACATTAATGAGGTACCAGCTGATTGTGGGTGTAGTAACTTATAGAAATGACATACAGTATATTTTTGTGTACAGTTTGCAAGACAAGATTACTTATCCAGGGATATATATTTTTAGACATGATCTTAAAGTTTATAATAATAATATACCTAATGTTTTAATTAAGTTAAGGTCAGGGTTAAAAGCCAGCTCCAGATGAGCAGTGACATTCCACAAGGTGGTGCTTCAGCCATACAGGTGACATCTTTTGATGTAAGTATTCCCAAGAAAATGTGGACCGAGTGGCATATACAGTAGATTAAAAGAGTTTAAATTATCACCTGACTAATATGCATGCTGGTGTCACATGTCAATGGTCGGGCTGAAGTAAGGTCGTTTGATCCTAAGAGTGTTGAGATGATACCGTTCTGATCGACTTTTCGAATCATTGTCCCATCCACAAAGAATATGAAACCATTCTTGTCGACTGCAATTCCTGAATACGGAAAAAAAAAAAAAGACTACAGCTTACTAAGGAAAACATAACTGCTACATGTGTTGGAATTGGCTTAAAATTATTCAGGTCACTGAAAAAGCACAAGTTTAATAATTCATATTGTGCTTTCTAGCCTCCTCTTCAATTTATTCATAAGTGAACTCAATGTGAGATTGTTGTAACCAAACTGATTATGTTTGCCTCAGAAAAACAATGCAGTGTTGTTTTTTTAAATATTCTAAGAACTTAAAATGCTTTGCTGAATTTAATCTACAATTAGTTTACTATAGTTAAAAGGCATTTTAAAATCAACTTTAGAGGCCAGAAATGAAAGAACCAATATTTATTGCTATGCCAACAGGGCAGCTCAGTGAACTAAAATGCCAATGAGATACAGTGGGTTTAAAAAGTAAAACTGTCTGCTTTCTGCTTGACAAGGGAAACTGCCACTTTCACCCTTTTTACATTTAGCCAGAACCAGTGATGATGTAATGAATGGCTAAGGACCTATTTGCAGTTTTTCAAAGTAAAAAGATAAATACTTAAATGAATAAACCCAGTAACACCTTATGTATGAAACAAACATAATAACAAAAATACAGTACATGAATAATCCTAGAGAGTCAGTTTAGACAGTTCATAGCTGAGTTGATGCCTGTACCTTTAGGTCCCATAAGTAAGCCCTCTATAGCTTTGCCTCCATCTCCACATCTCGCTTCATCAAATGGCAGGCACTGCTCCCCAGTCCCTGCCACCACTTCAGAATTCTGCAGCAAGTCTTTAGCGCCAGTCAGCATCTTTGTACGGTAAATCCTGCGTGAATTCGTGTCAGAGACATAAAGCTGTCCGGTGACAGGGTCAGTTGCCAGGTAGTATCTGTGAGTTGGATTGGTACTGCAGAATATAAAAGCTAATGTGAATACCATTAAAGAGTCTTTCACCAAACATTTCAGATTACTTACACATATGCAAAGAAATGTTTCACATTGTATAACAAAGGCAAATTGAATAAAGCTATAAGGCCCAGATTTATAAAAGGAATGCACCTGTTTTACGACTGTAAAACGGGCACTGAGGGTTCTGAATTTTTGGATGGGATTTATAAAACACACGAAATGGCATAAACGTGCACTTACATGTGATTTGCGGGGCAATGTCTCTGCGCTTTAGCCCTTGATGCATATGTAATTCTGTATATGCATATGTAATTCTGGGGCGTTTCTGAACGAAACCGCTAAAATTGGGAGGGGATTTTCCAAAGGAGGTCTATTAAATATTCCGTCTAATTTATTAAAGCTGCCGGTAATTGCGGGCCTCGTATTTGTGCGATTATTTTAAGAACTCTGAAAAGCAGGTGTTAATTTGCTGCAGTCAGACAGTAGGCTACATAAAAGGCAAGGTGATGTGGCAGACTTGTCTGCAGCAAGAAGGCGACACCGTTTTCAACGACAAAGAAACATTTAATAACATTTTGCAAACAGCTAATTTTTTAACCTTTCTGATCAAGTCAGTTTGTTAATTGCGGTTTAAAATATTGTAATGTTCTGCAAACTCCAATTTTCAATACAAGTTTCATAGCTTACATGACAAAAAAGAAAGTCTGCAAATACAGAATATAGAATCCATGTAAAAAAGGTTCTTACAAGCAACTAAAAAGGTCTCCCCAGGGTGGCAAAGCAAGTTTCTAATGAGAGCCTTTACTTCTAGAGTGTAGGCATTATTATAAGAATGGTGGAGGAGATTAAGAAAAGATGGAACGATATTCCGAGACGCACTGAAGAAAAAGTCTCATATACATGTATTACAATGAGGGCTCACCCTCTCCTGTTTAGTAATGCCTACAGAATTTATGTTTTGTAATATGGCATTCTGGTATTTAACAATATTGGTTCAGCTGCATTGATAAATTCGAGTTTGAAAGAAAAAGGTAAAAAAAAAAAAAAAGGACAGATGACGCAGTTAGTTTGTAGCTAGAGAAAATACACTACAGCTGGCTGTAGGCACATCTGAATAACGTAGTTATATTATAAACCATACAGATATGCTTTAAAATTATAGAGTCAGAACCTACCTCTTACATACCTAAGAAATAGGAGAGTTTAACTGCATAAGAATTTAAGAAGACATAAGTTGTAGTTAAACTGAAGACTGTTCATATGAAGCTGTATGGAGTTATTGTTGTTGAACATATTGCTGTACAATGAAAGGATTTTCCACCTGTTTGACTGCCATGGATGTAAGTAAATAAAACGTATTGTTTCTGAAGTTTGAAAAGTGTATACGCCTGGAATTTTATTACTTCTTATACAAAATAAGAAGTTGAACTAATATGCGACGCACAATAACTAGATGATGCGTCGTAATGTATAAGCAACCTAGACTACAAACTCTGAAGTGGTATATTTGTTTTTTAGAAGCCACCACACATTCCATATTTTATTCCTTTGTCTTGGTGATGTATTTCGAGCTTGTAACACATCTTCATGTGTTATAAGTACTGCTTGTACCAAAATCTCCAATTCCATATTGGTAAATACACACGCAGGGTTAACCCAAATCCACTATTTATTGTGAGAGGTGTGTAATTCTCCTCCGCTAATTGCAGTGAGGGGTATTTAAATTGTTTGATTGTGGAATTGCCTGCTTTACCTAATTAGTCTTATAAAATAGGTCGTTATTTTGACGCTGAGTGCGGCCGTATTGAACACACACATTACGTGTCTTTTTGCGGTCCGTTTTTCCCCTTTATAAATCTGGGCCTAAA
Source organism: Polyodon spathula (assembly GCF_017654505.1). Classification (NCBI taxonomy): domain Eukaryota; kingdom Metazoa; phylum Chordata; class Actinopteri; order Acipenseriformes; family Polyodontidae; genus Polyodon; species Polyodon spathula. Next base: position 49,031,185 of record NC_054535.1, on the reverse strand, counting down.
TATTAAAAATTAAAAATTAAAAAAAACAGATATCATGACATTAACTTCTCCAATACTGATATTCATACTAGTCTACAGAAAAAGGGCCTTTGTCAAATTGAATATAACAGGGAGTGACTGAAAATCACTACTGTATGATAAGGCATTAATCATTGGTCAGATCATTTCCATCATTATTGCATCCCGTTGCTTGTAAGCCTATATAACAGGGCTTCACATGTGTCTTCTAGTTTTCATTCAAACTGAGCTCTCAATTACTTAACTAAACCCTTAATTCAACTCTTTAGCTGAGAACAATTAAAAAGGTCTAAGCAAATTATTAGTTCACTTAAGGGTCTAGTTAAGTAACTGAGAGCTCAGTTGGAATTAAAACCAGAAAAAAAAAAACTCATGGAAGTCCTGTATATAAGATAATGTAAGGATATGCACACTTTAATGACAGTCAACTACTATCGTCATATTCATTAGGCCACGTTTATTTGCATCTGTGGAACCTGCTTAAAATAATATAAAGCCACTTCACAAATAGCAAGAAAGGGCTTTGTGACACATTTTGATTGGAAATGCATGTCTATAAAAAACACCTTCAGTGCTTTTGTAGTTATTCACCAAGAATAATATTTTACTAGGGTATTTTAAAGATCCATTGAAGCAGAATATCCTAAATTACTATATAAATCTGTGAACTTGCAAATACATTATTTGCATGTTTCATATTAATGAGTAGAATGAAGAGCTGCTTTAGGCAAAAGCAAACATAGATGAAATCGCTAAAATACTAGAATGCCACTGCAAAGTTCCACTCCATTTGTATTGTCTAAAAAAAACAAGCTTAGCCCAGCTGTTGAGATAACGATTTACTCTGTAAAAACAGACACAAAAGAAACTGCTGATAAAAGATGCAGTGCTGTACATCCATCAAAACAGCTTCATTAGAGGGGTGTGAGTTGACTGTTGCTAATGTTTATGAGGCTCTACAGTATATTAGTCAATAGTGGGTGGTTTTATCACATTCCAAATTAAACAACCTATTCTGACTTGCACTTCTGGGGATAATACAGCATGCATTTTTATGACTCCCCAACTGCATTTAAAAAAATTCAGATGATGACAAACTGATGGTTACACAACACTTAGGGAGTTTACCATGTAAACTTTTTATTTTAAGCTTACCTATGTCTGAAATCTTTATTTCTTAGAAGAATGCAGGGAGATAGAAAAAATGAAAGGTATCAGTTACATACAAAGGGAGAAGAGAAATACATGCAAATAAAGGACAAAAACAGGAAAATATTAAAAAGACTTTTACTGGACAAACAGGAGAATATTAAAATACTTTTTTTAGATGACAGATAGATCAGACCTTCCAAAGATACAGTTCGTTATCACAAATACCAGGTACTGCATGTTCTTTTTATTAGAGTTACACTGGTTCATTTGGGTGTGTTAAATATTGCATGTATTAGAAAGGATACAATTACAAGGACAGACCAAGCTCTGAACAATATAGCATGCTTAACAGAAAAATGATTTATTGAGACCAATAACTTACCTCAGTTCCATGACACTTGTGACATTCCCTGAAGGAAATATACGCCGAACATAATTGAAGTCACCGACATACAAACTCCCGTCGATGCCGCAAGCTAGTGAAACCGGCGCCAGCAACTTGTTCCCCTCTGCCTGGCCATTGCAGCTGGGGCATGAGATGCTTCGTCTGCGCCCATTACCCATGATGGTGCTTATCACAGGGGGCTGCTGGGAAATGAACTGATTCTCCCCGTTTCCTTTGTACAGGATTCCTGCGGTTAAAAGGAAGAGCAAATATCTTTCAAAAACAAAGTTCATTCATGAGATTTTAAGAACTTAAAATTACTTTTGCCATGCCAACAGCCAATGAAAAACTACTACAATTATAATCTAAACATTTTTAGAAACTAATTACGGTTTCAAACATGACTTGCTCAGTTCATTCTGAAAATTTGCAAATTTGTTAAAGGAAATTTTGGTACATCAGAATTTAAATTTCATCACGCCTACATTTGAAATGTATGTTTTCAGTAATACAAATTATATTAATTTTACTGTTGAATAAGTGCCTGTAATAGGCTCCACAGCAATATGAATTTAAAAAAAGTAATTTCAACCTGCTGGTTTAGATACACCACACATCACAATCACAACCATCCATAGGCAGTCTCTGTGATACAGTACAATTACAGTACACAATTTGTTACTGAAAATCTTTACAAGTCAATAACACCCGCTTCTGGAAATAGGCCAACTTACTTTGAAAAAGAGTTATTTTAAACTGCCATCAAACCCCCAACCCCCAACTCCCTACCCCCCCAAAAAGCCTTTGTTAAGTCAAGATCTTGAGAAAACTGAAGTGATTACTTTCGTTTTCCTGACATAATTTATCTATCTCAGAAAAATGGAAGTAATGAATTCCGTTTTCTCAAGGTCCTGCGATAACGAAGATCTCGACATAACAAAGATATTTTTTCCCCCGATGGCCTCAACGAGCTGCCACAGTCTTGCAATGCTAACAAACTAAAGACAACAAGATAAACCTTTAGCAGACCAAACCATGCCTAATGCATCTCCTAACTTGAGTGCCCTAAGAGCACCAGTCATTATAGATAAACATTAAAGTACTGCGCAAATACAACTGTTTTTGGCTTCAAAGAGGAACTTCAAAGGACGATTACATGCTGTGAGTGTTAATAAATTATTCATATTCAGCAATGTGTTAGAATTCAAGCTCAACCAAATCCTAGCACAGTCCTCATTACTACAGAGATCAATGACTCCATCAAGATCTGCTGTATGAATGACTAGCTAACAACAATACACGCATGTCATTATAAATCTCAATATTCTGTAAACCATGAGAACCCGTATGCTTGTTTGTTATTTATTGCTTATCTGGTTTCATTGAGTTGGGAAGGCTTAAAGAAGATCCTGTAACTTTACAAAATAACAAAGCTCTCACACCACTTTAATGCAGTACTGGATGGATACTACTTTGATAAAGGCAGATCAGGGTTAGAGATGATCAACGTGACTTACAAGGTGACACACTCAGCACAAACATACTGTGTTCCAGTAACATGCATACACATATTTGCATGTTCATTTACAAGCAGTTGGAGGAAACTTATGGAATGATTTATCTTGCAATTATGTTATAAATATTACCACAGGTAAAACTTAAGCATAACATTCCTACTTAACTAAACTAAACAAAAAACAGACACAAAAAACACATCCCCAATTTGCCATGAAGCTCTTTAGTCATAAAGCCACGGTTTTTTAAACATCAGATACTGATGAAGTGGACAAGTGGGAAATTTTAAATAAGCCAGACTTGAGAAGCTTTAAATTATTGCACAACCAAGTTTAATTCAATTTAATGTACAAATAATGCACAGCTTCCTGGCTGCTGAAAAATGGGCCTTTTATTTTTCCAGTGGTTGAAAAACAGCAATAGAATAATGGCTGATGAAGGAGACTAATGCATCAGAGCCTCAGTTCTGCAGTCTCTGGCTCAAACAACACAAACGGGATACACAGTACAGTATGGAAATTAGTTCCATGTAGAGAACTGAAGTTTATTCAACATGAGCTGGACAATTCACAAGGTCTGCCACAGTGCAGTTAGTTGGGGTTCTTTCACTGATACACTGATAATCTGTGCATTATATGTAGTACTGGTTTTAAGCACATGCAAGCCATGTAACTGCATGGGCCCCGATGCAGCAAGGGGCCCCTGCTGTTGTCAGTACTTACTTAAAAAAAAAAAAAAAAAAAAAATATATATATATATATATATATATATATATATATATATATATATATATATATATTTTTTTTTTTTTTTCTCATGTGCAATAGAATGAATGAGTTATTAGCCATTTGACCGTTCTTTTATCTATGCCACATAGCCATAAACTGGATTACTCAGCTATAATTGTAGAATTTGCAGCAGTGAAAGCACAAAAGGCTATTTTTAACTGGCTCTATGATTGCATTTTTTTTTTTTTTTTCGATTGCTGTAGTAATGTGCAATATATTTAATAGTGTCGTTGTTGCCGTTTGAAAGTCATGGTACTGTAGCGTAGATTTACTGGTAAGAATAAGGAATCTGACTATATGACTGCATTCAGGTGTACAATGGTAGGTGTTTTGCCTGACTTGTCCTTTGAATTTGCTGTTAGTCTTGTTATAATGTTCTGAGCCCTGGGATGTTTGTTCACTTTTTATACTGTAGCTCTTGAGATGAGTCTAACTAAAATTAGAAAACTTTGAAATACCTGTAGAAAACTACTTCCAATAAATGCTGCATTACACATATTTTCAGGAGTATGGCTATAGGTCTTTAAGACATCAAAAATAAAAAGCAAACATTGAACGAAACACATTTGAGGATTTAATTCAATATTTTGGGCAAGAAGCAGTTTGTAAATTGAGAATTCTGAAACCGATGAGAAGGTTACAGGGGAAAATCTTGGATAGGTTGTGTCTAATCTAACAGGACATACAGTAGCTTCAGTGGTACTCTGCTGTTTATCAGATATGTGTGTTGTTTATGGAGACACTAGTCCAGTGGTCACATGTTGGGCTGTTTGGAAGACAGCACCCCAGGAATTTAAAAAAAAAGAAAGAGAGTCAGGATTACAGAGAGGAGGAATCAAGACAATCTAATTATACAGACCTTGCTTGGATCTGCGAACCACGTTGTCTTAAAGATATCATTTTGCATACAATCTCTTGCCAACACAAACAATGTGTGGCAGTCAGAGATACAAGATGATGACAACTGTGCAGAAATTGAGCATCAAATTGTAGTAGTAGCACTTGTAGGCAAGGAATGTTGCGATCTAAAGTCTGCTGGAATAGGCAGGAAAACTCCATCATCTTTATGGATGAGAGGACATTGGCTCAAGGCAAGCAAGGAAAATGACAAAAAAAAAAAAAAAAAAAAAAAAAGCTGGTGCAAAAATTTCAGTTACTGCCCTTGTTAGATTTTCCAATGTAGCATTGGATAACTAACATTATCGATAACGTATTAATCAAATCAAGATAAAAATGATACTCACTATAGTAAAGGAATTCTAATTCCCAGATGTTTTTCACTTAATTGTATTAGTTTTTCTTTTTCCCTTGCATTGAACTAGAATGACAAAAATCATATAAAGCGAGATATAAAGCTAAACCTCTCAAAAAAAATTAATCCCTCTAATTTGGAAAAATAAGATTGGGTGCAAAAGGCATTTGTTTTGACTTTGAGATTTATTCATTATCCTATCGACCGTAACATGTCAGCTAATAGAAGCCATATAAGGTCTCTTTAGGGTGTGTGGAAGACTTGTCTGACTTAGTAATGCCCAAGTTCATGTAGGTTGAGTTTTGGTCCAGTTTAGACCATGAATACATTTTGCTGCAGGTGAATTAAATTAGTTTGTTTTAGGTTGCAGAATTCCCATTGTTGAGTTGATTAAGCTGATAATACTGCAAAGCAGAGTTAAAGCCTTTCTCTTGGGGTTAGCTACTATACCAGGAATAAAGAGTAGTCTAGTACAAGTTCAATTAACTTTAAACATGATCAGATAAATAATAATAATAATAATAATAATAATAATAATAATAATAATAATAATAATACTAATACTATATTATTATTATTATTATTAATAATAATAATAATAATAATATAATAATAATAATAATAATAATAATAATAATAATAATAATAATGTCTTTAACTTAGCCCTTTATTTAAGATATGTTTCATGATTGTTAGCAATTATTGTAATATTCTTGTTTTAACATTTAACATTTTCTTTATAGTTGCCACTTTGGGGTTTATTTATGTATCTGTTCTATTATATCATGTTAAAATGTCTTCTTTTAAATAAACTGGTTCATTTATAAGAAGGCACCAAACAAGAGCCCACAGGATTGATGCAGACATACTGTAGACTAAGAATGGATGCTGGCAATGTGTAACAGTAGTAAGATAGCAGAGCAGTACTAGCTGTCACTGTGTTAGATAGAGATGGCACAGTAATGGACATGATTGCATTGTGTGTGGATAAAGTAATAGCACATGTTGCCATTGTGTGAGATGGAAAGGACAGATAACAGTGCATGACATTTTTTGTGTGTAATGGATGGGGACAGTAATAGTGCATGTGACCATTGTGAATCAAAAAGCGGGTCCAGTGACAGTGCATGTTAAGACATGTTAGATAGAATGGATTTATCTGCTGCGCCGACATGATCAGGTTGAGTTAAGGGTTAAGGAGCTTGGGTGCCCCTGACAAAAAAACAAACAAAAAAACAAAACAACTAATAAATGGACTGCAGGCCCAACCAACTTCATGCAGCACTCAGATTAAAGGGTCACAAACTCCCAAAGACAACTGGCACAAAGCCTAAGAGGCTGCAGGACTTAGTGTCACTCAAACCGGCATTACAAGAAAAAAATAGTCTGTTGAGGATTATTCTTCTGGACAACCAGATGTATAGTGGTGCGTTTATTAGCTTTGTCCCTTTGGTTCCACGGCACTGACAAATAATTCACGTATTTAGGAAAGAAACACCGTGAATAAAAGGGTTAAACATATTTGTAATCTTTGTCTGGTTAGGATTCCTCCTTCTGACAAGCCACAGACCACCATTTTCCCTAAATAGCTGAGTTCTGTAATTTTCAATCCTACAAGTCAGCACACTGCGTTATTGCACCCGATTTATTCTGTCACTACTTTGAAAGATTGGTCCCTCACATTTCTTCTCTATTATCATGAAATGGGATGACGAATAACATTTCATCTTCGTTAGAAAATGTATTGCAACTTTTCAGGGTGCCCATGCAAACACCTATCAGTGTCCCCATTCCCCACCTCGATTCGTTTCTCTGGCTCATCCAGCCTGTCATTACAACTAATCCCTTAGTTTATTCAATTAGACACGCTTCGCTTTGAAAAGTCACTAACTGCCAAACTCTACTCCTTAACAAAATTTAAAACCTGGATCGATTCACCCTCTGAATAGGGAGTGACATTCATTTTTTGGCTGCAGAAGGGCTGTCTTAACATTTTTGTAATATTTTATTCTTAATGCTGTCTGACTCACACAGTACAGTATTTTATAGCCAAACACCTTTGTACTTGTTTCTCTTAAGCACTTACTGTAGGTATCTTTTTTAATTAACTGCAGCATTTGCATACCAGTCTTAATAGATTTCAAGTTTAGAATTTTACAAGCTAAAGGACACTTTTTTCTTAAAAATTTCAGGTAACCATTCTGAAGTTCAGATATAATTCTACATTTGAAAATTCTCTTCGTTTTATTCACAAATTGCATACATTTTTTGCACTTTTAAAATAGTTTCTAACCACCCAAGCCTTAGTTAACTCTTCTGGGTGCTAATATATAAGGATCAACAAATTAAAAATAACACAATGGCATTTGAAACATGACCTCTTACCATTCTGGACATCTAACACGTGATGCTTGTCTGGTGTCCAGCCACCCATATTAGAAGCATCCAGTTCATATCCCTGTAAAATGGCAGTCCTTTTCTCCCAGAGGATCAGGTCCAGACAGGATTCATACTCAAACCCGATTGATACTAAAATGACAAGAATGTAAGATGCAGTTGACAATGAAAGGAATACACTTTTACCAAAGAGTGTCTTTTCTTTTATCTAGAACTTCAGACACCTAACCATAAATTCTGAGGTAAAGCTTATCACAGAAAAAAAGTCTTAGTTTTAGCTGGTGCTTGTCTACTTGACATAGATTTTCATTTTTACCTAGGTCTCTTATTTTTCATACAGCTCTCTTATGTAGCAGAATAAACAGCACTGTACATGTACAGTATGTCACACTCTGAGCTTTTAAGTCTAGTTCTCCTACATCACCTCTCCCATACCAACACTTTGAAACAGTGCTCACATGGTGCATCAGAGCAATCCTTTTAAACTCAAAAGTCTAGGTTGAGTCAATTGCATTATGGGACTGAACCTTTGACTTTCCCAGATCAATAGCTTCTAAGTCTTTGAATTAGGCACAGTACAAATATATTTAATTGGTATTAAACCAAGATGAATAGAAAGGTGAGAATCAAAGTTGCAGCCTTTTAATACAAAGGCACCTTTACCAGTCATTACATTATGTATGTGTGTGTATGTGTGTGTGTGTCTATATATTCATATATAATATATATTATATATATATATATATAATATATCTATAAATAAGTAAAAATAAAAATCTGCTATACAATGAAGATCTTAATCCTCTTAAACTGGTAATTTTTTTTTTTAATCTAATAATTCAGGAAATGTCACCTCTTACCACAACAAGTTGCAAATATTAATTAAACTGTATGAAGAAATCCAATCGCAAACAGATGACTCATGATGCTTGGGAAACACATATTGGTATTGGGAACTGATGACTGGCCTACATGATATTTTAGTGATGTTCTGTTATCGTCCCTTTGGTTTTATATTTCAGTTTTATATGAGGCACAGACCTTTGACCATTCTAGTAGTAGAGAAACGGGCCTTCTCATATAAAACTCTAAAAGCTATTGCTAAATACAAATTAAGTTGACAAATGTTGAACCTTGTATTCCGCTATTATTTTGCCTTGTCCTTTGTAACAAAACACAGGCACTAATTTGTCAATTATTGTCCTTTCTATATGGTAACAAAAATGACACAGAACTCACCAACTGCTTCAGACAAGCCGTAAACCTTCTGATTGTAAGCGTCTGTCTTGTCCCATATAAAGGTATAGGATAGGTTGGGAGAGGCTGGAAACCACTTTTGAAATAGCCTACCCACCACGGCTACCATGAGATGGACCTTCATGAGGTTGAATGGGATATTAGTCTGGGTCATGGTCACTTTAAGGACAGGCTTATAACCTGCTGCACGGGAGCTCAGGTAGAAGAGTTTGAGATCAGTGCCTGGGATTGTAGTCTCCTCTTGTAGGACCTGAAAAGGAGAGTCTCAGTTTCAGAACTGGTGGAATACACAGCTCATTATGATATTTCGTAATGGTACATTTTGTCGTACATTCTTACTGCTTACTGCTTGCTATGTATGCTAATGCAGCGTTTTTAGTTCTTTTCTTAATTATCAGATGACACCCATCTGGTTCAGTATTTCATTAATGACTCCCATTTCCAAAAGCTGAGAAATACTGTCCAAAAGGTAACAAATACCTCTTGCTTGGTGCTTATTTACCTGTGTCTCAGGAATGATGGGGCTCTCTTCAGGTGATGACCTGAAGAACGTGGATAATGGAGATGAGACAATGAGAGGGCTGGGCCTTACAAACCCACTCAGATCGCAGCTGGGAATGTCATTCTCTTCTTTCTTCATCACCAGTGTGTCCATAACATAAAACACATTCCAGGGGATCCACACAGTGCGGTACTGAGTTAGAAATGGTGCACGCTCAAAGCTCAGAGTCAGTGAGGTGCCACCATTGGCCAGCAGGTCAAACCTAACCAAGAGCCAAAACAAAACTCGGTAAAGTGAAAGATAATGAATTAACAGAGCATAACCTGCAATTTTACAGCATCCAATGTATCCCTTCTCACTTTAACTGCAAAAAAGGTTAAAATAAGGCCAACGTTTACAGGCTATCCCTCCAGACATATAAAGCTAGCTAACCCTTCCTGATTAAATGGTCCTTGTTCTGCTTTTTGAATTCTTGGGGCTTGTATGTCCTCTCAGGATCCTATAGCACTCTGTACATACTGTACAAAAGTTCCAGTGTGTAATATGACTAATGTATGATAATGCCGTTTTTTACTGCGTTTGTATAAAAGCTGGACCCCCACTTCTCTGACAAACTACAGTGTTTACTACCTCTGTGTTGTCCATGAGAGAATTATTGCTTTGGAATGAAGGATTTTAACTAATGCCCTACATTCACCATGGTTCCATTACCCAGGGGGTGCACTTCTGCCTGGGAAGACTCTGTATGCAGTGCAGTGCTCTACTGCCCTGACTGATCTCATACAGCAGCCCTACTGCTTTTTTTCCAAGACAATGTTGGCTCAAGAACTGAACAGCTCCTTAGGTCAGGCAGTACAGTAGATGCTTTAATCTTTCCTTTTTTCCTAGAAGTTTTGCAGAGATCATAACTGCAGCCAAGGGCACACTAGTGGTTTTTTTTTCCCCCTACTCCTATGTGTCCTGGAAAGGTAACCCACAGAAAAGGCTAGTTCTGAAGAAATTTGTCAACTTTTACAGTATACACATCCATCTTGTAACTCAAAAAATTATCACATTTTATTACAAATGTTCTTAATCTTAGTTTTACCTCAACATAGACAAGAGGTTGGTCAACATTAATTCAATAAAAAAGTGTAAGCAGATGGTGAAAAATATTAAATAAAATTAGTAGACATGTCTAATTTGCCACATTCGACAAAGCAGATAAAATAGACGTACATTCCATCCTGCCGGGCAATGGTGTATCCGTGCTCTGGATAGTGCACAAATGAGACATTAACTCCAATAAGGGGGGTTCCATCTGCTGTTAGCACCTGACCTCTGATGATGGACACAAGGCTGCAGAACAAACAAACAGCAAAACAAAACCATTAGAATCTGTTCTCCCTCAAGGCAAGCATGACTTACAGATAACGCAATCTAAAAGCACCAATCTATCGTTATTCATGAAATAAGCTGAAGAACACTCCCAATTCCTTGCCCCTTTTAACCAGGCATAATTTATATTCTCTAAGTGATTCTGAAATTATTTCACATTTTAATTTGTTCTCTGGAGACTTATCAAGATCAATAATTTAGTGATGAATGTTTAAAAATGAGAAACTATATACTTTTCAACCATATATCACATAGTTGGCAAATACTTAAAGAAAACTTAGAAGTCCAATTCATTTTGAAACAATTTATAAACCTGTAGGGGCTGGCAAGTGAAAGATTTAAAGGGGCGTTAAGAAACATTTGTGCTTCAACTTTTAATCAACTGCTGTGCGTAACTGCATTAATGCTGGTAAATCACAGCGAGTACAGGAGTTCCTGTGCTAATCATCTTCCTATACTCTGTGAGATACAGTACAAGACACCGCTATTAGCTATTGGTTAATTTTCAGGTCATTACTGGTTTCTAATGAAGCAGACCATCCATGCCATGTTACTACAATGCATTGAACAGTATTAAACCCCCCTTCATAATGTATTCAGTTTCTCAGGTTCAATCCACTTAAAAGTTTAACCTTTTCTTCTACCAACAACCCAATTAATCTCGCTGTCTTCCTGACCCAACTTGACAGTATCTCTAGCTAAACCTCCACATACTCTCAGGTTTTAAGCTAAAGATAGAAATACAGAATCCTCTCTGTCAAGGACTATCACTAAATAGAACATAAGTTTAGAACTGGCATGCACTTCAAACTTAATTAGTAGCAACGCTTGCTTTTATTTGATTAGGACTGTCCACCTACAGGGCAAAAAGATTGTGACCCAAAAAGGCAAACCCTCAATATTTTTCAACTGCCGCTTTGAACAGTGTTAAAAAGCCTTTGTTTAAATAAAAGGATTTCTCCATTGGGCTAATTATTTACAAGAATTTACCAGTGACTAAGCAGTAGACTAGTACATGACTCAATAACAGATTATCTTTACATCATCCATCTTATGCTGCTTGGTGGCATTCAGCAGAGGCTCAAGGCTATCTTTTGCATTAGTGCTGTTGGGGGCATCTTTTTGCTGTTTTGTATTACTTCAAGACCTAAAGTTGAACAGTCCTGGGTCAATCCAAATGTGAGTACTGTAAACAGCCATCTTAAAGAGCTGCAGCCATAAAGCCATTAAACTTGGTTAGTTGTGCTTTTTTTTTATAAGTATGCATATGCTTTCCTTGTCAATAAACCCTCCTGTCTCCATCTTTACATTTAGACATCTCTCCTGCCACACAAGGCCCAGCAGAACACAAAAAGAAGCATTATGTTTGAGGCAGTGCATTTCCAATTGCTTCTCTTTTTCTCAGCTGCATGGAACACACGGTGCAGTAACCAAATGCTTGTGAATTAAAAGAAAAGATCCCATATAGACCAATGATCACAGCTAACCAAGCTTGACACAAGCTGATTGGTTATAGTTTAGGAGAATAAAAAAGGCTGTCATGCAGTGTGTATAGATAACTTTATCTATATTGACGCAAAGCACAGATGCTGGGCTTCTGCATGCCTGGCTAGAAATAGAAAAAAGAAAATGAATCCTTTCCAGTGCTTGTATCCTATGAAATACCTTTTTTTTTTGTTTATATCTCGCAAAAATAGGACCAAAAAATTACTAACAAGATGTCAACACACTTTACAGAGATGCTCCCAAGCGTATCATTTCATTATGAACTTGCAAAGGAACTCTTAAGTGGACATTAGGGATGAATACTGTAAAACAGGATTTATTTAGGCCATGTCTTTATCCAGTACACTCTTTTTCAACTACATGCTGACTCACATACAAATACTGATTACATTCAGAACAATATATATGATATATATTTCTACAAACACACAAAAATGTCAAAACAATTGATCAGATAAATGAATAGGTGTATCATTTTCCAGTCAGTGTCACCTTTTGTTAAATGGATTTTCCCCAGGTATGACATGGCTGCTGTCCGGCCCAACAAGAAAACTGATTCTGTCATAAAAGGATTTGGCAGCTTGCTGAGGGGGTGGCTGTTGGCTCTGCCCAATAATGTCACTGGGGTCAGGTGATCCACGGCAGTACGGCTGATTTTGGCATGAACTTTGTAAACAGCAGTCAGGATCCATACAGTCAATCAATCCATCTGCAAGCACAAAGTCACTCAAGTGAATATATGATCATTGTTGCTGATGACAAAGACAAGGGATTCAAAACAAATGCTTTGTTGCTGCTCTTTGATGTTTGAACAGCTTGAACAATGCTGCTCCTTAAATAATTTTAGTATTGTGGGAAAATACATAGATTTTGCTAAATAACACTGTGTAACAAATTTATTTATTTTTTGGTTCCTGGGTAGTAAGTGTTATTTCCTAATTGCTTATGCCTCAAAAGTATAGAAAATGGCTATTATTCCCCACAAACTTTGCTTTTGTGACCAGGACAGTGATATTTTGAAATTTACCTATTTTCCAGAACATTCCAGATATATTCAGTGCTGAGTAAACTTGGAGTAACTTCTAGAACTTTCTAGAACTTTCCAGTAATATAAATAGTAGTATAAATACAGGGGCCTTAAGCCCAAGTTCAGTTTAGTTCCAGCTGCCTAAGTGGATACGTATCTGCATTTTTCTGAGATGGCATCAAGAGGCTGCAATGGTGGCATTCCTGATGGGTCTCCAAGGCAGTTTTACCAAGTTTCCCTGCTATCTTTGCCTTTGGGACAGCAGGGACACCAAGGCGCACTACCACAGGCGGGACTGGCCACAGCGGACCGAGTTCTCTGTGGGGAAGAACAACGTCAAGTGGGAGCCACTGGTGGACCCCCGGAAGGTGCTGATGCCACCACTGCACATCAAATTGGGCCTTATGAAACAATTTGTCAGAGCTCTAGATAAGGAGTCGGCAGCTTTCAAGTACCTTCAAGACTTCTTCCCTAAGCTGTCTGAGGCAAAGGTCAAAGCTGGTGTCTTCGTCGGACCACAGATAAAGAAGATCCTGGAGTGCAATGAATTCCCCAAGAAGCTCACTAGTAAGGAGAAAGTGGCTTGGAACAGCTTTGTCGCAGTGGTTCAGGGCTTCCTGGGCAATCACAAGGCCGAAAACTATGTGCAGCTGGTTGAGACTCTCGTGAAGAACTACGGCACAATGGGCTGTAGGATGTCCCTCAAAGTCCATATCCTCGATGCTCATCTTGATAAATGCAAGGAGAACATGGGAGCATACTCAGAGGAGCAAGGCGAGCGCTTCCACCAGGATATACTGGACTTTGAACGCCGCTACCAAGGACAGTATAACGAGAACATGATGGGAGACTACATTTGGGGGTTGATTCGTGAAAGTGATTTACAGTATAATTGTAAATCCCGAAAAACTACTCACTTCTAAATCTTTTGTAGTCATTTTTGTATTACTTTAGTATAAATACATGTTAATTTGGATTCATATGTTGTTTTTTTCTGACTTTATGTGAACGAAAAGACCGTTTTCTCAATGGAAATAGGTCAATTTCAAAATATCACTGTCCTGGTCACAAAAGCAAAGTTTGTGGGGAATAATAGCCATTTTCTATACTTTTGAGGCATACGCAAATAGGAAATAACACTTACTACCCAGGAACAAAAATTGTGTTACATAGTGTAATTGTTTTATAATCCTGGATATTTACAGTCAAAAACACACTGTAGAAACGCAAGTGAATTATTCAAGCACTGTAGTGTTAAAAAGGGGAAAACATTTACTTTATCTAGGATTAATTATTTGACTGTGTGACAGGACAGCGTCACTGGCACGGCTGTTATTACCAGGTAGGGGGACTAGGAGACAAGGAAGGTGCAGGTTTAAACATGCTCATGTGCTCTTTAATTATAAATAACAATACGCGACACACTAAACAAAACAAAACAAACGGCACAAGGGCCGAAACAAAAGGATATACAAAACACTGACATGGATGTAAATACAGCACAGCATGGAACACAGAACACAGCCTTTCCCTGTCACACTGCCTCAGACTGAAACTATATATATATATATATATATATATATATATATATATATATATATATATATATATAGACACACACACACACACACACACACACAAAAATAATCCACATACTGTACTCCTCCACCTGGAAGTACTGTGTTGTTTACCATAATCGTGCAAAATATGTTTTCTGTCTAGAGTAATGTTCAGAAAGAACACGAAATGTGCCAAATGTCTTTTAACTCTCAGATACATATTTAAGATTTTGTTCTTCCACAGGTAATATCCAGTAGACTCATACTCAAATTTAGTCATTCATCTCTGTTAGTTTATAGAAAGCAAACTTGCATCTGGAGTGTAGTCTGTGGGTCATAAAACTACATGAGATTGACACCCCCTGAACTAATCAGCTGGAAATGCATTTTTACAAGCCTCTCTGCTAACATCAATCAAGGAAGGAATCTCATTTTCATCATTCAAGATGCAAGGCTGCAGTGTTTGTTATTTTTCATACAGTTTACCGTTGACTTACCCAAGCAATGATGGATTGTTATGAATCAGGCTCCACATAACTCGTGAAAGCATTTTTCATATTTTTGCTGTTTGTACTCCTGGAACGACTGTTATTTAGTATTGCTAACTTGATTACCCCTTTGCCCGCACTATGGTAAGCTGCAGTGGCTTTGTAGAACAAAGGCTATATTTTAACCCTGTCTTCCAACACCACAGGCTTATATTGTTCAAATATTTTATTCAGTCATTAATTATTTGCATATGAAAGGTCAGCTCTTGAGAGGCCTGCCATGCTGCAGACGTTTCCTGAGAAAGTCCATTATTTAACTATTTAACTGCCTACAATAGGACCTTCTAGAGCTATCCAGGGAAACAAAGCTGTCATTTATATAGAGTAACACATGTTTCAGGAGTATTTTTTCTCAGACTATTCATATTAATATTTAATTATGTTCACCCTGTATTCACTCAAGGGAAATTAACACTTTCAGATGTGGCCTCTGGGATAGACTAGGCTATGTGACCTGGTCTTGTGTTACCTTAGAAAGACCCAGAACAGTGAGGGCGGATACTGATCTGCTTGGAGATATTGTACACGGGAACAACTTTAAACCAGTCTGTTATTAAATGACTGTTATTTTCTTTGAGATTCCACAGAAAAAGTAAATATAAAAACATAAGAACAAAGTGTAAGTGGTCAAATTGGAAACAAATGCATTGTAAAATGACAAATTTATTTAAAAAAAATAAAAGTAAGCTGTTGCGCAACACCCCTTACCTCCTTCATTGTCCTTATTATCTGTGCACAGGGTTTCCATGGCAACATCACACCCAGCTCCTCTCCATCCAGGTTGGCAGAAGCAGTGCCAGCCGTTCTGGTCCAAAGTACACCTTCCATTACTGTTGCACAATCCAGGGCAACCCTCTGTCAAAGGAAAAAAATAAATAATGATCAAGCAGATGATTTCAGTACAGAATGCACTTAAAAACAACTTAAAAAAATAAACAAACAAACAAATCAATAAATATCCACATTTGGTGAACATACTGACAATGAACTGGAGACAGGCCTTGGAAAATGCACAAATACTGTAATTTCACATGGATATAACTGCAACCAAAAAATTACGTTGTTTAAAGTCTTCTCAAAGCCAATGAAACTTGAGCAATTTGGTAATGACAGCAAATCAAGCATCTGGCCAGACTAAAAGGTTTTCTTTTTTTGTAAATATTAAACAAATAAACAACAAGGACGGTTAACAATGCAATACCTGCTTCTATGTAAAGGTTTTGGATAACCTAGGTCTGTTTCTTCCCCCCCCACTGTAACTGGCACTTTATTATTAAAGCCACATTGCTTTTCTAACAAAATAGGACAGGGTTAACACCTTGTTGTCATCAGACACACTATTAGACAAAAGTAGAACCAAAAAAAATAATTCCCTCTGGCCTCAAGGTAGCAGAGCATCCACGTCAAGTTACAGCAGATTCAAAATAAATGCAAAAAGTATAGGGTGTTTTGTGCCAGCTATACTTCATGCTGAAATTACATTCCTTTCAACGAAATAAGCGTTGTCCAGGAAATAACTAAAGCAGCATAGCATCTATTCTAACAGACATTAGGATTCAGGCTGCAAATGCACGGAACAGGACCGGCAGGATTTCCAACAAAGCGTAATAGCTGTGTGTGTTTCACTAGTTAGGACGGACAATAATGAAATACCATAAGGACCACAATAAAACACTGATAAACTGAACAAAAAGATGTTAACGCCGTGCTTCAAGACAGACAGCGGACAGCGATTGCTGGAGACAATCTCCCTAGGGCTATTGTGCCATTACCTTTATATCCTATCTTGTCTGCTATTACAAGCAAGGAGGGAAAATTTGGGAAACATAATTAAAGCATATCCTTAAGATCTGTAAATGACTTCTTGACAAGACATATAAGCAAAAATCAATCAAATAAATAAAATGCACAAAACAACATTGCTTCCTAGCAATGAGCCATACAACCAAAGTAGTTGATGTGAATTCTCAATTTTAATAATTTGACAAATAATTATGATATTTTCTTCACAGTTGTTATTTTTCTGTTTTGAAATTTGAGTTTTTGGCAGATCTACAATAAGGATTCATGGTTTTGCAATTAAAAAAAAAAAAAAATGTGTTGAAAAAGCTTCCTTTATTTATTTATTTGTTTCCATAAGGATGCCGTGTATTTTAATGAGATAACATCTTTATGACAGTTAAATGAGTTTACATTTGTAATGTATTTTTCTGACACAGACCTGATAATTCAACTATAACAACCAGCACCATAAGCAACAACTTGATCTGTCATCATCATTTTTTTATTTTATGTCTATTACTGCTTTTAAATGCTTTTTGTGAAATGGTTTGCAGCTTTAAAAAAAAAAGCACACACACACACACACACACACACACACACACACACACACACACACACACACACACACACATATAACACTTCAACGTGGATTTTAAGTAAATACAGTAAGAATTGGGATATTCATTTAAAAATGGTGGTTCAAGAAAAATCTCATCACATAGGGTGGTGAGCTATATTGTTATCGCTTTTTCATAAGGCAGCTGTTAGAAATTACTGCTTTTCATTTTATGTCTTTAAGCATCAATCTGCTTCCAGCAAAAAATGCTTAGTTTAGAAAAGAAAATGATTTCCCTATGAATGTGGAATGGTTTTCTTGTAAGGAAACAGTACGTTATGGTCTAGAGGTAAGTTTTGTGTGAGACATGATGCTGTAATCCCATGTTAAATAACTGAATGGCAATTGTGGGAATGGAAATATCAAGAAATGTTATTTGTAAACCAGGTGTGTTACACGAGTCATACAATAACAGCACAACAAGGAGAGAACATACAATACCTTTAACTATCTTATCCAGATAGTGAGCTTGAGAAATAGAAAGGAAAAAAAGAACAGACAGACATTTGAGAACATGCTGGAAAGGAAAGCTGCAATTACCACATTCAAATAAAAGGACCATGTATAGCTAACATAGACACCACACAACAAGAGACAAAAGAGCCAGGTTGCAATTCACTGTATATTACATTACTTTCAGTTCTTCACATTGTAAATGCATAATACACCAATCAGAGCACTGTCAACACTATTTTAATGTTATCCCGAGGATGGTAGTATTCCTCAGATTGTTGGCCATATACAGCAATAACTGTTGTAACATTTCAAAGCAGTTACCTGTTACCTGTTACCTGTGTTCTGGTGCCTCCATAGGTTTTGTTCTTTTTTTTTTTGTTACAGCAGCAGCTGTATGACATGTATTTTAAAATGAGCATGTACCATATTTTAAGTTAAAAAGCAATAACATAATTTAATGGTAATAAACTTAAAATGAATACAAATACAAAAATAACAAATCTGACATAAACACAATTAAAAATATTAAGCAACCATACGTTTTCAATATAACTTGATCTGTAATAAATCCAAAATATCTAATTTAGAACAAATGCATGCGCATCTTAGCAAGTGTATTCTGTTTCATGTCTTTTAAATTAAATGAAAAGAAAGGGTACAGTTATTCAAAAATAACAGATCATTTTTGCAAACAATTACGAAAACTAGATGACACATCTTTTCAACTACTATAACAATTCCTCACATTTTCATTCATCACTTTGTCATCTGTTGTGTATAAATTATTTATTTACCATAACACCCTGTTTTTTTAAATGTTCATAATGTCAAAAATGGAACTTGCAGCATGTGCTTGTGAATATGTTTGCCATAGTAACAAAGTAAAAATGACCACTGTACAAAGACTAATCTCAGCTAGAAGATGATTACAGGTCACGTTTTTACAAGCATAGGTAATGCAATCAGACATTAAATGTATGGTTGAAAACAATCAGAATCTCTTTAACCTTAGAATTTGGCGATTAATTCAGTGGAGGCCAGAAGGTTTGCTAAATTATTATCTAGCTAAATCTTTGGCTCATCATCATATAGAGATCAGTTTTATCATTAATCAATTGGTTCTTGATGCTATGATAAAAATGGCACTAATCTGTGAACAATTATACAACATGTCTGCAGAGTTCAATTAACGCATCAATTTCTGGTTGATTACCTCATACTGCACATAAATCTGGCATAAAAGATTTACTTGTCCTGTTTTAATCAGGCTAACAGCTATGTTTTGTTTTACTTCTTTTCCAATATTTGCATTACTAGAAGAGAAACTAGTTAACTCTAAAAGCATCTCTATGAACTTAATTTAACGTTAATAGCAAAGATAACCCAGATGTTTTATAAAATATTAGCAAAATTAAGTAAACAATCTATATCATTCATATGTGGAATGGCTATAGATAATGTATGTATACACATAAAAGTGATTTGGATTTGCAAATGTACACAGACTTTATATTGCTTTTGAATGTCAGACAGATGAAGTGAATTTGTAAGTAGTAGAGCCCTCCTGGGACACTTGTCAGGCTGTATCTTTGACTAGCAATAAGAAGAAACTCACACTAGGTAAGAATCATTGCACTTATTTATTGATTTTAAATCACAGTACACAATGTTATTTGTGCATACAAACCCAGATAACGGATTTAGTTGTCAATTGTATTCTGGTCAAAATTTGAGGAGGTCAGTGACAAGAATGAGGGTTCTTACTAATTCATATACACAATACCTATATACAGGGCCGGATTAAACTACAGTGCCTATAGAAAGACTACACCCCCTTTCAAAATTTTCAACTTTTGTTTCCTTGTAGCCTGCAATTAAAATACATTAAAATAGTGTTTTTTTCACTTATCTACATATCCTACCCCACAACTTCCAAGCAAAAAACATATTCTAGAAATTTATAGAAAATTAATTAAAAATAAAAACTGAAATAGCTTGGTTGGATTAGTGTCCACCCCCCTTGTAAAAACAATAGTAAATTAGCTCAGGTGTAACCAATCGCCTTCAAAATCACACACCAAGTTAAGTGGCCTCCACCTGTGTTAAATTGTAGTGATTTTCAGGATAAATTTAGCAGTTCCTGTAGGTTCCCACTGTTGGGTAGTGCAATTCAAAGCAAAGACTCAGCCATGAGCACCAAGGTACTTTCAAAAAAACTGCAGGACAAAGTTGTTGAAAGGCACTGATCAGGGGATGGGCATAAAAAAAATATCAAAGGCCTTGAATATCCCTTGCAGCATGGTCAAGACGATTATTAAGAAGTGGAAGGTATATGGCACCACCAAGACCCTGCCTAGATCAGGCTGCCCCTCCAAACTGGATGATCGAGCAAGAAGGAAACTGATCAGAGAGGCTTTCAAGAGCCCAATGGTACCTTTGCAAGAGCTATAGGCTTTTATGGCCAAGACTGGTCAAAGTGTGTATGTGACAACAATATCTCAAGCCTTCCACAAATCTGTCCTGTACGGCAGGGTGTCAAGAAGGAAGCCATTACTCAAAAAAGCCCACCTTGAATCCATTTGAAGTATGCAAAAAAAACACTCAGGAGATTCTGTAGCCATGTGCCAAAAAGTTTTGTGGTCTGGCGAAACTAAAATGGAACTTTTTGGCCTAAATGCAAACCTTTATGTTTGGCGCAAACCCAACACACCACATCACCCAAAGAACACCATCCCTACTGTGAAGCATGGTGGTGGCAGCATCATGTTATGGGGATGTTTCTCATCGGCACGGACTGAGGCACTTGTCAGGATAGAAAGGAAAATTAATGGAGCAAGGTACAGAGAAGTCCTTCAGGAAAACCTGCTGCCCTTTGCAAGAAAGCTGAAATTGGGACAGAAGTTCACCTTTTAGCATGACAACGACCCAAAGTACACAGCCAAAGCTACACTGGAGTGGCTAAGGAACAAAAAGGTAAATGTCCTTGAGTAGGTCAGTCAAAGCCCCGACCTAAATCCATCGAAAATTTGTGGCATGTTTGAAGATTGCTGTCCATCACTGCTCCCCAAGGAATTTGACAGAGCTTGAACAGTTCTGTAAAGAAGAATGGTCAAATATTGCCAAATCTAGTTGTGCAAAGTTAGTAGAGACCTATCCCAACAGACTCACAGCTGTAATTGCTGCTAAAAGGTGCTTCCACCAAGTATTAACCCAGGGAGGTGGAGACTTATCTAATTATGACCTTGCAGTTTTGTTCAAGGCGGTGTCGACTTTCTATAGGCACTGTATATGCAAATTCAGCACAGAGAATCCGCTTATGTGAATGGCAGGGAATGAATGATGATGATAACGATTGCAATTGCAGAAGATTTATGTTTAGGGCGCTCAGGGCCCGAGTGAAATATATATACATTTGGCTGGAGGTCTCGTCCGTGGGTGCCCGACGGCTACCTGCGCGAGGCCGGCTGGAAATACACAAACAGATACATGCATCCCAGTGCCGCAGATAGGATGTGGCTATCAGCCACCTCCCCCCGGGACGAGGCATGCTGCAAAATGGTGGCTGGGGAGGATGGAGGCCGAAATAAAAAAGAAGCAACAAGAATGAATAGTACACAGATCTTTTACGCGCTCGCTGATGACGTATTGGTTATGGACGGATTCTCCTTCCAGAAAAGCAACCAAGTTTACAATTCAGCACGGAGAATCCGCTTAAGTGAATGGCAGTGAATGAATGATGATAGCGACTGGAATTGCAGTTAATTTATGACTGTGAAGGGAGCTTAAGGCCCGAGTGAAATATATATTTGGCCGGAGGTCTCATCCATGGTTGCCCGACGGCTACCTGCGCGAGGCCGGCTGGAAATACACGAACAGATACATGCATCCCAGTGCTGCAGATAAGTGGCTCTACCCACCTCTCCCCCCGAAATGACGAGGCTGCCAAATCATTAATGAATAATGAAAAATAATTAACGCTCTCCACAGTGGCACTCTGCCACCTAACCCCCAAATATTGAATTTAATGAAAATCAGCAGCTGAGACACGGCCCGTTCCCCAGAGCATGACTTCCCAACACTTGAAGGAGTAGGCGAAACAAAAAAGAAGCGACAAGAATGAATAGTACACAGAGCTTTTATGCACTTACTGATGGTGTATTGGTTATGGGCGGATTCTCCTTCCAGAAAAGCAACCAAGTTTACAATTACGCTATAGCATAGGGCCTATATCAGAATTGGCCCCCCCTCGAGGTTGCTGTTTGTTTGTGGGCAGATGGTCCCACACACACAAGAAGAGAGGAACACCGAAGCTAGCTTTTAGTTAATTTTGGTATTTTATGACGGCTATGCATTTCTTTCTCAATTATAGCATACCTAGTCTCTGAGTCTCTCACGCAAGCAGCTTCCTGCTAATGTACAATACCAACTGCCCATCCACCCCTAGTCCTACTATGTCAATGGCATCAGTCTGCAGGATAAAATGTATGAATCAGGCTCAATTTTTGTATTACTTTATTTTAGTTTTAGGGCTAACTTAGAAACCTGTCCTATCTCAAATGTGCACAGTATGCCTCTTTCTAGAAATGTTCCTTTTTCATTCATTACATTGTTTTGTTCTATTGAATGCAATGCAATGCTACTACTGGTCCGTAGAAGGAATCTATGAACAGGTTTGGAAAAAAAACAAACAAACAAAAAAAAAACACATTGTTTTTGTTTTGCTATATACATATATAATTCAGCTTCTATTGTATATACAGTATTAGCCGCTGGGCTGTCTGGTAAACTAACAAAACCCATTTACCTCAGTGGATGTTATATTATCCGCTTGCTAATGCTTTTGCAATTTACTGCTTGAGACTGAAGCTGTTTTTAAGTCTGTGATCCATACTGCATCATTTTGGGTTCTATGTTCCCATGGATGTTTAAATGTTAATTTAAATGAACATTAACAACAATGAGATTTCCTTATTATCACTCGCAGGTGATTTCTGTCGTATGGTACAAGGCAATAAAGGCATACAGTTTAACAAGCCTCATGCCTAGCTATGATCAGCAAAGAAAAAAAAAAAGCCTACATAAAGCGTTCAGAGAAGTTATCTAATTCAATTTGAAGACACTTCCTCATCATTATTGATTGGTACTGAAAAAATACGTAAATTGAAAATAAAGTAAAAGTTAGCTGGGCTTGTTTGTATCCGAATATCTCATAGGGAGCTCAAAGCAACCCACGAACACAAATGAGTGAGTCTCAACGGGGCTGACGGACCACCCTGTAGTGTATTAACTACTCTTAAATATAAACCGTGTTCACAGTGCTGTATTGGTGTGTGACAGGGATGACTGAGGTGGTGACGTCAGGCCAGATGCAGGAACAAAACACAAGGGAAGTACTGCAGTGCAAAAGGCACTGGGTTGCCGTTTATTTTTAAACACAAAAATAAATAAAATAACAACAAAAAAACACTGCTCACAGTGCAAAACAAATATTCAAACAAGACAAATCTTGAACACATAAAACACAACAAAACTCAGGTGAAGCTTGGCATTCGCTTTCACTGATCCTGTAGCCTGTTTTAAACTCACTCCGCTCGCTCTCGTTCTCTCCTCTAAACCATCCAGAGCGCAGAAAACTGCAGGCTTTTATACAGATGACCATCTCCCGATTAGCAACAATTAATCAATTAATTAACTCGGGAGATAGTCACCTTCTGCACAAGTTTGTTTTTTTTAATAAACAATCAAAACAAAACACATAGCTTTTTGCCGTAATTTATACACAATACAAAACAACACAAACACAAAATACCAAACAATAACAAAGATACGGCTTTGCCGTCATATTTATAAATACAATAAATAAACCATAATGCTAAAACAAATCCAAAATCATAAACTACACAGGGGCGGAGGGGTACCCCGTTCTAAAATAAATAAACAATACTTTATATCTGCAGGGCTCCTAGCCATCACATGGTGCATAACCATGGACTTTATAAAAACAATATAAGCTACGTGGATGCACTTTTCTCACATTTTTATATGGCAGCTCCACAATCGGGAGAATATATATTTTTCCCTTCCATAATGAATTATAAATGAATTATATGAATATAATTTATGAATTATAAAGTGCAACGCCCAACACATCGAATATAAAAGTCTGCAAAACATAAAAGTGCCTACTTTTGACTTGAAACTAGAAAATTAATGGTTACTATGCACAGACATGATGGAAAATACTGTACAGAAACTGTATCTGTATTTATCAGTTTTTTTTTTTTTAAATTGTGCAAACTCCATGGCCGAACATGTATTTAAGAAAAATAAACCCATGCTTGGTTCTTCTCAGTGATGTGAACTAGTGGGCTGGAAATGTCTTCTCTGCTCCCCAGCTCCATATATAATTGGCTCGCTCCGCTCCGTTCACTCTTTGTCCCCAACACAGGGCCGGATTAACCAATATGCCAACAACACCATTCGCCAGAATATGCACAGGGCCCCCAAAATATGGGTTATTGTAAGGCCCCCACGTCCTTTAATCCGGCCCAGCCTATATATACACAAGTATCAAGACAGTATGGAAGTTTATGGTGTCTAATTTATAACATGAAACTCGTTTAGCTCATTTCCAAAATCATTGCTGTGGATGCATTCCTAAATATGTATTAATGTCAGTCCACAATTACTTAAATTAACTACATTTAATCTATGAACATGTATACATATTTTTTGGATATAACAATGACTGTTCAACTCTATAATAATGAAACAGCTGCAGTTTTGGTAAATGACGACACTTCTGTAAACAGATGGCCTCACCCACCAATGCTTAAACGTTAAAGACTTCTTTTAAAAGAGGTATCGACAAATCAGAAAAAAAAAAGACTTGGCTTAAATAAATCTCCTATTAAGTTCCTAAATTACACTTGTATGGTGTTCACACACAAAAAGAATGATACACCATTATATAGTAAAGAAAAGACATTCACAAGATACATATTGCTTATATAACAAGGACTTTATACACAAATTAATGTTAAAAGTGGTACCATTCACGTCTTTCCTCATGATAATTTTAATGTACTGTGCTAGAGCTTATCTCCAAACGTGTTCAAATGGGTCCAAATTATAGTAATATCTTAAGGGATGAAAATGGGTTGCTAAGATACTGCATATGAGGCTGTTGTAGGCAAACTGTAGCATTTAAAGTGGAGGAGTATCAAAAAGTAAAAATCAACATTTTGTCCCACGGGCATTCCTAAAGCAAAAAACTCCATTGCAGAGTGCAAAGTGGTTTCTGAAATGTCGATTTTTTTGGTCCTTTTCATCATGTACAGTAAAGTTTATTAACATTTTTCATCTGTTTCTGCCACTTACACTTCACATAGATGCAACACTCCCTATTTTGTTGAAACACAAGTTTACAAGGAGGGAACTGACAAAATAATCAATGCGATACATGACACAATAGGTCTAAAACCTGCTGTGGTTTATTGACTGATGGTTGTAAATTATTGTGTTTTTGATAACATAAATGTCACTTGAAAATGCTTCAGGGTAAAAACACAGACTGTTTTAAATATACAATAAAAACAAGTAAAAGTGTATCTCAAAATACTATTACCTGTAAAAAAATACATATGTATACATGTCGTACTGATGATTATTATTTATTGTTAACGTTAGATGAAATTAAACCCTGCAGAAGAAAAAAATGAATGTTTCTAAAATGTAGTAGTGTAAAAATAACTTTCTTAAAAAAACAAAGTTCAATGCTCCTCCTGAAAAAGGTAATGAGAGAATCTCAATCCAGCCATCCTGCCATCCTCATTTGTGAAATAGCACTCCATAAATATTTAGCATATCCCTTAACCAAGTATAGCAAAGTGTAATAAAGCATAGGTAAGCAATGTAAAGCCCAGTGAGGTATGGTATAGCAAACTATGGTAAATGCAAAGTATACCCAAATGAAAAGCATATTCTACTTTTAAAAGGGTATCATCTAAATATACTTTTTATATCATTTATTTTATTATATTCATTGTTGTAATGTTGTTTTATTATAAATACACAGACTTTGGTTTCTATGATGACGAAGAATCTTTTAATATTCATTTATGGCTTTTCCCAGATTTGGTGGTGAATGCACCACTGATTTTTCAAGCACATTTTCCACAAGGTTCTTAAAGAGCATAAATAATGGTTACCTTTCAGACTATTGCTCACAGATGCACTTGTAAGTTGCTTCCTGGTATCTATATTCCAGTGTGTGTTACCAGAAGACAGCCACATTATTACAGGGGAAGGAGCGCTTTCCAAATTCACTTTTGATTTGAGAGATGGAATATGAAGCCCACGGTTAAAAATGACTATATAAAAAATATGAATGTAATATTCTCAAAAACTATTAAAATGATACTATAACTATAACTGTAATGGTATGCTTTGCATTTATTTGCATTTAGCATTTTATATGAAGCATGTTTTTGTTTTGTTTTTTTATTATTTGAAATGGAAATAAAAAAGGTACAGGCTTGCTTCCATCCACAGAGTTTATAAGTATACCTGTTTACAGGTTTCAATATATTCTAAGTGCAATTAACTATTGTTATGATCTTATCTACTTGAACATTTTTCTTCTTTGATCCCCCGCTCCAAGCAACCTAAGAGTGTATTAAATGAATTTGCAGTGCAACTGCTGATTAAGCAAACAAGCATATCTTTCTTATTGTTAACAATCGTCATTTCCATTGCACTGGAATATCAGAATGAAAAGAAATAACCAGTTTTTCTTGAAGCTTAAAGGAATTAAGATCCTCAATAGGTCAAATTTCCATTTGAATAGGCTGAATGCATGTACATGGAAATCAATGTAGCTCGATAAACAAGTAAGTGTTTAAGACAGTCCTAGCAATGAATAACACAAAGGACTGCCTCTAACATAGAAAATTAAAGGTAATACAACTGTAGTACTCACAATGTTGGTTTGTTCTCAGAATGCAACTTTAAATTGCTGAAGAAATAAATGTTACACAATACGGTGAATAAAGTACAGCCTGTAAAAAAGTTTCAATGTAGCAAACCTACCAATGGTGCAGTGTTCTCCGTTCCAGCCCTGGATACATTCACACTTGCCATCTTTGCAGGTGCCATGCTCCGCACAGCGAGGGTGGCAGGCTCTCTGGTCACACTCTGAGCCCGTCCAGCCTTCCTCACACCGGCAACTCCCACCAAAACACATTCCATGGGAGCCACACTCCACAGTGCAGATTTCTACCGTGAGAAATAGAATACCATGTTCATAGATGTCTTTTATCAATAACTTCATCTCATAGCTACATCAGTCTATTTCCTGTTTTTGTCTCCTTTGTTTAATTAATATGCGTTGCAGTTCTATTAGACTTTTTGGTCAATATTTTGTTCATTTTAGTTTTAAGTATCCAAGTAATAAGCCTACAGCTCTGGAGCAAGCTAACATTACTTAAATTATTTAAATCAATACACACAAACAAAAAAAAAAAGCAGGTTGACTGTGTAGTGTGCTTTAAATGTTATAATAGGAAATGCAGAATGTGAGCTATCTACAGATTTCAATTCCTTAACTCTTGTACTGTAGTTATAGACTCCTGCTACTCTTTCCCATACACATTACACACTACACATCATAAAGCTGATAGACCACATGGTGCCAGGGCAATTATCTGACTGGATGTATTGCACTTCTCACAATAAGGAAGAACAAGAAAAAGTAAATATAATTAAAAATATATGGTATACAATAAGTGGCAAAAAAGCATTATATCTGTGTAGCTTCTGGCAGTCATTTGAAGTGTCTGGGCTTCACTTCTGGTTTATTTCTTATTCAAAGGAGGACTTTAGTTGGCAAAGCCAATGTCTTAATCATAACAAAAGCCGCCAGCAAAACAGCAACACAGATCTAAATTCTCTGCTTGCTTCTACTGCATCTACTTCACTTGATGGATTTTACAATAGCGTAACATAACTACTTTTGTTTTCTTCAAACCAAAGCAGATATATTTTTTTTGAGCGGGTAACTGCCCCCAGACAACAAATAAATATATACATACAGTACTAAACTCATACTGGTATACATGTAAAGGGAATCAAATCAACATTTCAACTGAAGATGTTTTGAATTTATTTAATTAACAACTGTAAGAAGGTAAGTTACATTGCATAGAAGGATGGTTAGAAAACAGTATCTAGAGATCAAACATTGATCCAGTCTTCCTGTGCCTAATGCAGCAGACAATTTGATCCATACATTTGTCTCATCAAGAATTGATGACTACAATGACATATTTCTTGTCCATGCTAGTACTTTGACTTGTTAGTTTCCAGTACAGTGCAAATGATGCTGCTTGAGTTATTGCAAAACCAAAAGTTTGCCATCAGATCTGTCTGGTTCCAGCTGCACTCCACTAGCTACTAGTGTGCTTTAGTATGCTTTACAATAATGTCACTGACATACATACTGTCAATGGTTTAGGTCATGGTTTAAGTTATTGGTTAATGATCTGCTGCAAGTTCCTAGGATAAGAGGGTATCAAACTATTATGCACCTAGACCTAGAATTTCATGCCAGAATCTATACAAGATTCCGAAATGATTGCCATCTTTAAAATGGCTTCTATTTCCTTAACTGCTAGCAGTTACAGGTTTCATTTTTATATGACATTGTATTAATATAAAAATCCTGTACAACAGGGATGTTAAACTCCAGTCCTCGAGGGCTGCAGTGTCTTCTGGTTTTCATTCCAACTTAAGCTCTCAATTAACATAATTGATCTAATTATTTGTTGAATTTGACATATTTAATATTTTTCAATGTCTTTTACAGTTGATGGTTTTAAAAAAATGCACCTGATTCAAGGTACACTACCTATGAAACATTTTGAGGGAAGTGTTAAATGTGTCCAGTTAATCTCATAAAATTAGACCAATTAAGTAACCGAGAGCTTGGGTGGAACAAAAGCCAGAAGACGGTGCGCCCCTCCAGGAACACCCCTGGAGGGCTGCTGGTTTGACACCCCTGGTATACAGAGAAGGCCTGTGAAGTGTCCATGCTTAGGGTTTCTTGTTCGAATTTGTAGACAAGGTTACATAGCATGTATTGTGTGATTGTTTCTTTCATGGCTTGCTATGTGCTTGGGATATCCTCTTTGTGCTGTATCACCTTTTTAGGGCATTTCTGTGTATATCCTTCAGGAATCAATCTATTCTGATCTGACAGGAGACATTGGGACAAAATCTTTTTAATGTGGGAGTCAGTTGCCCCAGTGCTGATTTAGTGTTTGCCATCTTATCTGTTGGGTTTTGAAAAGCTATGATTGTGGTTAGCTCTGACACCAAAAGTTATAGAAATGTTGTACATAAAACAATACAGCACAATTAAAAATACTGTATGTTGTAAAATAGACACACTAAAGCACAGTGTATTATTCAGTGAAAAAAATATATGCACCACCCCCCTGTATCATTGGCTGTTTGATGAAACTCTCAGGGTTCACTCAATTGTACTTACTCGGTTGAATTTTTTTATAGGACAGCTTCCCCTTCGATAGGCTGATTGACCTCAGAGCTTATTAGGATATTAATTGTGCTTGGGGAGGAGGCCACTGGATTATGTGGTCCCTTTTTACTTGTGAATCAATATCGATACATTAGAGCAAAGGTGTTTATTTGCTTTTAGCACACCAGCTTCCAGCATGGTATGTCGATCCTCACAACAAACTTATTAGTTAAAGTAAATTGAAGTGGAAATGCTGAGTTAATTAATGAGCTAACCCCCTACTGCTAGGTGAAAATGAAGAGATGTGCAGGTGGGGGGCTTGGGTCTTCATACTTCATACTAAATATTTAAATATTTTTTGTGTTAAGTAGTCAACAACTTATTTGTTTTTATTTCGAAATTTTCTGTAGATGGGTAGAGCATTTTCCTGTCTACAACATAATGTGTATGTTTCTAGAAAATAAGATAAAAAGAGGTTAAGTTTTATTGTATTTCGTGAATAAACTGTCAATTAATGTACTATCCTTTAAACTTTGTGGGATCTGGGTTCCAATCCAGGTTAGGTCTTGCCTGAAGTTCACAAAGATTGGACACAACTTGCAAGTTATGTCTTTTGCTGGGATTGAAACAACACTTGGATTTAACTGTACAGCTACTGTTACACTTGTGATTTGATTCTACCCAGAGCGAGTATAACATATTTTAACATACTGAGAAATGTCCTATATTCTGTTAATGTAGTTGTATATTGACTGTTTCTCACCGACTGAGCAGTCCGGGCCAGTCCAGGTGGGATCACATGTACAGGTGCCGCTTTCAGCCTGGTAGCTTCCATGCCCAGAGCACTGGTCAGGGCACATGGTTTTCAGTGTTTCACAGCTGGTGCCTCCCCAACCTGGATTACAATGACACTCCCCATGGATACACATCCCATGGTTGGAACAGCTTGTCCCAGCCAGGTTGTTAGTCGACTATATGTATTTTATTTTCAGTTTTTAATAATTTTTTATATTTATATATATAGTGTGTGTTTCACAAAGAGAGAGATCATCAATATATATTATATATAATATAATATATATATAGATATATATTATATATATATATATATATATATATATATTATAGATATCTTATATTTATAATACATATCTATAGCCTTATGTTTATAGATATAAATACATCTATACTAGCAGGTTCAACTTTTTATTTTACATCACTGCAAGCTAGGGTAATAACATTTATAATTTTCATCACTACCTGTAAAGCTAAATGTGTAACCTGTAATGTCTATGGAAAGTTGTGTCGATGTGAGTGGTTTAACTCTCAGCTCTTTACAGTTACTTTACAGAATGACTGCCTTCATATCTAATTAATTTCAATGCTGTATACTTAGAAACATGATATATATTAGTATATTGGATTTAGGTTTACTGGTCAGCTGTTTTGAGTGGAATTATCTTTCTACTAGAGCGGACTGTGTTGGTTGAGTTACCTTTTATAGACTTGCATACAGGTCTGCATTGTTGAAAGAGTTAAATTATAGCAGGAGAAATGTATAACTTATACTGAACAAAAATATAAACAAAAATGTAGTGTTGGTCCCATGTTTCATGAGCTGAAATAAAAGATCCCAGAAATGTTCCATACATTCAAAAAGCTTATTTCTCTCAAATTTTGTGCACAAATTTGTTTACATCCCTGTTAGTGAGCATTTATCCTTTGCCAAGATAATCTATCCACCTGACAGGTGTGGCATATCAAGAAGCTGTTTAAACAGCATGATCATTACACAGGTGCACCTTGAGCTGGGGACAATAAAAGGCCACTCTAAAATGTGCAGTTTTGTCACACAACACAATGCCACAGATGTCTCAAATTTTGAGAGAGTGTGCAATTGGCATGCTGACTGCAGGAATGTCCACCAGAGCTGTTGCCAGAGAACTGAATGTTCATTTCTCTACCATAAGCCGCCTCCAACATCGTTTTAGAGAATTTGGCAGTACGTCCAACCAGCCTCAGAACCGCAGACCACGTGTAACCACGCCAGCCCAGGACCTCCACATCCAGCTTCTTCACCTGCAGGATCGTCTGAGACCAGCCACTTGGACAGCTGATGAAACTGTGGGTTTGCACAACCGAAGAATTTCTGCACAAACTGTCATAAACCTTCTCAGGGAAGCTCATCTGCGTGCTCGTCGTCCTCACCAGGGTCTTGACCTGACTGCATTTCGGCATCGTAACCGACTTCAGTGGGCAAATGCTCACCTTCGATGGCCACTGGCACGCTGTTGAAGTGTGCTCTTCACGGATGAATCCGGTTTCAACTGTACCAGGCAGATGGCAGACAGCGTGTATGGCGTTGTGTGGGCGAGCGGTTTGCTGATGTCAACGTTGTGAACAGAGTGCCCCATGGTGGCGGTGGGGTTATGGTATGGGCAGGCATAAGCTACGGACAGCGAACACAATTGTATTTTATCGACGGCAATTTGAATGCATAGAGATACCGTGACGAGATCCTGAGGTCCATTGTCGTGCCATTCATCCGCCGCCATCACCTCATGTTTCACCATGATAATGCACAGCTCCATGTCACAAGGATTACATTTTCTGCATGTAGGCTTGCAATTTAAGAGACTGTCTGTCTTTCTACAACACCTTATACAATTTAACATGTCTTAAAGGAAAAATGTCATTGATGGACAAAGAAGTTAATTAAACAGGTGTGTTTCAATTGTTAACCTCACTTACTTGGTTTCTGTAAAATCAATCACTGATATCTCATTATTCAAGCCGGATTGTGCAAATTTTTAACACACTGTTAACACTGGGGCTTAGTGATCTGGTTGTATGGGCGTGAATTAAATTTCTGCCTTCTGCTAGTCTATAACAAGCATACAGGCTGGTTTCCATAAAATGGGTAAAACCACAACCTTACCAATAAGGTGGACTGGAGATCAATGGGTGTTTCCGCTTACAAGCCAATTGTCTAGTGCCGAACTTAAGCAAAACATTTTGTCAATCTAATGAACCTTAGACTGGCTGGACCTCGCCTACAGTCTCAGATCGGTCTAGTCTCAGACAGGCTTTGTCTGGTATTTGATCAGTAGGGATTACTAGAATACAGCAAGATCTGTAACTCCTGCATGGCTGAGATCTGAAGTAACAATCTCTCAATTGCACATGACTCATTCTGCACTGCACTTAGTAGTATATTTTCACTGGGGGCCTCAAGAAAGTTTGATTTTGTAACCATTTTTAACCACCTTCTTCACAGTTTTCTCCTCTGTAACCAGTATTGCAGGCACAAAACCCCATGATGCAGATGCCATGCCCCCCACACTGAACGTCGATGCACTGAGTGTTTGGCACGTCACACTCAGTCCCTTTCCAGCCACTGAAGCACAGGCAGCGTCCTTTGGAGTACTGCCCATTCCCACTGCACAGCACAGGGCAAGCAGCTATGCATAAAACAAATCAACATATTAGTACACAAACCAGAAACCTGTTTACTATGCTTTGTAGCAACATCTGCATTGGCAAACATGAAACTTCCAACCAAATCACAGCACCTTAATATCCAGAAACCACACAAGAAGAGTGAAATACACATCAATTTAAAAAGGTAAGTGTACATGTTCAGAAGGCAATTTATATGGAAATGGATTTCACAATTTATTATGGGGATTGACTCAAGATGTAATTTCAAGGCTTAATTTCAAATGTCTTTGTTTAATACAAATTGACACCAGTCTCTTTGCTGTTCCAGTTGGACAGAAGGCAATGTGTACTCTACGCACGTACCTCTTGAGCAATCTGGTCCAAGAAACCCAGGAAAACAATGGCATGTTCCAGAAACACACTCTCCGTTCCCATGGCAATTGCGAGGACACTCCATAACAGACTCTACAGGGACATCATAATGAATGAATGGTTGAATGAATGAATGAATACCTCCAATTAATATCTAAATGATCC
This sequence comes from Polyodon spathula, assembly GCF_017654505.1. Classification (NCBI taxonomy): domain Eukaryota; kingdom Metazoa; phylum Chordata; class Actinopteri; order Acipenseriformes; family Polyodontidae; genus Polyodon; species Polyodon spathula. The sequence continues at coordinate 48,997,534 of NC_054535.1, read as the reverse complement.
AGCCCTGACAGAGGGCAGACAAGTCAACAACTTTGTAACTGTGACTGTGACTTTGAACCTGACAAGCTACTTTTTCAGCTAGACAGATTATGGCACAGGACTGTTTCAGAACTAAGTTACTAAAGAAAACATTAAGAGTTTCAAAGATTTGATTTGAGCAAATAGTTGTGAGAATCGGGCCCAATGAGACTTACTAAATTATCAAAATCTTTTTCAAATTTTATTTTAAAAAATCCGATACCCATTTAGACTGTTTTATTGCAGTTACATGTAATCTCAGATGTAAATATTGCAGCTGTCAACACAGTTGTTGTCATTTTTCTACACCTGACAACATTTTCACTAATATGTGAAAGTGAACCATGTTTATCAAATATTTTGACAGAATAATAATGTGAGCACTTGTTGACATCATGAATTGTATCCAAACTAAAGCAGTCATACTAGTTTTAAGGTGTCTCTGGCTTTATTAATAAAGCATTGAAGCGTTGTGGTTCCACAACACAATTAAATACACATACCAATGTTATAAATTTGTATACTTTGTTAAAAGGTTTGTAAGTGTAATCTTAATCCATCTGTCTGTAAACACAGTAATTAGCAATGTAACAAATACTGGTACTGTACAGTTCTTGAAAAGGCAAGAGGGATTATAATTATAATATTTTCAACAATGTTTCGCCATCTAATCGATTAAAAAAGCAGTCCAACTTCTTTGCCAGAACAGATCTTGGTTTTGGAGGCAGGAGCCTTCTCAAACAAGCTCCTTCAGTTCAGTGTTGTAACCCTTTGATGTAATTATAGATCATAATTATCATAACCCTGGTTCCCCGACATAGAAATGTAACCATTACTGAATGGGATATAACCTCTTACAGCCTGAATTACCTGAGCACTTATAACAAAGCTGCTCCTTTAAGAGCCCCGTATGCCTCAGATGTTGTCTCTGCCCCCAGGAGATAAATACGAATGACTCAGCGCCATTTTCTTTTCAGGCCTGCTGCGTAATGGTTACATTTTTATTTCAGGGAACCAGTTTTATGATAATAGCCTAACATTCCCTTTCAAGTACAAAATGTAACCATAACTGAATGGGATAGAATATCCAAGCCATCACAAGTGAAGGACTTGCAGCACCGACAGATGTGGTAAAAAGGAAGATAACTGCTTTCAGCATTCTGGCCGAGGAAAGAAGAGGATCCATGGCATATAACCTAATATTCCCTTTCAAGTAGGGAATACTAACCATTACAAATGGGTGAGTATACCCAAGCTGTCACAAGAACATGATATACAACACTGAGCTACAAAGCTTGCAAGCTCGCTTGAGCTAACAGTATTCCAACAATCTGAAAAACATCTAATGTTCTGTTGTGAGGGTGGACTGGGAAGCCACCCTCAGTACTCTAGTGCCAAAACCAGGATTCTGTGGATCCACAACATTCAGTCGATAGAACCTGGCAAACGTATGGGAGGACGCCCAAACCACTGCAATGCGTATGTCCTGGATAGATGCACCTTGGAACAAAGCCCATGAAGTCGCCTGACCCCTAGGGGGAATGGCAGGTGAGCTTCTCAGGAGGGGGCAGATTGGCCAGTTCATAAGCAGTCTGCACTGCACCTGTCAGCCATTTAGACAGAGCCTGTCCCTGGGACTTAGCCCCATAACAAACAAAAAATTATTCTTACTGCCTCCAGCTTTTAGTCCTGTCAGCATAATACGCTAATGCCAGCACTGGGCAAAGCATATGGTCAGGCGCTCCCTGTCAGATTGGAAAGGAGGGGGATTGAAAGCCTCCAATTCCACTGACTGGTTAAAGAGGAAAGCCGAGATGGTCTTCCTAAGTCAGATCGACAGGCTTTCGAAACTAAGAGTGCCTGCATTTCACTCACCTGCTTAGCGGAAGTGATAGCAAGCAAAAAAGCTGCCTTGAAAGACAAAAAGTTGAGCTCAGCTGAATGTATGGGCTCAAATGGAGGTTTTGTCAGTGCATTGAGCACTACATTTAATCTCCAACGAGGAACTAAATCCTTCAACGGTGGTCTAAGCCTCCGGGTGCCTTTCAAAAATTGCCCCGCCAAGAAATTAACTCCTGGGGAGACTGAATCGATTTTTACATGGCACATCGAAATGGCAGCCAAATAGACCTTTAGAGTAGAGTGAGATTTCCATTCATCAAAAAGGTCCTGTAAAAATTGCAGTATAACTGCCATAGGGCATGTTGTGGGTTCAAAACGACACGACCAGCACCATGCCTGGAACATGCCCCACTTTTACCCATACTGGGAACAGGTGGAGGCTGCCCTTGTGTTTTGTAGGGTGTCAATCACCCAGTTTGATAGCCCCAGACAGCTCAAAAGCAGCCGTTCATGGGCCAAACCCAGAGCTGCAGGCTCAATGAGTTGGGTTGCCACAAAGCCAGCGCATCTACCCCTAGAGGTCCCCCCTCTCCTATTATGAAGAACCACAGGGGACAGTGAGTTGACCACCACCGCTTTTTTTTTTAAATTGGAATACGGCAAGCTGAAATGACAGGTAGAATAACAACTTATGTGCCTAATATGATATATATATATATATATATATATATATATATATATATATATATATATATATATATATATATATATATATATATATATATATTACTTTTAGAAAAAAAAAAAAAACATTTTGGTTTTACAAGTTTATATGTAGCAATTTACACATGTTTACACAATAGTGTTCAATGGAACTGTGTCTGTGTTTACAACCCAGCTTCTGGATGCAGGTACAGTCAGCTAGCAGACGCGTACGCTCCTCCACAGAGTACAATGCAGCCGTCATACTGGAAGTAGTGTTATATATTATTTTTATGTAGTATTAGAAACAAGGATTTAGATTTTATAGTTTTATGTGTACATATACCTGTTTACACCTGTACAGGGGTATATGTACATACCTGTTTCTTTTGAATGTGTATTTTACGACTGTTTGTAGTTGTGCTGTATATGTGCTCATCTTAAAAATAAAGCATTTTATGTTTAATTTTCCATTTAAATACTGTGTTTCTGTTATATATGATGTTCATGAATACAACTTTTCAGTTGTATCCGATAAGATGTCTTTCATTTTCATAACGAAGCAGAATATGTATGGGTCAAAGTGACCCACGTGGCGGTTCTAGGTAGTTTGAAAATCCGGTGGTTCTAGATCCCAGTGTAGTTAGACAAAGCTGTAGAAACTCTTAATACACATCTAGAAACAGTGGCCTTACAGTGGCTCTCAAAAGTATTCACCCCCCCTCCCCCCCCACTGGACTTTTCCACATTTTATTGTGTTACAATATGGAATCAAAATTAACTTAATTAGGAGTTTTTACCACTGATCAACACAAAAAAGTCCATAATGTCAAAGTGAAAAATAAAATCTACAAACTGTTCTAAATTAATTACAAATACAAAACAGAAAATAACTGATTGCATTGATTTCACCCCCTTTGCTATGACACATCTAAATAAGCAACCAATTGTCTTTAGAGGTCACATAATTAGTTGAATGGAGTCCACCTGTGTGCAATCAAGGTGTTTCACATGATTTCAGGTTAAATACACCTGTCTCTGGGAGGTCCCACTGTTGGTTAGTACATTTCCTAACAAAAACTACATCATGAAGACAAAGGAACATTCAAAGCAAATCCGGAATAAGGTTCTTCAAAAGCACCAATCAGGGGTAGGATATAAAAACATTTCCAAGGCATTGAATATCCCCCGGAGCACAGTAAAGTCCATTATTAAGAAATGGAGAGAATATGGCATAACTGTGAATCTGTCTAAAACAGGCTATCCTCAAAAACTGAGTATCTGGGCGAGAAGGGCACTAGTCAGGGAGGCCAACAAGAGGCCTGTGGCAACTCTAAAGGAGTTACAGTCTTCCACTGCTGAGTTTGGAGACATTCTACATATGGCAACAATAGCCCGAGTGCTTCACAAAACTGGCCTTTATGGGAGAGTGGCAAAAAGAAAGTCATTGTTGAAAAAAACTCACATCAAATCTCGGCTAGAGTTTGCCAGAAGGCATGTGGGAGACTCTGAGACCAAGCGGAAGATGATTCTATTGTCTGATGAGACCAAAATAGAGCTTTTTGGCCTCAACGCTAAGCGCTATGTTTGGCGCAAGCCTAACACCGCACATCATCCTGAGAACACCATCCCTACCGTGAAGCATGGTGGTGGCAGCATCATGCTGTGGGGATGCTTCTCTGCCTGAAAAGCTTGTGAAGACAGAGGGCAAAATGGATGCAGCAAAGTACAGAGAAATCCTGGAAGAAAACCTGCTGAAGTCTGCTAGAGACCTGGGACTTGAGAGAAGATTAATCTTCCAGCAGGACAATGACCCCAAATATACAGCCAAAGCCACACTGGAGTGGCTTAAAAACAAAAAGGTCAATGTCCTGGAGTGGCCCAGTCAAAGCCCAGACCTCAATCCAATTGAGAATATGTGGAAAGAGTTGAAAATTGCTGTTCACCAAAGGTCCCCATCCAACTTGACGGAGCTTGAGCAATTTTGCAAAGAAGAATGGGCAAACATTGCAGTGTCCAGATGTGCAAAGCTGGTAGACACTTATCCAAATAGACTCATGGCTGTAATTACTGCCAAAGGTGCCTATACCAAATATTGACTCAAGGGGGTGAATACTTATGCAATCAATTATTTTCTGTTTTGTATTTGTAATTAATTTAGAACAATTTGTAGATTTTATTTTTCACTTTGACATTATGGACTTTTTTTGTGTTGATCAGTGGCAAAAACTCCTAATTAAATCCATTTTGATTCCATGCTGTAACATGGGGGGAGGGTGTGTGAATACTTTGAGAGCCACTGTATACCATGACAGTCAGCTACTACTTCCTGAAAACTACCGCTTGCATAGAGAACAGTTAAGACTTGCAATGATATGTGTACATTGTAAAAAAAAAAAAAAGTGCTTTCAACACCTTTTTTTAAAGTATAGTAATAGACATATTTTGTTGTGTTTTATTTCTAATTTCTTGATCTAATAAATGACACAAATTAATTAATTATCTCTGTTCTCAGAAATCAGTACTTTGATACTAATTGTATATATGAATCTAGTCTGTATGCATCCAAAGGGTTTGTCCGGTCCCTAAATACTCTCTTCTCATTCCTCTACTACATTAACAATTAGCTAGTAGTAGTATGAGAGCTATGATATCTACTAAAACGATTTGCAATGAAAATTACTACTTGTGGCTGGCCGACTGTGTTTGCAATCCACCTTGACAGCCGTTGTTTAGACAGGGCTTGTCCGTGGAACTTAGTATATCTGCCATGGGACAAGTCGTGGGGTCCAGTTCACATGAATGACATCATATCAGAATACACCTCATTTATAACCATACTGGGAGCGTGTAGACGCTGCTCTGGCATTCTGAAGCACCTCAATGACTGTGAGATATCCTGACATGGCTCAAATGTCTCTGCTTAGGGGCCAGACCCAAAGCTGCAGAGCTGTTGGATCTGGACGCCACAGAGTCCCCTGTGTTTGACTCAGAAGGTCGTGACAGGCCTGCAGCTCCCACGGCTGACCGAACAGGGGCTGTGCTACTAATAGCCTTTTCACACTAGCACACCCAAACTGAGCCGAGCCGAGCACACCCGAGCCCTCAAGGTATGGCTAGTTTTCACATTTCACAAATATGGGACTAAACCGCAGCGCAAAACAGTGTTGTGAGAAAAAAAATAATAAAAAAAAATAAAACAGGACTACAAAAAAAAGCGCATCCATGCCAAGCGGGTGACCGCTTTCCACTACGGAATACAAATGGGAACAATGAGTGGATTCCTGGGTCGCAAAGAACCTCTCCCAAATGAGGTTCACAACCTCTGGGTGAAGTCACCACCTCTGGAGAGGAGGTCTGCTGCGCAGTTCCTCACCCCTGGCAGATGAACTGCTTTTACTGAAAGCAAGTGGTCGTGAGCCCACAGCAAAAAACTCCCGTGAGACCGAAGACCCCCCTGTTGTTGATATAAGTCACCACTGTGGTGTTGTTTGTACGTATCAGCACATGTCACATGTATCTCTGGAAAAAATTGCTGCAGGGACAGAAGAACTACCTGCAGCTCCAAAACATTTATGTGAAGATCCTCCAATGTGGGTTCCTACACTCCCTGTACTCCCTGCTTATCTGCATCGTGCACCCTATACAAACTGTCCAGAGACCTGGAGACAGCCTGGGCAGTTGCTGCACAGGATGATTGCACATCGTGTAAAAAGTCTGGGAGAACCGGAGGGGCCAGGTGCTGACACACAGCAGCGGGCACCCTATCAAATGTGTTCAGGCTTATCTTCTGTGGCCCAAGGCTCCTGCAGAGCTGTGGTAGCACGTCTGATAAGGGAGACAAGACATCTGATCGTCCCGTCAAAAAGGGACTGCTGCTGGTTCATAGCTTTAAAAAGCTTCACCATTTGCCCCACAACCAGATCAGTATCAGAATGCCTGCTACAGCGGCTCCTGTTCCTCTTCTTTGGAAGAGGGGCGGGGGAGCTCTCCAAGCCAGATGAAGGAGAAGAGGATTTAGAGGAGCGCGGACTCTTGGTCCTGCTTCTACCCCTATCGGTTCGTTTCCTAGTTCCCTGTGTAACAGGGAGTGGAGACTGTTGACCGCACTGCAGGAGACAAAAGGGGCGAGTCATGCTGCACTGGCGTCAGAGATGCAGATCGTTCCCTGGTTCAGCGGGCCAGCCTGCTTTCCAGTGCCCTCTTACATAACTGATCACAAGACGCACAAGTGGATGTACCTGTTGTGCTTACCCTCTGCTGGAATGTTTCTTTTGCAGCCAGCACAAAGGTGAAACCCAGGCATGGTGCAAGGTTGAAAAAACAGTTCAGCCGTGCAATGTATGTGCACAAGAACAGACAGTAAGCTGACTGGTGCTGAAAACTGTTGGGTACAGTGTACACAAAAAACAGAGCACTGGTAACGGTCTTGGTGTCAAACCAGACCGAACCGGGTCAATGGTATGACTGGTCTTAGTACCGACTTTGGAACCGACCAGGTCACTTGTACTGGCTCTGGTACAAACCAAGTCACTGGTACAGGCTCTGGTACTGACTGGTACTGACCAGGTGACTGGTACTGGTTCAGGTACTAGCACAGTAGGAACCGGCACAGAGGCAGACTCTAGTACAGAGAGACAGCCTGCGTGCGCACTGGATTTCGGAAAGAAAACAGAAATGATTAAGACACTTGCTAATATATATATATATATATATATATATATATATATATATATATATATATATATATATATATATTATTTTTTTTTTTTTTTTTATGAACGGGCGCTAGCAAGGGTACAAGGCCATGGAGGGGACTTAAAAAGTACCTAAACTAACAAGAAAAATTATTGCTAAAAACTAAATAATTTCAATATGAAATAAAGAGAGAAAACGTGAAGTAATCAACTTATCTCAGTTTCTTTTTTATGACAAAGTCAGAGCTCACTCATTCCTCAGGCAGGCTGAAAAAGAAAATGGCGCTGAACCTTATTTGTCATTCGTCTTTATCACCTGGTTGCGGAGACAATGTGTGACACATATGGGGCTCTTAAAGAAGCAGCTTTGTTATAAGTGCTCAGGTAATTTGGGCTATAAGAGGTTTTATTCCATTTGGTAATGGTTACATTTCATACATGAAAGGAAACTTGCATGTATAAAAAGGGAACGTTTAAAAATTATTTTAAATAAGATAAAATATGGCAGGGATATTTATTTTATCTTTTCAAAACAACACTGCATGCAACAGGTGTTTGGATTTTTTTTTTAGCAGAGCTTACCTATGACAATAGTGTTAAAGGACACCTGCTCAGGATTTTTGCCATCATTGTAAAACGCCAAGTGCCAGATTCCAGAGTCAAGGTATTGGATGAACCCTGCCTCGTGGAGACTGACTGACCTGACAAGGCGGCCTCCGGTCTTAGCCTCAATGAGACTGCGCTTCTCTTTTGCTATTAACCGGCTGCCATCTAGGAGCTCCACAAAGTCATACTGAAAGAAAAGGAAAAAAAAAGGGAAAACATATAATATTTGATCTGTACATATATTTCCTTATAACATGTTTGTATGGAAACATTCTTCCAATTTTAGCTGTGCACTTCAGAAAGCACCAGTAAAGATAAACTAAATTATCTGTATATTAGACACACATACCATTTTTTAATCTTCCAACTATGTAACCAACTGCAAAATAGGCATTTTTCTGAAGAATGATTCATTTCGCTCTGCCTTGTCTAATGGATTTTTAACAGCACACAGCAAGTGAATCCTCAGGAAAATGAGTTTTCTTTTTCTGACTCAAAAATCCACAAAATGTTAATTAAGAAATTAATCAGCTTCCAAAACTTCGTGCTAAGCACACGATTCTTTCAGTTCATTTTAGTCATGACAGTAGGAAAACAATACATTTCTGAGTGAAAATTAGAACAATTACATTTCATTCAAATTGTGAAAACCTTTAAGTAGGTTTTTATTTCAAACAGTGATTATTAGCTTGCTGATTTCTGGTCTAACTGGTGTGAGTTTCTTTCTCTTAGAGAAGAGTGAAGACTGTAATGAAGAAGCTAAGCTTTCATCCCTTGATTCGCCAGCAAGCGTAAAGTATATGCCAGGATTATCTGGCATGAAAGCCTCTATTCATCTTAATCACACAAAGGGAGAGTAATGATGGGGGAAAGGAGCGGCCTTTTGCGTCTTTCTCCAGTTTTTTTTTTTTTTTTTTTTTTTTGCAGCTAACATGGTGTTTTGATGGAAGTATCAGAATGTCTACGATAGAAAACACAGTTTAGTAACATTCCAAAGACATCTCACATCTTTCAGAAAACATTACCTTTTACTGATTTGAAAACGGCATTTAGTTTAGTTAATTGATATATCACTCAATGCACTCCTTGCTAAAGCTAAAACATTTACAAGTTAAAAAAAAAAAAAAAACCTTAATGAAAATAGATAAATCACTGGTCATTACTTCTCTACGCTTCCTTAAAGAAACATATTGATCCTCTCTAGCAATCAAACTGACATTTTAGAAAGTGTCACAAAAGACAGTCTGGCAGATATTGATTTACATTGTATGGACAGTTGCTGCCAGTTACTTTAAAGATTTATGGTTTGTCCTTCTAGAAAAAGTTCCAACATAACACACAGCTAATCCTGGCTTTTTTTATTTTGTAACCTTGGTATTTTATATTACACATTTCTGAAACTGTTGTAACTGACTTAAAAGAGTACAGCACATCGGCTGGACTACATGAAGGACTAGCAATAAACTGTTTATTCTGAGCGCTTAAATCATTACCCACAAATATAGGTGTGTTTGTTTTACAAATAATGGAGGATATACTGAACAAAATGTTTTTGCTCTTTTGATTCTTTCATTATACCTTTCCAAGCTGAAAGCAGTTTAAAAGCCCAGATGACTATGTGAAAAAACGACATACTCAAAGTGACACGGTAATTAAACTTGAGTTCTGTCCCATCCCGTCTCATCAAAAATGTTCTTGTCCAATCCCATCCCCTGAAAAAATGTTCAATTAAAATTTTCTTCCCATCCTGTCCCACCAGAATTTTTCCCATCCCGTACTGTCCATATATATATATATATATATATATATATATATATATATATATATATATATATATATATATATATTTTTCATTCCCGTCTTGTCAAAAAATGTCATGTCCCATCCCATCCCGTGATATTTAAGAAAAAGAAGAAGCTGATTTCTTTTAACCTCTAGTTGTATGACATACCTTTTAATCAGGATATTTTTCAGGTTACCCTTTTTGTCTAGTGTTTTCCATTTTCATCATGTTCCTAGTTGAATTTTTAAAATGTCATTCACTATTGCCTTATTACCTATTACAAGAATAACAAGAACCACACAAACCTACTTCAACCATTTTATTATGCCTAATATGTTGATAACAGAAAAAAACAAAAACTCGAGGACCACAGTCTTTTGAGTTTCACTCCAACTTGAACTCCCAGTAAGTTTATTTAATCCAGTTATTTGCTGAGGTTGACATATTTAAAATTAGTTTAAATCTTTTACAGTTTATTTTAGCAGGGGTGTCCAATCCTGGTCCCGGAGGGCCGGTGTCTCTCCTGGTTTTTGTTGCAACTGTGCATTAAATTACCTCATTGAACCAATAATTGGTTGACTTAAGTAATTTAGGATATGGGTAGAACTAAAGCCAGGATTGGACAGCCCTGGTCTAGAAGCAAGCAAGGCTGAATTGAATGGGTGGGCTAGTGACACCACTAAATGGGGTGTGTCAATTAAAATGAGTGTGGTTGATACGAGAGTTATGTCTGTCTTGGTAAATATATGGATACCCAGAAGTCTGAGTACGCATTTGATTGGTTTAATTTTACAACACCTCATATTGATTGGTTTAATATTACAGCATCTGAAGTTTTTGTAGCTTGTCTGACAAACTAAAGTTTGGTACTGCTGTTCCCGCAGCTTTCAGTCTTGCTCCCACCATTTCCTGCAGCCTTCAGTTCCGCTCCCATCCGTTCCTGTCAAATTTAAAACTCTTTGTTCCCGGTCCCTCCCATTCTTGCCAGCTTCATTTCCGTTTCCATCCATTCCCTCAAACATAAAGAGAAATGTATTCCGTCGGAATCCCGCGGGAGTCCTGTCCTAATGTCACTCTAATCCAAATATGCACAGAGGAGCAGCTCATACAAACAAAGATGCAAGGCATGAAATAATACCCTGCTGCCTGATAGCTGAAGTCAGTCTTTTTTTTTTTCACATGGAAACAGCATCCCACCTGTGTCTAATCATTTTAAATCACAGAAAAATTGAAGAGACTGATTTATCTGTCCAGAAAACTTGTACTTAAGCATGTATAGAAATTCTAGAGGATTAATTATGGGGAATGAAAAAAACCTGTTCTGGAAGAATTAAAGGACATTTAGGACAGTGACACAGTAGGCAAGCCTATAACAAATTCTCTTTGCACACCTTGTAGGCATACTTTTCAAGGCTGCTGCAGATCACCATAAAACTCAAGACACACAAATACTAGCGCCCAGCGGCTTTGAAAAGTGCACACAGCTGCTATAAATGCAGCTTGCAAAAGTGCAAAGCCATAGACACCCCCTGATTGTCACTTCCCAGCTATTTATATAATTATTTTTTGTACCTGAGTGTGTGAAGGTGGTAGGCCTTTTCTTCCATATACTCCAATTAGAGCATCTTTCTGAAGCGAGATGTTGAACTTCAGAAACTGCGGTTGATCGATGAAAACCTGCGATCTCCAGAAGACCCCGGGAGGCACCTCTAGTGTTGCACGGCGACCTACATCCACCTCTCCGGAATCTATGGTGTTATTTTCTTGAAGAAAAACACCAAGTTTTCCTAAAAAAAAATAAAATAATAATAATAATTGAAAAGTAAGACCTCAAAGCATTATTTTTCAACAGTCCCTGTTTTAATTCCTAATATAAAACAGCCATATGGCTTGACCATTTTAATTCTACTTGTTAGACACACAGGGGTAGATGTAGAGGTAGATGGAGGTAATTGCTATAGTTTAGAGTAGAAGTAATATGGAGATTTATTACAGTTGCCATCTGTTTTGTTGTGTCTGCCTGTCTTTGGTGTAGCTGCTACTATCACTTTGTTCGTATGTGATAACAAAAATTAGACCACACTACAAGTTCAGTTGCTGCTGTTTTAAGGCCAGATTTATAAAGGTATTAATTCCAAAGGTGCACTTAGAATTTTTTTTTTACTAAAGATAAATTTAAATGTTAATGTTACATTGTGGATAAAATAAACGTTTCTGCAGGTGTCAATTGCACTTCGAATGATGGGCCTCCTCTTGTTCAGCATCTATGACTCATTTAGCCTTGCTGGAAATTCGAAACGTTGACGTACGGTGTTGTGACGCTATTTATAATGAAATGTAATTACCGAGCTCTCCTGTACAATAAACTAATTCCTAGTTTCATTCACAAAAAATAAGAGGGTGTATAAAAACAGAGGGTGTATGAACTATGCATCAGCTGCAGAGTCACTTACAACATCTCACCCGAAAGATGGAGCACAAGAAGGTTAAGTGACTTGCTTAAGGTCACACAGTGAGTCAGTGAGTGAGCCGGGATTTGAACCAGGGACCATCGGTTTAAAATATGCTTTATTTTAATTTAATTTGCTGTGCATTCAGTATGCCTGTGATTCCTACATTAACTCCCAATCAAAACATATTTAATTTTAACAGTAAATGAAGTGAAAAAAAAAAAATCTAAAATCTCAAGTCTGCCTTCTCCTGAAAATATTAAAAGTACAGTATTGAAAACATTGTTTAGGATAATGAATACCGATATATTTATTATGTTTGGCATATTAAATATGCAAACCTACTAACTAAATAATTCTACTTATGTACACCTTTGTATTTAATTAAGAAGGAACTACAGGTTTGTTAATGTAATTAGTACATTTTTATATCATAGTCTTCCTTTGCAGCATGTTTAAATCTTGTGACAAAAACATGCATTATGATTGGGTTGCATTAGGTTGTTGCCTGAGTTGTCAGCTTGTCGACTGCAGGCTTGTCTCTTGTGTGACCATCGCAAACTGCAAGGCAGCATGCAGGCAACAAATCTGTTGCTCCTGTTGCTATCAACAACTCAATAGTGTGACCTGGCCTTTAAGGAGACCACTAAAAGCTTTGACAATCTTACTGAGAGTATTTCTTTTGCCACTGAAAGCCTAAAAAAGCAATTAGAACCATTAGTATACAAATTCCTTTACAAACAATGGGGACAAAATCATTGAGTATCTTCTGCTACAGTTATATGTTCTATTAAAGAGAATGACATTGACAAAAACAATTTTCATTTGAAATAAATATTGCTTTGAAGAGCTCTTTAAAAGGAATCAAAACTCTTCCTTACATAACTTATAAGCTGAAATTGCTAGCGTTATTTTTAAAAAACTATCTGACTGTTTCAGTAGCTGTAAGGATTTAACATAGCTTTGTCATGAGACTTCAGCTGTGTCAGCAGAAAAACATAGCTACCTTTTCAAAATGTTTAGCTCTTACAGAGGCTATAGAAGCAAGTGCAGTGAGCACCTGGCTATAACTAAATGAAAAGGCTTGTGACAGGACAGGGCTGACGAGCAGTGACATCAGGAAGAATAACAAAGCACTGCAGGTACGGTGCAATGGTGCTTGTACCGTTTTATTTTCAAATAAGAAAAATAAATAAAAGGTTTTAACAAAGAAAAAACTTGCTCACAGAGCACAAAAATAAAAGGTTTAAACAAAAATAAATCTCGAGCACAAAACACAACACTCAGGTCCGGCTGGCAGTTTTAGTTTCATTTAAAATCTCTCCTCTCGCTCTCCCGTACTCTCCTCTGTACACCCTACCCGGAGTGCAGGGAGCTGTGGGTTTATATATCGGTGGCCATCTCCCAATTAGCAACAATTACACAATTAATTAATTCGGGAGATGGCCACCTTCTGCACAAGGTTTTTAAATTAATGTGGATAGGCTTTCCATCCACGTTGCAACATAAATACAAAACAAAATATGGCCACGCCATCATTTTTCCATATAACAAATAAATCATAATACAAACACAAAATAACACGATACAGGGACGGTGGGGGAGACCCCGTTCGAAAAATAAACAAAACAATACATTTAAACAGTAGGGCTTTCCTACCACCCTGCTACAAGGCTATATAATTTTATTATTTTTAAAACATTATTAAATTCACCCTATACAATTTACAATGTGTTTGTTGAAACTTTGAGAAGTCTAGACCGGCAGGGACCGTGAGGGCTTTCAGATGAGAAAAATGATGGCTATTAGTCTAGTTTGTTAGCACACCAATAAAATGAAATTGTATCTCATGTAACAGTCTCAATGTTAAGAGAGATGGTGATGGCATCTACTTTGGCTGAAAAGCATCTCTGACCCAGTAGCTGAGCTTTTGGTTTATAAATTGCATGGCAAATAGGAATAATTTGCATATTACTGGGGGACAAATGTGGGCTTTACTTTATTATTGCAAACACACAGCCAGTGGAAAAGGTTGCTCAAAATGGTGTTCGTCCATGAAGCATACCTTCTGTAACTTTATCAGGGGGTGGATAGCAAAACAAATGTTGAAAAAGCCCTTCATAAAATGGTCTATTGTAGAAACTGATGCCATTTAAAATCCTGATGGGCAACACTAATTAGCAAGTAAGATACGGTCACAATGGTCTCTTCCAGTTCCTTAATGGATTTATGCTGTGTTTTCTGTAAACTTCAGCATCCATTGTTTTACTTGATACAACTTAATCTTAGAAGCTATTGTGCCAGTGTAGACATTTTCAGAATACGTCATTTAAAATCAAAATAATTAGCCTTATTACATTAATAGGGCCCTTTAAATGTTTTAAAGACAAGCAGCTGCAATATCACAATTACACTGTAAAGAACCCCACAAGTAAATGGTCTATTGTTGTGATTTTAAATCCTCATAAGCAGCACTAATTACGATGTCAGGAAGCAGGATAAGACCATTTACACACAATCAATACGAGCCCTTCTCTTCCTTAAGGTAACCTTCGCTCCGTTCCTCCCACCATGAGATGTCTTCGCTGACAAAGGACATCCCCATCTACAAACAACCAGACTGTAGGAATGTCCCCAGTTTGTTAGCATAAGCAAAACCGAAGTCATAATGTAACATTCCTCTTCACTTTTTGATATTGGCCTTTAATGGAGTCCACGCTGACCCGAAAGCCCCTGGGCTTCATAAAACAGCAAATGAAAGGCAATCAGTGCATATATTTCACTTTCAATGAAATAAAAGAAAGGGATTGCTGGTCATATTTTGTAGCACTAAAGCGAACGTGTCTGGATACCCTCTGGCTGGTGATCGTTTTGTCACATTTTAGACCTGTAAGGAAGCTGCACTACCTTGAAGGGACAAGGCTTGTTGTTGCCAATTTCAATAAAATGTTATCACTAAAATCAATCATCTTCAGAGATGAAAAGTTGAAAAAATCGTACTAGTCAGTATCAAAGGAATCAATAAAGAATTTGAATGCAGTCCTTAAGGAGACTGTAAAGTCAAATTCCCTTGTGTATTATAGAGCTATCTTTATACTCTATATAGCAGTACACATACATGAGCAAATATGAGCAAGCAATGAGGATAGAAATATTTATTTGACATAAAAATATGATAAAGAACATGAAACAAAATCTTACCATTGTCACCCGAAAGTACTGTTATTGCGTTGGTTGGAGTGGCTTCAGACTCAACCTGCCCATTTTCAAATGTGTAGTTTTCAGTCTCTTTAAGCTGCCAGTTGAGTCCAAATAGATTCATGGCTTCAAGAAAAGACAGGAATGCAAGTTCAGTCAATGTATGGTTTTAAAATGCACAGCAAACTGAAGTAACAATTAAGTGAGTGATTAAGCAAAGAGAAATAATGGAAAAATAGAACAAACCAATATCCTGTCTGTTCTTCAGACATACATTATTACATAAATCCAATATAAGTATATAAAACAATTTAATATAACAAAACAAATATAACAGCAGGTCACATGCGTCCACTTTGATGAGACTGCATAATGTGGTGGTACCAATCATTTTAATTGTGATGGTGTTTTTATAATGTGGATTCTATCTACGTTATTGTTGTAGTTTTATTCATGTTCAACTCAATACATGTACTTTTAAGTTCTACCAAAGGAAATGCACATTTTCATTTGTATCAAAGGAAATATAATGACTTGAACTCTACAGCAGACCAAGTAAAACCAAAATTATTAATACTCATAATTTCAGTATTTATTGGAGAACTTAAAGTACCATATCAAGGTCCTTTCTTTTCCAAACATTTTGTTCTGTAACCCAGGTGTACACGAACACAATTCACCCTTAGACGGAGGGTAAATAAGCACAGTATAAATTTGTTCAATACTGATGCACGGTGTAATAACATAGAACTCAAACAAAGCAGTACAAGTGTCAATAAAAGAAAAACATTTAAAAACTAAGCCACGTGTCCATAACTTTCAAGCAATAACATGCCCTTTCATATTTGATATTTCAAGTGTCTGCAGGCAGAAATCTTTCGGTTCTTGACAGGCATGTGTGTGTGTACACAACATTCTGTATAATGTGAACAGAAGGTAAAGTTTAAATATAAAACTTGATGCTGGCTTTCCAGGTGTTTGAGTCCAGCAGAAAACAGTGCAACCCAAGGAAGCATCCCTAATTAAGAGAGACTGCTAAGTGATGGCTGCATTTATTTTGTTAGTACAGTGGTAAAAAGCACCACAGTGACAAGGACTGTGGAGGCCAGCGACCATGTCGCTTTAGAACTCCTGATCAGGATCCCGTTGAAAAGCAAGAGCCCAGCACCAGCTCTGCTTGAGGATTATGTGTTGCTGTATAAATCTAGGTTGTTTAATAAAAAGGGCAAAAGAGTAAGTGGGTGTAGCATCATGGTGACAAAATGTATTTTCTCAAATGTTTCGGTTTATTGTGAACATTGGATATGAAGCGTGTCTTTGAGTTCCAGCAACCAGCTTAAAATCAATCAAACCCACAGAAGCACATGACAGTCAGTAAGTTGTGGAAAACCACATTATCATCAGTAGATACATTTAGACTGTGATGGCAGCAAAAGTGATACAGACGATGATGACTGAAAATGAAAACTGAAATGAGGTCAAATTAATTTAATGTTCAAATTACAGAAGATCTTGTTTTTCCTTTTTTTTTTTCTTTTTAGTCGTTGCCAATTATTTTTATTATTTTCTCCCAATTTAGAATGTCCAATTATTTTTTAAGCTCAGCTCACCACTGACACGGCAGGGGCAGAGACAAACACATGCTGACCTGCAAAGCGTGTGCCCTTAGCCGCCCGCTTCTTCACACACTGCAGGCTCACCATGCAGCCACCTCAGAGTTACAGCATCTGTTGAAAACGCAGCTCTGGGCAGCTTACAGGCAAGCCCGCAGGTGCCTGGCCAGACCACAGGGGTCCCTGGTGCGCCGTGAGCCAAGGACACTTTGGCCCGACCTAAGCCCTCCCACCCTGGATGGCGCTCGGTCAATTGTGCACTGCCCACTGTGAGCTCCCATCCACGGTCGGCAATGAACAGCCTGGACTCGAAACGGCGACACCAGGCTATACGGCACATCCTGCACTCCATGCAGAGCGCCTTTACCAGATGCGCCACTCAGGAGCCCCTTCTTTTTCATTTTTGTATCTGAATATTCATGAATAGTTAACAATCTGAAAGCATTTTACTTTCCAATATTTATTGACAGGATTTTGTAACAAACATATATAAAGTGTTAATAAAAGCAGATAATAGGGTCTGATAAGAAATGCTGGTGTTACCAAAACAGGCATTTAAGATAAAAGCAAGGGCATCTGAAGCCACATGGTAATATCCATCCTCCTACAGGGCTGCCTTGTGATTAGGCACCCATATTTTTCCATAAATTAGCTTTTCTCTTAAGTGTCCTGCTGAGGGCATATGCAAATGGATTGAATGCGTAGTAACGAGTAGTTATGAAATCCATTAAGAAATGTTACGCTAAATCTTTTTCAAATAAATGGGATTCAGCTGATAATATCCAGTCTGTTGTCCATTGTTAATAAAATATTTTGAGCTGAGTCAGTATGGTTCACCATGACAGCAACAACAACAAACAGTAGATGCAGTAGATTCACTCAAGTGACAATGCCACAGTGGGTATGACTCTTCTAAACTATGTAAAAACAGGCCAAACTATAGATAATGGAAGGCAGATCTATAGATCACAGTCAAAATCAACAACAGATCAGCACAGGAACATATTTGTTTCCAAAAGCCTCTTTAGCATTTGCAGAAAGACATATTATCAACCTTTGTAGAACTGAACCCCAGTAAAACATTGCATATTACAACAGATTTATATATATATATATATATATATATAATTCATAAACTTGTGCTATCACTTAAAATGTAATATCTGCAAAGACAAGGTCTTTGACTATTTTGATATTATCAAATACCCAAGGTATTTTACCTTTCAAACTTTCAATAATTGTAATTTCCTCTTACCATTTCTTTGAATATATTCATTGGGAAATGCAGCTACTGGAGACTACAGACAACGTGTAAAGAGGTTACATTCCTGTATCTTTTTATTTCATCTTTATAGACCAGACAATAAACGTGTCTATGAATCAAATCATAAAAAAAACAGCATACATTTTTTTTTTATTTGTACTGTAGGGTTCTATAAACCCCTAGTACACTTGAAAACATGTAAGCTGTGAGATGTTATCAGTAAGTTAGGGTGTTTATACAAGCTGTTTTCACAGCTTCAAGTGGAGTGAATCAGTCATTCCATGCATCCAGGTACCTGACACGCATTCTTTTTTTTTAACCCAATAATAGTTTATTCTTTATCTGTCATTTGCGGTATGCACTAGGGATTTTAACTTGTTTAAACATTCTTAACCCCCAAACAAACACCTTCATTTTGACACCTAAGAACTAAGAACCACATCTAGCGTTTTAACTCAATTAGGTTTCCTATCAAATCAGCTATAAATTCAATTCCTCTTCTCAGTTTAGTATAATGTAGGTTATCAGATAAAACATATGGTCCCACAAATAAGATAATAACTTAAATCAATACATTGAGAACTGGGTCATCTTGCAATTAAGTCACCGATTAGTGTCCTTATTATTACACCTAATTATCTTCACGGATATGGCATGAAATCTGCTATGTTTAATTCCCTGCAATTATTTGCTGCTCGCCAACAGAAAGAACCAATTCTTAACAGAAATTGCTATGTTTTAGATAGGGTTCAAATTGCTAGGAATTGAGTGCCAGTTACCTATGAAGTAAGACAGAAGAATTGCCAACAGAACTGAAATGCCAACAGCACAGAGGGCGGTGCACTTCCAGCTACAGAACTTGGAGGATTTCTTGAATTTAAATGCACTCCTCGAGAGTGTGTTTCTTGGCAGGGGCCGGGTTGGTGGGGAGTAAACAGCACCAGTTGCCATTGTGTAGCCTGGTGTGGCCGTGCTGAACAGCGGTGTTGTCCCTGTGCCAGTCTTAAAGAGGAAGTGCCTGCAAAAGTATAAAGAAAGAATATACATAAAATATTATTCAAATACAGACCAAACGTTATATATATACTTGAATTAAACCATTTGGTTAATATAATACGTGCACCATGCACCAGTTTGGATATATATATATATATATATATATATATATATATATATATATATATATATATATATATATATATATATATATATATAGTTGTTCTTTTTTTTCCATGCACCACTTGTTTAATATAATACAAACAAATGTAGTTTTAAAGAGGTCCCTTTAGGTGTTCAAGAACAACTGTGATTGACTAATAGACCATTACACCAATGTTAATTAACCAGGTCATCTAATTCAATCAAATGCATTCGGTGGCTGCTACCTATTAACTTTTTTTTTTTTTTTTTACCCTAGTGAAAACCCACAGTGTTGATAAATTGAAACCTTCATCACTCCTGGTCTAATAGCTAAACGTTCTGGGTTCAAAGTAATTCCGGACAATTAAACCTGATCCTCTAATTCAAAATGAACAGTTCTGACAAGAGATTGCAGCTCTAAGGCTACAGTATATATCGTTAACTTGGGAAGTAGAAATGCTTGCAGTATAAAGCTACCATTATTACATCCATCAATTTGCTTTTGGAGCACTATACAATCTTGAGAGATCTACTTTGGGGTTCCTTTTTTCTTTCTTAAAACAGGTAGTTCCCATCTGAATATGTGGTAGAAATATAATTCAAATAACCATCTTGTTTAAACTAGGGGTGCACCGATATAAGGGAAAAAATACAGTTGGCTATCGGCAGTTTTTGTTATTTTAGCCAATAATGTACACAATATTCATACCTGAATTTCTTCCAGCACAGAACTTACGATACTAATGATGCAAGAACACTGAGACAGTCATTTTCCTTGTGCTCAGAACAGCAGTGTTTGGATTTTTTAATTAAAATATCTGAAGACAACAATAGGATAGCCAGGTTTTTTGCAGCAGAACAGACTTGATGCTACATTAAATCCACTGTTGAACTGAGTGTAGAATATTATTCTGATGCTTTTTAAAAAAGCTTTCTTCTTTGAATAGTTAAGACTCTGGAGTGTTTGCATGCCTGTGCAAAACAATTCCTCTTAGTTTGCGCAGACTGCATGGTTATTACATTATTATTATTATTATTATTATTATTATTATTTATTATTATATTATTATTATTATTATTATTATTATTATTATTATGTTTTTAGCAGAGGCACCTTTATCCAAAGCGACTTACAGAGAATAGTGTGAGTTTAAAATATGCATCAGCTGCAGTCACTTACAGCAACGTCTCACCTGAGACGGCACACAATGTACTTCAAACTGGCCTTTTTTTAGTTTTTGTTTATCTGCATTGGTTGCAGGTGTATTCAGCAGCATTTTGAAGCAGAAATTGATCACTGTGCCTTCTTTTGTTAAGTAACAAATTCAAGTTGACTGAATTTTGTAAGCGGAAATTTAATATTTTTATGACATCTTTTTTTTTTTTTTTTATTAAGTGGACAATTTAAGTTGCATTTTTAACAGTGTATGCTTAAAATAAGAATTGAACTAATGTTGTTTTTTCTACTGTACAATATAAGCAGCATTTCTAATACGCAATGTTTGTACTAATGCAAAATGTTATTTTTGTGTGACTGTATTGTAAAACAAATGTATACTGTACAAATGTATGTGTACAAATGTAAGTGTTGTCAAGCACACAGTATAATACTATGTAATTTTTTAATTCATTTTCTGAAGTAAATGCAACAAGTAAACAAAACCTGTTAATTTTTGTCATAAATACAACAAGTATACAATATCTGTTTTTTAACATTTATAATTATAAAACAGTTTAAATATAGGCCCTATGCCTTGTTCTAGTAGTTTACAAAGCTTAACTGCCCTATCTATTATATCGGTATCCTATCGGTATCAGTCGATATGGGTAGATAACCATCGGCTATTTGTATCGGCCAAGAAAATCTTTATCGGTGCACCCCTAGTTTAAATAAATACATCAGAAAATATGTTTAGTAGCTTGTGAACCTATTTAAGTTCCTTTTCATTTTCAAATAACATAAAAAATAGCAAAGTTAAGCAATTCTCAAAATCAGCATTCTTTTTTTCTTTAACTTAAAAATATAAAATCATAAAGACATGTTTCTACAATTACCACAATATCTACTATCCTGGTTTAACGCTTCTCATTAAATACATAACTCTGCCAGATAATAATAATAAAAATAAATAAATAAAAAAAATTATTTTTTAAAAAATTTTCTTTTTGCAACAACCGTTCTTGGTATGTATTAATATTATTATAATATTAATATTAATAATAATAATAATATTAGCCTAATAAGGCTTTGAATGCTTATGGCTTTGAATGCTTATAAATGACTTAAAAACATATATTTTGGGCACTAGTTGTAATGCATTTGTCCAAACGAGCATCTTTTTTTTTTTTATTTAAATAGACATATCCTTTATGTTTTAATGCTCTTACTAGTCTTCAAAGCTTTCAATAAATTTCATAGAACTACACTAAAAAAAAAAAAAAATAGAAATAGCTAACCAATTAAAACAGTCAGCGAAAAGCATACTGAAAGCGGGTAGTGAAATTGATTTAGACCATTTTTAAAGTACGGCTTGCATAGAAATCTTACTGTAACTGAGATCTTTTTAAAATTGTCATTCAAATCAGCTATAGCTGGAAGCTGCAAACTAATAATGTACAACCTAAAAGTATGTACAATCATTTTAGCATTTAAATTTAACAAGAAATAAATCTGAATTTGTTTTGGTCAAGTAATCTTACATTTCCCTTGTACTAAAACAGCACTGGCGTAATAAGCTTTTCTCACATCATTATTTTTTACAATGTTAGGGTTTCCATGTCAACAGCTAGTATCATGTGAACACTTAGAGTAACATACCCATCCCCATAACCGCCATCGTGGCATGGTGGAGTAAATACATCCATCTCTATAAGGTTGTCATGCCCATTTTCGAGAACTGCTTGCTTTGCTAATTTTCTACACATAGAAATGAGATAAGACAAGCAATTAGCATGTTGTTATTCACCGTGACTGCAATATTCACAATAGTGTGCATTTATATAAGTGTTGTCCCCCCCCCCCCCCCCCCCCCCCCCCCCCCCCCCCCCCCCTCTTATTTGGTTCAAGTTCAATTTTTAAAAACCTATTTTTAGACTATATAAAATAACAAAATAAATAAAAACATCTTGGCAATAAGTTAAATAGAACTGGAATGTATCTTGCAGGTTATGTGCTGTGACTATTACTTCCCCACACAATGATCAGAGTGATGCTGTTCCTGTGAATGCATTAAAAAAAAGGGAGAGAAAATTCTTCAGGCTCTTAAGTAGGTCCCCTACACAGCATAGTATAATGCAGGGCCAGGAATGAGACACAACTGAATAATTTAAATTCATATTCAAATCAAATTTGAATTAATATCCCTATGCACCACAGGGAGAGAAAAGGAAAAAAAAAACACCTTTCAAAAGGAACAGCTTTCCGTAAAATGCACATTCTAGATCTGTCCATTGACTCTGCTCTAATCCCTTCCACATCAGGAATGTGGAATGGGACAGATTGATTTGTGAATATATGTTAATCAGGAGCCACATGAAACACTGCCAGCAAAGACTGCCAGAAAACAAAAAAAAAAATCATATGTCTATAAAGAGTATTAAGAAAATGCAATGATATTATATAAGAAGACATTCAAATAAGGTTAATGTGCACAGTCCTAGGAGGAGGCCCTCCAGGAGATTTACAATAGTGAGAGATTGGATGGCTGCTGGAGTGGAACCAAGCTAAGGCTGGCCAGAGTGAGGAAGTGAGCTTGAACGACAGGGAGGGACTGTTAACTGTATCAGAAAGAAGGATGGGAGCTGCGGTTCATTACATTCATAGTTAGTAACAACACACTGTAGTGTTTCTATTATCAGATTTTATAAGCAGTGAGTGAGTCATATTTAATAAACAGTAAAAAATACAGAATGTAAAGGGGCCTATAAATTCCTGCGATAAAGAATGTCTTTCCCAAGTTTATCATACATGGATAAATGGCTGTACTGTAGATATCATGGTAAAAATATAATTAAGATTTTGGAGCGTGTGAAAAAAATCAACGTTAATAATACAAGACTAGCAAAAATAACTTGTTGCAGTTATGAGCCGAGTCCCTCTAGTTTTAAATGTAACCATTACTTCATTCCCTTCATAAACAATGGGGCAAAAAATTCTCCCTTACAATTTTAACTTTTATCTTTTATCTATTAATTAATTGGACCTATCAAATTAAGCATATGTAGAAACACTATTGATAGTATAACTGTGGCTGTGGCTGTTCTTGTAGTATATATTCTCGTGAGATAATAAACCAAAGGATCATTTCAATCCCTGAGGTGCTGGCTGACCTTTAATGAAGAGGGAACGCTTTGTGTTTTAGTTGTGTTTGATGATGAGTTCCTCAGTTGTAAAGATGCATTCTAGGCCCTGGAGAGCTGCCTTGAGCAGAATCGCTATGCTGGGGTGAGTCTTCCTGAAGATGTACTCAGAACACTCAGAGAGGTACTTATGGCCGCTACCAAAGGCTGAGATTACAATGCACACACAGCCTTCACAGGGGGTTCCCACCACATCCTGGCCGCCTAAACACTACTCTATTGTATGCAAGCTACAAAAGGGACTTAAATACTACAACAAACAAGAAATGTTATTAAAAAAAAAAAAAAAAATACTGCAAGCTAAAACCAGATAATATTAGAGTGATTCCGCCTCACTAATTACTAGCAACCACTGCTACTGGAGAGCAGTAGTCCCTTTTTTACGTGACTTCAGCAAATGTATAAATATTGCTGAGATGAACATAATGAATAATAACAAAACTACCTCAGGGACATGGTATCAAATGCTTCCTCCAGGTATTGCAATGGTAATGTATTTGTTAACAGCACAATCCAATTTAAGGAAAATATCTTTTTAAATCTTCTTAATGTAAGATTATGTAATTTTATGTATTTTTTCTTTTCATTTTTTATCTTCAAGTGAAATTATTAGACTAAAATGACAGGTATAACTACATTCACATGGAATTTTTGATACTACAATTACATTACAAAACAATAATTAAATAATTTATATTTTAATAATTTATATAATTAGTGTTTATTGCTTAATATTTGTAAATGTATTTTAAAACATACCGTAACCATTTAATGTTTATTTTAATGTTAGGTATAATTTACTTTAATTGCATTTTAAACTTGCAAAATAAGTGATCTAAAAACAAAAAAAAAAGTTAAATATTAAATAAAAAATGTCATTATTCAACCATAAATTACATTGCAATGGACTTTTGAATATCATTTTTTTTTTTTCATGCAGGCACTGTCTCATACTGGCCCCATTTGAAGGTCATGTTCTCGTTTGACAAGATTACCTTTTTTGGACAAGATTTGCAAATGCTGTAACTGTAAACTTTTGAACGCAAAGAGACTGGCTGACCATTTATTTTTAATTAGAAATGCTGGAACAAATTACTATGCGAATCCAGATATCTCTTTTCATGTTTTTGAAAGCTGCTCTCAAACAAGCAACATTAAGATTTTTTTTCAGCCACTCCTGAGTGTTCTGAAAGCACCGACCACTTCATCAATAGATTTCCATTACAAGAGAGTAGATGTTAAAAGTAGAGTAGATGTTAAAAGTAGAGTAGATGCTGATTTGAAAACTCGGCTCTCGCCAAGATAAGCGGCAACTAAGACGTAGCTTTACAGTAAACGAATGTGATCCATCTGCATCTCCATCCATTTGCATTTCTTTCCATCTAATGATGTAGATATCCTTCTGCCTGGTGTTAATGGCTGAAGTGTAATGCTGGCTCCAGGGAACAGCTTATTTAGCCTCCCCAGAGCATCAGCTCGCACAACGGCTGCGATGCTGGCTCCGGGGATCAACCATAGCGCGGTCTCCCCAGCGCATCAGCATGACAACTGTCTGGACTGAGCTAAGTAGGGTACATCTCTGGGGTCTTCAAGTGGGCACCTTCCGTCCAAGTTCAATGTTTCAAGTAGAAACAAGATTGAAACCACTAGAAATGCTTCAGATCAGACCTTTCCGTGCCCATTAATTGAAACTAAAGTGAGAGCAAAAAACAACAACTTTATTTTAAGCTAGACATTAAGGATTTAAACATTGTGAAATTTAACTGTGAAGATTTTGATTAATCAGAGGAACAATGACACAGACCCAACGGGAGATGGCCTAAAAACACCTCAACACTGCTACTTCAGCAGCATCTGCTAGCTCTTCCAGAGCAAATGCAGCAGGTGCAAGTGGAACACTGCTATGGTGCTGCAGTATTTTTAGATGATCCCCCCGGTGTGCATCGGTTGGTATTTTTTTTAATAATTAGCCTGTTCCTAGCAGACTCCAATGTGAAAGTAATGTGTGGTTCTTGTCTTCCCTGTGTAGCTCTTTCTTAAGCATACTGTACAGTACATGCCAGTCAGCACTCAAAAATACTATAAACATATTTTTTGGAGGTTTACTATAAATCTTAACATTCATATAAAACAGCCATCTATGATCCAGTACAGCCACATTTAAAAATGATTAATATACCAGTGTTCTCAATAGCATTAATATACTCTCCTCCAAGCGTTCCTGACTGATACAAACTTGTCTTTCATTTCAGTTGCCACTGTCAACAATTAAGACTCACTTAGTCTGATTTTTTTTCTTAAATTAAGTATAAATTCAATTGCAGTAGATTTAAATTATTATTTTTTAAGCACAACAATTTTTTGACCCAAGTTTTGACCCAAGTTTCTTTTACTACTGACTACTAACTATTGGCCCGTTTGTTGTTAACACTGTATATTGTTTTGGAAAAATAAGGCTGTGAGTTAAACGATGTAAATGAAGTGTGTATTATCTTTGAAACACTAAAAAAATTGATTAAATACATGGAGTGCAAATAATTCAAATTGCATTGTAGCCAGGCACTATTTAGTGGCCGCATTTGCAGAGTTAGGAGTACAGAGAGCAGTATTCACTGCATGACATTTATGGAGCACGAAAATACAAACCAAACAAAGGGCAGCAAAATTCTCTTGGCGCACGGAAAATAAAATAACAGTTTTCTGAGAAGGAGCTGAGAGCCCTTACGGCTGAGGTCACGCATGGAAGGGAGTTGTTTGGAAAAGCACCAGCCAACATCAGTTATGCTACAGGGTT
This sequence comes from Polyodon spathula, assembly GCF_017654505.1. Taxonomy (NCBI): domain Eukaryota; kingdom Metazoa; phylum Chordata; class Actinopteri; order Acipenseriformes; family Polyodontidae; genus Polyodon; species Polyodon spathula. The sequence goes on along the minus strand of NC_054535.1, from coordinate 48,971,068 downwards.
CATATACTTTTTCAACATCAAAATTCCATACTTTTTCCAGACTTTCACTTGTTCTTACACACACACACACACACACACACACACGACAACCCGTCACCGAGGAAACTCGATTATATATATATATATTATATATATATAGATTATATATATATATATATATATATATATATATATGGTGTTTTTAAATTTACGCTGATAAAACCATACGGTTGAAAATGCAGGTTGGTCAGTACATTCTGTATAATAAATAAAGAAGTAATCGGCACTTAACTTGTATGTATTTATTTTTAAATGTATGGTTTCAACATTTACATTAATTAATTAAAACACAGTTTAATGTAAATTAACACTTCTTCAGTATTAAAGAGATATTCACAATTTGATAAATTATACCTGTTGTGCACTTGTAATCACTTAGCAGGTCAATGAAAGCTATAGAAAGCCTACTTTCACATTGCCCTCCACTTCAAGTAAATTAATCCGCATTTTTCCTTTTTAATGCCTTCTTCCTTAAACAGCTGCTTCCCATGATGACTAACATGCTTTACAGCCAGTGACCTGCTTTAATCCCAAAGATTATCTGATGGGAAATTACCTAGAAAGGTAATGCAACCATATCTGTCATCTAAGCATTTGATATGCCATCAGTATGTTTAACCAGGTCATGTTTCATCAGTGCACATTAAGTGGCAAGAAATTATCCTCTTGTGTCTTCAGTTGTTGACTGAGATTTTGGTAACAAATAAATCATACGCACCTATAAAGACAGCGATTTAAAATAAATAAATAAATAAATAAATAAATAAAAATAGAAAAAACCTGTGCCACAATGTTGTTGAATCCTGCATTACATTACCTTCTAAATTATAAGGTTACAACCACAACCACAGATGTTTTGAAAATGAAAGCTAATCTACATTTAAAAGATTCACGTAACGTGTTACTAACTAATTTGTTCATAAATATGTAAGCTTGCACCTTGCCTTTTCACTGTATTTAAATGCTGTACTACTGTACAATTTTGAAGAAATTAACTAAGTAGTAACAACAGAACCAAGGTTTTAAGACAAAAATATACACTGGGGTTGTTTAATTAAACAGTGGCATTAGTTAGCCGTGTGTGTGAGTGAGTGTATATATTATATATATATATATATATATATATATATATTATATATATATATATATATATATATATATATATATATATATAAGGCAATTTCCTGTTGTCTTATCTATGTAATTACGTCAGTTATTGTATTTCATCTATTATTCATACTGCTACTGCCAAAACAACGAAGACGTTACTTGGATCATGGTAACGTCACAGCTAGCTATTTTCTCCTGTTTTTGTTTTCGTTGTCAGAATTTTAATTATTATTAATAGTAATAATGATCTTCCTATTATGTGTTCATTTTTAGCATGAGAGAAACCAGACTTAACATTAGAACAACATAATATCCATGACAGATTAAATTAGCATTTTATAGACACTGAATAAAGTTAATATCTTGTTAGGCCATTATATGTTATCGTATAAAATCGTAAAGTTTTTAACAGTTATTTAATTTCACTTTTGGTCTATAAACTTCATACCTTGAAATTGTATCCACGTTGTTCTGTACTGTAGGTATGTGTACTCCACTGTCCAATACGATTTTGCTGTAGGTCTTGCGCGTAAGTACACGGGGCAGTGCCTCAGTCATCTATCGGGAAGCTCTATTAGCAATGGTTTCCTGCTTTATGAAAGATACTAATAAGGTATGTGTTAAAAAAATACCGGTAATTATATACGAGTTCACTCAGGGTCGGTCATATACTGCAACATATTTTATTAGAAAAATGCTACTGCATTAAATAAAACAAAATAAATAAATAAATAAATAAATAAACTAGTAGCATATTAAGAGTTTTGGGTAACAACATTGCTACCAAATATACGTTATCTTTGTATATACAAATCACTACACAACACTTTGGGTAGTTGGTTACTGTTTAAGCAAGACATTTCAGAATGACGTGCTTGCCTTTTTTTTCGGTCCCATGAGATTCTGGCTCGCACAGAACAATGAGTTTTTGTCCCAGATGGCTTTCCATAGAGATGACAGTGGCTGCATTTCTAAATTCCACGCCGAGAAGCAACAACTCTCAAAATCGTTCCTAAACTCACCGTTGAGAGGAGGGACGCACATCGTTGGCACAACGCTGACTCAACGAACTCACCGACTCTCAGAGCTGGTGAGCTGATCAAAGGAAAGATGGTGACACGCACAACCGCGATCAAGATGTTATAAAAAAAATTATGAATGGGATTTAAATGTAGATACTGATACTGCAATCCGCCTTCAAAACGGTAATTGTTAATATACACATTAATAGACAAATACATATGTTTATGTATTATTGGATAACAAATAAAACACAGCAAATATGATAACGTAACTATATATATATATATATATATATATATATATATATATATATATATATATATATTACAAAGTTATGCAACACATTTAATAAAAACTTGTAAAAAAATATTTTTAGATTCTGAAGATGCAGGCCGATATGCAGAATCACTCATTTAAAATTTTACTGTTTAGTTTAGGAATGCAACGAAGCGTTTCAAAATACCTGGACGTCTGACAATTGTGAGGTTTTTGCTGAGTCAACAACGCTCAACAGTACCGTTGAATTTAGGTACGCACACAATGCGTGCGCACCCATGATATGGTTTGTTTACTTTCTGCTGTCTAAAACTTTTAAATACAGGCTCAAGAGCTGCTGTGTTGATCCTGTTTTTTTTTTTTTTTAATATATACTAACCTCATATAATACAAAGCTCTTTTTCATTTGCCATTTAAACGGTCATGCATTTCTGGTGAGGCGGTAAATGAGTGGCATGTATTTTTATCATTTGCATCGACAGCACTAATAACATACACAGGTACCCGAAAATACGGAAATTTTAAATTACCCGACTCTACTCATTTCTCTTTTTACTATCCAAGTACCAGTTTATTGAATTTGAGAATTTAAAGAAAATGTAGAACATATGACAATATAGTTGTAAGCGTGGGTCTCTGGCCAGCGTAATAAAAACAATGTTAAAATAAGCTTTTGCATTAAGCTTTTTCTTAACTAACAGGATATCAATGTTTTACAGAAAACAGTAACGCAGCGAGCAGCAAGTACACCTCAATAATAACTGCGGCGATTATTCTCAGGTACTAAATCAAACAAAACAACAAAACAGTGCTCTACAATGCGACTAATTTGGTTGCATATGACACTAAAAATTTTGCTTGTGTGAATGTCAGTTTTAATTTAGGCGCACGTGTGTCACTAGAAAGTCCTAAAGTTTGACTATAAAAAGTAAACGTTTTTTAGCTGAAATTATAAACAAACACACATAGCTAAATTCATAATTCAGTCGTAATGTACTCTAGGAATGTAGTTTATTGGTATCCACTGCCCACTGTTAATCACACTGAGCAGCCCTGTACAGTATTAATTTTTAGTACGGGGTCTCCCCCTCAGCACCTGTAGTTTATTTTGAATTTTGTACTATGATGTATTTATTTGTGTTTAGTGTGTGTGTGTGTGTGTGTGTGTATATATATATATATATATATATATATATATATATATATATATATATATATATATATATATATGACGGCGAAGCGCCGTGTGTTTTGTTACTGTTTTGACGGCGTAACCACATTTTGTTTTGTTATTGTTTTTATTTTAAAACGTGTTCTGGCAAAGGCGAGGGAGTAACTCGTCCTCTGCCAGGATTGATTAACCGCGTGCAGAAGGTGGCCATCTCCCAAATTAATAAAGTGATTAATTAGTTGCTAATCGGAAGATGGTCACCTGCATAAATACCTGCAGCTCTCTCCCCTCAAAGTGGGTGTTCGGAGGAGTGGACGAGAGTGGGAGAAGAGCGTAAAAAAATAAAAATAAAAATGAAAACGAAACCAAAACTTAAAGGATCTATAAAGGCTACTGCCCAGCCGGACCTTTATGTCTATTTTGTGTTCGTGATTTATTTTTGTTTAAATATGTTGTTTCACTCTGTGAGCAGTGTTTGTTTTGTTTAAATATTTTATTTATTTTTGTATTTAAAATAAACGGCGCGCTGCGTCTCTTTTTGAACTGCAGTTACCCTGCCTGTTTATTATTCTTCCACATTCTGGCCCGACATCACCACTCAGCTATTTCCTGCCACACATGGAGTTAATCGTGGGATCACCAGCGCGGAAGCCCTCCTCCACAGCATGGGAGTGCAGTACTGCTGTTGCATCTGTGGGGAGTGGGGGCATTTCCCAGTGAACTGCCCCCTCCCACCAGAGGAATGCCTGTTGTGCCCACCCCCACTACAGCCCAAGAGGGAGGAGCCTGAACGTCCTGCGCCTGAGTGGGAGGACCCAGAACATCCACAGCCCAAGAGGGGGGAATCGGTGCGTCCACAGCACAAGAGAGGGTAGTTGGTGCATCCACAACCCAAGAGGGGGAAGACCGAACTTCCACAGCCCAGGTACCCACCAGGAGAGGGAGAATACCTGCTGGTTCCACTTCCACCAACATGGGAGGACTGCATGCTGCTCCCACCTGCACGAGCAGAGGGAGAATACCTGCTGGTTCCACCTCCCCCCCCCCGTGGGAGGACTGCGTGCCGCTCCCACCTCCACCAGCAGAGGGAGAATACCTGCTGGTTCCACCTCCATGGGAGGACTATGTGCCACTCCCACCTTCCCACCTCCACCAAACAGAGGGAAAGTACCTGCTGGTTCCGCCTCCACTATCGTGGGAGGACTAAGTGCCGCTCTCTGCTCCCACCTCCACCAGCAGAGGGAGCGTGCCTGCTGGTTTCCCCACTGCAGCCAGAGGGGGAGGAGCCTCGGCCGCCTTTGCCGCCAGAAGGGGAGGAGCTCCTGCCATCTTTGCAGACAGAAGGGGAGGAGCTCCGGCTGCCTTTCATGCCTGAAAGAGAGGAGCTCCTGCCGCCTTTCATGCCAGAAGGGGAGGCGCCCTTGCCGCCTTCGCCAGGAGCTGCCTCTGTCTTGACCACCACCACCCAAGGGAGCAGATCAGGACCTGCTTCTCCCTTCACGACAGGACGGACCAGGACAAGAGGCTGCCGGGCCTCAGCAGCTCTTGCATAGGTTGCTGAGGGGAGCATGGGGGAAAACCACCCGGCCACAGTAGCTGCGAAGAGGGCCAACCCCATCACAGCCGCTAGTCCTGGCTCTCCTCCTGCCGTCGCCTCTGAGGGTCTGCTGCCGCCATCACCTCCCGAGGGTATGCCGCTGCCGTCGCCTCCCGAGGGCCCGCTGCCTACCTTTCATAGTGGCCCACCATCACAAAGCGCTTTACAGGGTAGGCTGTGAACTGCGCATTATATGCAGTCACTTACAATAGGACATTGATTTAACATCTCATCCGCAGGATGGAGCACAAGGAGGTTAAGTGACTTGCTCAGGATCACACAGTGAGTCATTCAGTGTCAGAGGTGGGATTTGAACCGGTAATCTTCTGGTTACAAGCCTTGTGCCCAGTTGCATAAAACATCTTAAGTATTTCACTTGTGTATTTTTTCACTTAGCTAAGGGAAAAACTTAATGGTGTTGCACAAAACATCTTAACCGCTTTCCTTAGCTAAGGGAAAATACTTAAGTATGTCTGGAATTTTAAATATTTCAACCAATAGGCGAGTATCTTACTGTACGCTGTAAATCCTGTCTCTACGGCAACGTATGGGCAGTGAAGTAAAATTACAGTATGGCTGATAAAAAAAAAAAAAAAAAAAAAAAAAAAAGAAACCCAAACTTGACAGAGAATGGAAAAATAATACTTTTGGAGGAATATAATAAAAGAAAGCAAAAATAACAGGCAAACTATGCCCGAATTTGACAACTGCCATGAAGCAGAAGAAATGTAATGGTAAATCGCAGCATTCACAAGCTAAAAAAAATGAAAATGTCAGTTGTTGCAAAAAAGGAGTTTTCTGATTTCAGAAGAGCATCACAAAAACAGGTGCTTCTACAAAAAATATGTTTGTTTAAACACTATTTTTATGGCTGTGTTAACAACAAAGTGACAGCGGTATCGTGTATTTAGCGAAATAGACCATTACAATCTCACTTATGATGTTATGGAACCGACAACATTTTTTGAGTATACGTTTTTATAGTGCAAAAGACAACGTGCTTAAATACAGTAGTTAACTTGATATAGTTAACTTACACCCTCTGTCATTAAAAGTGAGAGTATAGCAACCATGTTCGTAACATAAGAACTCCCCCCCCCATGTTCCCCCCCCACCCCCCCCCCCCCCCCCCCCCCCCCCGTCATTTTCTCCCCCTTCCTTTTTTAGGCAGGTCACCTCCTCCAGAACCTCAGCAATGACCCAGCTGCTGCTTAATATAATTGGAGTGAACTCCCCCATTTTAAGCGGGATTCCTGGTGGTATGGAATGCGAGATACTATTAAAGGTAGCAATGAGGAACTATGGTGAGAACTAGTGTACAATAGAAACATGTACAGTATATTACAAGTGTAATAAATACTTAAATAGACAGTACTGTAAAGTAATGGTATAGGGTAGTTAATTTGAGTGTCCAGTAGTTTGCTACAAACTATATACATTTAATAACTTACTATTTACTTCTTAAATGCGCACTTGGCAAGCTGACATTGTTACAATGTATGTTACCAGTCAATTTATTATAGCAAAAAATGGGGGACAAAGCAGAACTGAAAACATAAAGAGAAGAAATAACTTATCTTCAAAAGGAAGTTTTAATTTGAGAGGCAGAAAAGAAAATTAGAAATAAAAAAAAAACGTGCAATTGAAAAAAGTAATTTAAATCTGCAATCTATCATTCTAAATGAAAAAAAAAAAAAATTAATTACAAGTGGGAAACTGTCAATTGACACCCCAAATGCACCTGTGCAATAATGCTCTTCAGTAAAGCAATGAATGTTTATTACCCTCCTGTGATTAAAAATACAATTTAAAACTTCAGTAATAATTAACATTTTTTTAATTATCTTAAAACAGTGTTTTTCTAATCAGTTAACATGCAATACATAACACAGGTTTATAAACTGTTGTTTATTTTTTAAGTAAAAATGTTAATTACAAAAAAAAACTTTGTGTTTATTTCTCAGATCTAAACACTAAAATAAGGCTAAAATATTTAGTTCACACACTATTGAAACCAATTCTACACAAAATATGTGTTTAACAAATATGAGTTGTGTAGCTTTTTCCACAGTCTGAGTAGGATACTGTGTCTCTCCCAAATATTTTAACGTGGTGCCTGTGTTTCTCCTAATATTCCAACACAGTGCCTATGTAAAAATGAATAATCACACTCAGTACTGTGTAAAAAAACAACACATTATGAGTTGTTTTTAACACATTTAAGTGAAGAAGAATTTTCAGGGATAGAGAAAATCTTTTGATATAATGGATGATGAGCTTTTAATAATAATAATAATAATAATAATAATAATAATAATAATAATAATAATAAAACAAAGTTTTTGACTAAAAGTTCTGTCTTTTTAAATGTCTGCAATGCTGGAATTAAAGTTACAACCACAAACAAGAATTCACTTCTGAATAATGAAATAATGCTGTGGATTTCCAAAAAGTCGCTGGATTTCCCAGGCTAGATTTGAATTAAGGTTTTAAAAAATGGAAAAATTAAACTGAAAAAATGTAATTACAATGGCATGCAAGAGAAGGATTTGAAGGGTTAAGAAATGGTATCATCAGCCAGTTCTCTGTCTCTGAAAATCCTTCTGTGAAGTGTGGCTCTGTCCTCTTCAATTTCCAAAAATGCTGCCATTACCTTTTGTTTTTTTTTCGACATAATGGACCTCAATAGGACATTTAAGTATTTTCACTTACTTTTCCCCTTAAATCATTTTGTGCAACAGTTAACTAACTTAAGGAAATACTTAAGTACAAATACTACTGAAGTAGAATTACTTAAATTCCCACTAAGAGATTTCCCTTAAGTTGTTTTATGTAACACATTTAAACTTAGAGAACATTTAAGGGGAAAACTAAGGGGGCAATTTCACTTAAGATGTTTTATGCAACCGGGCACTGGACTTTAACCACTGGACCACACTGCTTCACAATATAGCATTTAAATATGTATCATACTCTTAAAACATTAATATATGTAACATTATTTTTTTTTAAATCATTACCCGTAAAAGATCCAGGTACCCGGGTATTTTTCACAGCGTGTACCCGGTTCCGGATTTTCTACCCGTGATGCCTTCGAATATATATAATATTGTACTTGGTTGGTTTCCGGAGTCTCAATGATCAATTGAGCATGCCTGGGAATTGCCAGAATAATGTGACCAACAAGTCTGGGATTTCAATAAAAAAAAAAAAAAACACCACCCAAAATTATTCACTATTTCACTAATTCATTATTTTAACTGAAATACTTCATAACCAAGCAATGTTTTTTTTTTATTTGTAACTACACTATATAAGCATTCAGGCTTTAATAGTTTTGCAGGTTGATAAAATGGTTGTTTTTATCAAATGAATTATTTGTACAAAAAATTATATTAAACTAACATGTTGTAACAATGAGGCAAACAAACTGGGGTGGGGTATTGTTTATTGAATTTATTTTATTGAAATGTTCTTATAAAATAAACCGTGCATTTGAGACCAGAATACTTGCCTGGATTGCTTCCTTTACCTCCAAGTTACAATATCAGTTTAACATTGTGTTGCAGCATAATGAATACCAATTTTCATTTTCAATTCAACATCAAGCATTACAAACATTGCAATATACATTGTAACCAGGTAGGCTACATTCGTCTCCTTCTCTGAGACAGTGACAGATTTTTTTAAGAACGTCTTGCTCTTTAGCTAATTGATCAGCTTTCTTTTGGGAAAACTTGCCGTTTCCCAGTGCAATCTGGATGCAGTTTCTGACGGCTTAAGGCTTTCGTGAGCCAGTACTTCACAACAAATGCCACATGAGGACCTGGATCATCCTTGTCAACAATTTTTTTTTTTTTTTTTGTTGTTTCTTTGAGCTGTAACTGTTTTCAAAATCACAAGTAACCCACATAAAATGTCACCATATGCTTTACTTTAGAGCATATTAAAGCAGACTGGTGATCAAACAATCTTAACCGTGTACACTGAATGTCATATTTTTTAGATCATTTTTAAACCTTGCCTGGCCCGACCCCCACTTTAGGAAATGTTGCTCTAGAACAGTGGTTCTCAAACTTTTTGAACCTTGCCCCTCTTCCTCTTGTATGTGGTACTTGCACTAAGAACTACATCTCCCAGAATACAATATCTTCAGTCACTAGGAAACCGTAAACAAGAAAAAAAAAAAAAAAAAAAAAAAACACCAACAAACATTATCCAATCTCTGGCTAGCCCTGCTGTCTTTGCAGCAAATCGCAGTAAGAATAAGAATATTTTGAAGCTACACAGGTTGAAGCGTAAACACCCCAGTCCAGCTACAAATCCAACTGGAACCATCGTCAGAGGCAACTGCTGAAAAAAAGGTACCTATAATATTAAACAAACTAATGTTAAAAACATTTCCACTTTTTAACTTTGAGTATGTTTAGTTCTATACTCCTGCTTTGCCCTGCAAACTACTGCTCCAGTGAATGTGACTTGCCATCTACCATTTAAAACACACACCAGTGCCGTTGTCTAACCTGCTGCAGATTGAGTACTCCTTGCAGGTTGAGCGTCAGTGAGAGCGGCAGATGAGACAAGGACAAGACAGAAAAGGACTTTGGCTGTTTTGGGGCTTTTTGAAAGTTATTACAGATTACTTTTGATCACATTGTTACTTTTTACTGTTCCTAAAGTAATTGTATTGCTACTATATATTGCTCAGTTAGCAACTACTTTGCTGCTGTCTGCTATTGTTGACTACATTGCTGCTAGTCACACTGCTTTCAACTTCACTGCTGTGTATTCCACAGCTATTATAAACTAATAGTTAGCTATGTGTTTCTCTAAATTCTTTTCCACTGTTGATCCCCAGTTCTGTACCCAATGTGTGGATCCCTTACTCTAGTCAATCTATTTCAACATTTCAGGGAAGGGAGAGAAATAGATTCTGTCCATCTCAAGTTCTTATTCCTGTGTTGAAGTCTCTTGCTGCTAGTAGCACCACTGCACAAACAGCTCTTTTAAATACTTGTTCCCTATCTTTCTTAACCAATATATCTTGGAAAATATGTTTTACTTTGTTGCTTTCACTTAAACTTGGCACTCTTCTGGAGATTTCTCCCCATACATCTGGCTACACCGCCTAACTTCTCTTTTCTTGACAAACCTCATAATTCAGGAAGGGGTGGTGGAACTGCTGTAATTTTTTAATCCTCCTACACTGCTACTGCCCTATTTTTTGACAACTATTCTTCTTTTGAATATCTTGCAGTAAAATTTGCATTTCCATTATGTTTTATTCTTGTGGTACTTTATTGTCCGCCTAAAGCTAGTTCTACTTTTATCCTGAATTCTCTGATTTTTTTAACTGCTTTATTTGCTTACCAGTAGACTCATCATCATGTATGACTTCAATCTACATATGGACTCCCCCGCTTATCCACCTATTGCTTCTTTTCTCAGTATCATTGATTGTTTTGGACTTTATCAACATGTTCGATCCCCAACTCAACCATGGCCATATTTTAGATCTGTACTAACCTCTGGTCTTCAAGTTCTTGACCTCCACGTCAATGACATTGCTGTATCTGACCACTACTTGATTCAGCTGATCTTAACTTATTAAGTGTATCTACTCACAAGAACAACAACTTCTCTGTCTCATACCGCTCTAAACATGGTCGTGATGCCAATATGACTAATCTGATCTCTACATCTCCTATAGTCGGGCCTCTTCCTGTATTGTGTGTTGAACTTTATAACAGTTGTCTTACAAACATCTTCGACAATGTGACATCTTTAAAATCTAGATGAATTCATTCTGATCATTACTCCCACTGGTTTACACCTCAGCTTCATAAAGTAAAAGCCCAGGGTCATCGCATTGAGCATAAATGGCAATCTACTGGTCCATAAAGCAATGTGGAAAGAACACACACACAACTGTGTCCTTGCCCTTTCTGAGGTGTGGTCACTAAGATTATCAGGGAAGGTTGTAACAATCCAAGAACACTATTTAAAATCTTCAGTGTTCTCCTAGGTTCAAATACTGCCCCAAATACTCCATCTTCTTTTAGTGCTACCGACTTTGCTTCCACCTTCAAGGAAAAGGTTGACTCCATTAAATGTTCCTTTTCTAGAATTCTGGAAATTACGCTTGTCCTCCCTCCTCAGTGTTGCCCAATACACCAACACTTATCCATTTCTCCTATACTAACCCAGATGAGATTCTTGACTTGATTACTATATCTAAGCCCACAATCTGTTCCCTTGACCCATGGCCTTCAAAATTATCTCAGCACTATGGGAAGGATCTTGCTCCAGCCTTAACTCATGTTATTAATCTTTCTTTATTTCTTGGTCATGTCCATTCTGTTCTCAAAACTGCAATCGTTACCCCTGTTCTAAAAAAAAAGCATTGCCCTGTCTTAACAACTACTGTCCCATTTCAAATATTTATTTTTAGTCTGAAACATCAGAACATACTGTGGCCAAACAACTACAAGACCATCTTACCACTAACAGCACATATGAGCTCTTCCAATCTGGCTTTAGGCCTAACACGGCTTTAGTTTGTGTCTTAAATGACCTCTTGTTAAATTCTGACTTGGGTGCACCCTCTCTATTGCTGTCTTTGGACCTATCAGCTGCCTTTGATACTATCAGTGACTCTGTACAACTAAAATCTGTTGTCAGGATAGATGGTGGTGTTCTTGATTGGTCTGTGTCTTATCTATCCGGACAAAATCTGCACTAATTGTGGTGTCCCCCAAGGCTCGGTTTTGGGTCCACAGCTCTTTAACATCTACATGCTGCTCCTGGATGAGATTATTCGTAGACACAGTGTTCAGTTTCAATCATATGCAGACAAGAAGCTTTTATAGGCAAATCAGTTTTTGTGTTTATGTCCTGATTTTATGATTGGTTTGTTTATTTCTCTGTTAGGATATTGTATTTTTATTTTTTTAGCTGTGTAAAGTGCCTTGATGTGCAGGTCTTAATATTTTTTCCACTTATCTGCACACCATACTCCACACTGTTAAGGGGAAAAAAAAAGTTTTATTGAGAAAAAAATTATATATTAAAAATACAAAACTGAAAGATCATAATTGGATAAGTCTCCACCCACCTGAGCTAATAATAGGTGGCAGCATCTTTGGCAGCAGTTACAGCTGTGAGCCTATTGGGATAGGTCTCTACCAACTTTGCACACCTAGATTTGGCAATACTTGAATATTCTTCTTTACAGAACTGTTCAAGCTCTGTCAAGTTCCTTGGAGAGCGTTGATGGACAGCAGTCTTCAAGTCATGCCACAAATTTTCGATTGGATTTAGGTTGGGGCTCTGACTGGGCCACTCAAGGACACTTACCTGTGTTCCTCAACCACTCCAGTGTAGCTTTGGCAGTGTGCTTTGGGTCGTTGTCATGCTAAAAGGTGAACTTCCATCCCAGTTTCAGCTTTCTTGCAGAGGGCAGCAGGTTTTCCTCAAGGACTTCTCTGTACTTTGCTCCATTCATTTTCCCTTCTATCCTGACAAGTGCCCCAGTCCCTGCAGATGAGGAACATCCCCATAACATGATGCTGCCACCACCATGCTTCACAGTAGGGATGGTGTTCTTTGGGTGATGTGGTGTGTTAGGTTTGCGCCAAACATAATGCTTTGCATTTAGGCCAAAAAGTTCAATTTTAGTTTTGTCAGATCACAAAACTTTTTGCCACATGACTACAGAATCTCCTGAGTGTTTTTTTGCATACTTCAAACGGGATTCAAGGTGGGCGTTCTTGAGAAATGGCTTCCTTCCTGCCACCCTACCATACAGGCCAGATTTGTGGAGTGCTTAGAATATTGTTGTCACATACACACTTTGACCAGTCTTGGCCATAAAAGCCTGTAGCTCTTGCAAAGTTGCCATTGGCCTCTTGGTAGCCTCTTTGATCATTCTCCTTCTTGCTCGGTCATTCAGTTTGGAGGGCCGACCTGCTCTAGGCAGGGTCTTGGTGGTGCCATACACCTTCCACTTTTTAATAATGATCTTGACCGTGCTCCAAGGGATAGTCAAGGATAGTCAAGGCCTTTGATATTCAACACCTTTGTCTCGGAGTTCCTTTGAAAGCACATTGGTGCTCATGGTTGAGTCTTTGCTTTGAAATGCACTACCCAGCAGAGGAAACCTACAGAAACTGCTGAATTTATCTTGAAATCATGTGGATCACTACAATTTAACACCAGTGGGGGATACTTAACTTGGTGTGTGATTTTGAAGGCGATTGGTTACACCTGAGCTAATTTAGGATTGCTATTACAAGGGGGGGTGGACACTTACCCAACTAAGCTATTTTAGTTTTTATTTTTAATTAATTTTCTACAAATTTCTAGAATATTTTTTTCACTTGGAAGTTGTGGGGTAGGATGTATAGATAAATGAAAAAAAAAACAAGAAAAAACTATTTTAATGCATTTTAATTCCAGGCTATAAGGCAACAAAAGGTGAACATTTTAAAAGGGGGTGTAGACTTTCTATAGGTACTATATATATATATATATATATAGTGCGTAGCCCATTACCATTCAATAGTGTACTGTACTTATCGAGACTACTGATGACTTTAAGGTAATGCTGCATTTTAACCCCTGAAAATACACTTTACTCTCTCTGGTGTTCAAATTAGAGGGAACGTTACTTCCAGACCCAGAACCTTGTCTGGAGCACTGTGTACTTGTGTATACATGAAAACAACAACAAATTAGAAATAAAAAAACAACTGAGATAACACTGTTTTTAACCCAAAGCTAAACAATCTGTCTTGTGAAATGATAAATAAATCAGGCCTTAGATTATGTAATGTTCATAGCACAGCACCAATAAAAAAAGCAACAAAACAAACAAAAAAAACAACAGCAACAACCTTGAACCTTTGTTTTTGTAAAAAGTGCACACATATCCTGTGATTCATGCAACTGGTGATTACTATGACTACCATTCCTAACTGGGATAATTGAGATTACAAAATCAATCAGTGAATGTGAAGGCAGAGATATAGGTTAGAATAGTGTTGTTTTAAAAGATAAAGGAAGACTTTGACTTAAAAATAAGGCCTGTTTCCCTCCCTAAAACTGCTAAGGCTAAATCTGTTATATTTATAGTAGTTAAAACTGAAACTGTCGCACAGTCACAATGTGAGAACTAGAAATCTATGTATAGATGTGCATTAAAACAGCTGCCACTTGTGATTTTTACGATTATAACATGAATCAGATTTTAAGTTTTGAAAACTAATTAGCAGAGTAAATTAAGGATCAAATGTGTTGAGTTTCTGGAAACGTACACAGTTATAACCTTGCAGTAATCAATGTAGTGCGACACAGCGAGAGTGCACTACACTAACTGCATACATGCCAACAGTCCCTATATGGTCGGGACAGTCCCCATTTCCTAGAAAATGTCCCGATACATAGGAAGAAAGTCCCGATATTTAACCACAGGAAAAAAAAAAATGTATTCTGCACAGCAGAGTTAGTGAAAACCACACACTATGCTCTTCATGCGGCTGACACATCTGCTGATCACTAAGGTAAGAACGCTTCCTTATGTCTATTTTTACTGTCATGATGGTTGTGTTGTGTTGAGTTGCAGGGGGTACGTCTATTATATGATAATGCGTGTTTTTTGCGTATGACTCCTCCCATGTGTATGATCAGTATGACCCTCCCCCATGACGAGAGTCCCGCTGAACAGTTTCCAAATGTTGGCAAGTATGTAACTATGAAAGAAAACTGTGCACTGCACAACAGCAGTGACAGCATGTTTGTACTGTGTATGTGTGCAGTTTACAAAGCCATTGGACTATTTTGCCCATCCAATATAAAACTATCATAAATTACCTTTACAAACTAAAAAACAATATTATTTGAGCTCTTGAATTTAAACATGACTTAATTAGTAAACATCCCAATCTTCGTTCGAATATTCAGTCTCTAATGGATATTTTTAACACCACAAACTGGAAAGTTTCCAGACTTTATCTGGACCAGGATGTGGAACAATTCATCCCATATGTGTTTTAATTGCACTTTTCACTATGAAGGAAAATGTTTACTTTTTGTTTGTATTTGTTTTCATGTTACACTAATTGATATGTCACATACATAAAAATATTGACGTGAGTTAGGACGGTTTGATAAAAATAATAGTAACTATCAGATTTTCAATTATTGAATACTTACTTGTCAAAGGGTAATTGTATTTACTTTACTTGAAGGGATTACACATTGACTCTAAAATTGCACTATAATACATTATACTCCAAAAGCAGAATATGTTAACCATTGAAAAGATAATTCATTTTTAAAGCAGCATTTTAAAAAAATGGTCCAATAATAAACAAGTACAATAACCACACTTTCCATGTATTGTTTTGGTCCCTGTCTAACAGACTTATCTTTCATTCCACAAGAAGATCTGCCATTGCTATTGTTTCTGTACTCTATTGTAGGCATTATAATAATTACAATAACTATAACAGTAACTGTAAAAACTAATGAAAACACAGAACTTGTAAAAAAATAAATATATTTCTTTATTATGCCACTGAACACACTTTACTTTCTTCAGATAACACAGTTCTAAGAAATAGTCTTTACAGGACTTTCAATGCCCAAATTTATAAAATGGACAAATGTAATTTACTTCATTTAAGATTATGTGTAAAACTTACGGCAAACTTAAATACTACCCTTTGATTCAATGCTTTCAGAAATCACTTCTACAAACAGCCCCTACTGTAGGGTTGCTTTCTCAAATGTACATGCTTTTGCAACTTGGAGTAAAAAAAAAAAAAAAATATATATATATATATATATATATACGACAGCGAGTGGGAGAAGTACAGGCGTGGAAAAGTACAGAGCAGTTTCGAAGCAGAAAGGAGAAATTGCATCTTGAATTGCTTTAATCAGAAAACAGAGGACATTGGGGAAACACAGCCGCGTGTGTTTTTCTGATAACAAACAAGCTGAAACTCGGAGCAGCTGATTCAAATTCAGCGCCGTTTTTGAGACACGGGCGAGGGGAGGAGCCGACAGCACAGCAGAACAACGCAGTTAAACGAGGCAGTCTTCCCAACGACAGCGAGTGGGAGAAGTACAGGCGTGGAAAAGTACAGAGCAGTTTCGAAGCAGTTTGAAAGCAGGTTGACAGCTGCAGAAGAAAACTAAACTTCAAAAAAAAAAAAAAAACCCTCAACATGGTCTTCAAGCCAGTAATCTGTGACACCTGCTTGATGTGGGAAATCCGAGAAAACCCAGCGGAGCTAAACCAAGTGTGCGTAAAGTGCCGCGCGATCCAGGATTTGCATAAACTAGTAAGTATGCTAGAAATGGAGCTGGAAGAAGTGAGACAGCAACAGGATCTTGAGGAACTGGCACACCCACAATTCATGGAAGTCTGCATCACCCCTAACAGACTGAAAGCCACCAGGGAGATAGAAGGTCAGAACAGCTGGGTTCAGGTAGGCAGAAGCAGGGAAAAAAAGAAACTTCGTCAAACACAACCACCAGAAATCAAAACAACCAACAGATTTGAGTCACTTCAGAATTTTGATGAGCAGAACCAACAACAAGAGAATGAAAGGAACAACATCCAGGACCCTATTGACAGTGGTGACAAGACAGTAAAAAGAAGGGAGGTCATGATTGTTGGGGACTCCATATTGAGAAACACAGCAAGTTCAGTTCGCAGTTTGGACCCCCTTACTACAACAGTGTGCTGCCTTCCGGGAGCCTCGGTCAAGCACATCACTGAGAACGTTCTAGAACGAACAGGAGATGACCCGGTAGTAGTCGTCCACATCGGCAACATTGGAAGATACAGACCAAAATCCCTGCAAAACAAATTCAGAGAGCTAGGAAGGAAATTAAAAAACAAAACCAAAACTGTGGTATTTTCTGGTATATACCAGCACCTTGCAAAGGACCATATGGACAGCTGGAAATAATAAATCAAAACCAATGGTTACGTGGTGCACACGGGAAGGCTTCACCTATATTGATCATTGGACCACATTCTACAACAAGGACTATCTGTATAGACGGGATGGACTGCACTTAAATAACAAGGGAACCAGTCTACTTGGAGAAAAGATCCTCGAGCAGGTTCAGAAGCATTTAAACTAGAAAGGAAGGGGGGAGAAATCAACAAAAAAAACAGAAGGGAGACCGCATCAAAACAAGGACAACAACTCAGGTAAGACAACCATTAAATGTATTTATCTAAATGCTAGAAGTATCAGAAACAAAATTCTAGAACTTGAAGCTACTGCACTAACAGGTAACTATGATGTGATAGGTGTTACAGAAACTTGGTTATCTGAGAGTGATGGGGACGAATATAATATTTGTGGGTATACACTGTATAGGAAAGACAGGCAGGACAGACGAGGAGGAGGGGTAGCGCTATACATAAGAAACAGTCTTGAAGCCCAGGTGTTAAACCTGGACAAAGAAAATAAAACCGAATCAATATGGGTCAGAATAACAGACAAAAATTCAAAGGGCATAATAATAGGAGCATGCTATAGACCGCCAGATTCAGACGGTGAGCACAATAATCTGTTATACAATGACATTAGAAATGTGTGTAGCAAAGGAGAAGCCATACTAATGGGGGATTTCAACTTCCCCCAAATAAAATGGGAAAACCCGGTGGGTAGCGCGAAGGATGAAATAGAAATGGTGGAAATGACAAATGACTGCTTCCTAACACAATTTGTGAAGGCACCCACTAGAGGGGAGGCATGCCTTGATTTAGTCTTTTCAAATAACAAAGACAGAATAACTAAAACAGAGGTCAGAGAACCACTGGCAAACTCAGACCACAACATGGTCTCATTTGAAGTGTTTTTTAAATCCTCAAAAGTAAAGACTAAAGCTAAGGTTTACAATTTTAGAAAAGCAAACTATGAAGGCATGAAACAGAGACTAACAGAAGTAGATTGGAGTAAAATAGAGAAAACACCCACAGAAGAAGGATGGTTGTTCTTCAAAAATGTAGTACTAGAGGCGCAAAACAATTATATCCCTAAAGTAGACAAATCTAAATGTAAAACTAAATTGCCAAAATGGTTTAATAGATCAATTAAAAAAAATATTCAGCGAAAAAAGGCACTTTACAGAGCATTAAAAAAGGACCAAAAAGAAAGTACACAGAAAGAGTACACAGAACTGCAAATGCAAGTCAAAAAGGAAGTTAGAAAGGCCAAGAGAGAAATAGAAATGAACATTGCTAAGGGAGCTAAAACCAATTCCAAAATGTTTTTCCAATATTACAACAGCAAGAGAACATTCAAAGAGGAGATTAAATGTTTAAGAGATACAAATGGCAAAATCGTAGATGAAGAGAAAAAAATAGCAAATATATTAAATGATTACTTTTCACAAGTTTTTACAAAGGAGGATACTGACAACATGCCCCACATGTCATCCTGTTCCTATCCAGTTTTAAATAACTTTAGCATAACAGAGGCAGAAGTGTTAAAGGGCTAGGAGCTCTTAAAATAAACAAATCCCCTGGGCCGGATGAGATCCTCCCAGTAGTACTCAAAGAAATGAAAGAAGTAATTTACAAACCGCTAACCAAGATCATGCAGCAGTCTCTTGACACAGGGGTTGTACCGACAGACTGGAAAATTGCAAACGTAATACCGATCCACAAAAAGGGAAAAAAAACTGAACCAGGTAACTACAGACCAATAAGCCTGACTTCTATTATATGCAAACTTATGGAAACTATAATAAGATCCAAAATGGAAAATTACCTATATGGTAACAGGGTACTGGGAGACAGTCAACATGGTTTTAGGAAAGGGAGATCGTGCCTAACTAACTTGCTTGATTTTTTTTGAGGATGCAACATCGATAATGGATAATTGCAAAGCATATGACATGGTTTAGATTTCCAGAAAGCTTTTGACAAAGTCCCGCACAAAAGATTAATTCTCAAACTGAACGCAGTTGGGATTCAAGGAAACACATGTACATGGATTAGGGAGTGGTTAACATGTAGAAAACAGAAAGTACTGATTAGAGGAAAAACCTCAGAATGGAGTGTGGTAACCAGCGGTGTACCACAGGGATCAGTATTAGGTCCTCTGCTATTCCTAATCTACATTAATGATTTAGATTCTGGTATAGTAAGCAAACTTGTTAAATTTGCAGACGACACAAAAGTAGGAGGAGTGGCAAACACTGTTGCAGCAGCAAAGGTCATTCAAAATGATCTAGACAAGATTCAGAACTGGGCAGACACATGGCAAATGACATTTAATAGAGAAAAGTGTAAGGTACTGCACGCAGGAAATAAAAATGTACATTATAAATATCATATGGGAGATATGAAATTGGAGAAGGAATCTATGAAAAAGACCTAGGAGTTTTTGTTGACTCAGAAATGTCTTCATCTAGGCAATGTGGGGAAGCTATAAAAAAGGCTAACAAGATACTCGGATACATTGTGAAAAGTGTTGAATTTAAATCAGTAATGTTAAAACTGTTGAGTAAGACCTCATCTTGAATAGTGTGCAGTTCTGGTCACCTCGCTATAAAAAGATATTGCTGCTCTAGAAAGAGTACAAAGAAGAGCGACCAGAATTATTCCGGGCTTAAAAGGCATGTCATATGCAGACAGGCTAAAAGAATTGAATCTGTTCAGTCTTGAACAAAGAAGACTACGTGGCGACCTAATTCAAGCATTCAAAATTCTAAAAGGTATTGACAGTGTCGACCCAAGGGACTTTTTCAGCCTGAAAAAAGAAACAAGGACCAGGGGTCACAAATGGAGTTTAGAAAAAGGGGCATTCAGAACAGAAAATAGGAGACACTTTTTTACACAGAGAATTGGGAGGGTCTGGAATCAACTCCCCAGTAATGTTGTTGAAGCTGACACCCTGGGATCCTTCAAGAAGCTGCTTGATGAGATTTTGGGATCAATAAGCTACTAACAACCAAACGAGCAAGATGGGCCGAATGGCCTCCTCTCGTTTGTAAACTTTCTTATGTTCTTATGTTCTTAACTCCCTCAGTGCCATAGTGACCTGCCTGCACGTCCTGTAGAATGTCCTGAGCCATGCGCGGCGACTCAAGACAGTCACAAGACATTACAGACTTGAAAAATCAAATGGTCCAAGTCCTTGAGTATTTTGGCAGGCAGCAGGCGCAAGCCCTTGGCCCTGGCTCAGCCAATAACGCCGGCCCTAGAGCGGACCCTGCCTGCACTGGTGGTCACCCGATGTTCCAGATGGTTAGGGTTAGGGGTTAGGGGTTAGAGGTTAGGAGTTGGGGTTAGGCAGGACCGAGGATGTCACTCCCCAGAGGGGCCTATCGGCAGCTCTGACATAAAATGCTCAGTAAATACCAGACCTGTGGCAGGCATAGCCCAAAAGTATTATTGTTGGTCGTCTTCTCTTTCAGGGAACCAGGGTTACATCCGTAACCTAAAGTTCTAATTTGCCATGTCAGTTTCCACTCAAACACTGTTTTTGTGAGACCATGACATATGTTGATACAAACGTATACCCTCACTATAATTATACATGCACAAATATTGTGAATAGAAGACATCAAGGTTAAGCCACAACTCCCATCAGGCCATTTGAAGTCAGATAGATTTGGTACACTACTCCTTTTTCAAAAGCACAAAGCAGAAACATAGCTGAAGCTTGGACTGCTCTTATTTTGGTCATGTTTTGAAATTCAGGTTATCATTAACCTTTAGTAAAAGCTGCACATAGTGGTGTGTCTTTACTGATATTGGTGGCACACTCTATTTTATGATCTGCTGTCTGTTTCTTTGACGGGTTGTCAAACAGTAACTGTAAACAGCCCACTCCAGTAAAGCCAGTGTTAAAATCTAGATAATTTCTTGTAAGAGATGTAAATTTGTTATCTACATTTCTGGTACAAACAATGCTCATAAATAAACCAAGACTTACAGGAAACAATGTCCTCAAAATTCAGCAGCTGTGCACAACTTTACCAATCGGTAAACTGTGCCAGCCATTTTTGTTTTAAATATTTCATACTGTAGGACTCTTACACACTAGCTGAGGCATCAGGATTCTGGAATTGATACAGATACAAACCACAAAAGGTAAAGGTAAAAGTAGAGGCTGCAGCTCACCTGCTCTCCAGCGGCACATTGCTGCCTAGGACCCAGCTGTCCTGCAGCTGGACGGATTCGGGTGTGGTTTGCAGCTCGGCGGGCAGTGCGGCCGGGGGGGCCGGGCTTTGTTTCTTCCGACTGGTCAAGGAGTTTCTGTTGAGGGAGGTGACACACGGGTGCTGCTGTGATGGGTGCTGTTTGTGTAATGGTGGTACTGGCTGTAAGGTTGATTGGCCTTGCTGGTTGGGTGGTTGTTCTGAAATAACAATAAATAAATAAATAAATAAATAAATAAATAAACAAAAACAAACAAACAAACAAACATACTTTAACAATGGGTTTTACCGGGCTAATATGCTGTCCAGTGTAATTAAGTGCTGTTGTTAAGGAATGTTTTCTAGAGATCAATGAATGTCATTACAATGTAACATCTGAACAAAATTGCTTCAGACTGTTGCCTGCTTTCACTGTTCAATGTTGTAGCCACCAGCCATATGAACAACCATTTAATACACCCAGTGCATGTAGCTCTACAAATGCATGCAGGGAAAATTGATCACTGACACAATTCAATATGAAAGGCTACTATTTTCTTCTAGCCACAGGCATACACTAAAATTAGCACAAGATTACATCTTGACAAACAGTCAAGCATGAATATTGTATGTTCTTTACCAGAAGGTCATTCAGTGAGGCAGATGTTTCCTTATGGGTGCTTAAAATAATGTTTTGATTACAGCACAGGGATACTCATACTACAGTGATTTGCAGAAGTATTCACCCCTACCAATAATGTCACATTTTGCTGAATTACAAATAATGTGTGCACAGTTTTTCAAATTAACTTTTTTTAATCAAAGCTGTAGTGGTTAAACTGAACACTGTTATATGAGGAGGAGGTTAAATGTCAGCAAAACTTGCAAAGAAAATGTACAAAATGGAATTTACTGGTTGCATAAGTATTCAGCCCCTTCAGTCAGTACTTGGTAGAAGCACCTTTTGCAGCAGATACTGCTATGTGTCTTTTTGGATAGGTCTCTGCTAGCTTTGCACAGTAGGATGGTGAAATCTTTGCCCATTCTTCATGGGAAAATTGCTCCAGTTCTGATGGAAGTTTGTTGGGGATCGTCGATGGACTGCAATCTTCAAGTCTCGCCATAAATTTTCGATGGATTCAGGTCAAGACTTTGACTGGGCCACTCAAATACATTAATTTACTTCTTGTTCAACCACTCCAGTGTGGCTTTGGCTTTGTGCTTCGGGTCATTGTCCTGCTGAAATGTGAATTTCCTCCCTATTTTCAGAGTCTTAGCTGACTCAAACAAGTTTTCCTCAAGGATTTGCCTGTACTTTGCACTATCCATTCTCCCCGCTGGCCTGACAAGCTTCCCAGTCCCTGCTGAAGAGAAGCATCCCCATACCATGATTCTGCCACCACCATGCTTGACAGGTGGGATGGTGCTGACTGGGTGATGTGCAGTGTTCGAGCTTGCGCTGGACGCAATGCTTGGAATTTAGACCGAGAAGTTCAATTTTTTTCTCGTCTGACCACAAAACCTTTTTCCACATGTCAGCAGTATCATCTAAATGCTTTTTCGCAAACTCCATACATGCTTTAAGATGAGGCTTTTTGAGTAATGGCTTCTTTCTTGCCACATGTCCATACAGGCCAGCTTTGTGTAGGGACCTGCTTACTCTTGAAGTGTGAACACTGACTCCCACACAGAACTTTGCAGATCTCTCAAGGTCGCTGGCTTCAGAGTGACATTCCTAACCAGTTTACTGCTTTCCCGGCTGCTCAGTTTGGGAGGACGACCTGATCTGGGTAGTGTCTGGGTAGTATGATGCATCTTCC
This sequence comes from Polyodon spathula, assembly GCF_017654505.1. NCBI lineage: Eukaryota > Metazoa > Chordata > Actinopteri > Acipenseriformes > Polyodontidae > Polyodon > Polyodon spathula. Next base: position 48,947,856 of record NC_054535.1, on the reverse strand, counting down.
ACTTCTTAATGATGGACTTCACTGTGCTGAGAGGGATAATCAGCACCTTTGAAATTGTCTTGTAACCTTCTCCTGCTCTATGCCTCTCTACCACTTTATCCCTGACTTGTTTCGAAAGCTCCTTGGTCTTCATGGTTGCTTTGTTGGATCACTATGTGAGTTGCAGCTTGAAAGTCTTTATATACCTGAGGGGAATTATCTACAAGTTAAACCACTTTGAGTACACACAGGCTGAAACTAATGTTGTGACCTTTCAAATAAATCATTTGCACCTGAGCTGATTTAAAGCTGCAGTAGCAAAGGGGTTGAATACTTATGCAACTGAGATTAATCTGTTTTTCTCTGTAAATCGTACTTAATTATATTCTATATGCATTTTTTAACTTTATCAGTGTGAAGTAGTTTGTGTAGATTCTACATGTAAAGTCTAATTTGAAAGCGTCATGGAGTATGCTCAGGTGCCAACAAAATGTGAAAACTTTGCAGGGGGGTGAATACTTATGCAAACCTCTGTATATAACTAATGACCTTAGCATCCATTAGGCCACATAAATTAAAAGTTTTTTTTTTTTTTTTTTTTTTTTTTTTATTTCACACCAACTATATAAGATTGTGTAATATATGTCTGAATGCGACCATCAGAGAATACTTTTATATAGCAACCCACAATGAACATGTTAGAAAGTACAGACCTTGATTATTGACTGATTCTCTCCATTTAACCCAGGAGTACCCAATCCTGGTCCTGGAGGGCCGGTGTCCCTCCTGGTTTTTGTTCCAACTGTACACTAAATTGTTTAATTGGACCAATTAAGCTTCTAATAAGTGCTTGATTGGTCCAATTAACTACTTTAGCACCCCTGCTTTAACCACTAGAAGGTTTTCTCACATGACCAAACAATGGGCAAAGTATATATTTTGTCTGAAGATAGGCTTAAAGAAAATCTTAACTGTTTAAAACTATTTCAATAACAGCCAACTATATCCTTAACCCTACAACTAAAGAACAACGCAAATACAGAAATTAAACAAAACAAAAAACTTTTAAAAAAGCACAAGTGAATGTGAATTTCAATTTCTAACCACAAATATAATAAAGAGAAAAACACTTGACGCCCCTAGAAATTGCTCACTAAGTGTACAGCAATATTTAACTGTTGTCCCACAGCAAGCTTTTCTCATTTTTGTGGTCTCATTAATTAACTAAGTGTTGCTTTTCCAAAACAATAGAGCTGAATGGTTGCAATTAAATGGTAACTGCTAAAACCACACAAGCAGGGAAATAATATAAGAGTCAGCCAAAGACCTTTTTCAGAATAAATATAACACTTTCAAACTCATCAAAGCATTATTGCATTGTGCATTTTGGGATATTCTATATATGTGCACCATTTTCCTCAAAGAAATTAGGTTAATGCTGGATGCAGGATAAAATATCTTTCTCAGTTAGAACACTTTAATAACTACAGTTAAAAAGACAGAATGAGATTACTAATGCTAACCTGACCATGTCCACAAAACTATCTGGGAGAACAATTGCCACTTTGATAAAATTCTATACCTCCCACAGTATCTGAAACAATGAAGGCTGTTAATGGGGAGGTCACCTGGATATTTATATATAGACAGTGATCACTTAGGACATGGGCAAAACAAGCTATCCAGCAGGGTTGTTTTTAATGACTTGCAGAAAATCTCAATGTAAATATTGTCCTTGTCAATATGCTTTTATCCTCAAAAACATGCATATCTCCTGTGGATAGCATGGATGAAGGGATGTAAAGCATTTTTTTACAAGAATCAAAGTAAAAGCATGCTCACTATTTAGATTTTATTCTGCAGTGTCTTGATTTCACTTTTTACATTAATTAGTCAGGAAGTCCAGCTGAGATACAGCAGTGAGGTCCTGTCAGCACTGCTGGGTTGCTGGGGTGCAAGAGGAGGCAGTGACTCATCTGAGGGTCCGTTCAGTAATCTGGTGCCCAAGAGCTGAAATTTGGGCCTCACTACTGACGATGCTGTTCCACCCATTTGAGAATTTAAATGAAAAAAGATCAAACTCATGTAAGCTAACCAAAATAGATTTATTCACTCCTACACATCTCTCTGTGTGAGAAAAAGCGTTATTCGACAATATAACATTGATACCATTTTCAAAGGAGGGGAGAGAATGACATTCCAAATTAAGTGCAACTTGAAACTGTTTAGCTAGAAATAAGTTATAATAATGGGTATTGTTGAGCACTCATTTATGTACAGGTAGCCCTGTGTCAGAACCACTTGTCTTTTCATATTCGATAAGAGACAGAGTCAACTGCATATTAACTTATAGACTATAGACTTTTTTTCTGTATTTATCCTGCTAAAGTTATGCTGCACAGTGGAGATAAATAAAACAACGCCAAGGCAATAGCTGTTAGCACTTAAACTAAATCATAGGCTTTCTTCTGGGATGAAGTAGAATATAAAAATGTATCTTGAAATTTACTTGTTCACAGTACGTACTATATTAGTTAAGGGGTTTAGTTTCCATACAGAACCTTTGTGCTGATGGGGTTTGCCTAGATCCTTCATACCATAAGAATGAGGTCTTACTCATTTCAAATCCCCAGGACAGGTACCACACTAGATTAGTTACTGCTGTAACTGACACTTAGTAAGACCAATATTATCTATGATAAATCATAAAGTATTTAAATTCTGTTTGCTTGTGTCAAAATATACTCCACTGCTGGTTTTGGCTCCGTATGCATGTCACACTCCTAACAGAAACAAAGTACTCTATTCTATGGTCAGTTATAATGAATACTGAAACGATATGTAAAACAATCTGTCACAGACCACACAAAATTCTCACATTGAAACGTGTCAAAATTTGTGGTGAAATGCTAAAGATGGAAGAAACAGCTGTACTGTATGTTTTATGGCGTTTACTTTGAAATCACATTAAGATATATGTTTCCATCTCCCAATTCTTCAATGTCACATTGTCATAGTTCCGAACAGCAAGATGATGTTTTAAAGACTTTTTGATAAATATTGCTTGGCAGAACTGAAATTACATCCTTTGTCGATTAGTTATTAATGCTGCAAGTGATATCTATCAAACAGTGTTTTATGAAGCCTGTGCAATTTTATTGCTAAGCTGTTTTCACAAATCTTTTTTTTTTTTTTTTCAGATTAAGATATGCTCAGCTTGGTAGTAAATATCTCCTTTAATTTTAACAACACAGTAAGAAAAAAATACAAAACCAAATCACTGTTTTTTCAACTAAATTGCACAAAATTGTTTTTGTGATACATCTTGGAACTCATTAGGTATATTCTGTACACCAAATAGCGAAGTGGTCTATTTATGTTAAATGTATAGCTACTGCTTACAGAATGCATGCCACAGCTCAGTAAACTGTAAAATAAGCCCATTTAGGTTCTGCATAATGCTTATACTTGCATACAGTAGATCTAAATGGAAACAATGAAGTATCAACATTGTAATCATCTGGAAATTTAGCATATGCAGAAAATATCCAACAAAACAAAAATGAATGGGAAATATATCCCATTATATAATTTGGGGCAATTCAATTTGAGACAGCTGTCAATAAATAATGCTTACTAGAGGTTAGTACAGCAATATACAGCCCATATCCATATCCAAGTGGTGTAGCATATCACATCCCTCCCCCCACACACACACTTCACAGATACAAGAGATGCAGACCTGTCAACTCTCCCTTATTTGCTCTGACTCTCCCAGGACAGATTTTCTCCAGTATTTTGCTCAAAACCCCTTTATGTCAGCAACCCTTTAATTTCTGCAAAACTAATGTGCAGTCTGTGGTTACCGCCCTCCCCATCTGTATCTAGCTGGATTTAGGACCCAGGGGAGTCCTGTGGCAAGCATGCATTCAATACATGAGGCAAGCTCACATATTTATGATAGCTTCACGTGTGATAAGCCCTCTCGCTAAAAAAAATAAAAAATAAATATTGATCCAAACTTCAAGCTTCCTGCATAACAACATATTCTCACATAATCCTAAGCAATGTTGGAAAAAGGCATACTTGTGAACTATGCAGGACTAGTTTTAACAGTGGAACTTAGGAGTAAGAAGATGTTTGCGGTAAGCATAAGAGATCACAAAAGCCCCCAAAAGCCAGTGATGCTCAGAAAATCAGCACTTCAATTATAACATATTTTATTGTCAAAGAAAAAACAGAGATCAAGAAAGTTACAATTACAGAGACCTTTACATGTTGTGACTAGTTAAACAACTCTGTAGTAGACATGTTCCCAGACTCACAAATTGCAAGGTATTCTGCAGGAAAGTCTAAAAGTCATTCAGTGAAAGGCAATTATACTATAATTTCAGCATCAACATTGCTTTAGAAATTCAGACTGATTGATAACTGTGACTGGGTATCCCCAGCCCCTGTGTTTATTTATATTACTATGATTTCAATGCACTGTTTTGTGTTTATTTGAAACACTGTTTTATTGTTATTATTGTTTGATGTGCTAGATGGGGTTAAAATGCCCCATCCAGATAAAATCGGGAGAATGCGTGGCCAACAGTGAGTGATTATTGACAAACTGGCTGTTGAGAAAACCCCGTGCCGAATGCAGTCGAAGAATAAACGAGGTAACTGATAGCCAGTTAATCCCTCAGCCACAATATAAAAACAAGCAAATGGGAGGAAACTGGCTTTGTCCTGTAATGCGGTTTTACTTTGCCCCGTCTTTTACCGTCTGTGTTAGTGATGGTGGTCAGCATAACCTTTGAGTTGTGGCCTCATTTGCATGTTAGCTTTGAGCGATGGCGCAGATGGGGGCACCTGCATTTCAAACTAATCAGGTAAGGGGAGGTTCATTTGAAATGAAGAACATGGGCTGAAAAGCTGTAATTCGATTAATGTTTAATTTACATGTGTTAATTTGTTTATTAGTAATTATCCCCTGCACCTGGCTATCACTGCTGGTGTGTGTAGGAGCCCGACTTCTGGAGTGTGTACAGCCGTAAGTGTAAAGGAAAGGTAGTGTGAAACATTTTTTGAGTTGTGCTGTGAGAAATTGTTTTGTTTTGTTTTTTCAACCAGTAAACAAGCTTACCTGTCTGGTGATTAGAGAAGGTTCCAGCTTGTGTTAGTTAGTGCTCAAAAAAGAGCTAGGCTTTGTTTTTGTTTTGTTATTTATTAAAAATAGCGCACAAGCACTTTTAAAAATCAAGTTTCGTGTGTGGCTGGGTCATTAAAGTGCTGCAAAAGAACCCGAATCACTATATACACACACACACACACACACACACACACACACACACACACACACACACACATACACATATATATATATATATATATATATATATATATATATATATATATATATAATATATATATATATATATTATATATAATATATATATATATATATATATATCACCTGAGATAGCAGGGAGTTTAGTTGTTTAGTTATCCCCTGCACCTGGTGCTAATTGTAAATTGGAGCCAGGTGCAGGGTATTTAAGAGAGGCAGCCAGTCTGTTCAAGGTTGCTGAGTGAAGAGCCTGACAGCGAAGAGTGTGAGTGTGAGTGTGAGTGAGAGAGAGAGAGAGAGAGAGAGAGAGAGAGAGAGAGAGAGAGAGAGAGAGAGAGAGAGAGAGAGAGAGAGAGAGAGAGAGAGAGAGAGAGAGAGAGATCAGGATCATGATCGTGATCAGTTGTATTGGAATAAGGTATTGTGTCAAACTGTGTGAAGCCTGTGGAAAGTTTTGTGTTTGTAACAGATAAACTGCTTAGCTGTCCTGTGGGTTAGTCAGGGATATATTGGTGTATAGTCAGAGCTCCAAAAGAGAGCTAGGTGTTTGTTTCTGTTTTGATTTACAGAGGCTAGCATTTGCTTTTGGACACAAGTATGTTATAACTTTTGGATTTCGTATAAGGCAAAAGTTAAGTTAATCATTTATTTGATACATGAAGCCCAAATATGCCAGTTTCACTATCAATAGTCTGTCAAGGTGTTAGAATGGAATTTATTGTGATTCACTTCTAACAGAAAAATTGAAAATGTCAGCACTATTCCAGTTTGACAGGAACACACTTGGTAAGGGCACCCACGCAGGTGCTCCTGGTTCCACCTCATCAATACCGTGATTAAGCAATAATCCAATCAGCTATTGACTGGCTATTGCTGAATTGATGGGACCAAGCCAAGGGCATATAGAAGACTGTGTTAGCTTGGAAATTTAGTTCTGTTTGGTAATGCGAGGGAGCGAGAACAAAGCCAGCGAGGAGGCACTAACATCTCTATGGACATTTATTTATTTTGTCATTGAGACTCTGGTCTCTTAATTTCTGGAACCAGACAGTCCTACATGTCCCATGCTGTTCACAGTACCTTAAAGGGGAACCCTGGTATTACAATTATATGCATGCAAGAGAACTTGCCAAACTGTCTTTGTTGTTTTCAGTGTTAATGGTTGCCCACTGAGATTTTAAAGACATCATGTCACAGAACAAACTGAAAAGATAATTTTTATTTTGCATTACAAATGTTCCAAATAAATTCCCCATAACGAACATTATCATTAGCTTAACCGCATTTGGGTGCAATTGTTAGAAACTGTTCAACAGCTTGATAGGCAGGGGTACAGAACTTTAACAATATCAACAGAGGTTGGAGAACTTTTGGATATTATGGCTTGAAAAGCTATTTCACATCATCCATTGTTGGGATTTGTTGTCAGGGCATGTTAAAAGACCGGAAAGTAAACAAGCACAGACCTCGGAGAGGCAGTGGAATGGACAATAAAGACATAGGAACAAAGCCTCTTCAGTTTTAAAGAGAGACTAAGAAATGCTTTCAGTCCGAAGGTGGACCATGATGACCCCAAAGACAATTAAACACCAGGGCAGTACCCAGGGCATAAAGCTAATTTAACTGCGAGGTTTGCTATAAAGAAGTTTTGCATCAGTCCACGAAAGAGAATGAAGCGTAAAGGCTTTGTGAAACACCATAAGGGCAAGCCTGTTCCATTCTGAAAAATATTCTTTGTTCAGAGACTGAGATAAAATTGAAAATGCCCAGATTCCAGATTGCACAGCACAAAGCATTAGCTGTAAGATGTGTGTCAGTGAGCAGTGAAGGAACACTCCATTTCTTTAAGGGTCACTACAGTGCTCTCTCTCTCTATCTCTCTCTGGCTCTCTTTGTATTCTAACTGAATGTAATGACTGTGTCTTCTTTAGGTTCTCAGCTGCTTAAGCTTACAGGGATACAGCTTTCATTAACAATAAGCAAGAAGCAGTTGAATTCTATTTTCTGAATTGTTAAAATCAATGCTCTTCTACATTCTGATCAAAGAGCAGACCTACTTGGTTTGAAGCTTGTGAAATTAAATACAAAATAAAATGATTGGTCAAGAATGCCAGAGAACACAATGCATAGGGAAATTAGGTATCTAAACATAAAATTACGACTCACCTGAATCAAATTAAAATCATCTTTTATTGACTGCCAAAGAATTTAGGAGACAAATAAATCTGCCGTTTACCTGCTTTGGAAGAGACAGTGTTAAAATTAAGAGATACAAACTTTAATAAATTGCTTTGCAATTTGCTGCTGCTGTCTTAATAAACATACAAAGACATCAGGTGGTAGTCAAACTGAAACTCATTACTTCGAAATTACTTCTGGCAAAATTGTATTCAAAACACTTCAACAAAAAGCAGTGGCTGAAAGTAAAGACTGTAACAAAAGACTAACAATAGACCTGAATTCATTAGCTTTTTCAAGTCGATCAACTCACATTTTTCACAACCACCTACGGTTTGGTATTTATTAAAGCCAAATATCAAAAGGTGATGACCTTTACCAACTGTCTATATTATTTTAAGAACTTGTGCTTTCAGAATATTGACCAAGTCAGTAGCATATCATTATCTGTGATCAATATGAACCTCCAACAGTCAACAATACATGTAAATAAAATGATTTTTAGTCATTTAAGACTTTTACAAGTCTAATTCAACTGGGAAACTTGTCAAATAAAAACCACTGCTCTGCCAAAAATCCAAAATGTCTTTTTATTAAAAAAAATAAATAAATAAAAAGTGGAGCTGTTTGTGTATAAATCATGGGTATACATCTCAATTCTGTTTACAATTGGACCATGGAACGATGGTCAAAGGTGCTTTGGACTGTTGATGGACAACGACACCTGAGCCTGCCAGTTCTGTTGTCAATTCAGCACTTGTCTTCTTTCTATTCCTTAAGGATATTATCTTTAAGTATTGCTCATCCTTGTTAGACAGCTTTTTGTTTTCCAGTCCTGGGTTTGTCAATTACAGATGATGTTTCTCTGTACTTGTAGATTATGCTTCGGATACCACACCATGAAAATCGAGTGATGCGAGCTATTTTGCTCAATGTTTTTCCTTCTTTATGCAAGTCAAGGTTGTTATAATAGTAGAAAATACTAGTGGAGGCTTTGAGTAAATTGCTGATGTCCATAATGCATCAGAGTAGAAAAATGTAACATGTCTAAGACTTTTCCATAGCAATGTGTATATGTAAGGTATAAACATAAGAACATAAGAACATAAGAAAGTTTACAAACGAGAGGAGGCCATTCGGCCCATCTTGCTCGTTTGGTTGTTAGTAGCTTATTGATCCCAAAATCTCATCAAGCAGCTTCTTGAAGGATCCCAGGGTGTCAGCTTCAACAACATTACTGGGGAGTTGATTCCAGACCCTCCCAATTCTCTGTGTAAAAAAGTGTCTCCTATTTTCTGTTCTGAATGCCCCTTTTTCTAAACTCCATTTGTGACCCCTGGTCCTTGTTTCTTTTTTCAGGCTGAAAAAGTCCCTTGGGTCGACACTGTCAATACCTTTTAGAATTTTGAATGCTTGAATTAGGTCGCCACGTAGTCTTCTTTGTTCAAGACTGAACAGATTCAATTCTTTTAGCCTGTCTGCATATGACATGCCTTTTAAGCCCGGAATAATTCTGGTCGCTCTTCTTTGCACTCTTTCTAGAGCAGCAATATCTTTTTTATAGCGAGGTGACCAGAACTGCACACAATATTCAAGATGAGGTCTTACTAGTGCATTGTACAGTTTTAACATTACTTCCCTTGATTTAAATTCAACACTTTTCACAATGTATCCGAGCATCTTGTTAGCCTTTTTTATAGCTTCCCCACATTGTCTAGATGAAGACATTTCTGAGTCAACAAAAACTCCTAGGTCTTTTTCATAGATTCCTTCTCCAATTTCAATATCTCCCATATGATATTTATAATGTACATTTTTATTTCCTGCGTGCAGTACCTTACACTTTTCTCTATTAAATGTCATTTGCCATGTGTCTGCCCAGTTCTGAATCTTGTCTAGATCATTTTGAATGACCTTTGCTGCTGCAATAGTGTTTGCCACTCCTCCTACTTTTGTGTCGTCTGCAAATTTAACAAGTTTGCTTACTATACCAGAATCTAAATCATTAATGTAGATTAGGAATAGCAGAGGACCTAATACTGATCCCTGTGGTACACCGCTGGTTACCACACTCCATTCTGAGGTTTTTCCTCTAATCAGTACTTTCTGTTTTCTACATGTTAACCACTCCCTAATCCATGTACATGTGTTTCCTTGAATCCCAACTGCGTTCAGTTTGAGAATTAATCTTTTGTGCGGGATTTTGTCAAAAGCTTTCTGGAAATCTAAATAAACCATGTCATATGCTTTGCAATTATCCATTATCGATGTTGCATCCTCAAAAAAATCAAGCAAGTTAGTTAGGCACGATCTCCCTTTCCTAAAACCATGTTGACTGTCTCCCAGGACCCTGTTACCATATAGGTAATTTTCCATTTTGGATCTTATTATAGTTTCCATAAGTTTGCATATAATAGAAGTCAGGCTTACTGGTCTGTAGTTACCTGGTTCAGTTTTGTTTCCCTTTTTGTGGATCGGTATTACGTTTGCAATTTTCCAGTCTGTCGGTACCACCCCTGTGTCAAGAGACTGCTGCATGATCTTGAGTAGCGGTTTGTAATTTACTTGTAAACCACGACGGGCGTGCGGTTCCCATGATATATACCATGCGTGGGATGGTGATAACTTATTAAAAATAAATTGCACATGTTTGTTTATTGTTAATTTCTTCATCAAAAGTGCCATCTCACTAGAAACTAGAGGACTGAGTACAAGCTGTGATGATGGGCGGAGTTTCAAATGACATTAAGGAAATAATGAGACCAGCTGTGATGGAGACTGAAGCCGGATCTTGAGGTGAGATTGTAAACTCGTTATATGCGAGGCACACATATTGTAGTACGTTTTCATCCTTTTGGCTCTCAAAAGATGTTTTTGTTAGTTGTCGGACACCCTCGTGTCCTAGTCGTGCCAGATTAAGTTGATGATTGAACCAGACTTTACGCACCAATCCGACCGCGGTGTCAGGGGACAGTACCTCAGTTTCTCGCAGACGTTTAAAATCCAGGTCGGTAATTCGGGGGGTCATGTCTGGTCTTGTCTTTTACCTGTTTTTCTAAGAGTTTTCATGACTGACAGGAATACATTATTGCTGGTTTTAAACTCGCTGTCAGCAGAGATGTTAAAACTTCTACTGTTTAGTCCAGCTTAGTGTTATAAAACTGGAGACTGAATAATGGTCCCCAGTTGAACTTGCTCTGGCATAAAATTCCCTTAATGTTTTTGAGATTTTTTGGACTTATTTCCATAAAATTAATGTCCATATTTTTTTTTTTCTTTAAGTACATTCACCAGCCCATGCTGTAGTTTTTTTTTTTTTTTTGTGTGTGTGTGTTTTTCAATCTTGTGTCTACTGTTGCTGGTGCACTTATTTGATTTATTTATTTATTTTTCAGATGGGCTGCTGTCTTCACTCAGAATGTACCAGTTATGTGGAGTTTCACCCCCAATATATATTAAAGGAAACAGGTTCAATGCCACTCATTACTGACTGTGGTTTTGTAACTAATAACAAATAAAACAACAGTTTGTCATGGAATTTAGAATGTAGCGGTGCGTAGTGATTTATTCAGTGTGAAGCAGCTCATCCAGACCAGGAAGGAGGCGTAGTCACAATGCCCGAAGTCATCGCCCTAATGTGGTACGCGATGTGTCAGTCATGGATTGGAGGAGATGTGACTGAACTAGCTATCGCAGGCGACGTGACTACGGGTATAACAGGGGGTGTGATGTAATCTGTTCCTTTGATGTGGTTACTAAAAGGACCCGTTTGGGAAACGGAAGTAATTAAATACCGTGAGTGTTAAGGGTTTTGATTGTTGCTAACTGACTGTGCTTGTCATTATATACGGCTAACCTCCGGGAGCTGTAGATAAAACGTCAGCAATTACCCGGACAACACTTCACCACTGTACACAAATAAACCTGTAAATCACCAGTTTCACTAAGAGCACTCACTCTGGACTTGTGGCCGTATTGTGTTTGTGTGTGTCTTGTTTAGTGTATTATTATTTTGGGACTGAACCCCGTGGATTGCCTGAGCGATATACATCGTTGTGTAGAGCCAGGTATTATTATTTGTCAGCAAAGAGCTGCTTTTTCACTGTCTTGTGTCTATCATTTCTGAGCACCACATTACCACTGCACTTGTGCACTACAAACCACTTTGCCACACCCTTCCACAGTAGTGCTTGTTCATTTTCCCTGTCTCAGGCAAACTCATTTGCTCTCTTTTTGCCTGTACAGTATACCATTGTTTTGTTGATCATTTATTTAAGTTTAGCAAATTAAGTCGATAGGATGTGCTTGATTTTTTGTCTGCCTTTCTCCTGCCTTAACAACTTTGTTTAGAAAATGTTATGCAAAGTATGTTAGTGAAGTGGTCTTGAAGTCTAAATGCTATATTCATGTCATATACAACACATTTTTAAACATATGCTGGCAGTGTGTAACAGTTAAGTTTATTAGAATAAACTATTATGGGCTACTGTTTTGTTTTCTCTGTTGGCTAGTGGAGAAAATGTGTTTAGCAGCCGAATTGAGGGCAAAACCTGTTTAGACACATTCGCACATCCCTGTGCTATTGCACTACTATATCATTGTAGATATAACTTCTTGTGATCCTATAATTCTAGGTGATGCAAAACTTTTGGCCATAGCTGTATACAGTAAACAGAAGAGGATTATAACCAGACACTTTAATATCAGTGCTACACTGATAACAGAACTGTAAAAGTGTCCCCTGGGTTTTCACATCAATTAGAAATGTTTAATAAAAGCTTTTCAAAAGAGCTGAGCAGCATACAACCTACAGTCTGAAATATGTTTTGTCACTTTTGAATGTTGAAAATGCAGTATTCTAAAATACAGTACATTACAGCAACTGAAGGAAAGAAAAGCTTGGTTTTTCACCAAATAAACTAAACTGTATAATACAAATGATAAATATCCTGTAATGTTTTTTAGAATCTTAATGAGCTCAACCTAACACTATCCTTATCCCTTGATACTATAACAATTAAAATTTCTAATTATAGCTAGGTTATGTGCCACAGGCAATATCCAATGTACTTTACTTCATTTGTTCACTTAAACAAACAGGCTCTGATTGAAAAACAGACAGTGATTGCTTTTGCACAAGGCGTATATAACTGGGATTTATTTCTAAGTAAATGTAATATTATTTAGGAATAGTATGTATGGCTAATTCACAGGTAAAAAAAAAATAATTAACCATTCCCATGATGGAATAGCTAAGAAAATGGAAACCTGTAAAACAGCAATAGCTGTAGATAATTGAAAATAACACTTAGTAAGAGTGGTTGAAACAAAGCCATACTAAGGGCCTCATTCACTTAATGGCAATAAATGACCGGAATTAACGCATGGCAGGGGGAAGCCACACTGCGTGCAAAAATGAACCAGCGGTAGCTCTATTCAATAAGCTAATTATATACACAAATAAAGCAAGCTAAATGATTAATTTGCAAGTTGTCACAACACACAGAATTCAGCACGCAGAATTCAACATATGGAATTATGCATGAGGTTTACACACAGCACTATAGTATATATATATATGTGTGGGTGCTGGAAAGAAAAGGTAAGCATGGGAGAAATGTTAACTGCAAACCTAAATGACAAAAAGCTTTTGTGTTTTTCTTTATAAAAACAGATTTTTTTTTTTAATGCAACAGTAAGGTAAGGGGCTTTCTGCGTGCAAAAACACGTTACCGCTGTTTAGTGTATGAGGCCCTAAGACTGTTGTTTAATTTGATTCAGAACCTTCATTAGTTTTATGATTTCAAACACAGTGAAAAGAAAATGTACAGTGGTATTTATTTACATATAATAAACAAACACCATGAAGCTGTGTATTGACAGTTTTTCTGCTTTGTTACAATTTTATTTACCAACAAAGATGCTTTCATCTGTGGCTCAGCTTGGGACGAGGATGTAATTAAGTCAACACAGTGATTCAGTTTAAACCACTAATTGCATGTGCTTACTTGGCTCATAACTCAACACTTTCACCACAGATGCTGGTCAAAGATTTGTGTGTATGTTTTTTTTTTTTTTTTTATTATTATTATTATTCCAGCTTTTAGTATGTCATGCTTTGAGTACACAATGCAATAAACCATGAGCCAATGGTCTATTTACTCCACAGCAAGTAACATGGAAAACTGTACGAAAATGCAGAAATTGGAAAACAGCCAGAAAAGCTGGTGCTTAAGCAACCAAGACTGAGCAGTGCCCACGTGTGTTTCAATCTCAGTCGACCACAGTAAATGTTATTGGAATTTTTATGCTGTAAAATTGCTGCTTTCATGCCCAGTGCATCTGACAATAGGAATCCTTACTCAAGTTTGAGAGTGGGACTGACATGTCTACAAGTCAGAACTGTGCATCCTGTTAAAATGTGGTTAGTACTTGACTGAGTTCCTAATAGGGTAACTGACATTAAAATACATGTCAGCCAAGTAGTCAGAGAGAGAGAAGCTCACTGAGCAGGCCTTTCTGATGATCTACAGAGTAAAAATAATAAAAGCTTGATTTCATCAAACAGTCAGTAAGAAGACATGAATTTTAATGGTTTTATGGTCTGCCACATTATACCACAACACAACGTCGCTGTTCCAGTTTACAGATATGATATTGCTATAAAGAAAAAGTACAAGCAACTCCATGATAATTAGCTTAGGTTGGTGACATTTCTGCAAATTGCATCCTTGAGCTACATTTCCATCCAGACTAATTAATTTCAGATTTTTAAATTGGTACAGAAGGAAAACAGATTGTTTTTGCAAAAGCTTTCACATTAAGTGTTGTCTTGAAATTAGTAGCCTAAGCAACCATGTGTATTTAATTATCTGTACAGTTAAATATATACTTGTGTGGATGACTGACAGTGCTATAGCTCTGGTCTAAAAACACATTAACATGTGCATTATTCAGCTGACACCTTGGAATCATTTAATTTCAGAGAATGAAATAAGAAGCTTACTATTTTATGCACTGTATTTTATAACTGAACTCCTCTATGACGTATTTTGTATAAACGAACCACACACGCTGAATTTAAAAGCAATATACTAAGCATCAATAATAAATAAATAAATAAATAAACCTGCCACATGAAAACAGGTATAGGAGGTTTGGGAAGAAATTATGTAATGTTATTTATATTGATATATATTTCAAGAATGTACCAGCTACAGAGCCCCATGTGACATTCAAGTGCCAAAATATGTGTGCGTGTGTGTGTGTGTGTGTGTGTGTATATATGTCTGCAAAGTGTCTGCAGGTTGAATTTTAAAACATATAATTTTTTTGTTAGTTTTTAGATACTACACATTTATATTACTTATAGAAACGTTGGAACAATATATATATATATATATATATATATATATATATATATATATATATATATATCACAAAGTTACAGACCATACATTTAGATTTAGAAATTACTGGGTTATCCAGCACCTGAGGTGAAAATGGATGGCTTTTCTGTTTAATATGAATGGAAGATCAGACATAATCTTTAACTGGGTTTCAGTAAGCGTGGTAAAGCATGTTAACAGAGTTTGATCCTCTAGTTATGTCTGCAGGAAATCTACCATAACTTTTTGGCAAATTGCACTAACAGCTGATCTACTGCAGTATGACAGGACTTTTGCTTACCTTTACAGCTTTGTGTCTTTCTGAAAGGCCTCCAGAGACATGCATTTAAATGTTGGATTCAATAACAGTTTAAAAACATCAAAAGGATTATGCATGTCATTAATAACTACAACAATATAGCCTAAAGTAGTTTGTCTCAGTTTCACAAATACATAATAAATACATATACAGCACTACTATTTAAAGGGGGGTGGGGGGCGTTATTTAAATAAATGTGCATTTGTACATAAATTAAATTACTTATTAAAAAAAAGTTACATGTTTTACAGAAGCTTAAGGTATTTTTTTTCCTGAAATTTGATAAACAAAAATCCCAGAGAAAACTGGGAACTCAACTGATTTACTTGGATTCCAATCCAATTATTTCATTCTTCCATACTTTTTTTTATTACAAAATATCTTTAGACAGGGCAAAATACTGTACATATAGTACACTGGCTTGTTGTGTTCCTAGTCCTTATCACCAGGAATACAATTGTTTTGTAAATTAAAACTTTTACAATAGCTGAGATACTGCAGGGTGAGTGACCTGGTTTGACAATAATAAGGCTACTGAATAAAATGTTTTTGTTCCTACTCCTATCAATAAGTCTTCATTACAAGCTGACTTTATAATTCTGTTACAATTACTGACCGTCAAAAAAACCCTAATGCTAGTTTCACGTCTCAATAAACTACAGTATAGAGTTTTAATACTGCAGTAAACACTGATTGCCTGTAATAATCTGAAAGCATCTTGCTTTTTCTTTACTATTATATTTTGTCAGCCCCTAAATACTTGTACATCAGAAGCAACACAGTGTGCTGTACAAGATAGCAGTAGGAATGATATGAGAAGTGTTCAGAATGCAAGTGGATTAAAATTCACTTCTTATATGAAACACAGATAAAATCCAAATCTAATCAGATGTCATCTTAACCTTACCACTACATTCATTTCACAAATTCAGTGATAACACTGGCACTTGTTTTGCTTATAAACACGTGCTAATATGCAGATACTGATGTGAGCTTATTAAGTTGCACAATGATTTTCATGATTAGAACCAATGGAGGGTAATCTGTTCTTACCGTTACTTGGAACAAATACAGGAACTGGATCAGACTCTATTATGGGCAAATACAACCCAGCAGTGTATTCTTCATCGGTGTCAAATTCATGAACTGGCTGGGTGGTATTATTACTTAGCAACCGCCTCTGGTTGTCATGGAGATTGGGTGATGGAGGTTGGGAATGAGAACATTCAATGACTGACGGACTGGATGAAGAGGATGGCATGGGAGTACCTAAAAATAAATACATAAAATAAATAAACAAATAAGTACTTTAGTAAACAAATACATCATTTAAACTTAAACACAAACAAAGAAACAATACATAAATAAATAAATAAATAAATGCAAAAAGAACAAAATGTGTCCTTGGGATACTTAAATAAATGTGACCATATACAAAGACTGTAAACAAACAAACAAAAAAGTTGTTTTGGGGCCAGTTCTCAGGAAACCGACATAGTTCTGTCCCCAAAACAATACTAGACTTGAGCTGAAGTGGCCGTCCAGAAGGCTCAAGTGGTTGCCTTTTGTTATCAGCAAGTTATGAAAAAGCCAGCAAACAGGACTAGCTCCAATTCCATTAAAACTTGTTATTTAGGAATGATGGCTGAGGGAAAGCTTTGAGATTTCACATCCCAACTAGTGGCTGCAATCACTGAAAGCCATCACTGTTTGCATCATGATAAATTGAATTGCCAGTTACTTGGTAACAAAATAAATGGGAAACGAAAACAATGTAAATGCATTGTTTTTATTTCACTAAGGAGCACAGATTTTACATGTAATAGGCCAGCATGTTGCATGACTAAAGATTTTAAAAGTAAATAGAGGTGAAGCAACAGACTGGAGAAATTGTATTCAAATACTTTTTTTTTTTTTTATTTATGTAAAGTGTAATTAATCTGTGATAACAATGACCGATTCAAGGTTGCTGATTACCTGACCCCGAACCTCAGTAAAACAGAAAGCATGACTAAAAAAAAAAAACATAATAATAATAATAATAATAATAATAATAATAATAATAATAACAACAACACATGTATCTATGAACAGATAAAAAATGTTATCCTGCTCAATGACAATCATTAACATTCTAATAGACTGATGATTTAGAGTTTATGTTTTTAATATATACATGCTCAACACCTTATGTTATGCAATATCCACATCTTGCTTTCTATTTCATCATCACTTGGACTGTCTTACATTTTGTACATTAATTAATCATTTAATGTACAAAATGACCACTGTTGTGTGGTGCTCATCTCTTTTGTACAAGTGAATGCTGTCCCAGGCTACACTAATTACTGTTCTCTATAAGGGATTCAGCATTGTTGGAAAGGATAAAACTGCCTGAAGAAAAAGGAGCTGTTCTGTTTTAATTAATTCATGTTTTACTATTTTCAGCAGACTGAGCTCTCATTCTATTGATGAGAACAAAGCAAGGGGAGTGAGGTTTTAAGAAAACGGCTAAATCTTCTTCACAAGCAAATTCTGAGCAAACTGTGGAATGGTACAAGCATCCAGAGCACAATTCTATGGTGAACCATTCCACAGTGCCCTTAAAATCATCGCGACAGCCCTTCGGATCCTTTTTTTAATAACTCTGTGCTTATTTTAGAATCAGTTAAGCAGATTATGATCTCAGCCATGGTGGTTCAGACACATTAAGCTACCTCAAATTAATATTACTGCAGGACAAGGTGAAAGGTTTATGAATGCAATGAAGCCCTAGAATTAAACAAGAACACTATTTCACTGCAACAATATTTGGCAATTTGAAAAATATATACATGTTCAACACCTTATGTTATGCAATATCCACATCTGAACGTTCTAGCCAATACACACAGTTCCACTAAAATACAAAGTTGTTTTCTGGTATTAACAGGAATGCCTTTTAGTGTATTTGTACATGTTTTGTTGTTATTGTTTTTTTTTTTTTTGTATTAACAGTATTTTGTGCATTTGAGTCTTGCAATGAATATTCCTATTCTGCTTCTTTTCCAGCTGTGTTATATACCAATGTACACTTTTGCTTGACTTTGTGATAAAACTGGTACTTGTATTGACTTTATTGTTAATCTTTAAACAGTTTGAAGCATTTTTATGGGTGTTGTGGGCCAACAGTATGAACTTATTTTTCGTATTAACACAGTATTTCATGTGGTTGTTTTGCAATGAAAATTAGTTGCTGGTTAATTTTTCATTGATTGTCCATGCTTACCAATGTACACGTTTTGAGGGTGAACAATAAATATGTGTTAATAAAGATGATATTTATTGCTTTTTATTCATTTTAAAACCATGTTTGTTTGTTTTTTATTGT
This sequence comes from Polyodon spathula, assembly GCF_017654505.1. Classification (NCBI taxonomy): domain Eukaryota; kingdom Metazoa; phylum Chordata; class Actinopteri; order Acipenseriformes; family Polyodontidae; genus Polyodon; species Polyodon spathula. The sequence goes on along the minus strand of NC_054535.1, from coordinate 48,929,287 downwards.
GTGACGAGCCTACCTTAATACACGCTTGTGTTACGATATTTACAGTGCTGTCTTTAGTGGATTTTGCTGTTTTTATTATTATTACAATACAAACTGTTATTACCCACTAACACAACCTTTAATGACGCTGCTAGAATGTTGCATCTGAAGTATTTGCAGATGTTAGTGATCTTACATAATAAACGCAGTCTCAAATAGTCGCCGGTCTCCAATAGGCACCGAGGCTACTGACAAATATTGTAAATAAACACTGGGGCGTTTATTTAAAGTGTTACAGTATTATTATTTTTGCTGTTAAAGAAGTACACTTCAGCAGTTGCCTCCCAGGAAATACACACTATCGCTATTAGGACAAAAAAAGGATAAGAAGATATTGACTCTCTTATCTACCGAAAGATGTTAAATTATACTTTAACAGACTGGAAGATTTGATGGGTTCCAGTTGTTAGATCAATCGGTAAAATACAGTATGAGATCGGTTCAGTGGGTTAAACACAGTTATAAAGAGATCTAAACAATATGTTATACACTTCTCACAGGGAAATAAGGAAAGATTACATCCTTGAATACTGAAATCTTGCCAACGGTACAAAAAATAAATATTAAAACCTTAAAATAAGATCTCTTCTCTCTCAGGTTCCCATTTGCTCATGTATGCGTTACTGTAAAAAACATTTCCCACTAACACTTTCTCTCACTCTGTCCGTCGCTTCATCTTTTTATTCATTCTAATTGTACAATCATTTTGTCTTATAGACCCCCTGCCCACCATCCAACCTGTTTGAACTGGCCTTGGCATTTATCTCACTGCTGGGTATCACATGCTTGTACAGTCATCCTGTTGTGACAGTTATCACTTAATTAAAACCCTCCATGCAAATATAACTGCAGCTTGTAGCTTTGTGTCTGAGTAAAACAAGACTTATGACTAAAAAGGCCTTCCACTCCAACCTTTCAAGTAGTAGCTGAATGGATCAATTGTGGACAGGTATACATGTTATTTAAATGTGAATGAACATAAAACAAAGCTGCATAAAACAGGCTATATAAAGGAACCTCGGCAATTCAAAAATAAAATATTTTATCCCATTCATGTTAGAGAAAAGCAGGACCTGGGTTAAAACTACCAAGACTCTTTCAAGCCAACATACAGTACACCTACAGAATTCATATTACCCGTCAATTCAAACTCAGGTATTTGTATCATAAAGGGGGGAAGCTTCAATCTTCAGCAGAAAGAGTCTACATTGCTGGTATTTGTCATTAACATAACTGTTTCTGTGTTACCTAGACTGTAAATAGCTCCAGCATTCTGGGCTTCCACTATTCTTTTCCTTCAGTCCAAGAAGGATTATATGACAGGCCACTCAGCAAGAACCATTCATGGAAATAGGTAGTCAACTAAACAAAAAGAAGGCCAACCAGGGAACTGAAGCACCAAGATTTAATGAGGCAAAACATTAGAATTACAGAAAGGTAGTCCACCTATGATATTTTACAAGCAACATATATGCCTAAGATGAATTTTATACTGTAAATGACTTTTTATTCTAGTCGACATTTTGTAGTTTTCAGAGTTGAAAGGTGGCATGTATGTAACTCTTACTTTTTTTGCTGTTTTTTTTTTAAATTTCTATGCAGGGAATTAAATGTGTTTGGCAGATCTAGAAAAACAAAACAAAACAAAAACTTATAGTGCTATAATTGGCATAAGAGAAAGTGAGGAAGATGATTCCCCAAAATACTATAAAAATTACAGAAATGCAGTAAAAAGGTGAGGATAGAGGTTGCTTTTAGCTCACTGTAACAAAATCTGTGACAAAGGTCGACAGGAATAAAAGTCATCACAATTTTAACCACTTAACCATAGAGGCATTGACTGCATATGTTAACAAGAAACAGAAACAAAGCACGAGGTGCTAAGGTCATTTATTTTCTTTACTGCTAGAAATGCTTGCCATCTTTCTCAGTGGTTACAGGTTTAGGCATATGAAGGGCATCAGTGTAAAACAAATATTCTATTAAGACAAGTTAAATGTAGCATCAGTATTCCAGCAAAAACACATCTCTGTTAAACAGGATCCCATATAAACACAATCTTCTCATAACAAAACGTATAATATTTTAAATACAATACAAATCTAGGAGAGAAATAGTACATTAAAAAAAAAAAAAAAACACACACACAATACTAAAAAAAAAGGCTACATTTGCAATGGCAGAATTTGGATTCCGGTGCAAATACGTTGCAAAAGGTTCAAGGTTCAGTCTTGCAGAGCGGTTTATAGAAAGGGATTTTAAGTAATTCATGTCAGTACCAGAAAGAAAGCACTAAGAAATATTAGTATAATGTACAATGCAATCACAAGCAGTGCCTAATTTAATTTCCTGCGTCAAAAAAAATAAAAAATAAAATACAATGTCACCATAACAATAGCCTGGTTATAGCCAACATGATGAAAATTCTGTAACTTACCGAGAAGAATGTATATTTCCATTCTTCTTACAAACAGCCATGAGATAAAATATGAAGGAAAGTTTCCACCTCACCTCATTTGTTCTTAACTCCTTGTTCATTAGTTCACACACTCTGCCCTAAAAGCAGGACACAGACCACATACCACTTCTCTTCAGGCTCTTTCAGTGACGAGGAAAGCACAACGCTTTCCCCATGTAATCTTTATAAAACCTAGCTGTAAAAAAAGCATGTATATCAAGCTGTTTCTATACTTGCAAAGCAGAGAAAGCTCGGCCACTATACTGGCAGAACTGGTGTGTAGCAAACAAACAGCCACTCTGAAAACAGCTGTGTGGAGATTACTTTGGAAAATTATTCAGGCTTTATCGTGGTGGTTTTGATATGAAAGCGCTACCACTTACAGGCTAGCTCTATGGCTGGATGAATGCCCTTCTCTGAATATATTTTGCACTTAAGGGGGTATTCTCAGAAATCTTGCCAATCCATGCATCTTCCATTAACTTGTATGCTAAAATAAAATAAAAACTAGAACTTATTTGCCCTGCCAGACAAAAACTGTCATAATTCATTAATAACACTGCAATGCTCAGGTTTCCTTCAAAAAGCAGGGAGAGCAGCCTTCCGAGAAACTTCTCTCTGGGCCCAGCATTATTGACACTAAGGGACCAGCAGGGATGGGTGGGTGGACAAATGAGTGACAGAGCACCCTATGAGTTCTGCCCGTGATCCCCAGGGAATGCTGGAGCCCTTCAAGGTCATAACCTCACTGGTTGTATTTTATTGGGGACGGGGGCTGTAAAGAAAATGCAGTATAATAAAGCCTCTCCATTTAACTCCTAACTACCTTCAGAGCCTCTGGAAATGAAAGTCTTCTGCTGCACTTCAGGGAGCTGTATTTTTTTATTTATTTTTTTATTTTTTACTGCTCAGTGCTTCTTTCAGAGAAATGCTTAATGCAACAATAGATCCCACAGTCCTTCTTCACAGAAGCCTAGCACTGCAGTACCTGCTGCAGGCAACACTAAAATCGGAAATGTATGCTTTCCACTGGGAGGCCAGGGTAGGGATGGGAGACTGGTAGAAACAAAAATAAGACACTGGAGATTTAAAGAAAAAAACTAATATTAAGTATATTAATTATTTAACGGTAAATGTGGAGATTCCAGTATCGGTATGTGGATGATACTGACATTTAATCCGAGGGGCATAAAATGCAGTGAGTCTTGGTCTTGTTAAAGTAGTGCCTACAGATTAGGTTTCCCGAGAAACAACAGTTGACTGTGTCCTGCTGCCTTCAAAATGCCAAGCCTGCTGACCTGCTATTGTACATGAGCTTGTCAAACATTACAGAACAACACAGCTAGTTTGGCACTCAACTCACTTGGCAATTCATACACTCTGGATAACCCAACTGATATGCCACAGTCTACATCAAGGGCTTGCTAACATTTACAGCAACATGGTCAATAAGAAAAAAAAGAAGGACTAACATCCAGAATCCTAAATCAACGTCTTATAGTTCCATAGCACACAGGCACTCAGATAATTCAAATAATATACAGCTCTGCTTTTTTTATTATTTGGCAACCTGCACTGCTTCAGTCATTTATATGTTCTTCTTCTATCCAACACATATACTGGTTGGTATGCAAGGGCCCCTAAAAATAGCATCCTTCCATTTGCACTCTACAGTACTTGGTGACGGAATCATACAATTCTGACAATGGGGATATACTGTATAGTGAAAATTAACACTCAAAATAAATAGTACTATTTTTACAGAAAAAAAAACTGCATTATGGTTCTCACGGCTGTATGGTTCTTTTCTAAATCAAATTTGAAAGAACAATTCTGCAGTTCCATTAGAGTTAAGTCTCAGAAATAACCACTATCAGACAGATTTTTTCAGTCATATCCCACTATGCATCAGAGTTGCCCTGCTTCCCATATACATTATAATGTCATTCCACTAGTCTCAATCAGTCAGTGCTGTATATTAAAAAATGCCACACACCTGTTGAAACAAATGCTATTTTAATATTTTAAGCACTCAACTGTTTTTTTCCACCGTTACTATAGAGCTACAACTCTCCAGCCTCAGCACCCTAGCTTTGCTCAAACTGTTTAAACATGATAAACAATGTCCAATAAGGTGTCTCTTCTCAGTAGAACTGTATAGGATAGAATTGGATTGGCTCGCTTTGAAGTAAAATTGCAATAGCGGTGAGCATGCATCAAGTATTAAATGGAAGGCAACAGCCTCTTTGAGATTAAAAGTCCTTCACATTAATTTGGCTTTGTTTATTTATTCTCACAAGCCTCTTCCTGTTGAGTGAATGGAAACAGGAGGCAGAAGAGTTTTGTTCACACATGCCTGGTGAGATTCATGCTGCAGTAAATTCACCTACAAGATTCACAGAGATCGACAGCATTCTTTCCTAGACATGACATACAAAAACAGTGTATTAAATTTGAAATATTAAATATTGTATTGGTTATAGTAAAATTATGCTTGAAAACTATCAACTGTTACGTTTTGCTGAGAGAGATGGTACAGCTATGACCACAACTTTTGCATCACCTATATTTATTTTTGGATTGAGACAATACAGTAGTTGAGACTTGTACAGTAGTATTTAAGACATGTTGGATTTGAAATGTCACAGTTTTTCATTACGTAACTACAAAAAACTGGAAAACTACAAAACTGTATGTAATTCAACATACTAACGTAGAATTATTCCACAGGCTTCATTCAACTCTGTGAAGCAAAATGATTTAATTATACAGGGAGATGCAAAACTTTTGGCCAAAGCTGTACAGGTGTACTCCACTTATAAAAGATCCTGTTAGAATGGAGTTCCATTTACAACGTACTGAGGAGGCATGTCCCTGCCAGATAACATGGGTTTTAATGGGGAATTATCTACTGCTTAATACATAGTTTTCCTGTATTATAGGCATGTTTTTTGCATTTATTAAGTGCAGTTTACTATATACAGTACCATTTTTTTAATCAGTTTTCCTGTTCTACGGGTAGATATTTTGCAGAAATAAGGTACATCAAGGACAGTAGATGACAGTCACTGCGGCATTTGCTATGTTTACTTTTATTCTATGTTTTTGCTGGCACAGCCATTGTACAGTATAAAACGCATAAACCTTGATTTACTATGGTCTTTATGGCGATGTTTTCATATATTTGACTAATAATATTAACGTTATAGTTTTACATATGTTGTACTGCTGTAAACTTTTTGTTTAAACAAAATGACCACAATACACATACAGCACCCCCGAATCAGAGTGCTAAAATCTGTTCATTATTCAACATCGAACAAGCTGAGTCTGTCCGCCTCACAAAATTCTGCCTTAACTAACGGATGGTCAACATTTTGCATTTTTATATATATATATATATATATATATATATATATATATATATATATATATATATATATGCTTTTGGGATATTAATTTGTTAAGTTTGTTCATAGAATGATTTTTTTTCTCTTGGGCCAGGTTTTGACATGTGTTTTTATCGATATGTTTTCATACTAACTTTTCTACTTGATAACATTAATCCAATTTCCGCCTACGATATGATTAATGTTGCTGAAGTATTTATTTTCAAAAGCTTTTCCTTAGGTTGTGCTGCACAATGCTGGGCTTTTTTTTCTTGGGGGGGTAGTCTTGCACCAGGGTAAATCACAGTGCCGGCACTGGGTAGGGCTAAGACTGCTAAACACTGTGTGAATAAGTGAAGAAAAACTAATCATGTGTATTATATATAAACCTGTGTCAGTGTTTAACATGTATACACCTCTGATGTGTTTAATCAAGTTTACAAATATAGCCACTTTTTCTTTTTGTGCTCTATAATAACATATACAGGCTTTGTAGCTATAAATATATTCTCAAAAAGGTAGGAAATTCTTTGGAAAAAAAAAAAAAATTAGTTAATGCATCACTTCAGAATGATATTAAAATGACAAAAGTAGGGAAATGTGATGTTAGGTTTTTTAACCCTAAATACATTCCCTCCCACCCTCTTAGAAGCAGTGGAAGGGGCAAGGCAACACAAGCAGCCACAGACAGCCATCATCAGTTAAGAAGAACAACATACAACTCTGCAAATAACACAAGAGACATTCATCATCCTAGTCCACTAACTGTAAGAAGCCTACTGCCATGGGTAGTGTATATCTCGGCACTGCTTATGCAGGTCTAGTAGGACACGAATGCATAATAATGGCACCAACATGACACTGAACCTCTATGAATTCCTCTGCCATGTCTAGTGTGGCATCCACATGTTTGATGTGCGTTAGTTTGTTGGGTGGGGAGTGGGGAACTGCATGCAGGGCAACATGAGGGGAAGTGTATATGAATGGTAACTTGTGAGACACAGGTGCATGACAGGACTACCAATAGTGCTATAATATATATCTATGTCCTAGCATAACTTTCTGTTGTATGGAACTGCAGACGTTCAATAGCATAATAGTCTTTTGCAAGAGAGGAAGGGGTGATGGGCTGGCATTAGTATTCATAGTAGCATGGATAAGGGGAATGGGAGCACTATAAGAACAGGACACCCATGCAACAGAAGTATGACACAATGATATTGTCACCTGCAATATCATGAGGTGTGAGGTACAATGCTACATGGGCGAGTGGAATGTACTGTGTCATGTCAGTTTGAGAGTTTTTTAGTGTCATGCTGGATGAGCAACAGAATACAGACTAATGGGAGGGGTAGCCTCACTGTCACAGTTGGGCTGTATACATTGTGCTGTAATACCAGCATGTTCTGTATTCTCCAGTGTTTTAGGACTACGTTGGCAGACAGAACACACATGTCTTCGTAAATATCCATCCTTATGCAGTGTGCCTTCTCCAACAACCTCGGTAGCCTCCCAGTAGGTCTCTAGGGAGCACTTAGAGGTCATACACCTAATGGACCATGATGATGGATGTCTCTTGTGTTATCTGCAGAGAGTTGTATGTTGTTCTTCTTAACTGATGATGGCTGTCAGTGGTTGCTTGTCTTGCCTTGCCCCTTCCACTGCTTGTAAGGAAGTGGGAGGGAATCCAGAGTTAGGGTTAAAAACCCTAACATTGCATTTCCCTACTTTTGTCATTTCAATATGAACTCTAACTGATGCATTAACACAGTTCTTGATTTTATATATATATATATATATATATATATATATATATATATATATATATATATATAATATTGATAAGTACCTGTGAAAGAGAGAGAATGAATCTGCGCTGCAAATCTACCTCCCAACCTAGGAGGGCGCTATGTAAGGTTGGTGGTGCGACTTCACAGGGATAGGCCGGCCATCACCATCTTGGTGAAAGGGAGTAGCTGTGAGACTGCAAAGCAACTATTATGATCGCTGTGATGTGCGAGGCGATTGGATAAAGCATGGTGCCGTGCAGATCATGGGAGGAGTTTGGCAGACAAAGGTGTTGAAGCTAAGTTTACACTGAAAATCTAATTGTGTCAGAGCTGTGTTTGTTTTGTTTTGTGTTGCAGATGGAGATTGACTGGGAGCTGAAGCTGCGAAAGCCAGCACAAATTCCAGATATCACCAAGCCCTGAACATTTCACTGAACACTGGACACTGTACAGGACACTCGCACTGGGAACACTTCCCGTTTTCTGGGCATTGTGGATTATTGAGTGTGTGTGTGTGTTGTCACCGAAGATGATGATAAACATTGATTCATTGTATATAGACCCTCTGTTTGGACTGCCACTCATTCCTGCACGTACGAAATTCACATTTCAGCAGGACAATGACCCGAAGCACAAAGCCAAAGCCACACTGGAGTGGTTGAACAAGAAGAGAATTAATGTATTTGAGTGGCCCAGTCAAAGACCTGACTTGAATCCAATTGGACATTTATGGTGAGACTTGAAGACTGCAGTCCATTGACGACCCCCAACAAACTTATCAGAACTGGAGCAATTTTCCCATGAAGAATGGGCAAAAATGTCACAATCCTACTGTGAAAAGCTAGACCTATCCAAAAATACTCATAGCAGTAATTGCTACAAAAGGTGCGTATACCAAGTACTGAGTTAAGGGGCTGAATATTTATGCAACCAGTAAATTTCATTTTGTACATTTTCTTTGCCAGTTTTGCTGACATTTAACCTCCTCCTCATACAACAGTGTTAAGTTTAACCACTACAGCTTTGAATAAAAAAAGTTTGTTTGAAAAACTGTTCATACATTATTTATAATTCAACAAAATGTGACACTATTGGTATATATTTAATTTATTCACATCTTTGGATAAATATTAAATAAGGATATCTACATTTTAAGTAACAGACAAGCCAAGCTGTTTATTTTGGCAAGCTTGTTGGTTTTGCATCTTTGGCAGCTTTTTTTTTTTTTTTTTTTTGCACAATTCTTTAATATTCATCAATCAGCTGCCCAAAGCAATATCCAGCAATCTAAATATCCATGGGCACCTCAGTGAGATTCTTATACAGTATGCAGATCTGCAGGGGCATAGTGTTTGGGGATGTGATTACTGAGCTTTCTTGATCAAAAGGTACATGCAGAGAAGATTTCCCAATTTACATGCTAAATCACTCCAAAAAGACCAGAGCTACCACATGAAGATGTCTGGAACAGAAATGAAAAAAAAAAAAAAAAAAAAAAGGATTTGATAACTTTAGGAGGAAAAGGAATGATCCTCTGTAACAAGGTGATGTTATATACATGGGTCATCACTGCATAATACTGAGGCAAACACAGAGTATTGGGTGTTGACATGCCGCAGAGTGCTGACACTAGACTACTAGCAATGGTAGCCATACTGTCACATTTAATAAAGAAAACAAAAGAAAACAAAAAATAAATGTTTTCCACACAAGACAAGTGCTAGTAAAAGGAATGTCCCGCTCCAGGAACGAGCACAGTCTTGCAGTGGAAGGGTTTCGTGTAGCAGTTCTCTCCATGGAGTGGACGGTCTCCTCCTTGATGCAAACACAGCACCCGTCTGTGTAGCATGGCGGTGCAGTCGCCTCGAACTGTGGAGTAGACACCCTTTTGAGATTTGCCCAGCCTCCCTGGCATGCTTTCCAGCCAATCAGGACCTCTCGGTCAACTCAGCACCGGACGAACCTACCTGCTCAATCGGTTCCTTAACAACGTCTTCTGTTGCAGGTCCCAGCTGCACTCAAGAACCACACAGCTGTAAACTAGCACTATTGTTAGTGCTAGTTTGTTTTCCAGTATCAGTTATACTGAACAACCATTTTTGAGTTACAGCAAAAACAAGGCTTTAAGTAATATTAGTGCTAGCACGAACACAGAATTTTCATGTTCGGATATTTTATCATAATTTAAATATTCATTTGGATATTTGTTTGCTTTTCAAAAAGTAATACAAGCCATTATACTGCTCTGAACACAGGCAGAGACAGCATAGCAGCAGGGGCAGGGGGCGTGGCCATGGCCCCTGTGTGTGTGTGCTTTTATTTTGCAGCAAGCCCTTATAATATGTAACACATTAAAATAGAAAAATATCCCAGGAGTAAAGAAAAAGTTATGTAGGACTTTCATTACCACAGTGAATCATCTGATGTGTTTATTTTTTGCTATCTAAAACTTTTTTTGCTATCTAGATCTTTTTCATTTGCCATGTTTTGAAACTGTCAGGCAAATTCTGGTGAGAAGGTGTTAATGGTAACTTATTTAGGTTTTAATATTTTTCCAATAGATATCTGCATCTACAGTGCTATTACTCAAATGTTTATTGTGTTCATTGTTTAACACTGGGTTGAATTAAGTACATTATTTTTTTATAATTCAGAGTAATACTCAGGGCTTGAATTTCAGCTTGGGATTGCGGGAATCGTGCATTTTCCAAGTTACTCCTGCATATCTGCAACTTTCAGTGCAGGAAAATCCTGCAGAGATATTTTAAGACACCAAGCTACTGTATTTTCCACCCAATTTAGAATGCCTGAAAGGCTACAATCTCTAAATAAATAAGTAAAAGTATTGCTATCTTTAAGTATTATAGAAACTCAGTACACTGCAGTAAGTAAACAGTTTTGAAAAAAAAAACCCAAAAAACGATATTAAGTCTATCTAGGTGTTGTTTTGCAAGAGGTGGCTTTCGCTTTAACTCTTGAAACTCAGCCCCATTCATTTTGGGGCATCAGCGCACCTAAAACTACGCACATATTACTCAGGCACTGTAAAAACCACCTACAGACAGCAGGCTTTTCAAAGACGTATTCAGTGTGTGCATGCAGTACTCTTAACCGGAACTACGATCGCCTGAAGTTAAGCCTCTCATCATATGACAGAGTTCACAGCTTCGTTTTGAATCTGTTGTTCCGTCACTGTAGCAGTTGGACTGAAAGGGACGGTATCATTGGAAAGCTTAGAAGCTCAGCTGCCCCCCCACCCCCCACGTTCATTTAATATTGAAGTTCAGTGGAGCAGTTTTTTTTTATTGTTTAGCCATCTATTATTACAATATATACAGTGCCTTGCAAAAGTTTTCACACTCCTGACCAATTCTCTCATGTTACCGAATTACAAATGGTACATTGAAATTTCGTTCTGTTTGATATTTTATTTTTAAACGCTGAAACTCAAAACCAATTATTGTAAGGTGACATTGGTTTTATGTTGGGAAATATTTGTAAGAAAAATAAAAAACTGAAATATCTTGCTTGCATAAGTATTCGACCCCCACACATTAATATTTGGTAGAGCCACCTTTTCGCTGCAATAACAGCTTTAAGTCTTTTGGGGTAAGTATGTACCAGCTTTGCACACAGTGTCCGAGTGATTTTGGCCCATTCTTCTTGGCAGATTTGCTCCAGGTTGTTCAGGTTGGTTGGACGACGCTTGTGGACCGCAATTTTCAAATATGCCACAGATTCTCAATGGGATTGAGATCAGGACTTTGACTGGACCACTGTAGGACATTCACCTTTTTGTTCTTGAGCCACTCCAATGTTGCTTTGGTCTTCTTTCTTGCCACCCTCCCATACAGGCCAGTGTTATGCAGAGTTCTTGATATGGTTGACTGGTGCACCATTACTCCACTCCCAGCCACTGAACTCTGTAGCTCATTCAAAGTGATTGTTGGCCTCTCTGTGGCTTCTCTCACAAGTCTCCTTCTTGTTTGAGCGTTGAGTTTTGAGGGACGGCCTTTTCTTGGCAGTGCCTGGGTGGTGTGATGCAGCTTCCACTTCCTGATTACTGATCCAACTGTGCTCACTGGGATATCCAAACACTTGGATATTATATTGTACCCTTTCCCTAATCTATGCATTTGTATTACTTTATCTCTAACTTCTGTAGAATGTTCTTTGGTCTTCATTTTCCTTCAGATTCACAGCCTTACCAAGGATGCTTCAACAGTGGGGTTTTTATCCCTAAAACATGACAGCAACTTTAATGGTTCACAGGTGGAGGCCAATGGTAAGGTAATTGTGTCCTCGTTAGGGCAATTTCTTTCATCGGTGCAAACTGGGAGCTTCCACAGCACAGGGGATGAATACTTATGCAAGCAAGATATTTCAGTTTTTTTTTTTTTTTTTTAAATATTTCCCAACATAAAACCAATGTCACCTTACAATAATTGAATCTGAGTTTCAGTGTTTAAAAATAAAATATCAAACGCAATGAAATTTCAATGTACCATTTGTAATTCGGTAATATGAGAGAATTGGTCAGGGGTCTGAATACTTTTGCAAGGCACTGTATATAGCAGTGCCCAAACATGATTATTTTAGAAAAATGTTTTTTTTTGTTTTGTTGTTTTTTTTTACATATATTCTCATCTCTACCACATATAGTATGCCTGATCCTGTTGCAACTTACATAGTATGAAAGGGAAATATTGTGGCCTTTCATTTGATATGTTACATGCATGCAGTACAAACTATCAAGTAGTTAAACATACATAACTGAAAACAGTGAAAAACAGGTGGAAATAGGGCTGAGTGCAAAGAGTTAAAAAAAAGAAATGGAGCACTGGTTAAAAAGAAAACCAGTCTGAATAATGATGCAATATATATATATATATATATATATATATATATATATATATATATATATATATATATATCTATATATATATTATATCTATATATATATAGAAATATTTATCGGAATCCCCCCTAAAATTATGGAACCTAAAATGTCTTCTGAGCCAGCAAATCAAGGCACTTTTTCAATGGTCAGTTTAAAGTTAAATGAAAGTCCTATTAGTTCACTTTTAAATACTGAATTACATACATCTGTGTACGAATGTATTGTTTACTAATGAAGGGCTTAGTTTTTACTGAATCTGCCCTGCAACACATGACAAATCTAAAACCAAAATATTGGCTTACAGTCTAATTGGCCTCATTCTGACGCGCAGTTGGCTTCTACAGTTAAGCGGTTTTGCAAGTACTTAATTTAGTACTGTAATTAGAAAATACCATATTATTTCCTGTTTTCATAGGTATACTATGACCCTATCTAAGATATGTGGTAGACTAAATTATTTGGAAAGGGGTACAGGGCCACTGCATTAAAGAATTTTATGACCTTTTTGATGGTGCCAAAAATCTATGTGGGACTGTCTGGGAAAAATGCCAGAATACAATAAATGTGTCTAGATTTTTCAGTAGGGCATTAAGGACACCAACTGTCAATCAAAAAAAAAGTTGATGTCAAAATGATGTTGTCACATTTTCAGTCATACATTTAAAAAAAAAAACAGAAAAAACTGCAAGACTATATTTTGCTAAAAGCTAAAGGGAATGAATTTGACTTGAATTTACAAATATCTCTAAAATAGATAAACTCAAGTATTTAAAGTCATAACAGTGCCTTCAAAGTTGACTTGATTAATGAAAGGCAATTGAATTTCTAATCCACCTGTATGTAAGAATTCAAATGTAATAGTGTCCAAAGCTATTCAGCTTTAATGAACAAACAAACCCAATTGCTGTTGCTTTCAATACGATGTACTGTTAACAATTATTTTGGCTTTGATACCTAATCTTGTAGTGTTACCAAAAACAAGCAAAGTGATCAAGAACAACGAGACTGAAAACACAAAGCTATGCAAAATCCTGTCCTGGTAAAGGATAAGATGTAAAAGGTAAACACAGTACTGTTTATACAGATGAATAAAAGAATGAGTTCTTTGTAATAACCCACCATCCATGGTAACAGTTTAATTAGGAACATGCTGGCACAATTTGTGATCCATGTTTCATATGATCCCAGCAGAGGCTGGCCTGCAATCAATCTTTGTATTATTGTACCTCATGAAGAGACCAATCAGAGTAACTGAGGGATAGAAAAGCGCTGTAGAAAGACATTGCTGCTGTGATTGGGGAATGCATTAATCATGGATCATCTTCCTTTTGAGGATAAACACGCCTTAGGATACGGACAGGTAAAAATAAATGAAACCAAAAGGATGGCTGGAGGCCCTCAAAATGGCATGCATGACACGCAGCTGTGGCTACAATATAAAAAGATCATAAAATGAAGATGTTCACACAGTCTAGTTTAAGCCATTCCAGCTTTATTGTGTTGTGTGTATACCACACTAATTTATTTATTGCTTTGCTTTATTAGACTCCTTAAAAATTAGCTAGCCTAGCTGGTGAAGTAGCTAACAAAATGCTTGGACATGTCTGGTTTTGGCTACCTTTTTTGCTTGATCCATTTTTTTTTTCCAGAATAAAAAGACTGAGCTTAGCAGGGACGAAAACATCTGCTATCTCAGACCAGCTGACTAAATCCATTGTAAACTGTATTGTAAACTTAGCACTGAAGTTCAGTTTTGTGTTTGAATTGTAACGACTGCTGGCTGCAGACATTATAATATGCTTATAAAAGCATTTACATATCCAAAGGATATTAGCTTGTGGGGCAGAAGAAAATTCCTGCATGTCAATGGAGAGGGCAGGGAAAAGCCCTGCATGTAAATAAATGTACTGTGCTGTTAAATGTATTTATAGTGGGTTTATTTAAAAGAACGGGTTGCTGATGGTGTCTTATGATTTAAAATGTATTATTTATGTTTATTTAGAATGGGTGTTGCTGTGGTATGATTTGAATGTATTTTGTGTTATTTAAAAGAAGAGTGATTTTCTTTACTATTGTTGGTTTAAATGTGGTCTGGCGGAGGCAATGTTAACGGTGTGGTCGGCAGCAAATTAATTAACAGAGTTCCTGTCGACCACGCAGATATTAATGATCATGATTATGTACTTATTTATTCAATAATTATCATCAGGTGTTAGTTTTCAATCATGGTAATTGTCAATAATTAGCAATACATGGATTTCATACAAAACACGTGGATTGCCAAAATACCTTTGTCAAAGTACAAAATTAGTTTTTGCATGTTATTTTTCATTATATGTTATGTAATAATGTGTTGTTTTATTATAAAGTTCAATCTCTAATTTATATCTTTCAATAGAACAATTAGAAATTATAGAAATCACTTTCTTTGTGGTTTTTCAATTTTATTAACTGCCCAAATACTTTTGTCTGTGAGTGAGAGAGAGAGAGAGAGAGAGAGAGAGAGAGAGAGAGAGAGAGAGAGAGAGACACACACACACACACACACACACACAATACCGCAGCTCAGCAGAAAAAAGGTGCCTAGAAGTAGTTGCTCTGTGCATTGAATGATTAAGGGTTAGGGTTATCTTTGGTTCAGATGATGAAGACGTGGAGTTTGGCGGTTTCGGATCAGATGATGTAGACTTGCAGGTTGACTGATTACACTTTCTTTTTGTTATGCTACAATCCATATTTTTGATGTTTTTTTTTTTGACACTTCAAAAGCTTGTAATTCAAGCACCATTTTTTTGTATTGAACATGTTAAAACTATAGTGCTACTTTGGAAGTTAATTTATTATTTTGTGTTGTGTTTTCACACTGGACATTGCAATTTCTTTTACAACAACTTTTATGTTAGCGTTTTTTACCTACAAATGCATTTTTTTCAAGATGTGGTTTTGCATTAGACACTACATCTTTAAAGTTTAATGTTTGTTTTGTGAAAAGATTTGAAATGACAAAAGTAGACATGCTGCAGCAGCTTTGAATTATATTTCACCAGTTATAAAACATGTTAAGTGTACGTCCTGATTCTTTATCGTGACTGTGCTCAACCTTTGAATTTTAAGCATGCCTGATTGTAAATGTAATCTATCTACCTAATGTTAAAAATACTCCCTCTGAAAAAATGCCTGTAATTTCACCCCTACCTGAGTCAACGCCCCCCCCAACACTTTTGCCTTAATGACAATTTTAGAATCTGTGTGTGTGTGTGTGTGTGTGTGTGTGTGTGTGTGTGTGTGTGTGTGTGTGTGTATATATATATATATATATATATATATATATATATATATATATATATATACACCAGTGGGGTTAGGGTTATAAAAATAATTATAGGAAAAATGTTACCTTTTTTAGCAAAAGTTTTGCTTTTGTGTATAAGGAAAAAATGTTACAAGAAATATGTTTATTATAATTTTTTTTTTTTTTTTTTGCAAAACTCAAAAAAATGCTAATATATAGGAATGAATTACCCTGACAAGGAAAATTAAATTATAGCTAGTTCAGGCACTTTTAACAATAATAAACTCTTTTAAAAGATTATGATATTTGTCAATGAGCTTTTGGCATGATTCTTAAGTGCTTTTTGACCATTCTTCAATGCAAAATTGTTCCATTTTAATTCTGAGGACTTCTTTCTTCACTTCATTCTTCAACTCATATAAAAAATTATCAATGATTTAGATCGGGTTAGATTTTGATGTGTGCGTTGTTGTGTTGGAATGTCCAGTTGCGTTTTAAACCAACTGCTGTTGTGGAGGTTTTCAGATGATTGGCCAATATCTTTTGGCATGCTATGCAATCCGTTTTACCATGTATTGGAACTAAAGTTCCTGTGCCATTAGAGGAAAAAACAGCCCCACAGAATGATATTACCACCTCCATGCTTGACAGTAAGGGTATGGTGTTCTTTTCTTTGTACGCCTCATTAGACTTTCTCCAAACGGAACGTCTATCAGCGTGACCAAAGAGCTCGACAAAACCTTTGACTATCCATCATTGAAACACCGTTTTGCAAACTTTAAACGATTGTTCTTGTGATGTTTTCCTAAGAGTGGCTTTTTTCTTGGACTGTGACCACTGAGATCTTCACCATGCAATGCTCGACCTATGGTTGAAATGAAAACCCTAGTCCCATCTTTGGCAGTTAATCTTGTATTGTTATTAACCTTCCTTACAATTCTTCTACTTGTTCTTGGTGGAAGAACGTTCTTTCTTTCAGACCGAGGGAGTGCTTGAGTCTTGTACTTCTTGATAATAGAAACTATTGTTGAAATTGGGATCCTGAAATGCTTGGAAATCTTCTTGTATCCTTCTCCAGCTTTATGACAATAAATAATTATTTGCCTAAAGTCTTCAGATAGCGCTTTACTTTTTCCCATATTGACTTTATATATATTTGTATGAGCTTAACATGCATCCTACAGCACTCAGTATTCCCAGGTGGTCTCCCATCCAAGTACTAACCAAGCCCAACATTGCTTTGCGTAAGCATTGCATGGTAAGTTCGATTTGAAGAGCTTTTTTCCGTCAGAGATGTTGCCCAGGGGTCACTACAAGGAAGTAGCTCTTCTTGACCCCCCCCATATTGACTTATTGGTAATGACAGCAATCACCTATACCTAACCCTTTTATACTCGCTAAGAATGTTCACCTATAATCCAGCATTTTCTAGACTTTTCTAGAATTAGGTTCTGCATTATCATATTTACATTTCTAGCACCTTCTAGATAGCATAGTATCAAAGGGTATGAATACTTTTGATTAGCATTTTTTAGATTTATACGAAAAAATTGCTGAAATAAATAATTGTAGACATCAATTTCTTATAACTTTTTTTTTTCCTCATCCACAAAAGCAAAACTTTTGCTACGAAAGATTTTTCCTAAAATTCTGTTTTTGAGAGAAGCTTGAAATAAAAGGATTCCAAGTAACCCTATAACATTTGACAACACTGTCTGTGTGTGTGTGTGTGTGTGTGTGTGTGTGTGTACATATATATATATATTAATTAGACAGATAGATTGATAGGCAGATAGTTTTTTTTTTTGTAATTAGTTACATACCAATGAATATGGAGCAATGAAAATCACATCATACAAAGCTGTTTTTTTTTTTTTTTTTTTTACAGATTGATTTCAGTAGTCTTTTTTCCCCAATTGGAGCGCTTGCCAATGATCAGGTGTTGGGATACTTTAGGAATCAATTCTAGTTATTTTAACCTTGGACTGTTCACACTTTAATATAGTATACCTCCTCGTTTTCCTGTCTTTATCCCACCTTGTCTGGCCCCGTATCGATTTTTTTTTTATTTTTATTTTTGAACACTGCAAATACTATGTGAGTGTAGCTCAAATTACATCTGTGACTGTTCCTGACAACAAATGGATTGGTATGTTAATGTATCCAATTTTATATTTTTCATAACCAAATTGTTTTGTGGAGGATACTGCAGTAAACGCTGTAGTAAAAGTTTCTTTATACTACAACATAAAAATACATTTTCATAAGGGATAATATTCAACATAGTGAATGGGCTTCAACAAGAGTAGTACTATTATCCACTCCCTCTGCTGGGATGTTTATCTACATAAAATCTTCACTTTAAATTAATCCTCTTTTAAATACCATTATACACAGTTGTAACAATGGCTATTTTTCACACAATTATTGTTTTGAGCTCCCCTAAATCCCTTGTTTAGAAAAATACAGGGTATTACTGCTTGTGACAAAGTAGCTGTCTGCAGTGTCGGTGCATGCACTCGCTGCCGAGGCAGGAGATCGAGACAGAGGTTGACGTTGATATGCCCCGTGGGCACATGTGATTTATTTACATATCAATACACTGAACAGCTCACGTGGCACTACCAGCAACGGTACCGCACAGAGTACATACAACACAGTGTACGAAAACTATGGTGGGATCTACAGTCTCTGAACTAATGTTCTCTATTCATTAATAAACCAACTCTGGCTACTTGCCTGGCTGTCGCCGGTTTTGACTTGCTTACTCACACTTCGATATCCAACCCTGGCTCCAGACAAGATGGATGGGAAACGTTAAACACTATTTGCAAGATATAAATGGTACAACAAACCAAATATAGAAATACTTTTTTTTTTTATTATTGCCATAAATGAACTGCTAGCCAGGGTAAAATGTATACAAAACAACATTCAGAATTACCGGCCTGCAGACATTGCTCATTGTGAAAGTAAACCAAGTACGACCCCCAAAATGTATCTATGTGGGATATGGACTTTAAGTTTGTCAAGAGAATGTTTCATAAACAAGAACACAAGAACAAACAAACTACAGATAAAAGTGAAAATCCTCAGAAGCAGATTAAGTAAATGTTAATTCGACATCACTGTCCGATGCACAAGCATTTCCCAATAGATGAAAAAACGAAGTTCGCTTTTGGGAGCGGGGGGAGAACAATGCACAATCATGTGGACACACAATATGCAATCAAAAATGAATACAAAGTTAATTAAAGACAATTAGTTATTATAGATTTGAGCTTTTCAGCTCTAGCACTATGGTGGACTGACAAGAAGTACTCATATGCAAATAAAAAACTACATTAAAGTATGTTTTAGAATGTATGTGACTAAATGTCATATGTCAGGTAAACAATAAAAATGTAATTGCCTATCTCCAATATAATGAATGTCCATCTTCATAAGCAGGGGTAAAATTAGCTGGCCCACAAGAGAATCTGATTTGCAGTACTAAATACCTCTTAAAGTGCAGCTGCAGCTCAATCAAGGCATATTCAAATGTAATGCCCTTTGATTCCCACTGGAAACCCTGCAAAATGATGACTTATTTGGCACTTTCTTTTTGTCACTGGTGCCAGGAGAGCAAGCTAATAATTAAAAGGCACTGAAGAGATGCCACCCACATAAAGTGAGTACGTCACTTTGCCTATAATTTAACAGTAGGAGAGAACATTACTTCTGGCTTGTTTTTACAGATGAATCTAGGCCTTTATAATACAGTTGCTCACTTGGCACTTGGCTGCTTGTAGGCTTTGCATTATCTACCCAGCACCTACACAAAAAACGCCATCACAGTCCTGGAATGAATGGGGCACCGGCATAAGATAAGCCACAATTATTTCCTGAACATATCAGCCAATAACCTTTCTCGTGACTCACTGCTTGTCTGACAATAATATCCCCAGATAAAGAGAGTCAAAAGCTGCACACTATCAGTGGCTAATTACATACAGCGACAGGTAAGGCAGAGGGTTCAAATCTAAATTGCTGCTTTATTCAAGACAAGCTTTTTTAGTCAGCATCAGAACACCCACTGTGGCCTATTATGTATTAATTTGTGGGTTTTTTAAATTATATTTTGACTAAACAGTTCCAACTTTGTTTTTTAAACATTGAAACGTGCCGAAGCAACACCCATAGGAAAAGACTAACAACTGAACTATAAAAACAGGATAGTTCAAACCACAGATTCAGCTTTGGTCAATTTTTTTGTTTTGTTTTTGTTTTTTACCTAAGATTACTGATTGCAGTTGGGTTTCAGAGTGCTGCATGAAACAATAATGTGATTTTCATCTGGTTAGTCTTGAACCTGTCATGCTGGGCATTTGGATTTAAAAAAAGTGTGGTGATTTGAATATATATTTTAATACTGTTATACTTAATTTCAAGTGCTTTATTACAAACACTATGCAATTAAATGCTACAACCTATCAACAATGTTGGTAATTTATAGACAGTGAAACTGAAACTGTTATTTACTTAGACCTGAGCTAAGATACAGTATTCTGCATCCATAATAACTTCTATTCACACTATTTTGTTGTTAATGCAGTACATTAGATTTTTTTTGTACTTGGTTTTATTTTATTTGTTTAACAATGTCCTCTACTGGTTCATGTAAAACACGCAGTAGAGCAAGGCAAGTTTAAGGCCATATTGGACCTCTTTATGTGGGGTACTGGCACTCATTAGTACCTCATTATAACAATAAAATAAATGGCTAATTTTGAATTTGGTACATATGACAATAAATATAATAATGCTACTACATATACTAATAATATTGATATTAATAATTGTGCAATATGTCCTTTTGAAACTGGTTTCTACAGAACAGTACAAATCCCCTACACTCTCAAGCTCAGTGAGGCTGGGACTGGATAGAGATTGCCTGTCAGTGCATCCTGTTAAGCCGGTATGAGCTTTGGTTCAGTAATGCCATGTTAATTAGCTGTGGTCTGAAGTGCTTAAGGGGACACAATTGAAGTGATGGTGCTGGGACATGAACTCAGTAACTTTGGAGCGAAAGGTCAGAGCACCAGTTCGTCACTGTGTTAAACTATTGTGCTGGCTTTTGTGAAGGCTCACAAGAAAGCCATTTGAGAAGCCAGAAAAGTACTGATTACTGAACAAGCTTGCTACAAATATACTCATTTACAGTATATACAACACATGTTTTGTTAGATTGTGCATTTACATACTTATAGTCATGCCCTGAATAATCTAAATTGAAAACAAAGTTATTTTCCAAATAGGAACAGGCAGAATTGTATGTCAAAAGTGCATTTTAAAAAATTTAAACCCAAACTATCTGGCTCACTAAATGTACAAAATATGTGCTGAATATTACCACTTACCCTTTAAAACAAAGTTCTGTTGGAAAAAATTTGATCTGTATAATATTCTTGTTTAATTTAGATATATAACCACAGCCGGGGACTGACACATTCTTCAGGCATTTACATATTTTTTTTTTTTTTTTTTTAATACAGCAGTCACATTTTTCCCTTTATTTATTCAATGAGATAAGATATCCATGGTTCTGTTTTCTGTTACAATGATTGTAGGATTAAGAATAACCTGATCCACAGACCATGACGAGTCTTGTTAAGCAGGCTTCTTTCAGTCTTGCTTGTCGTCTATAATAACAACCATGTAGAGGTGGCTGGGTCACATCCATGAATAAAACACGCTTCTAGTAGGGGTAGGAATAGAAGCTTGAACACTTCATCACCTCAAAAAACAGATAAGAGATTACTATCGGGAGACTGCTATACATTAACCTGGCTAAGCATAAAAAGAGCCAGTGTCTCTTGAATGACAAGTATCGTCTCAACACATTATTTTTGTGCCAAATGCAGATTCATACCTTGCATTCAAACATTAACCCCACTTCATAAAGAATGATTAATTTCCTGTAATTACCTGAAAATTTAGCAGCTGGGATTTGAGCCACTGAAATCATGCTTTTGTTGCAGAATCATTGGAGCGCACATTCTTCATGGTTTAGGAAGACTCCCACATTCGTCAGGGGCTTTCAAAACTACAGCACCATGAGAGCCTTGAGAAAGTGCTCCCATTCTGTTTTCAATTCCCACAAATGATGCATGGATCTTCAAGCTGGCTCCCAAGATTGGGGCTACTCAGATATCTTCTGGTTTTCTTTTTACAGCAATCCAGTGAAGATGGAGCTTTTCACTGCTGGTTTTTATTTCAATTTCCTTTCCATATTTTTAAACCTCCTCAAAAGACAAACTCTTATCTGCCCTCTCACAATGATTACTTATTTTTTGGAAACAAGGTTCACAACTGTTCCCCCTTACAACATTCACACAGGAGCTAACTCCTGGATGCTACCTGCAGTGCTACAGCACAAAGAGACCATGTAAATAATTAACAGACTGCTGTGTAGCATTTTTAATAGTACAGCAATATATATATGTCTCTGAAAGTGGAATAATTGAATCCATAGCAATGTATTTATCCATATAGCCATGTCGGTTTATGTTATATTAAATGGAATCAATTAATTTTCTGCATATTAATCTGTGCACAGTTCCTTAAACAAACCAGTAATGACTATGCCAGGATCAATACGTTTGTCCTACACAGGAACCACTCAATATCTTTTTGGTTTTGTTTGAGTGATTAACAATTAAAAAATAAAGACATAATTAAGGACTGGCAGAGAAACAGATGCTGTTTGACTATGAATCGAATGTAAAATAATTGCTTGGGAATACAGTATAAAATTCTATGATGAGTCAATGCATGCGTACGAAATGTTGTTGGTTTTCGCCATGTTAATAAAAATAAAAAAAACACTTTTGAAGTAGATTTCAAATTTGCCCAAGGCCTTTTGAAGAAAACGGCAACATTAGCAAATTATGACAATACGTAGTTATTATGACAAATGATATTTTCTCAGCACTGTCCCGTTCGTTGTTTCACGCACATAAACATCGCTCTAAAGCAGCGTATAGCGTAACACCGGTTACTTTAGAAATACATAACATTACAACATAAAATATTATCAAGACATATTTTTTTGCCTAACTCTCTATATACCACAATGCTTTGCGTGCAGTGAGACGGAAGTCTCCATTGAAAATCAGCGGAGTCGAGTATCTTGTTAAAATGAGTATCTTTTGAAAACGACCTTCTAAATATTATTGTCTGAAGCAGCTTTAAGGCTGGATTTTCATTGATTAAAATATTCGTGTGTGCTCCTATTGGTTACAAAGGTTGCCGTGTTTTCGGCACAGTGCTCGATTGACAGTTGGAAGTTTGTCTGTTGTTGGGAAGTTTGTCTGTTGACTGGAAATTTGCAGGTCCGTACAGCCTTTTGTATTAATGAATTGACAAATTAATGAATTAATTATTAGATGAATTAACAAATACATTTACAAATTACTGTATGAATTGACAAATTTATGGACAAATTGCTGGACAAATTGACCAATTCACAAATTGGCAAACAAATTGACAAATTCACGAATTAAGAAGCAAATTGACAAACTTATGGTTGGATAGTTTTGGCACAAATGGTGCTCCATAGGTATCGGTGTGTATTAGGGCTGCTAGGAACGCCCTACCTTACTATTTACAGTATTTCTACCAGACAAACAGTGGGCGTGCTCTTGTTTTCCTGCTCGTGTTAACTAGCATCTGATTTGCTGGTCCCATCCTACCAGCGAATCAGTTTTGAAAATTCTTTGTAAATACCCCCCACTGTGTATTCAATGTGCACAAAAACAAAACAACAACAACAACAACAACAACAACAACAAAAAAAAAAACACAACACCTTGTATCCAGAGCAGGACGACAGGCTTGTATTCCTGGCAAACAGCCTGTAAATAAATTGTGCACATTTAAAAAAACGTACTGTATATAGCTTGCGCTGCTTTGGAGTTTGAAAATGAACTGTTATATAATGAATGTTTAACAATATTCAGTAATATTAAAAATAATTACATAAATGATCAGTGACATTAAACGCAATTTTGGAGTAAGGATCAGCTATTAGAGGGTATGCAATTTGTGTTAAGTAAATCTATTATTATGATGATGATGATGATGATGATGATGATGATGACGATGATGATGTTTTAGGCCGGGATTTCTGCATTGTTTTTCACATATAGTGACGTTTACGTGATACAGCATTAACAAAATACAATGTGTGATGATGCAGCTGTCACTGAAATAAAAAAAACAAAAAGAAAAAAAAAAAAAAACGTTTTTCATAAACTCGTGTCTAGTTTATATAGCTTACATTCCAAAGTACTGTAATCTGTTTGGAATACATATTTTATTTACACTCCTGTAGTATGTTAAACCTGCTTTGCTTGTTGCGAATGTTGTTTTGTTTTCTTTTCTCTTGACACTACCCAGGTGTAATTACCCCTCGCATTCAGTTGCTGTGCACACGCTTTTACTGAACTGCAATGATATTAAAATGATAACGTACAATGTACGGTACAATCATCGATATTTACTAGAACGATTATATTTTGTGTGCCCAATTAATTGATTGTTATTTTGAGGCTTAACTGACAGCCCTAGTGTGTACTTTCACTACAAAAAATATATATAGCGGGAAATACAGGACCATAGGATGTACATGTGGCAAAAGCACAACAACGAAAGCAGGAACAACTTCAAAATGTGCCCTTTTGTACTCGGCACCCGATGGAATTAAAAAACATCAGCAGTCAACAAGCAAGGTCACTTTAATAACATACTTTTTTTTTTTTCCCCAGTGCGGCGCCCTCCCTATACTGTCCTCTGTTCCACCCTCAATTATCAGTATATAATTTCAGTACGTTTATTAGAATGTACACGTTATAGGTTATTATACCACCAGAAAAACAGGCTACCTCGGGTAAAGTTGACAACGGTATTGGAATGTGTTTTCTTAGATTATAAATGAAATAACAACAAAAAAAGCAATATGCATAAAGAACATCATGCCCATACTGTTTTACTCTATACTTACAGATTGTATAGTACAAAATTATTTATTTATTTTGCAGACTATTTGAAAAATAATTGAGAATAGTTAGCAGTATGTGTGTAAAGCAAGTATTTTAACTGTATTGAAATACAGATGCTTCATATCTTGTAATTGTGTACTGTTCTAAGTACATTTAAATACATAAATAAAATGTGTAAATAAAGCAGGAGGAAAAAAGCTTGCAGTCCCATTTTGACAGACTTAAATAAAGGTATCATGTTTTGCAACTATTAGATGGTAATATAAGGACGATTACATTAAAATTATTTTTCTTCCACCATACTTGCTAGAATCTTGCTCTTTTTTAAAGTCTGTAGCTTCCTTGTTTTGCAGACCATATTCCACAGTGAAAGAAAAAGACATAACTTGTTATTTTTTTCTTTTTATTCAGTTAACAAAGTAATTGAAAAATAACAGCTACTATCGTGATAATCGTTGTATCGTGAAAGAGTGGGCTCTCAACTATTCGTATCATGGAAATTTACTATCGTTTCATCCCTACGGTATTCATAAACAGTGTATTCAATACTGTACTTTTAATTCTAGGCTTTCGAGGCAAGGAAAAAGACCTGAGATTTTTTTAAACAAATTTCATTTTGTTTACTATTAAAATGAAATATGTTATGATTGGGGGTTAATGTAGGAATGACATGCACACTACATACATGGCAAATTAATTTAAATTAAAACATTAAAAAAAAATACGCTACCACATGGCATATTTGTATTGTAAGATAGGTTTATTCGTTGCTTAAATATGTTACTGTAATCGTGGATATTAACATTTGCCTATCCACATACACACTGTATTACAGCTTGGTAGACTAATTAATTGGATGAAATGCAGGAATCAGAATTTATCATATGCTGTCTGTCTGATGACACGGGCTAGCCTTATTATCATGTGCCACTACTATCAAATTTGATTGGCTGGTGTTGAAAATGTTGCCCCCATGTTGCCTGAAAAATAGAACATCGACCTAAGTGGGAGACACGTCGCTGGCGTGTTGCCGGTGTGGCTCCGGATTATTGACCAGGGTGGTCACATGAGGTAACAAGCCAGCAACAGCTGTCGTTCCCTTGTTGCTGTCGACAAATGTCGACCATGTGACCAGGCCTTTAGGTGTCTGCTTTTGTTTATTTATACAACACTGAGGGTTCCAACAAATAATTATTTCCACACAACTCAATACTGAGTGCAATTCAAAATAAATGGCTGCTTAGCGCTGCCTTTAAACAATCTCAAATCCCACTTTATTCAAAAAATAACAAAATAATCTTTCTTTGCTTAATTGTGCTACAACTGCCCATACTAGTAACAGATTCTATATGCCTTTTGTTTAGCAAAATAACAATTTTTCACTCATAATCAGATTTCACTCCCAATTCAGACTCTTAAAATAACTAGTACTTTTTTATCAAGTGTGTGGTTAAATAAATGGAAAATCGCTACTTGCAAGTTATTTTTTAATGAGAAAGGTTTAGTATGTATTTCCTATTAGATTCCTATTAGCAACTGTTAAACTGTTTCCAAATGTTATTTGAAAGAAGCATTTGTTTGTACTACTTTATAAGAGTGCACCATGCCTATAACAATAAATAATAACTAATGGATTGAGAATGATATTACTCACATGGCACCTTTATTTAAAAACAAAATCAATATTAAGATTTTAATAAATTATAAACAAATATTTTGAACATGCCCAACAGCGTCTGGCTAATTTCTGAGTAATCGTGTCTATGTATGCTCCGTTCTAAAAGAATAAGATGAAGAAAGCTTAGTATTCCTTTCATTGACCTCATTCCACACAACCAATTGGAACTCCATTTTCAAAAAAGACCCACGGTAGGGTGGCTGCCAGCTTCAGTTCTACCTGATGTTCATTCTTTGAACTGCCAATCAAAGTTTGCTCAGATGTCTACACCTCTGTCAGAAAAGTTAAATTAGGGATATATATATATATATATATATATATATATATATATATATATATATATATATATATATATATATATATATATATATTGATATATCAAGTTAGAAATTTCAATCTTTACAATTTTTTGTAAGGATTAATTTAGAATTATTACTGGTATGTAAAATATTTGTATTACATTTTTATTGCAGCAGAATTGTTTCTTTCTCATTTTTTAAAAGGTCTATTTAGTTTGTTCCAATGCACCACCATGTACCATGTTCGCTAGATTGTTCGCTAGATTTATCAGCTATTTTCTACACCATGGATATGCCAACTCTTTAAATACAATGGTTTACTTTTATATACTTACAACATGAATATCAACAGAAGCAGCTCAATACAAATTTATTGCAGCTCCAAAAGGGCTGGTGCTGGAGTTTAATCTAAATGCACAGAAGTTTTGGTCTGCTTGTATTAATTATATTTTGAATGATTTGTTTTCTCACTCAAGACTCCTGACTATTGTCTGTACATGCTAGAATACATGTCTTTTTGGCCTATACTTCAACAACATTGTAAGGGTAAAACCAAAAAAAAAGTAACATCATTCTTTTGCATAATAAAGCTTGATGATTACCATCTCCAACTATAAAATATGTAAAATACTGGTTCAAGACAAGCTTTATCACCTGCCATTTTACTCATCATCACCTAACACACTCTGGTATCTGATCTCCTTGTTAAATGGCCATTTGGAAGGGTAGCTGCAACATAGAACACATGAACTACTATACAGATGAGCCAGCTTAAAATTCCCAGCTTTGGCACAAAAGCCTGCCTGCTCCATTCACAGCACAGCCATCTCAAATGACATAATCACTGTGCCACAGCATCATAATGTAGCAAAGCCCTGCTGTATTGGGACCACATAGAAATGAGGATTGTTTGCCTTCTAACCAGTCTGATTCCTGGATCATGCTGCCCACCCCCTCTGATGTTACAGACACCAGTGTGCAAGAAATCAATAAAGATATTGAATGTTAGAAATGGTGGTTGTTTAAATGTCCTTAGGAATATTTAGTGCAGTCCTACAGGGAACAACACTGCTATTACTTTTTTTTTTTTTTTTACTTAGCTCTTAACCTATTTTTTCTAACAACTTTAACAATCACTCTTCATTTAAAAGTAAGTGGTTCATTAAAATTTCATGCTGTCTAGTAATCACTAAGAAAAAAATGAGGCACAGCTATGAATAAAATCTAAAAGGAAAAAGAAAGATCCATTCAGTGATGCCAGCGGAGGCCTGGACCAAATTGTCTTGATGTTTCTCACATTTTGACTGTAAAAAAAATTCTAGCAAACTTCTGATTGATTTTTTAATTTTTTTTTTTTTAATAGGGAAAACCACAAAATTGTCTTTAGATCCGGTAAACAATATACAATTAAAAATACATATTTTACATGTCTTTGGATAGCAATAACAAATTGCAGGGCACAGTTTGACCAACAATATTTTGCTAACTAATTGAAACACACTTTCATATGAGGATCAAAACCCCCTTTCTAGTACAATTCCTGCGCTTAGCACTGATTAATTACAATTAGGCAGAGCACAGTGAAGCTGCAGCCGGCACAGGAGTAATCAGTAATGTTTGACAGTTCCTGTGTGGTGAAATTGGGTTGATATGCGATAGGGTGCAGCAGTGGCTGTTACATAGCTTTGTGTCTTCAAGAAAAGTATTGGGATCACTTCTTAAGTTGAAGTGTAAATCACCTTTGTGGTATTTCTCATCTGACATAGTATACGCACTAAAATTAGGCAAAATGTTTCCTATCAGAATAAAAAGCTTATATATAATCATACAGTACATTGATTAATGTATACTGTAGGTTGCTCCTAACTGGAGGTAGATTGTTATTATTACTTAATTATGTTAAGTGTATATCACTGCTTTTATTTTCATTACTGCACAGTTGATATTAAGCTAGCATGTCAGCAATACATGTGTGTCTTTCAAAAATATTTAGCAGGATTTTCCATTACATTTTTAATTATCGGTACTTATGTTTATTATATATAATTATAGGAAATATTTTGGATGTTACACTAATTTGAAAAAAAAAGTATACTCTCCATGTTATTATATTTTCTGTTTCAGTCTTTCACAAACAAAAAAAGTTCACTTTAGAAGTTCAATCTAATGTTTTTATTATTATTATTATTATTATTATTATTATTATTATTATTATTGAATATAAATTATAATTTATTATGGTTATGTTTGCGGTAGCAAGACAAATCGATGAAATTATCACATATTTTCTTGTTTAAAATTTTCTGTTAAAAATGTGCCCTTTGATGACCCAGGTCTGCTGATTAATTAAATTAGGGGGAGGCTGATTGAAAACAAAATGAACACAAGCGGGGTTGTAATCAGTAATCCTTGACATTTTTGTGTGATAAAGCAGAGTAGGAGAGCAGCTGTCATAAAGTAGCCAAGTGGCTTTTTCCACCTCTACCAAGGTCACACTTCTGGTTCTGGTTGTGCTTAAAACAATTATGATGGTGATGCATCTAACTGTTTTCCAGGCACTCTGTGCTCACCTTATCATCCCTAGCCCATGAGGCCTTGGTATAACACACAATATCATCATGCAATTCCACCCCTCCAAAAACACACTGCAAGAATCTTAAACCAACCCCACCCAAACACAGACACACACACACACACACACGCACACGCGCACGCACACACGCACACACATACACACACACACCAGGTGTCTTTGGCACTAATTTGCAAGAATAAACTGTACCAGCTGTGGTAAGGACATCACTTTTACGGTCTCCAAACACCAGACGTGATGCAATGTTTTAACTGAAGCTGTTCCCTGATTGCTCAATGCTCTAGTTGATGAGCGACAAAATTACAAAAAGTAGGATTCAATCCTATTTATTTTGAGCTGCTCCAGTGCCGCTCCTGCGTTGCCTGCCACGTCGCATGTGGTGTGAAAGATACTTAGCAAAAATATAGGTTCTATACATTTTGACGCATCGTTGCATAGTTCCGCTTGACACATCGGGTCTGGTGTGTAGCAGCCTTTAGGAACTGAAGTTAAACAAATGAAAAAATATATACATGTAAAAGGTTTAAATGTACCACGCATCAAAATTAAGAAAGGAAAAAAAAAAAACACAAATTACAATTCACATAAGGAAAAAAGACTAATATAATTTACTTTCGTATATTTCTGGTACCGTGCCTTTTTCCTTTTTGAAACAAAATAATGTACCCCTTAATATCAAGCATGATATTAACCTTTTAGTCCCTACCAATTAGGTTACAACTGAAATAAAATACATAAAGCTGCAAATTAATTGCAATTAACTTATTTTTTACCATTTATTTGACCGAAATAAAAATTAAAAAAAATGTAAAATTACTAAGTATAGTTATGTATAGTTTACATTAAGTAACTTTATATAAAGACGCAGTTAAATGCTCAGGCTTTTTCAAATCAAAACAAAATAGTAATCTTAATTACAGTTTGTATTAGCAATATGCATTTCACTAAAGAGGATGTCTGTTAAAATGCTTGTCAATAATTATTTGGCTGAAGCCAGAAATAAAATGAGTGCATAGTATTTTATCAAATTAGATTAGAAAATCTGAAGTTTGATCCTTTAATTACTGATTGGAGTTGAAATGTTGATCTTGTTACAATGATCATTGTACAATTCTATTTAAAGTTTTTGAAATACTCAATATCCACTTTAGCTAATGCCAAACAAAAGAAAAGATTCTCCTCATTTTGCATTTAAGCTCTAGCATTTACTTGGCAGTCTCTGAACTAATGAATACCTGGGTATCAGGTTTCATACCACTCCAGCCAGCTTTCCTATTATTTTTTACAAAAATGTGCTCTATATAGTCTACTCTTAGCAATATGACTTAACCTTTATGCTATTTTCTGAGTACTTCTCAGACTGAAATAATTACACTTTTTATTCTTCGTGATAATTTTTCATCAGCTTAAAATAAGACTGATCTCAAAGCTATTAATAATTAAAAGTTGCCCACTGGCATTTTGAAGTTGGTTGTGGAATATGTAGGCTACTACACTTTACAATCATTGTAACAATCTAATTCAGAAACAGATTAACAGTGGAAGTTGGTTTTAGACCAGCTCATAAACCCATTTTCTCATTTGTTAATTAACGTACGTGTGTGTGTGTGTGTGTGTGTGTGTGTGTGTGTGTGTGTGTGTGTGTGTGTGTGTGTGTGTGTGTGCGTTTTATCTTTACTTCATGATGTGCAAATACAAATAAACTTACTGTTGCATCCTGATACCTTTGCTGTTCTGATTGTTTCTTTCACATGTTCATATTCCAAACTGTAATATATTCAACAGAATAATAAAAAAAAGAACCTGTTATAATATTGTATGCGCTAATAAGTACATAAATTAATAAGAGGAAAAGAAATTAAGAGATAAAAAAGTGAAGCTACGTACTGCAATTATTCACACAGTCCCTAAGAGAGTAGCTCTTGGAATGGAATGTTCAAGAACATGGCATGTTCTGGTGCACCCCCACCCACACACACATGTTCTCCCCAAACACCATATGCATAATTAAATGACTGTTTAACAAAGGAATAGATTACTTAAAACATTGCCCTGGGAGAATAAAAAAAATTACATTTAATAAATGCAATGGCTAGCCGTGAAAACGTGGTGTTTCATCAAATGTTATGTATGCAATTATTCAGGACTGGATGTAATTTATACTTCTGGACATCCTTGTTATGTCTTTGTACTCATGGAATGTGTACGGGAGACAGAGCAATTATTGTTACTACATATAATTGTTACCTGATAGAAGGTTTTTAATATACAGCCTTTTACAAAAGCATCGCTGTTTTTCTTCATTCGTTTTGTAACTAAAAGCCTGGGGTTGTATGGTCTAGAGCAGTGGTTGTCAAACTTGGGGGCAAGGATTGTATCCTGGGGGTGATGGAAGGTTCAAGATTTTTATTTATTTATTTATTATTACAGTATACATCTTAACCTAGGCTATACAGTAAACGTGAGGATAATTTATTTGGGCTTTATTGGCTTTTTTGATTGGATCGCCAGTGACACTTCCACCAATCAGAGGGTTGCAAGAACAGGTTACAGAAGCGCTGGAAAGGACAAATAATGTGTCAGATATTGAAGTGGATATGAGAATGGCAGTGATGAAGCCAATCTGCTTGAAAACATTAAAAGTAGACCGGACATTTCCATCAGTGGATTTAAAAAAAATCTGGAATTGATGTTGCGATCAGACCCAGTGGTAGTGTAAACCTGCTACTGTAGTAGGACTGTTCTTTTTTTATGTTAAGCATTTTCATGTGGTTTATTTTTTTTTACAAGAGTTTAATTAAGTAACAGCTAAAATTGTTTGTGTCAGATCTGTTGAAAGTCTGTAACAAAATGGTTGATTGTTATGGTCGATATGCTGTAGAAATGACTATTAGTGCTGGCATCGTGCAGGTATCGCAAAGTCTGTAAACAAAACAAAATGTTAAAACATTTTGCACCTTATAAAACTGAGCTGATTTTGCCAGAGCATGCTAGTCTATTAACCAGTTTGAAATGATTCAGAAGCAAATAAAAGCATTATTGTTAAGGATTTCACACGTGGCAATACTGCCCTACAATTACTGCATGATCGTTCCCACTGTGTTATGTTGTGAAGCACAGTTTTAAAACTGAGAGATAAGCAAATGCTTATCGTAAAAATTGGTACCTTAAAATTAAGGGGCATATAATAACGATAAATATTGTACCTGACTAGAAGGCCTTCTTTGTTCTCCAAGTTGCTGCAGTGACATTGTAGATGCTAGTATAACGAGTTGCTGTAAATGAGATACTGTTTTAGCAGACATTTAATTAAGTAAACATTTCTTTAAATGTTTTTGGAATTAAAAGTATTAATGCAAAACTTTTGGGCTGTGTCCCCCTTCCTCTTGTCTGTGGTACTTGACCCCATACCCCCGTCCCCCACCACAGATAAGAAGGGGAAAAACCAACATGCCTCTGGCTTCTCTATATGTCACTGCTGTTTTTTTTTTTTTTTTGGGGGGGGGGGGGGGGGGGGGGGGGGGGGGGGGGGGGGGGGGGGTCGCGGTTTGCATTAACCAGCCACCAATTTATTGTAATAAAAACAAACTTAACACTGCAAATTACAGTTTACCTATTGTGCATAAAAAAATAGTTTTAAGTTAATATATATATATACCGTACAACGGGAAATTTGGGCTGGTATTAAATTTGATGGATTTGCTACTTTTCTTATGGAAATATTTAACAATAAAGCTGAAAAAAAGAGATGCTTTTATTATGCAGTAATAATAATTTAAAAAAATTTTTTAAAAAAAAATTAAAAAAATCCTGAACCTTCCAGGATACAATCTGCACCCCCCAGTTTGAAAACCACTGCTCTAGAGCTCACCTTGTGGATTTTATCTTAAATCACATGCTTAGTACAGATAGCTAGACAGCTTATGAGGTCTTAAAAAGAAATGCAGTCATAATTATCTATGCACAGAAAGACCCTGCCATTTTTAAATGTATGTGGCTTGTAACAGAATGACCTAAAATAGCAAATTTGCTCTATTATTTATCTGTTGATGTATACTCTCTGCTTACTATGGGGTGCCACTTGGCTATTACTCTTTGGCTTAACAGCTAGCAGTGCACTAAGGAGCTTACTCTGTCATTGTCTTCAGGACTAGGTGACACAACCAATGTGGTTTGTCTTAAATATAAAAACAAGCATTTGCTGTTATTCTACAATTTCCAGTAACACCCTCACAAACAATGCAAACATGTTTTGTGATGATGCACCTTTCTTTCTAAAAGGTAAGTACTATTATATAATTAGATTTCCATTTGCCTTTAGTACTGCTGTTTTGGGATTTGCAATGCAGTTCTCAATGCAAGTTTCCACAGTACTTTTGATCTTACAGTAACCATTCTTGTGTTGAGAAAATTATAAATTCATTAGTATTCTTGAGTGGGGTCTCTTTCCTGAAAATGTTCTATAGAATTCAAAGCTGGAAATTTGCCTTTTCAGTCTAGACACTTATGCCAATAGAGGCACTTGTTATAACTAAATATCTTAGAAGTATACAGGGGGGCCGTGAGATCCCTCCATTACCAGATTCAGACTGGGGACTACACATGCTCTTTCAGCACTAGATGCTTTAGTTGTATACAGCTTGATGGAACAATCCTCCAGGGAGACATCACCACACTTAAAAAAAAACTTGTGCTGTTTAAATCTTTGGCATAAGGTGTCTAGTCAACTTTGGCCAGTTGCCAGAGAAGAATTCAACAGGAATCCTTCAAGAATACTGATTTACTGACAACTTCACAGCAAGAACAGATGAACATACAAAACTTGTCAATGGAATAACAAGTCAAATAACAGCTGTTACAGATATACTGACATTCAGAATAATACTAAATTAAGAGATTATACCACTCACTTATTTTTTTTTTCAAAATTCCACCTGTTCTAGCTTATATGGGTATCCTTTTCTTAAAGCATTTACGCAGGTAGTTGCATATATTCAACAAACAAAAAAGTGAGGATAGTCTAGACTTTCATTTAAAGCATCTGAGGTCTTTACTCTTTACTCTTTACTCGTAAATCCAAGATTTGACTGGATTATATCACTGTAAAACAGCAACACCCAACTGCTGGTAACACAAGATCGTCCAGATGATCTCATAAAATTGTCAAACAATGATCGCTGGAAGATAAGTGAGGATGAGATCCTTCAACCCACTACAAAATCTTTTATTGGTGTTGTTGGGCTTGACTTCATAGTTGTATGCTTTGATGCATGATATATACTGGAAAAATATAATCCAGTAGAATCCAACATTACCTACTCCCCAGAAGCTCGTTAATGTTTACTGAGGTCGTGGTGGTTTTTAGACATTATTAGCTTTTACTAGCTTCAACATAGCGGGGTGGTCATTTTCTGTCTAAATTCAGTTGTCTTAAATCACAAATTCCTACAGTAATTCTGTATTTGACAACATTCATAACTTTAAAAGTACTATATTTTAAATCAAACAAATAACTCAAGAGATTTTTTCTTTACATATGTAACAACTGTACCTGTACTGTCCTTGTACCATAATTGTGTAAAAACTAATCCCAAACTGCCAAATATGACAACATAGTATTACTGTATAAACGCAAAACAGTTTTGATCAAAAGTATTTTGCCATATTATTTTAAATGCCATTTTTATTATCTGCATCATATCAAAACTACTAAAACACAACTGTTTTGATAATAATAATAATAACGATACGCCTAGCAACAGATTACTTCAAAGCAATCACACAGCAGATTATTTTATAGATTTTCAAAAAATCTATTTAAACATTTACAAGATGATTTGCCTCTAGAAATCCACTGACATTTGGAAGGTACATTAATAAAAATTGCTGTGCACGTTAAATATAACACTGAATATGTTCCTCATTTAGTGGAAATTAACCTCATCTATGAAGTGCAGGTACCACATTGTATGACTATAATTAAGATGAAACTGCATGAGAAGTTTTGCAAATGCTACAGAAAATGTTAGTACATGTACTTGCCATATGTGAATCATCTCAATGCAGAATGCTGTTAATTAATAAAACAGTACATGGCTGGAGTAACTGGACACATACTAAAACAAAACACAGTAAACTCTGAAATAATGCACCCTTGTACTTAGAAAATTTATGTTAGATTTACCTGAACATGTATCGGTATAATATGAGGAAAATATGTTTAAACTTTGTTTTTACCCTGGTGAATTGTTTTCAAGTCACTCTTTCCTGACCTCGGAATAACTGACATGAAATTCACCGAATTGAAGAAATTAAAGTTTATTTGAAAAGGTAATCTGACACTAAAGAATTCCTAGCTCAAATCTGCTTCCAATTACAAGTACTCTTATGTACTACCAGTTAGGAAAAATGGCTCCTACCATGCACCTTTTTCAAACAAAAAAGAATTAGCAATGCAAAGTTAATGTCTAACATTTTAACCTAAAAAAAAAAAAGCTCTATCTACAGTAATTCCTTCTCATTAAGTTTGCAAACTTACACCATCCATACTGCTTAATAGCACATTCATCATTACAGTTCCTACTTGTTTCTTAATGAATTAGTCAGTCACTGCTTTGTTTTCTTGGGTATCTTGACAGAACACACACACACACACACACACACACACACACACACACATATATATATATATATATATATATATATATATATATATATATATATATATATATATATATATATATATATACATACACACACACACACACACTGTCAGCAAGGCCTTGGGTATGGTACATTAAGGCTGCACATAAGCATAAACCATAGCACTATCATTTTATTTTAACTATTTCCACAATGAAAGGTTGTTACTTTAAAAACATCAATTTTTTTATTCATCAGTATCAGGTAATTATTATATAAAATATATATATATATATATATATATAATATAATATAGATATATTATGATATATATATATAGATATATAACGATATATATACGATTGCTACATATAATTCATTCACAACATAAGATATAAACACAGAGAAGAAACCACACATAGTCACAGACCTATACTACATTATTCATTTGTACATTATTAAGATATTTGAAATATAAAAAAGTACATTGCAAGCAAAGGTTCACACAACTGAAATAAACTCTATATAAAATTGTCAACAGCACAATCATAGTGGCTCAAAGAAAAAAGAAAAAGCTGAGCCTTTACCTTGGATAAATCCTTCAATTGGTCCCTGAGGGGTTAAGTAAGACCACCTTTTCTCGTCAGATGCTAATGTAGCCTCTATCCTGGTTTAAACTGATTGAAGTGCCTCCTGCTCCCAATCCAAATACATAACCACACTGCAGAAACAGCATGTACTTTCAAACAGGGATACTAATGACTTCATGGACTGCCAAAAAGTTATAGTTTATCCCGGCTGATCTGCAAGGTTAAATGCTGGACACCCACCTTTCTGCTGGCGACTCCTCTGCTCGCTCTCTCTATCTCTCTCTCTCTCTCTCTCTCTCTCTCTCTCTCTCTCTCTCTCTCTCTCTCTCTCTCAAACAGCGGGACCCTGGTGCTGGCAAGTTTAACCACTCTATCATGTATCGTGTTACTAAGTCTGGCCCTCTTGCAGCACAGAGAAGCAGTAGCACAGGATAGGCTGAGATTTGTCTGTTTACACCCAGGCTGGGGAGGGGGTTGGGCTTGTCCTCCTTTAACCATTTGTAACCTCATGTTTGTCTTCAAAACATCTCCCTGGCCTCTACCTCTGAAAGGAGCAGTTGCTGCTTTGACTAATAATAGCTCACCTAGTTATCAGTTAATCAGCTAGCTCCTGGGTTTTTTTTCAGCCACCAATTATGCAAAATAACGTAATCCCTGGATGATTTCAATCAGTTTATAGCCTCCACACATAAAACGAGTCCCTTAAACAACATATACATGATTCTCTCTCCTTCTCCTTGTATATATATATATAGTGTCTATAGAAAGTCTACACCCTCTTTCAAATGTTTCTCCTTTTGTTACCTGCAATTAAAATGCATTAAAAGTTTTTTTTTTCATTTATCTACACATCCTACCCAACAACTTCCAAGTGAAAAAAAATAATCTAGAAATATGTAGAAAATTAATTAAAAATAAAAACTGAAATAGCTTGGTTGGATAAGTGTCCACCCCCTTGTAATAGCAACCCTAAATTAGCTCAGGGGTAACCAATCGCCTTCAAAATCACACACCAAGTTAAGTGGCCTCCACCTGTGTTAAATTGTAGTGATTCACATGATTTCAGGATAAATTCAGCAGTCCCTGTAGGTTCCCTCTGCTGGGTAGTGCATTTCAAAGCAAAGACTCAACCATGAGCACCAAGGCGTTTTCAAAAGAACTCCGGGACAAAGTTGTTGAAAGGCAGAGATCAGGGGATGGGTATAAAAAAATATCAAAGGCCTTGAATATCCCTTGGAGCACAGTCAAGACAATTATTAAAAAGTGGAAGGTGTATGGCACCACCAAGACCCTGTCTAGAGCTGGCCGTCCCTCCAAACTGAATGACCGAGCAAGAAGGAGACTGATCAGAGAGGCTACAAAGAGCCCACTGGAAAGCCTACATTGAATCCTGTTTGAAGTATGCAAAAAAAAAACTCAGGAGATTCTGTAGTCATGTGGCAAAAAGATTTTGTGGTCTGACAAAACTGAAATGGAACTTTTTGGCATTAATGCAAAGCGTGATCTTTGGCGCAAACCCAACACAGCGCACAACTTAAAGAACACCATCCCTACTGTAAAGCATGGTGGTGGCAGAATCATGTTATGGGGATGTTAAAGAGATAATTTGTACAAGTCCATTATTATCACATCCTATAAATACTTCTGTTTAAATGCCTGTCACACTTTCTTAAACAGTGCCTTAAATCAAAATCCAAGAAGTAACAGTACTATGAATGATCTCATGCATTGCATCTCCCTGAAAGTAAAGAAAATGCAATATTTGCAAATATGCTGTACTGGCATGTATTCACTTCACCTGACAATAGCTTAACCACAATCCACTGAGGTTGTCCTGAGGGATTTCTGCACGGAAAACAGAACATTTGTCACAAAATAATATCATATTGATGGTGTATTTTTAGAAGATCACTGCACAAGTTTTATTTAGTCTTTGTCACATGAGCTTGAAGTACTAACTCCCTTAATTTGTTAAAAGTGCAGTGACTTCTATGGTTTTCAAAATAGTTGTTACCTTATAATGCATGCTGAATAACATTATCAGATTAGGGGAAAAAAAAGTTACAAGAAATAAATTTTTGTTGGCCAAATTCCAAAAATGCTAATTCAAAAGTATTCATACCCTGACAAGAAAAATTAAATTACTATCTAGTTGAAGCACCTTATACTTCTTGATAATAGAAACAATTGAAACAGTTGAAATTTGGATACTCAAATGCTTGGAAATTTTCTTGTATCCTTCTCCAGCTTTATTACAATAATAATTTTCTGCCTTCAGACAGCTCTTTACTTTTTCCCATATTGACTTATTGGTAATCACAGCAATCATCCTATGCTTTTATACTCTTAAGAATGTTCACCTTCAATCCAGCATTTTTCTACAATTAGGTTCTGCATTATCATATTGAAATTTCTGGCACTTTGTACACAATATTATCATAGCATTAAAAGGTATGAATACTTTTGAATTAACATTTTTGGAGTTTTGCAAAAAAATATCAGTTAAACTACGCAACTGTTGCTGATGTGAAACTGAATACAGTGTATATTAATTGTTCAAATTCGTATAGTACTTTTACATGCAAAAGACATATTTACTTAAGGTTCACACTACATGTATTTACTAATTTCATTCTGTCTTATACTACCTGATGTGGTTTCTCTTTCTCCCGACTCTTTCATCCAGATTCACACTTATACTCTATAGAAAATGTGTAACTGTGTATGTCGGTGAGCAGTTTTGTCACTGTAATTAGCAGATATGTCATTTGTTTGTATAGATGTTTGTAAAGTGTAGCGCTCTAGGTATGAAAACACTATGAGCAAATGCTTATGAAATGTCTTTGCAGTGAACCATACACTTATGCACGTATTACTGTATAGCATACTCTGTCCCTTTATCAAACAATCTTCAATGCAATGGTTATGTACTGAGGGCAATGACACTGTATGAACATTGCTATGGCAACATACATTTGAATACTATTATTACCACTTCATACCGTTCAGTTTGCTTGCGTATCAGGACCACTGATAATGCTGTAGTCAGGTAATGATCCTGTGAGGTTTTCTTGATAATATACTTGCACTATCATTATTTTCCAATGGCTGATTT
Organism: Polyodon spathula; assembly: GCF_017654505.1. Classification (NCBI taxonomy): domain Eukaryota; kingdom Metazoa; phylum Chordata; class Actinopteri; order Acipenseriformes; family Polyodontidae; genus Polyodon; species Polyodon spathula. Next base: position 48,889,461 of record NC_054535.1, on the reverse strand, counting down.
TGTAAGAGTTGATCTTCTCTCAAATGACAAACTATTAGTTGACATATTAGTGTACAGAATGTTTCCAGTATCCAATGCATATCACTGTATTACAGCAATTATATAGACTGCTTTAAATGCACCTGCTATCTGACATATGACACATGCAAATTACATAAGATTTAGGGCCAACTGAATATCCCATTTTCAACTGAAAAGTGAAAATCCAATATTCTTTAAATCGGAACTTGTACAACAGCATGCCATTACATTATTCAGAAGGCAGCCAATAAGGCATAATGAGGTATTGATTTAACAAGTATGTTCGGAAAACTGTCAAGGTAACAGAAAAATTTAACTGGCTTACACATTTCTGAAAACTAAAACCTCTATTTAAAAAAAAAAAAAAAAAAAAAAAAAAAACAAGGAAATATCCACCAGAGGATTTCAAACATCAATAATAATAATTATTTAAATATAAAACTGTTTAAAAGATGCAATTGACAATTTATTTAATTTAACTAAGTGCATCACAAGAAAGCTAATGTTTCTAAAATAAAAGTACACAACCTTTCCTATAATGTTGAGTTTGATGCTTGCCTTTTAATTAACTGACAGTTTCGAGGCAGAATGTAATAATAATCAATACAGTCAATTACATAACTTTAATGGACACAGGTGCGATTAATTTATTGGTCAATTCAAAATCACTGTCATGGTGGAACCTGTCTCATTACTATAGATAACGGCATCATTCTTGGCAGTAGTCTATTTTACAGACAGCTGATTATTGTTGTTTTTTCCTCTTGTATGGTGTTTGCAATTGTTTGGTCAGTATAAAGGAAGCTTGCACATTGAACTGAATCAGAATGAACATGCTTGGCCATAATGGGTGATTCAAACACTTACTGTGCACCTCTTAGTATATAATCTAATCTGTAGCAGCATTCTTAAGATATAAAATATGTATAATGTTATTTAAACGTTACATCAAAAAGTCTACTAGTCTACTAAAAGAAGATCAGAGCTACAATATAACACTTTTGTTGGAGTCAACATATTTACGTAAATTTGTAATGGCTAGTTTAGTAAGTAGGTGAATGTAGACTGCACTCTCTTAGCCAAACCTTGGTAATCCCTACTGACATACAACTTTGACCATGCCATCATAATGAAACGCATGCTGATATCAGCTGTAGAAAACAAGCTTTAAGGTCATAATTCTATGATGCATGGTTTTTGCTAACATGTATCTACTTTTTTTTTTTTGGTTTGTTTTGTTTATGGTTCAGATTTGACCATTACTCCAAACATATTGCTTATATGAATAGGATCCATTCAAAAGTCAGATTAGCAAGAACCTACTGTACATTTTCACTTACCCTGGACTGTTCAGGATTAATAACCTCCCTATTACATGTTATGGTAATTAAAAGACAAGTGCTGGGCATGTTAGCGAAGACAAATTACTACAGAATTGCTAGTGTCCTGTTTTACAGTAAATGAAAAACATACAAGTGTCCTCTGGCAGGAATGGGATCCAATTTCAATTTACTTAGAGAACATGGTGGTGCAATTCTTCATCCGAAGGAAGTGATTTGACAAGCTTAGTTTCATATTTTGCCATATACTATATTTTCGGCAACTGCTGCATAATTAAGCAGCCTTTACATATATTACGGCTTCTGCTGAACTTGTTAAGATGCCTAATTTAATACGTTGGCTACACACCATTTCAAACAGACACAAGGATGACATATGGGGCCATATTCCAAAGCTTGCCCACAAGTTTTTCCTCCGTTCTGACCTATTAAATTAAGTGTGGTATTTAACGACTCTTCTAGAATCAACAACAGTCAGAAAAGTTTTAGGAATACCAAACTCTATTTAATAAATCAAGACTAATACAGTCTAAATAAGGCCCACTTTAAATTGACATTGTAAAATTGACAGCAAAAGAACATACAATTCCAGAACGCATGACTATAACTGAGACCAGAGCAGGGTTGTGCTTGCAGGAGACTGTCTGGCAAAAAAAGATCTATTTTTTTTCTGTAGCAATCAGCTTGCTTTAAAACATTTATTGAATGGACCCCCAATAGAGATGTTCATCCTTTCAACTTGAACAAGTTCATACAAAACAATACTCTAGTTTATAGTTGTTAATTTATAGTGCAATGGTGATTTGCAGAGTCTGGCAATACATCCATTACCTTTCTTACTGTAAATATATATATTCATTTAAAATATGTTTTTTTTTTTTTTTTTTTATTGCAATAAACTAAGGTCAGCTTTTTTATCAAGAAGACGTAAAAGTTTTTAACAAAAAAAGTTTGTCTAGCTTAAGTCTCGCCAGCTGCACTATGCATTCTTTGAGATTGCAAAAGACAGCTTTCTTTTCAGTGCCTAGGATTTCAGCTGCTTGTGTCTTTTAGACTCCCTGGTGTGAGGGCGCATGGACTAAACATTCACTCAACTACTTTATTTTGATTTTGACTTGTTTGCCCCAACAAAATTTCTAGCATGAGAGCAGAAATAAAAATAAAATAAAAACAAGTGGGGTTCAGCAAAATCCTCTTCAGCTCTGTTGCTTGTCATGCAAATCCAGGATAATTGTCATCCCATCAAAATAAAAATGTCCAGCATTCAGAGATACAAATTTGACTTTCAAATGGTCTAAAAATAATAATAATAATAATAATAATAATAATAATAATAATAATAATAAAAGCTGGCAGGGACTGTCCCATTTGGAGTTAATCAGAGGTCCTTCTGTTTTATGGGAGAGGACCGACGAAGGTCTAACAGAAGGGCATCAGACCCGGTATACAGCACATTACAGCTCAGTTAAATGGAGCAGGTGATTTCCCATTTCCTTCATTACCCTGCGGCACGGTCAATCACAGAATGGCACAAATGGCAGCAGGAATTCAAATCCAGTTATGAAAATGAATACAGTAGCAGCAGCAGTGTCACAAAGAAAAAAGAAAACAAAAAAAAAAAACATGTCTACTGTTTATTTCAGTACAAGCTTTTTTTTTTAAGCAGATTTGCGAAATGTGCATGAAACTATGAAACTAAAAGAAACACTGTCAATAAAAACAATAAAAATAAATACAAATAAAAATAAATAAAACTCTAGTGGCTTCAAATGCGTTTATGCAGAGTTTGGTGTTAAAATTAAAACCAAGATCAACAATTTGAATTGTCTATTTATCCCAGATTTATGCCAGAATTGAAATTGGATTTTAGAAAACATTCAGTAGTGTAACCAAAGAATATCGGACTCAAATATAAAAACTGATTGTAGATTTGCAACTGAGAGCTGGCACAATTATACCTCCCAAAAGATTTTACTAGTTTAAAGATGTACCACCCTGTACATTACCAGGATTAAACAATTGTCAAATGCACAAGAAAAAACAAATAATTCTGGATCCACAAAACAGAGCAAAAAACATTTTAAACCATTGTATGTATAACCAGGGGCGACGACACCATTGTATTTAAGAACGCTAGTTTTGGGGCGTTTTGACATTTGTGGTGTTAAAAAAAAAACTAGCAATTTTCTTACTCACATCCTAAAATATATCGTTCACATATGAAAAATATAGTATGTTTGTGTCACTCAATTCATGAAACAGGAAATATTTATTTGTATCTATATTGTACATGTTCATACGGGTCATCATTTGAAAACTGTTTAATTCTTTAATTCTCACAGGCACAAATGAACCCCTGTGCACACTTGTATTGTTTTTTTTGGTTTGTTTTTACTTAATTGCCGCGTAAATTTGAAAATATCTGTTGTACATTTTTATACTGCTTGAACATCACAACTCGCAGCACATGTGTGCTTGGGTGGCACGGAAGCCTGTTAGTTCAAAAAATGGTGGGAGAACCTTTGTGTGCCTTCAGATACAACAAAGTTAAGTATGTAAAGAAAGTGGAAAGCCAGTATGGTCTCATTTCTGATGAAGGGAATTCATTACAGAAAAGGTTAAAATATGCAAGCATGTAGTAAACAGGCTTTAAAGTTCACATAAGATATATATGTAAATGTACACAAAATGTACATTTTCCAGTAGTAGGAACAAGTACTTACATTAACTAAATGAACCATCTTCTAAATCAGGAAATGTAAACTATACAAGGAACTGTGATAATGAAATTAAGAAAGCAAGAAGCATTATAAATCACAAATCATTCCCAGGCATTCATTCTTTCTCCTAAAGCATAATGATAAACAATTTAACTCACTGGTGATATCATTCCAGTTCCTATTCAGGTGCATTAAGTAGCAGCATTTCAAAGCCATCAATACCCAAACCCTCTAGAGTAAACATAATGGAAGCTCCTGCCTGTTTTTAAATTTCAGATTAAAAATACGTAAACTGGATTACACTTTACAGAAGTTAAAAGATTTTCCTTCCATCTCCACAGAGCGCAATCAATCTGTTCATTATGCATGAAGGTGACAAGCTAACACAGTTTTCTTTGAGGCTCAGCTTTTCTGTGATTGATCAGGAACGAACACTTGATTGTGGCTAATCATCACTACAGGTGCTGGAAACAATGACTTTCACATCCATCTTTAACCCTTTGAGTAGTTTGAACATACCGGTATGTTCGCTGGTTTTGAATTACTGAATTACTTAAATTTGAATTACTGAGCCTACAAAACCCTTGATCACATAATACTGTAACACTAGGTTTCTGTCATACCTATTTGTTTTATTTATTTACAGTAAAAATGATGTGTCTGTATTTCGTCAATGTTCATTGCATACAAACATATAACGTTCAGCTTGTTTGTACGCTGTACATATAATAATCAAGCGTATGCCTAAGAAAGAAAAAACCTCACTCCCGTAGGGCATTTTAGAACTCACTGCTCAAAGGGTTAAGAGGATATTCTGAACATGCAGGGGATGCCCCCCACTCTACCCTCACATATAGACATTTTGGTAGTGTTTGTTTCCTCTACCATCGCCAAGGGTAGGGAATGCTCGTGGAATACTCTTGTGACAGTCCAGTGCCCTTTATCAAGAATTACCCATGCTGGGAGTTTTTCTAAGCATGTGTCACTGACCATTCTTGGTGGCACATGGAACCCATTTTGAAAAGTATAAGTATACAAAAAAACAAGTGCAGCCCTCCTGATGCGGACCTCCATCTTGTGGAATAAGAGGCACCACCTGATAGGTTTTTTTTTTCATGCAATACTTTTATCTCTGTTGTATATCTTTACATTGAACTTGACAGAAAATAAATTACTAGTAAAACGGACAAATCTCGGAAGATTTGTGATCTCCACCGAAAAAAACGCTATAAGTCAGACAAGATCAAACACCAGGATATACAAGTAAGAAAACAATTGTCAGTCATTCTTTCTCCCCGTCATAGTGTGATAACTCAATTGTGCCTGTCAGTCTATAAAATATGACTACTTTCTTTTTTTCTCCTCATATTAAGTTCTGAAACCATTTGCAGGGTTAATAACTCAAACTACACTTCCCTAACTGCCAACTGAAGCACCAGCAGACTTTCATTATAACAACTGCAGAAACTGACAGTGAACAAATTATTACCATCAAATTTAAAGTCATCTAAAGGCCATTTACCACATTTCGGATACATTTACCAGTGTACTTGTTATAATAAATGTAAGAAGAAATGCTTGAATGCTTCAAGTATCTGTTTTATTATATTGAGTTCTGGAATCCATTTGATTTACCAGCAAATATGTGTCCTTCCATTTCAGGCTTTTCTGCGACTAAAGTAAACTAGTGACCACAAGGGTTGTTCCAAACTATCTAGTTTATTTTTAAGGCAGTGTAAATCGGGTTTATCAACTATTTTTCCTCTTTGAAGTGGTAAAATAACATATCTTTTTGTGCCTGCTTCAAACTTTATGCCCTACAAATGTAAAACAGAATAGAAAAGCAGATGAGGGCCTAATTAAATAATAAATCCCTTCTGGTGTGTTGTGGTGTTTTCAGCTTTTATTAGGCTAACAGTCTTGGAAACTGGAATGAAAGTTGTTCTGTAATTTTTATTGTTATATTTTCAGACAATTTCAGGTACCACAGGCTTCAGAGGGGGTTGCTAAATTGGTTTTATAGAGATTTTCCAGATTTCTCCTGGAGGTCTGGTTTACACTTTATAATTTACTGCACTGTGTGGGAGATACCAAATCCATAAACTTCTACTGACACCTGGTGCTGTGGAATTTGAGAGTTCTGTTCACTCGAAACAAGTGCAAGTCATGATACACTGTGGCAATCAAGTTTACCTGTTTTAAAAAGAAAAATCCTCAAAACATGTCAACTCAAACTCTGGAAAGTTTGGAGGTCTCTCAACATTTAATTTTAAATATAATAATATATATATATATATATATATATATATAGATATATATATAGATATATTATATATATATATATATATATATTTTAATTTCAGACCCAGAATTCTTGATAATGACTGAACTGAACCGCTGCTTGATTTAATACACAAAATGTCTGCAGTCTTTGCTTTACATTTTCAGCTAGGGTGACGCTAAACCTCAACAGCAGAAGAGACACCATTGAGTAGGAAAGCTCAGGAAAAGAAAAGGCACTGCCTCAGAAGAGACAGGGTGGTACAAAAGGGGGCTGAATATTTTATACTTCACTGGTAAATTAACTTGAGGGGTAGTCAAAAGAAGGTTTGTGTTTCTTCTGTCATTCCATTAATTCAATTACATAAACCCTTGCAAGCCTGCAGCAGCAGGACGGATTGCTCTTGTGTAGTTGGGTATTTTAAAATGCAGCTAATTCAGATTTCAAAATTATAATTACATGTTTATGAAAACAAATTACCATATAGTTAGTTAAAAATATTATGTTTATGTTTTGCTACTTTGTATCCTTTATAAAGTATACATGGTTCAAGACAGGCAGTTACATATATATATAAATTTGACTGTCTCTAATACAGCAATATCATTTTTTTCTCCTTCCAAACAATGTTTTTTTTTTTTTGTATGAAGGGGAAAATTGGCATATTGTTATTAAAAAATGCATGATAAAATGAAAAACCTTTACAGTACTTTATTAAATCTACTTACCTGAAAAAACCATCAATATCAAACCATATAATAGAATGCATGAAAACAAAACATAGAGAAAGGGTAGATACCCTACAGTTATATGCACATTAAGGCTATAAATAATGAACATATGATGGCTTTGTTTTATTGTGCAGTATATTCTCCATACCGTGATTGAATGAATGGATGAACACCACAACCTAATACAAAGGCAATATTTACACATGAAGCAATGCAGATAATGTGCATGATAATCCAGTAACTACTTAGATTCACACAGTGGGCTTGTGTGCTGAATGATCAATGATTTAATTTTTCTATTGGCACTGACTAAGAACAATGACTGTCCTCTAACTTCCTCATTTCAATTGGAAAATAATGCACTGGGACTATTTTGTATTATCCATTTTGATTAGTTTCAATGACTGAGATACACTTTTATCTTTCTGACTTCCATTATTGCAAACCTTTGTCGCACACCTGAGTTCCTTGAGTTCTGAAACGAAATGGGATTTTTTTTTTTTAAAGTACAACCCACTGGTAGCAGTAATGTGAAAAACTATTTCATCCAAAGAACACTTAAAGGTTAGCGCTCTTTTACAGAGAGCAAAATGTCAGCAAAAACCGATGAAAGAATGGACGCCAATATTAATACAGCCCCAAGAAGCTTGTTTCTCTTTTGAGTTTTCCTAACTCTGGGACATTATTAATTTGGTTGTCACAGTGCGCCTGGTCAACAGCCTCTATCACCTCCCAAAATGGAAGAAGCCAACACAGTTCCCACCCTGTGACAAGAGGTGTTCATGCAAAACAAAAAGGAGTTTGAAACTGCTGCAGTTTAAAGTGCCTGGTCACTTATTCCTCCCACAATTATTTATTTAATTTGTGTCTCAATTTATGGAATTACTTCTATAGTATAGTTTAGAGATATGTTAAACAGAACCAAAAAATAATGCGGGGTGGGGTGCAACTGAATATTATAAACCTAAATGTATCATCATACAATAAATGACTACAACAATGTTTTTACTTGCCAGTAATGTACATAAAACTCAGTACTATTTTCTTTCTAGCACACATAACAACCAAACCCACTAATGTCTCTCTTAGTGAAACACATACTGTACATGCTCCCGCAGTTGAAGGGTGTGTATGAAATTGAGGTACACTGTTTACAGGGTGGTGCCGTGAGTAAAACAACATAAGAAGAAACCCACCCACACAACTGACGGCATTATTTATGAAAAACTACAAAGACACATATTACAATAAATGAGATTTAGCTATCTCAATGGTATACTGTTTGACAATGAGAAAAGTAATGATTGTGTAGGAGTCCATTTTAAACCTATCCCTAGAGCAGATTGAAAAGGATTCTCGTAACCATTAGATATAATTTATAGCATAAATACAAACATCATGATAAAAATATGGAGCTTTTAAACTAAAGCTAGCCATTTATTTAAACAGAGACACAAATTAATACTACTTAAGCATCTCATTACAGTACATTTTCATTCAGCATGGAGAATCCTAATAAATGAATGGTAATGAATGAATGATGATGACAGCAATTGCAATTGCAGATGATTTATGACTGTGAAGGGTGCCCAGGGCCTGAGGTGGTGGCTGGGGAGGATGGAGGCTAAAACAAAAGAAGCAACAACAATGAACAGTACACAGAGCTTTTATGCGCTTGCTGATGACGTATTGGTTATGGGAGGATTCTCCTTCCACAAAAGCAACCAAGTTTACAATTTGGCACAGCGAATCCGCTTAAATGAATGACAACGAATGAGTGATGAGAATAGCGATTGCAACTGGAGATGATTTATAACTGTGAAAGGTGCTCAGGGCCCGAGTGAAATATAAATTTAAAAACAGTTAGATGCATACCAGTGCTGCAGATAGGATGTGGCTATGAGCCACCTCCCCCCAAAAGACGAGCCCGCCAAACCATGAATGGAGAATAATAAATAATTAACGCACCCCTCAATTGGCGAGATAAAATTGGCCAAAACATGAACAGTCACATGCATCCCAGTGCCACAAATATGAAGTGGCTGTAGCCACCTCTCATCGAAATGACGAGGCCGCCAAACCATGAATGAATAATGAAAAATATTTAACGCTCTCCACAGTGGCACTCTGCCACCTAACCCCCAAATATTGAATTTAATGAAAATCAGCAGCTGAGACACGGCCCATCCACCAGAGCATGACTGCACCGAGGGATAGAGCCCAGCCTCTCAACCCCGACCACGCACCCCGCAGAACTACTAAATACGAACCGCTCAGCACTCAGGTAAGGAAAAACCCCTACTCACATGTTTTTTTTTTTTTTTTTTAGGGGGAAACCTCAGGGCAGCCCTTCCTCAGCAGTCAACTCTCATTTCGGCCACCCAGCGCTTGACTGAGCAGCCAAAAGAAAAAGAAGCAACAAGAAAGAATAAAACATAGAGCTTTTATAAGCTTGCTGATGACGTATTGGTTATGGGCCGATTCTCCTTCTAGAAAAACAACCAAGTTTACAAATCTTGAAAGAATAGTATAAAGTCTATTCTTTAGCTAGAAACTGACAAGTCTGAAAACGGCAGACCTGATGGGGACAAGGGTCTGATGAGCTTTGCTGTCCGAGCTACACTGCTGGAAATCCGATGGATTAGCTAAAAGATTTCAGGTCTCAGATCTGAAACAAATAATTAAGGATAAAAACTGACCATAAAATAAAGGTGTTCCTGTCAACTTGTGTGTTTTTTATTCAGGGAATATCTTCAGAAATACATTTTCAGAAACAACTGTATTAGTACCAAGATCCATTAATGCACAGACAAATAGATTTAATGACAATAGGTGCATTTAGAGCAGCTTGCTAATTAACAGGCTGTCGTGACTTAGAGTAAAAAAAAAAAAAAAAAAAAAGAAGAAATTTGGCACCAGCTTAGACATTGACAAATTGGTTAGAAAGCACTCTGTCATAAAATAGTTCTTATAACATGTAATATTGTTTCAGTATTAAAGCAGCAATAACAATAATTTTGGTAAATGTATAACAATGATAATGTATTTTCTGGGTCTAGTTGGAATTAATTTCACCATTCAAATTGCCTAATATTATATTTCAAAACATGTATCAAAAAGGTCCTAACTAGACCTAACATGTTCTACAGACAATTGTTTTTAAACCAAATGTGTTTATTTATTTTTTGTTTACCCTCGGTCTGTCTTTGTATCACACTCATTATGTATTAGAAGCTAAGTTTTGGAAACCACAATAGATTAAATACAAAAAGACTTTTCTCTGGAAAGATTATGTTTCAAAAAAAGGATGTTAAACAAACTGGGAATGTTAAATTATGTCTTAAAACTTTAAAGACACTTATTTCTAGACATTAGTCAAGAAATCATGTTGGTTTGCCAAATAGTACAGGCATGTTATTTTTTATATGAATGGCAGCCAAACTGCCTGTGGCTTTATTGTGAACAGACACATGTCAGCCTGAGAGTTTGGGACCAAGTACAACTGTCCTTTAATCATGAGTTGGCATACTGTCAAGTTTTTTTTTTTTTTCAGAAAAAAACAAGGAAATAGGGAATAAGAATATTCTCACATACCCTAGCAGACCATATACAACTGCTAATTTTGATTTTTTTGTTTTTCTAAACAGATGAACACACCTGGCTCTGCAAAAGCACAATAATTTTCTTCAAACTTCTTTTTAATCACGTTCCCTTGGCTCCTTGCCACTTGGTGTATAGACTACCTGGCTACTTTGCATCATGTAAAATGAATGATACTGTATCTTGGCTCATCACATTGAATTCTTTTTCAAATGGTGCTTCAACACTTTTGTCAGGTAGAAGTACAAGAAATGTAATCTCATTTCAAGAAGAAAAAAAATCAGCGTAAGAATTCTTAATAGAATTTTCTAACACTGTTAAAGTCACATTTCAATCATGTCACATTTAAAATCATGTCTAATGTGACAGTCTGAATGTATTACAAATGATCTGGTCATGCAGAGGATGAACAAGAAATGTACATTTACAAATGACCTTTATAATCCTCAAATGCTTAGTTCTGAGAAGTGCCTGTGATAACTTGTAATATATTGCTAATCTATCTAAAGAAGAGCGCTGCAATATGACATACTAGCCGGAAATCTGTTCTGGAGTCTTGTGAAGCAGCAGATTCAATGTGGCAATTGTAATATGTCTTCCCATCACTTCAGCCAGATGCCCGTTGTGAATCAGATATAGTACTTAACACTGATGTTGCTCCAATTAATCAAAAAAAAGAAGAGAGTTGCACACTGCAACTTGCTTAAATTAAAGTTCCCTGGCTTCATTCATTCCTGCATCCCAGCTGTTAAGAAAAAGGCAATCTTGGATCCAATCCAATTTCCTTAGACAAACTCATCTGAAAACACTTATAAACAACTGACAAACTTTATTTTAAGTTGGAGTGCCAAAGGCTAAAAAGATTCTCTCCACACTCTCTGATGGCTTGACAGCACATATAACAAAAAAAAGCCCAAATCAATAAAGATCTTCACTGGAGTGATACCAGTTCAAAGGGCAAACCCTGTTACTGCTATTGGCGGGCATATGTTTTTGGCATACGATCTTGTACTTCCTTGATTTATGATCAAGTTCCAGGGCAGGATATAATGAAATGTAGTCCTGCAGGCCAGTGCTGTAACTTTAAATTAGTCATGTTTTGTCTACTTTACATCGTAAGTTCATAGTATGAGATAATTTAAATCAGTGGTGTCCAATACGTGGATTGCAAAGGTGGATCTCGGAGCAATTCAGAACAAGCACAAACATATAAGCATACAACAGTTTTTGTTACAGCTAATGGGGAAAGCCTTCTGTGTCATCCAGTAGCACAGATGAAAATATCCTGAAAGTTTCTGCATATAAGACAAAAAAAATGCTTGTGCGAACATACATGAAAATTTAGGCACACATGTTCTACTACAAATTCCTAAAGGTTGTCTACAAGAAATCCATGTTTTGCACATTTTGTCAGGATGAAGGGGAACTGATGGCAGGCAAGACTGCATTTTTAACAGGGAGCCAGAAGTTCAAACGTGAAATATATTAAAATACCGTGCTTCAAAATGGCACGCAATGTGCGGAGAGGCATAGATCCTGAAACGTCAGCCAGACCATCCCGCTACCATAAACAAGCAAGTAACACATTCTGAGGAAAATGCTACCAGGCAGTTAAATATCATTTAATTTGAAAAAAAAAGTTGTACATTACAACTGTATAATTGTGTTGATGCAAAATTATTGAAGATATTCAACAACACATTTGCACAGAATTGTATATATTTTTTGTGTGTGCCTAAATGTTTTGACTTAGGCGCACATGTGCCTAATCAAATGTTAGCGTAGAGCCCTGCCTACACCAGGTTTCAAGACTCCCATTAATAATTGTTGGTCATAGCTTACTTGTGGATCGTGGAGCCCACTGACATCCACCAAAATGGATCGCAATGTTTGGTGTATTGCCCACCATTGACTAAAATATTTGTGCAAGGCTGTTCCCAAGATTTATCCTTTAATAGAAAAAACAAAAACAAAAAAACAATTACACCGTGTAACAATTATTATTATTTTTTTTTTGTTCCTGGGTAGTAAGTGTTATTTCTTAATTGCTTATGCCTCAAAAGTATAGAAAATGGCTATTATTCCCCACAAACTTTGCTTTTGTGACCAGGACAGTGATATTTCAAAATATCACTATTTCCAATGGGAAAACGGGCAAATGTGTGTCTTTTCGTTCACATAAAGTCAGAAATAAACAACATATGAATCCAAATTAACATGTATTTATACTAAAGTCATACAAAAATGACATTAAATATAGTATAATCGTAAATCTCGAAAAACTACTCACTTCTAAATCTTTTGTAGTCATTTTTGTATTACTTTAGTACAAATACATGTTAATTTGGATTCATATGTTGTTTATTTCTGACTTTATGTGAACGAAAAGACACACATTTGCCCGTTTTCCCATTGGAAATAGTGATATGTAGATTCATTTATACTAAAGTAATACAAAAATGACTACAAAAGATTTAGAAGTGAGTAGTTTTTCGAGATTTACGATTATACTGTATTTAATGTCATTTTTGTATGACTTTAGTATAAATACATGTTAATTTGGATTCATATGTTGTTTATTTCTGACTTTATGTGAACAAAAAGACACACATTTGCCCGTTTTCCCATTGGAAATAGTGATATTTTGAAATATCACTGTCCTGGTCACAAAAGCAAAGTTTGTGGGGAATAATAGCCATTTTCTATACTTTTGAGGCATAAGCAATTAGGAAATAACACTTACTACCCAGGAACAAAAATTGTGTTACATAGTGTAATCGATCATAACACATACATTGATGAACGACTAAGATAAAGATAAAACAAATATTTGGCATATAGACAATAGAGACACAGTAAATACACTACCGGTCAAAAGTTTTAGAACACCCCCATTTTTCCAGTTTTAATTGAAATTTAAGCAGTTCAAGTCCAGTGAATAACCTGAAATGGTACAAAGGTAAGCGGTAAACTGCCAGTGGTTAAAAAAAAAAGTTTAGGTCGTTGTCATTTCAGATTTATACAAAAAGGCCTTTTTCAGGGAAGAACAACTTACAGCTGTTCTGCAGCAATGGAAGTAAATTAAGCCTTGAAAGTTGATGCTAACAATTCCTACAGGTGTCCCAACTTTTGTTGATTACTTACAAACCGTCTGTCTGTATAAAAGCAGTGTTGGAACAGGCTGTGTTACTACACCCTCTTAAGCATTATTTGGACAGTATTGTACTGTAGGAAGTAGTATATTGCTATCATAATGGCGAGAAAAACGCAATTAACAAAGGAAGACAGACAGACCATTATAACCCTTAAAAGTGTAGGTCTTTACAGAAATTGCAAAGAAAGCCAAGGTGTCAGTGAGTACAGTTTCCTACACCATCAAAAGGCACTTGGAAACTGGAGGAAACTCTGACAGGAAGAGGTCTGGCAGACCCAAAGCCACAACAGAATCAGAAGACAACTTTCTGAGAGTCAACAGCTTGCGTGATAGGCGGCTCACAGGACAACAGCTTCAAGCACAGCTTAACACTGGTCGAAGTAAGCAAGTCTCAGTTTCAACTGTGAAGAGAAGACTTCGAGCTGCGGGTTTGACAGGTCGAGTGGCAGTAAGAAAGCCATTGCTAAGATGGCAAAATAAGAAAAAGAGGCTTGCCTGGGCCATGAAGCACCGCCAGTGGACTCCTGAAGACTGGAAGAAGGTCTTATGGACCGATTAAACAAAATTTGAAAACTTCGGTTCATAACGCAGGGTTTTTGTACGCCGTCGAGTAAGCGAAAGATGGTTCCTCGGTGTGTGACACCAACTGTCAAACATGGAGGAGGAAGCGTGATGGTCTGGGGCTCTTTTGCTGGATCCAGAGTCGGCGACTTGCACAGAGTGGCACCCTGAACCAAAACGGCTACCACAGCATTTTGCAGCGCCATGCAATACCCTCTGGTATACGCCTAGTTGGTCAGGGGTTCATCCTACAGAAAGATAATGGCCCAAAACATACCTCCAGGCTATGTCAGAACTACCTTAGAAGAAAAGAACAAGATGGTAGGCTTCAAATCATGGAATGGCCAGCACAGTCTCCAGACTTAAACCCCATCGAGCTGGTTTGGGATGAACTGGACAGAAGGGTGAAAGCAAAGCAACCTACAAGTGAAAAACATTTGTGGGAACTTCTGCAACAGTGTTGGGAAGAACTTTCCTAACAATACTTGATTTCCATTGTTGAAAGAATGCCTCAAGTGTGTTCTGCTGTCATATCTGCAAAATGTGGCTACTTTGATGAGTCAAAATTTTAGAATAAATTTTGTTAAACAAAATGATTCCATGATTTCTTTTTTAACTCCAATTGTTTATTTGTTCTATGCTTTAATTTCAGAGTAAATTGAGACATTAAATTGCGTAAATTTAAATAAAAACTGGAAAAATTGAGGTGTTCTAAAACTTTTGACCGGTAGTGTATATATGAGCAAAACCACTACTGTACAGTATATCCAAGTTGCCAGGGACAGTCAAGTACAGTGTGTGCACTATTTGGACCTCTAAAACACTGACAACTTTTGTCAGACAACATAAGGCATGAGCGCTAACCATCAAATATTACCATCAGAGGAGAAACAGAAGGTGTTTTAGAGTAGAAAGTGTTTCATATGCATTGATGAAGAAATCCATCCCCAATCTTCAGTGGAAAACAAAAGCACAAAAGGAAAAGGAATCCAAACGATGTGATGCTTTCTATTTGTGCTGTTTCTGTCATGTGTTCCGAAAAGAATTAAGCACAGTAACTTTCCATATAACTAAAACAGGATGAATTATAACATCTGATAATGCATTTTGACTGACAAAGCCCTACAATCCTTACTTAAGCAAAATTATTTTAGTTTAGCCCTGATGTATTACAGCAGCTCTTCACAGCAATGTAAGACTTCATAATGTTCTCAGGATGTAAATAATTTATGATCCTGTGTCTTATAATGTAAACAGCAAAATAAATAAATAAATAAAATAAAGAATGGTCAAATGACTAAGTGGGTTTTTGTGTATCTGTGTATTACTACGTTTTACACTTTTCTGTATGATTGCATGTTATGTCCAGTATCAAACTGGAGGATA
Source organism: Polyodon spathula (assembly GCF_017654505.1). Classification (NCBI taxonomy): domain Eukaryota; kingdom Metazoa; phylum Chordata; class Actinopteri; order Acipenseriformes; family Polyodontidae; genus Polyodon; species Polyodon spathula. The sequence continues at coordinate 48,873,667 of NC_054535.1, read as the reverse complement.
CTGTGCTTTCTACAATGTATTTGCCTGTTTCCAAGATTCCTTAGTCAAAGCATGTTTAAACTAAAATTACTACTGCACACTAAAGCTGTGGCACTCAAAATCAATAGCTAAAGTAGAGAATGTTTATTCACAGTCTTAATACTGCACTACAGATTATTTGGCTGCTTTTTAAAGCTAAATTTGGTTGGAGAGAAAACGTTATCCATTTTATGTGTATTACGTGTATTATCTATACTTTATTGCTGTGAGAATGAAATATATTGACAATAAAAAAAAGTCTCAACTGCTCAATTTACAAATGTTATTTTTGCCTCCGTAATTGAACCAAACCTTTCACCAAATACATATTTTGACATTTCATTTATCTTACCAATTTGAAACCTACAGCACTAATCTGATTAAAAAAAACAAAAAACAAAACAAAAAAAAAACTGTAAGAAGGCATTCTAACAACAAACAACATCCTACATTTGTTGCCTTGCTGCAACTGTTTATTTACTAATTCAATGCTGGAGGAAAAAATACAAGTAATTAGCTCCTTGTAGACCTCAATAGATTTTACAGACCATATGCAGGTTCCTGGTGACCCTTGTGATAACAGTAATCAGACTTTTGTAAGTAGTAATCTTATTTGGCTTTTTCTGGCCTAAAGATGAGCCCTCCAAGAATAAATGAGATAAATGTATGCTATAAGCAACACCCAGAGACCAGTGGCATTCTTATGAATATATAAGCAATAGGCAGTTTTTCTGTGTTTTTTTCTTTAACTGAAGGAGATAAAAAATACCACTTTTTAATTAATATTATTTAAAAAAAAAATACTGTAAATTAACTTGTTCTGAGAGCTGCTGCATTTATTCTTTCTGTGTGGGTTTGAGGATGCATACATTTTAGTAAACAGATACTGTAGCCTACTTTGCAGTGCTTTACTTGTTTCATTTTAAAATGATACAAATAAAACAACAATGTTATGTATAAAACATATTTAGTAATTAACTTATGAAAGCTTTTTTTTTTTTTTTTGCAATTAAACTACTCAAATGATTTGGATTCTACTCCAAAGCAAGTGCTGGTAAAAGTTAATCTTCACAAACCAAGCACATTTATGTGGGCAGGACAGTTTCTGACCCCTCTTATCCCAAACGGCTGGTTTAAATGTGATCTGAGAAACCGCCAGAGCCTATTTCAGTTTAAACTGACCTGTGATGAATTTTAACATCAATGATCGGAGGCCATATAAAAAATAAAACAACCATTTCCCTTTGTTTCTTTTAAAGAGATTACTAGATGGTGTAAATCGGAAGCAGACTTCAATTACTGCTGATATTATTGGAAACTATTATTAGCAAGCATGTGCTAGAATTACTACAAACAGAATTTGTCATAGCATGCCCTCTACAACAAATGCTTAAACAAAAATATATTTTATCTACTGTCCTTTACTTCCTCTATCAGATCCTTCTTTTGATACTACTGGTTTCTTGCCAATATCCTCCCAAAATTAAAAAAAAAAGGCATTTTGGAGGTAAAACAAATAAAACGATTCACCAATAGAACATTGCTTTAATTTGAAATGGTTCGCCCATCTTCTGTCCATTTTTTATCAAAATAATGAGATAAAAAAGCAACAAAAAGATGGTAGTTGTTTTTGTATTAATCCTGTAGAACAGATCATCATTACGATTATCTTTGGCATTCTGTGTACACGCAATTCCATTCTGTGCATGAAGAGCCTACTAATGCATGAGCATAGAGACTAAGCTATTGAATGATCCACACCTATTCAATATTTAATCCCACTATTGAGGCTGCTAAAAGGATACAGTGAAGTAACAAGATGAATGAATTCTGACCTCAAACTTGTTAAAACGCAACCTAAAACCATGTATCTTTGTGACCTTTGCTGCAGCCCGTAGCCTACATTTTTTTATTCCTCCTTGGCTGGGATTAGTGGACTGATCAATGCTACATTAGCAAACTACAGGCTTTAGACAGGGAGCATACCAATTATTCAGCTTTTCCACATCCGCTTTAAGGTGTTGTGGGATTCTTAATTAAAACTTAAAGCAACCTGCTTTTTGCAAAACAAGATTTACTGCCTTTCCTAAAAAAAAGTTTTCATCTACTTAACAAAGCAGTCTATTCTAGCTGAGTGTTCTGAATTAAAATCATCTATATTAGCCAGACACCACTGAACCTATTTTATCTGTGTAATTATTTAATAAACCTTTTGTTCAGAATTTTAATTATCTTAAACAGAAGTAGGGAACCAGTTGCTTAATTAGTAAAATTGACCCTCCTAAGGACCTGCAAATAATGAAGGACCTGCTAAAAACTTGCATTGGAATGGAATTGGTAGAAGCTTAACTGTTGCCTACTGCTGAGCTATAGTAGAAATACTTTTAGCTGGAATGGGATCTTTTTTCACCAATATAGGCTACAGCTGTGGTACATTTTTTGGATTGGTTAACTTTACCGATACAAATTTAAAAACTTCCAGAACCAATATACCAACATTAGCCCTTTTTTTTGTAAAAGGTAGGCATAACCAATGGTAGGTTTCCATTTTAAATCCCTATCCATTCTGAGTGGAACACAGTTGCTGTGCAGTCAAAGAGCTAATTGACTTGTATGTGTAAATGGACATGTCATTTCCATAAAACTAACAAAACTTTGTATCTGCAATTAGCAGGTCTCTTTCCAATTACATTATTACCAGATGAGGTAAAACCCCTTACCAGAAAGAATTAGTAAATATAACTAAATGGCACAGTCCTACTTGGGACTTTAAAACTGCTTTAGATTAAGTCCCAAAATTAGAAAAACATGTTTTTCTTTTTTTAACCAAAATTCCTATGTGACACTATTGCAGGGATACAAAAAATATAACTGATTCATTTTCACAATATTATATTAATGTCATAAGTAATGCTCCTGGATCCAAGTTAACTAAACTTTTTTTTTTTTTTTCATATTTAGTAATTAAAGTTGACATTTGCAAGCCTGCAATTTAATATGTTTTACTATAGGCATTGGGAATACTATAAGCACCTGGCTTACTGACAGTAAAGCTGGAATGACTTTTGCTGAAATAAATACATAAGTCATTGAATTTCATATAATTAAACCTATATTTATTGAAACCAGGTGATGCTTTCTATTTTTCAGTATTGATTGTATCATTGTACTGCACTAAAAATAATCACGGTATTACCTTGACATATAGTTTTTTAATCAGTGGACATTGTCTACATTTAGTGCCATATTTAAATTGTCCAGTAAATGCATTACCAATATATGAGAATATGTTATGAGGATGTTTAACTAAAAGTTACACAACAAAAAGGGGAAGTATATATTTACAAACAAATACAAAAGTGGGGTAAAGTTTTGTTCCGAATGGTAATCTAATCAGACAGTTTTGATAACACAGTACCAGGAAGAACTGTGCAGGCTATTAACAGACCTGATGTAGCAATTACAAATTACAATTACAATTTAAAGGAATTAACATTTCCTTGAGCACTCACAAATAGGAAGAGTTACAGTATATTCTGACAGGAGCGCTTGGCAATAAAGAATGGCAGGACCGGATTCCTTTATGCACTGCCTGTGTTCACTACTTCAGGCCTTTTTAAAATTGTCACTTCTACAGATGAAGCCCAAATGAACTGTAGCAGTTAATAATTAAACTGCTCTTTGAGAAAATCAGCAATAGGTACTGCGAAGGCTTGTCGTGTCCTGACAAATACTGCAGCATCTGTTAAGCTCAGAAAGGAGAGCCATGTGAGCCTTAGAACAGCTGGCTCTGCACATTGCATGGGCCGCATGGGATCTGCTCACCAAAGCCCATCATTCTCCACTGGTTTATAATGCCAGTACAGTGTGCGTAACATAAAACTAAATAGGAGGGACACGGTCTATAGATGTCCTTAAAACGCATCAGCTGCTTTACGTCGGTGACCTTTCATTCATTCATGCAAGCAGCAGTATTTTTTTTTTTAAACCAGCAGTATTGTTTTTTATGTCTGATTTTGGTTAACATATCAATACCAATACAGTTGAATTATTATTAACACAGTTAACTATACAATCTTACAAATGTATGGCACACTGAATGTACACTTATTTCAGTATTAATATTTTTTTTTTTTATTTAAGTCAGTGAGTCAATCATAAATTTGGTTACATTTTACAAAAACAATGCTAGCTGTGGTTGATCTTTTCATTTGGTGGCCTCATCATTTCTTGAGTTTTCAGTTTATATAAACTGTAAATGGTACCAATGTTCAAATGCTTCTTTGGTACAAGATAATGTCACACATTTTAAGTAGGGCCCTTTTAGAACTGTTCATCACTAAGCAAGTTTAAGTGTAGGTCATCCAACATTTTTTCTCAAGTGACCCATAAAATGTAATTGACCTTCATGTTTAGGCATTCATTGGCTGCAATGTATCATTTATCTAGGTAAAATTCCTTCTAATTGGATTTTAATATGTATATACTATGATGTTCCAACCAGGTTAATAGTAAACTAATATCTGGTACCTACAAACCTGATTCTAGTCAATCTATATCTGCTTCCTGCTCAGTTAATCATGTAAGAAACACAAGCTTGTGGATGACAGCCCCTCTATGGGAATTAAAAATGTAAGTTTTCCAATTTTGTGTTACACATCACAGCCTGCTAGAGGCTGTTCTTTGACCCTTATCAAAATGACAGTTATATGCATTATATTTATACATAACAAATAGGACCCTTTCATGGATAAAATGTTTGGTGCATCAGTAATTTTTAAAATAAATTAATTACAAAACCAAGAAAAAGTTCAACATTCTGTGCATTCCAATGAGGTGCGACTGACGGTATAAAAGGGGACGTGGCTACGTGATCTGTTTCTTTTGTTATGGTTAAGCTGAACCAAGACTTATTAGACTGCTACCACGATCCAGAGCACTAAACCTGGACAACAATTCACCACTGTGCACGAGTAAATTGTATTTCACCAGGAGCACTTTAGCACTCACTCTGGTCTTATGATCATGTGCATCTTTGTATGTGTTCTACTGTTTATTCTTTGGAACTGTGTATTATTATTTTGGAACTGCAAACCACAAACAGTGCATTACTGTGTATTGCCTGGGATTATTCTTTGTGGTCACCAGACCAGGATTATAAATAAACATTTTTTTTTGGATCGTGAACTTTATTGTCTGTCTTGTTTCGTAATCACATCACCACTACGCCTGCGCACTGCAAACCACTTTGCCATAATTCACATTAAAATTCCAACTGATTTCATATGTTAAAGAAGTTATTTTAAAGCAGCTAGCATATATTTACATACTTGTAACTAAATGTGTCAAATAAATTGATGTTCTAGGTGGTGAACAGATAACATGCTCTTCACATTTTGATAAATGGTGTACTGTATATTCTACTGTAAATTCTTCCAAGATTGGTCCGCCGAAGGGCATCAGTGCTACTCTTTTTGAATGCTGTGTAAGTATGTCTAGTGGCACAAGACAAGTTGCGGCTCTTGACTTGCTTTAAATAAACTGTCATGCTCAACCAGAGAATTATATACTGAGCATCAAAAGAAACTTATAATTTACATGTCGATAAAATTCACTAAATTTGACTGAAAAATGACAGTTGCAGTGACTTTTTATTGTGCTGATTAACAATTGACATCACGAAGATGCTGCAAAATGATCTGTCGATCTTGGGCAGGTGTTGTGACTCTTGGTCTCCCAGTTTGTGGCCTGTCATTTGCACAGTGTGTCTGGTTATACCGTATCGCCAGGTTTGAAATTGCTGGCTGTATATATATAATCAGCTACACTGGCTCACGATCAAAGTCAAAAGGTTTTCTTTTATACCAGGCCAGAACTGAACCGATGTCTAAATAAATAAACCACACTTTCTACTGCTTTTCTGTATCTTATCAATCCCATACAAGAAATCAAACTGAGATCTGACTATCTGCTATGCGCACCATTTCTCCTCAAAGATCTGGAACGTTCGTGGACTCCCACGAGCCTGGGCTACATAATCCATTTGGTTTACTCACCTGCCAATCAAACCAGACTAATGTACCATGTATTTATTAAATTCCTGAAGATGGCCACAAACAAACCCCACTGTTTACTATATAAAAGATTGTCCAGCCTGTTCATGACATACAGTAAGAAAGCAGTTGCGTTTCTTTTACATAACACATCAAAGTGGCTACATCTATTAGAGAACTCATGATATAAAGTTCCAACCTTCTGTTTGTATATATGATTTTAGCTTGCATGTGTTCAATTCGGCTGCCATGAGATGTATAATCCCAATCCCAAACTGGTGTGTATCTCTTAATTTTGAATCCTGGAAAATAAATACTGATGGCCAGTTCATGAGGTTACACCTGAAGCTTAGCCTTGTGCAGCTTTATTTTACTGCTTTTAAATACCACTGATAGTTGATTGCTTCTTTGTAAATATCAGTATTGCCAGGGTATATGTTATGGGTGAATAGCATGCAGTGATGATATTGATATTACAGTGGTTTGTTACTTCACTTGCAAAGAAATCGCTTCCCTTTGGTGACATCAATTACAACTTACTTCCAACGTGATAAGGAGTGAATAAGTTCTTATAAAAAATGATAAATAGTCTTTATTTTGTTTTAACTGTTTTATTTTGGGGGCACCACAAGGACCCTAACTTTCTGTCCTCTTTATATATGAATTGGCAACAATTGCCCACTGGTTATTTATGATTGTGGCAGGGCTGATGCCTGTTCCTGTAAATAGTGTGTATTGTGGTGGTTTGTAGATAAAATGTGTTTTTGTTTGATTAGCTATGGCAGGGCTGGGAGGTTGGACTTCCCTCCCTGTCTAACTGAAATGCCATGTGCAGCAGGTGGCCAGGTGTTAACTAAATAATTGATGATCAATTAACACTGGCCGATAGATAGATAGATAGGATAGATAGAATCTGCAGTCACAGACAAAAGTATTTGGGCAGTTAAATGAGAACCACAAAGAAAGTAATTTCGAAATGTTCTATTGAAAGATATACATTAAAGTAGATTCAGCTTAATAATAAAACAACAGGTTATTACATAACATGCATAAAGTGAAAAATAACATGCAAAAACAAATTTCCTACTTTGACAAAAGTATTTGGATATTAACATATATTAACATATTTTGTATGAAACCCATTCATTGCTAATTATTGGCAATTTTCACAATTGAAAATCAACACTTGGTAATTATTGAATAAATAAATATATAGTCATCAGTGCTAAAAAATAAATTGGAAATTTGAGATTTAAAAATGCAACAAAAATGGTAAAAACTAAAGAGTACAGCAACAAATCTCAACTAAACGAAAAAGGAGAAACTACCAGAAAAATAGCAGAAAGACTCGGTTTACCAAAAACTACTGTGTGGGCTGTTATCGACAAACACAGGAGAACAAGAACAACTGCAACTAGCTCCAGGTATGAAAGACCAAGAAAGATTTCTACAAAATCTGGAAAAAGAATCGCTCCAGCAGCCGGGAAAAATCCTTGGATTACTGCAAAAGATTTGACATAAGAATTGACAGAAGATGGTCAAGAAAGCAACAATATATTTGGAGGAAGAGAGGAGAAGAATTTAAAGATAAGTTAATCATGCCCAGTGTTAAACATGGTGGCATTTGTGTGATGGTATGGGCTTGTTTTTCTTCCTCAGGCACTGGCAACCTTTGTATTGTAGAAGGATCAATGAATGCTGCAAAATATCAATACATTTTGCACTCTCATTTGTTACCCGGTGCTAGAAGGCTTATTGGACGGAAGTTTGTATTCCAGCAGGATAATGACCCTCAGCATTCTACAAAGTCTACAAAGGAATTTCTGAAAAAAAGGAAGATTACACAGTTATGGATTGGCTACCTCAGTCCCCAGACTTGAATCCCATCAAAATGTTGTGTACTTGAAGGCTTCTGATGCAAAAAAGGAAACCAAAGTCGATTGCATTACTCAAAGCTGTATGTGTTGAAGTCAGAAATATCTCCAGAAAGATGCCAGGAACTAGTTTCAAATTACAGAAAAAAGACTGGAACCTGTAAAGGAAGCAAAGGATGGGCACACACAATTCTAATGTAAGTGTGCCCAAATACTTGTCAAAGTATGCAATTAGTTTTTGAATGTTATTTTTCATTTTATGCATTAATCATTTGTTGTTTCCTGCCGCATCACATTACGGAAACTGCTCTGCTCCGGAATGTAAATGATCTCCTGCTTGATGCTGATGCTGGTGCTCAATCTGTGCTTGTGCTCCTTGACCTAACAGCTGCTTTTGACACCACAGACCAGTGTTTCCCATCCCTGTTCCTGGTGGCACAATGTGTCTGCTGGTTTTTGTTCCAACGCAGCGCTCAGTTGCTTAATTGAACAGTATCAACAAACAAAGAGCTTGAAAATAACAGTAACCGCCCAGTTAATCACTTTTTTTAGTTCAATGAAGGGTTCAATTAAGAAATTAAGCGTTGTGTTGGAACAAAAACCAGCAGACACTGTGTGCCGCCAGGAACATGGTTGGGAAACACTGACATAGACCATAGCATTCTTCTTGACTGCCATCATAAGTATCCTGGGATCTCTGGAACCTGTCTCTCCTGGATGTCCTCTTACCTATCTGGATGCATGCAGTCTGTTGTCTATGGTGGATGCAGTGGTGTTGCAAACCCAGTCACTTGTGTCCCTTAAGGGTCGTTCTTGGGCCTCTTCTCTTCAACATCTACATGCTTTGCTTGGGTCACCTCATCCGCCAACATAGCCTAATGTTTCACTCCTATGCTGACGACAACCAGCTCTACTTAAAACTCGACCCTGGAAGCCCCTCTGCCATGGTCCAGCTCTCGGCTTGCATTCAAGACATCGAGGCCTGGATGTCTGCCAATTTTCTTCAGCTCAACACTATCAAATCTGAACTCCTTGTAGTAGAATCTAAAACTCAACTTAAGAATCTCAATATAGCTACTCTGAACCTCAGAAAACTGTCTACTGCTGCCTTCCCCCACTGTACGAAGCCTTGTTGTACTTCTGGACAGCAACCTCTCCTTTCATGCCCACATCTCCTCCATGGTCAAATCTTCTACCTTCTTTGAAACATTTCCAAAGTCCGTCTCTACTTTTCCGTCCTGGATGCGGAGATACTCTGTCATGCATTTGTCTTCTCTCAACTCGAATACTGCAACTCTCTATGGTGGTCGCCAGGCACGTGCCTTAAACAGACTGCAGCTAGTTCAGAATGCCGCCGGAAGGATCTTTATCAGATGTTGTGCCCAGCTTCACTGGCTAGCTGACCCATTATGTCCCTGCCCACAAGCTGAGGTCCTCCGACTCTGGCCTGCTTTTTATCCCCAAGCAAAAATGCACCACATTTGGAGAATGCTCGGAAAATGTTTTAGAATTTTCTTTTCACATCCTAGCCTTATATTTAATGTACATGCACTGTTGTTTTTTACTGTATCATTTAAAGTGCTTTGTGATGGTGGTCCACTATGAAAGGTGCTATATAAAATAAAGATTGATTGATTGATTGATTGATTGTGTGCAACCTGTGTGGTGAGACCTAAACGAAAGGTATTTGATAATGGAATTGTGTTTTGTACAACCGGTAAACGGCTTTAGGATTTATTTAAAAGTTTAGCTAGTATGCATAAATGGAGTTAGGTTTTTGTTTTGTTTGTCTTCCTAAAAGGCCAGTGGCCAGACTGTGTATTTGAGTTAATAAAAGTGCGCAAAAGCACTAAAACTACAGTTCTGTCTGAAAAATATGGAATAGGTAATATGTTTACGCTTTAGTTTCTGCTGCTGGCCAGCCTAGACCACCCTTCACAGAAAAAATAAATAAAATATATATAATATATAATATAGAGATACCTATAATAAGATATATATATATAACTATATATATATATATATATATAATAGACGTAACTACAAGTAATTAGTGATCTTCCTGAACTGCTTTTTACATACAGGGAGCCTCTGCAAATGAGATGTTCGATCTCAGTGGGCTTGATCCAACTGCATTAATATTTTTATAATTAAAACATAAAAGACACAGTTGGGAACCCCACTAACAAGATCTGTATCAACCAAAACCCCCCAGACTTGTATGAAAAGATACCAAAGGAATTAGCCAGCAGGGATTGAAACCAGGTCAGTGCACAGCGGTGTCTTTTTGAAATCCTTTATTCCAGAGGCATCAAGGATGACACAGTGCTGGCGTCAATTTCACCCTAAGGATGTGGTTGCAGGTGCTATCAGCCATGTACCACACATTGTGATCTCATGAGATGCATTTTTCTCTTATTCACTGTTTTGCTTGGATTAAAAAGACTGAGGGGCGTGGAAAACATTAGCAGCACAGAACTTAGTTTACCCTTTTGGCACTCAGTAGTTTTTTCTTTACTTGTATTGTATGTCAAACACAGTTCTTTTAAAGAATAGGTTCGCGGTTGAAACACTTCTTTGTGGGACAAGGCTTCCAAAGGCCCTGCAAGAGGAAACAGGCCAAAATTCCTAAAATATCCTTTGTAATAGTGCAGCTCCTTTAAGATTCTTCTGAGTTGTGAAAAGCCACATTGGAATCTCTATTACTGGAATTTAAAACTATGGATTGACAAAAATGCATTACATGTGATTTACATCAGTGTTGGTCTGAATTATCTATACAAAATGAAGAATATGTTTTCAGATGGCCTCCCCCTTAAACAAGAGTTAATGACTTATGTGGACAGCTAGAAATAATATATTCAGTCTTGGACAAGGACTGTTTCAAATTATGCAGGCTTTCAAAACACAATTACTTTTCCTACTTTGATGTTAACATAGCACAGTAGAGTGCCAACAGTGCAGCCAAGTAAACAGTGGCTAACCTTAGGTTAAACAGCCCAGACCTAGGAAACAATGATAGATCAAAACATTGAAACTGAAACACATTCCTCAGAACTGTTTCCTGAGTGGTTGCTGCTGCAGGACAGTATTTTCCAGACTATACAGATGGGACCAGGCAGGCATGGATTTTATATGGCTAATTCCAGCGAAATCTATTAACAAAAGTAAGCCGATTATCTCTTGCATTAAATCAATGAATGTGATAGAGCCACAAAATAATGATTAACTATGAGAACAACTCCCATTTGTTTTGATGGTAGCTCAATGAAAGCTGCTAGGACAGAGATAAAGGATTGATTCAGCTATCACCCAGTTCGGCATAAATCAGTAATATCTACAACTCTGCAATAACAGAGTAAAAACAGGCTTAGCCACAATAAACATATTACCTGTCCCATATTTTTCAAATCTAAACACCATGTGCCACTTTTATTTAAGGAATAATCCTTTCAGCAGTTCCAGCTGTACTTCACAGGCATAACTGCAGCTTAAACTGTCCAAACAGTTACACATTTTTGCTAATGATACATTATTTCTAGGTGCTAAACAAAGAAATAATTTAAATTATCAGACAATGCAAAAATGCCTATAGAAAGTCTACACCCTCTTGAACTTTTTTTCATTTTGTTGTGTCAGTGTCTCAGACTTTCATGCATTTAATCTACTTATCTACACACCATACTCCACACTGTTAAAGAGAAAAATGTTTTCATTGAAAAAAAAATTATATTATATATATATATATATATATATATATATATATATATATATATATATATATATATATATATATATAAATACAAAACTGAAAGATCATAATTGGATAAGTCGCCACCCCTCTGAGTTAATACTTGGTGGAAGCACCTTTGGCAGCAATTACAGCTGTGAGTCTGTTGGGATATGTCTCTACCAACTTTGCACACCTAGATTTGGCAATATTTGACCATTCTTCTTTACAAAACTGTTCAAGCTCTGTCGAGTTTCTTGGGGAGCGCTGATGAACAGCAATCTTCAAGTCATGCCACAAATTTTCGATTGGATTTAGGTCAGAGCTCTGATTAAGCCACTAGGACATTTACCCTTTTGTTCCTTAGCCACTCCAGTGTAGCTTTGGCTGTGTGCTTTGGGTTGTTGTCATGCTGAAAGGTGAACTTCCACCCCAGTTTCAGCTTTCTTGCAGAGGGCAGCAGGTTTTCCTCAAGGACTTCTCTGTACTTTGCTCCATTCATTTTCCCTTCTATCCTGGCAAGTGCCACAGTCCCTGCCGATGAGAAACACCCCCATAACATGATGCTGCCACCACCGTGCTTCACAGTAGAGATGGTGTTCTTTGGGTGGTACGCTGTGTTGGGTTTGCGCCAAACATAACACCTTGCATTTAGGCCAGAAAGTTCCATTTTAGTTTTGTCAGACCACAAAACTTTTTGCCACATGGCTACAGAATCTCCTGTGTTTTTTTGCATACTTCAAAACAGGATTCAAGGTGGGCTTTCTTGAGTAATGGATTCCTTCTTGGCACCCTACCATACAGGCCAGGTTTGTGGAGAAATTGGGATATTGTTGTCACATGCACACTTTGACCAGTCTTGGCCATAAAAGCCTGTAGCGAAGTTGCCATTGGCCTCTTTGTAGCCAGTTTGATCAGTCTCCTTCTTGCTCATTCATCTAGTTTGGAAGGATGGCCTGATCTAGGAAGGGTCTTGGTGGTGCAGTACACCTTCCATTTCTTAATAATCTTCTTGACCGTGCTCCAAGGGATATTCAAGGCCTTTGATATTTTTTTATACGCATCCCCTGATCTGTGCCTTTCAACATCTTTGTCCCGGAGTTCTTTTGAAAGCGCCTTGGTGCTCATGGTTGAGTCTTTGCTTTGAAATGCACTACCCAGCAGAGGGTACCTACAGGGACTGCTGAATTTATCCTGAAATCATGTGAATCACTACAACTTAACACAGGTGGAGGCCACTTAACTTGATGTGTGATTTTGAAGGCGATTGGTTACACCTGAGCTAAGTTAGGATTGCTATTACAAGGGGGTGGACACTTATCCAACCAAGCTATTTCAGTTTTTATTTTTAATTAATTTTCTACCAATTTCTAGAATATTTTTTTCACTTGAAAGTTGCGGGGTAGGATGTGTAGATAAATGAATATATATATATATATATATATATATATATATATATATATTTATTCCAGGCTATAAGGCAACAAAAGGTGAAACTTTTGAAAGGGGGTGTAGACTTTCTATAGGCACTGCACACACACATACACACACACACACACACACACACACACACACACACACACACACACACACACACACACACACACACCAGGTGTCTTTGGCACTGATTTGCAAGAATAAACTGTACCAACTGTGGTAAGGACGTCACTTTTAAGGTCTCCAAACACCAGACGTGATGAGATGTTTTAACTGAAGCTGTTCCCTGATTGCTCAATGCCCTAGTTGATGAGCGACAAAATTACAAAAAGTAGGATTCAATCCTATTTAGTTCGAGCTGCTCCAGTGCCGCTCCTGCGTTGCCTGCCACGTCGCATGTGGTGTGAAAGATACTTAGCAAAAATATAGGTTCTATTCATTTTGATGCATCGTTGCAGAGTTCCGCTTGACGCATCGCGTCTGGTGTGTAGCAGCCTTTAGGAACTAAAGTTAAACAAATGAAAAAATATATACATGTAAAAGGTTTAAATGTACCACGCATCAAAATTAAGAAAGGAAAAAAAAAAAAAAAAAAAAACACAAATTACAATTCACATAAGGAAAAAAGACTAAAATAATTTATTTTCGTATATTTCTGGTACCATGCCTTTTTCCTTTTTGAAACAAAATAATGTACCCCTTAATATCAAGCATGATATTAACCTTTTCGTCCCTACCAATTAGGTTACAACTGAAATAAAATACATAAAGCTGCAAATTAATTGCAATTAACTTATTTTTTACCATTTATTTGACAGAAATAAAAATTAAAAAACAGTAAAATTACTAAGTATAGTTATGTATAGTTTACATTAAGTAACTATATAAAAAGACGCAGTTAAATGCTCAGGCTTTTTCAAATCAAAACAAAATAGTAATCTTAATTACACTTTGTATTAGCGATATGCATTTCACTAAAGAGGATGTCTGTTAAAATGCTTGTTGCATCCTAGTTCATATTGTATTTTAGTTATATTATTTGCATTCACTGTAAACTATAGTTTATTTCTATATTAAGCTTGCATTGTGACCCTGTACTGCCCTGTACAGTTCTCTTGGATAAATATATGTGCGTGTGTATAAAAATAAAGAAGTATGATTAATCATCCTGACCAGCTGTACCTTTTTTTTAACTTACCGTAACAGCTTTGTTATTTGATCTCACATTTATCTGTGTTGCTCTTATTTCTTTTTGCTCAGGCTTTGAACATTTGTGGTGAGACACTCATCGTGTATCGTGTATCGCTGTGTAGGAATGAGGAACGAGGAAGCGAACAGTGTTAATCCTGATGAAAATTACTTATTTTATATTAATGTTATCATTAATTTTAATCTACTAATTTAAATAATTTCTAACCACATTTAAAAACAGCATAGTATAGAATAACTTAACTTGAAAAACACAAATACTTAGTGACAAAATGTATGGTATAATAATAATAATAATAATAATAATAATAATAATAATAATAATAATAATAATAATAATAATTAATGTTAAATATGATGCAATCAAAAAAGCTGAATGACTTGATATTTAGATTTTTCTAAAGAAACACATAAACAAAGTTTGTACTTTAATAGTTATCAACACATTGCTTAGTATTTTTCCTTTCTCAGAAATGTGGTAAGAAGATTTGGTTAATGAAGTTAAATCTGATATCCCAGAAACTCATGCTGACATTCTGCTTTGTCTTTAAATGCAAACAACTTAGTGGTAAATACAGGTAATTGACTTTCAACTGAATCTGTGTATAGATCTGAAATACTTTCATGTCCGTCAAGCAGTGATGAGTTTTCATAAGCATCGTGATACGAATCGTATCGTAGCTTGTGTATCGTCACATGTATCGTATCGTGACCTTGGTCTATCGTCTCACCCTCAGTGAACATGCAACTTATTAACCAAAATGAGCGATTATGTGTTTTTTCCCCTTCCAGTTACATGTACTGCTTTACCTGTCTCCAAGGTTTAATCCTTCGGGAAACTGTGATGACTGTTTTATGTTTGGAAAAAAAAGTATAATTATAACTGTATATTATTTTCTTCGTAAATAAGCAAACTAATGTGCAAACCGCAATAAAAGAACATTTAGTTTGGTACCGGTAATTAAAGATATTAATCTGTACAATTAGGAACAATCTGGCCCTCAAAGGACTTACAAGTTTTTTGAAATTAGGTCCCTTGACAACTAACCACCTGAAATCCTGACTGCTATAACATAATTCCTAACAATCTATTCAAATACTACTAATGATAAAGAAAGCGAATTCAGCTTTTTTTTTTTCACTTTCAAAATCATAAATTAAAACAATGTTACTGCTACCATTGTTTTTTTTTTTTTTCCAAGGACAAGAAAAAAAAAGACACTTACAAAAGCACACGTCATTACTTTAAAATCGCCAGGTACTGTAGTTTTATAAAACAGGCCACTTTAACACATTTTCTATAAAGACAAATGCATTGTGCTTAAAATGGATTCAATAATATATTTTTCTTATAAAAGTAAATTAAATACATCACCAACCAAGAAAATATATACCCTTGCAAATGTTACTATAATGGTTCAATCGACTCTCACTCTAATGTTAGCAATCATATAGCTGTGGTAGCATTTTTTTTCTAGTTTCTTAATAACAAACATATTAAATAAATAACATATTTAAAACATGTCATGTTACTGTCAATAGCCATAGGTAACACACTAGTAATATAACACACTAGTAATATAACACTACTAGAACCTTGGTTTCATTTTTTTTTTACTAAAAATACAAAATGACCTGTCACACCTCTTACACTACAAACACAGATTTCATGACCCATATGAACTCTGTATATATCACAGCATTAAAAAGCATTTCCTGGCAATTGTGTACCTCATTAAAAAAGAAACGTGAGAAAAAATAAAATAGCCATTTTTATAAGGACTGTACCTGTATGATTAAATTGAAGCAATGCACAAACATAATCTGCTGGGTTTTCTTCTACAACAAAATTGATGATTTTTACGATAAACAAAAAGCCATTTTTTAATTAGCCATAATTAGGAAATGCCACTGTAACTTACTCCCTGAAGGACAATTTATAGTTTTTTTTAGTTGGTTTTGTTTTTTTTGTTTTTTTTACTATTTCAGGTTGCACACATCATCCCTACTAGTTTCAAGCATGATCAAATTTGCACTTCAAACCACTGAACCCTATTAACAAAGCACTGTATGTGCTCACTCATCCATTTTAGCATTATGAAATTTCTCAGACATCTTGGAGTGGAAGTTACAAAGATATCTTTGATTACAGTCTAGCCCTAGATGTAACTGTATAACAACTTGCTTTGCATCCCTACAGAGAACAATACAGGTGATGCAGTCTTATGTAGATTTTTTTTTTCTTCTTCTACACAGGGAAGCCATCAAACTCATTAATCCCCTAACTATGGCTGCAGCTTTTTAACTCTGCCTGTCAGTACAATATCAGAGAAGTAAAATGTATCGCTATTTAGGCAACACTGCATTTACAATAACTTATTATTCAACATCATAAACATTCCATGCACAGAACTGTTCCTTGTTAAATACCAATTCCTTTTGTCATTACATAATGTTTGGACTCCCTCTCCCTACAAAGTGTGTAGAAGAACAAAGTTGGGGTTAAAAAAAGGGTGAAACCGACTCACCAGTCTCACTGTCGGACTTGTTTTCATGTTCTGTGTCAGTTAGAGTAAGGGCCGAATTGGAGCGGCTTGACAGGCATGAGCTGCGTCCCGACTTGACTCCTCGGCCCCACAATCGCATGGCGTGCTCGGGAGACATCACTTCATTTTCGGTGTCGGCATCTGACCCTGCACCCACGGAGTACCCTCGGTGGGGGAGGCCCATTTCTGCACAAAAGGCCAATCCTCTACGAGTTGCCGGTTCACAAATCCCCAGCTGCCTCAGGGTAAAATTCTGCCCTGTTTCAAGGAAAATAAACAACCAAAATTGGAGGCAAACAGTTGTGTAAATTTACGTTTTTCTCATAAATCACCAGAGTTTTGTTTATCAGGGCCTCTGGATGTTATGCCTAAGTGGTTTCTTTTGTTTCTACAATTTAAGAGCCTTCTCCTACATCCTCAGCTATCAGTGCTGTTTTGTTAGCTACTTAAGTAACTATGAAGTCCATTCAGGTGTTGGATAAACACAATCGGACAGGTAAAACAAGGGAGGGCAACATTCTTTTAAGGGTTCTAAACAGCGGTGAGTTCCTGGCTTTAGAATTGGAAGAAAATTGATAGCCTGATCCTTTTAAAGATTATCTCAGGTCACTTAATATCATATACAGTGTCACCTAAACAGCATAAATCCACAGTGACATCTGTCAGAGGCAAACCCACAATCTTCTTTAATTAAATGATTTAAAAGGGCTCATCAGACTTATTCAAATTTGTAAAAGCCATTCTTTAATCCACAATTTTTTAGGTGTCAAAGAAAAAAAACAAAAAAAGCGAGAACATAAGTTTTTTTTTTTGGTTGAGTCAGCAAAGCAAGTTTTGTGAGTTCATAAAGTTACACAATACACTAGTCTACTGTAAACACCACATATTCGTACCGTAAAGAGCAATCACCAAATTAATAAATCCCCTATGTGCAAATAACATGTTTCCAGTTTTATACTGTAGTTATTTTTGCTTTCAGAAAGACAATCAAGACAAATTTGTACACTTCATTCTAAAAAGTAAATTATGGTCCAGAAAAATGGGTGAATCAGTTACTGTCAATATTCTACCTCACAATTTACCTGGTAAAAGTTAAAGCCTAAATATCTAAAGCAAACATTATTTCTATGCTGACTCCTGCTGTGCTTTCATATGCCTAAATGATTTTACTGCTGTCAGCTGAACCAGATAGGCCTATCTAAGTCACAAACTGCAAACTCTTACAAAGGACCTTTCTTAAATTATTAAAATGATATGCTATAACTAGCCACAAGTCAAACAGCCTCTGTTACATATTTACAGACTTAACACCTGAGAACAGCACAGTGCTTTAATGCTTATGCACAATGACAGCATGACAATGAATGGAGTACAGCAGTCCCTTTCATAGAGTCTTAATCAAACTGCAATACGCAACACATATATTAGGGATTTCTAAGCCTGGCCCTATCACATGTCTATTTTTTTTTGTTTCCAGATCCTTAAATATTTATATTAAACCTGCATTGCTCTTAAATGCACACAGAAGATCAAACTGATACTCCAAACCACCGCACTAGATGCCAGTATGCCTGTTGTGATTGTTCTGGGCACATGAAGCTACAATGCGTGTTCTGCAATAAAACTTGGACAATACAGTACATTTCAATGATTTATTCGACCATGTTTAATATTTACACATCTTCATAGATGACCACAAGGGAGAAAAAACGAGGAAAAAAATGCAGTTTTTTAAAGGAAAAATTATATCTAAAAAGCCCTCTGCTGAACTAATGTTATTTAGGTTGATTTTCATTACATGAGATTATGTGTGATGCTCGCCAAGATAAGCACCAACTAAGACAGAATCTATTTTACTGTAAACTAATGTGATCCATCTGTGTTTCCTTCCATCTGATGCTATAGATATCCTTCTGCCTGGTTTTGATGGCTGAAGTGTATTGCTGGCTCCAGGGATCAGCCTATTTTGCCTCCCTGGTGCATCAGCACACACAATGGCTGCAATGCTGGCTCCAGGGATCAACCACACTGCAACCTCCCTAGTGCATCAACATGATAACCGTCTGGACTGTGCTGAGTCGGGTACTTTTCTGAGGTCTTCTAGCGGACACCTTCCATCCTTGGTGTTTCGTCGACTAGCCCACAACACCTAAAATGGGCTTGACAGTGATTCTGGCATCCCAGCATCAACCCCCTCCGTCCTCCACTCAGCTAAGCCCAGTTTACTTACCTTCCTTTACATCGACGTTGCTTTCTTTCTGCTATGCTTGAGGTCCCCACCCCAGAATCTTTTCGTCTCAACCAGAGCCAGCTGCTGCCCCTCTCTGCTGCTTAGATCTTCACTATGCGTCTCAACTCTTGACCATTGAATCTGATGCCTCTGAGAAGCCGGGTTGTGAGGTGTGCCATAAATCCTCGACAACCCACCTCCACCGAGTAAACCCGGACTCTCCATCCTCGCTGTTGTGGGTACCGAAGTTTCTTCCTTTCATTCGTCTCATACACAGCATTCTCCCATGGCCCTGTTAACTCTACCAGGTGAGCAAGGTGTGCTGATCCAGACCACAAGACAATATCAGGGTGAAGGTTAGTGGTGGCAATCTCATGTGGGAAAATAAGCCGTCGTCCAACATCTTCCAACATTTTTCAGTCTCTAGCAGTTTCCAGTTGTCCTAGACAAGTTATGGTTTTAATACCCTTTCTTGGTGGTTGCTCTCCTGGACAGAGGAATGTTGTTCTTCGTGTGTCATATATTGCTGGAATTGGTGGCAACCTGTCATGCTGTGCTTGTCTTCCAATGCTAAGACCAGACATTGCAGAACCTGGTCATGACGCAACGTAAACCGTCCTTGGCGAAGACCCACCTTATATCCTGTGTCTTAATGTAGGTGGCAATGAACACAAAAGACACCACAGATCCTCTCCTACCCATAGATTAAGGTTATGTAGTGATGGGAGAACATCATATGTTGACCTGATGAGGAAACTGATCCTGCCCTGTTCCACTGTCCATAGATCTCATCAACCGATCGTGCGTTGTTCCACACTCTCCATTCTCCCTGCTTGGCTTGCTTGGTATTACATTGGATCCCACAGGTTATGCTATTAAACTTTTTCAATCAGTGGAATTAAGCAATAATGCCCAGCAGAGGGAAAAAGCACTCAGAGAAATTAGTTATTTAACAAAAGGTTTTTTTTTTTTTTTTTTTTTTTTTTTCTCTATGTGGCGTGCAGGGATATTACCTCCCGCCTCAGGCAGGTTACCAGGACCATTTCAGGCAATCAACTTGCAAAGAGCAGTCAATGTGCTCTCCATAGGACAAACAGAAAAGATTAATTTATCAATTTTCATTTAAAGTTGTGACATCAAACACAAAAGCCCAGGTTAGAAGCAGCAACTGGGGCAACCTTGTCAAGCATCAAGCAAATAGGCACAGTTGGAAAGGTGCTGGGGCTCAACATTCACACAATTGTTGCTTCTAACTTAGCTTATTTTTTTTTCAACGCTCCACTTTACATTGATATGCTCATTCTCTTATCTGCTGGGTTTAACCAGAATAAAGATGCTAAGACACATGTCCAAGGAAAGTCTTCAACACAGACTGAAGTGTTCTTGGTTATCCTTACAAACACTAATACAGAGAGAAAGACAGACGGAATGGGAGAGGCGTCATCACAGGCGCAGACAGGTATGCTTTGGGAAGACACACGGACAGCATGCAGGTAAGGCACAGGTAGATCAGGGCACACATGGACAGACATTTAGCCCATACATACAAGAATATGTGCAAGAGCATGAAGCAATATATTTCCAACAATGAAGATGATGAACAAGACCAAAAGGGATAATAAGAATGCAAGGTAAGTGTATGGGAAGTGACAATTGATGAGGCAGGCATTGCAAATCCAGCGCTGGGGTGTTGGAGCCTTTTTTTTTTGTTTATGCATTGTCAATGTTTTTTGTTGCAGATGTGACTTTTGAGCTGATAAGGGAATGGTCACAATCCCCTTGAAGCTGTACAAAGAGCATTTCAATGTCAAGTGGAGGGATGAAAAAAGGAAGCCAAGTTAGAAGCAACACGTTTCAGTAAATTAAAACGATAAACTTCGCATCCCGCGCAGAGGGAGAACACAAACATAGAACAACATTAAGTGGGGTTGGCATTGCAAGGGAGATGAAGGGAGGTTCCACAGGTCCGATCGAGTGACAGTTTTCTAAGCAGTATTTGTGAATGCTTATTCACCATTGCTACACCCCGTTATAAAATTTACTTTGTTGCATTTTTATTTTAAATTATTCATCATTTAATCATAAAATCACAATTTACAAGATTAAATACGCTACTATACCTCCTGGGCTCTGCCAATAGGGTCACACTGGGATACTGCACGTCGATTGGCTCAGTGGATATGTCGAATTTTGCTAAATTAGAAACCTGGCGCATAGCACGTTATGGAAAGAAACGATCATTTGAATTGTATGTAACATGGTGTATATCGTGTTATGAGGACATATGACATTGAACATCAGAAAGTAGGCACTGTGAGATGAATGATCCTGCTTTCAGTTCAGTTTAGATGCGAATGGCGTATATCGCATTTTGCATCTAAACTCTTCATATATATATATATATATATATATATATATATATATATATATATATATATATATATATATATAGTGAAAGGATTGGCCATAGTTTGGGTTTGTGCCCCTTTAAAAACATGACCCAGAGATAAAACTTTGATTTTAGCGCTACTGCACATTTTTATTTGAAAATAAACAAAAAAAAAAACAAGCTCTCAGGAGCACTGACTACACACACAGCAGGTCCCTGACTGACTCGCAGGACAGATAAGGATGGGTTTGTCCCTCTGGCGCTACCTTCAAGGGAATGCGAACCAGCGAGGAGGGATCCAGGTGGCTTGCCGGGAGCAAAAAATGGCAGGCAGAGGTGCGCGGCTGTGGACTGGCGCAATGACAACTGAGGCCTCAGGGGGAACAGAGTGGGGGAAGGGGGAGCACATGCGATGTCCGACTCCTAAGTAGTGACGTCTTTGCCTTTTGAGGAGCGGAGTGAGGGACCATGCAAACAACTGTGGCAGGCAGTCCTGTGACCTGGGAGCTAGGGCAAGAGGAGGGAGGTCCAGGCATTCCACCCAGGGGACCGACGAGCCCGGGGCAAAGGACCGCGTCCAACAGTGCCGGACTGGTGGTCGGGGCTGTGGTGGAGTTATGCGTCTCACCCCTTCTCCGTTATTAGTAACCGTCAGCGGTGTAGGCAGAGGCAGCTCCTGCTCCTGCTCCTCTTCTCCAGGTGATGGAGGCAGAGGCAGCTCCAGCTCCTCTTCTCCAGGGGATGGAGACAGAGGCAGCTCCAGCTCCTCTTCTCCAGGTGATGGAGGCAGAGGCAGCTCCAGCTCCTCTTCTCCAGGTGATGGAGGCAGAGGCAGCTCCTGCTCCTCTTCTCCAGGGGATGGAGGCAGAGGCAGCTCCTCCTACTCTTCTTCATGTGATGGAGGCAGAGGCAGCTTCTGCTCCTCTTCTCCAGGGGATGGAGACAAAGGCAGCTCTAGCTCCTCTTCTCCAGGGGATGGAGACAGAGGCAGCTCCTGCTCCTCTTCTCCAGGGGATGGAGACAAAGGCAGCTCTAGCTCCTCTTCTCCAGGGGATGGAGACAGAGGCAGCTCCTGCTCCTCTTCTCCAGGTGGTGGAGGCAGAGGAGGCTCCAGGTGGTGGAGCTCCTGCGAGAGAGTCCTCGACCTCCGCTCCGTCGAGGACGAGGAGAAGAGTCCACCCCTCCGTCCCTCGAGCGAGAGAACCCGAGGTCCCCTACCCTTCCTGTCTCCCGTCGAGGTCGATGAGAGGATACGGTCCACCACTCCGTCTCCGCGCAGTTCAGCTCCTGCTTCTGCTCCTCTTCTCCAGGGGATGGAGGCAGAGGCAGCTCCTAGCTCCTCTTCTCCAGGTGATGGAGACAGAGGCAGCTCCAGCTCCTCTCCCTTCTCCAGGGGATGGAGGCAGAGGCAGCTCCAGCTCCTCTTCTCCAGGCAGATCCTGCTCCTCAGAGGCAGCTCCAGCTCCTCTCTCCAGGGTGATGGAGGCAGAGGCAGCTCCAGCTCCTCTCCTCCTCAGCGGGGATGGAGGCAGAGGCAGCTCCAGCTCCTCTTCTCCAGGGGATGGAGGCAGAGGCAGCTCCAGCTCCTCTTCTCCAGGGGATGGAGGCAGAGGCAGCTCCTGCTCCTCTCCTCTTCTCCAGGTGATGGAGGCAGAGGCAGCTCCAGCTCCTCTTCTCCAGATGGTGGAGGCAGAGGCAGCTCCTGCTCCTCTTCTCCAGGTGATGGAGGCAGAGGCAGCTCCAGCTCCTCAGCTTCTCCAGATGGTGGAGGCAGAGGCAGCTCCTGCTCCTCCCTGCCTCCTCTCCTCTTCTCGCAGAGATGAGGGAGGTCCACTACCTCCGTCTCCCGTCAGAGACGAGTGGAGAAGAGGTCCACCTGCAGGTGGTGGAGGCAGAGGCAGCTCCTGCTCCTCTTCTCTTCTCCAGGTGGTGGAGGCAGAGGCAGCTCCTGCTCCTCTTCTCCAGGTGATGGAGGCAGAGGCAGCTCCTGCTCCTCTTCTCCAGGTGATGGAGGCAGAGGCAGCTCCAGCTCCTCTTCTCCAGATGGTGGCAGCAGAGGCAACTCCTCTTGTTTGGCTTGTCTTGCCAGCACCTATCTTTGGAAGAGAAAGTCCAGCTCTGCTGGTCTGGCAGCCCCCGCTCCTGTCTCCATTTCCTATTCAGTTCTTCCTGAATAGATGTATTTCTTTTTATTTGTTCCAGTAGTTCCTTTAATTCTGGATCCATTTTTTATTTTTATTTTCTGGGTCAACAATGGTGTTCCAAGGTTCTGACACCATATGTGATAGGATTGGTCGTAGTGTCGGGTTCGTGTCCCTTTAAAAATGTGACCCAGAGATAAAACTTTGATTTTAGCCCTACTGCGCACTTTTATTAAAAAATAAACAAACAAAACCTAGCTCTCACGAACACTAACTACACACACAGCAGGTCCCTGACTGTCTCGCAGGACAGATAAGTTGTTTACCTGCTCTAAAACAAAACACACAATTTACAAAACTAAACACCAGGCAGTACTTACACCGTGACTGTTCGGACACAGAGTACTTCTTCACATGTCCTTCTACTGAGCAGCCTACAGCAGACTGGCTGCACTCCTTTTAAACCCTGCACCTGGCTCTAATTATCAATAGCAGCCAGATGCAATTAGCTTTTTAACCCAATCCCTGCCATAAAACAAACATTCTTACATTGCAGGCCCCCTGTCCTGCTACATCCGTTACTCTCTCTCTCTCTCTCTCTCTCTCTCTCTCTCTCTCTCTCTCTCTCTCTCTCTCTCTCTCTCTATATATATATATATATATATATATATATATATATATATATATATATATATATATATATATATATACTGTATACAGTGCCTTGCAAAAGTATTCAGACCCTTCCTATGGTGTCCCATTTTGTGAAATTATAAAATGATGCACACACACTTTCTTAAACTTAATATTTTATTCCAAACTTCAATGCTCAAAATAAGTTACAGTAAATGTGAAAAAAAACTAAAGGGAAAAACTGAAATATTTTTATTGCATAAGTATTCAGACCCGTCAACTCAATATTTGTCGGAAGCACTTTTGGCAGCAATTAAAGTCTTTTTGGTTAAGTCTCTACCAACTTTGCACACTGGCTTGGTGCAATTTGTGCCCATTCTTCTTGGCAGATTTGCTCAAGCTCTCTCAAGTTGCTTGGGGATCACTTATGGACAGCAGTTTTCAAGTCTTTCCACAGATTCTTAATATGATTCAAGGACATTCACTTTCTTATTCTTAAGCCACTCCAGTGTAGCTCTGGCCTTGTGCTTTGGATCATTGTTCTGCTGTAAGGTGAATTTCCACCCCAGTTTTAAGTCTTAGCAGACTGAAACATGTTTTCCTCTAGTATTTGCCTATACTTTGCTACATCCATTTTCCCTTCAATCCTAACAAACTTTCCAGTCCCTGCTGAGGAGAAGCATACCCATAGCTTGATGCTAGCACCACCAACGGCTGTAGGGATGGTGTTGACTGGGAGATGTGCTGTGTTAGGTCTGCGCCAAACGTAATGCTTGGCATTTAGACCAAAAAGTTCCAATTTGGTCTTGTCTAACCACAACACCTTTTGCCACATTTTTGCAGGATCACTCAGGTGCTTTGAGATCACAGATGCTTCCATGCTTGCTTTGAGATGGCTTATTTTTAGTAATGGCTTCCTTCTTGCCACCCTGCCATATAGGCTAGTTTTGTGAAGTGTTCTGGATATTGTTGACTAATGTACATTTTCTCCCATCTCAGCCATTGTAGCTCTGTAGCTCTTTCACAGTTGTTGTTGGCCTCACAGTGGCATCCCTCACCAGTTTCCTCCTTGCCCGGCTGCTCAGTTTGGAGGGACAGCCTGATCTAGGCAGTGTCTGGGTGGTACAATGCACCTTCCATTTCTTGATGATTGACTAGACTGTGCTCACAGGGATATTCAGAGACTTTGATCTTTTTTTGTAGCCTTCTCCTGATCTGTGCTTTTCAATGATTTTATCCCTGACTTGCTTTGAAAGCTCCTTGGTCTTCATGGTTGAGTCTTTGCTTGAAATTCACTACCTGACCAAGGAACCTCATACAGACAGGTGTTTTTATTCTGAAATCATGAGAACTACTAATATTCTACACAGACAGAGGCCATTCAACTAATTGTTTGGCTTGTTAAGGTCATTTTGTGCTACTACATTAATTTTAGGTTTGCCACAGCAAAGGATTTGAATATTTATGCAATCATGACTTTTCCATTTTTATTTCATATTAATTATCTATTTACTTCTTTCTTTTTGTTTTTGCTTTGAATGTGTGGAGTAGGTTGCGTATATAACACATATTAATTCCTACTTCAAAGTGTCATGACTGCAAGCTTTAAAGCAACAAAATGTGAAAACTGTGAGAGGGTCTGAATACTTTTGCAAGGCACTGTGTGTGTGTGTGTGTGTGTGTGTGTGTGTGTGTGTGTGTGTGTGTATATATATATATATATATATATATATATATATATATATATATATATATATATAGATAGATAGATAGATAGATAGATAGAGTAAGGTAGCAGGGATAGGGTGGATTTCCCCTTCTTAAAAAAATATGTGCAAAGGCATGTTTTGTTTAATTTAATTCTAGTATTTAATTGTATTGTTATCTGTTTTATTGTTAGTTATCTCCTGCACCTGGAGATCATTGTAAATTAGAACTAGGTGCAGGGTATTTAAGGTGTGCAGCCAGTCTGCACGGGGCTGCAGAGTAAACAGCCCGGTTGTGTTAAATCATAAAAAGGTAGTGTGAAACCTGGTGTTTGATAATCTGTGCGTGTTTTGTTTTCGTGTTATATGTCAGGTAAACAGCTTAGCTGTCCTGCGCGTTAGTCAGGGACCTGCATATGTTTAGTTAGTGCTCCGAGGGAGCCAGCTGTTTCTTTTTGTTTCTGTTTCGTTTTGTGAGTGTTATTAAAAATAGCGCATCAGTGCCAAAAAAAAATCAATTTCTGTGTCCTGGGTCTGTTTTTAAAGGGGCAATGAACCACAGTGAGTTGCAGTTCAGTTACTATATATATATATATATATATATATATATATATATATATATATATATATATATAAATTCCCGATTGTTGAGCTGCATTTGTGCAATATAAAAACATAAGAAACATCCGTGTGTGTGTCCATCTATCTAGTTATTGTTTTTATACAGTTCTACAGTTATGCACCATGGAGGACATGAATACATGCGTAGGGTGTTGAAATCTTCTGTAAATATCTGGCCAAGATGCTTACATTAATAAATGACAAAATACATTATTTTTTCCCTTCTGTTCTTCCTGTGCTCCTAACACGGGTGCTTACGTGGTTCCAGACCCTCTTATTTCAGTCAAATGTGGTTGGATTCACAAAAGGAAAAACAACCATCTCCTCCCATCTTGCAGTGTTTTAAATTTAAAGAATTGTTTAATTTGATGCTGCGTAAGAGAAAACACAAACTGAAAAGCTGTATAATTTTCACAGCCACTCAGAAAGCACACCAGCCTTAGTGTTTGATTTCATTTACCCCCTGGACTAAACAACAATGCTTTACATTCTTTTGAAGAATGTAGCCATTTCCTGTGTTTTGCTTGGTAATAAAATTACAAATTCACATTTTAATTTAAAACCACCAATCACTAATTCTAAGTATAATTATGCACACAGCAAATCATGTGGCATTTTCATGTGGATATTTTAATATATAATCCAATTACAATAATGACACATGTCATTTTTTGGATTTCTGTACTGAAGAATGCATATCAATTGTTTTCTTATAAAATGAGTCTCCATACTACACTAGGTTTTGATTTGTTATTGTATCCTTTTCATGTAAACTTATACTGCATAATATTTGTTTTCTTTTTTATTAAGGAACAAGGAAAAAGTCTTAGTTTACCAGCATGCTGTCAATGTGAATAACTGATTCCATATTCCAAGAGCTGGAAACACAAATATTTAGGTTGGCTAAAAATTTCCAAAATGTTAAGTGGTACACAGAAATGTAAAATACCAACAGTATAGGAATTCTTCTTCTACAGTTCCAGTATTGGTACACACATTGAAAAAGCTGCAATTGGCCAAGAGTTAACTGAAGAATACAGCAGAAAACGCATTATTAGTAGTAGTAGCCATAGTCATAGTATTGAACAATAACAGCATAAAACACTTGCAGGAAAATATATTTGTGCCTCATAATAATATTATAATAAAATCATGTTCAATGAATTGTGCTTTTGCCACTATTTGTATTATTATATCAATTCTCAGCTGTCCAAAGGTTAAAACGATTTATGTTATTTTTGTTACTGATTATGCTATGTTTTTAAAGTCTCCTAAGAAAAAACAAGAAATGACTTGCTTCAGGTGGCATGCAATTACTGTAAAATAAAATAGGGACGGTTGTTTAATTGCATTTTATTCCATTTTAAATAAACACTAATTAACATGCAATACAATTTATCATGATAAGATAATTACGTTAAGTAATTATGCTTTTTTTTTTAAATCAAATATTTATTGTTAACGGTTGTTTCACAACAATTAATAACTCTGTAATTAACGATATGCAGTGTTCTTCCTATATATAAAATATGCATGTAACAAATCATTTCCTGACATTTTAATCATAACATACACTACGTTTTAATATAAAGCTGATAATTACACCATTACCACATTATCTATGATTTACTTATTAAATAGGGAAAGTTGGTTCAAAATGAATACGATTTATTAACAATTTTTAAACTACTTCAATTTTATTTGCTTGTATTCCCTATTTTCTAAAACAACTCATCTGACTATTTGACCTATTATGCGTACATCCGTTAGTATTATGATTTTTTCAAAAAGGAATAATACAACAAAAGAAATTACCAAACCAGGTTTAATTTACTGGATTGGAAGTAGTATTGCAGTTTCTTATTGTAATTATAGTTGGTGTTTTTCTTTTCTTTTGAGACATAAATTGTGCTGCAAATTTACTTTTTTAGGCTACTTGTGTCTAACAGTAAAATGGCTGGATTTAAAAAAAAGAAAATCTCTGATGTGGTTCTCATACCACTGAGTTAAACTTTAGCTCAATAAACCATTTGAAATCCTTCAGTAATGCTTCAGTTTGGTCATTGAATAATACTTGATAATATAACAGTGCAGGTATTAAGCAACTAAACCTGTTGAGTTTAAAAGGAGACTAAATCCACAGTGAAAAAACAATTTAATAACATAGCCCAGAAAACAATTTGCAATGTGTATTGCAACCTCACAGTCCAAAAACAAAACAAACTTCTTCTACTGCTCACCTTGCTGGGAATACTCATCTGCCTCCCTGTGAACCATTTCTTTCACTCTGTTTCCGTACAGCAGCCTTGAAGAGTCATGATCAAAAGCTTTGAGGGTCTCGCTGGAGCTGTAAGATTTTTGGGTAGGCACTCGACACCCCTCACTATCCACAGAGGAGTTGGTGTAACGACGTTCTTTGTCTCGCCTGCTCTTTGTCAGCGAGCAGTAAGGCCTGCGTTCTTTCACATCCATACTTGAGGCATTCTGTGTCCACAGCAGTCTAGCTCACTGGAAACTCCACCCTGCATTCAGCTTAGGTTTACCTGGTCAAACAGAAAGCAGACAGCGTCAGATAAGACTAATCTGAGCACTTAATCTTCAAGGATTCACAAATCTCCGTGGAGTCTTATGTGCAAACATTTGCATGCATGAACTCCTGATACGGATGGCGGACGTGAAAAGGGGACTCTTAATTGATTACTAGCCTTCACTGTGGTACATCACAGCTCATAACTTGCATAGATACAATAAACACAATTACAACCAGAATAAAACAAAAACACAATCATGCAAAAAAAAAAAAAAAAAACAAACAAAAAAAAAAAAAAACAACAACAACTCAACAGCTGCTAGGTTAAATTGACTGTTCAGAGAAGTAAATGCACTGAATAAAATAACGGAGCAGCAAAAAAACAACGTCATGTTATGAAATTACTGGTTTTGTTTACGGCTGCACCCAAAAGCCCTTTTTGCATTCCAGTCAGTGTTAATGCAACATATTTTGCTCACACTCCAAATCATGTAATGAGTCTAAATATTTTGATAAAGGTTTTCCGGTTGAAATCTGTTCTACACTTTGGCACGGGCTAGGATGCTTCACTGCACTGCAAATACTTTGATAAACAAACCAGATTTTTCAGTCAGGCTAATGAGAAAACAAATGTTTTCCTGCATATATATATCCTTTCCAATGAATCTGTTTCACTGATCAGAGACAAATAACACTGCCAAGCCAGTAGAATTTATGAAAAGTTTGGGCGTTTAAACTAAAAAGGAAAGAATGATTAATAATTGTTTTGGTACTTTCTGTACAGCTCATCTCCAATTTTGGCCTCTAAACATGTACTCGTTTTTCTTAGAGTCTGTTTAGACTGACTGGTCTAACTAACGTTAAGAAATCACCCCTTTGTGGGAGCGAACATTTGAACTGCTATTTGGAAATTCCATTCCTTGGGCCAAATCATGTTCTGTACACTGCAATTTGCATATATGTTATGGAAAAGAAAATAGTTGTTTTGAATTAGCAAACATAGAACCTTTAACACTCCTACTTGCCTTGCAATTTTGAAATGAAATGAAACTACCATTTTTTTCAATGGTACAGCAGATTTATATCCCAAAAGAAACAGTTAACATACACCATTAGAGAGGGTAACGCTGCCTACTCTCTTTGTTTATTATCTTGTAAACATTCACAGCAGCTGATAAGGACCAAGGAATGAGTGGACATGCGGATTGTCATTGGAGCTGTGAGTAAAGCGTATGAGAAACTCAGATTACTGTCTAAATGATCAGAGTATCCCGTATAACAAGGCAACATTACGATTGTAAACACAAATCTTTTCACAACAAAATGAAAGCAAGAAAGAAAGAGTTTATGTTAATGTCAGCTAAGAACTCTTAAAGTACAGTATAAGCATAAAATAATGCAGGTTTCAGATGAAACACACCATAAAAGAAAGATGCACTAGTGACAGCTTTTTTTTTTTTTTGCATATACATAAATCTAAATCAGAAGCACAATACCAGGTGCTGCTGATGTTGGATATTTTATCTGTAATTTGTGTTGTTCAGTACATCCAAGAGAAAAAACAAACCTAAACAAGCAATAAACAAACCTAGCAAAATACCTTTTTTGATTATCTCCAGTGAATTCAACAATTCCGACAACTAATCACACATAAAATATATTAAAAGCAAACACAGAAAGACTGAAAAAACATAACACGCAAAATGAAATTTCAACCGCAGTAGCCACTGGATTCAGATATATCAAAAGTGAAGTCAGCTGGAAAAATGACACTTGGTGAAGAGGTGCTCAGGATGATCTGTACTCATGGCCTACCATTACTCAGGCTGATGAATCTTAATACCTGGTTATAGTCGGTCATCATGGACTGCGACTCTGTCTAATGATGGGTGCCTGCCTTTTGAGCTCATGAACTGTGCTCTACAGAATGTGTCCACGCGCTAAGGACATTCAATGTGACCTCAGACTGTAGATACCAATACAATCTGGGCTACCAGTGAGCCAATTACATGTTAAACTTATTTGCTTCATCAGTTACTAATAGCCCGGGCAAAACAGGAGCACCTGGCAGTTTTCATTAACCACAAGACACTGACAGTTTTCTTTTTTTTTTTTTCTTTCTGAGAATTACTTTTACCCACATTAGGGGTATGACTCTCCAAGTGGCACTATGCAGTATTAAAATGTGTCTACTCAACTATTATCCCCAGCACTAATTACAAATTCATAATACTGTAACAAAGAGAAACGCGTTTCTTCATTGTTCTTCATATTATTCTGGAACATTACAGATCGCTACTTTAATTACTCATTAATTCATTATAATTATTGCCTGGTTAACCTGAAGTATGATGAATGATCCAGTTATGTATTTAACAGCAAAAACAACTCTTTCAAACATACCCCATATTGCATCGCTATGAAATGACCCATATTCTGTGTATATTTAAATGATCTGCTTTGCTACAAGCATTTCCTTTGGAGGATTACCTGCTGAAACAGCACATCTTCCTTACTGAGCTTCTTTGTTCCATAATTACATTTCAGAAAATCAGTGCTAAATATTAACGGAGATCCCTTTGACCCAGCTTTCTATAAATAAAGGTAATAAAAGGAAACATTCCCTTTCACATCTTATAGTATGATACTCTCCCCTCCACCTGTTTTTTTTTTTTTTTTGTAAATTGTTTTTGTGATCTGGGCTCTTTGATGTTTTACTGAGTCAGGCATTAGGACACATTTATCCTGGCTTCAATACTGTGCTGCTGCCATCACCAATAACAATAGTAAGCTTTCAGAGTTGTGAATAATTCACATCATTTGTCTCTTCTGTTCTGTTCTGTAGTAAGAACAGAAAGAGGAGAAAACAAGGGCACCTTTATAACCGCTGCTGACGCTTCCACTCCGACACCAAGCTCCCTGAATGATATTCCCATTGTCTGATACACACTTTGTCCTCAGCAAAGGCTCAACAGCATTTTTTTATTTTTTTTTGCACAGGGTTGTAAGGCTTTCAAGTTGTAACATCTACATTCTTTTTTTTTATAAATTTTAATCTCAGGTCGTGGCTTGCACAGCCTTATCTCGATGCACAAAAACAAATGACAAATGTACAAACACAAATAATAATACTGAATTAAAACCCTTCTAAATAAAATGCAATAACTACCATATCTGTGTCTGTGTGTATTTAAATGATACATATTTAAATACTATATAGTACACATACATTTAGTCCCTTCAGATTAGTGGACTTGTGTAGCCTTTTTATGTACTGGAAACATTGAAATAATAATAATAATAATAATAATAATAATAATAATAATAATAATAATAATAATAATAATAATAATAATAAGTCTGAGTTTGAATGGTTATTAATGTTAAATGTGCTTCATGCTGTGGGATTCTTTGCGATATATTGGTAATATTCTACTGTTGTTGTTTTAAAACATGGCATCCAGCAAAGCAGCATTGTGTGAAAACTCTGCCAAGGAAATATTTCATTCAAAGTAGGAAGCACTAGCACACTCTCTTAATGCGCTCCACAAATATTTTTTATTTAACCCAAAACAAAACAGGTAAACGTTTTGTAAGTGTGTGGGTAATGTTTCTCTCATACGGATTTAAATCTGTATGCTTTTTGGTGTGTGTATGCTTTTTCTTTGTTAATCCACTTCATTAAAATAAAAACATGTTTATGGTTTTTAGGCTCAAGACTTTCTGAGGTACGCCGCTCACTATAATTTAGTAAATTGTGTTTTATTTCTATGAATAAACTAAAGACTACTTATTTGATCTTTTGGTAATACACTATATCTACGCAGTAAACTGACATCTAAGCTTTCCCGTATTGGAAGCCACGCAGTTATTAATAGATACGTTGAACAACATAGTTTATATCAAATTTTTAATTAATATAATATTAAAAAAAAACACAGTACACTGGCTCATGTACATTGAGAACATATTTCATCTCAGTCCCTGACCCGTCATATAGATATATATATATATATATATATATATATATATATATATATATATATATATATATATATATATATATATATATACACACACACAAAACAATAAGACATGTTTTAACTTGATAATCTGTAGCATACATACATAATCTGCTATTACAGAATCGTTGTTTGGCTACTTGGGAGAACAGTGTGAAATTGAGGCTGAAAGGCTGTCTTAACCCTCAATAGGCAACTTAAAGTAACAATGGCATCAAGGAAAGCAACCCATAATTTCAAGGCTGTAAGAAAGATGGCATTTCCAAAGGTGACAAGGAATAAGCTAGCGAGTAGCCACAGATACAGCTCCAAAACTCACTTAAGCCGTGTTGTCTATACACATTAATAAACACTGGATGACAGTGAAGTGATAAGGAACACATTCATATAATAAAAACAACAAAACAAATTACCTTACGACTCGGCTTTGTATCTTGTTATGAGGAAATTGTATTTCTTGTTTAGGTTTTTCCTTTGACAATTCCTACTGTATTTCTATGTTATGAGTAGCCACATAATTAACACGAGAAAAAATATTGGTTCCTGGGTACGGGTTTCACCATCAATTCATCTAAGAAAATCTCATGCTATATAAATAATCTGAAAACTAAAAACCTTTAATGTCTTGCATATTTTAATTAATGCTTCAAATGACAGATTAGTTTGTTTTAAACTTTTAGATTATAGCATGTGTAGGTTAGAAGAGACAGTGCTTCTTTCATCTGGAATGATGGATTTATAGTTTACAGAGATAAATCTCTGTGTCAGAAACAGAGACACAACAAAGATCAATAAAATGAGGCCTCCTCCTGCATGATCGTGACCACTATTTCAATAGTCCACTGTGGGCACTCTTCACCAAGAACCAATCCCCTAGAGAAATTCCCAGATCAAGTTTCATTTAACTTGAAACTTGAGATAGTTGTTCACATTTGACCAACCACTAATAAATTTTCTACTACATTCTAATTTACTGCCATAGTCCCTGCATGCCGTGAAACCCAAGCTCTTTCCAGATTGTAAGGAAACGACTCACCTCACCCGCAGCTGTGTGGGACAAAGTGGAACCCACCAGACATGGATAGCTAATCCCAGCTCCCAAAAAAACAAATTACGGCATATAGGTTAAACTGTTTTTAAACTGCTACATAGGTTTTTTCTGATTTGATTTTGGAAAATAACAGTTAAAAAATGCACGCTTAATAAGTACGTTACATTTTAAAATCGCATAGAGTTAAACAATGAATTACTGAATTTGTTCTCTGTCACACGGTTTTCACATAACTGCATAAACCTGTTTTTCAAACCTTCATATACAAACAAAGTTAACTTTTTGCATGACAGAATATATCTCCTGTCCAACTATTTTGAACATGTCCCTCCAGTTGAACTAAAATGCCTTTATTATAGTTGGGATTCCTTTATTTTTGGGCCTAAGATTAAAAAGTGTTGCTGCATACCATAGCGTTTTGTTCAATGTTGTTATGGAAATTACTGGGTATTTGCCAGATTGTTCTGTTTCATTGTAGGCTAAAATGCATCACAAATAAGCACTTCATTTATAGATGTTTACAAAGAAAAATACTGATTTGAATTCAACATGAAGTATTTTAGGTTCATCCATAATTTAATATTAATTACTATTACCCAATGTTTAATGTTTTACAGTTGGAGTGTGATGAATGCAAGGAAGCATGTAAGTTGATAATGACTGTGGTTGGTTATACATGTATTACAGATCAACTGAAATGAAAGCAGGTTTTCACTTTACCACGTTTGGAAACACAAGTACACAATGGGTTTAAGAAAACCCCCACAGAAAATGGCATGATGCTTTCGAAGTACCTCTAATTGAAACAGTCAAACTGATGACTGAACTTGTTTTTTTTTTTTATTACCTTGATCATCGGTACATACTTTCTTTGTCACATGAAACAATCTGTTATATAAACATTTTCATCTGCATCCTAATTTCTTCACAGAACATCATCTGTTGGGTATTTAAAATGCTTTTTTGTGTGTTCCATATGGTTACAAACAACAGCAGTGTTGCAACATGAAAGTGTTCATAAAACACTTCCCCTTTGAAAATCCTCCCCAGTCACCTTACTACTAAATGGACTTTCACTGAAGTGGCTATACATGCATTTTTAGTTTCCAGTGTGCTACTGTTAACGCCCCCATTTAAAACTCTTTGCATTTTAGATGCTAACCTCAAATAGATTATGTGTCATTTTGAAATGGCATGTAGAACCTTGCTAGTTTTTTTTCCCAATTCAAAAACCATTTCCGTTTGAGGCTCACGCAGCTCTCAGCATTCTAAACGAGTTATGACAGGGGCAGGTTAAACAGAAGAAAATTAAAAACAATTCCAGGGACTCTCCTGCGTGTATTGTTTTCTCATATTTGTCTCGTTTGCAGCATGATCTGATAACCCTCTCTTATCAACCGCGTATTAGAAGGTCACACTCACATGGGGATATATGTATTAAAACTGTCCCATGAGAACAACTGGCTTAAATACATCACACAATCTAATAATATCAGTATTGTGTATTTTGACCATAGGTTAAAAAAATAATGAAAAAAACGTACATCACATCAAATAAAAATGGTGTGTGTGTCTGTGTGTGTGTGTGGGGAGCAAGTTTCAAAGTTTTTACTCCAAACTGTAAATCAGGTCATTATTTCAAAATGACAAAACACCTGTGCAAATAAAATTTTGGGATTGTTCATATTTTTATTCGGGACAGAGCAAAGGTGTTATTTTTTACCCGTTATTTTCACTTTGAACACCAACATACTTTCAAATCTTTGTTTGGGAGCTATTTTTTGTTTCTTCTGTGACACTGAGAATAGTCCAACTTGCCAAGGTAGCTTAAAAAATGCCTGAACCAAGACGTGGTTTGAAATTGTAAACTGGATTACTTTGCTTCAGAAATGACAGTGTGGCTAATACCAAGCGGACCATATCCAATCTCTTTGAACAGTGTAGCAGAAGAAAATTCTAAAAGTGGGTAGGGTAACTGGTTGGGTCAAAATCTGAATACAAAAAACAGATGCATTCTAATGAAATAATTATACTGTAGAAAGCTTTTTTGCTCTCCCACTTTAATCATGCTGATAAAATTAATTTGGCAGTAAATGCTATGCAATCATTAGATTACCAATTGCACCTATTAATTGGCCAGCAGTTTGTTGCTGTCCATCTGGATGTATAGCGACTGACAAGAAGTACAGTATTTTACAAAGCATGTATTGATTTGATACCTTTTTACATTTTCCAGTATAATAGGTAGCAGCTCTGTGATAGTGGCAGTTTTCTTAAACAATACAGAACTTGGGGAAATGGAACAATGGTTTCTTTGCAAGAGGCAGCAGTACTGTAGGCCAGGCATTATTCAGCATCCAGCTCCTGATGTAGCTGTATCCAGGGGTACTATCCAACTCTCAAGTCTTCCTGTAAGGGTTACTCACAAGTATTTGATTCCTGCAATCCACACCGGATGTTGACAGGGAATCAATGCTACATAAACCTGGGGCTATGGTATTAAAGGTTACTCACTACAACAAAGAAAAACAAGGCTACATTGAAATTCAGTGGAAAAAGCAGGGCAACTATTTTACATCAAACCATATTAAAGATAGTTGGCTAGCCACAGAAATCACCATCCTTTGAGATTCTGTTACATTATATTGGTGCTTAGTGCATTTTACTAACATCAGAAAGATATGCATTTCAATTACCAGTATTGCACATTGCCTATTACCCAGTAAAAAAAAAAAAAAAAAGAGTAATTCAGCAAAGGACCATAGCATTTAGATTAGTGCCTATTATCACATTGTGTTTCTTAATTCTGGTTAACTAAACTTTTTTCCATGCTTCACAAAGCTGTTAGCTAATGATCTGTGTGGTTTGTTCGATTTTGAGCACTCTGTATTAATCAGACTCATAACATCATATTCTTGGTGGTGGTCTGTGTCTGTGGTATGAATTCCTTTTAATAAAGCAGGGCAGCAGGTTTGGAGCAAGCACTGATTATCTCTCTACGGTACAGTAAATACAATCAGTGCAACATAATGGACGGCACACTTTACAGTGAGCTCTGATGCTGCTGGATAGCAACTAAGCTATACCTTTTGGTAATATGTAAATCAATCGGTAATAATGCATTTGGGACTTATTATGTGTAAATTCTGAATGCATCCCCTCAAGGAGTTTTATCCTGTCAAAATAGAAAAAAATAAAATGATTTTCTGTTTTTTATTTTATTATATAATGTTTGATATTCGTGAAACTGTTCTGGATGGTGGTGGGGGTTGTTTTTTTTGATGAAGGGTTCTTGTAAGATTTTGTTGAACAAATATCCTATTTAGCTAACTTACATACAGTGCATGCAAAGTAATTGCAGAGTTTAACTATTGTTGTTTTGCTTAATTGTCCAGTTACTGCATTTGTTTCTCTTTTTTATAGGTGCTCAATCTGCAACTGTACCCTTCTATTTCATATAAATCAGATTGTTTATTTGACTACATTTTATCCAGAAAAAAAAAAAAAAACACATTAGGAATATCATTTACTGTTGTTTAACTGTCCATATGGGAATTTTCTATGCGTGTTTTACTTTATTTAATGTTTTCAAATTAGTCATGGAAATAACTAAACCCCAAGTAAGAGGATACTATTGCCAAACTAAATACTAGTTCAGGTAATACCAGTGCTGTCAGGAGTTGGCTGACCCCATTTCTTTTGTCTTGTATGTTTTGAGGATTTAGGCTGGACAAACTAACATCCAACAATTTTGAATGAAAGTACATTTTATATAAAATTGTTTCACATAATTGTTATATAGTAATTGTTCTACTTAGAAGCACATGTAAAGTGCGTACCTATACAAATCATTCCGGCCACATCAGACCCCTTTTGCTTGTCTTAAATAACGCTTACATAAAACCTTAGCAAACATCTACTTGTATATATAAAAAAGATATTTAAAAATGTCACCACAGAAATCATTTCAGCCGTAGTTTTCTTCATAAGTAAAAGGCCAGGCTCACTTTACAAACACAGACACAGCATTATTTATTATAATGCATCAAAAACACACACAAACACAGAACTCTAAATCTGTATTCCTGTATCAACACAATTAAGGGTCTATTCATAAAGGGTTAACAGCTGTCTTAAAAGGAAAACGGGAGTACATGATCAGATTTCGACAGCTGCCTATTTAACGACCATTAACGGCTATTCATAAAGGACGACTGACATGTGTCAGTACATGAAGGAATATTTAAAACTAATTGAGATAAAGGTTAAGAAATACTCCATTAGTATAACGATTATCGGTTCTGAACGTCAACCTGCTAATCATAAACCTGAATGACAACTAGATGTTACTGAATGTTTGGTGTGGTCAAGTCTAAGCTAACAGCCTCTTAAAAAAACAAAGTGATCACCATTGTCCAAACAAATCATCCCCCCCCCCCCCCCCCCCCCCCCATAAAAAAAAAAAAAAAAAAAGAAAATGTAATTTTTTTTTTTTTTACAATTATTGGATTATTAGACTGATGTGCACTGTTACACAATTTGATGTCCCCGAGATTAACACGCTTTCCACATGCCTAATATTTTTAAAACTGAATGTACCATATTAATTTTCATACTACATCTGGGTTATGCCAGTTTGGAGCAACTTGTTATTGCCAGGATAGGTCAGGAGGTGCAGTTCAGTACAATCCTGACAAGGTGTGCTGCACATCACGACTGCATGTTGTATCTTGCACAGCATTGTCGTCAGAAGAAGGGGACCTAGTTGTGCCTTACGCCCACAGAAAACTACACCGCTGTACCAACACCGGCAGAAGCAGCACCTGTTCCCGCAGATATGAGCAGACAAAGCAGCACAGAAAGAAATTCTTACATAGTTAAATAAAAATCAAACAACGTTTATTTATAACATCTGGGTTTTGTTATAAATAGTTTATGTTCATTTTTTTTTTTTAAACACAGTTACAGGTAACTAGCTTTCTTCAATGAATACTAACAGTAGATGTGATGCCACACTGGAGTTTTTCATGACTTTTTATTAAACTGTAGGAATTAATCAAAATAAACCTACATTCTAACAATACATATTTTGCATTGGACTCTAACAGTATTTTATATTTTTATATAGTAAATTTTGAAAAAAAAAAAAAAGACAGCATATTTGTATTTATTTGTATTATTAATTAACTCACAGGTTCCCATTATTATGGGGATCAAATCAGTAATACATTTCCATGTGCCCGAAAACACCCCTTCCTTCGCCTCTTTGGTATGCTTGCATGTACCTCGGTATTGTCAACAGCTACCGAGGGCCCTCAGGTACACTTACAGGGCTGATGACGTCATTAAAATTAGACATTTTGGGGGTTGAATTTCACTTTTAAACAGCGGAGACATTTACAGCAACATGCAGAATGAGGTTTATCAGATATGTTTTCTTTTTTTTTGTTATTACTCATAATAACGGAATGAAGAACTATTTTATTTATAAATGTTTATTTTGAGAAAATAAATTGAAAGTAGCATCCATTATTGCTTCTGAAGACCCTGAGAATAAACGCTTATTACGACATCGCAATCACTCAGGTGAAACAGTGTCTTGTAATTTACCCAAACATCAATATTTTTCAACAAAACTTTCAGGAAGTATTTTAAGGTCCCTCAGGTCATGGAATATGTTTAAATACATGTATATGTTTTTAT
Organism: Polyodon spathula; assembly: GCF_017654505.1. Classification (NCBI taxonomy): domain Eukaryota; kingdom Metazoa; phylum Chordata; class Actinopteri; order Acipenseriformes; family Polyodontidae; genus Polyodon; species Polyodon spathula. The sequence continues at coordinate 48,833,774 of NC_054535.1, read as the reverse complement.
ACATGTATCTCCAAGCAGAATTATGACAGGATAGCGCTGTGGCCCAAGATGTTACCGACAGGAATTAGAGACTCAGAAACAGAAGCTGCAAAAATAAAAAGTAATAAAATAAAATAAAATAAAATAAAATAAAAGGTTTAACAAAAAACTGCCAGTAGGCTGGGTGTTCCAGCACAATGCACACTGCACAATGTACACTATACACTGCACACACTCCTCCAACAAACGAAGGAGGTCTGGCTCTCCCCAATTAGCACTCAATTACCTAATTGGGGAATGGCCACACCTGTGATTGTCGGCAGGGACAGATTGAATTACTAGATTTAACTCCACGGTGTTCTGAGAAGGGATTATGGGACCTAGGCTGCTTGAAAATAAAAGACTGCTGGACTAGAAATTGTACATTTCTGTTTTGTTTTTTTTTAATGAAAAGGTTCTTCTCCATGTTTTTTCAAGAAATAGGTCAGTCATGACAGAAGCCAGTTGAATTCAAGGCAGCCTATTGGGGTCAGCCAGAAAACAATGGAATTCAATCAAATCAGATAACGTTCACTGTACATCTTTTGTGTATTTATTTTTTTTAAACTGAATGCATAAGCCAGCCAATGTTTAAAACAGGAAGTCATATTTCTACATAGCTAGTCCTTGAAGGTTATATTTATTTTAAAATACACAGTACATATGCATAATACTGTGCAGTAGTAGTATTACAGTAAAATGTTAATGTCCACAATGCAGCAGTACACTGTACTTTATTACAATAACACTGAAGAACATATTGCAAATTACTATAATTGTAAAATCTACATCCACCATATGTTACAATGTAAGTGCAACATACAGGCAGACAGGTTCCTCCATATAGCCCCTGATACAGATACTATGCTAATTTGTGCTAAATAACATCCTAACCAAGTTTTATCAAAACTGGGTAAGTGGGTCTGTAGCTGCATGTAAAACTCTTAAGTGTGACATATGTACATTAGGGTGCCTCCACTACTGTGCATCCCTATCTCCATTGGGGATCTTTCATTTAACAAATTCATGCTAACAATATAAAATGATGCTGCTCTTCCTGCCTTACAGAATTCATGCATGAGTCACAAAGGTAAATTAAAAGAAGCAAATTGCTTTTCTTTCAGGCTCTGGAGTCACTGCTATTTTTAAGAATGGTCTCACACCACCCATGCTTTCCAGACTTCAAACTAGTGCTACACCTACAAGCTGCTGACACTTCAGTATGATGAATAAAAAATGATTTTATAATGAACAAGATCAGAAACCAACATGGACTACAAACTTCAGATAACTCATTTTTGGAATATAAAATAATAATAGCATCAGTAATAAAACAAACTACTGTATAATGAGATGGATGCATTAACTGTATCAATTAAATATCTGATTAAAACCAAGATTAACTAAGATAAAAAAATAAATCAAGCAATATTGAAACCGAAGAGAAGAGGGTGTATTAACAGTATATAAGTATATACTAAAATAAATGTCAATACTATATAACTTATTTTTGCATTGAACCGGAATGTGACATCCAGTGATTATGGATTCTAAAAGAATTGAAGCATGGATATTTATGACTGTACAGCTTCACTGGTAAATTCCATATTAGACACCACTGCTTTTACATAAATAAACCTGCAAAGAAAGGCATCACAGAGCACAGGCACACTTTTATTTAACTGACTACAGACATGATAAAACAACCCTTTGTCTGAGTAAACAAAGCCTAACCTTTATACTCTCCCGTTAGGGAATATTTACAGATCATCTGCTGTATGTAAAAGCTTGCAATAAAAATGAACATCCCTTCAATCGCAGATGCATTCTTACTTTTGGGATGTCCTTATTCAAAAGGCAGATTTAGAGTATTGTACTGAATAGCACATGAGCTGGCACAGCGCCTCTGTACGCTTATGTGTAGCACATCTCACGCTGAAGCACTGTGGGTCAGTTTAGGATTTGTGTTTAGCATAGAGATATGGCAAATTTAGCAAATCTTGACCATGTATAGTGTAGATGGTGGGGGTGTCGCTTTCCTTGGTGGTGGGGTTAGTGGTTACCCGCCGGGAGATAAATGCAAATTTTTTATTTGCTGAATACTCTACTGTTGGCTAAACTGGAACTGCCAGGCACTGGTCACAGAGCAGCCTGGGGCTAATCCAGGCCCGCCTTCATCCCAGCAGGGGTTTCAGTGTGGAGCAAAGCTTGTGGAGCTCCTGCAGTGACTGTTGCTATATGCAAGACAAAAAAATATCTGGGAATGTAGTTCCCTACCATAACACATTAAATTACTTCATGAACTGTTGAAGAGAACTAAGAGGAGAGCACAAATCTGCCTCAAAATACCATTTAAAATTCCACTTTGTGCAGCAAACAGCAGTTCTGAGTATACATAGACTATTCTGTATTAAAGGTAGCAACAAAGAGTTGATGAGTCGACTATAAAATTGAAAATCAACCTCAGAAACTGGTAGTCAATTGACTAGTACTGTGTGTTTAAAGTGTATACTATCAGAAAACTAGCAGCGCTATTTTTTTATTATTATTATTGTATTCTGCAGTTTTAATTGAAACAGAAAGTAACTGTTAAGTGCTGTTGCTGATGGATGGAAGTGCAGCTTCATATGAATGACATTTAAGAACATTACTAAACAGTTAAAAAAAAAAAAAAAAAAAAAAAAGGTAGTTTTAAAATATATGTACACAAACAGCAAAGCAACTGCACGTACACAAACACAGCACCACACATTACCAAATACATTATTTAATAATACTGTATTAGTGAAGTGAAGATTAGTTGACTATATTTATTTTGACTATTCAACTGTGGCACAGCAACTGTTGTTTTTTTGGTTTGTATTTACTTGCCCCAAAACCTCAGTCTCAGGAATACATATCCTGTTTTTACATACAATTAAATAAATGCTAAAGTCATCTTTACCTATTAAGTGGTAAATATGCCAAATATATGTACCAAATTTTATTATTTATTTATTTATTTTGCTAAATACAATTTTACTATTTTATTGTAGATGGCAAAGCACTTACAAATAATTCATCTGTGTGTAAATACATTTTAATTTTAGGCAACTTTTTTTTAAAGACTAAGTCTTACAATGATAATCATTTTTTAAATATTTTTAACAAATAGATAAGGATTATGACTACACAAATCCTACATTCTGACAACAGACATGATGACTTTTCATTTGAGCTAAGGTAATGGGCATGGTGGAATGGATCTGACCTGTGCTCCCCATTTTATTATTTTTCACAGTTATTTTAAAACAATGATATATCTTCAGTGTGCAAAAGGTACATTCTAGTTATTAAATGTGATATACAAAATCGATCGGCGACAATAACAGTTCTCCCAGTCTGTCAGTGATAATACTGTTGCGTGTACACAAAAGAAGAAATTCTGAGAACACAAACAATAAAAATGCATAGTACCCTACTGTTGCCTCAAGACACAAGGAAACTCACATTAAAACATACTAATATCCATATTTTTATATATGAATCTCTTTTGTGCATTTTCTTACAAAGTAGATTATAATGTAGTGTGTGTATATCCATAGACTGCACTTTTTCATTTGATCACCATGGTATCTCCAGTTTTCAATATGGCGGTCTTCTACCTTACACAATGGATAAATCAACCTACTGAGTCTGACAATGCATTGTGGGTGAAACAGGGGTGAAGGGGCAGATAGAGCAGTGCAATGACAATGGTGAGACAGACAGCGATGGAAGGGCTTGTCAAGGACATAGTCAAAACCAGCGCCCCCCTGGCTGGAATGACTAAGGGACTTGCAACCTTGTTCTGCACTGATTACTTATCTCAGTTAAAACACCTTGTCATTTATTTATTTAACACAGGTGAACATGCAGCTTCTAAAATATATACAGAGTTGGGCCCTAGTGGTTACAAAGTGAACATCAAATGGCTGCTCAAAGTAAACAAGAACTGAAATATCAAAGCACGTGATATGCTTTTGAGAGCCACTGGTACCAGACACCCGACAATTTAAAATCCAAAATGTGCCCTTTTGATAAAGATTCAAGTTAAGAAGCTTCTTCCAAATGGTAAAACTGGAGACCTGAGATCTAGTCATTACATCCTGGATCACAAAATGGGACACATACACTGAAAAACTACAGCTTGTCCTAGTCAGTCTCTGAAAGGACAAAATGCTGCTTCAAATCTAAATGTATATAAAAGAAAAGCCCAAAAGTTAATTGAGCAAAAACATTTTGTTGGAAAGTTCCTCAGACATTTATTTGCTTCATTAAATAAATAAAAAAAAATGTAACACTTTACAAAAAGTAGAAAAAAGTGCATAAATATGAACAAAATATTATTCCCTTAATGTATTTCATGGAAGTAATCGTCAATGTGAAAACAATGGCGGGTAAGCCTGTCTGACACCAAGAACACGAATCACTGTTTTTTTTTTTTTTTTTTTTTTTACTGGTTGAACTGTGATATAGATGTTACTTGCTAAGCCTTAATTCATTATTGTTTATTTTGATCACTTAATGTGAGCCAGATTGCTGAGAAAGAAAAAAAAAGAATAAGAAAATTTGCATAAAAATAAAAGATTCTGTATATGGGTCTCTCTTTTAGATACTCAGATGTTTATCTGCTTTGTAAGCAAAGCCTTTGCGATTATCTGTATTACATCAGTATTTATGTGCACAGTTACATATAGGAATTTGGATTGTTGGTGCTTCAGTAAAAAGCCAATATCTTGTAATTCAGGATATGTGCAATTGTTTTCATTTCCCTCGCTTTATCACTAGCTACACACATGAATGCCGGTACTGTGCAGTCACAGGCTTTAAATTACCAATGTTTTACTGATTACCAGTGTTCAGTGCCACCCAGCGAGTTATTGTAAAAGGAAATGGCAGAAATTCAGAAGTTTTTCTTTTTACAAGAACTCTATTAAATTGGCTACTTGCAAATTAACCACTCTGTCTATCCTGTGCTGTAACCAAGCACTGCTTTTATTATGATCAGCTTGCCTTCAATGTTATTCCTATAGGTTACTTCTTTCTTCTGATTTCCTCAGGTACTGTAGGAAGACTAGGGAACAAACTGAACACAGAAGTACTGTTGATGGAGTATGAGCAAGGAGAAGTGTGGCAAGGTGCATGCCCTGCCGATGTACATGTCTATGTGTTGGTGTGGGCAATATTGGCTTGGCAGGGAGGGGGTTACATTTCTGAAAATAAGTTTGCCAGTTTTTAAACGGGTCATATTTTTTTCATAAACATGTACGTATCAAATTATATTCATCTCCATAAAAAGTTATCAATATAAATAACTGCCATATGCATTTTTGTAAGACGAGTTTCTAGCTTTGCTATGTGTGCTGTAATGAGAAAAATGGCAGTAATAACCATTTAAATCAGGGCCTACTGAATGTGGGGTTATGCAACTCAAAGGAAATGTAATTGTATCCATCTGGTAATATTACAGCAACAACAATTAATTTAAGAATATACATTTAGATATAGCACACTAGTCCTCTATAATGCTTATAATGTATTTATTTTTTTTTTTTTTTTTGACTAAATGACAATTGGATGCATTTTGAGGGAAAGCAATTAGTCACATAATGGACCAACACTAATGAAAAACCAAAAAGGAAAAATGTAAAACCTTAAATACCAGTACTTAGGAACTAGGTAGGAATCAGGACATGCACATATAAAAAGATGAATGTGGTTTCACAGATCCCTTGCATATGAATTTGTTATACACGATAATACAACAACTGAAATCAGTGCTAAAAGGAAACACCTTTTTTAAAATATGCAGCAACTATCCCTTCTGTAGAGTTCTGCTCATTCTTTCAACAACTCCAACACCCATCTTCAGTTACAACAATGCACTACTGTTTCTTGCAACTGAAAATAAGTTTGTCCAGCTTAGCTTACTGTTAAACTCTAGGATCAAAAGATTTACACTTGATTTACAGTGCTATAGTTTGATAGTTTTAGTTTAATACTTCTATCGCATCTTGGCTGAGTAGGAGCTGGCGACCATGACATCTGGACTAGAATCCCACCGCCCTACTGATTGATCCATTAAAAAGCTGTTTCAGCCACTTGTACCATCCTGCTATAAGGCTGTTTATAAATACACAGCCAATAGGTTCTGTTAACTTATTATGTTAGATACAACTTAGATGTTTACATGGTTTTGAGAGAGCTAGATAAATAAAGGAAACTCAGACCTTCTTAAATTCTTATGCAGTTACAACTCTCCTATTTCTTATGCATGTGTGTATTTGACTATGTATGATTGAAAGCATATCTGTACGGTCTATAATATAGATACATTATTCACATGTGACTACAACCAGGTGTACTGTACTTGCTTTAGCTACAATCTAACCGTGTCACCTGTCCCTATGTCCTTTTTTTTTTTTTTTTTTTTTTTTTTTTCCTTCTTTTTTTTTTTTTTTTTTTTTTTTTTTTTTTTTTTTTTACCGTTTTCTTTCAAACTTGAATTTAACAATACTGTCTGAACCAGTATTGTTAAATACCAGAATGCCATATTACAAAAAATACATTCTGTAGGCATTACTAAAATAACAGGAGGAGGGTGAGCCCTCATTGTAATCTTTTCTTAATCTGCTCCACCATTCTTATAACAATGCCTACACTCTAGAAGTAAAGGCTCTCATTAGAACCTTGCTTTGCCATTGTGGGGAGAACTTTTTAGTTGCTTCCAAGAACCACTCTCTATTTGGAGACTTTCTTTTTTTGTCATGCAAGCTATGAAACATGTATTGAAAATTGGAGTTTGCAAAACAATACGGTATTACAAACCGCAACTTACAAAACTGACTTGATCAGAAGGGTTAAATTAGCTTTTGCAAAATGTTATTAAAAAAAAAAAAACAATGTCTCCTTGCTGCAGACAACTCTCCCACATCACCTTACCTTTTATATAGCTTATTGTCTGATTGCGGCAAATTAATGCCTGCTTTTCAGAGTTCTTAAAATAATCAAGCAAATACGAGGCCCGCAATTACCAGCAGCTTTAATAAATGAAATTTAATAGAACTCATTTGCAAAATCCCCTCCCAATTTCAGCGTTTTTGTTCAGAAACGCTCCAGAATTACATCTGTATATACAGAATTACATATGCATTAAGGGCTAAAGTGCACAGAGACATTGTCCCCGCAAATCACATGTTAATTGCGTGTTTATGCCATTGCGTGTGTTTTATAAATCCCATCCAAGAATTCAGAAACCCCAGCAGCCGTTTTACGGTCATAAAACATGCACACTCCTTTTAGAAATCCGGGCCTTAGTTGTTTCTGGCAACTTGGGGACTCAACAGCACCACAGACTCCTAATCACTCCTTGCAGATCAGTCATTTCCAGCATGCAGTAAAATGTAATCATATTGTGTAGATGGTGAATTTCATTGCTGTGCTGACTCAGTCCTCTAGGGGATTGCAGGTTTTGCACAGTCATGACTTGTTCTGAGGATCATGTTTTTCTAATTTAGTTATAATAATCTATTTAGTGGTATGTAGTGGGTTAGAATCTGAGTTTACAAAATGTGCTTTCACACAGAGCTGCTTTTTTAGCTAACCAACAGCTAAGCAAATAAACCTAATGGTGCAGTACTAAATAAAACACGGCTGTCAAACATTTTCTTTAATTGTGGATATTTACATAAGTCAAAATTGTTAGACGTATCTCTCAAGAAAATAAACATGCAGTTCTACATGGCATTAATATAAACAAGCTGTTGAGCTGTCTTAGTTTTTTTAGCTTGAGTTATGTGATTTAGGCTGTCAGAAAGATTGAGGGGGAGTGATGAAGAATACTATAATGAGGGCCGACATTGTTGCATCAAGACAAACAGCATTTCATTTGGTTTAATTTTATATATATATATATATAAAGTTAATTTATATTTTTAAACACCCATTGAAATTGTTTTGTCAAAAAAAAAAGTATCACTGCTGACTTTCATAGAATTTTAATCAAATCTGTCAATTTTTACATCATTTGAATAAATTATTATTATTATTATTATTATTGATTATTACTATTATTATTATTAATAATAATAATAATAATAATAATAATAATAATAATAATAATAATAATACAGTACCAAATATATCAATTAGCTAGACTATAAACAGGAAATACTTGCACACTACATTGGATGCACAATACTGAACCATCTTTTAAAAATGTTGCAAATTGTGGTAGATGTGTTTTGAAAGATGTGTAATAAAGACAAAACTGGAAAATGAGTTTAGTTCAAAACTGTTTAACATTTGGCATTTTTTCTGGAAATAAACTCTGACCTCAAAGTGAACAAGGTTAAAGGTGTCTTGACAACTCTTTCATACACATTTGTCTTTGAAGCACAGTGTGCCACAACAATAATCAATTTTAATTCCTTAGCCTCCATTTACTACATTTTCTCATAGTACTCTATGTACATTTCTTTATCAGTTTTAAATAGATATTTCAATATAAATATATTCTAAACACACTATTGTTCACACAGGGCCATTCTTTTAATGATTCAAATGACGATAAAGTAACCACCTTAAATATAAACTACATTTACAGTAACCGTATTTTTCTTTTAACCATTGTAGTAAAGGTGTTATAACACATAGTTCACATAAAAGAAATGCTACTGCTGACAAGAACTTACCTTTTTTACAATCAGCCAGCTGGAAACAGGAAAATAATTTGATCTGCATTTGCAATATGATCTCCTACCACAGAATGTGCTACAAAGTACACAGGCTAGACAGAGAAAATGTCATAGTGGTCGGTGTAGATTCCTTTAGCTAGGGGGTCACGGGTTCATTCCCCAGTGTGGGCTAATGTGACCTTCATGCTAGAAGCTTGTTTAACAGGAGTACTCTGGGGTCTGGTAACTGGCTATCCAGAAGGTGGAGGAGAACTCCTCCTTCAGGGAAACAAAATCACCAATGGGATGCATTCTGGTCTCACAGCTCTCCTGATGAAGAGATTCTTGGCAGCCAACAGCTGTATAAACCCACAAAAAAAAAAAAAACTCACCAAGACGTTAAGGCCAAAGCTGAGAACACCATGGAGCCTGACAAATATATTATGGTGTACATCATGATGCTTGCTATTTTGGCAAACATGAAACATGACATGAAAAAGTACATGTGAAGTTTGACATTCATACATACAGAAATAGGTGCCTTGACACCCCTGGATTCATATACACTCAATAAACTGCACTTATTGCAATAATGTCCTAACCATTTTCTTTACCACTTTAAGGTAAATATATATGTTTACCATTGTCAACATTAATTCTGTAGCACTGAGGCAATACATAGTGTGGAAATACAAATATTTAGCAACGATTATAAGTAGAGAAACACAGAGATGTATGTATTAGTGGATTGCTAACATAGCAATATTAACCTAATAGTTTATATATTCTTAGCAATATAAGTAATTCCAGCAAATCCAACAGTTTGTGCGGCAAATCCTATTGTAATCACTAGGACTGACATTTCCTCATCCAAAACCATGAGGTAAGAGTTTTGTTTAGTAATATCTGCATGTCCACGGTTTTCACTAATGGGGAGAATGGACCAGTGTATGACAGGCGCCAAATACAAATGGCAATGTTTAATAAGCCTTGGGGGAAAATAAAAAATAAAAACATCTGCAAACTGAAGAAACACTGTCATCTTTTAAGATCATCCACTGTAGGTGAATCACATTGCAGCCTTTTATTAGTTCCCTTTCAAGTTCTTTAAGTGCTGGTCATATCAGAAAAATGGATTGCTCTCAATTTTCCTGAGCTGTCTTTAAGATAAGGCTCTCAAGTGCTACTGTAATTCAATGCAGAAACTGATTTATGACTGCTTTGAGTCACCCACGCAAGGAACTTTAACATACTGTAATTTACTTTAGAAACTAGGACAGTAATATTTTAAAATACATCAAAACCAAAAGCTTGATAAAGTATTCATAATTCAAAACTAAGAGACATATACTTGTGTTTTTATTACATGCTACAACTATTATTTTCCAAGGGGCAGAACTACAGAGCACACATCACAAATCCTAGTTTATGTGGCCAAGGTTTTCATTGTTTTGGAATAGAGTACTTGAGAGAAATGTGCATTTATCAGAAAATCTGTCAGATCTGCAGGAACTACAGGTTTTTATGTGATACTGTTACAGCCTTATCCTGCAAGTCATACCTCACGCCTTGTCCCTCTGCACCCTCAGCATAAAGCTCCCTATGCCATTGTGGCCAGCAGGAACTAGAAATTGAAGTCTTTCTGCAGTAGGAATCAAGATAAAGCCAGGTCTTGTAAGGCATTCTCAAACACAGACTGAATTCTACAGAACAATGGTTCCTAAAGTCCTTTTCGTGCTTAGTTCTTGGCTATAAGCCCTACGTAAAAGTACATGAACTTCAGGCAGGCACACTAAACCCTCAGGCAAGTAGTGTATTATCATGATCTAAATTATGTAAGCTGTACCTGCCCCACAGGTTTAGCAGTCTGAAACAACAGACATACATAAACTGAAACCACATTCACTGTTCCTGTCATTTTACTTTATAAAAAGCACACAAAAATGAACCCGATACGCTGTAATTACTTTGAGCATTACCTCAGTATAATTGATATGCAATATTTTTTGTACCTGTGGAATGATATACTGGTGCAAACCCACCATAAGCTTTCCTTGTAACCTAAACATCAATCCTGTTGATAGGCCATCTCCAGTTTTGGTCCTTGCACATTTGGAATGTGCACAGCGCAACAGCACTGTCTTTGATCCCCAAAGAGATTGCATGAAGAGAGGGGTCAGATAATGATCCAGCTGTCAGGGCTCTGAACAATTCCACACTGAGGGTTTTGAGTTAGACCCTGTTCCTGCTCATCACAAAAGCCTTCACACTTGTCACCTAGATAGATGTACAGTACTTCACAGTTTTGTAAGAAAATTGCATTTGTGCCTCCAATTTACACTTCTTCACTGCATCATACTGTACCTACTGCCAAGCCCACATAACTGAAGTATGTAATTTGTTTTTAAAACTCATTCCAGTCTAATGGTCACATGTTAAGGAGCTCATTCTTGGTTTAAAAGATAGTTACTAAAGAATATTTCAATACTGCAAAATACATGACCATTTAGTAATACTAATATTTCTCATGTTCCAAAAGGTAATTCTGCACTATTTGGTTTAGAGAAAAGCTATGCTCCCCAATACAAATCTTGGTTTTCATAATGCGTATTTTTCCTTTAAAATATGATGTTGTTTGCATAAAAAAAGCTTTATTTGTGCATTATGCAAAAGGAAAACAAATAACTGTAGAAGTTGACTGGTACTGCTCACCCATCTTACAGCTCTAAAGATATTTTTTGTTATAATAATGTGGTATACATTTAACAGACACTGTTAGATGCTTTCTCAAGACCACTGTGTCCATTATCAAAATGACTGTAAGTCTGTTTTATCTGTGCATAGCTACTCAGCATACAAGTACCCCTTTGTCCTCTCCTTGTGCCATACTCTGTCCTACAGTTATAAACCTGTGTCAATCTCAGGGACAATACTGTTCCTAATAACATGTTCTTTTAGATACCAAATGCAAGCCCATGTCCTTCAAGTCTAAAGCTTGAAGATGCCAGTAAGAAGTCTGGCATCACACCAGAGCACATACAAGTGACAGCCTCTTGCACTTCATTTTAAACACAGTCTTTTCTTTTAGTTATAATGATACAGTGGTGCTTCATAATACTTCACTGTCCATATGGGTTGCCCTCAAATCTAACAGCACTGCCACCCCTCATCTGATTGAAAAACTAGGTTGTATTTGCTTCCCCCGTTAAGTATGCTGGTAACATCATTGTGGTGCAAGCACTTTAGCTGTTACTGGTAATGACACAGTCTTGAATACAAGTCACTGGGTTCAAAGTGTTACGTTGTCATTGTTTTTTATCTATTTCTTTTTTAATAAAGGTGACCGGGTTAAATTGTGTTAGCTGTGGCATTAAGAAATAAGAAAACTCCTGAATGAATTCTGAAGTACTGAATGTTGTATCACATATTTTGACTTGAATAACAGTAAGACCTAGAATATTATAAAATGCAAGCACTACAGTACATGTACAGTAACTAAGGAATACAACACCATGTGTACAACACCTCCAAGCAACACAATTATCTTAACCTAGTTTTGGTTGGTTTCTTTATTAAGTCAATTGTATTTCAATATTACTGACAGTTGTCAATTGTGGAACAACGTGCACAAGTCAAAACCTAGACAACTTTACTTTAGGAACCAAAGTGAGAACTTAAAAAAAAACAACACTATCTTATACTCAGGCCTTTTTTCCAAACATTTGCTTTTAACTAATGATACATACTAACGTAATACTTAGATAAGAGTTCAGAGGTGTGCTTTTTTATTTATAGTCCACTGCACTAACACATTTTTGTTAGTTTTAATGATGTGACAGGACATTGTTTCTGTGTTTATTCAATGACATGCCAGTGAACAGCAGTTAACGATTTTTTATTAGATTTTGATTATAGGGATTATACTGACCGCCACAGCAGTGATTTCTTCTAAATACCAACTCTGACGGACAAATAATCCGAAAGTAATTTGTCCCATAAGCAGTGTAAGTCATGACATAATCCAAATGCACTGTAAAAGTGTATGGGCTTTGGAGTCTACTTTACAGGCCCATTTCAAATATATGCTCTGATATTAAATGAAGCTCCTGCAACATGTCAGCATCACTTAAAGTGACCATTCAATAAGACCTAGGGTTTGTTAACAAAAAAAAAAGATGGTAACTTATCCTGCTTTTAAAACAGTAAGTCAAGTGCTTGTAGACCGTTACATAAAATCTTTAAATGTTTCTAAATCAAATTATCTTTCTAAGAATCAACATTTGTTGTCGCCAATAAGTAGGACAAGTGTGTAAATGAATGCTGCTGAACATCTGGAAACCTTTGACGATTATACCTACATCTACCTGAAGGGCACGAAAAGGTAACATCAAAAAATAAGATTTTTATCTTCAAAACTATTGTTTATCTAATGTTATCTAACTATTGTATTTTTAATATCTTATATTTTTTTATTAAAATACCACTAATATCTATTTTTTTTATGGCTACATACATCAATATTTTTTGGTCATACAAGAATGATGTGTTTCGCAATTAAGGGATATTGTTATCTTTAACAGCCTTTATGTTTTCTATTGAAACCTCCCTCTAGCAAGGTACAGGTTGATGTATTGTCTGAGTGCTGCATGATAGACACATTTATCACTGCTGGATTGATAATGAATAGGAGAGGTTGGATAGCCTCCTGTCCATAAAATAACAGTCGTCAATCTGATGATGAAGGGGTCAACACAAGGTTTCTTGCAGCAAATGCCATTACCCATACTTCCTTCCTTCTCCCCCACAGTAGGAGTTCTTCATGGTGATAATTACTTGTCTTCAAGTAAGTCCCTTGGCTGTCTTTTCTATGACAGATTAGCTATCAAACTTTATGAACATTTCCAGACAACTTTACTTGCCATAACTGTCTTATCACACAACAATATATTGTTGGAATTGAGAAAACAGGCACATGGTATCATTCCAATTACTGTAGATACAATTTCATAAATTCAACTCGAGTGTTTCCATAGTAACCAGCCAGAAGTTACGGTAGAACAGCGGAAATTATCATTCTGAAGTCATTCTGCGCTGTAATTCGGAATAGACGGCTATTGACAACTTAAAAACAAACTAAAAAACTTTAAAAGCAAGTAGAATCCCCTCACCCCAACATCAACAAGGACGAAAGGAGTGTTGAGGTGTATGTGCTGCCTTATGGCACAGACAGGGGGGTTTAAAATAACTGCACAGCTTTAAAAAATGAATCTGTGTTATAGGATTGCTACAGCACTACAGGCCACTGAGTTTCCCTGACTTGCTCGGTTAATCAGCTTAGACGGCACGCGAAAAATAAATAAATAAAAACATGTTCTCAAAATATCTCTTACTTTCTCAAAATAAGACATCAAAAGAAACTGAAGCAACAGTCAAATCAATTTGCATTTGGATTTGGAAAATCCACATCTGACCAACTCCATGAAAATGAGACTGAAACTGAAGATGTGGAGGAGGAGCTAACAGAGTGTTAGTATTTTAGCCAGTAACTGAAAAATAAATAAATGTGTTCACCTCCCTGGATTTTTTTATATAGTTGTCTTCCCTGGCATTTGATTAATATAGTTCTATTTCCTGGCATTTTATGTACTGCAAAAACCGGTATATAAGTCACACCGATGTATAAGTCATCCACCCCCCACCCCCCTGCCTGCTTTTTGAGACAACAATTTCCACCCTTTTTAGGACCCCCTAAAATACCTAAAAAATAGACTTATACAAAAATGTTTACAGTATATAGTTCCCTGACTTGTTATGTGTACATTTCACTCACTGGCCTTTTTGCACTGACATTTATTGTATATAGCTCCCTGGAATTTAATGCATAAAGTTCCCTGGAATTTGATGGAGTTAGTTCTCTGGCACAGCAAATGTATACAGTTCCCCTCCCACAATTTAAAGATAATAAAAATACCCATTACATGAAAACAAAGCATGCAAAACAAATGTCTGTACAAAACATACATGTCTCCTCATATTGTCCGTGTTTGAAAATGTTGGCCACCATAAAAGCTAACTTGGCCACAGGTTTTGAAAGCTAGTGGCCAAATGACCACCAGCATACAAAGTGATTTGTCCCACCCTGGTGCCACATCTTTAGCCAAGTGTAAAGACACTTATAAAACCTGCAGGATTGGAGAACCCTGCCTTAAATCAAAGCAGTACCACTATGAAAATATGGTTTACTAAGATAAGCTAAATTAAATTAAAATGCATCAAATAAACAACATTTCACGGTGTATAAATGTGTATAAAGTGCTAAGTTAGCTGTAAATAAAATGCATAATGTAACAAAATTAGGTAAGGTTTCTAGATTTGTAAAATGCTATACAGAATAAACTATACTTGCAATGCAACAGTAAATAGCTATTTAGTACTGAATCACACTGACCATTTATAGGAGAAAAAAAAAAAAAAAAACACCTACTGCATTTAACCACATAGTTGAGCCTACTGCTGATGTTTACAGACAGGTGATACTGTTTCCAAATTTCTTTGGATCAGTTAGCCCTTTCTTATCCAGTGGATTGTGGGACATGAGAAGCCTAATGGCATTGCAACATTGTTTACACTCTCACTGACAGATACATAAATAAACAAATACATGTCCAATAAATAACTGTTCAAAACTAGCTTAATAAGTTACTGTGGCAAAGTGGTTAGTAGTGCACAGGTGTAGAGGTGATGTAGTGCTTAACAACAGTCCAACAAAAGTTCCAATGGTAAAAAACAAAGCTTTACTAAGGCTTTTAAATAATAACACTGACAATACACAATGATGTTTATGGTCCGCAAAACTCTGGGGTTCAGTCCCAAAATAATAATAACAAACACACACACTTTAAGACAGCTATACATTCACCAGTCCAACAGTGAGTGCTCCGGGTGCAAGTGGTGTGAACATGAAACAAGCACTTTACAGTGGTACAGTGCAGTCCAGGTTTAATAGCGACCGCTCCCAGATCTTTAGCCCTCTAAAATGACAAACAAGAGACTGTTAAATAGACAGATAGTACAACACTAAACACTCACCGTTTCTCTTTATTCCTCACGGCTGGTCCGTAAACATAATGGAGGAACAGATCATTGGGGCCACTTCCCCTAAATACCCTCCGTCACGGTGGCGTGGCCAATCCCGTCTCCTCCATTCCGTGACTGACACATCGCCTACTGCATTAAGGCGCTGACTTCTGGTATTGTGGCCCTGCCTCCTTCCTGGATGGCCAGCTTCCGATTGACCCTGGAATGAACTGCCAAACATCCATTCTGGGGCACTGCTCCGGTTATACAATGCCCTCACAGTTCACGAAGGAGATTGTTGATTAGAATTAATTCGCTCTGTGTCACAGTTCCCTTTCAATTCGAAGATGACCGCCAGCATAATTATTGGAAGGCACAGAGAAGCAAACAATTCTATTAACTACAGCCTTACATTTTAAGTGTTACTTTGAACTACTGTACAAAAACTTGGTCTTACACTAAAAAACTATTTTTCCTTATTCCTTATTTTTCAGTCCATTTAGCCATCTACTCGCAATGTAGTTAGCTATTGTGTTCACCATCTCCTCCCACTAGTATTAGGCCGTTATAGTTTTCTGTAAGTCTTATTTTCAGTCTCTTGTGCTCTCATTAAAAATTTAAAAACCAAAAATTGCCAAAATTTATATTTTTAAACTGTACCTATATTGCATTAATTCAAATAAAGAAATGATAATATTGTATATTTACCTTCCAAAAAATATGGTTGACAGCTAGGTACATTGGTAGGTTAAGTTAAGGGGGACTAACATGGCACAGAGAAATCCTAAGGTTAAAAAATCCAGTAGCTTATTCACCAGCCACAAACACGCACTGCAAGCGTACCTTTTTTTATGACAGAAGAACCGTGTTGAGAATTTTAAGAAAACAAATTTGAGACAATATTTATGAATCAATGGATTCTACCACCATGCATGAGCTTAGTTATAAATAACAATTGATACAGGATACGCAGGTTACTTCATTTTCATTATCGTATTGCGTTTCTTAACAACTATAAAACTGGTATCTAACGTGTAGCTTAGTGATCATATATAATCGTGCAGAGCAAATCCTTGGGTACATTTTTCTATAAGCAGATCCTTGACTTAAGAATTAACTTTAAAAAGAATTAAAGAATCTTTGCCGATGTGTTATGAAAATGCTTAAATGGCAACAATCGCCCTGATTTCAGCGCCTGGGCACCGATGAAGCGATCTCTTTGTTGTGCCTTCAAGCAGTATTGCCAGTTTAGCGAATTTCTCGCCAAATCTAGTGACTTTAAGGTCTAACTTGGCGAACTTTGTTGTCAAAAGCAACTAGCTACAAATCTAGCGATTTCCAGAGCAGACATCTGAGAATTTCAGAGATATAAAATCGGTAAAACGTTTCGATTATCCTGTATTGGCAACGTCCTTTTATAAGAATCATTGTCAGGGTAATTAAATGAAATCCCATAATGCCACGCCCCATTTGAATATGGAATTTCAATGTGTCCTTTGCTCAGCAACCTCGAGTCTGTTCCCAGGGGAGGCCAGATTTCGTGTGACACTGCACCGGCATGATTACCCCACCCCCCGCGTTCCTGTAACATCAGCAATACATTTGCAGAACAAGAAACAGCGATCCAAGATGTTGAACATTTTACCACTAAATAAATGTGAGGTATAAACTGTAATTATGTAACGTTTTTGCCGCCCCCTTCAATTTGCTGCTATAGGTGGCCGCCTATTCTGCCTCTATGGTTATGTTGGCCCTGGCTCCACCTTGCTAATCAATCAATTTTGTTTGTCAAATGCCTTGAGAGGCTTCAGTAGATGAAAAGGTGCTACATATAGTAATACAACAAATTGCACTGAAGAATCCTAACTATTTTGGTATAAAATACAATATTCATCTTCATCTGCATTTACTAAACGTGTTAGTCCCAGAAAACTCCTACAATTAAAGCTGCCCCTCAGTATAGTGGAATGGTTTATGGGATTTCTGACAAAGAAATCTGTCTTTATGTACAGCTACATTACATTCTGACTTAATCACTGAATGAGATGTAATTTAATGTAGCAGTTTTCCAGTGAACAAAGCAGCAGTGATTTTAAAACTGTTGCTGTACTCTCAGTCCCAGGTTACCTATTCTGCATAGGTCGAACCCTATTCAGCATGCATCATTACACCAGTGAGGTTTCATTTTCTTTTTTATGTAATTTTATTTAACCCCTGGTTGTAGTACAGATAGATGCTTTACATAAATATGTTATTTAAAAAGATGTTTTTGAAATTCACGCAATAATAAATCTGGAGGATTCAGTATCAGACATCATGATATAATTAGTTCTTCTGAATTAAGAAAACTTACGAGGCTTCTTCATCCAAAAACATTTTTCTTGTTACTGACATTTGTGTGAATTAAATGGAGATAGTTATTTGAAAAACACATATTTGTTACAGTAAGTGGAAGTGTACCATATGGGTTCTACAGCAAGAAACAAACAATGAGCTTTCAGTTGAATCTGAAACAAAATCTGATTATGATATGGCAGTGACATTTTGTATAATAAATACAAAAAATACATTTATAATACTACTAAGACTACTATGACTATAATAATAATAATAATAATAATAATAATAATAATAATAATAATAATAATAATAATAAAATCAGTGCATGGGTTAATAAACAAGTTATATAACAATACTCAAACATTCACAGGTCATCTATGGATCCATAAATTGTAAGGCACTTATGGCTATTGATAGTAAAGCCTGTGCATCATTTTTGTGTAAAATGTTTAAGCAAAGAAAAGCTTTTCTTTTTATTAAATGTGGAATCAGCCATTATTTTTTGCATTAAGCGCAGAGCTCTGACTACCCTTTAAAAAAACGCTGTATCAACATAGCTACATTACTTTCTAGTGTAACTATTTCAGATTAATGAAGTTAACATACAAAACAGTACACATTATAAATAATGGTAGTAGAAATAGACAATTTTCTTTTGAAAATCCCCCATTCACGACACGAAGATCAGTGTAGTAGAACATGTACCAACGTCTCTGCGGGTTGCTGTCAACATCATAACTATTTACAGTTTTTTTGTTTAAAAGTTCTTTAAATTTTTCTTTTAGCACCCAAGTCAAATAATGGCTTGTGCTCTTTCCAAATCAAAGTCTAAATAATTCTCAAGAGCTTCCACTGAAAGAGTCAGGGCCGTGCACAGTACTGTATGGGATACCAAGCGCTCCGCATGGTTTTTTTTACCTTTCATTGCACAAAACTACTTCATAATATAAACAAAATGGATAGGGATGAAAAGGGAAAATGTTGTCTTTCACACCTGCGTTTTAGAAACGTACTGCTGTTATTTTTTTGCGTTTTATTAAAATGTCCTGCGTAGTTTTTCTCTTGATTGATTGTTACTCTAACTGGTTATGGATTTAAATTTGTTTTGCTTTGACACCCAACTGGTACAAATCAGCATGAAAAAAAAAAAAAAAAAATATATATATATATATATATATATATATATATATATATATATATATATATATATATATATATATATATATATATATATATTGTATATTGCATACACTGATGTAATCAATTGACTATGCATAATAGTTTTTAAAGCATTACTTGCAATGTTACACAGCAGTCCACAGTTCCACAAGTATTACTGCGTTTCTTTTTTTTTTTTTTTTTTTACCCTTTCATAATACCGGTGAATAATATATCGATAGTGAAAAATCAGGCATCGCCCCGCCTTAAAGGCAATAAATGATAACCTCTAGTGGGGTTCAGGGTGTGAGAGTCAGGGCTCCACTGCTGTCTATCTGTGTGTCACTCAATCTCCACTTACTATTTAAACCAGTCAAAACTTCCTTCTTTGTGTATTTTTTCCTCCTCCCTCCTCCTTCACTCGTCTATCTATACTGCGTTGCCTTTGCATCGGTCTCCTGGGGGGGGGTGGCAACTGATGGCAACTGACAAAAGGGAGGTTCTTACCGCATGAGTCAGAGGGGACCCCTGGCCACACTATTCTTTTGCAGCTTGTGCACTTCACCTAACCTCAAACCTGAGGCTCTATTGCTTTCCGTTTTCTTTTTTCTGTTCCAGGGACATGGCCCACTCTACGCTATAGTCCTCAAGTCCCAAGCTACCTCCTCTAACCAACATTTTGCTTTCAGGATCCCTGCGGGTTACTTCTATGCGCCCGACTTGAGGTCTGTGCCTCACCTTAACTAAGGGCAGCTCTTGTAGAGACAGGGAATCTTCTTTCTGTCTTTTCCTTTCCATGCTCTTCAACGCTGCCAGGGCCCTTCAGTCCAATGCCGCTGCACCCGGTCGCAGAGGCCGAGCCTCCTCGCTTCGACTCTCCACTGAGTCAGAGGACTCTCTCCTGTTTATGTGCTTTCTGGTTTCCCAGAGGTCTGCGCCTCTCCTCCAGGTAGGTAGACTCTCCTCCAAGCAGGACCGGGATCCCCTCTTCTCTGTCTCCTGAACTCTTCTCAGCCCTGGTTTGCACCTCGCAAAACTGTTGTCACAATGACGTTTTTATACTGTGTAGTATTTCCTATTGCAAACACACCAAGGTGCTGTCCTGGCTTGCATTGGTGCCTGAAACTCAACAAAGAACCCCTGGAATGACTTTTAAAAAAGCCCAAAGGCATCCAAACAACTGAGCTGGTGAATACATTCCACAGTTTTCCCAAGATTAATGGCTGGTTATATGAGGCTTTGTTTCTTGGTTAACAAAACTATTTCTACACTTTTGTATTTTCTCTGTTCTCTACATTTGCTGGCCAGTACGTTTTGATAGATCTATTCTATGTAAGCTTTCAACTTGTATTAAGCTGTACGTAGATTTTCTAAAAAACAGTAAAAAGTATTACCAGTACTTAATACAATGTGTTACAGGTCACCGAAAGGCCACCTAATGTATGGTGAGTTCCTGCCACTCTTGACAGAAAAATCTGTTCTGTAGAGAATCTGTGCAGTATCTGAGCATTTAATAATACAATACAATCAGCACTCACATATCAGACGCTATAATATTTTTACTTCAATGATGGTTAAACGAGTGCAACGCATATCTGATTATTTCATATATATAGTGCTGACTGAATGCAAAAACTTCTAAAAATAGGTTTCATATTACCGCACTAAGCAAGTCCCTGGCATCAGAGCAGTGTTTCTCATTAATTCTAGGTCAATGATTCTGATTGGAAAGCTGACCTCTATTTTGAAAATTATTAGGTATTTTTAGGTCAGGAGGTCTCAATGCAGGCTTCAGGACATATATAGTATTTCAATCCAACAATGACTTGCATCCATTGAGCCTTTTTAATTTCCCCCCTGTGGTTTTCTATCTTAAGTATTTAACAAATGAAAGTCGCTGTACTTACCAAGCCCATTTACCAGATGACTTGGCAAATCGTTTTTAATTACAAGGCCCTCGCTCCTATTGCCTTGTTGTTAACTATACATTTAACAGACTAACATGCCGTCAAAAAAAATTATCTTTTGTACTTATTTTCTGGGCTTAAAGTGTTCATACTTGGACAACACAGTAATATTACTGTCAGGAACATGACTGGCAGATTTAGAGACCAGAATACAAATTCAACAAGATCTGCTTAAAAAAAAAAAAAAGTTTTAGAGAACGGAATATAAAACAGAATATATTTCCATATATTTTTATCAAAAATATTTTAAAAAGCTTAAGTGTTCCATTTGATAACAGGTTTAATTTTGTTTCCTGCAAAATAATTTTTAAACTTAAATTTTCATCAAAATAGACAATGATCAATTTGGAAGAATGTCCTGAAGAGACTACACTGGATTAGTTTTTTGAAGTCATAACGGAAGAACTACATTTTCTTTCAATTTACTTTAAAATTTAACATTGCTACCCTGTTGAGTAAATTAGCATAAATAAATTACATTGGGGATGGTGGAGTCTGCATTCATGGTGGTTGTGCAGCAAAAAAAAAAAGAACCAAAAAAAACTAGTACGATATGTGATCGTGTCATCACCACAACATATATGACAAGACTGGAAAAGCCTCTTTATCCCTAAAATTGTTTATTGTTCAAATTATATAAATGTATTTAGGCCTGCCACAAGCAAAAGGACAAAAGTAGAGAAATTAATTTCATAATTTGTTTACTTTAGGAATGTCAACTGCTTTTCATATTTTATTTGACTTAGTTATCAAATAATTTCTTACGGAATCACAGTGGGCCAAGTGACCTGGGAGGAAATGTACAAAAAATATATATTTCAAATACGCTTTATTAAGATGTATTTTTATGAACTGCACTATTTTGTAATACATGTATGCTGATGAATTTGATACATGCCTAAAGGTATTAGGTGATATTGACAAAACAGGAGCTGTGAAGGGCCCTGCTAATCAATTCTCCCACTAAGGTGCAGTGAACCCAGTGCACGAACAAAAGACAAATCTGCACTCATTCCAGTGACCACTATGCTCCACCAATTCCAGATTGATTAAATCAAACACTGACTGAAACTTAATGAACTTTATCCTTGTCAGGACTAAGAACACTGCCACATAATAACGTATCAGTGCATGTACCATGTTAATGCCTAAATCAGAGCAGTGCCTAATGTCTACTCAGGCACAACTCGCTCTGCCTGTCTTTGACTTTGAAAAATATTAAGACATTCTACAATAAGTTTAGAAAACCAAATACAGGTGACCACAGTTACTGTTATTTGTAAAGCAGATGTCAATTTTCTGCCTGATCCACTTTCAAGGGCAACTGATTCCAATATGTTGATTATAACAAAGCCAATTAAATCCCTTTTATTACAATGTTAATTTTAGCTGAAGGTGTCCACACACTGAAAAAGTCACAGTGTATAAGAATTGTTTTTCTTTTGCTTTATAGGTCAAGTATAAGAACACACATGTCAAACCGCTTCAATTAAAGTCAATATCTCTAACCTGTTTCAGCAGTTAGAGGTGGACGCAGTCCAGACTAAAACCACCAACCCTAAGGGACTCTGGGGTGTTTGCATCATAGTGGTATTGTTTTCATCTATCCCAGGTCAAATGCGGTAAACTTTATAGTTTTAAATGATGCTGCATGTTATGTACTGAATGAAACAGGTCTACAAAAGAATCAATAAGTGTAAAGACTGGAAACAAAATTAGCGAGGCCTGCAGTCTTGTACTTATTGTCCAGGGAAATTAGATGTTGGTTCAGCTATTACAACTCAGACAAAGGTTTTCCTACTTTGATTTACTCTTAACCACAATGGAAGCTTGTGTAACTAGGAAACAGCCGTCAGAATTAATGTATTTCAAAGTGACTGCTTCCCTTTTTCAGCCCCATATTAACCAACACATATCACGCGGAACGATTATATATTTTGTGAAATTGACCATGATATGGTCTGAGGCATGGTTATTACATTTAGGGCACGTCTGGAAAAACACACAGCAAAGCTACCTGATGGGAGACTTACATTTTTCATCAAAGACTCTATGGATCTGATCACCAAATACTGGCTCAATTATATCATTGTTAAATGCAGTACAGTGACCTTGATGCCAGTTGTTATTGCCACAGACACTATTTTTGTCTATACAGTTCACTTTATTCTTCCGTACATGCTTCATACAGCTACTTATTGCTAAATGTATGTCTTGCAGAGTGGCACCAAACTAAGTCTGCAGGGATACATAAACAGGCTGTTAACATCATGTGCACACCTCCTATACAGAGCCCGTTGGGGACTTAAGTGAGTTGTTTTGTATTTATAAAAAATAGGTCAGCACAAGACACAGCATGCTGTCAGATCTGACCTATGAACAGGAGACTCACAATCTTTACCTGTAAACAAGACCACAAATGTGACTTTTGTTTTGCAACATTTTAGGTTGATATTATCAGAGTACCATGCGCCTGTGCTATCATCTTTTACTATTTACATTCCAATGCATACATGAAGGGAAGGGGTGCTAAACTATATAAAATGAGGTTTAAATTGGCTCCTGACAGTTACAGTAAAACATTAAAAAAATCTGATTAATTGCTTCATACCAACTGGATTCATTCAATGTCATTTTGCATGCACCGTAAGAGCTAAAGACTGATACATGGTGGGTACCGGTCACACAGCAGCGGGAACATGCAGAGCTTTAACAAGAACAGGCAAGCACACATTTTACATGTTCAATTTGCGATTGCAACCAGATATGCTGTACACAAATGTGATCTTAAAAAGCCCTGAAGACTTTCCCTTCACTATACTACTAACACAGACAGATACAATACTACTGTTATGTGATAAAACGTAATATACAGCAAAAGCTAAATATGTAAAATTTTATGCCCATTAACTTCCGATCCTTTTTTTTTTTTTTTTTTTTTTTTGGTGGGGGGGGGGGGGGGGGGGGGGGGGACGGGTCGGACGACCACACTGTGCGCGTTTTCACAAAAGAATATATAAAAAAAAAAAAGTTACTGCATTTTTTTTAATGGAGTATAACAGCAATAATTTGGTTTAGTGGAGGGTAGAAACATGATAAATGGATAATGAGCTAGTTAACACTTTTCACAATACAATGCAATCTCCATTAAACACATTATTGCTTACATATTCTATAGAATTGACTATATTTTACCTCAAGCACTCTAATTCACTGTGCTGCTAAGTAGAGTTTGGGTGGCGTAGTAGGAATTGTCTGCTTCTGGACACTGCCCAACCCTTATGGGACCTGGTTTAAATCTGACTTCAGGCTTGGGAAATTGAGTGCAGAGCAGTCCAATTCACGAAACCACACGCACAAAAACTGGCAGTGACATACAATTTCATACTTAATGTCGATGACATTCATCCCCTGCCACAGCTGTAATCAAACTTAAAGCTATCAGTAACATGAAAAGTAGATCCACACTATAAACCTGTAAAACCGATTCTGATACTTTTATTGTCTTGTGCTAAACAATGGAATTACAATTAAATACACACTTCAAGATATATCTTAAGCACATCTATATGGATGGACAGTCAGATTACGATGTCTTCAGTGATTCTCGAGATATATGCAAAACTCTGTGACATACATATGTATTCATGTATGTACTATATCAATGGCGGGAGATCACTGTCAAAAATATTTGTATGTGTACAAATCAAAAATACGAGTACCACTCAAAAGAAATTACGAGTACAAATCAGAAAATAAAATACTACTCAAGAAAAACTACGGGAAGGAAAGGACTGGCTGCATGCTGGTGAAATTGGTAGGTGGAATTTTCAAAGTGGGAATATGGCACAAAGTTGCCAAACAGATGGACAGTCTCAGTCACAGCAGAAAAGTCGCCACCCTTTGGATTCTTATCTCTTTGGATTCTCATGAATGACCACATCGGCGGGGGGATGGGAAAAAAAGGGGGAGTTGACTACCCTGTGTATAAGATCTTTGATGAGACAGACTGTCCATCTGTTGGGTGACTTTGCGCCATATTCCCGCTTTTAAAATTCACCTACACATTTCTATGGAGCGCCATTTGTGCCGAAACTATCTGGCCGTTAGTTTGTCAATTCGTTTCTTAATTCATGAATTTGTCAATTTGTTTGTCAATTTGTTAATTGGTCAATTTGCCCAGCAAATCGTCCATAAATTTGTAATTCATACAGTAATTCATAAACGTATTTGTTAATTCATCTAATAATTCATTTGTCAATTCATTAATACAAAGGGCTGTACAGACCTGCAGATTTCCAATCAACCAGACAAACTTTTCAACAGACAGACAAACTTCCATCTCGCACTGTGACGGAAACACTGCAACCTTTCTAGCCAAAGGGAGCACACACTAATATTTTAATTAATGAAAATCCAGCCTCACTTAAAACTGCTTCAGCCAATAATATTTAGAAGGGGTTTCACAAGATACTCTATTGAACAAGATACTCGACTCCGCTGATTTTCAATGAAGACTTCCGTCTCACTGCATGCAAAGCATTGTGGTATATAGAGAGTCAGGCAAAAAAAATTCAAGGTGTACGAAATATTGCTGGTTTTAGTTCTGACAAATTCATGAAGTAACAAACTAACTGACAAACAAATTGACAAACTAACGGCCGGACAGATTTGGCACAAATGGTGCTCCATATATTTCACCAGCATGCAGCCACTCCTTCCCTTCTATCAGCAATGCAAGGTGCTGGACGCACGCACTGTTAAATACTCATCGATTGTTACCCCCGTCAACAGCCTGTCCTGACATATATGACGTATTTTGGACAGTGATTTCACGCTCTATCCAACTTGTAATTTTGTGAGTCGTAGTCGTAACTTTGTGGTTTGTACCCATAGCTTTTCTTGATTCATACTCATATTTTTCATTTGTACTCGTAACTTTTTTTGAGTTGTACCTATAATTACAGTACAAATTCTTTACGCATATGAATATTTTTGACCGTGATCTACAGTGATGATGCGTACAATATTGCTTCTCTATACTTCCTGGTTACTGACTGCGCTGAGTCAACTACAAAGCCAAGTTATTTATCGTGGTGGGTCTATTCTAGTTAATTTACCCCTATTTCACATATACTGTAACAATAAACATCAAACAAAAACACTTACCATTCAAACATATACAAATATACAGATATGTGTTCCTTATGGATCAATCGCGCGCTTAGAAATCTAACATTAATGCATTATGTAGAAACTTTGAGTTGTCTTATTTTGTTCCTCAATAGGAAATCCAGCAAAAAGCAGGGAAAGGGGTTAGAGATGTTCCAGAATTTGGGACCATATGATCACCCTAACTGTTTTTTTTTTTTTTTTGTGTTGTTTTACTTTTTGAATCCACTACTCCGCTGTGCTATGTATTCGTTTCACTCTTTATACCAAAATTAATTTTTCAATGCACTAATGATGGAAAATGTTAAACCTAGAAAACCAGAATGCACTGGGGTGTGAAAGAAAAGTAAGGAAAGGCCAGGTGAATTTGGGACCATATGATCACCCTAACTGGCTTTGTGTGCATTTCCTTTCTGTACTGCTCCAGTGTTGACATACCTTCCAAGCCTTCACTTGTGTGGTATGTGTTTTATTCACTAAACACCTAGATGCCAAGGTGTTCACTGAATAAAAAACGCTTTTTTTTGTAGGCTACCAACAAAGATATATGGCCAACAGAGGTAGTGATGTATTATTCCTTCTGTTAAAAACATATACTTTATTGAAAATACAGGTAGTAATCAACCATTTTCCTCCAAAGGCAGCCATTGTGAAGTACTTGATATTAGAGTTATTGACACTGACTGGTCCATCTATTAATAATAAATGGCTTCATTTAAATAAACACAATTTAAGATATATACCCTGCTGCTCTCTTACTATTGAAAATCTTTTCACAGACTGATACCATATTATATTACTAATAAAATAAAAAAGGAAGGTCTTTTACATAAAAGGGGAAAATAAGATTTAATAACACACTTCACACCAATTATTTATTGTGTCTTCCCCATCAAGACAGATGTTTTGTTTGTTGTCAGCTTTCTCTTTCTTCTGTTTGTCTCAATCTAAGGCTATATTTTGTCACATAACTCAAGACTGAGTTTATTGAATGAAACATGCTCTTGCATGTTTGGTGTTGCAGACACCTATTGATTTTAGAGGTCCTACAGTTATGCAATTCTTTATCAATATTACACATGAACACATTAGCTACAGTATAATGGACAAATGTGCCAGGAGTTACAAAATGAGACCGTTACAAATGGTTCTTCACCTATGAGTGATATAAAGGTGTCCCTCTAAACCAGGGCATACCCCAGAATAATAGGCTCATGTTTTGTTCCCCTATTGGTAATTGGACACCACCAATAAACTAAGTGTCAACAGCAGAGAAATCAATTTATTCAGGGATCAAAAACCGGGTTTCCACGTAGTTTCGAAACTCCAAATTCTCTCTCCACTGTTGTGACTTATATGACGTAACACGCACATTCCTCATGCTTAGTGCGCGGCTAAAACATTGTACGACTTTAAGGGGTGGGTAAATCATCTTCTCACTCTAAAAAGCCATGCAATTGACCAAAAAGAAGAAATGTCAGAAAGACGTACTTATGCTCATGAGACTTCAAAAATCCACTTTGTGACCTCACGAAAAATTTACTACTTCAACTAAAGGCCGTAAAAAGCAATCCTTTATTATTATCTGAGATCTGCTGGAAGTAGCTCTGGCAAGCTTCTTTGACCAAATAGGAAAAAAAAAAAAAACAGTACGAGGGGTTTAGAAACCTCTTCATTCTGTTTTTTTTTTTTTTTTTTTTAATTTTATTTATGTGACACTATTTATTCAACTTTTCGAATTATTGCTAATTGACCCATAACATGATAGTGCTTTATAATTTAGTAGTTCTATAAGCAAGGTTATAAACAAAATATTGAAGCTCCTATAAATGAAATATGCAGCTCAATAAATAAATAAAACTAACTTTGCAAAGCACAGAAAGATATTTCTTTCATCCATTACACTTTTGTTATCTTCATGTTTGGTCATTAGGTGTTCCTATAAGTGAAGACTACTGTATTTACATATAATTTATGTTTTTAAAAAAAGTGCACAGAACACTATGACGTAAGGAATAGAGTCTACGTTAACCTACATAAACAACAAACACAGTATATGAATCTGACAAAGACGTCGATAATTCACAGTAGTGACCGATCTTTATTTATTTATATCAGCAATGACAGGACAGCAATTTTTAAGTTTTAACACACTGCTTTCTTACATATATAACAATGTTGGCACATGAAGTTCATAATTGTATTATTATTAATATAACATTACCCTGGATAGCATTTGCCTTTGTAAGTTTTCATTGCGCCCCTCCATATTAAGGCCAACAAGGTAATGGCCCAACATATCTGTACCTTCTGCGATTAGTAAGCACTAAATACAAAAAGGTTTAATTAATTGCACATAAGTGTTGGCAAGGGTCAAGAAATGAGTACAACACATATACTTAGAGCTTGTACATCATAATTAATACATGGTGATTAAAGGTTGAGGGCTAATATATTCATCCAGGTAAGAGTTTGATAA
Source organism: Polyodon spathula (assembly GCF_017654505.1). NCBI lineage: Eukaryota > Metazoa > Chordata > Actinopteri > Acipenseriformes > Polyodontidae > Polyodon > Polyodon spathula. The sequence continues at coordinate 48,804,867 of NC_054535.1, read as the reverse complement.
TAATTGTGTGCATGTTATTGTGTAAATGAACTGTATTTACTTACATCTGTAATAATAAAGTGTTGCACTTACAACCCAAACAGTGGTCACTGAATTTGAACTTTATAATGCAAACACAGCTAAGTACTTATTGTAATTTGAGAGGTCCTTAGCCCACTACTAATTTATTTTCACACTATTTTGCACATTTAAAGCTTTGTCTATTTTGTTTGGCTTTAAAATTATTTAACATCACTTTTTATTGGAATTTGCCCTCTCTGGGTCCCACAGCAATCACTGAATAATGAGATTCATTTGTACAAGTATAAACTCTCTGTTGTCGAGTTAGGCGGGTGGCCACCAGCTGATCAGTGTGGATGAGGGGACTCCAAAGGTTGGAGTGAGAGCGAGAGATTCAAGAAAAAGGAACCAAACTGTAGTAATGATGGCCAAGAGGACCGGGTATAGGTAGCAGCAACTGAGATGTTGAGCCCTTTAAAAAAAACTCTGCTTGCCTCCACTCTCTTGTGTGTGTGTGTGTTTTTTTTATTTATTTCCAAAGGAGAGGGAAACAAGCCGGACCAACATGGACGGCAAAACACAAAATACACATTTCCTCTGCCTGATCTTCCTTCAGATAAATTTCTCTTAATGTATTACAATCAGTTTATTTTAGTTTAGATTTTCTTGCACTATAAATGATACATTTACACAGAGCTGTTCTTTCAGACCACAAACTGAAGCTTGCGGAAACCTATGATGTTTTCAACTTACAATCTAATACAATAAATACAAATACATATAAACAAGTTGTGTTTTGTTTGTTTAGTTAAATTAAATGAAAGAGGTTTCAAACCAAAGACTGGTGTTTATTATTAACAGTCTAGGTGACATGGTTTTCAATATAAAGCTTAATTATTCACGCATGCTTATTATAAGCGCATATGCGATATTGTACTGTTTGTCACAATTTATAGGATTCACAGTTAAAGAAAAGGTTGTGTGTGTGTGTGTGTGTGTGTGTGTGTGTGTGTGTGTGTGTATATATATATATATATATATATATATATATATATATATATATATATATATATATATATATTCACAACTGTCCAGCTCTACATTAAAGTTGTTTTGGAAAGCCTAGGTGATGCAATTTCGAACATCAAATGAATATCTAATGTCAAACCAACTTTACAACTTAGCTGTGTTTATGGATTATAGTTTTATGAAAGCGGGATAAGGCTTTTGATGGGACAAAACCCAATTCAATTTCCCAAAGTAATTACCGACCTATAAATAACTCACCTGGAATGTCAATTTCCGAAGAGATGAGCTTCCAGTTTGTCATTTCTGGTGTCGTCGAGTGCAGAAACGTTGGTCGAGCAGGGTGTCAAATTGCTCTGGGAGAAATCTGGACCCACCGCTCCTAGACTCAATGCGAAGCAACAACCTAATGTGCGAGGGTACTTAGACATCCACTGTATCAAAATGGGCTGCTAGGTGAAGTGAAGCACTGGTGAGTCCAGGACTTAAGTGACATGGAGTGGAGTCTAATCGTGCTCTGCTGCTGCTCGTGGGATGGGCTGTTGTAACAGAGGAGATACATCTCTCGACATAGGCAAATACAAGAGAGCAAGCCCAGGCTAAGGTGTTCGGGTCTCTAGCTGGAGAATATATCCATAGGCTAAAAAATAAATAAGTCTCTGAAATTACTGGCATATTTTATTTATTTTTCCTGTGGTTGCTTTTCTTGTCTTTTTCTGTGCACATGACTACTTTGTATCCGATGTGAAATACGTGACTGTAAACTTGTAACACTAGAACAGTACTTTTTTAAATAAACTTGTTATTTTGAATGTGCAGTTCTTAGGAACAGTACTGTTGTTAAGGATATGATCTTAGTTAAGATGGATCTTAATTATGATGAGGAATTTATTGTCAGTCTAAGAAAGCATACTCTACAAGTCTTAGAAATCAATTTTCGAAATTCAATCAGTCTGCATGTTTCTTTTGTCTAAGTAACTTTGCTCCCCCCCAATCTGTACAATCGAAAAAAAAAAAAAGTTTAACATTGTTCTACTATGGCTTAACCCCTATGAAAGGATTGCAGCAAACAGGCTATACAAATATGAGTTGGTGGATTGTAAATCTGCGTTAGCTCAAGCATGCAACTATGCACTATTCACCTATCAAAGTTCACAAATCACTTCAAAACTCCAGCAGAGTCTGAATGAACAGGAATTATGGAAATAGGCTGTCTGAAAAAAGCCTGCGTCTCAAGTATTAGGCTTGGATCTAGGGTGCTTGTTAAGAAAGAGAATGTTGGAGACAATCCCAGACACCTGGCTTTCAAAGGACCACCAGGGGGATACGCAAGGGGGCCCTAAAAGCACTCTGTGAATTAAAGCAGGCTTAAGCCCCTATATCAGTTTGTGGACAAATCTCTGCTCAGGAGCTTTGGGAAAGTTTGGCCAGTTATAACCCGACACTAATTTCAGCTCAGTTCACAGGCAAAGCCATGTAAAAGTAGACGTTTCTTTCCCTACAGACCTAGCATATTGTTCTGCGCCAAGTCTGTCTTCTGTACCCTATGGATGCAAGGGGAAAAAAGAATTCTTGACAATGTGCTATTATAACAAACTGAATCTCAGCACTCCAGCGTCATGGGCACTCGACTGGGCCTCTCACATTTCCCGATTCAGAAACCTCAAGTGAAGCTGGTTTTCTACAAACTATAATGAATCTTTCTTGAGATTTCCAAAGAGCCTTACAATAGAATAAATGTGAAACAGGTCAGTGTCTTCAAATGTCATTAAATGACATAGATAACTTGTACAGAAACCCCAAAATATACTACAAAACAAAGATGCTACAAACACTAAAATCGTCATAAAAAAAAACTTTGCTTTCAGTATTTTCTGACTTCCTAAAATTCAAACAAATTCAACTCAACAATGTAAACTCAACGGACTTCTCCAAGAATTCTATGCCACAGTGAAAAAGTCATATAATTCTTATTATTATTTTAACAAAATAATATTAATATGTAAGAATATATCACATTATAACTTCATATATTAATATATTAAGAATATATATATATATATATAATTATATATATATATATATATATATATATATATATATATATATATATATATATATATATATATATCAATATCTGTATATTGTTAAAAAAAGAAAATAAATATGTGCCAGCACTGTGTTAAATACACAGTATAATATGACAATGTGAAGGTTTTATATGCAGAAGAAAAAGGTGCTTTTCTTTTTAACCAGTGCTCCATTTTTTTAACTCTTTGCACTGCCCTATTTACACCTGTTTTTCACTGTTTTCATTTACGTATGTTTAACTATTGTTTGTACTGCATGCATGTAACATATCAAATGAAAGACCACAAAATTTCCTTTCGTAGTATGTAACAGGATCAGGCATGCTACATGTGGTAGAGATGAGAATATATGTGTTAAAAAAGTATATAAAAACATTTTTCCAAAATAATCATGTTTGGTCACTGCTATATTTCAGTCTAGCATCTACAATGACGGAGCAGTAGTCTCAAAACGAAACTTAAGCTGTGAACTCTGTCACATGATGACAGGCTTAACTTCAAGCGATCGTAGTTCCAGCTAGGAGTACCACATGCGGTGCCTACAAAGGTACCACGAAATGTTCCTGTCAGGACAACTGAGGAAGTCAGCACCTCCGGAGACTTTTTTTTTTAAGAAACAAAAACGCTTATTCACTCAGCCAAACATGAACTACTTTAGATGTGTAATGGCTGCAGTATAGGATACTGACCTTAGGTTTAGGGTTTCGGTGTTGGGAGAGGATTATTCATTGTTTTATTAACAACAGTATGATAACCAATCAGAGTGCAGTGTCCTGACCTGAACTTTTTTTTTTTTTTTGTGGTACTTTTGTAAGGACAGAGTACCACATACACACACTGAATATGTTTTTGGAAAGCCCAGATTCTGTACTTTTAAACAAGCCATGTAGTTGGCTTTTACAGTGCCTGAATAATATGTGTATAACCTTCGCTGCGCTGGTGCCCCAAAATGAAAGGGGCTGAGTTTTAAGTGAAAGTCACTGCTTGCAAAACAACAGCTAGATAGATTTAATATCGTCTTTTTTTTTCAAAACTGTTTACTTACTGCAGTGTACTGACTTATAAAGTGATATAAAGTCTCGCAGCACTTAAAATATCCAGCACTACTTTTATTTATTTATTTAAACTACAACTACTCTGAATGCGGCTCATAGTGCTTTCGTCGCCAACATGAACCTTAGAGCTGTTGTAGCATTTCAGGCATTCTGAATTGGGTGAAAAATACAGTAGCCTGGTGTCCTAAAATATCCCTGCGGGATTTTCCAGCACTCAAAGTTGCAGATATGCAGGAGCAACAGGAAAGTGCGCGATTCCTGCTATCCCAAGCTGAAATTCAAGCCCTGGTATAACAGATACACTACCTCACTTTCAGGGTTACCCTGGCCATGTTTACAGGGGTTGAGAAACTGAAGATGTTTGAGAAAAAAACTTGGCCTAATAACACTATGTAACACAATTTTTGTTTTACAATTTGGGTAGTAAGTGTTATTTCCTAATTGCTTATGCCTCAAAATTATATAAAATGGCTATTATTCCCCATAAACTTTGCTTTTGTGACCAGGACAGTGATATTTCAAAATATCACTATTTCCAATGGGAAGCCGGGCAAATGTGTGTCTTTTCGTTCACATAAAGTCAGAAAAAAACAACATATGAATCCAAATTAACATGTATTTGTACTAAAGTAATACAAAAATGACTATACAAGATTTAGAAGTGAGTAGTTTTTTGAGGTTTACGATTATACTGTATTTGCCCACTGTATTTGCACACACAAAAAAATAATTGTTACACAGTGTAATGGGTGTTGCTAACCCAAGAACTGAACACAACACACACATAGATCCTTAAAGTTAAATCATTGTTTGCCTACCTTCAAATACAAGTCAGGAGACTTGTTAGCCAGCATGTTATGTCAGCTTTACTAATTTCCTATTTAATTAAAAAACAATTCACTTTTAATGAGTCCAACTAAATACTACTAAAAAAAAATAGTAAAAGAACTAAAAAGACATGGAACAATACAGACCTTTCAGGAGAGCAAAACACTGATTTCATTACTGCATTCTTCACCCAAGTGATTTTTCCCACAGCCTTTTCTATTTCCATATCATCTCAAAAAGCAAAATACGCTTTAGTTTAAAATAATTGCAATGATATTTCTTTCTGAAGGTTCAAAAATTGTTTATTTTCTTCCAGATGGCAAAATGAAATTACATAAATCCTGTCAGCAAGTCTAAACCTCAATCATACTCTGTTCCTCCCCACAAGCCTCCCAACCTGTCTATAATGTTATCGATGTTGGCAAACAGCTGTAGTTTACACTGTGCACATTTCAGTAGAAAATATTTTATACAAGCTCAAGATTCCTCTGTTCAGGGGGAAAAAAGTTGATGTAGGGAGTAAAAAGGAATGTTATATCCTATGTCATTAATGCTAAAAAAAAAAAAAAAAAAAAAACATTTAAATGTTATAAGTCTAAATAGCTTTCAATATATCACTTAAACATTTCTGTAAAAGATTTCTACACACCATCAGCCTATTTCATGTGTACAGTAGAAATACACAAACAAAAACATTTTTACCGACAAAAAAAGAAAAAAAAAGAAATCCTAATATGTACAGAAAACATGCTATGGGAACTATACACATACTGTGAATAAACAACTCAATCAATGTGTGAAAATATTTTAAAATAACGTTCACTTACAATATTGCCCCATGTTAAAACAAAATGCACTTATATCCATATCTCTGTAAATAGATGTATTAGGTTTACATGAAAAAAAAAAATCTGAAACCAGCCTATTTAACATATTCCTGATGCACTGTTGCAATCAAACAATCCAGACTTTTGCACCGTTTGTAACAGCAGGTCTGAACGTTGTGCAGGCTAATCAAATCCATATTACAACGCTGATACTTTCTTATAAGAAAATAAGAACAAGTCATGTTAATAATAACAATAACAAGAACTAAAAAAGAAATAATGAGGTTTCAAAACAATTCTTAGAAAATTTGCCTCAATTCCAGTCAGAACCAGGCCATCTGGTCACCTTATGGCAATTTCATGAAAATCACAGAAAGGGTTATAAAATGCTGCCCAGTGTGTCTGGAAATTGCAGGAAACCCCTTTGTGTAAAGCCAGATCCCTCTCTTAATTCGGGATAATGGGATGTATTCATAAAGTGTTCCTGTGCCAGTTACTGGAATGTCAACACTTTATGAATATGGCCCAGTGTAACTATTTTGCTCAAGTTAATAGCAATACTTACGCAGTGAGCAACATGACAAGAGATGTGAGCCAGTGAATTTGGAATTTTTTATTATTATTATTATTATTATTATTATTATTATTATTATTATTATTATTATTTTGCTCGATCACCTCAGTTGTTTCGAAACTTACCAGTTAGGAACCAGGAGTGTGTGTCTTTCAGTGAAAATGACAATGGACAAGGGCTTAATTATTGTGCGCGTTTGCTGTGATTCCTTGAAAGAAGCAAACAGGTGTGACATTAGAGCAAGATGATGAGCATTCTGTATTATATTGTATAAACAATGGTTTCAAAAGTCAATAGACCTCAGTACAGTTTGTATATTACATTACAGTATATACATTTGAAAAGTTTTTCCTTGCACTTTGAGATACCTCTTTTGTTCCGAATAAGGGTTATTAATATTGTGTCCAACACTACACAATTACATCCTAAATAATAAGTCAAATTAACATTATAGAGAGGATAACAATAAAATAAAAAAAAAAAACATGCATGTAGACAGTATTTAGATCGTACTTCTTTAATTATTTAAGCAATAATCAATGTAAGTTGATCTAATAACTGTCAAGGCTTCAAACTAATATTCCATATATCTGTGGTTAAACTAGACTATCATAGGGCTTATTCAAGGATGATTCTGTTATAACCATATCCTAGTCACTATATATTTCATGGAAATTACAAGTGAAATGATAGAACATTTTGAAGCACACCAATTGTATTAGGTTTCCTCAATAGAGACCTATTCCTTGCAGTTTCGATTAGTTTATGGGCAAATAACCAACAAATTATCTTTACTCTGAGTGGATGGTGATAAGGTAAAGGTGCTTGATTCAGTACTTTGAAGTTTACTAATTAGCGATTCATGCTTCAGAGGCAGTTAAGTCAGGAACACTATAAAGTGCAGAAAATCAATTAGTGTGATCTGTCCAAGCACTCCATATCATGCAGCCTAATCAGATTCAAAGAAAGATTTTTTAATCGCTCAAATATTAGAACATGGACGTCTTCTCTTTAGAGGTACACCGAGCGTATGCACTGTGACAATTGGGGAGGGGGAGGCCAGTTATCTAGGGCTTGATAATGAGCTTAATTAATCAATACCTGGTGAATTCTTTGACCTGAACATTTGAATCCTACTTCCCGGTGTTAGACAAAAATATACTGAAGCACAAAAACACGCATGTACTGTTCTTGGGCCTTTAGTTTACATACATGATCTCCTTTTGAAAATGATATACACACATGCAATAAAACAGTCACCACCTTGATTCTTTTGTTACATAAATACATGTAACCAGAAGTTAAAGTGGGGTGGTACACGTCGGTATGCATACCGGCAAGACAAAAAACTGACAGTATGGCATGCCGGCAAAGAAAAAAAAAATCTAGGGCAAAAAAAAAAATTATATCAATGTTATACTGCTGCAAAACACTCTGCCTGGACCTCTTTAGTTTCAAACAAAAAAACATTGACTTTAGTGTCTCTGCATAGCGCGAGTATGTTTCACCCCAGGTCATGCCCTAATTCTCCGGAAGCACTTCCCTTGTAGGTCACTGTAACCGCAACTTATGCATGTTGGAAATCGTACCAGTTTCATGTTGAGCTTCATCTGTTTTATTTGTGTACTAGTTTTATGACGTAAAAATGAAAACAGCACTCTAGCCAAAGCAATCTAAAACTGCGCAATCACAGAGTGACGATAAAGACAGGTTTGGACAACACAAAAACATCAGACCAACAAAAAGATGTTGGCACCAAGCCCGAACTAAATCAGCAAACTTCTTATCAGCCAGGATCTTCAATATCTGGACAAGAGCAATGAAAACTTCTCCACAAGTATTAACTCTGTTGATTACCCTGATTGTTGAAGTAAACAACAACATCTGGAATACAAAGAGAAATATCAATAGTCGTTTTTTTGTTGTTTTTTTCGAAAGGTTTTGTCATGATGCAAATAAATGAAATACTGTCTATTCAAAGTGTTACATGACCTCCCCCACCCTTGTGTGTAGCATGTAATAGATTACCAGTGTATGTTCACTTCATCTTTTCAGCTGCTACATTATTACTGAACATTAGATGTAGAAAGAAAATACAAAAGTGCAGACCATTTACAATTAATGGAAGGTTGTGTTAACGTTTAAACATTTCAGGTTTTAGAGGAATGAATATTGTCTGTGCCGATGTCACTGGAAACCAGAGCAAGTTAAGGCAAGTAATAAAAACTGGCAAAGCTGTGGAGCAATGATTTGCATTCCTGGAGGGTATCTGTTGCTTTACGCAATAAAGGTGTATTCAAGCTTATTGTTACATTGCTAACCCCTTCAATACCTCCAGTGAAGGTTTCTGCATTTGAAGAAAAGGAACATTTGTGCTAGTTGCAAATTAAATACATAACCTAACTTTTTTTCCCCATTCTAATTGTTCCCACTGTGATAAAAGCAGTGCTAGTCTCAGGAGAAATAGAACTTAGAAACCAAGTATTGGGATCATATTCAGTAGATGAACCATAATTGACAATAGCTGGGCTTACAATTACATAAAGAACCTCACAGAATACCAACTAATATGAGCTACACCTTGGCACAAAACATACTTATGTTAAACCCTATTCAATTGACACAATATTTGGAATTTTCTTTAAATCATGTATACCAGTATCAATACAGAAGTTTGACAAAAAATAGCCACACCTACCATATCACTTTCAATAGGATGAGGTCCATTATGGGTGGTCAAGGCAGAACTACGGCAACATGATGAGTGTTTCCATAGGCATACTTAGTCATTTCTTTATAATAATATACTGGAGGTTGAAATCTACAAGAAAGTCTGTTCGCCAGAATGGTTCATGGTCATTACTTTTGAAACTGTTCCTTCTATGGTACAGGTATGCGGATACAGAAAGTACATAAATGGATTTTACTCATTTCAAACGTATTTGTTACGATCAGACACATTTCCAGGATCTCTAAGTATTGGCCTTCTACTGTATTCTTCAGGCTATTGGCTAATAGAGATTTTGACCTGAAGCTACATACTTAAAGCAGGATTAACTGTTAAAATAAGTATAATATTTATACTTGTTATACAGTGTAACCCACTTTTTTTTTACAATTCTCAAATACTTTATTCTATGAGCAGTCACTGTAAGTGTTAAACTTTTTTTTTCTTTCATGAATCATTTTTGCTGTATTCTTTTCTTAGAATACTACCAGTTACTGAAGGACATTAATGTTTTTGTGTCATGAAGATCCAAAGCATTTGCTGTTACTTCAACTAAAGAAAGGAAAAAAGAAAAGATTCACCACATACAAGTGTAATTATAACTTCAGCCATGTGTTCCTAATGCCAAAGTTACATAGTGTTAACTGTGTTCTTTATTTCTCATTAATAGGCATGTCTGGCTCCACTGTTATTACCGGATTAAAAAGTTATGAGAGCAGGTCTTGTTAGAAATAAGAGCTTTAATGGGAATGTTGAACCCACCCCAAAACAGGATATGCACTTGTCTCCTTCAAAAGAAGAAAAGCACAAATATATACATACTGTACTGGACATAGTGTTAAAAACAAAACAACAAAAAAGGGCAGTGTTTACAGAAAGTATTTTTGAAAAAAAGGAAACATTTCTGAAAAATAAAGTTCCTTTACAATTTAGAAAAATGTCTGTCTTTATATATATATATATATAAAAAAAAAAAAAAAAAATATGACTAAGAAAAGGGTCTGAACCATCATTATAGAGTCCACACATGTACATCTATGCACTATTTCAGTTGACCAGTAAAAGCTGGATTGTTATAAAAAAAATCTATAGTTAAACAATTGCCTCAGTATCAGACCCCCCTCATCTTAAAGCTGTGTCAGGATGATGGCTTGCAAGATTTAAATACATAAAATCATTTATTACATCCTAACATACTGTTTGCCTTTGGATAGGTTACTTCTAAACATTTTTTTTTTGTTTATACTAATCTACTAATAGCATATACTTACCAAGAAATTATTATTAATTTTTACTTTACTAATTTATATGTAAACCTCTATGTGATTCTCAAATGAAGAGATGTTGGCATTCATTTTTTTTACAGTTAAGTTTGCAGATTGTGACTTTATAATGTATTCGAGGTATCGTATAGCAATATATAAAATGATGTCGATTTAAAAAATATCAGCAACCTAAAAAGCTATTTTGTCTTATTTTTTCCTGCTTATTTATGTTCGGTAACTTCTTACACAGTTTCAGGCCAATCCAAACAGGATTTGTGCATCTTAAATGTGACAGATCTTTTTCACAGGGTTGCAATGACAAGTTCTGCTGACACCCTTCCAAACTGCTGAGACTCAAGGGTGGTGCTGCAGGCACACTGGTTCTCGAGGATGCTGCCAAAGCAATTCCTATGTTTAAAGAGGAGATAATCCTGCCTGCCATCCATCTATCAAGTTGCATGTGTCTATTAGCTGTATAAAAGCAGAATATTGAAACACTTTTTTCACGTCAGGCATAAAGTATTTTTGGAAGGCGCCCTAATGTTACCCTTTAGTGCATTATGAAAGAGAAAACCATGAATTTTTCATGAAGAGTTCATGTGAAAAAGTAATGCATTGAATTTAACAAAAATCTGTAGGGTTCAAAAGAAGTTTTTATTTTATGAATATGCACAGAGGAAAATCAACAATGGGGAGAAGTTATACTGGATCTTCTGCTTCTACACAACAGAAACAGTGTATTCAACATCAAATGAAGACTGCTTTTACTAGTAAATATTCTGCTTACAGGCTTATAGGATATTCTGAAATGTTCTCCCGTTATACTGTAAAATAGGTTAATGTGTGTTCTATTTGTATTTGCTGCAACCAAAAGATTTTTCAAATATACCAATTTGCAAATATCTATCTATAGATGACCATAATATCTTTCTAATAAAGGCAATAAGACAGTTGCACCATTAATACACATTTTACCCTCAGTATATTGTTCTGGAACTTTCAATCCCTTTACAATGATTTTTGGTTTTGAGTGTTGTTTTATTTATTTATTTTATTCCTACTAATGTTTAAAGTATAACTTAAGGAATGTAGTTTTAATATGCAAGGTATTAAATATATTAAAATAATAGAGTGTTTGGTAGGAACTGAATATTGTGGAATTCCACACAAAAACAGGGAATTGCCAAATTTTCTGGAAAGTACTACAATAAATATCATATAAGAAGTTTGTATTCTTTAGATTTCATACAATCTACTACTGTAGGTTGCTACCCTGCCTGGATATTCAGTGCACAACCTCTAGCCAGATCATATATCAGTTCTAAATGAGCGTGTTTCATTTATTTTGCACTGATTAGCTTATTTAAACAGGTCAGTCCTGTATGTTGCTGTTCTGTGGTGGTGCACATTATTCATGTATTACATTTACTGAATAGACCAATTAGCTTTTCCGTATAGTGCACCTGTAAAGTAACAATTAGCTATAATAAATGACAACGCAGCATATGAATTTACAAGCAGTTTACTTATTGCTCCTTTCATTTCAATGAGGAAGTACTAACTCACTGAAGGCAACCGTATAACATTTTCTACAATTTGCAAATCAGTTTCGCTACAAAAAATGTTAGAATACTGTAGTTATTATGAAATGTATAAGATTTTTTTGTTTTGTTTTTACCTATGCTTGTTAAACAAAATGTCCAAATTTTTTTTAAAAAATTCAATAGTTGCCATAGTTACCATTCAGAGGTTTTTTTTTTATTGTTATTGTTTGTTAAATAAAATTAATAATGCAATTGCACAATAAATCTGCTTAATATAGATGTGACATTTTATCTTATTTCAGATCAAATAAAATAAAAAATGTGCATTTATGTGTTTATATGAAACCCTATTTTTTGCTCCAATTAATTACTTCGTACCGATGCATCTTTAATTAAATTGGAAACTAATCATGAATTATCATTCACATATATTACAAACAGAATGTAGCATGTGAAATTAAATAAAACCATTGAAATGGTTCAATTTTGCCTATTGGTTTGACAAAGATTCAAGGTAAAACAGTTGCTCTCTTTGCTGTCAAACACCTTAAAAGAGTCACTGGTCTTACTGGGAAACAAATTACATTTCAAGACTAAGAAGTGATGCTATCAATCACCAATAAGTTAATTCTAAATAACAGGACAGTTTTAGACACAGGCTGAGCTACAGTGAAAAGCGGCATCAGAAATTGATTACAACTGCACTTAAAATGAATTCAACCCTCTAACCCGTTTCTTTGTACTGAAACATTAATCTCAATTATAAAGAGAGCTTGAAATTGGTAATGGTATGAAAAAAATTAAAAATAAATCAGGTTTTATAAAACATTTCAATTAATCAGCAAAGATAATGAAGTGTTTTTTTTTTTTTTTTTTGTATTTGTTTTAATTATTATTTTTTTCTTTCTGAATTCCAAAGGCTACCGTAACTCTTGAAATAACAGCCATGCTTGATCAAGTTCATGAATATCGGTTGATCTCCCAAAAAAAAGTTTGAAAATGTTACATTTTAGTAAGTCAAGGGCTATTAGAAATTAAAATGCATACTTACTGTGCGTGTGTGTGTGTGTGTGTGTGTGTGTGTGTACATATATATATTATATATCTTACTGCAGAGTATTTCCTAATATACATGTACTGAATTTAAATAGCTAATTATCAGTATGAGAGGTGTTTTGATTTTTCATCACGCTCTCCAATAAATAGTATTTAAAATAGTTTTTTAAATGTACTTTTCTAAAAAGGTCAAATTTAGAAAGGCAGGGAGTGCAATGCAATACTTCATAGTCTAGGTGTGAAGTCATGTAGCTTTTCAGGACTGATTTATCAGTTGCTAATTACAACATTCCTCCACTTTTTCTATTAACAAAAAAAAAAAATGAAAGTAACAAGCACACTACCATTCGTATTTACATATTCATAAGTAGCCTATTTCTCATCAAACTTTAGTTGTATTTGTTATTCCGACTGACATAGCACGGTATTTATCCTAATAAAAAAAAACACATTTTGACTAACGTATTACATTTTCTCACTGGAATAGTACATTTATTTAGGGTAGGATGCATTTTAATAAACCCAAGCAAATGCTAAAATTAAGTACACCAAACTATACATTTTAAACTGATTTTCATTGTAGATTAATTTTAATTAATACTGCCAGAGAGTGCAGCATTTATTAAAGACAGGACAATTTAACAGGCAGCTAGAAGCAATTCTGTTCTTGTGATTCGAAATTCTGAGTTATTTTACTGAATTTAATCACTTGGCTCAGAGAAGCTTAACCTGAAGTAGAACCAGACTGGATGTACTTCAGCTTATCATCTGTCTCTCTTCTTTTCCATGATTTTTAAACAAAAGCTTATTTTGGATGCTCCGTGAATCTTTCATCAAACTTTCTTATTTCTCAGTTTTCACACCAATTAAGGAAGACCTCATGGTCTAGTCTAGTTAAGTGCAGTATATGTACAGAACAGAAAATAAACACGGAATAGACACACTACACTGATATACTCGTGCAGTAGTCTTCAGTTGTTCAGATTTTTTTGTATGTAATATTTCTGTAACAGGCTATGTAGAAGAATACAGCTATTTATTCAGTAGCAACTGATTAAATAGCAAAAGGTGCATTTTCGTAATTTAACAGTTAAAAAGGTGTATGATATGATAACAGGTTTTAACAAGACTTGAGGACTCACACTTCACACACAAATATATTTTTCACAGCGTGGTGTCTAACTTTTTAATTAATGTTGCAAATAAGAGTGAACAACCCATCTACTGAGTCAAAATATAATAACACCTGTACTGCTCGATACAAGAGACTTTCAATCATGACAAATAATTCAATAAATGTTGGCCTAAATACAGACCAACAATATACAGTTTACTCCTGCCCCCTTATCTACACGCAGTATAACACACAGTAGCTGTATTGCGTGATTATATATATTCCCAATTAAAATCAACGCAAAAATCTATGCAAGCTTTAGTGTAATATAATATACAATCTGGCTGGTACTATACATTGAACATAGATTTGTTTGTTTGTTTGTTTTGTTTAAGTTTCCGTGGGCAAGTGTACTTTACATCCTGCTGTGCACAAGTAAATTAAATATAGAGCTGTACGCTTGACACGTTACAAAACACAGCAGTTAATTACAGCAGAAACAGGTATACATTATTATGTTTAAATCGTGTTCTTCTCAGCCATGTGGTTCTGTCACCAAACGTTTAAACCAATTGCCTTAGACAGAAAGCAAATATGCAAGAAAAAAAAAAAAAAAATAATAAAGTGTGTCTGCTGTACAACTGATTCGAAACCTATCCAAGTTCAATATAGATGCTGTATCTTTAAGGTGAAAGACATTCGGGAGCTCAAAACAATACAGTATTTGTTTAATTCACAGACCCAAGAAAAATCGGCAAATATGACTCTCCCATCTCTCTCTCTCTCTCTCTCAGAGAAGAGAGATCGTCTCTCGCTTATATATATATATATATTATATACTATATATAATATATAAATATAATTATATATATATATATATTACTTTGGAAACCTGACATTTTAAAAAAATGTGTCTGGTATACTTTGCTCAAAACAGGTATTGTTTTCGCCTGAACTTCTGAATGCTTGGATAATCTGTCACTTACAAATTCTACTGAAATGATTTCCTTCAAAAATATTAAAACGATGATAATGATACTAGTTTGAATTCAAATGTCACCTACTGTATGTTTAATAATAACACACCAAAAAAGTTTATTTTATTGCTAGTAATTAAGATAATTAAATAATATATTTTTAAGAACCAATTTGTCTTCTGCTATTTCAAGAGCAAGACGACGTCCTTACACGTCCTGATAATAATCTAAGGAGGTATACTAATCTGAAATTATATTTTATCACTTGATATGACCTGGCTTCCTTATTGTCAATACTGTTGTTTGTATACATATTAAGCATTGAATCGTGTTTTACACATGGATGCTGTTCTGTGCACTTGTTCTAGTCATGAAATAGGAATTGTTATGTAAAGATACAAAGCGATGTGACCTAAACTAAATAAACAGATCTATTTTAGACTGTAATAAATATTACTATAATAAACAGAGCTCTTATGTGTTTTAAGCAACTCCTGTCGTTTTAATTACATCGTGCTAGGGATACAGCGCTTTGCCACGATCAATTTAACCTTATGTTTAAATGTGTTTGATAATATACCGTTAACTATATAAATAAAATAATTATAACATAAATCGTACAATTTCGTTAAATTGCCTCAACCACGTTAACTGTATACAATAGGGTTTTTCATAACATTGACTCTTTATTCTGTTTCCCTCATAGTACAAGTGTGTAAAAACAACAAAGCAGTTTAGAGGCCTTACCTGCTATAGTTTAATTTAGCATCCCATTGTCCTGAGCCGTGGCGAAACTTCACCAACAGATGTCCAAACTTCTTTGCTATGCTAGAAACTGTACTGCTTTGATTAAGGGACAGCAGACAAAACAAAACCCCAGCAATCGCTCTCTTTTCGTTTTTGGGGTGAGTCCCGGGTTTACCTGTTTAAGAATTTCGATGCGGAGTGTAGGTATGACGATATTAAAACAAAGACACTGGACAGACGGTACCTAACCTGAAGACACAAGAAACAGTGATCGCACAGACTCCACAGATGAAGCTTCTGAAACTGACAGACACACATGTGAAACTGCGAAGGACCATACCAACCAACCCCGACCCTAAACAAGGGTAGACAGAATTAAAAATACATCTTCACAGTGAAGCCACGGCTTCCGCTAACTACCTCAGGTCTTCTGTGCCGCTGCACAGTCAACAGTGAACAGCCTGTTTCTAAAAATGCAACGTTAGCTGGGGTTTATTTGTAAAGACGAATGAAAAAATACGCTCTGCTTATAAATGCCCTTTAACCATCTCCCCCTTTTCAGTGTTGGCTGATGTAAAGTGCCAGCCTTTCTCCTGCTGTGTCCAATCAGTGTATCTACCACTATTGGTAATAACTTAGGGGTCATCCATGACTAACACTTCATGCTGATGAATGATTCCTTGCCGCTTGCTGCCCTGATGAGGGTGTCTGCATGCTTCTGATTACAAACGTTAATGAAGTTTGGGCTTCATCAGGCTTTCATATTGTGTCTTCTTACTTGTGTGAGTGCAGTCGCTCCTTTGTACTTGGTGGACCAGGGTGCCGTTATTAAAATGAATATTTTTATTTATTTATTTTTTTTTAATTTACGCACTGTGGAGATTACTTTTCACATAGTTTCGTTCTTTCATTCAAAATAATAATATTGGTGTTCTCATTACAACTACTACTACTGATACTAATAATAACACTTTTGTAATAATAATAATAATAATAATAATAATAATAATAATAATAATAATAATAATAACAGAAAACTTTGACCGCATGCGTAATAACGTTGTAGTTGTTGTTATTATTATTATTATTTATTATTATTATTATTATTATTATTATTATGTTTGATAATGCGTGTTCCAGTTTTCTCTTGGCATTATTATGATGATGATGGTGTCTCTTTTCCATTCTTGTGATTGTTTGGTGCTGGATAGCACTCTTGACAGCAAAGAATGCAAAGTAAGGTGCAGAAACAGTTCACTTCCCAACATCCCATGCTACAATCTCAGGCTCTTTTCTTTTTTGACTACAGTACCTGCAAAGGCGGTCATTGCATGCCAATTGTTCTCCATTGTGTGGTGATTTTGTAATGTGGGATTGCTTTCCACTGAAAGCCATTTCTAGATCTAAACCAGGTCTCCATAGATGATGTTAAAATGCATTTTGCATTGTTCAGATTATGGGAACATTGTATTTAAACCCTTCTCTAAATCATAACTTGTAAGGGAGATGCTTTAAAGTGTCTTGGGTAACATTAAACCATATGTCCTTCCGTTTCCCTATCCAACACCAACCAGAGATAAGGCTAAAATGACTTATAAATCCTCTCTGCCCCTACAACTCTGATTGAAAAAAAATGCCCCATTCTTTGGCTAAAGCCACTCGCAAGCTCAAAGGGCCATGAGAGAATTAATGGTGTTCTACAGGACGGGACACTATAACAGGACAAGCTCCAAAAGATACTGTTCTCAGTCATTTTAGAAACAAAAGGTGGACAGGACTTTACAAAGTTAATACTGCTTCCATTACTAATAGACATTACATGCCGTTTGATGAGTTGCCAGACCTTGACTAGTCAATTAATGCATCGTAGTGTTCCTTACATGAGGCTATTAATATAGAGACTCCTTCTTCTGTCACCACAATAAATCCTCCCTCCAATAACAATTAGCTTGAAGCTCAAATTAGGGGGCTAAAAACATTTACCACCTTGATTAGTGTACAGTGAAAGTAGCTAAATGCACTGTAAATGCTGCAGGTGAGTGGGACAGCATTTGTAATTATAAAAAAGGTGATTTACTGACCAAATCAATTGGATATTAGGTTAAGATTGTTCAGTTGTAATATCATGAATAAGGGGAACTGAACTTTCAAAACATCCTGTTTTGACTTGATGAGGACGTATGAAAACCAGATGCTGCTAGCTCAAGATACTGAAATATTTTGAGAATAGCTTTTATAACATCCTCCCTACACTGTAATATTCAAGTTTCAACTTGCACTTTCCTTACTACAATAGTGAGGGTATGAGTAAGCCAGGTTATTACTGAGTTGGTTTCAATTACATGTGTAACACAGAAGAGCAGAGCCTCCTTGCAATGCTGGGTTAATTGAAAATAGAAAATTAGTTTCAGCCTTTGTAAGTGATAATGCAATACCCTGGTACCCTTTATTGAACTGAGTTCATCAGACGACTAGCAGGAAATATGGTCAAACTATACAGTATTAACTAGGAAAATGACACATACATCAAAGCTCATTCTGAAATATCTGTCATAGATATCTAAGGAAAATAGTTTTCTTCAATATATACTGCAGTATACATTTCTCAGGACTTATCCCAAGACGTCCTGTGGCAGAGACTCAGCAAGATTTTCAGTTCTGGACAGTTCTGCACATTGAGTTTTAATGGGCTCACTTTGCAAGTGAGCCCACCTCTCCCCTAGTAGGTTAGCTGGGGAGCCAAGAAGTCAATCATGGTCCCTATGGTGATTTGTTTTATAACTAAGGATGATTCCTCAAACAGTCTCTGACCTACCAGTCCTAGTGGTATCATTTTATGAAGTCTAAAACAGAAGGTAACAAAGGCATTCTTGTTAAGTAACAATATGCTGTTCAATTTTGCCAAATTATTAGTTTGAATGGGAAAATCCGAGTCATTTTAAAAGAGGAAATGTACATATTATAATAGATTGCTTGAATTGATTTTTGAATCAGTTTAGAACAGGAAGACGACATTATTTACATCAAGTCTAGGCTGTATTTTCCACAAGAGTACTGTTTCAGCCATTTATTTTAATTTATTTTGTTTTTTAAAATGTATTTGTATTTGAAATCATTTGTTGTTTTATTGAGCTTTTTTCAATAACCATTTTTACAATATTAACATTAGATGACTGAAAGGCATGTGCTAAAATAAAAAGACTGATTAAAATAATAATATAGAAAATAAGTGCAACAATGGCGTGTAGGAAAACGACATTCTATTGCATTTTACTATCCAATAATAATAATAATAATAATAATAATAATAATAATAATAATAATAATAATAATAATAATAATAATAAATAAGTGCACAATGGCGTGTTAGGAAAACAACCTTCTAATTGCAGTAAGTTGTATGTACTTCATACCATTAAACTTGATGGACCATAAATATACAGAATATATTTTCAATCACTATTTTTTTCAAAAAGATTAAAAGAAATAGTACTGAACAGATACAGATAGATATTACATTTCTATTCAAGTTTTACTCTAACAATACATTTACATTTGTAGTACAATTGTAGAAAGTTGCTCTGATCCTCAGTTTACCTTTCCACCAAATGGACTAAAATAATTTGCTTCAGTCAAACATTGACTGAACGGAATGACAATAACTTTTTCAAACATTACTGAAGACCCACCAACAACATACAGGTAGTGGACAAAAAAAAATGGAAACATCTGGGTAAATGGGGGACACCAAGTAAATTGACACCTGGATTGCGAGCAGCCAGTCTCATCAAAACCGGTCCGCCAAGAACTCGACAGAGTGGGATACCATAGTCAGGTTGCAGTGCACAAACCGCTCATCACACCTGACAATGCACGTTTGCGAGTCCAGTGGTGCAAAGAGCACAGGCAATGGACTAATGAGCAGTGGAGAAATGTGATATGGTCAGATGAATCATCCTTCACCATGCACTTGACAAATGGACAAGTGCATGTGTGGTGCCAACCTAAAAGAACTCTACAGCACTGAGTGCTTGGTTCCAACAGTGAGGGGTTCTTGTGGTTCCGTAATGTTGTGAGGCACATTTTTTTGTCCACTACCTGTATATCAGGGGGTGTCACAGATAGCTCCGTGGTGACGTCAGGTTAGGAAGTAAATCGTTAGGTTACTCTCCATAACCCTGGTTCCCTGAGAGAGAAGACAACCACCAACCAATACTTTTGGGATTGTGCCCGCCTAGGAAGATATTCGCTGAACATTTTGTCAGAGCTGCCGATAGGCCCCGCTTGCCGAGGGAATAAGTAGTCGCTCCGCGGAGCTCAAGCGGGGGCGCATGCTTCTTCAACATGGACCGGCATGGCTCAGCCACTGGGACCTGCAAGAAGTTTGCAGCGCGTCCGATCAGGGCCGACACGGAACTTGAAAACAGGGGGCACACTAGCCTCCGAGGGAACCTCGGACCTGGGCTCTGCCTTGGTAGAGAGCACAGGCTCCTCTCTTTCTTCCATCTCAGTAGGGAAGGAGTCCTCGTTCCAGGAGACCGCTATCGAGAGCATGTCCTCCTCCTCTATAATCCGTGCAGGCATTTCCAGCTCACTCTGAGCTCCCCTAGGGGAGACAGGGGCTGGTACTGGGACGGGCGCTGGCGGAGCTGCAGCCAGAGCATCGGCAATCTGCTGCTCTGCCAACAACTCCAGGACCTGGGCCATCTGTGCTCTCAGGTCCATTATGTCCCTCACCTGCCCTGAGCGCTTGACCCGCTTTGGCGTCTGTGGAGATGGGGAGCGGCTGCGAGAGGGTGGCGGCTGAGACTGTGCGCAGGGGATACTGCAGGGGCTATTGGACAGTTAGAGGAGGGGGGAACCGGGGCTATTAGGGTCGCTGACGACTCAGTCACAGGATGAACATTCTGTCCCCATGGCCTTGTCAGGCCTTTTGAGCAAAATGTCTTGTTCCCTAGGGCTGAAGTGGCATGTTGGACACCAGGGGTGTAGTGCTGGGGGGTCGCTCCTTCACTTCTGAGAGCACCTCTTCCGTACTTCACGTGTAGAATACTGAACTGTTTTGCTCTTATTAATATATGAAGATTTACATGTGTATAACCCATACAAATCAGCAAATAATACAATAACCGTAAGAAACCCTAGAAAGATAAATAATGAAAAATGTCTGAATATAGAGTGCCTAGTCTGGAACAACAGGTGTGAATAATGTAGAGAGGTGAAGGGGACCTGCATGAACGCTGTGCTAAGATGTCAGCATTTTATAATTAGATGTAATAATTGGAACAATCCTTATTTTTAGACTCATATATAATAAATAATGTAGATTAAATAAGCTAAACATTTATTTAAAAAATAAAACTCAATTGCAACAAGCAAATAAAGGGTACCTGTGGCCTTATACATCTTTTTTTGCAAACGGATGCACTTCTGTTTAAAAAAAAACAGCCTCATTCGCTCTTAAGAGGCTGCAATAGGATAGTGAGATGAGCTGATTCTGTACCAAACTATTTAATATACTAGAAGGGGTAGTGGGGGAGTGTTGCGCATAGGATTAATACTAATGACAGCATTTTAATCATGTATGTATTAGTGTATGAAACTGAATGTGAAAATATGTACAGTATTTTTTTTATCTGTATTCAGTTGTAATAGCTATAAGTCTAGTTGCTTTACAATAATACCTCAATACCTGTTTGTCTGAATTTGTAATCAATTTGTACACCAGCTAGCCCTTTCAAATATTGTAACTACTAGTGATAAACTGCAGTTCTGTTGAGTGTATGGGGAAACGGGGGTTGAGGGGGGGGGGGAGGGGGGGGGGGGGGGGGGGGGGTAGAGCTTATCGTTGGGTCTCTTCTAAATATAGCAGTACACCACTGCTGGACACCCAAACACCACAAACACAATGTATGCCCATCCTCAAGACATGGTAGCTGGGGTATAAACCATGGGCGCTTGTGACGGAAAGATGAGTTCTGGTGATGAATCTTCCTCCCGACCTGTGAGGGCACTAAAGAACGAGAGGAGAAGTATCTGGAAGGGCTGGCCTGACAGTTTGTTTCCGAGTCAGGGAAGTGGGTCAGCCTGGAAAGAAGCGAGACTCTGTTGTAAGACCATATTGATTTGAAAGGTAAACGAGAGGCAGCTGCAAGTAATAAGGCAGCTGCAACCGTTTACCTCGATATCATGCGGGATTACATATAGGGGCCAGGGTAACGCAGATCTTTTTGGGTAAAACGCTGGAGAGACAGAAGGATCGAGAGAGGAACTCTCAGTAAAAGAAAAGAAAGAGTGTTGTGTGTTGTTTGTGTCTGTGTAAATAACTCTGTGTTTTCACCACTAGACAGCTAAACGCACCTAAACCCGGAGCTGTCGCGAGGGTCAGCACGAACCGGATCACCACTGCACCAACCGTCACGAATTACCCGTGTCTTCACCACCGCACACACACGTCTGCACTCACCCAGGACTGGTGTTTGTTTTGTTCGGGACTGTGCCCTGTTATTTCTATCCCCGGGCTTTACACATTGTTGTGTATAGCCGGGGATTTATTATTTGACGGTCACCAGACCTGGATTACAAATAAAAGCACTTTTTTTCACTGAATCACTGTTGTCTGTTCATCACTCCTGCACCGCATCACCGCGACATCTGTTCTCCTTACCAACCACTTTGCCACAGCGCTGCACTCCGTCTTGCATGGAGTGCAAGGCACTGGAGCTCCTAAGCACTATTTGCCTATTTGCACTGAGGTACTGAATCATTGAGGGCACTGCATGTAACAAGCATTGAGTGCACTCTGCACCGAGCGCATCGAATACCTTGTGCACTGAGGTACCAAAGCACCAGAGGGCAACTAACGCAGCGGTGCCTACCCTAACCATGTGTAGTCAGCCACCTGGTCAGTGCACAGCATGCACCAGGAGAGACACACAGGCCGAAGACGTGGCGGGTGAGAAAAAAAAAGAAGGGAGGACACACTTTTTTTTTTTTTGAAGGCTCGACACACCAAGGTGGGCGGGCCGAGGCAGCCAGCGAGGTCTATTCAACAGCTGGGCAGGCTAGAACACAGCCTCAGTGGAGGAACACACAGCTCGACGAGTCACTCAATGACGGGGCGGCAAGACGAGCCCTGGTGAAGGAACGACGTTCTCTCTGAAGGTGTAGGTTGAAAGACAACACATGCACACACCAATACTGCACAGGTAGTCACACTCATACGACAGATAGCCGAGAAAAGACGGCCTGCGTCACAAGTAATGCAGACCGCGAAGAACAAAGAAACAAGACACTAAAAATGTAGCGACTGATTCCACGAGAGCGGCAAGCCAGCTCTCAGAACGAATGCAAGGGTACTGCAGTGGACTCGGAGGATCTCTTTCAAACACATACTCGGTTTAGTGACACAGAAGTGTACTTTACCGTAGCTGAGAGGCAAAAGAACAAGTGAGCTCGGCAGGCAGGTCCAAGGAGTTCACTCCATGGAGGGGCCTATCGGAAGCTCTGACATAAAATGTTCAGAGAATACTTACCTAAGGCAGACATATTCCAGAAGTAGTGGTTAGAGGTCGTCTTCAAATTGAAAGGGAAAAACAACACACAGGACAGCAAGATCAGTGAAATGCACTGCTTGCGCATTTATTATAAATGAATGATCAAAATAAAAGGTTTTAATAAAACACAAACACTTTTATAAACATAATGGCACGGTGGCCAAAACAAATAGATAGACAAACAAACCCAAACAAGAAGTATTGTGCTGGTCTTCCAGCACGCGTAGCAATTGCTATTATTTTCAATTACTTCTTCTCTTTTGCTCTCCCGTTCTCTACTCACTGAACACTCACCCCCAAGTGAGTGAAACACTGCATCTTTTATGCAGCTGTACCGAGGCTTGATTTCTAATCAGTCATTCAATTGGAATCTCAGTACATCTGCACGTGAACTAATTGTGCTCCCTGTGCTTCCATACTGCTGTAAAACTAAATTAAAAGCTTCTAGCATATATTTACAATATTTGTCAGCAGACCCAGCTCGTATTGGAGACCGGCGTTTCGATTAGATCACTAGCTTCACATGGTTCATGAGGTCTCTGACAAGCCGCTAACACACAACCTTGTAGCAACATCGTAATTCAATTGAAACATTCCAGCAACTTTGTTGAAAGATTGTGTGTCAGTGGGAACTAAGTAACAGTTTTGTTTTATTACAAAATTACACTGTATTGTACAACAAATTATAAATATAAAAAAAATAATAATAATAATTAAAGAATACCACAGAGATAAAGTAACAGGAAATGGGAATGAACTATGAGGTTTCAACTGGAAATGACAGGAAAAAATAACCACTAACAAGAAATAACAAGAACAAGTTAATAGTATAAAAAAACACATTTTCCTACTGGGTTAATGTACACATATTTGTATAAAATGTCTTGTTCATTAGTTTGATGTTATACATAATGTTATTATAATTTGGTTACAACTAAAGTCTGGCAAAATACAATATTTCTTACCTCAAATTGCCGTTGATCACCTCTCTTAGCTCAAGCTATTAAAAATAAAAATAAAAATCTAACTGCCTGGCAAATGCCTCTGCATGTGCAGGTTGTTATTCCCATTTCACCCAGTGAGAATGAACTAGTGACAGTGGCAGAACAACATCTAAACAATTGGTTTGTGATTTACTTCTCATAGCCTATGTTATTTTTAAAACATAGAAATACACAGAAAATAAATTATATTATAATTATATTTTATAAATGATATTTATATTAGGAATTCTGCATATGTAATGATATTCAGAGATGAGATGTAAAAATAAATAACTGTGCCCCCCTTCGTTAACACCTCAATGTCGTACAGATATTTAGCTGTGCAAGCCACTGTGCACATATTCCTTGCTTTTTTTCCCCCCATTAATATTTAATCAAACTGCAATCTGTAAAAAAAAGTATATGGAGATCTTGCCATTCTTTATAGAGCTCCATAAATTATGTTAAGCTCTATATATTTCTATAGATATTTCCTCAACATCCCTCAAAATTCTCTATAGAATTCTATAGGTTTTGTCAACCTCATTAGAACTCTATGGAGAATCCAGAATGTTCTATAGAGATTTTGTCAACCCCCATAGAACTCTATAGAGATTTCACAAATTTCTATAGAATGCTATATAACTCTAGAGGTTTCATAATTTTCTATAGAACTCTATAGAGATTTCACAATTTTCTATAGAACTCTATAGAGGTTTCTCAGTTTTCTATAGAATCTCTATAGCATTCTATAGAAAATTTTCATAAGTATACTTTCAGCATGCTTAAAATTATCAAAACTTTTAATGGCGCAATAACTGCAAACAAATATGCATTACATGTAGGCCTACCTTAATTTGTGTTTTTTATTATTATTACTTATCAATCCAGAGAGTCACTTTCATCGCTGCCACTTATTAGCAGTTCATTATGCTCAAGCTCCTCCTCATCTTCCTCAGCTTCAATGGCAATGATAAAGCCCTGGCGTTTATTTACACTATTTGCCAGCAGACTCTGGGCATATTGTTGACAGGCGATTATTTGAGACCCGGCAATTATTTTAATTTTTTACGGTAATACACATTTTATCTCCACAACATCACTTGTGCTACTTAGCCCAATTGATACCATGTGCACCACTGTGTCCACACCAACGATAACACACCACATACAACACAAAATATCCACAGCGGCGGGGGCACTCTGCCACAGGGGGTCAGATAAAAGCTACATTTTATAAAATTATAAATATATTATAAATTATATGTATGAGAAATCCACAACACTATGTCTTTAAGTACAATCTTCATTTGTATGACTCTCAGTATAATATATTAACATGTTGTGTGTAGGGAGGGTGTCTCATATTGTGTAAGACATGTCCTTTGCTCGGTTTTTGCATCCAGAACTGCTTATACAGCTGGTTTCACAGACCGCGATTAGGACTAATCATGGACTACTTTACCTAAAGTAACATTATGTATTCCAACATCAGTGCTAATCTGGTTTTATTATACCAGCTGTAGGAAAATCCTGATATGCACATGTATATTAAAAGGTCTTTGCATCTGACCTCAGGTAGGCGAGTATTGCATATACAGTGTGTGTGTGTATATATATATATATATATATATATATATATATATATATATATATATATATAAAAATATATATATAATATAATATATATGTCAGTGGTTGACAACACAGTGTTTTATGCCTACAGTGTATCTAAACCTCACAGGTCATATTGTAATATACAATAGGTTGCAATACATTATACAGGATACAGTAATTGTAATATGCATTGCCACGGCAACATTATTTCATACAATAATCAACAAATTATAAACAAGGGCTACCACCTGAGAAAGACATATGACTTTACAGTACTTTAAAAAAATATCATATTGGAATGATTATACAAGTAAGCACAGAGAGTTACAAAAAAAAAGTGGCAGGTAAGGTATTTTTGATAGATCTATTCCTTTGTAGAAGTGGAATAAACTAGAAACACACAAAGACAGAGGAAGCTTGTGACTAAGCTTGCTTACTAAGCATTTCGTTGAAAGTTGTTATTATCAAAAGCCAGAACGAAACCCTTCCATATAATGATATGAATAATGAAGGCTCAGTATTGAATCACATTATCATACCTTATGGATAACATTAGATATTGCAATGTGTTTAGTAAGCTTGTGTTCCATCGTAACAGAGGCACTTGTAATTAATGCGTATTACAAATATGTACAGTAATTGTACAATTAATATTTATTTATTCATGCATTTCCATATGCTTTGTAAAAAAAAGTCTGCTTTCCAACAATGAATAGAAGCTTCACAAGAGTTACAAAAAATAACATATTAAAGATATTCTCAAGTGGAATAAATGTCAGCTGAATTACACTAATGTACCCAATTTTAGATGTGGAATTTAGAATGTTGTTATTGTTGGCTGTGAATTACTGTCCGGTTTAAACAAAAAACAAACCAAATCAACATCTGGTCTTCAGCTGCCCTGCAAATATACCAAACTGTATTTCACAAATCAATCCCCTTTATACACTTTGAATTCCCTACAAAGGTTCACTTTAAAACTTGTTTAAGACATTTTCAAAGCACTCTTATTAACATTTTCATCACCTATGAATTAGTTTTAAACTACAGTATATTTTATTTATATATTTAGAGAGAAATCACTCAGATTGACAGCAACTGATATAAAAAAGTCAACAGTCTTTTTTTTCCAGTAGAACTGTACAAAATTCTATTCTGAATAATATATTAAATGATATAGTATGCTCTTTCAAAATACAAGTAAGGTATGTCCAGACTATAATAAAGTATAACCATTTTAATTCAACCAAAAACACTTAAAGTACTTAAAAATATATATTTTTAAACACATTTGACCTTTTATTTCATGCTGCATGCTCTAAACCTTAGTACCATTTGTATACATTGATTACTATAGCAGGATTTAACTTTCTTTAACCAGTAGTGCACACAATGCGACAACTCCTACTCAGGGTTTAATTCATGGTCAAAAAATGTTTCCATATGCAGGTTTCAGCAATTTAATCTAGTAGCCATTTTATCTTTTAAATGTAGTAAATTATGTTGTAGATTTTAGAAATGATCAGTTTCTATATACCAACACTACTAATGCTGTATTTATTTATTTTTCTCTGTAATTATATATATATATATATATATATATATATATATATATATATATATATATATATTATATACAATATATAACACCTGACTGAAGATACAGTTGGTGTCGAAACATGTTGTTTTATTATTTGCATGCAATGTTTTAATAATAAAGACAATAACTACTTATTAGAAATAAAATATGGAGTGGATCACTTTCTTTAATTATAAGATGACCACATAACAAGAAGTTCCTGACGAATGTACTACCAAACCTGTCTCTACGGCTGTTTGACAAGTGAGAGTTTGAAAATTATATTTAAAAAAAACGTTGTCTCAGTAGAAACACCTGATACTACAGATAGTTATTTTTTATCTTCAATTTTAATCTTATATAGACATAATATATGATATATTATATAATATATATATATATATATAGTATTATATATAATATTGTATTAATAAGTTATTCGTTTTACAATATAATTATTATTACTCATCATCACATTACATTTGTGCCAATTGCTCACGAAAATAAATTTCATCATCTTCTTAAACGTCGATATAAGAAACTAAAAATTTAATTTTTCTGTTTGTAAATTAATTATTACCATTTTAAGGTTGTTGTTGGATTTGAAGCATTATAATAAGTTGAAGTTTAAAATTATATAACAGTGTAGTTGGATAAATGGAGCAGTGCCTGGAATATCAGTCTGTTGATGTGCACGTGGCCACCAGGTTGACCACTACTTTAGTAGAACCCTTATCACAGGTAAATGATGCTGAATAGCCTGAATTCTACTGTAAAACATTGGGTCCCCTTTAATATTTACCACTGATTTTCCAAATGTGTTTTATTTTGTACACCCCAATAAGAAATTACAAAAATGTATCTCTTTTCTTTCTTTATCCATACAATTACACTCTTGGGAATAACATACAGTAGTATCCATCGGTTTTCAAAGCAAATAAAACTGAAATGGATTGTATGCGCTACATGATGCTGTTAATGAAAATATTAATGAAAAATTATCTTTTTTTTATGTGCCATTCTATGACATTCAATTGAAAGCAGATTTATTGATTTTTTTTTTTTATTTACTAACAACCTTAACACATAGAAAATGTCACAAATATCACACTAAATAAATCTTATCGACTTATTTGTTTATTACCTGTCTGGGTCTTTATCAACTACCCCCAATATCTTTAAACAACATTAATTTCCAATACTGCAGATTGCAGCTGGGTGGACAGTTGTAATTCCATAGGCATCCAGCCTTTCCCATAAATTGGGAACGTATTTCTCTGAACACTGCTGTCTTCTTTCAAGACAGGCTCGAGAGTGTTACTCAATTAGCTAAAATGCGTCCATATGTTTCAGGGACAAAAACATTTTTCTTATCCTTTCGGAGTTACAGAACAGCAGTGCTGACCTTTCTGGGCAGACTGTTCAATTGCTGGTGGCTTTTTTTTCAGTCTCCTTTTCAAATTTGAAAGAATGCTACTTTTTTCTGTTATCTTTTTTTTTTTTTTTTTTTTTTGATTTGATACATAATTTCCTGCAAAAAAAGTAAATAATAGGACACATTTTATTTACAGTGGAGACTCAAAACAGGCTTGTATCAAATGGTCAGCCAATACAGTCCACAAAATGTCAAACGAATCATGCTGCTGCTCAAACTATGTCAATATTTATACCTATAAAAATATATGTGGAAAGATGTCTTCTCTGAACTATGGTACTCATTTAAAAAAAAAAAATAGGTTTGAAGTAATGCTTTAAAATTCTCAATGTCAGCTTCCTCTACACACACATTTCACAGGGTTGTTGCAACCATACTCGCATTCAGTACTTACTAATTTTCTTGTGGTTATCCCACAGGAGGCCAAAAAGAAGACATAACAGCATGTAGCAATGGACTACACCAAACATTTAAAATATGTAAACAGCACAATGTTGATGAACAAGTATCAGAGTAGATATTCCCTTTTTAATATGCCCAGTTTATGAACACACTGCAGTTGGCAGTTATAAAAAATACATTGCAATGACCAAACTCTTTCATGTTTAAGATGTAATAAACTAGCTTTAAAGATTAGGCCTATCTCTAAGATTATGGTCCCTTTTTCTCCCCAAAATGCTAAGGCGAGTGAAATCATTTGTTGTTTGAAAAAAACAAACAAAAAAAAACCTCTATGATAATAACCGATGATCTGGTCTTTAAATGCCGTCTTTTATATAATGAAAAATACATTTCATTAATTAGAAAAACTGGAAAGAACTAATCCCACTAGAAAAATTAGTTTTCAACAATCCTTTTTTTTTTGCTCTGGGAGAGAAAGTCAGACAATACCATAACAGATGAGAAACATAAGCTATCGTCTGCAGCCCAGTGCACAGCAGGAAACTGAGCGCTGCTCTGACTGTGTCATTTTTTAAATCCCTATCCTGATTTTCTCCTGCATCTGACCTCATGCTGAGATGAAGTTATCACAGAAGACAGCTTTACTCTCACCAACGAATCCAGCCCTCGATCCCTATTATCCTCAGCAGATCAAAACATTGCTTTCATCAAATAGCATTATCTACATACAAGGCATGCAATTGCTCAATAATTTCTTCCAAACTATACCATTCATTCGAGGGCGAACAGAGTAATGTAATTCAGCCCTCTTGCTTAGAAACTCCAACTGCATGCATAGGATTTAAAAAAATAAAAATAAATTTAAGAAAGGCCCCCCGGGGAGGGGACTATTAAAACATTTTCCCTCCTGCTATAATCTTTAAATATGTGTAATTGTTGGAACACCTCTGTGCTGTCTGAGTGCCAAAAACACTGGGTCTGAAAAAAAAAAAAGCTGTCAGAAAAAATCGAATCAAAGCGCTTGCTGGGAGTTTCATCTATTAGCCATGGATCTCTGAACCCTAATAGGACAAACATCATCAGTGTGATGACATGATAGAAAAATATAAAATGATAATAACGTACTAATTATGACAGACTTTATGGAGTGTTGATGCTTCAGAATAAATGATGTAAACAAGGTAGGTAGTTTGTGTTTTCTTATTGTCCTGCTTTGGCACCAAGAACTTTTCTATTTTCTAAGAGGTGTAATACTGCATGCATACCATAACAGTTAATGTTTTCAAAGCAAAAAGTGGAACAGTGTTATTTCTAGCCCACCCGTGGTGTTATTCAGAGTTCAAGAACTTTTATCATCACGCTGCGCAGAAAGCATGAACGCTGTCCTGCATTTTTAATATCACAAGTAAAAAAAATATTTTTTGAAACCCAACATTGTGGGCTTTTGCTTTGACTGTTTTCGTTACGACAGGCTCTTTGGATTTTCAGATGGGTCTCCCAGTGGTTCAATATCATAAAGGCATAAATACATGTTTACAAATACAGCATAATTGAACTTGGTATTGCCGTGTTATACAGAATTGTGACATGTAAGTTCATCTTTAAATATGATAGAAAACAGTCTTCTAATTATCAAAGATAAATGCTGTCATGTTATATTTTACATGTCCCGAATACAGTCCATATTGCCCACATTGTCTGCTCCAAATGAGCTTAGGAAAACCACCAAAAGTACTAATGGATGAAAATGTACATTTGATTGAACATTAACTCAAATGTCTTTGCATTTCTGCTCACTCTTTGTTTTTCTAATCACCATGTTATTATGGGCTAAATTGAAAATGTAAGGTCAATTTCACCCCAACAAGATTTACAACATTACTATTTAAAGACACAAAATAGTCACAAGTACAACCCCTATTCGTCTATTCATTATTTCATGACATTTTAGATTTTAATATCCAGAAATGATTACAATTAGCAGTAAATTGACCCATGCTATAACATGTATTGTATACTAGTAAACTAATGTCACTGTTTAAATAATCTAAGATACTTTCCAAAAATATACATTTTCTTGCACTCACCTGATAAATGTCTCCAATAGGTAAGTGAACGGGAGTCAAACCAGCAGCGTTTTCTATTGTGCCTTCCTTTGCACTTCTGGCTGATTATGTACCTAAAGAAAATAAAACAGAAGGAAAAAGTGACCTCATTGGAAGCTTGCTATTTGAGTATGGGAATGTAATATGTCCTCAGTGGCTTACATATTGTATTTTGCAAATTGATCAGGGCTTGTCTTCATTTACCCCCCACCAAGTGCTATGAACAGCTAATTATCAAGTGAAAGTATTTTATTTCAGATAATTAACGAACTGAAAACACACAATTTGAAGTGTTGGAAAACGGTATTCTTGCATAAGCCCATTATAACTCTTCGTGTATAACAAAAAACATAAACAACAAGTGTTTTTACCTCTTCATCTGTTGCTATGGGACTGAAGACTAAACAACAATCCCTGTTCCTTATGGCAGATTTAATCTCTCACTATATTACGGAAAACCACCTGAGTTTAAGCCTGGCAGTGAATTGAACCTGTCTGTCTGATTTATGTATTAAGCATAGTTGAAGATTCAATGGAAAAACCTACATTAGGCATACACACTTGATTATTTGTGTTACAAAGTTATTGAAAATTGTCTCAGAGGGAGTGAATCCAGGCAGGAATGGCTTTTGTGTGGTTGCAAAACAATAATGAAGCAGTTTAATCAGTTGTACAGAATGGTGATACATCATAGTAAAGGAAAAAACATGTTCTTATAGAACCTCGGTGTATCATTAGTTCCATTCTGGGCTGTCCATAAATATTTTGCTTGATGTCGCGTCTCCTGAAATATTTGTACTACATTACACAGGGTTTAAAACAAACCTTGATTTCGCTGTCTAAAATAGACTACAGATTTATGAATCATAAAACACAAATTGGATTTAGTTCTCATAATGAAACAGCTTTACATTGTGAGATGACAAGAAGGTTAAACAGAGTCTAAGATGAAGTTATAAAACATAGCTAACACTGAAAATGGAAAATCACTCAATAACCCTGAAAGAGGAATGCATAAGCTGCTACCTATTGGTATATTGAATCAGAGAGTTGCTAATCACGAGCAGGTGTTTGTTCGGCAGTTGTATTATATGCAACCTTTGTCCATATAGTTCTGCTTCTTTTGGCAAATAATCTAGTAATCAGTTTAATAAAGCCAAACAACATGGAACTGCTTTTTTTTCCAAACAAATTTCTAAAGTAATGTGCCTGCTGTAGATCAAACACCTTTAGGCATCAATGAACTACTTTACAGCTGGCTTCCTTCTACAAATACTGTAAAATGGAATGCATGCCTTGCAGATAAAAAAGTAAATACTAATTATATGAAAATGATGTCCTATGGATTTCCTCTGGTGTTTGCTAATCTATAAATATCAAGTTTCATATGAAAAACAAACATATCTTTTTAATAAATCAAGTAATTTATACAATAAAATTAAAAACATAGAAGGCTGTGTGGTCCAGCGTTTAAAGAAACAGGCCTGTAACTAGCAGGTCCCCAGTTCAAATCCCAGCTCAGCTGCTGACTCATTGTGTGACCATGAGCAAATCACTTAACCTCCTCGAGCACCGTCTTTTGGGTGAGACGTTGTTGTAAGTGACTCTGCAGCTCATGCATGGTTCACACACCCTAGTCTCATATCTTATAAAGTGCTTTGTTATGGTGGTCCACTATGAAAGGTGCTATATAAAGATTATTATTATTGAATATACTACAAACTATGTATGGGTTGATATATCGTATATATATATATATATATATATATATATATATATATATATATATATATATATATACACACACACACACACACACACACACACACACACAGTGGCTTACATTGGACCCCTGACCAATTCTCTCATATTACTGAATTACAAATGGTACATTGAAATTTCGTTCTGTTCGATATTTTTATTTTTCCCAACATAAAACCAATGTCACCTTACAATAATTGATTTTGAGTTTCAGTGTTTTAAAATAAAATATCGAACAGAACAAAATTTCATTGTACCATTTGTAATTCAGTAATATGAGAGAATTGGTCAGGGATCTGAATACTTTTGCAAGCCACTGTATATAATGTTGTGTGCAAGGGGGACGGCAGCAGCAGGGTTAGTATGTGACGTAATCACATACAAAGACATAAGCCCAATATACGCTCCTTGCAAAGGAGCAGGCTCTTTTGTACAGCGATATAGGCGCTATGCTTTAGTACGAGACGTCATGGGTTCACACCCGCCCCGCCCTCCGCCTATGTGTGGATTGCCTCGCCCTGTGGGAACTGAGGTTACACACAGTCTCTACAGTATCATTCTTGCTATTGTTTTACATATAGCCTGTTGTACATACCCTTTTTTGCCCTCTGGTAGAATCCTACCTCAAAACTAATAGCTGCTGTACCTGCCTGCGCCTGGGCCGTTTAGCAGTGTGTCATTTCAGTAGCATTTCAGTGTTTCTTCTTTTTCCTTGGCATACAATAACCCTATAACTTGATAAAGTAACCCCCTTCACTCCTGCAGTGAAAAAAACGCTGTGATTAAGATTGAGGAGATCTTCAGATTGGATCAGAGCCTGACTGACAGAAGAGTACTTTTGTCAGTCAGCTAAATTAGAACCTGTTAAAATTTGCCAGTTACTCTTAGCTTTTTGTATTGCAGATTAATCTGTAATATTTAGGTCACATACAGTACAAATAATAATAATAATAATAATAATAATAATAATATCTAATAATTATTATTAATAATGTATTATGAAAAACTTAAATTTCCTAGAATTAGAAATCTCAAATCGCAATTGCAAAAGCCTATTATTATTATTATTATTATTATTATTATTATTATTATTATTATTTTTTTTAATATCAATGGTCACACTTACATTACCTTTAATACCTTCAATATAATGTTGCAAATTGCATTTGTGTCATATCACACCAACTCATAAAAAGGTGCTGTTGACCTCTATCAGAAAATCAGAAAGCACCTGGTAGATGGTCTCAAGGAGAATATTTTAAATTACAATTTTTGCACCTCTGTAAAATATCGAATGGTTCTTGAAATATTCCCCTTGAAAGCTGGGACAGGGTAATCTGAGCCAGGACAAACTTATTACATGTAAAATCGTATGTGTATTGCAGGAAAAAAAAAACACTTTCCGAAACCATTACATGGGAGGGGGGAGGTGGGGGGTTGTGGGTATGTTAATAGCAGCAGCTGGAAAAGAAAAATATGTTGTTGTTTTTAGTCCTCCATGGGAAGCATACTTCATTTGGACATGTAAATGTATTTTACACTTGAGATAATGGTAATTAATCAACCCCAAGGTCCACTGTTGTATTAACATCCATTAAATGTACAGATGATTACTTATTTTGTGGGTGTTAAGCAAAGAACTGAAGGCTGGTGTTCCCAAAGGATTCAAAATAAGAACAAAAACAAACAGTGACAATGATAATAACTAAACAAAGAAAGAAGGAAAAACAATGTTGGAATGTGAAGGAAAGAAACAACAGATCACTCAGCCTAGACATACTCGGACATACCCTCCACTTTCAAGTCTTTTTGGTGTCTCTCTAGTCTTTGTTTGTTATAAAGATGCAGGACAAATAATAACTGTGGCTTTGGAGTGAAGTTAAACTGTATTTCACTAGACAGGAGCAATGTCTGTACAGGAACAGACTGGTTTGTGCTTGTGTGCTGATTGTCTTCCATTTTTTGGCCAGGGGTTCCCCTCTGGTTCAGTGAGACTGTCCTGGAGGAGGTGCAAGGAACTTCACTTGCCCCCAGAAGGGGGATGCAAATTGGGCCCAGGGTGATAAGTGCTTGAACTGGGGGTTTAAATCGCAAGCTAATGGAAGTTATATGCTGTAGAGACCCTAATTTGAAGCAAGTGTTAAGGAAAATGTATCAAGAAAAAAGCAATATAAAACTAGCAAGCAACAAGGACATGTGACAGGAAGGAGCAGTTTATTGTTTTGATTCGTTTCTTGCTAGTTTAAAGTTAGAGTTGTTTTATTCCTCTTCAGTTCTCTGCCACTTTCAACTGCTCAGCAGATTCTATGAACTACATGGGGGCCAGTTAGAGGAGTCCAACATAAAGCACACTACTATTCACGGCACATAAACTTAAACCAACTGTGATCCAGCGGTTGTAAAATGGCAAGAAGCTTTCAGAAATACAGATGGACTCCAGTAATTCGAAACGCAAGATGCAATGAAAAGAAAGTTTGACTCATGCCAACAGAAAAACAAAAGTAGAAGGTTGGCGATGTGTTTTTCTTGCAGCCACCCGCACACTGTAATGTTTTCTATGTACGTTTAAAAAATATTTTTATTTCTGTTAAGTATGTACAGTATATGTAAGGCATTGCATAATTTCATAACGTGGGAATGCGGCACCACATATTTTGTGTTAATGGTGAACTAAGTAGGCTACGGTAAGAAAAAAAAAAAAAAAAGAAAATATGCTAAAAGCATTTAACATCATAGTTTATTACTTTCGAATTGTACAGTCATGTGTCCAATGCAGCAGCATGATTTAATTTTATGACTGGGAAACAGCTTAGCTGTCCGGTATAGCTTAGACCTGCAACAGCTTAGTTAGCGCTCTTGGAAGGAGTTAGGTTTTTGGTTTTGTTTATTTTTGTTTTTGGAGTTTAAAGAAAACATACAGACCTGCCCTGTTTAAAACCCACCTGTGCTTGTGTGGAGTACTGTTCCTTTTACACAAAAGACAAGTGAGGACAGTCCTGCATGTGACAAGCTCACCCCGGGTTTATCACATCTGGTGGCAGTGGTGGGATTCAAACACCTCCAGAGAGACTCAGATGGGATTTTAGTTTTATGTATACAGTGCCTTGCAAAAGTATTCAGATACCTGACCAATTCTCTCATATTACTGAATTACAAATGGTACATTGAAATTTCGTTCTGTTCGATATTTGATTTTAAAACACTTAAACTCAAAATCAATTATTGTAAGGTGACATTGGTTTTATCTTGGGAAATATTAAAAAAAAAAAAGAAAAAACTGAAATATCTTGCTTGCATAAGTATTCAACCCCCACACATTAATATTTGGTAGAGCCACCTTTCGCTGCAATAACAGCTTTAAGACTTTTGGGGTAAGTATGTACCAGCTTTGCACACAGTGTCGGAGTGATTTTGGCCCATTCTTCTTGGCAGATTTGCTCCAGGTTGTTCAGGTTGGTTGGCCGACGCTTGTGGACCGCAATTTCCAAATAGTGCCACAGATTCTCAATGGGATTGAGATCAGGACTTTGACTGGGCCACTGTAGGACATTCACCTTTTTGTTCTTGAGCCACTCCAATGTTGCTTTGGCCTTGTGCTTGGGATACTGTCCTGCTGAAAGGTGAATTTCCTCCCAAGCTTCAGTTTTTTAGCAGACTGAAGCAAATTCTTTTGTAGTATTTTCCTGTATTTTGCTCCATCCATTCTTCCTTCAATTGTAACAAGATACCCAGTCCCTGCTGATGAGAAGCATCCCTACAGCATGATGCTGCCACCACCATACTTCACTGTAGGGATGGTGTGTCTTGATGCATGGGCAGTGTTAGGTTTGCACCACACATAGCGCTTTGAGTTTTGACCAAAAAGCTCTATCTTGGTCTCATCTGACCACAAAACCTTTTCCCACATCGCAGCTGGGTCACTCTCATGCTTTCTGGCAAACTCTAGACTTGCTTTCAGATGGTACTTTTTGAGTAATGGCTTCTTTCTTGCCACCCTCCCATACAAGCCAGTGTTATGCAGAGCTCTTGATATGGTTAACTGGTGCACCATTACTCCACTCCCAGCCACTGAACTCTGTAGCTCCTTCAAAGTGATTGTTGGCCTCTCTGTGGCTTCTCTCACAAGTGTCCTTCTTGTTTGAGCGCTGAGTTTTGAGGGACGGCCTTTTCTTGGCAGTGCCTGTGTGGTGTGATGCAGCTTCCACTTCCTGATTATTGATCCAACTGTGCTCACTGGGATATCCAAACACTTAGATATTATTTTGCACCCTTTCCCTAATCTATGCATTTGTATTACTTTATCTCTAACTTCTGTAGAATGCTTTTTGGTCTTCATTTTCCTTCAGATTCACAGCCTTACCAATGATCCTTCAACAGTAGGGTTTTTATCAAGAAAATGTGACAGCAACTTTAATGGTTCACAGGTGGAGGCCAATGGTAAGGTAATTGTGTCCTCGTTAGGGCAATTTCTTTCATCGGTGCAAACTGGGAGCTTCCACAGCACAGGGGTTGAATACTTATGCAAGCAAGATATTTTAGGTTTTTTATTTTTCTTAAAAATATTTCCCAACCTAAAACCAATGTCACCTTACAATAATTGATTCTGAGTTTCAGTGTTTAAAAATAAAATATCAAACAGAATGAAATTTCAATGTACCATTTGTAATTCGGTAATATGAGAGAATTGGTCAGGGTCTGTCTGAATACTTTTGCACTATATATATATATATATATATATATATGTTATCTATATAATATATATATATAATATATATTTATATATATTGTCCTGGACGTTTTAAATGGTCAGAGGGTGCAAAGTAAGCTTCTTGTAAGAGATAAGGTTGAAATCATAATTACTAATAATTTTTAATTCCAAACACTGCTGTATAAAAATGCAGACAGGTCATTATGATTTTTATGTTTTCACATATAATGATAATGAGTTAAGTGCTGCTGGATGGCAGCCTACTAGATTCTTTCTTGCATCCACACAGTAGATAAAACACAGATAAGTCCACTGACAAGCACTTTCTGCTGCCTTGGCAATGTGCCTGCCTTGTCCTAGAGGACCACTATTTTTCCAGAAGGACTGAAATTAGCCGCAATGCTTATTTAGTCCAAGGTCCCTTTTGAACAAAGATTATACATTGAGACGCCAATTTGTCTGGGGTTTTGGATATGAAAAGTGATCCAGTAGAGTAGAGACCACCAAACTCCTTTAATTGGGGATGGAAGCTTTTGGATTAAGACCTTCCTTCATAGGTGAATATTGGGCATTAGATCACCAGGCCCCCTAGTCTACCCCCAGATTGGTAGAAAACATAATAAATACTACTACACTGTATATCATCTGGATGTAACATGAGCACACATGAAAAAGTTAACTTTTAATGGAACACTTTCTACTCTCTCTCTCTCTCTCTCCCTGTCTCTTAATTCTCGACAGCTATTTTATAGCATAATTTATTTTGCAGGAAAACTGACTGTGCCCTCTTATGGCAGCACATAAATACAGCAGTTTACAATTAAAATGTAAATAAATGTTTTACTAACTTGTCAAGCATAATACATTAATATAAAATGTACAGCTACGACCAACAGTTTTGCATCACCTAGAATTTTAGGATTGAGACATAATAAAAAAAAATAAAATAAAATGTGTATATATATATATATATATATATATATATATATATATGCACAAAAGAAACGCAACACTCAGGTCTAATGGACTTAATCAAATATTTTAAACATAGATATCAACCAAAATCACAGAAAATGTGAACAGATCATGAGCATGAAAAGTGACCCACTGTCAAAATGAAAACATTACAAAGTTAGTATCGGGTATAACCTCCCTGAGCATTAACACAGCATAGACCTGATCAGCCTCTTCCTGTACAGCTGGCGAAGGTAGGCTTGTCGTGGTTCTCGCCTAGGGTTTGACACTGGTGATTTGGTCCCACAGATGTTCTACTTCTCAGGTCAGAAGAAAAAGCTGGTCATGGCAAGACCTGAACATTGTTTTCTCGACAAGTCATGCAAGTATAATCCTGGCACTGTGTGGTCTTGAATTGTCCTGTTGGAAAATCGACATTTCTGGATTGGCTTGCAGGAAAGGAAAAACTGTTGCCTCAAGGACTTTGGTATCGCTGAGCAGTAAGGTCGCCCTTAATCTGCACGAAAGGAGCTCTTGTGTTAAAGGAGATTCCTCCCCACATCATCACGCTTCCACTGCCCCTGCAGTTGGTTGGCTTGAACAATGCAACATTCAGCACAGCGGTCCTGGGCGGGTGTGGTGACCCTCTGCCTTCCAGGACGTGACCTGTCCCTCACAGAGCCGGTTTACTGGTTTTTCTGGACTAGTCTGTTGGTTGTTGAAGCAGACCATCATTTTCCTGGCAACTTCTGTCACAGACAGGTCACCTTCAATCAGGCAATCTTCATTACTGAAGCAGGGCATGGTCATATCTTTTGCTGTTCTTGCATTAATTAAAATCATGTCTTTTCGAATGGATATTTATACAGATTCTTAATCAACTCATTTTAGAAATTTTAACTCAACTCAAATACCAAACACTGAGCGTTTTTTATGAAATCACATGACTTGAGCTCAGTATTTTGCTATCTGCTCACTATTTAAAATGTAAATAACATTACGTATGTGCCCAATGAGTATTGATGTAAAACTTAGACTGTTGCGTTTTCATTGTGCATCAGTGTGTGTGTGTGTGTGTATATATATATATATATATATATATATATATATATATATATATATATATATATATATATATAACAAAATTTAGATATTTTATTCAACATCATGTAATCAAAGAAACAACAAAATTATATCACAAAAGTCTATCGGAAGACATAATAGGAGAACAGTTTTTTTTATGTTAGATTTATGTCGTTTTTTCATTATATGGAAACTACAAAGTAGTATGTAATTCAACATGTTAACGTATCATTATTCAGCAGCACTGGCAGCGGTAACTTTTTATGATTGGGTGGCAAAGCTTCCTCAGTGCTATTTTTAGTGTTCTTACATAAACATAATCCATGAGTTAATCCTGAAAATAATTAAAGCCCTACCGAAATCGCGTCAAGATCTTAAAAATATGCAGCTCAATTGCGGCCAAAGCATGAAACAAATCACAAAACGAAAGTCTGCAACAGTTTAAAAAAAAAAAGTTATGTTTGTCAGTGCTGTAGACCATGCTTGGCAGTATCTGAAAAGTGTAGCGAGCCCATTTTTGTTTGAAATATAATGCTGTGGTGTGAACTGTATAATATACCAGTAGGCTGGCTTTTGTGTTCCAACTTCATTTACTGTGAAATACTCTAAATGCACCAGTCAGTCTACAAAAGTTACTGGACTTGATTTTTTGTAACTGATTTACTTACTGTAAAACATTTCTACATGTATATAAAATTTCCATTAAAAAAGAATGATAGTTATTTCACATTTCTGCCATTTCAGATTGGTATTGTTATGAAATAAGAAAATTAAACACTGTTTGTATGGCTTTTTTTTTATTACCTTAATTACTAAGGCACTAGAACTACATTTCTGCACTTTTTTTCATGCTTTGGCTCGAATTGATGTGTTTAAGGCAGTCCCATCTTCAGATGTTCTCTAAAATCCATTCAGTCTTGCAATTGCTACAGCTCAGAGAAGCGTCTTATGATGCTTCTTGATTAACTGAACATGACTAACAATGCTGAGGAGGTTATTTTAATACTATAATTTAATTATTATCTACTAAACTACACGTTAGTGATGATTGTGCTGTTTGTTCAGTAACTTGTTCACGTGTTCAGAAAGTATATTCAAAGTAATCAGTCTGCATCCAGGTGTTTGGTTTCTACAACTTTTCATTCAAGCCAGAGACTAGTTGCTATTCCTGCTGTACTTACTGTATTGCCGTTGACATTGGCAGACAACATTCAGAGGATATGACTAGACATTAGGAGAAAATAATATTTTTTTTTTACATATTCTTCAGGTTAAAGGAAATCTCTGATCCATCCAACCAACCCCCCCCCGCGGTTCCGCGGTTCCGCCACCTATGTTCAGCAGGTATAATTCGACTTTATGAAGCAAAATAATTCTATAGGGTAACACTTGTAGCTATAGCTGTACAGTGATCTATGTCTACATTACTTCTCCAAGTGCTTGTGCCTCTGTGTGTGTGTGACAGCACAGTACAGACGGGTTTATACTAATCTCTTTTTCACAGTGCAGCATGGAATATTTATATTTTACCACTGCTTCAGTGGTAATGCAGCAGAATCTCATTCCATACACAGACACACTGTGTGTCCTTGTGGTGCATGGCTAGGCAATGTGACATTCTGAATGAGCCCTGGCACAAGAAAATGACACACAGAGGTCTCTAACTCTTTGTGGGGCTGCCAGCAGCGGACATATCACACGCTGTGTTGTTGTTGCGGCTGCTGCCCCCTGCTGTTTGGCTCATCTGCAGCTCTGCAGCTGCCCTTTACTGTAGGCATGGGCTTCGGTCACCAACTCGCTCTCCTACACTGTTTTGCTTTCAGTGAAAGTTGTTGACTGACAGCTTTTCTGAGCCTAACCTTCTCCACGCCTGTCA
Organism: Polyodon spathula; assembly: GCF_017654505.1. Lineage (NCBI taxonomy): Eukaryota > Metazoa > Chordata > Actinopteri > Acipenseriformes > Polyodontidae > Polyodon > Polyodon spathula. The sequence goes on along the minus strand of NC_054535.1, from coordinate 48,762,977 downwards.
ATCATTGGAGTACTGTTATAGTACCAAGTCTTTTTGGAGCACAGCTGCCCACTGCCACTCTGTGTTCTGAGATTTGCTAATTTCTTTATTAAGCTTATTAAATATAAAAGGTGTTATTTTAGCTCCAATATTTGACCTTTATCAAGTAAACGTCCAAATAGATGAAATACATTTTAATTCTTAGTAAAAACCTATAATGTGATGTATTATTAACAAACAGTTGTGGCTTATTATGTTGTGGTGGTTGTGGTTGGGTTGGGGAGGTGTTCCAGGGAAAGCGGCACAGCGAGACTCAAGTATAAAACTAATGCCAGACCCTGTAGTGCAAATGAGGTTCACAGGAAGCCGATACATTAGTTCTGTAAATGACTGTTGAAACGAGTCTGGCTGTTTTGTACAGTGGTTATGGTCTTGATTGGCAAGTTCACATTTTTTGTTTTTCATATTGTATGCAGCAAGCAGAGTATATAATCATAGTGTAATGCATACTATGACCAGCCAAATTATAATTTAGAGATATCTCAAATTGCATTTTAAGATATCTTGCACTATTTGTGTAGATATACCTGTAAATCATTTGCAGATATCTTTAAATTAATATGCAATATCTATAAATAAACCCATTTAAAGATATCTTAATTTCATTTTGGGATATATCAAATCGATTTACAGATATCTTAAAATAATGTTTTGCTAGCATGGTACGCCAAACTGTAATTTAGAGATATCTCTAAATAACTTCATGTTCATTTAGTTACAGTATATTTCTAAATAATTTTAAGATATCTCTAAATAACTTCCTGTTCATTTACAGATCTCTAAATGATTTAAATATCTCTCTAAATGACTCCCTGTGAAAATGCTATCTTAAAATGATTTAGAGATATCTCTAAATGAGCAGGAAGTCAATTCGAGATATCTTAAATTGAATTCCAGATATCTGAAAATGACTTCAAGATATCTAAAAATGTATTTAAAATATCTTAAAATGTATTAGAAATATCTTTAAATAGTTACAGATATGTGTACATTAATTTAAGATATCTGTACGGTTTTATATAAATTGTAATAATTTTATACCCCTTTAAATGGCAGAGAAGTGAAGAATCATTGAGGCTGTGTCCTTGTAGCTATGTAAAGTTGTACCCAGCAACAGGTGCCTGCTTGTCCAGGAGAAGAGACTGAGAATTGTAACTGCGCTTACAGCATTACTGTGCTTGCATTCTGTACTGTTTTGAGATTTGCTTTGTTCCGGAAATATTTTGATTGAAGACTACCTGAACACTGACTTATTATTTTTATGAAGTAAACAAACCTTACATATTGTTTGGCTGTCCATACTGGCAACTGGCTTATGAAACTATGCAAATTTCACAGCAAAGAAATTACACATCAGTCCCAGGAACCCATCTTTGCAAAAAGCTAATTGTAGGGCTATTCTCAATTCTCTTTACATTGAAGTGAGTGCATAAAAAAACAATTCACTGCCATTGGTTCTCTCTAATAGGGCACTTCAACATTCATAAATCCTATTTTATAAAACATTAACATGACATCAAATATTTATAAATATTAATGCTTGTGTTAATATAATCTAAGGTCTAACAAGCACTCATAGCCCTGCCAAGTCTCCTATGACAGGCGACTCTGAGGTATGCACTAGTATTGTTGGATGTCGGTGGCACTACAAATGAATCTCTGTTTTTAATGCGTTCGTAAACAACAGAACATATGTTTATACTCAACACTCGATTACAGAAACACCAAGATATGCGTATATCTGTAGGCTTTCAAGTGTTGGTGTTGCTGAATAGTTGCACACTATTTATATAGGTCTAGTGGTCCGAAACGTAATACCAAAGTATACTATTATATAACCCTTTATTACCCACCTAGAACCCAAGTAGAACAACGAATAAACAGCATTACTAGCAACAACAACACAATTTGCAACCAAATTTGTCAAGTGGTCTTGATAATCTAACACACTGGTACTAATGTGGCCCCTACGCTTACTGCTTGATGCTATTGTAATACTCCTGTATGAATATATGTAGTATTGTTCTGCCAACAGCTTATATAGCAGCCCTTATGCTACCATTGCCTGCTACTACAGAACTTGTAGTAGCCATGATAGTGTCCCTGTCATTCCACTGAAGATCATTTGGTAAGAGGAGAGCTTGACAGCTTTAGTAGTTTGAGTGCATCTGCTTCATTGTTTTTTTTTATCCAGTATCTAAAGAAAAGCTCTGGAAAATCTAACAACAGCTGGGGGATCCCATAGACTAAAAGACACCATCCTTACGATAAATTGACCTTGTCCAACCTATTAGCTGGAGGACTCACTCACAGAACCTTACCAAGCTAATGTTTCAATCGAAGTTGTTTTATTATGTACTTGGCTGTAACACTTTGGAATTAGTTTATTTGAAAGCAATGTGTTGTTGAAAGATCTATTTTTATATTTAGAAAGGACTAGATTTTATTGACTTTGCAACCTTTATATACTTTCTAGATCTCAGCTCACTGATAATGAGGTCTGCAGAGAGATGCATCCCCTCAGAGGCAGAAAGTAGTAACACAAAAAAATGTTTCAAACAAAGATACACATAACATAATTGAACTTCTCCTTTGTGCTTCGGGAACCACAGAAATGATTAAGTGAATTTAATTTCACATAGTGCCCACTTGACACAAACCAACATAGCACTGTCCCTTGAATCCAATCTTGAGACAGAGCATATTTCTCTGCAATGATTATTGGAACAATTACAGTCTCCTGGTGTAAAATGATGTCAAGAGTGAACAGTGCCCTTTGTTCACATGTGCTCAACTATTCAAAGCCACCGTGTAATAGGAGTGGACAGGACCTTTCGTTTCGTATGGAAATTCAACCTTTAACCAAGGACAATGAAGAGGGTGCAGTACAGGTTAGCTGCAAGTGACTTGAATTAAGCCTCCAGCAACATTAATTAGTATTATAAGTTGCATGAACCTAGCTTGATAAAGATGCTGACCTAATTCATTTTAATCATCAAAAACTGGATCACATGTTTAAAAACCCAGTCACTGATGTAGGCAAGCGAAAATTCTTTTGTACTGTATAATATTATGGACAACAACATTTAGCTTGGGGGAAGGAGATGAAAAGTGATAGATAAAGCCAGATCAATCTAAGTCATACCTGTCAAGTCTCCCGTTTTGACTAGGACCCATCTCCCGAGTCAGTTGAAATCTCCCACCCAGGTGGGTCCTTGCAAATTAGATCCCTATATATAGTATATCTCCCCCTTAGGAATCTATTAATATATATATAATATATTATATAATATAATATATAAAGCTATATAATCCCTATCTTAGATTGGTTCCCTCGAACTCCATCTGGTGGCCAGTCTACTCCCTGCCTACAGCGCGACATGCTGCGAGTATGATTGACACCCGGATGTGAGCATGAACGAGCATTGAACAGTGACACCTGCTGTTATGATTCCAACATGACAGAGTCTTGAGAGATTGCAAGTCTGCCACTTGGGCATATAATAACATGCACCCCAAAACACACCCTTGATTCAACATCATCATCTCTAAGGCTAAACTAAAGGATGCTTATACTGAATTCTAGTTCAGTTTCTGACCGACTAGAGGTAAAAAAAATTAAGGCCCCTTCTGCAGAATGGGTTAACACCCTTCCCTCATGCCGCTTGCCTCGCTTAAAATACCCTTTACAAAAATGTCCTGGTCAAGTGTCCTGTGTGCAGTCAATGTTTCCACTTTTCCAATTCCCACTACTTCTAAACCTTGGTTTAATAAGTAAACTGCTTTGTATATACACACACACACACACACACACACACACACACACACACACACACACACACACACACACATATATATATAAATGTATGCCCAAATATACGTAAACACAAATTCCTAAATTGTAAACCCATAGCTTTATATTGAAAAATGAGTATTAAAAGTGGTATGGGTCTGTAATAGAGTGAGAATGAATCTTGGTTATAAATCTGCATTCCGACCTGTGAGGGCAATGTGGAAAGGGAGCAGTTGCCCCAGACTGGATGGTCTGTCAATTAATTCCAGGGAAAGGTGGAAGTCGGCCATCTGGAAAGGGGGCGGAGCCACGGTACACCAAGTCATCGCCTCAGACGGGAAGCAATGTGGCAATCGCGTGTTAGAGAGAAGGTGATTACATTCATTAACCAAGAGGGCGTGGCTGACTGTACAAAAAGTGACTGGCTGAGAGAACTGCGCCTTTGTTATGGTTATGAACGAAACACTAAAGGATAGTATTAAGAAACTGAGAGTGTTTAGTGCTTGCTTGTTTTGTCATTTCTACAGTGCCTATAGTAAGTATTCACCCCCCTTGGATGTTTTCACAGTTTATTGTGTTACAACCTGAAATCTTGATGCATTTAAATGGCATTTTTTTTTCCTTTGATTTACACAACCTACTAAACACTTTGAAAAGGCAAGAGGATATTTATTGTGAAACAACAGTTAATGTGCATTAAAAGAGTTGTATAGAAATCAGATCAGATCAACCAAAGCTGCTATGGAAATCAAATCAGATCAACCAAAGCTGCTTATGAAATCAAATCAGGCCTAATTTACTGACTTTGTGATATGACTTTATTATTTCAATTTTTAAAGTATTTTGAGCTATAATCAAGACTTACAAAAAGTAGAACAACTATCCTGCATGTCTCTTGTAGGTTTACATTTCCAGATATAATGTTATTTCATTTTGACACTGGTTATGTTGCCACAAATACAGAGATTAATTTCCTATGCAGTAAGAATAAGGACTCCCAGCATTTTATTACAATTTTGTAATATATATATATATATATATATATATATATATATATATATATATACACACACACACACACACACACACACACACACACAGTTAATGTATAGACAGGGATTCAAATATTCAAATTTAAAAACACGGATGTGATAACTTGGATTGTGAGCGCTAATGCGGAGCACATATTGTTGAAAGAAAATGATTAACAGCCCTGCATCATATTCAAACTGTGATTTTTCTATAAAAGATTTTACCTTTTTAACATGCTCACATACAAAGTAACCCATGATAACTAGACACTACCAACGCGGTATACAGCAGATTTGGGTTCAAGTGCATTTAAATGCAAATACCTGTAACTTTTAAAAATGCAAATACAAATACAAATGTGTACACCTCAGTTTAATTTAAATACAAATGCAAATAAAACTGCTACCTCAGAAATGTAATTGCAAATGCATCTGACAGATTCTTCAAATGTATTTGTCAAGTACGGTATATATTGAAACTCCTCACCAATAATTGCAAACATGGAAGTTTGCTCCCTGTTATAACAAACTCATTTAATCGTGCTCCTTGTGTAATTATTTGTGCTCTGAAATTACTTCAAACACTTGGAAGTTGTCAATGAACCCTGAGATTACTTTAACAATGTATCACTAATAGCTGTATTATTAAATGCAAATGTATTTACATTTAAATGTAAATGCACTTGCACATGGACCCAGCCCTGGTATACAATACAGTACATTCATGGTCGCTTAGCAACCACAGCTCATTGCTATATATTCGGCCTGCACAAAGCAGACAGAGTTCAGACACGTCCAAGAGCAGAGTGAAACTTTAAATAAATCCCAATCAAGAAAAGGTGGCTTGTTTTGCGTTTATTGTCAATTTCAATCATATGCTCACTCCCATAACATGTGAAAGGCCACTGTTAACAAATATGTTTTGATTGAAATAAATCTGTGTATGACTTTGCAACACCACTGCGAATTTTAATTTTTTTTTTATTTTAACCGCTGCATGTAGGCTGCAACCGAAAAGGGAACTGAGCGTTGTTGGTGACCTTTGTAATACAATAAAACTTTCAAATTACCTGCATTTTTAGGAGGTTTTACTTCAAGTTTATTTAAAATTGTAATTCAAAATACATTTGAAACCTACAGTACAGTAAAATAAATCAAATTTACTGTTAACTGTATAGCAAAGAAAAGTAGCACAGCACGGTCTCTTAAAAAATAATAAAAAAATAAAAACAAACAAACAAACAAAAAAAAAACATTAGCCTCTTAAAACAATTCAGTTCAATGGAGTAATGTGTGAATGTACTATATATTTTTATATACACTGTAAATCAATTTTATCTCAGACACAAAGGGATATATTTTTTATAATAGGGTATCCTATGGCTTTAAAATTGTTATACACTCAGATCAGAAACTGTGTTTTTAAAGACCAGTATTTTTTTTGTTTGTGTTAATGCTAGTATTGTATGTTATTAGATCGTAATTATTTCTACCATCCAATGTCAATCTGGCCTAATATAACCCAAGGGCCAATATTTTCTACAATGGACAAATCACAGTTCGATTGCACTATCCACAGTAAATGTATTATATTGGATATTTGCCCAAAGCGAAAATGAAGCCAGGGCTTCTTAAGCACTCACAAGTTGTTTGTTTCTTATTTTGTAACATTAACATTTAACTTTTTCCCTTTCCTAAAATCTGCAATGTAAATATGCCCCTCAGTGACTTTAAATATTTGTGTATACTTATTCCAACTGGAGATAGTGCAGAGTACTCATTTATCCACAGACAGACAAAGCCCTTGTGTAAACAATTAAGATTGCTAACCTAAGTGTTTCTCTTAGCTATAAACTTTCAACGCTAATGGATGCTGTAAGAGAAAAGACCCTTTTCATAGGTTTGCAGTAAGTAAATGTTGCTGCGTGTAACACAGATTGAATGCAGAGTCCGGGGAGAGGAAGACCAAGTGCATGGGGCTTGACCTTTATAGTGAGAAAATTTAAACTAAGCGATGCTTGTTTCCATGGCACTAACCGAGACAACTAGACCTACTGGTAGGAGTCATCTACTGTGAAACAATACATTTGGTCAGGCACTGTATTGCTGTATAAAAGGATATGAAACAACATACACTATACACAGTACATGCCATCTCTATACATTTTTAAGAGATATAAAGTAGATGCAGTCCTCATTATCCAAACAAGTCAGAGGCCAGAGCTCATGCAAGAGGGGGTGATTATGAACTAGATTCAAAGAACATGTACACAAATGCAGTGGCACTGGAATAATTTTTAAAGTGGGGATGCTGAAAGCCATTGAACAAAACTGTAACCCCTGTATATGATGGAAGCCATGCAAAGCCAGGGGGTGCTACCGCACCCCCAGCACCCCTAGTTCCAGTGCCCTTGCACAAATGTCAATACCAAGTTTCATTACAAAGTATAATAACTTACATGCATGCAAACATTAACCTCCACATGTGAATCGTTCAATAATGTGCAATCAATGTATAAATGTAAGTGTATATCTCCAGAACAAGTCCATAGGCTATTTCAGCCAGAGAGTAAAATGTTTCATCCTGGGTCTTACACTGCTCACCTATGTTTTACCATGCTTTCACTATACTTTATTAGTACATGTGGCAATGTTGCCCCGCCCCTGTGTGTATTTCAGTGTTGTATGTTGCGTGTTGTCTGTTAATGTTGGTGTATAGTCATTGGTACATGGGATATAAATGGGTCTGTGGAACACGAGTTGTTTAAAATGTATGTTTGCATTTAGGCACGAGGATTGCACAACACTTCATATGCAGGTAAAATGTAATAATATGTAAGCACAGGGAATTGCACTTTATTAATTCACGTGCAGTTGTACCGAGACAACAATTGAATGATTGATTACCAATCTAGTCTCGGTATAGCTGCATAAAAGCAGCATGTTTTCACTCCCTTGGGGTTGTGTGTTCGGTGAGTGGAGAACGGGATTGGTGATGGAGGTAATAGCAATAGATATAATAATTTCAGCTCACCGTGTTTGTCTGTGTAGTTCGTTTTTGTTTGTCCCTTTGTTCTGGCTGCCAGTGCCATGTCCTGTGTTTTGTTTGTCTTTTACAACTGTCTTTTCTGTCTGTTCAATTATTAAATGCTGAGTGCAAACAATCGCTCAGCTCCACCAAACTACACCTCTCTGTTTATTATGTGTTGGCTCCTGTTTCTGGTCTGATGTCACCCACTACCGCCTTTCTTTGTGACAGTACACTTTGCTATGCTTTTACTATGGTAAACTTTTTAAAGGTTTTCCCCACTCCTTTCCTGTCATTAACCAACCAGCTGTTTCCCCTAATGACCAGCCAGTGACGTGCTTTGACGCCAAAGACACCAAGAAAGTAAAAGGACTAAGGAAATTTACTTGGAAGTAAGGATGGCAAAGTGGGAGCTTACTAGAAATGAAAATAGTACCACCAAACGATACACTACAGGTTTGAATATTAATAATACTGTATTTTCAATAAAATAAGGTGTGAAATCAACATCAATACATAGTACTTAAATATTTAGACTTTCATGTTTTTCAAAAATTAATCAGCAAAAAAAAAAAAAAAACACTTTTAAGTTGTCACTTTAATTACGTGATCAAAAGATAATTTTAATGTTTCTACTCATTTGATCCAAGTCAAGTATGCTGTGATCTTTTGTTTGACCTTAGGACAGTTTCCATTGTATAAACCTTAGAAGTAAAACGGTTCTGACAATTGAGTTGTGAAGCACATACATTTGTTTAGATTTATTTAGTCGCATTTCACTGGTTTACCATTTTGGACTCACTTTACAGTATGCAACTATACTAATCTTGACATTATAATTATGTCTGTATATTAATTAACCAAGAACATGATTTTGGTTCAACAATCTGTGTATGTTACAGGATTTACAAGTGTAAAGCATTTGACTTAATGATTTAATTAATGTATATACTCATCAGTGTACAGTAGCATGGTATCAGTGGCTACAATCTAGCTATGCAGCATCCTGAAATTCAGTTACTAATGATACCAAATATTACAACTAATGATTTCAAGCTTTATGAAATTATTGTATATTGTACTGTAGGTGTAAATGCTAGTATTGCATTATAATGTCTTGGAATTGCTTGCAAAGTATCATTTGTGCTCCACATCCATTATCATCGGTTTCTTACCTACAATAAATCCTATTCAATTTCTCTCATTATAACAATCGTGACAAAATACTTGCTAGAATAAAATGCCTGGCTCCTTTGCAAATGTAGACTGTAATTAAGGGGCCTATTTTCTAGCAAATAAAAACAGTTCTGGGCAAATAATGGTCAAATATAAAACAGATTTCATGTGTAAAAGATGCATCAGTGGTTATGAGCCTCATTTTGAAACACAGGCAAAGGTACTTTTTAAGTTTGAGCGGAATTAAACAAAACAAGCAAAAAACAAGGACGGAACCTAACTTTTTAACTGCAACGGGAGCATGACATTCTGTGCATTTATCTTATCTTTTGTTTTACTGTGGTCTTCTATATTTCCTTGCCAATTTGATTCTCTTTTACTGCTGTACATTCAAAGATTTCCTCTGGCAAGAGGGTGGGTCTGTATATCAAGGAACCAAATCAAAGAAAATAAGCAACAATAATCTTTGTCAGAGCTTTTGCGTGGCAGGATTTTATATACATCAATGACCTGTTAGAACAAAAATGATCCATTTGGAATAACTAGCTCTATTTTTTGTAATAGATGTAAGGGTCCTTCTGTATTTAGCAATGAGAGCAAGGACTAAGGCTTATTTTATAAGATTAAATCATATTCCTTTTCAGATCAAATTAAATGTTGCCACTTCTTTACTTCCAAGAGGAATACTGTTTCGTCTTCCTTAACATAAGCATAATCATTATCGTATTTAAAATGTGCATAGAAGTTTTCAGATTGTCAGGAGATGCTTTCTCATTATCATTTATTGGTACTGAAAAACTGCATAGACAAGGCAGGAAATGTCATCATACAATTAACAAGTTTTTTAACAGGGTCTTTTCCATTTTAAGTGATACCTGTCAGCTTAAATCATGTTAAAAAGGATAGTTGGAAATAAAACTATTTGGAAAAACTTAAAGGGATCGACCCCCCCCCAGCCCCCCAGTAATCTGAGCCCTGACCTTTGCCTCTTTTTTACTGAAAGAAAAAAAAGTTTTTTATCAATGTGGTGTTTTTCTTCTATTAAACTAATACAAGTGATAAAGTAAAGTACTTTATACAGCTATAACATTTATGCAACAAATAGTATTAATCTTAAATATGAGTACTACATTGTCTGTTTTTTTGCAGGATTATTTTAACTTTTCAGGATAAAAACATACTATTCCTATAATACATTTAACACCAGAAATAAAAATAAGGGGTCACCGAATTAAAAAGATATGTATCCTGCCTCTAAGGCAGCTTATTTAGAGATGTTTTAAAGAAGGTAAAATGAAATGAGGACGTGATTTATTTTTATAAAATCATATACAGTACTCAACTATCAATGTAAATGCTTTTTTTGTGATTTTTTTTTTTTTTGGAACAAACAGCACATTACAAAAGGAAAGCCAGAAAGACCCAAAGTTCTAATTTTCCACTCACCCTTCTACCCACCCACAAGCACCCCACCCACACCCTCCAATAGCTACCCCCCTAACCACCTCCCACCCCAATGACCTCTAGAACCTACATTACTGTTAGCAAATGGTACAACCAACATAGATTTTATTATATCAGCAGCTAATTTCCAGGCTAGAACTTTCTCCCCTCTGGCGCCATGGATCCGAGCAGTGGAGAGCACCATGTGAACAACATCAAGATAAGAGAGGATGGTGGCTGCCAGCACAAAGCAATCATCTTTTTTGCTGCGGTAAGGCCTGCCAACCAGATCTGTCTCTGCTGTGACGATATACCAAGGGAGTCATCATTCAGCATAACTAACGCAGCAGAACAGGAAATAGCTTTAGACAAAACAGTGGATAAAGCAGACGAGACCTGCTCCCAGAAGCTGGCTACATCTAGGCACTCCCAGACCATATGTAAGAAAGTGCTATCGGTACCCTGAGGGCAAAGCAAACAAACAGGGGTGGGGACAAGTTTAATTCGAAATCGTTTACGAGGGGTCCAATATAATCTGTGGAGAAAATTATAATGAATCATCTGATAATTAGGGTTCTTGGAGGTAAAGCCTATAATGGACCAGACCATTTTCCAATTAATTTCAGTATCTGATGGTGGTAAATTCCTATTCCAAATTGTGCTGGTTGTTAATGGTTTATAAGAAGCCTTTAAGAGAAAAACATCAATTATGGAAACCAGTCCCTTAGTTATAGCCCCTGTGTCTAACATATTCTGGAGTTGGGTGTGTTAACAGTGCTGTCCCCCAAGGCACCCCATAGCCATGCAATGATGACCTCAAGTTGGAGGGAAAAAAAAAAAGAAACAAAAAAAGAAACACCCTGCAAATTGTACCAAAGTCGTAAATCCTGGAATATGCAGAGGCAGTCATCTTTAGAAATATCATTGAGAGTATGTATCCCTCTCTCCTGCCAGTGCGGAAAAGAGATGGGTCGGCCCCCTAGAAGAAGAGCAAAATTGTGAAATATAGAAGAGTGAGAGTGCCACTTAAGTTGTATTTTTGTATGCTTCTCCACAGAGCGCCAAACAGTAACTAACTGTGTGATTATGGGGCCAAACCATAGTTTATAGTATCAGACAGTAATATTTGAATAGATTCAATCTTGGGGTCTGTGTAGGTACACCAAATTTTCTTCCAGGGAGCGCTATGAGACAAGAGCATTAGAGTCAAACCATATAGTAAAATGACCAAAAATAAAACTTAAAGTTTGGAAAGGATAAACCTCCTGTACACTTCTCCCGTTGTAAAGTGGAGAAGTTAATGTGCGGACGTTTACCCTTCCATATAAATTTGGAAGTTAAGGAATGTAATTTATCCCAGTATCCTATAGGGGGAGAGAGGGGGAGCATAGAGCTGATAAAATGAATAAGTGGGAGCACATTCGTTTTAACTATAGAGATACGCGCTTGAAATGAATTAGGAAATTGAGACCACCTATCTAAATCTGTCTCCACCTTTTTAAAAATATTATTGAAATGAGTTACTACAATTATAGTGTAAAGAGGGGTAGATCTCTACGCCAAGATATTTAAAGTACTGAACCACAGACGTGTTCGAGGGTAAAACTACATTTCTCATTGCATCATTCAGGGGTAATAGTGCCGATTTAGCCCAATTGATTTTGTATCCCGATAGCAAACTAAAGTTTATCATAAATAGTCAATAGGTGAGGAAGTGATTGAGATACATTTTCGACAAATAGCAATCAGTAATGCATAAAGCGAAATATGATGTTGAGCATTATTAATGGTGATAGGAGTATAATCAACCGACTGGCGAACAGCCTGAGCAAGAGGCTTGAGTGACAGAGAGAACAGCAGAGCAACCTTGCCGGATTCCCCTGGAGATGTTAAATTGGGGAGAACACTCATTGTCTGTCAACACCATCGCTGCGGGATTAGCACACAAGACCTTAATCATGCTGTGACAGGACGGCGAGTGGTGACATCAGGCCAGATGCAGGAATAGAAAACAAAGTCAGCACTGCAGCTACGGTGCAATGACGCTTGCGCCGTTTTATTTTTAACACAAAAAATAAATAAAATATTTAAACAAAAATAAACTCTCACAGAGATCAAATAAAAGAGATAAACAAAAAAACAAATCTCAAGCACAAATAGGTCAGGCTGGACAACCGCCTTCACTGTTCCTAAATGCTTTTTTAGTTTTCAAATTAATCTCTCCTCGCTCGCTCTCGTTCCACCTCTCGAACACCCCACCCAGAGTGCAGAGAGCTGCAGGTTTTTACACAGGTGACCATCTCCTGATTAGCAATAAATTAAACAATTAATTAATAGGGAGATGGCCGCCTTTTGCACAAGGCTTTTAATTGTGGATGGGACTTCCCATCCATGCTACAAAACACAAAAACAAAACAAAACAAAAACGCACGGCTATCCCGTCATATTTACACATACAAAAACAATAAACAAAACACACGGTGGTTCGCCGTCATATAATCAAATACATACATAAATAATAAACACAATAAACAAATACGACACAGGGGCAGAGGGGGAGACCCTGTTTTAAAAATATACAAACAATATGTTTAAACAGCAGGGCTTTCCTACTGCCCTGCTACATGTGCTTATGAAGTTTTTTCCAAAACTCATATGATTTATAACTAACCAAAGATATTGCCATTCTAAGCAGTTGAAAGCTTTCTCTGCATCCAGAGATAGCACAGTGCATGGGGACTTTATGTTCGCTGCAGCATGAATAATATAAAGCAGGTGGCGAACGTTATCAGATGCCAACCAGGTTTTAATAAATCCAGTCTGGTCATGATGAATCGATTTAGTCATATAGGCTTCAAGTCATGTGCAAGCCCCTTAGCATATCACAATTTATTAACCCTTTTGCGGTCCTATGTCGGACCAGGTCTAATATTACTATTTTCCCTTTCCAGTCTGATGTCGGACCCTGTCCGACATCATCAAAGAGACATAAGGCTCAGGTCTCTAGTTGTTTTTTCTCTGGAAAAAGCCGAGAAAACCTTTAAATGGCCCAGTGAGACCGATAGGAGCCAAATGAAGTTGAAAAAAAGAACGTATCTGATAGCCCAATCCACCACACAGATAACACGGACATAAACGAAGGAGATAGCTGCTTTTGCATGCATGGATCGCATTATTGAAAATTTTGGTGATAAAACGAGTGATCAGGAGAGGATTTATCAGTATGCATGTCTATAAAGAGGTATGTGAAAAATACAGAGAACAAGGGGTGTGGATTGACTGGAGATGCAGTACTGAGTGTACTTTTGTGATTCAGTGCCTTTTAAACCTGTTTTACTCTGAGAAAAATATATTTTGAAAAGTGTGTGTAAAATAAACAGTGTGTGAAAATAAATTGGACTTGATGCGCCTGACAAGCGCTGAATAAATGGACCGCTAAGGGTTAAAGCACCATCTGGTGCAGGAGTGAGAGCCCGGGAGTGTGGCTATACAGACGAGTGAGCTGTGATCTGAAAGAGGAACCGGTTGCAAATTTATATTGTGAGCTTCTTTAAAAAGATCCCTCGATACGAAAATAAAATCAATCCTCGAATATAACTTATGTTTTGGGGAAAAGAAAGAAAAATCTTTTATTGAGGGATTTATTACACGCCATAAATCCACAACACCTATATCAAACACCAATCTCTGTATTGCAGTGGATGCTAAAAGCTGATCCCTCCACTCTGCTAAGCCAATCCTATCCAAAGCATGCTCCCATACAGCGTTGAAATCACCTCTGATAGATCATGCATTAGTTTTTTAACAATAAATCAAAAAACCCATTATCAAAAGAATTTGGTGCATAAACCCAAAACAAAAAGCTATTTTTTTTAACCCGAAACAACTGTCTTTACATATGTTATTCTACGCTCTATGTCACTTCCCGATTCCTGAGTCTTTCTACATGAGGTGTGTTTCTTGAAACATGGCAATATCAACTCTTTTCAAGGTCAAGACAGCTCATACGTTTATGAGGTGTGTTCAGACCCTGCACATAACAACGACATATTAGTCATGAGTATCGAAAATAAAGTTACAGATCAGCAACCAGCAAGATTATATGAGTACTCTAAGCGAAAAAAGAGTAGCAATAACAAAGGGAGCTAAAACAGTATATGATCCCACAAGATCCTCTCCCTCCCCTCCTCCCCCCACACCCACCCTAGCAAGAATGAAAGCAACAAAACATAGTCACGTAGTCCCACCACAGAACATTATGAAAATGGTGCAGAATTAATGCATGCAATTGGCACGCATTAATCGGTCTGTCAAGCTTTTACTACAGTAGAGTGCTGTCATTTTTTTGGAAATCTATGTGGACAACGTTCAGCTAGTTGGCTTTGGCTTTGCCGTAGCCCTGAGGTGAATAAAGGGGAGCTTTTTATACCTACCTACTGATTAGGATCGTGCAGCTGGTAATCAAACACAGAAGCGAGGTGCGTCAGTTACTTAATTAATTAATTACAATACATTGACATGCATAACTATTTACAATATATACACAGAAAACCCACTCTTCATGTCCAGGGCTCCTGCCCTGCCACAAATAGTAATTAATACATTATTAAATCATATTTTTATAACTTTATTAATGTAGAAATAAAAAGCAGGCACAAAAAGGTTAACTTGACCAATGTTAACACTCATCTGCAATATTAGTCTAATATTAAAT
The DNA here is from genome assembly GCF_017654505.1 of Polyodon spathula. Lineage (NCBI taxonomy): Eukaryota > Metazoa > Chordata > Actinopteri > Acipenseriformes > Polyodontidae > Polyodon > Polyodon spathula. The sequence continues at coordinate 48,747,753 of NC_054535.1, read as the reverse complement.
GCAGGGAATATAGGTACTTTAGTTAATATAATTATAAATGTAATCTTAATAAATCTTTGTAAGTAAACGACTCCATGGTTTTATGTTCTTCGATTTGTCACTTCTTGGCTAGACTTTGTAATGGTTGCAGTTTCTGTGGCTAATGTTAACAATAAATTTTAATTCTCATTGATTAACTGTCACTTCTTGATTATAATTTAACTAAGACCTACCAGCATACTCATGTTGAGTATTTTTACAATTTGGAAAATAAAAGCCTCTCTTTTGAAAGTGAGTAAAGCTGTCAGTTCTGTTGCTAGGCACCACATGGTTCTTCAGTTGGTTTTTTCAGAAAACGAGAAAAAAAAATCAATATGAAATGTATTTGCATTCTTTTAAGTCCTCTAATACGTGTTGGGCATTCATGTTTATTTTAACACAATAACGCGGCTTCTTTTTGGGTAATTCCACCCACTCCTCAGTGGTTGACTAGGACACTGGAAGCTACAGTAATTTACAGCAGGAGCTTGCTGCGGCTCTGTATTGTGGGTGCTTACATTACTTATTTCTTCTGGCTACTATACTGCCTCAGGCTCACATCATCAGTTCAACAGTACCAATAATAATCTCTTGACAATCAAATCATGACCTTTTATTTACATTTCTCAATAAATGCTGTCTAATCAAGTTTTTAAAATTGTGATTTATTTTATTTTACGTGGTTCACAAAATATCATATTTTAACAATAATTGAATTACTGTTACATATAATGATATTTTCTTTAGCATTTTGCTTGAAGGTTTGCAACATGAATGCTTTCCAGAAAACAAGGGCAGCAATAAGCTTTATGGGGAGCCTTCATTTGTGTGCTAATGTTTTACTAGTAAAGCCTTTTAGGTTTAATGTCCTCTGGTACCAAATACCTTAAAATGTTACATATTTGATTTAGGTCTGGTTTGCATAGCTTGTTAATGTAATTACAAAGTTATGTTCATTTGGGAATATTTAATTAATATGCTCTACTTTTGTACATGTACTTTCACAAGAAATTGCTTCTTACCTAACATCTCTTCTGAGGTTTTTCTTAAATTCTCTAGTTCATTAGCAACAATCCTGCATGATATAGGTAATATATTGTAAGTGCCCTTTATAGCTCAATTTACTACATTAATTTGGGGATGCATTTGGATGAGCATGTGCGGGTTTCTATCAGAATTCAGTAACAACTTAGACTACATGGAAGTAGGCTTTCTTAAATTAAGAAAAAACACATGAAGGAATGTGACAGAAATACAATGAACCTTGGTTGTAATTCTCCCTCCCGACCTGTGAGGGTACTAAGCGAGGACAGTTTTTTTGACAGGCTTACCTGATAGTTCTTTACCCAGGTCGGGAAGTCGGTCAGTCTGGAGAAAGGCGAGACTCCGTTGCAAGAACGTATTGACCTGGAAGGGAAACAATGTAGCAGCCGCGTGAGAGCATATAAGGGGGGGTGGAGAATCGTAATCAGTTCCTTCTCATTGGTTTGTAGTGAGTTAAAGCCAGAAGGACAGTAAAAGTGTGTTGGTATTGAAAGCCGTGAGTGTTGTGTTTTTGTTTGTTTGTATTTGTCTCGTCTTGTCATGCACGTTACCAGACAGTTACCGGAGCTGTCGCCAGGGGCAGCACGAAACCGGACAACACTGCACCTTTGTCACGAATAAAACTTTGCACCACTAGTATTAATTCACGCACTAACGGACTTGTGTATGTGTTTTGTGTGGGTGTATAATAATAACAGGATGATTATTTGTGGGGAAACACAGGGATTATAAATTAAGCAATACACGGTGCTGTATTACCAATCTCCATTATTATTTATTGTTTGTTTTGCCGTCAGGCACTGGACTTAAAAATAAACAAAACCTTTTCGCCTGGATTACAATTGTCTGTCTGTTCTGTAATCACCTGTACCTGCACACAATCAACCACTTTGCCACAAGGAATTGTAAAAAAAAAAAAAAAAAAAAAAAAAAAAAAACATACAATACATAACTATCTTCAGCTGTGTGCAGCTTTCATGGTGCAGTAAGCATAGCACCCATATCTGTGCCCTTGTATTAACCCATACAGAAAGACTGTATACAGCTGATGTATTCTTATTGTATTTGCCCATGCTATGTACACACTGTATAAGAAAAAAGCTTTCTACCTATTAATTTCCTGTACTGTATTGATCTCTTCTATGCCTGAATGTGATTTCATTAGATCAGTCCATTTTGATTGGCCTCAGTCTCAGGCTGACTAACATCCCTGTAGGTAACAGAGATATTCAATATTTATATATATTATACAGTACCGGTCAAAAGTTTGAGTACACTTGCTGGAAAAGAGTTTTTTTTTCATAAATGACAATGTTTTACGTTGTATACGTTTCTGTAAATGTTACCATATACAAAACAAAACATAAGGAGTATCAAAGCAATGTTCAAGAAAATTGAAAATGGTCTCAATCTTGGATTCCTCAAAATAGCCACCATTTGCCTTAATAACAGCCTCACAAACACGAGGCATTCGGTTAACAAGTTTCAGCAGGAAATCACCCGACATGTCTTCCCAGCTCTTCTGCAGCAGTTCCCACAGATGTAGGGCACTTGTGGGTAGCTTTGCTTTGACTCTTCTGTCCAGTTCGTCCCATACAAGTTCTATGGGATTGAAGAAAACTCAGAGGCAAGCAGTTTCAGTAACACTATTCAAAAGCCATCTGAGAAATCACAGCGCAAGTCTCACTCAGCATGTACTATACTGTATATGCAGCAGCGGCATCTACTTATTAAACTAAACAGCGCCTTATAAAACTGACTAGTGAGTATGCAATACTTAAACTCAACACAACAGATACATCTTACCACTACCCTCTGATTTCAGAAACCTATTTAAAACAAATTTAAAATCTCTCCTGCTCTCTGCTGACACAACCATTGGGCTTTTAAACAAGGTCGGGTTTGGTATAGAATTCTATTGTGCTCGATGCGGACGGGAAGGACTGCAGCACTGCACAAACTGACATGGAAGTCATTTAGTCCACATATCATCTAATGCTGGTTTACAAGCTAGGGAAATTATGCCAGTTACCAGCATTGGTATGAAAACAGCCTCATAAATTATTGGTAAGCCTCTCTTGAAGACTACAAAACCTTAAGTAGGATTATTTCCTACAAAAAAACACTAGGAATCCCCTCCCTCGAGTGCCAGTGCAGTGTGTGGCTGTTCCAAATTCTCCCTCAGATGTGGGAAATCAGTCTGCTTTCAATTCACAAATGTCATTTCATCTCGAAAAATTTTACAAAATGTTGCAATCAAACAGTCTTCAGGGACTATTTTTTCTTAGTGGAAGGATACATAATATATTTATTATTTTTTTCCTTAAAAAAGCCAGTTTGTGTAATTATTTTCAAATTTTTTTTTAGCCATTTTACAAGCAAAATAACCCACTCCAGGGTGTGCAGCAAGACAATTCTTACCACACTTCCTGGGTGCCTCACAACGCATCCAGGGCATGCGGTAAGAATTGACTTACCACACACCCTGTCGTGGATTATTTCTTAAATATACTACAGATGTAAAGGTATATCCACAGATGTACCCATTCATTAAAGCAGGCATCCTGGATCTCAAGTGACACTGAAAAACACGATTTTCTCTTCAGACAACAGGATTTATTTTATCAAAGGTTTTTCGCTACAGCTATATATTTGGTGTTATGCAGTATATGCATTTAATATAGCAATCACCAATGGGACAGTCACTGTGTGAAAAAAGAGTCTGCACTACAATGATCATTTACAGCAAACCTTAATCATTTACATAATTCAAAAAAGGGCTGATAAACAACACCTGTCTGTGGTCATCGATAAGAATTGTTCTTTTACCAGCTACTTGGCAGTTACTTCAAAATACTACTGTGTGTATCAGCCTATTCAGGCTAAATCATGGCCTCATTTGTGAATTATCAGTTATGCTGAGTCCTTTAATACTTAATAGTAGCTATTATATTAAGATAAGGACCAAAGACACTTAAGGACGTTAAGTCTAGTTCAAGGAAGGTACAGAAGAGGTTTAGGGTCTAGCATTAGAATGCTTAAGAGTCTGCTAATGGAAACAGTCAAATTAGACTAATAGAATGGAATTTTTTTTTTTGCTTGCATAAGAGGGCTTTAATTGACTGGATTTTGCATATTCCACTAAAAGATGCCAGTGCCTATTTTCCAGCTGTACCACAAAATAAAACACTTAATGGTACAGAATTATGAGGTTGTACATCTGTGGGATTCACCAAGGTGTAAATCAAGTGTCCAACCATAACTCATTCCTATAAGGGTATAGCAAAAGTTTAGCACTGTGCATAAGTTAAAAAGGTACCATTGGGATATCATTATAATAAATCTGTATAATGCAGACTGACTGTAGTTGATTTGAAACACATATTTCACATGAGTGGTCCAGATACAATAGAACACTGGTACGTACAGTATTGCCTAAAACAGCACTATAAAGTTTCATATAACTCAGACCAAATAATCACAGCTTTTAAACTAAAACAAGAAAAACATTTTCCCTCAACCTCCTGTAACTGAGAAAGCTGCTGTAATTTGTATTCCTATAAAGCTTCATCAAATATACTTAAAAATCAAAAGTCACAGACACCATTTGAACAGTGACTCATGTGTCATTTAGACTGCAGTTATAGGTTAAAATGAACTTCTAATTTACAAAGATCGGTATGTAGCTGACTTTGAAAACCTATTCATCATAAATAGTTTCTAAATATCATTAAAAGAACAGGCAGCAATTCACTGCTCTCACTGACAGATAAACAGCTACTGGAGAGTTGTCATTTTAAGCCCAGATTCCTGTGCAGCTATGGTGGTACAAGATATTACACAGTCCTGCCAGTCCAGCTGTCATACTCTTCTATGTACTTTACATACTAATGTAATGTATTATGGAACCATTTACCTAGAACCATTTTTCTTTGCTCACTCTAAATATCATTGAGCCCATCAAACAAACTGATTTAACTTGCCTGAGCTTTCCATAAAGAAAACTTGTTGATAGTACCTGTAAGCTAGAGGCAAGTCAATAGTGGGACATTTCAGCACGTCAATACATGGAAGTCATTTTGAGTGACTTGTCATATGAAAGAACAGAACAAGGTCATTTTGAACATGGTTGACTATGTAATATATGCAAAATGGACACTGGTATAAGCGAAGATTTGCAGGAGTATAACAAGTGGGGTTAGATGGTGGATGCATACTTGTCAGGGCATCAGTATCATCAATCTGTCACGCACTTCCATTTACGATGCAGTTCTTGAATGAGCAGTTTCCAAAGAAACATGATATCACATATTTTATTTTCATTAAAACAATTGCTTTAAGGAGTGTCAGTCTGCATCACTGTGGAGAAATACTGAACTTGTGGTGAAACAACAGCTGTAGAGGATTGTGATATTTGCAAGACGTCAATCAATAGGCACAATAATGCAAACACTGAATGCAGATAATTAACAAGATTAGTTGACCAGGGCAGATCATTACAATTATGTTACACATAATGGCTGAAGTAGATGAATCATAAGAGATCAGGGAACCAAAATGAAGACGAGGCATTTACACATATTATCCCGGGTACTTGATCTTCTCTTAACATTTTAATAGAGGCCCTCCTTTATTTTCAGTGTGTTTATTCTTGTGCCATTACACAGTGTTACTGTTTGGTCTCTATGCCATTCCCTGTGATTTTTTGTTCTTATGATATACATGCATAGTGCCTATGATGAGGAAATGTAAGAAGTACAATTTCCAGGAATTGTACCTCCCATTTTCTTTTTCTGGTTTAATGACAGCCCACACTTTTTCTATATCACTGATTCAATAAGACTTCTTACTTTTTAAGAGAACTGTTTCCCCTTCCTAATTCTTTAATGATCTTAGTTGTCAGTAGCTTAAATTAATGGAATAAAAGAAATACAGATTCGATAGATGACTGAGGAAGTACAGTACTGATACATTTACAATACTCTCTAAAGATCACAGTTCAAGCTTATTTCTTTCTCTTTTTACTGCCAGGATAACACCAATCTAGGTAATAATAAAAAGCCTTTTTATTTATCCTGGCAATTACTGGGGTACGTGGAATGACATTTGTGGTATCAGCAAATATAAAATATAGCAGGAGAGCTCTCTTGTGTTTGACATGGAGGTGTTTTGTGGAAGACTAAGTATCCATCGCAACAGCTAGTCACATCTTACGATTACTAAAAAAAACCTCTATTTGTAAAAAAAATTAAATAAATTTAAAAAATAACTTTATAACCTTAAGTGCAAGGACTCTCAAATGTAATTCTATTTCTTTTTTTCTCTTTCCCTTTACAATTATGTTGAATGATTCTGGTTTCTGTTGATATTATATTGAGTTATTTGTCAGTCATTTTTCATTTGATCTGCTTGTACCTCTCTGTGAGCTTGTCTCTAAGAAGTTCTAATTGCCTAGGACTGAACGGACTTTGAACATTGCACTCAAATCATGTTACAACATGGTTTTTAAACTTGGTTAATACCTCCGACTCACCCTTCTATTAGTATTATGTAAAGTAGGTTGGGCCAGCAGAGTTGAAAAGTCACATTTTCATGTGGTTTGAATGGGATGGAAGTGTGTTCTCTGTAAAGTCCTGGTCACACAGGTGGCTTTTGTTGATGACAACAAAAGGAACACATTTGTTACCTATGTGTTACCTTGTATTTTGCAATGGTCACACCAGAGGCAAGCATGCGGTTGACAAGCTGGCAACACACAGGCAACAACACAATGCAAACCAATCATAATGCACGTTTTTGTCACAAGACGTAAACATGCTGCGAAGGAAGGCTGCTGCCGCTGCTTTAATGAGTGTTAGATGAGGAAGAGTTTAAAAAAAGACATTTTTTGGTTTGGCCCAGGGTTATGAGACATGAAGAAATATCACTTTGTTTTTAAACTTGCACAAAAAACAAACCACATGACATTTTTTTTTCTCTAAAATGTTGTAAACAAATAGTCATTTCTTTTGTAAACTGTTACAACTATTACAACCTTTTTATTTTTTACCTCACGAGTAAAAAATATTATTTTTTATTGTCTTTTATTTTCATTTATTGTAAAAAAATAAGATAAAATAGAAACAAAGGAAACACAAAGTAACAGATGGCCTCTACGGGAACCTTTTATTTTCTTATTGTATATGTAATTATTTCTTAAATCAATAAACAAAAGCAAAATTATCTATTCGCTTCACTTCCAAATCGTGTGTCCACATTACCATTTTATTATCATGTGACACTACTATCAAACATGAAAAATAGAATATCGTCCTAAAGTGGGAGACATGCCACCGATGTGTTGCTGGGTTATTGAGCAGGGTGTTTACACGAGGCGACAAACTGGCAACATCTGTAGTCCCCTTGTTGTCGTTGACAAAAGTCGCCCATGTGACCAAGCCTTTAGGTAGCTGGAATTCTGCAACATGTTCAAATCCAGGTATAGGGAAAATGTAACAGCTCAGGCATTAGAACATTAGAACCCAGAATCACTGTCTGATTGCAAAGATCTCAAAAAGAATGAAAAGGTCGAACAAATAAATAAAATAATATTTAAAGTAATTTGCTCTTCAAATAACCATGCCAGTGATATTGTATGTATACTGTGTTGTTTATTGACTGAACAACAAACTCATTAATATTAACCCTGTTAATAATGATTAAATATGCAGTGTTTAATTTAAGAGCTCCTGCCTTCACCAGCTTGTTCTGTAACCACAGTTTGTTTTTAGTTTCACAAAAAGATTCTGCAAATTATCACTGTTCTGTAAACAGAGCCCCCTCTTTCTTTTTATACTGAAAAGCCTATTGCTCATTCCAAATGGTTAACAAATGCTATGTTACAGATTAACCAAGATCAACAGAATGTATGTTTAATAAATTATTACATCTTATTTTTTAACTTTAGTATTTAACAGATATACCGTGTGGATGCAGTCTTTTTGCTGGCAAGATATTTCTTGGCAAAACAATTTCTTTTCTCATATCTCCAGGAGCTCAAAGCAAAATTCTCCCAAAAATAAATTATATGATTGCTTTGGCTGGTAGCTGCAAGCTCTGGGAATTCCCAACTGTTCTCTTGCATAGAACATTATCATTTCATTTCATTTACACTACAAAAAACAAAACCAAAAAAACAAAAATTGAATATTTTGCTGTTAAGAGGAGCCAAATCCTTCATTCCAGCCTAACTCAGTGTTGGTAGAGTGAACAAGTAACAACCCTTTGAAGATTTTCTTTTTCCACAATGTGGATTTAAAACAGCTCCCTTACTTGAATTCCTTACTTTCAAAAAAAAAAAAATTATGGCAAAGCGATAAAGCATTTTCTGAAGTATGAATTGAATTATTCTTGCCCACTGCTGTTTCATAATTAAAAGCCCCTTTCTCCATGGGAACTTTTATTGAATTGTACATAAAAGAAGAAACAGACCATAAATCAGGAGGAAAAAAGGGGACTGTGAAAGTCGAGTCTATTAAACTTAAATATACTAGCATATTCTCCAGGAGTCGGCAAACCTTGCTGGATACACACATCTCTTTAACGTTAATAAGCACTCAACTTATATCATACTTTGCACTGTAATCATCTGACCCATCAGACAATAAATACTGTTTGTGCTTTATATTACAGCTGCATTGTAGACTCAAAATGTAATGCAAGTCAGTGTCGCTGATCTTTATTCAATTAAAATGGTTACCCTGGAGAGCAATGTTTAAGGGAATCGCACACAAAAGATTTAACTTTTAAATTAATAGAACAAAAATGATTTTTTCCCCCATAGGCTTCATTTTATATCACTCAGTCTAGCATATTGAATAACATTCTTTAAATCAATACTTGCATATTTGTTGACCTTGGCTCTAAGAGTTCTTTACAGATGAAAATGTTAATAAGAAATCTTCAGTGTAGGTGGCTTGTTGAAGGCTAGCATAAATGAAAACTGTTTGACATATCTGTTAATGCACTTAGAAGTTTTTCTTTTCTTAACACTATTCAGAAATGTTTTTCATATAGTTAAAACCAAATAAGCAATTAATAATAATTCAGTCATCAGAAGATGAAGTAGACAACATTGTGTTAGACAGTTGGAAGCACAATACAATAGTCTCCACGTATAGGAACACCTCCTAGGAGAACACTTCATCTAAGGGAACACCCTTCCCATTGTAAATGCTCCAGCTAAAGGAACAGGAACTTCCATTAAAATTCCACCTTCTTGGCATTGACAGTGATTCGTTCACAACGGATACAGTACTGTTTTGTAAAAAAAGCATCATCACGAGTGTCTTGAGGGATATTGATTGTTTTTTAAAATCTTTCCAGAACCGCTGTCATATCATTGAATTGTTTTGTATTCTGATTTCTGAATTCCTCACTACAAAATGGCATGTAAACAAACGGCAAAATGCACCGCTGTTTCTCTTGCTACACAAAGTTGGAAATTGTTTGAGCTCCTGAAAAAAACCTGAATCAGACACAAGTCTCCGAGCAATTTGGTGTTTCCTGTTCTGGTGAGTTGCTTCACCATTTTGTTAAATAATGTGCATGTCTTGTATTACGCTGCTGCATTTTGTAACATGTTCAGGGGTGATATGTTAATTTAGTCTGACAGTTAGTTTATTAACTTTAAGTTAACCCTAAGTAACACCCATTATTTTTGCCTCTGCCATTGTGAAACACGCCTGCGAACTAATTTCATAGTACATAGCAATTTAAGCTTTTTGACCGTGTTGTTTTGCTTGAGTTTTATTAATGTTAGTTTGCCAGTTACTTTATTATTATAGTTTATTAACATAAATTTGCCAACTGTTTTGCTTTACTTATTCAGTTAATTTCAAATGTTGATGCACTTGCGTCATGACAAGTAATACATACAGTATGTACACTGAACAAAAATATAAACGCAACATGTAAAATGTTGGTCCCATGTTTCATGAGCTGAAATAAAAGATCCCAGAAATTTTCTATACGCACAAAAAGCTTATTTCTCTCAAATTTTGTGCACAAATTTGTTTACATCCCTGTTAGTGAGCATTTCTCCTTTGCCAAGATAATCCATCCACCTGATAGGTGTGGCATATCAAGAAGCTGATTAAACAGCATGATCATTACATAGGTGCACCCTGTGTTGGGGACAATAAAAGGCCACTCTAAAATGTGTACTTTTGTCACACAACAAAATGCCACAGATGTCTCAAGTTTTGAGGGAGCATGCAATTGGCATGCTGACTGCAGGAATGTCCACCAAAGCTTTTGCCAGAGAATTGAATGTTCATTTCTCTACCATTAGCCTCCTCCAGTGTCGTTTTAGAGAATTTGGCAGTACGTCCAACCGGCCTCACAACCGCAGACCACGTGTAACCACGCCAGCTCAGGACCTCCACATCCGCCTTCTTCACCTGCAGGATCGCCTGAGACCAGTCACTTAGACAGCTGATGAAACTGTGGGTTTGTACAACCGAAGAATTTATGCACAAACTGTCAGAAACCATCTCAGGGAAGCTCACATGTGTGCTCGTCGTCCTCACCAGGGTCTTGACCTGACTACATTTTGGCGTCGTAACCGACTTCAGTGGGCAAATGCTCACCTTCTATGGCCACTGGCATGCTGGAGAAGTGTGCTCTTCACGGATGAATCCCTGTTTCAACTGTACCGGGCAGATGGCAGACAGCGTCTATGGCGTAGTGTGGGTGAGCGGTTTGCTGATGTCAACGTTGTGAACAGAGTGCCCCATGGTGGTGGTGGGGTTATGTTTTGGGCAGGCATAAGCTACAGACAATTAACAAAACTGCATTTTATCAATGGCAATTTGAATGTACAGAGATACCGTGACGAGATCCTGAGGCCCATTGTTGTGCCATTCATCTGCTGCCATCACCTCATGTTTCAGCATTATAATGCACGGCCCTATGTTGCAAGGATCTGTACACAATTCCTGGAAGCTGAAAATGTCCCAGTTCTTCCATGGCCTGCATACTCACCAGATATGTCACCCATTGAGTTTATATTTCTGTTCAGTGTATTTATTTATTTATTGAGTCATATTGTGTCAGGTGGCTGACCGTCTTAAAGAACACTTTGCTTGCTTCTCGAGGGGTGTTCTCTTAGCCAGCAACTACTGAAACACTAATACAATTGGACTCTTTATTTGTGTCACAAAATTGAAATGTAAATATAAAAAAAGTTAAATACACTTTGGCGGCATCACCGGTTTATATAGTTGTAACCATGGAGGTGTTGGAGGGGGCAAGAGCAACCAGTGAGATATAGTAAAAAACATAGTTAAAAATGATAGCAAAAATCTCACTCTCATTAGTGACATAGATGTGGGAAGCAGGGTTCTTCCTTGGGGGCAAGCAAAGGTCGCTTCCAAGCCTTGGACGCCCAACACCACCAACCTCAATTCCTTAAGGCCAGTTCTCAGCCAGCCAGAGAGGCTCCCAGCCAAAAAACGTAAGACACCCAGTACACAAGCAGATATTCCTCCTGTCCAGCAACTTTACCTTAAAAGTCACAGCACCAAATACTGCTTTCTTTAAAGGGGTAACCCAGAAATCCCACAAGCAGTTTACATATTTATACATATGTAAACACATAAGAAACTCATATACACTGGTTGATGTTTTGATTTTCAAAGAGCCTTGTTTTACTTATTTAAACAGTGGCAGCATTTAGATAAAAATATCCATACATTAAGTAAGTATCTGTAAATTACAATATACATGGCATTGTTATAACAATAAACAATTAAGAAAACAAACAACACCTCAGTTTCTGCAATACCATAGAAACACACAGCTTTATCCTTTTGACCTGGATTACTTTCTTACCAAATGTACTGGTTCTTGATTTACATGATAACTAATTAGTTGAAAGTACAGTGGAATGCAACTGCTTTGGGTGGCTGTTATGAACGTGCACTGATCAGAAAATTATTTAAAGTTACATTACATACAGATAAGGAGTTCAACTCTGGTTCTGGAGAGTCACAAGGTCTACTGGTTTTCATTCCTCCTGAGTTCTCAATTACTTAATTGAACCAATTATGTTCTTAATTGGTCAACACCAACTGTTTATCCAGGTCTTTAGCCATTAATGATTTGAAGATACCTAGAAAACCTGCAGGACTATGGCTCTCCAGGACCAGGGCTGACCAGCCCTGGTATAAGCATGTCTGACCAGATTGTTCTCTGAGTAATCCAAACAGGTGAATATATCAGATTGGCCGTTGTTTATTTTTAACAGGGCCGTATGACAAGTACAGTGACTAATATTAGACTTTGTGGGACAGATTTGCCCTTGTTAACCTTGAACATCAGTGACTAAATATGAAGAAAATAAAATCAATATCTCACCAACCCCACATATAACTATCTATATGTCTGTGTTCATATTTAGGAAATAGGAATCAATTGCATTGTGTAAAAAGGTGCAACAGTATCAGAATCTAATCCATTCCCAGATGTATTCATGTTATTGATTACGCTGAGCTAAAGTTACTTAATAATAAGGTTTGCTAGTGTTGTCTTTCAAATCAACTTCCAGGATCCCTAAGAAATCTACCGGTACATGCTGTGGTTTGCTTTGCAGAGGTAATGATGCTGACATACTGTGTTTAAGAGGGAGGTTAGTTATTGGCCTTGAGCTGCACAGTAAGTGTAATGAATTCCAAGAACATATGGTAGAGGACAATATGTGGGTCTCTAATTTATTTTAGAGTAGACAGGACAGGGTACTAAAACTAGATATAGATAAGTAATGCCAGTAACAATCTGGATTCCACAGGTTTATTCAAGCAAACCTTTAGGAACAAAGAGCAAGATTGCATGTTTGTAAATTTATTTAAATTATAATAACATCAGAAAGAATTTAGATAATCATTTTGAATGTCTTTTCTAATTCTTTGTAGCCCTCCAAATTCTTTAGGTAGAGTTTATGCATGTTTTACAATACAATATTTAGGGGATCCTTGAACTTGTAACTTGGCTCCACCCTGTACTCTACTGCTGACTTGATAAACATAAGTTCTTCATAAATGTGTGTATATACACCTGGTGAAATATCAGAAGTTCAAGGTAAATATAGATTTTAAAGTAGTTTTTTTTTTTTTAAGAGAAAATAAAGAAATAAATCGTTTTCTATTAGCGATAGTGTCCCGTCGATGTTGACTTTCGTTAGCGCCCTTGCCTATGGCTCGGGATGCATAACTCTATCGCTTAAACATGACCTCAATTCCGTAGATTCAGAAAAAATAAATTGGGTTGTTGACAGTTAAGTTTGTGTGAGCCGTAACCGTGGCTGTGGTAATCCAATTGTGTTACTGGTAAAATACTTTAATATTAGACACACTGGTGAATTGGTGTATTAGTCACTCCCCCCTTTTTTTAAGGGACCCGTGAAAATGTCTACAACTTATGTAATGGTTTTTACGGTAACAGATCTCACACTTTTTACAGTATTATGGTATTTTTTTATTTATTTTTTGTTAAATTCAATTTAAGGTAACTTGAAATACATTTCGAGATATCTCTAAATGGTTGCCATATTGTTGACCCTACCAAGCATACAGTATACATGTTATAAACCTTAGATGAGTGTCAAACACATTATGCCAGTGGTGGTGTATGATTGAAAACCATTCTGTCATTGTAGTGCAATCATGACAGAGCTCATGCAGGAATACACACTTACTATATTAAGCCAGTCAAGAAAGCAATAGGATTGCAACAGGGTAGGATATTGGTTATAAATGAACAACACCACAAGTTCTTTTTTATTTTTGAAATAGCTTTAGTTGACAGCTTTTGAAGAAGTTAACTTTGTTTTTATTTAGGCTACTTCATTTCCTTGGGTGTTAAATAAAAGGCAGGTTTTTAACATCCACCTTGTTGAAAGTTACTTTTTTTTTCCTGGCCTGCTGCTGCTGAGAGCCAGCTGAGTCCCAGAAAGGCTTCTGTGTCATGGGGTGATCAATTGCATCTTAGTGGAGGCAGTCTATATCACATCACTGAGCCAAGTGATCGCTGAGGCCTTTAGAGAAGTCATTGACAGCCACTCGAGGCAGGGATGCTCACAGATATTCCAATTCTAGCATCTCCCATCAAGAGTTGCTGTAGGCAATTCTACACAAAGTACCTATTAAGGGGCACAGGGAGAGGTTTTAAAGGCCAAAAGATGAAGCTACAAAATTCAATTTTAAATATAAAAGAATGAAGAAATCCAGGTGAAAGATCTACTCTCAGGGGCTTAGGGGCGGTCTTTCTAAGGATTCTGTTTTAAATCAGCAAGCTGTAGGATAATCATAATGGGGAGCATCACTAAGTTAAAAAATAAATAAATAAAAAGTATCATTTTAATTGCATTAGAGTAATTCTTCCTGCATACCCGATGGTACTTCTGCCAGCAAATTAGATTTTTACAATATAATGAACCCAGATGGTAGAAGTTTGGGATTTTACTGTCTTTTATTTTATTACTTTGAATGCCAGAAACTAACATACCAGTGAACACTAGTACCTGCTCTCTATATTGCAACTTAACTATGTGTTTGCATTTTGAACTGTTATGTTACCCAAATTATTCAGCTTACACATCCAATCCTGATACGCTCAACTCATAGCATTTGAAGAGTATTTTCATAAAAATATGAAAATAAAACTATTTATTACTGGAGAGACAAAAGCTATTGCTTACACCTGTATTGCATACTACAGTACAATGGGCAGGTGACCCATGTTGTAACGATGGTATACTACATATCCTGCGGTTTCCTCTTCGTGGATGTTCATGAGAATGCTTAAGACACAGCAGGGCATGCCATTTGTTGGCACCTCTTTCCCACTTAGAAACAATTAGCCTTTCATCAATTTGTTTAGTAATTTGAAAGGTTAAATCTTTGGAAATAAAAAAAAAAAAATGAGAGTGTTTGGGGGAGGCAGCCCCCCTGATGATATGCAATTAGTTGGTGTTTACTATTTAATCAGCTGATGGGATTTCTCCTTGTTGCTTTCTGTGGTGGGATAAATGATTTACATTTTGGAATGTTATGTTAATTACCATATTTGAACATCTGAAAATGAAGTGTAATTAGAATGTAAGGGAAAATGTGAGGAAATTATTTTGTTACTTTTTGTTTTGCCCCCAAAACAACACCCATGCTGTCACTCACTGATTAAAAACAATTAAAATAGTCTTTGTGGGTTGTTCTGTAGAGTCTTGAAGGGTAACAGTAGACTGACTTGTTAGTTGATTACCATCTATGTGGGTTGCTTGCTGACGATTACAACAATAAAAAAAACATAGAACAGTACAGTCCAATCCAACTGTATAAATATTGCAAATCCCCTATGTCTTTATAACAAAGTCAAAGCTATCCCTCTACACACATTCTGGGAGCCCAAATTTACTATCTGTGAACTAATTTCACATAATAATCTTAATGTTCAAACACTGTTCTATATGTATCTATCCTATAAATACACAGCCTTGTCTTTACGGAGTAAACAGTCCATTACAGAATAGTGAGCTGTACACTCTGTTGACTATGTACTTAAACCCCAATGAGAGGCAGATATAATTATTTAAACATGTATTACAAGGATGAGGTGCATGGAATGGGAAATTAAAATGCACACCATTCAGTGAAGTTTTTTTTCTAATGTAAATGTAGCCCATTACTAACTTGTGTCTTTATGCCTGTGCACACCTCTGTACATCATGGCCTGCCAGAGAGTATTGCAATTCAGAGCTCTACATGTTGATGTTTATTTATAAGGAACAGCTAATGCCAAAAATCAATAAGGCAGCATCAATATAATGGGCACAAAAAAGTGGCATGTTATGAGCAAATATCCTTGTTAATGCTTAATACCTACAGTACAGTACTTCTGTCACATATTTATACAGTTCCAGATAATTGTTCCTCTACTGTGTCATTCATCCTCAGTTTTGCTTTGTCACCCCCCGTCTTTTTTTTTTTTTTAATTGCGGGAAGAAAAACACCTTCACACTAGAAATAACAGGTGTTTACAGTTGAAAAATAGAGCCAACATCAGATGCCATAACTGTGGGCTAATTCACAGGTTGTCAAACATGTATTTATATTTGTTGCTACCTGATGATTTCAAAAGATACTTTTAATGAGGGAAGTATTTTTATAGGTTTTAATAGATAAGTAAATGAAATGGAACATTATTATTATTATTATTATTATTATTATTATTATTATTATTATTATTATTACAATTAATACTCACTGTTGTTAAATATAAATGTGAAATCACTTAATTGATGAGAAACATTTTGTACCATGACTCAAATTAAATATTAACTGACCAAACACTCAAAATCTAAAATACTTCTAGAAGTGTAATATGATTCATTAAGGCTTGCCTAAAATGTCTAAACAATTACTTTGGGATTACTTAAATCATCCTAAAATATTACTTTTCACAATGCTTAGATATTCTTCCAGAACTATAAAGCACTCAGGCCCAGATTTAGGCTGTGTGGTCCAGTGTATAAGAAACAGGCTTGTAACCAGACTCTGACTCATTGTGTGACTCTGACCAAGTCACTTAACCTCCTTGTGCTCCGTCTTTTGGGTGAGACGTTGTTGTAAGTGACTCTGCAACTGATGCATAGTTCACATGCTCTAGTCTCGTAACTTGTAAAGCCCTTTGTGATGGTGGTCCACTATGAAAGGCACTATATAAAAATAAAGATTAATATTAATATTATTATTTCTAAAAGCATTGCGCATATTTTACGACTGTAAAACGGGCGCTGAGGGAACTGAATTCTTGGATGGGATTTATAAAACACGCAATTAATACGTGATTTGTGGGGGCAATGTCTCTGTGCTTTAGCCCCTTGATGCATATGTAATTTTGTATATGCATATATAATTCTGGGGCGTTTCTGAATGAAACCGCCAAAATTGGGAGGGGATTTTTGCAAATGAGGTCTATTAAATATCCCGTCTAATTTATTAAAGCTGCTGGTAATTGCGGACCTCGTATTTGCATGATTATTTTAAGAACACTGAAAAGCAGGCGTTAAATGTTTGCAGTCAGACAGTAGGCTATATAAAAGGCAAGGTGATGTGGGAAACTTGTCTGCAGCAAGAAGGAGACATTGTATTCAAGGACAAAGAAACATTTAGTAACATTTTGCAAAGAGCTCATTTTTTAACCCTTCTGATCAAGTCAGTTTGTAAATTACAATTTATAGTACCAGTACCATATTGTTTTGCAAACTCCAATTTTCAAGACATGTTTCATAGCTTACATGACAAAACAGAGTCTGCAAATA
The DNA here is from genome assembly GCF_017654505.1 of Polyodon spathula. Lineage (NCBI taxonomy): Eukaryota > Metazoa > Chordata > Actinopteri > Acipenseriformes > Polyodontidae > Polyodon > Polyodon spathula. The sequence continues at coordinate 48,730,337 of NC_054535.1, read as the reverse complement.
AAGAATATAGAATCCATGTAAAAAAGGTTCTTAGAAGCACCTAAAAAGGTCTCTCCACAGTGGCAAAGCAAGGTTCTAACAAGAGCCTTTACTTCTTAAAGTAGGCATTATTAAAAGAACGGTATTCTGAGGCACACAAAAGAAAAAAGTCTCATATACAATGAGGGCTCATCCTCCACTATTATTTTACTAATGTCTACAGAATGTATTTTTTTGTAATATGGCATTCTGGTTCAGGCAGTATTGTTAAATTCTAGTTGGAAAGAAAATGGTAAAAAACAAAAAAGGACAGAGGGACAGATGACACAGTTAATTTGTAGCTAGAGCAAGTACAGTTTTTAGACCATATATACCATACAGATATGATTTAAAATCATTCAGTAAGAAATACAGACAAACATAAGAAATAGGAGAGTTGTAACTGCATAAGATTCAACGAAGATATAAGTCGTAGTTAAATTGAAGACAGAAGCTGTATTGTAGCTGAACATATTGCAGTACAACCATGGAAGGATTATCCACCTGTTTGACTGCCACGAAGGTAAGTAAATAACACTTATTGTTTCTGAAGTTTGAAAAGTCTGTACGCTTGGAATTATTCTACACGAAATAAGAAGTTGAACTAATGTGCGAAGCACAGTAACTGGATGATGCGTCGTAATGTATAAGCAACCTAGACTACAAACTCTGAAGTGGTACATTTGTTCATTAAGAAGCCACCACACATTCCGTATTTTATTCATTTGTCCTGGTGATATATTTCATGTGTTAGAAGTACTGCTTGTACCAAAATCTCCAATTCCATATTGGTAAATTTCAGTTTTCGCTTATGAGCATCCTCATCACCATGGCTAGTACCAGGCCGAGGTCTTTGTGTGCCATTCATTTTCTTTTGGAATGTGTAGCTGTGACAGGCTGGTGAGTGGTGACATCAGGCCAGAAACAAGAAGAACACAAAGGCAGTACTGCAGGGGTAAAAGACGCAGTGTGCCTTTATTTTAACAAAAATAATTAAAATATTTAAACAAATTGCTCGCAGAGCAAAAATAAACAGTTAAACAAAACAAATCACGAATACAAATATAGGTCAGGCTGGGCGATCACCTTCACTCTTCCTGTATCTTATTTTTACTTTTAAATTTCTCTCTCCTCTTGCTCTCCTGTTCTCCACTTCTGAACATCCACCCAGAGTGCAGAGAGCTGCAGGTTTATATACAGGTGACCATCTCCTGATTAGCAACAAATTAAATCACTTAATTAAATCGTGAGATGGCCACCTTCTGCACAAAGTTTTTAATCATTCCTGGCAGAGGACGTGCTACTACCTCGCCTCTGCCAGAACACGTCTAAAATAAAAACAGAACAATAACAAATTAAACCGCACGGCGATAGCGAACTGGCATCCCCAGACGATGCATAACAGGGCAGCAGCGTTCCCTCGAGAGGCGACGGTGGCAGCGAACCTTCGGGAGGTGACTGCAGGAAAGGAGCCAGGACTAGCAGTGGTGTTCTCTTTTCACAGTCGCTGCGTCCCGGTGGTTTTCCCCCATGCTCCACTCAGCAACCTATGCAGGGGCTGCTGAGGACTGGCAGCATCCTGCTCTGGTCCCTCCAATGATGAAGGCAGAGGCAGCTCCTGTTGCTCTCCCTCTGGCAGTGGTGGAGACAGAGGGAGCTCCTGCTGCTCTGCTCCTGGCGGTGGTGGAGGCAGAGGCAGCTCCTGCTGCTCTGCTCCAGGTGGTGATGGAGGCGGAACCAGCAGGTATTCTCCCTCTGCTGGTGGGTACCTGGGCTGTGGACGTTCAGCCTTCCCCCTTGTGGCAGGGCAAAGCTCTGCCCTTTTTAAATTGGCAGGGATGGGGTTAATTTCCCCTACCTGCCTGGTTTATTATGTTCAGGTGGCTGTGGTTGATTAGTTGATTAGGTTAATTAACGATCAATCAGCGCCCAGCCACCTGACATAAAAGGAGGCCTCTGCTTCTCATTTAGGAGGAGGGAGCTGAGGAAGCAGGTTGGTGGTTTTTGGTGTGTGATTTTTGAATTTTGATAAATCCAGTGAAGGCATTGCCCAGCCTGGAAATTGTTATTTTTGTTAGTTTTGCTTTTTGTCTTTCTTTTTGTGTTTAAATCGCTTTGTTTTGGCCCTTGTGCCCTTTTATTTTTTGTGTATTTATTTAATAATTTTTTTGAACTACAGACTGTCTCTGGGCCTCTATTCACTCGCCAGTTGTGGATGCACTGACTATCCCTTCTTGGGCTGTGGACGCTCTGACTCCCCCCTATTGGGCTGTGGACGTTCGGGCTCCTCTCACAGGCGTAGGATGTTCAAGCTCCTCTCATTCAGACGTAGGATGTTCAGGCTCCTCCCTCTTGGGCTGTGGATGCACCTCCTCCTCCTTGTCTCTTCTCCAGCAACTGCAATTTCACTCTTCAGGGAGGGGGCAATTAACTGGGAAATGCCCCTACTCCCCACAGATGCAGCAACAGTAGGTCTATGTGGGCTGCTCTCCTCCTGTGCCTGCTGTTACTACTGCAGTTGCTGGTTTTGCTGCAGCTGTCTCCTTCCCATCCTCCTCTTTCCTCCAATCCTTTATCTTACTCCACAATAAAAAAAATAAATAAATAAATACTGCAGCACCTTCTATCTGGCTTGAGATGACAGGCTAGCGAGTGGCGACGTCAGGCCAGAAGCATGAAAAACACAAAGGCAGTACTGCAGGGCAAAAGACGTGGTGCGCCGTTTATTTTGACAAAAATAAAATATTTAAACAAAAACACTTGCTCACAGAGCAAAAATAAATAATGAAACAAAACAAATCACAAACAGAAATAATACAAATATAGGTCAGGCTGGGCGATCGCCTTCACTGTTCCTATATCTTATTTTTACTTTTAAATTTTTCTCTCTCGCTCTCCCGTTCTCCACTTCAGAACACCCACCCAGAGTGCAGAGAGCTGCAGGTTTATATACAGGTGACCATCTTCCGATTTAACAACAAATTAAATCACTTAATTAGTTCGGGAGATGGCCACCTTCTGCACAAGGTTTTTAATCATTCCTGGCAGAGGACGAGCTACTACCTCGCCTCTGCCAGAACACGTCTAAAATAAAAACAGAACAATAACAATCCAAACCGCACGGATACGCCGTCATATTTAAATACAATAAATACAAACAAAAACAATAACCACGGCTTTCGGTGTCATAAATACAATAAATAAATCATAATAAACAAATACAAAACAACCCAGGGCAGGAGGGGGAGACCCCATTCTAAAAATAAACAACTAAATGTACACAGTAGCCTAACACGCAGGGTTGACCCAAACCTGCTATTTATTGTGAGGTATGTAATTCTCCACCGTTAAATGTGGTTAGGTGTATTTAAATTGGTTGATTGCAGAATCACCTGCTTTACCTAATTAGTCTTATAAAATAGGTTGCTATTTTGACAATGAGTGCGGTCGTACTGAACACACACTTTTTGCAGCTGGTTTTTCCCCTTTATAAATTTGGGCCTCAGTTGTAAAATGTGTTAAATACTAAAGAAATGAGTACAATTGAAGCCAAACTTTTTAATATTTCTACAGGCTCAAATATGGCAGAGGAAAAATGCATTGTATACAATATAATACACAAGGATCGAAATTCCCAGTGGTCTTGTAGTTTGTTCCTATAAATAATACGTCTGTGCTATAGGTTGTCTCATGGGTTCTTGAATCTAGAAAGCTTAGGATTAGAGTTGCTGATGCCACTGAGCTTAAAATACTTAACAGACCTAAACATACTGATATAATGTCTTTAAATGTGTTTTGTAGCTTTGAAGTTTATTTCACATTTCTGAAATTTACCATTAATAAATTTGTTACCAGTAATAAATATAATTTTTGTGTCTGTCAGTAGTGACAAGCACAATTAAAGATTATAAACTGGACCATTTAATTAGCAAATGGTGAAATGTGTTTTTTTAATGGGCTTTCAACTTTGTTAACTTACCTGTAAACTTGGTTTGGATTAATAGGTTTCCATCTTAATTGCATAGTTTTGCATTCTTCTTTAATGATGCACTGTAAATGCAAAAATGTGTATCCCCTCCCTTACTCTGTCTTATTGATTTTCTCCCAAATGGCATTGCATGACTGAACTGTTTACCTGGCATGGCGAATCCAAGAGTTTTGTGACAATATAATTTAAAAACCTGTAAAAAAAAAAACTTCATTCAACTGTGTTTTGCTAGGAGGTCTACGGCACACAGTACGCTATATAGTGTATGTTTTTTGTTGCTCTTCAAATGCAAATATTTTTACCTGACAGTTTGGCCGCTATGGTATCCCAGGTGTCTTGCTATTTAGCGTATAATCTGGAAGGGACATATCATACAGTTGAGGGTATTTTTAGACCTCAAAAACTTTTGTTAACCATCTCTCACTGTACATAGTGCAGATAGCGTCACACAACAACCCTTCAGTTGAGATGGAAATTTGCCACTTCGTATTTTCAAAAAATCGCTCTGGTTTCCTGTGTGGTTTTCCGCCATGCCGCTTTTCCGTTCCATGCTCAGTGTAATTGCACCCATTCAAAACAATAGATTAAAATGTTTTTTGCAGTATGGTTTTCTCCTTTCCGCTTTCTGCTACCGCTCTCGGTGTAATCAGATCTTTATGCTTAATTTGCATCCTATGACATTATCTTTTTCCTGAAAAAATTCTTATATGTTTCATGATGCAGTCATCATGAAACATTTTTTTAATTATTTTTTTTAATTAATTCACGTTTTTTTCCCAATATTGGAATGTCCAATTATTATTCAACCTGGCTCACCGCTGCAACCCCTGAACTAACTCAAGAGAGATGAGGACGAGCACACATGTCCTCCAAAATGAGTGCTGTCAGCCATCTGCTTTTTTTTTTGCTCTGCAAGTCTGCTGTGCAGCTATCTCAGAACTTACAACTTTGGAGGACCATGCAGTTCTGAATTGCGTCCAGGCAGGCCTGCAGGCATCTGGCCAGCCACAGGGGTTGCTAGTGTGCAGTGAGCCAAGGACTCTCCAGCTGACCTAACCCCCCCCCTTGCTTGGGCAGCACTTGGCCAATTATGCACCATTCCCTGGGAACTCAACAGTCCACAGTCTGCAGTGGCACAGTTTGGATTTGAACTGGCGATCTCCAAGCTATAGGGCACACTCTTTACTCTGGGTGGAGTGCCTTTACTGGATGCGCCACTCAGAAGCCCCAATTGTCAACATTTTAACATTTTTAACATTTTAAAGGAAAGTATATATGTATACCTATATGCACTGTAAGTGAAAGGTTGTACAAAAGTTTATCAGAGTATAGCCAATTGTAATTGCAAAAATGTATAGGAGGCTAGGAGTGATTGTATGTGCTGTTTAATCCCACATGTTAGATATTTAATTAATTTTTAAATTACTTTACTGTACATAGCTTGCATCATAACAAGCCTTGCATACAACACCATAACATATATACAAGACTTTTAAGGCCCCAAACATATTTTTCTTATTAGGGTACTGTAGATAAAATAAATGAATCAAGTACAGTAGATTGTCACTGACATGGTTCTATACATGAGTGAGCACACTGTCCAAATGTTACACACAAAACTGCATCCTGACAGTCCTGACAATGTTTTCGGCTCCAATGGAGAGTAAACAATTGTCAAATAATAAAAAGACAAAGGTCATCCTGCTTGGCAGCAGTCCCAAACTGAACAAAATAAAGAGTGATGTCAACTCAAATAATGACCTTGGACCATGATGTTTTACACTTATTTAAACAAAACACTATTTTTCTTTTCTATTTTCATGACACATTCTTATTTGTTTGGTATTGACCGTTAATCAAAGTGAAATTACTCCAGTACAACTCTGAATACATAATAATAATATTTTATGACTATGCCTATCACAAAGATCCTTTAACCCAGGGGTGTCCATTCCTGGTCCTGGAGGGCTGGTGTCACTTCTGGTTTTTGTTCCAACTGTACCCTAAATTACTTAATTTGACCAATTAAGTGCTTGTTAGGAGCTTGATTGGTCCAATTAATTAATTTAAGGTACAGTTGGAACAAAAACCAAGAGGGACACCGGCCTGCCAGGTCCAGGACTGGGCGCCCCCTGCTTTATCCCTTTAAGGACCTTGATCATGTAAACATGATCATACTGATGCACTGAATTGGTAATGCATGTGCATGTTGAAAGGGAAAGCTCAGGAAAGTCTCATTTACCTGTGAGAATCAAAGAAATGCTTGTGACATCAACGCCCACTTACACCTGGAAACACCAGTTTCTCCTAAAGCCACATGGGAATATGTAAGTTACAAGTTTTGATTTCTTGATGTAGGAAGACACGCTCCAAAAAAAGATGAAAACAAAAAAATCTAATTCAGCAGCAATACACCGTCAGAGTATGGATTCTGTTAAAAGGTGTCACAAAAGAAAGCACAATGAGGTAAGGTATTTGTTGCATTTTTAGAATGGAAATACAAAGTCAACCCTAGTGCAACACATAAAAATTTCTGTAAATGCATAACTTGTGTTGGGGTGGGTTTGAGACTTTCAGCTTGTAGAATTTGGAATAATAGTAAAACAGTGTTTCCATCAGAAATCTATCCATTTTCATTTTCGATGGGGCTAGTTTAAATTTCATGACATTTATGATAAAGAATAATTGACCTAAAAATTATTTGAAGGAATTTAAACTTATCAGCATATTTGGCAATGGCTTTCTTAATGTAACTCGTGATTAATTGTATGTTATGCACTGAGATTTGTTTTTTATAATCGCATTCTTATGTGGATGTAATCATTGCTGTTACAGTGTTTTAAGAATAGGGTTTTATCAGTTATACTGGTATTATATTATACATTATGTATTTTATTATTGTACACTTCACTTAAATTATTTATTAATTGTTATTCTGCTTACGTTTAATAATAAGAATCTAAGACAAAAGGGGACAACTTTGGTCCTAGAGGCCTGCAAATGTTACAGCTGTGCTCTTAAAGACTTTAATGAACTGCTTAACTGATCCATTTCATAATTTTCTGCTAGTTCTTAAATTGTTTATGATTTAAAGAGGCAAAATGAGCTGATCCCTGGAGCCAGCATTACACTTCAGCAATCAACACCAGACAGAAGGATATCTACATCATCAGATAGAAAACAACGCAAATGGATGGAGATGCAGATGGATCACATTAGTTTACTGCAAAGCTACGTCTTAGTTGGTGCTTACTTGGCGAGATCCGAGTTCAAATCAGCATGAAGTTCAACATCTACTCTCATGTAATAGAAATCATTTTAAGATGTGTTCAATATTTTAGGAGGAAGATCGGCGATCTTCGAGTGAAAAGATCACTGTACAATAGAATTCAAGTAACAGACTACAAAAAATTCACTGCTGAACTTATGGTAATTGTATTTGGAGTGAAATGTTGGCTACACATTCTTTAAATGGAAGGACAGCAATCAATGCAAAGGAAGAACAGATAAAACTACAGCTTCCAACCAATACAATGGAAAAAGTAACTGGTAAATATACACTTTTAAGTATATTTTTACATTGGTAAATATATTACTTGTAGCTTTTGTATGAAATGAACTAATGCAGCTTCATTATCTATCATTATAATAAACACACAAATATTAAATCAGTCTTATATGTAAACTGCAATGCATACATGTATATCTTTCATAATTATTATCTTTCTGCCATTGAAAACTTGAATTTCTATAAAAAGGAAGCCTCCATTTGTCCTGGGTTTGTAATTTGCTATTAGCGGGTGGGTCAAAGTTTTGATTTGGGCCGGGCCTAGGCCATACTAACATTCCCTGTTTTGGTACTGACACCCCTGTGCATGAGATATTAAGGGCTACATGTTTGGTAAGCCCTATGTAAAACAAACTATTGCTTGGTGAAAATAAATTTTATATAGGTGGAAAAAAGCATGGAGGACTGTACTTATTTAGTATAAAAACTACAAAGGTGGGAAGAATTCATTCTTGATGACATAAAAAAAGGTTGATAGATATTCAACTAACTCTTTAAACATGAAAATGTAAAATAGTTATGCAATACCTAATAAATATCAAATGTAAAATAGTTATGCAATACCTAATAAATATATACCTAATAAATATTCATCCCCCCATGGACTTTTCCACATTTTATTGTGTTACAACATCGAATCAAAATGGATTTAATTAGGAGTTTTTGCCACTGATCAACACAAAAAGAGTCCATTATGTCAAAATGAAAAATAAAATCTACAATTTTTCTAAATTAATTACAAATGTAAAACAGAAAATAATTGATTGCGTAAGTATTCACCCCCTTTGCTATGACACACCTAAATAAGCTCTGGTGCAACCAATTGTCTTTAGAAGTCATATAATTAGTTGAATCGAGTCCACCTGTGTGCAATCAAGGTGTTTCACATGATTTCAGGTTAAATACACCTGTCTCTGGGAGGTCTCACAGTTGGTTAGTACATTTCCTAACAAAAACTACATCACGAAGAAGAAGGAACATTCAAAGCAAATCGGGAATACGGTTCTTCAAAAGCACCAATCAGGGGTAGGATATAAAAACATTTCCAAGGCATTGAATATCCCCAGGAGCATAGTAATGTCCATTATTAAGAAATGGAGAGAATACGGCACAACTGTGAATCTGTCTAGAACAGGCCATCCTCAAAAACTGAGTATCCAGACGAGAAGGGCACTAGTCAGGGAGGCCACCAAGAGGCCTATGGCATCTTTAAAGGAGTTACAGTCTTCCACAGCTAAGCTGGGAGACTGTGCATATGGCAATAGACCAGGTGCTTCACAAAACTGGCCTTTATGGGAGAGTGGCAAAAGGAAAGCCATTGTTGAAAGAAACTCACATCAAACCTCGGCTAGTTTGCCAGAAGCCATGTGGGAGAGAGACCAAGTGGAAGAAGATTCTATGGTCTAATGAGACCAGAATAAAGCTTTTTGGCCTCAACGCTAAGCACTTTGTTTGGCGCAAGCCTAACACCGCACATCATCCTGAGAACACCATCCCTACCGTGGTGGCAGCATCATGCTATGGGGATGCTTCTCTGCATTAGGGCCTGGAAAGCTCATGAAGAAAGAGGGCATAATGGATGCAGCAAAGTACAGAGAAATCCTGGAGGAAAACCTGCTGAAGTCTGCAAGAGACCTGGGACTTGGAAGAAGACTCAACCTCCCACAGGACAATGATCCCAAACATACTGCCAGATCCACACTGGAGTGACTTACAAACAAAAAGGTCAATGTCCTGGAGTGGCCCAGTCAAAGCCCAGACCTCAATCCAATTGAGAATATGTGGAAAGAGTTGAAAATTGCTCTTCACCAAAGGTCCCCATCCAACTTGACGAAGCTTGAGCAATTTTGCAAAGAAGAATGGGCAAAAATTACAGTGTCCAGATGTGCAAAGCTGGTAGAGACTTATCCAGATAGACTCATGGCTGTAATTACTGCCAAAGGTGCCTATACCAAATATTGACTCAAGGGGGTGAATACTTCTGAGAGCCACTGTGTGTGTGTGTGTGTGTGTGTGTGTGTGTGTGTGTGTGTGTGTGTGTGTGTGTGTAATATATATATATATATATTTTTTTGTTTAATTTTATATGCGATGAAGCTAAGTAAAAAACATGTCAAGTGAATGCTGTATGGTGTGTGTGTATGTGTGTGGGGGTAAGGGGGTATTACATGTTGCCATATGTTGCTACAACTGTTTAAGTAAGGTGTGTGTGTGTTGTTTTTATTATTTTTCTTTTGACATCCTGACCACTTTTTTTGACACTATTAAATTGCAGTCCACTGTGATCGGTTTCCAAGATGGCTTCACATGTACCATTGAGAAGAACTTCAGAACTACCATACATTTCCCATCACCCTCCTGCTCACGTATGTATGATAAGGGTGATGGGAAATGTAGTTCTGAAGTTCTTCTGAAGGGTACATGTGAAGCTTGGAAAGCACAGTGCACTGCAATTTAATAGTGCACAAAAGTGGCCAGGATGTTAAACAAATGAAAATAAAAACAATACACACACCTTACTTAAACAGTTGTAGCAACATATGGCAACATGTAACACAAACGCACACACACAAAAATGTGTTACCCTTAATGTAATGTTTAATAAAGTAATTATTAATATTAAGTATTGTTTGTAGTTATACCATGTTTTTAATAATTGAAGTTTCTGCTTTCTGCTGTTTTATAAACCACATTTTATTATAGGTGAATATGTTCTACAATTTAAAAATAAATACAGTAATTGGGGGAAAAATGTGTTATTACTGTTGACATACATAGGTATTACAAAAATACTGACGTACACATACTTCAGTGGTAATGAATTCATATTGTAGTAGAGAAACACATGCAATAGAGAAAGATACTGCAATCATCCTTCACTAAAGAATATGTACTGGTCCTGCATTCAAACTGCATACATACTGCAGTAGAGAAACTGCAATTGTACTGCAGTAGAGAAACTGCAATGGTACAGCATTCTTACTACAGTAGAAGAACTGCAGTGGTACTGCATTCATACTGCAGGGCATAAACCACAATGATAAAATATTACATTTATAAAGCAGTACTACTGCAGTATTTTTTTTTTTTTACTTCATTACTGCAGTATTTTTTATACTGTAGTAATGAAGTATAAAATACTTTTTATATTTTTTATACTTTTTAAACTGCATGAACCAAATTGATCAGGTACGTTTTTTTTTTCCATATTACTGATAATAATGGAATGAAGAACTATTATTTTATTTATAAATATTTGTTTTGAGAAATAGTGTCCATTATTGCTTATAAAGACCCTGAGAATAAACGTTTATTATGGCATACATGTATCTCTAAGCAGAATACACAGTAATAAAAACAAATACTTAATGTTTTTAAAAAACAAAACAAACAAAATAAAAAAAAAATCTATATATTGAAAAAAGCTAAAAGTTTGTTTGCTTTCTGAATTACTTTATAATGTTCCCCAGAGTGTTCTGAAAAAAAGGACACCAATTCCAAGATGCTCCTGTAAACAATTGATTTTTAGTGAATTTTTATGAGTCAAATATTGCCAAAAAAACCTGGTCGTGGGGAGCAGCTCACTGGAACATGCTGTCCTTAAAGGGTAAAGACAGCATACAACATTTTCATTACCAATGTATTTTTTATCCTTGTCAGTTTTATAAGATTATATATTTTAAATCCTTTAAGAATCTTAAAGGATAACTCCCATATGGTATATTGCTTCACAGGGTTAGTACTGTTCCTCAAAATCCTGTAAAAACAATTTCCATCTAGGGCTTTGTAAAGCCGCTGTGTTGGTACAGTCAGTGGTGATGTATCTACAGTGTTTTTTAGGGTACACCATAGAATGTGATTTGAATCCTATCCAGCTCTCTCTCGTTTTTATACATACAATTTTAACACAGGCATTTTTAAACCTGATACATCAAATGAAAGCAACATAGATTTTTGGATAATTATGAAATACAAGATTCAAGCTTCTAATGAAAAGAACAAAGCAACACTGAAATTGATAAAGAATCTATTTTACCACTTTTGAATTGATATTTCTTTGTGTTCTTGTCGTAGTTATAGGATTATGTTTTCACATTGTCCCTACCACATGACACTGTGCATGGTTTAGTAAGGTGTTTATCAAGGCAAAACGACCAGGAACCTCTCTGTGGGTCATTATGCACTTCATGCATTTTCATACTACACTTCATAACAAATAAATTGTGTGACAACATAGTGCATTACGGGATGAAAATGTACTGTTTCCCGGGTTGCTAAAAGTCATTGTAGACATGACCAAAGCTGTCACGCAGTGACAACGTTATCACGCCAGTCTCTGTGTCCCCCCCCACCCCCCAGAAGGCACTGGACTCCATGATGACAGCTGAACAACACCAGCCACTTTTTTTCTTATCCAGCTTGCTGTGTGTAATGTACGCAGCGACCGAAGATTGTAATGGATGTATTTCTATTTCAGGGATCCAGGATTATGATGATTCCCTTTCAAGTATGAAATGTATCCATTACATAATGGGTTATTATACCCAAGCCGTTGCAAAGTGCATTACTTGCAGAACGAGAGGGTCAGACGATAAGGCTGCCACAATATAGATTTTTTTTTTACATAGCAGGAATTAATTCTCTGCAGGTGCTTCCGGTATCGACATAGAAGCCGCCATTAGCACTCTGGTTCCAAAGCCAGGGTTTTGAGGATCCAGCACATTTAGCCTGTAAAATGTCATGAAAGTATGGGGCATGGCCCATACTGCAACATTGAAAATGACAGTGACAGATGCACCCTGGAACAACGCCCAGGAGGTACACATCTTGTGTAGTGACCAGTGACCTTCAGAGGAGGGGGCAAGCTGGCTTGTTTACAAGCAATCTTGACTGTCTCTGCAATCCAACCGGACAGCCTCTGCTTAGACAGGGCTGTACCTTTGGCCTGAGCTCCATAACAGATGGACAGATGTTCAGATTGCCTCCAACTTTTTGTTCTGTCAACATAATAAGCTAATGCCGTAATAGGGGATGGAAAGCCTCCAGCTCCACCGAATGGTTGACGTAGAAGATAGAAATACATTTGGGCAAGAAAATTTGCGGAGTGTGACCTTGGTCCTAGACTCTGCGAAAAACAGACAAGCTTTTGCCACAGAAAAGGCTTCCATCTCGCTTACGTGCTTGGTGGAGGTAATGGCAAGCAAAAATACTGTCTTAAAAGACAGATGCTTCAGCTCAGCTGAATGCAGGGGCTCAAAGGACGACTTCATGAGTACCTTAAGCACTATGTTAAGCCGCCACTGAGGAACCTTGTCCTTAAGGGGAGGGTGTAGCCTCCAAGCCCTCTCAAAAATTGCCCCACCAGGAAGTGAGCTCCTGGGGAGACAGAGTTGATTTTAACTTGGTAATCAGAAATCGCTGGAAAGTATACCTTCAGTGTCGAGGGTGATTTCCCTTCATCAAATAGGTCTTGCAAGAACTGCAGAATGACCAGCATGGGACATGTAGTGAGGTTGACGTGTCACATCAGACACCAGGTCTGGAACACAGCCTACTTATACCCATACTGGGCTTGCGTAGAAGCGGTCCTGTCATTCTGAAGAGTTCAAATAACTCTCTGACAGCCCTAGCTTGCTAAATTTCAGCCATTCATGGGCCAGAAGGGCTCCACCAGGAGGAAGTGGCCCAGCTTCTCCACCTCGTGTACCAATAGGTCAGCAGACTGTGAAACAGTTGGGGCTGTTGCAGGGTGACCTAACGAGGACTGGACCTCGTGCAGAAAGTCCGGGTGAACAGGCTGGCCAGAGGTTTGCATAGCCGGAGCCGAGCGTCAATCAAATATTGACCTCCTGGGCTTGCTGTGGTGGCACTCTTTAACAGGGCTGTGAGCTCCCCAGCAAAGGGAAGATGAACTGAAAGTTTCCGACTCTGTCCTCAGTCTGAGGCCTGAGTTCCAGTTCCTGCTTATTGTACTCATTAGGCTCCTCTGAGGACAGTTACGTCCTCAACCTGCTGTTCCATGAGTGGGAACGGAGCAGGGGGAGCAGATGGAGCACTGTGCGTATCTAACAGTCTAGTCAATAAAGACTCCCACATTATGTCCATCTCCTCTTTGAAACCTTCAGATGGGGAGGCCCGAGAAGGCTTCTCCTTTTTTCTCTTGCGTGGGGGTGGACGAGGATGAAGATGAGCTTCTACTCTTGAAGCTCCCCCTGCGTGAAACAGAGGCGTGCGCAGGGTGTGGAAAGCCTCTCTGCTCCACAGAGGAAGAGTGTGACCTTTGAGCCCAGGTGAGAGAGTCTGAGGGCTCCTTTATTAGGAACACCTGCCACCTCTCAACCAAGCATCTCGTGAGGTCAGAGCAGAACTTTATTTTTTTATAGTACACATAGCTATCAGTGCATGCTGATTAGTACAGCTGCAATGACAGGCAGACACAACAGGTTGTTTTTGTTATTTATTTATTTTTTTTATATAGGGTACCGACAATTGTCAGTGCAAGCTGACAATACAGCTGCAGTGACAGACAGACCAACAGACTAGGTTTTTTCATTTTTTTTGGGGGGGGGGGGGTGTACCTACAGCTATCAGTGCAGGCTGATAGTACAGCCGCAATGTCAGGCAGATCAACAGGTTATTTATTTATTTATTTATTTATTTATTTTATAGGGTACCTACAGGTATCAGTGCAGGCTGATAGTACAGTTGCAATGACAGGCAGACAGGGTAATGTCACAGGACAAGGTGCAACCACGGTGGTATCAGGCAGGGCTGGAAGCAACTGCACAGACCACTGGCAACAACAACAGGGGTACCGCAGCAGAGCCTGTGTGTGCTCGCTTGATAGCCTGAGCTAAAAAGCCTTCACAGCATGGTGCTAAACTGCCCACCGCTGCGGCATGAACACAGAGACAAGCTCTCAGATTGGAAGGCTCCTGAAAATGGATTGGTCGGTGTAGCCATCCAGCTGAGAACCAGAGTGTTCATACAGGAGCGTGAGTCAGCAAACACGATCGGGTTCCAGAAAATGCTGCTAGCTGAAGAAAAACAGCAAGTCATGTAGTGCACCTGGAAAAGAAAAACAACGCAGAAAGCGGCACATAGGCAATTCCTACCACTATACAAATCATCCAGTAACAACAGACACTACAAAATAATATATACCATACACAATACACAAGTGCACACACCAGCCTGAGCCCAGACTAGGTAGCACTAATACAAGACTATCTGAGCCCAGATAGCTTGAAAAATCTCCTCAGACATACAACTTCAGCTGGAGTGAACCATGACACAGAGAGGTGGGTGAAATGATCTACGCGGGGAGGTGCAGGCAAGCCACAGGCTCCTGGCGTGCCACAAGGCCGCATACAGACTCACAAAACACACTCAAAACCTCCAGAAAAAAAGCTTAAATTATTAAATTATTCAGCGATTAATTCCACAAGGAGACATACAAATTGAATTATATGTTTTTAAAATGAAAACTTAGCTTTCGAGGAAACCGTTTGAAATGAAGAATCTCTCTGCAGCTTGCTCGAATCAGGCTGTTCAGCTGTCATCATGGAGTGTAGTGCCTCCCAGGAGGGGCGGAGACTGGCGTGATGACGTTGCCGGTCACTGCGTGACAGCTTTGGTAAGTCCCAGAATTTTCACGTAAATAAATTAACCCATTATGTAACGGATACATTTCGTGCTAGAAACATAACTGTATTTGTTCTCACAAACAAAAGAATCTGGTGAACATGACATAGCAATGTATGATACAAAGATAAGAAACAGTCTCATAATTTTACATTGAGCACAAAAGAATGTACATTTTCTTGTAAACTTACTTACCCTAATGGTTATTTTCTGTACAGTATGCCTCACACCCTCTTTCTTTTCTTGACTGATTACAAATGTACTGATTGTCTATGTTTACACAGACTGAGTATTCAGAATCCAGAGGATTCAGAATCTCCACCCCACAATTCACAATCCCAATACTATTTGCATTGTTTCCATATTTAGTCTAGGATATTTAGTCTTAAGAATTCAGCTCCTGGACTCTGAATACCCAATTTGCCTGGTATAGGAATTTGGAATCCAGATTGGTATAAGCCTGCATATAAACATACTGCCTCCCCCTCCATCACTTTCAACTTTCATATCTGATTCTGATAATTGCTCCTTAATCCTGAACTCCAGACCAACTATCTGTGCTCTGGATCCCCTTCCTTCTCACGTTTTCCAATCTATTACCCCAGCTCTTATTCCTTTTATCTCCCCACTCATTACCTCTCTGCTCTGGTTCTTTTCTCTCTGCCTACAAAAATGCTCATATCACCCCTATTCTTAAGAAACCTTCTGTTGACCCTTCTTCTGCCCAGAACTATCACATTGTCTCTCTCCTCCGTTTCCTCCTTAAAACCCTTGAGAGAGTTGTGCACCGTCAGCTGGTTGTCTTCCTCACCAAACATTCTCTGCTCGATCAGCTTCAATCCAGGTTCCGTCCTGCGCATTCCACAGAAACCACCCTCTCGTCTCTGTAACTAATGCCTTCCTTTCTGCTCATGCTGCTTCCCCTTCCTCCATTCTAATTCTCCTTGACCTCTCCTCTGCCTTTAATACTGTCAATCATTCTGTTATCCTTTTCTCTCTCTCTGATCTAGAAATCTCAGGCACTGCTTTTGTCTGGTTTTCTGCCTACCTTTCTAACTGTTCTTTTCAGGTTTATTGGGCTGGTTCTCTCTTTTCTCCTCACAGGTGTACCTCAAGGATCTGTCCTAAGACCCCTAGTCTCACTCTATACCTGTTACTAGGTACTCTTATCTTTTGGCTTCTCATATCACCTATAAGCTGATTATACTCTTTCTCTCTTTCGATCTTTCTCTCTTTTCCTTCCTTAGACTTCCATACCTCCTCCCGCATTGTCTCTCAGCAATCTCATCTTTACTTTCCTTCTACTTCTCATCTCTCCTCTGACCTCTCTATCTTAGTCTCCCTTGATGCTATCAATTTAAGACCCTTCCTCTTCACCAATCACTCTATTCAACATACTGCCCCTATCTCCAGTCCCTCATGTCTCCTTATATTCCCTCTCAGCCTCTCCGCTCATCCTCTATTGACCGACTTGTTATGCCTTCTATTCACTCTCCTTCCTCCCGTGCCTGCTCCTTCTCTTCCCTTATCTCCCTGAGGTGGAACCAGCTGCCGGTTATCCTCAAGACTGAGTAGTCTTTTACTGCTTTTCGTTGTCTTCTCAAAACCCACTTATTCAAACTTTGTAAATTTCTATGTATATATATATTTTTGTATTTTCTTTTATTTATAATTACTTTGTTTATATGGTTTCTATGTGTTTGTTTTGCATGAACAGAAAACAAGTACCGTGCTGGAGCTTCAAGAACGAAATAGCAATTGTTATTTAGATGTCTCCTTCTCTCTCACCCGTTCTCCACTCACGAACACACAACTCAGAGTGAGTGAAAACATGCTGCTTTTATGCAGCTGTACCAAGACTTGAGTGCTAATCAATCATTCAATTGGAGTCTCGGTACAACTGCACGTGAATTAATGAAGTGCAATTTCCCATTATTTCATTTTACCTGCACATGAACTGCTGTGCAATCCTCGTGCATAAATACAAACATACGTTCTAAACACTTGTGCTCGTAACCCATATTTATATCCCGTGTATTTTATACATAAACACCAACATTAACACACTACCTGCATTGTAAAAAAATGGTCTACATGCTGCTTGGTCTAGCTTTGTAAAATAATCTTTAGATTAAATCTTTGGACTATGATCTGTGAATAAAAAAATAAATAAATAAAAAAAATGTTTTTAGCATGCCTTGTTGGTGTGTTCTGAGAATTATTCATGTCTAAGGCTATTTATTTATGCATTTATATTTGATCTAATGAAAAAAATACACTTCCCAAAATTGACATACAAATTCGGTCTATAAAATGGCACAAGTAGGAAAATAATTAATTTGACAAACATTTTTTTTCAAGTTATGTATCACATGCCTGCATTTTACAGATCATTGCTGTGCTAGTTTAATATTTAAAGCTTTAACTGCATTCCATACACTCACGCCACAGCCATGCACAGAGTGCACTGCACGAAGCAGACTCACATTCAAACTGAGAGTGTTAAAAAAAGAATTAATAGCAATGCATTTTGTTTTTTGTTTTTACTAGGTTAAATTAAACATAGAGATGATTTTGAATTGTTTAGATCTTTGTAGGTAGAAGTATACTGTAGTGAGTCTAGTTGATATAATAACTGCATCAGTAACAAATACTACAGAGAACTTGTGGCATTTCTTACATTCACTGGGCCCATGGAAAGGTTATGATGTACCAACTTCCATCTTAGAGAGAAGATATATTTGACACTGATACTTAAAAAGGCACTAAGTGAAGACTGCAATAAAAATATACAAGTAAATACTGAAAGAAGAATGCGGTAGTTAAGATATTTTACATCTATACCAAGTTGCTCTTTAAATCAGGTCTCTGTTTATATGAAACACTTACTTTAACACAAAGCCGATTTACAAAGATTTATGTATTTTTGTAACACACTTTGGTACAAAGTATGTTTTAACACAAAAATTAAGTTGCAGAGTCACTTGTAAAGACAAAACCACATGCCGGGTGAGTCACATATTCGGGGGAGTGCAGGTTTATGTCCTGGCTGTGCCTAGTTGACAGTTTTGGCTGGTGTTTCCACAGGGAGCAATGAACCTACCAGTTAGGTAGGCAAAATCTGCAGGGACTATATCTTCTCACCATGATAGAATGGATTCTATTGGCCAAGTGCCCGGAGAGCTCAAGCGGATACCTGCAATTCTGGCTTTTTTTGCTTAAGGGGCCTGTGGCTCGCTGACATCTGCTGTTTAGCTCTGTGATGTAAAGAGGAAATTGGTTTTGTTATCCTGAGCTGTTGTGTGGAATTGATGCAGACACAGAACATAATTGGACATTTAAAATTGGGGAGAAAAAAGATTTGGCACTCTAAATTTATTATAAATAAATAAACAAATAAATAAATAAATAGATCCTCAGAAAGGGTGACATCACTGGCAAGGCTGGTTACCGGCCGGAGAGGGACTCAGGCACAGAGAGCTGCAGTCAAAGCACTGAAGCACACATTTATTAAACAATAACAAAGAAACAAGGCACAGGGGCCAAAATAAACAGTTAAAAAATAAAAGATGCCTGTAGGCTGGGCATTGGCCTTCACTACAGCTCAAAAACACAGTACACCAACTCACACTAAACTCCTCCACCAAAGAAAGGATTTGTGCTCCCTTTCATACTATGTGGCTGGGATTTGATTGATGATCCGTCTATTATTCAATCATGATCCAGCCACATTCCACACATATATTTGTCAGGGACGGAATTAACAACATTCATGCCAAATAAAAACTATTTATAAGCGTAGGTCTTCTACCCTGTCAAACTTCCTAACAGATTGAAACCTAAAATCTTCAATTAACACATGTATGAATGTAATAAAGTGTCTCTTTTAAACCTTTCTTTAACTCTGTGTAGGCTATAAGAAAGAAAAAGCTTTCAAGGTTAGATGTCTGCACAGTATGAAAGAGAAAATAGATTTGAACAATCCTGACAGTCATTTTTTTTTTTAACTTTCTAAAGGGAAGACATTCAATTCTTGCAAGCTATGAAACACTTGAAATCAGAACGCACAGTTTGATGTTACAAGATTTAATGGACTTATAAAATCTGAAATGGCAGATATTTATTTCATATAAAAGAAAAGGGTTGCTGACATAATTTGTGAGGATTAAATACTAAGTTGGTTAAAGGTCGCTTTTGTGTTTTGAATAACACAAGCAAAGGCTTTACTGGTCATCCAGTTTATATATTTAAATCATCTGCCTAATGCTGTCACAAAGTCATGCTAAAGTGCTCCAGTTTCATAGGCACTCCGACTAAAAGCTCTTTCTCCAAGATTTTTTTTTTATATAGTTAGGAAATAAATAGTGCATAACCTACTTAATAGGCTAATCTTAAAAAGCATGATATGAATATTTACTGATATTTAATTTGTCTCAGTTAAAGTCTGCTGGCGAGGCTATCCTACTTTTGACTTTTGACCTTTTGTAAACCGTCTGTATGGACCATGGACACAACAGAAATGCCCCAACATGTCTTTTTATTTGACCTTTCTAATAAGTAAAACACCTGTATATAAAGGAAGATGTTTAATTCAGCCCAGCACCTTGGTTGGAATATAAAAATAAAAGAAGAACTGGGGTACTAAAATTCCTTAAACCTACCGCCTGAATTGCTATCGAAAAAGCATCTCTGAACTTCTGACAGATACTAACACAGCACAATTAATACAAGCAATAAATGATCAACAACATCATTGTCAATGTCAGGGACCACTTACATTATCTTTGCTTGCAGATGGAGTGTCTAACGCTTTACAGTACATTTAACCAGGGTTAAGATATCAACAGACAAGCACTTGCAAATCTTGAAGGCCAGTATTGTGACTGATAAAACTCCTTAGAGCCAAGTGACCTTTTGTGGTTTTAGCTTGTTAGCTTGATAACTTCCAATAAAGCAGTCCAGTAGGGTTGTCTTATAAATGATAGTTTTCTTCAAATAATTATGTGTAGCTCCCCCAAAGCTTGGTTATCTTAATGGCAGTTCCTGTTCTGCAGGCTTTTGGAAGCAAACCCTAGGATCATACTTTAAGCAGTAGTCTTTTTTTCTATGTAAGGTCAAATTAACCTCCTTGTGCTCTGTCTTTTGGGTGAGATGTTGTTGTAAGTGACTCTGCAACTGATACATAGTTCACATACCCTAGTCTCATATCTTGTAAAGAGCTTTGTGATGGTGGTCCACTATGAAAGGTGCTATATAAAGATTATTATTAAGAATAAGAGGTTAAATAGACAACACGTCTGGCTAGCACCTTCATTAGTGCCAAAACATTTGTCTTCTTAATATAGTTTATTTTTGTATTGCCTATAATGTAAGCAAATGAATAATGTTGTATAGTTGCATTTTCGACAGGTAACCACCATTTCAATCATTCTCTCAAAGAAGCAGCTAAAGAATACTTTTGGTCTACAGTGATTTCCATTTTGATTTGTAATGAGAAGGTTTAAGCTTTTACTTTGTGTGCAAAAATCTAAATTGTACTTCTAACATTGTGACTATGAGTCAGCACAGGAGTGCACTGTATTTATCATGTTTAGATAACTGTATTATGACTGTTGCATAATAAAATGGTATTCACTTTTCTGTTGAATTGTTTTGACTGCGGTTTCGTTGACAAATCAACAGTTTTCTGTACATTCGTAGCACAAATTGTGGATGTGTTAATTAACAATATATCTGCCCCACACTCCACTTTTCTTCAAAGTCGTAAGATTTGTTGAATGAATCAATCAAAAGATCAAAGGGTGACATCAGAGAAATGTTTTAAAATAGTATACAATGGGCTCTTTTGACACAGTTAAATATATACTTCTGCAAGTTCAATGGTTTACTACAGATTGGGTACTTATACATTGTTAGATGATAGATTCATACCGGAAATTAGTCATGTACAACTTGCTTACATGCCTTTAAAACATTTAAAGCAGTTTTATTGCTGCTAAGTGCCACCTTGGAGTCATTACAGTTTTAGCTTCTGTTCAATTATGCAACATCATTTTTGACCTAATGCTGAGACCTCTCTTCTTCTGAATAATTAAGTGAGTTACTTGATACTAAGGCATATTCCTGACATCAATTCTTAAAACAGCCTGTAATGTTTGTCAGATAAAATGTTTACATCTGCACAGAGTAACAGTTTTAAGGCATTTGTGATATAATTAGCTAAGAAGCCTTCAGTAGGTAAAAAAAAAAAAACGTCTCTCCATATCCCTTACACATGAATGGTATAAGATTAGGTGTACTTAGATAAATTGTCTTTATTAAACAGGCACTTAGACCTAATAGCTAGAGTTAAAGATTAGACGCTGGGAGATCATGGTTTTAATTTTTTTGCTTTATTTCCAGCTTATATTATAGTCTCTATGTTCTTGTCACTTTTAAGCAGCTTCATAACTGAGCATTTTGGAAGGATGTCAGATCATCTGTGCATCACGTCATCTGAGATTTGCAAGCATTTGCTCAACTGGTTAAATACGGCAATAACAGATTCTGACCTTTATGTGATCAATTGCCCTCCACTAGTGTGTGAACACTTGTTTGTGCAACTTTTTTTTTTCCCGATTTATTGCTACCATAATTTTCTATCAGTAGCATGAATGCTATACAGCATACATATGCTTAAAATGTTAAATCAAATATAAATCAATTTTAAAAAGATGCTAATGTAATTCGCGGTTCTGGTGGCTGCATAGCTGTATTCTCCTATGTGTGTTTGTTAGCATGCCATTTATTTGTAATTCTGTAACCATAACTTGGTTAAAAGCACACCACTATATGACATCCACAATACTTTACTGTTTGCTTCATATATTCACTTCAACAGCAAAAGATTTTAAGTGGCTCATACATACAAATTAATATACATTTTTAAAGGCATGCACATGGGATTGGATTGTTCCTGTAAAAACTGTAAATAATAAATTGTGTTTTTTGTTACCTTTTAGGCGATGCTAGCATGGTCTGAATGTGTTTATGTGCTATTTCTTTTATGTTTTGATCCCATCAAAGAATTATGACATAGATCATAGGTACCAATAATTTTAGTTTGATAAATAATACAAATATTGACCAAAGTCAGTTGAGGCTTATAGTGTAAAACTGTTGTCTTAAGGGTAGAAAAGGTGACAAACAATGAGAAAATATGCTCAAAGCTGCAGACTGAGGACTTTATTGCTCAGTTGTTCAAACCAAGGGGAACAATTTTCCACTATAAGGTAAACATTGCCAATATCTGAGTCAATATCTGTTTTTATTAAACTCTTATTAAAGATTACTGAGTAATATGGTATTGTACAGTGGATCAAACAGATGCAAGCTCTGGGACTACCAGGACTGGTTTCGCGACTATCAGGGGGACTGGGATTATTGGGAGACTTGTAAATAGTTGATTATTGCATTGTTACTGAGTTGTTTTGTGTTATGTGCAGCTGTAACTTGTTCTTGCTGTGAGTGCTTGGTAGGCTGATTTCAGAGTGTGACGCCGCCCCTTGACAGAAGCCCACGAATGTGACATGACAATTTGAGCCTGTGTGCTGATTGGTCTCCTATGCTACTGGCAGGCAGCCCTCTATAAAAGGAAAGAGAGAGAGTTGTGCCAAATGAGCTGCAGCATCGGAGAGTTCAAGAGCGACAGAAAGCATGGAGTCCAGAGCTTGGTGCTGCGACCGAGAGTGAGTCTCAGAGAGAGAGAGCGTCTAGCCCCACACTACCTCTGGAGGTAGCAAGCCAGCACACCTGCTACCGCTGCTGACTGCATGTAGACGGCTGCCTGCACGTCGTTCCAGAGAGCGAACATCCAAGTAGACCAAGACAGCACAGCACGCCAAACCAGCACAGAGTGAATGAGAGTGTGAAATCGAGAGCTAGTATCCATTTCCCAAGAGCTAGAGATCCTCTTCTAAAAGAGCTGACAATAAACGGTGGTTTTAACTGCCTTCAACTTGTAATCTGCCTACAGTGTGTTTCATTCTACACCCGCTGGGAACCCACACGCATGGCTGTTACAGTATTATACTGCTGCACTTTATTGTACCAGATGAGTATAGTTTTCTATGCCCAACTTGGAAAAGGTTATTTATGAAGACAAGTTGCAAGGATACTTCAGGTTGTCAGGACAGCAGGAAATGGCCAAGTAAGAAAAGGCTATGATCAGTGAAAACAGAGACAGGAAGAACTGACACCAGCAGGTACAGCTCAGCTGAGAGTGCTTAACCCACCAGCAAGATTGAATGCTGCTGGCCTAATTTAAACTTAAGTTTCATTCTAGGTTTAGTGTGATAGGAAATAAAAAACAACCAAAAAAAAAAAACAACCACATCCACATGACCGCAAACTAACCCTTTTGTTGATTTACTTCAATGGCATTTAAAGCAAACTTATGTTTGATGTTCAATGCACAAAAAAAGGAAGCTACAGACGAAAATCTACAGTGTAACCTGCTGGGATAGATCATGCAGTATACTACAGTACATCTACGGTCTATTACAGTACATTCAGTTCACCGTTATATGAAGCAGCTTATATAAGTATTATATAATGTATTTATTTTCTTTGAATACTTAATCGAAGGCATCTTTTAAGATGAAATGCATGTTTAAAGTTTCACAATTTTCTCAGGCTAGTTCAACACTCAAAGAATACTCAGTGCAAGATGTAGATGACATAATTCTCCATCTGTTTGTCAAAACATTTTGTTCTATAAGATGAAGGTGAGGAAATTCAGTTCTTTGTGATCTAAACTGTTCGTCCTCATAAAAGATGAAAATAATAATTGTCAAACATTGCATTAAAACATCTTCTGTTTAAGTGCATAGAAAGCAGTGACAGAGGACATTCACATTTGCAAGGATGTATTGGTATGGCAATAACAGTTTGCAGTTCAAGGCAGATCAAGATTTTAACGAGATACTCATTTAAGGTTTATGCGAGTGTGTTTATACATTATGCAGCATAGCTTTTTGCTTCAGAGAAAGGGCAGGTATGTTCAGCATCACATTTTCCTTAACTATTACCAATTTAAGACTTGCTGAGTACTACAATGTAAACCTAGGAACATGTATTCATGTTCCTGTGACTTGTGTTGTAAGAAATGTAGACCCTTCAACAATTGAATTAGGGATGAAACATGGTATCAGTCTTTTTATATCAATGTTAAAGGTGGAAGAAAACCAGCTGAGGGCCAAGAAACATCAGACAACAGAGCCTAAAAACTAACAAACAGTGATTGCAGGTTAAATAGTTGACAGCAAATTATACCAACTGTTGCAAATTTCTGATTTAAAAATCAGGTGAGACCTAACTTTACACCCAGGGAGCATAACATTACCATAAAAATCATTGTATAGGTCGCATGGGTGTAAAAGTCGCTCCCCCCTTTTTGAGATTTCGATTTTAAGAAAACAACTTTTTTGTGTTTGGGATACTTTTTTTATACTATAGACTTTTTTTCCCTACATGCTTGTGAGGGAGCACCCTCACCGGGACATGACTGTTTACAATGAGTCGTGTTATATTGAACTTCCTCTGGGGTGCTGTTTTTATTGTTGCAGTATGAAGCTGTGTTGGTTTAATTCCTTGTGCAGCTTGGCCACGTTGTTTCATATCATAACGGTATATTGCATAATAACAGTAACTAAAACCCTAATATTTAATGTCGAGAAAATAAATGAAGTGTTTGCATGTTTGTAGGTACTATTATGCATTGTTAAAAATACTATGTGTGCGAGGGCACAGTGTAAAAATAGAAACAAATGACTTAAGGTTTTATATGTGATGTTTTATATATGTAACTATTTAAATATATATATATTTATATATATATAAGAAACGGTACTAAATTGTTTAAGGCTGTAAATGTGGGATAGCTAGCTCTTTGCTGCCTGTCTGTAAGGGGGGAATAAATTGAGAAGACTGACCAGTGTGTGAATCAATGCTTAATATTACTTAAAAGAAAATAAATGCTTGTACTTTGAAAAACAAAAGAAGGAAAGCTCTGAGTGTCTCTGTGATACTGATGTCCGGGGTGGACCTGTGGCTTGGATTGTCAACCTGTCACAATGCTCAACACTGATAAATAAAGAAAGATACACAGGTTTCAAGTTATACATCCCACATCACATCTGTATTAACCTACCAGTATTTTATTTTAGCTTATCAAGTACCCAAACAAGTTCAAGAACAAATCATCTTTGCTTTACTGAACATTTCTTTCCAAAACCATACTTAGACAACAATGTTAACAGTGTAGCAGTACAGCTGTGATGTTTGAGAAGAGGTCAGTCAAGAGTCTGAAAGCTTGCGTTTAACATTCAAAATGTCTAAGGGTATTGAGAGTAACAAATTAAAACTTTGAATTAGAACAGTGGTTTTGTGTTTCTACCTAGCAACATGACCCGAAAGTAGATCCTGAAAAAATAAATCGACTTATACAATGGTTTTTGCTGTAGTTGAGACCACGAAATTCAATTTATTTGTGACCTATAATGGATTTCTGTGCAGCCCCCCTGAGGCAAAATAGTAGTGCATTATTAACTCACACTGCTATGTAACCCTAGAAAACTTTGCCAATTAAGATCTACTCAAATTACAGTATTACAATGGCTAATGAACAGAGTTTACTTTTGCTTAATCGCGTACATGATTTATTATCCCATGACCTCATATGCTCTCCTGCTAATTATAAGTTGAGGCATATAGTAATGGGGCCAATTGGATCTAAATCTTTTTATACCTGTAATTGCAAGGTTGACATAGGTTAGCACATTTGACACTAGCTGTAGCGATATTACTTAATGTCAGGTTTAATCTTTCTATTGGTGAAAAAAAACAAAGCAAACAATTGCACAATATTTAGTGACTATTACCACCCAATGGCAGATAGATAGATCTCTGTCTGGAAGAATGAAGTTGATGGCAATCCACCCATAAAGTGCTTGTGCTTACCTTTTGCACTGGAGAAGTGTAGATGAAAATGCAAATAAAATATTGATATGAGTAAAGAAACTACCAGCTGAAAGATAATTTTAAAGATCAACCCATGGGGGTTATTTTCAAGAAGTGTAAATCTCATGGTGTACGTGAGACTTGCCATATGTGAAAGAATCTATTACTGAATTACATATCTATTTTCAAAATACAGTTCAGTAAAATTACTTTTGTTAAAGTTGTTTTTACACTACCATGAAATTGTGCTACCTCCCCCCCTAACTAGTATTTATTTTGTGTGGAAAAAGCACTTACTTAATCAGATAAACGTCATACATATCACAAGTGGCACAAGTATTCTACTAAAGTAAAATAGTACAATTAAAAGTAGGACTACAAAAAATAATCCACATAAAATAATTAAAAGACAGAAGAAAAACTTGTACCATGTAATGTGTCAGATGCAGTTCTAATCTGATGAATTCAATTTGGGAGTAAGGATGAATCTGTCTTCTTGGCTCTCTTCTTCGGTGCAGCCACAGTAATAAGCTGTGATTTATTTAAACAAAGAAATCCAATTCGTAACAGTTGAAAATCATTATTATGTATTCCGTAATTAGTTACACCTCCACATGGGATGGTGTCAATTTGCACATGTCAATTATGTGTTTGTCATCTTGAACAAGTTTTGTAAAAAGTTATGAAATTCAGTAAAGTTGTTTGAGAATAGTACATGAAAGTAAAAACACTTTACTTAACCACTTCTAACTTGGCATAGATAAAAGTCTACCATAGTAAAAGCACAGCACAGTGAAAGCATTGCTATTTTCATTTGATTTTGTATTAATTAAATATTGATGGTAAAATATGCTCAGCAGTTAAAAAAACAAACATGTTTTTTAGTGGAATTGAATTGATAGAAATATTACTTACGCGTACAAAAAAGAATATATCTAAAAACACCACCACATTTCAGCACTTCAGACCTGTTAAGAGGTTTTGGGAATATAACTTCAATGAAATCTGAAACTAAACATTAAAGTCTACCTAAATAATTCATAAACCTCATTATACCTCAGGTAATACTACAATTATCTGAGGTATCTGAGGTTAAGATTAACCGGTTTATACCACCTTGCTTAATATCATGCCATGTTTATTATCACGATTTTTCAAAAAACATTTGCCATGCACCATAGGTTCTTTGAGAAATTACCTTTCTTAATATCATCTCAATTGAAATTCTTAGCATCAGACATGAAAACATTGTTGGACTATTTAAACTCAGTTTCAGATATTATTTTGACATTTCTGCCCATAAAAATACTATTCAGGTTTATGATACCTCTCAGACCCCCCCCAAAAAACTGAAATGCTGTATTAATTTTCTTCATAAAAATTCCTTAGGACTTTATTCAATTGAACACCCGGCGCAGTTTTAAAGTCCAAGCTAATGTTTTTTGTTTTTGTTTCAACCAGTCATTATAAACATGTATTATTAAGGCGTAGTGATATTAATAGATCAGTTAAATGGGTTGGTCTATGATGTCAGAGCTGAGCAGTAAGACAATTATTACTACACGGTCCTGTGATGATACACTCCAGGGCTTGTGTGTTGTGTTGCATTAACATATAGCTTTTTTCGTTGAAGGGTGAAGGGGCATTGTTTTTGCAATGCTGCGTACTTCGGGTGACCAGATTTAAATATACACTATTTTAATGGTTATTTAAATAGCCATCCTCTCAATCTTAGTATTACATTTTTTTTTTTTTTTAAGCAGCTAGCTAATTTCAGTACAATCCTGGGTGGATAATTTGTGGTTAATTAATTTAAGTAGCCAGATTGTGTTATATGTATTGCTTACTTATTACTTACTTACTTATTATTATTATTATTATTTATTATTATTATTATTATTATTATTATTATTATTATTATTATTATTAATAAATCATTAAAATACTTTCAGGTTTTGGCATTTTTCTTTCTTTCTTTTTTTACTGGCTTTCTTTTATTTATTGGCATTGTTGAAGAGCTTTAAGTGGTAGCTTAGTGTAGGCTAATTACCGCCAGAACTGAACAGCTACAAAAATTCCAGTATTACACACAATTGTAGATTCATACTGAACCTAAATTAAATGAAAACATATGGTGCACTGAGGAATAAGCACATACATACATAATATTCTTGATTACCCTGCTACCTTGTTTTTTTTATTTAATTTTGTTTTCACTGCAGGTGCCATAAACTAAAAGTGGTTGTTTATGTTATTTTGACAAAAGGTATTTAGAGTGTGTCGCTGTACATGGCCGAAAACCAGGACTTTTTAAAGATTTTGAGCAAAATGTCGGGACACCAGGACCTTTGATGGAAAACCTAGTCTTCTGGTCACCCTATGTATGCTGTATGTTCCTCTACATCCCACCCCTTGACTCTCTCAATGTATACATGACACAATGCACCCTGGCAATGCTTTAATACTGTACAGAGCTATACGTTGTTTCCCTCCACTATCTAGCACTCTTAGACTTAAGTGTTCCATTTCTCTTTTCAAAGTTAATTCCGTTTTGGAATTTGTTTGTAAGTTGCTATCTTTTTGTTTGCATGCTGCTAATTTTTTATTAGCGGCATGCAAACAAAATTTTAGTAGCTGACTTTCTGTATGTTTAAAAATCGATACATTTTAATTTGCATATGGCTAATTTTTTGTTTATATGTCGCTAACATTTAATTTTATTGTGTTCTGCACCTCAGGTCCACCGTACTTTACCACAGTAAGAACATAGCAAAGTTTAAAAAAGTGAAAGCATAAATCAACACTGTGAGAATTATAGTAAAGCATACTACAAAACAAACATGGCAAACCATGATTAACTATAGTATATGCATAGGATAACAATGGGAAAACAGAAAAAATGCTATGCAAATTTACTGTGCTAAACTTGTATTAGTGATAGTTGACACATTCTAAAAAACCACAACAGAAGCTACTGATTTTCAATCCAAGAACATCTTGTTTTAAAAAAAGCTCTTTTAAATGATTAACTCATTTTGCATGCTTGCAAGAATAATGTCAGATTGTTTTGGCATTCTGTACTCAGGTCAGCTAAGACCTTGTAACCAGCTTGAGTTCCCTTTTTATTGTGCTGTTGATGCGGTTTTTGTGCTCATTGTATTGTAGGAGGATAGTAAGCTTTGTTGACAGTTATAGCAAAGAAAGTGACAATGTCTGTTCTCTTCCTGGCCTGTCTAAAAAAAGGTACTTTCATTTTTGCTGATTCTCACTGAAACCACAGCTGGTGTGTTTGATATGTGAACTTATGTGTCCAATAGGAAGTGTGACTTCAAATGCCAGAACTCATTCATAAGAAACCTAACTACCTGCCTGACAGAATTGACTTAGTTATTTCTCTGAGCGACACTTGACTCTGATTCCCCTCTGAGCAAAGTCAGTAGTTCAGCAAGAAGAAAATGGGGTATTGTATGGGGTTGTGTACTTACTTCTCATCCAGGACCAGGTGCCTCATTTTATTTCAAGTATTTAAGTTTTCAACATTAAACTGAGGAGGCTTGTCAAATTATGTCAGCTTTGTTAATTCATGACAGAATATTAAAAACAAAAACGTCAATGTGCTTCTGAGAACCATTGTGTCGAGAAACACCCACGGCCATAGAGTAAAACATTCATTTATATTGGCATTGAGAAGAAGTTATATGGATCTGTGTGTTTGGGGAGGAATTCCTTAGTCTAGCCAGATTTGTTGGTTCTTAAATTAAACTGTTTTGCCAACAGAGACAGGGCACTTAAGTGTGCGCTTGCCTAGCGGTCGACTAACTAATTTGGATTGCCTGAGGCCACAAAATCATAGAGTGTTTCCATTCTTGAACAGCGGATGATGCATGGCTATGCTTTAATGCTCTTAGGTGGAAGGTAGCTATGAAGAGATGCAATATACCAGTGAGTCTTTGATAAAATCCCCATTCAGGCTACAAATTCTAGACATTGATTTGAAATAAATGGAGACTGATGATCAGTCGATGACGATTTCCATAATCGTTATACCTTCAGTAATTCATCAAGGTAATGATATTCGTGTCCCTAATGTCACATTTATCCTGTTCTGGGGGAATGGCGCACATGCTGTGATTTTTAAAAGGATTGATTACACACCAGCTGCTTTTCTTCCACCCATAAGTGTGGGGTAATCAGTTATTTTGCCAAAAATAACAATAAAGAACAGAAAGAAAAGAAGATGGAATCTAATTTCTTTCATGCAACTCCCTTTGTGCTCTATGACAGCAGGGTTGCTTCTTTAGCTTAATGTGCTATATCCAGATACTGTAATGTACATTATACTGCAGATTATGGGACGTTGTTACATTTTGATTACCCTTTTTAAAGTTTTATCAGACATGAAAATCTGCTACTTGTGCACATAGGTGTCACTATTCTATCATAGATTACAGTTTTATTTAAATGTCTAAAAGTAAATGTGATTTCCAGAACTTTGGAACTGTAGTCCTGCTGCTGACTAGGAGGTCATTTTTAATGACTATAAGAATATATGTTAAATAAATTGTATGTTTGCATTGTTGCATGTGTGGTCTATATACAGGTTAAAATAATCTGGCAATGAAACATTTATAAAAGTCAACACCGGTAATGTGACTTAACTGAGAGAACCATAAAGTACAACTGCATTCCAAATCTGAATAATATCATATTGTATTCATTGATGTTCCCAAAGGATAAAACAATATGGCAGTGAAAAATGTACATTTCTACTGCTCAACAAGATAATGAAAGAAAATAACTAATCATATGATCCCGAGTCAGATATCCGGTAAAGGTACTACTGTGTGTAGCGTGTCATGTCATCAGACTGTAACATTACCACATTATGACAGAGGTCAGAGGTCAATGCCATTGTCATCAACACATAAAGCATGTAGTGTCTAATTATATAACCCTGAAGGTAATAAATCAGTAAGTGTTCATTTTCCTTCATAGATTTGCACCCTGGTTACATACTGAAGCAAACAATAATTTCAACTCAATTTTATATTATATTAACTTTAAATTAATTTAAAATACGGAAATAGTTATCATTCAACTCTGTAAGCAACAGCAAACTGTACTCAAAAAATCAATTTATTAGTTTTTAATCTATTTTTTTAAATAATCAATCACACTAAAAATGATCAATCACACCCAGGGCCAGATTAACCTGTACGCAAATTACATGATAGCGTAGGACCCCCAGATGAATTTGGGCCCACATGAGGTCTGTGTTTCAAAAAATCTGTTATCTCAAATGTGCAACGCACAAGAAAGGATCTCTGAACAGGTTTGGAAAGAGAAAAACTGTTTCTGCTAAACTAACAAAACCAATGATCCATTAACCCCACTGAATATTATATTATATACTTGCTAATGCTATAAACACTTAACTACCTGTTTGTGACCTCTGCTGGGTTTTTTACTTTCTCTCATTTATCACTAACTGAAATATTATTGCACTTTATTTCTTACCTCAGTTTATCAGATTTTGCTGGGCATATTATTTTGAATGTGTATTTGTGTGAAGGAGAATTATACACCGAATGTGCAGGTTAGTGTTTTTGTTTCTCTGAGATTTACCTGAGGATTTTTGTGTGCGCTAATTTA
Organism: Polyodon spathula; assembly: GCF_017654505.1. NCBI lineage: Eukaryota > Metazoa > Chordata > Actinopteri > Acipenseriformes > Polyodontidae > Polyodon > Polyodon spathula. The sequence goes on along the minus strand of NC_054535.1, from coordinate 48,698,469 downwards.
AATGCTGCACTGCATTATCTTTTCAACTTTGGTGCTTTCCCGGTTTCTTGACAAGAGTACAAATTAGCACTTTAGTCTTATATTTTTTTGTTTTAGTTTTAAAGTGAGGCAGAAATTAAGTTGGCAATATTTGTTTTCCTATTACTAGGTCCTGCTAGTGAGTTATTTGTAGCAGTGTATAATTTTTGGTAAGTTAAAAACATGCTGGTCACGTGTGTGCCCCCACTAGAAATCGAAAGCAATATCTTAGAATAAGGTCTTTCTGCTGTGTTTGCAACACTTTCGCTGTGTAGCACTGTGACCAGGATAGCTGGTGTTGATGTCAGATCAGGAAGAGAGACACATAGGACTGGGGTATGGAAGCGCTAATGTGCATTTTTAATAATAAATAAACAAGAAAGTTTAACAAACAAAACAAAACACCGAACAAAAAAAGGCATGCTGGCCAAAACAAACAGACTAACAACCTGATACAGAACAAAATAAGTTTTGCATTGGGGTTGAACCAGCATGTGTAGCAATTGTTATTTATATTTAGTTTCACTTTCTTTACCTCACGACTCTCGTTCCACCTCTGAACACACTACCCCAAGTGAGTGATTCGTGACTGCTTTTACCTACAGCTGTGCCAGGACTCAATTCCTAATTAATCATTCACTTGAATCCCAGCACAGTCTGCACATGAACTAATTTTGAAACATCCATGCCCAACTACAAATATACATTTCAAACTGCCAGTGCTACACCACCCAAATTATATCCCGTGCACCAATGCATACACACCAACAATAACACACCACATAAAACATAAAATGCGCACAGGGGAAGGGCTCTTTTTTAAATCTAACAATCAAGTTATTTACACAAATGTTTTCTCATGAGCTTTGTTAGACTTGCTATCGGTAAGGTACATGTCCAGAAGTAAATGAAATTGATGAAAAGAGGAAGCGCCGATGGCTGCGGGATGAGGCAATAATGCGATTCTAGACAAAACACCCAAGTTAAAATCTTTTTAATAAAACAACATATTATTAATTACATCACATGCATAAAATGAAAAATAACATGGAAAAACTAATGTCATACTTTGACAAAAGTATTTGGGCAATCAACATATTTCGTATGAAACCCATTCGCTGCTAATTATTGACAATAATCGTGATTGAAAACCAACACCTGATCATAGTTATAAAATAAAAAAAAATACATAATCATCAAGTGCTGAAAAATTAATTGGAAATTTGGGATAAAAAAAAAAAGTTTAAAACTAAAGAGTATAACAATGACCTCAAGATGGTTGTGATACAAGTAAACAAAAAAGGAGAAACTACCAGAAAAAATAGCAGGACTGTTAATGATTGCAGTTATTTCCAGGTGTGAAAGACCAAGAAAGATTTCTGCAAAATCTGGAAGAAGAATCGAGTTTGAGCAGCCTGGCAAAACCCTCTGATTACTGCAAAAGATTTGACACAAGAATTGAGAGAAGATGGTCAAGAAATTCACAAGTTAACAATTCAATGACACCTTAACAAGATGAATGTCCATGGGTGAAAACCAAGATGCAAACCTTTGTTAAAAACAATACACAAAAGAAAGCGACTGAAGTTTTCCACTAGATACTTGAACCAAATTTTATGGTCAGACAAAGCCAAAATATAACTACTTTTCACCAAGATGCAACAATACGTTTAGAGTGCTAGAAAAGGTCATCATACACAGTGTTAAACATGGTGGAGGAGGTGTGGTGGTATGGTCTTGTTTTTCTTTCTCAGGCACTAGTGACCTTTGTACTGTAGAAGGATCAATGAATGCTGCAAAATATAAAGACATTTTGCACTCGCATATGTTATCCAGTGCTAGAAGGCTTATTGGAGTTTATATTCTAGCAGGATAATGACCCTAAACGTTCTGCGAAGTCTACAAAGGAATTTGTAAAAAAAAAAAAAAAAGAAGATTACAGTTATGGATTCACCAGCTTAGTCCCCAGACTTAAATCCCATCGAGATGTTGTGGACTGACTTGGCGGCTGCAGTTACAAAAAGGAAACCAAAGTCTACTGCAGAAAATAAAGTTGTATGTGTTTAAGAATTGGCAAACAGATCTCCGAAAGATGCCAGGAACTGGTTTCAAAATACAAAATTAGACTGCAAGCTGTAAAGGAAGCAGAGGGTGGGCACACAAAATACTAATGTAAGGGTGCCAAAATACTTTGCAAAAGTATGAAATTAGTTTTTGCATGTTATTTTTTCATTTTATGCATTTTATGTAATAACCTGTTGTTTGAATCAGTCCTTAGAAATTCTGACATGTGATCGTCATGCTGAACACGCTTCCTCTCCTCAAACAACAGACTACAATGGCTGACAACCTGCTTCCAGACCTGCTGAAAAGCAATTTTGTGACTTAACAGAAAATTAATTGCTAAATGTAAATATAAAATACTGTAAACACTAAAGTTGTTACAAAAACTTAGCTTCAGTGTTTTCTGACTTAATAAAATTTAAAGAAATGCAAATTGCCGATGTAAACAAATATGATGCTCAGCAACAGAACGGACTCCTCTGAGAATTCTATGCCACAGTAAGAAAAATGCAGCAGTTCTATGCAAAAAACAGTTTAATAACTATGCAGTATGGACTTCAAAAACATTTTCTGCAAGCTGCAAATAGACAGTCAATAACCCTACACTTAATGATGCTAATACCATGTTCACCGCTTTGCTTACAAAACGTAAACAAGATGGAAAAAGAGACCATAAGCAACTGCCGACGCATAAAGATTTTAAAAAGCTTTATGAAAAAAATGAACACAAACACACCAAAGTATTTGTGGATATCCTGCTATATCTGTACAATAGTGGACGTGAGCACCTCTGAGTAAAGAAGAACTTAAAAATATCTAATTAAATGAACCCATCATTTGACTGCTTCTGGCAAAAACCAAAAAAAACTCATTCCTCCAGATGACAAACCCTGGTCTGGCAACATGCAAGTGAAAAATACTTTCAGAACCTGTATGAAAACGTGCTTTCTTAAATATACACACATCACTGTTTGAGAGCCACATGCATAACTACCCTTGATTAAAAAAGGTTTTGAAAGCAGGTATATCATATCAGTGAGCGGACATAAAGCTGAAACTAGCATTAAAACGTATACACAGCATGTTGATGAGAGAATAAAAAGATTGATGAGTCATGCTCTCTCCAAGAGATATCAACAGAAAAGATTCCCACTGAAATTCCCACAAAGTCCACTGAAACCTCGTACTGTAATGAAACAAAATGTTCAAGCATCCTACAACCAAGCAGTTCAAATAATATTATTATTACAGTCAGTCGCACTGAATGAAAATACTCCACTCACTCTATGGAGTCTGGGACTCTATAATATATATATTATATAGATATATATTATATATATATATATATATATATATATATCTTGAGTAAATGTGCGAAGATTGGAGAATGTAGAATGTGAATAATAACCGTTGATTGTGCACATTAATCTGAATGTGCGTAAATATAGTAAAACAACAGAATTCTACGCTTCGGCTCGTGAATGTGCACATCATTCAACCCTCCTTAGGAGACTCTGTGTGTGTGTGTATTGTTGCTTCTTTTAAAACTAGCGCGTAAATCCCAGCAGTTCATAGTAGTGCGGCTGTGATGTGTTATTTTTAAGACTTATTTCTATCATAAAGCAATGAAAGGTGTAAAAGTTACTAAGAAAAGGTTTTATGAAAAATTAAACAACCTGATTGAGGACAAGCAGTGGTTTTATTTCAAAGGGTGACTACAGGTGCCTGAAGAGGTAGGACATTTTGTCTATAGAAGAAAAGCAGAAACTTATCCCTCCAGTACCTGCTGGGTGTACAGACTCCACTTTGTCCGTAATGAAGAATTATTTGACATAATACACTAAACTCATTTAAGCATTGGCCACGGTGGCAGGAACAGGATGATGCACAAATTAAAAAGAAGATATAAGAATATTACTGCTGAAACTGTCGTACTCTATTAAAACCTCTATGCTCCATGCCAATAAAAGTCCTCAGCTCCCAAGGAAGGTCTAGTAGTGAAACCAATGTTGTTTTCAGAAATTCATTTGCGTTGCCAGATTGAATTAATAGATATGCAAAGTCAGGAGGACCGAAACTTTTTTCAAGTTTATTCTTGTATATCAGGATCACTTAACCAAGTTTGTCATCGTCATAGCCTTAACAAGCAAGCGGGCAGAAGAGGTTGCATACAAATTGATCAACATCTTCACTACTTTTGGAGTGCCCCGTATCTTCAAGAGTGAGAATGGGTGAGAATTTGCCAACAAAGTGGTTGAGGAATTAACCGCAATGTGGGAGGGCCAAAGTGGAGTGCTGGATGCCCAAGCACCCTACACACAGAGTGAGGCCATCCTCTTGGGGCATGTTCGCCCTGCAGGATGTGCAAGCATGCAAACAATGTGGAATTGAAGACTTCGTAGCTGAGAGGAGAGCCTTTTGTACTCGACACTTGAACAGATTGAGTTTTCAAGCTAGTGGACCAAATGTCTAAGCTTCAAGAAACCGTTGAATATAATTCCAGTTGCATTTCCCCTTTCATGAAACTAAATAAATTAATTGTAACAGATTGTAATTGTAATTATTTAGTTTGCACATTTTGTATGTGAATAACATTTAGTAAAACTTAATGAAGTAACTATAAGTAATCTACCTCATATTGTTGTATAAAGAATTTCTTTAAAAGTAAACTTGCCATATCCTCAATCTATACACCACTGATAAGCTTAATGTGATATATTCTAGGATTGTCTGCATCATTTCAGTTTATGCTCTGTGTGTGTGTGTGTGTGTGTGTGTGTGTGTGTGTGTGTGTGTGTGTGTGTGTGTGTATGTGTGTGAGCAAGTTACTAGCTACGTCACAGCCTGCTTGTCTGAGGAAGTTTCTACTTTGTGTGTGAGGAGATAGGAAGTATCATATATTTGCCTTGCTGGCCACCTGAGTGCAGTGAGAGCTTATGACTTGTGTTTGGTGCTTAGAGACTAAGAGATTTACTTTCTGACTTCACTAATTTCTGTTTAATATTTGTGTACTTAATAAAATACTACTATTGATTAAACATTCCTTGTGTCTAGGAGGTGTATGTGTGTTCACAATAAATCCTCGATCTTTGTAACACGCTAATTAAATATTATTAATAAGATAACTTAATCAACCCAGATAAAATCTAAATTATCAATTATTGAATTGTTCATACAACAACAATGCCCGGATAACTCGGTGGTATCTGGCACTGCAGCCATTCATGTATCACATGATTCACCATGCAGGGAAAGAACACCAAAATGCCGATTATTTTTCCTGGGATGGGGGAGTAATGGGAAAGGTAGATTCAGCTGAGTGCTCCTTAGGCTCCACTCTGAACACTGGGATATGTGAGACAGAATGATTATTTGATGAATCTCTCTCCCGACCTGTGAGGGCGCTGTGTAAAGGGAACAGAGTGCTCTGGACTGGATGGTCAGACAATTCATTCCCAGGGTTAGAAGGAACTCGGCCATCAAGAAAGGGGGTGGAGCTACGATATACTAAAGCATCGACCCACAAGGGAAACGACGTGGCAGTCGCGGATTGGCGGAGCGGTTGCACTAGTTAACCAAGGGGTCACGATTGACGGTACAAAAGGGGGCGTAATGAAGTGATCTGTTCCTTGTTGTGGTTAAGCTTAACCGGAAGGAAAGACTTGCGTTATTATCTTGAGTGTTTTGTTTGTTTTGTCATTATTAAATGTACTTTTGGTTGTTATTTAGAGGACTAACATGATCCAGAACTGTTGCTAAGGGCTAGCACAAACCTGAACTATACTGCACTATTGTTCACGGTAAACTGTATTTGAACCACAAGCACTAAATCACGCACTGTGGACTTGTGTTTGTGTTTTGTGTTATGTGTGGGTATATAAGATTGGGACTATTATTTCAGGACCAACCTATGGATTAAAACAGTGCAATACACACCGCTGTATTGCCTGTTTCTCATTGTTATTGTTTACTACTGTTTTGTCATCAGACTTTGGATTATAAAAATACATAACATTCATGGATCACTGCTGTATTCCTGCACACTGTTAACCACTTTGCCACAGTTATACATACCTTTGCCAAGGGAAAGTGTGTTTAAAAAGAAACGGGAGGTACTTATAGGCTTTCGATGCCATAGGAACTACACTCACTTATTTGTATTTAAATCTATGAATGTGTTTCTGATGTCGTTTTCTACATAGTAAATAATGTAACGGTCTACAATTCATTTGTATTTAAAACTTCAGGCATCATGGAATTGAGTCAATTTATCCATTTATTTTCCTTCTTCTGTATTGTACATTATCTAATTGTATTTATTTTAAAACTACAAATTATAGTTTCATGATATGTTCATTTTTTGTAAAGTGAACTAATGGTTAATTAACTTTTTGTATTTCTTATGTTTGACAGGTGATTCTATATTATTTTATATACTGTTGTACCTGTCTCCTACATATTTTATTTTGTTACATTTTTGGCAAAATATAGCATAAACAAGTATGCTAGTTTTGCATGACGAGCTTCTTAAGACTGAATATATATTTTCTCTATTTGCTATTTTACTGTTATCTTTACAAATATATTTGCATACTTTACACATGCTCTTACAGGTTTTAATGTCCTTTAATGTGTCTGCAATCTGTTAGCTAAATTTCTACAATTTCTAAACATTTTTTTTTTTTGATGTAGGGGGAAACCTAAGGGAATGCATGGCAAAACAAACTAGCACTTACACAAACAGTGGACTAACAGACAAACAAGGTAAGTGAAAACAATGGTCATACAAATTACTTTAAGTTTTTCGTTCTTAATTAGCTCCTCTCCACACCCGTTCTCCATTCACTGAACACACAACCCAGAGTGGGTGAAAACATGCAGCTTTTATGCAGAAGTACCGAGACTCTATTGATAATCATTCAATTGGATTCGCGGTACAACTGCACGTGAATTAATAAACTGCAATTCCCTGTGCTCGCATATTATTACTTTTTACTTGCACGTGAAGTGCTGTACAATCCTCGTGCCTAAATACAAATATACATTTGAAACACTCATGTTACACAGACCCGTTTATATCCCGTGTACCAATGACTATACATCAACATTAAAACACAACACATAACACAAAATATACACAGGGGTGGGCACTTTGCCACAGTCCGTTTTTGACTTTTCCTAAATATGTGAATTAAATATACTGATGGTATTTGATAGCCAGAATCGCAAAAATGATACATTTATAAATCTACCTACCTACCTAGAACCGCCACATGTGTCAATTTGACCCAGGAATTAAGTCTTTTTTTACATAACATAAGATATTCTATTATTTTTGTAAAAGTAGCAAACAAGACACACCCCCTCCTCCTAGCATACGTGTTTTTTATTTTTTTTTATTTCAAAGCTTTGTTTGTAGACTGACTACGAGACAGAGATTGCTATGATTGTGAATTTGTCAAGATGCCAATTCAGTGAAAGCCTAGTTGCTTATTTTTCAATGTATCTGGGAGACAACAATCCTTCATTTTGTTCCACAAATGCAACAGGGAATATAGCAGGAGGAAATATTTAATCTTGAAAGTAGTCACGTTGCTGCACTCAGATGCATACAGCAAACTGAAATAACAGGTAGGATAACAACTTGTGTGCCTAATATGAAACATATTTTATATTACTTTTAGAAAAAAAAATCATTTTGGTTTTACAGGTTTGTATGTACCAGTTTACATATGTTTACACAATAGTGTTCAATGGAACTGCGTCTGTGTTTACAACCCAGCTTCTGGATGCAGGTACAGTCAGCTAGCAGACGCGTACGCTCCACCAGTACAATGCAGCCGTCCTACTGGAAGTAGTGTTATATATTATTTTTATGAAGTATTAGAAACAATTATTTTGGTTGTACAGTTTTGTGTGTACACGTTTACGCCTGTACACAAGTATATGTATGTAACAGGGAGAGATCTGTGCTGACTCTGCTGGCGTGTTCACGGGCTGCAGGAAGAGGGCGGCAGTCGCCCAACAGCCGCCTGTGAGTCATGGCAATGACATGGGGAGGTGGGAAAGGGTGTGTGTGGACTTTCCCCCTCTCTGAATGGCTGGGAGGCGGGGTGATTGTTGGTCCTATAAAATAACGCTCTGTTGTTTCCTCAGGTCTGCCCACTTAGACGCACCAAGAGTGCGGAAGCTTTGATTCAGGACCGGGAATCAGCCGGGAGAAAATAAATTCACAGCGAGAAAAAGAGAGAGAGCGGGGAACCCTTGGGCAGACCCCGGCGTATTGTAAAAGAGCAGGCTAGATAGCCGACAGAGTAGGACGGTGATCCGGGTCGTGCGGGTAGCGGCGACCGGGATAACGCTGCCGAGTGCAGCACCTTTTATTTGTAGTTTTATTACTGTTTTATTTTCCCTTGTTCTTTTCGCCTTCTGTTTTCATTATTATTTCTTTGAGCACCTGCGAGTGCATTTGCTGTTCGTGTACCAGCTGTGGTATTTCCGTGGTGCTGTCTATCATCGTTGATAGGCAGCCCGCGGTCAACAGTGCCCTCTGCCGGAGAGAAATAAGAACCGGTCTAAAATAAAACTGGGCACCTGTGTGGTGTTTCCAAATACACCTGTCTGTCTCCTGGTCACACCCCTTCCACAATGTACATTACAGGTTTCTTTTGAAATGTGTATTTTAGTATATTTTGTCACTGTTTGTAGTCATGCTGTATATGCGCTCAGTATAAAAATAAAGCATTTTATGTTTAATTTTCTATTTAAGTACGGTGTTTCTACAATGCAAATGTTAGATATGATGATCATGAATACAACTTTTCAGTTGTATCTAATAGTTTGTCTTTTATTTTCATAACGAAGCAGTTTAAAAATGTATGGGTCAAAGTGACCCACGTGGTGGTTCTAGGTAATTTGAAAATCCGACGGTTCTAGTGTTAACCCCTTTCACAGTGGCATGCTTACCCAGGTTAGAACCTACCCAGGTCAGTAAACAATACACGGATCAATGCCCAGGAAGCAGCTTGTTACAGACGCCTCCATCCAAGCTCTGGATTGAACCTTTTGCCCAAAAGCTTCATCATCTCTGCTCAATCTGGTTCATGGTGTGTCTCACGCAACACAAATATGGCTAAACAAAATAAACAAAAGCTTTCCTTGCAGACGTAAAACCTTTATGCAGGTGTGGCTGTTTGTTATTTCGTCAGTCACACATTTTATCTCGCTAAACCCGGGTCAAAGCGTGTCAACCCAAATCCTGAGGTGGGTCGCTGGGACCTGGTTCAACCCAGTTATGTGGTTTTACAAAACGCAGGACCCGGGTAGGAATGCCAGTGTGAAAGGGGCTTTATTAATTTCTATTACTTCATATGTATCTATATTTTGCACTTCAGTCTCTACTGCTTTAATATAATCAACTTTGTTCATTATTACACTCCCTGAACATATATCTGCTGGTCTTATCATCCTCTATTAATTATTTTTGTGCTGCTTTAGTTGAATTAAGTTTATCTTTCTTTTTTAGGCCTGTTACAATGTAAAAGTATCATTTATATGACCAACACCAGAGCCATAATAGTTACTAAATATACATTGTTTAGATTCTTAAGGCTAACACACACAGTATAATGCATAAACTATGAAGAACAGCAAACAATTACTTGGTTTTATCCTACAAGATCTTAGCAACATGGTGATCACCAAACTATATGATTTTAGCTTGCCAAGGTCTTCTGAAAATGTGACACTCACAATTTTGTTGTCAATCATAGCAAATATTTGTACTTTTGTATTTTTTCTAGATTTCTGATGTCATCACACTGTCAACTGTCATTTCAAGGATAGGATGCCTGGAGGAGTGAGGCCAGTTCCAGTCAGACTCGATTAACATTATTCCATGGGTCAAAATGCATCAAATTCCAGGGACAAATTGAAGAATAATGAATCTTACTGAGACAAAAATACACTTCATGATCTTATGTAATCATATTGAAAATATTCTGTTAAGATAGACCTATCGTACAACATCACATCAAAAGAAGTTCCAATTAATGCAATTCCTGTTATATATATATATATATATAATACTATACTATGATATATATAATCTAATATAATATATATATATATATAAATAGATGGATACATAAATCTACCCGGAAAATAAAGGTATAGGGTTTCTGTGACATCATAAATTACAAGATATGAATGTATCAGCTTTACTTTAAAAAATTTATTTTTATGTATTTCCATTTTGTTAATCACTAATGAACATTTCTGTACTGTGGGTGTTGTCGAGTGATTGAAAATGAGACATTTTGTGTTTGAATTGAAAGTGATGGTCTCAAAGAGTTGAATGGGTCAAAGTTCAAGTATATTTTTCGCTAGAGGAATTATCGCACTCAGTGAAATAGACTGACAAAGTGAATCCAGGTGAAAGCTATGATCCCTTATTGATGTAACCTGTTAAATCCACTTCAATCAGTGTAGATGAAGGGGAGACAGGTTAAAGAAGGGTTTTTAAGCCTTGACACAATTGAGACATGGATTGTGTATGTATGCCATTCAGAGGGTAATTGCGCAAGACAAAATATTTAAGTGCTTTGGAACAGGATATGGTGCTAGGTGGGCCAGTTTGAGTGCGTCAAGAACTGCAACTCTGCTGGGTTTTTCATGCTAAACAGTTTCCCGTGTGTATCAAGGATGGTCCACCACCCAAAGGACATCCAGCCAACGGCAGACCAGTGGTCAAAAACGGCTCATTGATGAAAGAGGCCAAAGGAGGCTGACATGAATTGTGCAGAGGAACAGACGGGCTACAGTTAGTCAACTGACAGTCCAGTACAACATTGGTGCCGAAAGACCCATAAAAGAATGCGCAACTCGACGCACCTTGAGACAAATGGGGTATGGCAGCTGACGACCTAACAGAGTTCCACTTCTTTCAGCAAAACACAAGAAACTGCAGTTGCAGTGGGCTAAGGAACGAAAAAACTGGTCACTGGAGCACTGGAAAAACATTGCCTGGTCGGATGAATCCCGGTTCCTGCTGTTTCACGCTGATGGGAGGACTAGGGTATGGAGAAAACCACATGAGTACATGCATCCATCATGCCGCGTGTCAACATTGCAGGCTGGTGGTGGTGGTGTGAAGGTGAGGGGTGTGTTTTCATGGCACACATTGGGACCCTTGATAAAAGTGGAGTTTGAATGCCACAGGATATCTGAACATCCCTTCATGGCAGCAGTGTATCCATCTGCTAATGGATTTTTTTCAGCAGGATAATACCCCATGCCACAAGTGTAGGATTGTCCAGGAATGGTTCCATGAACATGACAGTGAATTCATCTTACTGCAGTGGCCTGCCCAGTCACCAGATCTCACTCCAATTGAGCATCTGTGGGATGAGATGGAATGAGCTATTCGGAGTAGAGATCCACTGCCAGCCAACTTGACACAACTATGGGAAGCACTGGAGTCAACATGGGCCAGCATCCCTGTGGAATGCTTTTGACACCTTGTAGAGTCCATGCCCCGACAAATTGAAGCTGTTCTGAGGGCAAAAGGGTGTGCAACTCAATATTAGGAAGGTGTTCCTAATGTTTTGTACACTCAATGTGTGTATGTATGTGTGTGTGTTGTCAAAAGTACATTATCGCATCAGACTTCTGTTAGTAATCTCAACTATTTGAATCTGTTTAACATTTATTTAAAAATGCAAAATTACAAATATGTTACATAGTCGAGATATATACACCTCCAAACTTTCACTGATTAAACCACTGAAATCTTAGAAGGATGCCAAACCTTCTGTATAGCTAAGTTAATAAAGCACATAGCATCAAATCCCACTATTGGATAGTGTATTAATACAAAAGTCCAGTACTTCTCTTATAATGATTATCATAGTTGAAAACTGAATTTGTTTGGAGCTAAGAATCGCATTTAAAAAAAAAAAAAAAATTATCAGACACATTTTGTTTTAACTTGAAGTGCCTGTTACAATGAAGCTGTTGATACCGATGAATTCATTGTTAAGTGAGGAGGGGTAACCATAAAACAAAACACATAATAGTATGTTGTGAAAATTATAAAATACAATTAAATTAGTAGTTGTGGTAGCGTATTGGCACAACGTTAGTACAGCACATTAACAAATCACTGTTGTGCTAGGGGGGATTTTAAGTGAAACATTTCATAATTAATTACATTTTTTCAACCTCAGAGATTTAAAAAAAAAAAAAAAAAAAAGCAAGAATAAAAAATGTGGATATTTCTGTAATATTATTCCAACATTTTACAAAGTCGTTGTTAGCACTATTTTTTTTTAATGCAATTCACATTTAATTCATAGTATGTTTCTTATTATGCATACCATCTGAAATATTAGCTGGCCCCAACTTAATTACCATAAAACATGACTTAATTAACCGAACTAACAAAAAAACAGAACTTACAAAACAACCCTGACAAATCAGTAAAGTAATGTAAAAAAAAAAAAAAAAAAAAATCTTAATTTGAACTTGAATAGATTTTTTATATATTATTTATCTGGTTCCCTGTGATTTATGTGGATTATTCATCACACTCTTCAATCACTGTACATTTCACAGAGGGAGAGATAAGTATCCAAAACATGAATACTAGGACTTTGCCAGAGGACTAGATGATCTGGGCTTGTTTTTTTTTTTTTTTTTTTAACCTACTAGACATATATATAAATAAAAGCTGCCTTATATAAAAATATGTTTTAAAGTTACCACTGTCAGTAAATTATATCACCTGGCTTCTCTGAATAGGCACATATCTGTTTCTCAAAGAAACTAACTAAGCAGTCCATTCTCCATCCAAATTAGGTGTATGCATATGGTACAGGAACTTGTTCTGAGTGAAATATTATTTGAAAATACACACTTTATACACTGACATGCTAACTTGAACCCACCTGTAGTGTGTTGTGCACAGTGCCTTAGCCCACCATTCAGGTAACCTTTTTGGGATATTTTATTTTTAAGTAACACATGAATGATCATGTTTGTTTTTTTGCATGTGTTAAAACTATCTGTGAATTGTCAACTTGCTTAAGAAATCAGTACCATACTTTCCTGATTGGTCAAAGGAAAATGTTTCTGGAAACTCATATCTCAAAGAAGCCAGACTCATATCTCAAAGAAGCCAGTTCCCGCAGGGAAGTGCATCACACAGGGTGAGACAAGCCACACACAGGCGGAGGGCAGGCGTGAACCCAAGACCTCTCGCACTGAAGCATAGCGCCGGTAACGCTGTACAAAACAGCTGGCTCCTTTGCAACGAGCGTATAGTGGGCTTATGTCTTTGTATGTGATTACGTCATCTACCAGCCCTGCTGCTGCCTTCCCCCGTGCACGCTATATATAAATTATATAATATACATTTTTCTCACATTTTATAAGGGATTTTGTATTAGCTATTTTAACTCTATCTATTTTCCTTTTGAAACTAACCATTTTAATTGCATTTATTCTCCTGCCATTTACTAAACATCATATTCTGTCTCACTAGAGTGGAGCATGTCCATGGTTTGGAGCAGTGGGGACAAGGAATAATCTGAAAGTGCCACGGTGGACCTTGATACTATACAGTTTTTTGAAAACACTGCTGTATAGTTTAAAACTCTCATGGGAGGCCTTTTTGCAAGGAGCGTATATCTGGCTTATGTCTTTGTATGTGATTACGTCATCTACCAGCCCTGCTGCTGCCTTCCCCCGTGCACGCTACACATGCATAAAAAAATTGTAATAACCTACCGTACATTTTTCTCACATTTTATAAGGGATTTTGTATTAGCTATTTTAACTCTATCTATTTTCCTTTTGAAACTAACCATTTTAATTGCATTTATTCTCCTGCCATTTACTAAACATCATATTCTGTACTCACTAGAGTGGAGCATGTCCATGGTTTGGAGCAGTGGGGACAAGGAATAATCTGAAAGTGCCACGGTGGACCTTGATACTATACAGTTTTTTGAAAACACTGCTGTATAGTTTAATAACTCTCATGGGAGGCCGAATCAAAGGTTCTCTGTCACATGCAGAACTAGGACCAGGAGTTAACATGTTTTGGTCCTTGTTCAGTTCGCCAGCCTGCCACAACCATATTTATTACTTTGTATTTAAATATCTTCCTAATTGCTAATAGTCATTTTATGAAAGTACAGCCAGTTGTGCCAACTTGTTTCACTTCATTTTCATGTTTACCCACATTTATTGTTTTTAAGAACAAGCAACCACAGATGTGTGCTAATACAAACTAGTTTAACCAGACACTGTTCAGGGGTGTGTATCCCAAAAGCTACTTTAACCTAACCAAGATAATTCATACACTACTTCCACAGCTACTTGCAGTAAATATTTTATTATGATGTGTGATTTGGATTATATGTAGTTTCAGAATAGCAGGGGTCAAATTAGTGAGAGACTGATATCCATCATTCAGCAGCATTCACTACTTTAGAGTCTCCCTGAAACCACTAGCTATTATGCTGATAACAACCTTTTTTCCTTTTTTTGGTTTGAAAACAAGGTTTGTTTTGTTGTGTAAGAAGTTAGCTTTTTCATTGTTCTATCCTTAAAAACACAAAAGCCATGATGTAAAGCCCTCAAAAAATGTGCAAGTAGCTATTTCAGGTATTTTTATTTTTTGTATTTCTATTGGGCATTCCAATTATGATTTACAGTTGCTATTGTAATTGCACCTCTTTCCATGGAAGTAAAGGGCCCGGGTGACAGGACCCTTCCATCGAGGAGCTAATTTGGCAGGATAGCCTCCTGATGCACTTGAAACAGGATGAGTTTTCATCCAAACTCGATCCTTTACTTGGTACATCACATCTTGTCGATGTTTGTTATAGTTTTGTCTTTGCCTTTTACAAGCTTTTTTCCAGATTATGGTTAGCATGTTCTGAGCTTTGCAGCTACACTGTATGAAGTTTGTGACTCTTTATTGGCAGCACCCTCCTAAACCTTTTCAATTGGTCCCTTCAGTCGACATCCCAGATCTGCAGACAAGTATCCTGGATTCCTGAAAGGCAGAGTTAATAGCATAGCGAAACTCAAGTACAGGTCCCACTTCTTATGCTGTTCTCCAATGTAAGACGCCTTCATTGCCTTCAAAGTATGATTCAAAGTTCAAAGTTTGGGGATGATAGCCACCTGGCTTTGAGCACAAGAACTCTACTAATGTTTCAGCTGTAGCATTTCTTAAAGGAAAAAGTTCTACCCACCGAATGTAATAATCTACCATCAACAACTGAATATTCCCTCTAGCACTTTGGGGTAGAGGACCCATCCAAGCCCAGCATTTCCCAAGGTTATTACACCTCTGTCTGTTGAAGCTTTCCTGCAGATTTATGATTTTCAGGCTTATAAGCTTGACATATTGAATATTTTTGCACATATGCTATCACATCTTTCCACATCTTGGGCCAAAAAGCTACTTCCATGATTCTTTTTTTGGTCTTGTATCTTCCGAAATGACCAGGGTATTGTCATGGTAAGCATTCAAGACAATAGCACAAAGACATTTTGAAACATAGATTTGATAATGAGAACCATGGATTGGATGTTCTATCTTGTGATTTACTTTATCTACAATATTCTCAAAGCCATGCTCATAAACAATTGAGTTCTCTTCCACAGTTAAAAGATTGTGATACACCTGTTGTATTTCTGGCTCCTCTTTCTGAGCTTTCCAGATGTCTTTGTCTGTCAAGTGAAAAAGCACAAACTTTTCTTCCTGGGCCTGCTGCCGATGAGTATACACTCCTACTACAGCACTGTCAGGTTAAAACAGCTCTTGACAAAGCATCTGGGATACAATTTAATTTACCCTTTCGGTACTCTATAATGAAAGTAAATTATTGCAACCTCAAAGCCCATCGAATAAGCTGGGAGTTAGACCTAGTGGTATTAAAAACACATAACAAAGCAGAATGATCAGTCACAACAACAAATGGCTTTCCTTCTAAGTAGTGTCACTATTTATCAAGAGCCCAAACCACAGCTAGGCACTAAAGATGCTAAAGATGGAGGCCATTGTGCCAATATGGCCCCCAATCCAGAAGAACTGACATCAGTATACACCACTAATGGAAATTGTGGGTTTGGGTGTCCCAGTATGGGGGAAGTAGTTAATTGGTCCTTCAGTGTTTGAAAGGCTTGCCGACATTCTGCAGACCATTGAAATGTGGTTCCTTTTTTCTTTAAGGCATTTAACGGCTCTGCAATTTGAGAAAAAATAGGCACAAAACGATGGTACCAATCTGCCATACAAAGAAATCTTCAGTTTTTTGGGGATCCGCATGGACATTGTCTTTTCTGACTATATTCCCCAGGAACTTGATCTGGTGTTTAGAAAACTGGCAATTTTTTTAAGTTTTAAGGTAAGACCTGCATTTTGTAATCTGTCAAAGACCAACTGAATGTCCTGAAGATGCTGATGAACATTAGATGAATAGATGATGTCATCCAAATACACCAGACAATTATGTCCAAGTAACTCTTTGAGAACCAAGTCCATTCGCCTCTGGAAGGTTGCAGTAGCATTCTTTAGCCCTAAGGGCATCACTTTGAATTAAAATAATCCATACGGCGAAACAAAAGCAGTTTTGGCTTTACTTTCAGGATCTATTTGAACCTGCCATTAGCCACTGTTATGGTCTAGAGTGGTGAAAATGTAAGCTCTTGAAAGAGACTCCAATATCTCACCAACAGTGGGCAAAGGAAATGCATCATCCTCACTGCGAGCATTCAACTTCCTGTAGTCCACACAGAAAAGTTGAGTTCCGTCCTTCTTTGGAGGGTTCAATGATACCTTTACCTAGCATGTCTTCAATTTGATCTTTTATGATTTGTTTTTTGGAAATGGTGTTAATAATCTCGTGTTTTAATAAGTAAGTGCGTCCAAGTTTTGTGGTACAAACTCTGGGTTAGCTTCCAGAAGATGTAATAACACCTCTGCATGGTGGTCGGTCCAATCACTCACCACAGATTGGATTAAAACAGATGTCTCCTCCACAGAGGTAAGGGCAATTGAGGAACATGTCACTTTAATTGGTAGTGCTGAGGTAAACAATGATGCACTAGGTGGATGATTACAACCAGCCTCATCAAGGTCTATCCATGCATCACTTTGACAAATGCCAGGCTGAAAATAATATCTTCTTTGACACTTGTCAAAAGAGAACCAGTACTGCTGATTTTTAGCATCACTCTGTTGTCCACTTATACAAATAAAATCCAGTCTAAGAATCTAAGGACAGACCAATTTGTCAGTATCAAGAACTACAGTTGGTACAGTCCATAATAATCCATGCATACAATACTCTAATACTTTGTAACCCAAAAGGGTGAGCAGCTTCTCCATTGGCCACATGCAAAGGTTTGCCTTGCCATGTGTTTACAACTTCTTGGGGTTCTTTAAATTTCTCCCACAGTTACTCATGTAACAAGGTATACGTGCTCTCAGTACAGTTAAAGGCACAACCAGATGTCTAAGAACAACTGGAACATTTCCTGCTTGCACATGCTGGTTGGTCTTAAGTTGATGGCTCTTGTAGACAAGACCAATTTTCCACTACAGTAGTAACTGTGTTACTTCCTTTTGGCCGGGCAAATCCTTTTTTCACTTTATGTACTAAAATGTGTTTTAAAATGGGCTATCTCTCCCACTTGACTTTGTTCAGTACTAAAAAATTGAGGACAGGAGGGATGGGCTTCGTGTCATCTCCAACATAAGACAAGAGGCATTTTTCAACTATAGCCATGGGCAGGTTCTTCACTTTTTCCAGAATTTCATTTATTTGAGCTTTTCCAATATTGCTTCTGGTTTTACCTAGTATCTTCTTTTGTTCAAATGCTTGTTGATGTTCTTGATCCTTTTCAAGCTGGTGACCTAATTAGATGAAAGGTTGCTACCCACCCGATATAATATGGCAAGAAGAACAATGCAGTGATGCGTCAAAATGAAATGGCATGGCACGGAGTGGCACTGGAGCAGCACAAAATAGGATTGCATCCTATTTTTTGCAGTTTGATGA
Source organism: Polyodon spathula (assembly GCF_017654505.1). Lineage (NCBI taxonomy): Eukaryota > Metazoa > Chordata > Actinopteri > Acipenseriformes > Polyodontidae > Polyodon > Polyodon spathula. The sequence goes on along the minus strand of NC_054535.1, from coordinate 48,680,308 downwards.
GTGTCAAACTAGAGCATTGAGCAACCAAGTTAAAAAAAATCGCATTGCATCTGGTATAACTCTTCCACACAACTGACTAGTGAGGTAGGGATTCATATTATTCAAAAGCAATTTGACTACTTCACTTTCAGAATTAGTTGGTTTCCATCTCTTACAAAAAGCTTTATAAGTAAAAGCAAAGTTTGAAATACATTATTTTCCTTCTAATTCGTCTTCATATTCTTTAGACAAGAAAGCAGTCATAAAGCTTGCCTCAAACTCATCCCAATTGGAAATTTGAGTTCTGGCTATCTCCTACCAAACGCAAGCAGTTCCATGTAAGACACTTCTCAATGTAGCCAAGATTTCTTCATTTCTCATAGGAAGCAATGCAAGAAAGTCCTTACATTCAGATAAATAAAGCAAAGGGTCAGTGTCATCCCTAGGTCCATCTGCTGAAGTAGTTCTTCCAGATCAGTATGCATTTGCTGCTTAATGTTCTTAAGTCTACACTTAACTACTGCTGATTTTTATTAACCTCTTTGATTGCTTCTATCACTACATCTTGCAACTTCTGATTGCCAATCTGACCTTACTGCTGAACTTCTAACTGCAACTGTTGTGTATTCCACTTTACTACTTCTATACATTTCCCAGTTCCTTCCTCTGCTTATACTATCTAAAAGTACATTATTAACTTGCTCTACCAACAACCAATTTTCTTTTGCTAACTGCTGTATTAAGTTCTCCAAATACTGTTTAATCTTTACATTAAATCCTGGAGCAGAGTTCACCTTGCTAACCATTGTCTGTTCACTTTGAACCTGTTGTTGCATTTTTTTTTAGTTTCTTTAAGAGTAGCCTTCATAGACTCCACAACCGGAATAAATAAATAAAACCCTAGTGGCAGTACCCCAGATAATGTAGGCAACATAGATGGTACTATCCTGTGTACTGATTCATCCAGCTCCAAGTCTATTAAGGACTCTTCAGATATGTTATAGATATATGATGTTATATGATATAGTAGATAATAACGATTATATATATATATATATATACGTTACCAATTAATTTTAATTAATGTATGACAATGCATTTTATTTTATGCAGCCAATAAGGTGTACGAACTAGACACTCCAATTTAATATCAATACATCTGGAATTAGATAAAAGGGGAAAAATAGAAATATTAAATTTAGAGACTGCAATTGAGGCAAACACAAAAAAACAGTAGCACACGTCATATAGACAGCTATTGTCGAGTTATCATTATCCATATATAATTACATGAGGCACACTAAGAAAGCACACAGATAGAAAAAAAAAATCATATTGTTAAAATATTGAAAAATATTGTTAAATAATCTTTTCTCGTCTGTATGATACATACATGGGTTACTTTTGAGGAACAGTTTATACTTAAAAAATCACCCAAACAACAATTCCGTAAGCGTATGATTTTTTTGTTGTTGTTGTTCTTTTTTTTTACTGTACTGGTCATTTGAACATTTGTGGCACGACTGTAAGCCTGCTGAATACTATCCCCCATTGAACGATGCCATCTATTTATTTTACAAAGCAATTTAAGCTCAACAGCATTCTTTTTTAAGCAGTTAAAAAAAAAAAAAAAAGTAAAAAAAAAAAAAATTCTGCTGTTTACAAAACTGATGCTTTAGTTTGTCAGCCTTCATTTGTGCAAAACTTGCACGTAAGTACCATACTTTTTTTTTTTAGTGTGGTTTTTAAAAGTCACTTACTTTAGACTGTGTCAAGCCTTTTTCAAGTTAAACAAATTGACCCGTTCCATCAAGGTAAGCCAATTGTTTTTATCCATTACAATGTCTCCAATTGTCTGTGGGTCTCCTTTTCTTTCTCGCACATACAGCACTGCTACTAATTTTCTTGCTGCAGAAATTGCAGCTTGTTCATCACTGTCTTCCAATTTGATAATGTAAAGCAGTAAGCGCCCTTTGTTTTGACAACATTAAACCCAATTTTCCCAATACCAAATAGAGATGACACAGAATCACATCCTGTTAATGCGTGTACAGCAGGAAGCATGTTGAAGAAGTCAGGAGTGAGTGCATCGCAGATTGCATACACCGGTAGAAGCAACGCTTGTCAGATGCGCTGGTAATTATCCATGTGCTCAATTTTTGGAAAGCAATGAACAGCAAGGACCAAAACATCTGTATCCAGTGACCCAATTATTATAATTCTTTTGACACCAAGAGATTCAAAAGACATGTTGGCACATACAACATGTAGAAGCATCCTTGTGTCCACTTCCTTATGAGTACTGTACAAGTCTTGGGCTTCTTCAATACTTCTACTGGTGATGGACTTTGCTAATTCACCATTGGAAAAGCCTCCAGCAGAAGTGTTTGTGTTGTGTGTGATCCTACACTTTCATGTGAATTTTGAACCGCACATTCAGAGAGGACTTTTGCAAGTGACTGCTTGTTAGCTGCCATGTTTAGAATTTTTTTTTTCAAGGAAGCACAGGTAAACCAATCACCTGGTATTGCTTGCATCCAACCTTAGATCCTGTACGGCGCTATCTTTCTGCAGTTTTCACAGAGTTGCTGTTGTCTTATCTGTCAAAGACTTTGATTACAGAACTAGTTTTGTCAAATCCTTTTAGGACCTGCCTCAAGTACCTAGCAGCCAATTCATCGAATGTGTGGAATTTGTGTCTAGCCATTATTTGAATGACAGCCATGGCATCTCTGATGTACACTGTGGTTTCTTTGTTTCCTCATAGCTCATGAATTCTTTCAGCTGGAGTTTCCAGCTGATACCCAAATTCAGGTTTGTCTGTTTTTTTGTATTGTTCTATCGGCATGGAAGAAGGACATAGGCACAGGTGTTATTGGGTGACTGAGAACAGTTGCCATTGAAACACCATCTCTGTATCTTGCTAAGGACAGGGCTCTGAGTAAAAAAATCCTGGACTGATAGCTGTTGTGATTGTCCCGCCCTTGCCAGACTTAAATTTGGCCTTCTTGGCCATGTTAGCAACTGTTTTGATGCCAGACGTCTTGCAATTTTCAGTAGAGACTCTTCTACATCTGTTACATGCGTCCAGTAAATATACTGATAGGCACCTCTAGATGTGAGTTAAAGGTCAAATATGTTTGTCATATTGTTGGTGACATGGGTGGTAAGGGCTATAATATGTCTGATGAGCGACCATCTGACAAGGCTGGCTTCTTGTTATTCCTACAATCCTGAGTTAGAGTATCATCAAGTTATTTAATGACATGTTGTAAGGACTCAATGTCTGCAGACTCAAACATTTTTATAGTGCGAGCCAACATGTGCCGAACAACATGAGTCCCTCCTCCTGCTCACACCATTTAACAAATTAATACAGCTTCAGAGCACCCAGGGCCTCAAATGCTAGTCAAACCACACAGAGCACTGTTGAATTGCTTACCAGCATTTGATCTGCAGTACAAGCTATTACAACAGTAATGCAATATACTGCGACTGATGCACAACCTTCAGTGTTGTGGGGAAAATTAATGATTGAATATAATTTATCATTTTACTAATACAGATGGTTGGAATGTATCTGTTTTTTGATTCCTCACAGTTTTTCAATTCCTCTCCTCTACAGACTTGTCTGCAGACTAGGTTTAAGGTTTAAGAACTTTGTATAAACAATGAATGCCAAATGGTCTTTGGAAATTTAAAAGTGATTCTTGATTAGATTAAGAAACAGACACAGACACAAGAACAGATACGTGTGTGGTCCTGGGAGATACAAGTTATTTGAAGTTAAGCGTCTCCAAAAAGGTGACATTCGTTTGGAGAGATCAGAGTAATATGTGATTCTATTCTGAGCAGGAGGAACAATGAAATTGAGGGTCTGGAATCAACTCCCCAGTAATGTTGTTGAAGCTGACACCCTGGGATCCTTCAAGAAGCTGCTTGATGAGATTTTGGGATCAATAAGCTACTAACAACCAAACGAGCAAGATGGGCCGAATGGCCTCCTCTCGTTTGTAAACTTTCTGATGTTCTTAAATTGCAGAACAAGCACGCTCTGGTGATTAAAGTATTTCTCTATTTCTCAATAAAGTTCGATGACTCTGTTACATACAAATCTGTAACTTGGCATTTTGACGGAAAACTATAGTGATTTAACTGTTTATATGGAGGAAATACTGAAAACAGTGATTTGAAATATTGTAAAAAAAAAACGTTTTACATGAAACTATATAGATACATGTATTGTAATATAGTCTGTTAGTAAAATGTTTTCCTAAAAATGTTACAGTTAAGTTAAAACTTTGGCGAAAGTTTAAGAAACGGTTTTTGTGCACCAGAAGGGGTTCTAGAAAATTCCATCTACCTGTGACCGTTTGTTTTGAGGACCAAACTACATTTTCCTGTGGATACTCTGCACAAATTTTGTAAAAGTATGAAACTATTAAAAGGAAATTTTGAAAGCTCTGAAAACTGAAAAGGTAAAACAAATTGTGTTGAATTTAATATTGTCAGCCGAGGTAACTTTGTTAGGTAGTGTAAGCTGGACAATTATTATATTTATTCACTATACCTTACTGCGACAGGAAATGGCTGATCGGTGATGTCAGGCCAGAAGCCCGAAGAATAACAAACAGGCAGGTAAGTACTGCAGTGAAAAGACGCTGCACGCCGTTTATTTAAATACAAAAATAAATAAAATGTTTAAAGAAAAGGACTTGTTCACAGAGCACAAAAATAAAAGGTTGAACCAAAAATAATCATAAACACAAAATACTACAAATACAATCCAGGTCAGTCTGGGCAATCGCCTTCACTGATCCTATATGTTTTTCCTTTCCTTTCCTTTCCTTTCCTTTCATTTCCTTTCCTTTCCTTTCATTTTCTCTTTCTCTCGTTCTCTCCTCTGTACACACCCACCCTGAGCAGGGAAAACTACAGGGTTTTTATAGAGGTGACCATCTCCCGATTAGCAACAAATTAATCACTTAGTTAATTTGGGAGATGGCCACCTTCTGCATGGGTTTTTAATGTGGATGGGGCTTCCTATCCACGCTGCAAAACATATACAAAAACAATAACAAAACACATGGCTCTTCACCATCATTTACAAATATACAACAATAAATCATAATAAACAAACCACACGGCTTTCGCCGTCATTTATACAGTATATATAAATAATAAATAAACAAACACAAAATAACACAGGGGTGGAGGCGGAGACCCTGTTCTAAAAATAACTGAACAGGGCTGCTCTCCCTGTTACACTTACAATAAGGAGTGCTGTTATTACAAACTTCAAGTGAAGATCAATGTGGGATATTCAATAATTTTGATTCAAAGACAACGCCACTTCCTTCTTCAAAGACACGCTGATAAAACCTGGAACGGATTCGAAACTTTTGGCAAGTGGGATTCTTCATTGACTGAGTTTAGACCACAGTTGTTACAACCAGACCTTTTCAACCTCCTGCATTTCATCAATGGTAAATATGCTTTTCATTCTGGAAAAAGTTTCTTATGTTTAGTTAAATGTATGTTTATGTTTGAAATATTATCTAGAGATCTGTTTTGTGCATTTTATTATAAAATAATAAAATGCACATTGTCTGTGGTTTGTTTTGTTTGAAAGTGGACACTTTTATAAGTATAACATTCAAAGCTTTAATCATTAAAAATGTAGCCAGAACTTCAAGTTATTATTGGTATAGGAAGTTTACCGTGGTTAATTAATATGGCTCTATGGTAATGCATGCTTAAATAATAACTTGTGAGGATACTGGGCCGTGTATAACCCTCTAGACATATAGAACATATTTATGCACAACAGTGTGAGACTGATCTGTTCAGCAAATTTCAGTTGGAAATATAGAAAACGATATAATCACTTGTGAGATACTTTGACAATTAAGAACGTGATGTGAAAACATTTCATGTTAGTATATTGCAAAATGTTGATATTCACCATGTTTGCCACATGCTAAACAGCTTCATCATTTCTGAAAAAAATACTTGCCCATGGAAAACCAATAGCAACCTTTTAATACATTATCACTTGGTAGCTTTGACAGGTAAACACCACATTAAGGTGTTGTAGTGAACTTAAACAGTAAAAACTGTAGTCATAGTCATGTTGCAGAATTTCTGAAAATTTCTCATTTTGTGTGACATTGTTTATCCTCGTCTGTAGGCTTACAGCACCAATTGACAGATCCACATCATACCTCATGCATACGTCTTGAATTTTTTATTCTACTTATTGTTTAATATTGTGTTGATTAAAACTACCTTTTTAAAAAAAATATTTTAATAAAAAGTGGTCCAGATATTGTTTCCATAGCTGACAATATTGTTTAGATATGTTCATTGGTTACAAGGTGTCATACAATTTACTTAAATCAATCAGCAAAATAAAAAAGCTAATACTCTCCAAACATCCCCCAATTGTAGAAAACAATCTTTAAGCCATTTAATTAGTGACTACTTTCAAATAAAATAAGCATTACAACTTGCATGAACATACAAGTCAGTGGAGGTAAACAATTATTTTCTGATAAAAATAATGGAACATTCCAAAACAATATAAAACAAGACATAACTAATCTACAATACATCTCAATATAATTATTTTTTGTACAGGAAATGACAAATGTAATTTTACTTGTGATCTGGAATCATTCTTTCAAATATAATGTTAGCTTTGACGTAAATTTGATATTAAGCCATTTATTATACTGCCTCTGTATGAGATCAATTCAATAACAAGGAATACTAGCACAGAAATTAGTCAATTAATATGAGATGTTTCTTCTACACTTAAATTGGAAACAGATAAAGAGATTGATGATTCCTACATTGCTGTGCAAAAGTCTTAGACATCGTGCACATTTTCTTTGGGGGTGGGGTCATACTACCATATAATCAACCGCACCATCTACAGGTACATCATGTCACGTATACATTTTTAATGGGAAAAAAAGGTTTCACTTTTTCTTTTTTTGGACGCCCCCATGAATGTATCTAAGACTTTTGTACAGCAGTGTATAGACTGTATTTGATTTTTGTGTGTCTATATTTATATCTCCTATTTTTGGCAATGATAATTCCCAATCCAGCATTATGTTACAACATGATTTTAAAGATTGTTATGGCTAACAGGAATGGTCAGTCACCTACTTTACATCATTTAGCCTTAGAATACAGTATCTGAGTTGAGCTCTATCAATTTTTATTGATCCGTTTTCATGTCAAATCAGACCAGTGTACTTGTCATCGTAGTACTTTTGTAAGTGCTGTGATAATTGTTCAGGATCCTGTGAATGACTGAAACTGAAAAAATAATACAAATGTACACAGCCTCTGGTCTACTCAGTCTAATGTCTGGAGTGGCTCACTTTGTTTATGCTTACTGTTCCCAAGCAACAATTCTATGACACTGACAGCGCTTCTTACAACGGGTCTCTGTGCGAGAGGACTCAGGAACAGTTTGTGTTTACAGAAGAGCTATAGGAAGGCCCGAAAGCTACTACAAGCTACCTTCCAGTGTAGACCTCTGGCTAGCTGAGTTTACATTACCTAATTAAGATGTCCTAAAAAAACTGAAGTCGGATTAGACCCATCCTGAGAGGATAGTGGAAACAGTCCGCCCATTCGTATGTTTAACTAACAAAGAATTGGAGAAAAAAATGCATTTTATGCTTGACAAAGGCCATCAAAAATATTCATCGTGACGATTGTTGTGTGTATCAATAATACATACAGTGCAGAGAAATCTATGACATAATGTCATATATATTTTTATTCAAATTAAAATAATTCTTCAAAAGAATAGAGAAACCCTAAAATATTTCTAAATATGCTAGTAACTACAAAATCCCAAATTCTATCCCTCCTATCAGTGTTTATCTATACAATCACTTGCATGCTGAATTATATTTATATTTAGTTCTGATTTTCTGTGTTTATTATCACAAACACATATGGTATATAATTAGGGTTTCTGATTTTCAAATTCTCCTTTAAAAATTCAGTTGATGCCAGTTAAGCTATTTGTGTATCTCAATCATAACTGAGAAAAGCATTAATAGTAAAATTGATTTAATTTATATGTTTTTTTTTCTGTGAAAAAAACTAAATGGCCTTTTAAATCACGTCTTACTTTTTTATTTAAAAGCTCATCTTTATTAATGTAAATACATATATATATATATATATATATATATATATATATATATATATATATATATATATTGTAATAGTGTGTCCAGCATAAAATACTTTATTTTTCATTATAGCTTTAATAAGGATTAGTAGCTTATTAACATGTTGCAATCTCTTTTGTATGTTGAAAAATTAAGACTTGGACAATTTAAAAGCCCATTTGATTCACAAAAAAAGTTAATGAAATCAACTGTTAACATGTTTCTCAGTTGAATTATTAAAGTATAGTAGAACTGTAGGGATAAAACAGATCACCAGAAGCCCTAACTATATTTGTAAGGTGTGTCAGAGGGTTGATACAGTATGTGTCTCAGGTAATTTAATAATGTTATGTTAATAATGTCAAAAAGGTTGACATGCCGTGTCCTTGGATGAGACAAAATTCTTGGCCCTGAGTGCAAAAGATACTGTAGTAGCTATTAAGAGCAATTATTTAGAATCTACTCAAATCTCTAAACTAACCAGCACAATGCCATTGTACGATCACGCTGATTTCTAGAGGTAATTCACTGAAATGCCACTAACAAAGAGGTTATCATATAATACTATCTATTAACACACTGTTTAGTACACTACGTGAACATTTCTTTCTTCTAGAAATTATATCAAATATACAGTTTTTTTTTTTTGTAGTGCCATTTTGGAGAAAAGACTTTGCAGAAGATTTCAAGACTCAACTTCCCTGAAGTAATTAGAGGTGATAATCATTGAGAAATGGTAGTCTAACAAATTAAACCCTTTCTGACTTGTTGCATACACAGGCTACAAATGATGTCTTGTTCATTACAGTTGTTTAATAAAAAAAGAGATTTGCGATTGAGAATACATTTAGTGGTTCTGTAGCTGCAGTCATTCAACAGAAATTGTTATGTCCATCCATAACATTCTTTTAAATAGATTTTGATATATACAAATATTCTTACCCCTCTGTGATGAGTCAAAGGGGTTTCGGTCTGTGATTCAGCCTCCCGACAGTAGGTGGCATCAAACCAACTCGGGACTTCCCTTACCAAGATCTCGTGACCATGGCAAAAGTCATCTTTTGAGGGGCGGCACCTTGGTGAGGGGCGGAAGTACGAGTATGTAAATTCCAGCCACTGGAGTCAAGTGAAGGAGAAGGACACGTGTCGGTTGGGGATTGGTGTTCCACTGACTACAGAGGCGGGACATTACATACTAAAGGGAACGTACTACTGTGTTCGGGGTTGGTCCGAAAGTAAAGTAGGAGGAGTAACGGGTGGAGGGAGAGTCTGGTTTTGTGCAGCGGGATTTTTGAAACACTAACATTTCTTTTGTCTTTTTTTTGTTTATGTATGGTCACCACGAAGACAAATTAAAGACGAGTCATCACAGTTTGTTTTGGATTTCACCCCTGCACTCCTTCCCTCACACCATTTTGTTTTTCGTTTGTTATTTAATCCTTTTGTTGTGTATAGAAAATAAAAATAAATTATTTTATTTCTGTACACATAAATTACTGTCTGGACATTCCATTTAATACACTCTCGCCTCACACGTGGTGTCAGAAGTGAAAATGGATCCAGCTACAGTTTTGACAATGTTTAGGGAGCAGGAGGAGAAGCGAGAGGAGAGAGAGACACGGCACCTGGAACAGCTCGCCCAGTTCTTGGGACAGCTGGTAGAAAAACTATCAATATCAACATCAGAGAGAGCGGTTGCCCGGATGTTTGCAGCTCAGCCTAATCTTCAGAAGATGACCTCGGAAGATGATCCCGAGGCTTTCTTGATTACTTTTGAGAGAGTGGCAGAGGCTGCAGAGTGGCCTAGGGAACACTGGGCCATGAAATTGGCACCCTGCCTGACAGGGGAAGCTCAGGCAGCATATCGAGCCCTGACGGCCACGAATGCAGGGGACTATGTTAAAGTTAAAGAAGCCATTCTCTCACGCCTCGGGATCACGGAGGAAACATACCGGCGCCGTTTTCGGGAATACCAGCTGTCCAAGGGGATGCGGCCCCGGGTTGCGGGACAATATCTTTTAGATCAGTGCACCCGGTGGCTGCGGCCAGAAGAACATACACCCCAAGAACTGGTGCAGAAAATAGTTATAGAACAGTTTGCGTCTATACTACCGCCAGGGAATCGAGAGTGGATTAAGAGGAATAGACCTACCACTCTCGAGGATGCCCTCCTCCTGGCGGAGGCCTACGAAGACGCAAACGAAGGTGCCGGGTCAGACCCCACTCCTGCCCCTAAACTAACTCGGACCAACCAACCAATGAAGCCCAGAGGGGGTAACCGGACCTTCAGACCATGGAGGTCGAGGTTAGCCCCATCCTGGGCGAGAGAGAATCCCCCTAACCTGCCGGTCGCGGACTCGCAGGACAGATTAACTCCGTTGATGCCTCCTAACCAAGTGTGCTACCAATGTAATGAGCCTGGACACATTGCCAGGAATTGTCCAGTAATAAAGGTGGACCTGGCGACAAGATCCTGGTCAGCAGTAACAGGTAGGAACACTGGGGAATGTCGGGAGGGCCCTTATCAGTTAAGAGTACAGGTCGGGGGAAAGAGTACTTACGCATTTGCGGACTCTGGGTGTGCACAAACATTGATTCGGCAAGCTCTCTTGGATGGGGTAGCCTGGGAGCCACAGGGTAAAGTGGCTATCTCCTGTATTCATGGAGAAACTCGGGTTTATCCCACCACTAAAGTTAGACTTATTGTAGGTGATTATTCAGCTTGCGTTAAAGTGGCTGTAGCGCAATGTTTACCATACCCTGTTCTCCTGGGAAGAGACTGGCCGTTTTTTGATCGTATTTTAGGTCGGGAAATGGTCTTAGTTTCTACCAGGGGACAATTAAAGCAACAGGAGAAAACAATTGGCGAGATTTTTCCGTTGCAATCCGACCTGTTTAACCCTAAAATCCGCCCAAGAAAAACAAAAAGAGAGCGTCGGGTGGAAAAATATGAGGGAACTCTGAGACGACAAGGGGAGGGGTCTGACACAAAAGTAAACCAATCGCTGAAACGGCAAGGAAAGGGAGTAGGTATTCAGTGTAACCGGGGCTGCGAGGTTACTGAGGTGGAAGGTCATGTAATAAAAGACACTCCTCTCTGTGTACCTAACCATTGGGACCGAGATATTGACTTGGGATATGAACAACAAAATGATCCCACGTTACAGTATGCTTGGAAACGGGTTAGATATATCGAGGGGAAGGATATGCAGGAAGGACAACCGGTGGTATTTCCGCATTTTTCTGTATCTGGGCACTTATTATATAGAATAACCCGGGCTCCCGGGACGGGACAGCTCGTAAAACAGTTATTGGTTCCTAGGCCTTTTCAGTCAGAAGTCATGAGATTGGCGCATGACATTCCATTTTCAGGTCATTTGGGAACTGAAAAGACTCAGGAACGAATTCTGGCCCGGTTTTTTTGGCCTGGGGTTTATGGTCTGGTGCGGAAGTATGTATCGGAGTGTCCTGAATGTCAATTAGCTGCCCCTAAGTCAGTTCGCCCCGCACCTCTGGTTCCACTTCCAATTATTGGGGTACCGTTTGAAAGGATTGGTGTAGATTTAGTAGGCCCTCTGGAGGGAACAGAGTCAGGATATCGGTATATTTTAGTAGTAGTGGACTACGCAACGAGATATCCAGAAGCTGTTCCCTTACGCTCTATGAATGCAATAGCTGTAGCGAATGAATTGGTAAAAATATTCTCTAGGGTGGGAATCCCGAAAGAAATTCTCACTGATCAGGGCACTAATTTTATGTCAGACTGTATTCAGCAACTATATAAATTATTGAAAATTCGTTCAATTAGAACCTCAGTTTTTCATCCACAAACGGATGGGCTTGTTGAACGATTTAATCAGACTTTGAAAAATATGTTGCGCCGCTTTGTAGATCAAGAAAAACGCAATTGGGCTAAACTGCTTCCCTACTTGCTCTTTGCAGTTCGCGAGGTACCACAATCCTCAACGGGGTTTTCCCCGTTTGAGCTCTTGTACGGTCGGCAGCCGCGGGGTATCTTGGATCTCATAAGAGAAGGCTGGGAAGAACAGTCAAAGGAGTCTAAAAATGTAGTAAAATACGTGTTGCAGTTACGCGATCGCTTAGAATTAGTCGGTCGATTGGCACATGACAATCTCAAAGCGGCACAGCAGAAGCAGCAACAAAGCTACAATAAAAATGCAAGAATTCGGAACTTTCGACCTGGAGATAAAGTGTTGTTATTGTTGCCCTCATCGGAATCTAAGTTGTTTGCTAAATGGCAGGGTCCCTTTCAGGTTATTCGAGCAATTGGTAAAGTCAATTATGAGATCCGACAGCCTGGGCGTCGGAAAGAAAGTCAAATTTATCATGTTAATCTCCTGAAACCGTGGAAAGAACGGGAAGTCCATTTTATATCTCCTGTACAGGAGGGAGAGGATTTTGGACCCTCAATTGAGTCAGAGTCAGCAATTGAGGTCCCGATGGGGGAACAATTAACTCCTGATCAGCGTGAAGAGGTAAGCAATCTAATTAAAATGTTCAGTGATGTGTTTTCTAACGTGCCTGGAAGAACGCATTTGATCGAACATGCTATTATCACTCCGCCAGGTCTAAGAGTTAGACAGAGACCGTATCGCATTCCAGAGAGTCGGAGAGATTCTGTTCGAAGGGAGGTGGAGTGTATGTTGAAACTTGGGGTAATTGAACCTTCCCGAAGTGAGTGGTGTAGCCCAATAGTACCAATAGACAAGCCAGATGGGTCACTACGATTATGTATCGATTTTAGGAGGGTGAATGCTATCTCCAAGTTTGATGCATATCCCATGCCTCGAGTAGATGAACTCTTAGACAAACTGGGGCAAGCTCGGTTTATTTCAACTCTGGATCTGACGAAAGGATATTGGCAAATTCCATTAACGAAAGCCTCTCGTGAGAAAACGGCATTTTCAACCCCAGAGGGTCTTTTTCAATTTTGTACTATGCCGTTCGGACTTCATGGAGCGCCTGCTACTTTTCAGAGACTAATGGACAGGGTTTTACAACCTCATCGAGAGTATGCAGCTGCGTATATCGATGATGTAGTCATTTATAGTTCTTCCTGGAGAGAACATTTGACTAGATTAGAAGCCGTCTTACAGTCTCTGAGGAGGGCGGGGCTCACAGCGAACATGGCAAAGTGCGCTATTGGAAAAGAAGAAACTAAATATTTAGGTTTCATAATGGGTAAGGGTAGAGTGAAACCGTTGGTTTCAAAAGTCCAGGCTTTGTTGGATTCACCGGTACCTACCACGAAAACCCAGGTGAGATCACTGTTAGGGTTGGCTGGTTATTACCGCCGCTTTATTCCACACTTTTCCACTATAGCCGCCCCTCTCACTGATCTCACTAAAAAGAACGCTCCAAATAAAATTAAGTGGAGTGCAGAGTGTCAGACAGCCTTTGAATCTATTAAAACTAATTTGAGTCAGGCCCCAGCATTAATAAGCCCGGATTTCAGCCGAGAGTTCGTCCTGCAGACAGATGCATCGCAGACTGGTCTGGGGGCGGTTCTGTCCCAGGAGAGAGATGGTATAGAACACCCGATACTATACATCAGTCGGAAGTTACTGCCCAGAGAACAGAGGTATTCGGTAGTGGAGAAAGAATGCCTGGCAGTGAAATGGGCAGTGGAATCTTTAAAATACTATCTTCTGGGACGACCCTTTGTACTCATCACAGATCACGCTTCTTTAAAGTGGTTAGACACGATGAAGGATTCAAACGCTAGGATTACGCGGTGGTACCTGGCGCTCCAACCCTTCGCCTTTCAAATAAGGTATCGTGCGGGTAAGTTACATCAAAATGCTGATTTTTTTTCCCGGGAGGGAGGTAAAAGGGAAGGGTTAGAGGTTTCCGAGTGTTCCTTCGGCTCCACTCTGAGGGGTGGGATATGTGATGAGTCAAAGGGGTTTCGGTCTGTGATTCAGCCTCCCGACAGTAGGTGGCATCAAACCAACTCGGGACTTCCCTTACCAAGATCTCGTGACCATGGCAAAAGTCATCTTTTGAGGGGCGGCACCTTGGTGAGGGGCGGAAGTACGAGTATGTAAATTCCAGCCACTGGAGTCAAGTGAAGGATAAGGACACGTGTCGGTTGGGGATTGGTGTTCCACTGACTACAGAGGCGGGACATTACATACTAAAGGGAACGTACTACTGTGTTCGGGGTTGGTCCGAAAGTAAAGTAGGAGGAGTAACGGGTGGAGGGAGAGTCTGGTTTTGTGCAGCGGGATTTTTGAAACACTAACATTTCTTTTGTCTTTTTTTTGTTTATGTATGGTCACCACGAAGACAAATTAAAGACGAGTCATCACAGTTTGTTTTGGATTCCACCCCTGCACTCCTTCCCTCACACCATTTTGTTTTTCGTTTGTTATTTAATCCTTTTGTTGTGTATAGATAATAAAAATAAATTATTTTATTTCTGTACACATAAATTACTGTCTGGACATTCCATTTAATACACTCTCGCCTCACACCCTCTTAAACAACTACTAATCAATGGCAAGTTTTACAAGTAGACAAAGTCTATCAGGGTTTTATCACGCTTTGATGATGTTGTCATGAACATTCCTCATGACAATTCAATATAAATATTTCTGTGCGCTGAGCTGTTCTTTCTGCACCATGAGCTCAAGTATACGTCAGACCACTTTAAAAAAAAAATGTATACACGTTTTAAATTGTAACCAATGTTTTAATGCCTTGCAGAAGTTTACAATATACATAACAAAACCACAATGTGGTCTGTATTGTATTAAAGATAGAGCACTTTAATAACAGTCAGTGCGTTTACACGGCCAGTCATTTTCCACTAGTATTCGGAATACTGAATAATCTGAATATATTGTAGTGGATCAAAAATCGAGGGCATGCAGTTTGCTAAAATGCAGTTCTGTTCCAATGTTTTTGTTGTTTATTGTTAAAAATGTTAATACCACTTTAAATGAGAATAGGTAATGATTGACAGAGAGTTTGTACAAAGGAACGCGAAGTCCCGCCTACCTGTTATTTCGATTGGCAGATGCACCAGTAATACTGGATATAGAAAAATAAAACGAGAGGGAGACGGCAGAGGGCGACTGATCAGGCGGGTCAGGTAGATGAACTAACAGACTTACGTTCTGAGCGGGGAGAAAGAAAGACAATACTAACTGACGAGGTAGTCAGGGCAGGAAGGATAAAAGTAGGATTCTGGCTCAATATACCGATGGAGGGTTAGATTGTAGGCATTAAAATTGGGAACAAGGGGAGCATGAAAAAGTGGTTGCATATGCCAGCATATACCACTTCCTGCTTGGATGACCATTTACCCTGAGGACAAACCACAGCTCATTAAGATGGCTTCACAGTTTTCACCAGCCAGAAGGCCAGCTAGCAAGATGGCTTGAGCAACTAGCACAATTCCAGTATTGCATTGTGCACAGACCAGGGAAGCAGCATGTTAATGTTGACGCACTGTTGAGGAGGCCTGGTCTGTCTGGGGACATTAAAGCAAACATGACACCTGTGGATAAGGGAAATGGAACTGTGGAAATCACTGCTGTGGAGGCAATCCATGAGGCTGAGAGCAAAGGAGGAAATTAGTTGGATTTGAAGACACTACGAATCCAACTCATGAACCAGACTTGTCCAAGATTAAAGCACTCAAGAGGAGCGGATGCCCAGAAACTCCATCTGAAGCCAAGTCTGACACCGGACTGTGTAAATTCTAGGACCCCCCCTAAGCTGTTAGAAATAACTAAAACATGTTCAACTCTATACTAGCCCGAAAGGCTAAATAGAATATTGTTAGGTATACTTGCTTCCTTTGTAGAGTCCAAGCAGTCAAATTGAGACAGTCAACCCTGTATGTTATGATGGAATATAGGACCAGTGTCCAGGATTCAACAGGTCACACACCCTGTAAAGTCATGTTTAGGGAAAAATAATACACCCCATTGAGCTCCTTACCAAAACTGAATTGCAGGAAAGATATCCCTGTGCTGCAGATTATGTCTCCTAACTTGCTGGCTACCTTAGTATGGTAGGGGAAGCTGTTAAAAGGCACCAAAAAAAGCGCCTCTAAGAAACAGAAAGAGCATTAGAACCTTAAAGTTACCTCACATGTTTATACAGAGGGAGAACTAGTGTGGGTCAGGCGTCATAGTAACAATGTTTGCACCTTTGATGCCAACTGAGCCACACACAGTTAGAACTGAGAACTTTGTTGACCCAGGGGATTTAGCACCCTTGCCAATTGAACAGCCAAGCTCAGAGCCTGAGCCAGTCCGAATGCTGACATCTGTTAACCTTGTCCTGATGCGAGGGACGACACATCTAAATTTCAAAAGGGGGGGGTGGTGTAATAGATCAAACATACGGGGTCATGCAGTCTGCTAAAATGCAGTTCTGTTGCTATGTTTTTGTTGTTTATTGTTAAAAATGTTAATACCACTTTAAATGAGAATGGGTAGTGATTAACTAGTGATTGTACAAAGGAACATGAAGTCCTGCCTACTTGTTATTTCGATTGGCAGATGCACCGGTAATACGGGATATAGAAAAATAAAACATGGTCTGAGAGGGAGAAGGCAGTGGACATCTGATCAGGACAGCAAGATTCAGGGTTCACTGGGAAAGGGATAAAAGTAGATTTCTGGCTCAATATCCCGACGATGGGTTAGATTGTAGGCATTAAAAGTGGGGCCGCATGGTAAATTAGAAGCCTGACAAACTAAGACATTATTCAGTCTTGAACAAAGATGACTACGCGGCGACCTAATTCAAACATTCAAAATTCTAAAAGGTATTGACAATGTCGACCCAAGGGACTTTTTTGACCTGAATAAAGAAACAAGGACCAGGGGTCACAAATGAAGATTAGACAAAGGGGCATTCAGAACAGAAAATAGGAGGCACTTTTTTACACAGAGAATTGTGAGGGTCTGGAATCAACTCCCCAGTAATGTTATTGAAGCTGACACCCTGGGATCCTTCAAGAAGCTGCTTGATGAGATTCTGGGATCAATAATCTACTAACAACCAAATGAGCAAGATGGGCCGAATGGCCTCCTCTCGTTTGTAAACTTTCTTATGTTCTTCTTATGTTTTTATGTTCTAGTAAACCGCATCTGCAATTACATGCTGCACTGCAAATTATAAAAGGAAAAACCGAAGCATGAATGGGAATGCATGTGGGTAAGTGAGAACTAAAAGAAATACATAAGAACAAAAGAGAAAACAGCTAAGCTGTAGCTTAATAACTAGAATTTAAATGGTTTATTTTCTTTACTGTATACAGCAAGTACTCAAGTAATTAACTTTTATTTGGTGACTTTGAGTTGTACAAGTATATCCAAACATTACAATTAAATGCTACGTGTGTTTATTTTCATTGCTTGTGCGAAATGTAAAAGCCTGTATTTCCTTTTGTGGATATTCTGAGTTTATACAACAAGGGTAAAAGAGTGAATTACAACTGTGAAGGATTGTTTTATTTGCTGTGCCAGAAACTGTATCTTGTTCACTCTTTGAAACAAGAGGATAAACACTGTTCTTTTAGTAATTTCATTGATCAGTGTGAGTTATTTAACGGTTAAAAGAGTCCACCACCTTGGTTAGCAAATTTATGCAAGCTGAAGCACCCTCAGCCTTTACCTCCCCATAGCTCGGTTCCTCTTAAAGGTATATTGCTACCATTATATATTGGTGACAACACTCGCACTCAGGTTGTGGCTGGCAGTGCCACTGGGTTAAACATATTCCTGCAATGCAGGGTCTGTCACAATATATTCTGCCATGTAAACAGCATATTCTGAATATGAAGAGGAATATTACACCTCTACATTCAGAGTATTGGAGGTGGCATATTCCACTAGTATGTGGAATACTACTGGAACGCAAAGCCATGTAAACAGCATGTTCCAACTATGAAGCATAACCCGTAACAGACACACACAGTAACAAATACTGACAGTAGTAAACATGATGGCGCACGTGAGAAAATGCAACACTTTTATTAAGGATTTTAAAGTCATAAAACAACTTGATGGCAAGAAACAGAAATGTGCAGAAGTGTTTAAGAGGATCAAATTCATCATCAATGTAAAGTTTTTAAAGCACGGTACTATAAAGCAAAAAGCAAAAAAAAAAAAAAAAAAAAGATTTTTCCTTACTTCAACCTTATGAATGAATGGGTAATCGCCTACATTTTAAAACTAGAAGAAGAAACAAGCACATATTGTACATTTTCCTCTTTGCCCACATCTGTACTTTTGCAGTAGGTGTCTTTATTCAAACAACGTTTTATTTGTATTACAGAATTGACGTCTCCACTCCAAGCAATTTTTTCCCTATTGTTGCCAAATTGCCTTTCCCATGTAAAAAACACATTTATGAATGTCCTAGAAGATGGTATTTATATCAGAATTTAAAGCACAAATTTCTATTTCATATTATGTTGGAATCTGGAATAAAAAGTGCTTCCTAAACTCTCACAGATGAGAAAAAGTGAAGAAAAAAAACGCATTTACAAAAATTATCAGTTTTTTGTA
This sequence comes from Polyodon spathula, assembly GCF_017654505.1. NCBI lineage: Eukaryota > Metazoa > Chordata > Actinopteri > Acipenseriformes > Polyodontidae > Polyodon > Polyodon spathula. The sequence continues at coordinate 48,661,575 of NC_054535.1, read as the reverse complement.
AAATAAACCATGAAAACATGTATATTGAATTTTTTTAAGACGTTTATATGATAGTCCTATATGTTGGGAAGTGCCACACGAAATTTCAGCCCAATAGCACCAAAAATGACCAGAATACCAGAAAGCGAACATTGTTTGCAATTTCGGATTTTTATTGGCAAAAGTGTTTTTTTTTTAATGTGCACACAGCTGTGAAATCGTTGTTTGGTCGAATATCACATCGAATTTGGTCTTGAATTGAAGTCTGGCTCTTCTTCTTTGGAATAACCAAAGAATCATCGCTGACAGACATTCCTGGTCGGAGCTACAAAGCAAAAGGTAAGTGGCCCATCGGTGGGCAAAATCCCATATACCGGAGTTTAAAGGGTTAAGACCCACAAGCATCTACACAGTCTCAAAATATCGGATTCCATATCTGAAAAAACAAAAACAGATAACACAAATATATGTCCACACCACCAGCTCTTTACAACAAACAGCAAACTATTCTGCAACAATCAGCACTCTTTTGGTTTGCAGTGGGAAGCAAGGTAAGCATGCGTTCATGGCATAAAAGGAATATTCTGTTTACCATGTAAACGCAGAATATGAAAGGAATAAGAGAATTGTGCCTGCATGTATACAGAGCATTTGGAATATTCTAGTATTCCAAATACTTAATATTCTGAATACTTGTGCCATGTGAACATACAGATTATGTATTCTTCTACAATGCCCTCAAGAATAAAACTCCAAACCAGGTGTTTAGAGCACAGAAATGATTTAACTTCACTAAATTTTTTTTTATACTTAAAATGTCACTCACATGTAAAACGTGCCATAGATGCCTGTGCATTTATGCTACTTGCAGTATATTATATTTAAAAGTGTCCAGTCTGTGAATAAAATGCCATTCTACTGCAATCCCACATGGATTTTCACAAAACCTGATTTAGTGTAATCTTAGAATCTGAGGGAAATACAATAAATGTGAATCAAAATGCGAGTGCTTGTCCCTGAACACAAACTGAAATGTCAGACATTGCATGACTATACAAACATAAGTATGTACAGAATAGCAAATCAGAAATGTGACACTACTAGGTATTTTTTTTTGCTCTGCAATTTAACTGCACTGGTCTTCTCACCTCAATTACAGGCCAGGCATCATGCCCAGCCACCAGTGGAATTTGGTACTGGAAACCACCCCTCACATGTGCTAAGCCAGTGAAAAGTTCAAACATGACCCAAGCTGTTACCAGCAGGAAAGAGACCCAGAGACAAAAACCTGCAGTTTAAGCACTGTTGCAAATGTTTATTTACAAAACAAACAAAAACAGGAACAAAATAAACTGCCAGAGAGCCAAAATAAGGAGTTTGCTTCCTTTTTATACATGTGGCCACTTCCCAATTAGCATAAATGACCTAACTGGGGAATCCGGGGGGAATGACACTAACGAGGGTTTCTCCCTGTCTAATCATTGGGGTAGGGACAGTTTGGTACATGCCCCCCCACCCCCCCCCCCCACCCCCCCCCCCCCCCCCACACACACACACACACACACACACACACTATTTACAACAGCAGGGCTTCTGGCTTGCCACACACCTGTAGAACAATGGTACCAAATCCGATCCTGGGAAGCCACTGTGTCTGCTGATTTTCATTCCAGCTGAGCTCTCAATTATTTAACTAGACCCTTAATTAAACTGATAATTTGCTTAATTAAACCTTCAGTTTTCAGCTCTTAAATAGTTCAAGTTACTTATAAATGTTCCAGCTAACTTGAAATATGCAACTGTTAGAGCTGAAAACAATAAAAAAAAAAAGTGTAATTCAGCAAATTATCAATTCAAGTCCACAAACCACTCCCAGCTGAATTGGGATTCCTTTGAGGAACAGACCGCAAACAAACGTCTGAACTATGTGGGCTATCATAACTGGTCACTCCTAAAATCATTTTACGTAGTTTAATGGGGGCTAGATCATAATGCAAGGCAGCGTCACATTTATAAAACAATGTTGGCTTATCTGTAGCAAATAATAACAAAACTATTTAAACCAATTAAAAGGCTAATTACTTTTTATATTTAAGATACAGTACAGTATATAGTACTTGTATCTGAAAATACATAAACTACATGAATCATGATATTATTGTTTGACATGCTCATGTCAAGAAAAATTCTTTCAGTTATTAGTTTTGTCTGCAAGTAGCTTGAAGTAAATTGCTAAGTCAGACTAATCACTTCAATTTTTTGACAGTCAGTTGTAAAATTAAATCCCACTGAGTGATACCTTAGGGATTGCTCAGTGAATCAGGCAGGCACACTTACATGTGTTGACTAACTAATACTTGTGATGGATTTTATTTAAGAAATAAGCATACAACAAGAAGATGAAATGGTAAATATATTATTGAGAGGAATGATAGTTCCTCATACAAGTTAGAAAAACTTGTTTGAAACTACCTCTATACAGCTCCAAGAGTTTTGCTGTTTTCACCATGTTGCAGCTGCAAAACTAAATCACTTATAATTACCATCTGTACCGGTACCAAAAGTCTGAAACTTCCTTCCATCAAATGTGAAAAAAAAACACGTAAATACCTTTTTTACACAATGAGATATAAGTCATCAAACTAAGGTAACATTGTTACTCTCCTTCTTCTTTCTCTTCTGTTTACTTTTTTGAGAGTGTGTAGCGACTGTTCAAACAGAAAAGCTAAATAACTGGACATCTACCAATCATGTGATTCCACATGTTGTTCAATGTCAAAATAAACCAGGGATCGCAAGCAGTTTGATATCCACAACATTTATATTAAACAATGCATTTATGTTTTTAAAACAGCACATATCGCAGAAAAAAAAGAACTACTGCAGTTTGAACTTGCAACATGACATCCTTGAAGAGCACACAGCCTTAGCCCTCTGCGCCACTGGGCAGTTGTTGAAATGTGTTATGCCTGGTTAGCTTTTTGCTGAAAAGGTTCTGCTCGATTCTAGGAATGCTCTATTTCCTGTTTGAAAATGTCTGGTTTCCTGTTTTAGAATGTAGTGCTCCGGGCAGATTGTTCCCCCAAGTACTGCTCTAGGATCAGTGAGAGAAACAAAAACGAAAAATACCTTGTCATTCCAGATAGCGGGAAGGCAAACTACACCTAACTGAAACTAATCGTACCCTAACCCTAACCTTAGCTATAACCTTGTACTATTATATTCTGAGAATCGTTTTCTGTGTTTTTCTCTCACTGATCCTGGATCAGTACTCGGAGGGAACAATCTGCCTGCACCGAATGTAGTTCCTCGTTTAACACTAGAACCACTGGGTTTATGCTACTACCTAGAACCGCCAGCAGTAGTCATTTTGACAGGTACATTTTAAACAGCTTCGATATAAAAATGAAACTATACTACCCTTTAGCACTGACATGCATACGTACCTTTTTAACCATTCATAAAACTGTTGTTTTGTACCTACGTAAATATCAATATATCAATATCTATCAAAACAGACATATTGTTTTCACAACTCATGGATGTACAGTTGCAACTAAAACAATACTAGCTTTCCCTGGCTTTATTCATTATTTGATCAAGTAAAAAAAGAAGTGATATTTATAACAAAAACAATGTAAATGTAAAAAAACAAGTTAGAGAAATGCAACAACTGTTTAAAAGGGTGATATCAAACACAAAAGCCCAAGTTAGGAGAAGCAATTGGGGGAACCTTGTCAAACATCAAGCAAATAGATACAATTGGAAAGGTGCTGGGGCCCAACATTCACACAATTGTTGCTTCTAACTTGGCTTCTGTTTTCATCGCTCTTTGTACAACTTCAAGGACATTGTGACCATTCCCTTATCAGCTCAAAAGTCACATCTGCAACAAAAAACATTGACAATGCACAACCAACACCCCAGCCCTGGATCTGCAATGCTTTGCATTCTTATTATCCCTATAGTAGTGCTTGTAAGGATAACTAAGAACACTTCAGTCTGTGTTGAGCACTTTGCTTGGCACATATGTGTCTCAGCATCTTTAATCATCTCAACCGAGCTGATAAGGGAATCAGCATTTCAATGTAAAGTAGAGCGGTGTAAAGAAAGAAGCCAAGTTAGAAGCAACAATTGTGTGAATGTTGGGCCCCAGCACCTTTCCAATTGTGCACATTTGCTTGATGTTTGACAAGGTTGTCCCAACTGCTTCTCCTAACTTGGGCTTTTGTGTTTGATATCACCCTTTAAACGGCTGTTGTGTTTTTCTCTTGTTTTTTTACATTGACAATGTTTTTGTTATAGATTATAAATACTGAGCCAAGAGTCCCAAACTACCTCATTTTTCTCATTTGTTATATCTTATTTGTGTTATCAGCAACATGAAGAAGTTGCTGATAACACAAATACAATATAAAGATATAAAGTACAGTACGTTTGTTTGCACAAACTCCATATACCCCCAAATGATTATAATGTCCAAACCAAGTTTCATCACAGTTGTATAAGTGCAATACTAAATGTATAAATGTGTTTCATAATGATGTTCTTACTTAGCAAGTTTTGTCAGAATTGGAAAAGAAAAATGAAAAAGGTGTGATGAACAGGCATGTGGTCGGACAGACAAATAAAACGCTTATTTAGACTTAATTGTGATACTGTCAAAAAGATGTGTAATTTTCCTATGTAAGTTTCAGCCAACTCAATAAGCAGCTCACTAGATAGGTGTAAAAATGTAAGTGTGACAGTCTTCATATACAGTAATCACAACACTTAATAACTTTGCAAAGGTAGTTCTTTATAAATATGCAAAAAGTGTGACACAGATGTACTTGGTCTGCCTCCATTAAAACCTCCATCCCCAGATAATTAAAATCACAACTTTTTCCCACAGAGCGGCAAACAGACAAGATATGGTACATAGGTACAAAGATAAGCATAAAGTTTTAATCAGGAAGCTCTGTCTGGAAAATGACAAATAAACCAATAACATATACTGGGTCCAGATCTCATGAGCAGCATAACATTAATATTTCCTATCTTACAGGTCATTTAATGTGCAGAACCTCAAATCGAGCTTGAAACGAGGTCTGTGACCAAATGCCACACCAATGTAAAGTCACTTAATAGGACCACCACGTGCGGCCAGTAAGGCCTGTATGAGCCGTGGCATAGAGTCTACCAGCCTCTGGAATTCTGCAGGAGGGATGCGGCACCATTCTTCCATGAGAAAGTCATCAACTCACGCCTGGTTGATGGAGGTGGAAAACGCTGTCTCAAGCATCATTCCAGAACATCCCATAAATGCTCAATTGGTTTCAGATCTGGTGACTGAGAAGGCCATGACATATGGATAACATCAGTGTCATGCTCATCAAACAATTGGGCAACCACACATGCTCTATGGATGGGGGCATTGTGATCCTGGAATACAGCCCCCCCAGCAGGAAAGAAGTGCTGCAACATGTAGTGAAGATGATCACTCAATACCATTAAATAGCGATTAGCATTGACCTTGCCTTCTAAGGGAATGAGTGCATCCAAACCATGCCAGGAAAATGCGCCCCACAACATTATGGAACCACCAGAACCCTTCACTGTTGGAACCAAGTACTCAGGGCTATAGAGTTCTTTAGGTTGCCGCCACACATGAACTTGTCCATTTGTCAAGAACATGGTGAAGGATAATTCATCTGACCATATCTCATTTCTCCACTACTTGGTAGTCCATTGCCTGTGCTCTTTGCACCACTGGACTCGCAAACATGCATTGCCAGGTGTGATGAGTGGTTTGTGCACTGCAACCCGACTATGGTATCCCACTCTGTTGAGTTCTTGGCGGACCATTTTTGATGAAACTGGCTGCTCGCGCCCCAGGTTGAAATTTGCAGTCAATTGATCTGCAGTTGCTCGCCTGTTAACGCATGAACTACACTTATGTGGAAGCCCTTGCTTTCAATATACTTGGTGTCCCTCATTAACCCAGGTGTTTACATTATTTTGTCCACTACCTGTACTTACATATACAATTTGAAATTCAAATGGCATATAATTATAAAGACTTCTGTAACATTGTGTCTAAGTTGCATTAAGTGGGAACATGTGGAAATTCTCAAATTACTTTTCATTAAAAACCAAGCAAGAGGATTCCAACCAATTGAAAGGTATAGGTTGAAGGTACACATAAGCAGGTAAAACCTGTATTGACAGCACACAGCATGCAACATGCATACAAATTAAAGGCTCTAAAGCAATAAACTTTTAACATAAACAAAATAAACAAAGTCAATAATCTATTTAAAATGGACACTATGAACACAAACGTGTGATCTAAATCGATGGTTTAGGCAAGCAGTGAGGTGGGTGACAAAATAAATCAATCGTTTTACAATGCTAAACAGCATCCCACTTGCAGTTAATTACGTACAAGCCGTTAAAACAAGTGTAATCATTTGCACATGCTGTTTTATCTGTAGTTGTCCTGCCCTGAGGCACACCCATTTACCACCTGATCTGCTGGTATAATGAGATAACATTCCCCTTTGTTTTCTCACTTTACAATGATGTTTTCCCCAACCTCTGTTCTTTATATGTCATATAATAGCTATAGATGTTCACATAACTTTGTGTATTGCCCTGTGCACTCTCTCTCTCTCTCTCTATATATATATATACACAAAAAAAAAAAATATATATATATATATATATATATATATATATATATATATATATATATAGTTATATATATATATAGAATATATGTGTTAACTACTCGGATGAACATGGATAAACTAATTGAAAAAAAACTTTCAAAACTTGTGGTGCCATAGTGTTTCTTTGTAATGATGCCATTATTCCTTAAATAAATCACTCACCTTTTATAATTATAATTATATCACCTTTTGTTTTTAAGAACCTCATAAAACATAATAAAGTTGTGTTTTCGAACCTCATTTGTCTCCAGTTATGTAGCCCATGTGTAATCCATGAAAAGATGATCAACATTAGATTAATATTTTTGTGTTCAAAATTGGTCATTTATGGTTACAGGTAAAGATATTTGTTGTTGAGTTACTGTAGATAATAGAATTAAGTGTAATTCACTCTTCTCCATTAAATCTTTAACAGCTGTGACAGTTTTTTTTCTTTTTTTTTTTTTTATTAATTCATATCTATATCGACAAGTGGCACATATATGTTTTTTCCATGTTTAAACGTCTTTGATTTTTTCCACAATATGCTAACATGACATAGGAAAAAGTGCCATACTACTAAGAAATATATATATATATATATATATATATATATATATATAATAATAGAATATATATATAGATATATTCATATATATATATATATATATATATTATTATGGCTTTCCGTTTTTTGCAAAACTCTGCATAGTAATTTGAAACACTTGTGTCAAAGCTGATTGCAAAGTGGTGTTCTGGATTTTGGTGCTTTATCCGTATCTGTGTCTATGTATGTGTTGATTTGAAAGTTACATGTTAAAACATGACTAATACAGTATACAACACTACAGGACATTAACCATCTAACAAGAAACCCTCCATACAGCAAGCTAAAAAGGGCACAGATGTAAACAGCAGGGGGATTAACCTCGTTAAGTTTTTTTTTTCTTTTTTTTGCCAATCAAGTGAACCTTGTGCATTTTTTATATCACCATTGAATCAGCAAAGGGAGTTTGTGGGGTATAAATAATGTTACAGCACTTGTTTTTTCTACGAAGAGTCAAAGGAGAATTGATGAATACATACTGTAATTATCTCAACTTCCTGTTATAGATTTCGTCACTGTTGCACAGGGTCTGTAGATGTGATCTTTCACATTGACAGCTGATAAAACCAAAGAGGACTATTTTTCATTAAGCATCTCTGCAGTATTTCAGTATGGTAGCCTGTTGTATATACAAAAAAATAAAAAAAAATAAAAGCTGTTGCATTAAATATTAGAACATACTCATATCCCATATATGACCTAATTTAACAGTGTTGTCTTTGAAACCCATTTTATCAGTTAAAGAATATATTGCTTCAAATGTCATTTAGATTTTCTTTTTCGTTGCCTTAGCATATAGTATGGTGTTTATAATCATTCCCAAATTGCTCTAAATCTGCTGTACCATTTTTCTTTAAATCTGAACAGAACAGCTTTCGTCATTCTGTTCAAACCATGTTACCTTTCAATTCTGACATCCTCACCTACTCTACTGGGGCTGGTAAAGCTAAGCAATTCCATGATTTGAATAGAAGGAGGAAGTCTGTTCAGTACAGGGATATACAAAGCAAGTTGAAAAGCATATTTAGAGAACAATTATAACAAATCATCATTGAAGCAACAAAACCTAGAACAATCTTAAAACAGTAAGACAAACATAAAGGGCAACTAAAATAATACTATAAGCTATTGCCTCTTTAAGGATTTATTTTTAAAGGACTTAAACACTGGGGATAGATATACAAAGATGGGCCAGTCACAGCGGAAACATTAATTTCCATTGCAACAATTCATAAACTACACATTTTGTCATATGTACTAAGAGAAAATATGTTAATGAGAAGAGGCGCAACTTACTAATTTAAATATTTATTGTGTCTTCTTAGTGAGATCTCTAGCATTGTGAGAGTTGTGCGATATTGTTCAGATTAATAGCAGAGGGTGCCCGAAGGATAACGTCTATACATGAAATGGTGCAAATATCAAAAGAACATTGTTTTTGTTAAAAGTAAACGCCATCTGTATAATGCATTCTATTCCATCTTTATTTTACCTATTTTAACAGTTTTATTTATATATATATATATATATATATATATATATATATATATATATATATATATATATATATATATATATGAAAATGAAAGGCAGCTTAATTCCATCAGATTCTATAGTGAAGCCCCCACCTTCACCCTCAAAATGCTTTTAATAATCATACCATAGCCCCTCGCTAAACCGGATATGTCTGTCCGACATAAGGAGGTGTCGGGTTTAATAACAAATAACATTTCAGATACATACCTTTATAGTGCTCAATGCATTTTAAATGTAAATTATTGTGCTGAAATAACACTAATGTGTTTTGGGTAGACTACAAATTACATTATGTAAAAATATAAATCTGTACAGTAGGCAATACAATACAGTAGTAATGCATACCTTGTGCACTTTCTTTTTACTTTAGCCTATCGGTAACACAAAATAAATCATGCTGCTGCATTGTACACATTGGTGTACAATGCGAATAAAAGATTACTTTAAATTGAAACTAAATGATTTTAGCTTTTTTTAAAATTTGTATTATTATATTTTTTAACTTGGCCTACTTAGTAACCTAGACATTTAACACAACATAGAACATGGTCCTCTACAGGTGAGCTGGAGGGGTTAGTGGGACATGTGTGCAGTCTATTGATCCAAACATGGGAAAACCAGAAATGTCATAGAAATTTGTTTTCAAGCCTTGCATGTGCACCCTGCCTTTAGTGAAAATTAGGTAGTTGGGTATTCGCCACAAAAATGCATTGAGCACAACTGACAACGCACAAAAAAAAGTGGACTGGGAAATGCCAGCAACAATTGCGACTGTTTAAAACGTGCTTTCAAAAGTGTTGTGTTGCAATTGCTGGCAGCTTTAGTTCATCTCTGTGGCAAAGTGGTGAGTGCGTGCAGGTGAGTGCAGTGCAGAGAGGATTAATCATCGGGTTTGATGCTGACCTGCGGCTGCAGCTCTGGATCGTGCTAGTAATCTTGAAACAGACAATACAAACAAACAGCGTTACAAGACAAACTAACACAATGATCACTGTTTCTCTCACAAATAACGAGACTCCGTCTAGGTTGTTGCTAACCATGTATAAAGGAACAAATCACTTACGCTACGCCCCCTACTTATACACTCGCCCATGACCCCTAGGTTAACAAGCGCATCTGCTCCTCCAATCCTCGGATGCCATGCCTTCTCCCATCAGGGTCACTGAGCTTGGATGTCATAGCTCCGCCCCCTTCCTAAATGACTGACTTCCACCTACCCTAAGGAATAAACTGTCATGCCGTTTAGTTAAGGGCACCTTATACCTAGTGCCCTCACAGGTCGGGAAGGAGATCTAACACCAAGATTCATTCGATCTCTCACAATCTCATTATAATATTTGAGAACCCTCATCTCCACCCCATTTTTGTGAATGTATGCAAGAACGCCCATGATTACATAATCATCTAAGGCTGAACGGCAAAGTTAAACTGCTGCTGCAATGCATTCCCTAAAAAGTCTCTAACAGCATTGTCCTTGTTTAGTACATTCCACCCTAGACTTCCGACTCATTTGTAACTGGTTTGCGGCTATTGTGGAAGGTGAAACACTTTAGTACATCTACCCATGGGTTTTTCTACCAAACTACAATTGCGTTAGCCCTGGTCAGAAAGTTATAGAATGCTACAAAGAAACATGTTAAAAGCACTTTTTTTTTTGGGAGCTATTAAATAAAACTTTAGAGTTTCTGTTTTAGTAACATTATAAAGATTACACTTTGGAGTTAAAAGCTTTGAACATGCTCCCTTGTGTTTAGGATATTGTAGCGATCTCGGTTAACGCAGGCAGGCGATTCACACATGGCGAGGCAATCCACACACAGGAGGAGGGCGGGCGCGAACCCGGAACCTCTCGCACTAAAGCATAGCACCGATAACTCTGAACAAAACAGTCGGCTCCCTGCTTTAACCGATTATGAAAAAAATATTATATCTTTGTTGTCCAGTTGTTCACATGTTTGCCCCTCATTGCTAAGAAAAGCAAGAATGACTTGACAATGACAGTGACATTGTTACTTTATATTGTGTTACAGCAGTAAAGCCCTAGTCTATTATAATATGGATTTTGTCTAAAAGGTGTTTCCTGCAATACCATTAGTTGTTAATCACACTCAGCACACCACAGAACTTATTTTTTAGCATGCAAGCCTGCTGGTGTCATCTGACATTCAAAGTGAAGAAACACAGCTCAGTTCACCACTGTGCCACACAAGACACATACAACTACACTAGGAGTAAAATAAACTAAAATGATTTAATTGTTTAATAAAAATGCAAATACAGTACTATGTGTAACATCTTTACATGTGCTACAAAAAATGTAAATTGGTGGAACTTAGCTAAGATATCATTGAAAATGAGTGAAAGCACAAAAGACAAATAGTATTCATATGGAGGACTGTAGTGCCTCCTGGGAATTTTTTTTATATAAAATATGCAGATAATTAGAAGAATAACATCATGGCAAAGTTACTGCAATAAGATATACAGTATATTTCTTTCCACTGGTTTGTCAGTGCACCTCCACATACACTAAATAATAATAATAATAATAATAATAATAATAATAATAATAATAATAATAATAAAAAAAACTTTATTACCTTGTGAGTACCAAAGATACATCTGTTGTTTTCTTATGTTATAAACACTTCATAAATAAACCAGACTGAAACCAGCTACATAAATTTCACATGTTGTTCTTAAAGACAGGAGCAGTCTTCAGATACTACACAATACCTATTAAACCAGACTTTTTCCTCTGTAAAATGTTTGTGCCTAAAATAAAACCTATACCCAGAAACTAATCTGCATGTATGACTGTACACATAGAAAACAGTTCATTTTTACTGGAGCACTGTGTAAACCCATGGATTTACATATATCTAGTCCTCATCTCCTTGCTACTGTACTAGAGAGAACCACTAAAAAGATACTGCTGCTGTCAGGAAATATCTGACACATTGAATTGAAGCCCCTTTCCTGTCTGTGGTTAGACATCGTAAAACTGTGGTGGATTTCTCTCCTTACAAGTTCTCCTGTTAAAATATTAAGGAGCTTGCCCATGGGAAATAATTTACAGAGTCTCCATGTAGCCAGTTTACATTAGGACGTGAAAGTCTACTGCTGTGTGTGTGTGTGTGTGTGTGTGTGTGTGTGTGTGTGTGTGTGTGTGTGTATCTATCTATCTATCTATCTATCTATCTATCTATCTATCTATCTATCTATCTATATATATCCTAGCCTTATGCTCTTTCTTCCCACACGACTTAACAAATGTCTTTCTGCAAGGCTTCTTTTACATACTGCTTTATTTTTTTTTTTTTATCAGCTATTGCTTTTGCTTACTTGCTAGTGGTAGGTTATTTGCAATCCTGTGTTAACTACAGGGTTTGTGCAATCATAAAGTTTAACATTCATGAAGCAATCTGAAACCATTTTTTTTTTGTTTTACTAAGCTCTTATCCCTATTATGTGCTTCAAGGGATAGACAAGGAATTAAAAAAAAAAAAAACAAACATTGTTACAAAACAAAATCTTACAGATTTCCAAAAACACTGAACCCAAACAATGGGTGAAGAAAAAAAAAAAATAATAATAATTACAGCCCCTTGGATCACCCTAGTGCAGCCTGTTAAAAAACAAACAAACAAAATAATAAATCTATTATTGTTCATCTTGGAGAAGAAAAAATATTAGGCAGAGAAACATTGTATAGTTCCCCCCAACCGGACGAGGCTGGGAGTGAGGTGGTAATTCGAAAGCACGGCAAGACAAAGTTTGTGAAATAGGTTTATATACCTATAGGTTAATTGGAACTTGCTGGTAATTAACCAATGAATGGACCAGGCACATGTACTATAGATTTTCTGCCTGAAAACCTTGCAATCTTTATATCAATCCTGTTTGATTGCATTGTTATAGAGCATACCCTTCACATCTTAGCAGCTGGTGGAATTGTGCAAGGTATTTGTCACTGCACTATATCAGTAAGGTTTAAAATTCCTCAGTCCAATTAGAGATTCAGAAACACGCAAAATCAAAAACAAATGGAGCATAACAGCATAGAAATGTTGAGGAATGAACAGTATGTTCTGATACCAGTATGGACCAGCATAATTATTCAGAAGTTACTGTTCACCAGGAAATTAAATTTGACTGGACTGGTACATTCTAAAAAGGCTAACCACTGTCCTTAATAATTATTTTATCTTTCTTGTTTATACACTCTTAGCCGGGTTTTAGCCTTGGAAAAATGCTTCAGCGTAAGATCACCTCAATTTCAATGGAAGTTTTATATTTAAAAGCTAAAGGTCAAGGTGTTGAAACAACTCTAAATAAAATATGGAAGAGTCACAACATTTCTCTGTGAACAGAGATCAGACTACTGAAGACTTTAGTATGGCCGGTGGCAACATATGGTTGTGAAAGTTGGACCATCAAGAAGAAAGATGAGAAAAGATTACAGGCTTTCGAAATGAAAGGACTCAGGAGTCTCTTGGGTTGCCCGAAAAACAAATGAATGGGTTTTGGCCAGAGCGGGCGTACGGAGGGATATACTGGACAACATCAAAAGAAGGAAACTGGTCTACTATGGTCACATTACACGGAAGGAAGGAGACTGCTTGGAGAAACAGATATTACAAGGTACATCACCTGGTTCACGAGCACGAGGGAAACCAAGGACAACATGGATGAACAATATTTGAACATGGATGGGCCTTACAACTGAAGAAGTGACGAGGAAAGTATTGGCGAAGATTTGTACATAATGCGACCAACCCTCGGATCAAGGAAGGTTGAAGACAAGACAAGTAAGATCACCTCAATTTCAATGGAAGTTTTTAAAAAAAAATGTATGTATATATGATGTGAACGTTAGTTGTAGTGTGTCACAGGGCTGCATGATGTATGATATATGTTAGTATATGAATAATCTATGTATATTTAGAATTGTGGAAACATTGTCAATCATAACAAAGATTGACAATAGAAGTGAGTATATTTACTGTATCCAGATTTTATGTAAGACCTTTTTTTTCTGCTACTTAGAGTGTCACAGCTCTCTGTTGCGTAAATACATTTCTAAATGCTAATAAATTCATGATAATCGACTGGTAAACTGTCTACATAAATTAGTGCTTTATGTAATTGTGTAGAGAGCAACTAAAAGTAAACTTTACTGTTGGCTGACTGCCTTGGTTCAGATCTTTGATATTCAATCTTCAATGAAATCCCCCCCCCCCCCCCCCCCCTCGAAATCTGAAATGGCACCCCTGGCTGCAGAGACACTTAATTCTATTTAGCAATACTGTACACTGATGACTGTGTTATCATTATATTCCTTCTTAAAGACTGACAGCTTTATTGATTTACCATTTTGAACCATACATATCAGAAGATTACAGCACTTACTTTTAATAAGTGGTAAGGGTGTCCTGAGCTTTATAATTATATAACATTCACCAGATTCATTCATTTTAACTGTTTGTCATTGTCTAACTGATTGGAATATTTTGGGTATATTAGGGAGGTTCGAAATTAGGGGAGGAAGTTATTGTAAAGACACTGAAACTACCAGTAATGAGTAAGATGTTATTGTTTTATTATTTTGGAAAGAACTATTGCTGGAAGAGGTTTTCTGACCCCCCCCCCCAAATCAGCATTTTAGTAATGCCACTAGGAAATAAATGTGTATATTGTTATACCCCTTCTACGGTGTTCACTTGTTTATAGACTGTTGACATGAACATATTATGTTGCTATCCATATCACAGCATCTTTTAAGATGTTTATATTTGGGTTAAGATGGAGGATTAAATTCAGTAGTCTTATTTAATATGTAAACTTTCTACATTTTACAGTATCTCATGCAGAACATTTTGAAAACCTCTGAACAAGCAATATTTTTCTTCTACAAACAAATTACAGGTTGGCAGCACAGTTGGGGTTAATAAAATAATCTAGTATTACTCTACAGTATTGGACCATAACAATGACACAACATAATTCACTTCCAGTCCTTCTCTTGAAATACTTTGACAGTGTCATTTCATGCTAAACACCAGTAATGGGTTCTCAGTTGTTATTTCACTTAAGTCATTACATTGTCATTTTCTAGGCAATGCTTTGAAATTGAGCTCAGGAAGAGCAGTGAATGGCTGTAAGTGGTACAGTTTATCATCTCTCAGAATAAAGGTATACTATCACAATAAACAGCATTTATTTGTTTCTGTTTATGGCCAGAGGGTTGAATGGAAAACATTATCGGCTGTAATTGCAGGACACACAAATAAGACCAGTCATACATACATCACTGGAAACAATAGCAGATGGCACTCATGTTTGAAGTAGATTTAGGACTTTAAACTACATCTTTCAATAAAATATGAATTCAGACCTAAAATAGTAGAAACAGCTAGAGTAAAGATGACAAATATATAACTTTGTATCGAGCTTGCTACAGTATCTCCCGTGTTTGTTGTGACTGATCAGGTACTGATATAAGTCTACAGGCCTCGTGTTTCCTAATAGATTTCTTAGTTCTTGTTCAGGGGGACAGGACATTATACGTTCTCTGAATAGTTAGTTTAGTTGATAATACTTTATGTTAACGGGCTGCTTATTAATGTTTTATAAATGTTCTATACATAAGTAAGAAATACTAATAACTATGTTATATAATGTTAATAACGCAGTATAGATGGTTTATAAACATGCAATAGCCATAGGTGGAATTACAGTTTTATAAAGAAGACCATTATAAAGGTTTTTAGCCACCTATTCTGCTTTGGGATATTTAACCCTTTGCGGTCCTATGTCGGACCAGGTCCGACATTACAATTTTCCCTTTCCAGTCCGATGTCAGACCCTGTCCGACATCATCAAAAAGACTCCAATTACAGTGAACCGATAGGAGCCAAATGAAGCAGGACCAAGTAAGGGGGGGGGGGGGGGGGGGGGGGGGGGGGGGGGGGGGGGGGGGGGGGGTCATATCTGGGCAATACACATTGGGCCCAATATACGAAAGGTTTGCACACCGCGCAGAGGGGTATGTGCGTCTCAAATGGCCGTTGTGCCAAAATTGTGCCAAGTTGCCATATTTGAGACGTCCTTTTGCGCGTCACAATCCATTCTGTGCTGTGCAGAAATAAAATATATGCATCATGCAATATGGGGGGAGTGGCCGACAATATGCGCAATCCTGGTATATTCAAAGGTATGCGCCAAGCACAAAACCAGGTTTGTGACACGCAGAATAAGGATTGTAAAAGGACTGTGTTAACTCCACAAACACTACCATTCCATCACTGACTACAAACAGGCAACAATGGGAAACGTGGGTAGCATGCAGCGTGTCCATCGACATGTGGATGTGAATGATGCAAGGCACACCCAGCAACAGCAACCCCGACATAGGTGAAGATATGCTGAAAGGGTGCACTGGCCTTGGCACACAATGAGGAGCTCAGCAATAAGCAAATCATGTCCAGGTATCATCTCGACTCATCTATGCCACATACTGCTTGATGACCTGGCTAGAACAAACCTGCGCAGTCATGCCTTGTCTAAGCAATTAGTAGTGTCTGTCTGTATGTGTATCCTGGCTACTGGGACCTTCTAGAAGGTAGCAGGTGATACAGTGGGGATCACCCAGTCAGCCGTGTCCCACCACCTCGACCGGTTCATAACCGTGTTGCTGCGATGTGCTGAGGAACATATTCAATTCTCCAGTACCAAAGCAAACAGTGAGGAGATAATGCAGGGTTTTTATGAGGTTGCGCACCTGCCACACGTAGTAGGTGCAATTGACTGCACCCATATTGCTATCTGGGTACCTGTTCCAGTTGTCCTGTTCTATCTGGATTCCAGTTCTATTTGTAAAAGTGGGAAATCTGAATAGCTATTCCATGCCATGTAAACAGGGTGTTCTGAATTAATCTGACCGTATTCTGGATACCAGTATTCCGAAAATGTGATACCGAATACCCACTTAGTATTAGGATACTATCAGAATATGATCCCTTCTAGACACCTTATTCAGAAAACCTTTTTTTTTTTTCTAGACAGACGAGTCGTCGTTTTATAATCTATAATAGTTAAGATGATGGCTTGTGTGCCCAACAAAGCCTTTGCAAAAACTACACAAATATATTAGTACTTCAGTGACCCCAAACTGGTTGCTGACTATGCAATAGCTTCCTATTATTTTTTTTTAAGTTTTTTAGTAGATCAACAGTCAATACCTGGATATATATACACTACCATCAAAAGTTTTAGAACAACTCATTTTTTCCAGTTTTTATTGACATTTACACAGTTTAATGTTTCAATTTACTCTGAAATTAAAGCATAGAACAAATAAACAATTGGAGATAAAAAAGAAATCATGGAATTGTTTTGTTTAACAAAATTTAATCTAAATTTTTAACTCATCAAAGTAGCCACCTTTTGCAGATATAACAGCCGAACACACTCGTGGCATTCTTTCTACAATGCAAATCAAATATTGTTCGAAAAGTTCTTCCCAACACTGTTGCAGAAGTTCCCACAAATATGTTGCACTTGTAGGTTGCTTTGCTTTCACCCTTCTGTCCAGTTCATCCCAAACCAGCTAGATGGGGTTTAAGTCTGGAGACTGTGCTGGCTATTCCGTGATTT
Source organism: Polyodon spathula (assembly GCF_017654505.1). Lineage (NCBI taxonomy): Eukaryota > Metazoa > Chordata > Actinopteri > Acipenseriformes > Polyodontidae > Polyodon > Polyodon spathula. The sequence goes on along the minus strand of NC_054535.1, from coordinate 48,644,103 downwards.
GAAACCTACTGTCTTGTTATTTTCGTCTATGATAGTTCTGACATAGCCTGGAGGTATGTTTTGGGTCATTATCTTGCTGTAGGATGAACCTCTGGCCAACTAGACGTATACCAGAGGGTATTGCATGGCGCTGCAAAATGCTGTGGTAGCCATTTTGGTTCAGGGTGCCACTCACTCTGTGCAAGTCGCCGACTCTGGATCCAGCAAAAGAGCTCCAGACCATCACGCTTCCTCCTCCATGTTTGACAGTTGGTGTCACACACCAAGGAACCATCTTTTGCTTACTCGACCGCGTACAAAAACCCTGCGTGATGAACCAAAGTTTTCAAATTTTGATTCATCGATCCATAAGACATTCTTCCAGTCTTCAGTAGTCCACTGGCATTGCTTCATGGCCCAGGCAAGCCTCTTTTTCTTATTTTGCCATCTTAGCAATGGCTTTCTCACTGCCACTTGACCTGTCAAAGCTGCAGCTCGAAGTCTTCTTTTCACAGTTGAAACTGAGACTTGCTTACTTCAACCAGTGTTAAATTGTGCTTGAAGCTGTTGTCCTGTGAGAAGCCTAACACGCAAGTTGTTGACTCTCAGAAACTTGTCTTCTGATTCTGTTGTGGCTTTGGGTCTGCCAGACCTCTTCCTGTCAGAGCTTCCTCCAGTTTCCAAGTGCCTTTTGATGGTGTAGGAAACTATACTCACTGACACCTTGGCTTTCTTTGCAATTTCTCTAAAGGAAAGACCTACACTTTTAAGGGTTATAATGGTCTGTCTGTCATCCTTTGTTAATTGCCTTTTTCTCACCATTATGATAGCAATATACTACTTTCTGCAGTACAATACTGTCCAAATAATGCTTAAGAGCGTGTAGTAACATAGTCTGTTCCAACATTGCTTTTATACAGACAGAGGGTTTGTAAGTAATCAACAAAAGTTGGGACACCTGTAGGAATTATTAGCATCAACTTTCAAGGCTTAATTTACTTCCATTGCTGCAGAACAGCTGTAAGTTGTTAACCCATTACTTGTTCCCTGAAAAAGGCCTTCTTGTATAACTCTGAAATGTACATTATTTTTCAGTTTTTGGTAACCTAAACTTTTTTTTTTTTTAACCTCTGGCAGTTTACTGCTTACCTTTGTACCATTTCAGGTTATTCACTGGACTTGAACTGCTTAAATTTCAATAAAATCTGGAAAAATGGGGGTGTTCTAAAACTTTTGACCGGTAGTGTGTGTATATATATATATATATATATATATATATATATATATATATATATATATATATATATATATATACACACAAAAAAATATTTATTATCCTTGTAGTCGCATTGAGATTAAAACCTCCTTTCAGAATGAGACCTAGCTAAGCAGGTAGCAACAAGTCAATCAGACAAGTACACAATAAAATACAATTAAGACACAGGCAAATCACATTTAAAACAATAATCGAAATACACAAAAGTAGTCAACTATTTAAAACAATTACAACTCTCTTTTATGAAATCATGCAGTTTACTCTTAAATTGCAATAAAAATATCTGTGTCTGCAGCTTTAGTTTGGACTGGAACTCATTCCAGGACCATGGGGCATAATAAGCAAATGATCCTTTACCAGCCTCAGTATGCACATTTGGGATTTTAAAATGCAAAAAAGAATGAGATCTGAGGCTATGGTTACTATGGGAAGCTATAAGGTATTCATTTAAATAAGTATAGTCACATAATTTACATTGAATAGCCTTATATACCAGAATATACCAGTGCTTCAACCTGCGTAAAGCCAAAGAAGTCCAGCCTATCAAATCGTATAATATACAATGATGAGTATTAAATCTTGTATTTGTAATGTACCTCAATGCTGCATGATATAGTGAGTCCAGTTTACCAAAAGTTGATGGTGATGCAAACCTATATACTTCATTACCACAGTCAATTTTACGAAACTACAGTATAAACTGGAGACAGAAAATAGACATGCTTCATCATCCTGGATTACCCTGACTGAGTCTGAGTTGGCTGGAATACATTTTTTAGATTATGTTTCCTTGTGGCAAAGTGGTGAATACGTGCAGGTGAGTACAGTGCAGAGTGGATAAATGACACAGACGATGATATACAGGTGCAAGGGTGTTTTATAAATGAATTCAATGTCCAGAGCCTTATAGAAAACTTGCAAATAATAATAATGTTGGAAGTGGTACAGCGGCGTGTATCACTTCTGATTATAATCCCACGGGTTTGACCCGTAACCCAAAGTCCAGTTCTTTCACCCACACAAAACACAAAACACAGACACAATTCCGACAGTGCGTGATTTTAATGCTCGTGGTGCAAAGGACAGTTCCTGTAGTGGAAACGATGAGTGGTGATAAACGGGTTTTAGGCTGGCCTGCGGCTGCAGCTCCAGATCATGCTCAGTATTCTTGGTGAAAAACGACACACAAAGCAAACAGTGTTAATACACAGACAAGCAGAAGACTCACGGTTTTTCGAATACACAAGTCGGGCTCCTTCTTGGTTATTTGGCTTAACCATATGCAAAGGAACAGATCACAAAGCCACGCCCCCCCCTATTTATACCCTCGCCCATGACCCCTAGGTTAACGAGTGCATCCGCTCCTCCAATCCTCAGATGCCAAGCCATTTACCGTCCGGGTCAGTGAGCTTGGGTGCCGTAGCTCCGCCCCTTTCCTAAATCCCCGACTTCCACCTACCCTTCGGAATAAATTTTCTTGCCATTTGTTTAAGGTTACTCTGTTCTTTCTTTCTAGTGCCCTCACCGGTCGGGAAGGAGATCTAACACCAAGCGTCATTCGATCTCTGTCACAGTCCTGGATAAGATTCAACAATTTTGGTTAGGGCGACACCCCCCCACATTAAGTTGTGTCGAAAATACCCCCTTGATTTAAATGAATATCTCTAATTTTATATATATGTTTTAAAGAGGCAAATATGAAACATGTGTAATTACAGAAAGTGTGATTATAGCATTGATTTTTTGACCATACCTAATTAAATAAGGAGCACCTTATCATTGCAGCACATTATTGAATAGGGGCTTATTTCCTTTAAAAGGGATAATAACACATACAGTACATCTGAAAAAAGCTCACGTGCCACCTTACATTGCACACAAAGCTTAGAACCTGGCAACACTTGAAAATACTACCATCCCCGCTTCTTTGAAGACTTTCACCAAGCTTAAATTATTAGAAAGAGATTCATAATAACTCGAGCGTAGTGCTGAGTCCGAGTCACCTCGGTGACTGTTTACAATAATGATAGAGACAAAAAAGGACAGTCGATGAGTATACTCCAGTCCCCTCATTCCGGTAGTTATATATATATATCTATATATAATATATATTATATATATATATATATATATATATATATGATCTTAGTGAGTCCCACTGAGAATCACTTTTCTCTTTCTTCAGTAAGATTGTGTCCCCAACCACAGTACATAAACAATTATTTGAAAAAGTCAAACTCTTATATAAACATAGCATGTTGAAAGTATACAAATATCATGCTTTAAGTCTTAAAGCAACGTGGAAATACAAATTCTATACTTTCTTCTTTTTTATACAACAGGGGAGTTGTATTATGTTGTATTTCATTCAATTATTTATACCATTGCCTCACAGAAAACATGTCAAGAATACATGTGTAACAGAGCAGCTTTCAAACCAATCATTTTGTGATCTTTTTCTCCTTGTATAAAATCCTTAAGTACATTTTTGTGTTTTCTATGACCTCAAATTGAATTTATATCTCTTACTAATAGTAAATACTATTGCCTAAGGTAATGACATATTGCTGGGATGCTTCCATTTCCCTTCTGTCACAGATGATACCAGAGCTGATTTAAATCTTAATTTAAAAATACACCCAGCATTGCTGATTTCTCAGAATCAATAATTGGCCTTTCTGCACAAACCCTGTACATTTCTTTAATTATGTTCATGTAGCTGATATGTTATCTGCATGACTATGTATGCGTTTAAACTGTGATGTTTCCTTACCACCCCCAGAATAGCCTTCAAAGGAGATATAGTACTATTTAATATATAAATTACATACATACAGTATTTTATCTCCTATACAATAATTAGTTATGTTTAGTAACAGGACATAAGGCTGACAGAATATATTTACTATATTTACTATATTTTGAAATACTAAAATAACTTAATAAATGCAGTTAATTTTATTGAAATAAATGCAGTTATTTTTATATAGTACTGTGTTTGCTTGTTTGTTTGTGAAAGCTCACCTGCTTTTCCAAATGGGGGTATGTTTTTAAGTAGCATTCTTGTTTTTTTTTAATCATTTGTATGAGCAAAGACCCAAATAATTAAGCATGCTCATGCATCAGTGCTTAAAAACTTAAGTTTTTGAGTTGTACTTTAATGGCTAAATTGACTCCAGGTGACACAATCTTTCTAAACCATTTGTTTTAACGGGCTTGAAAAAAAAAAACAACAGTCAGTTAGTGAACTTTGGTCGTGTATGATTTTCTATCAGTTTCAGGGTGTTTTGCGAGGCTACCCTGAAATTATTATATTAATGTCATTTAGGGTGACAGATAGCAAAATTGAAAAATCGGGACACTTTCAGTTGGTGAGGGGAGGAAAGAAAAAAAAAGAAAAATAACTACTGCACAACACAAACTGTGTATCTTTCTTCTGTAGATAGGGTTTTTTATTCCTTTGCCTTCCTGTGTGCATTGCACTTAGGCAAAAACTAAAACCTAGAGAAATACATATAATTTTGAAAAAAAAAAATACCCCAAAGCTGTTAACTTTCTTGTTTAATGTTCAGATGACAGTGATGTTTTAATCAGCCTATCAATGCGTTTGTACTGGCTTTTCTGTATCCTGCTGTACTGTATAGTAGGGGGTGGGCAAAGTCAGTGCTGCATTGTTTTGATTTAGGTTGCTAAAATCTAGTTTTCACCAAAAATGGATGACAAAGCAAAACCAGCAAAGTATATTTCGGCTGAGGATCATGTCAAGGCATTTCCCAAATAAAGTGTACATGCAGATGGAGGTAATTGTTTTGCACATCTTGTAATGTGACATAAAGAAAACATGATCGCTATAACTTCAGAATCACACATTAAACAAAAAGCTACTACAGAGGCTGATGAACAGAATGTAAAATAAACAGCTTTCAGAAAACAAACTGGAAAGTCAGCACAGACAAAAAAAGGATTCATGTGTTAAATCAGCACTACAGGTATAATCAAGCACAGCTACGTCGGTTCAAACAACCAACTGATAAAATAAATTCTTGGATGAGTCAAATAACATGACAACGAACGGGCTGCATATATGGACTGTATTAAAGAATGCTAGACACCTTTGGGTAGCCAAGTTTTGGGACTGTTTCTAATTGATATCCACATCTGTATAACTAGGCAAAGCTTTGCCTTACACTTCCAACCAATTCAGTGGATTCAGAACGTGTGGTCTCAATGTATGGGCAAATCCACACCAGACAGAGAATGTCAGCAGCAACTGTTGGGAGATGTTACATGCTTGCCTTTTAACAAATTACAGCACACTGTTTTAGTAAGGAAGCAACTACCACTATTTTTAGTTTTTTATAGTGCTCTGAAATATTAGGTGTATTTAATGTTTAAACAGGTCCACGAAATGTCTGTGAATTCCTAATTACAATTATAATCCTAATTGGATGACTTGACCAGTACTTAAGAACATAAGAACATAAGAAAGTTTACAAACGAGAGGAGGCCATTCGGCCCATCTTGCTCGTTTGGTTGTTAGTAGCTTATTGATCCCAAAATCTCATCAAGCAGCTTCTTGAAGGATCCCAGGGTGTCAGCTTCAACAACATTACTGGGGAGTTGATTCCAGACCCTCACAATTCTCTGTGTAAAAAAGTGTCTCCTATTTTCTGTTCTGAATGCCCCTTTTTCTAAACTCCATTTGTGACCCCTGGTCCTTGTTTCTTTTTTCAGGCTGAAAAAGTCCCTTGGGTCGACACTGTCAATACCTTTTAGAATTTTGAATGCTTGAATTAGGTCGCCACGTAGTCTTCTTTGTTCAAGACTGAACAGATTCAATTCTTTTAGCCTGTCTGCATATGACATGCCTTTTAAGCCCGGAATAATTCTGGTCGCTCTTCTTTGCACTCTTTCTAGAGCAGCAATATCTTTTTTATAGCGAGGTGACCAGAACTGCACACAATATTCAAGATGAGGTCTTACTAGTGCATTGTACAGTTTTAACATTACTTCCCTTGATTTAAATTCAACACTTTTCACAATGTATCCGAGCATCTTGTTAGCCTTTTTTATAGCTTCCCCACATTGCCTAGATGAAGACATTTCTGAGTCAACAAAAACTCCTAGGTCTTTTTCATAGATTCCTTCTCCAATTTCAGTATCTCCCATATGATATTTATAATGTACACTTTTATTTCCTGCATGCAGTACCTTACACTTTTCTCTATTAAATGTCATTTGCCATGTGTCTGCCCAGTTCTGAATCTTGTCTAGATCATTTTGAATGACAGTGTTTGCCACTCCTCCTACTTTTGTGTCATCTGCAAATTTAACAAGTTTGCTTACTATACCAGAATCTAAATCATTAATGTAGATTAGGAATAGCAGAGGACCTAATACTGATCCCTGTGGTACACCGCTGGTTACCACACTCCATTCTGAGGTTTTTCCTCTAATCAGTACTTTCTGTTTTCTACATGTTAACCACTCCCTAATCCATGTACATGTGTTTCCTTGAATCCCAACTGCGTTCAGTTTGAGAATTAATCTTTTGTGCGGGACTTTGTCAAAAGCTTTCTGGAAATCTAAATAAACCATGTCATATGCTTTGCAATTATCCATTATCGATGTTGCATCCTCAAAAAAATCAAGCAAGTTAGTTAGGCACGATCTCCCTTTCCTAAAACCATGTTGACTGTCTCCCAGTACCCTGTTACCATATAGGTAATTTTCCATTTTGGATCTTATTATAGTTTCCATAAGTTTGCATATAATAGAAGTCAGGCTTACTGGTCTGTAGTTACCTGGTTCAGTTTTGTTTCCCTTTTTGTGGATCGGTATTACGTTTGCAATTTTCCAGTCTGTCGGTACCACCCCTGTGTCAAGAGACTGCTGCATGATCTTGGTTAGCGGTTTGTAAATTACTTCTTTCATTTCTTTGAGTACTACTGGGAGGATCTCATCCGGCCCAGGGGATTTGTTTATTTTAAGAGCTCCTAGTCCCTTTAACACTTCTGCCTCAGTTATGCTAAAGTTATTTAAAACTGGATAGGAACTGGATGACATGTGGGGCATGTTGTCAGTATCTTCCTTTGTAAAAACTTGTGAAAAGTAATCATTTAACATATTTGCTATTTTTTTTTCTTCCTCTACGATTTTGCCATTTGTATCTCTTAAACATTTAATCTCCTCTTTGAATGTTCTCTTGCTGTTGTAATATTGGAAAAACATTTTGGAATTGGTTTTAGCTCCCTTAGCAATGTTCATTTCTATTTCTCTCTTGGCCTTTCTAACTTCCTTTTTGACTTGCGTTTGCAGTTCCGTGTACTCTTTCTGCGTACTTTCTTTTTGGTCCTTTTTTAATGCTCTGTAAAGTGCCTTTTTTCGCTGAATATTTTTTTTAATTGATCTATTAAACCATTTTGGCAATTTAGTTTTACATTTAGATTTGTCTACTTTAGGGATGTAATTGTTTTGCGCCTCTAGTACTACATTTTTGAAGAACAACCATCCTTCTTCTGTGGGTGTTTTCTCTATTTTACTCCAATCTACTTCTGTTAGTCTCTGTTTCATGCCTTCATAGTTTGCTTTTCTAAAATTGTAAACCTTAACTTTAGTCTTTACTTTTGGGGATTTAAAAAACACTTCAAATGAGACCATGTTATGGTCTGAGTTTGCCAGTGGTTCTCTGACCTCTGTTTTAGTTATTCTATCTTCGTTATTTGAAAAGACTAAATCAAGGCATGCCTCCCCTCTAGTGGGTGCCTTCACAAATTGTGTTAGGAAGCAGTCATTTGTCATTTCCACCATTTCTATTTCATCCTTCGCGATACTTGCACTTGTCTTTTTTGCTTTTTAGTGACAGATTCATGAACAACACCAGACACCATGACACTTAAAACTGGACGCACACGTGCACACACCAAGAAAAACACATGATGCATACCACATCATATGACTGCAGGTTAACGTGATTGGATAGCCGCAAAGATGCAATGCAAACAACTCACTCGACCAACACGCCCTAAACCAGTACCAAAAGACAGTACAGCAGCCACATATACAAAATTTCCTAACAAGAAAATACAAATTTCACATTTTACACCTGGGTTAACAAACGTTGACTCTAAAAATAGTGTCCCGACGGTACCTCTATCGGGATGCAGGACAAAGCCTCTAACATCGGGACGATTCCAATTTTATCAGAACGTCTGGTTACCCAAACGTCATTAGTGGTATTGGATTTGACTGCTTAGAAACTTTCAAAAATTAATATGAAATAATGTATGTGGCCTTCATGTCCTGTAAAGTGATGGTATTACCAATGCTTCCGTTAAGTGGTAATTACTCATCAGAGACAGTTTCAAAAGCTAGTCTGTTAGTTTGACTGGCAACTAAAGGTCTGTGATGTGCAGCTAGAAAGATTGACTGTCACTAACAAGAGCAAATGAGCGCGCCTCTAGTACACTTCTAGACTAATTCCTTTAAAAGGCACAGCAATCGAATGAGTGAGTGATTTGGCAGTTCCTGCCTTAGCGCATGCTTGTTAACAAACCAAGTCGTACAACAGGTCGATTCAATCAACGCCCCTTCCTTTCGTTCGTCCAGGAGCGGAGGATTTGTTTATTTTGTTTTCATGTATAATGGCTGTCTGGGCCTCGTGTGTTCGTTGAAATGAAAGCATAAATGGCTGTTTATTTTTGTATTTTTGTATTGTTTTTTACAATTGTTCTCTTTAGTCACATATGTCAGTCTGGTATAATGTACGTTTTCACATCGTCATCCTTTTCACCATAAAATGGTTTAATTCACGCTGATATTAAACCTGTAGTTTTCAGTTACACCAAGAACTATTGTGTACAATATTTGAATTTGAATTTATAAAGTGAAATATGAATGTTAAAAAAATAATAAAACATATTTTGACAACTTTTGAAAACAAACTGTTCTAAACTAAGTTCTTTCATTTTTATTTGCATAATAAAAAAGACTGCTATGTGAAAGGAATTAATTTTTGTATTCTTTTTAGTTTTTCACATAGGCCTATTTATTTTCCATAACTATGTCACACTGATGATGACGATGTTTTGAGTTGTGACTGGTAAAACAGTTAGTGACCAGTCACTGTGACGGGCAGCGTTTTTCCTAGCGGAAACACTACAATACACGTTTGAATGGTTTCACAAACCCCTTTTAGATCTTTTAAATGCCTTTACTATGGTGACAGAGTCCAGGATTAGCTATTGCAAATAAGGGTATAAAAGCCATGTAGGTCACTTCAATGTGTCTATCTTATTTAAATATTTAAACAATGGAGGTATTTTTTTCAGCATAATTTTATATCAATTCAAAGCTCAATTAAGTGTAGAGCCATATAAAAAAAGAAATCCTTCAAGAGTGGGTTTTGACCAAACAGTATTAGTTGAGGTGATCAGTCTATGCCAACGGCAATCCTTTATTCTATGTGCCTGTCACCTTCCTTCTATGCCAGCTTGTCTAATACCAAACATAACATTTATAGATCGCTATATCATTAGCAATTAACAGATGTCAAAAAGGCTCATATCACTACAGGTTGAGTGAAAATGGCATCACTCAACAGCAAATCAACAAAAATGTCTAGCTTTGTTTGACTGAAATAAAAGTGGTAAAGTGATAATTGCTTGCTATGTAATTTTTGAAAATATTTTGTAATGTTGCACCTTCTGACAAAATTTCCTGGTCATTGAAAAATGCTAGCCGATTTTTTAAAAGTTTAAAAGTGTCCATGAATGTGGTATAATTCAGTTAAGAAATAAGCAGATGTGAGTCTTTTTATAAATATAATAATATTATTGCAAAGCTTTTTAAATGAATGTTAATACACATTATTTGTTATATAAAACAGTACAGTCACTACAATCTATGTCTTGGTTAACCCAACATTTGGTAGATGTTACTGCACAGTTAATGGGGTGTGTCTGCCAAAACAGAAAATGAAAACTTCCAGTTCACACAGCTTCCTGAAGCAGTAATTTATAGACTGCAGTTAGTTCAAAACTCGGTCGCTCCTGACGTACAAATCCCTTTAACACAGGGGTTTGCAACCTTTTTGTAGAACTGTACCCCTTCTGTCTGGTGGTTTCCGATAAAGTACCCCTTTACAATTTTCGCTTTACTGAATAGTACCACAATTATATATGGAGTGACACAAGTTCGTATTGTTTTGTAAAGCCAACATTTAAAAGTTACTCTTCTGCAGAGGAGTAAAACAAGAAACTTGTATGTAGGTCACTTACCTCTTCTTGCAGGAGGTTTTTTGGAGGCCAAAGGGGATATAGTATTTTTTTCAGTGTATTTTCTGTATTTTTGGAAATTCACCCATTGCATCAGGAAGGAGAGGCTTTCAGATCAGTAATTAAAAATTGCATCCTGAGGGCTGAAAGTGTAATTTTAATTAGATTTAAAGAAAGCAAGAATACAATGAAAAATGTAATTACATAGATTTTAAAACTATACTTAAAATCATCTGGAGAAAATTACACCTGCATGTGTTTATATCTCCTGAGGGCTGATACATTTTATGTGTCTCTGATTAAAAAAAAAAAATAGTCAACATTAATGAAATGTGGATGCAGCAGTCATACTGCCTTTTTTTAACCAAATTCATCCATATCTCCATAGCTGTGTTTCTGTTCACTAATATAAGATTTAGGGGTTAATGGTGTAACATTAAGGGTAATATTAATATTAATAAGCGCCATTTTGAATCAGGTAGCACAAATCAAACAGCATTAACTGTAATAACATGTCGTGTGTGTGTGTGTGTGTGTGTGTGTGTGTGTGTGTGTGTGTGTGTGTGTGTGTGTGTGTGTCTCCCCACCCCCCCATACATCACAGCCTACAAACCTCAAATTCATACCAGTGGGGCGCAATTAGAAATGTATAATTTAACACAGCACCAACACAATAACATATCTCTTGCACACTGCATGACACACATGTTTTACATAACCCTTTTGACATTGTACTACTATTGTACTACTACCTGCTTCCTGTAGACTCATAACTGTAAACACAACATGTAAGGCTTATGTAAGGTAACTTTTTAATTACTGATGTACAATATTGATAAGAAGGATAGACATTACTGTAGTTTGTTTTTTTATTATTATTATTATTATTATTATTATTATTATTATTATAAGAAAACCAACTGTATTACTAACTGTATAGTACATTCTAAGGTTGATATTTTATTTTGAAGCACAACAAACATTTTAAAAGTTCAAATTATAGTCTTTATGTACAGTGCATTTGGATGTACTTTATCCCCTATATTGCCATTATGTGGTTGATAAAATAGACTAAGATTTATGTTTGTATTCAAGTTCTGAAGAATGTTCATGGAGTTCCGCAGCTGTTCGACAGAGGAGAATGAATGACTGAAATAACCACAGCATGTCTATTTTGTACCATTTTGTTTTTATAACATGTACAATGCCAGTGGAAATCTATTTAGCAGCTAGGTGTAATTTGGAACAGTGCCATTCTCCCAGTAATTGTGTCATTGAGGGCCATCATTTCACCTTAGTAGGTCAAAGCATGCTACTGGTTGCAAAGCATGGCATTCAACAGGGAAATTATCTGGTTGATTAATGACAGGAGAGACAGGATTGAAAGGGGTGGGACAGGTGTATTTAACTTAGCATAGTACCAGCTACAATTTCTAAAATTAACTTACTGGACAGTGTTACTGAGCAGTTTACAAAAATGTACTCTTACTGCCGGCTATGTTGTAAAAATTTTCGCTGTATATTTAAGCTTAATCACAATTGTTCAGGTATTTTATTGCCCAGTTTTATGATAAAGGATATGTGAATAATAATATTAAAAAAATCACAATTAGGTTGAAAAAGTTACTGTAGGAATACATACAACACAGCAGGCAGCAATGGTAAGGTATTTCGTTGTAAACTCGACAGCTATTTAATTAAGACTTTAATTGACTGCCTGACTAAAACAATAAAAAGTATAGGACACCCAGACTAATTTATTGCTTATTATTTTTAATACAAATTAAATAGATTTATTGTCTTCTTGTACATATGCCTGTCACACTGTATACATGGAGAACCAATTATCCAATTGTGGTAAAACTTGGTTACATTTTTTTTTTAATTGAAATTATCAGAATCTGGGGCTATAACTTATGAACAAACCTGTCCATATCTCACACTTACTGTATTCAACATTACCTTTCATTTAGCACAAACAAATTCACAGCAACAAGGAAAGCTTCCACCAAGTGTTCAAATCTTTCACTGACAATAGAGACCTAAAAGTAACCCCTAATTAAGACAGTTTTTGTGAAGTGTGTTCTTTGAGACCATAAAAATCCTCATTACTGGCACTTTAAGCAGCATGAAACCCATTAGATTCTCGATCAGCTTTATCCTTTTACTGATTGCAGCAGTGCTGTTAAAATTAAATGAAAGCGGTTCCATTTTGAAAAGGTCATTTTAACAAAACAACTTGCTTCTTTTAGATTGTATTTATCGGAGTTCAATATTTAATGTACACAACAATCTCGCAATACTGATTTGGTTAGCTTATTCTTTTAACCAATGTATTTCTATACTGTTACACTAATCAAATAATTCCCTTATGCATCTGTGTATCTGGGGTTAGTTGATGTTATGAGTTCAACATAACTATACTACATTTTAACACAAGGAAGATCTAACAGCTTTATTTGAGTTATGTGGTCTCAATATTAATGTACTTATTCAGTCTTTTGCTCACACATACAACAGACTTGAAGTTCAAACATAAAGTGGGCTCTATTTACAAATAAGTTATTTAAAGAGTTGTTTTTCAGTCTGTTTTACGAATAAAATGAAGTTTGATATTTACAAAACTGTTCAAAACTTTTATTAAAGAGGTCTAGTATAACTTAATGGATGAAACTGTATGAAACATGTTTTAAATGTTGTTATTAGGGCCCAGTGTTACATAATTGTAAATGTATAAAAATCTATGTGTATGATACTATGTAGTCAAAGAATACAGATGTATACCATACACTGTAAGAAGCCAGCATCTCCAGGGTGCTTCCCGTGTAGTGCGCAGTGTGAGTCATGCAGTTAGGGGAGTGCATGTTTATGTCCTGGTTGTGCAAAGTTGATGATCTGACTAGGGATCCCATAGAAAACTTTATATTGGCCCTGGCACTTTGTATTTTACCCTGGAAAAGTAAAATTGGCAAGAGCTGCTTTATGCTACAGTGGCAATTAATGTTCAGTTACCCAGGTAGGTAACCATTACCCTGCATACACAGAAAAAAAAGAAGTGTGCGCAGAAGACAGATTATCCTTAGATGAAGTTATACATTTCTCCCCCTAAATACAATATGAATTTGAAGTGATACTTCAGTTTTTCAAATTTTCTGTACTGCGTGGGAATGATTTTATTAGTAATCAGTACATGGTCCTAAGGGTGAGAGAATTTCCTTGTGTATTTGTTAGATGTGTGTCAAATTATGAAGATATTGATCACCTATCCATTAATTATACTCTGTTAGACAGTGTGGCTAAAATGTTCACTAAGTGGCATTTACATTACAGTAATTGATTTTGCTGTGAGTTATGCAGTTAAAGAAGTATGATTATTTATTAATTTACACTAATTAAAGCATTCTCTTATGCATCTGTGTGTATTCCTCAGGGTGATTTGGTGTTAAGTGTTGAATAAAAGGTAATTACATTTTTTTTTTTTTTTTTTTAGAAAACAGCCCCTTTCCAGTACAATGAAGATGTATTCATATTTTTATTTGCAATATAACATTGTGTTGGCTTACATAAATCATTCGAATAATTGGTGGGAAAATCAATGTTTTTAGAAAATAAACATCAGTTTATTGTTGGATTCTGGCATTTACACATTTATTCAGAAAATTAGTTCACATTCATTAATCCAAGTCTACCAAATAACTCTGACCTAGGTGAGTAAGATCAAGTCCTGAGCTGAAGAACTTTTTTTTTTTGTAGTCTCAATACTTCTCTCTTCAGGTCAAATGAGAGCATATAAGAAGTCCAGAAGTAAGCAGACATAACTGGCTTACTGTGTTATTCCTACTGGTTGCTCTTTAACAAGATCAGACAGGCTGACACAAAAAGCTATTGTTAGTGCCTTTGCTAGTGGCTTATTTGCACGCTATATTTGCAGACACAGAACATTGCTGCTAGATGCCCCAGAGAAGTGTTGCTTGACCGAGTTCAGACAATACCTTTTTTGGGGGCATTTAAAATGTGTTAATGAATATGAGCATATGCCTGTCATTGTTCTTTTATGTGTCAAAGATATTTGAGCTTGTTATGTGAGTACTACTTTTTAAATATAAATCCAGGACATTTAAATTTAAGTAGTTCTCCATTCATTCTATGCTTTGTATGATAAGTAACAAATTCACCAATGCAAAACACATCTACATTTTCCTTTTAGATATTTAATGTAAAACAAGCAGCAGCTCTGAGTACTAATAACCTATTAGCTTGTGGCAATTTGTCCTGAATTGCATTACAAATAACATCGTGCAGCACCAGTGATTATAAATCATTATATTTACTTCAAATAAGACATGAAACAATATGAGATATTACAAACAAAAAATCTAAAGGCATATATGTGCACACATCTTTATCAATCTATATAGCCTATAGCTGTTTTTACATAACACTGTTATATTTCACACTAGAGGGTGTAACTGGAATACAGCCCTATTATACAGGTACAGGCACTTGCCCTTGGCTGCCACCTAGCCTAACCGCAAGACTCCTTAAAATAGCAGAAGCTCTCTAAGTGTCAGTTCGTGGCTAAATCAATGTTTATGCATGATGCAACTTTGACTAGCAAACACTTGCTGCTTGGAAGCTAAACATTGTTTTCAATGTGACAAACACAGATTACTTTGCTATCCAGTCTCCTTGGTGAATATGCAACCCTGTTGAACTGAAGCTCCGCCTTTTGTTGCATTTAACAAGGTCAAAAAAATGCTTAGTCTTGAACACTAGAAATCACAATTCTTTGTGTTAGTTAATGATGGTGGTGCAAACCATCTTTAAGCTGCGCTTTTTAACACTGTGATGCAGCCTCACAGATTTTGAGCTACTTTATTTAATGTGAAATGGTCTTGCCCTATTTGCACATAAAGTAAATACAATGTTTCAAGTTTCATTTTTTGGAGAACTCTTAAGAAACTAGTCAAGTAGACAAACATTTTTGGCTGGTGCCATCATCAGTAGACCAGTACTGGTTCATTTGAGGAGAACTGTACACTTGAAAAACCAATGAGTAACATTAATTTGGCAAAATGGACTCTGGATTCATATTATTCCTTTGACCCACTCAACAGTTTGATCATTTAAATTCCAGTAAAACAAATAGGAATAAAAGTCACAAACTATTTACTGTTGAAAGTATTCTTTAATATTTAATATAATCTAAGAAGTATAATATATAATAACAAACAAACTAAATAAATAAAAAAACAAGCATAAAAAACTGTCATTCTGTCATCTTTGGTTTCTGATGAGCACAAACTTGAATGCATTATCAAAACCATCAATGGAATTAGAGCCTTCTTGTGTAAAGTTGAGTGTAAATTACTTCTTACAGTAAATAATAATAATAATAATAATAATAATAATAATAATAATAATAATAATAACATTATAATAAAGACTCAATTATTGGTCTTTGATCAAACTGAATGCACCTGTAATCACGCAATGCAATACATGTAGTGTATTTAGTGGTTGCAATCCCATATGGTAAATAAATCTCACAATCCCGATTTTGGGATTGTAGTAAGGAAACTCTGATTCTGTTTTTATTTATGATTTTTTCCTTGTTTCGTTCCCTTTCAATTCGAAGATGACCACCAACCAATACTTTTGGGATCTGGCTACCTTAGGTAGGTATTCTCTGAGCATTTTATGTCAAAGCTGCCGATAGGCCCCTCTATGGAGTGACGTCCTCAGTCCCGCCTGCCGAGGGAATAAGTACCCAGCTAACACACAACGTTTCAGTAAGGTTGTGGGTTGGTTGGGGCCAATGCAACGTTGTGACAATGTTAGAGATGTACTTGGTCCAAAATAAATGTTGTGGCAACGTTGCTAAAACGACACTTGGTAATGTTGTAGAAAAGTCATGATTCAACTAATACACAACGTTGTGGGAAGGTTGTGGTTTGGTTGTGAAAAACACAACATTATGACAACATTACATAAGAAACTCACAATTGTTTGCATATCCCAGGATAAGCCATGGGCAGTGGCTGTAATAAAGCTTCGTAGGCAAGCTAAGCTGATTATGCAAATAGCAAAATACATGGTCAAGCCAGGCTGCAAGAGTAAGTCAATCATTTTATGAGCAATTTATGTATATATATATATATATATATATATATATATATATATATAATATATATATATATATAACACACACACACACACACATACACACAATTACACTGTTTTTTGGGGTTTTTTTAAGACGAGATTGAACTGCAGTGTACATAAATTATTATTATTATATATACATACATACATATATATTATTATTATTTATTTACATATATACATATATTACATGCACATATCTGTATTTAACAGCAACATAACATCGAACCAGACTTTGTTAGCAACAATCACTGGGCTGCTTCATGTTCATTCAGTCACTCTCGTTCGAGACAGTTTTTGGGCAGAATTATAACCATTTTTATATTTGTCAGGATAACAGTTCTTAATGAATTTCAGATCTAATTTGTACATGCATGAGTATAACAAAAAAAGGGTTAACAACATTTAAGAATAAACTGTGTTGTAGGAAATGTAATTAAATAAAAGCGAAAAAAAGTAATCAAGACTGTCATTGTTATTGAGACTGGAAAACCCATAAGCGCCTTAGGGTGTTTAAATGAAGTGACCACGCTCAAAGAAAGTTCTCAGAAGGTGGTAGAGAGACGTGAGAGACAAGAAAGTTAATCTATAGCTATAGATTAGCTAGATCTAGAGAGATAAGTGTTAGAAAAGTATTATATTAGTGTTAGATAAGTGTTAGGTGTTATTATAAGTGTTGGATAGGTTTTAGATAGGTTAGGTTTTATTAGATAAGTGTTAGATAGGTTTTTAGATACGTGTTAGTTGTTATTAGATGTGTTGTTTTAGATAAGTGTTATAAGTATTCGTTTTTAGATAAGTGTTAGCTAGGGTTAGATTTTAGATAAAAGAAGACAAAAGACAACATTATTGTTACGTTTTAAGGTAAGGACACATTTTTGATAAATGTGCATAAAAGCAATATTAACATATTTTGTGATATGTTAATATTAACGCCTTTACATTTACACTAATATCACGGGTCTTCTTATTTTTATACATATATATTTCAAACGAATTTCTGTTATTTTCTGTTAGTAGGCTATATTCTTTGGAGACGGTTATATTTTCAGTTACGGTACTGGCTATTTAAACATGAGTCTCGAGAAGAATCTGCTGAATATTCCAATTCTTTTAGATCTTCAAACGATTTGATGTATCTACATTTTTGCTTTAAATAAACACTCTGTTCCAGGTTCAAGTTAATTTCAAATTTCACCAAATCTAAAAACAACTCATCAAATCTAGTGACAAATTTGCTAAATTGTCAACACTACTTTGCTAATGAACGTATAAGTGCCGTTGTGTGTGTGTGAATTGAAAGGAATCATACACGGGGAGGAATGAGTAGGCCTACAGTCCAGCCAACGGCATGCTGCAGATCGCTGGAAAAGTGATTGTGTCATTTTCATAGCAACGGTCTTAGAAAGAACAGCAGCAGGTTACAGCTTTCAATAAAATAAGAAAAAAAACACAATGACAGAACAACACACATAGTACACCTTAAAATTAAACAGTACATTCACAAGGCGGAGGCTTAACGAGGTACTGAAACAGCAGTCCCTGTAATTGTTACTTTGTTGTCCCACCTACAATGTTTACTTCAGGCAGTGTAGGCTGGACTGCAATTCCCAGAGTGCACTACAAAACAGGTCATTTTCAAGCAGAGTATAGACTACAACTGCCACAGTGCGTTTCAAAACAGAGCAGGCCCTATTTTTTAGTGTGTCAAGAATTTAGAATTAGCCTGTTGACATGGACAAAGAGTGGCAGTATAAAAAGAAAGATTACAGAAGTGGACTCTGAAGAAATACCAGTAACACAGAGTACAGATACTCGACCCGAGATTTACATGATGTTTCTGAAAGGCAGGAAAGCTGCAGTGACACTGA
Organism: Polyodon spathula; assembly: GCF_017654505.1. NCBI lineage: Eukaryota > Metazoa > Chordata > Actinopteri > Acipenseriformes > Polyodontidae > Polyodon > Polyodon spathula. The sequence continues at coordinate 48,625,537 of NC_054535.1, read as the reverse complement.
GTGGGATGCCACTGCTAGTGCTCTATCCACCAGATGAAACAAATGCATTATTTTAAGTAGCCTGGCAATATTCTGTCTTATTGTATGCTTCAGTTTTAAATTATATTTACATATACATTTAAATGCATAAATAAATAAATAAATAATTCTGCCACCTGGCTGCACTGAAAATGCCTGGAGAGAACCCTGGTATGTATCTACTAAATCTAGCTACTAGCCTAGTCAGGCTTTTTTTCTAAGTGTTTTTTTTTTTTTTTTAATTATTATTATTATTATTACACCGTGTAACAATTTTTTTTTTTTTTTTGGTTCCTGGGTAGTAAGTGTTATTTCCTAATTGCTTATGCCTCAAAAGTATAGAAAATGACTATTATTCCCCACAAACTTTGCTTTTGTGACCAGGACAGTGATATTTTGAAATGTACCTATTTTCCAGAACATTCCAGATAGATTCAGTGCTGAGTAAACTTGGAGTAACTTCTAGAACTTTCTAGTAATATAAATAGTAGTATAAATACAGGGGCCTTAAGCCCACCAGTTCAGTTTAGTTCCAGCTGCCTAAGTGGATACATATCTGCATTTTTCTGAGATGGCATCAAGAGGCTGCAAGCATCCGGCAGACGCATTTTGCTATGTCTGCGGCCAATTTATCAAGACAAGAGCGAAAAAGTACTCCGTGGAAGCATCTGCTAAGATGTGTGAGGCCTACAAGGCATATTTCGGCATGCCTGTCGGGGATCAAGACAAACCCTGGGCCCCTCATTTCACCTGCGAGCACTGCAAAAAAACTCTGGAAGGTAAGATGGACAATTGTTGCTCGGAATTTTATGTTATAAAATTTGTTAAAATTTTTAAAATTGTAAAAGTTTTTAATTTTAAAATGTTTTACAATTTTCAATGTTATTGAAAAAATATATCATATATGAAAAATGTTGCAAGAATCTCTTACACATTAGTCATGGGTGAAATAAATGTATTTTTGTAGGATGGTACAGAGGGGAAAAGAGAGCCATGAAGTTCGCTATCCCAAGAGTTTGGCGGGAACCCACTGACCACTCAAGCAACTGCTACTTCTGCATGGTGGACCCTTCCAAACGTCGGACTGGCAAGAATGCACCTGCTATCACGTATCCGGACCTTCCTTCATCCATCGCCCCGGTGCCACACTGCCATGAGCTCCCCGTACCCACTCCTCCGGAGAGAGAACAGCTATCTTTAGAAGAGAGCAGCTAGTCAGAGAGTGAGGAAGATGTTGTAGATCCAGATGACAATTTCAGAGGTGGAGCTGAGGAGAGAAACCCATACTACCCCAACCAAAAAGACCTCAACGACTTGATTAGAGATCTTGGTCTCACCAAGTCCAATGCCGAGCTTTTGACGTCTAGGCTCAAGCAATGGAACTTGTTGGATGAAAGTGTGCAAGTCGCAGATCAGAGGAAGCATCACCAACCTTTTTCCAGCTTCTTCACCCGTCAAGATGGGCTCTGCTTCTGCCACAATGTGACCAGTCTGTTCGAGGCAATCGGAATCGCCTGTAACCAGAATGAGTGGCGCCTCATCATTGACAGCTCATCCAGGAGCCTCAAAGCTGTGCTGCTCCATAATGGTAACAAGTACCTGTCTCTTCCCCTGGCTCACTCTGTACACCTCAAAGAGGATTACAACAGCATCAAGACCTTGCTGGACGCCTTGAAGTATGATGAGTACGGCTGGGAGGTCATAGGAGACTTCAAAATGAGCAAGGCGAGCGCTTCCACCAGGATATACTGGACTTTGAACGTCGCTACCAAGGACAGTATAACGAGAACATGATGGGAGACTACATTTGGGGGCTGATTCGTGAAAGTGATTTACAGTATAATCGTAAATCTCTAAAAACTACTCACTTCTAAATCTTTTGTAGTCATTTTTGTATTACTTTAGTATAAATACATGTTAATTTGGATTCATATGTTGTTTTTTTCTGACCTTATGTGAACGAAAAGACACAAATTCGCCCGTTTTCTCATTGGAAATAGGTAAATTTCAAAATATCACTGTCCTGGTCACAAAAGCAAAGTTTGTGGGGAATAATAGCCATTTTCTATATTTTTGAGGCATAAGCAATTAGGAAATAACACTTACTACCCAGGAACAAAAATTGTGTTACATAGTGTTGTTATTATTATTATTATTATTATTATTATTATTATTATTATTATTATTATTATTTTATTTAATGGGACCCTACCCCTCACCTGGATTTGAGGTGTTAATACCCAAAAATGTTGGCCACCAGCAGGTAGTTTGAACTAAAGTAAGTGGCTTTTAAAATAAGTATAATTAAATTAGTTCTCACACAAAAAAACACTAGACAAAAACCTGTATGTGTTATAAAAACATTTTAAATGAAGATGTTATAGCTAGTTAACCCACATGACTGTTAAAGTTATAGTTTAGATTTCAAACTGTTGAAAATGCATGAAAATTAAACAAAAAATGATATTGATGTTGGTATCTTTTATTCTGTTTTCCCAGAGACGTAACACTACAGACAAACCTAACCAGGACGAGGAGCACAAAACATAAAAGGAATGTTGTGACAACGTTGTGACAATGTTAAATTGTTAACTGGGTAGTCGCTCCATAGAGATCACTTCCTCTTTTGCCTCTCACCTAATGTAAAGTACACTTCTGTGTCACTAACCCAGGTGTCTTTTTGAACGAGATCCTCTGAGTTGATTACAATTCCCTTGCATTCATGCTGAGAGCAGGCGTGCCGCTCTCGTGGAATCAGCGGCTCCATTTTGACTGTCTTTTTCCTTACGGTCTGCTTCACATGTGTCACAGTCTTTTCTCGGCTGTCCATCATATGAGTATGACTGCCTGTGAAGTATTGGAGGGTGTGTGTGTGTGTGTGTGTGTGTGTGTGTGTGTGTGTGTCTCTGTGTTGTTTTTCAACTTACACCTTCATGGAGAACACTATTCCTCTGCCAGGGCTCGGCTTGCCGAGTATTGACTGTTTATGATGAGGCTGGCCTACCCCCACTGGGGAGGGTGACCACTCATTCTACTAGAGGGATGGCCACGTCCTGGGGTCTCTTTTGAGCTGCATTATTGACTGACATTTGTACTGCAACTAGCTGGTCTTTTCTGCATACATTCACCAGATTCAATCAATGTGGTACATTCCTAAAAGAGAAGACGACCACCAAACCTTGTGAGGTCGCATCACTCGCATTCGAGGCAGGACTGAGGACGTCACACCATGGGGGTGCCTATCAACAGCTCTGACATAAAATGCTCAGCGAATACCTACTTAAGGCAGGCGTATCCCTAAAGTATTGGTTGGTGGTCATCTTCTCTTTCATGGACCCAGGGTTATGGTAAGTAACCTAATGTTATGTGTGGTGCTCCGCTGCACTTAGTAACTAGGCAACCAGCCCCTGCTGCTAAAATTAAAACCAATTTGAAATTTGCTTTAATGATAACAACCACTGTCTGCAGTTACTCAGCTCAACATGGCAGAGGAAAATGAAAAAAAAAAAAGACTTTTACTGATTGTGACAAAGGAGACACAGAGGATACAGTTCTATAGTTAACTGAAATGTGTTTGTGTATTTGCTTTATGGAAACTGCATAGAAGGAAGCATTATTTTCAGTTGTTATTTTTTGTTAATTTGTCAATATTTGAACAAATGCATGCTCTTGATTAAACATCATAAAGAATTAAAAAAAAAAAAAAAAAAAAAAAACTACAAGTTTATCTGTTTTCACTCTGCCTACGTAAGAATCCTCTTGATGTGTGATTGTGACTAACAGAAAAAAATACAGGTGTTAAGTTCAGGTGTTAATAAGGTAAGGGAACAGTTTTAAATAACACTATTTATGCCAAAAGTTTTACCAGGATCTCATCTTTTAATTGTATTTTTTCTAGACGATAGCATGCCGGACTTTAAATTGTTGTAATTAAGCAAATTAAAACAGTCACCTCATCCTTGATTTGTCTTCTATACTGTCAGTAAGACCTGGAGACCATGTCTATGTTATTGAGCTGCTAAGAACTTTTATTTTATTAATTTCAATTGCACATTACTACAATGCCTTAACAGCAAGTAATGTATAGAAACACTTTATTGAATTTAAACAATTCCTAAAGTTCTTTAATGTGTCAAAGTTGTCCTGATTTGTGTTCTTTGACGATTTTCAAAGTTTGGTATATGGTCCATTTAATTACAGTGTTTCATTACCTTAACTGTAGGTGTTAAAGCTTTGCTGAATTGCATTAATTTAATGATTTGTAAAGCTTTGTAATTTTGTATTCCTAATGTGACAGACTAGGTTACTAGCTATATATCATCATCAGTAGGTACTTGTGTATTAAGTACTTGTATACTTAATCTCCTATCAATGTATCTGATGCCACTTGGACTACTGTCTCTTCTGCACCTGGCTGTGTTTTATCTTGGGCAGTGCAGAATCGTACATTTTATTGGTATTCTCCCTCACACCCCACAGAGTATACTGTTGTTCTTCATCAGACTGACCTGTATCCTGTACGTCTTTAAACTCCATCTATATAGATTGAGGCCTGTGTATGAGAATCTGTGAAAGAAATACAATGAATCTTGGCTGTAAATCTCCCTCATGACCCGTGAGAGTGCTAAGCAGAGAGAACAGAGCTCTTTGGACAGGCTGGTCTGACAGTTCTTTCCCAAGGTCGGGAAGTCGGGCAGTCTGGAAGGTGGCTAAACTCTGTTGCAAGAATGCATTGACCTGGAGGTTGAACGACATGGCAGCCGCAGATTGGAGAGGCGGTTGCACTTGTTTATCAAGGGGTCATGTGTGACAGCATAAAAAAGTGGACAGAGAATTGTAATCTGTTCCTTCGCTTTGGTTACGAGAAATAACCCGGAAGGACACATGCAGTATTGTGATAACATATTGTGAGTGTTTGTTTTGTCTTGTCTAATTGTTGCTTATATATTATAGATGGCTAACAAGTTCCGGAGCTGTCACTAAGAGCCAGCACAAAACCCAGAGCAGCACTACACTATTGGCACGCATTAAACTGCATCACCCACCAAGAGCACTACAGCACGCACCGAGGACTGGTGACCGTGTTTGTACATTGTGGGATGGATACTTGTGTTTATTATTTGGGACTGCAAATCCGTTATTATTTACCCCGCACACATCACACTGCTGTGTATTGCCGGGGATCATTGTTTGGTCACCAGATATGGATTGTATAAATAAGTACTTTTCTAAACTGGATTACAAATCTCTGTCTGTTCATTGCACACTGCATCACTCCTGCACCTGTACACAATCAACCACTTTGCCACAGAATCTTATTGGAATTATATTCATAAAGCATTGATTTGAAAAAGACAGCAGACCTATGCAAAACTGCAGTCTGAATGCTAGGAACTAAACATGCCATCAAAACGATTAAAAAGACAACTTTATCGCTTTCCTGTAGCAAGAAGTGATGCACTACAGTAGTCATTAAGTCCCCTCTAACCCTACACATAGTATTATTGTTGTCATTACTGAATTGAAAAACTTAATGAAAAAAAAAATGTATTTAAAGGCCTCCTGTTTCTGTAGACTTGGAATGCGTTTTATCCTCATCTATCTATGTTCAGAGCACACTTGTGCCAGAGATGATGCTTCATGTGGGTGTGTAATCTTTTTTTTCCATTTTCTAAAACCCTTAAGCAGTCACTCATGTACAGCAATGTTCTTTTACATAATTAATGTTTTGACTTCTTTTTTATTTGTTTTTCATTTCAACTTGCCTTCCTTCCAATGATTATATATATATATATATATATATATATATATATATATATATATATATATATATATATATATATATATATATACAGCTCTGGAAAAAATTAAGAGACCACTGCAAAATTATTAGTTTCTCTGGTTTTACTATTTATAGTACATTGATGTTGGGTGACTTTATGCCACTCCTGGCGCAAAAATTCAAGCAGCTCGGCTTTGTTTGATGGCTTGTGACCATCCATCTTCCTCTTGATCACATTCCAGAGATTTTCAGTGGGGTTCATGTCTGGAGATTGGGGTGGCCATGACGGGGTCTTGATCTGGCGGTCCTCCATCCACACCTTGACTAACCTGGTTGTGTGGCATGGAGCATTGTCCTGCTGGAGAAACCAATCCTCAGAGTTGGGGAACATTGTCAAAGCAGAAGGAAGCAAGTTTTCTTCCAGGACAACCTTCTACTTGGCTTGATTCATGCACCCTTCACAAAGACAAATCTGCCCGATTCCAGCCTTGCTGAAGCACCCCCAGATGAGTCCAATTTTCAGCTTTGCCCAACACTTGGTCATCTAATGGTTAGACGGAGACCTGGAGAGGCCTACAAGCCACAGTGTCTCACACCCACTGTGAAATGTGGTGGAGGATCGGTGATGATCTGAGGGTGCTTCAGCAAGGCAGGAATCGGGCAGCTTTGGCATGAATCAAGCCACGTACAAGGTTGTCCTGGAAGAAAACTTGCTTCCTTCTCCTCTGACAATGTTCCCCAACTCTGAAGATTGATTTTTCCAGCAGGACAATGTTCCATGCCACACAGCCAGGTCAATCAAGTGTGGATAGAGGACCACCAGATCAAGACCCTGTCATGGCCAGCCCAATCTCCAGACCTGAACCCCATTGAAAACCTGGTCACAAGCCATCAAACAAAGCTGAGCTGCTTGAATTTTTGTGCCAGGAGTGGCATAAAATCACCCAACATCAATGTGAAAGACTGGTGGAGAGCATGCCAAGACGCATGAAAGCTGTGATTGAAAATCAGGGTTATTCCACCAAATATTGATTTCTGAACTCTTCCTAAGTTAAAACATTAGTATTGTGTTGTTTAAAAATGAATCTGAACTTATTTTCTTTGCATTATTCGAGGTCTGACAACACTGCATCTTTTTTGTTATTTTGACTAGTCGTCATTTTCTGCAAATAAATGCTCTAAATGACAATATTTTTGTTTGGAATTTGTGGAATTTGGGAGAAATGTTGCCAGTAGTTTATAGAATAAAACAAAAATGTTCATTTTACCCAAACACATACCTATAAATAGTAAAACCAGAGAAACTGATAATTTTGCAGTGGCCTCTTAATTTTTTCCAGAGCTGTATATATATATATATATATATATATATATATATATATATATATATATATATATATATATATATATATAAAAAAAGTGATTTATAGATTTTGCATTGAACACTGCCATTGAAAGTGCAGTTTTTCTTTATTTCATGTTATACTTCTTGTAATTCTTGGTTTCATTATATTTAATGTAAAATATTACTGCCCATTTTCATCATAGCACAGCACAAATTATTCTGCCTTTCAATCAAGCAGAACCTTCCTCACAAGACGTGTGACAGTATCAGGTGACAGTGATGTTTTTTTTTTTTTAAATCATCCTTTGTTATGCGTGGTAAGGAGGTTTTCTTGTAGATTTGTGCTGCCACTTTACAGTGGCGAGAAAAAGTTATTTGCATCATGGAGTAACCGGTTACTTATCAAACTGACTTTGTAGTTTACGGCTGGACAACGTGGAGATCTACTTGGCCAGTGTTAAGAAACAATTTAAAACAATAAACAATTACTCCACTGGGACTGTGGATACGTTTTAAGGCTAGATAAAAAAAATAATGCAGAGGTAAGATGATTTGTCATTGATAGTCCTTGTTTTTGAGCTACAGTTTTCTGCTACACTGTTTGGTGTAGGAATGCACAGTCTTCAGGGAAAGAGTAGAGAATAGGTTCCTTGCAGAACAGAGAGAAACCCCCAATTAATCTAGCTCAACCACTTTTAGTGGTATGCAGATCATCACCTAAAAAACAGCTCAATTTAAGACGTCCATAGAAGCACACATCCTGTACTTAGTAGTATTATCTCTATATTATTCAGGTCGACTTTAGATGTTCGCACCTAGCCAAACCCGTCGGGCTTAAATATCTGCACACTTTTTTGCTCACTACCTACATTCAGTATTCAGGTCGTGTGCATTGATTTAAGCACAGAGACCATCCACTGTAGTCATTAGACTGGTGATTTTTTTCAAGCCCATCCTTTTTAATAGTTTACATCAAAGTTTACCTCAATATCTTGAACCAAAAACTATGATCCCATATGACAGAGAAAGAATGAATCTTGATTATTAATCTCCCTCCCTCCCGACCTGTGAGGTTGCTGTGTAAAGGGAACAGAGTACCTCGGACTGGATTGTCAGACAAATCATTCCAAGGCTTAGGTGGAAGTTGGCTATCTAGAAAGAGGGTGGAGCTATGGTACACAAAGTCATTGCTCCAGAGAGAATGCGATGTGGCAACAGGGTATTGAAACGGTTGCACTCGCTAACCAAGGGGGCATGACTGACGGTACAAAAGCAGATGTAGCAAGGTGATCTGTTCCTTTTGTTATTGTTAAGCTGAACCGAGACTTATTAGATGACTAACATGATCTAGAGCTGTCGCTTAAGGCTAGCACTAAAACAAGACTTCTTCACGACACTTCACCATTGTGCACAAATAAATTGTATTTCACCACTTGCACATTAGCACTCTGGACTTGTGATCGTGTGAGTCTTTGTGATGTGTGTTGTACTTGGTTTATTATTTCAGGACTGTAACCAGTTGTTTAGACAGTGCAATACTTATTGCTGTGTATTGCCTGGGATTGTTCTTTGTGGTCACCATACCAGGATTATAAAATAAAACCTGTTTGGATTGTGAACTTTGTTGTCTGTCTTCTGTTTCATAATCCCATCACCATTACACCTGCACACTGCAAACCACTTTGCCACACCCCAAAGTGGTGGCCATCTTAGGTAACAGGTCAAAGTGCAGTTAGATGTTTCCCAAGGAATTTCCAAAACATTGTAAATATGAGGGTACCAGCAATAGTAGGTGTGGTGGTGAGAGATTTGCAATGGTAATGGTGTATGAGATATAAGCAATAGTAGGTGTGGTGGTGAGAGATTTGCAAACTCAAATAAGCTTCCCTTCCAGGCATGCTTAAACTTATTGTTCCATGTTTAAACCACAATGAGGAAGGAATAATTTTATGTTGAAAGGTTACAAGTTAATAATAATAATAATAATAATAATAATAATAATAATAATAATAAATAATAATAATAATAATAATAATAATACATCTTTTACAGGTGATATTTCAAGCTTTCAAAATTAATGGTGCTTGGGCTTTTTAGTGATGCTTAGGTGAAATTGTTGCCATACATTAACTGATAATTATTTATTATTCATTTTTACTCTATTTCTCAGCAATTATGATGTTGGATCACACCCTGCTTATCCATGCAAGTAACATAAACTAAATAAAATAAAACAGCATGCTTCATTCCAAAACCTCTGGGACCATCATAAAAGGCATTTTGTCTTAAGCTGTATTTAATAATTTACAAATATATGAGACTGAACGAGAGAGAGCTCTTTCGATGACCTCTGAACTAAATATCACAATATATTTTGTTTGCTTTAATACACTGGTGCTCAAAGCCACAGAGTATTTTCAATCCTAGCTACTGTTAGTTTGGGGTCTTTTTTGTGGGGATTACATTATTAATTAGATTTTAAGAAGGAACACAACTTTGAAGCCTTTTTTTAGCTAAAAATCTAAACCCAAATGCTTGACATATATTTATATGTATTGCTGTGATGTTTATGAGGTTGTGAATGATAATTTACTTCCTTCTCCTTTAAGGCTGATTGACATATTGAGTTGAGGAGGGAAGTTTTGCCCTCTTAATAGTCTGCAGAATGCAGACACCTTGCATTGCTATGGTAACAAGGATTCTTTACTTGTAAGGTGGCAAATGCCTATTTGGTTTCCAACTGAAATGTTTTGTTTTGAACAAAAAAGGAAATTTTACGAAGTAAGTACTGTTTTATTATGTTTATAAGTTGCTTGGTTTAAGATATCAGCTTTAGTGCAGAAAGAAAAAAAACAATTATCTGTAGGTTCCTATTCTTTTATATATATATATATATATATATATATATATATATATATATATATATATATATATATATATATATATATATATATATATGGTGTAAATATAAATGTGGTACTATTCAGTAAAGCGAAAATTGTAAAGAGGTGCTTTAGCGGAAACCACCAGACAGAAGGGGTACAGTTCTACAAAAAGGTTGCAAACCCCTGTGTTAAAGGGATTTGAACATGTCAGGAGCGACCAAGTTTTGAACTAACTGCAGTCTATAAATTACTGCTTCAGGAAGCTGTGTGAACTGGAAGTTTTCATTTTCTGTTTTGGCAGACACAGTCCATTAACTGTGCAATAACATCTACCTAATGTTGGGTTAACCAAGACATAGAGTGTAGTGACTGTACTGTTTTATAAAACAAATAATGTGTATTAACAGTCATTTAAAAAGCATTGCAGTAATATTATTATATTTAGAAAAAGACTGCTTATTTCTTAACTGAATTATACCACATTCATGGACACTTTTAAACTTTTGAAAAATCGGCTAGCATTTTTCAGTGACCAGGAAATTGTCAGAAGATACAACATTAAAAAATATTTTTAAAAATTACATAGCAAGCAATTATTACTTTACCACTTTTATACATATATGAATAAAGTACCGGAAAAATCGTTTTATAGGTCGCATAAAAGTCACTCCCGGACATTTTTCAGTGAGGGTCAAACTACTTAAGTTGAATTTTTGAGTTAAAACTCCAATTGGGAAACGTCATTCAAGCGCTTGTTAGGCGCGTCAGTCCACGTGCAATAAAAGTGTTCACACATGCCTGTATTTATATTTCACACATGTGATGATATATATATATATATATATATATATATATATATATATATATATATATATATATATATATATATATATATATATATATATTCAGAGTAAAACAGGTTTAAAAGGCATTGAATCGCAAAAGGACACTCATTACTGTATCTCCAGCCAAGCCCCACCCCTTGTTCGATGTATTTTTCACATACCTCTTGATAGAAATGTATATTGATATATCCTCTCCTGTCACTCGTTTTATCACCAAACTCCTCAATAATGTGATCCAAGTCATTATTATATTACTATAACATCTCAAAAAGCTCAGCAAATGTCTGTGATATTCTTTGACTGCTGGATGCAGAAGCAGCTACCTCCTTTGTTATGTCTGTGTTATCTCTGTAGTGGATGGGGCTATGAGAAACACCCTTTTTCGACTACTTTCGGCTCCTATCGGTCCCACTTAGCCATTGAAAGGTTCTCTCTGCTTTTTCTGGAGAAAAAACTACTACAGAAGTCTTTTGATGATCATCTTTTTGATGATGTTGGACAGGGTCCGACATCAGACTGGAAAGGGAAAATTGTAATGTCGGTCCTGGTCCTGGGTTAAAATTTTTGTACAATAGTTTTATTCCCTTCTACATGCTCAACACTGATAGAATAAATTCCAGTTGTCGCAGTGTAAAGACAAATGGTGTTTGAATGGATTTACAAAGTATAATTAATTATATTTAATTTCAGCTTATTATGTACCCAAACAATTTAAGAACATATCTTCTTTGCTTTACTGAACATTTTTCATTACAAAACTATATACATTATCCTTCCAGCTGCATTGGCTTTCACAAATTTATTGTATTAAAATACAAAACAAAAGAAATATGCAGTGCTGCTTGAATCAATTAAAAAAAATAAAAATAAAAAAATAAACACTAACAGTGCATCATCCAATAACCACTTAACAATACATCTTAGTGTTGCAAACGGTGTAGTACAATTGCATGAAACTTCCAGCTGTACAATGATACATTCATTTTATTAATCAGAAGCATAACCATACACATACTATACAAATGTACCACTGTGTTGCACTGACACGAAGAACGAAGCTATAGAATGTATTAAAGTCATTAAAAGTACTTCATAAAAACAGCCTCAACCAAAAAAACCTGAGACATTCTGTGTAAAGTCAGTATGTGGTCTGAAAAGTAGTTTCACTGGCAGCTTTACTCAAGCCAACAATTTCAGATTCACTTTCGCTGTCTTCTTCAAACAGAGCACACCCTACCTCCATAAAATGATCATCATGTATATTTCACCAATGTCAGCGGTGTGGGAATCAGTCTCGGACTCAACAAAAATAATGTCATCTTCTGTACCATCCAGGCGATTTGAAATGCATGCTTTCTTAAAAGCCTTTGTAATTACATCTGGGTTAATGTCGTCCCAACAGTCTTTAACCCAGGTGCAAACGGTGGTTAGTTCTGGCTGTCTAAGGTTTCCATTTGTTGTGAAAGCATGCTCACCTCTGAATAACCAATCCACCCATTTCTGTCTGTTACAATCCTTAAACGGCTTATTAATTCCAACATCTAGTGGCTGCAAAATGCTTGCCATGCCATGAGAGATAACTGCCACATCGGGGTTACAATCCTTTAGTTTTTTACACACAGAATTATGCAGTTGACCTTTAAATGAATCAAAAACCAGCAATGCCTTCTTTTTCATTAGCGCCCCCCAGCCTTCTGTCCCATACAGTTGTCTGTGAGATATTTTCCCCATTGGCACCATCTTTCTTTATAAATAATCATTGGACTTAATTTTGTTCCATCTGTACAACATGCAAACACCACGATGAAGTGGGATTTCGTGTGCCCTGAAGTTTTTATCTGAATGTTTTTCTCTCCAGTTTTGCTAACTGTATGATTGGGGGGCATATCAAAACATATTAGGACATGTTTCTGATCTAATTGAGTTCATAGTTGTTTTTTTTCTCTCATTTTAATAACGAATCATTGGAATTCCATCATTTTATTTTCGTAATTTTGAGGCATTTTTTTAGATATCCATATTCTAAGGCGCAAAGAAGTCCCTTTCTTCTCATGAATCTGTCTGACCAACTTAGGCAACCAGTAAAATGGACTTTACCAAGTGGCTACCTGAACAGCTTTCATCCTGATCATGTTTTTGACCACAGGGTTGAGGTTGTTCCATTGCTTTTCAATCCATTCAAACACAATGTTTTCTACATCGTGCCATAAACACTCTCAATCCTCTTCTAGCAGCTGTTTTTTTTCTTTCACCATATGTGGCAAAGTGGGTTGCAGTGCGCAGGAGTAGAAATGATGCAGTGTTCAAGATAACAACTGACAACAAAGTACTGGCTGAAATGGTGGTTTTAATTTGTAATCCAATAGTCTGATGACAACAGTAAACAATAAATGGAGGACTGGTAGTGCACACCAATGTCTACTGCTCAGCTAAATAAACATAGGGTTCAGTCCCAAAATAATAAGCACAGTATTTAAACACACACACCATACATCACCACAAGTCCAAGCCCACGGTGAGTGCTATTAGTGCTAGTGGTGCAACTACAATTTATCCTGAGAACTATAGGGCAGTGTTGTCCGGGTTTGTGCTGGCCTATAGTGACAGCTCCAGATTGTGTTAGCCTTCTAATAAATAACAAACAGTGCAGTTAGATGTAACAAACAAACAGAACACATGGTTACTTTTTACTTGTCCTTTAGCGGTTTGACCTTAACCACAACAAAGGAACAGATCATCTAACTACGTCCCCTATTTGTACCTTCAGTCAGGCCCCCTTGGTTTGCATGTGCAGCTATGGGGCAGACTTAATGTACCGCAGTTGTGCCCCCTTTCTAGATGACTGACTTCCACCTAACCCTGGGAATGAATTGTCAGTCCATCCAGTCCAGGGCACTCTGTTCCTTTTACCCAATGGCCTCACAGGTCAGTATCATTTTCACTTTCGCACCATATTTTGTCTTTGTTTCATCTCAAGTCACATACTGTTTAATTAATTCCAGACTATTTTTCAGCATGGCAATTGCCATGCTTTTCGGCAAATTCAACAACACGCAATGACCTGGCTGTCCTACTTTATCCATTCCCAAACACCTGCATTAAATATTGTAACATTGAGTGCAAATAAGATGACTGCAGCAAGATTTCTTTGCTAATCTGTAGCCTTTATTCGGCAACACAGCCCTCAGCAGCATGCAAGCTGCCACTTTATTCACAAAACCTGTGAAAACTTGTGACATGTAGGTATAACTAGGAGTCTACTTAATCGCAGTAAATTTATGTATTTATGTATATTTCAGAACACTGTAAAGCCTAAAAATAGTGGTACTTGCTTCCTTACTAAAACCTACTAGAGTGCTGTCATTTGTTAAAGCCAAGCATGCAGCATCCCCCTGCACGTTCTGCATCCACTGAATTGGTTGGACGTTAAAAAAAAAAATTGCCAAGTTATACAGATGTGGAAATCAATTAGAAACAGTCCCAAAATTCATTTACCCAAGGGCATCTGTCATACTTTAATAAAGGCAATATATGCAGCACGTTCGTTGTCATGTTATTTGTCCCATACAATAATTTATTTTATTAGAACTGAGTCAAAACAAAGAAAACACGACTATTCGGGTCTAAAATTCCAACTGCGAAAAAGTAAGCAGCAGGTTGAAGTGAGGTGGCTGTGCTAGATTGTAGTACTGATTTAACTTGCTGACAGGAATACTTTTTGTCTGGGCTGACTTTCCACTTTGGTTTCTGAAAACTGTTTATTTTACATTCTGTTCAGCAGCCTCTGTAGTAAACTTTTGTTTAATGTGTGATTCTGAAGCTAAACAGCGATCGATCGTATTTTCTCCAAAGACACATTAAGATATGCAAAACAATTACCTCCATCTACATGTACAGTTTTTTGGGGAAATATCTCAACACAATCAATAACAGAAATATACTTTGATTGTTTTGGTTTGTCATCCATTTCTGCTGTTTTACCTCCTATGCTGAAAACTAGATTTTAGCAATCTAAATCAAAACAATGCAGCACTGACTTTGTCCCACCCCCTTCTGCACAGTACAGGTCACAGAAAAGCAGTACAGATGCACTGATAGGCTGATTAAAACTTCATTGTCATTTGAATAGTAAACAAGAACGTTAACCACTTTGGAGATTTGTGGACATTTTTTTGTTTCTTGCTTAAGTGCAATGCACACAGGATGGCGAAGGAATAAAAAAGGGCAATCTACAGAAGGAAGATACGTAGTTTGCGTTGCATTGGTTGTGCAGTAGTTGATTTAAACAAAGTTTCTTTTTTTAACCACTCTGTACTTGTTCAGTATGCATTGGCTGCAAAAGAGGTGAATTTTGCGATGACCCCTCAATTTCACGATTTTCCTGAAAATCGCGATATAGGTAGGCATAACAAAACATATTATGTAGACATAACAAGACACGTTACTGAACCCCAATAATCGATTGAGGCACAAACACAACACGATTGGAACTATTCATAAGCACGATCACGCTCCCCCCACCCCACACGGAACAGCGACACAGAAAGATACAACACATAAAACTTAGCACACATCGCTACAGTATTAAATTGCACAGTTACAACAACCATAAGGCTTGATAGGTTTACTCAGCTAGCTTTCTAACCAACAGCTGTTTTCTACAGATCCCAGGGGTGAGTTCAGTCTGAAGCTGACAAATCAATGGCTCGGGGTGATGGGAATAAGGAATAGATGGACAGCTATTGGGTAATAGTAAAGTAATATAGCTGTGATGTCCTCATGGCTTTTTCTCCAAAAACATGTGTCTGAGTCGTGACGAAGTCAGTCAAGAGTCTTATAGCTTGTTTTTAACATTCAAAATGATTAAAAGTATTGTGATAACTAATTAAAATGCTTTATTAGAACCTATCAACATGACCTGAATGCCATAGATACTACAAAATAATTGGGTTGTTGTCAGATATGTTTGTGTGAGCCATAACCGTGGCTGTAGTAATCCCATTGGTATATTATTTAGGGCCTCCCAAAAATGCCCAGAAAATCAGCTTATACAACTGTTTTATGGTAGATTCTACTGTACATAATAAACCTTGTACTTTATTAAGGCATTCTGGTGATACTATAAACCCAAAGAAGTGAAGCTTGATTGATAATTTACATCACCAGAAATCTGCAAAAAAATGACAAGCTTGTGTACAATTTGGTGTACTTATTTACTGTAGTTGTAAACTATTTAAATCATTTTGATGGTTTCCACCGATTCTTATGGGCACATTATTAGTACATTTTTATATTGCTCAGTGTTTTCATTGTGGCTGTATTTTCTTGTTGTTGTCACTAAAGAGGTTAGTGTTTATTACCTAAGGAGGTACAGTTTTATTATCTTACTGTTGTTTCCTGTAGTTTTTACAGATGTAATTACAATAATACTACTCATTGTAAAAGTATAAAACTGATTACGTACATTACTTTATACTAGCTGTAACACTGGGCATGGTTATTAATCCCCAGGAAATGCCTTTGGCCTTGATCAGCATTGCTGAAGACCGTCTTCTATACATTCTTCTCCTGGACCATATATATATATATATATATATATATATATATATATATATATATATATATATATATATATATATATATATATAAGCAACATTGCACAGTAGTCATTATTTAGCAAATTTAGCTAAAATGTATGTCAAGCATAAAATAAACACTACAATACTTCTCATTTTCTGTGTCACAAGGGGACTCAATATTATTGATACTTTTGCTAAATGGAGAGAAAGTAATTTTAAATGTTCACGCAGTGTATAATGTTACATTATCACATCTTACATTTAGGTTTCCAATTTTAATGTAGTGTAACAGGAATGACTTAAGGGTGATGTCAGACCAGGAAGAGAGACAATTATACTGTGAATGGAATCCTGAGTTGAGTGTTTATTGCAAATAAAAAGGGTGAACAAAACAAAACACTCAAAACAAACGGCACGATGGCCAAAACAGACAGACAAAGACAAACACTGCAAACAGAACACAAAACAAGTACCATGCTGATTTAAAGTCAGTAGGAATAGCAATTGTTTTCTATAGTACTTAACATCATCCCCGTCTCTTGTTCCGCATCTGAACCAAAACCAACCCGAGTGAGAAATTTGTGTTCCTTTAAGCAGCTGATTGCTAATCATTCAGTCTGACCCCGGCACAGTCTGCATGTGAAGTAAGTGTGACTTCCCCATGCCTATATACTAACATACATTTTAAATCACCCAGGCTACATAACTCACAGTATACAAAATAACCCAAAATACACCCAGGGGTGGGGGTTAACCCATCACATATAGTAAACAAATCGACAGCTGGTCTACATTGCACAGTCCAATGCAATAGTTCTTACCATGCCTACAGCAGTACAGAGGAACTAAACCAACATTATGTTTGTCATTGTAAATATGAAATATACAAATCACAATAGAACACTAGCTAAGGTGATTTATAATCCAAGAGACTTGTTGGGAACTCTATTTTGAAAGAGTTGAAAAAGATGGCTCTACCTTTGATACCGTTTTCAGTTTAACGCAATACAATTTCAGTTAATATACTTTAACTATAAACAACTAGTGGTCCATTATCGCGCAGTTAAACTTGTCTGTGCCTATGTAGCAGTGCCGGCAGCTATATGCAAGTATGATCTGCCAGTTTGAAATGTGCACAAAAAGACATGACCGCTAGAGTAGAAGGAGTTACCATCCCCAAAGGCCAGAGTAGTAGTGCAGTTGATACGTAACAAGTAAGAATTGCTCTTTTTGTGATACAAATATGCAAATTGGTAGAAAAGTACTCTTTAACATTGTGAACAATCTCAGATATGTGGGCATCACCACTGGCAATTACTTCTGGCCACTTCTGGTACATATGTTTCTACACTATATACATATGCAAACTTTAATTTGTAAAACTTTTTGTTGAGCAATCTGCATGGAAATTGGCAGGAATGTACTTTGAGACATGCTGAACAATATTCAATGTCAGGGTATTGTCGTCTCCACAAATGACCACCACACGACTTCTAGTACAGAGCATTTTTTAAGAACAAACTGTATTAGAACTAAAGAACTGTATTAGAGCAAAAGAAAGTATCTGTCTGAAAACTGTCTTGTATTAAAATGAAGAGCAGTTATTACGTTCTTCATTGCATTGACATAGTCCAGTACACTTCAGTCAGTTTTTCCTGTTTCATGATGACACCAACTAGACATGTTACAACTACTGTACAACACAGGGGCTCAACACAGGAGGCCACGGTTTCAGGGAGTGTAGTCCAAAAAGGATGCCAGCAACCCCTGTTGGTCTTGCACCAGCCCCATTCACTTGGGCAAGGCAGATGTGAAGATGGAACCAGATGTGACTTGCTTGATATTCCACTCTTTTGCAGTGTTGAAGAAGTGTTGTGTGGGTAGATGGTAACTCTTCAATACCCTTTCCCTTATTAGTAAACATCTGCTTCCTTGCAATGTTGACAGTATCTGCTTTGCTACTGCGATCAAACATTAACACTGTACATCTCTCTAACACAGACAAACTGTTCTTGGTGACTGATTGTGGTGCATCAGCCAGAGAAATAAATGCAGCAGCATCATGAAAGCTATTCCAAGTATTCCAGGCTTTTTACCTCCTCCATCAAAACTAGACAGGGCAGCATGTGGTGCATTACTGTAATGCTTAGGTGGAAGTAACACTGTTCTCTTCCTGCTGTCTTCCTGTTGAATAATATCTATCTGACATTCTACCCCACTGAACTCCTTGTTTAGATGTTGAAAATTACATAAATAATATAAAACGTCTTGCATTTTTTTGCAAAAGCCAAAACAAGAAATAAAATAACTCTGGGGAGAGCATAAAGTCAACCGACTTATGTTGCTATATCCCTGGGAAAGAACGGCTCAAGCTGCTGGCTTCATGTAGGGCATAAGGCCGCAGCAGGACGTAACAAGCAACAGGCTATAGTGCACAGAATATGCGTAAATAGTAAAAACTATTACAGCGATTAGTTAAATATCACATTGTGGCAGAGCAAAGCTCTGCCCTTTTTAAATTGGCAGGGATGGGGTTAATTTCCCCTACCTGCCTGGGTTTATTATGTTCAGGTGGCTGGGGTTGATTAGTTGATTAGGTTAATTAACGATCAATCAGCGCCCAGCCACCTGATATAAAAGGAGGCCTCTGCTTCTCATTTGGGAGGAGGGAGCTGAGGAAGCAGGTTGGTGTTTTGTTGGTTGTGATTTTTTAATTTTCTAAATCCAGTGAAGGCATTGCCCAGCCTGGAAACCTTTATTTTGTACATTTTGCTTTTTGTCTTTCTTTTTGTTTCAATTCCTTTGTTTTGGCCCTTGTGCCCTTTTATTTTTGTATCTATTTATAATAAAAGTATATTTTTTTTTGAACTGCAGTCTGTCTCTGGGCCTCTATCCACTCGCTAGCCTGCCACACACATATTTAGTGTAAAAACACAATACAAGCGAAAAATATACAGATAGGCAACAATGTACTTATCTGAACAAGGCTCTCTGATCAGGTCAGTCCTGAAAGGACAAATGGGGCTGAGATCTGTGAGAGCAATGCTCTGTGCCCTTGAGTTGCGGGGCCACGGCTGCGTCACAGGCTCATGGTCTTTAGGAGATCAATATCCATACGTTAATGGTTACTTTTCATACTTGAAAGGGAACATCTTATACCTGTTGCAAACACATTTGTAACAGGGCCTGCTTACCTGTCTGTTGTTTGTTTGTAAATAAAGTTTATTGTTGAAAAGAATCAGCTGTGGATGCTCTGCCAAAGATGAGATGGAAAAACCGGGATGAGAATGCTGGGAAGGGCAGTTTTATTTTCTGCATTCTTATGCAGATTGTTACTGTGGTTCACCAGAGATCCCTGGTTAGTAAATTGAATGAATGAATATTTATTTTTCTGTATAAAAAGGAACCTGTGACCAGAGGCATTAGATAACCGCCAGGTTTAGTAGTCTAGATTGTAGCAGAGCAGGAGTGGGGACGCATGTGCGCAATAATTAACTAAAATTAAAACAAACATTCATTTGCCAAGACAAGTCAGTGGAGAGGCTGAGTGCCTGTATAACCTTTATTCCAACATAACATAAGATATTGAAAAGTTCAATCAGGTTTAGTAAACAGTGTTCAAGTGAGAGATTCTGTCAAACTTTAAGATTATGCTTATCAGGTTATTGAGGCAAACAAATGTATAGCTTAGTTAGGTATGGTAGTGTTCCTGCTGATGGACTCTATGTTAAGTGGACAGCACATATTAGGCCTGTGAAAGGCCACCTTTTGTTTTATATGTTTTTTCAATGTTTTGTTTTAGTTTTTGTGTGAAATGTATATCTTGTATTGTGTGAAGATATATAGCGTAGAGATATATCATTCTAGGAGATACTGTTGTAGGTACCCTAGCAACAGTTTTATTGACATTTGTGATTAAAGTAGATAAACCTGGGCACCTGCCGGCGAGTCAAAGAAAATCCTCTGTCACTCTTAGCATCCTTCAAAGCAGATCCCGGTACCTTTTTTACAACATGGCAAAATGTTATGCCGCAAAATGACAGGCAGACAAAAACAAACACATACAATAGGAATTCCATTTGAACCGTAAAACAGCATCTCTGTCACATGCTACTTACAACACGAGCAGAGGGCATACTTAGCTATATAATGTAATGGCGAGTGTATTATCCGGTGTCAGTTAACCTAAGAGCATACTGTAACATTAATACAGATAGTCCTAGAATATTCTGAAAAAAGCACTTCTCTATTATCCTTTATGACATAGGCTTTTATCAATTTTTTATTATCTAGGATCTGAAAAAGAGGAAGGTAATTTGTATTGCATAGTGTAGAAGCAGTAGAGGTCAAAGAGAACAGCTGATTAATTCAATGCCTTAATGCACTGGCCTTTTAACTCCAGACCTTCCTTAAATCTAGCCCATACTTAAAGGCTTAAAAGTAATTTACATGTGATGGCAGGTCCAGAGGCGCCACTGGGGGGGGGGTCAGAGGGAGACTACCCGCTACTCCTGCCTCGACCACTAGGGAGTGAACATCTGTTGCTCCTGACACCACCACCAGAGGAGCTGAAGCTACCCCCCGAGGGTCAGCTCCTGCTGTCGCCTCCCAAGGGTCAACTCCTGCCCTGTCCTGCAAAGACTGCAACGCCTAGGGATGTAACGCCTGTAGCCTGTAATGCAGGGCTGCCACGTCTGCACAGCCTAGGGCTGCCAAGCCTGCACCACCTAGGATTGCCATGCCTGCAATGCCTAGGGCTGTCAAGCCTGCAACGCCTGGGGAGGCCAAGCTTGCAATGTCCAGCAAGGCCATTTCGCCATCGCCTACTGAGGTCAGTTCACCATTGCCCGTGGATGTCTACACGTCACCACCCTGGGATGCCTGCACAACACCGCCCAAGGATGCCTACTTGTCATCACCTGGGGCTTTGTTGTGTCCAGCAGCCGCAGTTGCGCT
Organism: Polyodon spathula; assembly: GCF_017654505.1. NCBI lineage: Eukaryota > Metazoa > Chordata > Actinopteri > Acipenseriformes > Polyodontidae > Polyodon > Polyodon spathula. Next base: position 48,604,127 of record NC_054535.1, on the reverse strand, counting down.
GCTGGAAATTCTGGCACCTGAGCCCAAGAAAAGGGAACCGCCGGCTACAGAGAAGAGGGGAGAAGTGAGGAGACCACCTGCACATGCAACAATTGTGCTGCTGGATATTCTGGGACCGGAGACCAAGAAAAGGGAATACATCTCTTCAGGACAAAATAACAAAATTGCATGCATCAATAAACCTTTAGGTAGGGAATGTTGATACCTGTCATTACTTTGACCTAGAGAAAGATTTTGTATTTATATGTCAGTGAATTGAGCAGTAGTGAGGGGATGTACAATAGCAAGCTGGAACACAAGTATAGTTCCTTCATATATCTAAACCACATGAAATTTGTGAGAGAGGGTCAAAAGTTAAATAATTCAAAGGCAATGTTTATTCCTTAGAACTGTCTTCTTTTTACAGGGCACCATATCTTACAGATATGTAATTTTTACTTCCGAAACATAAAACACTAATCCTGATAAAAGCAATTAAACAACAGCACTTTTATGACTATCACCCCCCCCCACCCCCCTCAGCAAATAAAATAAATTAAACTTGATTTCATTTCTACTGTGGAAGAGTCAAGAACTAAAAAAAACAACAGCTTAGTACTCTATTAACCGGTATTGTTTTTTAATGGGCACGCAGTCTTGTACATTTTTCAAGCCCATGACTTTGAGGGGTTAAAGAAATTGCTAATGGCTTTGCCTAATTGACTTAAATAGACCCTCACTGCTAAGCTTGAATTATAATATTAACAATGTATAAAGCACAATGCATAAGATATATTTATATATTTATCCCTTATCAGATATTTTCTAAATTGTTGGGATGGCCAGAACAGCCTAACCTCTAAACAATGGTATTCAGCTCATTTGGCATTCCTGCTTAAAGCACAAATGTAACTGCTATTCGTGATCTTACAGCATGCAAAACCATCTCCAAATTAGCGTGTATAATTGCTTCTTCTGTGTGTCAACTGTTAAAACCAGGGCAACAAATAGACATTTTCAGGAAGACACTTTATCCGCTTTCATGTTGCTGAGCGTAACTTGGAGGCAAACAAGGTTCCCTTGGATACTATTCAACATACCCAATGATGTGGAGTTCAAGGGGATCTTTATATACTCAGATGTAGCACCTAAACTGTGACGGTAGATCTGGCCATATAATTTTCATGTCTCTCAGTTTCTGTTACTATTAAGATTAAAACATTTAATTTATGTAGTATCTTTTACTGATCTAACAAAGTGCAAAATGTATTGTTGTTCTTCATCTTTACTGTATTAGTCCAGCTTGTGTTAGTTACTGACCCATTAAGTTTATAAGTTATAGAACAGTAGATACAAAAAAATGGTTTAGATTAGGGGTCAAACCATGTTGTTTTGTTATATTTGTTTAGTTTTTTTTTTCCTTTAAGATACAGTACTTTTCTTGCACCACCCATATGACATACATTTAAATCAATGACATCTTAAGAAAGAGATTTATGAATTTCATAAAATTTTGTTTGACATCACTGACTGATAGTAAGTTGAATGATTTAGTTGATCCAGACTGCCTGTGTTCTTTCCACATTTAACTGATGCCCACATTGCACTCAGATCAATTGAGGAATTGTAATATCTGAATATCTAAGTAGCAGACAATATGAATGATTCAGAACCATTATTTTTGACACTTTCCAACACTGGATTAGATCAGTCTTTGCTAGCTCAACAGTGCTTTCTAAGAGGAGGTATAATGAAATATTCGAGTTACTCATTTAGTAACAACAGTCAATTGACCTTTAGGAGAAAGAAGATATATTCCAGCTGATAAATCAGTGGTGCACCACAAAATTTAGCTGCATGTGAGGAGACTGTGGTATGTTGCACACATCACACCATAGGGAATGATAAAATAAAGATGACATGGGCAATGGGACTGGTTCCCTAGTGTGGATCAAGAGAAATAAGGTTGCTAAGGAAACATGGGAAAATGTTGTGTACCCTTTTTCAACTACTAACACTGGCACACAGATTTAACTAGAAAGTTGCTAGGATGTGCTTGAGCATAACACATTTTCAAGCCAATTTACGTGCTATCAGCGATAGGTTCTGATTATTTAAATCGAAATAACTATTTTTTTAAAATAATTTGATCGAAATACTTGCTGGAAAAATGATAAAGCTATTAATTTCCTTTTTAGGATATAATGGTAGTGTATTTGGAATGCAAATTAAGCACAGCAGTCATTTTATCCTAAAACTAGTCCCACTAAGTAGATAATAAATGCTTTATGATATCTTTAAATGCTTCTATTTACATCTTTTAGGGATAAAGAAGCACTTAGAGAATTACAATGTGGCGTGCCATTACAAAATCTGTTTTGTAAAGTGTCTTGCTAGTGGTTTCAGTTGGAGAAAAACTTACTTAGAAGCCATATTTATATGAAATGTTTGTTGCTTTAAGTCGAAATCCATTACCATGGTATTAATTTGTATACTAATTCAGTTATCTTGAACTTTTGTACACATGTACATTAGAGAGAGAGAGAGAGAGAGAGAGAGAGAGAGAGAGAGAGAGAGAGAGAGAGAGAGAGAGAGAGAGAGAGAGAGAGAAATAGAGCATTACATAGCTGACTAATCAGTGTGCAGTTTTTAATGTTGTATTTGCCTGTTATGTCTTACAATATAAGATGATACAGTGCCTAACTGATTACCGTATTTCCAATTTAGGCAATACAATTAAGGGATAATGTATCTTGCCTGTAGGTGGGAATAACACACATCATTGCCTATTGTGTCAGCCCTAGAGAGTGTGAGTTTTGCATCTCTGTACATTCAGTCAGGATGTGATCTGAACTCTAGCCATGCAGAAAGTTTCCAGATGTCAATGTGCATATCATGGGGGAGGGTTCACTCTTAGGTGATAGTGCAAGCAGATGCCTTCCAGGATGTCAGTACAAAAAAACAAAAACAAAAAAAAAAACAAGTCAACCATCTATGCATTAAGCTGGGCTCTAGCTGCTAAACCAGAAAACGATTTTGAAAGGGCTTGCTCCACTACAAGCTTATACCAGCAGAAGTCGCTAATGCTCATGTGTTTAGTTATGTTTGATGTACTCTTTCTTTCTCCCTAAGTTATATGTCAGGAGGTTCGGGCAAAACTGTAAGAAATGGAAAAAGTAATGGAGTGTGGTTTTAATAATTTATACTAATCACTTTGAAAACTGTGAGAATGCACTGAAATCGCTATTTTGTTTCAACTTGATTTTCTGAATATTGGCAACACTAGCTAAAGGATTGTAAAAGGTAAAGCCAATCAAAACAAATGAAACATGGATTACAGATAACCTCATAAATGCAGAAATATTAAAGACACACAGTTTAACTAAGTGCAATAGCAAATGGAAATACAACAATTGCAATACACAGTCGAAGCTGCTTAAGCGAGTGACCCCTGACCCCGGTGCAGTGAACAACTGTCCCGTTTAAGTCGGCGTCTCGCTAAAGAGAAGTGCAGTTAAACAAAACAAGAAGTCGGATTAGTCAATTAGTACAGCAGATAAAGTGCACAGAAACACACATGAACAATTACTTAAAGCCCAAGCTCTTGATTTAAGCATTGGCCCTGATATAGGCACAGCCTGCTGAAACCAAACAAAAAGTGCGTCCTCTACATTACTGTCTTTCCTCTCGCTTTTCCTTTTTGTTTTGGGATTTGCATTTGATCGCCACTCACCCAGAATGGCATCTCTGTCTTTGCTTATCCTCCCTGCCTTGGTTTTGGAGATGTGAAATTGAACATCGACGGAGGACAGAGATGACGTGGAGTTCTGCAGAGCTTCCAGAACCTTTATCCTGTCAGCTAGTGACAGTTTGTTTCTCTGCCGAGACATTTTTGTACTGAAACTGCAGCACTTTACAACGTTAGCTGAAACTGCTGTTCAACTTTCAGTGTACAGACACAGCGCAACACTGGTGAGAAGCCAGCCAATCGACCCACTAGAGCGAAATTTTTTATTATTTTTTATTTTTTGTGCCAACAAACCGAAGTTGACTTGCTTATTTTTAATAGATGAAAATCAGTTCCCATTAAAGCGTCCTGTTTAGCTGCCTTGTACGGTAGTATAAAACATTAGCAAGAAACAACTTGCTAATATGAATGAACAATTCAGTTATTAGGAGCTTCTTCTAAGATTTCTTCCAGTCAAATTATTTTAATCCTTTTAAAGTTGTTTCAAAATAGAAACCTATGCCCTAGTTGTTTGCCCAGTGAAAAAGCATGGTGAGTCAAAAGAGTTTTAGTCACCAATTTGCCAACCTTGGCTGGGGATTCACAGGGAAAATTAGATGGTGCTGTAGGTGCCCAAAGTTTTAGACTTTCCAGGCTGGATGCCTCCCTCCAAGGCTAGATCAACGGGTGGAAAGGGTAGTTGAAATGGGTGAAAACATTCTAGAAAATAAAAAAAATTAAATATACAAAAAAATCTATATAAAACCATTGGAACTTTCTCTTTCTTGTCTTTTAAAATTATTATTACTTATTTATTTTTGGTGCTTGTAAATGCAGTTCTCATGACAGTTGAGGACCAAAGAAACAATCTAAAGTCTTTTTTGAAGCCATTCCAGGCATAGCAGCTTAATTGCCCACATTCTTATAAATCAAAGCTGGTAGTGCCTCTCCTGACTGCACACATGCATTCAATGTCTTGGATACCGAAGAAGTTGTTACCCTTTGTCCATTTTACTACAGGACACATTAAATCAAAGCTGCTTAGCAGACCGGAATGACATTTATGGGTCAGGGTGCACATTCAAATGCAAAGTTTTCCCCTGCTGTGCCTCTGAGACACTTTGCCACCTGAATGGAAAACCTTACAATGATCCTAAAGGAATTACTGCGTTGAAAAAAATCCAGTTTTTTTTTTTTTTTTTTTTTACATTTTGATAATTCCTTATCAAAACCTCTAGAAAAAAAAAAAAAAAAAAAACACTTAACAGAAGCTTGCCCATGGACAAAAATTTTTTTTAACTCAAACCGTCAACAGAAGATTCATACAGTCTAGATCTGTAGATTTGGCCTAGATGATTTATGAGTTTCTGAGTGGTCAGCCAAGCAGCACTTTTTTAGTAAAGCAGATCAGCTTAATTTTACATGATCAGCGCTAAATAATAATTACTTAGTTCTTGTTTCTGAAACCTACGTCTAATGTATTGTAATACAATGTTAACATCCACCTTTTATACTCCTTGTATTACATCAAGCTGTAAAAGCCACAAAACCTGTCCCAGATCATTCGTTTTAACCCCTGATAAAACATCCCTATCCTAGTTGAGCCTGACTAATATTATACTGCTCAATCTGCCCTTATACTCCAGTTCCACCCTGGATTCATAACAGCTTTTGGATTGAATCTAAATCCAGCTTCTTAATGGCTATACATTATGTGCACCCTATGTATTACATGCATGACTGAGCTGCTTATGTCTTGTACAGAGGGACCCCTTCTTTACTGTCCTGTATACATTGTAATAGTGTGACCCATGGCTTGTGATGTTCTGGTAGGAAGGCAGGCAGAAACAGATGGTTTTGGTGCAAAAGTGCAAGATTTATTGAATGAACAGATCAAACTATTTACAACAACACACTAAGAACTTCCAACTGTATACAAGCTAAAAAAACAAACAAACAAACAAACAAACAAAAAAAAAAAACAATTGCAAGTTAACCTATACAAACACATAGTTACATGGTATAACAGGGTAAAGTGCCTATTCCCTTTCCCTCGTCCTCCCTTAAATAAGCAAAACTGCCAGCATACTCTCTATATATTGTATATATAGAGTATAAGACCCTCCCTGGATTAAACCATGTCTAGGGTTTTAAGAGCAGGATCATTATAAGGTCATAAACAATAACTCCAGTGTCAGTCAAGAAATCGGCATGCAGCATTGATTTTGGCATTTTCATGCGGCCATTATGACTATTTTTTTTATTGAATAATCATCCTAATGTGATTTCTGAAATTATGTTGATCTACAAAATAATGTTAATGTCTTGCGACTATTTCTTTTGTTTGTGTGGGAATTTAAATGCAAATCTGTGTTAACTGTCATAATTTATCAGGAGTTAATTTGTACTTGGAAAATGAGGGTTTTAATTAACAAAAGAGTATAACTTACATTGAAACAGACATTTGACAGACAGTGTATGTGACGCCAATGATACATAGAGAGAGTGTACGGGACCAGGGTCAGTTTCTTACAAACTACGTAGATAATTCAATATTTGTAGTTGTGAAAATAGTTTCACCTTTTCTGGTTATGAATTAGATTTATTCACAGTTTTAACCATGTGTAACCTTACGGAATGTTTGTTGTATTGCTGAAATGATATACTGTTCTTTGCACCCAGTGTAATGTTACTACCAAGAAATAATCAATGCAATTGTAGCCTATTTGGCATATGTACATTATATGACAGCTAACATCTACTGTAGATTTTATTTGAATTATACAACTGAAATCTTGGTATAGAAAACTGCATATTAGATATTACAATAAAGTTTCCTTAGGTAATTGAGGATTTGTCTTATCCACACACGAACAAAGAACAGGCGTCAAGGACACACAGATCCACTAGCAATATGATTGAGATCATTGACATGGATTTTGCCTAAACGTATTTTATAATGTTGTCAGACTCCCTCCCACACTGTATGTACAATATACACTTTCACCTTCACAGGTTTGTATGCATATAATATGTTCTTATAATATGTTTGGTGGCTAACCATGTTGAGTTTATTTATCGCAGAGGCCAAAGAGTAACAGAAAATGCATGATTAGAGGAATTCCCCAACAATTAATTATAAACAAATTGGGTTAGTGAGTTCTATCATAATTTTAAAGGCTTAAAAAATATGTAATGAAGTGTATGTAATAACTAACAACTATAAACACCAACAGCACTTGAAACTTATGTATTTATATAGAGCCTACAATGTACATACTCAAATACATACAAATGTAGATGTCATTCCAACGAGTATTAAATGGCTTACAGCATTTTTTTCCTTTTTAACCATTAAAAGAGTTGTATATAGTAAACTATGGCAAGACATCCCCCAAATGAGGGTAAATGACTCCCCCAAATTAATATATATATATATATATATATATATATATATATATATATATATATATATATATATATATATATAATATATATATACATATATATATGCAGTTTGATTTTTATACACATTAATCCGTGCAGTTTGATTTTTACCCACATGCCAGACAATTGTAAATTAGCATTGTATATGTGAAGTTATCTAAATAAACATACATTCTGCATGACAAAATGCACAATTTTAAATTAAGTTTACAAAATAGATATTCCCATTAGTTTATTTTATTTCCATTTGGCTGCTGCTCGCTGGCGAGAGAGCCATCTCACTGTGCTTTAGCAATTTTCATAATAGAGAATAATGCTTCCATTATTTTTTCATCGTCTCGGTAACAAACATTTTGATTTTGATTAGTTCCCCTTATTTATTCGTTAAGACAGGAAGTGATGTACCTGACCTGTGACATTAAGCTTTTTAACGAGAAATGCATTCATTAACGACCTCATCGACTCAATTTCAAAGCATTAACAGATTGATTTAATTAACACATGTTGTTTGAAAATCATTTGTTACTAAAGCTCTCATTACTATACCACGAGCTCGATACAATACCACAGTTTTTTGAAAATCCTGCCCATGGTGTCTAAAAGAAAGCAATATAAAATAAACATTTCAAAGTAACCCCCCTCCTGCTTCCCATACTTGGTGCTGCTCTCATTGCAGGAAGTCAGCTACATTTGTGATACTTTTTCGCCCAGTTAAATTGTATCTACTGTCTGCTGCTGACATCACAGATTTAGCAGACTGAGCGTGAATGGCTTTGGGGCGTTGGTATCAAGACGGATGCTGAATTGTGTAAGATCCTTATTGAAGAAGAAGTGGACGCATTACAAGTTTCTATGATGGAAAAAAATTGACTGAAAACACGTTGTACATATTGTGTAATTCCTCACAAATTTGAACTCTTCCTGTCTAAATTGTATTGAAATGCACTATACTGAGTAATGTTTACATGAGGGCTCTGCAGAAAAGTGCTCCAATCAGCTGTTACAAAGGGAATTGATTTTTCTCCCTTGGTGTTTTTACCAGTAATTACACTCACAACAAGACCAACAGGTTCTCAAGGAACACTCTGGGCGTTTTATAAACGCATGCAAAAATTCCAGCATACCTCCCTTAAACTTTCACATTTAAAAGAAAAATGCACAGCTGTGTATTTTTTCTCTGTGAGATACAGTTCCATCAAAACTAGGGGGAATGACAAATGTAGGGTTTTGGATGTGCTTATTTCAGTAACTTCAAAGTCCTGATATTTGCATCTAGTTGGCTAAATCATCAGAGTTTCTGATATTCCCCTCAAGGCAGGTGTGAACATTGTGACAGAAGTCTCCTGAACAGATTGGGAGACTCAATTAAGGATTGCATATCAGTCAGCCCATCTATATTTTATCATGAAAAAGATACACATTTGTTTAGAGTGAGAGCACGCATATATATATATATATATATATATATATATATATATATATATATATATATATATATATATATATATATATACACACACACACACTATGTAAGCAATATAACACAATAGGGTGTTGGATGTGCCTTCAGCCCCTGGAAGTTATTCTAGTACACCCAACAACCAGGAGAGGAGTGTCTTATTGTGCTTATTAAATGGGTTACAATTTTTTAGAAATAAAGACATACACATTTTTTTATTTCAAATGAAATAGAAATGTATTTTGTTCAATATATTACTAAGCTAGGGACAATAGTCCCGTCACATATGATTTAATTACATGAACATATCTACTTCTGTATTACTAGTGTTACTGGAACCTTTTCGGAATCTCTTAAAGAAAAATTGACTAAAACAAAAAGCCTTTTACTTGTTTGCAATGGTGGTTTTGTGCAGTATTTGTATGTAGTCAGCAGTCACAGACTTTCACCAGTCTTTTCCTGTTTCAAAATGGAGGTCAGTATGACCATGCCAAACAAGGTGAGCACAAACATTTTGAAACTAAACAAATATAAAAAGAAAACACTGAAAACCAATGGACATTTATAACACAGCTATTAAAATAACAATACAGCTTAAGATAAGAGTCCAACATAATGTCCATGTATTATTTGTGAGGGAACTTGCCCTGTCACATATATAAACAGTGCAAATAATTCTCTCAAAATGTATTCCCCAGACAGATACTTTGAGAAGGGGTTTCAGTTCCACATGCATTACCCAAGCCAATCTTACATACTACTTAACATTGTAATAAATTGTTGTATTGTATATAAAACATGCAACAGTTGTTGTTATTTTATGGCCGGCAATTATCATTTATTTTTTGTTTGGCACATGCTAAGATGGCAGTTGGCAATCTGCACCTTTATGTGACAGTAACTGATTGTGTTGGCATATAATGACCACTGAAAAAAATGGCAAACACCTTAGTGATTTATATAGAATTAAGTAGCAAAATATGGTATCTCTCAAATGGAATGGAGGTTAATTTCTGTAGCCTGTCTTGAAATTCACGTGAAGCTGAATAACTAACTGAAAAATACATGGTAGTCAGATAAGGTTATGGCACACTTAACTCACACACTCAAAAATACAACATTCTGCCATATTTTTGTTGATAGGTTATATACTATAAAATGCTGTACCTTGTAACTACGTGTCAGAGAAGCATTAGCAGACTGCGTGTGACATGTTGTCTCTCCAGAATTCTGCTTAATAAAACTGCTGCTTCGTGTCAATTCTCAGAGAATTTTTATTTAGAATTTGGTCTCTACAGTCGCATATGACATGGTGCGGAATGAAGTTGTGCATGGACAATAAATGGTGTTGTTAGTAGTTGTAAATGAGGTAAGGTGAATGCTGGGGTAACATGACATTCAGTTCAATTAGTTCTGTCGAAGGGGAAAAAACGAAATGGTTACAATACAACTCACACATTCTAAAATAGAAAATTACAAAATTAAAAAATAGAAAATGTTGAGGGCTCCCGAGTGGCGCATCCTGTAAAGGCACTCCGCATGGAGTGCAGGATGCACCCTATAGCCTGGACGTCACTGGTTTGAGTCCAGGCTATTCCACAGCCAACTGTGGATGGGAGCTCCCAGGGGTCAGCACACAATTGGCCGAGTGCTGCCCGGGGAGAGGGGGTTCTTAGTTCAGCCAGGGTGTCCTCGGCTCAGAGCGCACCAGTGACCCCTGCAGTTTTTCCCGGGTGTCTGTGGGCTTGCCTGTAAGATGCCCAGAGCTGCATTGTCCTCTGACACTGTAGCTCTGAGGTGGCTGCATGGTGGGCCTGCAGAGTATAAAGAAGTGGTTGGCTGATGGCATTCGCTTTGAAGGACAGCGTGTGTTCGTCTTTGGTAGCAGTGAGCTGAGCCTAAAAATAATTGCATATTCTAAATTGGGAGAAAATAATAAAAATAATTGGCGACTACTACATTTAAATACAAAAAAATTTAAATGTTGTCAATTTGTTTGTGGTTAAGCTTTAGTAGGTCATTTTAATAACAATAAGGGATGAAAATACAGATTTACGAAATATAGGTGAAAACATTACTGTGTGTTACCTTTCAGTTCTGGGCAGTGAGCGTCAGATGTAGTAGCGTCTGGAGGCCATTAGAGGGTGCAAGTCTAAAATTCAGCCTGATTGCTGTAGGAAAATGTAGCTCCTTAACAGTCCTTTGAAGACAGTGTAGCAGTAGAGCTACATTGTGGGTACTGGGCAGCATAATTTTAATGTAGACAGCACAGTACTTTGTTTACTATAAAATAGAACACTCATTAATAATAATAATAAATAATTTCATCAGCACTATAGGAACATGGGTAAATAGAAATCACAATCTTGGCTCTGCTAGCAAAGGACTGAAAAGGTTTCTAATTAGCTGGCTGCATTAGGATTTGTTTGCTTGTTCTACTGTTATATGATCTTGATCTCTCTACAAAACAGTCTGTAAAAGTCCACAGGGGCCAACAAAACAGTCACACATATTGACTCACTGAGCATTCCCATACTTGGGCAACATACTGTTCTACTTAAGATATGTAGGGGACTTCAGCCAGTTAAAGAAATAAAATAAATACAAATACTAACTTGACCTATTTTTCAGTAAGCCAGGACAGAAATACCCTTTATTTTTAAGGCTCATCTGTTCAAACATTAATAAGCCAGGACAGAAAGACCCTTTATTTTTAAGGCTCATCTGTTCAAACATTCATAAGCCAGGACAGAAAGACCATTTATTTTTTAAGCTCATCTGTTCAAACATTATTTTTGCAAGCAACATCTATTTAGACTGGTTGAATTTTTCTTACGCAATACACTTCAAGTGCCACTTTAATAAGGTTTACTAAACAGAAAACATTATCTACATATTTCTGAGGTCATCAATTGTTTATAACATGCCCAGGTATATGTAATGTCACCAGTACAATATTTTATTCATCATGGTACAGGTGAACTGCTGTACTGAACAGAATTATTAATTTAAAAACCTCTGGTTAAAATAACTTGCTTGTAACATTGCAGCTGAGCTGCATTACTCAGTTTGGGATTTTGTCGCAATACATTTATGTTAAAACAATATATTTCAAAATAACTCTGCATTATTAATGTGGATTGTGCTTGCCCTAGGGCAGCCAAGACAATCATGTTTCATTTAAATTCACTGCCCTTCCTACAATATTCTACAGTACATGTTGCTTTATCAAACAGTTGCTTGTGACAGAACTTTGTAGAACTGTATTGTTTCCATTTCCAGTTTTGCTGAAAACCAAACTGACAACTGAAATATTTTATTTAGTTCTAGGAAGTAAAATACATTTTAAATTGTACGATTACTGCCTCTCCAGCGAAAGGGAATTCAATGTCAATGGATAGGAAATCCACGTCTAAGCCCCTCAGCTGGTTTTTCTAAAATTAAGCTATATATCATTTGCATTACGCTCTGTGAACTGATACATTATTTCTAGGTTTCATTAGTCAATAAATTGTGTTCACTCTTCTGGTCTTCTTTAAAAATAATTTCAGTGACTGGCAATTAGAAATGAGAAATATGCTTTACAACTCAGTGATCTCGTCTTTTGTTTACTGCAAAGTGTCTGTATGCAATAACAGAGGGGGAGAGACAGTGAGCAGCATATACATTGTGTTCTTTTGGTCTGTAGGTAACAGAACTGTACAGCTTGTGTAGATATTGAGATTAAATGTGATGTTTTTCAGCAGGTTCAGAAGTCAGGGCTGAATTACATATCAACCCCTTACCTGTCGGAAATTGCTCCAATGAAGATAATCATGCCTTTGAAACACACCAACAGTAGGAATTGGTGTGGGTTGCTTTCTAAGCCATCATAATCATAAGTGATCCGTGTGGGTTCATTCATTGTTCATATTGTGCCACTGCCATGATACACTGGTTGCTGTCAATTATACTATAACTTTAATGATAAAAAGGAATAGTTTTGACTGCCACATAACCTTGGCTAGCCCAATCGCTGGACCGTAACATATTTGTGTACAGGTATATGTAAACCCAAGGAGACCTGCTTGGTACTTTGCAAAAATAGAATTTCCTCCTAGCCAAGCGACTTGCCAAAATTTTATTTCATGTGAGGCTACCAGCATTGACCACAGGTGATAACATGTTTTGGCTGGGCTTTATTAGACACACTTTAATAGGAGTATAACAGTTTTCATTCTATATACCTGCCAGACATCCACCCATCAATCTACATGGTAACCTACTTCAAAGGATAATAATTGTCTCTATAGAGAAATTGAATTCAGATTTTACATTTTAAAACATGGCTTAGAAAACAATTATTAGTGTTTGCTATGGAAATAAATTAGTCAGGCTGGGCCAACATTGATTTTGGGAGGAATATATTTAAAAGAAATCAATGGCGGTAGAGTGCTGCTAATTTATTATATCTCAATATTGTACAATAAACCTTAATAACAGCTTATGAAGTCATCCTGTGAACTGCAATACATTGCATTAGGCTAATTTGAGGGAGCTGTATATAAAAATAAAAAATACATTTACAGATGACTTAATAAAACTCTGGTGGACAGAATTAAGTTATTAGGTAATTGCTCCTGTGAGGATTCAAGCTTTCTTGTTTACTGTAGGACCCAGTCTGATTATTTTCCCCAAAGGGTTAAATCAATGAAACGTTCATATAAATAAGATTTTAGATATTATGCTACAGTTAAAACCATTACAACACAGACCTTAACATTTCATATTCTTATTGGAAAGCCGTGAGTGTGCTCATGAGCTAGTATTTGAATACAAAACAGATGCGAATTTTAGAATTATCTTGTGGTCTCTGTTGGTGAAAATGTGTTACTACATTTTGAGAGAAAGGGAAGATGGAAAGAGAGGAAGAGAATGGGAAAAGGAGTGAAAGAAGAGGGTGAGAGAAGAGAGGGAAAAGGGGAGGGTGAAAGAGGGAAGGGAGGGTGAAAGGGAAGAGGGTAAGGGAAGGTAGAAGAGAGGTAGAAAGGGGGGCGAAAGATGTTAGAGAGGGAAATGTTTTAGTAATGTTTAATGCTTTGTAATGTTTGTTTTACATTGCTTTGGCAAAATTTGTTAATTCTTGTCATGGCAGTAAAGCTTATTGAATTGAATTGAATTGAGAGAGAAAGACAGGGTGAGAGAGAGAGAGAGAGAGAGAGAGAGAGAGAGAGAGAGAGAGAGAGAGAGAGAGAGAGAGAGAGAGAGAGAGAGAGAGAGAGAGCAAGATAACTGCAGTGCACCAAAATGAAAAATGGAATGCACACAACATTTAAATTATTATTATTTTTTTTTAAACAGGATGTTTTGGACAAAAGACACTCTCCTGCTATGCAGAAAGAAAAGTAAAACACAGCTGAAGTAAACTTGTATTTTTCATAAATTCTGTGGCTAATGCCACGATTATCAGAAAAGAATGTTCGTTCCCAGAGGTTCCAAAGTTCCCAGTTTGAAGATGAACTCACGTTCCCTTTGGTTCAGAGCTGCATTTGTTCCACAGCACTCTGATCCCACAAATGAAGATGTCTTCAGTAGTGTGATTATCATTGTTGAAATGTCAGGTTACTGGAAACATAGTGGTGTTGATTCGAATGCTTCGTAAATCTTCCAAAAAATGGTCTGCTAAACATCTTTTAGTCTCCTCAATGTATAGTTCACTGCATTTCTTCCATTCCTTTACAAGGTTCATGGACAATGAATAATGATTTAGTGCATTTGATCTCAGATTGGTTATTAATGTATTTCAATGTAGTACATTGTGGTCTATTGCATGGAAGTATGGCTTTTAAAAATTCCCCAGGAGGACTTATCTCATAGTGGACTACATATTCTCTTAGATTCTTGTCTATTCTATATGATGTCAGTGGGGGAGTTGAAAATAGATGGGTCTTGCTGTAAATTTTTAAGTTCCTTTGCATGATTTTCTGTATTTCTCTGCTTGTAGGATGATACGTAAGGACCAGAGGAATTCTGTCATCTACCTGTTGTTTACTATTATTATATAAAGCAAATGTGGTTTTTAGCTTCAGTGATGACCTTGTCTGGAAAACTGTAATTTGTAAAAAAAAAAAAAAAAAATTGGTGAAAAAGTCTTGATCATTTCTGCAAATACGTCTTAAAAATTGGGAGTCATGGCAAGCCTTTGGGAGTGAGGAGTCATACTGTACAGACGAATGAGAATCAGTTGGTTTGTAGTAGATAGTGATGTCAATGGTGGAATTCAAACAGGTGATGGAGATGTATAAAATAATATACTGGTGCCTGTTCATGAGATATTCCATGTGCATTCCAGAGCTGGGTAGAATTTTGCTACTGACTGAATGAGCCTTTTTAAATTTTCACAAGAGTTAGTTGAAATTCCAAAGATGTAGTCAGTGTAGCTGACATATACCTTAGGTGTGTTTCCATTGTATTGCTGTTTTCAACTAATCCCACAATTTAAAGTGAGCACAAGTTCACCCAGTCTCAAAATGATATCTATTGGGGGCTCTTTCACTATCTGTTCATTAAGGAAGTGTTTTAATGTATTTAAATTTTAATTTTGTATTGTAACTGTGGACTGCCCTCTAACACCTGCAAGTCACCTTGGATAAAGGCATCCAATTAAACCTTCACTGTTGGGGTTAACGGTTGAGAGGCTTTTAATGTTCATCATAAAAATAATAGGATTATCACAATGGTGGTGTTCTTTGAAATTATCACATTTATGTAGTTTTTGACATATGAGGGCAGTGATTCGACAAGGGGTTTGAAGCTATTGTCAATAAATTTGGAGATCAATTCAGTGGGCCAAGAATAGGCTGATTTTTGGTTTGTGGACTTTAAGATGTAAATAGAAACGACTGCAACAAGGATTTTCAACAATTAGTTTACATGGAGAGGCTGGTAACAGATTGTTTAAGATGACATCATCCATAGTGGAAACGGCAGTGGCCTGTAAATGCTAAGTGAGAGCATTGTCATTCTTAAAGTAGAAGTTAGTATCGGAAAGTTGTTGATGGGCTTATTTTATATAAAGATCTTAGTCCAAACAACCACGTCTTCTGCTTTGTCAGCAGATTTTATTATACCATCATCTCGCTTTTGTATGTTCTGCACTGCAATTTAATCCTTTTTAAATAACTCACACTGTTTTGTGAGTTGCTTAAATGTTATTTGTTGAATTTCTCTTTCACATTTGTCAATAAAAAAAAAAAAAATGTAGATCTTGAAATTCACCAGGTGGGGGGGGGCGGGGGGCGGGGGATATAATATGGGTTACGAGCACAAGTGTTTAAAATGTATATTTGTATTTAAGCACGAGGATTGCGCAGCACTTTATGTGCAGGTGAAATGTAATAATATGTGAGCACGGGAAATTGCACTTCATTAATTCATGTGCAGTTGTACTGAGACTCCAATTGAATGACTGATTAGCACTCAAGTCTCGGCACAGCTGAATAAAAGCAGGAGGACCAGTATGGTACTTGTTTGTTTAGTGTTGGTGCCCTGTTTGTTAGTGTCTGTCTATTTATTTTGGCTCAAATGCTGTATTCTGTTTTGCTCAGCATCTTTATTTTCTGTTTCTTCATTTATTAAATGCTGAACACAAGCAAGCACTCAGCTTCACCAAAACTCCACGTCTCTGTCCTGTGTGTTATTGTTCAGGGTCTGACGTAACCACTCAGCCAGCCTTGTGAGAGGAGATGAGGTACATGTGCTATCCTGATCAGTCTGTGTGAAGTGGATGTGTAGACGTATGTCGCGTGAAAAAAAAAATGTTGGGTATCACTGAAGTTAGTAAATTCATCAATTGCTGTTTTTGTAGGTACAAATCTTAATCCCTTGGACAAGATTGATTTTTTAGCACTGGTATATGGCAAGATTTCAGGAATAGTAATAACCTTTAACTGTTTTTTGAGGTATGATGTTCTGGCCAAAAGTTTGGGCCCACTTACAATTTTAGGATTGAGACATGATACTATATATATATATATATATATATATATATATATATATATATATATATATATATATATAATATCTGTTATTTAACATCATGTGGTCAAAGAAACTACAAAAAGATATCGTAAAAGTCTACCGGAAGCCATAATAGTCATACATTATTTCATGTCAGATTTTGAAATGTCACATTTTTTATATGGAAAACTACAAAGTGGTATGTAATTCAGTATGAAAACATAACCTTATTCAGCAGACTTGTTTGACTTATTTGACTTTATGAAGCAAAATGTATTAATTCTATACAGCGATGCAAAACTTGTGGCCATAGCTGTCTATGTGTATGTGTCCACACACACCTACCTACCTACACAGTGGTTTGCAGAAGTATTCACCACCCAACAAAGTTTTCACATTTTGTTATTACCTGAGCTTACTCCAGTTAAAGTTAAAAACATGCATATAGAACTGTGACAGGCTGGCGAGTGGATAGAGGTCCAGAGACAGACTGCAGTTCAAAAAAATATTTTATTATTATAATATTTTATTACAAATAAATACAAAATAAAAGGGTGAAAACAAAGATATTTAAACAAAGCAAAACTTACAAAAATAAAGGTTTCCAGACTGGGCGATGCCTTCACTGGATCACAAAACCCCAAAACAGCAGCTTGCTTCCTCAGCTCCCTCCTCCCCTAATGGGAAGCTGAGACCTCCTTTTATGTCAGGTGGCTGAGTGCTGATTGATCGTTAATTACTCCAATCAACCCCAGCCACCTGAACACAATAAACCCAGGCAGGTAAGGGAATTTAACCCCATAACTGCCAATTTATGAAGGGCAGAGCTCTGCTCTGCCATAAGAATATAAATAAATAAGACTTACAGAGACAACAGATTAACCTCAGTTGCATAAGTATTCAACCTGTTTGCTACTGCAGCCCTAAATCAGTTCAGGTGCAAACGATTTGATTGAAAGGTCACAGAATTAGTGAAATGGTTTCAGCCTGTGTGTACTCAAAGTGGTTTAAATTGAAGATAATTTCCCTCAGGTATATAAAGACTTTCAAGTTGCAACTGACATAGTGATCCGACATAGCAACCATGAAGACCAAGGAGCTTTCGAAAGAAATCAGGGATAAAGTGGTAGAGAGGCACAGAGTAGGAGAAGGGTATAAGAAAATTTCAAAAAGGTGTTGATTATCCCTCTCTGCACAGTGAAGTCCATCATTAAGAAATGGAAGATGCATCATACTACCCAGACACTACCCAGATCAGGTCGTCCTCCCAAACTGAGCAGCCGGGAAAGCAGGAAACTGGTTCAAAATGTTACTCTGAAGCTAACAATGACCTTGAGAGATCTGCAAAGTTCTGTGTCTGAGATGGGAGTCAATGTTCACACATCAACAACATCAACACATCCCTAAACAAAGCCGGCCTGTATGGATGGGTGGCAAGAAAGAAGCCATTACTCAAAAATCCTTATCTTTAAGCATGTATGGAGTTTGCGACAACGCATGTAGATGATACTGCAGACAGAAAAAGGTTTTGTTGTCAGACGAAACAAAAATTGAACTTTTCGGTCTAAATTACAAGTGTTATGTCTAACGCAAGCCCAACACTGCACATCACTTAGTCAACACCATCCCAACTATCAAGCGTGGTGGTGGCATCATTTTATGGGGATGCTTCTCTTCAGCAGGGACTGGGAAGCATGTCAGAATAGATTGTGCAAAGTACAGGTGAATCCTTGAGGAAAACCTGTTTGAGTCAGACAAAAATCTGAAACTGGGGAGGAAATTCACATTTCAGCAAGACAATGACACGAAGCACAAAGCCAAAGCCACACTGGAGTGGTTGAACAAGATATTCAATGTTTTTGAGTGGCCCAGTCAAAATCCTGACTTGAATCCAATCAAAAATGTATGGCTAGACTAGATTGCAGTCCATTGACAATCCCCAACAAACTTATCAGGGGTTTGTTGGAATAGTCTTGACCTCATGAAAAGGTCACTTCTTACCCGTTTTTACAGTGATAGTCATGTCGAAACTTAATATATATATAATATATATATAATATATATATCTATATTATATATAGCATCTTAAGGAGTCAAGTCTTTGTTCTAACATTTCTTTTAAATTGTTTCATTTAAATGAATAAACCCTTGATGCTATTAAAGCAGGAATTATGTGACCCTCCAAATAGAAGTGGATTAAGCATCTGGTAAAGGTCTTGTTGTATGAGTTCACTGCCCATCCACAAATTGGTCCACTTTTCATTGCGTGTAGGACAAGTGGAGCTCCTCACCTCAGGATGGTTTGGCAGGGCTAGAGGGCGTCCATACATCCAGTCCTGTTTGTTGTTCCAACCATGTCCTTAATTATTAAATTGAAACCTGATGTCCAAATGGTGGAAGCACAATTTTTCAGGTCAGTCAAAAACTGCTCTTATCAAAGGCCTACATACAACTCTACTGCTAATACACTTTGTACTGTACTGTTTTTCAAACTACCTTAACAAACTTAGTAACATACCCAGAATACCTCAAAAAAACCAAACCATAGGACATTCTGTTGGGACACCATAGGGCACCTCAAGCTGATTGACTATACCAGGGGTTTTCAACCAGGGCTACACATAACCCTGGAGGTACTTGTAAGGGTCACAGCAGGTACGGAGGATGAAATGCAAAAATAAAAATGAATGTAAAAGAAAATGATTTTAAATAGTTTTTTATTTATTTATTTTTTTTTTACAGTGGTATATATTTCTCTAAGCCATTGTGCGTAAATATTTCATTTTTGTTTGGCAGCTCAAAGGCTAGTATAGTATAGTTAAGGTTAGGTATGCATGATTTCGATTGAGCGGATTTCCACTCTGATAAAAGGGTGGGAAAAGCAGGCATCTGGCGATAATGCCTACAGAGAGCGCTCTGTGCTGCTCGTGAGCTTTGCAGCTTTCAACACATCATATAATTGAATACTAATCAGTGAAGCACAATCTTTCTGTATTTTTAGAAGTACAAATGCTCCAATAAACATACAGTCAGAACACTCATATTATTTTGTGTATTTATTAGGCTACATTTTAGTAACAGTAATGGCAGTTGGTTGAATTTTTCTTTGGTGTTTGAAATGGATACATTTCTTACATGCAAAAGAAAAATAATGGATGAAAACAGAAAGTGCAAAGAGACAAAGTTATTCAGAGTTTTATCTTGAGGTTAACGTTTTTGATATTGTAAACATTTTAAATGGCACACTTAATTATGCTGAGATGGGAAGTAAACGGTAACATTTTCAGTGCTATTTTGGATTATGTATATCTTTATGCCAAACAGAAAACAAATGTGTGTTTCTCAAATTCTGTATTTTGATTCTGTGCATCCGAAGACTAGTAATTTACAGTTTTAAGAATTAGGCCTATTGTTTTGTATTGTGTCCTAAATCAGCAATTTGTCAGCCCCAACCTGTTGTGACATAGATTATATATTAAATAAATGGGATTAAAAATGAATTTGTTAATCAGATTATTCTGCCTTGTATTGCAACTGGGGTACCATGGGTTGTAAATCTCCCTCCCGACCTGTGAGGGCACTAAGCAGTGAGAACAGAGTTCCGTGGATGGGCTGGCCTGACAGTTTTTTCCCAGGGTTCAAGGGAAGTCGGCCAGCCTGGAAGGGGGTGAGACTCTGTTGCAACAATGCATTGACCCAGAAAGGAAACAATGTGGCAGCTGCAATGTAACAGTATTGTGAGTGTTTTGTTTGTTTTTGTGTTTGTTAGTAATTTGTCTTGTTTGTAAATTACCAGATGGATAACACGTTTCCGGAGCTGTCGCCTTGGGCCAGCACAGAGCCGGAACAACACTTCACCACTGCACAAAATAAACTTATATCACCCACCACGAGCTCTACTGCACACATCCAGGACTGGTGATCGTGTTTGTATTATTGCAGGGCGGATATTATTTGTTTATTATTTCGGACTGCAATCCTATTGTTATTTATCCTGTGCAGTACACATTGTGTTGTATTGCCGGGAGATTATTGTTTGGATACAATTAATAAAATCCTTTCCAAATCTGATTACAATCATCTCTGTCTGTTTCATTCACACACTGCATCACTCCTGCACCTGCATCCACTCTGCCACTTTGTCACAGGTACTTAGACTAAAATCTCCAGACAGAAGGGTTATATTCTTAAAAAAATGTAGAAAACCAATGGTCTATATGAAGCAGGAGAACTAGTTCCTAAATAGGTTAACTAGCACAGCCAAATCACCTTGCTCGTTTAGCTGTTGGCATCATTGGGAGGTATATGCCAAGTGTTCAAGTTTAATAACTGTGTAAAGGGGATTTGCCTATAGTTGCATGCACTAATTAATTTAAATTAGTGGCCCCTAACACAAAAGTATACTTGTATCCTTTTTGTATTTTACAGTAACCTGATATAACATTTGCCTGAAGAGATGTACTCTATTTCTTAATTAGATGTGTATAATAATTTAATTTATCAAAAACAGTCGAAATAGTGACCCTGAGCAGATGCCATGTTATGAAACAAATTTAATATTTCAATGTACTAAATTGGTGGTCCATATAACGCCTAATTTCCATTGCAAATTCCAGATTAAAATGGGTGCCAGAATGTTAAATAATTAGCTGCTTTGTTTTCTTTTTAATAAAACTAAATGACTATATAATATCAACTGGTACTGACTTGCCAAATAAAAACCAGTATAATGGAATTTGCACCTTTTTGCATTGCTTTCATTACCAGCTTTGCATTTTGATTATCTCTAAGGTTTACAGCAATTTTCGTATAGCAATGCTCTCAGCAGTAATTGCTTTAACATTTATTCCAGGTCAAGTGGTTAAGCATGAATAATGATGTGTCAAAATGTAACAGTTACGCTGTCAATAGACCGATTACCATTTAGCTACAGATTATTATGGCACAAGAGCACATTAGCTGGGAAACAAAAACACAATAACAAAGGAATGAGGGCAGAGGAAGTGACTGTGTGCACAACATAAGTTGTGTTTATTTTTGACAAATAATATAGGATTGATCTTGTTTGAAGGGCAGTTTTTTTCATTTATATTAAATTAGTTTACTATAGATTGTTACCTTTGTTCTCATACTGTAGAATACATATATATATATATATATATATATATATATATATATATATATATATATATATATATATATAAACACAACTATGGCACTGCTATATTTAAAAAAGTAACAGATTACAAGAGGAGAGCTTTTTTTATTAATACATCTACAAGCTTTTAAATTTGTATCTGAATTTTTCTTAAAAAGACATGAACAGATTGGAGCAAAGGCATTAAAAGCATTGCTTAACACTTACAAATGTGGTGGTGTAGGTGGACTTTTACAAAGGTCAGCTTTAGATTTTGTGGTATGTATAATAAAAAACCATTAGAAGGATTATAGCAGTTGTTTTATATAATGTATATGTATTATTACATGCTCGGTTCTCTGTTTTCCCACAGTCTGAAACCTTCGCCCAAGTACATTATTTATTTTAGCTAATTATTTATTTTTTTCTTTACAGCACGTGACAAGACAAGTGAGACATACAGTATGTGGGGCTAATCGTCCCTAAAAGTCTAAATAGCACCAAAAGTAAATTGCATCAATTACTGTATATTTATTGATATCAACTAATGGTGTAAGCGGCACCCTAATTTAGTATTTGAATATTGTATAGGAATTTATCAACTGTAACATTATGTAACACAATTTTTGTTCCTGGGTAGTAAGTGTTATTTCCTAATTGCTTATGCCTCAAAAGTATAGAAAATGGCTATTATTCCCCACAAACTTTGCTTTTGTGACCAGGACAGTGACATTTCAAAATATCACTATTTCCAATAGTGCAAATGTGTGTCTTTTCGTTCACATTAAGTAAAAAAAAAACAACATATGAATCCAAATTAACATGTATTTATACTAAAGTAATACAAAAATGACTACAAAAGATTTAGAAGCGAGTAGTTTTTCGAGATTTATGAATATACTGTATTTACAGTATAATCGTAAATCTCGAAAAACTACTCACTTCTAAATCTTTTGTAATACATGTTAATTTGGATTCATATGTTGTTTTTTTCTGACTTTATGTGAACGAAAAGACACACATTTGCCCGTTTTCCCATTGGAAATAGTGATATTTTCAAATGTCACTGTCCTGGTCACAAAAACAAAGTTTGTGGGGAATAATATCCATTTTCTATACTTTTGAGGCATAAGCAATTAGGAAATAACACTTACTACCCAGGAACAAAAAAATAAAAAAAATAATTGTTACACGGTGTAATCGATGCATTGACGATTTATTCTTCAAAATAATAAAAATAAAAAACATTATCTTTTTTTTTTTTTTTTTTGAAAAAGAAGATCCCGTAACTAAAATCACAGGTGTGCATAATAGTTAATAAAACATCTAACGATTTACCTGTGTAGGATGTATATCCTAGCAACGCGCTAATCTACCCTACTAGCACTAAATGAAGCATACTCTCACACACTCAGACAGGAGACTTCAAACTGGTTTCTAATTTCAAGTATCGATTCACCAATATGTAATTGAAACTTGGGAATCTTAAGGACAGGTGATTAATAATCAATGCATCGATTCATTGTTGCACCCCTAATATCAACCATTCACCAGAAACAGTTTTTAAAATAGAATATCTAAAGCATATAGTCTGCTGTTATTCAATTCTTCAAAGTGAAAGGAACAGTGTGTAATGTTATGGCAGCAATATGTAATTGGGAATATTAATAAAGTGTTTCTCATTCTAATGTAAATTATAGGTCATCCATAAGAAATGAAAAAGTCTCTTTGTACAGTAATCTAGTACAGAAATAGAAGTCTATTTTCTAATAGCATTATAACCCTCATAAGAGTAAAGCCCTCTTATGAGGGTTATATTGCTTAATTAAGTATTATCTGAAACAGCTTTCTCTAGTTCAGTTGCTTAAGAACACAGTTGTTCAATGGATGGTCCTAAAAATATATCATCCTCCGGGTATCCTACAGTAGCTGTCCCCACTCTTTTCTCCAGGTATATTGTACTGCTGTGTATGCCTACCCCGTTTTTCCTACCGCTTGACATGCTCAGCCACACTGACTTGCTTATCTAACACATGTAAAAATACTAGGCCTAAGAATTATAACATATTACATGGTATAGATATGACTAATGTTCAAATGATCTAACCAAGAACAAATCTAAATACTGCCATCCTTTAAAATCTTTAAAAGTTTTTCATATTTTTTAATGGAAAAAAATTGTATTGTTTGAAGTTTTTTTTTGGTCCCTTGAATTACTTTTTTTTGTTTTAGAGTTGATCTGTTTAGCAATGTTTTAATTCAGGTTGTAGGGACTGTGTTCAAAAGGAAACAGGCTGCATTCACATTGGATCAGTTTCAAATGGACTCGGACTCAATGTGCTTGCTGTTGACACTCGTCTGCTAACTAAACTACTCACAAAATGTTTACTTCCAAGTCAGGTTACCTCGTATAGTTCATTTCCTATGTGCAAAAGGACCAAGTCCAGCAGTAGGTCAAATCTAAGGTTTAGCAAGCGAACCAGACTCAGTGCGTTTGCCAAGAGGACCAAGACTGCCCTTTAAATAGCACCACTGTGAGTATAAGCTTTGCTCTCAATCCTGTAGGCTTCACTTGTGTGTGACAGGTGATGCAAATGTAATGCTGGTTTCTGGTTGGTTTACAGCTAGGTGTAGTGAGCTGCTGAGGTGGTCGTCTGCTGTGGTATTTTATCTTGACTGTAAAAATGCTGTGCTCATCTGCGTCTACCCTTCAGGATTTTACTTTGCGACACCTGACTGTAAACAAATGTATTCACTGACTATGTTCTGCATACCTTGCATAAATACAATCATTTAAATGAAGGGACATGCTGCTATTCAGTACATTATATATAAAGATCCTGATTAATAAAGTTAATAAAGTTCTGTGGAAAAAGGCGACTTCAACAAGCATTGTCACTATACAGTATTTAAAATCAATTCTAGTTTAAGAAGTGTACAGCGATTGCATACATTAGTTATGTCACAATTCAATATGTTGAATTGAAAGAATATTTGTAACGCAGGAGGAATCAAAACCCAACACTGGTAACAATGTCAATATACTGTGGCCTAGAGTCTTGCATCAGGTCGAGTACCTGCGGGGCCCGCTAGTGACCCGCAAAAGCGGGTCGGGTTCAGGTTGGAATGTGAACTTTTTCACAATTTGCGGTTCCGGTGCGTGTCAAAAAAAAACACAAATTGGGTCTGAATTTGAAGCAACAAAAACGTTTTCTGTCCTTTCAGCGTACTCATCTGTAACCCTTTTCCAAATAACGTATTAGAAGGTAAATGTACCTGTATTTCCTGCACTAAAGCAGGAAGCGATTAGGGAGGAATCAGCCGACTAAGCAGTGTTGTTCTCGAGTGTTTGATACGTCGCAAGATCTTTTTATCACCTCTGCTTGGTTTTATTAAAAATGCCTGTGGATGAGGTGAAACAAAATATCGTGCAGGATTTATATCATGTAGTGGATAATAGTGCGAGAGGTAAATCACAAGTGTTGAATTCTTTTGGAAACATAGTAAATGAAAATAATGAACATGTGACTGGATTGGTTGCTTGTAAAAGCTCTCATTATGTTTTTGTAAACGACAGCCACAAAACTGGTACAACATCTCTGCGAAAGCATAGGTGTAGCTCCCTTTCAACGGGTGGCATGAAAGGAATAGATAGGCATTTTATAGTAAAGTAACTAGCGATAGTTAATATGTTACAATGTTAAAATATAGGCAGACCACTAGAGAACTACCACGCTGCATAGCTTTTGTGTAAACTCAATCCGTGGAGAATGGGTAGAGATATCTATGAGGGAATATGACAGCGTGAGAGAGTTGATGCAGGCAGTAAGTAAAGGACGGGTTGCAGGTCTTATTAAAGCAGGTCGGGTCGTAGGTAAGAAGACGGTGCCGCAACGGGTTGCGGTTTCAGGTCGGGTCCTGTAGTAGTGGGTCCGGGTCGAAAACGGGTCATGAAAATCGGACCCATGCAGGCTCTACTGTAGCCTACAGCAAATTTAAACCTGCTTACAAACAAACTGCTTAAAAAACACAAAGAACCCAAATGTATCTGGATAAAACTGCCTTTTAAATACAGAATAACAGCTTATTTTACAACTTTTACTATTATGGTGGTGGCTGCTGATTTCAATCTCTGTATTTCTCAAACAATCATATTTTCTGTTTGAGAATGCCTATTGTACATCTGTACATTAGGTCCTACTGTATCAGCTATATATAGATATATATATATATATATATATATATATATATAGATATATAATATATTAATATTATATATATTTTGAATAAATCGAAGAGGAAAAGTATTTAGAAAGTAATTTGGTTAATATAAAAGACCACAGGGCATAGAAAAGTGTTAGCACAAAATGAAAGCTCAAACAGAGTCCAGTGGAACCATACATGCAGGTGGGGACTCAGCAGGTGCAATTAGAAATGGCATCTTTACTATTATTTGACATTTAATATAAGAACCCATGGAACGGTCCCAAGGGTCCACTTGACAGACCATAAAAGAGCGCATAATCAGCAGGGTGTAGATATAATTGGTTTCCCATAGAGTTTGTTTGTTACAATAAAAGGTTCACAGTGATTTGAACAACATTTGTTATTTTAGAAACCAAGCCTCCTAAGGACACATAACATCTGTACATGGTTACAAGGTTTGCTTTACTTTAAAGAGGGCTCACATGTGACAAAATGGTTGTCAGTGTGAATATGTGTATTTGTCAGTATCTTGCTAGATATTTCTACCATGGTCTACATGTTGTTGATTTCCACATAGGCTTTTATTCTGACAGTATATAATAATCAAAGAAGAAAACAAGGCAGTGGTCATATCTTTGAACCACAGTTTATACCAGAAAGAACTAATTTAGCTACTGTATTTCTTCAAATTTAAGACATCCCCTGAATTTAAGACGCAGCCCAAATTTCCCACCCTCAATTTCAGGAAAAAATAAAACATCAAATAAAGCTGCATTTACAAAGCTACAACCTCAATTACACATATAAGAAAACATCGTATTGAGGCAGTTTGCAGCCGCCTGCTCTCACACAGAGCATTACAGTTATATGCTGCTTCTCATTTCCAGTCATGATTACTCACACCTGTTTTTCTCTCTCTTTGTGAACTGTGGTATTGGCATGTCGAAAAATATTGGGGTATGATCAGCATTTCCTATCTGTCCAATCTGGTTCTGTTTGTTTGAATGGAGCCTAATAATGAAAAGCTGAAATTGAAAAAGCTTCTCTTAGAATTGTTCAGGCAGCTAATGATGCGTCTTTGAAAATGGCTGCCTGTATGTCATGGGTGAGATCGGGCAGTGACGTCTTTGTTTGTCTTTTCTCGGCAGCCAGTCACGCTGCTGTTTGTGTACTTCGGTATTCATGCCTTTTGTTGGCGTTTTTAATACACACAACACAATACTCGAATTTAAGACGCAGACCATTTTTGAAAAGAAAAAATGGTTTAGAAAGTGAATCTTAAATTCAAAGGAATACTTTTAAGTTTGTCCTCATGGAAATCTGGAGAAAATAACATTTTCTCTTTGTAAAATCTGCAAAGAGAAAATGTTATTTTCCGTAAAAAAAAAAAAAAAAAAAAAAAAAAAAAAAAAAAAAAATTTGGTGCACTGAATTTTCAATGATAAATAGCGTTAATGAGTATTAAGAAATAAGAACAAGTTAAATGCTGTAAGCAATAAGCCACGATTTGGCTTGTGCATTGTCCCTATTGTGTTTATTTATATGCTTTATACCAGGGATAGGAGACTTGCATCCGGCCCGCTAATTTATTTGATGTGGCCCGCCAACAGTTAACAGATTATTAATTCTGCTGCAACAATTTTTTGTTTTGCTGTGATAAACATGCTGTAGCGGCTGGTCATCTAGCCGGTTAAATGGGAGGAAGGTGGCAGGGGTCAGGGTTGCTGCAGAAAGCCATTAGAACAGCTGTGTTTATTTGACACTTCACGCTCTTAAAACTCTTTATTGAAATGGATTTAACACTAGACATACCATGAACACACTCTGCACAGCACTCTTTATTTCGCCATGCTCTGCCCGGTCGCTTGGGATAGCGGACTGAAATCACACAAGGGGATAGGCTGACAGCAGACTTGAAGAAATTCAAGAGTAAAACAAGGACTGCCAACACAGGGCGAGAGAGAGGCGCGGACGTGACAGCCTCAAGCATATGCGTTCCCACACAGGGCGAGAGAGAGGCGCGGACCTGACAGCCTCAAGCATATGCGTTCCCACACAGGGCGAAAAAGAGGCGCAGACCTGACAGCTTCAAGCATATGCGTTCTCACACAGACAGGCACAGCACTTACACACACAAACAGTGTAGCATAAAATCACAACAACATTTGGACAATTTCAAACCCCATTTCCCAGGATTCTTCTGCC
Organism: Polyodon spathula; assembly: GCF_017654505.1. NCBI lineage: Eukaryota > Metazoa > Chordata > Actinopteri > Acipenseriformes > Polyodontidae > Polyodon > Polyodon spathula. The sequence goes on along the minus strand of NC_054535.1, from coordinate 48,575,969 downwards.
TTTATGCTTAATTTCAGTAAAGGAAAGATAGACAGAATAAACAAAGTATTCCATGCACGGTGGGAGCGTGAATATCTTTTTACTGAATAGGGAGGTAAGCCCCGATGCCTTGTATATTTGCAATTCGTGGCAGTACCAAAGGAATATACCTTTAACTGTCAATACAGTACCAATCACAAAGCAAAAGTATGACACGTATATTGGTGACCAGCCTTCTGAACTGCAATTAGAACTGCGCAAACTGCAGGCTGATCCTTTCTTTGTTGCAAAGATGAATGAAAGGGGCACTCAGTTTTGGAAACTGCTTTTTGAGTCCTGTTTTCCAAATCTAAGAAAGTGGGAACTGAAATTGTGTTCTGTGCTTCGGGAGCCCTTCCATTTGTGAAAGTAACACTACACTGAATCATATGCTGTCAGCATGTCAGCAAATTCCTATACACCCGCTTTGAAAAAGGGAATTCCTAAGTATATAAAAATACACATTTAAATCCTTTTTATTTTTAAGTTAGGTTTATTTTGGGATTTTAGAGTTTTTGAAAGGTTATTCATTATGCCAGGGAAACTAATTTTGTTTTAGTTAGTCACAAAAAAAAAAAAAAGAAAAAGAAAAAGGAAAAAACAACAGCATATAAGTGTTTTTGGGTTGGTATTTCATCCATTAAAAACAAACAAAAAAATGTCCTTGTTGGTTTATTTGATATCTAGTATATCAGACAACACAGAGTACCTCTAATAAGCTACATGCTTGAAAAATGACTAATATCTATTCTTTTAATTTACTTTACACACGCAAGCTATTGTCTGTTTTTTCCATGAGTTGTTGTGTTTTGTGAGAGCTCAACAAAAAATTAAAAAACACATTAGGACTACCAAGTACGTAAAGCAGATTTAGCGCTTGTCAAATCATTTCAAAGGATTAGTGGATTTTTGTTCAGCAGTGTGTAGGACATATTGTATTTATTAATATACAAGTCTGGAATGTTACTGCCAAGGATGAATACAAATAATATAAATGCAATAATACAGTAGATGGACACAAATAAAAAAAGGGATGCCTGAAAAACAATAAAAAAATAATTGGTCAGTTTTATTTGGTTGTTTTTTAAGTTTCATTTGCATGCACTGATAACATATTTGAATTAACAATACAACAACTTGCTATTTCAAGTGCAATGATTGCCTTATTACAAACTCAGCATTTTTATGTTGATTGTTTTTATTTTACAACCATCATTTGCAGTTACAATCTGTATAATATAATATATATATATATATATATATATATATATATATATATATATATATATATATATATATGTCCAAATAATGTGTTTGTTTGTGCTGTGTAAATAAAGCTTGAATATTTAAAAGTTTGGCAGGGATGTGGTTAAAATTCACATGGGAATGTGGCTGGGGCATGAGCCACAACCTTTGTTTAGGAGAGGAAGGTTCAGTAAAGGTGAATGCCCAACCTGAACAGGAGAAGAAAGTTACTAAAAAGTTAGGTAGTACACTGAAATAACCACAGTGTGGGTGTTTAATGTATGTAATATCTGTAGTGTTTGTTTAAACCTTTTATTTTGTTCCTGCGTTGAGTTTTGTTTGTTTCATCAATAAAAGTGTGCATTTGCACTTAAACTGCAGCTTTTCTGTCTCTGGGTCTGCTTTCTGACGGTCCCCAGCCTTGGCGACAATGCCACCCTTTTACTGAGCCCAATTATTTTACCCCCGATTTTTTTCCCCAATTTGGAATATCCATTTTGAAATTAATTATAGCAATATGTCAAAATGATGAATGGTGTTCCTTATTTTAGAGCTCTTCAGGTGGCAGCCCTACCAAGCACACTCTTGTCTGACTCAGGAAACGGGAGTAATCCTTCTTCAGAGTGTACATGTTACATTTTGGGGATGCATCTACCCCGTTCCCCCTTCCGAGGACTGAACTTTTTTTTCCCCCATCAATGAAGCAATTCCCCACGTGGCTCAGGAGAACTTAAGGTTCAGTAGGTGTCCTCTGATTCCACGACCGAGCCAGGTTCCTCTTTTACACCCAGAAACTCGGGAGCAGGGATTGCTATATCTTGATGAGGAGAAGCAATCTCTGAAGAGTTTGCCTCACTAACCAAGGGGAGCATCATAGCCAATGCGACACTCCCTTCGGAATGCCCAACAATGTGTTAATTTTAGAATTCTTAACCCTTTGTCTGTGGTAAGGGGTGAAAATGCACCCCAGCTTGTTAAAAATGAACATATCTAATAACTATCTGAAGATCTTGGGGTATTCGTACATATGATTAAATGTTAATCAATTACCTTTATTTTGATATGAAGCACTAAAGTTGCCACCTGCTACTGCATTTTACAGAATATTATTTTATTTTCATAACCTTGGTTCCCTGAAAGAGAAATGTAACCATTACCGAAAGGGTATTTACCTTCTAAAGATACAAATCTTGAATGTTGTGTACCAAAGCTGTTCACCAAGCCTGTGACGCAGTTATGATTCCGCCCCCAGGGTATTAAAAGGACTGTGTTTACAGATCTCAGCATAATTTTTCCTTCATGCCTGCTGCAATCATGGACGCAGTGACCTTGAAGGTTAATGGCTACATTTCTCTTTCAGGCAACCAAGGGCACCTAACGTTCCCTTTCAAGTACAAAATGTAACCATTACCGAATGGGTCATTACACCCAAGATGTTGCAAGGGCAAGACTGTAGAAAGACAGAATGCTACAAGGCTAAGCCAAGAGGCTGCCCTGTGTGTTACCATTCGGAACCCCAGTAATTAGTTAGAGTGAAAATACTGAGGGAGAATTTCACCTCTATGCCTGTGTTGTTAGGGTCGACTGGGAAGTCACCCTTAACACTCTAGTTCCAAAACCAGGGTTTTGAGGATCCACAACATTGTCTGTAGAATCTAATGAAGGTATAGGAAGTAGCCCACACAGCTGCATTGAATCTTTGACAGATGCATCCTGGAATAAAGCCCTCAAAGTTGCCATGCCCCTGGTGGAATGGGCAATGAGTTTTTCTAGAGGGGGCAAGTTGGTCAGCTCAGATGCAGTCCTGACCATGTCTGTTATGCACTTGGACTGTCACTGTTTACACAGGGCTTGACCATGGGACTTCGCCCCATAGGAGACAAATTTTTTGGATTGCCTCCAACTTTTCTTCCTGTCAACATATGCCAGAGCCCGAACTGGACAGAGTGCATGGAGCTATCAATGTCAGTCAGACTGGAAATAAGGTGGATGGAACGCCTCCTATTCCACACTGGTATACATGGAACACCGAGATAGTCTTCGTTAAAAAGGATTGGTACAGAGCATGACCTTTGCCTGGCCAGTGTAAACAGTAAGCAGACTTTTACTATAGAGAAGGCCTACATCTCACTCAAGTGATAGCAAGCAAGAAAGCCACTTTAAATTATACAAATTTCAGCTCAGCTGAATGCAGCAGCTCAAATGGAGGCTTCATGAGTGCATTAAGCACCACAAGTTTAACCAACAGACTGCAGTATGGCTGTGGTTTTATTTGAAAGGAGATTCAACATGGTTGATTCAATTGCTAAGTCGCAAAGTACTAAAACGTGGTAAAAATAATGCGTTTTCTGCCATTACAGGATTTTTCTTGCATAACACCAGGGGTATCCATACCTCAGTTTGAAAACCACTGGTTTACAGAAAGCAAATGTGTGTTTTAAAACACACCATATTGTCATTATTGACATCATTAAAAGAAGAGGTACTTGTGTATAGAGAAACAATATCCAAGGGGTCCCCATGCTGTAGTAGTGTTTTACAAGGTGTGGCACACTGGACATTATCAGTGATGCTAGTTCACGAGTAAAAACGGTCATAGTTATAATAAAACAACATTATTTTCACTATGGTGTCTAATTTTTACCTACACAATCAGATGCTGCACTTTAATAAATTGTCTGGCAAAGGTACTGTTGAAATTTGTAATTATAGCAATTTGTCAAGATGATGAATGGCGTTCCTTATTTTAGAGCTCTTCAGGTGGCAGCCCTACCAAGCACGTTCTTGTCTTACTCGGGAAACGGGAGTAATCCTTCTTCAAAGTGTACATATTACATTTTAGGGATGTGTCCACCCCTTTTCCCCTTCCGAGGGTTGCAAAAAATACACATTTTTCACAAACCGCAATCACAGCTTCCGCTTACTGGCAGAAAAGATTGTTGAAAGTTCTGAGAGAGCTACTGGAGATGTAGAGAGGGCATATCGTTTATAAAATTATTTATGCAGCCCTCCAAATTATCATTTTTTTAGCCAAAATTGTGCATCTATGTACAGGGCTAGTGTTAGGTTAACTAGCGCCCTTGGCAGCGTTGGTGAATATCTTTACTCTATAACATAGTCAAATTATTAATTGTATTGATGTAGAATATGAAGTGATAATAATGGTTGTTGGATGTTGAATCAGATCTATACACAGCCAAACAGCAGGTACAGTCACCATCTTTGGTCGGTAACATTAACAGTTGAAAGTGACATTAAATATGCTACAACTAGGAGCATATTGTTTAGTATGCTAACTGTTTCCCATAGTAATTCTTACAGTAACTTTAATGTAATTTCCCTATGCTTTAAAGTTGCATTTCAGTCCCATAACCCCAACCCTCATTTACCCTATTTACTTTTTATAAAATCCCATCAACACAAAACAGCAATGCAATACTTCCAAGTCCAATCCCTTAACTACAGCAAATATTCCATTCACACAGTGAACAGGAAAATACGAGTGCTTGAATATTTTCAAAATTACATACAAATCGTAGTAACACAAAATGCCAAAAAAGGGCTTATTGATTGCTTAGATTTTAGCTATGCATCTTTATCACAGGACAGTATTATTTGCAAAAAAAAAAAAAAAAATTCCACCCCCATTGTTTGCCACACTAGGCAGAGGTCTATGTCGTCTACCCCTAACTCCAGTGCATGTTTATGTGTGTATAATCCATTAGTTTCCAGTACTGTATTTGATAACTGCATTCTGTACAGTATCTTGCTTATTAACTTCTACAGTATTGACAAAATGTGATTTTGTTATTTTTTTTCTGTCTTGAGTTTACCACACATAGCACCTATTGACAAGCAGTATACAGCTATGGCCAAAAGTTCTGCATCACCTAGAATTTTAGGATGGAGACATCATAAAAAAAAAGCTATATTAACATAATTTAGATATTTTATTGAACATCATGTAATCAAAGAAACTGCAAAATGATACTGGCCACAATAGTAGTATTGGGCTAAATGTAAAAAACAAAAAAAAAAGGATGTATCGCTTCCAAAATGATTGACTTAGACCTGTCCTGTGCAATTTATTTGGCTGTTGGGGTCCATCAGATATGTAAACATATCGATACTGGATTTGCTTCATTAATGGTGGGGCATTATAAATCAACAATGCCAGGTACATCAGTTTGTCTAAAACACCAAAGTACAGTACTGCACATATTACAAAGAGAAAATCTGTGAAAATGAGAGCAAAACAAAGTACTGTCATACAGTATTTGGCAATTTACAAAATAGCATTTCAATTAGCACTTAACTTGCATTCTCACTACGCCAAAGTAATCCAATCCATTTTTTTTTTGCACTATGCGTGTAAACCCGAGACAGAAACAACAAGACAGCACAATCTCAAACGGGCTTTGGAGGTGTCACTGAAAAGATATTTCAGCTTTTTAATGCTACAGTAATTACATTAATGACTTGCTTTCTTGTTTTCTTTTATATTTAACACGAAACCGAATTCCCAAATGTACCACCTTTTCTTTCTTCTTTTTTTTATCTGTAACTGAATCCACTCTGTCCTGCTAAGAGTTGAATTTACTCTTTTAGACTGATAATAAAGTATCCGCTGGTCAGTTTAGTACCGTTCAGTTGGTAGCAGCATGTGTCAATGACACAAGCCAGAGGTCCATCGGTTAACAGAGGGCAACATGTCTTATAGGATTGGATATGATAGGTTCTACTGTTTTAAGCCTACAGTATATATTCAATTTCCCATATTAGAATGACATTGTTGATGATGCTTATATACCATAAAACTTTCCAGCATGTACAGTACGGTACAACATTATCAACCCAACTGCCAAATAAAAAAAAAAAACAAAGACAGCCACCATTCCCATTTGAGCAGATCATCTCCAAAATCTAGTCAAGTTTCTAAGAAACATCATTAATCAATCATATGGGAATCAGCATTGGTATTGAGAAATCCCTTTCAAGAAGGTTTGCAGACAGGAGATCAAACTGAAGGCCATCTAACAAATTCCCATTGGCGGTTGTTATGCCTTTCAATTTTCAAACATAACCTGGGTTGTATTTTCATGGTTTAAAAATGGATGTTTCATACTTAAACATACTTTTATTTATTTATTTATTTATTACCGGAAATCATGAAATCCGTGAAAAAAAATAGAGGCTTGTTCGTTGGAATACTCCCATAGAAACCTTTTTTTTTTTTTTTTTTTTTTCTGTAAACGTTTTAGTTATGGTTGCTTTTTTTTCTCATTTCTGCCTCTGCTACGTTTGCTTTTGTTTTCCTGAGGTTTTTTTTTTTTTAAACAAATACTTAATAGTGTATAAGATATCTACAGCATTTTTCTTTAAAAACATTAAAGTATTTCTTTAAATGGGGCATCATTTTTACATTAGGTTGATTGTCTTTCTTTCCAGTTATCTGTGACTGCTTTGATTTCTATAGTCCAAGTTCACTGGTCATGTAAAACATGCCTGCAAACTGCCGTATCCACTGCTCCTTAACCTGGGGGTGGTTTTATGAATCAGACAAAACAAAGCCGTCATCACAGGCATTACAAGGAAGATTTGGTTACACTGTCTTTTTTTTTTTTTTAAATAACCCCTATTGTACCAAAACTATTTCAAAATAAATTGTATTTATCATAGATTTATGCCATGTAACTTCAAAGCACACTGTATATGTTATTTAGCTGTCTAAAATAACTGTCTACAATCAGAGGTGATGTGTTTTTTTGGCTTGGTAAGTGCATGTTTATTGTTCAGGGGTTAGGCTTAGTGGCTAGTCTATTGCATCCATGGATTTGTACCTGTTATCTTTAATCACCACTGAAATAGATGAATAAGTAATACAATAAGTAAACAGACATTCTAAAAACTGAGCTTTCAAGGATATAACACGTTAAAGTATATAGCTTTTCAATTTCACCATCCTATTGAGTAAATAAGAGAAAAATCATCACCAGAGGTCTCAGATCTTTGTTACTGTATACCAGTGATCCTCAAAATGTTGACAACAGGTATGATAAATCTGCTCTCATCGAATTAACTAATTGCTGATTCCAAAACGTTTAACAAAATGATATCCAAATAAAGCTTTATACACTATGAAAACAACAATTGAAAGCACACAGTAGCAGATTGTGAGGTGTAAGTTCCTCTCTTAATACATCCATATTGCAGTATTCCAGATGACATCAGTTGGCATCATAGTCTCACATTGACCACAGATTTTAAATTGGTTCTTCACTGCTGCTGCAGGTATGTGGTTCAAAGCTAGAACATGTTTCAATAATGGATGAGTAAGTCACACCATTAGACAGGTCTGTCAGGTTGATAGAATAGAATGTTCAGTGATCTCAGATGATTGAGAAGCCCTCTACACTATATATATATATATATATATATATATATATATATATATATATATATATATATATATATATATATATATATATATATATATATATATATATATCAATTAATCAATCAAATTTATTTTGTATAGTGCCTTTCATGTCAAGGCATCCCAAAGCGCTTCACATTACAAATATACTATACCAAATATACATTTTAAACTGGTCCTTACTGTTGCTGCAGGTATGTGGTTCAAAGCTAGAACATGTTTCAATAATGGATGAGTAAGTCACACCATTAGACAGGTCTGTCAGGTTGGTAAAATAGAATGTTCAGTGATCTCAGATGATTGAGAAGCCCTCTACACTATATATATATATATATATATATATATATATATATATATATATATATATATATATATATATATATATTCCATATAATATATATATAACTTGTTAAAGGTAGGAATTACCTGGTACAGTAATCTGTCACATATCTGACTGCAGTGAGACCAGAGTAAGGGTGGATATGTAAAAAGTAGGATGAATGAATCCTGTTTTAAATACTGTTATAAACAGCTGTAACAATTACTATATTTACGCAATTATCGTTTTGATATTCAGCTTTAGGGAGCTTCCCTAAATGTTTCTCTGCCATGATCTTCAGCAATGTTAGTTTAACATTCAACAGAGAAGATTAGTTCAGAGATTGTAGATCCTGCCAGTTCTTGTACACTGTGTTATATGTGCTCCATGCGCAACCATTGCCAGTAGTGTCACATGAGCTGTTCAGTGTGTTAATATGTAAATAAATCCTGTTTGTCTGTGGGCGTATCAACCTCTGTCTCGGTCTCTTGCCTGTCACTCAGCACCAAATGCACTCACCCACACGGCAGACAGCTACCCTTCACAAGAATTAATACCCTGTATCTTTCTAAACAAGGGAGTTAGGGGACCTTCCTAATAAAAGCTGAAACTCAAAATAATAATTGTGTGAATGTAGTAGTTGTTACAGATGTGTATAATGGTATTTAAAACAGGAATAATTAATCCGCCTTTAAATGTCCCACCGCAGTCGGATACACGATTGCGATAATAAAAAATACATATCTATATATATATATATATATATATATATATATATATATATATATATATATATATATATATATATATGTGTGTGTGTGAGTAGATTTTAAAGGTTAAACTGTCACATGACTTGAATGGAATGAGGAAGTCTGTTCATTGTCAGAAGTTAAGATCCACAGCAAGCTCACAGTCAGGTGAAGACAGATAGAAACTCAAGCTTGGACCATCAGAACTCGGAACCACTGCGACCAAGATATATGGAAATTATATTTCAAGTTACTACTATAGGGAGATGTTCAAACTGAATCAAGCTAGTCAGAAGGAGGGAAGTCACTGCATGCAATGCATGAGAGTAATAAAACAAATAACTGCAATGTGAAAACATGATTAATCTATTCCTAACAGAATTGATCTTAATTAAGACATTATTCAATGTTTACGCATTAAACTTGTGATAAAAAAGTAATAACACTGCAATGAACATTTCAATTAAAAAAGAAAGGTCATAGTTTCATCAGGCTATTCGTTCTGCAGAACAGGTTAATCTGATCAGACTTCTGAGTTCTCTCTTTATTCTGGAGCAGAGGACGGGTGTTGAGCTAATAGACCAGTCCGACATTTAAGCTTTCAGGCCTCTGGACTTTTTAAAAATGTTAATAAGACAAAACACATTAAAAGGCATATTGCAGTGTGATACATTCTTGTTTTTTATGTTATGGAAGTGCCTCCCTCTAATATTGAAGAGATCTCTTCTCATTATCTAACAATGAAAATGATGGGGGATATTTCCTTTAGCATTTATGCTGCAAGCTATAACTTTCAAATTAAAAGCTTGTTCTAATTAAATAGATTTGATATTGCTGCACAACATAGAATAAACTACATTTACATTTATTAAAATGCTGTTTTTGTTTTCTGACATGCTCAGTTAAAAATAAAATTAAAAAAAAAATCATATCATAATAATAATAATAATAATAATAATAATAATAATAATAATAATAATAATACAAATTGGTCTTTTAAACTAAATAAAAAATACAAATATATTTACTCATCTTTTCATTGTGAGTAGTAAAGCCTATTCCAATAGAAAGGCTCAGTGAAAAAAAAAAATTGAGAAAAGGAAATGAAAGTAGGACATATCCAGCTGGAAAACAAGCAGCTCTGTCTCCAGGAAATAAAATGTCTAAATTACATTGTGGTGACTAATGAGACCTCTGTCGCTACGGAAGGGCTGGATCATGATGTGTCCCCTCAGTCACAATTACCACGAGCAACAACAGCATGGGCATGCACTTTTACCATTTACAAAGCTTTATTGTCCAGACATTTATTATGAACTTTTTGAAAATCTAGCACAGTAAGTGTAATCAACATTCTTAACACAATTGTATATCAATGTGTTGGTTTCTTTTGGGCTCAAAATGAATTGCTTTAAGCATTCAACCAGTGTTGCAAACTAACTGCTTTACCTAGAATGAAAGGTTAAAGGGATGAGAAGAGAAGTATTTAAACTATTCAGAAATTATCAGTAAGTGCGGATGGTGTTGGCAGACAAAAGCCTTACAAGACAGTGTCTCCAGTCAATAATCCATGGACTATAAATTCTAGAGAGCTTTCTGAGAGCTTGGGGCTAGAGCTATTTTATGACTGTACTTACGCGCTGCCCTTTCAACTAATGGGTATTAAAAAAAGATTATTATTAAAACTAAACTTAATTTCTTAAAGTTAAATCCTCGTTACACAATACCAGACTTGTAGGACTTGAGTCGCATTTTTTGTGACTCGGACTCAGACTCAAGTCACGGGCACAAAAAACTAGGGCTCGACCTTGTGTGACTTTGACTTTGACTCAAACATCTGGGCTCCTTGACTCAGAGATATTAACAACGAGTCTTTTTTTATTTTCTATTACACAAGTAATATTAGTTCCTAACAAACCCCCCACATCAAACTGGATGTAAACACACACCCAACTATAGCTATTGCAGACCAAGTTATTTGTTTTCCTCTTTTGCATTAAGTTTTAGAAGGAATAAATAATGTTAGCATGGTAAACAAGTAATTATTTCTCTTTACTACTTTAAACCGTGTTTACTACTTTCAAACCGCCACTCGTTCCCAGCAAATGCCATTACTGTTTGCAAGCACATTAACAGTACGCTGTGCAGCGTCATCCTAAATCTGTCTGTGTTATTTCATGTTTTCATTCCATTATTAACCTACACAAAGGGGAAATACATGAATACAGTGCTGCCTTCTCTATACGGCTCTTGGTTATAATGTGCCTTTATATAACGCTCCTACAGCATGTCCCCCAATTCCCTATACTATTGATTCATGCGATATTTCTACAGTAAATACAATACCAGTGTTGTTCAAACTTGAACTTCTCAGTCTAATTTCTGTGTCTGTTTTTCCCTTTTGATACAGTATCTGAACTGAAGAAAAGCTGTGCTGGCACTTTATAACACAAAATAAATATTAGGCCTATTACGTGGTTATCTTTCCTAATGTATTGATTTTTTTGCTGCGAGAGGAGTTGTGGCTTTCTCCGGGAGACGAGATGCTCCTCCCTTCTCCCGACCCGCTCTCCTTCTCGCACTTGGTTTGCTTGTCTGTCACTTTGAATTGAACTATACTCCACCATTTAGCCAGGCTATTTATAGTTTACAAACGGATAATTAAAATGATCCATAAGTGTGAATTACATGGTGGTTTATGCATGGTTAATTGACATTTTTGCTTCACTATATGTGCATTATAGAGAGGGAGTTACTTTATTTGGTATTTTAGTCAGTGTGTTGTTATGTGTCCCGCGAATCCTACCCCACAACTTCCAAGTGAAAAAAATATTCTAGAAATTTGTAGAAAATTAATTAAAAACAAAAACTGAAATAGCTTGGTTGGACAAATGTCCATCCCCCTTGTAATAACAATTAATTAGCCTAAATTAGCTCAAAATCACACACCAAGTTAAGTGGCCTCCATCTGTGTTAAATTGTAGTGATTCACATGATTTCAGGATAAATTCAGCAGTTCCTATAGGTTCCCTCTGCTGGGTAGTGCACTTCAAAGCAAAGACCCACGAGCACCAAGGCACTTTCAAAAGAACTCCGGGACAAAGTTATTGAAAGGCACAGATCAGGGGATGGGTATAAAAAAAAATAAAATAAATATATATATATATATATATATATATATATATATATATATATATATATATATATATATATATACCAAAGCAAAGGCCTTGAATATCCCTTGGAGCACGGTCAAGATGATTATTAAGAAGTGGAAGGTGTGTGGCACCACCAAGACCGTGCATAGCTCAGGCCATCCCTCCAAACTGGATGACCGAGCAAGGAGGAGACTGATCAGATAGGCAACCAAGAGGCCAATGGCAACTTTACAAGAGCTACAGGCTTTTATGGCCAAGACTGGTCAAAGTGTGCATGTGACAACAATATCCCTGACGAAACTAAAATGGAACTTTTTGGCCTAAAGTAAAGGTAATGTTTACAACACAGCGCATCACCCAAAGAACCCCATCCCTACTGTGAAGCATGGTGGTGGCAGCATCATGTTATGGGAATGTTTCTCATCGGCAGGGACTGGGGCACTTGTCGGGATAGAAGAGAAAATGAATGGAACAAAGTACAGAGAAGTCCTTGAGGAAAACCTGCTGCCCTTGCAAGAAGGCTAAAACTGAGACAGAAGTTCACCTTTTAGGATGACAACGACCCAAAGCACACAGCCAAAGCTACACTGGAGTGGCTAAGGAACAAAAAGGTAAATGTCCTTGAGTGACCCAGTCAGAGCCCCGACCTAAATCCAATCGAAAATGTGTGGTATGACTTGAAGATTGCTGTCCATCGACGCTCCCTAAGGAACTTGAACAGTTTTGTAAAGAAGAATGGTCAACTTCTGCTAAGAAAGCAGGGAACTCCCATTAAATTATTTTCCAGGCTTTTATGTAGTTTTTAATATTATTTATTATATATTTTTTTATTTTTTCTAATATATATGTATTTATTATTTAGTAGTTTATTATATTTTTCCACCATAAGAAAATAGTTTGAGAATATTTAGCATATGCAATACATTGGGTCTTGTACATTTTTTTTTTATTTATGCATTTAAGTTGTGGTGGACTTTTTATGAATTGTTTTTTTCTCTGTTTCCAGTTTAATTTAAAAAAAAAAAAAAAAAAAAAAAAAAAAAAGTATAATTAATGGTAAATGTACCTCTGTTTGACAATAGGATGCACCTGTACCAAAATATGACATCGTACCACTTTCTGACTCCAGTTTTGTTATGCATACCACATTATGACAATGTACCACTTTCTAACACTACCCAGACTCTATAGTCCAAATCACGGCTTCTATCAAAGTGAAAAACAACGTTCACTAACTTAAACTTGAAGTTTATCTATAAACTTCAGATACATTCAAACAGTATTCCAATTCCAAAAGAAAAGAAGATAGTGACATACAAGTTGAAAATTGCATGCAAATACAATTATCTAGCTAAAAAAATAAATCAATAAATCATTTTTATTTTTATTTTGTATTTTGTATTATTTGTGCATTTTTCCTGAGGGATATCAGACAATGTCTGTCAGGGAAACTGTTCTCCCAACATCTACCACTAGTTGAATTACAATTGATATGAGTTTGTTTCAAGGACTCGAATGATGGTGACTCGGACTTGGAAGTTTGAGGGCTCGACTACAAGTAAGCACAATACTATGTAAAATGTAAAAACATTTACATTCTTTTTTGTAGGTTTAATGAGATTCAAATAAATCTTTTCAACATAAATATGCATCCCACATTTTAAATCTGTCACTGCTCACAAAATACATTTTTGATTAATAATGTGTTTACCATAATTATATACACACTCTGTGAATAACGTGTATGACTGAGCAGCCATAGATGACATCCCTTATATAAGCCTTATCTATTGCCCAAGCAAAAACACCACAGGATATTACATTATTATTATTTGTTTATTTAGCAGATGCCTTTATTCAAGGCAATTTAGAGAGACTAAGGTGTGTGAACTATGGATCAGCTGCAGAGTCACTTACAACAACGTCTCACCCGAAAGACGGAGCACAAGGAGGTTAAGTGACTTGATCAGGGTCACACAAATGAGTCAGCGAGAGAGCTGGGATTTCAACCAGGGATCTCCTGCTTACAAGCACTTTTCTTTAACCGCTGGACCACACAGCCTCGTAAATAGTATAGGTAGGGAGCCATGTTCTGTTTCTAACATTGACTGGGGACAGAGTGTGGCTGAGGGGAGAGGGTGAATGGTTATGTAACGGGATCAATTTACTTTCTAGCTCAAGTAGACTAGTTGGTTGATTGTATGCCGCTTTAAATAATGAACATGAGCTAATTAAGTATCCAGCCCTATTGTTAGTCGATCAGAATTTTCCCGTACTGAAACTATAGTAAGATACAGTGGGTTTCATGGAAAACGTCCCCAGTACCATGATAAACTTGTGGTATCTCGAGGCATGTCACAGTATACCACGGTTATCGTGTGGTGCAGCTTGAAGTCTAAAACCACTTGTGGAAGGGGTGTGGGTAATTCACTGACCAGGAGACAGACAGGTGTATTTGGAAACACCACACAGGTGCCCAGTTTTATTTTAGACCGGTTCTTATTTCTCTCCGGCAGAGGGCACTGTTGACCGTGGGCTGCCTATCAACGATGATAGACAGCACCACGGAAATACCACAGCTGGTACACGAACAGCAAATGCACTCGCAGGTGCTCAAAGAAATAATAATGAAAACAGAAGGCGAAAAGAACAAGGGAAAATAAAACAGTAATAAAACTACAAATAAAAGGTGCTGCACTCGGCAGCGTTATCCCGGTCGCCGCTACCCGCACGACCCGGATCACCATCCTACTCTGTTGGCTATCTAGCCTGCTCTTTTACAATACGCCGGGGTCTGCCCAAGGGTTCCCCGCTCTCTCTCTTTCTCGCTGTGAATTTATTTTCTCCCGGCTGATTCCCGGTCCTGAATCAAAGCTTCCGCACTCTTGGTGCGTCTAAGTGGGCAGACCTGAGGAAACAACAGAGCGTTATTTTATAGGACCAACAATCACCCAAGACCCGCCTCCCAGCCATTCAGAGAGGGGGAAAGTCCACACACACCCTTTCCCACCTCCCCGTGTCATTGCCATGACTCACAGGCGGCTGTTGGGCGACTGCCGCCCTCTTCCTGCAGCCCGTGAACACGCCAGCAGAGTCAACACAGATCTCTCCCTGTTATACCACTACTATCTTTTTCCAGCAGTGTGCGCCAAAGAGCTTTTAATAATTTAATGGGCTGTATACCATTTTTTCTTAACAAGATTATTTCTGTTTTAGATTTGTTTCTCTTTCTGTATGGGTATTGAGTACTGAATAAACAAACATACTACATTTTAAAAATGTTATACTACATTTATTTTTGATTGTTTTTTGATTGCCAATTAAACTACAAAGGTGTTAAAATTCCTATGGTGAAAAGAAATGGTATACAGTTATGTTATCTATATGAAAATATTAGGTTATTACCATAACCCTGGTTCCCTGAAAGAGAATGAAAGAGAAAGAGCCCCCTCTGACCGTCAATCACTGAGAATATATCAAAAAAGCTGCCCTGTCAGGGCCCTGCTGTGAGGAGGAAGTCCCTCCTACCGCCTGTTGAAGAGGGACGTCCTCACAGTAACATATCGCCATTTTCTTTCGAAATCAGAGGTCAGCTGGGGACACAACCTTGAAGAGTAATGGTTGTCATTCTCTTTCAGGGAACCAGGGTTATGGTAATAATCTAATTGACAACCATTACCAAAAGGGAAGCTATCCCAAAGCTGTCGGGGCTTCAGATTACCGACAGTACAGCAGTCTGCCCTGTGATTTTAGTATGGTCTCCAGCATGATCTGCTGAGCCCTTATAGTCTTCTCTAGCTCCGCGAAGCTCCACTTGGCCGAGCTTGGGAGCCTTCGAGGCGACTCTGACAGGGATCGTCTGCGCCTACGTGGGGAAGGGGAGCAGTGCCTGCGAGGTGACCGCCTGTCCCCTGGTGAGCGTCCCTCGAGCGGTACCACCTCGGCAGTGACCATCTTGCCTCCCCTGAGAGGCGTCTGTGCCTCTACCAGTAGTGGGGAAGGGGAGGGTGATCCATGTGTGCGGGAGAGCTCCCTATAATTATTCAATAAAATAATTATAACTCTCAAAATAAAGCGTTTCCAAGGTAACAATTAGTGGTGTTACAATATACGGAGCTCCCTGGTCATTGTAGCGGAGGCCCATGGACCACGGACCTGTGCCGGGATTGGCATCGAGGAGTGCGTTGTCGGTGCTGAAAGGTTGGTGCCGAGTGGACCTGTCCAAGGTCGGTGCCGGGCTGTAGGTGGCGCCTAAGATGTTTAAGCTGGTGCCGTGTCAATCGGGGCCAGGTAGGCGCTGTTTTCTCAACCTCAAAAGTCAGCTGGAAAACCTTGGTCGATGCCGGGGTATGCAGCTGATTCAGTCGGCTTGGTCGCCGAGGGCAAGCGCATCCATGTTAGGAGAGCCCGAGGCTTGAGAGAGGCACTAGGCCTGAGTTGTTTTTTTTTTTCCTGGTCGCTGTGACTGATTAAATTGGCGTCGAGGACGATGTCGCGAGCCCGCAGAGTCTCCTTACAGCACCACAACAGCTCCCCACACGGTATCTCAAACTACACTAGGCCTTTTGTAGTGAAAAAAAGTAATGGCCACTCGCCAATCTCGCAAGAGGGCTCGAAACCAACTCTAGTCAGTAAACTGACGCGAGAATCAAACGAGAGCACTCTTAATAATGCTTGAGAGCGTGATTTTACCGTGGATGAATAAATTTGGAGGTCAAAACGAACAAATTAGCCAAATTCGGTAAAAGAAAGCACGAAGCAATCTGTGACATGTCTCAGTGGAGTGAGAGAGAAAATGGCGATATGTTACTGTGAGGACGTCCCACTTCAACAGGAGGTGGGAGGGACTTCCCCCTCACAGCAGGGCCCAGATATGGCAGCTTTTTTTTTTTATATATGCTCAGTGATTGACGGTCAGAGAGGGCTCTTTCCCATTCGGTAATGGTTGTCATTCAATTTAAAGGGAAACATTGCTTTGTTTCAGTCAGTAATTGGTGCAACATAACAACCCTAAATTTTACCGTACTTTATACAATTTATGCAATTATTCAAATCAATAGATCCAATTGTTTTGGCCACGTTTCATACTACTCATTAATAAAAAAAAAAAAAGAGAAAGATTTCTATCAGTATGGATGGTCCAACAGGTAAAAGTTGTGTATTCATGTAAGCCATGCAAAATCAAATACATGAACTCTGTAGTTAAGTTCTACAGCCTGTTAACTTAAAAGATTTATAAAAATGGTTTATTTCATTTCTATAAAATATATCTCAATGTTTGTTCTAACTTTTTATTATTATTTACGTTTTTGGGAAATGCACTTTTAGAATGTAAGATATTTAATTAATATGATTAATATTAATATTTGCGTTGTTATTTTAAACAGCAATCTTACATGTTATTGTTATGCGGTTCACATACAATGATCTCAGATCAGACCTTAGGGGACCAATCAATCTCGAGCTAATCGTCTAAGTAACATCAAATCATTGATCGTTTAATTATCTGGCACTGACTTGCACCAAATTTCAGTGTCATAAAGGAATTAACAGTTATGTGAAGAACAATGCATTTATAAATAATGTATACTACTGTTTTGACTAGTAATGTATAGGTTAGGCTGTATTATTATTATTATTATTATTATTATTATTATTATTATTATTATTATTATTACTCATATAAAAAATGCAGTTGTTGTGGTAAAATTGTCATTTATAAATAACACACAAACATATTTATTATGGCAAATATTTGGGATTTTTTGGGGGGTTATTCATTAATTTGACCTGAACTTGTTGTACATGTTACTTTTATCTGGTATGCTGTGTCTTTACTCATATAATATAAATTATTAAAAAATGGAGCTGAAAATTCCTTTAACCTGATTGGTTGATATAAGGGCCTTAATCACTGGTAAAGGAGCTCAAATGGTATCTTTTCAAATTATGTTTAATCACTATTCCAAATCAATCTGCTGGTAAATACTAAAAATACAGTAGTTGTGTATTTTATCTTTTTTATGATTGATGAAAGAAAATCTCAGTTCTTGTACACTGAATGTTGCCTATCAATTATGCTTCCTCAATGTACATTGTCAGCTTGCTCGCTGTCCTATAGCCACAGTCTACCTATTCAAATTTAGAATAGCAAATAAACAAATAATAATAATAATAATAATCAAGAATAGTGTTTGCTGTCAGCGGCAATACAGTAACCACAATAGCAACTAGTCTCCGGTTTGAATGACGAGCTGAAGAAATCAAACAATTGGATGGAGTCTGATTACTTTCAGCAACGCTATTTCAGCATATCATGATACAGGCATGGTGCTTTCTAACAAAGTCAGGAAGAGACTTTGAATAAACTTTATGAACACACTGTGAACAAGATATTGAGAAAACAGCACGATCAGCATTAACACATAGGGCTTGACTGTGATGGAACCAGTGCAGTAGCAGTGGTTAAAATCAAACACCCGTAGGGTGTGGCTTCTCCAAAAGTGCGATTCTGATCAAAATAAAAACCCAGCGCAAGCGCGTTTAGTGGCGCAGTGACAGCGCCCAGCCAATCAATACCGAGTAGATGGGGGAATCTGCTATCCAATCAGGGCCAGGCAACAATCCCTTTAAGATTGCATCCCTTTAAGCATCAGCACAAAGCTAATGTTTGAATGTAGAAGTGGCGATCGTGTCAAGTGGCAGTAGCACAAAGCAAGAAAAAACAGCGCAAGTCAAAACAGCAAGTAGTAGGTCACTCGCCTAGAGAATACGTAAACCATGCTTCACGACACAGGATATTGCTATATTAATAGAAGAGATAGTGGCACGTAGGGCAATCATTAATTATTTATAATAATATACATTATTTCATGGCATTGACATTACTACATGTAAAGTGTAAAATACTTACTACCCTCCCTGATCTATCAGCAGCTGATTGATATTCTAGCGGGATATGAAGTACCGCATCACGTTCCCTCCCCCCGTTTGTGAAAAGATTGTGTAAAGAATATAAGATACTGTTGGGTCTTAACATTTATTAGCAAAATAAACAAAATAAAGTTCGGAAAGTTTTAGTAATTACAAATAATCTACTTATCTGCAGTATGTGTTAATCCTGATCGTGCTGTTTGTTCAGTAATCTGTTACAGTGTATTATTTTTCATAAAGTCAAAGCCTCCTTCTCCTGGCTTTAGGAGAGATGTGACATGCCTGTGTTGTTACTGTGATATGCCTAAATAAAGCTGCTGAAACGAATCAGACTGCATGTAGTTGTTTGATTTCAACACGTCATTCAAAACGGAGACTAGTTGCTATAGTATTGTGCATTGCCACTGACAGCAATCACTTTCTCGATGTATTTATTTATTTGTATCTTTATTTGCTATACTAAATTTAAATAAATAGATAGGACAGCGAGGAAGCAGAATATTTTACATTGACAGACAACACTCAGAGGGCATATGCACTACGAGCATTTTACTTAGAAAAAAATTATAATAAATGATCATTAATTTGACCTGAACTTGTACACATTACTTTTATCTGGTATGCTGTGTCTTTACTCATATAATATAACTTATTAAAAATGAATCTGAGATTTCCTTTAACCTGATTGGTCGATATGAGGGCAATCACCGGTAAAGGATCTCGAATGTTATCTTTTCAAATGATGTTTAATGTAAATGGAGACTTTCTTTCAACAAGCAGACAAAAGGTAAAATATACAAATACTGTATTTACGTATTTTCGGTGAACAATGATTAAACATAGTTTGAAAGACAACATTCAAGATCCGTCAGAGATTTAAGCCCACGTATTGACCAATCAGGTTAATGGAAATCTCCGATCAATTTTCTAATTCGTTATAATGTTTAAAACTAGTTAAGCTCATACATTATCAGGCAACGAAACCGGTATCTGGTTTCAGGTCTGCCGATAGCAGTGGCTTATTTCAATCACGGAAATTAAGCAAATACATTGTGTTAAGTTTACACAGCAGTTGACTCGTTTGAAGATGCACATGACACACACACACACACACACACACACACACACACACACACACAGCACTAGCAACAACCAGGGAAAGAAAGGACAGACAAACAGATACAGAAGTGGCGCTCCTGTTATGCTGCTCTCCATATACTGTACATAAATTTGTTCACTTGCAATAATTGCCGTGAAAATAAATGTAGTACTCCATTGAAAAAACAATTAATTGTTTTAATTAATATATATTATTATTAATTTACTGATAATATTGTTAGTTTCTTACATGTTGTAGTTTTTTTTTTTTTTGTCTTAGGTTCTTTTTTTCTTTTCAATTATTGATTTCCTCGTTCTATGTCAGTTCAAGCGCACACAGTTGCTACTTAGGACTACTTTGCTTTTTATAGTGTGTTCAGTTCTTAAAGTTCCTGATTGCGCCACTAAATAAACCTGGTTTCTGCGGCTCTTAACGCAGTGCTCAGTTGTCTATTTGGGACCCTATTGTCATCAGAATAGCTTCGGCAAATATGTTAATGATACCACATCCCAAAATTTATGCTGACAAGTGGCGATGGGGCAGGCGCTATATAAAGGGACATGTCTTCAGAATACCATTTCAGCACAGTGGGGTCCGCTCCATTTTTGCACCAGAGAATCGGGGGCAAGCGTCATTTGAGCTTGCACTCGCATTTGCGCTGTAATCAGAATACAGACCATAGACTACTATTGCGAAGCAAAATGTTACCAGTACTTATTTATATAAATGTTACCAGTACTTATTTATATAAATGTTTTACAAACAGTTCACAAACCATGACTGCGTTTGTGTATGAGCTACCTGAACTGAAAAACAGGTGTTCTCGGGGGTTGGAGGCAGACATTAGGACTCAACTCCCAGTCATTTCTTTTTATGTTTGCAGAAATGGATATCAACAGAAATGAAACTGGCAAGAATGGGGGGGGCCGGAAATTATGAGTTTTAAATCTCAAGGGAATGAACAGGAGGGGAACTGAAGGCTGCAGGAATGGATGGGAGCAAGACTGAAAGCTGTAGGAACAGCAGTACCAAACTTTAATTTGTCAGACAAGCTACAAGAACTTTAGATGCTGTAATATTAAACCAATCAATATGAGATGTAAAATTAAACCAATCAAATGCGTACTCAGATATCCATATATTTACCAAAACAGACACTATAACCCTGGTATCAAGGACACTCATTTTAATTGACACACCCCATTTGGTGATGTCACTGGCCCACCTATTCAATTCAACCCTACTGCATGTTGCTATCATTTTGCCACCAGCATTTACAGTAAAACTCTAAAATACATAAACTAATTTAATACTGTATGTCAACCTCAGCAAATAATTGGATTAATTAAACTTATTGGTATTTCAAGTTGGACTGAAACTCAAAAGACTGTGGCCATTGAGTTTTCTTTTTTAGTTTTTTAGAAATCTACCTCTAGAGATACGCAGGTTCCAACGGAAGAACTGGCAGTGATCAACTTATCTCATCACTCCTTAACTGATTCTCAAATATCTGTTTTAAATAAAGGACTTTCTTTTGTCCCCACAAACACAGTGGACTCCTTTAAATTGAAAGTGGACAGTTTTTTTTCGACAACTTCCTTTGAAACATTTATTTTCTACTTCTCCGAATGTTCCAAATAGAGCTAGTCTAGTCATAGAAACTATATATCGAATGCGAGTGAAGGTATACAGAGTATTCACCATTTAACAGAAAATCATCTGGATCTTTCCATTTCGACATATAGCGAAAGAGATCTTAGCAAAATGTTTTCAAATGTTACTAAAGGGAGGCCTAATTTGAGAGAGATGAATTTGATGCTCTAAAAGTATATAATTAAACCAGCAGGGGCTCCCGTGTGGAGTGCAGGATGCGCCCAAAAGCCTGGAGGTCATCGGTTCGAGTCCAGGCTATTCTACTGCCATCCGTGGACGGGTGTTCCCAGGGGGCGGCGCACAATTGGCCAAGCGCCCGGGTGGGGAGGGCTTAGGTCGGCCAGGGTGTCCTCAGCTCACCACGCACCAGCGACCCCTGTAGAGTGGCTGCTGGCCTGCGAGCTTGCCTGCAAGCTACCCAGTGCTGTTTTGTCCTCCGACGCTGCAGCTCTCGGTTGACTGCATGACGAGCCTGCAGAGTGAAAAGAAGCCGTTGGCTGACGGCACATGTTTCAGAGGATAGTGGGTCTTCGTCTTCGCCGCTCCTGAGTCAGAGCAGGGGTGATAGCAGTAAGCTGAGCCTAAAATACAGTTGGTTATTTCAAATTGGGAGAAAAACAGGGTAAAACAAAAAACAAAAAAAAGTAATTAAACCAGCGGATAAAGGTGGAGCTATTGTTGAATTGAGTTATGAACAGTATGACAAAGAGATTAAGAGACAATTGGAAAATAATTCATTTTATATCCCATTAAGAGCAAATCCAACACAAGATATTAAAAATTATATATATATAATCTGCATTGGCTAAAGGATGGATAACTGAAAAAGAGATAGATTTTTTAAATACAGAACATTCTGTCTGTCCCACATTCTATATACTCCCTAAAATACATAAATAATTAGAGGGCCCGTTTGGTGGACCAGTAGTCTCTGGTAATAGCTCATTTACTGAACAGCTGTCTCAATACTTTGATTATTTTATTAAAAGGATGGTTCCAGAGTTACCTTCATATGTAAGTGATACTAGAGATGCTATAAAACAGCTCAGTAACTGTAATATTATACAAATACAATCCTAGTAACACTGGATGTACAAAGCCTTTACATTAATGTTCCTCGTCAAGGTGGGTTACGTGCACTTTCTAGATACTTAGATTCTTGTCCAGAAGGTCTTTTCCCTCCCCCTGAATTTTTATTAAAGTTAACAGAGATGGCTTTAAAAAATGATTTCTTTTCAATATGCTGGGGGAAATTATTTACAACTACAGGGCATAGCCGATTATGTTAATTTATGTATGGGTCATTGGGAAGAACATTATATCTATAACTCTGTACATAATCACTATTTGTCTCATATTTCTTTGTGGCGCAGGTATATTGATGATATTCTAATATGGAACAGTACTGAACAAGATCTTGAATTTTTTATAGATTACATTAACTCTACAGATCCTCATCTGAAATTCACGGAGGAACACAGCTATACGAATATACATTTCATAGAGTTGACAGTTTTTAAAGGAGAAAAAAGTACACTTGCAAATACAGTATACTGTAAACCACAATAAAGAAATACACTGTTACAGGCTAACAGTAATCACCCACATCCTTTGATACACAACATACCTGTTGGTCAATTTCTACGCTTATGACACAATTGTAATACAGAACAAGAGTTTGAAAATAAATCTATTCAGACGAGAGAAAAGTTTCCAGAGAGGCTACAGATTAAATGATATTGAAAGAGCATACTTAAGAGAAAAACACATGGATAGAAAAACTTTATTTGTAAATAAGGATAGAACAGACAGTATTCAACATATTGGTTTCTCCACTGAATATAACTCACAGACGAGTGCAATTATAATATAATTCTTAAACGCTGGCACATCTTGGAAAGTGACAAACAACTTAACACCTTTACCCCAGCATCCCCTATGATCACTTTTAGATGAGCACAGAACATCAGAGACCTTACATACAGTACATTCTCCATCTTTAAAGAAAAAATAGCTACCTAGCAAACCAGATGGCATTTTTCATTGTGGCTATTGCGTACACTGTGCCAATACTATTGTAGAGAAAATCAAGTCAATACGAGTTTTTAACATATCTCTGTTTACCAGGGTTATTAGATCAACACCACAAACTGGGTTGTGCGTGAGGAGATGGTTTTTATTATTTGTAAAATTTGCTAACATTCAAGAGATTATGGTAGAACTGAGAGAGATGCAGTTGAAGCAAGGAAAGAACTATGGGTGAGCTCGTCAGGTCAGCAATATTATTTTTTAAAATACCAGCTAAAACAGAGTCAGCTGGTTGTCAATATAAATTGTAACAGGGTACAGTAACTAGCAGCGGTAGTAGTGGTCTGCTGAACTGGTTTGATAAGGATTGGGGTGAAGACAAACTCTTGTGAGTTGATTGTCCCCTTTCCAGTCCATGTATAGTTTAGAAATCCTCTCCTATCATCACAAAACCGAGACTACCTGATACCTTGTTTTCTTTTCAGTTGTCTATTCCGAGTTGGTGAGGGACTGCTTACTGACCAATCAGACATAAGGCACAAGAAATGTTGCTGTTTTTTTTCATAATAATTACATATTGTAATAATTTGCTAATGTTGCCATTTTCTTCAAAAGGCCTTGGGCAAATGTGAAATCTGCTTCAAAAGTTGTATGCATTTTTTTAACATTTCATACACATGCATTGACTCTCCATAGAAGTTTTTTGCCTAACTGTCTATATATCATAATGCTTTGCGTGTAGTCAGACAGAAGTCTCCATTGAAAATCAGCAGAGTCGAGTATCTTGTAAAATAGAATATCTTTTGAAATGCCCTTGTAAATATTATTGGCTAAAGCAGTTTTAAGTGAGGCTGGATTTTCACTGATTAAAATATTAGTGTGTGCTCCCATTGGCTAGAAAGGTTGTAGTGTTTTTGGCACAGTGCTCGATTGACAGTTGGAAGTTTGTCTGTTTGTTGGGAAGTTTGTCTGGTTAATTGGAAATTTGCAGGTCTGTACAGCCTTTTGTATTAATGAATTGACAAATTAATTAATGAATTATTAGATGAATTAACAAATACGTTTCTGAATTACTGTATGAATTGACAAATTTATGGACGAATTGCTGGACAAATTGACCAATTCACGAATTGACAAACAAATTGACAAACTAACGGCTGGATAATTTTGGCACAAATGGTGCTCCATAGCATCTGGTGTTACACTATGGACACAAAAGCCTTCCATCACCCTCATACCAGTACAAATATAATATAAGACATTTTATTAATTGTAATACGACACATGTTGCCTATATAATGGCCAGACGAAAAAAGCAGTAATTCGTAATAGAAATATTATGCCATTGCCCAACACTATATTAAAGCCAACCATGGTTCAGTATCTTCTTTGAAATTTTATGGCATAGAGAAGATCAGTCTGTCAAATAGAGGCGGGAATCTGATTAATCATTTTGATCGCTACGTTTCACTTGCTGTCTGATTGTGAGATAAGACTATTGTAAATAATAAGTTAAGCTAATAATTTCTTACTATGTTCTAATACTGTAGTTCTTTTAGTCTTGATTGCATCTTTTGTTTGATGTTGGTGCTGTTTTCTCTGCACTGCTTTGTAATCGTTTGACAAAGAAAAATTGCATTATCGTTCATTCCACTTTGTTGTTGTTAATGGTTACTGTAAATACTGGTTTGCACTTGGGAACAATACATTCGTGGAAATGATTGCGCATAAAGACAATTATAACAGGCCACAAGCCTTAAAAATATTGTCTATCAATTTTCATTATTGTTCAATTTAAAATCGCACAAACAACTGAAAAAAATCACCTTTCTTCATTATCTTTCTTTCATTACACTTTCCATTGCTTATAGTTAGGCCTCTTTGTTTTCAGTTTTTCTTTTCGATGACGTAATGTCCCTTTAAGTTTGTTTTGAGCTGACCCAATTTCTTAATTAAACTCTTGTAGAAGTGCTGATTGTAAACAAGATCGCTTTTGTTGGGTTTTCCCCTCTGTAACTTGACTAAAACTCTCATTCTGTTTCACTGCTAACATTGTTTTTTTTAAATTTTATTTTAAAGGCAGCTCTTTTTTTAAAAAAAAATCAAACTGAAACCAAAAAGCAAGTGAAGTTAAATTGCTTTAATCCCCATTTTGAAATCCTAGTGACTTGTTGCAAAAATGATTTCACCTGTTATGCAAATTTTTTCTTAATTGTGTTTTGTGAATCTCTGAATATTACAGGAAGAAAAAAAAAACCTTGTTTTAGCAATCTTGTTTTACAATCAACACTTTTACTTCAACAGTTTAATTAAGAAATGATGTCAGCTCAAAACAAACTTAAAGAGACATCATGTCATCAATAATAAAAAAATGAAAGCTAAGAGCCCTACTTATAGTAGAGCTCTGTTACAAAATACAGCACAGGAATGCACAGTATATATTAAACATAGTATAAGTGAAGTTTTCATGTGTGTTGCATAGAAAACTGCACATTGTTGCATTTTTTTTATCACTCAGGACATTTTTACAGTGTAAATAAACGTAAAAAAAATAGAGATTTAAAACAACTTCTGGGTTTGCCCCTGCCCACTTCATGTTTGACAAATACATACCCGAATTCATAAATTAGTACAAATATAAACACTAGTACCATGGGCACGAGTACAGTTAAAGATAATGGCACTATGTACATGGTAGGGATATATATATATATATATATATATATATCTATATATAATAATATATATATATCATCGCTAGAGCCAAATTGCGTTGGAAACAGGTGCATCACACAGGGTGAGGCAATCCACACACAGACGGAGGGCGGGCGCGAACTGGGACCTGTTGCACTAAAGCATAGCACTGATACCGCTGTACAAAAGAGCCAGCTCCTTGGCAAGGAGCGTATATCAGGCTTATGTCTTTGTGTGTGACTACTTCACCTACCAGCCCTGCTGCTGCCTTCCCCCACGAACGCTACAACCAATCACATTGCTTGTTTCACACACACACACACACACACACACACACACAGTCGCAGACAAAAGTATTAGCACCCTACACTTAATATAAGATAATTCAAGAAAACATGTTAAATGCAAGCATTTAGTAAACATTAGCCACTGCTTCATATCACAAAGACTGAAATACATGTCTGGTAGTTTACCAAACAATCTTAACAAAAAAAAACAAAAAAACACGACAAGCAATTTCAACTATGTGTTATGACAAAAAGTATTGGCACCTGTACATTAAAAGTCTAATTAAACTAATTAAAACAAAAAAAACTATATGCATTGATTAAATATATAATTTATACTATAAATAGGTACTATGAAGACAATATATCATATTATTGGGGTTTTCTACCTGATATCAACATATAGTCTAACATGCCATTGAATTTTACACCCAGTAAATTGTATCTGCTTGTTTTAGAACAAGAAAGTCATATAAACACTTAAAGCCTGTGTCTTCATATCAGTGTCTTCTAACCTGTGTCTTCTAACCTACAGGTAAAGAGATTGCTGACACTGCCAGTTGCTATTAAAATTGGAAAGGATATTGTACATAATACTGACTGAAATAAAATACCTTTAGGTTAAAGTTTCATATTACTCTCCACTAACAAAAACAAGCACTAAGCACTGAGAAAAACGAAGATGTGAAACATTCATCAGGCTCTATGATTAGTACGTAGATGCAATCAATATTGTAGCCATTTCTTTGAACTTTGGGTCATCTGGGATAGCACTGGTTTGCTCTTTTCTCAGCCCAGCTTTCTTCAAATAAATGTTAATATTGTCAGCAAATTATTCTTCATAGCAAGGCTGAATATTTATGGTATAGATTTTCTTGAATTTAAGCACTTCGTCTCTGACTTACTCTGACCATACAATTATACATGAGCGGTTTCATCTATTTATTAAATCCATAAAACATCATCAATGTTTAGTTAACCCTTTCCTAGGCATATCTCCTAGGTAGGTTTAAAAAAAAGGGCAACTAGTTTACGATTAGTTAGGGTATTGACCAAGTGTCTGCCTGTGGTTTCTTAGCCTACTTACAGTCCAAAATCAAAACATTGAAAAGCAGCAAATCTACCATTTAGTTTCTCTCTGAGATACTTAAGCCTTCATAAACCTACTGTAAACTTGGAGCAATCTTTATATATTTCTCACATTGTTACAGGTATTTCAAAGTCACCCTTTTAATAGTTCATGCATGGTTCTCCCCAGGCCTTTTCAGCCGGACAAGCCGCCAAGCAAAGTGGCTGTCGCCACCCAGCTGAAAAAACCTGATCCGCCGGTCTTGCAGATGCTACTGTGCCTTTAACAATAAGGATTGATTGTGCTTCAAGCAGAGTAGATCAGCTGCATCTTGCTGGGTGAAAAAATAAATTTGGAACCACATGACAGCTGTGTTATGTTTTCTGTGTTAAACACTTCAAGAGGCTAAAACGTTAAGTATGACTGCTAAAAAAAAAAAAAAACAATTCAAAGCAAAAATAGTGACAATGAATGAAGGGGGTTAAAATAAGCTGGCGATCGGCGCAATCTACCGCCTAATACTATATTGGCGCCGGCTACTTTATAAAAAAATATATAAATTATTTTCAGGTATTATCAATCAGTCAATTTGTTGTTGTATTATTGTACTGTTAGGTGATATATAATACATAACAGTTATACATATGCGCCAAAAAAAAAAAAAAAAAAGTATTCCTTTTGTTGTGATAACGTAACAATATATACCCAGGTGCTTGTGAGAGATATTGGGGATTCATATATAGGCAGTGCCTACAAAGGTACCACGAAATGTTCCTGTCAGGACAACTGAGGAAGTCAGCTTTTTTTTTTTTAAAGTAACAAAAACGCTTATGCACTCAGCCAAACATGAACTACTTTAGATGTGTAATGGCTGCAGTATAGGATACTGACCTTAGGTTTAGGGTTTCGGTGTTGGGAGAGGATTATTCATTGATTTATTAACAATAATATGATAACCAATCCTGACAGGAACATTTGGTGGTACCTTTGTAAGGACAGCCATATATAGAGGCTGTACGCCTTTTAAGAAGAAAGGCGTGATGAGACATCAGCTGAACACTTGTCAGCTTACATAGAAATGCTTAAGTGCAGAGGTGCTGGAATATTACACTCCGGTTTTGTGCAACAGCTGTGATGGTGACAAAATGTGTGTTAGTACTGTTGGGTTAACAAAATGGTTAAAATGAACAATTGAATTAGAAAAATGTAGACCAGCAATAAACTAAAATAGATGTGCATTAACAAAATGCTCTGAAAACTTAAAGAAAACAATTTAAATGAAGAAATAAGCTCAATTAAGCTGAAAAGGAAGTGAAAAGGTTAGTTTTTTTTTTTTTGTGAACTCAAATAAATCTATGTTATCTTTCCCCAGTCAAATCGCAGAGTGCCTAAACGAGCACGGTAATTTACCATAATAAAAAACAGTCATGAAAAAGAAAATGTAGAACATAAAAAAGAGCAGCCAGACATAGTCAACGAAAGACAACACGTTATTCAAATTATTTGCCATATTATATATTTAAGGTAAGGCGAGTTTATTTTTCCATTAAAAGTGCTCCCGGCTATAATGTTCTGCCGCCCAGCTGTCCAGAATTCCTAGGGAGAACCCTGTCATGTATACTAATACAATGTAGTTGTGACCAGAATCAATTAAGCTTAAGAGCTGAGATAGCATCTCATTAGCCCCGCAAGTCTTAAGTATTCCCTGTGGGGGGGTGCATATCCCTAGCGGCAGAGATATACAAGAGGCGCCCATGCCAATGTGTGAAACATCACACTACGTTTTTTTGTTATATCTAAAAAACTAATTAGCTAATTGTGATGCAATTTGATTAGGCCATTCATTAGCACAGGTTATAAAAAAATAACCCAAAGAAAACAAGCACTCTGATTGTATCTTAGTGATCACATGACCATGCAGGAATTTTTGCACTGCCACACAGTTCAATCTAATTTTGGTATCGGTGAACACTGAATGCTGTAATTTTTTTTGCCTTGCTTACAGCCTTGACACAGCGTGACATAGATTTCAATTTGGTGCTATCACTCGTGATGTTTATCCATTCAGTCATTAATAATTCACAAAACTGGTGGCAGATGGTAGGCAAATAAAAGCGATGACAAATGCATTGTTCAGGTTCATCCCAAACATGCTGCCTTGGATTGGGATATGTGGATTGCGTTGGCTATGGGAGATGCCTGAAGTCTCTGCTAAGTTTAAACCATTTGCATACAATTCTGAACTCTCTAACCCATGCAAAAAAAAAGGTGTATGGTGACTCATAGGATCTGATATTGCCCTTCAGTCATTAATAGTACAATCTCTCTCCTGGCAATGACATGTCCTTCTATTTGCCATTGCTGATACATTCAGATGACTCATGTCTTGGAGGAACCTATCAGCATGACTGTCCTTGCTGCTGTGGTACCTGCCCCTACTATCATGCCTTTCGTTAATGCTGTTAGATATTTGCCTTTCAAAATTTCTGACAATTGCAATTGTGCTGCTCCTGCATATTTATAGTGATGCAGAGATCACATGTCCCATCATGGAGTAAACCCATTTTGCATTTTTAAATTGATACCAAATCCTATTGGATATACAAGTCCTAACAAAGTAGCTGAGCAGTGTATAATGTAATTTGAAACAAAATAATTGAATTTTGCCTACCTTTTGCCTATAGCATCTGTTTCCCAGTAGAGCGCACTCCTTTAAAATGTTCACAGCTGCGCTATAATAAAAAAAAAAAAGAAAAACAAGGCATGTTTGTAAAAAAACTCAATCATACACATCTTTGTGTTAGGGTAGGTCGTTTTGAAATGGACTGTAATGTTATTAAATACGTATGTGAAAACAACACAATGAAGATACATAATACAGAGACAGTCAGCTGCTCATTATTATTACATTTGTTTTTGGGTCAGTTGCTGAATGCTTTTTAGTAGTAAACTAAATGTAGGAGTTTTCATATATGTAAAAGGTTTCAGATGCTAGTAAGGTCATTCTAAATGTCCCCTCGTTCTCTGCATATTCTTCCAGATTTCTACTAGCTCTGTTTTGTTTATGAAATTTCTACCTTAAAAATTCCTTTCACTTATTGTACTGCTTACAGTCTCTTTAGATTTCACATTTATCCTACAATAAATCCAAGTCTCATACAAATATATCATTACCCAAAATCATACAAAAAGCTTTAAATAGAAAATGTGTATTTATTCATTTTTTGTCAGAATTTCCACCCAAATCTGCACCTATGTGAATGCCAAGTTTAAGTACGTTTATTTAAAAAAAAAAATGATACACGTCACCTGTTTGCCCCGAAGGCGGGTATATAAATTTAGATCACATAGGCTAATTTTTTGAATGCCGCAGGCTTAAGCCAATCAAATCAAAGTAGTAATTGTGATGCAATATTTGGGTCGGCTCTTCCTCTCACACAACGACTCATGCGCAAGCCACGTTTAAATGACAGCTTGAAAGTCTGTTTAAAAGTCCCAGACGTTTATTTTAATGTGTATTTTTAAAGTAAGTTAGTAGTAGTAGTACCTTCAATGCACTTCAAATTAAATAAATGCACGTGTACTTAAATAAGATGGCTTTTCTATAAGTTAATTGCTTGTTTCTGCTTTAATAAAAAGCTGTTTTACATTTATCCTTTTTTTTTGATTAGCTTCAGTGTTCACTTCTGTCTTTATCATTGTGCAGTTGAAGCTTAGTAGGTGTAAAAATATTGACATCTTTAAATTCTTTGATTAAAATGCTTTTTTTTTTTTTTTTTTTTTACAATTCTGTTTATTGATGTTATTGTTCTACAAATCAGTATACAGTAACGGAAAGACTAAAGTGTTTCTAACATCCATGTTGAAAATATATACAGAAACCCTAATTATGTTATAACCCTAGCCCCTCACTCCCTCCCAACAGACAAAGAAAAAACCTAATAAACTAACAGAAGTAAAATAACTTACATATGCGGTTAAAAGAAATAAGGAAGGGAGGTCGCCTGCTACCATTCCATACAGAGAAGGCTGAGGAGGTTTAATTTGCTTTGTATTAAGTGAGAGTAATACATAATTACTATTAGTAGTTAGGGCACAGAGGGGATTTGAAGATTCAAAACATGATCAAAATGGTTGCCATGCAGTGTAACACTTCTCCACAGATCCACAAACAGTGTATTTTTTTATAACTTAATAAAGTAGATAATATCCCTGATCCAGTAGATATGTGAGAGTGGAGCAGTCTGTTTCCAGTTCTGAGGATTAATTGCCTAGCTAACAAGGTGGCAAAGGCTAGGGCGGGTATTTTATTTTAGGCATTGGCACATCCAACACAACCCCAAAAAGAGAAGGGAGAGGTGCGGGGTGTTTCTGCTTTAATAAAAATCTTTGTTTTAACTTGTATCCGTTTATTAGCTTAAGTGTTTGTGTCTTTCTTTATCATTGTGCATTTGAAACTTAGGTGTAGAAATATTGACACTTTTAAATTCTGTGATTAAAAATGTACTTCTATAGTATCGATATGTTTATTGAGCCAGTTCAATTTGTTTTCTTGATTTTAAAATAGTGATCCAAGTGGAAATATGGAAACTAATTTTCTAGCACATTTTTGTTTTCTATTATGATTTTATTCTTAAGAATTGCAGCATTGTCCCAACCCATATGTGAAAACTGGACATTTACAACCCCAAGCTTGTTTCCACTTTGGTCCTGAAAAACCACTGTGAATGGCAGATTAGCATCTCCAAAGCACACCAAACAGTTAAGGATGGCCAGAAGATTCAAAGGAAGGCTTTGACCAAGTTCATCCTAACCTCAAGGGCTGCACCAACAAGGGGTGCAGATCATCTTTTCATGTATTAGCCTTTGGACATGTCAAGAGACCAATCCTTTTTACCCTACTGAGGGCATCAGAACCTGCAAAATGACGATCAAAGGGAATTCGTATTTCTTTTCCATGCTGAGGTTGAGTATTACACTGAATAATATATAAAGAAGTATACCTAAAGAATATATGGCCTGTTTTAATATTATATATAAATACTAAGTTATGTAGAGGCCAAAACTTTCCGTAGTGTGAGTGTAGTGTACTGTATGTAAAACTACAAAGCGGTATGTAATTCACTGTGGTAATGTAACAATATTCAACAGGTTTTATTTGACTTTATGAAGTAAAGTGAGTTATTTCTATGATTCTATGAATTCTAGTGTGATACAAAACTTATGGCCATACCTGTACATTGATACTGAAAAACTAGAAAAATCCTTTAATTTCAGATTGCTTATGAAACGAAGCTTTAATCATGGTGCTGTTCTAAGGTACTTGAGGTCATATTTTCAAAGCCTTTAATTAACTTTTTTGAAAATTCAGAAGGCATGTACAAAACTGAAAAACAAACAATTTGAGAGTACCTTCAGTTACGTTACTTAGATGTTTGTTATTAGTTTTATAAAGTCAGTATGTGTTTTTCTCCTTTCAAAAAACAGACATTTCAGAAAAAACTAAATCAAACTCTTTGAAAATATGGCCCTTAGTGTCTGGTCCCTGTTATCACACTTTTATAAACCACTATCAGTAGGTAAATCCCCCTTTTAAAAACAATTTCTGATGCAATACTGCAAAATTAATTTGTGTTGTATGGGCCATTTTAGTTGTGGGTTCCATAAACCACTATCATAGGCTTGTTGAATATTTCATTGCATACTTGACTTTTACCTGTGTCAAAGCTTGAACAGGTGGCATAAGACAAGAATGTTAAAATATAATCAATTTTGTTAAACAAGGCTATCTTCTGTTTTAGCATGGTCTTCTGATTGCAATTACAGTTAATTCTCATTAAAAATAAGTTGGATTAGACACATCTGCTGATACCATGAATTTTCTACTTATTCCCGGCCAAATTCAGCAGTCGTGTATTGAAAACCATTTCTTTATAATATGAATTAACTTCAAACAAGTTTCCTGTTAGTGAAAATTATTTTTGATGTTCCAAGAGCACAAGTTTTCATGTGTTATTAATACATTTTTTTATTATTATTACTGTATTATAGTACTTCATAAGCCATTTTTCATTAGTATGTTGAACATTTGGGCTACTCAGATCTGCTGTCTTAGGTTTCCCAAAGTAGCAATTTTGGTGTTAAGATATACCAGCTTGTTCCCTTTTGGATAACATTTTAACAATACATGAGGACGATAGGATCAAAATATATACGGTATATATACCAAGCATCAAAAGAAATGTATCACTATTATAACAAATTTATTAAAAAAAAAAGGTATATAAATGATGGAAAGATGATTTCTTTTTAATCACTCGATCATTCATCCTTGACCATGACACGCTTGTGTGACTGACTGAAGCATATCCACTTAATCACCTAATTATTGAGACAGTTGATTGGACACTGGATATGGAGTGATTTCAGCTGTTGTAATTGCAAGCTTGAATAAAAGTAATAAAGAAAATCACAGAAAAAAAAACAATATGCCTCATCTGTCAAGAGAGCAGTGCCTCGTGCAATCGGCATGTTGGAGGCTGGACTAGAGCAGCGTACTGTGGCTCACGGTCTTGGGTGCTCACAGCCAGCAGTTTCAAACTTGGCGAGACGGTATAACCAGACACACTCTGTCAATGACAGGCTTTGAACTGGGAGACCAAGAGTCACAACACCTGCCCAAGATCAACAAATCATTTTGCAGCATCTTTATGATGTCAGTTGTTAATCAGCACAATAAAAATTCACTGTACCTGCTCTAAACTGTCATTTTTCAATCACACCTAATGAATTTTATCCAAATATAAGTGATAAGTTTCTTTTGATGCTCAAATGTAAGAGAAGTTTCTTTTGATGCTCAGTATGTGTGTGTGTGTGTGTGTGTGTGTGTGTGTGTGTGTGTGTGTGTGTGTATAAACACACACAGCATGATTGTTTCTAATACTGTTCATCATTTAATCAATTCAATTTTGTTTTTATCCAGTAAAATTTCTGAATGGAATATAATAATAACAATAATAATAACACCTTGTAACAATTTTTTATTTATTTTTTGTTCCTGGGTAGTAAGTGTTATTTCCTAATTGCTTATGCCTCAAAAGTATAGAAAATGGCTATTATTCCCCACAAACTTTGCTTTTGTGACCAGGACAGTGATATTTCAAAATATCACTATTTCCAATGGGAAAACGGGCAAATGTGTGTCTTTTCGTTCACATAAAGTCAGAAAAAAACAACATATGAATCCAAATTAACATGTATTTATACTAAAGTAATACAAAAATGACTACAAAAGACTTAGAAGTGAGTAGTTTTTTGAGATTTACGATTATATGTATAAATACATGTTAATTTGGATTGATATGTTGTTTTTTTCTGACTTTATGTGAACGAAAAGACACACATTTGCCCGTTTTCCCATTGGAAATAGTGATATTTTGAAATATCACTGTCCTGGTCACAAAAGCAAAGTTTGTGGGGAATAATAGCCATTTTCTATACTTTTGAGGCATAAGCAATTAGGAAATAACACTTACTACCCAGGAATAAAAATTGTGTTACATAGTGTAATAATAATAATAATAATAATATAATAATAATAATAATAATAATAATAATAATGACAATTAAACTACATCTACCCCTAGAATGTGGCAGAATTTCCTTTTTACGATATATTACAAATATGGGTGTGATTAAATAGGGGTGCATTTTGTTAAAAATATTTACTGTACATCAAACACTAAAAACTCAATGAAAGCTAGAATTTTTTGTTGTTATTATTATAATGTATTTATTTTTGCCTGGCTATTCTCGCTGCTGACCTGTACGAATTCACATAGCCTGACATTACAGTATTTTTCAGTAGGCCTATTGGGGCATGGTCATTTTATAGGTGATATGAAGTAGACTGGAATTCTGAGTGCTTTGAAGTTGTGAATTATATGAAATGATAAAGTCTAACAAACTAACTGAAACAAGCATTCATTAACATTTTTATATCATTAATAGTATTTACTGTATCTTAACGTTAGTATATGTAGGTGCATGTGATTACACGATGCACCTATATACTCGCTTTAAGATACAGTTGCTACAGTAGCATTCATTTGATGTTGTGGACCCCCCCACTTAATCGTCACCACCTAGGCCCCCGCACAGCCTAAGGCCGGCCATGAATAAGGTTGATGGCCCTCAGAAAGGAGAGGCTCTTGAGTGATAAGTAAGTCATACAACTTCCCCCCCCAAAAAAGCTAAGCAAATTTTGAACTCCAGTTCTTAGTAATAATACGTGTAGTTTCCCCTTTTGAACACTTATTCTCAACACTCGTGATTTATATTTTACCAGAAACCTGTGATAGAATTACAGCCTTATTATGTACTTTTGGGTATACATTATTCCTTATATTAATTATTTGTATGATTGGTAAAAAGGACTTGCATTAATAAATATAATTTTGAACACACTGTAAAAATCTGGAGTTGAGAAGATCAGTACTCTAGTTATGTTGTATTTTTTAAATTTTTTGGTTGTACTGAATACCTGTGAATGTTTACAATTCATTATAAATAATTAGTAAGCTTTATTGAAAATAAGATGTAATAATAACATATTAGAAAATGGATCTTACATTTCCTTTAACCAGATTGGTCAATATGAGGGCCCTAATCTCTGGTAAAGACCCTTGAATGTTATCATTCAAACTATGTTTAATCTCTGTTCCAAATCAGTCCACCAGAAAATATGAAATTCAGTACTCATTTATATATGTTACCTTTTACCTGCTTGATGAAAGAAAATCTCCATTCTAGAGCAAGCCCTCTGAATGTTGTGAAGACTAAAGGGCTATTCACAAATAAAATGTCGTTGCTCCCTCGGCACTCTCGGGACTGTGTCGCGGCCCACAGTTTGAGAACCCCTGACGTACAGTATCACACAGAATACAGAACAAGATGTGATTAATTGACATTAATGTATGTTTCCTTTTTTAAACAGACTGTGTTGTGTTGTTCACACACTGCCTAGTATATTGATGGATCTTTCAAAACTGCAGTATGAGGCTATATAAAAAATAAGGCCTTCTAGCAAACTTTGCTCACAAAATCACTAATAATTAAATCCTTACCAGAAATGTATCACTGTTTTTTTTAGTTTTTTTTTAAGGCCTTTGTGTACATTTTAGAGAAATCTTACATTGTAGATCTATGTAGCCTTTTACAAATCTAGTCCCTAAGGGTACGAGGGGAAGGTATCTGCATAAAAGAGATTGACTTCACAAATATTTTTCTGCATTAGCAATTAGCTGTGGAAGGCATTGACTCAGCATGACAAGTTGCTTCATGCGGTTTCACTAATCAAATTCTGCAATTATTACTTACAAACTTGATACAACTAACTTAAAAGCAGCAACATAATAACCCAGTAGTTCTAGAATGCGTCTTGTTAATGGTCCCGTGTCAAAAATAACCTTTCCTAAGCTACTGCAACTCATAAAATGCAGGGATTTCATTTGGAGCTCCAGAAACTTTTTTCCTTTTATAGCTGAAAAACAAAACATTCAGCGTATGTCTTTTAAGACCTGAGTGAAACAAGACACTTTTAAGATTTTCAACTGTGAGAGGCCTTGTTGTATGTCACCGATTTTTGCTCAAAACTCCTTCGAGGTATCATGAGTAATGCAGCGGTAAGGAATCAGTCAGTTGCAAAACTGGAAATGCCATTGCCAGTGATACGTTATTAGAAGGAGTGACAGTGCTGAGTGAAGCTGCAGACTTGCACCATTTTTCATGGAACTTTTTACCATTTTTGCCAGCTGACACATTGTCACCCATTTCAGGGAGAAAGGGGAACTGGTTAAAATGGATGGTACAGTTCAACAAGCACATGTACAAATGTAATTCTGACTCAATCATACAGAACACATCTTAACTGTTATAGCTGCTGAAGCGAGGTATCATTGGGGTCACAGTTTTAAAGAGCTGAGTCTCCCACTGCCCCATGGCTGCTCAATCTGTGCCTTTTGATTTACTCTAAAACTCACAGATAAAAAGCCCTGATGGCATATGCTTTCACATAGGAAGAAGGTTTTTCTGAGCTGTTAAAAGCGCCAGGGAAAAACGATTTATGCCTCTTAACACATGTACACCATTTTTCTTCTAAACGTATTGTACTCTGCATTACTCTGAAGAAATCATCCATAACAAAAACAAGACTAATATTAACATAATTATTTAATGACTGGGTCTTTCTTTCTTTCTACTTTGGCTCATCCATTCTTGCATGTCTGTAAGTGTAATATCTAAGCAGATGGATATATATTTTTTCATGGAATAGTGGTGATCCTATTGTGCTCATGTATTGTTGAACTGTTATCCAAAAGGGAACAACTAATTTTACTAAGGATCTGAACAGGATGTGATCACAGGGCTCCAGAGATGAACAACCAGAAAATGTGTTTATTATTGAATGCCAGAAATGATGATTAATATAATACTAAAATTGCATGTCCGTTGCGATTATTGGATCCAGGAGTATAATGGACATGCATTTCAGTGGTCTATCTAATTATCTCACAGAACAATACTCCCACGATGAAGAGTGGAAGTGGAAGCTAGGCTACTGTGATCTCTAATGCTGCTGTTAAAAGCAGTATTTATAATAGCAGCAGTAATAATGCATATAATAGAACTTAGAATGAAACTGCATCAGCTTTTTAATTGATTTAACCAGAAATGTAACCATTTAAACTGTTTTTAAAAGTCAATTTTTATTAACTGTATTTAATCATAAAAAAAATATTTTGAAAAAATAAAATCCTTAATTAATGCATTAAAGCTTTGTGAATCGAGTACAAGGACTCAAACATGTACAGTACACAAATACTTAACAACAACCCATATGTACAGAATCCCCATGGGGACATGCTGTGAATTATAAAAGGTTAGTGTCTTGTGAGCAGGTGTTAACATCTTGCTGACTGCAGCAGACACCTGGTGTTCTCGGTGGATAGGTTAGGAGACAATCATCATACATAATATGTATGCTCTTTACATTAAACAGTAGGCTACATCATACAACAGTTCATAGTTCCTGAAGACTAATTCGCATGAGAACGCTTTTTTACCCCATGAAAGTCTTCATGATAAGGAGTAAATTGAGCCATGTCTCAGTGATATGTGAGTTACTATTGGGACTGAGACACTGATGAGCACAAAATGATGGATCATCTAGCAAAATGACAAGGTATGACACAGGCCTGGATTTTGGGATGGAACCACATAACAATCTCGTGTTTTGATTGGTCCTTGTCTGGCAGAGGAATACGATGTCAACACAAGTGGGAAAAACTTGGAGACATTTTTAACATTGTGATGAGAGAGAGAGAGAGTTCTGCTTTATATAAATGTTCATGTTATGCACAAATGTAAGAATTGGCTTTCTGTGGTGCTGTACTTTTTTCTTTCAGGTCCTCGGTGCACACAGTACTTCGGTGCCATCATTGCACACGGTGCTTGATGAACACACCGCTCAGTGCACACGCCGCTCAGTGCCGACAGTACTTGGTGCACACGTCTCTCAGTGCACACAGTACTCAGTGCACACGGTGCTCGGTGCGCACAGTGCTCAGTGCACAAAGTGTTTAGTACCTCAGTGTGCATAGTTCCTTCGGTGCTCGGTAAACTCTGAAGCACTTGATGCTTGGTACACACGGCAGTCTGTGAACATTGTGCTTAGTGTGCACGGTACTCTGTAAACGCGGTACTCGGTGGCACGGTACTCGATACTCTCAGTGCTCATGATGCTCGGTATGCATGGTGTCTAGTACCTCAGCGCGCAGAGCACCTGCATTACTTGGTACACTCCATGCACACAGTACCTGCGCCCTGGTCCCCCTGCTCCTTCAATTGTCCAAGAGCCCCTTGCAGGATATTCCCTGCGCACAGGCTCGGTTGTCTACCCCTCGCAGCCGCTCCCCATCTCTGCAAGCAAAGCGGGTTAAGAGCTCAAGGCAGTCAAGGGACATACTGGAACTCAAGGCACAGATGGCCCAGGTCCTGGAGTTATTGACGCGGCAGCAGACACCTGCTGCCCCGGCCGCAGCCCCGGTTCTGCCATTGCCTACCCCAATACCAGCTCCTGTCTACCCCGGGGGAGATCAGGG
The DNA here is from genome assembly GCF_017654505.1 of Polyodon spathula. Taxonomy (NCBI): domain Eukaryota; kingdom Metazoa; phylum Chordata; class Actinopteri; order Acipenseriformes; family Polyodontidae; genus Polyodon; species Polyodon spathula. The sequence goes on along the minus strand of NC_054535.1, from coordinate 48,536,120 downwards.
TGAGTGGGAATTGCCTACACTGATGGCAGAGGAGGACGCGCTTTCGATAGCAGCCTCCTGGGGTGAGAGCTCTTTCCCCACCAAGATGGAGGAAGGAGAGAAGCCCTCACTCTCTGCTGAGGCAGAGCCTAGTTCCGAGGTTGCCGGAACCGGAAATGTTGGCACTGATGGGACGTGCTGCAACCTTTTTGCAGGTCCCTTGGATGACAGCAGCTGAGCCACTCCGGTCCATGTTCCGGACACAGGCAATGGCACCCTATCCCCAGCCCTTCCCAGCATGCATTCCCCGATTTCATAGAGGAGATGCGCTCCTCTTGGGATCGTCCGGCCTCGGTGCCAGGTTGACTGGTTGATTTGTTCCCAGTCCTGAGAGGGAGCAGTGACCCACAAGGAAATTGTGACACAGCATCTGTCAAGGCTGGGCCTCACACTCAATGATGCAAACAGTTGGCTTACACTGGTGCAGTGCACCACATACCTGGGACTCAAGTATGATGCGCACACCTGTAGAACAACAGGGTAGTAGCTATTGCCTCTCCCTCCTCCGGCTGGGGTCAAAGGTTACCTTGGTGTTGTGTCAAAAATTATTAGGTCTGATGGCCACAGCCGTATCAACCATTGAGCTGGGTTTACTTTGCATGTGCCCGCTGAAAGCATGGCTCAATGCGTTCCATTTGCATCCAAAGCATGACAGACGCAGTCTGCTGTCTCGCTTGTGTTCAGTAGCCCTGCGATGGTGGAGGTGTGCCAATGGGACCAGTGGTAAACCAGCAGTTGGTTATGACAGACGCCTCCAACTTGGGTTTGGGGGCAGTCTGGGAAGGAAGAGGAGTCCGCGGCACCTGGTCGGGCCTTTGGACATCCATACACATAAACATGCTGGAGTTGCTGTTGTTTTACCTTGCTCTCCAGCACTTGTTCACCGGTGCTGCAAAGGGCACATGTGTTGGTCATCCCTACGGCTATCTGACGTGGTCGTAGGCACGTTGCAGAATGTTAGGGAAGGCTCCACTAGGTTTATACAGTACATCTATAAGTGGAGATACTTTCAGAACTTGTGTATGACCAGAGGTCATGACTCTGTATCTTGTCCTATGTTTCTGCAAGATCTGCTGGATGCTGGTAAGTCACCTTATACATAGAAGATATATTTGGCAGCCATTCCCGCATGCCATGCCCCCATTGATTCTGTATCTCCGGGTGCACATTTCTTGGCGACCCGTTTTCTCAAGGGTGCTCAGCGATTGCACCCTCCACAGAGGGATGTTCTCCTCGAATGGAGCCTTGATATTGTGCTGGAGGCTCTCACAAAGGCCCCGTTTGAGCCCATACACTACATAGAGTTGAAGAATTTGTCTGTGAAGACAGCCTTCCTCTTGGCTATCACCTCAGCAAGGGTGAGCACCTCAGTAAGCTACAGGCATTGTTGGTGCATAGCTCTTGTATGCGCATTCTGGGATGATGGCAACAGGGTGTCACTATGTACAAACCTTGCTTTCCTCAATAAGGTGATCACAGCCTTCCACATGATTCAGTCTGTGGAACTGGACTCTTTCTATCCACCTCAGTTTTCTTCAGAGGAGGATAGGAGATTGAACCTCCTCTACCCGGTACAGGCATTGAGGTGTTACGTGGATAGGACAAGTGCTCTGCATCATTCTGACTGGTCATGTCTGTCACGGTATACGGACCCTAGGACAAGCCCTCTCAAAGCCCTCTCTGTGGCACTGGATTGTGTACACATTCTCGACTGCGTATGACAATGCCAACTTTACTAGAGGGTTGGCTACATCTTGGGACCTCTTCAGAGGGGCCTTGCTGTCCGATATTTGTACTGCGGCTAGCTGGGCTGCGCCACATACTTTCTCCAGGTTCTGACATCTTAATGGGATAGATATTTCCCTGCCTTCATTATTCACGAGGGTCCTTGAGGTTGCAAGCTCACACCGCTAACCTTGGGTTACGCGGTTCTGATGCATCCCTGTCACAGATGGCTTGAGTGGGGCGTGTGGGTGGTGACATCAGGTTCAAGAAGTAACACACAGACAGTCAGTACTGTCAGGTGAAACTGAGATGCTGTGGCGCTCAGTGTTTTATTGTAAAATAAAATGTTTAAACAGAAAACTAAAACACTTTGACAAAACAAAAAGGCGCATTGGCCAAACAAAGAAACAGATGATAAACAATAACAAGTATCATGCTGGTTTATAAGCTAGCACCTTTTAGCAATTGTTATTTTAGTTTTTAATACTTTTTACCTCCTCTCCACACTCATTCTCCACTCACCGAACACAACCCCGAGTGAGTGAAACAATATATACTGTTGTGCTGGGATTCTATTACTAATTAATTATTCACTTGAATCCCAGCACGTGAGGGTAGGTGGCATACTGCCACATACCTTCATCTGCTTCCGTTCCTTCTCCCTCACGACTTATCTGGTATTCTTTACCCATAAGTATGTTGGTGGACGTCATCGAATTGAAAGAGAATGTTAGGTTACTTACTGTAACCCTGGTTCCCTGAAAGAGAAGATGTGCACCAACTAGCGAGGTCACATTGGTCGCCCTCACAGGTTTGATGCAAAGGAGAAAATAACTTCCGTGGGTTGATTGTTTAATTCCTTGTTAGGCAGGACCAAGGACGTCACCCCAGGAAAAGGTCTATCGGCAGCTCTGACATAAAATGCTCAGTGAAAACCTAGCTATGGCAGGCATATCCCATAAGTATGTTGGTGGTAGTCTTCTCTTTCAGGGAACCAGGGTTACCGTAAGTAGCATAACATTTTCGGTGTAACAAATGCATTTGTACTGTGGACTAAGTTTTGAGATGCAAAGATGTGTTTTCTTTTTTATAGAAACATTTTACGTACTAACTTTTGTACTTCATAACTAAAAAATAATAATTAATTGGCAAGGCAGGAGTGCTGCATATGAAGACGGTTTTTTGTGTGGATGCATATTGCAAATAATGTGTATTTGTTGTAAATAACTGACGAAGTACCTGACGCTCCTGGGAGAGCCTGTCTGCTGTGTGTGATTACAAGTTGTGAATAATCAGCAGGTAGTGGTGTTCTAGTGGGGTGTCCGGTATAAAGAGGTCCCGCTTGTTCACCTCAGGGTTGCTGCAAAGCCAAGAACAATGGCCTGAATATCGTCCACACTACCCGGACATAGAGACCTGGCTGTGTAAACCTCTGATTGCCGTGAGAGTAACTGGAGATCAGAAAATAAAGAAAGCGAAACTGCTGATGGCCCTGCCAGTAGTCAGAGTCTGGATTTGTTTATGATTGAACAGAGAAGATTAGTTCAAAATGTAGACAGAGATTAGCACAACTTTATGGTGAGCATGATACTGGTTACTTTTAGAAATAAAGCTACATCTTATTCGCTCAATGGTAATCTCAGCTTGTCTCTCCTCACTCAGCATAGAAACTAATGACACCTGATTGCCCACTTCTTAACCTCAAGAAAGAAGGACACATTATTATGTTGTCTTTCAGGAGTGTACTGTACAAAACCCCTGCTTGTGTAATGAAAAAAAAAAAATAACTAGACTGAACATTTATGGAAGAGCAGATTCTCAAGGATGGATTGCAAAAAGGGCCATCTTCCCTTAGCCCCAGATAGAAAATGTGGAAACATTTAGTGTGGTGTGCATTACCTCGCCACTTGACCAGTCCAAGATCGCGGACAGGCCTAACTGTGATGGCGTTCACAGCCAGCAGGTGGGTTTATTTTGTTGGTCATCTGAGTCCCTCTCTGCATCAGGAAAGGGGTTTCACTACATAACATGTGTCCTTATTCTTACCTGCTCATGTGGCACACTCACAGTTAAACCACTTTTGCAAACATTATGATAAAGCAACATGAAAGTCCAATGGTAAATGTAAAACAAACAAAAACAAAAAAATTCATACTCATTTATAATAAAGTTGACCAAGGTTGCAAATTCTACCAATACTGACTATGACCAGGATCGTGTAAATTGGTGTTGTTCTATTTTTTAGCTTTTATTTTGTGTTATTGTTTATAATTATTTTGTCTTATTGTCCTGTTTGAATGATTTCTCAAATGTTGCCATTGATTTATAATGTTATTCCTTTCTGCATTCTCCTGCCAGAACTCCTTTGTAAATGAGATGCCCATCTCAAGGGTTGAATCCTGGTTAATTCAATACACAAAATTGAATGTATCAGCAGCAGCAGCATCTTTGTAACAATGCCACTGCTCACTGAGTATACAGGTTCATGTTTTTTTGCTGTTGTATGCAATTTTTTAACAACATAGTGGAGATAAATCCAATACTTACTGCAAAATATTCTTTATATACTCATGAAAAACCTTTCATTTAACAAAAATTTGAAGTACTGTCCATCACACCATATATGTGCATGCTTGTGATGCTATTATTATAGACTACCAGTAATCAGTGTAAGGCAACTGGAACAAAGCTTGACTCTGATTGACTGAGATGTATCTGACAAGAATGGACTTTTAGATATATTGAATGTGTCCAGAGCAAGAAGACCCAACAAATATACCAAATTTGTTAATCAAAAACTCCCAAGATATATAAATGACTATAGATATATGTGTGGCAAATGCAGTGGCAGACATGAAAACGCTAGTGATTTCTTTGGTCTCTTTTATATGGCAGATATGTAATAACTCAAGGGATAGCTTTGAAAATAAGTTCCAATTTGTCAAAGGGTTCATTTGTTAAAGTGACCACATTTACCAGCTCTATAGGTTTGTCAAAATTGGTATTTTTAATTCATGAAGGTGGTAACTTGCAAGGAAACCAAGTTGCTTTGAATAGATATTTATGTAATTTGCCTCAATCATGTACTATGACTAAGAATGCAACAGCTTTTAAATAACCTCAACAATGTTGTCACCAAGTAGACCTCAATGTACCAAATTCCTGCAATCTGAACTGAAGAATACTGATAAAAGAAGCTATGATATTTACACAACTGACAGAAATTCCCTATCCTACATTTAAGGTCCAGCTATATCGCAATATAGCAAAGAGATAATAAAGCCACCCTCTCTACATTTGTGTTGGTAGTGGGGTTGGAAGGATCAAACACAAATTGGCAGTGACATGGAATCTGCAGTTTGCACACTTTTACACCTATCAGTGGCTAAATGAACTGTATCACATGCTTCATTCATGATTAATTTTATTGTGCTCTAGAGGTTTTAAAATTCACTGGAATTGTGAACAAGAGTTGCCTACATGGAATATTCTGTTGTGGAATGTCATGCTGTTTAACATGTTATATTTTCTGCAGTGGATAATGCACAACAACCCCAAAGCTATAATTTCTGCTATTAAGCTCTAATGAGACAAACTCATTTTAATGTACTTTTTTTCTATCATATCAGAAATTGTGAGGTGTATACTTTCTGAAATTAACAAATTGCTCATGCTTGACTTATGTGCTTCTGAAAGGAATGTTATACATTTCCAGTATTTCTTAACTCTTAATTTTGCTTGCTACAATGTCTTGATATCAAGATTATAAAATGCAGAATCGATGAAGTGGAATATTGCATAGTTTCGTGGTTACAGTTGTAGATCAAATTTGATCTTTCAGTTAATTGGAGATGTACTAATCTACCCCAATGTCAGAAGCAAAAGGTAGATCACTTTTTACCTTCAGTTAGTACTAGTAGCTTTTGAGATTCAGATTAAAATGCTACTGGCCAGACAAAGAATAAAGTGATACATTTTAGTTGTTTTTATCATTCTCTATACCTCTTAATTAGTTCTAATTGCCCATTTTACAAAAGCAGAACTTTTGCAAGGGAATTAATCATTCTAATAAAAGAATGACTACATTGAATTAAGCGTACCCATGTAAAATAAATAATGATAAATAAATAAATTACTCCCATTTCAATGAAATGTGGCTTTTCTTGCAAATTAGTTCTGAATAAACCACACATTTTTGTTGGTTGCTTTCTCACTAGGAACATATTTATAAACTGCCATTAAAATTACAAATGTACTGGCAAAATCTTGGGTCCAATCAATTTTCATTCAACCTTCTTGATCCTATGAAAGATATACTAACATTTTCATATGGCCAAGAGCCACAAGACTCACACTGTAAAACATTAATGTTTGTGAGCAAGACATTTTAAATACTAGCATTGTTTTTAATTTTTTTTTACATTTTCTTGAACATTACAACAAATCTTGCACTTACTACTGTGCAGTACAGTAGCTATCTGTTGATGACAGCAAAATACACAAGAACAAGATAGAACATTGCTGAGCCTTACAGTCTCTGTGTAATTTTTATTGTCCTGTGTAGATCTATAGAGTATTAAATTTGAAATTTAACACTATGGTGTTTTTCCATTATTTCTGTTTATACTGTATGTACTACACACTTTAAATAAAATATAGTGTTATTAAAAAGCAAAATACAACAATTGACCTGATTTCACCAAAAACACCACATAAAAACATACATTTTTATATGGATTTCTTTTTGACAAGCTCTTCCCTTGAAGATCTGAATGCTGGGTTTAAAAAAAAATAAAAAAAATAAGTGTGTATTATAAACCTGTATTAAATACCTTTGAGAGCTTTGTGGATGACAAATGCACTGTATTTATTTTTAAAGAGATTACAGTTCCTGCTCATGACGAGACATAAGGTGTGTAAATATAATATAAATTTTAGACCTGCAATATAACATTTAAACATGCATTCTCTTCTCTAGTCTAGCGCCAGCACTCCAATTTTATAAAAAGATTCATTCATTTGAATAAGGACGTTTGGCACGAGCGATATTCCATGCCATATAAAATTTGCTTGAGTCGTTACTTCTTCACTGAATGACAAAAAAGGAGCCTCTGCTGACTGCTGAGGCATGCTTTTAAACAGGCCAGCTTGTTTCTCCTCAAGTCTGATTCAGGAGGATATTCAGATGAAAGTGTGTTTTTGATTGTGAAAAGATTTGTTTCATAATGACGTTTGAGGTTGCTCGCCTTGTACAGACTACAGTGTGTAAGCAATTTGTTGCAGATGAGACACAGGTTTACCACTGCTTTCAGTGAAAACAATCTTCTTCCAGTTCTGGTTTAAAGCCTCATACTTTTGTTTATTGCTCATGGAGGGTTTGCTTAATGCCATTATTGCCACGAAACGAATGAGCACTTAATTCTCAATTAAGAAATTGACTTTCAACTGCGGCAGTGAGCAGTGTCGAAAATCATCAAGTGACAAAATGTCCTTACAGTGAACATGGAGGCTCAAAGAAACAGAAAGAGAAGGGAAGAGAAGAAAGAATAATTAACATGAATGAATACAGAGAACAAAAATAATATTTGTTTATTTATTTTTACGTCTTCTCTCTTTGTTTTTGTTTATTATTCTTTCTTCAGTTCATTCGAGCCACAATGTGTGTGTCACCCAACGTTTCAACAGGCGCCGCACTTGAACTGCCCGTGTACAGCGGTTTGGCCACCTCACATATAGAGGGACTGATTATCCTTTGTCATTAAGTACTTCTCTCATTACTTATTAAAATTAATTCCCCTTAATTTGCATTGACATGGCAGCAGGAGGTAACTGTCTGTCAATTGCAAAGCAGCATATTAAAAAAAAAGAAAGTGTGCCAGAGTTTTCCCTAGGTACTTATTTTCCAATATTGTAAAGACACAATTGGCATATAAGAACTGCAATATTTCCTGTGCCAATAACTTTTTAGATTTTATCAATCTGACTTGTATTATGAAACAATATTTATGAACGTATGAGTACTGTTTTGACACTGAGCTTTTTTTATGTTCATATTTTATAAAGGCAAAATTTCTAAGCCACTGTAATCTGTGGGTTTTGGACGAATCCCTATTTGGAATGTATAGCCTACTCTACATTCACAGTTAGCTCCACATGAAAACAATATTTAGAGAGAGAGAGAGAGAGAGAGAGAGAGAGAGAGAGAGAGAGAGAGAGATGCTAACCGTATTACTCTGTTTATTTTTCATATTCAATACTATGTCAATAAATTATGCATTTTTAAGTTATATCCTAAAAGACTAGGGCCCATATGTTTAAGTAGGCTCAAAGGCATACTACCAGTATAATAGCTATGACTCTATAACTCAATTGCTCTTCCCTCCATCTAAACTATTTCTTGACAGTTGTATTCCATTTCTTTTATTCCTCAGACGAGTCATTTTGCTTTTCCACTTGCTTTCAAACAAAGCCATACAAACAAAACGGGATAGAGAAAACTAGAACCATGTATCTAAACACTATCAATAAGCATTAAAGGCCACCACAGTCACAATGGCACTGATTCACTGTGAAGAAGTCACAAAGCTTTTCACATTACTCCAAATCGTCATAAGCACATTTCTTTTTTTTTTTTGAAAGGAAAATATGTCAATGTGATCAGGTGGGCTTGAGAGGCGTGTGTGGTGACGTCACGGACCAGGAAGAAGGTATAGAAGGTATACAGGACTGAAACAGCACATTAGCACTCAGCGTTTTATTTAATAAACAAAATAAACAAAAAACACACTAGTAAACAAAATGGCACATGGGCCAAAGTTACAAACACAAAATAAGCAATCACTGTCGTTCTTAATAAGAGCACCTTGTTGTTCTTTTCCTTCTGTAGCTTTCGCTCTCATTCTATCGCTCGCTTATTCTCTCCTAACTCTGTCTCCGCCTAATGTAATGAGCCCAGAGTGGGTCCTTTTATATTTGTGGTTGGGGCCTTACCCATTAATAAATGACCTTATTAAGGCTCCAGCCACATTCCCACAAAGTTTTTAGGGATGGGGTATTAGCCCCATCCACACTGACTACGCATTAAAAGACATGGCTATCATCCACCCACACACAAACACACTACATATATAAATACTACTACTACGACTACTACTACTACTACTACTACTAATAATAATAATAATAATAATAATAATAATAATAATAATAATAATAATAATAATAATAATAATAATAATAATAATAATATGAATACAGACTATAAGACTCTTGGTTTGTTTCTGTTTGTATACGATAATTTAGAGCTTTTTCCTTTCTGAAAACAAAAGCACTAATACTGATTTGGATTAAATAAATGTGCAAATTAAATTTGGAGTACACATCCACATCTTTGAAAATCTGGCCCACTGTGTTTCAGTTGTTCTGGAGGGATATGAGACCATTCCTCAATAATTAGAAAATTTCCTTCGGGGAAATCTGCAGCAAACTTGATTCTCCAAAAAAATCAGCTCATAATCAGTTCCTTGTGCTACATCAATTACTTGTACAAACATGGATTTCATACGCAATAAATGCATATATATATATATATATATATATATATATATATATATATATATATATATATATATATATATATACACACACACACACACACACACACACACACACACACACACACACATACACACACAGAGTACCACACAAAAGCACGGCATGACGCTAAAGATAAAAAGACTAAAAACTTTTTGTCTAAAAGCGAGTATATTCATAATGTTAATGATAGTATGGAGTAGAGTAGCAGAAGGGAGGTATATTGGTCGTATCGATAGAAGCGTATACCTCATGCACCCCATGTGCAGTTGAGACAGTGGAGATTGAGATATGTAGTTCAGAGGGACAGAAAACTACATCTCCCAGAAGGCAATGGTCTAATAAGGCCAATTGCGTATAACAAATTAATTAAGTGTACAACTGGTTAAAATTAACTAATAAAGGCTGGTATAAAAGACCAGTTCAAAGAGTCCTTGGTTGTTTGTGTTAGCATGAGGTGTGGTTACAGACACTGCTAAAGAAACCAAGGAGTAGAGGCAGCTTAACTGGCTATAGCCTTTTTGTTTAAGAAAGAGGGGAGCAGGAATTAGCCTCCTTTTATAGTCAAGGACTAAATGGGTGAAAAAGATAAGGTAGAGCTCAGAGAGAGAGGTTTTTGTTTGCATTTTTGTACCATTTTTTGTTGTTGTTGTTTGCACTTAAAACTCTATACAGCAAGGATAGTTTACATATTTTCAGGGTAATGGTGCAGCAAAAGTAAATGAGCCAAAAGCACAATTTCACTTTTAATTTGTAGTTCCCAACACTCTTAAATAAAATATAGGGAAAAAGTCAATACCTTTCATACAGAGAAAGAAGTTGCCAAAATAAGGTAAAAATGACCTCCTATTTCTCCCAACTATTGTTTTTGCAGACCCCAGGCACTAGGACAAGGAAATATACTAGTGAATGCATTTATTTTGACGTCTGTATCATCTATATTAAATTATTTATTAATATTTTAAAATGGACTAGTTGCACGCGTTGCACACACATTTTTTGAAGACCCCAGGGAGTTTTATCCACACATTTGTATATTACAGGACATCCAAGTTTTAATGACAATGAACTTGTTTTGTCAACATAGACATATACTAGGGAAAACACTTATTGTGACGTCTTTATCATTTATATTAAATTATTTATTTCTGTTCTAAAATGGAACATTTGCTTGAAAAATATATATTTTTTAATATAAATATAAAAAAAAAAAAACATCTGGCGTACGTGGGATTTGATGAAACTATAACTTTCAATTTGCAAGCATGTTGTGTTACTGTCAATGCTACACGATTAGTTAAGAAAACAAGTAGTATTTTGAAAGATAAAGTCAGCCACCTGAGAATTCTGGGGATTTTGTTATATTTGTGAGATTTTTGTGAGATCATCATTCATCTTCATCATCATTCTGAGATTCTGATCTTAAGCTCTGAAAAACATTGTGGTCGCCAGCGGTGCAAGGAAGTACAGTTCCTCTCGATACAGATTGATGAGAGTAACGCTATTTTTGGTCGCCACTGGACAAAAAGTAACATACATTTTTTTATGTGAATTAGCTATGCTGAAGATAGCCTATATATTTGGTAAAAGTAAAACGGAGTATGAAGGCAATATCTCAAAGAGTTAGCTCTTCATCATCCGGAAACCAAAATTTCACATTACACCAATATTGCGGGTCAAAGTGAAAGGTGCTGTTATATTTATGAGCTTAATTGGCTTACGATATTTGCAGAATTACATGTGGCAATGAGTTGGCAAATTTCAGCTTGCCTTGCTTGTGTTCTTACAAAAAAAATTGGTATGTAAGGTTTGCACAGCAGCAAGAACCATGTTTACTGGTGTACTAGTGTTTAATTAAGACAGACTAGTCTGTTTTGCAGTGCCTTTCCAAGTTGATGGTCATCTATTGATTATGCATTGTTATTTTGTACAACCTCCTTTAAGCTTGAGTGCATAAAAAGAGCGTGAAGCCGAGGAACAGTAAAAGGTTGTTTTCTTAGGCCCCCCACTGACTGAGACAAGATCAAAGCTCAAGAGACTGTGAAAAAAACGGAATCTATTGCACTGAAACGAGGCCTGTGGCAGCTGCTCTGGGTACTCTCTGACTCATGCATACCTCTGACTGGATCTGCCAAATGAATCACGGGAGTAGGCTATTTTTTTACCTCCTTCATTATTTTATCTGCAGTCACTAAGGAGATGTGGGCTCCATCCATCACAATGCACAAATTCTCTTTGCACAGATTTGGTTCAAGCCTAATTAAAGCTTTTGCTTTCATTTGTGGAGATAATTAGACTTTCATCTCCAGTGGTTAAATTGAGATTTTAAAAGAGGTGGAACTGGGATTTTAAAAGAGGTGGAACTCCCTATTGTGATCCATACAGAGCTAATAGACTGAATTCTTAAGAGGTTGAACTCTGTTCCGGACTGTTCTGCCCCAATTTAACCCCTGTTCATCTCACCAGGAAGCTTCAGAAAGATCTATTTCTTCCTTCAATGAATGTTACATCAAAAAAACTGATTTTAACACCTTTTCTTTAGGGCACAAGTCAATAATTAAAGGTTACAAAAAACATTTCTGCTAAAATTTAATTCTTGAAGAGTACAAGCTAAAAAGAAATGAATTTACTTGGACAATTTCCTGAAACATTTTGTTACACCAAGACTTTTCTAGTCTTCAGGATCCTGAAAGTGCAAGGGGTAAAGAACACAATTGCATTTTATCGATGGCAATTTGAATGCACAGAGATACCGTGACGAGGTGCTGAGGCCCATTGTCGTGCCATTCATTTGCTGCCATCACCTCATGTTTCAGCATGCTAATGCATGGCCCCATGTAACAAGGATCTATACACAATTCCTGGAAGATGAAAATGTCCCAGTTCTTCCATGGCCTGCATACTCACCAGACATGTCACCCGTTGAGCATGTTTGGGATGCTCTGTATTGACGTGTATGACATCGTGTTCCAGTTCCCGCCAATATCCAGCAACTTCGCACAGCCATTGAAGAGGAGTGGAACAACATTCCACAGGCCACAATCAACAGCCTGATCAACTCTATGTGAAGGAAATGTGTTGCGCTGCATGAGGCAAATGGTGGTCACGCCAGATACTGACTGGTTTTCTGATCCACGCCCCTACCTTTTTTTAAGGTATCTGTGACCAACAGATGCATATCTGTATTCCCAGTCATGTGAAATCCATAGATTAGGGCCTAATGAATTTATTTCAATTGACTGGTTTCCTTGTATGAACTGTAACTCAGTAAAATCTTTGAAATTGTTCCATGTTGGGTTATACTTTTGTTCAGTGTAAACGTTTCTCTGGGGGTTCTTTAGATAACTAGATAAGAAGATGCAATAATATTATGTATCCTCCTTTTTATTTAGTTAATCTGCAGTTTTTCTAAAATTTAAACAGTAATGCAATTTTTATATATGTCAACAGCCCCAATGAGAATAACTACTTAATACATTTGACAAGTTTATCCTCTCATAATTTGTTCATATGCTAATATATAATATTTCTCATTTTACATTTCAAACTAATGAAGGGACTGCCCAAAGATTTATACAGTACATCCTTAAGATATAGCAACTACTTTTCCTCCCAATGTATTTAGAAATAATTTACCAAAGACAGCTTGCAAAACCAGTTTTCATTCCTCTGGGACCTGGCTTGTTTCCCCGTTTACATCTAGTGGAGTGAAGGATTCCTAAAAGTAAAAAAGAAATATGATTCTACAATGTAAAAGCTTGTGCTCACAATAATAGCATTGACACCTGACCTGTGTTTATGCCAAAAAAAGTGTATCTAATTAATGGAAAATGTAACTTTGTTGCCCTCTCAAAAAACAAAATATCCCAGCGTTATTCCATTTTGTGGCACTTTTTTCACAAACTGGAAAGCCACACAATTCCACAGCTTCTCAGAATGCACATACTGCCTTCATTTTAGAGTTAACTGCACATCTGTCATATTCATAATGGATTTATATTGCTGGTGAGCATGACTTTTGGAATGATGTAATACATTAAAAGTAAATTAAGTAAATATAATTATAGGCATATGCAGAGAATATTAATTAATCTAATAATTATATAATTAATATTAATTAGTTCTGGCCTACCAACCATATTTCCAATAATACCAATGTACTGCAGTTAAAGGCTGTATTATTGAATTGCAGTAACCAATGAAATACTCAATGCAAGGTTACGACTTTCATGAAATCAATAGGCTCTAAGTGTCAGCAGCAAACCTTTAATTACTATACCGTAAATTTAGCTTGAGTTTAAACTGTACTGGGGGAAAGAGCCCAGCCTCTCCAGCCTGACCACGCACTCTGCAGAACTAAATACGAACCGCGCAGCACAAATGGATGTAGTCAGCCACCTGGTCAGCATGCAGCAGGCACCAGGGGAGACACACAGACTGAAGCCTCTGCAGATGGGAGCTCAGACAGTAAGAGAAAAAAGCAGTCTTAACTGTTTTCAGCTTCATACTTTAGTACCAGGTATCCAAATAGCTTCCCCTTGCCACTTACTGTTGGCTTCTTGTTTTGAATATTACACAGTAAGTGAAAATATGAATTTTTCTATATCTTTGCTTGTTCTATAATGAAAGTTCCAAATGGTAAGGTGTCCTGGAGGCTTGAAATGTGTTTCACAACTTGGTAGTGAATAACTAAGTGTCTGCCAGTGATCTTCTTGTCAGTGAAAAATAGGCTACTGCACTTCTAACTTAGCAGGGGGCAACTGCTGAGGATTGAAAACTGGGTGTTTCTACTCAGAGCCCACATACACTGTTGAAAAAAAGAAACTTTGAAAACGTGACACGCTGGGTACAAAGAGTAGCATTACAGAGAAGAAAGAGCATATAATTCTACAGTTGTCAATGATTTGCAACATGGAGGGACATTTGAATAATTTACATGGAGAAATATATATTAATAAGTAGACAAATTAGGTAAGAAAGAAAAGATTAGTTGACTATCTACATACAATGGTGGGGTCCAATGAAGCTATATAATTAAGCAGGTGTTTAGGGGGATACACAGTATTAGATGAGCATACTCCTTCAGGCAGCCGTCTTAAGTTTACTCCCCACAGTGCGGTCGAGCAAGCTGACTTTTTTGCCTGTGGTGAGCTGCAATGTGCATCACAGCCAGCCTCAAACATTTAATACTTCTAATCCCACGCTTAGTTATTCAGAAAATATATTTTATTTGTTGTCTAAAAAAAAAAAAAAAAAAAAAAAAAAGAAACAAGAATTAAATTGTGCCTGTAGCTCCTTTACATTACCTTGGATTCTGATCTTTTCTAGCTAAGAAAGGTTGGGCTTGTTGACTACTGGAACTGCAGACTTCTAAGCAATATCAGGTGCTTAAGGATATAGTGTTGTCCTTAGTAGTGGGCACATTCTGGACTAAACATCAAAGAATTCCCAAGCATGGTGTTACAAGACCGCCCATTGTTTTTATGATCTAAAGAAAATATGAACTTGACAGTTTTTAACATTTATATGTGATTTTCACCAAAACTGACAAACGTTGGCTCTCTCCATCACGGTACCTGATATCACAGCTAAAACTTTTATACTGCTAATGAAAAATACTGTTCTATACTAAAAATTATATTATATAGGATATGATGCAAATCGTTATTATACATTTAAAAGTACTGTGCATTTTATTGAAAATACATCAGTGTTTTGAGCAAATAATTTGCACATAAAAGTAAAGGTGTCTTAAATAAATTAGTGTTATCAGAAGTAATTTACAATAAGCTACTGTTAAACTTAGATGCAACTATGTAGAACATCTATAGTAACAGGACATTTGTGTAATGATAATTGGCTGTATTTAGGATGTCTTTAATTCCCTATGGGCGTTTTGATGTTATATGAAATCACAAAAACATAGAAGACACTGTAAAAATACCTGTCTACCTGGAAAGGCTGGTGCACAGCAGGGGATAGAATACTCCCCTTAGATATGATGTGTAATATTTGATATTATCACAATCAGACTGTGAGTAGAGGATCACCAACTGTATGTTAGAAATTTTGAATGACCTAGGCCTTTACAAGACAGGTTTTTAAGCTCCAAATGCTCTATTCGTCAAGATGCAAGCAGCCCAATTATTTAAGTTTTATACGAATATGCAGTTAGGCACACATCTGTTTCCTATTTATTTTCAAGAAAATCCATTCAGTTAAAGTTTATCATTCTCTTTATATCTCAGCTCTAGAAGTCTTAACTGCATAATCAGATTTAAAAGATAAGAAAAGGATTGGCTGTCATGTGTGAAGTTTAAACATTGTTTTTTCCAGTGTTAAAGTGCTCTGAGATCTCAGTTCAACAGTTTGGATTGGACACTTTGGTGGATTCACATCAGTGTGTTATAATGTCATATATATATATATATATATATATATATATATATATATATATATATATATATATATAGATAGATAGATAGATAGATAGATAGATAGATAGATAGATAGATTGAACACTTACATACTATACAATATGCTTATTAATATACGTTATAAGAATACATACTTGACTGTGCTTTGCATTTGACTTGATCAAACAACATATGAAATACCAGTATTAACTCAGCCTGTAATGATCGACACATATTGGAATATTAATCAAGAATGTAAAAAACTTCGTTGCATAATATAATACCATATAATCTGCATTATAGATGCACCAAGGGTTGGCACAGGTATACCTGAAGAGAAAATGGCTGTAGGATTAATCAAAACTGTCATAGGCAATAGAGCTCTAAGAACACTAGTGAAGATCTCAGAGCTGTTTTTGAAAATGTGAACAGAACCTGCCCTGTCTTCCGAAAGTACTTTCTCTATAGATTCATCACAGCTTTGTTGAAGTTAAAATAACTGGTTACATACATTTTTCTTGCTGTTTATCTACTGATGACCCTTTTTATATTATAAGGACTATACCTCCTGATGGCTCTTCTAATAAATGACTAAGCTATAAACACATACAATGGCTAACTTTAAAATAATAAAAAAAAGAAAACAGTAGAAATGATTGCTGATTTAGGAAAAAATGTACAGGCTCCATATAACGATGGAAATCCCCTTTCTGTGACAGATCCGGTTTACTTACAGGCTATTACACTATAATGCACTATTGTAAAATGCTTAAACGTTATATTTGTATAATGCTACCGGTTTTATATCTGATAATGAGGCTTGCTGTTCATCCTTGGTAGTTTTATGGTATGATGCTACTGATTAACATGCTCAGTCCATTATTTATGTTATATTTTTAAGGTTTAACAGAGCTCAAAACACAGAAAGTAATACATATTTACCAATTACAAGGGATCAAGAGATGCAAAATACTAATGCCAGAATTAACAATGTATTCAAACTGGAGTTGCTGAAAAATTAAAACTTACTATGCTTTGCAACCACAATCAATGTGTATTCAAACTGTGCTTTTATTCAGCCAGATTGCAAATAATAGCCTAGTCTTAGATTCCATTCCAAGGTTTAATGAAGACTGTAAATCCTACAGTTGCAGCAATTACATTTCACTGCCAGCTTTTATTGAGGAAAGCAGAGCAACATTCTAAAGAGAAGGAACGATTTTGAGAAAACTGTATTAAGTAACAAACACTATTGACAATCAAGCGCCACTGTAAGAAATATAGTCTGGAAATCTTTAGAATGATATTAATGTATTTTTCTTATTGTTTCCTTCTTTTGGTACATTGGATTATATTTTTTAGACCTGTGAGGTTGCCCATACTGAACCTACAGAGTTACTTCACATTGGTAACATCTTATTAAAAATAGAATTAGTTGTTTTACTTATAATTCTGATCACATTTTTAAACTTAGATGATTACAATGTTTCCCTCATAAAATCTTGTAAATTTAAAGCATCAAGTAACCAGTACCCTTTAATAGTTTAAATATATTGCATTTAATTAAAGTGACTCTAAACTGACTCAACTGGCTGCAGGACTAAATTACAGATGTGCAGTATATGAAATAATTTCACAAATTTTAAACATACTGTCAAATTTGTGTGGGGTAGAGGACCGCAAAGTGTCAGCTGTGTGACACAAACACTAACTTTAAAACATGATTTGTTCTTGATCACACATGGAAGCGAAAATATACTTCTGTTTAAAGTAAAAGTAGAAAATATTTATTTTGGTTAATAATTTATATTTTGTTCTGTGCCAACACAATCTGTCAATCAATCTGTGTGAATCTGAAAATGTGTCAACCCTAGAACTTCAGTTTGCTTTGTGCCTGCAACCTCAATCCTCTGTGTACTTTAGGCATTTAAAAAAAATGAATGCGGTCAGCTCATCTGTTAATTGTGTGTTTTAGGTGTTTTCCTGTTAAACATTTCCTTTCAGTGTATTTAGCGTTATCACACATAGTATTATTAGGTCGGAGGTAGACACCATGCCGGCTCCCATGCATGCAACAGTAAAAAAGACGTGTATTCTGTTCTGAAAACTAAAGAGAAAGAATGATTCCTTTAAGATGCTAAGAACAGCCTCAACTCATAGGCTATCAGCAAATGAGGTTTCACACATCTTACATTTTCACCTTCAGTCAATTGTTATTCTTAGACCAGTAATCATCAGCAAATTAAATGTTGCAAATAACAAGGTTTGTTAGCGTTTAAATCCATGTCAATGTTTATGACAGTTGTATAAACAGTAATTGTAATTGGTGCAGAATTATTTCATTATACAAGCAGCAAAACAGAATGTAAACAAGCAATTAGGATCCTGCACCAGAACTGACTTGATACATTTAGCAATGATATACAAATACTAGTCCTAAATTGAGCACAAACAGCTATTTGTCCACATGGTCTTTCAATTGATATCATGGACTCTGTTTGTTTTATGTTTAGCATCAAGTTTTGATGTATAATTCTGTTCACCCAGAATTAATTTGCTTACTAGTATTAAATTGGTCTGTTTTTAAACACACCTTTTAGAAAGGGATATTTCACTAATGGGTTTCACATATAGCATGTTGACTGTCCAAATACTTTTGTCATGCATTTCATTTTCATTTTATGCATGTTATGTAATAATTTGCTGTTTTATTATGAAGCTGAATCTCTACTCTAATTTATATCTTTCAACTGAACAATTAGAAATGATAGAAATCACTTTCTTTGTGGTTTTTAAAAAAAAAAAAAAAAATTAACTGCCCAAATAGTTTTGTCTGAGACTGTATATATGTGTGCAATAAGGCCAGACAGGGTGTCCATATACGTTGAAGACAAATGGGAGAGGGAGATCTGAGGAAGAGGAAGAAGAGTTTGGAGAGACACTGTGCCAAACTTCGGACTCCAATTTGTTCAAGTTTATCTTTTTTATAAATATAAAACCCGATCCGAACCCAACCTGAGCCCGAGATCTTTGAAATATTTACATACCTGGCCCGACCCGACTATCTTCACAAATATATTCCAAACAAACCATATTGAAACCATGTACCTTCAGTGTAGAGTATTCCCAGTTTCCAGGTAAAACGTAAATAAATAAAAGAAAAAATCAATTTCAATTAATCACATCTCATCAGGGTTAGAAATTAACAAAACTGTGATACTAGTCTTAAGGACTAGTACCCATTGAAACTTGCTAGTTCTGATGTAAACTTACTAGTCCTTATGTGAAGTTCCTGAATCTGAATCAACAACAGCCGTTAGGGTCCCTAAAATATTAGGCTTACATTTTATTTTCCTAAAAATGAACATTTATAAATGTAGACTTTTTAAAATTGAATAATAAAAAATAAAAAAAAAACAGATACAATAAACATTAATGCCCAGATCTGCCTTTCCCACATTCCAGACACCAATAAAGTCTATGTGGACAACAGTATTGACAACATTCTTCTCATAGCATATCACTGCCTCAGTAATGGAGCTATCTCCAGTTGCCATTCTGGACAACTGGGCTGGACGCTGGGTCCTCGCAATAGCGTGTATACACTCCTGTGTCTGTTTAGAATTTCTATAGGTTTTCCCCACAGGTTTTCCCCTAACCCTAACCCTAACCTCATCCAGGTCACACATCATTCAAAATCAGAATAAGGTTGTGTATGTTTGCAAGGGTGTGAGTTGTTCTAAAAAGCACTCTTAGCTCTAAAATCCCAGAGGTGTTTATGGTGTTTAGTAATTGTTATGCTTTTGATGCACCTTGTTTGGCAGTCTTTGCCTTCACCAGTTTCACACAGTATAATGATTACTTGATTTTTATTCGCTTTAAAATTGACTTAAAAGCTAGACGACCCAGTCACAAATGTGCCACTCTGACCTTTGTCATACTGGACACAAATCTTCCAGTACATCTTATTTTCTGAAGGTGTAGACTTACTGCAGCCAGTCACATTGTGAAAGCCAGGTTATGTGGAAAGCGTGTTGCCTCTTTTCTCTGTTATAGTTGCGTCTGATCTTTTTTTTTTTGTGGTGGGGGGTCGCAACCCGGTGTTGTGTTATTTTGAGGTACGCGGGTAAAAAGTGGTATGCAGCACACTCTTAAACAACTTGTAAACAAGCTGGTGCATGCTTAAACAACTTCTGTTTAGAAAGCAGGGAAGCAACCATTCAAATCTGGTACGTTATGCTGTTTTGGGTCTTTTACATTTTTTTAAATTGGGAAAATATTTATCATATGCATAAGACATCATATTTATCATTTTTTTCTATGTGAATTGTTTTTTTTTTCCTTTTTTAGAGAAATTGTTTGTCTGTTTCCAGTTTAAGTTTGCAAAAAAAAAATATGTACAATTAGTGTTCTGCATTTTCGGTTTTTATCTTTAAAAATATTTTCTGGTAATTTTTAGGAGTTTATTTTAAATATATTAAAATAGGGATACTAGTCGGTAAAAATAGTTTTTAATTGAAGCATCGGTAAAAATTGACGTAGCAGTTCTGGTTTCTGAGCAAGTTTAATGTCCCTGGTATGTATGATGAAGCAGGATCTGTGCAAGTTGAAGCCTTCCCAAGTTAACTGGTACTTTGCTAACGTTTGGGCAATCGCTGTGCTGACGGAAATGGTATCTACAGAATGTATGAACATGACATCAGCACAAAACAAGCCAGGTTTATTTACCTTGAAATCATAAAAAGAAAAAAAATTTGACAGAACTGGGCGGTGCAAACCATTGGGAGACGTGTCAGAAATCATACTGGACATTTCTGTCAATGTATTCCATAACAATTTTCTGTCAAATATTTATGATTAAGATTGTTGGCGTTAGGCAGTGTTTTACTGATTGACAGTACTGTCACACAGTCACATACCTCTCTGCAATAAACCGTTGCTGTCCAGCAAAGCACAGCGCCCTAACAAATTCATTAACACAGTCATTCTGCACTCTCTTTTTATTAAAGCGTGTGTAAAAGCCACTAAATGGATTGTTTGTCAGTTCACTTTCTTGTTTTATTTTAATGTGTTGCTTATTTTTCAGTATGTTCTTTTATTGTCAGCGTGAACATGTACGTCAATGCAGCAGTATTTGCAGCGCTATGCGTCCTCTGCCTCATTTGATCCACTTCTGCTATTTTTGCTTTTTGTATACTTTGAAACATTTGTTTTCTTTTGAATTACGTTTTCTCTCCATTCCTCATCGACTAAAAATATTATATTTTCATGTAAGTATTTCAATTTAGTTTTTGATCAAGGTAGTAGTTACTACAACTAACAACGGCCACAATAAATCAAACTGTGATTGGCCAACATAATCAGGTGAGAATGCGTTTGTGAAGTGACAGAGAACCACATTTGAACGTAATTTGATCCTCTGAAGTCTAAATGTCTGCTGTATCCTAGGAGACAGTGTAGGGCTGCTTATTGTAATGTCAAAGTCAAAATAAAACTGCATTTTAATCAAAATATTGTGTATTTCCTAGAAAATAGTGAGGTGAAAATATTCAATAGACAAAAATCGGGTAAAATTCAGGATAAACCGGAAAAGTGGAACACTATGTAAATTAACGGTTTGCAAAAAAAATAATTTTGGAATGCATACCACATTTTGACGATGTACCACTTTACAACACTACACCTGTGTCGCAGAAAATAAGTTGACCGGGAAATAAGTTGATTGTGCAAGTGCAGTAATGTAAAACTAGGTAAAAGTGAGGCAGGGCAACAGTTTGATTAAAGGGGAGGTTCACAGCATGGCTTTTTATTTTTATCTGAGCGTTTTATTTGCAAAACTGTATGCTGGTGTTTGTTCATGCGATTGTCTTTTCGTATGAACTTTGAAATGTGTGATCAACGACTCTTTATGTAGTAAATTGTTTTAAACCCATATCCGGTATAAATCTCCACATTTTCGTAAACTTACTTTACGCTTACTTGAAAGATGCAGTACACAATTCATTTATTCATTGTCGTGGTTTAAAATGTAAACTTTTGGTATTATAAAATAAATCTGCTTTTTAGACATTAAAACATAAAAACGTCCAAACACAAAATAACTCAAGTGAATAGCCATTTCCTCAGATTACGTTTCTTTGAAACGGACCATATGAAATTGTTTTTCTAATAATAGACCAGGTGCACCTTGAGCATATTTACCCAGGCTTGAAGCAGGCGCATTCTCAGCAGCCCTAGTGGAAGGATTTTCGAGGTGGCTGCCATCAGCCCCAACAACCTTTGATATACTCTGACCAATAGGAGAGCGTCCTCTCTGAATAGGGAGAGTGTGGCCTCCAACGACCGAATGCTCACAGAGTTCAGTTTGAGCCCCAGGAACACTGAGACAGTACAAAGTTGCTCTTGTGTTGATGTATTGAGAGCCTTAACTTCGTCACATGATCTATGACCTGTTTTGCGTGCGCCTATGCGCGTCTTTTGGAATTGCGCGCAAACTAGCCAGATAGTTTAAGATCTGAAAACCCCGCAGCCTGTGTGGAGCCAGTGCTGCAACCATCCACAAATGTGTGGGGCGCCAGCGATTGGCGATCTCCTGTTGAAGGAGTATCACTTTGCTGGTTCGACAGTGGTGCAGAGCACACCCTTGAAGGGTGGCGGACCAATGCGAAATTGTAGAGTGTCTCATTGTTGATAGCACCCAGAAGTCCTGGGTGCAGTCTTGCCATGGGTTTTTGCCTTTGGTCTGTCCAGTTGTGACAGGGGTTGGTGGCAGCCAGGGACCATCAGGGGAGGTTTCCCTTGGGCTTAGAAGGGGGCGGGTGTTTCTTATGCCCTGGCCTCGGTCTCCAGCCGGAGAACCGGTTACCCCTGGGCGGCGGTGGTCCCTTGCCGCCGGCTCTGCCTCTGTCTGTTTTGGGGTGGCGGGCAGTGTTCCGACCTTGTTGCCCCCGCAGACTGTAATTGCCACCTTGGGTGCTGGCGGTAGGCAGGAAGCGCGAGAACTTGGAAGCGACCTCCGTGGCCTTGTGTGACCTTTCAAGGCTCACATCAATGGTCGCTCCGAATGTCTGCCCCAGTGTAATAGGGGCATCTAGCAGTGCTGCCTTCTTGGTCTCGACGACCTTGGCCTGTGTTAGCCAGAAATGTCTGCATGTGGCTACCAACACCGCTAGAGACCTGCCTGATGGCTGATCTAACTCCCCCATTAGGTCGGTCATTGCCGTTGTTACCGCCAGTAACTCCCCTGCGTCTGCCTCTGTTGCCCACTCCTGCAACCCCTCAGCCAGCTGTGGCAGGTAGGGTCTTTGTCCCCTTTGGTGAGGGTGGACCCCTGCACCAGTACTGTGACTGTGCCTAGTCCTGCTTCTTGGGCTCCTGCAGTGTGTAGCAGAGCCTCTGCTGTCCTAGAGGCCAAGGGGGCGGATGCTGGGTTGCTCCAGGATGAGCGCACCAGCTCCAGAAAATCCTGGCACAAGGGGAGGGCATGCTGTGGATGCCCCTTCTACTTTAAGAAGCGGTTGGCCGAGCTTGGGCGCCTCCGAGGCGACTCTGACGGGAATCGTTTGCGCCTGTGTGGGGAAGGGGAGCTGTGCCTGTGTGGCGACCGCCTGTCCCCTGGTGAGCGTCCCCTCAAGTGGTACTGCCTCGGCGGTGACCATCGCATCTCCCCTGAGAGGTGTCTACACATCTGTACCGGTGGTGGGGAAGGGGAGGGTGACCTAGGTGTGCGGGGGAGCTCTCTGGTCACTGTAGTAGGGGGGGTCCTAGATGACCTCTGCGGAGGCCCTTGGACCATGGACTTCATTCTCCCATGGATCAGGGAGAGAGACTCTCCTGGGGATAAGGCTGCTCTCCTACACAGAGAGCAGTCCAGCTCACCTGCCAGTGCTTGGGCCGCATGTTCTGGCCCTAAGAATCTGGCGCAGGACTGGTGCTCGTCCTGCCTGGGCAGTTTCGCCATGCACTGGTCACACTGGTGGAACCCAGCGGAGGACCCAGTCGATTGTATTAACATGGTGTCAATACGGAGCTGCTGTGCTCGGTGACGATAGTAACGCGGTCTGTGCCGGGCTGTAGATGGCTCTTTAACAATTCGCTGGTGCCGACTCAGTCTGTGCCGGGATCGGTGCCGAGGAGAGTACTGTCGGTGCTGAGTGGTCGGTGCCGAGTCAATTGGCGCCGAGGTCGGTGCCGATGTGTAGCGCGGTTGGTGCAGGGCTGTAGACGGCCTCGAAGCTATTCACTGGCACCAAATCAGTCAGTGCCAGGATCGTCGTGAAAAAGAGCTCGGTCGGTGCTGAGAGGTTGGTGCCGAGTCAATCAGTGTCGAGGTCGGTGCCGATGGGTAGCGCGGTCGGTGCCAGACTGTAGACAGCTCCGAAGAGGTTCATCGGTGCCGAATTAATCGATGTCAGGAATGGCGCGGAGGAGATTCCAGGGTATGCAGCCGATTCAGTCGGCGTGGTCGCCCAGGGCAAACACAGCTGCACTAGGAGAGCCTGAGGCTTGAGAGGGGCGCTAGGCCCAAGCTGTTTTTTTTTTTTTGTTTTTTTTGGTATAGGCCGATTACATCGACGTAAAGGACGACACCACAAGCCTGCGGGGTCTCCTTACAGCACCAGAACAGCTCTCAACACGGTATCTGGCAACTTCACAAAGCCTCGTGCAATGAAAAAGAGAGTAATGGCCGCTTACCAATTTCCCAAGAGGGGTTGAAACCAGCTCTAGTCAGTGAACTGACAAGAGAATAAGGTAGCAACACTCTCAATAATGCATGATTTTACAGTGGAATTAATTAAAATTGTCGTAAAAAACCCGACAAATCAGCCAAATTCGGTACAATAAAGCAAACGCAATCTGTGACCTGTCTCAGTGGAGTGAGAGAGAAAATGGCGATGTGCTACTGTGAGGATGTCCCTCTTCAGAGGAGGGGAGAGGGACTTTCCCCTCACAGCAGGGCCCTGATAGGGCAGCTTTTTTATATATGCTCAGTGATTGGCGGTCAGAGAGGGTTCTTCCCATTCGGTAATGGTTGTCATTCAATTGAAAGGGAAACAAATTACACCCAACCCGACTCGAACCCAACACTTATTGTTGAGCTGTCATTAAATAGAAGTTATTTATAGCCAAAATAACAACTCCTGGTTTGTGTGAATGTCAGAATGTGATATATCCGTACCAGCAGTTTGTGTTAAAATGTCTGTACT
This sequence comes from Polyodon spathula, assembly GCF_017654505.1. Lineage (NCBI taxonomy): Eukaryota > Metazoa > Chordata > Actinopteri > Acipenseriformes > Polyodontidae > Polyodon > Polyodon spathula. Next base: position 48,511,141 of record NC_054535.1, on the reverse strand, counting down.
TTTCATTAATACCACAATCCAGTATTTTATTTTTTAGTGCATGATCGGATTTCGTCCACAGCAGCCTATTTAAGAGCAGTTGCTATTCATAAGAGATAATTCAGATGCAGTCCTGAGGGTCAAACCTGCTATTCATAAGAGTGAATGACAGCAAAATGCTGTCGATAACTAGGAGTTATTGAACGCTTTGTCTAAACTAAAAAATTAAATTAAAAATAATCTGTGAAGGAAAATGTTTAATATAAATATATACTCACACAAGAACATATTCTCTGGCATAATCATTTTGAAGCAGTGTTGTGAAGCAAAGAGCAAGTGAGAGACTGAGAATAGACATTATTATTATTATTATTATTATTATTATTATTATTTATTATTATTATTATTATTATTAGAATTACAGTATTATTCAAACGTCCTCTTACAGTGTTTTTGGTTTGCCAAACAAAACTAAAATACAAAGTATTTATTTAAAAAATACATTTTTTTCTAAATTATGATATGTCCTGAATTTTTGGCAGACGTGTGTAATTTAAAGCAGTTGGGTTATATTTAAGTTCCGTGAAAGAGAGTATTTAGCATCAGAGTATGTCATCAGTTTTCTTAGCAAATACCAGTTCTTTTTCCAGTCAGTCTTTTATTGCAGAAGCCATGATGATCAAGTACATTTTTGTTGATCACATCTTGCTGTGAGCAGTGCTGAAATAAAGCTCCTTCGCTGCACTAATGGAGTTCTTTGTCAGACACTACAAGCAGAACACTACTAGTCTAGCACATGCTTAAACCATGCAAGAATGTGCCAGAATGCACCATTTTTATCCCTTTTTTCAAAATGTTCCTACAGGAAGGGTTGACACCCCCTTCACCGACTCTACCCCATTGCCACAATGCGCCTTGATGACATTGGTGACCCCTACTACCTTGTAAGTGCCACATACATCAAAACTAATTAAAAACCCTGATAAAGTATTGATTGACTGACTATGAAACATTTCTATATATATGTGTGTGTGTATATTATATATATATGATATATATTTGTATATATATATCGATATTATACGATATATATATATATATATATATAGATCATAGGAGCATCAGGGAGCAGGAGATCTGCCTCAGAGGAAGATGTCCCCTTCATCTGTGTATGAATTCTGACAGACAACATGTATTAAAAACACTGTTCTAAGTAGAGACTGTGCAGTGTTAGTATGCTTTGCTATATGGCTAACAGTAAATTTGTTCAAGGTTGTTCTGTATCATCCAAATTAAATCAAGGTAAACTGGAAATGGCATGGTATGACAATGGTACAAGTGCTTTGTTATAAACATGCCTAATGAATCATAATTCTGCTATATAAATGCAGAAGACATCAAAAGCTAAAACACTAGAGTGTATACATCTGGGACAACCTTTTTTTTCATTCATGATTGCAATGCAGAGGAGTCAATTAGTTATCAAGGATACCTGAATCAAAGGGTTTATGTTGACATAACTGGGTAAAACCAAGTGATTCAGATGGAGCCATCCAAAATGAAAATCTGAAAGCATACAGCAGTGTATCTTTAAGCCTACTTGCAAGAGATGGCTCAGGGCCCCTAGGCCTCAAGATTAAGAAAGTCAAATGTTCTATCTTGTAACAACACAACAGACAAAAACAATTGTTCCTCTTCCCATAAAATGTAAAAAAAAAAAAAAAAAAAAAAAAAAAAAAACTAGTTTACGCTCCATAATAAAACATAAACTCAGATAATTTTTAAGGCAATAATGGAAATTAAGTATTTGAAAGCATTTAGAAATAATCTTTTGGTATTATGCCAAAACATGCAACAAGACACCAAGAACACAGTGCATGAAAGTAAATTCTGGCAATTTGAGATTACAATATGCCTTAGACTGTAATAATTCAATTTAGGGCTTAGGTGATTAGACACAGTGTTTTTTTTAACATATTTTTTTAAGGTTTAAGTACTCCCAATGCTGTAATCTGTTGGATATTCTGATCACCATCTTACAGGCATAGAATACTTTGTGTGGAAGGTGATCCTTTATCCAGAATGTAAAGCTGGTGCAGAATTATAATCATGTTCACCAAAACACTGTATAGCCCTTGGGTATTAAGCTTTTGTATCCATCAAGTACATCTTAAAAGACCAGCAATGTCTAAATCTCAGACCCACACTTATTCATATGAAACATCTGAATATATGACTTTTTAAAACAGAAAATATATAAAAGTATGGTCATTACCTTAGGAATAGCATGGCATGCCAAACTATTATATATACACTGAGTGTACAAAACATTAGGAACACCTGCTCTTTCCATGAAATAGACTGACGAGGTGAATCCAGGTGAAAGCTATGATCCCTTATTGATGTAAACTGTTAAATCCACTTCAGTCAGTGTAGATGAAGGGGAGAAGGATTTTTAAGCCTTGACACAATTGAGGCATGGATTGTGTATGTGTGTCATTCAGAGGGTAAATGGGCAAGACCAAAGATTTAAGTGCCTTTTGAATGGGGTATGGTAGCAGGTGCCAGGTGCGCCGGTTTGAGTGTATCAAGAACTGCAACGCTGCTGGGTTTTTCACGATCAGCAGTTTCCTATGTGTATCAAGGATGGTCCACCACCCAAAAAACATCCAGCCAACGATAGGCCAGTGGTCGAAAACGGCTCATTGATGACAGAGGCCAAAGGAGGCTGACATGAATTGTTTCAGAGCAACAGACAGGCTACAGTTAGTCAACTGACAGTCCAGTACAACATTGGTGCCGAAACACCCGTAAAAGAATGCACAACTCGTCATACCTTGACATGAATGGGGTACGGCAGCCGGCGACCTAACAGACCTAACCTTCCACTTCTTTCAGCAAAACACAAGAAACTGCGGTTATGGTGGGCTAAGGAACGAGCATACTGGACACTGGAGGACTGGAAAAACATTGCCTGGTTAACACTAATACCTCAATACCCTAGGCCACCCCCCACTATGTTGGTTATATACAAACATATTTGCTAATATGCATTTCTTAATAGACAGGGTGACGCCTCCTTTCACAAATTTCTTATAAAATTATATTCATAATTCCATTATTAGATGTTTTCAAATATATCAAACCATCTATGAACAAAGTAGAAAAGAAATATCAAGAGAGGTTAACCAGTCAAATAACTAAGTCAACATACTAACAAATAATTAAGTCAGCATATATAGTTAAGGATCTCAAATCAATCATAAATGCTTCCATTAGTACTCATAACAGGCAAAAATAAACTACATCTACAAATTATTAAGTTTATTAAGGCTCACAAAAAAGTTAGACGAATATAAAAGTTAGAATTATAACTTATAAGTATTGAAACAAGCACGAATAAAACATTTAAACAAATATTTTCATAAGCATGCAGGTTTCCGTATGGTTAAGTACATGTACACACAGGATTCGTGCACATTACGTACAGTGGTGGTGTTAAGCAAAATCTGTTGTGTTGGAATGAAGACTGCATTTTTGTTTGAACAAGTTCAGTTCGGAAGCAGTTTCAATTACAAACGTAATAGTTATTCTGGAGATGTGGTCGTTGTTGAAAAGCAAACATGGAATGCAGTTGGTCTTCTTCATAACACAAAGAGTTGCAGTTGGATGTGGAGTCGACATCTTGGGAGGATGTCTGCATTATGGTGCTTCCAGTGAGGCCCCATTTAAGCGACGGTTACTTCATGGCGATATGAGAGTCTGGATCCAAGAGAACAAGTTCATGCTCGTTTTGCTTTAAATATAGCGCCCAAAGAGGAGTTGACTTTGGTGATCCACTCACTTCCAAGTAAAACAAGAAGCTAATCCCTGATGGAAATCAGTCCTATTCCTGGCTTACAAAGTTTGAGTGATGCTTCCTTCACACAAGCAATGCATTTCATGTTATACACTAATTAAGTAAAATAATTTAAGAACTATTTTCACTTTAAACTTCATTAAAATACAATACACATTTAATTTTATTAGGAACATATACTTAAACAACTCATAAACTTGCGTCTGCAAGATTAGTTATTATAATGATTCTAAAACCAATTTAAATCAGTTAAGTTGTTACTTATTTGTTAAGTTTCAATCTTATAGTTTTATTATGTATTGTCTTCCAAACAGACATTCTTAATTAACAGAAGAATCATCTGTGTTTGTTTAGACCAGACTGTAAAGAACAGCACAGCAGGTAATCTCAACTATTACCCAATGTAAATCTTTACAACCCCCCCCCCCAGCCCCTTACTAATATCTAGTCCTTTGAAGTAGATACTGTATATCAAGAATGTTATGTGGGAAGGGGGAAGACAAACTTAACGACATCACAGAATCTTAAGTCTCATAGTTTAATATTTGAAATGTCATTTTATAAAGTACATTCAACTACATCTATGAATTTCTCCCACAATATCTCCAGTCAGACGCCAGCACCCATAGACTGGCTTGGGAATAGGCCATTCCTCAAACGACTGACATAACAGAAGATGGGTCATCGCCTTAGAAAAAGGGAGCTAGGCCAACATTAATCAAAGCTGCCACCTAGTTCATATGATACAAAGATAACTGCCGGATATATTTGCAGTATAAATTATTTCTGACATTAAACTTTGTAGCTTCTGCAGCGTATCCCTCCACCCCCACCGTAATGGAAGTATTAAAGTGTCACCATCAAGCTTCAAAACTAAAATAAATCTGGCAGCAGATCTGGGACTTAATCAGTTGTGTTTATTGTTTTCATCATGCGTCCAACTGAAGTTTTTCCAGTGTTCAACTACAGCTTCTATGTTCCCAACTGTTTCTATGTTCTACCATCTCCAGGGGACTTTCTACATTGTCAGCCCAAGAACTATTCTCAGACCGTTATGCCATAACTACAATTATAGTTTAGACTGAATTAGGAAAGTGTATATCAGATAGAGTACTGGCACACTCATAATGGAATAGAGCAGTGGTTTTCAACCCCAGTCCTGGGGACCCATTGTGTCTGCTGGTTGTTTTAATTAACTAATTTGCTTTACTACACCTTTTAATTGTTTCCAACTCTTAAACAGTTGCATTTTTTAAGTTAGCTATAACATGTTATAAGTAACTTGAACTCTGCTACTGTTTAAGAGCTGAAAACAATTAAAAAGGTCTAATTAAGCAAATTATCAGTTCAGTTAGGGGCCTAGTTAAGTAACTGAGAGTTTGAATGAAAACCAGCAGTCACAAGGGATCCCCAGGACCAGGGTTGAAAAACACTGGTATTGGGCTTAAAGAAATTAAATATTAATATTAAAGCTGGCCATTGCCCAGCTGTTTTACCCCCAAAACCAAACACAGCAGGATGTTCCACACAGGCATCCGGTTCTCCAATACAGATGTATAAACATGATATACAAACACAATTTACATAATCACCAACGCAAAAAAAAAAAAACACCTTTCATGTGCAGGGCTTTAGTCCTGCTACAGAAACACTTTCTAATTTCTACCGCTAGAAAAGTGTGTCAGATAATGCTAATTGCTGTACCATACCCTTGAAACTCAGCTTGTGTTTTTGATATCTCCACTTTAAGTGGCTTTTCCAATGATTTTTCCTTCTGAGTCTAATTTATACCCAAAACTAGATTTGCATTTTCCCTTCAGTTCATAATCATTCATTTTCTGTTCTTTCCAACTATCTCCACATGATACCCCTTGTGACGACTTGTGTGATTTGCCACGCGTTAGTTACTTTGGATTTTAACCTTATAATGCCCAGACAGAAAAAAAATAAAAATAAATTCTGCACAATTAGATTGTATATTTTTTTTTTTTATCTACGATCAATTATTAGTTGATTAATTGATCCAATTAATCTGTTAATTGGAACAGCCCTAAATAATAATAATAATAATAATAATAAATAATAATAATAATAAAGCAGACAGAATTAACTGCTCCGTCTGGGCTTGTCCAGCAAGTTTATTTTGTATTTTCATATTACAAAAAAAAAACAGAGGCGATTCAAGAATAATTATTTTTAATAATTATGGGGGGCAATTACAGCTATGGCAAAATGTTTGCGGAGTGGCGGAATATTAGCAGTTGAAGCTGGAGCAACTGCACAGGGGCCCTGGCGGAGTGTGAAAGTTTGGAAAAACATATTTAACAGTGATACTATCACACACATTTTGATTTGCAGATGTTATAACCTTCATGTTTGCAATATTGTAGCTACCAGTGGCAGTAATTCCCTTGTTGTCCTCCCTCGTTCCAATGCCGTTATTTAAAAGAAATTAGAAAATGGATCAGAGATTTCCATTAACCTGATTGGCCAATACGAGACCTTAAATCTCGGATGAAGAATATTCAAACTATGTTTAATCACTGTTACAAATCAAACCTGCCCAAAAAAACGTAAATACAGTATTTATGTATTTTTTCTGCTTGTTGAAAGCAAATCTCAGTTCTTGTAGACACCCTCTGAATATTGTCTGTCAATGTAGACTATATCGATCAGGAATAACACATACTGCAGATAACTAGATATTTAAATTACTAAAACTTTTTATTATATTTATTTTGCTAATAAGTATTAAGGTCTAACGGCAACTTAAATACTGGAACTTACACAAATCCACGAACATGCACTCAAATCCAAATAAAAAAAAAAAGATTAAGTTAGCTGTACTTTTAAACTTTACATGTTTTGCAAACAGTTCACAAACCATGTTTGCTTTTCTGTACGAGGTACCTCAACTGAAGAACATCTCCATGTAAGTAGAACATGTTTTTTATTATTATTTGGCAATTGGAAATTCCCACAAAGTGTCCATGAAGCACGAGACCTCGGATGGAATTGTGAGCAAACCACATTACTCACAGAATAATGAGGAAAACGTTTGTATTCATTAGCAACAAAACTGGTGCTGCATTAAAGGAACAGAAAACTGTAAAGTTATTTTTGTTAACATATCCATTTTTCTAACAGCTACAGAACCCTCATAAGAGGGCTTTATCACTATGGTAAGGCCCTTCTCGTTATGTTACATCCCTGCCTTCGCCTTCGGCTCGGGACATTTAACGACCATAAAGCCCTCTTCTGTTGGTTCTATTGCTTAGTTTTATTTAAATTAGATTCCTTGAATGGACTGGTGATTAAACTTGTCGGTATATGATTAAAAACAGTGTAGTCTTGGGTGTAAAGATGCACACACAATGCAATGCAAGTAGGTGATAGAAACTTTTTATTATGACCTGTGGTCCTACACTGTGTCATGCATGCTAACATTTTGAAAATTAAATATTTGTAAATACTGAACACTTGACTTGGCATGTTGTTTTATGTTTATATACAAGTGTTACATATAAGTTTGGGAGGGTCCACAATAAGGTCCTTCCTCCTCCACTGATTACATTAACATAGTGAATTACATACCACTTTGTAGTTTTCCATATTCTTAACGAAAAACTAACAAAAATGTGACATTTCGAAATCTAACATGAAACACTGTACTACTATTATAGTTTCTTTGATACGTGATTTTAAATAAAATATCTAAATTATGTTTTTTTTTTTTTTTTTTTTTTTTTAATTATGTCTCAATCCTAAAATTCTAGGTGATGCAAAACATTAGCTGTACTGGCCATAGCTGTACAGTATTTGATTGACACACAATATGTGTCAGTAAGTTTTAATTAAGTGACCCTAACAGGTAGAAATGTGCTGCGTTGATGGAAAAAAAAATGTACTTTGTTTGATGGAAGCATAGCTTGTGTCTATCAGCCTTGGCGGTCCCTCCACTTGTTCGGTGTGCAGGATAGAGGCTGTTTTCTCCTCCAGCTTCCTCTACCTTGGTTCCTTGCTTAATAAGCTGTGGGCATCATTTCGTTAAGGTGCATGCAGATAAGGCGGGATCTGTACTTTACTTAAGTACTTTATTTTTGGGATACTTGTACTTTTACTCAAGTACGTTTGCTGGCCAGGATTCTGATTGGGTAAAGCAGAGCCGCATGCACAGTGTCTACTCGCTTTAATGATGACATAGTATGTTGATGCCCAACCAGAGACTTTTTTGATTTTTAAAATAATCAATCAGCAAACACAACGTTTAGCTGCGGAGGATGCATTAGTAGTTTAAAAGAGTAACAGGAATTTACAAGCAGTTTCAAAACAGGATTTCACATTTTAACATTTGATCCTAGAATTGATTCATGCATTGTGTTTTGTTTATGGATAAAGGTTGTGACTAAAATTAAAATTCCTGATTTGAGATTTAAATTAAGCATTTTTGAGCCCGAAGGAGCGTGCTTAATCATGAGGTAATGCCCGCTTTGTGCAGTTATGAGGCTCATGAGGGCTCAAATGCTATTAGAATATGGATAAGTTAAACACAATTTAAAAATTACGTTTTTCTAATAGTTTTATCCTGATTTTATGAAGAACTAGTTTTTGTTGCTAAGCATCACTCTCAGTATTCCATGAGTAATGCCGTTTTCTCAAAAAACATCCGGGTCAGTTCAGGGTCTTTGGTTTAATCCAAGTGATCTGGCTACTTGTAGGCTACTTCCAGTTGCAGCGTAAATAACAATTTAATACAGTACCATATTTAATTAAAATATTCTACTTACATGCAGCTGTTTGTACCCTGTTTTTGAGAAGTGTTTGTTATTGATAACTTTTTTTTTTTTTTAAATCGGATTTGAGTGCATATTTGTACAGCCAGCTAAAGCTACTTTTTTTTTTTTTTTTTTTAAATGTGTTATTGGTAATCGTGCTGTTGTGTTCATAAAGTTTATTCAAAGTGCTGTCAGAGAACAGGTACCATTTGTGTTATTGAATGTCAGTCTGCATCGATTTGTTTTACAACTTGTGAATAAAACCATAGAGTAGTTGCTATAGCTGCTGATTGACACTATTTTCGATTGAGTTTAAAACAAACAACAAAAAAAAAAAAAAAACAACTTTATTTGCTATTCTAAATTTAAATAGATGCAGTAAGTACAGCTGGGAAGTAGACATTGACAGACACTGTTCAGAGTGTGTGTACAATAAGAACGCAGATTTTCTTCCATCAAGCAGGAAAAGGTCAATAATATCAGAAGCGAATGCATACTGTAGGTCAGCAGGATATGATATGATATGATTTAAGATATGATACTTTTGTTCTTTTCCTCCAGTAGTTTTCTAGAAGGATACTTTGACTTACTTACTAGCTACATTTTTTTTTTCATTTGTTACTTTTACTCAAGTAACACGTTTTAATACTTTTTCCACCCGTGGGTGTGCTAATGATTATGCTAATGCGGGGCATTCGCTTTAGTAAATACTTGTAGAAATAAGGCACGGGTTAAGGGATTGTGTTAAGAAACGCCTTATTTCTACTTTTAGGAAGGTTTAGTGAATAAGGGCCTTTATGTTATTTAAGCCATAGAGCTCTTTTGTCACATTTCCTTTCTATACAGATTTTTGTAGTGAACAATACACTGTCAAACACCTGTGTACATGTTTCATTTGCATAAGACACAGTTGACAAGAAAGAGTTTCTCGTGGCAGTTAGAGTTTACTTGAAAGAGAAAACAATTCTGATTTTTTTTTTTCTGGTCTATGACTTTTCTTAATGGTAAATTCAATAAATAAAATAGCTATTTCTTTATTTTACAAGAACTCGAGACTCAGAAGCCTTTCACTTTGGCTCTGCTTCCCAGAAGAAAACAAATATTGCAGGTTTTACTGAGGCTTGCATGTGTTCAATGTCGTCTATATTACTTAATGTGACACCATGTAGAAGAATGCAGGAATGTGGAAGTGTTGCATTAACATTTTCTTTACTAATAGTTTTTTAAAACTAGCATAAAAGTAAAATACAAAGTGATGGCAATAGGTATTAGGTAATATTGACAGGATTTATTTTATTTGAATAAAGTCATGATTATTGAAAGGGTTAGGAATTGTCAATATTTTTCTGAACTTTACCATTTGTTCTGATCTCAGACTCAGGTAGAGCCAGGGGGGGCTATAAGTGTGTCAAGCGGGGGATATGCTGATTGCTCTATTGCAAAAGAAAGCTGATAGATGAAAAGAGGATTTACGATAACCATATAACTGGTAAGCATTGCTTATTTCTACCCAGGTTAGGATGGCTGCAGATCCAGATCATATTTGATCGGGGATAACTGAATTTGATGTTTTGCCAATGTCCTCCATTAGTCGCTACCATATCAGATATAGCATCTGATTACATTTCATCCAGTTCAAACATGCCTAAAGCACTGAGAACTTAAAACTACAACATTCAGCACAAGCTGCAAATGTTGAAGTCCTGGATGAAGATGGGGCTCATTTACTGTACATTAGTGTTCATCTAAAAAAAAAAACATCACCACAGTATCTAAAGAATTGTTTATAAAAGGTGAAAACTGTAAATTAATTAGTATTTACATCCATAAATTATTTCTTTTTTTTAAATTTGTTTTTTGTTTTTAACTCCTCACTGACTATTTAAATATCTAAATTAGAATGCCAGTGCACCCTAATGATGCTTTAAGACTGCAGTCGCGTTTATGGTACAATTACGCAAAATCTTAAATGCTTTTGGTAACCACTGAAATCAAAGCCAATTAAAGTATGATTCTATAAATCATCAGAAGAATATAACAAAATGTTTCTTCAGTGGTAAATGTTACACAAGTGACTAATCTCCAGTTTTAAAATAAATACACAACAGAGCATGATCAAATGGATAATCACTAATGGATTCTGGGGTAGCAGTATTTCAGCTGTGTATTTTTTGCTTTTTTGACATGAGCTATGGATGTCAGTGAGCACCTTGATTGTAAGTCATTCTTGATATAATCTGTTTGTTTTTTGTTCAGTAGTGTCTGGCACCTCAGTGCACATCTGACATATTAAACAAAAACAACATTTCAGATATAGTAGGCCTAAAAGGTGGTACTAAATAAACACTGTATGGATTATTTTAAAATATACACTTAACATACCACATGTATCTAAAATGTAGTCTTTAAAGCAATCAGCAAGTTTTGGTCAACTATTATTGATAAAATAGTTTCCCCCCTAGTGGCCAACTAAAAGAATATGCAACTCTCCATTGCCTGAACTTTTCATGCTGTCTGGTTCCGGAACTCAATTGATTTGACAGCCAATCCTCTTCGCTAAACTGCTGCACATGAAATTGTCTTTGTATGGACCATTGCAAAAGCACTATCAAAGATGACAACATGGATAACCAAAATGGATGTATACCTGGGAATTCCAAGAACAAAGTGAGGAACACCATTCTCATCTCAGCTCTCGTAAGTGAATATAGACAGGCTAAGAGCGGTCCCTCGGAAACACACACACTTCACTACAAAACTAACATATTCAGATTAATTTGAATCAAATTATGTACCACCTGACAGAAGCAGTGGGCTGAGAAACCAAATGAATTGTTCAGCTGGTTAGTCTTATTGGGCAAGATTGTACAGCTGTGTCCAATACAGTTTTTGCAACCTCTGTATTATCTTCATCCAAAACACCCTTGCCATATGCAGGTAGCATGCAATTATAAGATGGTGTATACGTAAAATAACTAGAACATTTGGTCTAAAACTTGAACTATAACCTACACAATTGTAACACTGTTGGAGACAATGCATTCACACATTCTCTAAGCTTCAATCTCAGCACAGATGACCCCCTTTGGCAAGGAAAAGAGATCTTTGAACCACAGAACATATGTAATCAAAATGTGTTCTATTAAGTACAGCTGGCTGATTAAAAATAGAGAAATTAAAGCACCATACTGTGATTCCTGAAGCTGCACTTAACAATATACTAGTTGGCAGATGTTGGCAATTTTAAAAAACAAAAACAAAACAAAAAACTCATACATTGTATCCTTGATTAAACCTATATTTATTTACAATTATATGATGTCACACAACAGGCAAAACATGAATGTGTGTGATGTCAGTAACTAATATCAACCGCATAGCAAATATTATATTACTATGTTACAACTAAATAACAAAAGTGAACCGTAACAAAAGTCACATAACCTGACAATAGTCACTCATAGCTTTCCTACTGTACATACAGTCAGACATGCTTTTATTGTGGGCAAAACCCCTATTAAGTAGCTATACAAGCACAATTCTCCTGAGACAACTCTGGGATAGATTCTCAAAATTGTCTGTGCCAAATAGCCATTCATTTTTAAAAAAGAATCTCTGTGAATTGTTTAGGGCCTCTTGTAAATGTTTTGATCCTGATTAAGGATCCTCACATGTTTGATTGAATGTCCTTTGCTTATGACTCCTAAAATGATTAAGTCAGTACCACACATGATATTGTGTTGTTTTATTGTACATGTTTATTGACAGGACCCCCTTGTAAATGAGATCTAGGTCTCAATAGGTTAAATTCTTATATAAAAAGTCATTTGTTTTTAAGAGCGGCAAAATGCACCCAATATAGTTATAGTTATCAAACCTGAAATTTAAAATTCCTATTTATTTATTCTGTGTGGCAGGGTGGAAGTACTTCACATGTAAACAGTGTTTTTTTTTTTTTTTAACGAAGTTTATTCAAGTTAAGTTTCTGTTAGATATGGCAGGGCTGCAGGTTAGAATTTCCCTCTAATTCAAACCCATTTGCTGAATGTGACCAGATGGCGTTTGATTAATTGATTATCAATCAACCCTGGCCACATGCCTTTAAAAATGAGCTAGAAAGCCAGTCCTTGGTTCTCTATTCTTTGTGCTGTGTTCTTCTTTGTTCTTTACAAGCCTGGAGGTGGATCGGTAGTTAACCCTCTCAACTGAGTGCTTTAACCAGGGTGAGAAAAAAAGGCAACAGAACTAGGATCATGGAGTGTGTTAACTGGGATCCTAGTGTTTATCATAGGGATTTGTTTCTGGAATTTTAGTCCTACAAGAATTAATGTTAGTGTGTGTTAGGGAGAAGGATCCTGGAGTAGGGCCTCTCATCGTGGTTTGGCCAGCTTTTCTTTTATTATCTGTTTTGTTATGTTTTAACTATTTATTTATTTAATTATTTATTATTTTCATTTACACGTGTGTGTGTGTGTAATAGGACTAACATTGTTGGTCCCCTGGTGGCAGTGACCAACCACTGCACCTGCCTATAAATATTGCAATAACACCTGTGTGCCTGCGGGACATGGCAAAAAAACCCTCTGACCCTCCTATCAATCAACAGATATCCACACCTGTAACAAAGACCCCTGTTGCAGTCTGTAATTAGGTTCATTTTTAATTGGTTTCATGTTAGTTTTAGAACTACAAATAGTATTTTAGCATAAAATAATAAAGTGGCAGTTATTGGTGCAGACAAAAATACCAAAAAATAAGCTATTTTCAAAATGTCCGCTCTAGTATACTGGGGTTTGAGATCTGTCCTCTAAATCACTGCAAGGAAAGTGGTTAAAAAAAACAACAAAAAAACAAAACATGCTCTGGCTTTTCTGTTCTGTACCACATCATGGATCGTTATTGCTGTGTTACCTATTTGACAATGTGGGCAATACTCCTTACACTATCAGTGCACTAGAACAGACATTGTGAAAAGAGCTTTTAAACAGCTTTACCGTTATAAGTGTAAAAGTTGTCAGGATGTTAACAATGGAAATAAAAAATTACAGATACATTATTTAAACAGTTGTAACAACATGTGGGGGGCATATAACACTATATTTTTGGAACCCCGCTACAAATTTAATTAACTTTAATTCAGTGATTTTTGGAATAAATGTTCAATTGAAAATTGCCAGATGTTGTGCAGTTTGAAAAAAACATGCTGTGAATTGACTATAGTTACTGCTTTATTGCCAGAAGGGGAGCTGAGGGTGAAAGCAGCAGCGGTGTCTGTGTGAGAATACTCACTTTGTGCCTTGCAGGATTTTATTTTTTAGCTTCTCCAGACTTACTGGTTTTATTGGGGGATAGTGTGCTGTTTTGTTTTTTCCACTTTGTCTTAATTGTTTAATTACTGCTAAGAATATTTTGCTAACATTGTTAAATTCTGCATCTTTCGCTATGTTGAGATAAGAAATAAAAGAAGAAAGGAAAGAGAAGTGGTGGGCTTCTTCTTTTCGAGTCCAGGTAAGTATAGTTTATTGAAGATAAAAGTTATTAGTTGAAAAGTTACAACCAGGCATCTTAAAGGTTACATGGCGACAACAGTTTGCAGGTATCCTCTTTCCAAGCACGGATCAGAGCAATACAAAGAACATTTCAGTACTCTCAGTTTAAATGCAGTCTCTCAGTGACATCATGATTTTTTCTTAAACCATTCAGAAAGACACATATCTCTTCTCACTTGGTTAATTGTCCATTTGTCCTAACCCTCGCTTCAAAGCATCTGGCTCAATCCAGTTTCCCTTTGAAGTATTTTATAACCCTCATAAAATCAACTGTAATTTCCTAAGAAAACCTATTTTATATCTAGTTAGTAAAGATGATTAACAATATGTTGGTACCTTTAACACAAGAACTGGACATCAAAGGAGAGGCCAAAACCTATTTCCTAGTAAGGACAAAGTGACCAGAAAGATCTTTATCAACTTACTGTCTAAGTAGGAATTTAACCAGAATCTGACTTAATGTTTAACCCATTCTGTGAGTTGTATTCACCTTTTTCCTGTATGGTGGGTTATTCAAATAGCGATCGATACCAGCTTATAAAGCTTGATATGATGTATTGTGCTCCATATTTATTCCTCATGGAACCGATATAAAATTCCCAGAGACTTCAACTGAGCATCTTAGCATGTTTTATAAAATGTAATAAGCTGTAGGGCTGATGTAGCAATCGTCACTATCCAATACCTTTTTTCTGTTTAGCCAAATCCAAGACAACTAAACAGAATCAGAGAATATTAAGGAGTGGGTGTATTTGCTCTGTCTTGGACAAAGATGAAGTCAATCACTGACAGCTGCCTGAAAACAAGATATGAACTTATCTTTTATAAAGACAGGTTAAAGACTGATTATCAAAGCAAAATTGGTTAGTGGATTTACTTTTTTAGGATCACCATGGATAAGTCATTATATGAAAAGCTTTCAGTAGTTTTACTTTTAAGATTACTTTAAAAAAAAAAAAACAGACAGATGCATTATTCAAAGCTATAATCTTTTTATACCTCTACAGCTTCTCATTTTTTTTTTTATATGAGAAGAAAACAGTTCTCTCAGACTCCTGAAAATGCAACCCTTTTCATTTACCTCCCCACACACACTGATCTCACCCAGGAGATCACAGATATCAGAAAGTCCTGAGGAACCATTTGCAATTTACTGTTCTCAGAACTACATACTCCAGGTCAAAATGATCTACTTACTGCAGAAGGAATATGTTTAAGAAAGGCTTAAAACCATTGTGATTAATGTAGACTTTGTCAATCAAATTCTGTATCTTCTCTACATCATGTGCAATAAAAATAATATTGCCAGAAAAATACACCCCTCTGTGACATTACATCTTTTAATCACTAATGATGTGCAGTTAATTATTTCAACAGCTATGTCTGCTGATTATAAATGCTCATTTTAAAGAGCCTCAGTAATGTTATATGCCATTCAAGATTCAATTTCCTGAAATAAAATATGTGTATAGTAGTTATTAATTCAAAAAGCTAAAATTAAATAAAAGTTTAAATAGTTACAAAACCACTTGTGAAATGAAGGTTTACACAAAAAATGCAAATCAAAACAATCAAAAACGGCTCCCAAGCTGCAGCTAACTCGATATATATATATATATATATATATATATATATATATATATATATATATATATATATATATATATAAACCTTTCTCTCAACACTGTTCAGGCTTGACAATGCCTTCAATGAATGATCTCTCTCTTTTGTCTGCTGCCCAAACAAACATTCATTTGTTCTTTTTAATCAACAAATCAATCAACATCTGGCCACATTCCACATTTCTATAATAAGGGCTGGGATTCTAACTTGCTGTCTAATGGGTGGAAATCTTGGTTCCAGACTGTTCCTTCACTCCTGAGCTGTGATAGCTTCCCGCCACAAAAACACATATTCTGATGTGCAGGGCTTCTGCTCTGCCATATGCCATTCTATACATCTTGTATTACTCCTAATTCACAGAGTGGTTGCTATAGTGAAAATATATTAAAAGTCTAGGACAATATTATTATTAGCAAAACCTATCTGAGGTACCAAAGGTTCTATTTGAAGGCCGCAGCTTAATGTGCATTGACAAGAATGAACAGGATGTTCTAATTGCTGCTATCCTGGGTTCTACCTTACAGTGGGAGTGATTAGTGCTGGCATGGCATAAAAAGAAATTAAATATTTAAATCCCAAGCATTGCTATCTTGTTTATAAGCACTTAACATGGAAATGGGTGCATGTTAAAGAACACCATGAATGACAACTAAACATAGTGATCCTGTTAATATGTATTATACATACTTTGTTTTTTAGGTGCAACTTTTCTGCAGTACGTAGGTGCAGTGTTCAAGAGAATGACAAACAACAAAGTTACCGGTGAAATGGTGGTTTTAATTGTAATCCAAAATCACTTGACAACAGTAACTAATAATGAGAACTGGGAATACACAATGATGTGTATTGCTCAGTTAAATCCATGGGGTTCAGTCCCGAAACAATAAATACAGTTTTAAACACACACGATCACAAGTCCAGACTGAGTGTGAGTGGTGAAATACAATTTATTCATGAACAGCTGTGTAGTGTTGTCCAGGTTTAGTGCTTGCCTTAAGCAACAGCTCTGGATTGTGTTAGCCATCTAACAAGAACAAACAAGTATTATTAGACACAACTAACAAACAAAACACTCACGGATAGTTTACAGTTTTTTCCTTTCATGGTTCGCTCTTAGCCATAACAAAAAGAACAGATCACCTAGCCACGTCCCCAATTGGACCGTCAGTCACGTCCCCTTGTTTAGCAAGTGCACCCGTTTTGTTTCCAATCTGTGGTTGCCACATTGCTTCCCTTCTGGGGCGATGACTTGGTGTACCATAGCTCCGCCCCCTTTCTAGATGGCCGACTTCCACCTAACACTTGGAATAAATTGTCCGACCAGCCAGACCGGGGTACTCTGTTCCCTTTATGCCACGTCGGGAGGGAGATTTATAACCAAGATTCATTTTTTCTCTGTCACACCTTCGTAATGCACGTTTGTGATACTATGGTATATGTAATGATACCCCAATAATATTCTAGCAATGATTATTTGTTTTCAGATTTATATTAGAACACATGGAGATAAACTGATTATAGTTTTGCTCCAGTACAATGTTCAATAGAATACAAAATACATAATTTAAAAGTTTTAAAAAATGCCTCCTAAATCTTGCAATTTAAAACTAGAATATTTAGCTTACATAAAAAAAAAAAAAAACTATACTAAAATATATTAAATAAAAATGGATACCTGTGCAACACCTCTCTGTTTCTCCTCTGAAGACAATATTTCAAATGCTAAAAATCCCTCCAGCTCAACAGCCCAGCAAAAGACATCTAAAAAAAAACATTGGAACCATCCCTCTCCTACATTGGATGCTGCTGTCAAAACACAATGTCTCTCAGTCTGTATCCCAGCCCACTTCTTTTTAAAAACTGTCCCACCAACAAACTCCTCAAAGGTCATCTCTTCCCCATCCGGTCTTCCCACTCCAGAAACCCCTTGTTGTCCACCCACTTGAAAAATGTCAATTTTAGCTATGCAGTAACTTCAACTCTTCCTCCTGTTCATCAAAATCCTGTCACTTTCTCCTCATGTGTAGTTTCTGTAGTGACACTCACTCCTGCTCAATCTACCCTCTCACTTCCAAATTACATTCAACAATACCATCAGTTTCCAATCCCATCAAGATCCCCCTTATCACTGAATAACTTAAACTCCATCCCAACAAAGAATTCATCAACTAACTAATTTCTAGACTTTTACATAGGTTCTCTACCAGGCACAACCATCTGCTGTCACCGTTTCCTCAGCAAAATCCTTAAATCTGCTTTAAAAGACTCCCCACTTCAGAAGAAAATGACCAAAGGCTTCATGGCCTGCCCTTTCCAAGCCCCCACCTTTTTGCAGTTGAACATCAGCCCCATCGGGGCTGGTGGGAGGAGAACGCTTGGCTTGTGGAATGCAACTACCATCAATTTGAGCATACATGGATAACATGACAACCATGACTACAACAGTAGCCTGCACTAATCAGTTATTGGGCAAATTAACCAATAGCATTGAATGGGCACAAATGCAATTCAAGCCCACTAAATTAAAGATCTCTATAATTAAAGATAAAGTAGTATAAAAGGTTCTACATTAATGGTGAGGCAATACCAACAGTGTCCGAGAAGCCAGACACAGTTCGTGTGGGAGAAGTTAGACAACAAGCAGTGGAAGGGTTGAACAGCATACACAGCAGCGCGTTACCGGGCAAACTAAAACTTTCGGTCTACTGCCAAGGCTGCTGTGGCCACTGACCTGGTATGAGGTTTTTTTACAACAGTAGAGAAGCTGGAAGCTTTAGTCAGTTCATATGTCAGGAAATGGTTGGGAGTTCCACGCTGCCTCAGCAGAGTGGGACTTTATGGTAAAGGAATACTGCAGTTACCAGTCTCCACTCTAACCAAGGAGTTTAACTGCGCCAAAGTCAGACTGGAAATTATATTAGCAGTCATGTGACAAATGTGTAAGGGAGGCAGCACTGAAAACTGGAAGTGGGTGGAAAAGAAAGCCATGGAAGATGCAAAGGCTGCCCTTCGAATCAGTTATATCAGGGAAGAGGGGGTCTTGGTCTCAGTTCAGCTTCTCCTACATGGCTCAAGGCAGCCCTAACTCAACGGAGGAAGCTGGTAGTCAATGACATGCAAAAGCAGGAGGAGAGGATGATGTGTTTAAAGGCCATTTCCCAGGCCAAGCAGGGAGAATGGATGAGATGGGAGAGTGTGGAACAATGCAAGATCGGCTGGCGAAACCTATGGACAATGGAACAGAGAAGGACAATGGATCAGGTCAATATATGATGTTCTCCCATCACCACAGAACCTAAACCTCTGAGTAGGAAAGGATCCCTTATGTCCTTTGTGTTCATCACCTGCAACATAAAGGCACATTTTGACAGGATGTAAGGTGGGTCTTCGCCAAGGACGGTTTCTTGGCGCCATGACCAGGTGCTGCAATGTTTGGCCTTAGCATTTGAAGACAATCATAACATGACCAATAAGTTGACACCAGTTCCATCAAAACATTATGCACAAAGGACAATATTCCTCCATCCAGGAGAGCAACCACCAAGAAAAGGTGATAAAACCAACCCTTGCCCAGGACAACTGGAAGCTGCTAGAGACTAGAAAATGCTGACAGATGTTGGTCAACAGCTTATTTTTCCACCTGAGATTGCCACCACTAACCTTCAACAAGATATTGACTTGTGGTCTGGATCAGCATGTCTTGTTCACCTGGTAGAGTTAACAGTGCCATGGGAGGATGCTGTAATGAGGCGTACAAGAGGAAGAAACTGCAATATGCTCATGTAGCTGCTGAAGCTGAACAGCGAGGATGGAGAGTCTGGGTTTACCCAGAGGAGATGGGTGTCGAGGATTTGTGGCACACTCTACAACCCTATGATGTCGGATTCAGTGGCCAAGAGTTGTGTTGCACAGTGAAGAACTTAACTGAAGCAGCAGAGAAGAGCAGCAACTGGCTGTGGTTGAGATGGAAAGATTCTGGTTGGGGATATCAAGCACAATAGTACGGGTAAGTAAGCTGGGTTGAGTTGAGTGGGGGATGGATCGGGCTGACGCTGGGATGCCAGAATCACAGTCAAGCCCTCTTGAAGTGTAGTGGGCTAGTCGATAAAACACAGAGGATGGAAGGTGCCCTCTTGAAGACCCCAGAGACGTACCCTACTTAGCTCAATCTAGACGGTTGTCATGCTGATGAGCTGTGGAGACCGCACTGTGGTTGATCCTCGAAGCCAGCATCGCAGCTATTGTGTGTGCTGATGTGCAGGGGAGGCAAAATAAGCTGATCCCTGGAGCCAGCATTACACTTCAGCCATCAACACCAGGCAGAAGGATATCTACGTCATCAGATGGAAGGAAACGCAAATGGATGGAAAAGCAGATGGATCAAATTAGTTTACTGTAAAGCTATGTCTTAGTTGGTGCTTATCTTGGCGAGAGCCGATTTCAAATTGGCATGAAGTTTTAACATCTACTCTCATGTAATGGAAATCATAACAAATATTATACACCACATCTGGTCATGTAAGACAGTAATTCTGTCTCTGGTTTCTGGTGACATTGACCCCGTTCACACTTACTGAACCGGCCTTGGGCTGTCTCTGGGCCGCCTCAAAATTTCCGTTCACAGTTGAGGTTTTAGGGGGCCTAAGTGCATTCACATATGTGGCTGAAAAGGAAGCCTAAATTGCGGCAAAGTGGTTGTCTAGAATGTAAACAGTGACGTAAACACCGCATTCCCAGATGTCAACGCAAGAGATTGAGCTGGGAAATTTGCAAATGTAAATATGACAATCTTATTTTTTGCAACACTGTTGGTACTGTACTTATTGCATAAGATATGATAAGGCATGTGTTGACAGTGCAGTTGGTTACTGCAGAAAGAAGCGATCGTGTTGTATCATGCGTAAATGCAGCAAACAACGATGTGTACATTACATTAATCACAATACAGATTATTATATTAATGGTGACTGAATATGCAACGTCGTATGCATTATTTATCAATATTGAGATTTACAATCTTAGCTAAAATCTGAAGCGTGTGTGTGTGTGTGTGTGTGTGTATATATATATATATATATATATATATATATATATATATATATATATATATATATATATATATATATACAAGTTTAATCGTTTTAATGAAAGCTGTACAATGAAGACATACTTACTATTCATGACTGACCCATCGTCCCATCATCGTCAAAAGTGTTGGTTTTGGTTGTTTGGTGTTGGTTGCTATTTTCCGGGCTGGAGAGCGCTGTAGGTCCCATAAAATCCAAGATCCGTGGTGGGTTTATCTCTGGTCTGCTGCTCAGTATTTCCAAAAGTTCTCGGAAAAACTTGCAGGTTTTTCTCTGAAATCCACTCAAAAGGGCGTATCTGATAGCCCCTTGCACCACAGAGATAACACAGACATAAAGGAGATAGCTTCTTCCGCGTCCAGCTCTCACAGAATATCACTGACATTTACAGAGCTTTTTGAGATGTTATAGTAATACAATAATGACTTGGATCGCATTATTGAGGAGTTTGGTGATAAAACAAGTGATCGGGAGAGGATTTATCAGCATTTACGTCTATAAAATGATATGTGGAAAAAACAGCAAAGAAGGGGTGGGGCTTGGCTGGAGATGCAGGACTGCACTTTTGCAATTCAATACTTTTTAAACCCATTTTACTCAGAAAAAAAAAAAAAAAATTTAAACAGCGGGTGTAAAACTAACAGCTCTTGTGAAAATAAATTAAACCTGACACGTCTGACAAGTGCTGAATAAATGGACCGCTAAGAGTTAATTTCTGCATCGTGCCAGCTGCTACCTCTTAAAACCTACATTGTTTGATCTACTATGCTAGACCTAGTAGGGGAGTGGTTTGAGCTACGTCACCGCCTTGACGCGTTAAGGCCGGCCCAGGGCCTGCGTTGGGTTCACACATGCAGATAGGCCAGCCCTGAGGCGGCATTGGTACTTTAGGCCTCATCAAAAAGCTGCTCTAAATTTCACCCTGCCTAGGGCTGCCTTTTCATTTTTCGAGCGTTCACACATGAGATAAGGCAGACCTGGGCCAGCCTAAACCACAAGTGTGAATGGGGTCATTGATAACTTGAGCTTGCACTTTCATGATGTATTTGCCATCAGAAACCAGCCATAGAATTACAGCCTTATTATGGGTGACATTATTATTATTATTATTATTATTATTATTATTATTATTATTATTATATTATCCCCTATATGATCACCATTAAGTGATAAAAGACTTCAACCTCTCCAACCTGTAGTTTTTCCAGTTTGTTCCATATAATTGTTGTTATTTTGTTTTGCAGGCGACATCAACAAAGAACATTTTCAGACATTTCCCCAGCTTAGCTTGAATGAATTTAGAGTGGGGCCCTGTGGCGCAGATTACCATAACAAAAATACCATAATAGACAGCGCCACTGTCAAAGGAATCATTATTAAAATGCATTGAAGTTTTGAGGAAACAAATAAAACAGAGTTCTAAAAGTCTATGCATTATATATTTTGAATACTCAGGTATTATCGTCTGACTGACACATATTCAATAGCAAACATTTTGCCAGACAGACTTCTAAACCTTGGTTTTGAACTAGAAATACAAAATTACATTTTCCACAAAGATCCAGTGTTGTTATATTGCCAATGTTTCTATCTTGGAATTAGCAGTGTGTTAACTTTGGTTGTCTGTAGATGTACATTAAATGCCCCCTTTTTTTTATGAAAAAAGCAGGAAAAATATATTTTATAATAACAATAGTGTCCTCTCATTGAAGCCTCTACTGTCTGGTATCTTTGGAATACCAGTTTATTTTAGTTACTAAAAGGTGAAACAACTTCCATATTTCAAATATTTAATTTTTGGTCACAAATTATAGGAAAAGTGCCCATCTTACAGACCATTGACCTCTCTTGTATAATTTGGTGCAGTGCATACTTGTACTGTATGGCAATTGGATATAATGTATACATGTATGTTATGTAAGGGAATAAACAATGATAAGTGTTAGAAACTGTGTATTATTTTTTTTACCTTTTCAACACTCAAAACATTTCTTCCTAATTGATACTTGTTCTATAACAAGATTCAATGTATTGTTAATTCGGTCATTGGAACTGGAGTTCGCTCTTTTGTTGTGCTTCATGCAAACAGTTCAAATAATTGTCTCTCACATTGTGGGAATGCAGTCAGGAGTTACTCAGTACAATAATGTGGTTTGTTTTACAGCATATGCTGATGCAGTGGCATTTTACACATCAACATAGTGTAACTCAGTCTTGTATAAACACATCCAATGAATATAAGTAGATTAATGCCTGAATAATTCTCTTGACATTTACACTTCAGTGGGTTTGCATTTGAAACATATTATGGTTGCTAAGCCTTCCTACAGAATTAGCATTAGCACTAAGGGGTCTCTTCCAAGATAATCTGTTTATATGTCTATACAAGGATTCTATACATTTATATGCATAGAATTGTATCCAATCAATCTTGATAGCAGTTTAAAATGTAAGATGTATTTCTTACCTTGTCTGATGAACTCCACACAGTGAACTCTCAGTCTCCATGTTGCTTGGTCAGGAGGAACAAACTGATCTCTTACCCAGAGATCATTGATGTAATCCTTTTCAGCGCTAAAGCCCATGCCACTTCATTTATAATAGCCCATGTCATAACCAATCATTGTCCAAATTTCTGCTGCATTTGCTTGGGTAAAGAGGAAGTGCAGGCGTTTGCATTTTTTGTTTATTGTTTGTTTGTTTTTTTTATTTTTATTATATATATATATATATATATATATTTTTTTTATTTTTATTATATATATATATATATATGTTGTGTGTGCCCTTCTAGCTTTCAGTTATGCTTCTTTTATGTAGCTGCCCCCCTCCACTCTGATTGACAGTGTGCTGTCCTGCTCAGTTGTAACAGGTAAGGTATGGTTAATACTGGGGCAAAACTAAAATCTGTCCAATACAGGGCATCTACCATGCTGCTACCTGGGCCTCCTCTGAGACCTTTATCAGCATTACAACTTGAATGTGTCTTAATTTCAGTCTACATTTACTCTATGTATTTTGTGTCTTCCTTTACTAACTTTTATCAACCACCCTCTTGTCTTAAATGCTTTGGTATGGTTCACTCTGTGTGGCGTTCATCAGACAAGGTAAAAAGATGAAGATTACCTGTAATATGGTTACTTCGTAGGATGATGAACCCCAATGTATCCCACCCTCCTTTCCCCTCTTTTCTTTACTTCTTATTTTCTAAGTTTAGTAGGGTGTGACACAGTCTTTGGCACCAAAAAGGATTATATCAATAATCTCTGGGTAAGAGATCAATTTGTTCATCCTGACCAAGCAACACAGAGACCAGGAGTTCGCTCTATGTGGTTCATCATCCTACAAATAAACCATAGTACAGATAATCTTCTTATTATGTTTATTTAATTTAAAATGTAAATGAAATCTGAAATTACACTTGAGTATTTCGATACTAAATGACATGAAAGGTTTCTAAAATTTAGTAGACCATCCTTTACCGTTTTCTTCATGGCCAAACAACAACAAAATAGGTATCCAATTGATTTTGGTAGGATCTCAAGGGGTTATTTGGCACAAAGCATATACAATCAATCTGCTTTGTTTCTGCAGCTGTATTTAACTCAGATTGTCAATGGGATTAGGGACAGATGACAAAACCAAACCATGGGTGTACATTAATCTTGGGCATGTTGTTAGTGTTTCTGGATGGATTTAAAAAGTTTTTCTCAATGACTGTATATTCATGTACATTTCTCCACAACCAAAAATCAAGAAACCACCCTGTAACGTTACATTACCACCCCTATTCTTCATAATATAGTCCCTTTCATGATCCAACAGGTAAACTTCCCATTAGACATGTTGAATAAGGTCTTAAGGATCCACTACAGTTACATCCAAAGGTTACTTTCTTTGAGTACATGCAGAATGAAAGGTAATACACCACCCACTCGCTATATCACGGGTGTCGGGGTCCGCGATATAGCGGGAGACCCATAGAAAAACAAATAGGCTAACAAATAAATATTGTACAACCACTCCCTCGTTTTATTGGGGGCGTCAGGGTACAATATAAATCCTCTACGCAACCTGCTTTTTTTCATTTTTTGAAAAAGCAGCACACCATTTTAATTTGTACTGCAGAGGGTAACAGCTTCTCATCAACTTCAGTCTCCAACTAATTTCACGAGTCTTCCTCTCCTTTCTCAAATGCACAAACCCACTGCATTGAAGGAATCCATTCCCAACAACAACATAGCAGGCTTGTTGCTAGAGAGCTGATGTCACTGCCTTGTGGCTTTTGCTAGTGCATTACTGCCACATGTGAACACTTCTTTGGCTAAAATAAAAACCGCTTCAGCAAGCAGACATTTAATTTGCTTTGTGTTATTGTGCAATACATGCGTATATGATAACAGTACGATATTAATGCTTTGTTTTTTAATGTTTTATATATTGTTGTTTGTGATATGCAGTACGAAATAAAACAAACAGTAATTCTAAGTGCCTATGTATATTGCAGCTAAGGACTATGCAGTTAGACTATAAAAATGGGGCTCCAACTCCAGGAACGCAATACATCCAAATTTGCAGTATAGCGAGGGGTGTTGCAACGAGGGGTGGGTGTATGTCATTATGATTCAAAGTATTCAGAAATGCTTTCTACCTCGCCACACTCGTAGAAAAACCAGCTGCCTTGACAGTCACACCATAGTCTTTATATTTATAATAACTGACACTTCCCCAACTACCACATTATTTCACTTCACCTTGGTGACTCTGAGATGACCCGTGAACAGCTAGACCTGGGTCTATGTTCACGGACAGCTTCTGTGAATGTACTCAAAAGGGTGATTTCCGTTACATGAGAGTAGATGTTAAAAACTTCATGCTGATTTGAACTTGGCTCTGTAGAATTGTGGTTTTCTGCCTTATTGCTGGTTTTGGTAGGTGCATGCCGATCTCTGCTTAGCCAAATTTTAAAAGAATCTTTAGGTTTGAATAATATCACTGGTGGACCGACTAATCTGGTGAACAGGAGCAACAATAGTTTTGTTGTTAAGACTGCTAGCTTTTTGGTGTCTCACCATTTGAGTTGTAAAAAAAGAAAAAAGTCATTTTCTCACCTCACAGACATTGCACCCTAAAATATATTGTAACAGTACACTATCATTCATTACATGGAACAGGGTAGCATTTTTTGTAATTGTACATGTTATGTATGTATGTAAAAAAAAAAAGAAAATGTTCGTACAGTTCCGCTTTTGCAAACTGTATATTTCTCACCTGTCACACAAAAAGGTACCGGATCTAGGATCCAGTGCAATCTGGCACAAATTAACCCCTGCGATTGCATATCATCAGGTACTATCAATGCACTGATAACATAGCTATAGTGTGGTGCACTTTTGCTTGGGGATAACAAGCAGGCCAGAGTCAGAGAACCTCAGCTTGTTGCCAGGGACATAGTGAGTCAGCAGGTTGAGGAGGTACTCGAGACCTGTGTGATGAAGAGCATTGTAGGCAGCAGTGTTCCGAGGTTTAAGTTGAGATAACAGTGTCTGTAGTCAGGCCCTAAGTGCCTGTGTTATGCCAAATACTGTCTTCAGCAGAAAATAATCTCATTTGTAGTCAGCTCACATGCAAATGTATTTGCTCATGCCTAGTTTATGTTTTGTGCCATCTTTGAATCTTGTCTGCTAAAAACAATCACATTTCAATGGTTTTGCATTGAAATTTAATGATGGAATATAATTTGCAATGGGACTCAATTGTACTGGAGACAGTATTTAGCACCTAAAGTGCCAAATAGTCTCAAACGAAAAGTAAATAGACACACTGTATTTTTTGAATGTGTGACGTGTATATAGGCTATGTTACATTATCTTGAGGTGATGCAGAAGCAACATTGACTGTAAAAAAGTTATGTGTAGTCTGTGTCATTTTGTATGTATTCACTCTGCCATGTTGCAAATTAGTTTCCCTGCAATCCTTTTTATTTTTAGGGACTTGTATTTATACAAAATACTTGCAACACAAAGAGAATTGCATAAAAGTTGCATATTTGCTAGATATTCATTCCCTATGTTCCAGGTGAAATAGTGAGTTTAAGGACATTTACAAAGAATGGAATCAATTCTGAAATGTAAACTATTTTAATTAAGAATAAGTCACTACAGTTAGCCCCAGTGGAAAAGTAAATGCTGTATGAATAGGGTATGTTATGTTATGCACACAAACAGATAATTTGGGTTACTTTTAAGCAGCATGAGATGCAAATGATTTTTAAGGTGTGCAGAACATCTGTAGCCATTTATGTGTAAATGTTTTCTTTTGCAAAAATATGTATTTATAAAAATAAAAATAAATAATTCAAAACCAACACATTTGTATATTTTACTTGTGAATGCTTTTCAAGGTAATAAATAATGATATGATCCATATCAAAAGGGTTAACTTGGCTTATGTCCTGAGCAATAAAAACAAAACTAAACATATTACAATCATCATTAAGTTTTTGTATTTCAAGATATTAGTTAGCCTGAGGCTTTCACTTATAAGGCACTTTAAGTACCACTCCACAGCAGATCTAGAGCAAAACCTATTATCAACCTAAATGACTAATCCAAAAACATTTATGACTAGGCAAATATTCCATGGGTCCCTTTCAGAATGGCTAAAATGTTGGATGAAAAGACTAACCACATGAATCATTCAAACAGTGAGAAACAGTGAAAGCACAGACATGCATTAATAATGGTATAATTGCTGCATTACATAGAATTTTAAAAAACACTATTCCAAGAAGGTGCTTGTAAGACAGCCACATGGCAAGGAGAGCATTTTACAGTGCACTGTACACATAATTGTGGAAAACTGCCTCCTACCCAAGATCAGAAAGCTGAATAGTTATGCCACCAGTGGTTTGTAGTTTTAAATATGTGCTAAATTGTTAATACATATGTTATGTTTTTGACAATCACCATCTCCACTGTATAACAGATGGACAGATGCCACAAAACACTTGAAAATCTGATGCTCTCAATAACTTAGCAAAAGAATGTTCTTTAATTACAGGTAATTAAAATGATATTTTGTGACATCATTCAAACCAACAGGAAACCAGAATATTATATATTATGTTATTATAAATAATTTCCTTAGAAGTGCAATCACAGTTGGATAAGCAATGATCAAGATAAACAGTATGTAAAAATGTATGACATATACTGTATGTAACCATTTTTCAATTACTACCATAATTAATGCATTCAAGGATTGTAAATCTGGTCTCCAGAATGGACCATAAGTCATTACTGTACTCACTGTTGCCATAAGTTTAACTAGGGGAGTTCAAGTGGACGAACCCCCCTTCTTTGACCTGTTTTTTTTTTTTCTGTAATACCAGAACAGCTGTGTAGGGAAAATTTATGAAACTGCATCCCTGTGTTTGTCCTGCAACCTGCACCTGCTTACCAGCTTTGTAAATGATGATGACTCGATGTTGGAGCGCGAATGGCACCAGATTCAGAATCTCTTTCAGGTTTCTTTGTGGTAGGGGAAGATGGATTGGATGGTGTTGCACATCCTCTTACTATTCATTTACTTTTACTCCAAAGAAACTCGTTTGGCGAGACTGGCACAACATAATCGTAAGTAATTTAACTAAAAGGTATTCAATCACAGACAAAAGAATAATTCGGCTTTACTGGATTTCCAGTGGCAGATAATAGTGTGAATGGTTTGCTTATGACTGGTAGTTTTTCAAATTGTTAAAAAAAAAAAATAGTAGGCCTAGAATATGTTCCCTTTTATGAAATACAGCATGAAATGCTCGATTTGATAATTGTGATGTTTTAATAAATGCAGTGTAGTTGCCAACAAGTTGTTTTTATTTATTTACTGAGTCGTTTCATCCTACATATTTGTCCACCTTATTGTACAAGTGTGCCACCACAACAGACTAAACTGAATGCATGTTTATTACTTAGCTCAGACAAGTTGCTTCTGTAGTTCACTGTAAGTGTGACAAACTGTTATGAAGAATATGCATTATTGTCAAAACCAATCCATGTGCCAGCTGGTCATGTTCAGAATTCTCTCATCACATTCTCTATTTGTATCCTGATGTAATTAGAATTGGTTATTTTTCATTATATGTATTAATATTCTACTGTAGCTTGCCAATTATAAGCCTGCTAAATAAACACTAGACTAATGCTAAGCATTGGTACTCAGACAACTAAATGTAGTTTATGTTATACTACTAGTGTAGCAGTAGGAATATGTCATTGTTTGTAATAACACATTTCTGCATAGGCATATTCCAGAATGCACAAAAAAAAAAAAAAAAAAACTTTCATTCCCAAGTTCTCTTTGCTCCCTTGTCAATTAAATTAGAACCCCACCCCCAACTAAAAAAAAAAAAAAAAACTGGGGACACCTATGCAGTTCCTAACATCGTGAAAATTGAGTAATTTGTGCAGTCTTGAATATAGATCCTTTCAACCAGTACTCAGTACCGGGACTTATTTTAATGCTGGTATTGGGTATCGGGACTTATTTAATTTGTTTAAAAAAATTATCCTGAAAAGACTGATTGACAGAAAATCAATTGAATCAGGTGTACAGTATGTATAACACTGACATAATTCCACCACATTTCCTCTTGTTCAGCTTTACTTTATCGACTTCTCTTTGTTGCTCCCACCCCGTCTTGCTCGGTCTACCCCTTCCGTCGAAACCTGTGTTCCATCTCCCTGCTCTCTTGCACCTCCCATCTATCGACTCCTTCTCCCAACTCTCTGTTGACCCGGCTACCTCCACCCTTTTCTCGTCCCTCACCTCCTTCCTCGACTCCCTTTGCCCCCTCACCCCTCAACCTGTCCGCTTCTTCCCGCCCAGCCCTGGCTCTCCTGTGTGTTCCGCTTGGCTCATACCAAACTGCGCACTGCTGAAAAGAAATGGAAGAAAATCAATCTCCCTGCTACCTTGGATCTCTATCACTCACTCTTTGCTTCCTTCTCTTCTACACTCACCTCTGCCAAATGCTCTTACTTCCACTCTATCATTCAGTCTTCCACTAACAATCCTCGTAAACTTTTCTCTACCTTATCCTCCCACCTTAGCCCTCCCCCCTCTTCCACTCTCCTCCATCTCGGCTGATGATTTTGCATACTTTTCCAAAATTGCAGACAGCCGCAAACTCTTCACTACCTCGCCTCCATCCCCACCCATACCCTGAAATCTGCGCACTCCCTCCCCATCACCCTCTACTATTCTACCGTCCTTCTCCTCCTTCTTGCCTATCTTGGACTTTTGGACTCTTGGATTTCTGCTTCCTGCTCCAAAGCCATAAACCCACCATGTGTGCTCTGGACCCCCTCCCCACTCACCTCTTCCAGGCTGCTGCCCCTGCTCTACTTCATTTTATTTCCTCTCTCCTCACCTCTTTGCTCTCTGGCTGTTTCCCCTCTGCCTTCAAACAAGCCTGCATCACCCCCATCTTAAAAAGAAAACCCTCACTGGGTCCCTCATCCCTCCAGAACTACCGTCTCCCTCCACCCATTCCTCTCTATACCTTTGAGCGACAGGTACACCACATCCACTGGCTACCTATCTCTGTTCGAATTCAAGACCCTTGTTCTTGTCTACCACTGTCTTTACCACACTGCCCCCTCCTACCTCCAATCCCTCGTGTCTCCCTACACCCCCCCGGCTCCTCCTCTACTGGACAGCTGGTCATGCCTTCTCTCTACATCCTGCTGTGCCTGCTGCCTCTCTTCCCTAGCCCCTCTATGGTAGAACCAGCTACCGGAGAACTTCAGGACTGCTCTGTCTCGCATTACCTTCCACAGCCTCTTCAAAACCTACCTGTTTAGACTGCACTTGTAGATCTCTTGATCTACCCCTCCTATTATGCACTGGACTTGCCTGACCTTTGCACCACGTTACTGGACTCTCAGCTAATGCACTATCCTTGCACTATTGCACTACCAATATGTTATTGTAGATATAACTTGTAATCCTAACTTGTTGCATCCTATTTCATATTGTATTTTTGTAATATTATTTGCACTTACCATAACTAGTGTTGGGACAATAAGAGCATTTTTGTATCACGATTATCATCTGAAATTATCTGGATAACTGCTTTTATCACAAAAAATAATTTTGGTGTTTTGAAATGTTCAAATTCCAGCAGCAATGTTTGATTTTGAACAAACACATGTTGTTAATATCCTTTCAAAACATGTAAATGTATTTTTGATTTAGTGATGAACCGCCCCCAAAGTAGAAATCCAAGTTTTAACAAAAAATAAATTCAGCCTTTAAGTCTTGGCTACTCTTAAAGCTCAGTCTACACTCATGCTCAGTGTTTTCTGTAATCTTTACATTCACAGGAATTGAACTTAAAGGTTTATACGCTCAATAGTAGCATGTTTGTGTTCATCATTTAACATAGGTGCACAAAAGCGAGGATCAAGAAATGTGGTGTTGTACAGAATTACAGTGACATTGGCCCATCTCTTTAAAGACCAGACTTGATTGTTCACTTATTCTCTTTTACCACGGGATGCTCACTCTCCTGCAGAGTAAACTATGACTACACAGGCTGGAGGGAGGACACTGTGACATACTGT
This sequence comes from Polyodon spathula, assembly GCF_017654505.1. NCBI lineage: Eukaryota > Metazoa > Chordata > Actinopteri > Acipenseriformes > Polyodontidae > Polyodon > Polyodon spathula. The sequence goes on along the minus strand of NC_054535.1, from coordinate 48,479,641 downwards.
TTCTCCACTAAAGGTGCCAGTAAACCTTTCAAGAGACATGATCACAACTTCAAGGTCTTCTAGTGCTGTTAGATCTTTTACAGGTGGCACTAAAGTCCAAAGCCTGCATTCCTGCTTCTCAAGAAATCTTTTCTTGCTGCTGTGGAACCCCAACGACACAGACATCCTATAAAAATAATAATTATGGCTAATTATTACATTATGTTTATGTTTTTATTGCTTATATAATAATTGTTTATATATTTATAAAATGGGCCAAGCAAGTTTGCCTCTTTTCTAAAATGTAAAAATAAACCATTAAAGTTTCAAAACTAGTAAAATAAGTTAGGTGCATCTTTAATATTCTGGGTTGTCTATTTTCATTTTGAAACTATTGTAATAGACTTTACATTCATAATCATTTTTGACCTGTGAATTTTTGTGTTTCTGTTCAATTTTTAAACATTTACAGCATTATTTGCTGCATTTCGGAGCATCTTAAATATTCAGAAAAAGTTAAATCCTAAAGTCACTCTTGCTGACCTAGTTAGTTATAGATATTGGGCCGGTAGTATCTCCTTAGGGAGGACAGTACAACTGCTTCTCAGTTGTGCAGAGTGATCGTTACAAAACTAACCAATTTTTCTTTCTCTGCCTGCTGCTATCTAGACTGATTGATAGTTTCTCTTTTAGCCTTTTCACACTTGCACACTGGCTCGGGTGTGTTCGCACTACTGTTCAGAGTACAAGCTGCACTTGTGGAACGTGACGCACAGAGGAGTGGTATGGATTTGTTTTGAGAATGGAGCACGAGGCCGTACTGTATGAAACGATAAAGTCTACCAAAACTTTTGACAGGACTTGAGAAATATGGGACCAAACCACAGCGCAAGTGCTTAATTTGTAAAGAAAGTGGTGCTGGGGTACAAGCAATGACAATAATACCTCCCTAAGAACCGTATATTCAAAATCATAACATGTTTATTTGAAAGAGTATTGTACATACTAGTGTTAGATGTTTACATTCACATATTCTCCAACAATACAAAGTGATAGTATGTGCAGAAAAATTAAAGGCAACCGCAGGACAGATAATAAATAAATAAAAGCTTTTATATTTTATATTTATATTTTTATACATGTTTTGCATTTAAATGGTTTAGAAAAATTAATAAATTGAAATGCGTTCAGAGGACGACATTGATTTAAAAAACACACCCCAACACGAACATTGGTTTTCAGTCTGCACTATTATCAGCAATTTATAAGCAACAGAAGCCGCTGGGAGATTACAAAAACGATTAACTAAACTTAGGCTAGGTAGTTGTTTTCTAAGTGTCTTTTTTCTCTATTGAAAAAGGCAAGAGAGAACCAGATCATTATAACTATCCTATTGGAACAGACTACAATATTTTTTTCATTAACAAGTCGTCGTTGTTCTTTGTTGAAATTAAAGCTCAGATTTCATATTTTGTTGTGATCTACTCATTTACTCAAACCAAGTAGTGTAATAAGCTGCTTGTATCGTTCATGACGTTTTTCAAAGCAAGTAAGCTTATCTGTGTGTAAAAAAACGACAATAGAGTTGCAGCCAGTGCCATCTTACTAAAGGCATTCAAGCTGAAATCGTAATTTAAAGTAGGCTACAAACGTGGCAGCGAACTGACTAATAATAATAAATATAAAAGGTTACAGATAGTATTTGAAAAATGTCAGTAAACACTTCAGAAAAAAAAAAATGTAAGTAGGACTATTAAAATCAAATCTAAGCGTAACATATTTAAATATATTTTTCTTTACAATTTGTCTTTATACAAGCAATGTTAATATACGATATTTTTTTAAATGACCATATCAGTCATTGTAGGTCTGTGACCAAGAACTGCTCCCATTAAATTATAATTTTTACTTGACCCACTATTGTTATGATCTTTAGTTTTTTTTGTAATCCTGTTTTTTTTTTTTTTTTTTTATTTCTTCACAACACTGTTTCATGCTGTGGTGTACTCTTGTATTTCTCAATTCCTGTGAAATCTTTTGGTAGACTTTATTGTTTCAGACAGTACGAGTTAACCCCAGCCTTGCTCAACACCAAGCCAGTACAGATATCTTGCGAGGCCAGAGTTTCACAGTTCCTGCTCGGCTTGACAAAATGACAAGTGTGAAACTAGCTGTACCATGAGGGCTCGGCTTGGCTCCAGTATGCAAGTGTGAAAAGGCTATTTGACCACAACACAGGTAAGCAATGAGACAAAATGATCGATTGTTCTATTAGCACCATTTTTCCCCACAAAGCTGTGATTGGCTGAATTACTCTCCCTTTAGACTTGATAGACATTACAGAAGACCAACAGTAATCTATAAGGAAGTGTTAGTAAGAGGGCAAAGACATACAGATATGAATCCAACATTATCTGTCTTTATTAATTATTCCGAAAAAATATGATATCTGTTACAGATGCATATTATGTGTATACGGCATGGCCCAAATAAAAAATGAGGGGTATATCAGACCCTATTGTGCATTGCTTTTTTTTAATAGCATAGTTTTTTTTTAATCATCCCTTAGGATATCTTGAAACAATACTCACATGTACTGATATCTATACATTTTAAAAGTATTTATTAATTTGCACTCCAATTATCTCCATTTGTTTAAGTTTACACCTGCTCTGCATGAGTTCCTGCACTTTTTTGTGGAGAATTTCACCCCTGCTTCCAACTAAATGCCATCTTTGAAAGTCTTTCAAAGAACTACAGTACTGCATTCCCCAAAGTAACTAAATTTGACTCGCAAAAGTGAGATTCAGGTTTTACAAGACACACACTGTACTCACAAACTGTGTGCTAGTGGGAAGAATCAAAATATGGATGAAACATAATTTAATATAATAATTTCCATCATGGATGCTTTACAGTATAATCGTAAATCTCGAACAACTACTCTCTTCTAAATCTTTTGTAGTCATTTTTGTATTACTTTAGTATAAATACATGTTAATTTGGATTCATATGTTGTTTTTTTCTGACTTTATGTAAACGAAAAGACACACATTTGCCCGTTTTCCCATTGGAAATAGTGATATTTTGAAATATCACTGTCCTGGTCACAAAAGCAAAGTTTGTGGGGAATAATAGCCATTTTCTCTACTTTTTGAGGCATAAGCAATTAGGAAATAACACTTACTACCCAGGAACAAAAAAAAAAAAAAAAAAAAAAATGTTACAAGGTGTTATTTAATTAGAAAATATGTATGATCTAGACAAGATTCAGAACTGGGCAGATACATGGCAAATGACATTTAATAGAGAAAAGTGTAAGGTACTGCACGCAGGAAATAAAAATGTACATTATAAATATCATATGGGAGATACTGAAATTGGAGAAGGAATCTATGAAAAAGACCTAGGAGTTTTTGTTGACTCAGAAATGTCTTCATCTAGACAATGTGAGGAAGCTATAAAAAAGGCTAACAAGATGCTCGGATACATTGTGAAAAGTGTTGAATTTAAATCAAGGGAAGTAATGTTAAAACTGTACAACGCACTAGTAAGACCTCATCTTGAATATTGTGTGCAGTTCTGGTCACCTCGCTATAAAAAAGATATTGCTGCTCTAGAAAGAGTGCAAAGAAGAGCGACCAGAATTATTCCGGGCTTAAAAGGCATGTCATATGCAGACAGGCTAAAAGAATTGAATCTGTTCAGTCTTGAACAAAGAAGACTACGTGGCGACCTAATTCAAGCATTCAAAATTCTAAAAGGTATTGACAGTGTCGACCCAAGGGACTTTTTCAGCCTGAAAAAAGAAACAAGGACCAGGGGTCACAAATGGAGTTCAGACAAAGGGGCATTCAGAACAGAAAATAGGAGGCACTTTTTTACACAGAGAATTGTGAGGGTCTGGAATCAACTCCCCAGTAATGTTATTGAAGCTGACACCCTGGGATCCTTCAAGAACTTCCCCCAAATAAAATGGGAAAACCCGGTGGGTAGCGCGAAGGATGAAATAGAAATGGTGGAAATGACAAATGACTGCTTCCTAACACAATTTGTGAAGGCACCCACTAGAGGGGAGGCATGCCTTGATTTAGTCTTTTCAAATAACGAAGATAGAATAACTAAAACAGAGGTCAGAGAACCACTGGCAAACTCAGACCACAACATGGTCTCATTTGAAGTGTTTTTTAAATCCTCAAAAGTAAAGACTAAAGCTAAGGTTTACAATTTTAGAAAAGCAAACTATGAAGGCATGAAACAGAGACTAACAGAAGTAGATTGGAGTAAAATAGAGAAAACACCCACAGAAGAAGGATGGTTGTTCTTCAAAAACGTAGTACTAGAGGCGCAAAACAATTATATCCCTAAAGTAGACAAATCTAAATGTAAAACTAAATTGCCAAAATGGTTTAATAGATCAATTAAAAAAAATATTCAGCGAAAAAAGGCACTTTACAGAGCATTAAAAAAGGACCAAAAAGAAAGTACGCAGAAAGAGTACACAGAACTGCAAATGCAAGTCAAAAAGGAAGTTAGAAAGGCCAAGAGAGAAATAGAAATGAACATTGCTAAGGGAGCTAAAACCAATTCCAAAATGTTTTTCCAATATTACAACAGCAAGAGAACATTCAAAGAGGAGATTAAATGTTTAAGAGATACAAATGGCAAAATCATAGAGGAAGAAAAAAAAATAGCAAATATGTTAAATGATTACTTTTCACAAGTTTTTACAAAGGAAGATACTGACAACATGCCCCACATGTCATCCAGTTCCTATCCAGTTTTAAATAACTTTAGCATAACTGAGGCAGAAGTGTTAAAGGGACTAGGAGCTCTTAAAATAAACAAATCCCCTGGGCCGGATGAGATCCTCCCAGTAGTACTCAAAGAAATGAAAGAAGTAATTTACAAACCGCTAACCAAGATCATGCAGCAGTCTCTTGACACAGGGGTGGTACCGACAGACTGGAAAATTGCAAACGTAATACCGATCCACAAAAAGGGAAACAAAACTGAACCAGGTAACTACAGACCAGTAAGCCTGACTTCTATTATATGCAAACTTATGGAAACTATAATAAGATCCAAAATGGAAAATTACCTATATGGTAACAGGGTACTGGGAGACAGTCAACATGGTTTTAGGAAAGGGAGATCGTGCCTAACTAACTTGCTTGATTTTTTTGAGGATGCAACATCGATAATGGATAATTGCAAAGCATATGACATGGTTTATTTAGATTTCCAGAAAGCTTTTGACAAAGTCCCGCACAAAAGATTAATTCTCAAACTGAACGCAGTTGGGATTCAAGGAAACACATGTACATGGATTAGGGAGTGGTTAACATGTAGAAAACAGAAAGTACTGATTAGAGGAAAAACCTCAGAATGGAGTGTGGTAACCAGCGGTGTACCACAGGGATCAGTATTAGGTCCTCTGCTATTCCTAATCTACATTAATGATTTAGATTCTGGTATAGTAAGCAAACTTGTTAAATTTGCAGACGACACAAAAGTAGGAGGAGTGGCAAACACTGTTGCAGCAGCAAAGGTCATTCAAAATGATCTAGACAAGATTCAGAACTGGGCAGACACATGGCAAATGACATTTAATAGAGAAAAGTGTAAGGTACTGCACGCAGGAAATAAAAATGTACATTATAAATATCATATGGGAGATATTGAAATTGGAGAAGGAATCTATGAAAAAGACCTAGGAGTTTTTGTTGACTCAGAAATGTCTTCATCTAGGCAATGTGGGGAAGCTATAAAAAAGGCTAACAAGATACTCGGATACATTGTGAAAAGTGTTGAATTTAAATCAAGGGAAGTAATGTTAAAACTGTACAATGCACTTGTAAGACCTCATCTTGAATATTGTGTGCAGTTCTGGTCACCTCGCTATAAAAAAGATATTGCTGCTCTAGAAAGAGTGCAAAGAAGAGCGACCAGAATTATTCCGGGCTTAAAAGGCATGTCATATGCAGACAGGCTAAAAGAATTGAATCTGTTCAGTCTTGAACAAAGAAGACTACGTGGCGACCTAATTCAAGCATTCAAAATTCTAAAAGGTATTGACAGTGTCGACCCAAGGGACTTTTTCAGCCTGAAAAAAGAAACAAGGACCAGGGGTCACAAATGGAGTTTAGAAAAAGGGGCATTCAGAACAGAAAATAGGAGACACTTTTTTACACAGAGAATTGTGAGGGTCTGGAATCAACTCCCCAGTAATGTTGTTGAAGCTGACACCCTGGGATCCTTCAAGAAGCTGCTTGATGAGATTTTGGGATCAATAAGCTACTAACAACCAAACGAGCAAGATGGGCCGAATGGCCTCCTCTCGTTTGTAAACTTTCTTATGTTCTTATGTTCTTAAGAAGCTGCTTGATGTGATTTTGGGATCAATAAGCTACTAACAACCAAATGAGCAAGATGGGCCGAATGGCCTCCTCTCATTTGTAAACTTTCTTATGTTCTTATGTAATTACTGTGCCCCTTTCTGTGTGCTTCAGGCAATGTAAAGACTCCAGAGCAAACGACATTAAAGTCAGCTGTCGGTGGCCGTCTCTGGTCACAGACCGTTTGTTGTTTGAGAGAGCCACTTGTGGCTCATTTGCTTGGAACTATCCAGTTTCTTTAATAGTGACATCAGAGGAAAGTCTAATCAGACATTATTAGTGACAAAAAAAGGAAGAACTGCTGTGGCATGAACTTACATGTAACCTAGATTTATTATAATGAAATACATTCCCTTAGCATCAAAAATGCTAAATATGTGGTGTTGCATTATACAAGTCAACATCAATGAAACAAATTATTTTTTTTATAGTTTGCAGGGAAAAGTTACCCAATCCTTAGAAAGAATCATTTAGCAATTTGACAAATGAAATGGAAAGATGCAATTGCACTGGAAAAACAACCCCCTCCCAAAATCGAGTAAAGTATACATTCACAATGTGTCTAGATGGTAGCATTAGTAATTAATTGTACCCTTGCATGACACAGAATGCATTTACTTTGACCATTTAGCGGTTTCATATTTTTTCTTTTTGGGAGTTATTACATTTTTTATATAATGTGAAATGTTACATTCACTGTGTTTCACAATTCAAATTGCATATGCAGTAAGCTTAATTTATGTTGACTATGCTTTGAAAATAAAATAAAATGTTAAATGTAGGTGAATGAGTTAAGTTTACCCAGTTTACATTGTTGTAATGCATTTTTTAAAATCAGTTGGCTCTGCTTAGCTTTTAGCTAAATTCATTGACAGCTGTAGACATTAGTTTACATTTTTGTAATGTGTTTTTTATTTTTTTAATTGTCTCTGCCTAGCTTTTAGCTAATTCATTGACAGCTGTAGACGGTTAACTGTCTGCTCAATCTTTTCACCTTGTCAAACAACATAAGTAATTTGCTATATGATGAGGATATGATGCAGAATGGTTATTGATTTCCCGTTGTATTCCCTAATTCCTGTTGAGTGTGTGTTCCAGCTGTATGACCTGAATTGACACACTTTTGCTCACAAAAGACCCTTCATCATACAAGGCGGTAAGGTCGCAGTAAAGACTAAACATATCCTGTTAACCAGCTCCTTCTACAGTATATAGATTATATTTTATTAATATTTCAACTTTTCTGTTCCATAAAAATTTGCTCAAGATTCTTTTATGGATTTGTGACAGAAATATGAGTTCTGGTTGTAAATCTCCCTCCCGACCTGTGAGGGCACTAAATAGCGAAAGGGGAAGTCTTTGGATGGGCTGGCCTAACAATTCATTTCCGGGGTTGGGAATCTGGTCAGCCTGGAAGGCGGCGAGACTCTGGTGGAGGAACGTATTGACCCGGAAGGTAAACAATATAGCAGCTGCAGGCAAGAGACAGCTGCAATCGTTTACCAAGGTGTCATGCGTGATAGCATAAAGGGGACAGAGAATTGTAAATCTTTTCCTTCGCTTGGTTTTTCTATTAAGACTGGAAGGACCTTGAGAGACACAGAGAAAGCGTACTGAAATTCTTGAGTGTTTTGTTTGTTTGTTCGTGTCTATTTAGTAACTGTGTTTGTTATCACTAGATGGCTAATCACGAATCTGGAGCTGTCACCTTGGGCCAGCACAAAACCAGATCATCACGGCACTAAAACTGTCACAAGAAATAATAAATTACTATCACCCACCACGAGCACTACTGCACGCACCGGGACGGGTGATCGTGGCAAGTATTATTGCGGGGCAGATAACTTGTCTTTATTATTTAGGGCTGCAATCCCTGTTACTGTTCTCTGTGTTTTACACATTGCTGTCTATTACCGGAGTTTATTATTCTGCCCAGGATTACAAATAAAGTGTCCTTTTTCCAAACCATATTACTATTGTCTGTCTGTGATTATTCCTGCACCTGTTCATTATCAGCAGCCACCTTGCTACAGGATTATATCACGTTAACTACTAAAATAATAACCTGGGCACCTAAAATTGGCACCTTTTATGATCACAAATTCATCGTGAAACAACCATAACCCTTTCCTTTGTATATTATAAACGTGTGATTATGTTATCAGAATTAGAATATAAATTATTAAAATAATCGGTATACTGTGTGTTTTTAAATGCAGGTCTTCCAGCTAGAATATTGGGATAACATGTTGAGGTAATCCATATTTAATCTAGGAGCAAGTGTAAATCCACATTGTGCACTTTAAAAGGTTTAAATAAATAATTAAGAACATCAATAAAGACCTGGGCTGTAATGGGTCTTGAGGAGCACTGTTGAGAACCACTGGTCTACAGTAATTGTATGAAGCAGGTGGACCAGCAGAATTGAAAGAATATTATCTAGATTTCTTTGGAATCAGGAATTTATTAATAGGACATGCCAACTTGGACTTTACATGGACTTTACATGGACAGGTAATGCCAAGTGCAATATGATACAGAGAAAAACTATTAGGGTCAGATTCTGAGGAATCACAGTCAAATGCAAACACAAGGGAAAAGTGCTTTATGTTTGCGGTGGATTGTGCTGTCCACTTCATGCTGTGATTCTGAAGGGTGTTTGAGCTGGGCGCTGGCGGAATTCTGTTAAAAAGTGGGAGTAAGAAGCTGCTATCAAATCGGGAGCAACTGGCATTTCATGTGATCTTCATTATTCAAAGCTGCTTTTTTTTGCCATAGCACTATTTGTTTACTTCTAAATATTTACATTCATTGAAACAAATGTAACTGTAGGGTTTTGTTATATAAGAAGTTGGCATTATTAACTTCATTGCTGTTCTGGAAAATAAAGATTTCTAGTAAACTTTTTTTTAAATACATGCAGTAGGCCTACACGTCGTACTTCATAATTTCTGAAAGTAATTTAGTCCAACATGTTTTAAAATTTGAATATGCACTTGTTCTGCTGTCCAAAATGTGCAGTTAAAAATATTAATTGTTGTGGAATAAATTAATAGACACAGTTATGAAATATGAGCTGTATATTATTTAAGAAAACTGTTTTTATTTTTTGGAAAACTTTAATATTTTAGATCAGTGCTAAAGTGTGTGAAGCTGGTAGTAGGGGTGTAGTGGCAAAACAAAGTCCTTAAAATCAATAACAGTACATAGTAAACAGTTAACCTTTACTAAATGTTATGTTTAATTAAATGAAAAACCAGCAAGTAAAAGAAAATAATTCTCTTGAATTGGTTTGTTTAACAGTATTATATATAATCTCTAAACTACTGTACATACATATTTTATTTTTGTTTAGCAGCTAAACGGTTTACAGAAGAACTGAACCGCAGATTGAAAAAATAAGCACAGTACTCACACTTTGACAGTTTTTGTTTTGCTTATTAGGTGCGGCTACATTTTAGTAACAGCAATAGCAGCTGGTTGAATTTGTTTTCATTGTTTGAAATGAATACATCGCTTACTTGCAAAAGAAAAACTAAGGAAGACAACACTACATAGTCTACAGAAAGTGCGAAGTGACATAGAAAGTTATGCTGACTCCCTTTGGATATTTTTTTGTTGGCTTTAAGAAAAAATAATAATAATAATACTTTTTAGTTGTTAGTATTATAATTTTATCTTTAGGTTATTTTGTATACTGTAAACATTTTAAATGGCACACATAATTAAGCTACAAAAAAGATACAAAAAAAAAATATTTAAAAATAAATAAGTGGCAGAGTGAGGCCCCAGCCCCCAAAAAGTACCAGTGCTCCAGTCCCACTACACCCCCATAGCCTGTCATACAGCAGAGCTGTGTCTACTGCATGTCAGATACAGAATGAGTCCAATCAGTAATTTACATTGTTTTTGACATAGCATGCTGGAATGTACAGTTCCAGCACAAATTATGGAAACAACTAATGATTTACTGCAAGACTAGTGGTGAGGATTATTGCCCATTTTCTTACTAAATATCTTGGTAACCCTGAATAGATAATCATCTACTCTCAAACATACTTAATATTTTAATGAGCAAGACAAGTAGAATGGTACCCCAAAATGCCCCCCTTTTTCCTGGAAAGCAGCTCAGCTGAGAATGGGGAGTTTGTTACCAGATAATTTCACTCAGTCTACTTGCTCACTAAATATCTTGGTATCCCAGAATATATAATTTGTCTCCTCTTTAAAAAATATGCTTATGATTTTATTTCAAGTTTCACAGCAATTGGAAAAGTGGTTCTCCAGACATATGCAAATTGTTTCAAGTGTGACATATGTACCATGGGTGAAATTCATATTTCTAGCATACAGTTTAAATGTTTTATGTCATATACTGCTGGACAGCTTACAATACATTTCACATTTTTTCATCCAGCTCAGTACTGGCATGCCAATTGTACCATTTGTGGAACACCATGCCATTACACGTAAGTGGAAATCTACCCCAATATTCTCGGAATGTCCTTGCAATTTAGTTGGTGACCAAACAGACATGTACAAGACAGTCTGACTTCCACATCTGTTATATACAACATAATTTCATGAATTACTGTACTTGCTTCTGTATACATAATTAATAAGCAACCAGCATTGTATAGGAATACATTTATCAAAGGTACTGTTGTAGCATAAATACTTCTAAAATAGGTCACACATCAAACTAAAAAACAAAACTGAAAAAGGTTAATTTAAAACCATTCCTTTATTTGACATTTAATTTGTCATTTGATAAGAACATAAATCATATCAGAGAAAACTTTCAAACAATCCAATTGTGTTTGTAAAACAAAGCTTTGGATTTTAAAGTGAAGTTACAGTAATTAATCACCTTGAGAATATGAAGCACAAAACATGTTCTGTGCTCAGCAGGTGGTAGCAAAGTAGGTGAAACTGAACTCAATTATTAGTCTTAAAAATTACAAACAGGTTGGAAAGATGGGTGATTAGAATGGTAGAGTGTGGTCCAGAATGGCATTGAGTCACAAATACAAAAAAAAGACAGGAGACATCAACACAAAGGAAGATTAAAGATTTTAAGTTTCTGTATTTTTTTTTGTACATTATCATCAAGATGTCCTAAATGAAAACTGTGATGAATAAATAAACAGCTCTAGAAATCTTCAGTAGGGTGCTTTACGTGGCAGGGAATATTATCCTTGGCTTTTGATACCACGGCTGCTGCAGGGGAAGACTTTCAAAGCGCACAGTGCTGAAAAATTGCCAGGCTCTCAAAGACCCCCTACTGTGCCATCAAACTAAGAAATCTCTCTGAACTTGCAGAATTAAATTAATTTCCCTATCTCTACAGTCTCTCCTTGTGCTGAAAAGCTTTGTCCTTGTTTTTTTGAACCTCCATGATAAAAAAAAGCCTACAGCAACTTTATTCTCTAACAGCGTATAATTGGAATTCTTTTGTAATGTTTAATGAAAAAATTTGAATTTTAAGAAGCTTAACTAAAGAACAGACTTGGGGAAAATAAACAGGAAACCATTATGCCACTTTCTACCAAACTACACTTTAAAAGGTTCAAATGAAAGAGCAAAAAAAGGTCAAATTACAATTCTACTTAAGTGTATTATTTTGAAGGTACATCAGTGGTATTAACTAAAGTGGAAAATGTCAACAGGGTCCTTGCTTTTCAGCTTTTAGGAAAATGCTTGCTGAGCTTGGACAAAGGTAATTTTGTAAAAATTGAAACTTAAATAACCACAACCGATAAGTACCTTAAAAATAGCATAATAAAATGTTTAGGTGTTGGGTATTAACCCATTAAGTACCAAATTATTTTTTCTTTCACAAAATAAGGACACAAGCTGTAGTCATGTAATTATATGCATTACACTTAGGCTTAATTTTTGCTGTTAACACACAAGAAGTAAGTTATCATAACAATGTAGGTGAAGAGAAAATGTAAAGAACAAATAGATATCAGGTGAAAAATGGGGCACTTAATGTGTTAAATACATCTTGATGACCCAACCATTACTATGGTTCTATTACCTCTTTTATATAATATTAATTAGGGGTATGCAAATACTCGTATTTTCCAAGTAATTATAGTCAGCCCTCTTTATACCGCCAGGTAAGGGCCATGGTCAAAGATGGGCAATAAGTGAGGGTGGCATTATAGTGAGGGTAAAAAAAAAAAAAACATGCAATAAATTCACACATTTCATTTTTTTAGTTATACAATTACAGTTACTTTTGAGGAACAGTTAATAATAATAATAATAATAATAATAATAATAATAATAATAATAATAATAATAATAATAATAATAATAATAAAAAAACTCATTTAGTGTCAAATCAACCAAACAACAATTCCATAAAAACAAAAAAGCATATGTTCTGTACTTGTCATTTCACTGTAAGTCTGCTGAATACTATTCCCCATTGAACAATGCCATCTATTTATTTCACAAAGCAATTTAAGCTCAGCACTCTGATTTAAGCATTTCAGAAGAAAAAAAAAGTTAAATATGTATAGGCAAACATATTTTTTAAAAGTAGAAGTAAAAAAAAAAAAAAAAAACTATTCTACTATTTACAACTGATGCTTTAGTTTAAGTCAGCCTTCATTTGTGCAAAACTTGCAGGTAATCAAACAAGCATCTGGGTATGAACGTTCACTTAACAACTAATTACTAAAGCGAGTCAAAGGTTAACAGCATAACTGTTGTTTTAATTGGCCATGATTATTTCGCTGGCGCTACAATATAATTTACGTTTGCTTGGCTTGGGAAGTTGGCGGGTGGCGGACAGTGGGGTAGTGATATAATGGTTAAAAATAGTACAGCTTCTCTATTAGTGACATTTGTTCAGAGAGAATAGCTGACAGTATGCAAGGGTGGCGTTATAAAGGGGGGGCGGTATAACGCGGGAAAACTGTACCTTTAAGAAGTATTTGTCAGCAGGTATTAAATAAATCAAAACACGTATTTATTAATGTGATGATTTCAAAACAAGAAAAGTTGCCTTCCCTCACCTTTACAATTGAGTACCAATCAGTGACGATTAACTTCCGCATTGAGGGCGCGATTTTGATGATGGGGCAATCCTCATTTGCCCCTGCTTTTGATGATAAAACACAGTACAACTGGGAGCACACTGCCTGTGTCCTGTAATAGGATTATGGTGACATACTTTGCCATTTCAGTTTGCGTCAGTGATAATGGTCGGGATGCCTCATTTGCATGTTAGTTTTGAGCGATTTTGATGACAGCATAGGCGGGAGCCACTGCATCTTAAACTACCCAGGTACAGGGATGTTTTATTGTGAGAGAAAACACATTTTCTGAACAATTTTCTAAACAATGTGAGGTGGACTAACTCCTTTTGCACATAGGATAAAACCTATACAAGGTAACTGGAAAGTAAAGATTTAGCATTAGGGTTGCTAGGGTTTTCAACTGGACATCCAGTTTTAAGGGAATTTGTACAGTCCGGCCAGAACCACTGACCGAATAGTAAAAGTATTTTTATTTTTATTTACGTTATTTCTGTTATTTCCAAAAAGGTTTACATTCTACCTTTTTGTTTTCTTTTCAATTTCACACACTCACAACCAGGCTCTTCACTCAGCAGCCTTGAGCAGACTGAACGGTTCTTATATACTGCAGCTGGCTTGCATTAACAATTAGCTGTCAAACAATTAACAACCAATCAACAATCAATGTAGGCTTTTCAGCCCCATGGTTTTCTGGGAACTGTAGTCCTGTGCTCCCCAGGACTACACTTTATCTGCTCCCTGTCTCGCAATATGTGTGTATATGTATTGTTTTTATTAATTTGTATAAAAACAAAAGCCCTTATTATTATTATTATTATTATTATTATTATTATTATTATTATTATTATTATTATTATTATTAACAATAAATGTTCAAAAAATATTTTATGAAATGTGGCTCTGTGACGAAGTGCCCGCTCCTGTGTATATTTTCTGTTATATGTTGCGTGTGGTGTGTTAAATGTTGGTGTATATTCATTGGTACACGGGATATAAACGGGTCTGTGTAACATGAGTGTTTAGGAGATGGAGGTAATAATTGTAAAAGTAATAAGTAGTTAAATCTGCTCAACGTGTTTTGTCTGTATAGTTCGTTTTGTTTGTCTTTTTGTTTTGGCAACATGTGCTGTGTCCTGTATGTTCTATTTTCTGTTCTGTTTATTTATTAAATGCTGAGCAAAAGCATTCGCTCAGCTCCACCAAACTCCACCTCTCTTTGTTTTTTTATTTTCTGGCTCTGGTCTGACGCCACCCACTCTGGCCGTCTTTGTGACAGCCTCTAACAGGAAAAATGTTTACTATGTCTATATTTACTGCACAGGCAGTATGGGTTTCCTATATTGTGTCAAAATGTGGTATGTAAATCAGCAGTGTTCCATATTGAGCAATGCAACACAGTGAGTCCAGCAAGGGCAGGCAGCACTTCACCACATTCCAGGAGACTTTAAGACATGTCAGGTTTTTAAACTCGCCTCTCTAACCGCAAATTAATTGATTTTATTGAACATGTAAAATGAGTGTGAATTGCATGAACTGTCGCTAAAGGAATTTAATTGTTTTGCTAACTAGTTACTAAAAGCACACACCTGTGTCCGGGGGTGGGAATTACTTGTTGTGAAGATAATTTCTATCAATCAGACTGATACAATTTGCTATAACGAGGGAATCACACTTAATAAAACTTGACAAAATTTGTTTACCGTATAAAATTGGAATACGTTTTTAATACATGTTATGATGCTGTCCCGATAGAATCGCCACCTCAGTTAAACACATTTGTTGAAGCCGTTCACGCAATTCACACCCAACTTACTAGTTGATTTAAAGCGATTTAGAAGCGAGTTAAAAAACCTGACCTGTCTTACAGTGTCCCGGAATTATGGGGCCAGTTGGCAACACTACACAACGCAGAGTTTCATAGAAGTGGTAACCAGCGCAGTGAGGGGTGTGGCGCGCAGTGTGCCCCGGTTAAACTTGCATCCAAACAAACTTGGCCCCTTTGGTTGCAGAGTGTGAATAGCAAGCAAATTGATAAATTGTTTCAAACTAAACAAACCAGACCGAGTCCATTTGAAATGGACCCAGTGTGAATACAGCCTAATGTAATTAAATGTCAAATATAGTAAAGGGTAAGTGTTTGCAATGTACCATTATTGATATTGAGGACAGCTCCAGTACTTTTTTGCTCACTAAACCTTAGCTTCATACTTTACTGCTGATCTAAAAAATTAACACTTTGCGGTCCTAAATTGGACCAGGTCTGACACTACAACTTTCCCTTTCCAGTTCAACTCTGTCCGACATCATAAAAAAGATGTAAAGCCCAGGTATCTAGTCATTTTTTCCCTGGAAAAAGCTGAGAAAACCTTTCAATGGCCGAGTGAGACCATTGACCGAACGAAGCCGAAAATAAAGGGGGCGTATCTGAGAAATACACATAGCCCCTGTACCACAGAGATAACATGGAGACAAAGGAGATAGCTGCTTCTGCATCCAGTGCTCAAAGAATATCACAGACATTTGCAGAGCTTTTTGAAATGTTATAGTAATAAAATAATGACTTGGATCGCATTATTGAGGAGTTTGGTGAATTTGGTGATTTTGGATGGGACAGACCCACTTTTGGAACACTGGTCCCAGTGTCCCCAGAACCTTTCTTGGAATGCTCATTTCGTCCCGTTTTTTTTTTTTTTTTTTTTCCCCCAGATTGGCTGTACAGCGGTGTGCAAATCTGGAGAATTACTAAACAGTCAACATTCATATTTGCAACCAATCAGAGAGAATTGCAAGTGGGTTTATCCATTTTCCAAAAATAAACTGGCATCTGTCCTTGTCTGAAGGCCCAAAGAGGTTAGACACGTAGTTATTTAATTTAGATTGTCAGAAATAATTTAGATTTGGAAGTACAACTATTCAGAGAAACTTAAAGGGTTTGCCTACGTGGATTACTATTTACCATACCTAATAACTACAGTAGAACGTTGCATATCCGACTGTCACATAACCGTCCTGATCAATTAACTGCCTCACTAAATAAATAAATAAACAAATATTAAAAGTAGGCTACAAGAGTAATGGCATTGGCAGCAAATGCAGCTTCCGCAATGGAAACAGAAAGAAAGCGTTATAGCAATCAGCCTTTTGGTGCGTTCCCCTTTAAGAGAGACGGGCTGCGTGCATGTGTCAGTTAGCTGCTTGTGGCAGTGACGTTTCAATACACCAGTTTTTTTTTTTTTTTTTTTTTGTGTGCAATGTGTTTATATGATGGCGTGCACGCTTGCAGATATTGACAGGGTGTTGTAGCTTTTATTTCCATGCTGTCCTAGTTTAAGGACTTAAAAATCTGGTCACCTTACCCATAGTGTACTTCATATTATGTTTTAGGCTCACTCTAGTTCCACTTAATTAACTTTTCACAGTCCTGTAAAACTAAAACTGGAATCTCTTACTATCGAGGTGTTATTTTCCACAAAAAATGTGTACAGTCATCCCTCCCTGAACCGGACATAAGGTGTCCGGTTTGAAAAAAAAATAACATTAATGTGGTCCATGAGTAAACTCCAGGTGGTCCGCAAACAACTCCCAAAATTTGGGTCCCAGCTCTGGTCCCAGGCCTCATGTAGGCAAGGCTCAACATTAGTGTAGAGCCTTGCCTACACCCGGGCTGGGACCAAATCAAAACTTTGACAACCCGCTAATCGCACTTAACAAAACTGTATTAATCACGTTTTCTTTTTTTTTTTTTTGTAAGTATCTTATTTCTTCTAGTCATAAAAAGAAAACTCTATTAAATACAGTTTTGTTAAGTGCAATTAGCAGGTTGTCAAAGTTTTGATTTGGTCCCAGCCTAGGTTTCAAGACTCTTGAAAGTGCTGGTATGTTTCTGTATTATAACTACTTATGCTTAATATTAAAAATGCTTTGATTGCGCGTTTGTTATGTTTTTGTTGTTGATGTTTTGTTTTATTATTGCTATCTTACATATTGGATACTCTTATATTAAATCCTGCTAATAATTGTTGGTCATAGCTTACTGGTGGGTTGCAAAGCCCGTTGAGATCCACCAAAATGGATCACAGTGTTTGGTGTACTGGCCACCACTGTTGGTAGAGTCTACTCCCGATTTCCACTTAAAACGTAAATAAAGAAAAAATCACTCTCTCACACTTATTGTCGGGTCCCATTGGGAAGAAAGACTCTACCGCCAATCCATTTAATTTACACATCACAGCCCACCAGAACTGGTAAGCAACATCCTGTACACACTCCATACATTTTTCCCACCCATCTCATCTTCGTATTCCAGTATTTTTTATATGTACATCCAACGAAGTTGCCGATGATTGAGTGTAATAAATTGCGTTAGAAATGGATGGATTAATTTGCTACACAAGGTAACGGCTGCGGGGACCAGCACTGGTATTTACATTTACTGGATCTGAGGACAACCCAAGGAACCCAGTGCTTTATTTGTCAGGAGGTTTTGTCAAACAAAAATCTTAAACCTGCAAAATTGAGATGCCATTTATCTTCAAAGCGTTTGGAATGTGAATTAAAAAAAAAAAAAGAAACAGGAACTTTGCCATCAGAAACTTTCAATGTGCAAAATTACAACATTCTTTGCTTATCTGGTAACGGAGATTCAAGCCCAGGAATCTCATTATGTTGGGCACCTTATATAAATCCTTCCCTTTCTACATGTACTTATACATATATACATACAAATTAGTTTGAAAATGCGTGGCAAGTGGTCTGTGGGAAACATTCAAACACCAAAGTGGTCCCTAGATTGAAAAAGGTTGGGAACCACAAAGCTGGACAATAAATGTATAATCATTAAAACACAGCTACTTTTAATCTTATACACAACCTATAAAATTCAAAACAAAATAGTTTATATTTCAAAGGTAGCTTGTTTCAAATATTGACATTCCACAAACACATTCCATAAGGAACTTCTCAAACACAACACATTCTCACTTTCATGACATGTTCTGAATGTATCCTGTTTCTTTTCATATTCCTACTCAATCTCTCTTAGAATTCTAACCTTTCAAACGTACTTCCCTTATTACAGACTTTATGATTTATGAGCACCAATAGCGACTGAGACAGTTGTGGGATTCGCATTGAAACGTAGCCCTGATCACCTCAAGAAGCATATTGTCACAAAGAACCATAGTTTCAGTGAATTTTTGCTGCTAGACAAAAACAGACAACAAACTTGTCACTTTTGTTACTTTCATGTATGTGTGGCAAAATTGTTTAATGATTTCTGTCAAAGTAATACTGATTTTAAAATTCAAGTTTCTTGAGTGTTTCTGATCTCCATACTCAATGTTGTATCTGTCACAAAAAACCCACAAGCACTTCTATTTCTAGTCAATTGTGGGGGGCATAATCTTCTGGCAAAGTCATTTTAGATGGAAGGGTTTGTAAACGTGAAGTAAAATGGACACAGTGGACTCCCGTTAATCCGTGTTTCAATAAATTGTTTCAATACTCTGTGCTGTTTAATACAGTACATTATCAAAATGTATTATTGCAGAAATCTAAACTATGCGAAAGCAGGTATTCACATGCTTTATTAGTGTGGAAATCAGTGTATCTATGCAGAACCTGACTGTCATTATTTCATTTAATTCAATTAAATTGAGTACAGTATAGTGCAAGCCAACCGACAGTACTGTATTGTAATTACTGAAACCAGTGACAAGCAAGCAGAAAGCAGACTTAAGACTCTCCTTAGCCTGGCAGTTCTGACAGTTAAAGACTCAGACCAAGATTAGTGACTTTTTTTAAACCAGCTCCCTCTGCCTTTGAACAACGTTGATTATGTACAGTATATATTTTGACTTTTGTTGGGACATTATAATGTATTTGTATTATTGTATTTTTCGAGTTTTCTATTAATAGCGCAGGGATTTCCCGAACAGTAAACTCAATTTCGGCTGATTCATGTTTTTGACTAATTCGGGCTCAAATCAGTCCCATTGTGAACCGCATCCCTAATATCTATATTTATAAAAACAAAGATTTAACCATACATAAATTGAGAAAAAAGGAAGAGGGAAAAAAAAAAATCTGAATATCAGTCTTAAGTTTTGTTTCAGTAATTATAAATAACTTACATGTTTTTAACCCTCTTATTAGGTTTCGGGTCTATTTGACCCGACTCTACTTTCCAATTAGCTTAAATTCTATTTTTCTTTTCATTTTCTGTATAATATTTTATGACTTTTCCTAAGTCATAATGAACTTATACACACTAAACAGACCCTTTGAGATGTTTATTTTGTTTTAGAACAGGTCATGTATACATATAAGATGCTTTGAGTCACTGTGACTCGTGGCATTTATCTACGTATATTTGTGTGCAGGAATAAAACAAACTTATTTAATATGTTATTTTATTATTATTATTATATTTGTATTATTATCTCTGGATATGGCTGCACCTGTCTGGAGATATTTATAAACAAAAAAACAAACAATATATGTCCACAAGGCAGAGCCTAATTTTCTCTGTCAGTATTGCAACAGGAGCTCACTGGTAAAGACATTCCAAAATGAGGAGCTCCCAGGTTGGCAGTCAAATAAGTTCTATCACAGCTCCTGGACAAAAAGAGCATAAAAGAGTAACACCTTTGCAAATAAAAACATTTAATCAGTTTAAGGCTGTTTAAATTAGTTTGAAATTGTACTGGGTCAATATGACCCAAAACATAACAGCTGTACCTAAATTTTGAACATAATAGGAGGGTTAAATGATTACTAATGATATTCACAAGTGAGACTGGGGTTGAGCAATGTGGGTTAGGTTACCTCCACACCTCCTTCAATAATGTGAATAAAATCTTTGTAGATATAATTTGTTTTGAATGATAACTCACTTAGAATTATGGTTGTCATCTTTGATTCACTGGAATTATTTTGTTGCTTCAGGAAGGCAAAATGGAGTGATCTGAGTTTGAGTTAAAAAAAAAAAAATAAAATACTGGAATATTAACAAACACATGGATAGACATTTTCCACAGAAACTATTTGATAAAGAGTTCAGCAAACCTGCAAAATAATTAAATAAATAAATAAACAATAATAATGGAATACTCAAACCTTGACCTAACTACAAATTGAAATAATTGGAACAATATTGCAAGAAAAGAAATATTAAGTGTCACAATGCAATTTAGAAGAGTGTTTCAGATGATAACCTTTAAATGTCATGCATTCTTTTTTTGTTAGTGGGCATTAGCTGACATTTTATTTACTTTCATTATACTTGTCTCACAAGGACTGAGCATATACAAATAAACTGAACATTTGGAAGACAGTGAACCTCTAGCTGATATTCAGATTTAAGGTCACATTTATATCTCAGTGAAATGTACAATAAGTCCTGGACTCATTTACACTCTCTGATAATATAATGTTGTATAAAAACAATAATGGATACACATAAAGCAATGACTGAAGAAACACATTTAAAACATTCATTATTTACATTTACCATATATGCCTTAAATTCCAATTAGATTTTGGAACAGAAACAGTTCCATATAAATTTGATACTGTTAGACATCTCCTGGCGGACATAGTAAAAAATACTATAGTATTGGGGGTGACTAACTGACTAGATTTTTCCTAGAAATATAATTTCTTAAAGCAGCCTCCTGCAAAAATTTGCCTCATCGACACTCACGGGTGATCTTGCTAAGCATTGGAGTCGACATTTTGTTTATTCACTTTTTTATTTAATGTAATGGCTATTATTACTGTTATTATTCAAATTGTATTGGCACTACAATGTTGTAGTGTGCAAGGTATATTTGTATTTGGACTAGTTTAAATTGTAAGAAAATACCTTGTTTCCTTCCTTAAGTTTAACCTTTAACCTTCCTTAAGGTTACAACTGCATTCCTCACAGCTGTTTAAGACAAATGTTAGTCTTAACAGGGGTATCGTTAGTAACACAAATATTTACTTCCATTAATATTTGATAATCAAAGCCTTGTTAAATCAGTCTCATATATAGTTTTGAGCCCTGTTTGAGTGTCGCGGTCAAGCTTTTGTAACAGTCTCTTTACCCCTGTGATTGGATAGTT
Organism: Polyodon spathula; assembly: GCF_017654505.1. Lineage (NCBI taxonomy): Eukaryota > Metazoa > Chordata > Actinopteri > Acipenseriformes > Polyodontidae > Polyodon > Polyodon spathula. The sequence continues at coordinate 48,458,104 of NC_054535.1, read as the reverse complement.
TGGTTATTTTGGGCAGTGCCTGAATCCACGTGGAGTGTTTTTCATTGGTTATTCTAGTTCTGACGCGGCCCCTTTTTCTCCATTGGTCCGCTATTCCGCCCCCTGTCGGCTGGATTTATGTGATGGACTGGTTCCTGTCTAAGGTGTCAAAGCACCCAGAACTGCCTGGCTTGTGGCGCTGAAAGAGTCATTCAGTGACTGTGAAGATAAGCCATGTGTCCAGTATTTAGTTGACGAATCTTTTTAAAAGCATTCTTTGTCAGTGGAGGAGTTTGTGACCACCAATCAAGTAGACACAGATAATGGCTTAAAATCCCCCTCTATATATTTCAATTCTGTTACTTTCATACACAGAATGATATTATGACCCAATCTGATGCTACAACATGAATGCATGACCCAGATGTAAGGTTTTCCATTAACTGTAATCATTTTATGTGCCCCTTTAAATGGTAAAGAAGTGAGAAATTATTGAAACTCTATCTCTGAACATTGTGCGATTTTCTTGTGTTTAATGTAAGGCTTTTCAAATCTACTACTTAGTGCTGTCCTGTCCTTGTGGCTCTGTGCAGCTCGAGGTGCCTCTGTGTCTGAGAGTCGTGATGAGAAACTGGTTTCTCATGGCTCAAAGAGCAGTTGTTACCTTGGGCGGATGACCCTTGTTTATGCATAAGTTGTTTCTACTATAATCAAGAGGTGCAAACCACAATCAACGTAGCTAAAACTGGTTAGCATCCCCAAACTTCTGCTAAGGGTGACACACTGTGCTTTTGGTGCCACTTCATGAGGCTCGCCTGCTGGTGCTTCACCAGTAGAGGGGGGCAACACTGTTCATTGGTGAAAGCAGGAGATTTCCACTCCCTCTAGGTGGAGTTCCACTCCTTTGGGCAGTAACTTGCCCAGTTTATTAAAGTTTGTAACTATTGCTTGTTTTTTTTTTTGTCCATGTTAGGTCTGTGGTGCATGGCCTCTGTGTATAACTCAAATCCGCCCCTTTTTTTTCAGCTTCTCTCGGCTCACTCCAGAGAAAAAACGACACGGTCCGATATCAGACCGGAAAGGGAAATTGTAATGTCGGATCTGGTCTGACATAGGACTGCAAAGGGTTAAGGTGCTTTGTTGGGATGAAGATTATAATTAAGTAATACATTTAAAGTTAATTATATTTTAGAAAAACAGTCATTTAAGCATTTAACAGCCCAAGTTGTTTGTTTTGTGGTATTAATTTCATTTATGTTTTTCTGTAGCACATCAATGTTACATTTTTGTATCTGTAAAGAGAGTCAGTGCGTGGTAGTAAAGGGGAACAGAGACAGTGAACAAAGGCGAGAGTCAGATGGTTAAGACATCGCGTGTAGTAATGTATATACTGTCGATGAATATAAAAATAAATTAACAAAGAGTCAGTTTCACAAAACAACAGCTGATACCAACTAAAAAGAGGAAAATAAAATGGAATATTTGACAACTGGGTCCGACCGAAGTTAATGAAAATACTGCTTTGTATTGGCTGTGGTCAATCAAGTGAATAAAAATAGCTTTTGCCTCTGACTTTATTTTGATGCTAAGTTTTTGTACAGTAGTTCAAAGTAACATTGCAGTTAAAATGGAAGGCTCTTTTTTAATACCTACCCCATTACTATACTATTAAAGATTGTACAGTATTTATCGAGATTACTCATGACTTGAAGGTAATGCTGCATTTTACCCCCTGAAAATATATTTTACACTCTCATTGTTAAAGTTAGAGGGTAAGTTACCCCCATACCCACAAGAAAAAATACGTTGAGTGATATAAATTTACCAAAACCTTTAGTAAAAGTGTAACTGGAAGAAAACAGAGAAAACAGGAAAATTCATCAAATACCAGTACAGCAACTCGACAACATTACAGTATACTGGGAAGCAAAGACAGGTATTTAACACAACACAAACATGAATGTTTAATTTACTACAGTAACAAAACAGACTTCACCAAAACAAAACAAAGTTTAGTGGCAGAACAAAAGCATTACAAAAAACAAGGGAAGGGAAACGGTCATATATGCTTTTATCAAGCTATTAGCCTCTTCAAATCCAGATGCAAAAATGAATTTGCACTCCAGGTACCAGATTTTGAAATTATTGTAATTGGTATTTTTACCACTGAAATTGATATAAAATAATAAAATTTGAAAAAAAAATCAATACAGTTATAATATTTTTCTTAACCCTTTAGGCTCCTGTGTACTAGATAGTAATATTCAATAAAGTAAAACAGACACAAAAGTTGCATATGTTTTACATTTTATTTTTGTATGAACAACAAAAACAAACTTTTTATATAGAAAAAAGTGCACTGAGATAAAAAAAAAAAAAAAAAAAAGTTTGTATCGGACGGTTGCCGACATTCTTTGGAAGTAAACAATGAAACACTCCAATGCATTATGTAAGTACTAGTACAGTTGTGCGGCAATTAATCTATTGATTAATCAAATAATGCCCATAAATTAACCGATCAAATATTTTAATCGAATGACAGCGTATATACACAGAGGTCACGTTAACGCAAAATGACCTAGACACAAAATAAATCCATTGGACGGAAAAATATTTTGTCTTGCGTTCACTGGACGCACAGAATGGAAAGGGATGTAGACATGCATATTCGTGATAATCAATTACACTGCAGCAATGCTGTTACATCTGTAGTATAACAGCATTGATTAAGATACAATCCAGTCCTGTAGGTGGCAGCAATAAGCCTCATATTTGGCTCTGTCAGCAATATTAAGGATATTTACTTTTAGGCCCTGTCCATACTGCATAACCGATCTCGAGAACCGTACTCAAAAACTTTTTAATTAATCCAGCTCAAACTTTATCGTCCACACAATACAGTTTCATGTTTAGTTGAGTGTAACGCACACATACTAATGCTATTAGAATAGTTTGGTTACAGTTCCAGCAACACAATGAACATTGAAAATTAATACACTAGTATCCCACCATGCACTGTATTTTATTTTATAATAATGTGTTATGCCACATATTAACAGAGGTCCATATTGCTAAGAAATAAAAAACATTTTGGAAAAAGTAAATGCAAACACACACACACACACATACAAGTAGGGCCTGAAGTTTGCAGGTTTTATTTTTACTCAGGTGACTAATTTAGCTGATTATGTTTCATAATTAAACTCAGAAAAAGCTGTTAATTGTAAAACAATCTTTGTTTTTACCTTCATATCTTGCGTGAGCCTAATTCTAGTCCCTATAATTTTATTTCAAACAGAGCTGACAAATTACGTGAATTCTTCCTACCCGATCCTACTTTTAACTTGCATTTCATTTTTGCAGTCATCTAATTTAACGTTGTGCTTTTGTTATTTTCTGCACTAGTTTAACAGGAATGCCCTTCCAGATTTTTTTAAGCATAAAGATTAATACCTAGTGCAGTACACTGACAGCAAGTCAGTTGTCAATCGGAATTTGCTAAGCAGTCAGCATCTTCAGGGGAGTCTCATGAAGAAGATCACCCATCTGAATCTTCTCAGCCACCTACTTCTGACTACGAATACTACAGTGATTGAAGCAGTTAGAAGCAGTAGTAATGCACAAAAATGCAAATGAAAAATACGTTCTTATAATTTCAGTGGGAGATGAAGTATTTGTGGATTATTGAGACGGCAAGATGTACTTTTTGTGAAAGAGCTGCTGGGCAAAAAAAACAAACAAAAAAGGAACAATGCAACAAACAATGCTTAGAATCCTGTCTCGTTGTCAGGCAGATGGTATATATAACAAAGAAAAAAGTGTGCTGTGTTTATATGTATATCTATACACAGACAAAGAATGGTGCTCCACGTGGAGTACAGAATGCGCCCTATAGCCTGGCGATCGCAGGTTCGAAACTAGGCGTGCCATTGCCAGGCGTGACCGGGGGTTCCCAGGGGGCGGCACACAATTGGTCGAGCGCCGCCCAGGTAGTGAGGGCTTAGGTCGGCAGGGCAATGGTATGGGGTTAAAACGGCAGGTTTTCAGTCCCAAAGAAAAAGGTTTCACTAAATAAAAACATAGTGTAGTGATTATTATTAATTAAAATTTGACTAGTTTGATAATTATAAGACTGTCTGGATAGTCACTTTGTCACCTACACCACTCACCTCCAGACAGGCATGTATACAAAAAGATCAGATTAGAAAAAAAACAAAAAACAAAACATAGAACAGATGGCAAACCTTGATGTACGCAGGCACGGCATGGTACTGCAAGTGCAGTTGACATACATGTGTACACCCTGGAGCTGAAGTGGTTAAAAGCTACAACTAATTAAAACAAATAAAGTACACCAAAGTGTGCACTAAAAAGCATGTCATTGTATTTCAGGTTTCTGGTGACATGGATTATCCATCTTCGGTCTCATCATTTATCTTGCCACGAGAGTTTATTCTTTATTATTATTATTATTATTATTATTATTATTATTATTATTATTATTATTGTTATTGATGTTTTCTTGTTTTGAACTGTCTGTTTTGTCACGTGTAACAAAAAAAGATTATGTTTATATGCCATGTTTAGGTGATGAGTAATGATTAGTTGTAGTGATTGTGAGAGTAAAATGATTAGAAATGGAACCAGCATAAAAAGATGTGTGAGCTAGTTTTTCCCCTAGTTTAAGTCTGTATTTCAAATAGGTTTATTTGTAGCTTTTATTGTTGTTGTGGACTATTTGGCTGTCACTGAAGTTGCTGGTCTGTCTTGATGGCAGCATGCTGCGCTTATTCATTTTTAGATAGGGAAACTCAGGAAAGAACAGAAATGCAGCACTCTGATTGGCTGAAACACTTTACAGCATGTTGATGCAGAGTCATTATCGGCATGAGATGGGATGTCAGCGTGGTTCAGTTGTGCGTACCATGTGAAAGATTCCAGGGGGTGCGTCTGTCTGCAGTGACCTTCAGAAAGGAGTGGACATTTCTAATGTGCCATCCTGCTGGGACATCTGCCTTGATTGATTTGTCAAAAATCTTTGCCAGCGGCTTGACCATGACCTCCCTTGTTTATTTGAGCACTCTTGAGAATATGCCATCCAGACCGGAGGATTAGTTATTATTGAGTACCCCCAGTCCTCTTTGTACTTCGGCTTGATTTATATTAAAAGTATCTAGGAATGGGAGGGGGGCATGTTGGTGAAAACTTGTACAAAGTAGTCATTCAGTATATTTGTCATCCTCCACTTCATTCCCTATTTTGTCCCTTAGGCTCTTGTCTTTTTATTATACTGTTCTTTTGCTGTTGTGGTATTGGAAGAACTGTTTGGAGTTATGGTTCAGTACCATCCTGATAATATTATGGTATAACAATAGCCTTTCAATTGCACCTCCTGACACATCTCAGTTGCCCGAAATTCATGTTCTGCTGCACAGTTTCTCTTTTCTTCAGTAAACACAATGGCTTCATACAATACAGTTTGCATTAACTTTGTCCCTGTTTTAATAGAGCTTTACTGTATTGAGAGTAATTACTGTGTGCATTTGCTCTCTTTCAAGCATGACAGAATAACTGACATGAGCAAATGTAAATTGGTACCATAACTAAAAAAAACACGAATTCGCTCCCCCCAAATTTTTACTTTTATATCAGTCAAAATAGTGTGACTTATATTCAAGTAAATCTCCACACCTGATAAGATGATCTCCCTAACTACAATTTTTGTCTAAGATCATTCATGTTAGTACATGTTTTTATTAGTGAATTTATTATCTGACCTCTTTTTACAGAGTACAAAACAGTCAGCAATGTAATCCACATACATATTATTTTTTTACGCGCTTCTAATGCAAAAATTTCAGTGACAATAAAGTCAACAGCAATCATTACAACAAGATCGTGGATTGTTGTTGTTTTTTTGGCTATAATTTGTCTGTATGCAAAGGTATTATATAAAAAAAGAACATCTAAGATTACTTTGTCCCAAATGAGTAGTATTTACTTGCTTTAGTAGAAACACTAAAAAAAAATCTATGACTTAACTTCATTAAGAAAGTGACCAGGCAGAACATTAATGTTTATTTAACAAAGATTTGTATTCATATAGACCAAATGTGTAATTATTTAAATGTATTATGTAATCTATCTCCTTACCAGTCCCTTCTGCTTTTCATAGGTTAGCTATCCTTTGATCACTTCCCAATTGTGACAGCAGCTGAATTTTAAATATTTTAGAAAAGGTGTTCTGCAAGTAACGAGTAATTGTGTTTTCATAAATGTACTGGGCAAAAAACTGACGTATTCATAATGAATACTTATAAGATCATAGTATTTGGCACATCTATCTTATTTATATATTTTCTGCTATTTGTCATCGACTCTGGTTTGGTGGTTTTAAAATGGGCCATTGGCAAAGAATGTTTTGTGATATGCTTTTTTTTTTTTTTTTACTATAACCGCATGCCACTATTTTTGTGCTGTTGTTAATAGTCTCACTTCAGATGTGTTCATATTCTAATTGTTCTGATTATCTTTTACCATTCACGTGAATGGTTTTAGTCACAAAGAACAGTGATCTTTCTTAACCTCTAAAGCAGTGGTTCACAATCCTGGTCATGGTGGCCCCTTGTGTCTGCTGGATTTTGTTCAAACTGAGCTCTCAATTACTTAAACGAACACACAGTTGAACTAACAATCTGGTTAATCGCATTTTTTAACTATTCTTCAGCTTATAAGAAGTTGGAGATTTCACATTCTATTCAATTTCATACATAACTTGAAATCTCCATCTTTTTCAAATCATTCAACAGCTTTGATTGGGCCAATTTTTAGTTGAATTGAGGGTTCAATAAAAAAAATGAGTTGGAAAAAAGTAACAGCAGACACAGGGGGGTCCCCCAGGATCAGGGTTGAAAACCACTTCTCTAAGGCATGTTAGGCTGTTTCAGAGAACTTTTGAATCCTCAGCAACCCCCAGACCTGCCCAATGGTGGTGACTACCTATGTTGTCTGAAGTGAACCCACCTTCTATACCAGTTTAGCATGGTGTGCTGGAAAGCATTGTCAGAACATGGGTGAAGTAAAAATACAGACAGCAACAAACTTTGAAAAGTGATATTTGGTGTATCTCTGAGAGAAAGGGCTTGTGGGGGAAATGCAATGCATTTCCCTTTCAAGTACTGCAAACAACCAGTAGATAAAAGTACTTACCAAAAGAAAAAATCTGTTCTTGTAAAGGATACTGTTTTTCAACAAAACAGCCAATATCTTGTGTGTGTAAAAAGTACATTAAAGCTGAATTATTCATTATTTTACACGCACATAGATAGGGTAGACATGCTGAATTTAGACATAGTGGCAGAAAAAAAAAATACTCTAAATATATCTTCTGAAATGAGAATACAATTAGTTGCACGTTGTGCACTTTCACTGAAAGGCTTGAAAAAGTCTAAAATCCCCCAAATAAACCTCAAATGAACTATTAAAAAGTAGTGTGTTTTTACAAAATATATCTTTTAGAAAAGTTATTGGGAAATTCCTAAAAGTATGTATGTAAAAAAAAAAGAAAAAAAAAAGCTTGATCTGAACCAAACATTCTGCCTGACTCACCCACTGTTTGCAACACAAAATGACTAGTTTCAATATATTTTGCTTCTGTAAATGTGTATTTCATGACTGTATAAATACTCATTGGATTGGATTAAGTTGTAAATTGTAGACCCTAGATATTTTTAACCAACTGCACTACCCCAGCAACAACTGACTAAAAGACTTTAGTTGAACAATATATTCTGTTGTATTCATTAAATATCTGCGTGTTGTTGTTTATTTTGTTTTAAGAAAATCTAAATGTGTTAAATGCATTGTATTGCAACAAAGGCACCGATATTAAAATGTGAAATAATTGTATTAGTAGTGCTTTGCGCCTGGTACTCTTTGTTTTATAAGGCTTTTGCCATTTCCCAAATTTCAGAAAAGAATATAATGTTAACTGTTTCTATGACCATGTAATTATCTGAGTATTGCATACAGCACATCTTCTGCTTTACTGAATTTTATAAGGTGATGCGTCCTAATAATGAAGCGTCATTACTGAAACCGAGAAAGCATTTATAAGGTTAATAGGTATAAGATAGTATGTCATTTTTTTTATAAGACAGCAGTCTGTTTCAGTATGTAACATGGTATGACATCAGAGTTCACGCCACAGGGTGAGCAAGAATCTAAATGTCACACTGCATCTTCTGTATGCTCACTTAAGTCAAGACGATTTACACGTGACCGCCAACTTTAATTTTATTCCACATCGCTCATTTTTATCAGTTTCAAGCTATTTTATCAAAGTCAACATGATGGAATGGCGAACAACACCGCATTTTATATTTCTGTTCATTTTAAAATCGTGTTCTGAGTTTACTGATTTTGACAATGCAAGTGGAAATATTTTGTTTATAAAAGCCTGCACTATTTGTAGAGTCAGCATGTTTCAGTCTGACCATGTGAAAAGTTTTTATATTTGCTATATAGAAACAGACAGGGATACTTTTTTTAATCTCTATCACATAAGAAATGATTACATACTGAGTGAAAATTAGAGCCAGAGCTATATTTGACATCACCTGAGTTAGTCAGATTATGGGTGTTCATAAGAGTATTGGTTTCTGAGGGTTATCTGCACACCCCTGCAAAAGGGCAATTTAGCTCATCATTACCAAGTCAAAATGATGTTTTCCTTAGTGAAGTATGTTTACTCATAATGGTAGGCTATATAGCCTGCAGCCTAAATTCAGTGCTGTAGTATATGTTAATGTCAAATGAAACCAATATATATATATATATATATATATATATATATACACACACACTTCAGCTCTGGTATAGTAACTACAAACCCACCATTTACTGCAATGTTTTGGATTTCAGCATTTGATTTGGGTATGCCTATAGTAACTGAACACGCTGTTCTCTATACAAATGTAAAAATGTGTGACAAACAGACAGAGAGCCTCTATTTAGTTCAATATTATGATACAATCGATAACCTGTCCTAAAATCCTTAGCAAGTTTCATCACAACTGGATAATCACTTCTCAAGATATACTGTATGCATTCGTCATATACCTAAATACAAACAGACAGACCAACTGACAGAAAGGCACTATCTTGTTTACCCAAATTCTTCTGCTATTAATAACTTGCAATTTTATCGCCAATGGATAGTGTGAAATTCATATGTTCATAAAACTGGCAAATGTTTCTTCCAAGACATTCTGACAGCTTTTGTTTTAATTACTTCGCACTGACACTAAAAATGTGTCTTGACATGACTTCTGTCATACACCTGCACTTAGCCAACTGGGGTTTGAAATAATTTTGTTGCATAAAAAAGCTAAGAGCAAGCTAAGAGAAGTTTTTTTTATATATTTATTTTTTCTGTATTAACTGTATAAAATTGGTCAGGTTTTGGTCAAGCTCTGTCAGGGAAATATAATGAATTACAATGTGTATTAATTATTTGAATTTCTACAAAGGTTTTCTGTGCTGTGTTTGTATTGTTTTGTTCCTTGTTGAATTTTTCTGTCCTCAGTAGATCACGGTAAACAATCTTTCAGGTTGCTTTTCCTCTTTTAGTCACTTTGTTTACAGTTTATTTAGGGGTGTGTTTTACTGTTGAGGCTACCTCGCTCAAACGTTCTATGTCTTAGAATATATGTATGTATATTAAAGAAGCAAACATTTAATATAGCAACATTTTTTTAAAAATGATGTCATTCATTGGTGGACCTTTTTTATGTCCTTCATTAAATTGTGACAGCTGTTGAAATGCATTTTGCACTGACTGCCACCCAAGATACCCCTATTTTGACTTTTTTATAGAAGTTCGATCATCTTTTATTGTGCCTGAAAAACATAAGCCAAGTTTGGGGCAACCTTGACCCACACCGTTTGTACAGTTGTGCCTATTTGCTCGGTACTGGCTAAGGTTGCTCCAATTATTTCTTCTAACTTAGCTTGTGTTTTTGATATCTCCACTTTAAATGGCTGAGCACTTTTGCTAACGCCGACTTTGAAGCTGAGTTATATAGGAAGTTCAAGATATGCCATGTAAACACAGCACAAAGACAACTCAGACATCTCATCTAGAATTCAATACATGTAATTCAATACGTGTTTCGATTGAATATGTAATACATATATATATTGTTTGGGTTTATATATATATATATATATATATATATATATATATATATATATATATATATATATATATATATATATAGACTTGAAAATGAACGAGCTGCCTGTGTTTGATGGTGACGGTACATTATTTGCTTACAATGACTGCAATAACTTTATTGCGTTTTACATGCAAAATTGGTTTGCATTATTTTTATAACAATTTTCACTTGTATGAATTTGTATATTTTCAGTGAAAAAGGTTTTGCATAAGACTTGACAAAGTACTTATGATATTTTGTTTAGTCTGGCTAACTTCTATAATATGGCGCTGTTTGGGGCATTTTTGCAAACAGACTATGGTTCGGACAAACCCTTGTAGCTTGTCAACTGTGGCAGAGCAAAGCTCTGCCCTTTTTAAATTGGCAGGGATGGGGTTAATTTCCCCTACCTGCCTGGGTTTATTATGTTCAGGTGGCTGGGGTTGATTAGTTGATTAGGTTAATTAATGATCAATCAGCACCCAGCCACCTGACATAAAAGGAGGCCTCTGCTTCTCATTTAGGGAGAGGGAGTTGAGGAAGCAGGTTGGTGTTTGTGGTTGTTTTATGATTTTTGAATTTTGATAAATCCAGTGAAGGCATTGCCGAGCCTGGAAACCTTATTTTTGTAAGTTTTGTTTTGTTATCTTTCTATTGGTGTTGAAATATCTTTATTTTGCCCTTGTGCACTTTATTTTTGTGTTTATTTATAATAAAAGTGTATTTATTTGAACTGCAGTCTGTCTCTGGGCCTCTTTCCACTTGCCAGCCTGCCACACAACAGTAAAAAATATTTGAAAACCTGTGCTTTTATTTGAAATCCTTATAAAATTTTGCAACTGTAATATCCATATATATTTTTTTTTTATCTAATTTGGAAAGTGGTCGATATTAGCAGTTATTAAAATTTTATATATATATATATATATATATATATATATAGTATATTATTAATAATTTTTTTATTTATTTTATGGGGGATGTGGCTTACATATTTATTTTTTTATATTCCACTAGTTAACAAATTATATCATTTGAAACAGCTACTTCAGACTGTTCTATTAATATACTGGGTTTTAAATTCTGATTTAAGGTTTCCAAACAACAAGCAATAAAGCACAACATGTTTGTGTGCATGTCCAAATATGAGAATTCTGATTAGGCGGCAAAGGGTTAAGTAGTGTAGATTATTGTCAGTGGCCACCATCTGCCACCATCAATGGGTGCCTACTTGTGCTGCATATTAATTAGTTGTTCCAAACACATGAAAGGTGTACCATCAGGTACATGCAGTGATTAAACATGCCCCACCTCTTGATTTGATGTGCAGTACCAACATTGTGTACATAGCATGTCGTGCCTTGTGGTAACTGGAACCACATCACATATTTCTGGGCAAGTTTGACACAATTTGATGAGAAACTCAGCACCATCTTGCTGCTGAAATCTACTGAAGGGTTCCCCTAAGAAGTGACAAATGTCCACAATACTGAGAGATGTAGTGAATGGCATAGTTGGTGACACAAGTCCTGAGTGCTTGCTGTTCACTCTGTTTTAATGACTCTTTCAGAAGTTGGCAGTGAAGAAGACATTGTAACATGGTGTTTGCATAGCAGGAGGTGAGATGAGAGTTGCTCAAGCCTCTGATTGAATGTGTGACTGCAACTGTTCCCTCAGAATGTGGTAGCTTTTGTTGTTCCTGAACATTGGTGATGGCTTGACGAAATACACACAATCCTTCACTTCAGTAGTTCGGGACAAACACCAATCACAAAATGTTTTAGTACAACTATTTATTGCGGAGAATGCAAAGTATGCAATTTTATAGAGAATTATGTTGTATATATGCTTTCATTTGGTATCAAACCTAACATGGTTTGAGGGCTTGCTGCCTGGCCGAATGGACAAGGTGGAGACCCCCCATTGATAAAACATAGAAATTGTTATTAAGAAAGGTGGAGAGGGAGAGGTGGTGGGTTACGATAAAATCAAAATGTAACTGAGGAGGTAAGTGAAGAGGGTATTTAGGGTATTTTATGCCATGTAAACACAGCACAAAGACAACACAGACATCTAATCTACGGCTGTTTTTGAAGGTAATTATCTCATGAACTTGTAATTCAATACGTGTTTCGATTCAATGTAATATTGGATTATTTTGTGTTATATAGTCTTTTTTTATATATGTTTATGAACATGGATGAGCTGCCTGTGTTTGATGGTACATTATTTGCTTGCACTGACTGCAATAACTTCATTGCATTTTACATGGAAAGTTGGTTTGCATTTACTTTGTATTACATGTATTGCTTTATCATCATAGTTATTTTTTCTATCGATTTTTTTTCCTTCTGCTAAATATATACTTTTTCTTTATTTTTCACTTGCCGTGGTCACAACATGTAGGCTACGTTATTCTGCTTTACATAAAATAGCTTGTTGTCATACTTGTTTTTACTATTTGTGGTTGTATTGAACTTTTTTCTATAACATTTGCATATAATAATATAGTAATATGATGCATGCTTATTTATTTTACAGTGTATGCTGAAAATAAGAACATAACAACATAATAAATTTTACAAACGAGAGGAGGCCATTAGGCTCATCTTGCTCATTTGGTTGCTAGTAGCTTATTGATCCCAAAATCTCATCAAGCAGCTTCTTGAAGGATCCCAGCTTCAACAACATTACAAGAAAATAAAAAGAATGTGCTTTTCGTGCTCTTTAGTAAATGTAAGAAAACTACTTTTAACCCTTTGAGCAGTACAAACGTACCGGTACGTCATTGAATTAATGGTCCCCAGGGAGTACAAACGTGCCAGTATGTTCTGCACATTTTGAGCTCTGAACTTGAAATTTGAACTTGAATTACTGAGTCTACAAAACTGTGGATAATCTGATATTGTAACACTAGGTGTCTGTAACAGTTTGTAACACATCTGCCAGATATTTACAGAATTACACTCAACAAACCCAGTCATAAAATGTCAACAATGTTTGGAAAACGACGAGAAATGCTCTGTGGGAAAGTACTAGAAATGATATTCAATTCCAATTCCAATTTAAATTCTTCTACTGAATCAGGTGTTAGTGAAAATATCAGTGAATAATATTTACCTTCAACATCAAGTGGCCCAAGCTCAGACAACGTGACAAGGATCACTGACCTACATTTTCCTCACTGCCTGCTTCATTCATCCTCACCGCGTGTTTACCCGGATGTGATGTCTCTCTCTCGTTTTTTTGGGGGGGGAGACATGTTGTTATTCCTGATCATTGTTTATTGATTACCTGCTGTTATTTTTGTCAAAATCTTTCGCTATGACAAAATAACGATGCATATTTATTTGTTTTGTTTATTTACTGTAAGAAATAATTGTTTACATATTCTCATTGTGTAATAAATTGCTAATAGGCCTACTAACAAATGTGTCGATGTGAAGAGTGTAAATAAGAAAAATTAAAAAAAAAAAAACTCGATTCTGTACTCAAATTAACTCAGAAATGAGGCAATGATCAAATTCTCTTCATTTATTAGGCAACTCTTTTGAATTACACATTTCAACACACAAAATAAATTTCTTGCACACTCCAAAACAGGAGTTTTATTCTATTCCTTGAACAATGTATCCACTAACTTAATAGCATTAGCTACAGTTAATTTCTTGAGTCATAAAATGTTTTATATTTAATATGTTGAATACTTATCGATTTTCAACAAAGAAGTCAGTGTTCTTTGGGTGATGAGAGCACTGCAGTTTTTCCTATCTCTCTGGATCTGAAGCTCCTCTAAAAGAAAAGATGGCTAGCCTTGAATTAGGCATTGTATTGGGTCAGCTCTCAGCAAAACAATAGTTATTTTCAAAAGGAGGCAGCTGTTGATATTCAAGTCTTGCAACATTATCTTTGACTTGTTGGAAGGTTTCCAACTAGAAATAGTTCTGTTGATCAGACGTAACTCACAGTTCAAAGAATGTGTTGCAATTGAAAAGTTATGTAGTTTGGAAAAGTGTTCTTGTTGCAGTTCTTTGCATGGGCTAGAGGACCTTTCAGAGGCACAGCTGCTGGCTCTTTGCTTCAGTTTGTTTCGTGGTTAGTTTCAAGCAGCGAAATAAAAGACCCACTTTCAGATCAATGCAGTGTTTCATGGTTCAATCTCTTGCAGAGCACAGAGCAGGGCTCTCTTCAGAGCTGATTTCAGCCTCCTCTTAGCCTTCTCAGACCATGATTTTAGCAATTTTTCAGACCTGAGTCTACCTTTCTATTTCTGTTTGTCTCAGTCTTTTGAATTAAACCCTGACCCGTCTTGATTGGATCTTTGAATTTGTGGGTGGTGTTTAAAGTCACATAACATGCTTAAAGGCCACTCCTTGGCCTTGCCCACAGCTCATGATTGACAGTTCAACCAAAGTTCCTTTGTCCTGTTTAGGGTGATTGACTGGCTTCCCCGCTAACTGCTTTATTGAGGCGGGGAGAAACTCACCTGTGTGTATTTCTCATCAAAGTCTGCCAGAATTGCATATGCAGAGATCCCAGTTCGAGAAGAGAAAATATTAACTTGCAAGTTTCTTAAACGATTTCAAATTGTGTATTTCAGTATCCAGCCATAACTTCATTTGAATGCACTGTTCACTACAGGAGCTTTGGTTTGTTTCAATAGAATAACAATCATTTACCAAACACTTTTATCCAAAGCAACATAGAGATTAGGGGGGATGAACGATGCATCAACAACTGCTGCTGCAGAGTCACTTACAATAGGACCTGGGTTTTACGTCTCATCAGTAGGACAGAGCACAAGGAGGTTAAGAGACTTGCTCATCAGGAACATTGTGAGTTAGTGGCTGAGCATGGATTTGAACTGGACTCCTGGTATAAAGCCCCTTTCTTTAAGCATTGTCCCTCAATGTTACAGGATGTTTAACAATTGGCAGACCAGGTCCGACATTACAATTTTCCCTTTCCAGTCCGATGTAGGACCCTGTCCTACATCATCAAAAAGACGTAAAGCACTGGTCTCTTGTCGTTTTTTCTCCATAAAAAGCAGAGAAAACCTTTCAATGGCCGAGTGAGACCAAAAAAAAGGGCGTATCTCATAGCCCCATGCATTACAGAGATAACACGGACATAATAAAGGAGATAGCTGCTTCTGCATCCAGAGCTCAAAGAATATCATATACATTTGCAGAGCTTTTTGAGATGTTATAGTAATAAAATAATGACTTGGATCGCACTATTGAGGAGTTTGGTGATAAAACAAGTGATCAGGAGAGGATTTATCAGTATGCACGTCTATAAAGAGGTATGTGAAAAATACAGCGTACAAGGGGTGGGGCTTGGCTGTAGATAGAGTACTGAGTGTCCTTTTGCGATTCAATGCCTTTTAAACCTGTTGTACTCTGAAAAAAAGTTTGACTTTAGCATTGGAAGACAAGAGTAACATGACCAATAAGTTGCCACCAGTCCCATCAAAGAATTAAACACTGTAACAGGGCGAGCAGCCCTGTACAGTGTTTATTTTTAGAACGGGGTCTCCCCCTCCACCCCTATGTTATTTTGTATTTGATTTATTTGTTTGTTTATTGTTTATATATAGAAATGTCGGTGAAGCAGTGCATTTGTTGTTTTATTTATATGACGGCGTAGCTGTGCTTCTGTTTTGTTATTTTGTTTTTATTTTGAAACGTGTTCTAGCAGAGGCGAGGTTCTCTGCCAGGAGTGATTAAAAACCTTGTGCAGAAGGTGGCTGTAGCAGGGTGGTAGGAAAGTCCTGCTTAAATGTATTTTGTTTATTTATTTTTAGAACGGGGTCTCCCCCTCAGCCCCTGTCTTATTTATGTATTGTGATTTATTTATTGTATTTGTAAATATGACGGCGCGGTTTTGTTTTGTATTGTTTTTGCAGCGTGGATGGGAAGCCACATTGATTTAAAACCTTGTGCAGAAGGTGGCCATCTCCCAAATTAAGTGATTAATTTGTTGCTAATCGGGAGATGGTCACCTGTATAAAAAGCCTGCAGCTCTCTATGTTCGGGGTGGGGTGTACAGAGGAGAGCGAGAGATCAAGCGAGTGAGCAAGGAGAAAAAAAAAAATTATAAAGAACTAAGGATCAGTGACGGCGATTGCTCAGCTTGACCTTAGCCTTTTGTGTTCGAGATTTGTTTTGTTTAATTGTTTTATTTTGCTCTGGGAGCAGTGAGTGTTTTCTGTTTAAACATTTTATTTAGTTTTGTTCTTTAATAAAACGGCGCACGCCGCGTCTTTTTTTGTAAACTGCAGATACCTTTGTTGTTCATCCTTCTTCTGGTCTGACATCACCACTCAGCCATTTCCTGTCACAGTGGCCATCTCCCAAATTAATTTATTGTGTAATTGTTGCTAATCAGGAGATGGCCACCTGTATATAAACCCACAGCTCTCTACACTCTGGGTGAGTGTGTTCAGAGAAGGAATGAGAGCGAGTGAGGAGCGAGAGAGAAATTTAAAATAAAAACGCCTATTAGCAGCTCTCAAGAACCAGCTGAGGGGCAACGCCTATTAACAGCTTTTGTGTACCCAGCTGCGGGGCAATGCCTATTAACAGCTCTTGAGGACCCAGCTGCAGGGCAATGCCTATTAACAGCTCTCGAATGTCAGAGTTTCCGTCATTTCAGGGGCCCGGTAGACCAACACATCTGGCCTCAAACCCTTCAAGAAGGCCCCCCCCTTGGTGGGTCCAGGCCTGTCCTTTTCTCTGCCCTTCAGCATCTCTCCCCTACACGTTCATAAGCACTTTTATCCCTGAAGCCAAGCCTTAATCTCTTTGCACCCGAGGCCAAGCCTTTACCTAACCCTTACGCAGCCCTGGCTTCCGTCCCGTGAATTACAGTGTATCCTCTGTGTGCTGTTTTTGTAATCACCACTGATACAGTTAAAGTTTTGATGGAGAGCGAGATTGTCACTGACACTCTAAGGCAGGGGTGGGCAATTCCAGTCCTGGAGGGTCGGTGTCCATTCTGGCTTTTATTCCAACCGTAAATTACTTAATTAGACCAATAACGTCCAATTAAGTAATTTAAGGCAAAGTTGGAACAAAAGTCAGGAGGGACACAGACCTTCCAGGATCAGAATTTCCCACCCCTGCTCTAAAGGTAATACTTTTTTTTAAACTATGTGGAAACTAAATTAATTGCCATAAATATGATTATTTTATGGTCCTAACTCTAACCCTAATGTTACGTTAGCTTGTGTGTGATGGAATTATGAACAGATTTAAATCATAAACTCACTATTCAAATTCTCTCAGCTGGCCCATCGCTGAAAAGCCTAGCCCATCTTTCCAATGTCTGAAATAATTTCAGATTTCTGTTGTTGTTTTGATTTGGACTCCAATTTCAATGAGAACGAGTTTAGTCAACAAATGCCAGTTACCTATCTGCTTATCTAAGCAGCCTGTCTGACAGTCATTAAAACTGGTAAAAGCTAGGAAACAACATAGAGGATGTAAATGGACAGACGGAGCTCAAGATTCAATCTAAAAAGATGGTTGTGAAAAGGCCATAAACAGGGTTCGAAATTACTCTGTGTCAAAACATAGTCTCTTGACAATGAAAGTAAAGGTAAAATATATTCCTAAACATTCGTAAACATAGGCTATTGCAAGAGGTGACCAGTACCATATGAAATGTACAGTATGAAATTGAACTGCAATGGCATATAAGCTGTGGCTATTTTATAAAAACTAGAAACTGACACGAAGTAAAGAAAACAATTTCATAATATGGGCTCTATCTCAAAGTGATGGTTGTATTGTCTCACTTTTGCAAAACGTAATCATTTTTTTTCAGGTAAATAGTTTAGAAATTTCTAAGATACTTAATTTCAAGTGGTTTACACTCAGTTTAAAAAAAAAAAAAAAAAGATTTACTGTTACTAACTTGAATATGATTCCACTGTTGTTATCCCCCTATTTCAATTTCCTTATTTTTACCACAAAGAAACCAAAGTGGTAGGAAATCCTTTTCTACATTGTAGTACAGTGTTCATCACAATTATTTTTTCCATCTTATGATTAAGATAAGTTTATGTTTTTTCAGTTCATCCAAAAATGCAACACAGCTCCTCGTCATTTTGTATGTCACACACAGGAACGATATCTCTGAGTTTAGCTTTTATTAAACGGTGTAAAATATAGGCTATTAACACTTAACAAAATGGCCCCATGGCTAAACAGTATAAGCCTGTGCCTTCAGCGCAGGGAGCTACGTCCTTGCAATTGGCCGCATTGTCGGTGGGGAGGTTTAATTTCAAGGATCTCGCCACCTATAAGGCTATCTCCTGTCTGCCAAGCACTGAATTGTTCTCGCTGTGCCTTTGTGATGACAGCTGTGTTCCTCGGAACAGTGAAATTGTCATCATAAGAGATCCTGCCGAGGCGCTGCTACCGAGGAGATGGGGCAGATACTTATAGACAGCTCATAAAACTAAAACTGCACAGAGGCATCTGTTTTCCAAAAAGAACAGCATTTTCTAAACAAATACATATGTATTATTAAGTTAAACTGCATTGTTTCTTAATTAGCTTTATATGTGAATCCTAAGGAAAATTACACAACATCCTACACTTTTGCCTTGATTTAAGTTCATAGCATTGGGCTTCCAATTTATTGAACTGGAGGCCTCTGGCCTTGCCCACTTTTGTTTTTTCCAAATTAGGCATTAAATGCATGTGCAGAAGTTCAAGTACAAAAGTTTTGTTTTGGGAAAACAGTTTTAGTTTTCTGAAAACTGCACTTTTTTTGCAAACAAACTGTAAGAGTAAAACAATCACAATATTTCTATGTTTTTTTATTTTATTTTTTATTTTGCAGTAGTTTTCAAATTGGAATTACTATTCAGACAATGTAAATGTTTCTAAAACTGAATACTGCAAAGTTGGTTTGAACTGGAGGAATCCAACAGCATCCTTCTGCTATAAACCAGTAAGAAAAAAACCCAAATCAAAAAGCTGTTTTTGCTGGGAATGTTTTACACGGGCAAAAAAGGTATATTTTTAATGTTGGTGTCATAAAATAGGACACTAATTACTGTTTGTCACGTTTTTTACTTCAAGCTTTTTTAGAAAAGTGATGCACATTTTACTCTGTTGTAAAGACTTTATAAATCTGGCCCAATTATCTCTAAAAGCACAAGGTCTGCACAACAGTATTCTATGTTGTTATGGAGACAAGTCTGTATATCTCCAGGTTATAAAATGATGTATGAAACGAAGACACAATACAGAAATTGACAGTGGCTCTTTGTAATAATAATGAAACATTTATCAAAATGATCTTTATAAGCCAGGTAATTATTAAAATTCGTATCCTAGCAGTTTTAATCCCCTCCCCTAGTGCATACCTCATGAACCCAATGAATAAAATGATAAGAGTTAAGTTCCAATTCCCTCGGTTATTTGACAGCATGATAGTGTCTAAATAGCACTTAGAGATATGTGTATTTTATTTTTCAGAAAGTATGCAAATGCCAATCCTGAGAAACAAAAATGTTTAAAATAGTTAGCAATTTAACTGTAACACCATTGACTTTACACACCAATAATCACATGTGAAACTTCACTGTCTTTGTTGCCTCTAGATCTAATAAAGTATTTTATTTTAAATTATACCAATGAATATATTTAATAAAACCTTCAAATAGAATAATATGATTACGCAAAAAATTAAAGATCACAACAACAAAAGTGGAGCCGATTGTAAAAAAAAGCAAATATTACAACATTATGGGCTCTGTATTAGAACATCGACCTGCAACACTTGGCACTGACGCTGTCAGTTCTCTTTCAATTCGAAAATAACCATCAACTAATGGGTATCGCTGTCAGGTGATAGGATTATGCTGAGCTTAATATAAAAGCTGCCATTAGGCCTCCGTAGCTCTGACATCAGCGCCCCGCCCCTCGGGTGCTGAATGACTATGCAGAGCGTAGGAAGCCCAGCCTCTTTTGCTTTCAGCTGCTGATCAGGAACACTTTGATTATTAAAAAATAAAAAATAAAATTCAGTGTTTGTACCCTCTGTTGCCTTAATTGTGCACTGTTGCCTACAATTATCTCACTGAAAACCTAGTTACGTTCGCTGAGCGCAGGCCGCAATTCACCGGGCTCAGTTGAATTTTGCACCTGCCTTTAGCTCTCATATTCGGCGTGTCGGTTGGCACTGCCCCTTAAGCACTCGAATGAGTCGCTTATTCGAGCGTTCTCACTCTTTTCAGCTTGCTGAGTCTTTGAGTCTATCTCGCTTACTATTATTATTTATTACTTTGAGAGCTTATTGTCATTACCTGTATATTTTATTACTTGTACTAACATTTCTTTTTCTTTCTTTCAAAGAGAAACAAGAGGTGTGTGTGTGCTGGCCCTAGGCCAAACGGAACATTACAGCAGCGGTCTTTATTTGACCATAGCCTGCTCTAGACATCAGCTGCACACAGAGTTATTTTCTGTGTGTATTGGCTTAGATCTCCCGATCTAAATTTTAATTGGGTTTTCTGAGGGACTATTCCCCAAGTGTCTCACCACACCCTTGCAGAGACATGCACACACACACACCCGTGCCCCATCCACACCCATACCCGTGCACCCCGTGTACACTCGTGCCCGTACACACTCGTGCCTCGTGCCCACCCGTGCCCATGCACATCCGTACCCTGTGCACACCCGTTTCCGTGCACATCAGTGACCGTGCATCCAGTGCCCGTGCACATCCATGCCCATAGTGCACATATGTTCCCACCGTGCAACCCGGTAAGTGCTGTGTGCTTATTCGGGTTTCCATGAATGCAGATCTTGTAGCCGGAAAATGCCCCTAGAGGACCCGCATGAATTCTGTGTTTCATGCTTGGGTCCAGAACATGCTGCTTCAGCTCTGTCTGACAGAGCATTCTGCGCTATCTGCCGGAAGTTCCAGAGGCGGGTTCTAAAGGCTAGAGTCAACAGGGCAGTGGGGCTGGGATCTCCGTCTGAGTCTGTTCCCGATTCAGGTGGTACAGCATCATCGTCTGCCTGCCTGCAGCTATCCAGATCACCCTCCCCATCTCTCGGGCGACGCGCTCGCTCACCTACTAGGAGCATGGGGCAGCTTCGGAGCACCTCCCGCACAGAAGCGTGCGCGCCCCAGGTCCCCTAGGGACAAACAGCATAGCGGGATCTCAGCTCTTACGGACCAGATTGGTCGTTTTATGGAGGCGGTGATGGGACAAGAGCCACTCATGATGAGTATGTTGTCAGACCCTGGCACCACGGCTGCGCCGGTTCCCCACCCGCCCGTTCCGACTGTTGAGCATGAGCCTAAGCTTGAGCCTGAGGCCATCCTCTCTCTGCAGGCATCTGGTGACAACGAGTTTGTGCAGGAGGGACCTTCTTGCAACTCGATGGATGAGCTGCAACAGGAACCGGAAGTATCCCCAGGGCCAGCGTTTGAGGCTTTGGTTGAGCGAGCGGCTCATCGTCTACCAGGGGAATCGCCCAGAGACAAGAAGCCCCAGGGCTCCTGGTTCTCCTCGGTTAAGCCAGTACAGGACAGGACACTGCACCCTTTCCCCGACTTTGTCCGGGAGGTCCAGTCTTCCTGGACCAACCCAACGTCAGCACCTAGCACGGTGGCTGGAGCTGAGGTTTCTTCTTCCATGCAGGGAGTGGAGGGTGCCGGCTTGGCAGCCTTCCCCTCGGTGGACTCCGCCATTGAGACCCTCGTATGGGCACTGGGCATTGGACCGGCAAGGACCTACCATGTCCTAACAGACAGCATCGGACAACAGAGATGCATCTCAAGAAGGTGTATGCCGCTTGCTCCCAAGCTGCCCGGCTTTCCAATGTGTCGAGCATGCTCTCTGTCTTTCAGGCCACCCTTAAGGGGCTCCCTGATATGGTCACGGCGGCTCACAGACAAGAGCTGAACCAGGTCTCTGACTCATGGCCAGAGAGGAGGGTCGTTGCCGTGCGGCGCTGGTTGTCACCAGATGGCAACTCTGGCTTTCCCAGGCTAGAGTTTAGGAGCAGGACAAGTCCTCTCTCCTGGACACCCCTATCACTCCTGGCCATACGTTTGGCCCCACGGTGGAGGAGCTGCTTCTACGGAAGTCTGCCTTGCCTGCAAGGGCTTCCCCCCCTGTGGGGGCGACAGCCTCCACCCAGGCCCGCTCGTGCTCCTATGGCACGCCCGGCAGCACCTACCCCGCAGCGCGGTTGGCCTGCAAAGAGGGGCAACTGGCGCCCTAGGGGGGCGGCAATCGCCAGCGACCCAAGGGTCCCGTGACTGCACCCCTCGCAGGCTAAGGCTCAGCATCCCTGAAGGGCCGCAGCAGCCTTCAACCCCTGTCTCCCAGTTACTATACTGGCAAACCAGCACCAACGACAGTTGGGTGCTCAAGACTATATGGGCTGGTTACAGCCTTCAGTTCCAGTTAAAACCATCCCCCTTTCGGGGGGTGATAGTAACTGCAGTGAAGGACCCACTCCAACATGCTGCTCTCAACACAGAAATCCTGGCACTTCTCTGGAAGAGTGCCATTCGCAAAGTAGATCCCTCCTCTTGCATGGAGGGGTTCTCATCAAAGTACCTCATAGTGCCCAAGAAGCAGAACGGATTCCGCCATAACTTGGATTTGAGACTTCTGAAAAAACACCTTCGGGTGTTACGTTTCAAGATGCTGATGCACAGCTAGGTCGTCCAGGCCATTCTGCCAGGTGATTGGTTGACCACCGTGGACCTGAAGGATGCGTACTTTCACATACCCATCAGGCCCGGGCACTGGAAATGCCTTTGCTTCGCATTTCAGGGCAGGTTCTACGAGTACTGTGTACTCCCCTTACGCCTGTCCCTTGCTCCTCACACCTTTTCAAAGTGCACGGACGCCATACTGGCCCCCCTGTGGATTCAGGGTGTTCGACTGATGAATTATCTAGATGACTGGCTCATCTGCGCTGAGTCACAGGAGCAGGCCCTGGCACATACGGTGTTGGTCACAGACCACCTCCAGCAGCTCGGTCTCAGGATGAACCTGCAGAAATGCCGCCTCATGCCAAGCCAGGAATTGGATTTTCTGGGCCTCCACCTAAGGCTCGGTGTTTATGAAGGCCACATTAACAACTCAGAGAGTTACTACAATTCTTGCCTCTCCCTATTCAGGTTGAGAGAGACAGTAAGCATGGTGCTGTGTCAGCGCATGCTGGGGTTGATGGCTGTTGCCTCGCAGGCCCTTCCTTTGGGCCTTCTCCACCAAAGGCCTTTCCATGCCTTGTTCAACTTGTTTGCGCTTCACCCGCAACGAAACAGACATCGCAGGCTGGTGATATCCTAGTCCTGCTGGAGAACCCTGCGCTGATGGAGGATCCCCTCCAACCTTCGTCATGGGACAACCATGGGTCCCATCTTCTGGAGGGAAGTAATCACCACAGATGCCTCCAACCACGGCTGGGGTGCAGTCTGGAACGATGTGGGGACTCAGGGATTGTGGAAGGGGCCTTGGGCCTCAGCCCACATCAATGTCCTGGAACTCAGGGCAGTAAATCTCGCCCTACAGCACTTTCATCTGGTGGTCCAGAACAAACACGTGCTGGTGCGGTCAGACAACACCACGGTCATGGCATATATCAACCTCTAGGACGGCCTGAGATCTCAGAGCGTTCACCACATGGTGGTTCGGCTGTTACTGTGGTCGCAGCCCCGGCTGGCTTCTCTTCGAGCAGTCCACTTACCGGGCCGACTCAATCATGCCGTGGATCTCCTCTCCAGAGGAGGTCCCCTGGCCTCGAAATGGTGTCTCCACCCCAGGGTGGTGGAACGCACCTGGAAGCAATGGTGGATTATTTACATTTTATAGCAGAATTAATAACTAACTCTATTCCTAATTTCGTACAATAACTACTGATCTTCAGCTCCCCCTTACTATTCTCTGTCAAAATCCTGGCGTCTGCCTGGAATTGTTCTCAGCCGCTGATCACCGCTGTATCGCAGCTAACTGTGTGACGAAAATGACAAGCTCGTCGTCAGCAAGCATGTATGATGTTAACACCCTAATATGTAAAATGTCAACTGGCTCTTGGTTTAAATTACGTTTTATTATAGTTTTATTCAACAACCAATAGTGTAAATCTTAGCTCGGCCCCGGTTGGTTTAGGTTTTGAAATCTTCGAGTACAGGAAACAAAGCGAAAAAAGAAAACACCCTTTTGTATGTCGTACGTAAAAGGGCCTACAATGACAGAAAGCTTATACTATCTAGATTTACTTTATTACACCAACATGAATGAAAATCGAGAAGGACTTATCAACTGTGAGTTTAAAAAAGTGTAAAAAAAATAAAACTAGGTGCCGCGAACCCGCTGGAAACATGAATTTTGAAAGCAGAAAGCAGGTTCGGCTGTGAGGCGTTTTATTAAGATCACTACGAGAAAGTACTACAAGCAAAAATAAATTACATTGCACATGTTATGTCTTCTTCAATTACTATATTATTTAAATGCGTGTCTTAGATTTTAATTTAATATTTTTATTCATTTTATACCAGCTTGAATATGCTTGAGACAATTACTTTTTCAAAAATTGCAGTTTTTAAAAGGGAAATAAAACAAAACCGTCAATGTATGAGTATTGTGATTGTGATTTCTGTTTACCAGAGTATTACAGAAAGACAGTGCTTCACTGTTTTGTATTTAATTATACAACAAGTTGAAAACTGCAAAGTCGATGAGTACCACAGCGCTCTGAGCTGAGTTCTCCATAGAGGAAAAATCGTCAGGTGCCTGCTTCACCCACCCTTCGTTTTCAGTGTTTGTTTACGAACGATGATAAACATGACTCATAAGCTAAAAAAAAAATAAAATAATTACTGTTTCTAGTGGGTAATATATTTCTAATCTGAAAAATAAATAAAATTGAAAACAGTTGTATTAGCAACTTTGTTGGAAACTAGCGTAATTTCTTTGTTAGCAACTCATGTCCACGTTTGACTAAAAAATATTTTTATTTAATCTATTTTTTTTTTTTTTTTACTGTAACAGCAGTTACAAGCACTCGCTTCAAACCTGTTAAAAGATTAGCATAACAACAAGAAAAACATACCAATGTTTATAAATGTAAAAAGAACCAACAAAAAATAAATAAGTTACAGAAGGAACAATTTATGACTTAAACATTTATAGTTGTGCTACACTCCTATCAATTAAGCATAGAAAACAATCATAGTCACAGGTAAACATAATACACAAAGGGGTTAATAATATTATATTTTCTATTTATATTGTGAGATTTCTATGTTTAATATGGAATATTTGTGTAGGTAGGGATTATGCTTAAATTTAATTGCTGATTAATAATGCAAATATTACACTCAATTTTTTGTGTGTTTTCAGAATTTAATATAATTATCAACCAATGTATTATTATTTTTCATAGGGAATCCAGTATCAGATCTAGTGCAAAAGGTGACGCTCAGTATGGACACACATTCGATCAACAGATTGGTGGGAATGAATTGTTGGGAACTTAACAGATGCCCAGTGGCTTAACAACTTCAGAATTCATGGGAAACTTTTGAATACTTATGCCATAGATTAGCACCCACACTCCAAAGATCAGATACAATATTCCGCTTGTGTGTCCCTGTGCATAAAAGAGTAGCTATTGCTTTGTGGAAGCTTGCAACTAATTCAGAGTACAGAAGTGTGGGGCACCTATTTGGGGTCAGCAATGCAACTGTATGCAGATGTGTGCAATAGTTTTTCATGGCAGTAACCAAAATGCTCATACTAGAACACATGGCAGTTCCCAGTGCAGAGCAATTTGCAGAAATGTCTGACTACTTTGATCAAAGATGGGGAGTGCCTCACAACACTACCATTGCGACTATTTTAACAGGAAAGGGTGCCATTCCATCATTTTACAAGCAGTCCTATTTAAAAGCACACGATGGGACTGTCCAACATAGAGGACTACTCCAGCCGTCATTTGACGGCTGGAGAGAAGAATTCAAATTAGCATCCTCAATTTGAGCAGTTCAAAGGACTGTAAATTAAATATTCAAAACAAAAATGGGGGGTGGTACAGAGCATGCCATCCAGAGTCCACTGGTCGACAAAAGCCATCATGTCGCCAGCAGACTCCATGTGGGTGTGCTCCAAATTAACCCGGGACCGGACAAGGACCCTGAACATGGCTCCGCAATCAAATAGACCCCCCCCCGGCGATCTTATGCTTCCTGGTCTTGTAGATGGCCAGTCTAGCAAGAGCCAGGAGCAGATTCACCAGGAGGTCTCTCGTCTTGCTGGAGCCATGAACAGGATGCCCAAACATAAGAAGGGTGGGGAAGAAATGCAGCAGAAGGTTCTTTAGCAGCTGCAGCCTGGCACACAAATAATAAATGTGAACTACCAACTCTGACCGGACTGACCGCAGAAAGGGCATGCAGCATCCGAGTCGGTAATACCAGCAGTGGTAGATGGTAGGGGACACTTTCGGGACTTGAATGTAGGTTTCCCAGGCAGTGTTCATGATGCAAAAAATACTAAAAGTACTAAAATTCTAAACTTTGGCCATTAGCATCCAGCAACCGCCTGTTTCCCAACATCACAAGGAACATATCTGGATGTGATGTGGGCTACTACATTCTTGGTGATCCTGCGTACCCTCTCCAGAGGTGGCTGATGAAACCTTTCTTGGACACCGGCAGGCTAAGTGGGCAGCAGAGGCAGTATAATTACATGGTGAGCAGAGCAAGATCTGTTGCTGAGAACGCATTTGGGAGGTTGGAGAGCAGATGGAGGTGCCTGCTGAAAAGTAACAACTGTGATGTTAACTTAGTAAAGAGAATGGTTTTGACATGTTGTGTGCTTCACAATATTTGTGAAAAACATGGGGAATACTACAGTGACGATTGGGCAGCCACACTGGAATTAGCACAACCTGTACATGTGCTACCAGAGAGAGGGGTAAATGAAGGGGCTGCTGTACATGAATATCTTGTTGAGTATTTTATTGCTCTTTTGTTACTGTGATGAGTCAAAGGGTTTTCGGTCTGTGATTCAGCCTCCCGACAGTAGATGGCATCAAACCAACTCGGGACTTCCCTTACCAAGATCTCGTGACCATGGCAAAAGTCATCTTTTGAGGGGCGGCACCTTGGTGAGGGGCGGAAGTACGAGTATGTAAATTCCAGCCACTGGAGTCAAGTGAAGGATAAGGACACGTGTCGGTTGGGGATTGGTGTTCCACTGACTACAGAGGCGGGACATTACATACTAAAGGGAACGTACTACTGTGTTCGGGGTTGGTCCGAAAGTAAAATAGGAGGAGTAACGGGTGGAGGGAGAGTCTGGTTTTGTGCAGCGGGATTTTTGAAACACTAACATTTCTTTTGTCTTTTTTTTTGTTTATGTATGGGTCACCACGAAGACAAATTAAAGACAAGTCATCACAGTTTGTTTTGGATCCCACCCCTGCACTCCTTCCCTCACACCATTTTGTTTTTCGTTTGTTATTTAATCCTTTTGTTGTGTATAGAAAATAAAAATAAATTATTTTATTTCTGTACACATAAATTACTGTCTGGACATTCCATTTAATACACTCTCGCCTCACACGTGGTGTCAGAAGTGAAAATGGATCCAGCTACAGTTTTGACAATGTTTAGGGAGCAGGAGGAGAAGCGAGAGGAGAGAGAGACACGGCACCAGGAACAGCTCGCCCAGTTCTTGGGACAGCTGGTAGAAAAACTATCAATATCAACATCAGAGAGAGCGGTTGCCCGGATGTTTGCAGCTCAGCCTAATCTTCAGAAGATGACCTCGGAAGATGATCCCGAGGCTTTCTTGATTACGTTTGAGAGAGTGGCAGAGGCTGCAGAGTGGCCTAGGGAACACTGGGCCATGAAATTGGCACCCTGCCTGACAGGGGAAGCTCAGGCAGCGTATCGAGCCCTGACGGCCACGAATGCAGGGGACTATGTTAAAGTTAAAGAAGCCATTCTCTCACGCCTCGGGATCACGGAGGAAACATACCGGCGCCGTTTTCGGGAATACCAGCTGTCCAAGGGGATGCGGCCCCGGGTTGCGGGACAATATCTTTTAGATCAGTGCACCCGGTGGCTGCGGCCAGAAGAACATACACCCCAAGAACTGGTGCAGAAAATAGTTATAGAACAGTTTGCGTCTATACTACCGCCAGGGAATCGAGAGTGGATTAAGAGGAATAGACCTACCACTCTCGAGGATGCCCTCCTCCTGGCGGAGGCCTACGAAGACGCAAACGAAGGTGCCGGGTCAGACCCCACTCCTGCCCCTAAACTAACTCGGACCAACCAACCAATGAAGCCCAGAGGGGGTAACCGGACCTTCAGACCATGGAGGTCGAGGTTAGCCCCATCCTGGGCGAGAGAGAATCCCCCTAACCTGCCGGTCGCGGACTCGCAGGACAGATTAACTCCGTTGATGCCTCCTAACCAAGTGTGCTACCAATGTAATGAGCCTGGACACATTGCCAGGAATTGTCCAGTAATAAAGGTGGACCTGGCGACAAGATCCTGGTCAGCAGTAACAGGTAGGAACACTGGGGAATGTCGGGAGGGCCCTTATCAGTTAAGAGTACAGGTCGGGGGAAAGAGTACTTACGCATTTGCGGACTCTGGGTGTGCACAAACATTGATTCGGCAAGCTCTCTTGGATGGGGTAGCCTGGGAGCCACAGGGTAAAGTGGCTATCTCCTGTATTCATGGAGAAACTCGGGTTTATCCCACCACTAAAGTTAGACTTATTGTAGGTGATTATTCAGCTTGCGTTAAAGTGGCTGTAGCGCAATGTTTACCATACCCTGTTCTCCTGGGAAGAGACTGGCCGTTTTTTGATCGTATTTTAGGTCGGGAAATGGTCTTAGTTTCTACCAGGGGACAATTAAAGCAACAGGAGAAAACAATTGGCGAGATTTTTCCGTTGCAATCCGACCTGTTTAACCCTAAAATCCGCCCAAGAAAAACAAAAAGAGAGCGTCGGGTGGAAAAATATGAGGGAACTCTGAGACGACAAGGGGAGGGGTCTGACACAAAAGTAAACCAATCGCTTAAACGGCAAGGAAAGGGAGTAGGTATTCAGTGTAACCGGGGCTGCGAGGTTACTGAGGTGGAAGGTCATGTAATAAAAGACACTCCTCTCTGTGTACCTAACCATTGGGACCGAGATATTGACTTGGGATATGAACAACAAAATGATCCCACGTTACAGTATGCTTGGAAACGGGTTAGATATATCGAGGGGAAGGATATGCAGGAAGGACAACCGGTGGTATTTCCGCATTTTTCTGTATCTGGGCACTTATTATATAGAATAACCCGGGCTCCCGGGACGGGACAGCTCGTAAAACAGTTATTGGTTCCTAGGCCTTTTCAGTCAGAAGTCATGAGATTGGCGCATGACATTCCATTTTCAGGTCATTTGGGAACTGAAAAGACTCAGGAACGAATTCTGGCCCGGTTTTTTTGGCCTGGGGTTTATGGTCTGGTGCGGAAGTATGTATCGGAGTGTCCTGAATGTCAATTAGCTGCCCCTAAGTCAGTTCGCCCCGCACCTCTGGTTCCACTTCCAATTATTGGGGTACCGTTTGAAAGGATTGGTGTAGATTTAGTAGGCCCTCTGGAGGGAACAGAGTCAGGATATCGGTATATTTTAGTAGTAGTGGACTACGCAACGAGATATCCAGAAGCTGTTCCCTTACGCTCTATGAATGCAGTAGCTGTAGCGAATTAATTGGTAAAAATATTCTCTAGGGTGGGAATCCCGAAAGAAATTCTCACTGATCAGGGCACTAATTTTATGTCAGACTGTATTCAGCAACTATATAAATTATTGAAAATCCGTTCAATTAGAACCTCAGTTTTTCATCCTCAAACGGATGGGCTTGTTGAACGATTTAATCAGACTTTGAAAAATATGTTGCGCCGCTTTGTAGATCAAGAAAAATGCAATTGGGCTAAACTGCTTCCCTACTTGCTCTTTGCAGTTCGCGAGGTACCACAATCCTCAACGGGGTTTTCCCCGTTTGAGCTCTTGTACGGTCGGCAGCCGCGGGGTATCTTGGATCTCATAAGAGAAGGCTGGGAAGAACAGTCAAAGGAGTCTAAAAATGTAGTAAAATATGTGTTGCAGTTACGCGATCGCTTAGAATTAGTCGGTCGATTGGCACATGACAATCTCAAAGCGGCACAGCAGAAGCAGCAACAAAGCTACAATAAAAATGCAAGAATTCGGAACTTTCGACCTGGAGATAAAGTGTTGTTATTGTTGCCCTCATCGGATTCTAAGTTGTTTGCTAAATGGCAGGGTCCCTTTCAGGTTATTCGAGCAATTATGAGATTTTGGACCCTCAATTGAGTCAGAGTCAGCAATTGGGGTCCCGATGGGGGAACAATTAACTCCTGATCAGCGTGAAGAGGTAAGCAATCTAATTAAAATGTTCAGTGATGTGTTTTCTAACGTGCCTGGAAGAACGCATTTGATCGAACATGCTATTATCACTCCGCCAGGTCTAAGAGTTAGACAGAGACCGTATCGCATTCCAGAGAGTCGGAGAGATTCTGTTCGAAGGGAGGTGGAGTGTATGTTGAAACTTGGGGTAATTGAACCTTCCCGAAGTGAGTGGTGTAGCCCAATAGTACCAATAGACAAGCCAGATGGGTCACTACGATTATGTATCGATTTTAGGAGGGTGAATGCTATCTCCAAGTTTGATGCATATCCCATGCCTCGAGTAGATGAACTCTTAGACAAACTGGGGCAAGCTCGGTTTATTTCAACTCTGGATCTGACGAAAGGATATTGGCAAATTCCATTAACGAAAGCCTCTCGTGAGAAAACGGCATTTTCAACCCCAGAGGGTCTTTTTCAATTTTGTACTATGCCGTTCGGACTTCATGGAGCGCCTGCTACTTTTCAGAGACTAATGGACAGGGTTTTACAACCTCATCGAGAGTATGCAGCTGCGTATATCGATGATGTAGTCATTTATAGTTCTTCCTGGAGAGAACATTTGACTAGATTAGAAGCCGTCTTACAGTCTCTGAGGAGGGCGGGGCTCACAGCGAACATGGCAAAGTGCGCTATTGGAAAAGAAGAAACTAAATATTTAGGTTTCATAATGGGTAAGGGTAGAGTGAAACCGTTGGTTTCAAAAGTCCAGGCTTTGTTGGATTCACCGGTACCTACCACGAAAACCCAGGTGAGATCACTGTTAGGGTTGGCTGGTTATTACCGCCGCTTTATTCCACACTTTTCCACTATAGCCGCCCCTCTCACTGATCTCACTAAAAAGAACGCTCCAAATAAAATTAAGTGGAGTGCAGAGTGTCAGACAGCCTTTGAATCTATTAAAACTAATTTGAGTCAGGCCCCAGCATTAATAAGCCCGGATTTCAGCCGAGAGTTCGTCCTGCAGACAGATGCATCGCAGACTGGTCTGGGGGCGGTTCTGTCCCAGGAGAGAGATGGTGTAGAACACCCGATACTATACATCAGTCGGAAGTTACTGCCCAGAGAACAGAGGTATTCGGTAGTGGAGAAAGAATGCCTGGCAGTGAAATGGGCAGTGGAATCTTTAAAATACTATCTTCTGGGACGACCCTTTGTACTCATCACAGATCACGCTTCTTTAAAGTGGTTAGACACGATGAAGGATTCAAACGCTAGGATTACGCGGTGGTACCTGGCGCTCCAACCCTTCGCCTTTCAAATAAGGTATCGTGCGGGTAAGTTACATCAAAATGCTGATTTTTTTTCCCGGGAGGGAGGGAAAAGGGAAGGGTTAGAGGTTTCGGAGTGTTCCTTCGGCTCCACTCTGAGGGGTGGGATATGTGATGAGTCAAAGGGTTTTCGGTCTGTGATTCAGCCTCCCGACAGTAGATGGCATCAAACCAACTCGGGACTTCCCTTACCAAGATCTCGTGACCATGGCAAAAGTCATCTTTTGAGGGGCGGCACCTTGGTGAGGGGCGGAAGTACGAGTATGTAAATTCCAGCCACTGGAGTCAAGTGAAGGATAAGGACACGTGTCGGTTGGGGATTGGTGTTCCACTGACTACAGAGGCGGGACATTACATACTAAAGGGAACGTACTACTGTGTTCGGGGTTGGTCCGAAAGTAAAATAGGAGGAGTAACGGGTGGAGGGAGAGTCTGGTTTTGTGCAGCGGGATTTTTGAAACACTAACATTTCTTTTGTCTTTTTTTTGTTTATGTATGGGTCACCACGAAGACAAATTAAAGACAAGTCATCACAGTTTGTTTTGGATCCCACCCCTGCACTCCTTCCCTCACACCATTTTGTTTTTCGTTTGTTATTTAATCCTTTTGTTGTGTATAGAAAATAAAAATAAATTATTTTATTTCTGTACACATAAATTACTGTCTGGACATTCCATTTAATACACTCTCGCCTCACAGTTACCTTTTCTGAACTGTTTAATTTTGCAAAAAAGAATAAACATTCACTAATTGGTTTAACAGAAACATCTTTATTTGTTGCATAAAATATAATTTA
Organism: Polyodon spathula; assembly: GCF_017654505.1. NCBI lineage: Eukaryota > Metazoa > Chordata > Actinopteri > Acipenseriformes > Polyodontidae > Polyodon > Polyodon spathula. The sequence continues at coordinate 48,425,350 of NC_054535.1, read as the reverse complement.
TATAAACCATTTCTACTGTATACTTAAACTATATGTTAATAATGTATTACCACAAAATATATACAGAATGTAACTTTATATAACATTTACAGAATATTAACATACAAACACAAGTTTTTTGTTAATACATTATTAATGTATACAGTTTAAGTTTATACAGTTAACTGTTCGTTATTAATCTCCAGGAATATCTTTGGCATTTCTAGTTAGCAAAGCCTCTCCAATTCATCCCAACACAGATTTTAGGTGTGTGTTAAATGTCGTGGATGCTTCCCTTTCCCGTTCCATTTGCTCCCGGTCCAACGCCATTTGCCTCTCGTGAAAGTCATGTTCAGCCTGCATTTGCACTTGCATGAAGTCTATGTACTTTGTATCAGACTCCCTCATGGCCTTAACCAGTTCAAATACTGAAGTAGGTGCATCAACCCTTTTACATGTTTTCCCTAAAAGAAATGAAAACACAAGCGAAACAAATTAGTACCATTGGTTTACCTGCCACAGACCGTGAAATAGTTTATTTTCTAAAGTTGCTTAATTAATATGCAATTGACCACTGAAGCGTGTGTCATTAGACTGCTGTTTGAGCTCATATTTCCTATGTATGTTGAATATTTCTTTTTAGACTTGGTAGTTTTAACATGTAAATAAGCTTCAGCAAATGTCCAATTGCTTATTAATTAAATACTTATTTTTAACCATTGTTGTTTTAAACTACTCTTTTAAAAATAGCATGATACCAAAGCATACATATTATGTTAAATATATCTTTACAAAGTTGCAATTGTGTAACAATTTACAGAAGTTTAATTTAGATTAATATTAAAAAAAAAAAAGCTTAAATGTATTATTTACATATAAATAGTCACATTATCTGCTTTTTCAGTGGTAAATGCACTTAGCCAATCATGTTCTTTACAAATTCTTAACAGTAAAATATTGTTATGGTGACTTTTGACCCCTAAACAAATACTATAACACATATTGCAAAACTGGAATAATTGTGTAATTTTTTTAAAAGACAAATAAAAATGCTTTTAAACATGCTATAATGTGTTATGTTTTGATCAATTATAAACAAAACCTGTGCATGCAAAAATAACCCCTCTCCATTTTATTGCACGGTCACGAGTGTGGGTGCCACGCCTTCCAGACAATGCTGACGGAGAAGAGATGCGTATTTAGGGGCAGGCTGTTGCATTAAAAGAACAACTGACTTTCAATTTAAAAACACAACCAAGCTTGGAGTAAACTTTTTCTTTGAAAAATTTAAATATTTTATTTGTTTATTTATTTTTTAATTTGGAAAGCTAAAGTCAGTAGTGCTACACTTAAATCCAAGATGGCCACCCATAAAAAAAAAAAAACTGTAGCAGGATTTGGTGCGCAAAAAGCATTTTTAAACGTTTAAATCAATTATTTTTTTATATTTTAATTTTAGATATCTTTAATTTTAAAATCTAAAATTTTATTTGACCACCCTACTACGACAATTACTATTTAAAATTTAAACGCTTTTATTTTGTACAATCCTTTCTATTAATATATATTTTTACAAGGATAAGGATTTCTCATATATAAACGGTTCATATATAAAACAGTTTGGAAAGAGTAAGCATAAAAAAGGAAAATAAACCATACCTTTTTTGCCTTACGTCTGATTGTCATAGTCATCTTCAAAAGACTCAGACTGTGGCTCTCTTCTCTTCTTCTCTTTGCATATTGAATCCTTCGATGCATTTCAACCGTGTCATTCAGCAGGTAAAACACAAAGATGCAAAAAAAAAAAAAAACCCAAAAAACCCAACGAAAACATCTTGATCCACCATTCTCACTGTCTTTTGTCGTCACATAAGTAATGTATCGCAACTTGCTGCTCAGCACATTCATTATTTGTGACGTCATTCACTCGGTTCAAGCTGGCACAGAGCCGTCCTGGCTTGGTTCAGGTATGAGAGTGTAAACGAGGTATAAGTTGAGTTATAATGTTTGTGCAATAGGCATTTTATTTGCAGTTTATTTGTAGTTTTGTTTTACTAATAAGCAAATAATATTACCCTTATAATTTTTCATCATTCTTCTCCCAAAGCTTTTTTATTTGCCAGTCGAAAATCTGACTTTACCACACATCTCTGATTTACTGTCCCTGACAGTGCAGATCCCAATGCAGGTGATCAGGAAGGCAGGCCAAGCACTACAGGACATCTGGTGAGGCTGACTCAGATTGTAAATAATAAAAAAGATTTGATAGTTCTGTATAGTTCACAGGCTTAAATTCCAATTAGTTCAGAGGGCTGAGTTACGGAACACATTGCCAAAAGGCAGAACTGCAGGAAAATTAAAGTTCACTTTTAAAGAACCAACAATGTAAAATGACAGCATGAGTAAGAAGTTACAGGAGCGGCATTCAAGGACAGGTGCAGTCTCAAAGAAGCACATCACATGGAGGACAGGTGCAGTGTCAAAGCAGCACATCACATGGAGGACAGGAAAGGCAGAGCAAGTCAGTGTCAAGGAGCATTGATGAACAATGAGGCAGCAAACCAGTGAGTACAAACATTATATTTCTTTTTTTGTATCATTTTAGTGTTTTTCTCGTATTTTAAACAGTTGAATACTGGCTCTTAAAGTGGTGCCCAACAATTGGATTTGGGGCCCAAAATGTTGGCCAAGGAGCTGTGATAATGATACAAAATAGGAGGCTATACAGTTTACCATTCATTTTTAGTTCTATTTGCATAATTTTCTGCTCATACTGCATGCTGCAATACTGTTAGGAGTAGTTATGTGGTTAGCAGTTGGACAGCAATGTGAAACACAGTGGATCAGTGTGAATACTGAGTTTAATGTCAGGATTCCTCTTAGGTTTGAATTTCACAAGTAGTTTGCCATAAAAAAAAAAAATAAATAACCCCCCCCAAAAAAACAGATTTTTACATGTGGCATGTCAGATGATATTTAATTATAAAGATTGCTGGTAATTAATGTGAGTGATGGATTGTGGCAGTGTGCACTGCCCCTGTGTGTATTTTGTGTTATATGTTGCGTGTGGTGTGTTAATGTTGGTGTATAGGTATTGGTACACGGGATATAAATAGGTCTGTGTAGTACGAGTGATTTAAAGTGTATAGTTGTATTTAGGCACAGGGATTGCACAATAACTTCACATGCAGATAAAGTATGTAATAGTATGTGAGCACAGGGATTGCACAAATTAGTTCAGTGATGATAATAATAATAATAATAATAATAATAATAATAATAATAATAATAATAATAATAATAATTGCTACATCATGGTGGAGTACCAGCACGATACTTGTTTGTTGTTTTGTCCAGTGTTTGTTTGTTAGTGTTTGTTTTGTTTGTCTATTTATTCTGGCCCGAAGTGCTGGTTTCTGTTTTGTTCAACCTTTATATTTGCAAAAAAAATGACGAAAGAAAACGTATTCACCATTTCACCTCGCAGTACTGTGTGTTTCTTCCAGGTCTGATGTAACCGCTCAAGCCATCCTGTGACATGGATATACTGGAATGGATTAGCAAGGGTAATTGCTTATCCATTTCTCTACTGATTGCCCCTGCAGCCTTGTTATATAATTCATAGGATTTAATTTACAGGAGCAATGATGAGTGTCTGGATTAGCTGTGGCCATTCACAAAACAGACTGCTGAACTGAAGATATGATGTGGTTTCACTGTGTGAAGTTAGCCTTAGCCTTAATTCAACTTTAAACTTGAATTACTGAGCCTACAACACCCCGGATCACATAACATTGTAACCCTAGGTTTCTGCAACACCTTTTACGGGTCTCTTGCCCCCTTTGCCAGATACTGAGTGAATTGCATATAATAAACCCAGTCACAAAAATGTCAACAGTGTTTGTAAACCGGTGAAAATCGTTCGGTGAGAAAGAAGCATTATTAAGAATACTGAATTCAGATTCCTATTTAAATTCAAATACATACAATTCTTCCACGGAATCGGATGTCAGCGAGTGTGTCAGTGAAGAAATAAGCAAAGAATATTTACCATCATCATCAAGTGACTGAGAAGAGGTGGCGCTAAGCTTTGTACGTTGCTCCACGCTTCAAGGAGTATCTCATACGCTGAAGCATTAGACACTCTCACTCCCTCTGCCCCCACAACCTGTTTATGATTTATTCATCTTTCTCTCTCTCTCTCTCTCTCTCTCTCTCTCTCTCTGTTTTTTTTTTGTTTTGTTAGGACATGTTGTTGTGGTTGTTCCACCCCGTTGTTTATTGCCTACATGTTATTTTTTTTTGTTAAAACCTTTCCCTATGACTAAATAAAAAATATATACTTATTTGTTTTATTTATTTACGGTAAAAATGATTTGTCTGTATTTCATCAGTGTTCATTACATACATACAAACATATAGCTTTCAGCTGGTCTGTACAATGTACCCGTAATAATCAAGCACATGCAGAAGACAAAAAAACCCCAAAAACTCACTCCCATAGGGCATTTTAGAACTCACTGCTCAAAGGGGTAATATATGTGGAATAAACTCACATATTTGTTAAGCTTCAAAATTAAACTGTCATTTGAAATGTGTTTAGGCTTCGTGTAAGCAGTCACTTGAAAACCATTCACATAAAACAGCCATTTTAATCCATATCAAACCCACAAATTAAATGTGACAAGAAAATCTTTACAAATTAGGAACCAGCAGAAACTGTTATTTTCTTTTATACGATAATCAAACTAAGCTAAGATACTGCTGGGAAATAATAGGTATGACAATCACACTTTGTACTTGCAAATCAATTATTTGATTTTGTAATCATGGGGATCATGTGCTCTTGTGAGATAACTGTTGCCACACCACTCAGAAAGGTCACAGATATTCTCTTGAGGTTGAAGTTCAAACGCAGGTCAACAGTATTTTAGCCCATGAAAGCAGTCACTGAGATTTAACAACAGGCAGTTAAGTCCTGAAATATCATTGTATTTTTAATGAAAGGATTGTCTTTTTCAATATGGAAATCTTCCATTGCCTTCAAGAGGTTAACATTTCTATATCTTCTTCGTGTTCACATACAAGTAATAATGTAAAAAAAAAAAATAAAGAAAAGATTCCTTTTTAGAATTTATGCATTTTCATTTAATCTTTTCTAAACTATTGTTTTAGTTGAATGCTACAGAAAATATAGTTTGGGCCTTTTTCTTAATATCTTATGGTACCAGTCATCTAGGATTGTCTCTGTGTTGATCCTGGTTGCAACCAATGGAACTCAGTCCAAGAATCATCTTCAGCAAATTAAAGATTAACCCTTCGTCGAACACATCGTTCTCAAATTTCCAAAGGTTGTTTACAGAATTATAAACGGTTTACTAAGAGTATTGTAAAAGTGCTTCATCCTTCAGTTTAAATGCTGATCCTCCAATTATGTTTCCTTTTTCTGTGCTATAACTTTCTCATTCTCTTAGTTGTAGCTAAAGCGAACTACACTAAAAGCAAATATAATATGTCTTTAAAATATTCAAATAGTTTACTTACATTTAATGCTTAACATTGCCCTCCTGTTGGGTAGAGAATGAAACCTGTAATAAAAAAAATAAAAAAATTAAAAAGAATTATGATACAACATAGAAAGACTGTGTACACCAAGCCATCATGTGGTGCAAATGCACAGACAAACAGTTTGACACAATTTAAATGATTGCAATATTAGTTGTTACTACTACTAATTATGGCATGCTGGTCTCTTTGTCAAAAAGGGGAAGATGCAACTTCATTGTAGATAAATACTTTAAGGCTTGTTTTGAATGTTTGCAAGATAAATATTGTGTTGAACATATCTGAAGTAAATGAGGGGAGGGTAGTAAACTTAAACATGATACATTCTATGTTGTCAGGGAAACCGTATACTATATTGAACAAATATATCCTTGTAATCTTCATGTACATATGTAGGTAATTGCAAAAAATAGATAATATACATCTTCCTATATCATGACGCTCCCAAATGAGCAGCTTAGTTTAAAAACAAGCCACTACCATTATCACTCTCGCTACAACAACAGAGAAGAGATAATACATTCAAAATAAGGACATGGATATTAACCCAAATGATGATGAGAACTCAGAAATAATGAGATTTGGCTGAGGGTGGAGGGAGTGATTTTGGCAACATCTGGTAAACACTCCTCTACTGTACTTCAAAATAATGTTGACAATGTCCTCAGACAACAATTCCATATAAACTTTTTTTTTTCCAAGTGAACATAATATATAACATTTTGTAATATTAATATCACCCAGGAACGGTTCAGAATAGTTTCATGGACATAACTGTATTTTGTTCAGACCTTCAAATAACGTTCTTTAAACAACAAGATTTGTAAAGGCACAATACGATGCAGAAAAAAATAAAAAAAATCTCACATTTGAGCTGAATTAAATTTTTTTATGTTAGTTTTTTTGTCACAGTCATATTACTACAGCCCCATCTACTGGACTGTTTGAAGAAATATAAGCATGTATTCAAACATTTTGAAAAAATAATATAGAAACAAGCAAAAAGCTTAAAGTATACAATATTTTATTACATGTGCTTTTTACAGTATTTTTTAAAGTTTAAATTGCCATTAGCTTTTGGAATTGGCTATAGTTTGTAATCAAGTGCATGAAATATAATATTGCATAATATTTGGTTGTTTTTTATTCATTCAGCTGTTGTGATGGAATATACCTATCATGCATATTCATATCAAGCCAGGGCTCTGAGCAGAGTAGCACAATGTGCAAGATATGAAGGTTATGTAGGTCCCACAGAATCTGGACAGAAGTATTTTGAAAATAGCAGTGCTATGTGAAAAAGTTGTCAGGACGTTAAAAATGAAAAGAAGAATTACAGGTACATTATTTAAACAGTTGTAGCAACATATGGGGATGTGTAATAGTATTTTTTTTAACCCCGCTACGTTCTCTTTAAATTGTGCCAGGGATAATTATGCAACAAAAAGCTCTCCCTATTGTATTGCATATTTTTATTTTATTCAGTCCAATCATTCTGTGCACTGAATGCAAAGAGTGACCCCATAAGTCTACATCTATAAAAAATAAAGAGCTTCCATTATCTTTGCCACTGTGGGTAATGAATATTCTTTCAAACTGCAGTCAGCACACAGTGAAGATGAGGTCAGCCTTTATATAGGCAAAACAAATGTGCACCTCCTGAAGAGAAGTAGTACGTTTGGCACACTCAATTAGGACACTCATTGCATTATGTTTATTCATAATGTACATGTCAAGTTGCACAGTTGAGCAACTGCTAATTAAGATTAGTGTTTTGGCAAAATTATACCCCTGACAAAGTGCAAAAGGAGCAGAAAAATCCTTTTCATAATGATTTTTACATGACAAAAAAATATGGCAACCCAAAACACAACAAAAAGCCACTGCATCCCAGCTGTAAAAGGTTCAAATGCGTTTGAGCTTTTCAGAAATGTATTCAATACAATTTTATGACAACATGTTTCCGGCCTACTTTAAAAAAAAAAAAAAAATTGTAGAAGTCTATACGTTTTAAGATGTAGGAACAATTCAATAATTGATCGTTTATTGTTTATCTGGGTTGATTAGTTCTCTGCTAAAAATATTTAATTGATGTGTTACAAAGATTGAGGATTTACTATGAACACACATTCACGCGCAGACACAAGGAATGTTCAATAAATAGTATTTTATTAAGTACACAATTAATAAACAGAAATCAGAAAAGTTAAAAAAGTAAATCTCTTAGTCTCTGAGCACAAACACAATTCAAAAAGCTCTCACTACATTCATACTGACTGGCATGACACCACCTGTCTCCTCACACACAAACTGCAGCGCGAGCAAGCTGTGATGCAGCTAGTCTTTCGCTCACACACACACACGCCCGCATCCAATCACAGCCTCAAACTGAAATAATGCAGACACTCTTAGAATATATCACATTAAGCTTATTAATGGTATATAGATTAGATATATGGCAAGTTTACTTTTAAATAAATACTTCATACAGCATTATGAGGTAGATTACTTATAGTTACTTCATCAAGTTTCACTAAAAGTTAATTAACATGCAAAGTGTACAAACTAAATAATTAACAGTTCAATTGTATGTAAATGTGTTACAATTAATTAATTTAGTTCCATGAATGGAATTACACTCAACAGTTCCTTGAAGCTTAGACTTTTGGTCTGCTGGCTTGGAAGTGTCCAGTACAAAAACTCTCCTCTACGCAAGTCTTAAATCTTAAGTCTTAAATTCTACATTGGATCAAATTCGGCAACAAAGCTTTCAATTCGTGATAAAATCAACAAACAGCTGCAACAAAGTCTTCAGTCGTGAGTATAGTTACATAACAGTGCCTGTTCACTCTTCCTCTTGGCTGAATCTTTTAGCTACGCAGGTAGCAGGGCACAGTTTCTTGGATACTGTGGTTTTAGGTGTACAGCAGACCTAGACTGTTTTGTCTGATAAGTCTTTTTATGGCAGTCCTCCCGACGGGCCTCAGTCTCGTTTTTTGTGGTCATGGACTCGCTTGCAGCTTGCTTCCTCATGTTGGGTCTGTTTTAAGGCAGAGTCCCATGTTGATTCAGTTTTTAGTCAGAGTCTTGGAGTTGCAACTTTGCTTAGCAGAGTGACAGCACCTTGTTTAGCATTCGATGTGGAGCACAAAATGTTCATTTTTGCTTGGATATTTGTAGTCTTTTTCATTCAGCTGAGTAGCTACTTTCATTATGTCATTTTTGTATCTTGCCTCTTTAAACTCCCAGTCCTTTGATGTTTTAATGTTCTTTTCCACTGGGACATGGCTAGTTTATGTCTTCCTCATGTCAAAACGATTGTTGTTGCACATTTGAATTATCTATACATAATTAAACTGTCCGCTCAGCCTAATCCAGTTCAGGTGCTGGTCCTCTAATCAGTAGGTCACATAGTTCATGTACAATCATATTCAGGGAATATGTCCCACAAAGAATATTGCATATATTTATGTATTATCTTCTGAGTCGCTATGTAAACTATTTGATCATTCAGTAATTTCTTTTTTTTTCTCAATTACATACAAGCTTGTAAGTCACACTCACAACATTCTACTGCTGCTGCAGGTAATAGCTGGATCAAAACGTTTTAGTTCACAATGTGACAAAGTGACATATTCAAAGAGGTTGGGAGCTTGTATTGTATGTCCAGAGCGGAATCGACAATACCAGTATGTTAACAGAATGTAAACACGCTGAAATCCCAAGTAGAGTACACATAAAAACTTGGTAAGCAGTCACCCAGGATTATATATATGAACTAAACATGAATGATGGTACTGCAATAAATAGTACAAGATAGTATAAAGATCGTCAGCTTTATTTGCCAAGCTAACAGAACATCAGCAGGAAGGTATTTAATTACATTGAAAAACAAATAGTTGAAACAGAACTTCCATGGCCTGCAGTGAAGACAGCAGTGAGAGAGCATCACTCTATCAGCACATTTCATTCTGTCACCACCCTTCTTTTCAGCAATGCCCGTTCCTTTTATTTTTATGTTGTTCTCTTCAATCTCCTGTGCTTATCCAAATCTCTGTTACTTGTGCAGAGATTTGAGAATTCAATCTCTGGGTATAGGTTTGTTGTCTTTATGAACAAAGATGTTCTTATGGCTGATCACAAACCATCATCTGAAGCCTATTGTTTTGGAAGGGAAGAGCTGATTAGCTAAGCCTTGTATTGCAAAGTGTAATTTGGTTCATAATAACACCTGTTAATCACTGTGGCAAAGTGGTTGCTGAGTGAGTACAGGTGCAGAGGTGATGCAGTGCAGGAATAACACAGACAGAACCCCAGCAATACAAATCAATGTGTAATGTGCAGAGATAATAACAATAACGGGTTGCAGCCCAAACAATAAATACACTTTATCTGCCCCACAATAATACTGTACACGGTCATCAGTCCTGGATGTGTGCAGTAGTGCTCGTGGTGGGTGATAACAGGTTATTTTGTGACTGTGGTGTAGTGTAGTTCCAGCTTTGTGCTAGCTGTCTGGTGGTTTACAAACAAGACAATTATTAACAAGCACAAACAAACAAAGCACTAACGAATAGCAGTTTTCACTAGGGTTTCTCAGGGTCCTTGTAGTCTCTTAAACAAAAACCAAGCGAAGGAAAATACTTTGTTTGTCTGGCCCCTTTTATGCTGTCACGCATGACCCCTTGGTAAATGAGTGCAGCTGTCTCTACAATCTGCAGCTGCTACGTTTTTTTCCCTTCCAGGTCAATACATTCTTGCAACAGAGTCTCGCCTTCTTTCTACCCCTGCTCAAAAAATAAATAAAGAAATATGCAACTCTGGCTAGTGTGTACATGTGACGCCCCCAAAGAGACTGCAGCCTCAATCCAGCATGTAATGCAAACTAATGTACACACACCTTAGTAAGCACATTTTGTTTTATGGTACAGTCCCGACAGACAACCCAAGATGAACTACTTACAGCACAACAGTCCTTCACTTTTTTTCCCCAGAAGAGTTCAGTGCCAACACAGCAGGGGATAAAACAAGGGTTGTCCGTTTACAGCTTGGATGGTGAAAACTTAAACTCAGAGGAACTAAGCGCTATCCGAAAGCTGGCCGAAGATACCTTCTTGTAGGGGGTTTAGTTGTTTTGTTTTTTATTTATTCAATTGGAATTTTACTCAGTACAGTATATATATACAAAAAAAAAAAAAAAAAAATGCTTACTATGTATAAGGAGATTTAGTTTTGATTTCTCTTACAGAGAAGTTACAAACAAGAGGGTAAATTACAGTGAGAAAATAATAATAATAATAATAATAATAATAATAATAATAATAATAATAATAACCACGTAGGATATGTTTTAGTTTTAACAGAAATCATCACGATATTCAGAGGTAATATTTTTCGTTAAGAAATACAACTGCATCACACTCAACTACGGTTCACTCTCCTCTTCTTGTCCCACCCCATAGCAACCAATACACACTCTTGATTTGCTGGTACAGTACTCCCCTGCCCTCCCAACTCCCACCTAATAGGGTCCTGTTAACTATCAGTAAATGTACTATATTCAAGCCCCAAAAACAGACAAGAGTATAGTGTTGCAGATTCGAGCCTCTCACAGTGGCGCTTATACTAAAATATTGCAGTGTTTGTAAGGTATAGTATTATTAATAAAGGATGCCCTTGTATATTCGCCACCCTCATTTAAGGGCCACAGTCATTTTGATGAATTTAAAATAAACGCAGAGGCACCAAATTGAAGTAATATGGTATTATTTGGGATGTTTGCAGCTGGACTGTATTTGTTACAAGTGATAACTACTCTTTTTACTAGAAAAGTTTAGTGTAATCTTTTCTTTATTGACAGCAGCAGGTACCCATAATCACACAATTAACACTTGATGAATCTACAAAGAAAACTACAAAGCTGGCTATTAATGATTATACATGCCTCTGTAATTAACTGAGGAAACTTTTTGGTTCTAAGGGGGTAGTTGCTTATATCTGTGGTTTGTGTGCAGGAAAGGATTACAGTTACATGTCAAAAACTGCTAAAAGTGTAAAGGAGAACCCTCAGTATGTATAGTGCTTTAACTTTAATAGTATTGGCCCATTTATTAACATTACAATCTCTGTACACAATTAACATACAATAAAATGAGGCCCCTCAAAAAATAAGGTTTCTTGTTTTAGGGTGGAAGTGTTATGATCTGCCAACAAATAGATCTTTAAGATAGACTCCATAGAAAGGCCAAGGAAGACATTATGCTGATACTTAATCCTTTGCGGTCCTATATCGGACCAGGTCCGACATTACAATTTTCCATTTCTAGTCCATTGTTGGATCCTGTCCGACATCATCAAAAAGATGCAAAGCACAGGTCTCTAGTTGTTCTTCTTTGGAAAAAAGCTGAGAAAACGTTTCAATGGCCGAGTGAGACCGATAGGAGCCAAATGAATTTGAAAAAAAGGAGCATACCTGAAATACACATAGCCCCTGCACCACAGAGCTTTTTGAGATGTTATAGTAATAAAATAACGACTTGGGTTGCATTATTGAGGAGTTTGGTGATAAAAAGAGTGATCAGAAGAGGATTAATCAGTATGCACAAATATGTGAAAAATACAGTGAACAAGGGGTGGGGCTTGGCTGGAGATGCAGTACTGATGTCCTTTTGCTATGCATGGCCTTTTAAACCTGTTTTACTCTGAAAAAAACAAATAAATAAACAGCGCATGTGAAAATAAATTGGACCTGACGCGCATGACAAGCGCTGAATAAATGAACCACTAAAGGTTAAGGGTACTGGAATTTTTCAAATATAAAGCTTAGCCTGTGTCTAGTGCACATGACTGAGCAGTTTAAGCTTACATCCCTTGTGTAGTGTGCACCCCTTGTATAACACGCACAAGTAAACTGCACTCAAGCACGCCTTTGTACAGAGCGTCACAGTGCTTCTAAAATGTAAAAGGGTTTGCATTATATTCAGTATATTACTGTAGGTTGTAAAAGGAAACTTAATACAGTCTAGACTTCGTTGGCATGGAACATTTTGACGAGTAGTCTTTATTGTTTAATGTTTTTGGGAGGATTGGGTCAGTAGTACAAAAATATCTGTATCTTTGACACAAATATTGCAGGTTGCCTCATGTCAACAGGGGGACCTTAAAGAAGTTGTAGCTAACAAAACAATTCCATAGGTCTCAAATCTGCAGTTTTGAAAGAAAAAATATGTTGGCTCTGTGCTGGTACAGGCAATTCACACAGCCCAACAAGCTGCTTCAATGTCAGCTTTCAGCTGTAATAACTTGGCTGTGTGAACGTTGCAATGACCAAGCACGTGTGATACTACCTGAAAGCACTGACATCAAACAAAGGTTTATTTAAGTAAGTGTAGTAGCTGATATCATTTTATAAAATTAAAAATACGTGTATACAACAACTTGTGTTTCTTTCAATGCAGCACATTTGAGGCATATAGAATCAATGGAAGTTCAAAACAGGTAAGATTTATGAAAACATTGTGTCACTGTAGCTTACTCTTATGTAAGCTTTGATTGAAAGCCACTGTAGCTACTACCTTCTTTGGCTACATGCCTTTAATCATACGTTTTTCAGTTTTGGATGTGAACCAGCTGAACTGCAGGAGACTGTGATTATTTCTTATTTGACTGAAAGGAACACACTAACATTTTTCTTGTCTGGATATCCCACTGAAAGCCAATTTTTTGTTTGCACGTTCAACTCTATTACTACAAACAAATGAGCAAAGAACAGGTTTCAGAGAAGCCCTCTTGGAAACAACCACACAACATTTTCAGGGACCAGGAAGGGTAATTCTCTATAAAAACAACTAAAATTGGCTGAAATCAAATAACATACCAGTAGTGATAATCCAGAACTCTTAGAACTACACAATGCCTACCTAAAGAATGTATAAAAGATCACTAAAAGTTATAAGGACTTCAGTTGTAAAATCCACTTTAATTAACGTTCAGTGTCTATCTCAGCCGATCAGCATTTTCAAATCACAATTTTTACTGTGGGATATGTAGTCCTTAAAGGGTTGAAAATTACTAATAAATGACATATTAGGAATAAACGACGCCAATCGCTCTAAAAGGTGATTGGTTGGCCGGAACACTAGATAAGGTGATGCCGCACTAGAAACGGGCATAGTAGAATGGGGATTGGAGCGAGTGGTGTTATGCTGTATTATTTAGCTAATAAAAGTGTAATCTTTTTTGAACTACAATTGTTTTTTCCTGGCGTTATTATTCTTAAGCAATCAGCTTCTGAACAGCCTTATGCTTAGAAGTTTTTTTCTTAAATCTGTGCACCTGAATTCAGAGACACAATATTTACAACTGTATCTTAATTGCTATAAGTGTCTTCACATTCCAGAAGCTTCCAGCTTCGTGACATAACCCCTTTTTTACTGGGACATAACCCCCATTTTTACATCTCCCGAGGCGTCCCGATAAAGCAGCACAGAATGTATTACCTTTTTATTCGATGAAAGCAATTATTTCCGGCCTTATTAATTAATTCACAACATCTCAAAACATTAGATTATCATAACCTTGGTTCCCTGAAAAGAAATGTAACCATTACCAAATGGGTGTTTACTTAGTAAAGACCTGAATCCTGAATATTGTGATCACAGATGTCACCGTCATTTTTCCTTCAAGCCTGCTGCAATCATGGATGCAGTGACCTTAAAGGTTAATGATTACATTTCTATTTCAGGGACCCTGGGTTATGATAATCTAAAGTTACCTGTCAAGTGCGAAATGTAACCAATATTGAATGGGTGAGTGCACCAAAGCTGTTGCAGGGGCTAGATTGCAGAATGACCGGAATGCTACAAGGCTAAACCAAAGGCTGCATTACCATTTGAAACCCCAATAACAAGTAGCTAGGGTGAAACAATTGAGGGAAAGTATTACCTCTGTACCTGTGTTGTAATGGTTGACTGAGAAGCCACCCTTGATACTCTAGTTCCAAAACCAGGGTTTTGAGGATCCACAACATTAAGTCTGTAGAACCTAGTGGAGGTATGAGGAGTAGCCCAAACCACTGCATTGCAAATATCTTTGACAGATGCATTCTAGAATAAAGCCCACACATTTTCAGTGCCCCATGGTGGAATGGGAAATGAGCTTTTCTGGAGGGGGCAAGTTGGCAAACTTATAGGCAGTCCTGACCATGTCTGTTAACAACTTGGAAAGCCGCTGCTTTAACAGGGCTTGACCATAGCCGACAAAAAATAGTTCGGACTGCCTCCAACTTTTCGTCCTGTAAACATATGCCAAGGCCCAAACTGGGCAGAGCATATGGAGCTGTTGCTCTCTGTCAGACTGCAAATGAGGTGGATGGAAAGCCTCCAATTCCACAGACTGGTTGACATGGAATGCTGAGATAGTCTTCAGCAAAAAGGCAGGATTGGTACGAAGCATGAGCTTTGTCCTGACCTCAGTAAAAAATAAGCAGGGTTTTTGCAGTAGAGAATGCCTGCAGCTAACTCACCCACTTTGCGGAGGTGATAGCAAGCATGAAAACATCTTTAAATTGTAAAAGTTTCAGCTCAACTGAATGCAGGGAATCAAATGGAGGCTTCATAAGTGCATTAAACACCATGATTAGCATCCAGCGATGAAGAAATGTCCTTCGTAGGCGGCCGAAGTCGGCGAGTCCCTTTCAAAAATTGCCCCGCCAGGAAGTGAGCTCCTGGGGAGACGGAGTCAGTTTTGACATGGCAAGCTGAATTAGCTTCCAGATAGACCTTTAATGTGGAGAGGGTTTGCCCTCATCAAATAGGTCCTGCAGAAATAGCAGTATTACTGCCATGGGACAAGTAGTGGGGTCGAGCCCAGGAGACAGACACCACGTCTGATGACACTTCAGTTGTACCTGTACTGGGAATGTGTGGATGCTGCCCTGGCATTTTGTAGGATGTCAATAACCCTGTTGGACAGACCCAAATGGCTTAAATATAGCTATTTAGTGAACAAACCCAGAGCGGCAGGCTCAATGGGTTGGGATGCCCTAAGGTTCCCTGTGCCTGACTGAGCAGGTCGTGGCACATCAGCAGTCTCAATGGCTGGTCGCTGAGGAGCTGCATCAGGGTTGAAAACCAGTCTCCTAGGCTAAAATGGAGCTACTAGCTACTGATTTTCTCCAGACACAAGCAGGAGCAGGGTGAGCGGTGGGAAGGCGTATAACAGATGCCTTGGCTACTGATGTGCCAAGGCATCTATTCCCAGCTGGTCCTCGTCTCCTATTATGGAGAACCAAATGGGACAGTAGGTTATCTACAAGGCCAGGTAAACTGTCTGCAACTCTAAAACATTGAAGTGGAAACCTTGCCATGAGGGGTTACATACAGTGCCCCAGCCCAGGCTGGACGTGTCAGTGGTGACGACCACCCTTCTGGTGACACTGCCCAGTGCTACGCCTAGGCATAGATGGGCTGGCTGTTTCCACCAAGACATAGCTTTTAAACAATGGTTCAATGTGGGCTGAAAAACCCTGCTGTTGAACCAGGTCTGCAGAGGCAGCATGAGCAGGAGACCCACTAGGAGGGTCTGGGAAGTTGCTGCCCAGAAGATTCTGGAATATTACTACCATGAGTGCTCTGTTGAGCTGAAAGAGCTCCAAACAGGAGGCTATTCTGTGCACTCTGCTGACCGACAGTGGCCAGCATGGACCCGGAGTCCAAGCACAGTCCGAGATAGGAAGCTGTCTGGGAAAGCGTGAGCTATCTCTTCACTTGATGCACCGTAAGGCCCAACTGTTGAAGGTGGCTGGTGACAAGTTCCGTGTGAGTCTCTGCCTGTGCTGGGGACTGGGCACAAATTAGCCAGTCGTCCTAATAATTGAGTACTCTGATGCCTTGAGTGATGACTTTCATGATTAAATAATTACTTGTTTGCTGTCACTTTTAATGTAATATGTTACTGCACATTTTTTTATGTCAATTAACAGAAATGGTGTCTTTCCTCATTAACTTTCACCCTGACCTGTAATTACAGCTTTTGTGTTCAATATCCACTTTTCATTATCAAGATTTGCATAAACAATACATCAAAATAGCAGACTACAATAAATGTCCTACAACTCCTGGCCTTGAACAGTTTAATCACCTAGTTGTGTTTCCCTGATGATTATTCATTACCTTTTACATATCTCATTTAAATAGTTTTAAAAATTCACCAAATACAATCTCTGAGGTACATTTACTCAACTTTAAAAATTCTAATGATTTTTCTTGATATCTAATTTTACATTCAATATCATAACATGACTTAAACAGTATGAACAGGTATTCATTATCAGATGTGAATTATAATTATTTAGTGTTATAGTAACTGTTGTTTTAATCCCAATCTTTATTTATAGTCAATCCCACTAAATATCACTTAATTGTCAAACAGTGAAAAAAAAAAAAAAAACACACACACACACACACACAACATCTGAGAGTGTGTGAATGCCACCTGACGAGCCTTCAAAGTTTTAGAACTACCTTTGAATTCCAGGATAGCGAACAAACCTTCAAACCTTTCAACACAGCCCAAGACTGGCAGAAATGGTGACAATAATAGGAGTTGACATTATCTGGAGTTCACTTGTAACCTGTCAAAATACTTTTTTTTTACTGCAATTAAACTCAACAAACTATATGCTGTATTTCCATTAATATAAATAATGTAGGTTAATTTACAGCGTTTCATTTTACTTAGTACCCTATACTGTGCATATACAATTTGGCATAAGAGTAACATGCTTGTAAAAAAATGTACTTATACTCCAAGATTTATTTTTTTTAAATCCTGTGTCATTTCCCAAAGTTTTTATTTGATAAGTAAAAATGTTACGAAAAACAAAATGCTCAAAAATCCTAAACAGGGTCATTGAGTGGCTCACCTGATAGAAGTGAGCTGCGTCGTGCGCATGGTGGGTAATACAGTGCAGGTTCGCGTCCTGGCTAAGGAAAGTAGGCCGGTCTTCGCAGGGGACTCCGAAGGGAGCATCGCCTTGGACCTAGCACTCCCGTGGGTTAGGGAGGCCAGGTGCCCAGTGAGCTCAAAGGCGGACACCTGCAGCACTGGCCTGTGTTCTCCAGAGGTCGGTAACACGATGAAATCCACCCTCGAGTTCCTAGGTGAAAAAGGAGCTGTCTCGGTCGTGGGATTGGAAGATACCCACTGAACTGGGTCTCCTTAGCCATGCGGAGAATTGCTGCGGTGAGGGAAAAATCAATTGGGCATTCCAAATTGAGAGTGAATCGGGATAAAAATAATAATTGGATACAATAAATTTATAGAAAAAATATATATAAAAAATCCTAAATAGCAACGTATTTACTTTTAGGACCTATACTTTCCACTAATTTCCGAAAGCAGAGAAAATGTGTCAGTTTTGTTTTTTTCTTTTTTGTCTGATAGAGTAACTGTTTTTGAAAATCAGTTGCATGGCTGACAAATCTGATTCAAAGCTAATATAATGCCTTCATTCTTGCACTGTGTGATATTTATTCCATTTGTTCCTAGTACACACTCACTCTCTAACCCTTTTTTGAAACAAGCGATGTATACATCATAGAATTTGAGTTGTGGCTCTGCAACATCATATAATGGTATGGTAGAACTTTTAACTACACCTTGTTTAAATATGTACATTTTTTGTTATATGACTGGTCTGTACATGTATGGGCCTACACATTGAGGAAGAATATAGATGGCACCTTGTATCAGAGACACAGTTCCTTTACATGTCATAATATTCATGTGTCATCCAGCCATAGTTTCTGTATTTTTAAATTAATTAATTTGTCTTAAACAATAAATCCTTTATTTGTCACATGTTGCATAAGCCAGAGACTAAGGACAGTACAAAATTACATCATCTTATAATTACTGCACAGGCAAGTTGCTTAATGTTAAAACTTGTTTAAGAAGATCCTAAACAATTCAAAGTTGAAATACCTCAACATGATATATAGATTATTTTAAATATAGGCTTTTTTAGAAGCACAGGTGCTGCAAAAGCCTTTCAGGTGACTGGAGGTTTATTTAGCTTGTCTGTCAATAATCTCAGTGGTACCTGAGTTTTGTGCACGCCCATCTGATTGTTAAAGGGTTGGTTTGCATATGACCACCATGGCTCTGCTTGGGATCAGGAAAACATCACGTCAGTCAGAGTAAGAACCACTGCACAGCCCTGCTTGATGGGACATTTTCTTCACAATTTCATTTCATTTCGATGCTGAAGTCGCATATACGAGCCTAAAGAATGTATTCAAAGTAATGGGACTATTAAACAAAATAAAGGTGAGCTCCCTTTTATTAAACTTCCATGCCTATAAACACTCACTTTAAGTGAAGTGGGATCCTAACCGAAGTGCTATTATCAGGAGATTGTTTCCACTGCCTCCCAATATATTCTAGCCGTCTGTGTAAGGAGCATGTGTATTGAAATATCCCTGGCTGTCACCGGGAGAGAGCCAGCTGGGGTATTGAAAGTAGCTTTTGACAAGTGGCAGTTGCTCCAGAATGAGTAAAACCATCAGCACTATTTGTTACCATACAAGTAATCAGTGGGGCACAAACTGATGGCACATCAGTAGTGATCATGCAGGTGCAGTATGAAAGACATTCTGTTCTGGTTACCTATATTACATCTTGATTCAAATTTCATTGCCACACATATCAGGAAATGCATTTACTTTTAGCTCAGCATGTGCAGTGCATTTGTTACAGCTAACAGATATACGTGAATTGGATTTTCTTTGTGAGGGTTTCTACCAATGTAACTTAATTGCCTGCATGAGAAATGTACTTTGTGGTCAGGAAACAAAACAGCAAAGTACAACTACTTTCTTTTCATTTTCAGCACCCCCAGTTTGAAATTTGTTCCCGCTTCTCTGGCTGGGCCCGTATTTTTCTGTTTGAATTTTTTTTTTTTAAATTACAAGCCATAAACTCTCCTTCATTGTGCCTTCCAGGCATATCAAGTATTCAGATTATGTATTTCTATAACACAAACCTTCACCCTAAACCTTTTGACTACATACAAGCAGAACATGTGTGTGTGTGTGCAGTGCCAAGATCTTAAACACAAGCTGTAGGTTAATATGTTTGAAGATTAAAAAAATAAACAAACAAATAAATAGCTGCTGTAAACAATGTCTGGCCACTTTTCTTAGGCTCATTTAATATCAGGATATGCCACCGTTTGCCCATACCACAGCCTTGGCGTGACTTGACATAGACTGTACAAGATGCCTTGAAGGGTATTAATCCATTCAATATTTCACATATTTGGTTCATTCTAAACATGCTTCTGCCTGAAATCTCTGTTCTGACATGATGGATGGGTCAGGTGCATTATCATCTTGAAAGTATCCATCGCTATCGAAGGTACAAGTGAGGCAGAGTGCCAAAAAATGCTTAACACTAGAAGCGCTGTGGTTATACACATACCAAAAACCACATTACATTTATAACAATGTCAATATTAAAATGAAAGACAAACTATTGTATATAACTCAAAAGTCTTATTCAAGCATGTCATATTAAACACGGTATTTAAAATGAACAATTAAACAAAAAAGGGTTTCTTTTCTAACTTACCATACATAAAGCACTACTTCAAAAAATGAAAAACTATAATAAAATAAACATTTAAAAAGAAACTAGTGTGTAAACAGGTGTAAACTGTAAAAACGAAATTATTTTTAAATTTAAAACGAAAGTAACTTATGTTTTCTCTTGCGTGTGTCACTTGGTGTAGCACTGATGGTTTCCCCTACCAAATTCCACGTAAGGCACATGTGAAACTGGCTGTCAGGTACTGTAGAGAGATAGGTTTATATATATATATATATATATATATATATATATATATATATATATATATATATATATATATATATATATATATATATATATATTGAATATTGTAGGTTATATTTAAAATAAACACATGTATTGTAAAGGCAGTCCAAATGACTGCATTATAACTTCCTTATTTTCGTGATCCTGCCTTTCAAACGCCATCAGGGTATTTAATTCATGTATTTAGGAAAAGTCATATCAGATAACTGTATAACTTTCAGACACGCAGAGTAATTTAAATTGGATAACCTCAAACCGTCAAAATGACTGCTGTGGCGGTTCTAGTGTTAAACTATAGCAGAAAAACTATTGCATAGCAAATGTATTAAGCCACAACCAAACATACCATTTAAAATAATTGCAGGTGTCACAAAAAAGGTAGCAGTATGCTGTCATTTTAGGTCGAGACTGGCCATATTTTGAAACAGCCATAACCAAAACGGTATGGCCAATCTCCGGTAAGTACATTGGGGCAGTGGTAGAGGTAATTGGTCAAATTTTCCTGCTGCAGTCTTTTTGACGTGAGATCATGTGCTTGGCTCACGATGTTCCTTGTTCAGGACATCTAGGTGGCGAAAAGACTAAAGAACAACTATTGGCTCAATTTTATTGGCTGGGAATTTATACTGAGGTGGCGAGATATGTGGCGGAGTGTCCAGAATGCAAACAGGTAGCGCCGGGGCGGGTTCGACCTGCCTCTAATTAATAATGGTGTGAGACCGCCTGGAATTGGTTGGTTGTTTGGCACCCAAGAACTTAAAACTGTCTCTGCATCGCCAGGAGCAACAGTACAACAAACAAGCATGGATTCTGACCTTTTGACCAAGGTACTGTTGCTACTTCCCACTTCACAATCTAAATTGTATGCCAAGTGGAATGGAACATATGAGGTGATACGGGAATTTGTTTTGACAACCAATTTGACAACCCGATCGCCAGAATTCATTGCAAATTTATCATATCAATTTATTAAAACCCTGGAAAGAGTGGGAGGCCCAGATTATAGCCAATATCAGTATAGAAGGGGGAACAACGACAGAAATGTGAGCTCCAAGAGTTGGTGAAAAGGTTTTGTAATGTTTTTTCTAACATACCCAGTAGAATGAATGTTATTAAACATGTATTATTTCTCCGGTAGGTGTCCAGGTCAGGGAGAGACTGTACCAGATCCCGGAAATTCACAGGGGTCCTGTCAGCAAGTATGTATAGGGGATATGATTGTTTTAACCAAGCTGGATTGGATGGTTTTAACCAAGCTGGGGTCAATTGGAAATATTCACATGGAGCTTCAAGAGATCTGAATTGTTTCAGGTGTGGGTCATTTGCTCCTATCATTCCCATGTTACTATCCCCTTAAATACCATGGCAGTTGGCCGTTTACAGGGATAAGGCAACTGAAGGTTAATTTAAATTTTCCCTAACCTTGATAAAGATTAAAATACTGGTGTCAGAGAGCAGATTATGAGGCCGTTGTTAAGGTAATCCATTAAATAATATAGATTCAGTCAGGTCATTAACAAGGACTTCAACTACACTTTCCACTGAACTAAAATTGCTTTCAGTACAGAGCTTCAATACCCATAATGGGATAGAACACAGATATTTCATCTCTTTTTAAGGGACATCATTGGATTTAGATCTTTGATTAAAAAGTCAACAATTCTGCTTAAAGTCCAGCCCTCTTTTGTTGTTGTGCTAATAACAGTATATGGATTTGGCTGTGTTTTTTTTTTTTTTTCAAGATAAACTGCTGTATATACTTTTTCAAAATGTTAGTTTATCAATCTTGATTTTATTAACACTCATAGTCATGGTATAAATGCCTTCATTTAACATTAATTCATGTTCATTTGGTAGTTGACTTGCAATTTGCACAAAATAATCCTTTTGACATCAGTTTTGAATCCAAGTTGAATACAAAAGTGATAACATTCTTGAATGAATGCTTTTAGAATACAAATGATTTTTAGCAAATAATTGTAGTTTGTATTATACTATATATATATATATATATATATATATATATATATATATATATATATATATATATTATATATATATATATATATATATATATTTTTGTAACAAAAGTTGAAACATAACATATCGTTAATTTTATACGATATAGAGTGAATATATCATTAAGAAACTGCCTTGGTTTTCTGCACTAATTGTACAAATAAACATGTTTCATACTGGCTAGCAATAGCTATCCCTGATAAAGAAAATAAATATTTTAATATTACTATCATATTACTATCACAATTTTTAACACATCAATCCATTTTGTGATGAGATATTCTCTGAACACTGTATATTGAAAACTACTTTTGTGTGACATGTAACATAATTGAGAACTTAGAAAAAAAAAGAGCAAGTTTATTTATTTGAAAAATTGTGAAGCTGCAAATTATTTATGTCTAAATAACAATTTTTAAACCGTCTTCTTCACTGTAGAACCATCAAAATCTAATGTGACAGACAGACAGTGACAGGTGGACACAATTAGCAAAATAGCAAGAGAAAAACTGACATGACATTGCCAGTTTCTTGAAGGATAGCATTTTTACTTTAACATTTATAACTGCAAAGTTCATATTTACTGTACTGTAAACAGTATAACTTTTTTTTTTTTTTTTTTTTTTTTTAACTTTAAGACGTTTAAATATTCCCTTTAAGAAGATTGTTGAAAAGTTGAACGAAACAATAATAGGAATGGATGCTTGTTCATGTATTACAGCTAAAATACAGAGGATTTAAAACAGTATTGCAAATTGTGGAGACATAAAAAAAAAAATGTAGTTACATAAAAACTCCAGAAGAATGTACCCATGACCATAAGGATTTAATTGTGGAAGACAGCAAAGGAAAGAAGGTACAACTTAAGTGTGCAAGTACTGTCAAGTTACTACTATACATATTTTGACAGGAAAAAAATAAAAGCACAAGCATTTTGGAAAGTAAACAAAACACTGAGTTCATACAGTAGACTATATAAAAAGCGACAGCCCCGGAAAAAAAAATAAATAAATAACAGATTTACATAAAACTCAAAAATAAGCACCTCAAAATGAAATTCATAATTCATGAATACACACAAAGCATCATAAACATACTCTGATATGCAGTCAAAATAGGTAAGAGTAAATAAAGTTGCCAGTATGTCCTTGTGTTTTTGTACCACTCACTGTGTGTTAGAAATAAAATACAAGACAACTGCAGAGGGTTTAATGTTTGTTTCGAGATTATGTGTGCATATGGAATACAAGGACTGTTGACAAAGTATGTACTAAACCAACAGCTCTATCAAGGGACCTTTCAATCTCTCTTTAAAACGGAAAATTGCAAAAAGGTAGACTAGAGTTTTCCATCTGCCTGCTTGAGCAAGCATTGAAACAGTCCTAAGAAGGGGTGGGTTGGACTATTAGGCATATAACCCTTTTTCCAAACATAATTGCAATAAAAACAATTTTCCTGAACACCAGTGTTCTATATTCCAGAAGGATGCGTAGAGCTGATCTTCAATCAACATAATGACCAGACACATTCTTCCCATAAATTACCTGTTGCAGAAAGAACATCTCTGACAAAGCTAGAAGTACTCAAAAAGTAAAGCACCATAAAGCAAATAATCCATTATTGTTTTCATTATTCATGTTTGGGTTCTATCCAATTTGAATTGCCTAATTCAAATATTGCCTCAGCGCTGCAGCCCACTTACTGATCAGGTGAGGTGAACTAATGCAAATTTCCTCTCTAAAGCCATTATCTGCAACAAGCCACAAGCAAAATTAAAAACAACAATCGCATGAGTCAAAGTGCACTAAGAGAGGAAGTGCTTTTATGGTGAACCACTGAGTAACCCTCTTACCTACGGCAATGAGAAAAATATTCCAACTGCACATTTTTCAAATATATTTTAGTAACTTTTAATTCAGACACATCTGAAATGTCATTGAGGAATAGTGGGGAAAAAAAAAATGGCAACAGCTTCCAAATGTATCTAAATTAAGGAAGCGACTGCTGTTTTCCTTGTTGAAAAGAAGATACATTGAATTGTTTTGTAATATTCAGTATTAAAAGGTGCCATATTAAAAAATGTACATGCAGGGATTTTATTCAGTTTAGTTTTCTTTTAAATAAATAGCATATTATTTTAAAAGCTACATAGAGTCTGTCTCCACTTCATCCAAACTGTGAATTCTGGTCTTGGTTTCTGTGCAGCACTTCAAGTATTGGATATGGTGAACTCCTTTTAAGATGTTAAGGACTTTAATCATGTCCCTTTATCTCATACCTTGTAACTGCAACATATTTCCACTTCACAGCAAGGCTTGGCTTGATGATACATTTTGTTGACTTTAATAAGGTCTGATATCCATAAGATATTTCTATACTATGTTTAAAAATGCCAGAATATTAAACTGTTAATACGTTAATATTTTAAGTAACCATCAACACATTCTTTAAATAATTGCATTGTGATTTTGAGCTTTGTGAAGAGGGTTTATATTATCAAGCACATCTGCTTCAACACAGTATGAGATGTCATACTGTTTTAGAGTCAAACTTTTTTTTATTAGAGGTCAAAAGGTTTTTCTTTAAGATGAATGGCAGGAATACGCTTTTTTTTCCCTGATGGTTCCATATACCATGGGCTCATTTAGTGTCCATTTAATGTTCATTTTTCTCAAATAAATGATGGGATTTAAGACAGCAAAGCAACATGACTGCACACCATGCTGTTGTGCTGGTAGAAGCAATGCAAATTGCTGATTAGCCCAGACCAAATGCTAATTTGCAAGTTTATGTTTATGTTAATGCTCAGATTTTGAATGTATTCTGTATTGTTTCCCTATACAATCACTATGTTAAAAACAGTACTTTCTCCTAAAACCTTTTTTTTTTCTGTGACCTGAAAACATCAACAGCATGTTACCCGTATTCATATTGCTTAATGACAAACTAAGCAGTCAATTTATTTTTAATGTACAAATTATGTAAAACAGGGTATGTTCTTCTCTTACAATTTTCCAGGGAATAGATTTGTATCTGTGTATACAATAATTATAGCCTCTCATCTGACTGAGGAGATCCATGTGCAGCAGAATGCAATAGGTGTAGAGAGCATTTTAAGTGCTTTTTAGCAGCTGGCAAAAGTTTGAAAACCAGATTCTCCGGGGATTTCTGGGGGCCACCAGGGGAACTCTCACCTTCTCTCTCCGGACCTTCTCGAGGAAGGCAGGGAGCAGCAGTATCGGCGGGAATGCATTCGCCTTGGGCCACTCATGGGCTAGGGCATTGACGCCTAGTGGACCTCCGCAGCCTAGAAGCGGAGATATTTCCTGTGCGCGGGATGAACAGGGACGTGAAAATATGTGTCCTTTAAGTCTACAGTGGTAAACCAGTCACCTGGCTAGACAGAGTAGAGGATGTGGTGATGTGTGATTATCTGGAAACTCCTCTCTTTCAAGAACCTGTCTCAGGTCTAGGATGGGGCAAAGGCCACAGTCCTTTTTTGGCACCAGAAAGTATCTTGAATAGAACCCTTCTCCTTAAGAGGTATGTTCTACGAGATGGATGGCTTGTTTGCTGGAGAATCAATATCTGTAGAGGGTAGTTCACAGATATAACTGTGATCCCTCGAAAGGGAGGAGGTCCCCTATGGAATTGCAGCGCGTAACAGTGTGTACAGTGGTGAGCATCCAGGAGTCTGAGGTGCAATTGCGCCAGTATTGCAGCTGGTTGCTGAGGCTGGGGTGGAGCCTGTTGGGGCCCCATGTCCTTTATTTCCCCATCCTTGCTGACAGCACCGTATATTAGCTGCTGCAGGAGCCTGAATGTGGTGCCTCAGGTCACCCCATGGCGCAGTGGGGATTTTAACTGTCTGAGAAGGGAACATTGCAGCCACCTGCCGAGACGCCTCTCCCTCCCTGTGCAATATCTCTTCCACTGCTGGCCTGAAGGTATGGCCTGGGGAGAAACTGTGCTAGCCCCCACTGTGCTAGCCTCTGCACCTTCCAAGGAGGCCAGTGAGGCTGTGCTCTTGGATACACTGGGTGCCGAGGTCGAGCGGTGCCAGGAGGACTGACCTCCTCCAGAAAATCCGGGAACACTGGAAAAGGCTGGGGAGTCAAAGCTTGCACTGGTCTGAACACAGACCGGTGTCATTCAGGCACTGCCTTCCAGAGAACTTGGAGGAAGCTGGAGGCTTGGTCCATGAGCTCCCAAACAGAGTTTTAGGGAGGGGCACCGTCAGTCTTTGAAGCAAGCTCAGAGTTGGGGACTATCTCCTTGGTCATCTCTTGGATCACTGGTTCTGGACGCCCTATCGAGTCTCCATCACAGGATTCCTCGATGGATATGACATCATGTTCCTCCACGCTCATCGCTTTGTCTCTCTCTGAGACGACCAGGAAGACTGCAAGTGAAGGCCTGGTCGGTTCTGGGACAAGTGCCAGAGGCAGAGTGGGGGCAGAAGCAGGATCAATAGCCTACTGCCTGACCAGATATTGCAGTACCTGAGCCATCAGGTCTGAAATGTATTTTGCCTGCTTCGACTGCCTTGACCGTGGAGGCTGGAGCCTGCGCGCAGGGTATGCTCTGCGCAAGGCTCGATGGCAGGTGGAGGAGAGGGGAGAACAGGGCCCCTGAGGCCAGAAACAGTTCGTCTGGGTTGACCATAGATGTCTCGCCCGTGAACTGTGCCAGTCTGTTGCGCATGGTGGTGCAAATGGGGCAGAATGTCCTATTTGCTAAGGCAGAAGAGGTGTGCTACCTGCCCAAGCACCGGACACACAACGTGTATTTGTCCTGTGAGGGAAGTTTCCCTTGTAAGATGTGCAAGGGTGAAAGCCCGGCATTATAGACGTGACAGCGTTCAAGGTACTGAGTCACAAACACCTATGAGGCTGTAGAGAACTGAGGCACCAAGTGCACTGATGCAATAGGTGTAGAGTGTTTTAAGTGCTGAAGATGTCGAAGCACCGAGGCACAGAGCGTGGGAACACCGAAGGCACCAGAGCACCAAGGTGTTGAGGCTCTGAAGCACCGAAGCACACTGAGGTGTCGAGGCTATAAGGCACCGGGGCACTGAAGGTACAGAGGGTGCCGAAGCAGAGAGCACTTAAGCACAGAGGGCATCGATGCACTGAGGCATCAAGGCCATGGGGCACCGAGGGTGTCGAAGCACAGAGGCTCTGGGGTAATGGGGGTTGAGGGCACCGAAGATACCGTGGTGCTGAGGCACTGAGGATGCAGAAGCACTGTAGTATGGATGCCGAAGCACCGTGGCACCTAGGCTATGGGGCACTGAAGGCACAGAGGGGCATATTGCACGGAGCGTAAAGCGGCAAAAGCGTTGAGGCACAGAGGATGCCGAAGCACCGAGGAATAGAGGCTATGGAGCACTGGGGCTCCGAGGCCACCAAAGCAGGGGAACATTTGAGCATCGAGGGCGCAGAGGCACCGAGGCTCTAGGCCATCGAGGGCGTCAAAGCACCGAGGACCCAATGGTACTAAGAGCGTCAATCCAGAGACACTGGGGCACTGAAGCACCAAGCACCAAGTACAGGGGGCTTCAAGCACCAAGGGTACTGAGCTGTGTGTCTAGTCTGGGCTGCTTGATTTCAAGAACAGCTCGTATCTCCTAGAGCAACAGTGTAGAGCACAGCCTACAGACAGAAGCAGTCTGGTCTGCATGTAGTCACACAGCTGGTGCAGAACGAAACTTATAGTGCTGTTGAGCAGTCCTCAGATGGTACTGTCTGGATCACATGCAGTACACAGCTGGTGCAGCTCATAGCTTGCAGTGGGGAGGTAGCCTACAGACCTGGGGAAACAGAGAGACAGAGAGAAAGAAAAATACTTTTTTTTTTACGACCTACCCATGCTTTTTTGGGTGAGTGGTTTGAATGTGTGTGGGGTTACTCAACAGTAGGACCAGGTAATACCAGACCTAATGAAGGGAGCACACGGTTGTTGTTTCTTCTTTTTTTTCTTTATTTTTGTTTTAACTGCAAGGCAGTAACACACACAGACACTCAACAGCAAGATGGAGTGTAAGGCTTTTTTATTTTTTACTGTGAGCAGTAATAAATAGTAATCAACAACCACTAGGGGCAGACTAGGCTGTGCACAGCAAGTGTGCATGCCGAGGTGGCCCAGAGTACTCGACTCAACAGTAGAGGCAGTAGAGCTGAGTCTTGCTGGAGGAAAACGTCTCTCTGGTATTTTTCAAAAGGTGCCAAGGGCAGAGGAAAATAGAATACACAGGCAGAAAGCTGCAAGGCTAGTAAAGTTGCTAGACGATGTAGGATGTTGAAAATAATTATTTTAAAACACAGCGCTGTTGTGCAGTGTTTCACTCAGGCTTCAGCTGCCGAGTTTTGAGTCCGGGGATGTGGGAGGCCGACATCCAGCAATAAAATGGCCAAGGAACTCGGAGAGAAGGGCTTCTAAAAAGAGACAATCAACAACTGGAAACAGGTTATTTTATACTTACCTTACTTACCTGTTTGTGAGAGGCAAAAGAGAATGAGTTCTCTGTGTAGTGACTATTTATTACCTTGGTGAGGCAGGATCGAGGACATCACTCCGCGGAGGGGCTTATCGGCAGCTTTGATATATAATGCTCTGTGAAAACCTGACCTGTGACATGCATATCCCCAAAGTATTGGTTGGTGGTCATCTTCGAATTGAAAGGGAATCGCTCCTGACAATTTTGCTGTACTAACCCTCAAGGGCACCACATCTAATGTAACGCTCCTTATAAAAGCACCACTGAGACGCCACAATACAAAGAAGTTTTATACTGTACATACATTTTTTTTTTTTAAGTTCCCTTTAGGTACTAGTTATTAAGTTATTAATCTTCTGTTAACATAGGCCACAGGTCAAGATTGATCTGGTGGAGGGGATCCACAACTGGTTTATACAGTATGCCACTACATAATATAATCAAGTAGTCATCCATATAAGCATCCATCAGTCTGAGATGCAAAGTGGCATATTAAAGGAATAAAAATGAGGCCAAACCTATTTAGTTCCATCCTTATACATTACTTTAAACTGGAGAGAGTAAAGACACAAATATGCAGATTAGGATTAATTAGGATTAATGAAAGGGTAGTTTGCATATGCATACAAGGAGTTTTGTCTGGTTTTCTCTTTATATCTTGGATCAGCATTGTTAAATACATGTGCATGTGGAGTGGCCTACTAAAACAAAACATAGCCTTTATATATATATATATATATATATATATATATATATATATATATATATATATATATATATACACACACACACACACACACACACACACACACACACACACACACACACACACAAGATATTGCAAAAAGTAGTGGTAGAATCTGTTGATTTATTGGGCAAAATATTTCTTTTAACCAGTACCACTGGTTCTATTTGAGAAATGCCTTTAACACAGCAAGATAATTCCCTCAGTAAAGTTTAATTGTATTTGGATTGTGCAAAATAGTTCATATAACCAGAAGAAATTGTCATCCCACCCATAAATATTAATTAGGGGATATGGACACAGGTTGTATGTTAAAGTAGCAGGTTGACAGTAAATGCCACTACTAAAATATACAGGATACTACAGGATATCAGACATATTGCTTGCAGTGTAAAGTACTAAGTGCTTTAGTAATGTGTAAAAGAGTGACTGCAACTGGTAGAGGTTTTACATGTTTACTACAGGGATGTATAGGATACTACAGGGATGTTTGCTACCATACCATAGACCCAAACCAACCAATTGCTGTATTGCCGTTTAAAGTTAATTTGAACTGGACTGCATTTAATTAATAGGCAATAGGTGTACCAAACTCTCAATAATATCTGACACATATCTTGATTTACATGCAGTTTAGAAATTTCAAATTATCACTAAAGCAAGTGTTTGGCCAAAACACTGCTACTGCTAAAAAGGTTGGGCAAATTGCCTTCTAACACTAAAAAGCAGCACAACTGGCAAAAAATTTGAAAGCTTTACATTAAGCAAAGCGATGGGTTCAGACAGGGAAGTCACTTTTAATCAGTTAATTAAATCAAGCTTAGTAAGTGTCAATAACCAGACAACTGCCAATCAAAATAGCAGTACCCATTAGCTAACAACGTAATAACTTATCCAAAGATCATCAGGGAAGGGATATAAATCTTATCTGATCCATTACCTCCCTGCTGTGTGTTAGAGTTTGCCTCCTCCTCCCCAGCCTCCACCTGCTTTCTTGGCTTCGTCTAAGGGGGAGGGCAGCTACACTGTCCCCTGCCCATGGCTTCCCAGTCAGCTTCTCCGCATATCAGCTGGAAAATTCATGGGCAGGGGTTCCCAGAGGCGAGGCCAAAGGCCAAAGATATATTTAATGTTTAAATGAGTTATCCAAGGATGTACAGTATTCATTAATCTGTTATTGTTAATCATCTGTAACCCATATTCTTTCTATCACGTGAGTTCCTTGACTGAGAAACAGGTTCGCAACACTTCAACAGTGACGATCCCAAACTGCATTAGGACGAACTGCGCTTGGTGTATAGTTTTTATTATAAAGTTGTTTTACATAGGATTTCTTCAGTTTTCTTGGAATCTAAGTAAAAATACTGTATTATGCTTTGCCTAAGGTGACAATGCTGATGTCATTCTGACATCAACAAAAAACGTTACTATCACTGCTTTACTACACTAAAACTACAGGTATTTTCAGACAACACAAGTACTTCTGTTATTCTTGGGTGTTATCAGTTGTAGTATGTTTCTTATTACTTATGTGAAATGTCAAAATGATAATGAGAGAGAGAACTAAGAGAATGTTTTGCTCACACCTCTGAATGTTCCCTGCTGTTTTCAAACATTGCTGGAAAGAATTGATTTCCTTGACAACTTCACAGTTTTGTTTAAGAAAACTTTTTTATGTCATATTATTCTTGGCTACAGTCCAAGTGATCTTTTCTTGCCAATTCTAGCAACAGTGTATTACCAATAGGAAGTTATACAATAACATCATATTGATGGACATTCTACACAAAATGAAATAATTTACAGATGACTAAAATAGATTAGTCTTTAAATCTACTTACTGGCCCTGTCAGCCATTCCAAGGTCAGAAACCCCCACTTACAGTATAGGTGTATAAAAAGGCATAGTTTGCTTTTTATAGCAGGAGCTATTTGTGTTGCACAATCAATACTTGGAGGCATCTCTGAATCACAAACTTTTCACTCTGACCTGAGTTAATGGGAATACTAATTCTCTGCCTACTTTTGCTTGATCTTATTGATGCAGTTGTCTCTAGTTTTATACAGTTATATTTCTATTTTTTGGACCTTAGTAAATTAGTAAATAAAACACCATCAATCATTACAAAAAATAATAATAATAAAAAAAGGTAAATAATTGTTAACTGCGCACTTCCGCTGTTTACTAACTAAGTATTCAGAAAAGAGGACAAGTAGGAACTTTCATTAATGTGTTTGCAGATACCACATATCAACTGAATGGAACAAAATATGAGTAGTTTCAAAAACGTTAACTCAAACTTTATTTAAAGACATGCTTTATAGGCTTTCAATTTACAATTTGCCATTTGCCAAATTATTTTTTGGCCTCTTCTTCTTGGCTGAACAAAGCACATACATCAGTGAGGTCAAAAAGGTCATAAGTACATTAAAGATACATTAAAGGTCATAAGTACATTCATTGAATGTTTTCAATATACACCGTTTTGTTGTACAAATGTGCATATTTATATCGATTTAATTCCCCTATTATATGTATCTTTCATGATCATTTATTAATATTTCTGCACACTTGGATAACATGAATAATTTGCATGTGCAATAGAGTCAACAGAATTCATGCAGTCAGGCAAAACAGAAT
This sequence comes from Polyodon spathula, assembly GCF_017654505.1. NCBI lineage: Eukaryota > Metazoa > Chordata > Actinopteri > Acipenseriformes > Polyodontidae > Polyodon > Polyodon spathula. Next base: position 48,393,008 of record NC_054535.1, on the reverse strand, counting down.
TTTACATATGATTTATCATTTCAGTCAAGTTTATTTTTCTGATAACCATACAGAGGCTAGGCTATTGCATTTTTGACTAGGTACATAACATAACAAAAGTTCTTTCTTTTAAAGTGCCAAAGAAAATTTTAGGAGAGGAACTATTACAATTTGTATTCTTGTTGCTGGAATGTTTAGCTTCATTTTCTTAATTGTATTACTGTTTTAATGCATTCTGCTGTGAACTGAAGCATGTTGTGCTTGTTCTTATGTATGGCTAATTCCCATGACCTCCTAGGAAAAGAGATTACTAAATCTCAAGGGGACATCCTGATTAAATAATGTAATAAATAAAAACAACAAATGTATTCAGAGACCAAATGAAAGAAAAACATTCATGTTGCAAGAACAAGGTGCCAAAGGAAAACAAAACAAAAAACCACCAAAAAAACAAAACAATAATCCCTCCATCCCTCCAAACAGACCACCCAAAATGTGTAAATATCACGGAAAGGTAAGTACATTACTTCAAAAATAAGATTTCCTTGCTATTAAGTAATATTATACCAGGAAAGCATCTGCCTATAAACTATAGGAGAGAGCGGACATGTTTAAAGAGACAGACGAATGGTTTCTAATTCAAAAGCTGTCAGACCCCATTAAAAATAATGGGATTGAAGGTAATGAGGAAAATAATTGTGATCTGAGACTTGAAAAGTTGATGAGGTGTGTATATATTTTCCATTAATCATTTCAGCTATACACCACGTTGGTCATTATTAATAAAACACTCTGAAACACCTATGTTTACCATGAAAAAAAAAAAAATATATATATATACACACACACACACACACACACACACACACACACACACACACACACACATTATTATTATTATTATTATTATTATTATTATTATTATTATTATTATTGAACAACAATAACATATTTGATATTTACTAGAGATTAAAGTACCAAGGTAAATTCAAAGCAATTTACACATAAAGGGTCCGATGTAAGGATATGTGCAAAGTAATTTGCAGCTTCAAAATGCCCATATTATGGGCAACATTGTCGTTTTGCACAAGCAAACTGTGTTTAGCGGCCATAAAATGGGATTTTAGCGGCCACAAAAAATGCAGCATATGTAAAGAATGGTTTTCACCTGGCATTCTGCACCCACTATCAAATTATCACTTTGCCATTAATCCAGTTAATGATATTGAAATGTATCAGATAAAGAAAAGAGCATGGAATTGGACTGGGATATGGAATACTAAGCGGGCGCGAACGTTATAATGAGATGTAAGGCCCTCCAAAAACATTGCACTTTCTCTTACCATGTTCAAACAATTGTAGAAGCGAGTAATCAAGAGCTGTATAAAACCACACACCCTAAGAGACCTGGCATTGGCCTTAGGATGTCTGCTGTAGTACACTTCCTGATTCCGAGATGCTTGGCTAATGTTGAAGACAGGCAGGAAAACCTTCGGAGGAGAGGGGCAAGACGGAGAAGACCCTGCATATTCAAACGGAGGGTCACTTTTCTTATGGGTGTTGAGTAATTTGCATTGCTCTTAAGATCACATAGGCCGCAGTGCAAAATATTTGCCTGGCTGCTAGGCAATTTTGATTTTGCAGCTGCAATTGTTTGCACTACATACATCAGCCCTGTAATCTCTTCATTCAGTATTTTATTCAATGTGACAGCATTTATTAAATAGTTAAAATTATTGCCATTTACAGGTGACTCCTAAATTTATAGTGCTTTATAGTTTAGCTGTTTTATTAGCCGATTATAAAAAAATACTGAAGCTACTATCTCTTTAAAATATGTTGAAATATATTTTGGAAATAGTAACAAGGTGGATTCGAAGAAGGAATAATTTATTAAAATAATAAATTATTTTAAAAAGAAGGATTCGTCTCACTATGACTTATTAAGTTTTAATGACAGAATCGGTGCAATATTTTACTGTGAGTAGTCACAGGTGAAAGAAAACGGTAAAAAAAAAATTAGTACAATCTTTACAATCTTGTGTAACTAGATCTGCGGTTGATCAGGGAGACATTCATATTAACATACACTAATAGTATTGTCTACTGGCACAATTTTGCTTTACTGTTCTGTAGTGGAAAGAAAACTGTTTCACAGTCAAAATAATGTAAAAGATTATGCAGTACATGAATATCTCTGCAAACCTATTCAGAATTTAGGAAATCCGTAATGACGTTTTTTCACGTGTGACTAAGTTTGTCATTTATTAAATGGGAGTTGGAGTTATAGTGCAATTTAAATATAATATTTATGTGTATTGTAAATGGCAGCGTCTGGCATTAAATACCTGTCTGGAAATGTGTTGGCGGTTGGCAGGGACAGGGTTAATTTCTGTCCCTGCTAGAGAAAGGTGTTTGCACAGCCACAGGTGTAATTACTTTAGTTCTTTGATTAACTGTTTAATTGTTTTATTAGTGTCACCTGCCTGGGATAAGCAGGCAGGTATATAAATAGAAACAAACATTTGTTCAAGGTAATCTTCAGTCTGTATGAAGAGATGGTCATTTGTAATTGTGAACAGACATGTGTGGCTCAAAAAAAAGATAGTGTGTAAACCTTTTTGTTGGTGTTGTAATGTTAATGTTTTATGATTGGCAAATAGCTTAGCTGTCCAGTTTGGTAGTTCAAGGACAGAACAAAGTTTAATTAGTACTCCATGTGTCAATTACATTTTTGTTTTGTTTTGTTTTGACTTAATTTACTTGACTTAACTGTACTTAATAAAATTGCACACAAGTTCTCAAAAATGTTCAATTCTTGTGTCTGGTCTATATTAAAGGGCTATGAACCTTTAAAATACATATAGTAAAAGATCATACTTATTTTAAAGATAAGGCTTGTGGTTCTTCTTCATAACCTAAAGACTTATTGTAAACCCAGTTTACGAAAGCTACACAATGTCAGCAGTAACGCAAGGCCAAATTGGAAAACTCACAGAAATATTTAAATATACCCTCCCATGTTTTAATATTAATTAGGTCATTTGAATTTTGAAGGAGAATTTCTCTCCGTAAAAGAAAACTTAATGTAAACCCAAATTGCCCAAAAGGTATGACCAAAATAGCATGACAAAAATTAGAGCTTTTTTTTCATGTAAACTAAGCCACTGCCTTTCAGACACCCTTGCTTTGAAGCAAAAACTCATTGGAAATGTGAAAAAAATGCTAAGTTGTCAAAAGTGCCCAATCATTTAAAGTTGGAGAGATCAAAAACACAAGTCAAGTTTCAAGAAACCATTGGAACAACCTTGGCCAGCACCAAGCACATTGGCACTCGGGTATCGATTCTTAACATTACATTCATCTGCATACTTCACGCAGATACAAGCATATACAGTGGGCTACCAACTCTGACTCAGTGCAAGAAAAAAGCAGTAGTAGTTCCAAGTCTGCAACACACTATGGAATACTTACATTTTTGTTCAGCAAAATATGTTAGAAAAATATTTAGTTTAAAAATACTATTTGAACTTAATATTAAAGTTAAATGTACATGTAATGTGATTCCACACTGCTTTATTATCTCTCTCATTGCACGGCTTCAGGTACAGGTTATATTAAATGCGACTGCTGGTTGAACGGATTGTAGTAGACAAGTATTGTAGTAGACAAATTGCATTTTTTAAAACTAGCCAAAAAACAGTATTTACATTTAAGACTTAATAAATGCGACATATGCTACAACCCCCCTCCACCCAAAAAAAAGGTATGCAGTGTTATAAAAACTTTTTTTTTTTTTTTTTTTTTTTACAATACTAATCTGTTTTGCTTGTTTATTTCAAAATGTAAAACTAATAGCACAAGCACTTCTATTTGTTACCTGATGAAACCAGGCAGCAGGGGGAACAATGAATGAGTAAAATAAATAGTTTAGAACTGTTGACATTTGTAGTTTAGCACACGTAAGCAGCATAAGACAAACATTACTGATAGAACATACATTTAATCAACTGAAGAATCAAATAAGACGTATTGGGTTCTCACTTAGACCAGTCCAGTAAGTGCATCAGTTTGAATTTGTTAATTAGTAATTAAAATACTGTTGGCAGATTTAGTGGTAAAAAACTTATATCTTGGCAAATATTCCATACTGCAGAAAGTCTTCAATCCCTTTCCTTAGTTCTAATTAGGGGCCGGACCAAATCAAAGTTAGCACTTAGCAAACAAGGACGTGAAGGCATTCGCAATAATAAAACAAGAAAAATTCCAAGTGAAATCGTGCAGAACCAAACCAAGCCCTTTTCGCAGTTCAAAAAGCAGCTATCGCTTGTTGACTACAAGTGGGTTGAGAAGGAGGAGTGGTTTACTATCGTCCGACCACATCATCTCAATTCCAGCAATAAATCACATCACAAGACTTTTGGAGGACCGGATATTATAGTCAACTTTGAACTTGTCGAAACTATTAGGTATTAAGCAAATATTTAAAAAATAACACAAAACATCCTGAGATTTGCAAAAAAAAAAAAAAAAAAAAAACAGTACATGCCTCAAGATGCTTCACTGACCTCTTATATCAAACACTTGCACACAACACTGAATAATTAAAAATTAATAATTTACTGTATCACTTGTTATTACAGTGCCAAGAAAAAGTTTGTGAACCCATTAGGATTTTTCACATATTTCACATATTTCAAACCTAAAATGTTATTAGATCTTAATCTAAGTCCTAATAATAGATAAAGATAACCTGATTAAACAAATGACACAAAAACATGATACTTTTTTATTTATCCACAAATTATTCAACATTCAATATCCATGTGTGAAAAACTATGTGAACCTTTAGATTTAATAACTGGTGGCACCCCCTTAAGCAGCAATGACTTCAACTAAGCGTGTCCTGTAACTGTTGGTCAGTCTCTCAAATCAGTTTTGAGGAATTTTGGCCCATTCCTCCTTACAGAACTGCTTCAACTCGATGACATTTGAGGGTTTCCTTGCATGGACATGCTTCAGGACCAGCAACAACATTTCGATGGGGTTTAGGTCCGGGCTTTGACTAGGCTATTCTAAAATGCAGAATTTCTTCTTCTGCAGCCATTCTTTTGTAAATCTGCTTGCATTTTAAGATCATTGTCTTGCTGCATGATCCACTTTCGGTTCAGCTTCAGCTCATGGATGGATGGCCTGACATTCTCCTTTAGAATCTTCTGATAAAACGTTGAATTTATGGTTGTGTCGATGAGGGCAAGCAGTCCAGGTCCTGAGGCAGCAAAGCAGCCCCAAACCATCACACTCTCACCACCATGCTTGACGGTTGGGAAGAGGTTCTTCTGTTCAAACACAGTGTTTGGTTTTCGCCAAATATAATGTTTTTCATTGAGGCCAAAAATTTCTACCTTTGACTCGTCTGTCCAGGGACATTGTTCCAGAAGTCTTGCGGATCATCTGTGTGCTCTTTGGCGAACTTCAGATGGGCAGCAATGCTCTTTTTAGAGAGCAGTGGTTTCCTGCTGGCTATCCTTCCATGAACACCATTCTTGTTCAGTCTTATTCTGATAGTTGAGTCATTAACATTTACATTAGCCAAGGCGAGAGTGGCCTGTAGATCCTTGGATGTTACTCTGGGGTTCTTTGTGATTTCCTTGATGATTTTCCGGTTTGTTTTTGGAGAGATTTTGGTAGGACGACCAATCCTGGGTAGAGTGACTGTGGTCTTGAACTTTCTCCATTTGTAGATTATCTATCTGACAGTGGATTGGTGGAGCCCCAATCCTTAGAAATGGTTTTGTAACCCTTACTGGACTGATGAGCATCAATAACTATTTTTCTGAGGTCGTCAAAGATTGCTTTTGATCGTGGCATGACATGTTTCCACAAACATGATCTTTATATAGGGTGGGGCCTCCCAAATCACCCCTAAATGTCTACCTAATTCTTTAAACACCTGATTCTAAATATCCCCTTAATTGAGCTGATAAAACCAGGGGTTCACTTAGTTTTTCACATACCCTGAATCTTAATTACTCATTGTTTGTCTAATTCATACATCATTTTGTTTCAGAAGACATGGAACTGGTTAATGTAAACCCTATTGGATATTTAAGAAAATACTGGTTTTGATTCAAGGCGGCTATCATTTTAAAACTATGGAATTTCCATAATTATTTAACACGCACAAGCAGTAGCAGTTTGAGTTAAATGTTTAATAAAGCAATACATATTATTTCTTTAATACATACAAACAAAAAACTATTTTCTACACATGTATAGCTTTGTGTGGAGCAATGTATCTTTCAGTGGTGGTACAGAGTTTCAGATATATTTTCTTTTATTTCTTGTCTTTGTGGTGTCCACAATAAACTTTTTTTTTTTTATTTTTAAGTCCATGGGCATGTAAGCTACTGCTCACTTGCTTATAAGTTGTGATGTCACCTACTTTCATTCCAATTTTTCATTTCTTAAAGGCACAGTGCTCCATTACAGTGAGCTTCAAGCTCGAGTAAAGCAAATGTAAACAAACAAATCACAAAAAGGCACTCAAGCCGTGGCTCAACTGCTGAGTAGAAGGACATGTGAAAAAGTACTTTGTGTCCGAGCAGTCACGGGGTAAGTACTGTCAAGTGTTTAGTTTTGCAAACTGTGTGTTTTGTTTTACAGCAAGTAAACAGCTTATCTGTCCTGCAAGTCAGTCAGGGACCTGCTGTGTGTGTAGTCAGTGCTCCTGAGAGCTCGGTTATGTTTGTTTATTTTTTGGTTGTAATAAAAGTGCGCGTAATCACCCTTGTAGGCTTTGTAACGGTTCCTGAGTTATTATTAATAAAAAGACAATCCTCTGAGCAAGGAAGCCCGCCCTGAAGGAGTATGTTTGTTACACAAGCCGTTTGCTGATTGGGTCAGCAAAACTGTGTATAAGTGACGTCAGTCCACTGTGGAATCCTGTAAACAATGCAATCACATAGACATGCACTCTCGTTTGAACTACAGCTCCCAGAATCCATACCAAATGGCTTGATAAGTGTTGTTTTCTTAAAGCAACATAACCATACTTTCACAAATGCAGCACAGTGTCCAGTTGTCAGCAAAAACTAAAATAAAAAACGTGTCAGTCAGTAATACAAGGTGAATGAGCATTTAAATATATATATATATTGTACACAGACTCTTTTTTTGGAAAGTTGATACGGTTCTGCAGTCTGAAGTGGGTGTGCATGTGTTGAAGTGTACGTGTATATCCTTTGCTACAGCACCGGCGGACCATGATGATGGATGTCTCTTGTGTCATCTGGAAAGAGTTGCATGTTCTATGTGTTACCTGATGATGGCAGTCTGTGGTTGCATGTGTTGTCTGGTTCCTTTAGCTGCTTGTGTGGGGGTGGGAATGGTGAGTTAGTTAACACTGTATTTCCTTGCTTTTGTGCCGATGAGTTAAATCCTAACTGCTGCATTAACATAGTTTTTTGCAAGATGAACCTGAAGAAGACTCAAGTATACCACTCCACAGGCAATTGAAGTCAATGGGATCAAGCTTGAGAAGTCAATAACTACATATACTTAGGACAGTTAGTTTCAGCAACGGAGAACCAAATGTGCGAAATCAGCAGAAGAACAAAAATGGTGCTGGAGTGTCTTTGGAAGGTTAAGCATGGTTCTGAAAGGGAAACTACCTTTATGTCTCAAAAGTCTTAAACCAATGTGTGCTGCCAGTGCTAACTTACAGATGTGAAACCTGGACCCTCAATGCAAAAATGACTCAAATTACAAACGACTCAAAGGAGTATGGAAATATACATGCCAGGAAAAGCAAGAACAGACAAGAAAAGAAAAGAATGGATAAGTGCAAACAAAAGTATGCAATGTTATTATAAGAGCGAAAAAACTGCAATGGCAGTGGGTCGGACATATAGCAAGAAGAACAGAATATTGCTGGACCAAGGAGATACTAGACTGGATACCAACAGATATAAAGCGACCAAGAAAAAGGCCTCCAGGAAGATGGCAAAATGAAATTAGGAAACACGCCGGAGCAACATGGATGAGGGATGCAGCAGATAGGCTTTTTTGGAAGAATCTTTGGGAGTCCTTCATCCAGCAGTAGATTGAAAAAGGCTGAATATGATGATATACACACACATACACACACATCGTATTTCTTCAAATTTAAGACTATTTTTTTTAACAATTTTTTGCTTCTCAAACATGCCCTGCGTCTTAAATTCAAGTACAGTATAATGATGCATGTACAAAATTGCCAACAAAAGACGTAACTATCTGAATACACAAACAACAACGCGACTGACTGCCGACAAAAAACAACAAAGCCGATTGTCCTAATACACAAGCAGCAACGTGACTTTTACTGCTGATAAAAGACAAACCAAGCTTCCGGAGGAATTCTAAGAGAAGCTTTTACAATTTCAGCATTTCTGACAAACAGTATTGGCTTGGACAGATCGGAAATACTGATCAGACACCGGTATTTTTCGACGTGCCAAGCAATACCACAGTACTTCAATGCTGTCGTGGTTGCTGTGTTACTGGGATGCCAGTAAGTGGGGATATGTTGTAATGGTCGGCGGTTCCTGTAGAACAGTATCCTAATCCCAAAAGTAAAGAGTGACCACACCAGCCCTGCGCATACATCCACAGAAAAACACACAAAAAGCAAAATGTATCTATTCCAGTTTAGCAAAAACGGGTGGTGATGAGAACCCCTATAAGATAACTCCCTTTGTTGATAGTTAGTTAAACATAGGTCATCATATCAGCTTGTTTCTTAAAATTTTAATTTACGTCAAATAGTATCAGTATATCCAAACAATATAATTCTCAAAAATCACCAAACACAAACAAGCCAGCTCCACAGAGTTCTTAACTAAACAAACAAAATAACAATCTGCCCCAGCTTCTACATGAAACAAAACAATTGACAGCATCACTTATATCAGGTCATTTTGTTTGCATTAATGCACTGCTCCTCTTTCTTTTAGTTGTTCAGACTCCAGACAGGTAACCTTTTGAGTTTGTTCTTGGTTCTTGTTTTAAATTCAGTGGTCTCCCCTATATTATCCAAAAGATGACGGCAAACTATGCCCATTCTGGACTTGAGTGACGGTTAAAAGATTGTGATGCATGTCTGATTATTTCATTTTGTCCAGTCCCAACCCTTGTCCGTTTTTCGGGGAACACAAAAAGATACAATGTCAAAAATACATATACATATATACAGCTCTTTATATATTATATTGGTAAATGCTATTACAATACAACATTCATTATCAGCCCAAGACACACATGTATTGGTTTAATAGTGCAGTCAAGGCTATTAGTCGCAAGGCATGTTTTTAGACAATAAGCATCACATAGATGGCACAGCAGATATAACTAAATTAGTGTAATGGCAAAATACAAGACACATAAATCTCCAACAATTCTATTATTATGACTGCTAAATGTATTAGAGGGGTATTACTCATTTTCAGCTTTAATCATACCTATTAAAGGCTAATTATCTATTGTAATAAAAGTTTTGCTTTTTTTTTTATTTTTTATAATTGTACATTTCTGATCCACTTTGCTTCAATTATATAAAACTGGTATCTAATCAAGACCAAAGAATCCTCTTGTAAATGCAGTTTTATAATGTATCCATCATTTTTACAATGCCCTAATGTCAATTAAAAAATGATTTGACTGTTGATATATTTCATGACATGATAGCCAGGAACTGGTCTTCACTTACTTATACAACAGTACCACATTCTCTTATCCAGGAATAGCTAGAATTAAACCTAGATACTAATATCAATTAAAGAATAGCTCCCTCTGCTGGGACGATGAACAAACCACTGCATGTTCTGAATAGCTACAGTATTATTATAACTCATTATTCAAATATTGCTGCAAGCATCTGTCCACAGATCTCATTATAGGTTTCAGGTTAAATATGGCTAAAAACATCCATAGCTTAAATACTTTAGCTCAAACGTCAACTGTGAATAAAACTAAAGAAACAATTTGTTGAAAAGTTTGTTTAGATACCAGTTGGTCATATCATAACAAATTAAATGTATTATTGTTATTATGTATTAATTATTGTGATTATGACTCCCCCATTAAGTTAAACAAATTGGAAAGAGGCTGGACCCCTGTCATGCATTATCTTGTGGTGACAGTAGCAAGGTCCTTGTGTTGCATTCACTATTAGTATGTGTGAGATTATGGTTTTCTCCCCACTTAAATCATATCAGTATATAGTTTGTCACACGAAAGAAAAATGTGCACAAATACTCTGCATTTGTGTGATTCCTGTCTGTCTTCTGATTGTATAATGCCTGCTGTCACCCATATACAGTATACACATATTAAGATAGTTAGGACTTCAGTAGTAGTTCAATACCGTATCGAAGTATTCATTTTTTCCGGTGTATATTACAAGGAATATGACTTATATCCCTGAAGGAATTTCTATAAGAGACTAGGGATATTTCTTCTAGAAGTTAATCTGCTATGCCCAGGAGGCTTAACCAGTTAACACCTGCATTTGTCTAGCGATCACAAAAATATATTTGTTTCCCAGTGACTGGCCAACAGGAAAATTAAATCATAAAAGAGGTTTTTGAAATGAAAAGATTTACTGCCACAGTGCACAATTTTTTTTTTAATTGCGATTAATAATACTGTATGAAGCTATATATTTCAGTAATACATCAGACATGAATATACTACATCATTTTTTTTTTTTAATGAATCGTTTAATTCTGTCCAGAATTGGTCAGTGTCATACTTAAATGTAGCTATAGAAACAGTGGCCCACATGCATAAAATATGGCGGTAATTTCCGGTAATTTTAAAAAAAAAATGAATGGGCAGTATTAAACACGTGATTTATAAAAGAGTTATTTTACTGGCCAGTAGTGGTTTTAGATTTATCACCACAGAATGTTGCTGTATGTTCACACGTTATGGATACAGGACATGTCTGGAGACAGGTTGTCTGAAATATCAAGACGTTGGGTTAAAAAAAATTGCACACACACACACACACACACACACACACATTTATAGTGCTTGTGTTTTTTAAATGTACAAATCATTGCACTGAAATAACATTAATGTATTCTCCATACGCATTACTCAGAGATGTAAATTAGGCATTTATTTTTAGTGCCCAGGGCAGGCAATCATATTTGCACTTCCCCCTCTCGTTTTGTTTCCTTTTGGGTGTTAGGAGTTAGGATGGTATATTTGCTTGAGTTTCATAATTTTGATTAACTAACTTATTGTTATCTCTCCTTCAACATATTTGAAGGGAACAAGATATTACCTGAAATGGAAAAGAACTAGAGATTTTGGGATCAATAAACTACTAACAACCAAACGAGCAAGATGGGCCGAATGGCCTCCTCTCGTTTGTAAACTTCTTATGTTCTTATGTTCTTATGTTAACTGCAAGGTTAGATTTCCCGCCATTACGATTATATTGAATCCTGGCATTTTCAGTACCAATCAATGATAATGAGTTTGTTTTACGTATGGCAACCTTTTATTAGTAAGTGCTGGAGTTTAGTTTATGACTCCACAATGAAAGCTAAGGCAGGGATCCAGCTTATTATAATAAGGAAGATTAAATAGTTTTATTTTTTCTGATCAAATTTAAACTTGATCATTAACTACACACATTTGTGGAATTTTACCAGTGCTCTTCACTAATTTTCAGAAAGGGGCCACTTTCACCGATAAGACATCAGTGTGAGGGCCACCACACCGCCTTTTTCACATTTGTGTATTGTCGGGGGCCACACTAAAGTCCACCAGGGGCCGCCAGTGGCCCACGGGCCTTGCAATGAAGAACACTGCTGTAAACAAAAACTACTGTATGATTATTTTAGCAGCTACATTAACCCTTACACAATATTTTAATATCTCTATATTATCCAGTTCTGCCACTGTTGAGAAAGCTTATATGCTTCCTCCTCTCTCCCTCTCTTCTGTTTTCTGAATTTAGCTCCAGATGGCTACTTGGTTATTTATTTAGCGCTGTATTAAATGTTTCTCACATTGCAGCGTACCACCCATGAGAAAATAAGTTCCCATAGCAACATGGCCTGTGGTACACAAAGCCTGATTTTTTTACTACCGTATTACTATAGCCTAGCATAATCATTGATCTCTGCATAAAAATAGATATTTAGCTGCTATTTATTAATTAGATTGAATATTCATCTATATACATGCAACCATAAGAGTGAAAGAGAAACTTGTAAATTCTTCCATTTCCCTAAAGATGATCCAAAACAATTTAAAACTTGGCAAGAATCATGAATCAGGTGTGTATAATATTTTTAAACAAAAAATTAAGAAGGTCATTAAAAATAATAACAGATTAGTTATTGTTGTACAATGTTTGCTGTAGTACATAACTTGATTCTGTGTTTCTTTATACATGCATATTTTAATGCAGTATAAGAGCAAATTAATTATCACATAGATTTGTTTTATAATTGTGCTTTTAAAAAAAAGCATTTGTTCTCAATTTTATTTCAATAAAGACTAGTACCAATTAAACGACATAAGTAGCATTGGGAAGAACTGTCTCCCAGAGTTGTATGTTAATAAACTATAATAATAAAGTAACAGACAAACTAACGTTAATAAAACTAAAGCAAAAGAACACGGTCAAAAAGCTTCAATTGCTATGCACTATGAAATTAGCTGGCAGGTGTGTTTCGGGCTGTCACAATGGCAAAGGCAAAAACAAATGGCTGTTACTTAGGGTTAACCTGATTTTAATAAACTAGCTGTCAAACTAAATTAACATAGCATCCCTACACATGTTACAAAGTGCAGCAGCAATACACAAGACATGCACCATATTTAACAGAATGGTGAAGCAACTCACCAGGATAGGTATCTGATTCAGGTTTTTTTCAAAAAATCAAATAATTTCAAACTTTTTGTAGCATAAGAAACATAAGAAACAGCGACACATCTTGCCATTTGTTTACATCCTGTTTTGTAGCGATGAGGTGCACTCGTGAAAATCAGAATACAAAACAATCCAATGATAGGATGGCGGTTCTGCAAAGGTTTAATAAACCAGTCGGTGTCCCTCAAGACGTGATGAAGTTGCTTTTTTACAAAACAGTACTGTATCAGTTGTGAACGAATCGCTGTCAGTGCCAAGAAGGTGTTCTTTTAAGCGAAGTTCCTGTTCCTTTAGCCAGAGCATTTACATTGGGAAAAATCTGGTTCACCACATGGGTGTTCCCTGAGGTGAAGTCTTCCCTTAGGTGTTCCTATATGTGGAGACTACTGTATTGTAGTCCACATCTTGCATTTTGAACCACTGGAGTCCATCAGTATTTCTGAAATCTTCTTGCCCTTATCTAACTGGTTGATCGCAGTTTGTTTAAACTCTGTAGAGTGTTATATCAATCTGTGTGTTTGTGTTTCCCTCCCTGTATTCCTGCTGTTCCTAATGGATGTACCTGCTCTAACTGTGTTTCCGGCTCTGCACTCCTGCCGCTGCTATGTTTACCTCTGCGTGTGTAATTCTAGTCTGCATGTATGCGTTTGTGTCTCCCCTGTGATTGGTCCCATCTGTGTGTGTTCCCATTGGTCTGAAGTGGCCAATGGGATGTGTGGAGGCTCTGTGCCCTGATTTAGATATGGTATATAAAAGGGGCTGTTCCTGGCATTCTGTTGTCTTGGTTGTCACAGTCTTTTATCATGGGTTGCTGACAGAGGTGTGGACACTGGTGTGTGAGAGAGAGAGTGCTAATTAAAAGCATTGAAAGAAAGCAAGCACCTCTCCTGTTTTCTGCCACTTTGAAAATGTTACAGTATGTTTATAACATCTTTTAATCATGTTCTTAATTTTAACGATTTAATATAACGCCTTGTATCTGTTGTTTGGTTTATTTTCATCCAGTCAGTAAACAGTCATTTTATTTTCAATGGGTTTCTTTGGATAATGCATTTCCTACAGTCACACTAAAGTGGTTATGATAGGGGTCATATCAGACATATCAGAATGTATGGCATAACTGTGTCTGTATGCTAGGGACTCCTGTACTAAAAGTGGTGGATGCGAGTGAGAGGTTAAGAAAACCCACATTTACTTCCCCAGTAACTTGCAGTATTAAAAGAAGACACACTTCTCAATGCAGATCAGCTGATTGGAAATTGAAAATTTAGTTGCTTTTCTAGAAAGGAGAATCCGCCCCAACCATAAAGGCTCAGTGTGACTTTCATTCACGTCGCTTCTTTTGTTTTGGCCTTTCAGACGCATGAGGTGTCTTAGAGTCTGGAGGAAGGGCTACCCTCAGCCTGAGGTTTCCCCCTACCATTAAAAAAATTAAAAATTAATGTGAGTAGGGTTTTTTTTTTCCTTACTTGAGTACTGAGCAGTTTGTATTTCGTTCTGCAGGGTGTGTGGTCAAGCTGGAGAGGCTAGGCTCTTTCCCTCAGTGCAGTCATGCTCTAGGGGGCAGGCCATGTCTCAGCTGCTTCTCTTTCATTCATCTTTTTCCATATTTTTTGGGGGGGTAGATGGCAGTGCGCCACTGTGACTCGCTGCATTAACCAATAATTTTTATTTTGTCCATTCATGGTTTGGCGGCCTCGTCTTTTGGGGTGAGGTGGTCCTGAGTGCCACTTCCTATCTGCGGCACTAGGATGCATGATATTGCTTGTGTTTTTCTAGGACAGCCTCACCCAGGTAGCTGTTGAGCACCCACGGACAAGGTTTCCAGCCAAATTTATCATTCATCATTAGTGTGTTCAATTGCAAATCAATAAATCATCACATTGCAGATTTTCCGATCTGAATTGAAAACTTGGTTGCTTTTCTGGAAAGGAGAATCCACCCCTAATCAACACGTCATCACCAAACACAATAAAGGCTCTGTGTGGCTTTCACTCATATCCTTTCTTTTGTTTTGGCCTCCTCCTCCCCTGCCACCACCTTGCAGCGTGCATTGTCTTGTGGGGAGGTGGCTCTGAGTGCCACTTCCAAATCAAGAAATCATCACATTGCAGATTCTCTGTTCTGAGTACAAGGTTCTGGGGCTGAAAACATATGGCAGGAAAGCTGATGAGGCTATTGCAGTTGATACTGCAAAAAGGGAGATCATAGACTGCCAGAAGCGCTGGCAAGATGAACGTCAGTTTCTAAACAAAACCGCAGGTCTTCTCACTCTTCTGGATCATGTTCCAAGAGATCTCCCTCCTAACAAGCACACAAGCGAACAAGATGTCCACACAAGCACACAGAAGGCTGGCATTTTCTAAAAGCAGGAATAGGCTACAAATGTGATTTATTTGTTTTTTTACCAGTAGCCTATGCTGTTCAGATGAGTTAACAATGCAATTTAATGTATGTGTTACAAATAACAAAATTATGTAATTACTGCACAATTAAACATATCTTTGTATGATTACTATTGGCTTGAATACATGTTCCTAACTGCCGAAACATCTGCCTGGTACGTATTAATTATGGTGCCGGTAAGACTCAATTAATGGCACAATACAGATTTATGAATCAGACGAATAATATGCTAATGAGAAAATTGGTCTCTAAGGACGCATGAGTGATGTTTTTTTGACAGTAAATGGTGAATTACCC
Organism: Polyodon spathula; assembly: GCF_017654505.1. Taxonomy (NCBI): domain Eukaryota; kingdom Metazoa; phylum Chordata; class Actinopteri; order Acipenseriformes; family Polyodontidae; genus Polyodon; species Polyodon spathula. The sequence continues at coordinate 48,377,392 of NC_054535.1, read as the reverse complement.
GATGGAATACTGCCATGTTGAACACTATTACTGCCACGATAAAGGACACAGTAAGTTTTATGTATATTGGCCAGAATTTCCACAAAGATTAATGTAAATTCACTACCTGGGTTAAAAAAAAATAAGTACAATTTTCTGTGGTTTACAATTTGACGTTACTATACACTGGCAGGGATGCACATTCACGGCAATTCTATAACCTGGATTCCAGTATTTTAAAGTAATGCTTAGAACATTGGATACAAAATATAAGTTAATAAGGGCAAATCACAAATAAAGATTATTATTTAATGACCCAAACAATGCAGAAATACTGGCCATTGGTAAAATATATTACTTGAAGCTTATTTGAATTTAAATAAAATAGTTTACAAAACATAAATACAGACTGTACTGTACAATTTTTCAAATGTGTTTAACCTGGTTCACAGCTGACTGACTAACCCTTCACTAATGAATAAAATGTTGTAAAATGATAATTCCCTGTGAAATTCATAAATGATAGTGTTACAGTAAGTTATACAATGCATCATAAATTTTAAATTAGCAACTGTAATCACAGCTTCACTTCAGAATATCAGTGAAACAGACATAAAATCTGGTTTTATTGTAGAAATGCACATACTGTGCTGTCGTATTGAAAAAAATGACATAATTCAGAAGAGCACAGGCAAGTGGCTGACTTAACCACATTTTAAAGTTCTTATTTTAAGAGTGACAACCTTACCAGTTCTGGAAATAAATTTGCACATAAAATATATAAATACAGTTTAGAGAGTAAGTGTGTTGTATTTCATCATATTTAAAATTCATAATTGTAAATACTAAATCATAATATACTCAGTAATGTGTAAAAAAATAAATATGAGTAATGTTTAGAAGAGTGAAAAAAAAATATTGAAATTGTTTCATGATTTTAAATAAATGTATCAGTATAATATTGTGATGGTTCATATTTTAAAAATACAATTCTTATCTTATACTGGTACATTATCTTGATTAGAAATATAACATGTCCTGCCAAGCTACTATGATATAGTAAGTTAAATGACTCAGTTCGCCAAAAAATGAAAGCTGTTCAGGCTTTTATGTGAAACCTAGAGGTTGGTTCAATTAGCAGTTTAGCTGTGAAGTAATGTTTTGGAAAATTATAGGTTACTTAAACAGAGGGAATGTGAAGCAATAGGTATTTGATCCATGTAAATGTAATATTGCCCTACATTCTCTATGGTATGCTGTTGATCATACGCTAGTTACTACCCTCAGGTTTTTGCTTCAGTTCCGGTGATTTCATATCATACTGCCACAAGGTGCCTGCCCCTTTTATTATTATTATTATTATTATTATTATTATTATTATTATTATGTTATTATGTTTATGTGCTGGTGGACGAAAGCCGCCTGTTATTATATATTATTCGAGACCGGTGAAAAGCCGCCTGTATAATGTGTAGATGGGTGGATGGGGTTAATTCCCCATCCCCATATAAAGCTTGTGGGAATGTGGCTGGAGCCTTAATAAGGTAATTTTTTAATGGGTAATTAAGGCTCCAGCCATAGAATATAAAAGACCCACTCCGGGCTTAGAGGAGAGTTGTGAGGAGAGTGAAAGATAGTAAAAGCAAATGCTACCAAGCCAGTGAACAAAGGTACTAGTTTTTAGATAAAATAATTATTTGTTAGTGTTTGTTTTACTTCAGCCTGTGTGCCCTTTATGTATTTTACTGTACAGTTAACTGCATTGTATTCACTTTTTTCATTCACAAAGGCAGAGAATTTACAATGAACAATATAATAATAATAATAATAATAATAATAATAATAATAATAATAATGTAATAAAGACTACAGGTCCCAAATTATTACAACCTTCCTAGAATTATTACATATATAAACATGTGTAAGCAATCAATTAACCTTTTTTTTTTTTTTTTAATGGCTTTTGTATTATATGAACTGGCAAAAAAATACCTTTAAATGCTGTTCAAAAACTTATTTAATCTGAATAATAAGTTATTATTTTCATTTGCCACAAAAGTTTTCAAGATTGCTTTTTTCTTGTAAGTTTTTAGATCTTAGTTTAATCTTTGTAAATTTGCCTTTCAAATTGTCAGTAATTAGCCGGTAAAATTTTTTATATTCTATGTATTTGATTTATATATATATATATATATATATATATATATATATATATATATATATATATATATATATATATATATATATATGTGTGTGTGTGTGTGTGTGTGTGTGTGTGTGTCTAGGTCTAGCATCTATCAAATTAAAATATACTAAGTGTTTGTACAATTAACGCCTGTCCAGCAATATATGTGAATCCTTAGCAGGTTGGAACAGTGGTTTTGGTTCTTGGTCAATGGTACTTTGAGAGAGGTGAAAACAGAGATTATTTTGACTTATTTGCGATTAACGGATTTACTTCAAACTTAATAGAAAAAAGTTCATACCTAGCTGATTAATTCTAAGAAAATGTATCCAAATTGATTATCGGTTCTACTACTGTCGTGAAAAAGTCAAATGGAGAGAATCGCTTGGTACTCTATGGCCTTGACGTGGAGATCAAATGTTTTACAGAATCCTTGTATATAATATAATAATAATCATAATATCTTTATATAGCGCCTTTCATAGTGGACCACCATAACAAAGCACTTTACAGAGGTAGGCTGTGAATTGTGCATTATATGCAGAGTGACTTACAATAGGACATTGATTTAACATGTCATCCACAGGATGGAGCACAGGGAGGTTAAATGACTTGCTCAGGGTCACACAGTGAGTCAGTCAGAGGTGGAATTTGAACCGAAAACCATCTGATTACAAGCCCTGGACTTTAACCACTGGACCACACTGCCTCCTAAATCTACCTGTGAGACAATGAACTCCAAAACTTACTTAGTTTGCAAGTTGTGGAGAGTGAAAAATTAAATAGGTGTTACTATGAGAGTCAAGAACATACATTACTGAGGTTTTAGTGGCTCTGGAGCCAATGCCAGAACAGCTAAAAGCAGCTGTGGAGCTGCACCGCAGCTGGAGCAGGGGCTGCTGGAGCCAGCCTGGAGCCGGAGAAGGGGTTGCTGGAGCCAGCCTGGAGCCGGAGCAGGGGCTGCTGGAGCCAGTCTGGAGCAGGAGTAGGGGTTTTTTTTGTTTTTGTTTTCCCACATGTTGTTCCAGCTCCTGGCCTGCGAGCTCAGTTGTAGCGCAGTGATAAGATTTTGCCTCCCTATCCCAAGTGCTGGGCACTTTACTGAAAAAAAGTAACTTATTACTTGTTATTTGTTTCTGCAGAAAAAAAAAAAACCTCATATAATGTCCTTAGTACTTAAAAAAAAGTAGCTCATTATATTACTTGTTACATAATTCTTGTGACTATTGTTGACTTTTTAACTACGTCTGGTAATTCATTTTTTAAAAGTGTCAAACAGGTTTTTAAAATTGTTGCAGTACAAAAACATAATGTACTGTACATTTCATGATTTTCAATAATTTTATGAAGAAAAAAATCATACAAACCTTAGAATTCAATATAACCATGAATAGCAAATAAACCAAAAAAAAAGTCTATAGAAAAAAAAAATTATAGTATATGGTGATAAAGCAGTAATAAAAATAATGGGATGATACAATAAATGTGACTACCACCATAAGCAAGCAAGAAACAAACAAACAAACAAACAAACAAACAAACAAACAAACAAACAAACAAGTACATAAATAAAATGGTATATGTACAGTCAAGTAAGCCTCCTCTTGATCATTAGCATGAGTCTGGGTTAAAAAAAGAAAATACCACTAATGTAGGAGTACAACAAAGAAAAGGTAACGAGACAAACTAGTTTCTTTTTTGCAATAGTAATATTACTCACATTAAAAATCTAATACATTATATTACATCGTTATTGATAGAATTACAGTACTGCCTTACCTCAAGTACCCAAAGTGAGAAACAACAGTCCCAGTGGAATCACCAGGGAAAAGCAACAAATTTGGACAGACAAGTTCCAGTTCTTTAACTCCTGCCTCAGTCATACTGTATTTTGTTTCATCAACATTTAAGTCCTGCTGACTTTGTACACTTTTTTCTTCAACCAATCCAATAAAGTGGCTGAAAAGGTCAACTAACTTTTTTTTTTTTTTTTTAAATCATTTTTTGTAACACTGGCTCAACAAGGTGCAAAATTTATATTGAGCCCCAAAGGCAAAGCAAGTCAAAGATACCACATGGTATAATATAGTCTAGGAAGGAAGCCTAAATAATATATAACACTAAAAAGGCAGAAAAATTTTTACTGCCAGGGTCAATTAAGATACAAAATAATAAATTAAAAAACGAACACTCTTCCAATCCTGGCAGAGAATAAGATACCACCTTGATTTCAAAACAATATGAAACAGGACCTTGTGCTAAGTGAATATTTGGAAAAGCGCCATAGCTCTTAAAACAAACTCCTTAAAATGCGCCTTATCTGTTAAAGGTCACAGCTTATCTAATCAAATGAAGTTAAATGCAAATGCATTTTCACAATTTCGGCTTCAGAATGTACAGAGCTTGTTACATATCACAAAGGTGGAGATAATAATAAAAGCCAACGGTAAATTCAGATATTTTTATCTACAGCCTGCAAGTTCTTGCATCATAAGCTCCAATCAACATTTGGTCCGACAATTCAATCCAAAACAACTTGGATGGAAGCGTCCGTAACAGGCATGCCATCTTGAAAGTCTGAACAGATGAAAATGTAGTCATGTAAACGTTGCTGCTTCTGGGGCATTTTGTATGCGTATTGTGTACAGGCTTCTGTCACCCAGGTTGACACTGCTTCTTCAAGAAGCAGTGTGAAATCGCATTGCTGACCCCCATGACACCTGGTAGGGTCAGACCAGGGTAGAGTGTGCCAGTGTGAAAGGGCCTATAAAAGAAGCTGTATTGAACAGAAAAGATTATGCTTGGGGACCATGCTTAGAAGAAAGTGGGCAAAGCTTTTGGTGCTGGTGCCAACTGGTCATTTTCAGCCTCAGATGATATTATTATTATTATTATTATTATTGTTATTATTATTATTATTATTATTATTATTATTATTATTATTATTATTATTATTATTATTTTCATTGCACCTTTTGCCTTTTGAAACTCAAAGTTAGTTCAGCGTGCACACTAAATCCAAGATGAACTTCTAGTTAAATAATGAACTGATTTTTGTACATTAAAAGGCTTTTTTAAATATATTTTCTTTTTTTTTTTTAAGTATTTGTTTCTGATGTCTTATGCTAGGTTAAAAGTGGTTAATAAAATCCATTTTGACTTGTTTTCTGTTCAAATAAAAAACATTGTTATTATTACATTATTGTATACATTAATATAAAAAAAAGTAATTTTTAACTGCACACACACAAATGTTTTACAAATAAAAATAAACTGTTGATTACTTCCACGTTATCAGTCACTTCAGAAGTATTGGTGACAGCAGGTCAACAGGAACCTGCTTAATGTCAGAGCTGTCGATCGGCTCCTCCCTGGAGTGACGTCCTCATTCCCACCTGCCGAGGGAATAAGTACTCGCTCCGCGGAGCTCACTTCCTCTTTTGCCTCTCACCTAAGGTAAGGTACGCTTCTGTGTCAATAACCAGAGTGCATTTTTGAAAGAGCTCCTCTGAGTCAACTGTAATTCCCTTGTTTTCGTGCTGAGAATCTGCTTTTCAAACCTTTGTCAGGGGGCCAGCTCTGGGAGATCCTGCTGCCATGGATCTCCTCAGTCAGGCGCAAGGCACCCTTTGGAACTGGGCAGACTTAAGCTGTGGGTCTGGCCCGTGAACGGGACCCTGTCCTCCATAGGGCTCTCAGATGTGGTCGTTACTACACTGCAGAACGCTAGGGCTTCCTCCACAAAAGCACAATATGCTTACAAATGGAGGTATTCAGAAGTGGTGTATGGCCAGAGGTCATGACCCCATCTACTGCCCCATAGCATTTATTTTACAGTTTCTGCAAGATCTACTAGAGGTGGGCAGGTGTCCCTCTATGCAGAAAGTGTACCTGGCACCTATATCTGCATACCACGTCCCTATAGACTCTGTATTCTGGTGACTAGTTTTCTAAAAGGTGCTCGGCGACTGCATCCCCCTAGAAAGGACATCCTCCCCGAATGGAGTCTAGACGTGACATTGGAGGCTCTCACTTAGGAGAGCCAAGTTAAATGCAACAATTGTGTGAATGTTGGGCCCCCCAGCACCTTTCCAGTTGTGCCTATCTGCTAGATGTTTGACAAGGTTGCCCCAGTTGCTTCTCCTAATATGGGCTTTTGTGTTTGATATCACCACTTTAAACAGCTGTTGCGTTTTTTTACTTGTTTTTTTTACACTGACAATATTTTTGTTATAGATACTATATTACTGCATTACATTTCTTATTAAATTAAAAAGTACGTTTTCAAACGTGCAACGTTTTATTGCGTGTATATATATATACACGCAGGGACCAAATTATCAAGCTACATGGCTATTTGAAGCTGTTTATAGAAGACAGGCGTACTAGCACTAATGACAATATAAATGTTTGAATTTTTAAAGTTCACTTGAAGTTCAAATGACTGAGGACAAAATGTTTCTTGCATGTAAATAGGTTATTTTAGTTGTTTATACTGGAAAGTGGTCATAAAAAAATAAAACATGTAATATATTTTCAAAACATTATATAAATGTTGCTCTTAAAAAGCCTAGCATTGTTGCTTTTACAAAATCACTTTATGTCTCCTGAAACAAAAACATCACTTGCAAGTAGATTTGCATAATGAGGATTCTGCAGGCAAAAGCATGAATGGTTTCAATTACGATTCATTAGGTATTCAGAATCCGTTCAACTGTGCACATCCATATAAATGCTTTATCATACATTTTGTAAAGTGTCTATTTTAGTCCAAGGAACGACTGGAATAAATATTTAACACATACCTAGCATAGCTGTGATGGATTGAAGCCTAAATGGTTTGTAGTGCTATGTTTTACTATTTTTATTTTCAATGAATAAACACATATTGTACCTTTGTGAATCACAATTATGTATCTTGTAAACATATTATATTTCTTTTTCCAATATATTGACTCTGAGACATATCCATTGCGATGTGCCTTATATTCAATTTGTTCCATCGCCACTCTTACGAACAAAAGTTGAAAAACTAGATTGATGCCATTCCAGTCTAAATAAATGGTTCTCCACAGCCATAGGGCTACCCCAACTGGCTTGAGAGCATGTTATTTAAGAATGAGATTCGTATACTGTGACACCCTTCGTCTCAATCGGTCTCAAACAATAAGGGAGGGGGGGGGAGGGGGGGAGGGGGGGGGGGGGGGTTGGGGGGGGGGGGGGGGGTCCAGCTGTACTTAAACATGCACTATTGCACTATTTAGGGCACAGGCATGCTTTAAAGTTACATTTTAACAAGTTATTTGGATGTGATGTGATGAATGAAACAGAAAATGACATGCAGAGTGATTCTAACCAACACATATAACACATTTGTCAAGATAATTGTGATATCATACCCATACCAACTTGCTCTTTAACAATGTTAACTGTGACCACCATAAGTTGTAACTCCCCCCCTTTTCATGTTACAATATTTAAAAAAAGAAGAAAAAACAGTATGTTACAAAATGGCAAAATACTCAATATGTCTACACTATATGTCAAATAATAAATCCAACAATCTTTTAAAATAAATGAAGTTGATAGTCTATATTTTAGAAAGATAGTATTATTAAGTTGACTGCCTTTATTTCAAACAGATATTATGTGCCATAGATTTGTTACAGCTGTCTGGACATGATGCCTACATGGTTATTTTAATTACTAATTCATCTTCTTTACAAAGTCCTTGCTTTAAAGTAAAATACTCAAGGGAAATTATTTGTATCTGCAAAGGTTAATGGCACCACAGAAACTGTTGCATTTGATCAAGATTAAAGAAAATTAATAACATTACAATAAGACCTTATATACATCTAAACCAGATCGAAATTGCCACTGCATATGTATTTGTTCAGGGGTTAAGTATTATAGGGTTATAAAATGCTGAACATCTGTGTATGAGGGGATTATCTTTATGAGACGTGAATTACTAAATATTGATTTAATCCATTTACAAAGGTTCTTAAGTCTATAAATCTATTATATCCTATAGGGCTCCTCCCCCATTCTATCCTGCCAATAATCCCTGCCAGTCTCCATATTTAAGCTCCAAATCGTGCCCTTGTTCTCTGTCTTGCGTTTTTCGTTTTTTGTTTCACTGCACAGCTGACAAACGCCGCTGACCATTCTACCCTCAACAGCACTGATCAAAGCTTTCTCACTCTGAATGCTGAATCAGAATTCCTGAATGGGCTGTCTGTTTTCTTTTGTGTATCCGACTTAATCATTTAAATTTAAGATGATCAATTTAGATATAAAATGGCTATTCACCACCGCACTTTTCTTTCTCTTCAGAATAGAATTTTCAAATGATGACTGCATTTCTCTTCCTGGACAATCCAAGGAAAATGGCTGCTTCCGTTGTCCAGTCACCCAGGCTTCTGAAGCTATTGTTATCCTTCCTGCGCTCTAAACACTTTTGCCCCTGACATTCTTTTCCACTGGCCCAATGAAAAAGGAATTGCAATCCCAACCTTTGCGACTGCTCGTCTTCCTCTGCAACAGTCTACGCTGGCCTAGTCCTCCACAGCCAGAGGGACCCGATCAAATCTATCAATACCCTCTTTTGTTTTCCCATCTTCTCACCTGTAGGTACTCCTTGGGAGAAGTATTGGTTGCTTCCCAGCCTTGGAGGTTTGGTCTCGCCTCCATAAGGGCGGCTCTCCACGAGCCAAGGGGAAAACCACGTACTCACAAAGTGCTTCAGGATGGTGTTTCCTCCATGCAGCCCTCTCTTATGTCTCGTGAATGACAGTAAATAAATCATTCATAGCATCTCATCCTACTAAACTTTGTCTTTCACTATCATACTAACATAATAAAAGAAAAAAAAAACTATTTACGCAAATTATATAAAATATAATATATAGAATAATATAAGGATGGAATATGAATATATAGTAACTAATACATAGATTGCATGGGATGTTTCTGCATGCATATACTTCCAAATAAACATATATCTCACATATTACAAAAGTGTGCAGGCCATCTTTGTGAATGTGTCTGTGTGTCAGGAGAGGTCCTGGAAATACTGATCAAATACATACATCATCCGTCTTCGTTTGTCCGCTTCTTAGTAGCTGATTGATCTCAGAACTTTGTCAAGTTGGGTCTTAAAGGACCCAAGTAGTCTCAAAAGCATGATTAGGTAGCCCATTCCGTTCAGTCACCACACTCAGTGTGAAGAAGTGTCCTAAGTCTAATTATGTCAAGTCCTTTTAAGATTGTAAAGACTTTAAATTGTGTCCCCCCTGATTCTTCATTGTTCCAAGATAAATAGATTCAGTTCTTTCCAAAAGTGACAGATCAGACATTTTCCCTCCAGTTTTTTTTTTTTTTTTTTTTTTAACCCCTTGCTCAGATTTTTCTAAAGGTAACAATTTAACAAAGATTTTTAAAGGTAAATCTGGATTTTAAGAGTTTTTTTTTTTTTCCTGAGGTTTTTCCCATAATTAAAAAAGCTCAAATTTAAGACTAATTCAACCCCTCCCAAGCATTCCCTTTGCAAATATATGGCAGCGTAGTGGTAGATGTATCACGTGCCAAAATGAGAAAACGGTTCAATCACAGTTAAGGAGAAAGATACCATGTAGCAAGCTGAAGAAGCTTTCGAAGGTTCCCCATGTTCTCGACAAATGGACTAGTGCACGTGTGGCGCCAACCTAAAGAACTCTACAGCCCTGAGTGCTTGGTTCTAACAGTGAAGGGTTCTGGTGGTTCCATAATGTTGTGGGGCGCATTTTCCTGGCATGGTTTGGGTGTACTCATTCCCTTAGAAGGCAAGGTCAATGCTAATCGCTACTTAATGGTAGTGAGTGATCATCTTCACCCCATGTTGCAGCATTTCTTTCCTGCCGGGGGGGGGGAGTTTCTTCCAGGATGACAATGGCCCTATCCACAGAGCACATGTGTTCACCCAGTGGTTTGATGAGCATGACACTGATGTTATCCATGACTTTACATTGGTGTTTCCATTTTGTTATATATGTATACAGCTGTATACATAACTATTTCAAGTCAACCACCATAAACATAATGTGTTCAATGTTCTATATGTAACTGTTCACTGAAATACAACAGACACAGAGTGAAAGAAAGTAATCATAATGGATCTTTAAAAAAAAAACAAAAAAAACTGATGTTCTTATTCACTACCATTAACATTTCACTAAATCTTTGAAGTTTAAATGTTTAAAATGCTCATCCCTAATAGCTACATTAATTTAACCTACTTTTATAAAACTCTATTTTTCAATGGAAAAATTTAATAATTATATATTTCTTCTAAACACTATTGCATTTTTTAATGATTGCATATTTACCAATTAAATTAATTAATTAAACACTACAAAGGTAACTTGATAAATATATCTTGCTAGTATTTCAATAAAGTGCATGTAACTATCTTTTTTTTTTTTTTTGCTTCACATATTATGTACTTAAAGATCAATATATTTTCTTTTTATTTATTTCAGGTTGGTTACAAGCTGTACCAGGAGAGCCATTACAGGCATTTTGCAACGTTTGCAAAGTTTCTCTCTGTGCACGAAAAAAAGACCTGCTTGACCATACAAAAACTAAAAAGCATCTGTCATCCCTGAATGCACAACAAAAAGGTCTTACCAGAGACATTCTCCCATTCATAGCAACTACCTCATCTGCTGCTGTCAAAACTGCTGAATTACAGTTAACAGTCCATGTGGCTGAACATTCTGCCGTCCAAACTATTGACCATTTAGCGCAACTGGTGCTACGACTTAACAAGAATGCAACAGTTCTAGCAAAAATCAGACTGCTTTGCACAAAGTACACAGGCCTGATAAAAAATGTCTTGGCTCCAAATTTTCATGAAGAACTTATCACTGAAGCTGGGACAAGAGCATTTAGTCTCATCATTGATGAGTCAACTGGCATTACCATGAAAAAGTGCCTGGCCATGATGATTAAATATTTCAGTGAACAAAACAAAAAATTGAAACTGTCTTCACCGGATGATTGAGATCCAGAATGGGATGGCCATAACAATCACTGATGCAGTGAAGAATGCTTTAAATGAAGACAAATGAATGATGGGACCAACAGTATGGTTGGATGTCATAATTCAGTGGCAAAACATCTGAAAGATTGTGTGTCAAACTTAGTTGCAGTAAAATGCATTTGCCACTCCCTTCACCTCGCAGCCAGCAAAGTCACAGGTGTCCTGCCTTGTCATCTTGATTTCATGGTACGAGAGGTGCATAACTGGTTTGCACACAGCACTAAGCATCATCTTGATTATGCAGATCTGTACCATACAATCAATGATGAGAACCCTCTGAAACTAACACAACCATGGCTAAGTCATGAAGATGCCATCAGAAGTGTGCTGGAAAAGTGCAAAGAGCCATATCTAAAGGTTTTTTCTATCTTGGACAGAGGTGTTTTTTTTGGGGTGATCTGGCAATGATGGTTCTTCCAGCCTTTAATGACAGCTTAGACCTTTATATCCTGGGATTTACCTGATTGTTTTGATTCGGACTCTTCCAGGGCCACAGTGCCTCTTTGCTGCTGTGTTGACTAAAACTGGACACAGAATCCATCATTGCAGAAACTTCTACGAACAAGTCTTGGCTGTCTCTGTGCAATATTTTGTTCAGCTTGATGCTGGATTGCTGAAGTTACTCAGCTAGAAAGGGAGGCATAGCGTGGAATCGTACTAGCCAATGGTGGCTACCAAAGGCCACTAGGGGAATCGAATATAGACATTGCACTACTCTCATTTTGTTGAGATAAAAAATTTGCCAATAATTACTTTATTTATTTATTTAAATTGTTAAAACCAAATAAATGAGGATTACACAAGTATTTGGTTTTTATCATACTTTAATATTAAGCAATATATTTATTCAACAGAAACAATTACTAAGGTATAAACCTGTAGAAAGTATACATATCTAGCAGCTAATTGTGCTTACCATATCCTAACTTCATTTTTAAATAACACATCATAGTGTAAACAAACCAAAAAAAAGCTTGTCTACTGACCTGTACCAGATGCGTACTGAACAGCCGAATGAAAAGCTTTAGAAAAATTGACATATTCCTCTGTTTAATATTTGGCAAATAAGTTTAATACCAGTGGGATGATGTTAACAAAAATGATAGAAGACAGAGTGACCGCCTGGTTGTTAGAGTATGTAACGAGGTTCTGAAAATTTTTGTGTTACACGTCCCCACGTGTTGCTACAACTGTCTTGTAATTTTCTTTTCATTGATAACATCCTGCCAACTTTGTTACTATGAAAATGGAAATATATTATTTCAATAGAACTTAAATAACAACATAATGACCGGCGGTACTTATATATGGATGGATCGGTCTGTCAAGCACACTGCTTAGGGACTGCTGCCATCTGCCAGCGAAAAACTAAACTGCAGTAGCCTATATTCTTTAAATTTATATTGTGAAGCACGTCAAAAAAACGTGATCAACTTCAGATGCAGATTTAACACCCTGCATACTATTCTCAAGAGAGTGACTAATTTGGACTTGCTTGCGTTCCACATGGAAATCGTAGGATAAGCAGCTGGGTGGTTAAAGTCTGTTTCAAAGCTTTTTCAAAATGTCTGCTCTAATGAGAAAAGACCGAATATATTTTCCTATGCGTGGCAAGATGGCTTGTGGGCGAAGTCAGACCAGGAAGGAGATACACACACACACACACACACACACACACACACACACACACACAGCACTGAGGTATGAATGAAGCACTTATATGCGGTTTGTTATAAACAAAAGAGTTAAACAAAACAAAACACTTCAAAACAAAAGGCACGATGGCCAAAACACACAAACAAAACAGATACAGAACAAACTCTACATAAAACAAGTATTGCTCTGGTTAACCAGAGCTATATTTTTACTTTCAATATGTGCGTCTGTGGTGGACCAATTAAAACCCTAAATATAAAACATAACATAAACACATTTGCCTCACATAACCATGAAGTAAACATGGATACAAAATGTATACATGAAAAACTATGTGATCTTATTGTATGGCCAGAAGTTCTCTATTGAATGTAGTTGCTGAAATATAACAGCCTCAACATCAGCAAGGACATGACCCCAACACTCTGGGTCTGTGAAAGGGTTAAAGCTGTCTTCATTTTCCCTCATTTCTATTTGTCAACAACCTGACTGAGTTGGGAGAATATCAGGGATGGTTGAGCAACATCCTCTCATTGAGTTGACCCCTAGGTTAATTAACTGCAGGGTCCCACTGTTCAGATAAAGAAAACATAAGAGACAAAATATCACCATCTATTCACAGTGGGTAGTCAATAACCAAGAAAACGAAAGTGAACAGCAGAGAAAAGGAAAAACTTTATCAAGTACAATACCCTGCTGACAATTTATTTTTCCAAGGTTCAGGATATTGTCAATTGCTTTGTAATAGCTACAATACTTTCTAGCCACTCAATTGCAATATTTTCCTTTTCCAGGTGTTACAAAATATGGTGCCACTATCAACATTTGTTGATAAAGCACTCGCCCTTGCTGGGGCTCGTGGTTTACTGAAACATCATCCTGTGGCAAAGATCACTCAGTATCCTCTACGTAAAAAGTGAACTTTTATTATTTTTTTTTTATTTTATTTTAAAATACAACTCACATTAATCACATAAAGTGCATTCATGTTTAATAATGATGTTTTTTAAACCCAGGGCTTAATGTGACAGCACTCAACATTACAGTTAATGAAATGGTAATTTTGGGTTCATTATGTATAAATTATTATAATCACCCATGTTGTTTCTAAATTCTTTCCATTGGGTGCATTGTATCTGCTTTTGCTTCAGTGTTACTTATTATAATGGTGTTTTACAATTTAAAACATAAAAAATAAACACAGAATAGCAATCACTGGCATTCAGGGGTCTTAAATGTAAAACAATACTGGTACGTTAAACAAAGAAATACAAACTAAGCAGTAAATCCAATTGTGATTTTCCATATACACGTTGAACCGTTCTAGAACCAGCCTCTCCTGTACCACATGCTGATTAATTCTGTCAATAACAACAATTATTGTTTGAAATGTATTGCTGCATGTATCCAGCACACAGTCAGTGGTGTTTCTTATTCCATATACTTTTTTCAACATTTGATTCATCCAAGCATTTAAGGATTCTGTTTAATTGAGTGCACTAGTGTTGCCCTAATCCCAGTGAATCGGGATTTAATAATAAGTGAATAGTGAATAATAATAATAAGAAGAAGAAGAAGAAGAAGAAGAAGAAGAAGAAGAAGAAATAATAAGAATAATAAAATGGTTTAAATGTTTAAGATTAACGTTGGGAGTCTGGGATAATGTAATATAATTAAATATTGAAAAAATACTTCACAATAATTTGAGACATATATTTAACCTCCTATTGAAATTTCTGAATGCATTTCACTAATTTTCCACATCTGCACGCTTATCAGCCTCAGACCCTTCCCCCGGTCTGCTTTTCGCATTGCTGTTGTATGGAAATCTGACCCTTGCTGAATTTTGCACTACTTTGAGATATACGCATGTGTCATTGTTTCGTTAAAGTTTGTCCTTGTGATTACTTAAACTATTAATTTATTCATCATCGTGGTTTAATGTGAACTTTCGATATTACAAATTAAATGTACATTTTTGGACATCAATATATATATATATATATATATATATATATATATATATATATATATATATATATATATATATATATACACACACACACACACACACACACACACACACACACACACACACACACACATTTATTTCTACACAGTAGAAGGACTTTTGTTCGAAACGTCCTGAAATATATTTTTCAGTCATTGAAATCTTTTGTGTACACCCAAAAACACCTTTATTTTCATATATTTCATTTTTGGACATTGCAGTTATCCCTCCTTCAAACTATGGAAGGCCATTCAGGTACAAAACAAGTTATTTAGTACATGTTTCTAATATTTAGTACAAATACTCATTTGATTTTAGTACGTTTTGTAATTTGAATTATTACACTTACTAATTTGGCCAGTCAGATCACTGAAAATGAAATAAGAGACAATGAATTTAAAGAAAATAGTAAGTGTAATAAATGATACAATTAAAAGTTTCCTTACATTTGAAATCAATAAAATAAAAACAAAACAAAAAAAAACAAACAAAAAAAAAAACCTCTGGGTACCTTGTTAAAATAAACAAACTCATGTCACAGTCAACATTGCCAATCTCAAGAAGCTTACATAGTACAAATCTACCTCCTACCTCTCCTACTACACCTGCCAGGTAACCTGGCACAGCTCAACCTCCACACTTCACCCTCTCTCAGCAAGAGTCCCTCAAGGATCAGTCCTGGGTCCCCTCCTGTTCTCTCTCTACACCCACTGGGCCCCCTTATCAGATCCTACAATTTCTCATACCATTTCAATGCTGATGATTCTCAGATCTTTCCCCCATCTGACCTTACCACCCCCTCCCGTATCTCTACCTGTCTGTCTGTTATCTCCTCCTGGGTGGACTTGCATCACCTCAAACTCAACCCCTCTAAATCTGACCTCCTTTTCTTCCTCTCCTCATCTCACCTACTCTGATCTCTATCTTCATTCCTCTGGAATCTATCACGCTCTCTCCCTCCTTCTCAGCCAAGAACCTCTAAGAAACCCTGGACCCCTCATACTCCCAGCACATCTTCACTCTAGCACGTACCTGCTGAGTCTTCCTGAGCAACATACGAAGAATCCAACCCTTCCTCACCAACTCCTCGTCCAGGCCCTAGTACTCTCCCGCCTAAACTACTGCAACTCCCTCCTCGCCAGCCACCTTGCATCCGCCACCCATTCGCACGAGCTTATCCAGAACACCGCTGCTCACCTGGTGTTCTCTCTGTGTGTTCCTTTTGTTTTTGGTAAACTGTGTTTTTAGCTGAGTTGTCTGGCTTATTTAGACAAGGTTCCTCAAAAGTGTTTAGTTAGTTGTTTATTTGTTTTGTTTATTAAATATAGCACGTCAGTGCTTTAAACTCCTCTGTCCTGGGTCTCTGTGTTATAGGGGCAAACGAATGACTGTGAGTGCGGCCGGTTACAATATGTAGTTTTTGTATACAACTGTAAGTCACCTTGGGTAAGAGTGTCTACTATGAAATAAAAAAAATAAATAAATAATAGGGTTACCAGATTTCCAGATTGAAAAATCTGGACATCTTTTTTTTAATTCAAGCAATCAAAAAAATAACTTTATAACCTAATCATAATTTAAAAGTTATACATCAAGTATAAGTTATACATGCAATTATTGCAGATCATAACAAGTAATTGTTTTCTTTTCATTGTCATCTGACTAAAATAGTTTTAAAAAATAAATAAATAAATACACAGTCCAGGAAATTAAACAGATTGTGAAACACTAATCCACAATTTAAGACTGTTTATTTTATTTTTCAATGGCGTTAACACAATCTAAGACACTTCTCAGCTGTTAACTTCCCTGATCACACTACTACAGTTTTGTATGGTACGCTAAAAAATATATCTAATAGCAAAACCGGGAAAATCTGACAATTTTAATGTTTCCAACCAGGACAAAAAATCTGGGCTGAAAACTGTGACAATTATAGTTTTTATGCGATGACCGGTAACCCTAAATCGGCAGCACTCCGCAAATCTATATCTGCACCATACAAGAAAATCTCTTGTTGCAATATTTTCAAATATTCTTATTCATGATGTTATCCCAGTGATTGACTACTATTGTACTGCAATTACGCTGTGAATATATATATATACACACACACACACACACACACACACACACACACACACACACACACACACACACGCAATGTAGCAAAACACAGTTTATTATAATAAATGTATTATGCTAAACCATGCTTTGCTATAATTCTTGTTTACGTTGTGGTTTACTGAAACTTGCATTAAGTATTTAATGCAACGCATTAAGTATTATGCATTAGATTTATCATACCTCTATTCGCAATCCAGTTACTGTGGAGCAATATACTGCTAAAGACTACAGTTTACTACTGATACTGTACTCGTATTACTATTACACATGTTCCATGTGGAAAAAGACAACAGATTTATACGTTTATGATTGAAATGCATCTACTTTTAATTTTAGTTTGTAAATACATATTTCAAAATTATATGAGTCTTCTGAGGCCTAATAATAGCAGAATGTACCCCCCCCCTCCCCCCTCCCCCCCCCCCCCCTCCCTCCCCTCCCCTCCCCCCTCTCGTTTTTTTGGTTCTGAAAGACTTGAAAGACTTGCAAGTATTACTAGAAATTGGGTGTGGCTGGGGTTTTGCTTCATTTGGGCATGATTATGAAGAAAGAGATCGCTATTTATCTGGAAACCATGTGCCTACAGCGGCAAGTCTCTTTTACTAGCTACTCTTGAGAGGCTGTACCACATTTTGAAATCATAATTTACATTTTAATGAATAACAACAGTGATATTGCAGTGATGAAAATACAAGGCATAACTAAATCAATCTGTTCTTGATTAGAACGCTATACATTTTTCTTTTTCCAGTGGATAAATAAAACATCATGTCTTATGCCGTATATAAAATCTTGTCAACCCTCATAGATTTGTATGCTGTACCTACATTCACTGCTCATATTTAAATTGTTATCTTCACCTAATTCAGTTTTATTTGCTGAGACATGGTGTTTTAGAAGCACCCGGTTAACAATCATCACACAATGACATTTATTAGCATAAATAAAACATACCACTTACTTGTTATGTCTTTATATTTACATCTGCATTGAAACGGCTTTTTGAAGGAGTAATACCTATTGGAAAAGAAAAAAAAAAGCATCAAAGCCATATCCAATTCAAATTTGAACATGACAGTAATTTGTAAATCCAAGATTGAATTGCTCCTGTTTGTCTCCTGTAGATCTAGAATGCATTTGTATGTATTTAAAATGAATGTACTGATACAGAGTCATGTTTGGGACCCTGTGATATGAGATCTCAAGATAGGTTGAATGAATGTTTTTACAACATCAAAGAAAGCTAGAACAAGTACACATAAATGACTAAAGTTCTGATAAATCTTTAAGCATTGTGCTTGTGTACTTGTGATCATACTGTAGTGTCTTTGTGGGCCTGTGAATGGGTAAAAGTGATGAAAACACCCTTCATTTTATTGATTTTCTGGGCCACCATACTTTGCCATGCAATTATATATATAATAGGGGAGGGGTTGAATTTTACCTTCTTATAGTTTTTCGTGTCATGTCACTTAGGGGTATATTTACATTTGAAAGGGTGGAGAAAGTTTTCAGCAGCATGCAGAAAGAAAACATTAGAGGAACTTGTTAGAGAGAAAACCCTGTAAAGCTGTTATATTTGATTTATAATTACATATTCATCTATAAATATTTATTTTGAGAAAATAATCAAGAGTACAGAAAATTATTGCTTATAAAGATCCTGAGAATAAACCTTTTATTATGGCATTGCAATATTATTGTATTTGCTTCTAAAAATTAGCACTGTTTATTCAGCGGTTCTTGCTGTTTGTAACACAGCTATGATAATAAAATACTCTGTGGATATGTTTACTGTTTATTTACAGAAATTGATATGCACACAATAATACAGGATTTCATTTAAAGATGACAAGACGATTAGATGAATCACTATTGGTAGAGTAACTGGCATCTGACTCTGGTGAATCAGAATTTTCTGACAGTGATGGATTTATATAACATAGGTGTTCTCAGTATTATTTATTTTTAAAGTGTTCAGTTCTAAGCCATGTGTTATGTTTGTTTGTTTTTTTTAACAAAAGGCTCTAAATTCTTAAAATCACCCAGGTGAAAGAATGTCTTATATTTTGCCTGTATTCTAACCACATTTTCAACAAAACTGGTTGAAAACCCCAAAATCTACTGATATATATATATATATATATATATATATATATATATATATATATATATATATATATATATATAATAGATGGGCTTCAGTGAGTTAAAATAATTCCATCTAGGGTTTCTGTGATGTTATAAATTACAAGACCAAATGTTGAGTAATTTATAAACTGTCACAGAAACCCGATATGGGTTTTACAAGACTAAAACCAGGTGTCCTCAGAGTTGGTCAAAAGCGGACGACGTCTGGTAACCTCCCAGACGTGGATTAGTTTTCATCAAGGGAAAGTTGGTAAATGCAAAATGAAATGCAATGTTGTGGCCAGAGAAGACACTATTGTGCATGATTTGTAAACAGTGAACCAGGTGTAAATGACTAAAGCCTGGGACACACTGCACGATGAGATCCTCACAGCTCTCTGTTGAACACACCTCTGAGCGCATGCCTCACACACTGCCAGATTGATTTCGCAGGAAGAACACAATTTGTAATTCCCTTTCAATTTGTCAACTATTACCGAATGGGAAGAGCCTTTCTGACCTTCAATCTCTGAACATATATAAAAAGCTACCCTATCAGGGCCCTGCTGTGAAGTCCCTCCCACCTCCTGTTGAAGAGGGACGTCCTCACAGTAACACATTGCTATTTTCTCTCTCACTTCACTGAGATAGATCAGTTTACGTTTGCTTTCTTGAACTGAAATTGTCTGGTTTGTTGGGTTTTACCTGCAAATTTATAAAATTCCACGGTAAAATCACACTTTTGAGCATTACTAAGAGTGCTCTCACCAAATTCTCATGTCTGTTTACTGACTTGATCTGGTTTCAACCCCTCTTCTGAGATTGTCGGCGGCCATTACTCTTTTTTCACTGCACGAGGCCTCATGTAGTTGATATACCGTATGAGGAGCTGTTATGGTGCTGTAAGGAGACTCCACGGGCTCACAGCGTCGTCCTCTACGCCGATTTAATTGGTCACAGTGTCCGAATCAGCTTGGGCCTAGCGCCCCTCTCAAGTGTCAGGCTTTCCTAGTGCGACCACGCCAACTGAATTGGCTTTATACCCCGGCTTCAACCGCGTGTTTCCCTCCGACTGCGAGGTTGAGAAAAACAGTGCCTACCGGGCCCTGATTAACTCGGCCCCAGTGTAAACATCTTCGGCGCCACCTACAGCTTAGCCGTGCCTTGGAACAGGTCCACTTGGCACCGACTGTTCTACATTGACAGCACTCTCCTCCCATTCCCAGCACCAATTGGTTCAGTACCGGTTAACCTCTTCAGAGCCGTCTACAGCCCGGCACTGACTGCGCTACACATCGGCACCGATTGACTCAGCACCGACCTCTCGGCACCAACTGCGTTCTTTTCGACGCCCATCCTGGCACCGACTGATTCAGCACCGGTGAATATCTTTGGGGCCATCTACAGCGCGGCAATGAACGCACTACACATCGACACCGACTTCGGCGCCCATTGACTCGGCACCGACTCGGCACCGGTGAATCACTCTAAAGTGTCTAAAGCCCGGCACCGAGCACAGCAGCTTCACCTGCAAAGCCATGTCGATCCAGTCGACTGGGTCCTATGCTGGGTTCCACCAGTGTGACCAGTGCGTGGCAAAACTGCCCAGGCAGGACGAGCACCAGTCCTGTGCCAGATGTCTAGGGCTAGAACACGCAGCCAAAGCACTGGCAGGTGAGCTGGACTGCTCTCCCTGTAAGAAGTTCTCGAGGAGAACTAAGCGACGGAGAGCAGCCCTATTCCTAGCAGAGTCTCTCTCCTCGAGCCATGGGAGGATGAGATCAGTGGTCCAAGAGCCTCCGCAGAGGTCATCCAGGACCCCCCCCCCCGCTATAGTGACCAAGGAGCTCTCACACACACCTGGGTCACCCTCCCCTTCCCCACCACCGGTACAGAGGCACAGACACCTCTCATGGGAGGCGAGATGGTCACCGCCGAGGTGGTACTGCTCGAGGAGACGCTCACCAGGGGATAGGCGGTCGCCACACAGGCACCGATCCCCTTCCTAGGGGACAGGTGATCGACATACAGACATCGCTCCCCTTCTCCACACAGGCGCAGACGATCCCCATCATGGTTGCCTGGAAGGTGCCCAAGATCGGCC
The DNA here is from genome assembly GCF_017654505.1 of Polyodon spathula. Classification (NCBI taxonomy): domain Eukaryota; kingdom Metazoa; phylum Chordata; class Actinopteri; order Acipenseriformes; family Polyodontidae; genus Polyodon; species Polyodon spathula. The sequence goes on along the minus strand of NC_054535.1, from coordinate 48,356,115 downwards.
AAGCGGCACTTCGCCGAGCTAGCAGAGACTGTAAGGGCTCAGCAGACCATGCTGGAGACCCTATTAAAATCTCAGGGCAGGCTGCCCCTTACCATCGGGTAGCCCCAGCCCCCAAAGTCTCGTTCCCCATCCCCTCTGCCTAGACTCCCTAGCCCAGGCGAGTTGTCCTTCACGAGTCCAGTTCGGATGTCTTGGACCCAGCCACCTCCATCGGGCAGGCCGCTCCTTACCGCCCTTGCCACATGTGTCGCAGAGGGAAGAGTGCCGGGCACTAATGCAGCATGCAGCGGCAGCCACGGACGTTCCCTGTTCAGCAGAACAAGAGGGAAAGAGGAACCGCTTCCGCCAACAGAAAGGGCATGCCCTCCCTTTATGCCAGGACTTCCAGGAATTGATGCACTCCTCCTGGAGCAACCCAGCATCTGCACCCTCAGCCTCCAGAACAGCAAAGTCTCTGCTTTATACTGCTGGAGCAAGAAGCAGGCCTAGGCACATTCCCCACTATCGGGGACACGGTCACAGTATTGGTGCAAGGTTCCACCTCCACCAAGGGGGATAAGGACCCAACCTGTCCGTTCAAGCCTTGCAGGACAACGGATGTGATGCTCAAAAAGGCTTACGCATCGGCTGCGCTGTCAGTCCGAGCAGCAAATTCCATGGCCATACTGGTGCTCTACCATAACCAGTTGGCAGAGAGATGGCAGGAAAGAGCTACAGAAACAGATACGCGGAGCTCCAGGCGGTAGCTAAGGCAATGACTGACCTAAGTTAGGTCAGGCATCAGGGAGGTCGCTGGCGGCGATGGTTGCCGCCCGCCGGCATTTGTGGCTGACACAAGCCAAGGTCGTGGAGACCGAGAAGGTGACGCTACTGAATGCCCCCATTACACCAGGGCCGACTTTTGGAGCGACCATTGATGTGAGCCTTCAGAGGTCCCACAAGGCCACGGAGGTCGTCTCCAAGTTTTTGCGCCTTCCGGCTTACCGTCAGCGCCCAAGGTGGCATTCACAGCCTGCTGGGTAAAAGGGTCTGAACACCGCCCTCCACCCCAGAGTAGACAAGCAGGCAGCCAGCTGCAGGGGACCACCGCAGGCCTGGGGTAACCAGTTCTCTCACCCCCTCCCAAGCCCAAGGGAGACCACTCCTGAGGGGCCCCGGTTGCCAAACCCCCCCCCCACAACTGGACTGACCAATGGCAATAACCCATGGCAAGGCTGCACCCAGGACTCCTGTGTGTTATCGACATTGAGACACGGATAAACTCTACAATTCTGCATAGGTCCGCCACCATTCAAGGGTGTGCTCCTCACCACCGTCGAACCAGCGAGGGCAATGCTCCTTCAACAGGAGTTCGCCAATCTTCAAAGGAAGAACGCTGTACGCTTGGTAAGTCCAAACGATGTCCTCAGCAACTTTTACTCCAGGTACTTCCTGGTGCCCAAAAGGGATGGAGGTTTCAGACCAATTATGGACCTCAGGGTCCTCAACTTGTTCCTCAAACAGAGGAAGTTCAATATGTTGACAGCACACCATATCATCCAGTCTGTCCAACCGGGCGACTGGTTCACATCGATCGACCTGCAAGGCACCTACTTTCACATCCCGATCCGCCCTGCGCACACTCAGGCTGCGGGGTATTTGGATCCTGAATTATCTGGATGGTTGGCTAGTATGGCTAGTTTGCACACATTCAAAAGCACGCGCAGAGGTGCACACAAAACAGGTCATAGATCATGTGACGAAGTTAAGGCTCTCAGTACATCAACAGAAGAGCAACTTCGTACTGTCTCAATCCACAGTGTTCATGGGGATCAAATTGTGAGCATGCTTGCCTCACTGTCGGAAGACAGGATTCGGTCGCTGGAGGCCACACTCTCCCTATTTGAGGACGCTCTCCTACAGGTCAAAGTATATCAAAGGTTGTTGGATCTGATGGCAGCCTCCTCGAGAATCCTTCCACTAGAGTTGCTGAGAATGTGCCCGCTTCAAGCCTGGGTAAATATGCTCAAGGTGCACCCAGACTGAGATCGGTACCGGCTGGTGCGAGTGTCCAGACAATGCCGGAACACACTGGAGTGGTGGCTCCATCCTGGCAATCTGCACCTCGGATCTCCCCTCGGATCCCCTCATAGAAGGGAAGTGATCACAACAGACGCCTCCAGCCTGGGCTGGGGAGCGATCTGGAATGGGAGAGGAATAAGAGGTCAGTGGAAGGGACATTGGCAGCAAGCGCACATAAATGCCCAAGAGCTGCAAGCAGTGAACCTGGCGTTATCTCATTTTTGCCAGCAGTTAGTGCACAAACATGTGCTGGTCTGGACGGACAATACTACAGTGGTAGCCTACATAAATCATCAAGGTGGCCTGCCACCACGCAGCACACAGACTCCTGTCCTGGACACACAGAAACTTGCATTCCATCAGGGCAGTTCACCTCCCTGGTGTGGACAACAAGGCAGCAGACCTCCTGTCCAGAGCTCCAGACAGCTCGTAGTGGAGGCTGCAACCTCAAGTGGTGAAACAGATTTGGGAGAGGTTTCGACCTGCACGAGTCAACCTCTTTGCCACAGCCAAGTTCACTCATTGCATACTATGGTTCTCCATGGAAAGAGACAGGGGCCCCCTGGTAGTAGACATGCTAGCTCATCCCTGGCCACAGGGGCTTTTGTATGTGTTCCCTCCACTACCATTATTACTCATGACACTAGAGAGGATCAGGGTGGAGAGAGCACAGGTTCTGCTGATTGCACCCAGATAGCCAAGACACCCCTGGATTGCTCTCCTCTCCGACATGTTGTTGGATCAGCCATGGCAGCTCCCGCTGCGCAAGGACCTCCTGAGCCAAGCTGAGGGGCTATTATGGCACCCGAACCCAGCCCGCTTCAAATCTGGGTCGGGCCGTTGAACGGAGCCGTCTGTTTAGACGAGGTTTGCCAGATGCAGTAGTAGAGACACTACAGTCTGCTAGGGTGCCGAGCACTAGAGTCTGGTACTCCTATAAATGGAAAGTTTTCCAAGACTGGTGCCTTGCCGAAGGTCACGATCCTGTGACGTGCCTGACTGAGATGATATTAACCTTCCTAAAACACTGGTTTGACGCAGGAAAATCAGCATCCACTTTGAAGGTGTACCTGGCAGCAATATCAGTGTGCCATGAAAACAAAAATGACTCAGTGTCCCCTGGGGCACATTTCCTGGCAGTGCAATTTCTTAAAGGGACTCGGGGGCTTCGTCTTCCCATGAAAAGTATGGTCCCCAAGTGGGATCTAGAACTGGTACTGCGGGTCCTTATGGGTCCCCCATTCGAGCCCATGGCATCAGCAGAACTGGACCCTGTTTCATTGAAAGTGGCATTTTTAATAGTCATTACGTCTGCCAGAGGAGTAAGTGAGCTTCATGCTCTGACACATGTATGGCTTTCACTGGAAGTGACTCGCGGGTAACGTTAAGAACAAAGCCATCCTTTTTGCCAATTCAACATTAAACAATCAATGGTTTTGGAAACTTTTTGACCTCCCCCCGCACAAGTCAAAGGAGGACCGTACACAACACACGCTATGCCCAGTTCGGGTTCTGCGTTATTTGGATAGGACGGTGTCCTGGAGACAGTCCAAACAGTTGTTTCTCTGCTACGGGTCCCGTTCTAGAGGTCAGGCCCTATCGAAGTAATGTCTAACACACTGGGTGGTAGATGCTATACGCTTGACGTATGAACAGACGCACTCCCCCTTACCGGGGGATATTACGGCCCATTCTACCAGGGACCAGGCAACTTCGTGGGCTTTCCCTCATGGCGCATCCTTAGATGAGTTATGTAATGCTGCTACATGGACAGGTAGTCAGACATTTGTGAGTTTTTACTGCCTTGATGTTACAAACCAAACGAGACCCTCTCTGGGCTCTAGAGTGTTGCAGGCGGCATGCCCTTAGGCATCATGTGGCCTCTGAGGTTATCGCCGTGGAGCTGTACTGTCGGTAATCTGGAGGGGTTACAGAAACTTGGTTGTCTGAGAGTGATGGAGACGAATATAATATTAGTGGGTATACACTTTATAGGAAAGAGGCCAAGGGGTAGCGCTATACATAAGAAACAGTCTTGAAGCCGAGGTGTTAAATCTGGATGAAGAAAACAAAGCCGACTCAATATGGATCAGAATAATGGACAAAAAATCAAAGGGCACAATAATAGGAGCATGCTATAGACTGCCAAATTCAGACATCGAGCAAAATAATCTGTTATACAATGACATTAGAAATGTGTGTAGAAAAGAAGAAGCCATACTAATGGAGAATTTCAACTATCCCCATATAAAATGGGAAAACCTGGTGGGGAGCACGGCGGACGAAATTGAAATGGTGGAAATGACAAATGACTGCCTCCTAATGCAATTTGTCAAGGCACCAACTAAAGGGAAGGCATGCTTTGATTTAGTCTTTTGAAATAATGAAGACAGAATAACTAAAACAGAGATCAGAGAACCATTGGCAAACTCAGACCACATCATGGTCTCATTTGAAGTGATTTTTAAAACACAGTGTAATTAGACTCTGTTTCCCACCTTTATAGTTTGCCTTTCTAAAATTGCAAACCTAAGGTTTATAATTTATATATGAAGGTATGAAACAGGGACTAACAGAAGTAGATTGGAGTACAATAGAGAAAACATCCACAGAAAAAGGATGGCTGTTTTTTAAAAATGTAGTACTAGAGGTGCAAATCAATTACATCCCAAAAGTAGACAAATCTAAATCTAAAACAAAATTGCAAAACTGTTAATAGATCAATTAAAAAAAAAAATCAGCAAAAAAAGGCACTTTACAGAGCATTTAAAAGGGACCAAAAACAAAGTACACAGAAAGAGTACACAGAACTGCAAACGCAAGTCAAAAAGGAAGTTAGAAAGGCCAAGAGAGAAATAGAAATAAACATTGCTAAGTGGGCTAAAACCAATTCCAAAATGTTTTTCCAATATTATAACAGCAAGAGAACATTCAAAGAGGAAGTTAAATGTATAAGAGTACAAATGGCAAAATCATAGATGAAAAAAAATTTGCAAATATATTAAATGATTACTTTTCACAAGTTTTTACAAAGGAGGATACGGACAACATGCCCCACATGTCAAGTTGTTCCTATCCAGTTTTAAATAACTTTAGCATAACCGAGGCAAACATGTTAAAGGGATTAGGAGCTCTTAAAATAAAAAATCCCCGGGGCCGAATGAGATCCTCCCAATAGTACTCAAAGAAATGAAAGAAGTTATTTACAAACCACTAACCAAGATCATGCCACAGTCTCTTGACACAGGGGTTGTACCGACATATTGGAGAATTGCAAACGTAATTAATTGCAAACCCATGACTGAAGTCCTACTATGCCACTGAGAGTTCATCTTGAGAGAGGACACTAAACTAATAATGATAAAGCACACAAAAAAACTTTCTTTCATCAGTTATATAAGGATAGTGACACCTAACTGGCCTTCCTTCATCTTTGTTTTGTTCTTATATCTGAAGGACATGTTTCTGCACAGACTGTTATGGTATGTTGGTCCAAAACTGCAGTTTAAAGTAACATGTTGTCACAAAAACGGCTGTAGTGGGTGACGTCAGACCAGAACCAGGAACTAACAAATAAACAACAGAGAAGTGTTTGGTGAAGCTGAGATTTTGTTTGCGCTCAGCATTTAATAATGAAACAGACAGAAAATAAAAGGTTGTAAAGACAAATATAACACAGGACACGACACTGGCAGCCAAAACAAAGAGACAAAAAAAAAAAAAAACAACTACACCGACAAACACGGTGAGCTGCTATTATTATATACTTTATTTTTACTTTCTCCTCTCCACACCCATTCACCACTCAGTGAACACACAACCCCGAGTGATTGAAAACATGCTGCTTTTATGCAGATCTACCGAGACTCTATTGCTAATCAATCATTCAATTGGAGGCTCGGTACAACTGCAGGTGAATTAATAAGTGCAATTCCCTGTGCTCATATAGTACTACATTTTACCTGCACGGGAAGCACTGTGCAATCCTTGTACCAATGACTATACACCAACATTAACACACAACACGCATCATACAACATAGAAATACACAGGGACGGGTCAACATTGCCACACATGCTTACTCAGTTTGCCTGTTCACATGTGATTAAACAAAATGAAATCTAAAGATAAATAATGTCATACACCTTGCCAAGTGGTTTGGCCAATGGCCAACTTTAAAATCCAATTAGATTCACCTGCTGGCAGAAATCCTTTGACACCAAATGAGTGCTTTATTTAGGGAGCAAGCATGATAATCTTGGGAATGCAATCAAACACAGGGGCTTCTTATAGGATTCTCTGTGCAGTAGTAACTAATGGCGAGAAAACTAACCATTTCGTTTAATTATTTAACTAGCTGTGTTTAAATATTAACATACGTTTAAACATTTTGTTTGGACATGATGGACATTTTTCCAAGACAAATAATATACAAGTGATTTTGCTATTATTCAGAAAGAAAAAAAATAAAATTGTAAAAAAATGCATGAAATCAGCTCTTGTGATGACTGTTAATTTCAGGTCTAGAGATAGAGAACCACAATTTTTTTGGGATGGGGGGGTCATCAGCACAGAAGCTACGTGTCCTCCATTAATTACAGTTTCGGAAAAGACGAGACCAGAGAAAAGTGGATTTTATAAGGATATACTTTCCTAAAACACACATAATAAATAACTAAAAAAATCAAGTTCATATTAGGTTTAGTTCATATTGCACATATATCAAAGAAAAACAGCGAATAGCATATACCTGTTTTTAAAAGTCTTTTTGTGTCTGTGTGGGTTATACTGTTACTATTTATCTGTCTTTATCTAGTCAGGGCATACAAAAATAGTAGCTAATAAATACTGTGCGCATTTTGCTTAAAAGCCAAGCAATAGTACATAGTGGTAGCCAAAATCAGCGATGAATAAAGTCAATTTTGATAACCTGTTATACATCTTCTGCGAGCTAGATGGTGTTATCTAGCTAGAAACTGGTTTGTTACAGATTACTATTGAAATATAGTGTTTCACAAATGGATGTCACATACTGAAGCTTGTGAATACCAAAAGCACAACACTTACATTGAGTTAAAGTAAGTTTAATACTGTACTGTATGATTGCGGTAACAGCTCAAATATGCCAAAGCCTTCTTTTCTTGTGTGCTCTGTTTTAAATCCGGTCTCCCTTTTCTTGTTTTAGCCCTGTCTGACCCTAGCCCGGCATCTACAGTTGTGTCACAGGGCTCTATTTTAGGATCCTTACTTTTTATATGTTGCCACTTGGACAAATCATACGTCATCATGGTGTGAGCTTTCACTCATATGTAGATGACAAACAATTATATTTAAAGACTACACCTGATACAAATGTGGCTCTTGATAAAATTGTCTGACTGAGATTAAAACTTCAATGCGGCAAAACTTCCTACAATTAAATAGTGATAAAACCAAAGTAATGCTACTTAGCTCACCTTGACAACTTAGAAATTTGGACTCTTTTAGTATAGTGATCGATGGGCTTGAAGTTAATGTAGCTGTGCAGTTAGAAATCTTGGTGTGGTCTTTGACCCTAGCCTTACTTTCGAGTCACACATCCGCAATGTTACCAAGGTGCCTTTTTTTCACCTTGGTAATATTGCTCGTCTGCGCCCTGTGTTGTCTGTGCCTGATGCAGAAAGGCTAGTTCCTGCCTTTGTTTCTTCCCAGCTCGATTATTGCAACACGTTGTTTGCAGGTGTCTCCAAGGCTGCTTTCAGCAGGCTACAGTATATTCAGAACACCGCTGCTTGTGTTTTAACTGGCACTAAACTGGGTGGCCATATTACACCGGTTCTTGCTTCTTTGCACTGGTTGCTGGTTGAGAGCATGATTGATTTTAAAAGACTGTCAGCCTATAAGGCTCTGAACGGTTTAGCTCCATATTACATTGCTGAATTGCTTACACGTTACACACCCATACGTAATTTACGTTCCTCATCCTTGGGTTTATTGGCAATACCCAAAACTAAGTTTAACTCTATGGGCAATAGGGCTGTTTGCTGCTATGTGCCCAAACTATGGAAAGACCTTCCTCAATCTATCAGGGATGCTAGACCTTTGAGCTTTTAAAAAACAATTAAAGACACACTTTTACATTCGGGCATTTTTTTCTCATGATTTGGTTTTTGATTTGTGTAATTTCTTTTTATATTATTGTCACAAAGATGGCTGTAGTGGGTGACATCAGACCAGAAATGAATACACAGCACTGCAAGTAAAATAATGAATGAATGCGCTGCTGTGCGGTTTATTATTACCAGAAAATAAAACAGTTGTACAAAAACACTGACACCAAAACAGGACACGGCACTTGCGGCTAAAATAAATAGACAAACAAAATGAGTAGAAACTAACAAAACAGAATGGACGAACGTTACACAAAACAAGTACAGTGCTGGTCCACTCGGAGCAATTGATATAGTTTACGTTTCTGCTCTCTCTCTCTCCCATTCTCCACTCCCGAACACACAACCCTGAATGATTGAAAACATGCTGCTTTTATGCAGCTGTACCAAGACTCGATTGCTAATCAATCATTCAATTGGAGTCTCGGTACAACTGCACGTGAATTAATAAAAGTGCAATTCCCTGTGCTCGCATATTACTTTACCTGCACGTGAAGTGCTGTGCAATCCTCGTGCCTACATGCAAATATATATTTTAAACACTAGTTTTACACAGACCCATTTATATCCCATGTACCAATGACTATACACCAACATTAACACACTACACGAAAAATACAACACAAATAAATAGCCCAGGGGTGGGGCACTTTGCCAAAATTATGTATACTCTTATTATGCTGTATGTATATATGGTTCTCTGTGCTTTTTGTATTTGTACAGCGCTTTGAGATGCGGCACTTTATAAAATAAAGATTATTATTATTATATTTAGGTAAATCAAAAATTATCTTTAACATTAGAAACATATAACCATTTTCAAGGAGGTGTTTTCATCGGTAAAGAGTTCTCTGCTCACCGCTATTTTAGAACTCACAAACAGTGCTAAAAATGCATTATCTGGAATTATATTTGGTGCAGATAAGTGCCGCTGTTACAGTGGAAAACTAATGGAAGACCTACAGTGGAAAATTATATTTATCTGATAGATTCCCCTCTGTAACTGTGAACTGCAGTCCCTATACAATCATGCAAACATCCTAATTGGGCAATATTTCCATGTAACAGAGAGTCAGCAGTATCATGGAACCCATTTTTTTTTTTAGAATAGTTCTTTCTATAAACAAATATATATATCAGATCATGATACCCCGTCTGACAGCTAAGTTGCAATATTAAACAAAGGTCACCAAACAAGTCTGTTTATTGGATGTTTGTTCCCAGAAATACCATTAGTAATGCTCAGTGTTTCCTATCATTTTGCTATTTATTGTGATTTATTTATTTATTTTGCTTCACCCTGAAATATTGTGATCAAACATTTTTTTTAGGTTGCAAATGATGCATACAATAGCCAAGACTGTTCCAAGAATGATTAGTTATGTGTAGTGATTATTACAACTGATATTTTTATCTTTTGACTTATACACAATTTAGAAACATCCAATTTGTTTCATCATGAAGTGAGCTATCAAAAAAATTGCCAATTTTCCTCCCCAACTCAGAGGAGCATAAAGGCTGAGTCAAGATGGTCAACACATGCACGGGCAGGATTTGAACCAGCAAGTGGCACCCTCCAAGGTAGAGGGAACCCTACTGAAAAGTACAACTGCTTGTAAACTAGTGAACAGATAAGAGTTTGAAATTGGAACATAATGTCAAGCTACTTACTGCCCTTATAAAAGTTTCCCATAGTAAAAACAAAGCACAGTGAAAGTGTGCTAAAGAATTGTAAAGCCTGATGCAAGGGAAAGCATATTAAAAAAAAAAACAAAGCAAAAAAAAAAAAAATCATGGCAAACCATTTTAAACTGTGGTAAATGCATAGTATAACCACGGTAAAAGCAAGGTACAAAAATTTTAAAAAACTGTATTTTTGGTTTTTTTTTAAGGGAGGACCCCCACAGGTATATATATCCCATACATTGTTAACAGTAAACAGCATATATTTGACTTTAGAATTAAAGGTCTTTTTAATTGACTTTTTTTATTTTTCTTTACCAGCTTTTACACCAGCAAACCAGCTGGAAAACAACAAACCACCAGGCCCAGTGTTGGTCATTGCTAGATTTTTATCAAGGCTGGAGGAGCAATTGGAGACAACCTGATGCATTTATACAATGATTTACTCATTTCAAACTCAGTGTCCACCAGTTAACGTGGAGTACAGCTGTGGTTGCAAGTTTTGCGCAGATGATGGAAGCTCTCTTCTTGCTTTATTCATTGTTCCAACCAGACTGTTCTTTTTTTCTTCAACTCTTTTGACAATCATCATTTTGTATCCTATGTGCCTCTGCTACAGTACAGTGTTGATTGTGGTGTATCATTTGTATAACAATCAACAAATGAAAAGCACCGAGTGCTATCGATGTTGCACTTTATGTACAGCGTGGGACCTGAGGTTTCAGCCAAAACATTTTGTGCAGCCCGTCTTCCCACAGCATCAACACCGGGATTTATAATTTTCCAAATAGTGCCATCAAGTGAAGACAATAGAAAGAGAAAACAATGCCAAGTAGCTAAATGCAATAAAAAATAAAATAAACAAAAAAAAAAAACTTCTGATATCTGCCCAGTGTGAAAGAGCAGTATGTGATAAATGCACAGGAAAAGTTGAGAAGCGTTACATTGATACTACTTTGAAGTATTTACTGTATCTTAATCAGTAAGAATACCATATGCATGTTCTCTTAATGACTTAATAATCTGTTTCACTCTCACTCCACCTTCTGCTAAAAACCTAGGTGTTACTCTTGACCCCCCCCCTCTCCTCTCAACACATCTCCTCTCTGTCACACACTTGCTGCTTCTTTCTTAGTAGCATCTACCGTAACTCTCTCATTGCTGGTCTCCCTGCTTCAGCTATCCGCCCTCTTCATTCCATTCGAAATTCTGCTGCTTATCTTAATATTTATGCTTAAGTATTAAGCTTCCAATTTTGTAACCCTGTACTGCCCTGTAAGTCGACTTGGATAAAGATGTCTGCCAAATAAATAAATACTAATAACAATGAAAAGTATATTGAGCATCAAAAGAAACGTATTACTATTATAAAAAAAAAAAAAAAAAAGGCATATAAATGATGGACATTTACAAAATGTTTTTGGTTTCTTTTTAATCACTCGATCATTCATCCTTGACCATGACACGCTTGAATGACTATTACTGAAGCATATGCACTTAATTACCTAATTAGTGAAACAGTTGATTGGACACTGGCTATGGAGTGATTTCAGCTGTTGAATTGCAAGCTTGAATTAAAGCAATAAAGAAAATCACAGAAAAAAAACAATATCCCACATCTGGCAAGACAGCAGCGCCTTCGTGCAATCGGCATGTTGGAGGCTGGACTAGGGCAGCGTACTGTAGCTCGCGTCTTGGGTGCTCACAGCCAGTAATTTCAAACCTGGAGAGATGGTATAACCAGACACACTCTATCAATGAAAGGCCATGAACCGGGAGACCAAGAGTCACAACACCTGCCCAATATCGACATATAATTTTGCAGCATCTTCGTGATGTCAATTGTTAATCAGCACAATAAAAAGTCACTGCACCTGCTCTAAAACAGAGTTTGTCATTTTTTGATATTGAGTTTTATCCAAATATAAGTTTCTTTTGATGGTCAAATATAAGTGATATGTTTCTTTTGATGCTATATATATATATATATATATATATATATATATATATATATATATATATATATATATGCCTAAATATAAAATGTATATATTATATATATATAATAGTATAATAAGATATATAAAAGATATATACGCGCTAAAGTATAAAACACCCATGAAAAAGAATAAGTATGTCAAAAACACCATGTGAAAAATAACTGTTTAAAGAAATTGTAAATTATCGTGTTCTTGTACAGACGGCTGCAATTGTACTTTGCAAGATGTAATGACTAAAAAATAAATATGTCCAGTAAGCATATGGCATAATATATTACTAATATTAAAAAAAATATAACACATTTTAGAAAAACCTTTATTGTCTCTATATGCAGTTCTTATCTATGGTTAGGCTATCTACTTTTGTCTCAACGGTGGGATTATAAATATTTCCTCCTGTGGGCAACAATAACTGCAGAGTGAAAAAGCAGAGTTGACTCATTATAGACATGCTATCATGGTAAGGTGGTTTTATGCCTAGCATACTAATGTCCCTGAAGCCAAAATGATCAAGCAGGAAGATGGATTTTTAAAAATCTGGTACCAGGTCAAAAAGGGCAAAATTATTTTTGTTTTAGAAACTGCATTAAAACAGAGGTTGCCTTTTCTCATTACCCCTTCATCTCCCCAAAGACCTCTGAAAGCCTTACTCATCTCATTTTCAATTGTGCTGGAGGTGGTAACTACAAACAATCTGATTCAGAGACAACAGGTACTGTAAATAGAAAAACAATTTAAAGTTCCACACTGAAAGCCTCTGGGCATGCTGTAAAAATAATGGAGGAGATATAAATTGTCATGGCAGATGAATCGATTTACTGTTGTTAATTTAGCAACATTAATATAGAATACAAGAATACTGTCAATAATCTCTGTGCCTTACTCGTAGATTCCAGGCCAACTACTATGTGCCCTGGATCCCCTTCCTACTAGCTTGTTCCAATCCATTGCCCCTGCTCTTCTACCTTTTGTCTCCTCCCTGATTATCACCTCTCTGCTCTCTGGCTCATTCCCCAGCCTTCAAAAATGCACCCCCATTCTTAAGAAACCTTCTCTTGACCCTGTCTCCTACCGTTCCCTCTAAAACTCTCAAGCAAGCTGTCCACTGCCAGCTGACATCCTGCCTCACAGAGCATTTTCTGCATGACCCTCTTCAATCTGGGTTCCGTCCTGCACATTCCACGTAAACTGCCCTCCTCTCTGTAACTGACTCTCCTCTGCTCATCTGCCTCCCTTTCCTTTATTCTAATTCTGCTTGATCTCTCCTCTGCCTTTGACACTGTCAATCATGCAATTCACCTTGCCTCTCTCTCTCTCTCTGACCTGGGCATCTCAGGAACTACTCTTGCCTAGTGTTCCTCCTAGGGTGGCTCTCTCTCTTCTCTTCACCCCCTTTGCAGGTGTACCTCAAGGATCTATTCTGGAACCCCTCCTCTTCTCACTCTACACCCACTCACTAGGTACGCTCCTCTTTTGGCTTCTCCTACCACCTTTACGCTGATGATGCCTAGATCTTCCTTTCCTCTCCCTCCTTTGACTCCCACATCTCAGAATGCCTCTCGGTTATCTGAGCTTGGACGCATTCTTACCACCTCAACCTCTCTAAATCTGACCTCTACTTTCCTTTTGCTGCCTCTCCTACCTTCTGTTAGTCTTGACCACTTCCTCTACTTCTCTCAGCACATCTCCTCCCTGTCACATACCTGCTGCTTCTTTTTTAGCAGCACCTACTGAATTATTCCACTCAACTCCTGGTCCAAGCTATTGTACTCTCCAGATTGGACTACTGCAAGTCATTCTTTCCAGGACTACTGTAACTCTCTCCTTGCTTTCCACTCTCCACTGACTACCTATCTCTGCTCACAATTCAATACCCTTGTTCTTGCCTACCGCTCTCTTCACCATGCTGCCCCCTCCAATTGCTGGCCCTCTCAGCTCCTCCTTTACTTGCTGACTCATCTCCATCCTCCCATACTTCCTCTTTTTCTTCCCTAGCCCATCCGTGGTGGAACCAGTTACCGGAGAACCTCAGGACTGAGCTGTCTCTCACTGCCTTCCGCCACCTCCTGAAGACCCACCTATTTAGACTGCACTTGTAGATCTCTTGATGTAGCTCTCCTACTATGCACTGGACTTGCCTGACCTCAGCACCACATTACTGGACTCTTAGCTAATGCACTATCCTTGCACTATTGCACTGCTAATATGTCACTGTAGATATAACTTCCTGTAATCCTAACGTGTTCCATCCTAGTTACAGCATCATATTGTATTTTAGTAGTATTATTTGCACTTACTGTAAACTACACTGTATTTAAATATTAAGCTTGCATTGTAACCTTGTACTGCCCTGTAACACCTACAGGTCACCTTGGATAAAGGCATCTTCCAAATAAATATATTATAAAAATAATAAATAATTAAAGAAAAATAACACGTTGTCCTCTGCGTGGTTTATAAATTGTAAGTTGGTAAAAGGTTTCATCTTACAATATTTCCTGGAATACAATTGATCAAACCCCCCAGTTAGCCTTTTAACTCATGTACTGATTGGATCAATAAACATTTATACTTAGATATATATTGAACATTTAGACCATAGCAATTGAAGTCATGTACGGTATATCAATTTAATCGAGGATACTAATCTAAAATGCTTGGGTCTTAACCCTTTGAGGACCAAACATTTTTCACTGGGATTCTTCCCCAGGACCAGGCTTTTTTTAGCTGTAGTTGACTCTCTTCTTATAAAAATTCCCCAAGAGACCTTACAATATCTCCTGAAAGTTTTGTTGAAAAGTATTGATGTTTGGGCAAATTACAAGACATTGTTTCACCTGAGTGATTGCAATGACATAATACACATTTATTCTCAAGGTCTTTAAAGCAATAATGGACATTACTCTCAATTACTTTCTCAAATAAATATTTATAAATGAAATAATAGTTATTCATTCCTTTATTATCAGTAATAAGGAAAACACTATACCAACTAATGTGAGATCAGTTGTGGTTGTCATTCACAATAGCACAATCATATAGCTGTGCTAAATGATACAATCTTTATTAAACGATGTATAGTTACAAACTGTATTCTAACCAGAAACAAGCTATTCATTTACTTGAAAGTATGAATATTGGTATATGAAGCAAGTGCACTCAGTTGAACTGGAAACATATTTACAATCTATCATTTGTATTCATGTATTTCAATTGGATTTTTTTGTTTTACTCTTCTTCCCAAAGTTTCTGTTTTTGTACCTCTGCACAGTGCAGTTTGAGAGTTTGGTTGTCTCAGCGCAGCTATTCCACGTTAGCAGAATGTATTACTTGTTGTACAAATGTGCATTTACACATGAACCAAGTCATCCCACTGTCAAAGCTAGACTGATGATAATACCTTTTGCAACAGTATATCATAGAAAATGAAAGTAATCAAAAACCAACTAGTCCCTCACAGTGTGATGATTTATTTGTACTGTATTGTTATATAAGAAAAATGTGTTCAAATACTGTAAAAAATTATAACGGATGGATATGATAAATGAAAAAAGGCTTTTATTTTGTATTTTTATTTTGTTATTAACACAGTCATTAAACTGTTATATATATATAATGGAAACGGTTTCCCTATATTAACCACCTTTCCTAATGTTTTCATAATGTTTTTGTTTAAACTGTATAATGTTCCTATTAGAGAATATAAATATCAACATATTGTATATCTCTTCTCAACTACAGTACATATTCAAAACTATTACCAAAACTATTTGAATTCAAGCTTTTTAAGGTTGGTCTATTCCTCACCTGTCGTATGGAAATCTATTTTTCAATGCAGAGAAAAAAATATACTCTCAGTTGTAATTTTAAAAACAGTATGTATGATAAATTATAACAGATTACATATATGGTCCATTATTAAGGAAGTCATAAAAAAGCTCTGTTTTTTAGACCATTATAATCCATGCTACTCTCAGTCTTGTGTTGGATGTCTAAGAAACACTTTTTTTTTTTTTATTATTATTCTCTAATAAAGGACTCCAGGACATTTATAATCCTGTATATTATTTATAGTGAATAATACACCCATACTCACTGATTAAAATAAATGGTCTGCAGGTCTGCATGAGAACCAGAATTTAAAAATGCTCAATTAATAACATATTTGTCAACCACAATCTGTTAGAAAAAAAAGAACAACCCTGTTTGCACAATAATACATAACATTTTATTTAAATTATAATTTGATAATATTTTTCAATTGCTGAGTGGAGTTATTGTAACAAACTTTTTTTTTGATGATAGTTAAATATACTGCCTTTTCTAGCTAAGTGCACAGTAAAAAGGCTATAATTAAAGTGGCATATTATATAGCTTGTTTTTTTTTTAGAGTGTTTTTAGGCCAGTTACTGAAACATGAATTATTTGAACACAGTGGGTTTTTGTCAGTCTCCTGGCACCTGAGTTTTTCCATGAGTCAGTGAAAAGACCAATAAGGAGAGAATTGCACTAATAGATGTCATAAAAGGTTCAGCTGTTGAGTTTGCATATGCTGCAGGTGGTGATGTGGACCTAACAAAATAATTTCAGTTTTTTAATTACAATTAAAGTATAATTGCTGGAAGTTTGTAGTGCATCCATTTATTGATATCATAGATGCAATCTGATAGTACTGACTGAGCTGAAGTGTTATCTGGTTGAAAGGACATGCATCATCTGAATAAAAATGAAAATCCACACCATGATTTCAAATGATCTGAGCCCTGTGACACTTTAGAAGAGAAGATGCCAGGTTTGGGTCCTCACCAATCAAACCAATCTGTTTTCGGTCCAGTACATAAGAGTAAAACCAGTTAAGAGCGGTTCCAGTAACACCAAAATAATTTTTTCCAGGCGTTTTAATAAAATTGTGTGGTCAACTGTGCCAAAAGCATCAGTCAAATCCAAAAGCATTAAAAATTAAAGAAGGCCATGATCAGATTTTAAAAATAAATTGTTCACTACCCCATACCAAAGCAATATCAGGGCTACGAGATTCACAAAAACCAGACTCAAATAGACAGCTGCTAGAAAGATAGACATTTACTTGCTCTGCTACCACATGTTCAAGAACCTGCGACACGAAAGGTAGATTCGAGATTGGTCTAAAGTTAGGATCAAGGTTTGATTTATTTAAGAGAGGCTTGATCAAAGCCAACTTAAAAGAATACGATACAATTAGACCTATTAATTATTGCTACTATATATGAACCAATATCATTCATGGCTTTAAGTAAGACGGATGTGGGAATAGCAATTTTAATCACTGGTAATTTACATATTTGTACAGATATAAATACACTAAAAAGACTGAGAGACTTTAAGCATTACAGGTGCTGAACTAAGCTCCTGGGATACAATGTTTTACACTCAGTCACTCTAAATCGAGGATTACAATCAGTTTCTTTTTAACTGAATCAGGTTTAGGTTTACTGTCTCATCAAATGTATTGCATTGTAACCTAGGAGACCTAGCTTTGATTTTATTTTTGTGTTGTCCAAAAACACAGTCTTCTAGTCTATATAGTGACAGCAAATATAGACTAGGCTAATCTATTAAAGAAATATAAAAATATATTACATTTATTAAAGCTTTACAACAAAGACTAATTTAATTATTGTAGAAGATAGCCACCAGCCTCATTAAAATGCTAATGAAGCTTATAATTATTAAATTGCTCTACAATTGCTTATAGGAATAAAGACAAAACAATAATTAAGAGCAAAATAACAGAATGTCCTCAGGCAGTCTATCCACAGTTATAATCCCACATGACATTTCTCGACATAATTACAGAAACAATAAGGTTACAAGTGATAAAAAAAGACAATCCTCACTACTGAGATCTATTTATTGATTTTTAAAGTACTGTGATATAGTTTTAAATTATTTAGTTTTACGTTTTTTTTTTTATTAACAAAACAACTAAACTATTATAACAAATATTATTGTATTATTGTATTAATTTATATTGTTGTAATGCTACAATTGTAAACTAATTGTTGTTATTTTGTTATTTAAGTTCTATTGAAATAATATATTTCTGTTTTCCATATTAACAATAAAAAGTGTGAATTTTTTCAAATAAAGCAAAAATAGTTTTGAAAACTGTCCAAATTGCTTATTTGAGGACTAAGAATGAAGAATCTGCATAAAAATGCATTTTTTGACATGGAAATTGGCAAAATAAATAGGCAGCAGGATGATTAAAACACAGGCCCCAACAGTTGCAGAAGCCAAAAAATATAAAACAAAAACCTACACTGATAACATGCTATTATACACAGGCTTAAATAGTTGCTGATATTATATAAAATATAGAAAACAAACAAACACATATTTGAAATATATTTAATTAACAGACCTAAACATTTACAGGAGCCAAACTACAATAGGAATATATATCCTATACAATATTTAGTTCGACGTACTCGTCAATTGATAAAGTGCATTTAAACAGTTAATTTTTAGACAGCATACTGTATATTCAAACCAATCACATAACCTTAAGAAAAAGTAACAGGGGCAGCAGTTAAACCAGTGTTGTAATTCACTTCTCAAAGTCCTAATGTATGAGGCTGATAATTGAGATTATTTTTAGGCTAGTTTCCATGGACTGTTGGTGAAAGGATCTTGGAGCATATCGGAAATCTATTTGAATTATAAATCTTTTGTGATTATACTAAACAAGGAATGTTATATATTTATTGATAGGCCTGAGGGAAATTAGATGTTTGACAATATGGTAATATCAAATGCACAATTTATGATGCCATTGCTTTATTAAAAATGCCAATTAAAATTCCACATTGGATTTAATTGAGGTCATTACCCTTTAGACAAGTTGATATAAAACTCATCAAATGTGTTTCTTTTCTTACATCAGAGCCTTTGTTTATTTTATCCTTGCCCAGTGGTAACTCCCTGTATTACCTGTTTACACGAACCACATGAAACGGTATTGCCATGAAGATGTTAATATAATACATAATATCATTGTTGTTGGATTCCAAGTGGCTTTTGTGCTGTTTGAATCCGGTTTCATCCCTCCCCGCACAATAGAAATATCAAAATACAGAACTGTTTACCTTTACAAGAAAGGAGAGCTGCATATTTGCCATAACCCACGATTTTCTTTAATGACGTTTCAACCTGTGACACCTGATCTGAGAGCAGGGTTGACAACAGGCTCCAGAATCTCAGAAAGTCAGGTTTTGTAACTCACCTCTCTAAAATGCAATGCAGTCAGTAAAGTGAGTGTCAATTGTGTGAAGCAAGAAATATTAAACAAATAGAAACTTTACCTGCTGTCACAAGGTTAAATGAAAGAATGCAGGTGAGTGCAATGTTATCTATAATAATGGTGTTGCCCTATTTTGATAGATATTATTTACTGTATAAAAAAATTTCAAGCAACACGATTAATCGTTGTCACGAGGCTCTCCGGATAGAATTGTCACCACAATTAAATACATTTACTAAACTGCTCAAGCAATTCACATTCATTTTACATGTCGAATACACTGTAGTTCAGAGAGGCGAGTTAAAAAAAAAAAAAAAAAAAAAAAAACTGCCTTAAAGTGTCCCGAGGTTCTGGAGCCTGTTGAGAGCTATGAGGAAAAAAATACTGTGATGAGTGACCTGAATCCCCCAGCGAAATAAAACCACGTTGATTTAAATGCACCCTGTGGATAACACATATCAAATAGGCTACAAAATAGTTTAAAATGTATTTTAATAAAACACAGCAGTTCCCAAATGGTTCAACTTGTATTGGCACATTACAGCAATGTAAAATTTTATTTACTAAAGCATATTGTCCAACACATCTTGCACATCTGACAGTTGTAAAGTTATAAAAAATATATATTTCTGTGCATCGACTTTTTATTTATTTTTTCTCTCAGTAAGATCACTAGAACAAGTCTCAGACAAAGAAACAAAGCATAAAAGTTTACAACAGTTTGCCATTACTATATATTACCGGTTTACTGCATAACCTTACTCCATGAAAAATGTGAGGTGACTGCGCTGTTGCATGCGAGGGTATGTTTGCATTCAGCGGCTGTGCGATGTGTTCAGTGCGTGCACCACCAGTAATAGGGAGTTGAGAGCCGTGACAGAGTTCATCAAACGTGTTCTTGTTATTAAATACAAAAGTTACGTTCAATACTGCATTTGTGTCTCTTATTTAAAGAAGACCCCCACACATTGGAGGGATGCATTAAAATGGATGTGTGGGATATAGGATCCTATGGATATAGGATTCGGATTCGGGTCACTCAATTTCAAGTATTCGGTGGAATCTGAGGATCTCAAAAAGTAGACAAAAAGTAGGTATCCTGGATTCGGTGCATCCCTAATTGCTTGTCCATTATTTACCCTGTTTTCTTATAACTAGGAAGAATTAACAACCATGTTATTTTATTATCCTCAATTTCAGCTCACCATTTGCAACATACAATTGCTTGTAGGGGTATGCAGATTACCCAATACTCTTATTCAAAACCATTACTTGTACCCAGATTTACTCAGATGACAGTACCACACATGGGTGAGGCTAAAAGTGGAATTGTCATTAAAATACATCTCTGGCCTTGATTTTTACTCAAAGTGACCATACAGTGTTTTAACAAATACAATACAATTAAAAAAAGGTGCTAGGGTAATCAAGAACATTATTTTTATAAAGTGATTAACACAGGTACACGTGCTTATTCCTCAGTGCGCCATGCGTTTTCATTGAGTTTATGTGCAATATGAATCTGTAGTTTGGTAATTTTGTAGCTGCTCTATTCTGGCTGGATTCAGCCTAGACTAGGTAAAGCAGCGAGAGCAAGCATCTGAATCCACCAGGTTAAACCACATCAACAACACCAATAAATAGAGCCCTCCTGATGCAGTGAGGTTAATTTATTGACGATCTACATAATTAATTATTTAACAAAAAAAGGAGCAATATGTATGTAAAACAATATGGCAAATTAAACTAATTAGCCTCCAATTATACACCCACTGGTGTGCTGAAATTAAGAACATAAGAACATAAGAACATAAGAAAGTTTACAAACGAGAGGAGACCACTCGGCCCATCTTACTCGTTTGGTTGTTAGTAGCTTATTGATCCCAGAATCTCATCAAGCAGCTTCTTGAAGGATCCCAGGGTGTCAGCTTCAACAACATTGCTGGGGAGTTGATTCCAGACCCTCACGATTCTCTGTGTAAAAAAGTGCCTCCTATTTTCTGTTCTGAATGGCCCTTTGTCTAATCACCATTTGTGACCCATGGTCCTTGTTTCTTTTTTCAGGTCGAAAAAGTCCCTTGGGTCGACATTGTCAATACCTTTTAGACTTTTGAATGCTTGAATTAGGTCAGCTCGTAGTGTTCTTTGTTCAAGACTGAATAGATTCAATTCTGTTAGCCTGTCTGCATATGACATGCCTTTTAAACCTGGAATAATTCTGGTCGCTCTTCTTTGCACTCTTTTTAGAGCAGCAATATTTTTTTTGTAGCGAGGTGACCAGAACTAAACACAATATTCAAGATGAGGTCTTACTAATGCATTGTACAGTTTTAACATTACTTCCCTTGATTTAAATTCAAAACTTTTCACAATATATCCGAGCATCTTGTTGGCCTTTTTTTATAGCTTCCCCACATTGTCTAGATGAAAATATTTCTGAGTCAACAAAAACACCTAGGTCTTTTTCATAGAGTCCTTCTTTAATTTCAGTATCTCCCATATGATATTTATAATGCACATTTTTAGTTTCCTGCATGCACTACCTTACACTTTTTCTCTATTAAATGTCATTTGCCATGTGTCTGCCCAGTTCTGAATCTTGTCTATATCATTTTGAATGACCTTTGCTTCTGCAACAGTGTTTGCCACTCCTCCTATTTGTGTGTCTTCTGCAAATTTAACAAGTTTGCTTACTATACCAGAATTTAAATCATTAATGTAAATTAGGAATAGCAGAGAACCTAATACTGAGCCCTGTGGTACTTCACTGGTTACCTCACTCCATTCTGAGGTTTCTCCTCTAATCAGTACTTTCTGTTTTCTACATGTTAACCACTCCCTAATCCATGTACATGTGTTTACTTGAATCCCTACTGCATTCTTTGAGAATTAATCTTTTATGTGGGACTTTGTCAAAAGCTTTCTGTAAATCTAAATAAACCATGTCATATGCTTTGCAATTATCCATTATCGATGTTGCATCCTCAAAAAAATCAAGAAGGTTAGTTAGACACGATCTCCCTTTTCTAAAACCATGTTGACTGTCTCCCAGGATACTGTTACCATGTAGGTAATTTTCCATTTTGGATCTTATTATGGTTTCCATAAGTTTGCCTATAATAGAAGTCAGACTTATTGGTCTTTAGTTACCTGGTTCAGTTTTATTTCCTTTTTTGTGGATCGGTATTACGTTTGCAATTTTCCAGTCTGTTGGTACAACCCCTGTGTCAAGAGACTGTTGCATATTCTTGGTTAGCGGTTTGTAATTAATTTGTAATTAGCTATCTTAAAAAAAAATAATGATAGGATGGCTATTTAAATAACCATTAAATAGTTTATATTTAAATGGTTCAATTACCAATGTTTTTAATTATTTAATAATGTGTCCCGTTGTCACAATGATGGCTGGAGTGGGTGACTTCAGACCAGAAACAGGAACCAGGAAATAAACGACAGAGAGGTGGAGTTGGGTAGAGCTGAACGATTGGTACTGCTCAGCATTTAATAAATGAACACAGTCAGAAAATAAAAGGTTGCAAGACAAATAAGACACAGGCATGGCACTTTCGCCAAAACAAAAAAGACAAACAAAACACGGTGAGCAGATATTTTTAACTACTATTATTACTCTTCTTATTATTACCTCCATCTCCAATCCCGTTCTCTACTCACCGAACACACAACCCCGAGTGAGTGAAAACATGCTGCTTTTATGCAGTTGTACCAAGACTGGATTGCTAATCAATCATTCAATTGGAGTCACAGTACAACTGCATGTGAATTAATAAAGTGCAATTTCCCATGCTCACATATTATTACATTTTACTTGTACGTGAAGTGCTGTGCAATCCTCGTGCCTAAATGCAAATATACATTTTAAACACTTGTGTTACACAGACCCATTTATATTCCGTGTACCAATGACTATACACCAACATTAACACTCAACACAAAATACACACAGGGGCGGACGCTTTGCCACACTGCTGCGAGGGAAGGTGGTCTCCTGACCTCCCCCCCCCCCCCCCCCCTTTATAGCCGGCTTCTCCCTCTGGGAGGACTCCAGCCCCCAGAACTCCTGCAGCGAAATTGCTGCGGGGGAAGGTGGTCTCCTGACCTCTCCCCCCTTTTTTTTAGCCGACAGCTCCCTCTGGAGGGGCTCCGGCCACACTGACCCCTGCGGCCAAGCAGAGCTGACTGCAACCCCTGGCGTAGCAGTTCCAGCGACCCCAGGTGATGCAGAGCAGCTGGCAACCCCAGACAATGTGGAGCGGCCTGTAACCCCAGGCGATACGGAACAACAGGCAACCCTTGGCGATGCGGAGCAACAGGCAACACCAGGCGATGCGAAGCAGCAGGCAACACCAGGTGATGCGGAGCAACAGGCAACCCCAGGTGATACGGAGCGGCAGGCAACCCCAGGTGATGTGGAGCGGCAGACAACCCCAGGCGATGCCAGGCAGGCATCCTTGGGCGAAGCGAGACAGGCATCCTTGAGCGAAGCGAGACAGGCATCCTTGGGCGAAGAGAGGCAGGGAGTCAGGATAAGCTGGGGTGCCGAAAAACCGCCCTCTTCTTGGCCACTGCAGCCAGGCGGTTCTTCCCTGTGTTTCCCTCAGCAGCCTATGCAAGGGCTGCTGAGGACTGCCAGCATCTATTCCTGGTCCTTCTGGTGCAGGGAGAGGCAGCTCCTGCTCCTCTCCCCCTGATGGTGATGGAGGCAGAGGCAGCTCCAGCTCCTTTCCTCGTGATGGTGGGAAAGTGATACCAGCAGGCATTCATCCTCTGCTGATGGGGGTGGCGGAGGCAGAGGCAGCTCCTGCTGCTCTGCTCATGCCGGTGGAGATGTCGGAGGCAGTGGCAGCTCCTGCTGCTCTGCTCCTGCCAATGGAGGTGGCGGAGGCGTGTAGTCTCTTGGTGGCGGAGGTGGGAGCGCTGTGTAGTCTCCTGGCGGCGGAGGTGGGATCGGCATGTAGTTTACCCTTATTACAGGGGACTGGTGCGGCTCTCCCTCCTGCTCTGGAGACAGTGGTGGGACCTCTCCCTCTGGCGCTGGAGACGGCAGCAACGGCTCCTCTCCCTCTGGCTCTGCAAAACCAGTAGGCATTCTTCCTCTGCTGGTGGAGATGGGAGCTGCAAGTCGTCTCCCTTCAGCCCAATGAGGATGCAGGTAGGCGTGGCTCCTCCGACTTGGAATTCAACCTGCTGGGGCAGTCCCATATCGGCAGCCAAGTAATTGATCACCACGGCTGCCGGGTTCACGAAGGGCACTGGGTAGAAATGTGCATGGACGGATTTGCACTTGTGAAACTTTTTAATAAATAAATAAAATTGGGCACCCGACACTGCCAATTACATTTTATGTAAAACATGTACTTCTGTATCAAAAAAACATGATGATTGAGTTTTTAATCTAACTCAGCCTTTAGTACACACTGCCCATTCATTTTAATATATATATATATATATATATCTTATATATATATATATATATATATATATATATATATATATATGTACATGAGTGTTAGTGTGTATCTGAGTGTTGTATATACAACCATTGACTGTATTGTTATTTATTTCTTAGCAGACACCCTTATACAGTTGTTACAAAATATCACTTTACACATTACTTGTGATTTATTTAATGTTTGTTCTTTTTAAGTTTTTCCCAAGTGTGATTTTAAAACATTGCTAAATATAATAAAAAAAAAATACACTGAAACAAGGCCCCTAATAGAGCAGGGTTATGAACATTAGGTTTCTGGTATTAAGAATCCCCATAGTTTAGAAATTAAAATTACACAAGAGGCCTCTTACCTAAACTTATATGATATGGGAAATACAGTCAAATTCATTAAAAAAAGCAATACACACAGTAAATATCGTTACTATCTAATTACAATGCCCCAACATTGTACAGCACTATGATTCCATGATTATAGCATAATCCTTAAATCTGTTGCTGATAATTACCGAACCATCTGGAAAGGGAGCACATGAATCAGCTTACCTCCTATGTATTGTCATAATCAAAACCTAATGTAGAACCAGAGCAGCTTTATGGTTTGCTGTTGCTTAAAGTAATTAAGCTAACTGGGTCGCTGTGATGAATGTTTTCAAAGTTAATTACCCTTATATCCAAGGTGCCATTGTCACAACAGCAGGGCACTTTGTTGTGGTGGATATTTCCATTCCCTGCAGTTAATAGATAATAACCAAGGATATAGTGAAGACATATACTACAATGGAACAGTATGTTGAAAACTATAAAAACATTGAATTAGTTTTGTTATATTTCTTTTTTAAACTGTCAATTTTACATCCATTTTCAATCACTGTAGCAATGCTGGGTGCATGAGTCTAGTTAATTCAGTGTAAGCTAACAGGAAAGAATCCTTAAGTAATGTCTAAATGATGAATTAAACAAGTATTATCGGTAACGCTTCATATTGTGTGGCATAAATTAATATTAAACAGATATGCAATTGCATATTAATTTAATGTTGAATTAATATTTCATAAATATGCAATAGCTGGTTTCTTGCTAAATGTTAACCAAATGTCGTTTGAAAATGTAACTGCATATCAAATCCATTTATATTACATTTTTTTACCCATGAAAATATGTAATAATTTTCCATTGTTGACATGTTTTTAATTAAAAATACAGTTAATCTGACTTAAATGTTAATGGAAAGTAACAAGGAATAATTGAACGTAAACTTAATATCAGTTGCATATTAAGGCTTTCAAAATGCAAATTAAAGCTTTCATAATTGTAATCATTGTGACAGTTTCCTCAGCCTAGGCACTACAGTATCCTATCATTGACCTTGGTCTTGACTTTAAAGGCTCCTTGGCTCAACTTCAGATTGGACTTCAGAATCCAAGCCTCAGCCACAGCCATGAATCCAACCATGGAACATGGTATGTCATCTTACTTGAAAACATTTTTCTGGTTCCAGCATTTTAGACCACTCTTGGCAAATGCATGCTATATTTTTAACAATAAGGATGGTTGGTACAACAGTAACAAAAAAAAAAAAACGTGATGCGAATAACAAGCTGACAAGAAGGCTTCTAGGATCTTGTCATTTACATGACAGATCACAAAATGTTTTTAGTATGTGCTTTGGAAACGGCAATGCGTTTTTTGTGCAGTGTTAAATTTGACCGCCATTTAAAACAGAGCTTACAGATGACACATATACTCTTCTATTTCTGCAATAGTTAGTTCACACTCAAGAACATTGATGTTTAAGAATAGTTGTCTTTGTTTTGTTTTCTTTGTTTTGTTTTACTTATTTTTTTTTTATTTTTTATTTTTTTTTATTTTATTTCTTTTAATTGAAACCAGTTTAATTCACTGGTCAGATTTTTCAAACTGAAGTTGCAGACTACATCAACAATACATGGATGGAATGTAATAATGTGTTCAGCAGTAATTCGTTCACCTATCAGAAAACACTTGTGAATCATTAGGTCATCGGACTCGCTTTGCCCTATAAGGTTACATAACGTACTGTGTAACCCACAGAACAACCTGCAAAGTTTAGAAGAAACACATCACTTTACCTTTGATGTGTCCGTATCCCAGTGTTCGCCAGGATAAACAAATCTTCTAAGGATCGCAGTGTATCCAGATTATGCATCCTCCTGCAACAATGCTGGTTTTCTGTTCCCACAATATGTCACAGCACCAGCATTGTTTCACGAGGGAGCATGAACTGGATACACTGTGATTATCAGAAGAATAAATATCTTTCTCTTGGTAAACATTCCCAAGTAAACATTTTAAAGAAGTAATTCCCTAGTTGATTTACCAATGTGTAATATATATATATATATATATATATATATATATATATATATATATATATATATATATATATATAAAGAATTGCTGTGATATGAACAACACAGGATAGAGCAAAGGCAATTTGTTTCTTGTGAACACTTTAATCCACCAACAAGTAAAGCTTTGTGAGTAGGACACAACTACTGTAATACAAGCTCAAAATTAAAATATCTAAATAAAACAATAAATGTGCCTATTTTGCAGTCCCTTACTAATGATATTACATAATTTATGGTTTTCATATTTCTGATCTTTAACACTCATCTAACATTCCCAGTTTAGCTTTAAAATGATTGATGTGTAGTAATATTTTATACTTACCTTTTATAAATGTGTTCCCGTAAAATGTTTAATATTTTATAAAAAGAAAATCTGTATGCTGACTGTTATTAATACAGTATGTTATGTAAAACGATGTGGCAATTTAATAATTGATGAGCTATTTAACTTAAGATATGCTGGGCTTTAGATCTTTTGGACAAAGAAGAGTTGCTAATGAATATTTTAAACACCATAAGAAAATTTGGTCACATCAGTCACATTTCCTTTGATTCTTGGAATTAAATTTCTAGAGCAGTCAGCTGTGACGGATTGCATCGATACATTTTTTAAAATAAAAATCTCCACCTCTGTCCATTTCTCATGCATTTGGTTCTACTTAACTGAACATAAACCTTTTGATCTGAAGACCATCTGCTAGGAGATTGCAATTTTGAATCTCAGATGAAACACTGACTTTGGCTGTGACCCCCTGTTGCTCATCAAATTTGTGCTCAACCTACTGATAAAATTGGGTACAAAAAATAAATTCTGTAAACTGGATTGATACGTTTACATTTTTTTATATGTATTTATTATTTCTGAAAAAATGAAAGAAAAATATTACCAGTATTATTTCACATTTCTGTATTGACTAATGTTCATTTTTTAACTATACAGTAAATGTAAAGTTAGGTCCCCATCTTAAAACAAGATCATGTTTAAATAAAGTTGTTTCATGTTATTTGTAATAAGAGGTCAAATACTGCTGGGAATGTGTATGTAAATGATTTATCGTGTAGTAGGTTGCATTGTTAAAAATAAATAAATAAATAAATAAACAAAAACAAAACAAGAGTTAGCTTGCCATTATTGATACACATAAGAACATAAGATTAGTGTATGGTAATGATTTGGTTACACTTTACATCCAGAACAATAGGCTACTCATTTTAACTGAATGGTAAAAAAAAAACACCATTACAATTCTAAAATGAAAAAGAAACAACTAAAATGTTTCTAAGTTAAAAGAACTGTGGTGACTTTCCTTTTAATGTGGAATACTTCTTACTGCATATGCATTTTCTGTTATTTTTCGATGAACATAAAATAAGAATTCCATAATTTCTTTATAGCAAACATCCCACCATGGGTGCTTATTAAGCGATAGAGCCCCTAGACGATGGCACTACCATGTGATAGATGACCGCGTCAAGAGTTATGCGTCCCAAGCCAAAGGCGAGGGCACAAACGAAAGTCAAGGTCAACTATCACACGGTAGAGCCATCATCGAGAGAGCACTATCGCTATTTGAAAACGATTTTTACCACTGTTTTCTTTAAAAGAAAAAAAAACAAACAAAGAAACACCTTAAAACCTAGATTTACCTTGAACTTGTACTGATTGGTGGGTACCTTTTATTTTATTTTTATTAACTTGTTAGGGTTATATAATCTGGACGTTGCCTGAGAAATCAACGGAGCAATTACTTAACAGTCTGTGTACAATAGGGTCTGAATTGTTTGTTATTGGAGCATCATTTGAGCTGACAGGAAGTGGACTGGCTGGTGCGGTGGTGACAGGAACAGGATTCACTGCTTCATTGGTTGGTTTTGAGTCTTGTATGGATGACCAGGCAAGGATAGTATTGTAGACCAATTAAAATGAATTAAGTATCTGTTCTGGTCTCAACCGCTCTGTAAGCAGAGCTGACATAACCTGCAATGTTATTAGCCTTGTTAATGACCAAGCATTAAAAATGCCAAAAAGTTACTATCCACTATCCATTTAAAAAAAATGCCTAGACACACAAAAACCCCAGTAGAATATGCCTGTGACCATAAGGATTTTGTTGTGGAAGTCAACAAAGAAAAGAAAGTATCCAAGTACTTTGAGTTAGTATACATACTGTGAGAAAAAAAGGGCCAAGAATTTTGGAAAATAACCAAAAACAATAATTTCATACAGTATATAAAAAGCGAAAGCGAAAAAAACTGAAAAATAGCTCAAAATAGACACAGAAAAACAGACAAAACACAGTCTAGAAAATGTATGTCCAGCACTGGGTGATGGCACATTTAACATGATTAATACATGTTATACCATAACCTATTGCAATCTGATGCCAGCTACAAGATGGTCAATGCTGGATAAAGGTATGTAACAACTAAAAAAAGTAAAAAAATATAAACCAGAAAAAAAAAAAAAAAAAAAAAAAAAAAAACAGCTGGTGTTTTGTCTTTTTATAATGGTATTCAATTAACTAACCTAGCGGCAATATTTCCAGAAAACCAGCAGTGGCGCATCACAAGTTTCCTTATTGTTTAGAATAGTTCCAGGTAAGTGAAACCACTCAAAATCAATATAGAATATATCTGTAAGTATGTGAGTTTAATATTATTTATATAGTATGCTTGTACACAACACAATTATGAAAATAATTCACAATTAAAATATTAGCAAATTGAAATCTGTAATTCTGAAGGGTAAATGTTATATTATTATTTTACACATACATGCTACTATTTAACAGGATAACTTTTTCATTAAAAAATTGACCAACGAAGACTCACATTAAAAATAAACAAACAAATAGATAAATAAATAAATAATACATTATTTTAACTTAAATTACTTGTTAGTTTTCTCTGCATTGTCTCTTTAATTGTATCCTTTTAATTTTAAACATGTTAGGGTACAGTCACAAAGCCATTAACCATTATAAGAAAACAAGAAATACATAACTCAAGGGCTCTTAGGTATTCTGCAGTTTGGAGAAAAGGGTTTTGCTAATTTCCTGTTTTCTCTAAAGATTTTGTAAAATTAACTTCCACTGAACCACCGTTTAACAGAAATCGAAATAAAAACACATCTAAATTTAAAAAAAAAATGTTATTAACAAAGGCACAGTAAGCCGATAATAGGCTTAAAAAAAAAAAAGTATTATTTTTTCTGATATTATATTTTTCAGGAATACATGAAAGAAGTTGGTACTTGCATCTCTTCAATTCACCTAATTTTTTATTTTTATTATTATTATTTTGGCAGTCCCTCACTTCTCTCCATTGTAAATTTCTTCGGATATCACACCAACAGACAGAACAGAAGCTGTTGCAACCTACTCTTGGTCATTGCCTTTTGATGTCAGCTCCTTCTTCGCCAGCTTATCTGTTAAGAGATATTTCTTGTCTAGTAATTATCTTACCCCAAGGGAAACCGTCCTCTTCATCACTAATGAAGATACTGTAATCCAGGGGCCAGCTTAATTAAGATCATGAGCCCATGAGAATCAATGCAGTCAACCACCATTAGAGTATTGAACTGATTCAGTTCTGATTTATGAAACAAAATGCCCCTAAATCCCCATAGTACAACTAATATATTGTAGCGGAGGTGTATCTGGTGCGCAGCGGAACAAAAGAAGACAACACAGGAAGCAGCTCAAAGCAGTTAAAACTGCTATTTTTTATTGAAAATTGAACGGTAGGCAAAAGGATGCTCTTTTCAGCAAAAGGATAAGTAGCTCAATAGGCATCGCCAACGACACAAAACACAACCCTGAGCTGCGTGCAGGTAGCTCATAAATAGAGATTCCCCTCAGTCCCTATTGGCTCACACACACAAGGGCACATTTACATACATGCTGATCAATCACTCAGACCCTCTGTCCCGTGCAAGCAGCTGACTGGCAGAACCGAACACAAATCACAGTGCAACCAACACAGACATCTCTCACATACAGCTGCATTGTGCATGTGACACGCTAGGCAGCATGCTAGCACTGCCTAGACACAAAACACGCTTCCACTTACAGACTCACACAGGGTGACACACACACAAACGGCAGGGAAGACAGGACAGCACACAAACACACACCAATACCCCACACTACCACTCCCCTCCCAGTGTCCACTCCCAAGCAGTTCAAACTGACCCGCTGTTACACTATGATATTCCACTGCTACTGGTCAAAGAACACTGTGCTACTAATCAAAGTACACAAATTATAAATGAAAAGAATCATTGGAAAATATTCTAAGAACGTCCAGGAGATGCAGTGGGTGGAAAAGTAAGTGACGAGTCATGAATTAAATAAATGCAGATATTTCATTGCCAGGAGCAATAATGAGGCAGCTCTACCCCTGGTCCCCAGTACAGCATTCAACAATGAACAAAGACTAGCCAAAAATGTTTATCTACTTCACGGTTATAGTTTCTATCATTTAACACCTTAAAACAAAACACAACTACTGTAAAATGATTGGATTAAAATATACCACAATATTATCTTATGAGGACAATAGTAAATAATGCTATTATGTTTTTTGTATTCTATTGTGCTAATTGTTTCTCGCTGCAAATACTGTGTCATATCACTTCACTGATGTCTATGAAACATCTTTATACTAATACTTAATAATGGTAACCCTGAACTGTTTTTCATTTTTTGCCGTGAGTAGTTTTTCACGTACTGTACATTGCCAAAATTTAAATCTAAACCCTCTCCCTGCTTTTTGCTGGACATTAGATTTCAATGGCATGTACACTCACACAGGGATGAGTCCATAAAAAGCAGAATCAAATGTAAATAAATCCAAAGCTATAATCAAACAGGATGCTATAGATAACCCAGCATGGCTGTTAGAACAACATCGCATTAAGATAATTATAGATCTGTTTGTTTGGTTTTTTTGTTTGTTTTGTTTTGTTTTTTTACATGAAATTGTTTTATATATTTCCAATATTTAAGAATGCAAAACAATATTACTGTTGCACACCCCATGTTTACCAGAAGCAGACCCTCCAAAAACTTTACACGTCTTCTTACAAGGTGCAAACCATTGTAGAAGTGAGTAACTAAAATCTGTATGAAAGCACACGCCTGCAGAGACCTGTCACTGGCTTCAGGATGGTTGCTGTGATACACTTCCTGATGCAGGCTCTTGTTGAGGAGAGGCAGGAACATGTTCAGAGGAGAAGGGCAAGACGAAGAAGACCCTGCATATTCAATCCCAGGGTTACTTTGTTTGGGATGCCAGAGGATGTGGTGCTAAAACGTTAATGTCTCACTCCACACGTCATCCTAGACCTAATAGCTGAATTGAGGGATGAGCTAGACCCCAGCGTCAATCTAGGGATCGCTATCCCTGCACATGTGAAAGTGCTGTGT
This sequence comes from Polyodon spathula, assembly GCF_017654505.1. Taxonomy (NCBI): domain Eukaryota; kingdom Metazoa; phylum Chordata; class Actinopteri; order Acipenseriformes; family Polyodontidae; genus Polyodon; species Polyodon spathula. The sequence continues at coordinate 48,323,651 of NC_054535.1, read as the reverse complement.
TCTCTGCACTACTTAGCCTCTGGTTGGAATGTCTGGAGGGATAGCCAGAGTGCTAGGAAAATTTCTGGATGTCCTGCTAAAAAGGGCAGGCCAATACATATAATTACCTAAGGATACTCGCACAACTGATGTTGGCTGAGGCTTTTCCAAATAACTGTTTCATGCTGAGTGACCTCAGCCATAAGGTCTCACAACTCCTTCTCAGAAAACCTTTTGTGTGCCAAGAGGACTTTGAGACTGGAGACATGCATGTATTTCTCTCTCTCTCTATTAAACACACACACACATACATATCCACACAGTATTCCATTGGTTTAATGTCTGTGCCGATATTTTATGAAAACAAGCCCTGACAGCCCCACATTGTACTTTTTAACTATTAGATGAAATATTTACAGAATACTTAATAATGGCTGCTATAATCATGATTAATTTATTGATAATAGCATTATGATTAAATTATACCAAATCAAGTTTTTTTTATGTACAATGAAGGTAGCCTATACTGGGTCGCCCAAAAAAATTATTTACAACTACAAACACAAATGACACTTCAAACATATTTATTTATAGCCTATAACCGTATATACTAGAATACATACAAAAATGGATGTCAACATAATAAAATAAATTCCAACCAATATAGATAGCTTACCCGTGCCCGATGCAAATATATATATATTATATATATAGTCGTACGATTTTTACCCACATGCCAGATCATCGCAAATCAGCATTGTATATGTGAAGTTATCTAAATAAATGTATATTCTGCATGACAAAATGCACAATTTTAAATGAAATTTACAAATTATACGCAAAACAGATATTCCCATTATTTCATTTCCATTTGGCTGCTGCTCGCTGGTGGGAGAGCTGCCTCCCTGTACGCTAGTAGTTTCCATAACAGCGAATTATGCTTTCATTCATTTTTCTTGATCTCGTTAACATGCATTTTGATTAACAAGTTCCCCTTATTTAGTTGCTGAGACAAGAAGTGCTGTATTTGAGCTGCAGCAACTAAGCTTTTTAACAACAAATGCGCTCATTAATGACCTAATCGCCTCAATTTCAAAACATTAATGGATTGATTTAATTAAAATATTTCATTTGATAATTGCTACTAAAGCTCTCATTACTGTACCATGAGTTCAATACAATAACACTGTTTTTTGAAAACCCTGCCCTAAACAGTTCTTATGATGAGTGACATCTAAAATGCTACCATAACACGAACATGGCACTTAGAAGTCTGTTGTAAAGTCATGTCAAAATAAAAAGGACAGAGTCAAGTGGATTTTTTTATAATAGCACTACTGTCAACATGGACTATCACTTTTTTGTGGTAAAAATAACCATTGTTTGAAATTTGCACCGGTAGATAATACTTCTTTAAAACATAGTGTGGTGAACCTCGATTCCTGCAGACAGGGGCTTCTCACAGGCGAAGGTCGGATGTGAATCCGGGACCTCCTTCACTGAAGTATAGCGTCGATACCGCAGTACAAAACGAGCTGGGAGCAGATATCAGGCTAATGTTTCATGTTTAGATTGCGTCACCTACCAGAATTGACCCCTACCCCTGTGCACGCTACAATGGTTTTAATGATGTTGTACAGTACACTTAATAACGCCATTGCACTGAAATTTTCCAAAACAGGTGTTCAGAGAGTATTTCACTTCAGTGCTTAATATCCTGTCTTTGTACTGATTGATGTTTTTGTTTCACCTTTTAATTAGCTAAATATCAGTACCAATTGAAGTTAAATCAGCCAGTCACTCCCTTCTCTTCTTGTAATATTGAGCAGTGTGGTAAGCAATTAGATACAGGCTGTGAAATACATGTCACTGCACAAATACATGGCTGTCATTCCTTATGAATGTGCATTTTAAAAATCTAATTGATTAAAGGGCTGGATACAAAGGAGACAGACAAGCACAACAACATGATTTTTTTTAGCAGTCCAACTGTATTAGTTTGAATAAAGAGAAATGTACAACCAAAAACTGTTGTGTTAGTGAAGAGAAATATAATTAACAGTCAAGTTATCCACTTTTGAAATGATCATTAGTTTTATAGTGCCCTTTATTTTAAATTTTAGTTAGTGAACCCTTATTCTTACATAACTCCCATTTTTAAGTGCCTTTAAAAGCCACAAATACATAACAAGTGCACACATGTACTTGCTCAACATACCACGTTAATCTACTGATTGCTAAATTGAACTAAATTATTTTATTTCAGCAGTATTGCAACACCATCTGACTCTCATAACTGGAAGCTTATTCAAGAGAAATTCTTGTAAGGCCATTTTTCCATATTCAAATGTTCCACATATTTTATAAAGCATTAGTGTATTGGTGTAATTTCACAAGACAGGAGCCAGGCCTGTGTGAAGGGGCTACTAGAATAAAGACAAAGTGCTTGTGACTTTGGCAACAGAATAGATATTTCCGAGTGAGTTGGCTGAGGTGAGGCCGGACCGATCGACCTCCAAGGCCAGTAAGCGAGGAACTTCCCCTAAGGGGAAACTAAGGAAGGATAGAGGATGAACCAAGGTCTCCCTGGCTTACTGAGTCGTCTAATCGAGAGAGGTCAGACTCAGCTGACGCACCATGGCCACATAAAGAGCATCGCAATCTATGCAGGGAGAACAAAAGCACTAGAAAAGAGAATAAAGAAATAAACATATAAAGAGGGCCAAGGGTCTCCACTCCTCCACCCCCCAGCTGTAAGAGCCACCTTTAATAAGTTGAGTCAATGACTAGCTCAAAAATTGGGAGCAAGCTTTGCTCTCCAAAGGGGGGGACTGACACAGGTGCAAATGAATAGATTTAAGCAGGAGAATGGAAAAGGAAATTAAGTTATAGTTTTGGCTGGGGGTCCCCTCTGACCAGCAGTAATCTTCCTCTCGGAGGGCAAGATGACACTATTGGCCTCTAAGGTTGGGGAGTGAGCTTCACTTGCCCCCAGAGAGGACCGTTGCAGTGGTGACGCAGCAAAGTGGGGAAGAAAGGAAGGATGGAGGAAACTGAAAAACAAGACGAGAATTAGGAAGCTGGCAACAGTTTAAATAGGGGGACTGACAGGTAATTAAATGTTAACTGACAGATAGTTTAGCGGGATGACACAAGGGGAGTCCCGGGATCATTCCCCCTAAAGGAAATCAAGGTTCTACTGAAATGTCATAAAGATTTTTCAGTGATGGGAACTATTTTTTTAAAGCGCCATTTAGACCATCATAAAGAAATTATTGTGTACGTCTCCAAGGGCCCTGGTGTTGTTGTTCTGGGATCTTATAGAAGATCTTAAAGGTGTTTGAAAACTGCTTGCAGTGAAGCTATTTTCATAGAGAATATGAAAGGACAGTCAGGGTAATGGATAGGATTTTAAAAGGCAGCTGGAAAGGCACTAATGTACTTAAGTCGATACTGTTATGTAAGTGGTGGGATACAAGTAAAACATTAAACACATACACACACACACACACACACAGATTTTATATATATATATATATATATATATATATATATATATATATATATATATATATATATATATATATATATAATTGTAGCATGGTAGGGAGGGTGTTAATTGTTTAATTGTATTGTTAACTGTAAAATTATCACCTGCACCTGGCAGTTATTGTAAATTAAAGCCAGGTGCAGAGTTTAAAAGGAAGACAGCCAGTCTGTTCTGCACTGCTGAGTAGAAGGAAGCAGGAAGGTGCACCCTGCTGCCAAGCAGTCAAACGGAAGGTACTGTGTGTTACCGTGCTGCAGTGTGTTCGTTTGTTAACGGGTAAACAGCTTAGCTGTCCTGTTTATAGTTAGTGTGTTCCTGTATGTTAGTGTTTGAGTAGAGCTAGGTGCTTATTTTGTTTTTGTTTATTTTATGTATTATTAAAAGTGTGCGTAAAAAGCTCTAAAACCTGAAGTTTGTGTCGGGTCTATGTTTTTATAGGGGCCATATATATATATATATATATATATATATATATATATATATATATATATATATATATATATATATATATACACACACACACACACACACACACACACACACACACACACACACACACACACATATAGGGCAAGAAGTTAAGGTCATGAAGGGCAAGACGGTTTCATAGTCATTCATAAAACAAAAAATCTATGTTTTCTGAGCGATTCACACTAATTGTTACAAAAAATAAAATTTAAAAAAATTGTAGGTGAAATTGTTATGTATATATTTCAGTTTTCACTCATCGTTGAAACTACTGCATACAAGTCACTCAGCAGTAGCCTGAACCTGAGGGCGGTGTGTGTGTGTGTGTGTGTGTGTGATGCCAAAAAGATAACAAAGCTATGTTCATCTGGAATCATTTAGAACTGGTTTAAAAATATATTATGTTTTAAGTTGCTCGAAACTAAAACCTTTCAAATAAAAGGCTAGTATAGGGTAATACAAATTAGTTAGCCATTAATGGGTAAGTCTGGGATGTTAGCGGTATGTGATTTGTTGTATGTTAATAAATGACTGCTTGCTTCCAGTATAAAATTAAACTGTAAAGAGAAATCCCTTGTGATCTTCAGTGCTGTTGAGGGTCATCTAGTACTTTGAGTTTCACTGTAATGTGATGCTGTTAGACTTGTGCTTTCTGCGTAATAAACTGCTTTTATTGCTGCTTTTATTGTCAATAAGACTATTGTCTCATTGACTTCTTTGATCAACATCAAATCACCTACAAAAATGGTATAAAAAAAAAATCAAATTTAATAACAACAAAACTTTTATAATGAAAAAATACATATTCAGGGTATTTTTACTAAACTTGGTCACGCACCACTGACTAATACACAGATTAGACTGGAGGCTTAGATACAGCCATACAACAGCACAAATAAGCGATGCCAGTGAAGAGAAAGTTAAAGATGGATATTCAGGCAAACTGGTTGAAGACGTATCCATGGCAGGAGTTAAATAACGATAGTGATCAAATGAGTTGTTCGGTCTGCAATGTCTGCGCAACTGTAGTTTGCTAACAGCTGTTACAAAACCTGTACAAACTGTACTAGCAACGCAGCTTTGGAAAAACAAAACTCGAAATAAAAACTTCATCAGGCAATGGAGAGACTTTATATAGTTTCACAGTTCTTGAACTTTATAGTTGCAAAGGATTTAGTTTTGTTACGGTGCATTGCCGGACACCCGATTCAGGTAAACAAAAAAAAAAAGTATGCAGTTTTAAACACATTCTAACCCCCTTCGTGAAAGCACACATATTACTAGTTAAAAAGCAGAGTGAGAATGTATTACACAAAAAAAAAACATGAAAATAGAAATCGATGCACTTCTCAAGATTGTGTTTTGTTCATTATTTATCTCTCCTACTCATTTCATAATGAAGAGAGCTGCTACTTGAACTATGGCACAGCTACCTGCTCAGTTTTTTTTTTGTGGAGCACCACTGTGATCCACAAATTGAAGTCGACAAAATAATTTCTGACAACGGTCCCCAGTATACCTCAAAACAATATGCCACCTTTGCAAAAAAGTGGGACTTTCAGCACATTACCGCAAGTCACCCACAAAGCAGTGGTCTTGCTGAGAAGACAGTCCAGACTGCAAAACACCTGGTGGTCAGAGTGAAAGCAGATATCAAGGACCCTTATCTAAGCTTGCTGTATCTTGTTTCTACCATTGGCACTTTGTACACACTTTGTATTTATGCTTGCTTGAGTATCGCACTACCCCAGTTGACAATTTCAAGTCACCCACACAGCTGTTGATGAGCTGTCGACTTCACGCCATACTACATGCCACTGATGAACAGCTCAAACCTCAAGTATTCAACTACGTGCAAATCCATGAGAAGCGAGAGCTAAGATAGCAACAGGAATACTATGACAAGCAGTCAAACCACTTTCGGCACTTGGTTCCGGTGCTTCAGTCTGAATCCAACAGGACCATGTCCACTGGAAACCAGCCTTTGTCATCAAACCAGCACACACCAACAAGTCATACTATATCTACACTACAGATGGACACATTTATTGCTGTAATAGCCACCACCTACTCAGCACAAATGAAGAACACTAGTTGCAGTGTGACAAGTCTGATTGTGCAAATAATGCACCAAAACATATATCATAGGAACCACATGACCACACGACACCTGGACCATTCCCAGCGATGATCACAGCACACGATCCATAGGAACAGCTAACACCACCAGATCAGGATGCCGTGTAAAACCCAGAGCAGTCATTGATCTGTGACATGTTAAAGAGGCATAGGTGGATAGCTGCCCCTATTCTAACACTTGTAAATATTGACTAAGGATGTTTGCAAAGAAAAGTTAATTGTTTGGGGAATATATATATATATATATATATATATATATATATATATATATATATATATATATATATATATATATAATATAAATGTGTGTGTGTGTGTGTGTGTGTGTGTGTATCTGTGTGTGTAATATATGTGTGTGTATATATATATATATATATATATATATATATATATATATATATATATATATATATATATATATACAACTCTGGAAAAAATTAAGAGATCACTGCAAATTTTTCTTAAATCAGCATCTCTACAAGAATGGCAGCCATTCCATTCCAGTGTCTGTTGAATGAGGTACTGATTAGGGGATCACCTGAACCAAATCTTATTTAACGAGGAAAAGTATAAAAACCACTCCTGTGCTCATCACTATCCTCTTGCAATAGGACCAGCTGGATGGCAAAACAGTGCTAGTTGTACCTCAAAAGTAATTGGAATAAAAAAATAACTATTGACCATGCCCAAAGAGTTGAAAAGGAAAGTTTTGAATGAGGAAAAGAAGGGTTCAATTCTGGCTTTACTGGCAGAGGGATACAGTGAGCATCGGGTTGCTTCCATCCTTAAAATTTCAAAGATGGCGGTTCATAAGAACAAGGTCAAGTATCTCACATTGGGGACAACAAAGCTACAGACCAGCAGAGGGCGAAAACGGCTCTCCACTGACCGGGATGACCGCCAACTCATTTGAATGTCATTCAGCAACCATAGGATGACATCAAGTGACCTACAAAAAGAATGGCAAACGGCAGCTTGGGTGAAGTGCACGGCGAGGATGGTTCGAAACAGGCTCCTAGGGGCAGAGCTGAAGTCGTGCAAAACTAGAAAAAAGCCCTTCATCAATGAGAAGCAAAGAAGAGCCAGGCTGAGGTTTGCAGAAGACCATAAGGATTGGACCGTAGAGGACTGGAGTAAGGTCATCTTCTCTGATGAGTCCAATTTTCAGCTTTGCCCAACACTTGGTCGTCTAATGGTTAGACAGAGACCTGGAGAGGCCTACAAGCTACAGTGTCTCACACCCACTGTGAAATGTGGTGCAGGATCGGTGATGATCTGGGGGTGCTTCAGCAAGGCAGGAATCGGGCAGCTTTGGCATGAATCAAGCCAAGTACAAGGTTGTCCTGGAAGAAAACTTGCTTCCTTCTGCTCTGACAATGTTCCCCAACTCTGAGTATTGTTTTTTCCAGCAGGACAATGCTCCATGCCACACAGCCAGGCATGAACCCCATTGAAAACCTCTGGAATGTGATCAAGAGGAAGATGGATGGTCACAAGCCATCAAGTAAAGCCGAGCTGCTTGAATTTTTGAGTCAGGAGTGGCATAAAGTCACCCAACATCAATGTGAAAGACTGGTGGAGAGCATGCCAAGATGCATGAAAGCTGTGATTGAAAATCAAGGTTATTCCACCAAATATTGATTTCTGAACTCTTCCTAAGTTAAAACATTAGTATTGTGTTGTTTAAAAATGAATATTTTATATTTTATATTATTTTCTTTGCATTATTCGAGGTCTGACAACACTGCATCTTTTTTGTTATTTTGACCAGTAGTCATTTTCTGCAAATAAATGCTCTAAATGACAATATTTTTATTTGGAATTTGGGAGAAATGTTGTCAGTAGTTTATAGAATAAAACAAAAATGTTCATTTTACCCAAACACATACCTATAAATAGTAAAACCAGAGAAACTTATAATTTTGCAGTGGTCTCTTAATTTTTTCCAGAGCTGTATATATACACACCGAGTGTACAAAACATTAGGAACACCTGCTCTTTCCATGAAAGGCTGACAAGGTGAATCCAGGTGAAAGCTATGATCCCTTATTGATGTAACCTGTTAAATCCACTTCAATCAGTTTAGATGAAGGGGAGGCAGGTTAAAGAAGGATTTTTAAGCCTTGAAACAATTGAGACATGGATTGTGCATGTGTGCCAATCAGAGGGTAAATGGGTAAGACAAAAGATCTAAGTGCCTTTGAACGTGGTATGGTAGTAGGTGCCAGGCGCGCCGGTTTGAGTGTGTCAAGAACTGCAATGCTGCTGGGTTTTTCACGCTCAACAGTTTCCCTTGTGTATCAAAGATGGTTCACCACCCAAAGGACATCCAGCCAACGGCAGGCCAGTGGTCGAAAACGGCTCAGTGATGAAAGAGGCCAAAGGAGGCTGACATGGAATGAACTCTTTAGTAAAGTATATCAATACTTAAAAAGACACAATAGTGTAAATATCATTATTCAATTATTACAACTATGGAAACATGAAAGAGCCCATGAATTCATAATAGATCATCAATACATTCTGAAAGAGAACTTTCATTGATTTAATTGATATTACAAATTCAATAAGTGAGAAGTAACAGTTCAAGAGCATTAACAACACCGATTATTACAATAACGTTGCATTTATTATACATACTTTAAATACTGAAAATAACACTTTATCAGGTCATGTATAAATATGTTATGATTCACAGAAAAGAGTCCAAGTGTCTCGTTTAAACCATAATGTTCCATGGATTTCAGTGTATAGATCCAATAGACTTCTCTTTGTAATAATTAATTAACAATATTGCCATCTCTCACCAAAGGGCATACTTTTTCAATTCCAATAAATCTAAGGCTATATAATGTCTTGCAATCGCATAGTCCTTGTTGGAGTTACGTATAGCTGTCTTATGTTCTGCTATACGTATTTTTAGTCGTCTTTTAGTTTGTCATATATAGACTAGGCCACACGGACATTTAAGTAAGTAAACTGCATGTGTAGTGTTGCAATTGATGAAACTGTCAATATAACATTTATGTCCACACAGTGGATGGCTAAAACATTTTGTATCATGTGTATTATATCAGTGGATAGATTTTCCACATTGGAAATGACCATGTGGAGCATTGGTTTTGGTTAACCAATTTCCATTACTTTTGGGGGTTTTATATATAGAAGATACCAAACTATTTTTAATGTTTCTTCCTTGTTTAAAACTAAATCTGGGATACATACTTGTTAATGACTGAAATTGTGGATCAGATTGTAATATCTTGCAATATTTATAAACATTTTAAAAAATATATATTATTAGAGGCAGGATTGTATTTTGTTACAAAAGTCATTCTGCTGTCTTCAGTATTAGTCTTAATTGGAGTTTTTTTTTTTCCAGTAAATCACTACGAGGTTTAGTTTCTGTTTTTTTTAACGGCTGCATCGATTAGCTTTTATTATAATCTCTGTTCTGAAACCGTATTCCCCTTTCTTTTCTTTATCATTTAAATCAGATTTGTCACTACATATTCTTTTTAATCACAGAAACTGCCCTCATGTTACTCATGTATTTGGCATGAAAACTGCCTGCACGTAAAAATTGTTTTTCTGTCAGTTATTTTACAAAAAATAGACGTGTTGAAATGTCCTTCATTATCAATGGAGATAAGCAAGTCCCCAAAATTAATTTTGGTCTTGCTATACTCCATAGTAAATTTTAAATTGGAATTAGTATTGTTGATATATTCTTTAAACAATATCAAATCTACTTCAGAACCAGAACCACTTCTGAAATAGAATTAATACCTGAGACCATAGGACGGCCCGAAAGGTTAATTGAATTCTTGTGAATTTTTGGTAAAGTATAAAAAACTGCAGTCATGGGGTATTTTAATTTAAAAAATTCATATTGATTTTGAGTAATCACGTTACTTTCTTTTGCTATATTTAAGATACTATCTCGATATTTATAGGACCACGATATATCCGAATCCGCAGTATAGCAAGGGGTGGATGTATTTGAAAACACGTATATTTATTTTACTTTATTTTTACTTTTTATAGTCATATATTTCAATATTGCCTTATTCAAAATGTAATTTAATTATATTTTCCAAAAGTATTAAAAAATATTCATGGCTGCACATACCCAAATAAATCCTGTGATTAATTAAGTCAATGCATTTCCAAGCACAAATATCTGATACTTTATCAGGGAGAAAGCTGCTTAAGTCATATTCTTCATTGAGTCCCTTAGGGCTCAGACAATCCAATGTAAAAACCCAGAAAGCTTCACGGCATAACAATATATTTTGTTTATTACCTCCGCTAGTGGGCATCCTAATTTTTTCTCTAACTATAAATCTTAACATAGATGCTGTATGTTTAGCTTTCTTAAAATGTTTAGCTACTGGAGAATTTAAATCCTTCCATCTAATTGCACGCTTATGCTTTGAAATTCAGGTTTTAACAGGTGTTGTAGATTCACCGTAAGTCCACATGGACATTTTATCAAATAAAACACATAAGCAGAGACACATGTAAAGTAATCCTTCATATAATATTTCCGTCCAGAGTATGGATGGAGGAAGGTCTTAGATCTAATCATATTATTGCAATGTGTCTGCATGGTTAATTCACCCAATAGATCTTATCAGTTAAGAAATATGTCTTGGTTTCTATCTTTACTTCTGAATATGAGAGTATATCTCCCAAGCTCTTCCCTCGTTTGTAAGACATAATTGGTAGTTCAGAGAAGATCTTTTCTAACTTCTCATTCTTAGCAATTAAATGTCAATGTCTTTTCATAATTTCAGAAATAGGATCTCTTATTCCCTTTCAATTTGAAGACAACCACCAAAACATTACTCATGGGATATGCCTTCCTATTGATAGTTATTCACTGAGTTCTTTATATCAAAGCTGCTGATAGGCCCTTTCCTGGGGTGACGTCCTCGTCCCGCCTACTGAGGGATTAAACAGAGTCCACGGAAGCCATGTTCTCTTTTTGGCTGTCAAGATGGTATGGTAAGAACTCTGTGTTTACAAACGAGTCGACTGCAGTTGCCCTGTATTCGTGCTGAAAGCTGGCATGCATTGCAGGCTGTCTTTTTTACTGTCTGTTCGCTGGGGCTAGGCTTTGCTACATCTCCGCCGTTGAGTGATTACACTGGCTGCCGTGAGCGCAGTTGGGCGAAATATAAATAAATAAATATTATTGTGTATTGTTGTTGTTGTTACATGTCCACTTGTGTGTTGGCCCTGTCGCACAACCCCGCTTTGCCTGTATTGTGCTGTGAATTGTAAGTGCAGTGCAGTTTAAAAAACAAACAACAGCCAGTTAGCTGTGTAATTCCTCCACTGGGATGCGTTCTAACCTGCCCCGCTGTAGAGTAGACATCGCCGGCTGCCTCTGCCCGCCCACCCTGATGTGTCGGGCCTTCAAAAGAAAAAAATGTATGTTTCTTCCCCCCTGTTGTTTTTCAGCTCACCCGCCATGGCTTTCGCCTGTGTGTCTCCCTGGTTTATGCTGTGCGCTGACCAGGTGTGTGACTACACGCAGTCAGCGTAGGCTCCGCTGCATTAGTAAAAAATTACTTCACGTATTGTGCATTCAGCCGTGGTTGTTCATTAGTCCTTCAGTGGCCCTGTGCTCTCCACGAAGCCGACAGCTCTGCTGCCACTTCCCCGGGATCAAACACCTTAAGCCGGCTACTGGTGTTCTCTCGTAAACTGCTAGCTTTGGTTGAAGCGTAAAATATATAAAAACAATATATTAAAATATCAGTAACTGATTGATTACTGTTTTGTGCAAGAAGAAGTTGTTTTCTCTGTTGTATTTTCAGTTTTTTTTTACAGAACTACTGATGTGGCTGCTGGGCTCAGCTGTCCTGCGTTGAACAGAAACACATGCGCTGGGTCAATCTGCTTGCAGTTTTTCCCACAGAGTCTCTATACCACATTAACATCTGTAACTGTAGGTCCCAGAATTGCTGCTGCAAACATTGGTTATCCTTCAGATTCACTAGCAGTTGTTGGGCTCAGCTCTGCTTCAGGCCTGATTGCTTGCAGACTTTCCGGCAGGGTTGCCTCTCTGGTCTCTGCTTGCAGTACCATTGCGAGGGCTGTCACGGTGACAGCAGGCTTCCTCCAGTCTTATGGCTTTGTTGTGTAAAGCCAAAAGCTATACAGGTGGGCACCCCTGCATATTTATTGCTTCTTTGGTCATTGTAGGTCAGTGATCTACCACCGTTCCTAGTGAATGAGGTTACCGTACCATACCGTACACCATACCGTTGCACCATACCATGCACCGTACCATGGGTACTCTGCGCTATATATGATTTGTATATACCATACATTGGGCATTATGATATTATTAGCACTATACTGTACCGTTTGTACCATACTGTGTATACTATCTATTGTCCACTATATTGTACTGCACTGTCCACTGTAAATACTGTTGCACTGTACTGTGTATACTGGGCTTGTGCACTATAGAAGATGCAGGTGTTAAACATTCGATGCGTTGTGTCACTGGCACTACGTACAGCTTTGGAATATCTATTCAGGTTAGATGGTATCAAAAGATTAACAGTATCAAAGGATTAATACCCATGAGGTAATGGTTACATTTCTATTTCAGGGAACCAGGGTTATGATAATAACCTAATATTTTCTTTTACTGCCTTGCAGTTTTAAAAAATAGAAGCATGATTCCTCCACTGGGACCCAGCTCTGCTGCGTCCTGCCGTCGAGTTGAAACAGCCAGCTTGTTTCAGCCCGCCTGCTCGGAGCGCTTGGCAATAACAATAACAACACAAATTTACAGCTCACCCGCCTGGTGTGGTGACTGTGTTTCTCCCGTAGCTGAATTCCTGTGTGTGCCTAGATTTTTTTCCTATGTACTACCTTTGCAGTTAAAGTACACTTTTTCTTCCTGTAAGCCTCAATGCTCCCCTCCTGTACTCTGGTATGGGAGAGAATGAGACGCTGGCGTCCGCCGTACTCGCCGGTCTGTCCAGCCAGGAATGGTTTATAACAGTGGACCGAAAGAATGTGTATTCCACGTTCCTATTCTCCGCTTCGTCTTTAAGGGGAGCGTCTTCGAGTTTTCCGTGCTGCCATTTGGCCTCTCCGTATTCCACCGCACATTTTCAAAGTACATAGATGCCATCTTAGTTCCCTTGCGGCTGATGAACTACCTGGACCACTGGTTGATCTGTCTCAGTCGCAGGAAGGAACAGTGGCCCATACAGCGATTGTGATGAAGCCTCTGTTGAGGCTGGGTCTTACCCTCAACGATGTCAGAGCCAATTAATATGAGTGCAAAGTACGGTCTACTTGGGTTTCCGGCTGGATTACCTTACGATGCAAGCCTACCTTCGGATGACAGAGTAGCTGCCATTCGCAATCATCTGGCCCTGTTCAACAAGGGTTCACAGTACAATTGGTGTTGTGTTAAAAACTATTGGGTCTGATGGCCGCAGCTTCATCAGCCACCCAGCTGGGGTTACTCCACATGCACCCGATCCAAGTGTGGCTCAGTGCCTTTCAGCTACACCCCAAGCCTGACAGACACCGTTGGCTGACCGTGTCTCGCCTACACTGGTGGAGGCAAACCTCTCACCTGAGCAAAGGCGTAAATTTGGGAATCATACACAACCATCAGTTGGTGACGAGAGATGCATCTAACTGTGGTTGGGGGGGGCTTATTGGCAGGCAGAGGAGGCCGTCTGTCCACCTTAGGGCTCTCAGAAACAGTTATCGGTGGGTCGATCCACCTCTATGTTGAAAGTGTACCTAGCAGCCATATCTGCATGCAATGTCCCCATTGACTCAGTTCCGGGGACTCATAAACTAGCGACCGGTTTTTTGAAGGGTGATCGGCTATTACGCTCTCCTAAGAAGGACGTTTTCCCTGAATTGAGCCTTGATATTGTACTGGAGGCTCTCACGAAGGCCCAGTTTGAGCCCATACACTCTATAGAGTTGAAGTATCTGGCTATGAAGAGCATTTCTTTTGGCTATAACCTCCGCAAAGCAGGTCAGTGCGCTACAGGTGCCGTCGGTGCATAGCTCCTTTATATGCGTAGTTAGGATGATGGCAGCATTGTGTTACTACGTACAAACCCTGCTTTCTTCCCTAAGGTGATCACAGCCTTCCACATGAACCACTCTGTGGCACTGGAGTCTTTCCATCCACCTCCGTTTTTTTTCGGAGAAGGACAGGGGATTGAAATTCCTCTGCCCGTTGTGGTGTTACGTGGATAGGACAAGAGCTCTGCGTCATTCTGACCAGCTGTGTCATTCTGTCTGATGGGATACGGACCCCAGGTCAGCCCCTCTTGAACCAGCGACTGTCATACTAGATTGTGGACACAGTCTCAGCTGTGTATGATAGTGCTGGTTTGCCTCCACCTGGGAGAGTAACCACGCATTCTACCAGAGGGCTGGTAGAGATCTATACTGCGGCTAGCTGGGCTATGCCACATACTTTCTCCAGTTCCTATCTCCTCAGTGTGATAGATCCTTTTTTGCCTTCATTAGGCACAAGGGTCTTGAGGTTCCAAGCTCGCACTGCTAACTTGGGGTTATGCGGTTCTGATGCGTCCCTCATATGCTGCCATTCCTTCTCCCTCACGATGGCTCTGGTATACTTTCCCATAAGTAATGTTTTGGTGGTCATCTTCGAATTGAAAGGAAACGTTAGTCTACTTACCGTAACCCTAGTTCCCTGAATGAGAAGACGAACACCAGCCAGCAAGGTCGCATCAGTCGCTCTCATGGGTTTGATGTGAAAAGAGAACATGGCTTCCATGGGCTGACTGTTTAATCCCTTGTTAGGCGAGACAGAGGATGTCACCACAGGAAGGGGCCTATTGGCATCTCCAATATAAAGAGCTCAGTGAAAGTCTACCAATAGGAAGGCATATCCCATAAGTATTGTTTTGGTGGTCGTCTTCTCTTTCAGGGAACCAGTGTTATGGAAAGTAACTTAACGTTTTCTAGGTTGCAACACATGCTATTTCAATTGTTTTATTCAACGTTGTAGTGTTCTTCTCTGTTTAATGCAAGTGCTTCTCCCATATTTTGTATTACCCACGAGTCCCATATTTTGTATGATCAACCGTTAGTTTTAATTTGTTTTTCTAGTGGATCTGATACAATTATTTTTATTTTCACAAATTGAGAATATGGCAAACCTTTTTTTCAAAGATGGAGGATGGAAAACATCCGCTCTGTGTATTATTACGATCAGTAGGTTTACAAAACAGGTTAGTCACCATCTTCCCTTCTGAGAGACTAATTCTTACAGCTGGGGATTCCACTTTCGAATTGCTACTAGTTGCAGTATTTAAATTCAAACTATTTAAATTCATGGATTTATTTGTTTGAAACTCAGATTTAAAACGTCAGCTAAATGTTCACTTGCTAAGTGTTAAAAAAAATTAAAAAATAAGATTTATAGACTGATTTTAAATGTTGAATTTGTGATACTCATGTATGTCGCTAAATCTGGACTTTTTGGGTTTAAAACTAGGAAAAAATACATGATTTACATAAAATCAGAAAAAAAAACACCTGTTAAAATATAAAGGTAACTTCTAAAGTTTTAATATATGTGGTGGGTGGGGTGCGACAAACTGTATGCTAAAAAAGGCGGGGCGGCATATATAGATGTTATACTCCTCCAACTTCCTTTTAAATAAATTGGCATACGAGGGATCCATCTTGTTTCCCATAGCAGTACCATGTGTAATAAAGCATGTATATGAAAATCAACAAATTGTGATAAATGTTGCAGTAATTAACCTACCCTGATATTAAAGGGCACCCAGGTGGATTAATCAAAGTTTCATGGACTTTAGGTAGTGTAAAAAACACTGACCTCTTTGGATATTGTTGTATTTGAAACCTTTTTTGTTTTGTTTTGGAGAAATCCAAGTATTATTAAGACACATCTCGATTAGATTATCAATTTCAGATTTGTATGTCATTATGGAGTCAGTGGTCAAGTTTTTATAATATTTTATAATATTTAGTTGTTCTAAACTTTCACTATCTTTTACAACTTTCACACTATCGATCCCCCTTCATCTGTCGATTTAAAAACCACATCTTCACATTTTCATAGAGATTTTAAAGCTAATGATTCCAACTTAGTTAAATTATGTTTGTGATAGTGTTTTTTATTCAATACTCTTTTTCATATCCTTTTTCACCACTTTACTAAAAGTATGTATAGCTGGAATACTCATGGTATGATTACATTTGTATCTAATTCTTACGGGTTACTGTCAGAGTAGGAACTAGTAACATCACTGGACTTCCTATCCAAGAAAGACACTTTTAATCTAAGTTTTCTAAAGAAGTCAACTAGTTCAGTTTCCAAAAGGAAAGTGTCACAAACATTAGCTGATACTAAAGAAACCCCTTTTTCTAAACAGAAACTGCCTTTTTTGAAAGGCTGATCACTATGATCTTCATGTTGTGACATATACCTCCACGATATTGGCAAACATTAATGGAACTATAATATACTGCAAGTTTTTTGGCCATTCACTTAAGTTACCAAAGTCAATTAATGTACTGTACACCTCTATTGGTCGATGTGGATTGTGCCAAGTGTAAAATAAAATGGCACTCAATTTTAACCAATAAAATGAAACCAATTATCTGATACAAAGAGTTGTAACCAGAGGTTCATTGTCATTATCTGGGCTCCACGATCCACCATCTTAAAAGATAACTCTAACTCTCAATTTATATTGTATGCAACACTAACACCAAGGGTTGGCAACCTTGCCTGACAAGGGGGAAGGTAAAACCCACTATTAATTTTTTGCCAGTCAGTGTATAATTGAACCTCAAACACCATAATGGACACACCTGAATCCATTTCAGCCATGGCAATACAACTGTTGTGTATGTAGGTGGTCTATTTTTGACTAAAATACGTTAAATACACAGAAGTGATTTATACTGTACTTTACACCTCCTCTATTACCCTCTCATGGCAAGACAAGAGAAGGTAGTGCTGAAACAACTGAAGAGTAAAATGGTACATAAGCGTCCCTTTCACATCCTCTTGCACCCAAGAAGATGCCACACAGCTGGCAGAAATGTAATACACCACATGCTGCTGTCAAATCCCTGTGCAAGCTTGTTGAACCACAAGGACCTTTGCTCATGCAAGCATGAAATTATGAAACATGACAGCAGAGACACCAAACATCCCTGTATCCCCTTGAAACCCTTTTTTTATAAACCACTCCTCTGCCATGATGCGATGAATGTAAAATAGGTACTATTGACAGTAAAAGCTGAAGTGGAAGTCTATTCTACAAAATCAGTATATATTAGTCAGGTGCTCAGTTTGCAAAACTTATTAACAATGTCAGGCTACACATACAGTAGTGCTACATCTGAATCATCTGATTTATTTTTTCCAAAGGCCGAGCTATTTTCTCTTCTTCCATGTATCCATTTTATGTATCATTATTCCATGCTTATATTTCTGTTTGATAGAATTGTAAAATTGAACTGTGGAATCTATGCATTTTATATGGGCTAAAGCCTGGCTGGTTTCTTAGGAATTTCCATCTCTTTAAATATGTAGATGCTAATATGTTAATATTAAAAACCCTGATAATCAGGGCTTTATTGTGATTAGCAACTGGCAAACAGCCTTGTTTATTGTTACTTTAAACATTTTAAGGGGCTGATGATAGGCATATTGCATATAGGCATAAGGATAGGCATATTCAAACAATTGCAGCTGCAAAATTCAAATTGTCTAGCAGCCAGGCAATTATTTTACCAAAAGGCCATAGAGTCCTCTATAGTGGAGAAAGTCAATGCTGTTGGTGTTACCAGGAGGATAGTCAATAAGGTGAAATTCAGCTATTAGGTCTAGGATGAGCTGCGGAGTTAGACAATAACACCTTACCAGCGCATCCATCCTCCGGCATCCCAAGCAAAGTGACCCTGGGTTTGAATATGTGGAGTCTTCTCCTCCGAAGGAATGCTCTTCTCCTCCGAAGGTTTTCCTGCCTGTCCTCAACAAAAGCGAAGCGTCACCACATCAGGAAGTGTACCACAGCAGCTAACCCGAGGCCAATGACAGGTCTGCAGGTGTGTTCTTTTATACAGCTCTTAATTACTAGCTTCTACAATAGTTTTTACAGGGTCAGCAATTGTCCAAGTGCAAGACAAAATCCTTACATCTCATTATAATGTTTGCACCTGCTTAGTATGCAGATCCGCTCCAAATTCCATGCTCTTCTTCATTTGAATACATTTCAATATTATTTACTGGATTAATGATGTCAAATGCTAATTTGATAGAAGGTGCAGAAAGCCAGATGAAAACCATTCTTTACATACGCCACATTTTTAGTGGCCACTAAAGTACCACTAATATTCTGTTCAGCAAGTAATGTGTAGCACTGATGGGTCCTATTCTTTACACATTGCCCTGTTAATGTGGGATCTGGCTCTATTAGAGAGGATAATTCCATCTACATGTGACCCAATGGTGTTGTTTAATCAAAGACTGCCAACTGTGCAAACTGTGCCAAATTAGATGCTGTTTTTTTATAAGTCCACTAGAAGCAGTATGCACATCTTCTTACACAGGGGTATGATTTTAGTTTTATTATTATTTGATTTAAGGAACAAAGACAAATTATACTGTGAACGTTTCTTTTTTTCAGAGAGTGACAGTGTCTCTACATTCTAAAATACTGCTATCATGCACTCTGGTAACTAAGGCAAAAATCATTGTGTCAGTAAAGATGAAAGATAGCTTTTATACCATCATTTGTATAGCTTAATTTTCTCAAGCAGTACTAATTAAAAATATCCTTATCACAACAGCAGTTTACAGAAGCATCTCTCCTATATTAGGGTGGGCAAACTTTTCAACTCATCATATAATAGAATACTAATAAATGAAACACACTCTTTCTGCATTTGTTTTGAAGTATAAATGCTCTGGTAAACATAAATAATAATCACAATACTCATACTTTGATGATTTTTATTATTTCCCATTTTAGAAAATATCATCATCTGAATCATTTTGAAACTGGTAAAAAGCTTATAAATATATAAATTTACAGTCAAAAAAACACATTAAAGTATAGTATCGCAATTGAAGAAGACATACCACATGGAATTTACTTGTTTTTTTGCTTGTAGTAACTTCTATATTAAAACACCGCCTTGCAAAATGTATGTTTTTAGTTGCTACCCTTTTTCAAGCTCCAAATCTAGCCATCTTTGTTTACTTTTATTCATGGTTGTATAGTAAATTTAAAGAGTTGCTAAACATCCGTTTTCGATGTGATTTTTCACCGGGCGACAAGACACACCTGAAGCTACACACTCAATGTGACAGACTTAAAAACTGCCAGATGTATAAAACTATTAAATTCCAAGCGTCTTCTGAAAGTATTTCAACATACATGTCAATAAATAATACGTACATTTTCTTAGTATATACCATATAACGGGAAATTTTGGCTGGTATTAAATTCTGCGGATTTGCTACCTTGGTAGATTTTGATGGTTTTTGATTTGACGTTTCTGCAAAGCTTTGCCTTACATTTCCAACCAATTCGGTAGATGCAGCCATCATGACACTTCGCCAGTAAAACTGGACGCACAGGCGCACGCACCAAGAAAAACACATGACGCATACCGCATCATATGACTGCAGGTTAACGTGATTGGATAGCTGCATAGATGCAATGCAAACAACTCACTCAAACAACGCGCCCTAGACCAGTAGAGTATGCTTTTGTACCGCCAGACAGTACAGCAGCCACATATACAAAATTTCCTAACAAGATAATAAAAATGTCACATTTTACTCCTGGGTTTTCAACATTTACTCTAAAAATTGGACAAATGGCATCCCGACAGTACCTTGATATATCCAAATTAATTAAATAAATGCAAAAGTTAATTCAGAAATTGTATATAAATCCTAAATTTTGCTACACAAATTAGATTTTGAGTTGTAGAATTACTATACAAATGAATAAAGTTATTTCCATCTCTGAAATGTGATTCAATTCACTTAAGCTATGTTGTGTTTTGATGTTTTTATACTCTTTTGATGTCTAAAAAGTACATTATGTTTATAATACTGAAAGTTCACATTTAACCTACAGTGATGAATAAATTAATAGCCTAAGTAATCACACAGACACGCTTTTATGAAACATTGACGCCTGCGCATGTCTCAAAATAATACAAAATTCGACAGGGTGCAAAATTCAGTATTGTGAAATTATCAACAGTAAAAAAAAACTATTAGCAAAGAAAATCACTTTTCTTTAATAGCAATGCCTAACTTTTTTTGCATTATGGAGATGGGATATACTGTAAGACATTAACATTAATTGAATAGACTCAACCCATTTGGGCACAAGGCAGGTCTTGGGTCCTTGGGTCCGCCCAGACCATGACAGGTATAGGATCAACATTAGGGATAGACGTTGAATGAATGGTTCATGAAAATTATAGGTGACTTCCATTAAACACTTGGAATGTTCAATAGCTTCAAATTATTTTAAATGCCTGTTAAGGTGCTTTCACCTGAGTTCATAAGTTGGGTTCCAATTATAATTGCTAGCCATAGACATAAGTAACACAGTGTAGATCTTTGTCTTTATTGTAGTAAAATATCAGCACCCTATAGTGAGCAAGTCCTTGATGAGCCTTGGTGGCTACTCTATGGATCCTATTGATGCACACTGTGCATTTCAGAGTTCTGTTAAGCCTTCTATATAGTAAATAGTCTGTGCACCCACTCACTTCCAGGTGTACATGAGAGCCTGCATCTGTCACTTATAAATAACTACAAAAAAACTGCATCTAATGCATTAAAGGAGCCTTGGTTCGCTGACTGGGACAGAAGACAAACTGAACTTTCTTCGTTGTTATAGAAAAGTTCAAATTAGATTTTTTTTCTCCATAAAGTAGAATTTAAATCAATAATACTGATTTTTTTAATTCTTATGAATAATGTGTTTATTCAAATAATTACACAGAAAGTATACCTGAGCCTAAAATTAAAAGGATTAAGATGTTTTCCTATCGTTAAACACATTTTCAGAGATGATCATGCATTATAGTGTGAATAGGTACTAAACTCTTAATTTCTTAAAGGACTTCAAAATGTATGGAATATTTTAATTTCTGATATTTCTACACCAGTTCCATAATGCACGTGCATGTGGCAAATATTTTCTTAGCAGAAGTTAGGATATTAATTGTAGGGAATGCTTCAATATAAATATCAAGTGTACAATCACTTCATAAGGTTATACTCCTGGCTCCCGAGTGGCGCATCCGGTAAAGGCACTCTGCGCGAGTGCAGGATGCACCCTATAGCCTGGATGTTGCCAGTTCGTCTGGGCTATTCCACAGCCGACCATGGAGTTCCCAGGAGGTGGCACTCAATTGGCTGAGCGTCACCAGGGGGAGGTGTAGGTTGGACAGGGTACCCCTGGCTCACCGCACACCAGAAACCCCTGTAGTCTGGTCGGGCGCCTGCGGGCTTGCCTGTTAGCTGCCCGGGAGCTGCATTGTCTGCCTACGCTGTAGCTCCTGGGTGGCTGCATGGTGAATCCAGAGTGTGTAAAGAAGCGGTCAGCTGAAGGCACATGCTTCGGAGGACAGCGTGTGTTCATCTTTGCTGCTCCCGAGTCAGAGCAGGGGTGGAAGAGGTGAGCTGAGCCTAAGTAATAACTGGCCATTTCAAATTGGGAGAAAAAATAACAAAAAATAATTGGCAATGACTAAATTAGAAAAATAAAATAAATAAGGTTGTACTTCTGGCATGTAACTTTTTAAAAATTATTATTACTGATTTCCTTTTAAAAAAAGTATTAAAACATTTATAAGAAACCAGAAGTTATTCTGTGCAGGTGATAAGCTTCCATCAGATATATCAGAACAGAATTACCAAACCTCCTTATAAACATGAATGAGAAGACCATTCGCAGCATAGATGGGAAATGTAAATGTGCAATGTTAATAAAACCATTACGAAATTGATTTTAAAGCATTGTTAAACAACTATTCAGACTTTGCTTCAGAATTTTTTAACAAAAAAATCTTCGTTTAAACAGATTAAAAATAAATAAATCATCCATGGTAAGTGATCACGTACAACTTTGGTCAAAATAATAAGGAAATAGGTGGTTGGATCTAAGCTACTGTATCTTAAACGTATCATTAGATGCCAGATAAATAACATTTATCATGCCTTTTCAAGGTGGCATTAACAGTCATTATAATGTCTATTGTTTCAAACCTATTTATTAAATCATGTTAATGTCATGCTAGTTCTTCTAATGACACATTTGTTTACAGTTTATAACCTCTAAAACACTCATTATCATAAACACCAGCTGATTTTAAACCATTAGATGCTGTTAATTGATCCCTAGCATCTTATTTATTTAATTCTGAAAGCAGGTGGTAAATTATAAGTCCCAGTTTCCAGCCAATGTTAATCAGCTAATTGAAGGTTGGTATTTATTTATTTATTTATTTATTTTTGTTTGTTTGTTTTTGTTGTTGCTTCCCATTATACAGCATTTATAAAATATGAATAAATAGATATTTTCTTTTTTAGATCATTTCTTTTGTCTGCAATGTTTAATAATGTATTCATTCTCATATAAATAAAGTAATAAGCAAGACCCCAAAATGCCAGGTTAAGCATTTATTATTATTTAATTCTCATTATTATTTATATTGTTTGTTATATACTTTTTTAAGTGGACAACACTGTCTAACTCGGCACTGACAATACAACATCACATACAGAAGAATGAAACTCAGAATTCCTGACAGCATATTGGAGAGATTGTTTTTTATTTATTTATTTTTTTTATTTTTTCAAAAGTCCATACTTTTTTTTGTTAATTAATCATATCATACTGGGTGCTAGTGACATCATTGCTGACATG
Organism: Polyodon spathula; assembly: GCF_017654505.1. Classification (NCBI taxonomy): domain Eukaryota; kingdom Metazoa; phylum Chordata; class Actinopteri; order Acipenseriformes; family Polyodontidae; genus Polyodon; species Polyodon spathula. Next base: position 48,300,536 of record NC_054535.1, on the reverse strand, counting down.
ACCATACGTTTGCAGCTATACCAATTTCTTCTCCCCTCTGACCTGTAGCCCTTTCTGACAATTGGAAACACCCCCTTGTTGTCACTCTTTCAAAAAATGATTATTACACACATAAAGATGAGCGACAGAATACAGACAGTGAGCTTTACCTAATTACTGTGGTCAATGCATTCCATATAAACCAAACTCAATATGATACTCATATATTCCCTATCCACACTAATTAACAAATGTGGGTTCATCACATGAAATTTAATTTATTTTGTGCATACTCACATTTTCAACAAGTGAAAGTCACACATTATTTAGGTAGTAAGATGGGGTAATAAACAGCAATGGATTTCAATTCTGATTAAATAAGCATCTCTGATAACTTTGCCTTTGTGAATTTTATAGATGTGTTAATTTACCTTCACCGATCAACGTACAGTAACCGAAAATTACGAAAAGGGTGTTCAGATAGATGATATGTAGTTGTGTGTTTTAATACCAATAATTGATTGATAAGATTTGCCCTAGATTAATTAAGGGTGAAGAACAGGATACATGCTTTTGCCTCAGTGTTTTATAGACTTGCTCCTGAACCTAAAATTGCTATGCACATTGCATTCAGAACTGCGCAACAGCATAAAACAAAACCATTTTCTTTGCTGGAAATGGACTGTAATTCTGCCAAAATATATTGCAATGGCAATTTATTTCTTACACTTTCTAAGCCACCACTTCAGCGTGAAGCATCAGTACTTTTGTTTGATTTCATCCATCTTTAATAAGGGTTAGACCAGACTTTTTTTATCATGCATGCTATAAAAATAGAAGGTTACTGATCTATAAGAAGTACTTGAGTGGAGATTGCTCGAGTTAGTGTGTGGCACTGATGTAGAAGTCCATATAGTTGGAAGTGCAGTAAAAGCTATTTACACATTGAATTTGAATCTGGTATACAGTTTAGCATGTTTTTATTGTTCAATTTGACAGAAGTTTTTTTTTTAAATCCATTATGCTATTTATCCCTATGTACAGTATAGGTATGGCATCAAATTATTATATTATTATTAATTAATAATAATAATAATAATAATAATAATAATAATAATAATAATAATAATAATAATAATTAAGGTTAAATAGGCCTGGAAATAAAGTTCTAAATGGATGTATCACTTGAAACATGGCTGGATTATTCCTACTTTCTGATCTCTTCCTCTCACAAGATTCTCAAAATGAAAGGAGCACCACTGATCCATATGGAGAAACTGTTAGAAATATGATCCATTATACAAATTCAAAGAAGGACTATCAGATAGTTTCACAATTTTTTGTATTATTTTATAATGGATACGCCTGTTATACAAGTTTTTTGGGTTTTTTTTTTCACATTCATAAATATGACCTGCAGCATAATTAGAAACTGATGAAAAATAGGGTATTTGGTAGAGCTTTCAAAAGCCTATTGCAGGTTAATTCTGTCTGCTGAAAAATATATGAGTTGCCAGAAAATTACAATAACTGGAAATAACTAAATACAGTCCTGGTGTTTAATTCCTAATGCATGAATACTTTAAATTAAAATAGTATTTCTGTATTTACTTTAACCATGCAAAGATATTAACTATACACATATCTTGTTGCATGTGATGCTCAGTGTCTATTTCTATTCAGAAAACAAAAGAATAATGTTTTTTTTTAAAATGTGGAAATACCGTGGCTTTGCAAAAACGTTAATCCAATATGCACAGTAAAGTCTCTGTAGTGTTTCCCTTCTCTTTTACAGCTAGTGTGCAATCTACGAAAAAAAAACAACAATAATTGTCAACAAAACAACAATTACCTCGAAATCCCATGTTTTCCTTTAATATTTTGAAGTACCTGACTTGATGTACATGTAAAATCTAATTGAATCAATTTGTAGCAGTAACAGAAGAAACCGTTAGATTGGCATGGATTTCAAGGTGACTTCATCACAGTAATTAAAGTAGACAGGGCAATCATTATGAGTTAATTTACGAACAAATATAGTTTCCTTGTCTTTCATAGTCATTTACTTATGAGTGCTGACTTCAGTCTTTCCTCAGCTGGAACTTGAATTAGAAAAGTAAAATAAGTGTGGGGTTCTCAAAATGTGAAAGTGATAATGTGATGGATTCTCAGGTCTGCCAGATAAGTGACAGCCATATCAAATCTGAGCACAAGATAAAACACAGGCCACCTGTGCTACCAGTGCAAAAACCGTCTCTTCTGCCAGACTGCCACACATTGCAAAATGTGTCTGAATAGCATTTTAAGGAGGCGATGTGGTCCAGTGGTTAGAGACACGAGGCTTATAACCAGGAGGTCCCCGGTTTAAATCCCAGCTAAGCCACTGACTCATTGTGTGTGACCCTGAGTAATCACTTAACCTCTTTTGGGTGAGACGTTGTTGTAAGTGACTCTGCAGCTGATACATAGTTCACACACCCTAGTCTCTGTAAATTGCCTTGAATAAGGGTGTCTGCTAGATAAAAAAATAATAATCATTTTATACCTTTGTGGCAGAGCACAGCTCTGCCCTTTAGAAATTGGCAGGGATGGGGTTAAATTCACCTACCTGTCTGGGTTCATTGTGTTCAGGTGGCTGGGGTTGATTAGATGATTAGTTTAATTAATTATCAATCAGCGCCCAGCCACCTGACATAAAAGGAGGCCTCTGCTTCGCATTTGGGAAGAGGGAGTTGAGGAAGTAGGTTGGTGTTTTCTTGTTTGCATTTTTGAAAGTTTGATTCCAGTGAAGGCATTGCCCAGCCTGGAAACCTTATTTTTTGTAAGTTTTGTTTTGTTGTCTTTCTATTTGTGTTTGAAAATTTTTTATTTTGCCCTTGCGCACTTTCATTTTTGTGTTTATTTATAATAAAATAGTTATTTTTTTGAACTTCAGACTGTCTCTGGGCCTCTATCCACTCACCAGCCTGCCACAACCTTATATCTTAAGACTATCCAAATGTTAACTGCAATTATTATTATTATTATTATTATTATTATTATTATTAGTTTATTTATCAGACACCTTTATCCAAGGCGACTTACAGAGACTAGGGTGTGTGATCTTTACAACAGCTGCACAGTCAATTAACCAGTCGGAGATTCATGGAATACAGTAATTACAAAGGAACATTATTATCATAACTCAGGTGGAACTTGTCTAATTGGTCCAGGATTTCAGTTCCAACATGCTAATAAAGATCACACACTGCAAGTCACTATTTCACAGATGGGGAACTGACAGAGATGACAAGACCTCCCCAGAGTCGAGTTACAAATCTGATTCAGTAATTGAAGCTGCAAGTGGTCAAGGCCACAAACCAAGATCAGCTGGAAACGATGTTGCTGCAGAGTGGGATGACTTTTCCATGGATTTCCTGTCTCTGTTAGTGGGAGGACAGCAATGCTAGTCTGATGTAAATCATCAAATCATAATGTTGAACTAAGTCAGATATATGCTTAAGTTTGTGGACTGCAGCTGAAGTGTCAATTATAGCCAGATGTCATTGACACTTGCTGTCTAGCTTATTACTTTTTTTTGCTGGACTTACTGAACAGTGGTGTTTATTTCCTGGTATAAGAAACAGAGTGTCTTACATTTCATAACATTCCCTTATTAACTTAAGCCTTGCTAAACTCATTACTTTATATTTAACGGCTAAAAACAAAACTGTAGATGCACCTCACCATTAATAATCTATTTTTGATTTCACTTGGACAATAGTAGAAACATGTGTTGAGGACCACATTTTTATGTAAGAAATTCAAGAGAATGGGTTGAAATACTTGTATATTTATTTTTGCACACCGATTTCCCCTGGCAGTCAGCTACAGATTCAAATATTATTACTCATTTTACATTAGCCCATACATTTTGGTCTGGATATGTACAGCACAGTTCTATCTTAATTGGCTGAAAAATACATTTCTGTATAATAGGCATCCTCAAACAATATCTTATCCTTTTAAAATATAGTACCAAGTATTCTGTAAGAGAAATTCTAGCAAGCACGTGTGCATGCTGATCAGAGCTGGTGTTTGCTGGTTAAACTGATCCAAGGTCAATTAAAAAAAAAAATACTGTAAAGTTCTTAGTCAACTTGTCTTCCTACGCTCTTAGGGATGGGCATGAAATCATTGTTTCTGTTTGCAAAATACCTATTTTAAAATAAAAATAGAAACAGTAATTGCTATTTTTTATTTTAAATAGAATTTTCAGATACCATTTCTATTTCAAATACTTTTTTTTAGAAATGAAAACTACTTTGTAAATATTTTTTAAATATAAAACCATTTTTTGTACCAATTTGTCTGAATTGTTTACTTTAGTTGGGTGGAGGGGATGTTGGAAGAGGGAATCTGGGAGAAATAATCGGTTACTATCAGTGCTGCTTTGGTACAAATGACTGGGTTGGTGGCTTAAGTAGTAGCAATAATTATTTGAATAAGGATGCAGATAACAGGTACAGGATTACAATTTATATTGATTATTTCTTTGTGATCGATAACATATGCATATAAAAAAAATAAAAAATCTGTAAATTTTGCTTATTCTTTGGAAAAATTTGGAAAAGGGTGAAGAAATGTTAACAGTGTGTACAGAAAATATGAAGTGTTGAAAGGGTTAAACAATACCTGTTACATTTATGCAGATTTGACGATGACAAGAGGGATTGTGGGATGATACAATAATGTATGTACAGCTGTACATTAGTTCATCATTATGTACACCCTCTCAGCCAATCAGAGTGCCATTGTGTTCTGCTGTCCTGGGTTATGCCTGCGGATGTACGTCCATTTGTATGTTTCACTTACATTTGTGTATATAGCCTGGGAATATCTTATCCAGTTGTCATGTCAATTAATATTAACATATTTAGTCTGTTATTAACATTATCAGGTGTCTGGCTTTCTTTTTGTCCAATCGGCTGTATGTCACTCTTATATATTTGCATATGTCTGGAAAACCTCTTGGCAAATTGTGACATACTAAAGTGTTGCCTGTCGCAATAGATGCAAACTAGTTGCAAACTAGTTGAAAGTCTAGGGTGAAATGTACAAAACAAGTGCAATGCTATTAGCGGCTTTTTAGGGAATGCTTTGCGGCAGCAATTTTTCTTTGCTGTTAAACGTTATGTGAATATGTAATTATGGGCGTTCCTGCATAAATTCACAAAAAAGGGGCGGAGATAGTGCAAATGAGGATCCTCAAATATTATAATGAGAGGTACTAAAGCTGCCGGCAATTGCATCAATTTAAGAACTTTTCATAGAACGTTTTAAAGAGTCTCAATTGTTGCTGTCCTTACCCAGTCCACTTTTTCTCTTCCGTTGCCAGTTGTGCTCAACGCACTTTTGTGGAGAATACCCAAGTACCTAATTTTCACTAAAAGCAGGGTGTACCTGCAAGCCTTGAAAACAAATTTTTATGATATTTCTGGTTTCCCCAACATGTTGGGAGCAATAGACTGCACACATATGCCACTAACACATCCAGCTCATTTTGAGCATCTGTATAGGACCATGATCTAGTTTGTGTTAATTGCCTAAGCTACTATAGGCCAAGTTAATAATAATAATAATAATAATAATAATAATAATAATAATAATAATAATAATAATAATAATAATAATAATAAAAGCTAAAATCATTTAGTTTCAGTTTAAAATAATCTTTTATTTGCATTGTACACCAATGTGTGCAATGCAGCAGCATTATTTATTTTGTGTTACTGGTAGCCTACAGGCTAAAGTAAAAGAAAGTGTGCTAGGTATTCCTTTTAATTTAACTACTATACTGTATACTGTATAGGCCTACTGTACAGATTTATAGTTTTGTGTAGCCTACCCAAAATAAATTAGTGTTATTTCAGTATGTGTGTGTGTGTGTGATTTTATTGTATTGTTTTTAAACCTAACACCTCCTTATGTCAGATAAACATGTACATTTTAGCCAGGGGCAACTGTATGATTATATAAGCTTTTTGGGGGAGAAGGTGGGGGCCCCACTATAGAATCTGATGGTATTAAACTGCCTTTTTTAATAGTATTAAAATAGGTGCAATGAAGATGGAACAGAATGCATTATACAGATGATGATTCAATTTAACAAAAACTTTGTTATTTCGATTCTTGCACTCTTGCATGTATAGACGTTATCCTTCTGGCACCCTCTGCTGCAGCAAACCACAACTCAACTCCCACTATTTATTTGAACAGTGTTGCACGACTCTTGCAATGTATAATGCTAGAGATCTCGCTAACAGGATGCAACAAATATTTAAATTAGTATATTGTGGCTCTTTTCATTAACATATTTTATCTTAGTACATATGTCAAAATGTATACTTTGTGAATTGTCACAACGAAAATGCAAATTGCGAAAATGCTAAAAATATTTGCGCTGCTACTGCACAATCTAAGTACATCTACCCCGTAATTGTTATTCTTTTTTTTTAAAAAAAAATAATGTATTCAGTAGCAGCCAATTGTTTTTTATTATTTTCTCCCCAATTTGGAATAGCCAATTATTTTTAGGCTCAGCTCACCACTACCACCCCCGCACTGACTCGGGAGGGCGAATATTAACACACGCTATCCTCCGAAGTGCGTGCCGTCAGCCGACAGCTTCTTTTACACACTTCAGACCCACCATGCAGCCAACCAGGAGCTGCAGCGTCAGCGGACAACACAGCTTTGGGAAGTTTACAGGCATGCCCGCAGGCACACGGCCAGACTGGGTCGCTGGTGCGCGGTAAGCTGTGAGCCGAGGACACCCTGGCCAACCTAAACCCCCACCTCCCCTGGGTGGCGCTTGGCCAATTGTGCATTGCCCCCTGGGAACTCCTGTCCACAGTCGGCAGTGGAATAGCCACTACTCAAACCGGTTTCATTGTTATTCTTATTCTATACTATTCTGTACATACTGTTGCTAACTGTCATGGTCATCATGTTTTTTGCAAATTAATATTTACTATTTTCTATTTAAAATATTTTATTGACAATGTATTTTAAATAGATTTGTGACTCTATTTTTAAATAGTTTCCTTGACAATTTGGCCCAACTCTGTAAAATTTTCTATAAACCTTGTCTGGTATTTTACAGAATATATCTTAAATATACTGCTCCCGCCTAAATGTTTTTTGTTTGTTTCTTTCCAATTAATTGTGTAAATATACATACCATATGTGCCGGTTCACACAGATACAGGGCACAGTATAACATAAGCATAAATAAATGGACTTTGGTTCTGTATTACAGTATTTGATAAACAGTATATTTAGTAAAGGTCTTGTCATCAGTCTTCTTCAGCTAGTGAAATATAAGATGTAAACTGTCAACAAATTTATTATAACTACTTAATGATGTTGCAGTTTATCAAGTAAATCTCTCCTACCATGTCTGACAGCCTAGTGATGTATGTATATGCTATGACAACTGGATACTCCTTAGACAGAGCATGCTGTTACGTCTTTCATCACAACTCTTTACTGTACAATCTTTCCTAGAAAAAATATGGTTATTGACATGAACAGATGGTGGCTGCTCTTTTATAAACAATGACCAAACTTTAATATTAATTGCTTCAGCTTAATCTCTAGTGTTTGATGTGCACAAGTGGTGAAATTGGCAAGCTTTAGATGGTTATTAGAATCTTCTTGACGAAAGCAGTTTGTTTATGTAACCTAAAATTCTGATTTTAATGAACCTATTAGAAATGCAGCTTTGTTTACTGGTGGCTGTTAAAATGTTTTTCTAATAAATTCTTTACTACTGTAAATGAAAGGGGCATACCATCATTATAAATTATTTCATTTGATATTCAATGTAAATTGCTGGAAAAAGTTAGAACCTGGTAATCATATCTTTGTACCTTGAAAATCCAATCATCTTCTTTTCACCATCACACATTTCCTAACTTTTCCTCTTCTCTCTGCTTTTTATTTAATACTAATCACTTCTTGTTTGGAAGTTCAAACTATTAGTCTAGCTGTAACCAGATCTTTTGACCTTTTCATCAACACTTACCAGACCCACGCATTGTGACCTAAAAATCTTGCCTATATTTCCAATGTGACAATTTTTAGGCAGTAATTGGCTGCTTAATGCTTGTTTTTAACCATTGGGGAAAGGAGCATTATATTCAACAGCAACAGCACATATTAGCATTCATCATACGTTGATGAATGACAACATTCTCAACTTGAGATCTCAGAGTTACTATGATGTAGCAGTGTATCTGTAGCGTTGCAATGTATTTGAAATATTTGCATAGTCTGATATGAACTTAAAAAAATCAAGTAAAAACCCAAATTATTCTCATCATAATAAAAGGTGTACCTGTAATTATCATTATAAAGCACAAAAGAACAAAAGCAGGGTTAATCAAAAAAGCTGTATGCAATGTGGCCTTTTGTCTATGGATAGCTGCCATCAGCTATAATCGATTCCATGCTATGTGTCCCTTCTTAGTAGGCATGTGCAGATAACACATGACTCACACAGTGGTTAACGCAAAAATGGTGCAAGGTTGCAACCCTGTTTTTTTTTCTGACAGGCTTTGAATCAGCTTCACATCATTACTCTTGCCACCAGGTGGCAAAAGAAAACATAAATGCATTAAACAAAACTGCAAGGGGCATTGAGGATTTAAAGACTACAGTTTAAGGAAAGAAGCTTTAAAAAAACATTAAACTAAACTACAAATCTAAGCTGGAAGTGGATATAGATAATATAGATAATAGCCTACCCTGCTTTTTAATGTCACCTTACTTTACAGTATCTTCCTAGTATACAGCAACTACATTTAACATTTAACATTGTGCAAACTGTCCCCATCGTGTAACAATGAATAATGATCCTGTTCATATTAAAAAGAGTTATGTGCTCAAGCCAGTAAACTGATAATACTTTGTAAAGTGTACTGTTTGACTTAATATCATTATACATGGAGCTAAAGAAAATAGACAACTTTTGAGTTTTGTTTACTTTATGCTTGAAATATCAGAAATATGGCGTAGTTTTCTGTCATTTATGTGAGCGGGATGAAGGGGCCCTTTTAGGTCCATTTAAATTTTCTTGTGAACAAACAATGCGCCTAGGAAAGCTGCTGACAAAATTGTCAAATTGTTTTATATATTATATATATATATATATATATATATATATATATATATATATATATATATATATATATATACAGTGCCGTGAAAAAGTATTTGCCCAATCTCATTTTCTGCATTTTTGTATATTTTTGACACTGAATGTTATCAGTTCTTTAACCAAAATCTAATATTAGATAAAAGGGACCCTGAATGAACAAATAACACAAAATTTTGTTACTTATTTCACTTACTTATTAAAGAAAGTTATGCAACACCCAATTCCCCCCCGTGTGAAAAAGTAATCACCCCCTTAGACTCAATTTAGCAGCAATAACTGCAACCAAATGCTTCCTGTAGTTATTGATCAGTCTCTCACAGCGCCCTGGAGGAATTTAGGCTCACTTCTTCATGCAACTGCCTCAACTCCATGACATTTTGGGGTTTTCGAGCAAAAACTGCTCATTGCAGGTCATGCCACAACATGTCAATGGGGTTTAGGTCTGAACTTTGACTAGGCCATTCCAAAACTTTCTTGTTCTTCAACCATTCTGATGTAGGCTTGCTTGTGTGTTTCAGATTATTGTCTTGCTGCATGACCCAGCTGCGCTTCAGCTTCAGCTCACGGATGGATGGCCTGACATTCTCCTGTAGAATTCTCTAGTATAGAGCATAATTTATGGTTCTTTCAATGATGACAAGTCATCCAGGTCCTGATGCAGCTAAGCATCCCCAAATCATGACACTACCACCACCATGCTTGACCGTTGGTATGAGGTTCTTACTGTGGAATGCAGTGTTTGGTGTTCACCAGACATAACAGGGCCAGACATGTTGGCCAAAAAGTTCCACTTTTGACTCATCTGTCCATAGAACATTGTTCCAGAACTCTTGAGGATCATCCAGTTGCTTTTTGGCAAACTTGAGACGAGCATTCATGTTCTTCTTATTGAGCAGTGGTTTCTGCCTTGCTACTCTGCCATGAATTCTATTTTTGCCTACTGTCTCTCTGATGGTGGAGTCATGAACATTGACCTTAGCCGAGGCGGGAGAGGCCTGCAGATCCCTGGATGTTGTTCTAGGGTTCTTTGTGACTTCCTGGACGATTTTACACCTTGCTCTTGGAGAGATTTTGGCAGGATGGCCACTCCTGGGAAGACTCACTACTGTCCCAAACTTTCTCCATTTGGACAATATGGCTCTGACTGTGATTTGGTGGAGTCCCATAGCTTTAGAAATGGCTCTGTAACCCTTTCCAGACTGACAGGCAGTAACAACTTTTTTTTTTTCCAGAGGTCTTCAGGAATTTCTTTTGACCGTGGCATGATGTGCCTCTAGAAACTGTGTGCTGACAACTTCATTTTGATTGTAAGGGCCAAACCTAGTTAGATTTATATTGGGCAGGGCTGGCCCAAATCAGGCCTGATTGTTAACCACTTTGGTGTCATTTTTTTCTCTCAGACTCCTTCTATATCAGGGGTGTCAAACTTGTTTCATTTTGCGGGCCTGACCCGTTATCCTGGCGCTTGGCGTTGGCCTGTCTTTATCCGTGAAGAGAAAGGTAGAACAAGAGTACTGTGTGTTTCAAGAGAAATGGGGAATTTCATATTTCTTTGAGGGCATGAATGGAAAGCCAATGTGCTTTATTTGTAAACAACATGTGTCTGTTGTGAAATAATACAACATTAAAAGACACTATGAAGCAAACCATGGCAAGAAATATGATACATATACAGCAACGGTACGTGGAGATAAATACTCATTATTATTCAATTGTCATTGAAAAGGCAGCAACTGATGTTTACTAATGCTTTTAGCATAAGTGATGCTGCTGTTAATGCAAGCCTGATTGCTCACAAAATAGGTGTTTCTTCAAAACCATGTTTTTAAAAAAATGCTGATGAAATAGTGTCTTGAGAAGCAGCAATCTTTCTCCATCATGAATATCAATAAACCAAAATTTTATTCTCACCTTACCTCGATACTCAAGATATCCTCAGCCCAGTCATTTGATCCAGATGTTGATCCGCTGGTTTAAGCAAAGGTTCCAGGTATCAGGAGCAGCAGTAGCAATCACTAATGTTCTTTGTCTTTATCTTTTTGCTGAGTGCTCAATAAAAAAATGATCAGTACCTATTTATATATTGCTTTTTTTTTTTTTTTTTTTTGTGCTGGGTCGAACATGGAATTTTCATGTTTGGATATTCGTTCAAGATTTAGATATTTGTTTGGATATTCATTTTAAAAACGTTATCAAAGCCATTATATGTAGCACTGTATTAAAGTTGAAAAAAATTCCAGAATTAAGAAGGGCCTTACTTTACCCTCATGAATTTAACTACAAAACAAAGAAAGCAATACAGTAATACAAAGTGGTCATAGACGCATTTTTATAAAGTAATAACATTGGTTTTTAAGTTGAATAAACACTTCAGATAAAACAAACATTAAAAATATGGCGTTGTACAATATAAACAATATTTACTCACTGTTTTTAGGTTTGCTAGGATTGCTTTATGAAAGAAAATTAAAACTTTGATTAAGAAACACATTTTGCAAGCATGACCTGTATCAAAATACTGCAGACAGAAACATCCCGATTGTAGCGGCGGTAAAAATCCAGGCGTGAAACTTGCATCTTCCAAAATAGAAAGCTGTTTTATTTAGCAAATAGATTGAACAGCAACGCTCGGTCTGATCTTAGCTGACAGTTAGAGCGCACCAGGGGAACGCCGCCCCCAATGCTGAGGGAAAGCGAGCAGCGGCTCCAGCAGAGTAAATCTCGCTGCCGGCTTCCGCAACAATTATATTATATATAAAAAATCTCACACAGATAAAATAATTCTGATGGACACAGACATTTATTTTTTTGCCTTTCAATATGTGTAAAAAAAACACTAGTTCTTTTGTGTTTGTCCCAGCACTTTTTTTTTTTTTTTAAATCTGTATTCTAGTGAATAAAGGGTGTCCTTGGCTCAGCATGCACTAGCGATCCCTGTAGTCTGGCGAGTGCGAGTGTGAAAAAAGTGGTCGGCTGACAGCACACGCCTCAGAGGACAGCGTGTGTTCGTGTTTGCCACTCCCGAGTCTAGACTACTAGACTTGTCTCTACTTATTTACATAGCTTGATTGACAGGCTGTTCGCTTTGAAGATCCTGTCTTTGTTTGGTATTTCCAGCACCAACACTGTTTCTTTCTCTGACAGATACACATGCACAGATCACTAGCATGGAGGATTCTTTTGGCCCAATAAAACTAATACATGTCAGTAATTACTTCTGGGATATTCTATACTTTAGAAATAGTTTTATTTGGAAGTATATGCATGTATAAACATTCCATGTAATTTCTGTATTAGCTACTTTATACATACATATTCTATCTGTCTATTATTCTATATTTTATATAATCTGTGAACATATTAGTAATTGTATGTGCTTTGTACTGTTGGCGAAAATCTTAACCTAGCAGTGCTCTGGAAGACGTCAACTACTAGACAGATCTGTACCCTCCCCCCACCGCTCCTGCTTCCACTTCTACTGTACCTATCTGTCTCACCTGTACTGTTGTGACTGTCTCTCACATCCTTGTTATTCTGTCCTCTCACTTACGTCCTCTGTCCTCTCTCAGTCGCTGCTCCCCTAACCCCTCTAACCTCATCCTGCTGCCTCTTCCCCCTCCCACTCTCTCCCCTCCCACTCTTTCTGGTGCCCTCTGGAACTGACACACTTCTGCTAACAAAGCTGATTTCATCTCTGCCTTTGCCTCCCACCTCTCTCTTGATGTCCTTGCTCTCATTGAAATCTTGCTCTCTCCTGATAACACTGTAACTCCTGCTGCCCTATCCTCTCTCCACATCCTCTCCCATACTACATGTTTCACTGGACGGGGAGGTGGGACTGGTCTTCTCCTCTCTTCCTCCTTACTCTTTTTTGCCCCCTCTGACCTCTCCTCACTCTCTGTTAACGCCTTTGAATTTCATGCTGTCCAACTAACCTCTCCTTATCAACTCCTGCTAATTGTACTGTACCGTCCCCCTGGACCTCACACTCACTTTCTTGATGAACTCGACTATCTCCTCTCCTCACTCCCCTCTCTGTCTACCCCACCTATCCTGTTAGGTAATTTCAATACCCATCTCTCCAATCCTACCCAGTCTGCCAGATTCCTTCCTCTCCTTCATTCCTTCAACTTATCTCTATCTCCATCCCCTCCTACCCAAGAAGCTGGCCGTCAACTGGACCTCACCTCCTCCATCCTTTCTGTCACCCCTCTGGACCTTTCTGATCACTATTAAATCTCTTTTTCTCTGTCTCGCCTCTCTCCCTACTCCACCTTCCCCCACTGTCACCTCCCACCATAACCTCTGCTCTCTCTCCCCCTCTGTTCTTGCCTCCACTGCTCTCTCTCACCTTCCTCCTATCAACTCTTTCTCCCAACTCTCTGTAGACTCTGCTATCTCCACCCTCTTCTTCTCCCTCACCTTCTCCCTCGACTCCCTCTGTCCCCTCACCTCCCGACCTACCCGCACCTCCCCTCCCCAACCCTGGCTCTCCTCTGTGCTCCGCTCAGCAAGAACCAAACTGTGCTCTGCTGAAAAGAAATAGAAGAGAACCAAACTCCCTGCTGCCCTAGATCGCTACAGCTCTCACCTCTCCTTATTTTCCTCTCTCTCCTCTGCTAAATGCTCCTATTTGCAATCTATTATCCAATTCTTCACTAACATATCTCTTCCTACACCTCCACCTAACCCCCCCCCCCCCCCCCCCTTCTCCACCTGCACTAGAAGACTGGCTGTATCTACTCTACGCTCCCGCCTCCAGAGCCCAGTCCTTCTCTACCCCTTTACTTATTCTTTGTACTTCTAAATGTATGTTATGGATGGAGATAGAGGGGATGATGTAAGTATAGGCACAGTGCAAATAACTGCGGATGCACAATTAAAATTTCATTGTGGGCATGCAACTAGTTTGTATTGTGCTTTATGTAAGTTTAAGAGCCATACAAATTATTCAACACTCAGAAATAATAATCCACAGTTAGGACATTGAGGGTCTCAATGAGCACATCAATCTATTTAGTGGCCACAGTTGCAGAGTTAGGAGTTCAGAGGGCAGTAGTCACTGTATGACATTTGTGGAGCATGAAAATACAAGCCAAAGAAAAATGACAGAGGAAGGGCAGCAAAGTCCTCTTGGTGCACACAAAAGAAAATAAACGTTTTCTGAGCAGGAACTGAGAGTCCTTACGGCTAAGGCCACTCAGCTTGAAGCACAGTTGTCTAGAAAAGCCTCAGCCAACATCAGTTATACTAGTATCCTTAGGAAATGATATGTATTGGTCTGCCCATTTTAGCATGACATCCAGAGACTTGCCTAGCACTCTGGAAAAGGTGGATTGCAGACATTCCAACTGTGGTCTAAAAGGAAGCAGAGAATAAGTAGTGCAGAGAACACAACACTTTCACATGTGCAGGGCAAGCCATCCCTAGATTGATGCGGGGGGGGTCTAGCTCATCCTTCAATTCAGCTAAGAGTTCAAGGATGACCTGCAGAGTGAGACGATAACGCTTTCGCATCACATCCTCCAGCATCCCAAACAAAGAGACCATGGGAATTAATATGCAGGGTCTTCTCCGTGTTGCCCTTCCCCTCCAACTGTCGCTGCATCAGGAAGTGTACCACAGCAGCCATCATGAAGCCAATGACAGGTCTCTGCAGGTGTTTGCTTTTATACAGCTCTTAGTTACTCGCTTCTACAATGGTTTGCACCTTGTAAGAAGAGGTGTAAAGTTTTTGGATGGTCAGCAATTGCCTAATTGCAAGGCAAAATCCTTACATCACATTATAATATTTGCGCCCACTTATTATCCAAATCCTGTCCAATTCCATGCTCTTTTCTTCATTTGGATGCATTTCAATATAACTTTAATGGATTAATGATGGCAAAGTGCAAATGTGACAGCGGTTGCAGAATACCAGGCGAACACCATTCTTTACATGTGCTGCATTTTTAGCGACTGGTAAAATCACACTTTGCTGCTGCTAAACATGATTTACGGCAGAATTATAAAGGGTTTGCACCTGCAAATGAATTTGTGCGTATCCTTGCATAACCTCCATAATGAAATATAGAATATAGAAAGTTAATTTCTTTATAGATTTATATCTTTATTATAATAACTTTGTAAATATGTTTGTTAAATGATTAGGAAGTAGTTTACCCAAGGGTACATAAGGTAACATAATTTATATAAAGATGTTCTATTTTTAATAATGTAGTTGTTTGTTCTGGTATAACATTCTTGGTTGTGGGGTGGCATTTATGACAAAAACACTTGGCTGTAAAGGGGTTAAAATGTGGAACCGAAGTGGAACCAATTTTGGAGTTGGGTAGTTTATTCCAATTTCTTTGCATCGTGCCTCTAATTCACCTGGGGCATGCAGTAAGAATGGTCTTACCGCAACCCTGTCACGGGTTATTGCTTACATAGTCAACCAAAGAATTAGGTAATTGGGAAACTATTACCTGCCTAGTGTGTTGAATAAAGCATGATTTAGATCTATATAATACACCTTGATGTGTGTTCACTAGTATTGTATTTTTGAATTTGGGCAAGTTCCTTGTCCAGCAAAATCATTCTTTTTAAACTGTCAATACTGTTGTAGTTTATCTAAAACTGAAGAGATTAGACTGACTGTATGACTAGTCACATGGTGGACGTACTTGTATATAGTACAAAGCCACAGAAAAAAAAAAACGTATTTTTCCAGCCAGATTCTCTAACCCAGAGGTTCCCAAACTGTGAGCTGTGGTAGCAATGCCATTCTATGTATTTTTTAGATCTATAATAAAGAAAAGAAACATTACAATACTAATAAAGAAAAATAAGATTCAAATGAAAAAATAATAATTTAGATTACATTTATTTACAGTGTTACAGTGTGACAATTAAAACTAATTTTAATTGTCATTTTTCATAAGAAGTGCCAATAGTGGGCTGCAGGGCCTAATGTAGCTGAACAGGTGGACCTGCTTTAACCCCTTGTTAAACAACTTTGTATACATACTATTTCAGACAGAAATTAGGCAAATAGAAGGTTTTACCCCAGAAAGCCATGTGTTTACAGCAGGTTTTGAATTGAATATCAATTCCATATACTGACAGCTGTCAGGAAAGCTTTTCTTGATCAACCCTTTACTTGCTTTTATCACTAGATTTGCTGAAATTCCAATCATTTTAATCACTAATATTCTCTTTACAACAGAAGAACAGCTATGGGGACAAATTGCTCACCAGCCTATGGAGATATTTGTTAGTTGCTGTTGGTGATTTAAAATACAACTGTATTTTACAAAACCTCTGCTGTTTCAAGCACACATAAAACAAATTGCCTGATTTCTTGAGATTAAAAAAAAAAAAAAAAAAAAACTTTATATTTTAAAATTGTATTGTAAATGTAGAATTTTAATTTGTCCAGAACCTGTACCGTGGCTGAAACTCAACACTGTTATGTATCAAAACTTTAAGAAATTGAAGTAGGTCAATTTTCTAATGGGGTCCCTAAAAATGGGTTATAAATACATAAATAATTAACGAAACTTCCAAGGGTAAATGGATGCAGTGATACGATAAATGCTCTTGACAGTTAATTATCTTTGCATTAAATTTGTTTTACGGTGTGTTTTAAGGACAACAATTTTTAACCTTGATGATGTAGTTTTAGACAAAAAGTAGTCACAAGAACATTATTTTTGCATGCACTTTAATAATACTAACTAAAAGGGTCATTAGGGTCATACAACGCAAGAGCAACAAAATACAGTTTGCCAGGTGTGTGTCAAGCTCAGACTTGGCTATTTCTTATAGAGCCAGGGCAAATGTGGTTTTCTTGGATGTGTTTACATTTTCTTGTTGACTAATACAAAAAACTGTGGGCTGGGTGTTGAAAAGCAGGACTACATGTTGAGTTTGTGAGAAAAATATTTTAGTTAATCTTGACTGAAAGAGATGTCACAAAACTTACAGAATTATTATTTTTTTTTTTTTTTTTTTTGCATGGGTCCCAGTTTAAATCATTGCATTCTTTAAGCATCACAATTATCACATCTAAACCAACATTTAATATTTTGGAACATAATGTCACATATAGCCTTGGCATAAACCGTTTGTGCTATAAATCACTGGAACCCTTGCATGGCAGGTCTCAGTTGCTAGGGTTTAGTAGTTCTTTAATGGACCCAGATTCCATTACAATATGTCTGCCCACTGAGCTGGCAACCAAGTTATATGAAGAATAGTGAATTCTGGTGCAATCCTGTATTTTGGATGGAGGGCGTGCCTCCAAAAATTACCCTCTGTGAAAAACATGAAATGTATCAAGGACTATTGTTAATGGTGCAGAACTGACTCTGAGCAGAACAGTTGAAAAAAATCATTTTTTCATGTGTGGATGTGATAAGTGCAGAGGTGAATCACCATTGACCAGGTCCAAATCCAACCCAGCCTGTAGTCAATTAGTCAGACATTGCCAAATTATGTTTGAATGTAATAGTCCTGAAGGGCTGTCATTTTCACACTTGAATGTAGACCCACAGGATGTAAAGAGAATTGAATGTGTGGGTTGTGACAGTGGTCATCCAGTGACATGGGATCATTTGGGCAAACTAGAATGTGAGGAGGATGTTCCTCCCAAACTTGTACAAGTGTCTTGCAGGTATCAAGTGAAGACCTTGGTGGCCCACACCTGCGATGTGAAGAATTGGATGAAAAGGCCTGTCGTGGTGTTTGTAGAACCAGTCCGAGCTGAGCCAGACACAGAGTTTGAATCTTGTTGGCAAGATGTGGATTTGTTAGATGTGAATTGGATGGTTTAAGCTAACATACTGTATATTGATTGAAATAATATGATATACTCTTTTGGCAATAATTATAGTAATACTGCATGTACTCTTTTTTAAATAGATCTGTATACCCAGTAAAAAATATTAGTTTTTGTGTGAAGCCTGAAACAAGCCTGCAGAGAAAGGTTGGGCTGACCAGCTCTTGGCAAGCTCTATCAGATGAAGGCAACTCTTTCATTAAAGTGCCAGACCTTGTTAGCACATTCCAGTTTGAGAAAAAGGTAGCCAATTTTCTGGAGAGAGTTGCTGTGCTGAGCAAATTGATATATATATAATATATATATATATATATATATTATATATATATATATATATATATCTGTGTACATTTACTAGTGTAGATGTTTAATGTAGAAAAATAATAGAAGTCTTACAATAAGTAAACTAAAAAGACTTAGAAATCTAGTTTACTGTTTAACAAGTTCAAGAACAGACTCACAGTCAACTCTCTTATCTGAAGAAAGTGAGTTTGATTTAAAGTCTTTAATCTAAAAGCAATTATTCTAAAATAATGAAAACAGAATACTCAAATCAACAATTTAAAGTCTTAAACTGCTGCTTTATTTCTTAGAGTTAAATAAATGTACAGTTTAAATTGATTAACAGTCATGTATCTTTACAGTATAATCGTAAATCTCGAAAAACTACTCACTTCTAAATCTTTTGTAGTCATTTTTGTATTACTTTAGTATAAATACATGTTAATTTGGATTCATATGTTGTTTTTTCTGACTTTATGTGAACGAAAAGACACACATTTGCCCGTTTTCCCATTGGAAATAGTGATATTTTAAAATATCACTGTCCTGGTCACAAAAGCAAAGTTTGTGGGGAATAATAGCCATTTTCTATACTTTTGAGGCATAAGCAATTAGGAAATAACACTTACTACCCAGGAATAAAAATTGTGTTACATAGTGTTATCCCTCTCAGCACAGTAAAGTCCATCATTAAGAAGTGGAAGATGCATCACACCACCCAGACACTACCCAGATCAGGTCGCCCTCCCAACTGAGCAGCCGGGAAAGCAGGAAACTGGTTTGGGATGTCACTCTGAAGCCAACAATGACCTTGAGAAATCTGCAAAGTTCTGTGTCTGAAATGGGAGTCAGTGTTCATACATCAACAATAAGCCGGTCCCTACACAAAGCTGACCTGTATGGACAGATGGCAAGTAAGAAGCCATTATTCAAAAAGCCTCATCTTAAAGCATGTATGGAGTTTATGAAAAGGCATGTAGATGTGTTCAGACGAGACAAAAATATTAGATTTCGGTCAAAAATCCAAGATTTATGTCTGGCGCAAAATTTTATTGTGAGACTTGAAGATTGATGTCCATCGACAATCCCCAACAAACTTAACAGAACTGGAGCAATTTTCCTGTAAAGAATGGGCAAAAATGTCAGCATCCTACTAAGCAAAGCTAGTAGAGATCTATCCAAAAAGACTCATAGCAGTAATTGAGTCAGTAAGGTGCTTCTACCAAGTACTGATTTACAGGGCTGAATACTTATGCAACCAGTACATTTCATTTTGTACATTTTCTTTGCAAGTTCAGTTTAACCACTACAACTTTGAATAAAAAAAAGTTAGTTTGAAAAACTGCATACATTATTTGTAATTCAAGAAAATGTGACATTATTGATAGGGGGTGAATACTTCTGCAAACCACTGTATATATAACAAAAATTAATTCGAACCTGGCAGGAAGAAATGAGAATGGAAAGTGTAGGATGTTTTACTGTGTTAAGCTACAAATTGGTTTGAAATAATGAATATTGGAAAATGCTTACGGTAATGTCTCATATTAATCAACCGTAAAATTGGCAAAAAGCAGAGGTTGTCTAAAAACTGCTTCAACTGGATTTTGTGTGATCAGAGAAAATGGTTAAACTTAGTCGTCAGAACAATACTATTGCATCTTAATATATTAATGGTAGCTTGTGTTTAGATATAAATAACAAGACCTTCCATTAAAAGCTTAAATGACTTCATAACAGATCAACGGAGTAAAATCTTCAATTTCTAGGAGCAACTGTTATACTGAAGTACTGAATTAGAAATACATCTTATAATATCATTTAAAGTTAAACTGTTGAAAGAACATATTAAAAAAGTTTATTATAATAGAAGAATGACACTGACAATATTGCAAAAACATTGTTTAGACACATTTGAGATAATGTTAATTTAATTTAATCAATTAAATAATTAGTTCAGTTTCTCCAAATAAACAAAAAGTATTTTAGACATTATAACATCAATTAAATTGAAGAATATAAATATTTGGTTTATAAAGGTTTTACTGCAATGAAAAAACAAGAACTGTTAGGTCTGAATATTGGCCAACAGAGTAAATTTATTTAATAACTGTAGAACACAAAAGACTTACTGGAAGATAAATAGCCTCGCCTTTAACTGCCTGCAATAGAACAGTGCCAGACCTGGAAAGTTCCTTTTTGGCAGTCAAAGCAAGATTAACTGGATTATACAAATTAATGAAAACTTGGCAGCCAAAGCGAGCATTTGATTTAAATTAGAAGTCATCTACAGTATCAGTCCTTATCAGATAGGTAGCGATTTTAATTGGGATAATGTTTGCGAGCCAAAAATGACTTCATGCGGTGAATTTGGAAAAGTACTTACAGTGGAGGTTCATATTGGAAAGTAAACAGGGTGTCTGAAACATACTTGTGCAGGTGATTTTTTAGGAATAGAGAGATCAGGTTTAATCCAAGCATGGCACAGTTAATATGAGGCATTATAGCTTAAATTTAAATGAAAATAACTGCACTAACCACTGTATGCTTAGTGACTAATAAACCACTACAGTCTTTGTCTAATACTCTGTTAACACACATGTATATGAAAGTAAACTCATCTGAAAGGTTAACAAGATATGCTGCTCAGTGAGAATATATTGTAGACCCAGGTTAATATAATCACACAAAAAGTTGATGTTATATATAAAACAGCATTTCTTTTTTAAAAAAAAATGAGGTTGTTGCCAATTATTTTTTGTTATTTTTCTCCCAATTTGAAATGACCAATTATTATTTAGGCTCAGCTCACCACTACCACCCTTGTGCTGACTTGGGGGTCAGCCGTGTGTGTGTAAAGAAGCGTTTGCCATCAGTGCTTCTTTACAAACTGTGAATTCACCATGTAGCCACCCAGGAGCTACAGCATCGGAGGACAACGCAGCTCCCAGGCAGTTTAGAGGTAAGCCCGCAGGTGCCTGGCCAGAGTACAGGGATCACTTGTGCGTGGTGAGCCAAGGACACCCTGGCCGACATAAACCCTCTCCTCCCTGTGACGGTCAGCCAATTGAGAGCCGCCTCCTGGGAACTCCTGTCCAAGGTCAGCTGTGGAATAGTCCAGACTCTAAACGGCGATGTCCAGGCTATAGGGCACATCCTGCACTCATGCAGAGCACCTTTACTGGATTGTATTATAGCAAGGATCCTGTGAACTGTGGCTCACCTGACTTTAGAATAAGGGGGGTTGGAAAAAAAGAACTATGAGATCATGTTCCAATATTTTTGGAAATATGTTATATTCAATTAGTTTTAAAGTTTCTTTTCATTAACTCAAAGATAAGAACTGTCAAGATAGATTAATGATCAGAATTAATTAGGGCTACTGGTGTATTCAATGGAAGGAAAATCCTATATAAGCCCAGAGCAAGACGCCATTCAATACCATTGATCTTGCAAGCTGATGTTGTCCATGCTCTGAGGGTCTCTGAAAAATTGATTGCTGTTTGATTGAATTCAGAAGTCTTATGTGTCAGATGTCCTACACTATACTTCCATATACTGGAAGGTAAGCATATATTTGAATTCATATCTCTTTTATATTGGATGCAATGCTATGAGATATATAAATTATATGTTAATTTTAAGAGAGTGATATACTGAATGGGTGTTGTAGCTTTTTGCATGGCTGGCCTAAGGGCTAAGCATATCATTAACCATATCTGTATTACTGTACTGAAGTACTAATGCTGTTAAACCTGTAAAGCATTGGATCGCCCAGATTGCTTATTACTTGGGATTTACGGTGGTCTGTTCAACCAACCAATCCAGTTTTTAAAGCATCTAATAAACTGAAAGGGTGCTACTAATGCTATGATTTGTTTAAACTTCAAAATAAATGAATCTGTGAATTTCTGGATTATTAAAAAAATGTTGTCTGGACATATTGCAAGCCCAATGCACGAACAAAATCATTTACAGGAGTTTAAAACATCTCTGTCCTCCCTAACCACCTAACCACCATTTACAGGAGTTTAAAACATCTCTGTCTTCCCTTAGTTTAAGAGTGTGCTCAGAGTGCATATATATATATGTTGTCCTGGAAGAAAACTTGCTTCCTTCTGCTCTGACAATGTCCCCCAACTCTGATGATTGGTTTTTCCAGCAGGACAATGCTCCATGCCACAAAGCCAGGTCAATCAAGCTGTGGATGGAGGACCACCAGATTAAAACCCTGTCATGGCCAGCCCAAAATCCAGACCTGAACCCCATTGAAAACCTCTGGAATGTGATCAGGAGGAAGATGGATGGTCACAAGCCATCAAACAAAGCTGAGCTGCTTGAATTTTTGCACCAGGAGTGGCATAAAGTCACCCAACATCAATGTGAAAGACTGGTGGAGAGCATGCAAAGACACATGAAAGCTGTGCTTGAAAATCAGGGTTACTCCACCAAATATTGATTTCTGAACTCTTCCTGAGTTAAAACATTAGTATTGTGTTGTTTAAAAATGAATATGAACTTATTTTCTTTGCATTATTCAAGGTCTGACAACACTGCATCTTTTTTGTTATTTTGACCAGTTGTCATTTTCTGACAATATTTTTATTTGGAATTTGGGAGAAATGTTGTCAGTAGTTTATAGAATAAAACAAAAATGTTCATTTTACCCAAACACATACCTATAAATAGTAAAACCAGAGAAACTGATAATTTTGCAGTGGCTCTCAATTTTTTTCCAGAGCTATATATATATATATATATATATATATATATATATATATATATATATATATATATATATATATATATATATATAAGTGCCTTGAAAAAGTATTCAGACCCTTGACCAATTCTCTCATATTACTGAACTACAAATGGTACATTGAAATTTCGTTCTGTTTGATATTTAATTTTTAAACACTGAAACTCAGAATCAATTATTGTAACATGACATTGGTTTTATGTTGGGAAATATTTTTAAGAAAAATAAAAAACTGAAATATCTTGCTTGCATAAGTATTCAACCCCTGTGCTGTGGAAGCTCCCAGTTTGCACTGATGAAAGAAATTGCCCTAACGAGGACACAATTACCTTACCATTGGCCTCCACCTGTGAACCATTAAAGTTTCTGTCACATTTTCTGGATAAAAACCCCACTGCTGAAGGATCATTGGTAAGGCTGTGAATCTTAAGGAAAATGAAGACCAAAGAGCATTCTACAGAAGTTAAAGATAAAGTAATACAAATGCATAGATTAGGGAAAGGGTACAAAATAATATCCAAGTGTTTGGATATCCCAGTGAGCACAGTTGGATTAATAATCAGGAAGCGGAAGCTGCATCACACCACCCAGGCACTGCCAAGAAAAGGCCGTCCCTCAAAACTCAACGCTCAAACAAGAAGGAGACTTGTGAGAGAAGCCACAGAGAGGCCAACAATCACTTTGAAGGAGCTACAGAGTTCAATGGCTGGGAGTGGAGTAATGGTGCACCAGTCAACCATATCAAGAGCTCTGCATAACACTGGCCTGTATGGGAAGGTGGCAAGAAAGAAGCCGTTACTCAAAAAGTACCATCTGAAAGCATGTCTGGAGTTTGCCGGAAAGCATGAGAGTGACCCAGCTGCGATGTGGGAAAAGGTTTTGTGGTCAGATGAGACCAAGATAGAGCTTCTGGGCCAAAACTCAAAGCGATATGTGTGGCGCAAACCTAACACTGTCCATGCCTCAAGACACACCATCCCTACAGTGAAGTATGGTAGTGGCAGCATCATGCTGTGGGGATGCTTCTCATCAGCAGGGACTGGGCATCATGTTACAATTGAAGGAAGAATGGATGGAGCAAAATACAGGAAAATGCTGCAAAATAATCTGTTTCAGGCTGCTAAAAAACTGAAGCTTGGGAGGAAATTCACCTTTCATCAGGACAATGATTCCAAGCACAAGGCCAAAGCAACATTGGAGTGGCTCAAGAACAAAAAGGTGAATGTCCTACAGCGGCCAAGTCAAAGTCTTGATCTTAATCCCATTGAGAATCTGTGGCACTATTTGAAAATTGCAGTCCACAAGCATTGTCCAACCAACCTGAACAACCTGAAGCAAATCTGCCAAGAAGAATGGGCCAAAATCACTCCGACACTGTGTGCAAAGCTGGTACATACTTACCCCAAAAGACTTAAAGTTGTTATTGAGGTGGCTCTACCAAATATTAATGTGCGGGGGTTGAATACTTATGCAAGCAAGATATTTCAGTTTTTTATTTTGCTTAAAAATATTTCCCAACATAAAACCAATGTCACCTTACAATAATTGATTCTGAGTTTCAGTGTTTTAAAATAAAATATCAAACAGAACGAAATTTCAATGTACCATTTGTAAATCAGTAATATGAGAGAATTGATCAGGGGTCTGAATACTTTTGCAAGGCACTGTGTGTGTGTATATATATATATATATATATATAGTGTGTGTGTGTGTGTGTGTGTGTGTGTATATATATATATATATATATATATATATATATATATATATATATATATATATATATATATATATATATATATACACTTCTAACTCAGGGGTTCATTTTAGATCAAGTCTTAATACTTATTCCAAATAAGATACATGACTGTTAATCAATTTAAACTGTACATTTATTTAACTCTAAGAAATAAAGCAGCAGTTTAAGACTTTAAATTGTTGATTTGAGTATTCTGTTTTCATTATTTTAGAATAATTTCTTTTAGATTAAAGACTTAAAATCAAACTCACTTCTTTCTTCAGATAAGAAAGTTGATTGTGAGTCTGTTCTTGAACTTGTTAAACTGTACACTAGATTTCTAAGTCTTTTTAGTTTCCTTATTGTAAGACTTCTATTATTTTTATACATTAAACATCTACACTAGTAGTAATATATATATATATATTATATATATATATTATAATATATATCTATATATATATATATATATATCAAGTATGTGCAATTCTGACAATAGGCCTACTATTATTCTTCATAATTTAGTTGCAGTTATACAGATCTGCTGATGCCTGCCTACACATTTGCTTCCTCTATCAAGATCAGACTACTAACAAAGATTTCTGCACTTCAACATCATCCAAACGAATCCAACCCTCCCAATTACGCACACGTGTATTATGGGCGTAGTTCTATTACATAAACTGTGTTGATTAAATAAATTACTATACACAACTATACCACAATTAACTTTGAAAACCTATTTTAGAAAAATTTAATTATCCAAAACAATGGATAGATCTAGGGCATCTCTGTAGTCTGTGCATTGCTGCAGGTGCCCCCTTTAGCTGGCAGACTGGTTTAAATGTTCAAAGGTTTCTTCTCAGGAAGCTGTCATAGCATGATTGATTCACACTGCTAATTGCTGTTGTGCAGGTACCTGACTGTTTGTTGTCTAGACATTTATGACAGATGAGGTGCTATTGCAACACTCAACTTTGCAAGATGGATGCCTTACGCAGGAATGTGTGAACAATCGTGCATCAGACATCCCATCCATTATTGATTACAGCACTAGCTGTAACTAGCTAACTATTTTTGGTACCATTTCTCTAGTATCATTGATGGAACTCACACTTTGTGTTTTCACCATTTAAGGATTATTACATTCTAATATTTCCCAACACAGTCCCTGAAAAAATGTACAAAGTTTATTTTGAACAAAAACGTAATGCTGCTGGAACTGGTCTGAAGTGGACATTGCTTTTCAGGTGAAGCTGCGAAACTGAATTGGAAAATACAATGCCCGACAACCATGATGCAGAACGGCTCTGTTGACTGATTTAAAACTGGAATCAAGCAATATGAACTATGATTAGAAAATATGTTTTTTAATAGCATAATGGTACTCCAGTGTGGTGTGATGGGCTGATGTCACAATGGGGAGAGGTTAGAGGTTCTGCTGGCATTGTACTATGCATTTGTGTGAACTTATTCTTAAATCCTATCATTAACAGCTTGAATTCACAGTGCACATTCATATCCTGAAGGAGTGAGAAACTCAGGGACATCAGGATATATAATAATATTGTTAGCCAAACCTAAATGTGATGACCACCAGAGACACATAACTTAGAACCATACAATTAAATGGAATTCCATGTGTTTTGTTCTGGTACAGGAGTTTAATAATACAAGCTACAGTAGCATTCTTAGCTCTTTCACCCCTTTCCTGCTTTGGAACACTGCCGGCCTTCCCAACCAAGATGGCCACCAACATTCTAAAAGAGTCTGATCTGAAAAAAAAAAAAACCTCCTCGCTTCCTTTCCTGTCTACTCCCTGTCAAAATATTGCACATTGTCACTAAACTTATGTTATATTATAGTCAGATCAGTGTTGCTATATATGCAACTATAATTTATGTATGAATTGCTGTTTTTTCTCAAATATCAGTTTTTTCTCACATAAATGCATTAAAAAATGTTGCTTCTGCTTATTACTTTAAATAGTTTAGAAATATCTGAAGTAGGAAAATAACATTTTATACATATTTATTTTTTTCAAATTTACTTTGTACTCATGAGATAAATGTTTATACAATGTATTTAAATTTTAATATTGATGTTTTCTTTCTTTAGTATTAACTACTTCAGTGTAGGAATAAACATTTTTATAAACAAATATGTTAATGTTTAGCATTTGGAAATTCTTCTTATTATTAAGTAATTATTTGGCTGGTGTTTCAGTGTAAACTTACTTGTCACTGTTTGTAGATTAAATTTGTGTGGTAAAGTTGAAAGCAAGGGGCTGGGCATAGTGCTGGTTGATCTGAGCAGGTTTTGCAGTAAAAGACTGCTTTCTCACTTACTTTTTAGGTTCCTGATCTGAACATCTTCGCTTTCTGTCAGAACAGACTTTACAGGCAAGCTGTCATTTTTCATGCTGTCCCTGGAAATGTCTCCCTAGCAGTTTAGTTGGCACTCCTGGCATTTCCATCACTGGGGCTGGTACTGCGTTTCTTGCTGTGGCACTGTTCATGGGGTCTCTGCACAATCCTCTCTCTGAACTCAACAGCCATCGTATTTGTGTTTGTGTTTTCTTAAAAATGATGAACACATTCACTAACACTACCTTCTTTGCATGGTGATATACGTGGTGGCACCATTAGACAGAGTGGTGCTGAAAGCTGTAATAACAGCAGAGTTGGTCAGCTCTGTCTACACCTCCCATGTATCGATTATAATCCACAACAAGTGTCATGCATGGTAGAAAGCAAAGTAACTGTTCCCACATCTTTTTAACTTGTAGCTAAAAGAGGCACTTTCTACAAAAACAATTGGGATCTCCTGGCTTCATTTATTATTTTTAAATTCCTGTGGCATGCCTTTTCGATTTACTTTGAAGTGCCACAAGTGGCGGTGTTTTTTTCATGTAGTGTCTCATAGAGAGCAGGGGAAGTATAAACGTTGTCAGTGTACACTACATGGCCCTTTCCTAGCAGTTTTGCAGTGTTCAGCAGCTGCATGACTACACTGTAACCAATCCCGACATCTTTATCATAGGAATGTGCTCCTCCGGTGTACACATCCCATGTAGTTTGTGTACGAGTCAGCAAGGACAACATTTTTAATTCCAAAACAGTGATGCTTGTTTGGAATGAGCTGCCGAAAAAAGAGTCGTCCATGGAAAGATATCATTGACTCATCCACATCTAATTTCTGAAGGGATAATAGTCTCTTTGGAAATTTTCAATTAATTTATCCAGTAGGTTTGCCCCACCCAGCGCTCTCTCTCTCCCTGCCTGTTATTTCGTGCCACTCCCCTTGACACGCCTCTTCTCCTGTTAGTGTCAGCCTGGCTGTCTCCTCCCTCGCTGTCACTATCTCCTCTGAGTCTGATCTTTCCATTTCCTCACTCTTGTTTACACCTTCCAGCCCTACTACATCTTCCTCTGTAAATCCCTCAAATTCCTCATCACTGTCACTATCCCAGTTAAACAAAAACAAATCTCTGCTCACTCTTATATAGCAGTCTCTCCATTTTTCAATCGCCTACTATAACTCTTTCAGATCATGACATTGTGATATATGCTCTCCAAACAAAATACAAACAAGACTTCGTTACCTTGACTTGTATTTTTGTGACTGTGCAACATTTTATACCTAGCAAGAAGCATTTGATTGGACAAAAAAAAAAAAAGTTCAATGCATTTCTGGCGACTATAGCCGCCGCAGGCAGTATAGAATGCTCAGCAGGTGGGTGACTAGTCACTGCGGGCAGTGAGAGAGTAAAGTCTGTTCCTGACAATATAAAAGCAGCATTACATTTGACCATACGTAGTAAGTCCATAGAGGTGGTACATAGAGCCATTATCTGTATCTGTATCTGTATTCGTGCCCATGCTATAGTATTCATATTTGTATTTGTTTCTGAATTTGGGTATGTATTCATCAAACCGAACGTGGGTGGGGGCAAATCCGGAAGTTGTTTAAAACTATTTTTTCTGCACTTATTTATACTGTAAAAAATGTCCTGAGTGATAAAATAATGCAACACTGTACAGTTTTCTATGCAACACACATGCAAACTTCACTTAAACTGTGTATACTATATACTGTGCAGTCCAGTCCTGTATTTTGTAACAAAACTCTACTATAAGTACTATAGTTAGGGTTCTTCATTTTCATTTTTTTATTTTTGATGACGTAATGTCCCTTTAAGTGTTGACTGTAAAACAAGATGGCTTTTGTTGTGGGTTTTCTTTCTTCCAGTAACTTGAATAACGTGCTCTGTTTGATTCATTGATAATCGGAGATTCACAAAGCACAATTAAGAGAAAACTTGCATAACCTTTGAAATAATTTTTGCAACGAGTCACTAGGATTTCAAAATGGGGATTTTAACTTTGCTCGCTTTTAGTTTCAGTTTGATTTTAAAAAGAGTTGCCTTTAAAACAAAAAAAAAAAAACTAAAAACAAGCACTGTTAGCAGTGAAACGGAATGAGAAATGTATCATGGATACTCGTTTGGGGTCGACCTAAAAAACAATAAATTATTAATAAACTGAAAGTAGCCTACATATTTTCTGTTATTAATATTTCTCTGTGGGATAAGTAAAAGTTCCCCATTTAGCAAAGGTGTAATGCTTATTTGTTGCTTACTTTTCCCGTGGTGATTATGGAGCCATTTCTTAGCTTCATGATATATGGAATATTTATAGAGTCATATATGCAATCCATACTACGTCGTCAACAACACACGTATGTTCTAAATGTCACGAAATTTTCTCCATGACACAAATGAGAGAGAGCGAGAGAGAGAGAAAGACAGTCTAAATTACTCTAACCTACCCTGCCATGCAAGTGACCACTGCTCACCTCACCACTACTTTTAGCCACAAGCCAAGCACAGTACAATTTTGGAACAGCCGGACTTGCTCCGACTTCTCCGTACAGTGCACACACATAACTCACCTCTGATCAATATGTACAAATTGTGTACTTTCCCACTAAAAAAAACAGTAAGCATCTAAGCTTCTATATGCCTTTACTGCTTCTCGGGTGTAACAGCACTCTGTCTCTATCAAGTAATGATAGATGTCTGGGTGTGTTATCTCTGGAAGCCTTTTTTTATTTTTAAATCATTGGAAATAATCTTGTCCTGACATTGCTGTCAAAAGGATCAGGTAGTGCGGTTGTATTAATCGTTAATTTTTCAAGGTAGCGATTTTCTTTCTGCTGTCGGTGAATTTAATAAATAGCTGCTTGTCATTTTAAAATTTTGCGCTGGTCAGCCGGACCCACAACCCTAATGCAAGCGCAGTGTCTTTTGTTTATGTTGTCAGCCCTCTGCAATTGAATTAACTGAAGCACTGACTGTGTACTCTTCTTCCCCACACAGTGTCACCGACCGCAGAGGGAGGCATGGTTGAAGAATAGAGACCATTTCTCACTGATTTCAAATGCTTTGTTTGCAATGAATACTGCCTAATATTCATAAAAATGAAAGACACTATTCGACCTTTACTAATATTAGGAAGAAGACCATTATTTGTGCATATCCTAACACAAATTTGTATTTGGGAACACCCCTAATAGGTAGGATTATAATTTGTAGATGTCAGCTGGGAACTCATTTGTCTAAGGTGGTCTGATGAGTAAAATTACATGGCTACCCTGATTTATGAACTAGCTGTCAGTCTTCAGCCTCCAAGCCCTACCTAATGAAACTCCAGGCTACAGTTAACAGTTTTCAGCTGTCAAAATGTATTGTTGCAATAGAATGTAATGCATAACAGTACTTAGCGTTCCAAATATATTTATGGAGTCTAAAATATGAAAGTCTAAGGGGACATTTTTTAATAGATAGTAAGATTCAAAAGTTTGAGTGACTTTGACAATTAATTGTTTTTAAAATAATTAGACATAATATATTTGTACATGCAGATTGTCATACTTTAATTTAGAATAATACTTATAAGATTAAAAAAAAATCATTAGAAAGTATAAGGTTTAAATTGTGTAAAGGTTGGTTTTACATAGAAAGATATCCAGAGGCTGTGGGTATTTTTTCAGGCTGGTTTACTGAGAGTAAATGTGTTGCTTCCCCAAAAATACCTATGTCAACACTATACTAACTGAAAAACTCAAAGACTGCTTTATATCATACTACCGCTTGGAAAAAAAGTATATTAATTACCATGCAGAACCCTCTATTGAATGCACTGCAGCTAGCAAATACAAATTATAGGAAAATGAAACTACAGTCTGACATAAAAGTATGTCTTGCTAGTTTTCCATACAATCTGTTATATGCATTATATAGTTTTCCTGAAACGCTGATTCTACAAACTCTGCAAAGGAGAAAAAGCTCATAAAATCTAACCCAGTATCCCAGTATCTCAGCCAGATACTGATTCCAATACTCAATCTTCAGCCCAGCGTTCAAGTTCAAAGTATATCTGTGTGCGCAAACAAAGAATTTAAATTGTTAATTTGCTGTGGGATACTGTAAGTAAAGCATAAACAAGGGACAATTAAATCCACTTCAGCCTTCCATGATCCTTTCTATTTAACAGCAGGACATTATTAACAAAACAATTGATATACCAGAAGCTTGAGAGTTACATTTACTAATTAATTTACCTTGTGAGCTGCATGTTAACAGCAGCCTTTAATTTGTTAGTTTTGCATTGTATAGTACAATGTCTTCTGTAATCTCCATGAAAAGTTACCTGCGAAGTGCAGTAAACTGAACTGGACCAACAATTTCTGCCTTTTAAGA
Organism: Polyodon spathula; assembly: GCF_017654505.1. NCBI lineage: Eukaryota > Metazoa > Chordata > Actinopteri > Acipenseriformes > Polyodontidae > Polyodon > Polyodon spathula. The sequence goes on along the minus strand of NC_054535.1, from coordinate 48,268,992 downwards.
CATTACACATGATTTAATAGCTAATTGAACCTACATTTTACTATATTCTTTTTGTCAGTTCAGGGTTTTATAAGCCTTCCTGTCTACCCAACTACTACAGCCACAGTTCTAAAATATATTGTCAACCTTCTCATTATTTTGATTCCTTTAGCCTTTGCAGTATGGGTTAACACAAAGCAGGCTGACCTTCACATACTGGGATCTAAGAGATGGTCTGTTCAGTTCTCTCATGGACTGTTAATAGGAGAACTGACTTCCATGTCTACTAGACCTTTCTTTGGTTCCAGAATGAAGCGTGTGTAGTATAGTAATATGACCCATTTACAGAAATTCACCGTCCTATAACCCTTAAACCCGTAGCAGGTATCTGAACACCAAACTAGAAAGTAGGTTTCACAAGGATGGGTTGACATAATCAGTAAAAAAAAACAAATCTCATACACTATTTTTGCTCTTCTGCAAGTAATGTTTGGTAATTCATATTTTCTGGCAATTGACAGTTATGCAAAATTTCAGTTATCCAATATGTATCCAGTATGGTAATTAATAGGGGTGCGGATAATACTGTTTCATCAGGCAATACAACAACCAGTATTTAAACAACAAATTGGTTAAACTGATTCAGGGAAATCTATTGGAAAATGTTGGCTATTATCTCTCAAGATAATCACTTCCTGCAATGCAAGCTGTGAAAAATTGCTAGCCTGTAGTTAGTTTTTTTTTGTTTGTTTTGTTTTTAATTGCAGGATAGAAACCAGGTTTTTTTTTTTTTTTTCTTTTTTTTTAATCAAAAATGACCCAGAAGTACTTTGGCCTTGATCCCAGACAATCCCCGGGACTCTGATGTTGAAGATCTAAGTAATGACCTAGATGACGACCCAGACTGCATCCCTAAGCCAGAAGAAGAACAGGATGACGACCATGGTTTTGAACTTCTACAGTATCTTGTACAATATCTTCCAGCAGTGCTTCACCATGCACTTCATCTGCTCAACCCACCCAAGAAGATAGAGTAATGGCAAACACACCCTTGTAGCAGTCTCCACAGAGGCACCCAAAGACAGCCAGAGACTCAACCTAGACTCTGTCCACCCTTATTCCAGCTCCAAGAAATCAGAGTCTAGGCAGAGAATTTAGGAAAAAAACTGATATCCCCATGTTCCAGGTTCCTGACCCAGTCTTTGATGTTCTGGACTATGTCGTGTCCCCATATCAATATTTCAAGATCTTTACTGACCAGATGATTGAGAATACCAATCTGTACTCTGCTCAACAGCTGACATACTCAATCAACATGAACTATGGTAAGATTCAGGATGTTTTGTCATTGTTGATTTATATGGGTGTCTTTCAGTTTCCATCCTTTGATGACTACTGGTATGTTGACTCACATTTCTCATTAGTTGCTGATGTTATGCCAGTGAAAAGGTTCAGTTTGTTATGTAGATACATTCATTTCAATGAAAATACACAGTATAACAACAGTCCTAACCGTTTCTTCAAGACTTTTGACATGTGCCAGCAGTGTCTCTTTATTCCACCAACCTTTAAGCAGAGTGTTGATGAGGTCATGGTGGTATACAAAGGAAACAGAGCTGGCAATCTCCGGCAATACATAGCCAACAGACCAGACAACTTGTAGTACAAGCTGTTTTGTTGGGCCATTCCTCTGGTATAATTTGTGACTTTTTGCCGTATCAAAAGAGCTCCATCTTTTTCAACATTGCATTGACTAAGACTGAGCAGGACTTACTGATGGGAGCCAAAGTTGTGACCACCCTTTGCAATACAATTACACGGCCAGAATCCACTGTCATCTACTGTGACAATTATTTTACCAGCTTTAACCTGATCCAGACACTGCATACTAGCTTGGGTATCAGGTGCACTGGCACTGTGAGAACAAACCATACTGGTGGATACACCTTGTGTGGCAGGCTGGCGAGTGGATAGAGGCCCAGAGACAGTCTGCAGTTCAAAAAAAATACTAATTTTATTATAAATAACACAAAATAAAAGTGCACAATGGCAAAATGAAGGGATTTAAACACAAAAAAAACAATACAAAAACAAACTTACAAAATGCCTTCACTGGATTCAAATTTACCAAACCAAAACCAACAAACACCAACCTGCTTCCTCAGCTCCCTCCTCCCAAATGAGAAGCAGAGGCCTCCTTTTATGTCAGGTGGCTGGGCGCTGATTGATCGTTAATTAACCTAATCAACTAGTCAACCCCAGCCACCTGAACATAATAAACCCAGGCAGGTAGGAGAAATTAACCCCATCCCTGCCAATTTAAAAAAGGCAGAGCTTTTCTCTGCCACACCTTGATTGATGACAAGGATTGGACATGGCAAAAGCAACTACCGACTACCACACTTCTGAAGAGATTATTGCAGTGAAACAAGTGTGTCAATTTACTCAGCAATGCCTGTGGTATTGAGCCTCTTGGCTCTGTCATGCAATTTAACAAAGGGGCGAAACAAAAGATTGATGTCACTGAAATTATTCAACAAAGCTCCAGCCAGGGTTTGCTAACCATCAATTTCACCAAAGGTGAGAAACCCTGAAAAGAAGTTTTGCCAAAATCCTAGGGCCCCAAGCCGACACCTGATGTGCGCTATGATAATTATAGTCTCTGGCCAGTCTTTGGTGGCCAGTGTGGTTCTTGCAACCTGTGCCCAAATGATGTGTCCCGATGGAGGTGCTCCAAGTGCAGCAATGGAAAGCTGTTCCTGCATTTGAACAATAAGCATCAGTGCTTTGTGGAATACCACCAGAAGAAAGAACTTATTGCATGTGATCCTTCCATGTTGTATATAGTCTAAATAGCAGAATTCTGATTGTATGTAACTAATAGCCAACTAGGCTATAGTTTCATAACTTTCAATTAATTTTCAATTTGTATTGCCTCAGCATCCATGTAAGTGGTATTCAATCATACAGAATGGTTTTATGTGCATTTGCAATGTTTTATGCTTTCTTGTTAAACAAGGTTGTTAAAATCATTATTTTACAATTAAATGGCAGCTCAACTGGCTGGTTGATGTTTGTAATTCCTAACTTAAAGGTCCAGTATAAAAATTAAATCATCAAATGTTGTTCCCTTTGATGCCAGCAATTTGAATCTATAGTTGCATATTTTTTCTACTGTCTATGTCTATGCGTGGCAGGTAAAGGGTTAAGAACTTTTCTGTGCAAATTGCACAGGGATGGAAGCATGGAGTAGGTAGTGAATGGTGCCTTATTTATCTTTTCATTACTTTCATTACAACATTATTACTGTATTGATATGTGTTCCCATTAAGATGTATGTAACACAATTCCATTAACCAAGGTTTTCTATAGTTATTATTTTGGGGAAATATTTCATCCAATAGTGAACATTCATCACAAATTCTTCACACAATCATTATAAAAATTGCTCAGACCCTCAAGTGTAAGTATGAAATATTTGCACACATAAAATTGGAATTTTGGTTATGTCTCGTATTAGTTTACAAAATGTAAGTCATTTATGCAGATCTAACTAAAGGCTGGGCCACCCTCAGTCCTACTTTGTAGCTAACCAGCAGAATCTACAGAATGCTGTATTTACAGACTAAAATATACCCATATATAAATAATCTCAAACTTTAATATGAAATCAAATGTCCTTCTGAAGTTAGTAACCTCCACGTCTGACTGCGGGGACAATATTATCAACAGTATTTGTCATCCTGTACATTGTGTATTTTATTCAACAAGGAATGGAGAACAGTAATGGCAATTTGTTTTAAAATGACCATGAGTTTTATAAAAGAATGCCATTAAAACATTATTGGGCTAGATATAAAAACCTATACTCAATTGCAAGGTTTGTAGAGGAAAAACTTGTAAATGCTCTCCAACAACATATATGCCATATTCCCTGTTACCCAGAGAAAGAATAGACAAACACCTGACATTTCTAACACATTATTGTAACATGCTCCTGTTACAATATGAACACTGATATTCCAGAAAAAACTAAAAAAAAAAAACAGTTTTTGCTCTGTATAATACACCAGGATTTATACAGCGAACACTATATCTTTGAACATTGGAAGAGTGAAATTGTTTACAAGAACACTTTTTACCAGCTGCAAAATTAAATGTCACTGTCAATAACTTCATACCGCTGAATGCTCATAAGTGATGAGTGGTAGATCAATAGAATACCATACAGATCAATGAGGGGTTGCAGTTACTGATCTGGAAAGCACAGACAAAATGTTACTTGAAACAGGAAGGTGTATTTTAAGCCACTGTAAAAGTAAACTAAAATGCCTCATACAATTACACCCCCTACAATAAGAATAAATGTTCTGAAACAAGTCCCTCCATTATATCACCAGTTAAAGGGAAACAATATTGCAGTTGCTGTGTCTCACACTGTATATATCTTAAGGTACCTGCTTTCATCTGTGAATAACCAATGCCACAGCAGAAACAACTTTCAGGTCACCAGGTTTAGGCGTTAACATGCAGAGCTTTGTTACACAAAAGTACAACACAAAATAGAAATGAAGTAATAGTTGCAGTGGTTGGTAGTAAGGTGTTCTGTTTGACAAAGGGTTATCATGGAACATGTATGTAAGGAGCAACATTGTTCAGGTAAGGGTAATGCTGGTTGTCTATTGTGTCACCCACTCATAGAAATGATCATTATATGGGTACTAGCAATTCATTTGGCACTTAGGTTGAACAGAATATTCAATAAAAAGTAATAACATAGCTTGATGGATTTTGTAGATATTATTTTCCATCCTTGTGAATGTCTATATTGTAATGAAAACACAAAATAGATGGATATCTAACCAATTAAATTAGGGTTATATGAGTTATGCAGACAAAGGTGTGTTTTGTTTTTTAATTTCTATAATGCCATCCCTGATAAGTATAATATAATGGACTCTTACACAACGTACGTAAATAATCTCCTTTTAAAAACAGTTGCAACACCAATTTCAGTAGGGTATTGTTTAGCCAGGGAGCACATGCAGTACAAGTATTGATGAGAAATAAAATAGGCTGCTATTCAACATAAATAACAATGAAGATGTGGTGTGAAAAATAGCATTTCATCCCCGAGTCTAACACTAGTTATAATTCTTTTTTTCTGGTATGTGGATGCATTTTTCAAACAATAGTGCAAAACAACTACCTGGTGATATGCTGCAGCCCACCTCAGACCCTAACATTTTATATGAACTGAAGATCTTGTTTGCGACAATCTTATTTGGCCTTATTATTCGTCAGCCAATTGGCGCCCCCCTCAGGTCAGATGCTGACTTGAGGGGGCAGCGGTTGCCTGACAAATAGTAAAGTCCTTTTATTTCGTAATTTTTGTTTTGGATCTTTACTGCGCACATTTGAATTAATTAATTATACCGAATTAATTTAAAATGCATTTTCTACCATTTTATTATCATCAGTATTACTTTTTGATTAGTATGAAGTTCAAGCTGAGAGTAGAAACAACGTATTTTAACTGTAGCTACTACACCCTCAATTAAAATGCATTTTATATATGTATTTTCTGTTCAGACTATTGGAAATTGTATGTGGTCGCACTTGCACTTTAAAGTGTGAGAAGCTGGAGTTAACAATATTACACTTTAAAAAATATATATATTACAAAACATACTTAGGTATTGAGTGATTATGGGAAACCCTCTGAATGTACCTGCACTGGTTTTAATGATATTAATAAGAATGAACTACCCCTCTGCAAAAACTCAGTGGAGATATATAGTAAATGGTAGTAGCCACAGCCAGCAATTTACCTGTCACTATAGTGTTTTCCGTGCGACAACTCAGAAATGTCACAGCTTTGCAATCTTGTTTTTCTGACTTTAATAAATCAGCTGCACTTCATTAGTCCTGCCAAAGGTGGAAAATGGGAGCAAAAAATGCACTAATCAAACCAGCAAGAAGCGCAAGCCAGTCGTGAATTGTGTCAGAGCATTGCTAAAAGGCATGTTGGTTTGGAGTTCTGCTCTTAAGTAAATTGATTGTTTATGCTCATTCAGACGGAAGGAGTTACCAAAATGACAGCATGTAAAAATTAAAACTGAATTCCCAAATGCAAATGAGTCTGTTGTAATGCTGCACGGGTAAATTGATGCTCATTAAACAACAACAACAACTGTAGCCTAATGTTTGTATTTTTGCAAGGTTTGATTGAACAAAAAAATATATATCTATTTTAGCTCAAAGAGCCAGCTGCCCAACATTTCGATATGTTGTACATATGTTTCTTAAGTTAGCATGTGTTTGAATCAAAACATTGGAGGTATTTATCGGTTTTTGATGGCATGACAACTACTTGTTATTATTTATATCCAAAGCCATGATTTATTCTTACATGATGTAAGGGTGCTATATATAGTGTGACTTCATTTTTACTTCTATCTTTACATCTGTATTAATTCTAATAAACATTATTTATATAAATTTACACTCAGTGTACAAAACATTAGGAACACCTGCTCTTTCCATGAAATAGACTGACAAGGTGAATCCAGGTGAAAACTATGATCCCTTATTGATGTAACCTGTTAAATCCACTTCAATCAGTGTAGATGAAGGGGAGACAGGTTAAAGAAGGATTTTTAAGCTGTGACACAATTGAGACATGGATTGTGTATGTGAGGTTAAATGTACAGTGTATCCATCTGCTAATGGATTTTTTCAGCAGGATAATGCACCATGCCCACAAGACTAGGATTGTCCAGTAATGGTTCCACGAACATGACAGTGAATTCAGCTTACTGCAGTGGCCTGCCCAGCCACCAGATCTCAATCCAATTGAGCATATGTGGGATGAGATGGAATGAGCTATTTGGAGTAGAGATCCACTACCAGCCAACTTGACACAACTGTGGGAAGCATTGGAGTCAACATGGGCCCGCCTCCCTGTGGAAAGCTTTCGACGAATTGAGGCTGTTTTGAGGGCAAAAGGGGGTGCAACTCAATATTAGGAAGGTGTTCCTAATGTTTTGTACACTCAGTGTATATTTTAGTTCATTCTTTTCTGTTGAGTCCCGCTGGCATAATTGTGTTGTGTCTATTTATCCAATTACTTTCTTTTATTCTTCTATGTCGCATTGTCTAATTTTAGCTGTTCTAATACTACAAACTTCATTTGTCATGTCCTTGACTGTTGAAGTGTTGTACTATTGGTTCATTCATTTTTTTTCTTTCTAATGAAAGGTGGTTCTGAATTATTTTATATAAAGTTGTTCCAGTCTCTCCAGCATATTTTATTTAATCACATTTTTCACAGGCTATTCCATAAACAACATTGCTATTTTTACAGTAGGTATTCACTTTTAGTGGACATGTGTTATTCTTATGTTTAACTAAATTAGCTTCTCTTTTGAATGCTACAACTGGGGCCTTAAGAAATACTTTTTAAAATGTTCTCAATTGTGTACAATCCACAAGTGTTTCCCAACTATCTTAGATATATTAAGTAAAAGTTTAGAGTAAATCATCACTTTTCACCTTTTCATCTCTATTGTTATAATAGTAGATCATCTCTTTTTAGTTTATCCACTTTTCTTAACTCTGTCTCTATAATTCTTTCTTTGTATCCTCTTTTTTTAAGATTTGCTTTTAATACATTTCTTTGTTTTACATAGTCACTTTCCTTTGAGCATATTCTTCATATTCTTATTCCTAGACCCTTTGGGATTGCCCTTTTAGAGTGTATTGGATGTGCAGAGGTCATGTGTAAATACTGGTGCATGTCAATAGGTTTACAGAAGAGGTCAATCTCAATTGAACCTTCTTCAAGTTTTACTACGGTATCTAAAAATTATATTTATTTTCTTGTCCATCGAAGGTCCGCCTTAATATTATTGTGTATTTCATTTGCCATTTTATGAAACTGGAAAAGAGATTCTTCTCCATGTGTCCAAACCTCAAAAATATCATCTTCAAACCAAATGTATTCTAAAGGTTCTCTTTCCAATTTTCTAAGTAATTGTTCTTCCCATTTCTCCATGTATGTGCTGACAAAATGCATTCCTAATTTAGATCATATTGCTGTACCATCGTTTTGTTTGTAATTCTTACCAACAAATGTAAAATAACTGTTTTCTAAAACTACATTGATCATGTTCAGCATTCCTGATGTTGGTATTGATTTATCTAGTCTATTATCTAGTGCTTTTTGACAAGCTTCTAAAGTTTCTTTATGAGGGACACTTGGATACAAGGATTTTACATCCATGCAAAATAAAATTGTATTCTCTGGAAGGTTGTGCTTTAGTGTTTCAAGTCTTTTTAAAAACTGTGTAGTATCCTTAACATAGATTGGTAATTTCTCAACGTGTGACCTAAGTTGATTTTCTGCTATTTCAGCTATTATGTGTGTTGACTATCATTCGCATAGGGTGATTTTCTTTGTGCATTGTAGGATTTCCTCTTGCTAGGCCTGTTCTTGCATTATGTGGCTGCATGTATTTTTAAAATTCTTTTGATATAGCACCTTTATTGTATAGTCTCTCCGCAATTTGTTTAACCTCTTTTACTGATTTATTGATCTTATTGCTTTTAACTTCTTCATATGTATGTATTATTTAATTCACATTCTACAGATTTCATATAGTCATCTGTGTTCATTATCACTATTCCCAAACCTTTATCTATTGGTCTTATATTTACATCATCATTTAACAACTCAGTCATAGCTTGCGCTTCAATATTGATTAAATTAACCTCACATTTTTTCTTTAGTCCTACAATTTCTTGTTCAACTACTTCAATGTATATAATCTAATCATTTATCTCTTCCATCTAGAGGAGTCCAAGTGTTTGTACTATTAACCTTAATCCCATGCTCATAATTGCCACAGTATTCAGATTTTCTTCTGGTTTCGTTGTCTTTAAATAGAATAACTGAGAAACGGTTATTGTTGTATAAAAGACTAATTGGATCTTTCTTATTTTTAATAGTTTCTATTATGCCTTTGTATTTAAAACAATCCTTGTTCTTTAAGTCTATGTATACATGTATGGGCCTATTTAGGTAGGTCCTTCACTATAACGAACCCCCCCTGGGACCTGGAGAAATGTTCGTTACAGCAGGGTGTTCACTACAATAGGGTTTTCATTTTTCTATATCAGAATAATGACAAAACATCAAATTTGTACATGTTGAGGGTACGGAGTCCCTTAAGGGATGTACTAGTCAAGGGGAACATAGCAACAAAATTTATACAATATATAATATGCCAATGACTCGGTTATAGCAGGGTGTTTATAACAAATTAAAACGGCGGAAACTTTAGGAACAAAAATATAACTATATACAGTAGAATAATGCAATTCCTTACCGGGTTATCAAATTTGAATTGAACATCAATATATAGTACTTTTATGAAGATTCCTTCACATTGATCAATATTTAAACTGTATTTTGAGAAGATGCTCATGTTACATATGTGGGCAAACGCATTGCAAGACAGTGGAGTTGGAGCTGAAAAGCCGGCCCGTTGCCTGAGTTAGTCATGCATGATTCGTACTACGATAGGTTGTCATAAAATATATATATTTTAGAGTAGACCAGGCTTCATTCTCCACAGTTCGTTGCCCCTTTAAAACCAGACCCAGACACACAGAATTGCAGTTTTAGCACTTGCGTGCAGTTTTAATAAACAAAATGAAAAACAAAAACAAACACCTAGATCCTATTTGGAGCAATAACTAAAACACAGTATCCGCCCTAACTAACCCGGGACAGCTAAGCTGTTTTCCCATCATAAAAACAAAACACAGTATAACATATGAAAAGGTTTCGCTCTATTTTTTTTTTTCCCCATAACAGTTGAAAACACCATCAACACAGCAGCCCTGAGCAGACTGACTGCTCTCCTTAAATACCTTGCACCTGGCTCTCAATTTACAATGCTAGCCAAGTGCTGGTGATAACTAACAAATAAACAATTAACAAAACAATCACTTTTTTTGGGGGGGGGGGTCAGGGAGGAATTTAACCCTCTCCTTGCTCACACATCCTCCACCATGTCTTTAAGACACCAGCCATTTAATGGCCACCTCCGTCCCTTAAAAGACCACCCACCCTCAAGTCAACAAATGTCAATTTTAACCTTTTTCCATGGGTAGGTTGGTCCAGGGCGACCACAGCACAGGTCGGTGACTAGGAGCCAGGACTGGCAGGCAGATGCATGCGACTGTGGACCTGCGCAGCAACTTCTGGGATACCAGGTGGAGCGAAGCCATAGGCAAGGGGAGCGGAGCAATCAGCAGGGGGAACACCAGTGATGTCTGCCCCTTGTGTAGCGATGTCTGCCTCTTGCGCAGCAACGTCTGGGATTCAAGGGGGAGTGGAGCAAGGGACCAGGCAAGCGGCTGTGCTTGGCTGTGCTGCGACTTGGGAGCCAGGTCAAGCGAAGGGAGGTCTGGGGATTCCAGCCCAGTATCCATGCTGCCGGGACATGGGACCTCCTTCGGCAGTGCCGGACTGGCTTGCAGGGATGGTGGTTGTGGAGGCATGTCCTCCCCCTTGACTTCCGCTGGTAGCTCTGGAGACGGCAACGGCTCCTCCTCTGGCTCAGGAGGCGGCAACTCCTCCTCCTCCTCAGGAGACAGAGGTGCTTCTCCCATTGGAGGGCTGGAACCTGCAGGGCTGCTCCTGCCTGATCCCACTTTTGGAGCAGCAGCTCCAGCTCAGTCTGATCCTGTTCTGGCAGCTCTCATTCCTGCCTCCACTTCCTGTTTTGCTCTTTTTGAGCAGCAGTGTTTTTATTAATCTTATCGATCAATTCTCTTAAATTATATCCATGTCTCGGTCTCTAGGGGCGCTCACACACGCTGCCACCAAATGTAAACTGGGCTTCACTCTTTACGGTTCATTGCTCCTTTAAAAGCAGACCCAGACACACAGAATTGAAGCTTCAGCGCTATTGCACACTTTTAATAGTACAAAATAAACAAACACAAAATAAACACCTAGCTCCCACTGGAGCGCTAACTGAACAAACAGGAACCAAACTCAAACAGGACAGCTAAGCTGTTTACCTGTTAAAACAAAAATCATCCAAAACACACAAAAGGCTTTACATAAGTACCTTTTTTTTTTTTTTTTTTTTTTTTTCAAACACAATTGAAAACACCCTCAACCAGGCCCTCCACACAGCAGCACCAGCAGCCCTGAGCACACTGGCTGCTTTCTTTAAATACCCTACACCTGGCTCTACTTTACAATGATCACCAGGTGCAGGGGATAATTAATTATAAAACAATTGACACAGATATAATTAAAAACCAATAATTAAACCAATGTGCATTTGCATTTTTTTTTTTTATATATATATATATATATATATATATATATATATATATATATGATAGATCCTGCAACTCTCAAGGTTTGTTGACCCTTTAAAAACGTTGACCCAGACACGTTTTGGAGCTCTGACTATACATTAACAGGTCCCTGACTGACAGGCAGAACGGCTAAGTCGTTTACCTGACATAAAACAGCATCAAACAAACCCCACCGGTTTAACACAGCACTTTACTTTTACTGCTTGGAAGCAGAGCACACTTTCTGCCTCCTTCCAATCAGCAGCTCCAAGTATACTGGCTGCTGACTATTTAAACCCTGCACATGGTCCTAATTTGAAATGATCCCCAGGTGCGGGTGATAATTAAACAATAAAAACAAACAAATATGCATTTGCCCGTGTTTTTTTTTTTTTTTAGCATGGAGGAAATTAACCCTCTCCTCTCTCTCTCTCTCTCTCTCTCTCTCTCTCTCTATATATATATATATATATATATATATATATATATATATATATATATACACACTTTGCTATACTATAGCCTACAGCATGTTACATTATTATAAATCTTGTGTTAGCTTTTTAATGGTACAGTAATTTTATTAATCCCTTGCTCGTTTTCTTTAACATGTTTAAACATCTTATTTACTTGAAAATGAATGCATTCTGTCCTGCAAAGAGCTGTATTTACTGTTTTAAATCCATAATACAAATAGTGCATTGATCAGCTTTCATCGGTAAAGTTCAGTTTGTAATAGTGGCCTCTGTTTATCAACGTGTCGGTGTTCAGAATTTGTTAGGAAATGTTTTCTGAAATATTCGTGCTTACATTTTTTCTTAAATAGGGAGTGATTCATCAAAGTTTTATAAATAAATAAATACATAAATAATTTGCACAGCTGTTATAAATAAATTTGTCAGATGTTATACGTAAATGAAGGGTGTTTTACATGCGGACTGCTTTAAAATCAACCTGATTTAAATTAAATTTGCTCGAGTTGATGACATTTTTTCAGCAACATGGAATGAAAAGAGCAGGCTTTATGTCATGAAAACCAGACCAACACATAACTGCTCGGACGGGACATTAAAGTTATACAAAATGTCTTGAAAAACCTCAAGTCTACACCAATAATAACTATTATGAGTTTTGTGTGATATAGTTTTTAAGGTGTTTCTCATTGATTTAGTGACCAGTCCTGGCAGTTTTGTCTTGGTCCAGTTTCCATCCATTCCATTACCCAGATTGAAAAATGAATGTTGAATCAAGATTTTCAGTTATATTATACTTGTTTATTCACTTTTCTTTTACAATAAAGATGATAGCCTAAATGCAGTGTAATATTTTAAAGATGTTGCTTACATTATTGTTTTATTTTGTGCAGTTATCAGGTTACTTTTTTCAAATTTTATTTTCATTAGCTTTTCTTGCACATGTGCAAATGCAATAGCCTAAATACAAATTCATATTTATCAGGGATAAAGTTTTGGTATTCCTGGTGCCTCCCCATTAATTTCAGCACAGTAAAGCTGCAGTCAGAAGTCGGTACTTTAAAATCAATGATTCCACAGTGTACAAAGTTATTTATATTACAGAACATCTAAATATGGTAAAGCAGTGTAGCAGGGCGGTAGGAAAGCCCTGCTATTTATAGGTGTTTGTTTATTTTATAACGGGATTTCCCCCTCCGCCCGTCTTATTTTGTGTTTGTATTATGATTTGCTTGTTGTATATATGATGGTGATCTGCTGTGTGTTTTGTTTATTGTTTTATATGTCTAAATATGACCGGATAGCCGTGCAGGTTTGTTTTGTATATGTTTTGCAGCGTGGATAGGAAGCCCCATCCACATTAAAAACTCATGCAGAAGGTGGCCATCTCCCAAAGTAATTAAGCGACTAATTTATTGCTAATCAGGGGATGGTCACCTGCATAAATACCTACAGCTCTCGACATTCCGATCTTAGTGTTTAGTGTTTTGTGTTCGAGATTTGTTTTGTTTAATTATTTGTTTTGCTCTGTGAGCAGTGTTTATTTTTGTTTAAATATTTTATTTGTTTTTGTTGAAATAAAATGGTGCACGCCGCATATTTTTTGCAACTGCAATTACCTTTGTTGTTCTTCCTTCTTCTGGCCTGATGTCACCGCAATGCCATTTCCTGCCACACGTGGTGTTAGAGTGGGATCAACCACAGCCCCCAACTCAGGCCAGAGAGAAGAAGGGTACTGTAGGTTTTTTTTTTTTTTATCTGTTATTACGTGTGGAGTACGAGAGGATGGGAGGAAAAAGGAGCTGGAGGAAGCAGCAACAGCAGCTGCAGAGGAATGTCGGCTGGGTATACAGTATGTCCTAGATGAGTGGTGCACTGGTTGTGGGAGTTTGGGCACATAGAGGCCATCTGCCCCTTCCAATATCTGGGAGAGGTGTTGGCTGCCCAAGTGAGCCTTGACCAGGCACCCTGGAGAACCCAGAAAAGCAGCCACCCTCACACAAAAGCAGAGGTGAGGAGGCAGAGAGGAAGGAAGGAGTGGGAAAGAGGGGACACAGACCTGGAGTGTGAGAAGTTGGTGCATCCACAGCCCAAGAGGGAGGAGCCCGAATGTCCTGCGCCTGAGTGGGAGGAGCCCGAACATCCACAGTCCAAGAGGGGGGAATTGGTGCGTCCACAGCCCAAGAGGGGGAAGGCCGAACATCCACTTCCCAGGTACCCACCAGCAGAGGAAGAATGCCTGCTGGTTCCACCTCCACCGCCGTGGGAGGACTGCTTGTCACCCACCTCCACCAGCAGAGGGAGAGTACCTGTTGGTTCCACATCTACCTCAGTGGGAGGACTGTGTGCAGCCCCCACCTCTACCAGCAGAGGGAGAATACCTGATGGTTCCACCTCCACCACCGTGGGAGGACTATGTACCGCTCCCACCTCCACCAGCAGAGAGAGTATGCTTGCTGGTTCCCCCGCTGCAGCCAGAAGGGGAGGAGCCCCTGCCACCTTCGCAGCCAGAAGGGGAGGAGCCCCTGCCGCCTTTGCAGCCAGACGGGGAGGAGCCTTTGCCGCCTTCTCCACCAGAAGGGGAGGAGCCCCTGACGCCTTCGCAAGGAGCAGAGCAGGAGCTGCCTCTGTCTCCACCACCAGGAGCAGAGCAGCAGGAACTGCTTCTGTCTCCACCCCCACTAGAGGGAGAGAAGCAGAAGCTGCCTCTCCCTTCATCATTGGAGGGACCAAGGCAGGATGATGCCGGTCAATGGCAGCCCCTGCATAGTTTGAGGAGGGGAGCACGGGGGAAAACCGCCGGGTCACAGAGGCTGCAAAGAGGGGTAACTCCAGCACCACCGTTAGTCCTGGCTCTCCTCGTACAGTTGCCTCCCGAGGGTCTGCTGCCGCCGTCGCCTCACAAGGGTCCGCTGCAGCCGTCGCCTCCAGAGAGTCTGTTCCTGCTGTTGCCTTCCGGGGGACCACTGCTGCCCTGCCTCGCACCGCCCTAGGATGCCTGCCTCGCACCGCCTAAGGATGCCACTTCTGCATCACCTGGGGCTGCCGGTTGCTCCGCTTCACCTGGAGTTGCCTGTTTCTCCGCATCGTCTGGGGCTGCCTGTTGCTCTGCATCTCCTGGGGCTGCCTGTTGCTCTGCATCACCTGGGGCTGCCTGTTGCTCCGCATTGCTTGGGGCTGTCTGTTGCTCCGCATCGCCTGGGGCTGCCTGTTGCTCTGTTTCGCCTGTGGTGGCCGAAGGTCCCACTTCGCCTGGGGTTGCCTTCTCTCATCTGCTTCTGCTAGGGTTGCTGAGGGCACTGCTTCGCCAGGGGCCGCTGCCTGCTCTGCTTCACCTGGGGTCGCTGAGGGCTCTGCTTCACCAGGGGCCGCTGCCTGCTCTGCTTCACCTGGGGTCGCTGAGGGCTCTGCTTCGCTTGGGGCCACTGCCTGCTCTGCTTCACCTGGGGCCGCTGCCCTGCTATTTCTAGGTGCATGTTTATTTTATAACAGGGTTTCCCCCTCTGCCCCTGTCTAATTTTGTGTTTGTATTATGATTTGGTTCTTGTATACATGGCGGCGAACCGCCATGTGTTTTGTTTATTGTTTTTATATGTGTAAATATAACGGGATAGCCGTGCAGTTTTGTTTTGTATGTTTTGCAGTGTGGATAGGAAGCCCCATCCACATTAAAAATTCATGCTGAAGCTCTTAACGTTTAGTGTTTTGTTTTCGAGATTTTTGTTTAATTATTTGTTTTGCTCTGTGAGCAATGTTTATTTTTGTTTAAATATTTAATTAGTTTTTGTTTATTTGTTGAAATAAAAGGACGCACGCCATTTGTTGTTCTTCCTTCTTCTGGCCTGACACAACCCCAACGCCATTTTCTGCCACAAGCAGGTATATTGTATGTGGTCAAAGAGAGCTTTACCCCAAAAATCTCTTAATATTGTATCTTAAGATATTTACATACAAAAATAAAACTTAACTTTCAATATAGGCTTTCCTAAAAAAATAAGAAAACAACGGGCTATTTTCCTCCTCCTCTGATTCCAGCGCCATCACAGTACAAGCTGGTCAGAAATCTTAATCAAATACCTGGATGTGAACTTTGCAACTGTTTAGAAGAGGTCAGAGGAAGTGTTAACTCTGACTGTAAAAACGGACAAATCTAACGTGTGTGGTCGTGCTCCCAACAATAAACACATTTTCACCCACAAATACTGCTTCCTGTTCCCAGGAAGGATTTTATTTATTTATTTTTTTGTTTTATATTTCGCCCACGATTTTGGATCTACTGTATAGCCTAATCATTGAAGTTATTTACATGGGGTACACGTCACTCTCTGTTTTTCATCGATGGGGAAATGCCCCCCCCCCCCCTACTGCATCAGAACCAAAACCTTTATTCCTAAATAATGTCAGAAGTGGACGCAGGTATCCCGGCACACACTCATCAGACTAGCAGCAGGGCTGGTAGGTGACGTAATCACATACAAAGACATAACCCCGATATATGCTCCTTGCAAAGGAGCCGGCTCTTTTGTACAGCGGTATCGTTGCTAGGCTTCAGTGCAAGAGCTCCGGGTTCGTGCCGTCCTCCGCCTGTGTGTGGATTGCCTTGCTCTGCGTGATGCGCCTATAAACTTTTATACATACTAAATAAAACAAACAACACCTTCCTGGGTACAGGGAGATAAATATTGACCAATTTTCAAAATGTTTACATTGGCTTAATCTTGTGAATCCATATCAATGGTAATAAACTTATACTGAAAGAGAATACACTGCAAATTGGTATTAATTCAATCAGTACAAAGTGACAATGTTCTTTCATTGCTGAAAACTGTGCCAAAGCAATGGAAGTTCTGATTTTTCATGCAAATACTTTTAAGGTTTAAGATATGAGTTACAAAAAGGGCCAAATCCAAAATGACTCCAAGCCCTAAGAATTTCTGAACACTTAAAAAAACAACAACAACCCCCCCCCCCCCCCCCCCCCCCCCCCCCCCCCCCCCCCCCCCCCTAACAAATTACTAAGTGACAATTTATCTGCACTACCAAGAAATTACTATCTTAGTCTTTAACTTCTCTAGAAATTGTGTCAAATAGTTGCAGCTGAGCTGGCATACCTGCTTCTTCTCTGTATTGTACACATGACTTTAACAAGTCCCGGTATTCCAGTTTTGCCCAAACATTAACATAATGATTTCACAAGACAATCGTAATGTATTTATGTTGACAGACCTGGGATGTCTGTAATATTTTGCTTGTTTGTACTGTCAGCCAAGACAATCATCAAGATGTTGCTATGGTTGGTTCAGCAACCTTGATGGATAATTAGAACTTACAAATGCATATAAATAATTTTAATTGTGGACCTAGAGACACATTAATATCTGACAATTCTACTTGTAAAAGGTTATAGGCAATGTTATTCCTTTCTAGTAAGCTAGTATATGATTGCAACCAAAAGTCAGGCAGGCAAATGTGTTAGTTTGAAAAGAAGCTATGTAGTACTATTGAAACCAGGTGTGGCAGACCATGAACATAGACATCACAAGCCAGCATCTTAACTATAGTTATAGAGCAGTGCTTTACACAAGTGCCCATTACAGTAGCATACTCTATCAATAAAACGTTTCCCTGAACTATGGCAAACACAACTTTCATTTTGGGAATAAATAAATATATATAACACCAAAAAGAGGCATTAAAATAAAACCAAAACCAAAACAAAACAAACAAACAAACAAAAAAAAACAACGTTGCCTTTTTTTCTAACCACTAGATCCCCTATAGTATTTAGTAGATTTGTCACCTCTATTCTAATCAGCAACACTTGTTTCAAATTGAATTTTAGTTAAGGACCAGAACTAGTGCCAACACTATCCAATGACTTTGTTTAATATGGCTTAATCTGAGACAATAAATTCGATTTAAGCATTGAAAAATGAACAGAAACTATTTATTGTAGATAATTACACTGTAGCGTTCCCCAGTTCCAGCATGCAGGTGCCTCACACACGGCGAGGCAATCTACATACAGGCTAAAGGAAGGCGCGAAACCCAGGACCTTGCGCACTAAAGCATAGCGCCGATACTGCTGCACAAAAGACCCGGCTTGCTGCATCGGTGTCAGAAGTGGACGCAGGTATCCCGGCACACACTCATCAGACTAGCAGCAGGGCTGGTAGGTGAAGTAATCACATACAAAGACATAACCCCGATATACGCTCCTTGCAAAGGAGCCGGCTCTTTTGAACAGCGGTATAGCTGCTAGGCTTCAGTGCAAGAGCTCCGGGTTCGTGCTGTCCTCAGCTGTGTGTGGATTGCCTCGCTCTGCGTGATGCGCCTGCCTGCGGGAACTGAGATCGCTACATTTTTTTCTTTTGATTATCTAAAATACTCTGTATACAGCTCTGTGACATACTATTTTGTTTATTTTATTGTTATAACTATTGCTTGCTGCTATTCGATTTAATTTTTTTGCCAAATCTACAATTAATATCGACATTTATTTTAGAAAGAATGTACCGGTTTTTTTTTTTTCTATCTTTATTTTTCAATTCAAGAAGGGAATGGGTGAAGTCGACGTTTATGCTTTAAAAGAAAAATAGACTTTTTATGCCATTGAAAGTCATTTAGTGAAACCCCTTTGTGGCAAACACGACATATCGATACTGTACGTTTAAAAGAGAACTAATTGCGTATAAAAGTGGAACAATTAGCTTGTTGAGGAGGCTCGCTGGAGGTCACTTCGGGTGCTGTATAGAGGTTGGCGGTTCTTGTTTGCTA
This sequence comes from Polyodon spathula, assembly GCF_017654505.1. NCBI lineage: Eukaryota > Metazoa > Chordata > Actinopteri > Acipenseriformes > Polyodontidae > Polyodon > Polyodon spathula. The sequence continues at coordinate 48,250,381 of NC_054535.1, read as the reverse complement.
TGCAGTCTGGAATGGAAGGCATTGTCTGATGTCAGCATGAAGTTTGGAGCTGAGGGCTGTGACTGTGATGGTGTGTTCGAACGAAAGCAATTTGAAAAGAAAAACATTTTCTATGTTATCAGCGGCTGCATGAGGAAAACGTTAATTAAACTACTTGCCAAGTATTTGGAACAAACTACGTGCCGGAGGCCAGATGAACAAACAAGGTCAACTAACCTGTTTGTTCCAGCGGACAGGTCCTACAGCTTTGAACATGGGTAGTTTGGTTTTAAGTTATTGAAAGGATTGCCGCATCGTTGTACGATTGCTAAAGGGAAATTGACATTTCTTTGACTGGTTAAATATCCAATACAATCTCTGTAAGGAAGAGAAAATAACTCGAACATAACTGACTTGCAGCATATTAAATGAACATTACTCTATCAGAACTGCTAAAGTATTACCGACAATCCTTGTGTTTACACAGACTCGTTATTTTCTTTATTTTCTCCTTATTTATTTATTTTGTTTTGACCAGTAAATAATGTTAAATATTGCTTTATAGTGTACTGGTGTTTTTTTGTTTCTGTATTTTATTTTAGTAAATTGTTAATTAACTTTTGCTTTGTTGATGATTAATTGTTGGGTATGTATATTGCGTTGTGTGTGTTTGCTGAGACTATTGAAACCCGGCTTGCAGTTTAATAGTGTAATTTGGCTCGTGAGGGTATATTCCCGCAATCACTGGCATTGATTACTAAAGAGGTGTCTTTGGTAACACAATGGTAAAGTTAGTTTGTCTCTTGGAAGGACCGTATTTAAAGTAGGTTTCCAGTAGGGATGAAAAGCTTTTCATTGTCTTGTACTGTTTGTTACTACCACTTTTTTTTTTTTTTGGTTAATTTAATATTGTTCTGTACATGTGTGTTTCTTTAGTTTGTAAAACTTTTTTTTTTTTTTTTTTTTTTATTTTGTTTTTTGTTTTTTGGTTTCATTATTATGGGTAAATGGACTTAAAGCTGGAGCCATCTAAAATATTATATATATATATATATATATATATATATATATATATATATATATATATATATATATATATATATATATATATATATATATATATATATATTACCTCATAAGCAACTTGTTTGGTTATTCAATTAATTAATAGTCCCCTTTTACTCTGGTTGACTATATAGGACTTGATTAGGGTGATGGGTTTTCTGGTCCTGGTAATGTGGTTAAGTTAAATAATTTGATAGGACATTTTATTACGCTCTGGCACCCTAGCGCTTGATGCCATTACACCTTTATCATATTCAACTTGCAATAAAACCATGGTTACCAACATTCTAATTGAAATAACGTTTGATTACAGCTGAGCTATACAATTTAAAAATTGTCTCAAACTGTAGTAAACGCAGCATATAAAAATGTATTACACAGACCTTTTATAATATAAATTTACGAGTAAAAATAATATAGACAGAAAACATTAGATAGTTGAACAGAACCAACTTATTATTCGTAGTCTAAGCCCATCACAGGCAAAGCAGACGGGCCCGCTTTGTCCTGCCGCGGAGACGTCAGCAGTCGGGCACGGTATTGTGCAAAATATTCATTGTGTTTTTCTCTTTCGCGCCATTATCAAATGAAACTAGTAACTGTCACTGTATACCTAAAGCAAAAGCTTACATACACCTTAACCCGCTAATTTCAAAATTGGCACTTTGAATGACAAGCGCTAGGGTGAAACTACAGTAATAACAGACCACTGAAATGACTGACAGCGACCCCCAGCCATTCAGAGCAGAACGGAGATGGGACAGACAGCAAGTATAAAAACTATACAAACTAGAGATGACTTCTAAATTTTATTTTTGGTAAGAAAATAAGTGTGGTTTTACCGACGTTTATCGTATATAAATTTATTTCAGTGGAACTCATATTTTTTGGGAATTCAACCTTTAACTAGCTCTACCGATTTTTATATCGAAAAGTAGCAAGCCTAGTTATAATTGAATGTAGTTTGGCAGAGATGATGTTTGCTTCTCGTCTCTGCCAGACTGCATCTCGGGAGAATGCGTGGTCGGCAGCTAATGATTTATTAACAGATTGGCTGTCAACCACACATATGAGGAAACCTGTGCAGAATATGGTCGAGGGATAAACTAGGTAATTGATGCCCAGTTAATCCCTTGACCACAATACAAAAACCAGCGGTTTGTGCTGACCAGGGTTGGGTGTTCAGAGGAGAGAGGAGTTTAAACAAATAACAATTGCTACCTGTGCTGGTTCTACACCAGCACAATATTTGTTCAGAAGTGTTTGTTTGTTTATTTTGGCCCCTTGCTGTTTTGTTTTTGTATCAGTTTTGTGGATCTGTGTAAACTTTGTATTTTGTTATTCACAGGGCTTCAACCCGCAGAAGTGGTCTGTGACATTAGCACCAAGCCATCCTGCCACAAGCTCAATGGTGGGAACCAAAACCTTGACAGAACATAGAAACTGATGACTGTACTGACCAGAATTGTTATTTTCAAGATAACACAGAAACAAACTGGAATGTCAAATATGGATATTAAAGAAAATACACACGCTTTGCTTGTACTTAATGGTTGAAGAGACACTTGCTTTATTTCTGTGGGCTTCTTAATCCTGCTTTTTATTAAATGTTTTAATAAAGTGTATTTAAAATATAATAAATAATGCAAGCAACATAAATGGAATTAAGATGTTACCATATTTTTGGATAATTAATGTAAAAAGCTATAAGTATTAATAAAGCTAAAACAATTAAACTTTTTCCTTTCTGTTTTTAATATATCAGGTTTACATCCACAACTAGTATGTAATCATTATATATTATGTCCCTGTAGCCCTACAAACTAATAGAGCCTAATTTTGATGAACATTCAAAAGAGCTTAATTGCGTTCTGTCGTACCATCCCTCCCACGCTGTGAATCTGAACACAGCTAGGGGATTTTAGTCTGACACCTGCCACTTGCGCAGGCATAAAAACTAGTAAAAGATGGTTCCAAAATCAATTCACAGGGCAAGGCTGACTGCACCAATTTGTGTCCCATAAGCAGTTGCAAATTACCTTTGCCTCAGCTTTAGTACCTTGTGCTGTATACAAAATTGGGCCCATAAGGTTAATATATTTCATGTGATGTTTTGTATAGAGGGACAAGCAAAATGTACAGTATAAGCCAAATGTATTCCCAACATCCTACTATAGAGTGGTGTCAAGCAAAAAGTAATTATCTGAATTCCAGAAAAAGTACAGTCAGAAGCTTGGAAAAAACAAATATCTCATATTTAATGTTTGTGTCAAACAGGTCTGTGACAGGGTCGTTGGTACAGGAAGGCCTGCCCAGAGCTGAGCTGATTGGGAGGTCCTGATTGGCTGAGGGAGCTTACACCTGTTTAAGAAGGCAGCCAACATTTGAGGCGACTGCAATGCCATAGCTACACAGGCAGGTACTGACCGTCGGCTTGTGCTGGTTGACATCGAGGAGGAGAGCGCCCGCTCCATGGAGAGAACTACCACATGAAATCCTTCCACTCCAAGGTGGTGCTCGTGAAGGCATTGCCCAGCCGAGGCTGTTTGAAGAGGCCAGAGTCGCCGTGAGGATGCCGGAACTCTGGGAGCCCAGAAGTAGGTCATTTTAGGGCAGTGTTTCTCAAACTGGGGGTCCCGACCCAAAAGGGGGTCGCTTGATCACAAAATACTGTCATATCTTAAAATCCTTAGTATTTCATTACAGCGCATATACACTTAATCCCTAACAGTAAAAGATGTATTATGAAGCCAGCCCTCCTGCCGTGTTTTACTGGTTGGCTAATTAATTCTTTGTTTTGTTTTGTTTTACTGGACTACAGCTATATCCTAAGTGCACCGCCCTTAACAGCATCACCTATCCCTGCACATCACACACTGCAAGCAGTTTGAGTGACAAGTTTAAAACAAATGTGTTTGATGGGAAGGTGAGTGGAAGTGAAACGTCTGTATAAAAAGTCATATTTCTTACAAAAGTAATTTGTTTACTACAAACCCTGTCAGGAACTTAATATGTTTTTTTTTTTTTTAAATCAGAAGTACCTTATACTATTTAAATCAGAAAACAAGATTAGTAAAATAATAATAAATAGAAAACATATCAGTCTGTAATTATTATTATTATTATTTCATGTTTTTTGCATGTTTTCTTACTAAGCCGCAAGGCCTGCACGCATTGTGATACAGACTAGTTACTAAGTAAAATGTAGAAACAGTTTGGCAATTGCTTTTGATTTGGTAGATTGGACTCTAGAACTGGTAATCAGGTTTGTGTAAAATATATAAATAAATGTATGAAATATTTATTAACCGCCAGTTTAATTCAAGCAGCATATGATGTGATGCATATCAAAATTCATTTGGGGTTCGTTCTGTTCTTGCTCAAAATATATTACATTTGTGGTTTATTAGTTGACGATCATTTTAAATAATGAATTATTGCTGACAGCATTCTTATTTCTTGTACTTTTCTAGTCACAGTCAGCTTTTAAAATCAGAGCCAATCTCACCCAGCATTTAATGCCGGCAGTATTTTTAATGCTATTTATATGTTTTTTACTCTATACTTTATTGATAATGATTTAAAAAAAAAAAAAAAAAAGGTCTGTGTCCAGGTTAATACTAAAGTTAGGGGGGTTCAAGGGTTAACACAGTTGTCTTTGTGGGGCATTTTATTAGATGTGAAAACACTGTAGAACCCCTAAAGTGCATGTGTGCTATACTATAGAATCACCACAAATACATGTTTCTTAAGGCTGACAGATAGAACAAATTATGATTATGCCCACGGTGCACTACTTGTTCAGTATTGTTGCTCATGGGCCAGCAAAGGTTGGGGACCAGTGGTGTACAGTAATATCATATGCTATCACACCGCAGGGTGGGGTGGGGTGGGGGGTTGTCAAAGCCTGAAACATTTACAAAGGGGGTCCCATAAAAAAAAGTTTGAGAACCCGTAGTTTAGGGGATTTAATACCAAACTAAGTACCGTGAGTGTTAGTAGTGTAGTAGGTTCCTGGAGCAGGAAGTTTTGTGGGAATAGCTCTCGCCATTTGTGAGCAAACTTTTATTTTTAGTAATGTTTTCTTTATTAAATCTATCGCTACGATTACCATTGTTTGTACCCTAGTGTCCGGGCCTGTGTTATTATTAAATCTGCGTGCCTATGTGGCGTGTCAACAATCACTGTTTTATCTGATTAAGCATTACTCGGTTGTAACCCAGGTGTGTAACATCACCCTGTTACAGGGACCTACATGTCAATGCTTGAATTAAGATGACAGAAACTGCAAGTTGCACCAGTTGTTATTTAAATACCACAGCATTTAACCACTTTACAGAAAAATTACACATGAAGATATTTTTTGTATTAACTCAAAACACACACACACCTGTAGCTTTACAATCTACATTGGGACTTAATCTATTAATCATTATGAATTTGGTCCAATAAACCTTTAATGTAAAATAAACATAGCATACATTATTTTATATAAATGTTTCTTAATGTTTGACTATTTTTACCTTTTTCTAGTAACTAATGGTATGGTGAGACCACTGCATAAGAAAAGCTAGTAAAATTCTTCAAAAGTCCTCTCGGGAAACAAATCAATAATGAAATATTCAACACATAATTTAATATGAAATGTTTGCAAAAGCAGTCTAGTAAATGATTAATTGAAGGTGGTGCACTGCATGACACATTACTGCCAATTCTTTATATACATTCATTGTTTAAAAAAAAACTTCATGATATAAAATATCTATTTAATAAAATATTATTCATATTGAATGCAGGTGTTTTGTTTAAGCTTGGGAATTTAAAGAATAGCACTTCCTTTACTTCATTTCAGGTTTACTAAATGGGTGGTGAAGCATTACCCTCCTCTTTATAAGCAGGGTAACAATAAGACAGTTCTTCTTTATAAAAGGTATGCCTTACAATGTCGGACTGTATGTGGGGGGTCACTTTAAAAATCCCCCAAAAAATGTATGGAAAAGCTTATGTCAACGGGCTCCCGAGTGGCGCATCCGGTAAAGGCACTCAGCCATGGAGTGCAGGATGCGCCCTATAGCCTGGAGATATCCGGTTCGAGTCTAGGCTATTCCACTTCCAACCTTGGGTGGGAGCTCCCAAGGGGCGGCGCTCAATTGGCCGAGCACTACCCGGGTAGGGAGGGCTAGGTCGGCCAGTGTGTCCTCAGCTCACCGCGCACCAGCGACCCCTGTGGTCTGCGGGCCTGCCTGTAAGTTGCCCAGAGCTGTGTGGTCCTCCAACGCTGTAGCTCTGAGGTGGCTGCATGGCAGGCCTGCAGAGTGAAAAGAAGCTGACGGCCCATGTTGCGGAGGATGCATGTGTGCATCTTCATCTGTCACAAGTCAGCGCAGGGATGGCACCGGTGAGCCGGGTTGAAATAAAAAAAAAAATAAAAAATTATTGGGCTTTCCAAATTGGGGAGAAAATGAGAAAAAATGATTTTCAAATTAAAAAAAAAAAAAAAAAAAAAGCTTATGTCACACTTGCACACTTTCTTTCAGCTTTCCCTCACAATTTACCTGCCTTTGAGCTTGTCTGGAGAATCCTTTGTGATAGAACTAGCAGCCTTCCTCCTTCTATTCAAATCATGTGGCAGTGTAACCATTTAACTCTCAGTCCCACCTACATTCACTGTCTGCTTTATTTGAACCTATGTATATTAACAGTAGTTACAGTGAATACTGTCCAATATTGTTTTTTTCAACTATTGTGTCACATAGTTCGCCACCACTCACTCTAACTGCATGCTTCATTGGGGACCTTTATACACTGATTGTGTCCATCCGTCAAACTCTAAATGGTCAACCTGCTAACCTACATTTTGCACCAAACAAACTAATTCCAATAAAGTTTAAAAAGCCAAAAATATCTCTTTCTTGACTGAATACGACAAATAATGAAAAGTTGTAGGTTATTACTAAAATGGTGGAATTTCGGTTTCCGATTACATTTATTTTAATATTGTACAAAAAGGAATGCCCATAGTACATAAAATGACTGGATGTAAAATAAGGAAAAACCCTACTCTGATATGGATAAAAGTCAGTGACTGTCTTTGGACTGATTATTTTTCCACTTTTTTTTTTTTTTTTTTTTTTTTTTAATATGGTATGCTAAAACTTTTTGAGAAATACTTTGTAATTTGTGCAAACGTATTGGACTATATTTTATCCAAGGACATGTACAATTGACAAATGATATTCATTGTCAGCCTAAGAATGGATGGCGCCTAAGGGTGGTAACATACACATTGTGATTTACAAAGGTTGCACCACCTCGAGTACTGTTGCTTCATGTGCTAAAAGTATCTACCATTTATGGAAATGCACAGTATAATGCATGCAGAAATCTCAGCAAACCTCCAAAAGCATTGCTGATTTGATGGCGATAAATGTGTTCTGTAAACACGTCAACCATTGTTCTTTACACCTGTAAGCTGACAATACGACTATTCATATATACAGGTGATATGCCCTTTTTTAAATGTACCTTACGTATAATATCAATGGAATAATATATAGGAGTGGCACAGCCATAAGTACATTACTAGCTCAAAATCAGTGAGAGATATATTTAAGTGTGTGTGTGTGTGTAGTAAAGTTTACATCCCCAATGGGAATTTATAATTTCTAGAAATGTCTCAATAACAAAGAATTATAGAAAAAAATCTTTTGTAGCAAGTTTTGCTTTTGTGGATGAGGAAAAAAAGTTACAAGAAATAAATGCCTACAATTATTTACTTCAGCAATTTCTTTGTAAAACTACAAAAAAGGTAATTCAAAAGTATTCATACCCTGACAAGGAAAGTAAATTAATAGCTAGTTGAGGCACCTTTAGCAATAATAACCTCTTTTAAACGATTAGGATATTTGTCAGTGAGGTTTTGCCATGATTCTTTTGTGATTTTTGACCATTCTTTAGTGCAAAATTGTTCCCGTTCATTCAAATTCCAAGGATTTCTCTTGTGCACAACCTTCTTCAACTCATAACAAAGATTCTCAATTGGATTTAGATCGGGACATTGACTATGCCATTCCAGAACCTTGATTTTGTTCTTCTTTAACCATTCTGAAGTACATTTTGATGTGTGCTTTGGATCGTTGTCGTGTTAAAATGTCATGTTGCGATTTAAACCAAGTTTTGTAGCACAGGGTTTCAGATGATTGGCTAATATATTTTGGTATGCTATGGAATACATTTTATCATGTATTGGAACTAACTTTCCTGTGCCATTAGAGGAAAAACAGCTGCATATTAACATATTGGTAATGGCAGCAATCATCCTATGTCTAACCCTTTTATACTCTCTAAGAATGTTCACCTACAATCCAACATTTTCTTGACTTTTCTAGAATTAGGTTCTGCATTATCATATTGCGATTTCTACCACATTGTAGACAATATTATCCTAGCATTAAGCGTATGAATACTTCTAAATTAGCATTTTTGGAGTTTTGCTAAAAAAATTGCATAAATAAATAATTGTAGACATCTATTTTTGTAACTTTTTTTTCCTCATCCACAAACACAAAACTTTTGCTAAAATTCTTTGTTTTTGAGAATTATAAATTTCCATTGGGGTATGTAAATTTTTGACTACAAATGTATATATCCATCCATTATTATTAACTTCTTAATCCTTTACAGGGTTGCAGTGAGCTGAAGCTTCACCCAGCAGACACAGGGTGCAAGGCATACACCCTGGACAGGACTCCAGTCCATTAAAGGGCATCACACACACGGCAATTTAGAATGACCAATCAACCTAAACAGCATATCTTTGGGCTGTGGGAGGAAACCGGAGTACCCGGAGAAAACCCACACAGACACATGGAGAACATGCAAACTCCATACAGACAGACCCCTAGGCTGGAATCGAACCCAGGACCCTGGTGCTGTGAGGCAGCAACGCTAACCGCCACACCTACATGCTGCCCACTGCATATATGGTGTATATAAATATATTCATACCCCTATTATTATTTTATATATTCTATGTTTCTTACCTCCTTTCCTAAGCTGCTTTTGTTTGTGTAAACTGTGACAGGCTGCTGTAAAAAATGCTCAGTCATAGTTATGTCTGCGCTGGTAACGGTCAACGCTGATAAGAATGCTTAGGAGAGACTTGGTTCAAAGTCATCCCCATTTTTGTTTTCACTGATAAGATGAAATTCAAAATATGTTTGTCCGGATCAGGTTTCTGGTGAAATTGAATGCAAATACTTATTTTTTGAGGTTTATGTCAGTAATATTCATCCCAGCAGTTGCAAAGTTCCTGGGTTGAAGATAAATTCACATTCCCTTTGTTTGCGAGCAGTATTTGCTACATAGCACTGGCTGATCCCAGAGATGGTAATGTCTTCAGCAATGTGATTATCAAATGTCGGGCTACTGGAAATGTAATGGTGTTGATTTGTTATGTTAGTGCTGTGCATTTATAACACTTTTATGAACATGTCATAACAGTGGAGCTCATACATATAATATTGCTTCAGGTAGACTAAAAATGAGCATTCTGTGACAGTATGATGCTTATTAATCCTCTTTCCTCAAGGGGTTCTTGTTTTTTGAGTAATGTATAATTAAAAGGTGGCCACATATGAAGATATATCCAGATCTGTTTCTCTTGTAAATTAAATGATTTTGAGGGTTCATCAGTTTCTTCCTCACAGCTTATTAATTCTTTTAAAACATAAATACTATGTACATAATTTCACAGTGGATTTTCATTCTCTGGCTGATTCCCTAACTAGTATGTTTGCATAAAAAACAAAATACATCAAAGCATGTTGACAACTATATCACTGTGATATGTCTTAAAGAAAACAGCTAAATTTGACATTTTCACTGAGAAACACAACACATACTGGTGAGTGGCATCCTTCAATTATAGTAAGTTAGGTATGTTTTTTCCACTAACATTTATCTTGATAACTATCAAGCATGAATAGGTCAATTATCTGTTGGCATTTGTATTGTAATAACTGTACAATGTATCTAATTGCCAATGCAAAAAACTAAAAAAAAAAAAAAAAAAAAAAGTGTTTAATTATTATCTGTAATTGTTTAAATTATTTGCATGCTGTAACTGCTGGTCTGAATCTTCCATTCCAGATATCTTGAAAACAAAGTGAGTATTGACAGTGGTAGAAAATAGGAAAGCCACATAGATGCTAGAGATTGTTCTGTCTTCCCTCAAACCAACTTAAGTGCTTCAACCATGACCATTCCAACTACTTATTCACTATTCAGAATAAAAATGTACCTGCCATTACCATTTGTTAACTAGATGCATGATGATTAGTTGTTTATCAGATGCTGCGCCTAAGAGATTATTAAAGTGATGATCCCCTCCCTTAAACCAAATAAATCTCTACTTAAAAAGTGGCACAAATACGATTTTAATTTTTTTAATGTTTTGCAAGGATAAGTGCTTTAACTGATGCTGGAGCTTATCTAAAAGGGGTTGGGGCTAATTTTCATACATTGAAATTAAATTATAGATTTGTAGGACAAATTCAATTGTAAACATGCCTATAGTAAAAAAAAAAAGAAAAGATTGTTTAACGGGTTGATATTTAAACGTAAGATGCAATCAGCTACTTAATGCATGAGACCGAGCTTGTACTTGAATAAAGTTCAGTTAATGGATGATTTTACAACTGAAAAAATAGCCATACCTTTGCCTTGTTGCCAAACCTTTTTTTTTTTCCCCCCTATAGAACAGATAACGTTACTATCATAGAAAAACTACCAATTTGTTTAAAAAATACATTATTATTATTATTAATAATAATAATAATAATAATAATAATAATAATAATAATAATAATGTTAATGCAGTCTCCACGGATAAATGAATGCAATATAACAACTATGTAAAATATTGAAGCCGGTTATATATTTAAAGTCTGCTAGTTATTTAAAGTTTACAACAATACACTACGACTACAATCACTAAAACAACTACAAATAATAAAAATAAAGAGCTTGTTATCTGAATGTTGAGTAGTGAATGGTATCCCACAAACATTGTTTAATGTACTTCAAAACCAATTATATGTTTTGTAAAACAAACCAAAAAGAAAATTACCACGTACAGCATTTACATTTCTAAATGTCTGCTTCGCACACAAATTACATGAAATAGCAACACACATTTCAACTTGTTTCAACAGTCTTCTATAGTGTTACAAGATGACTAATGTAGAAACATTTGCTAGCTCATTCTTTGCTATAAATATGCCCATATTTTTTGCAGCATTCACAGTGTTAGTTCTGTCTTTATGTATGCTTATCAAAGCCACTGTGTTTAAAGTTGGCAGTGTTTTTTTTTTTTTTTTTTTTTTTTTTTTTTTTTTTTTTTCTTTGCTGAGGATAATATCTCCTACAGTAATAGTTTAAAAAGTTGCCTTGTTTTGTTAGATTTTTGGTGGCGGTGAAATAAAATAGTTCATTTTTCCATTCTTTAATTGTCCAAGTTCTCTGTATATTTTTCATTTTAAAAGTAGCCTATTTATTGTACTGAAAAAACAAAAACCTTATCTCACAGCAAATGTAAAAGCTCTGCACACTGAAAGCCTACCAGTCTGCCAGTGAACTGGGTGACGTAGCCTCTCCCAAAAATGAAATAGTGCTGATCACAGTTGCTGTTAAGTTACTGTTCACGATTCGGAACAACTTCCCTGCACTGCTCAAATAATCAAGAAAACTAAGTGAAACTTAAATATAAATCAGAAAGAAATAATGTACATTTACAAATAGGAGATAACATCAACTGTATTTACATTACAGCTTGGGCAACACACTTTGAAATGGAATTTTTTTTTTTGTAGACCTGTTTTAAATAAGAACTTTTATAACAAAGAAAATGTGTTTATGTGATTGACATAAAAAAAAAAAAAAAATAACAACTAAATATTGTACAATTTACTGTTTTTCAGGTAAGCATTTAACTATTGAGACACATTTATTGTATAATGATTTTGAATCTGACAATGTCATTTTTCTGCTTTAATAAACATTGTTTTTCCGTCAAATACCAATTTCTAGACCATCAAGTGCTGTGAAATAAGCATTTTTTACTGTGAAAGAATACAGCCCTACTTATAATACACACAAGTATATTTCAGAAATAAAAGTACAGATGTGCAGGCTCCCAAAGTGTAAAGCATGAGTTGTTTGTTAACGTGTTCTCTGCTCTGTTACTAAATCACACAACAATGATGCCTAATAAGAAATATTTTCCTGCATTTGTGTTGAGCAGTGCCCAGGATACTTCCTAAAAGCAACAGTAGCCTAATGTACATACAAAACTTTGACAGAGGTGTGGTGTGAGCGAGTATCCAAATTCAACACCAAGGGAAGCAATATGTGTGGCGCTTTGCATAGGCTGTACAGACCTAAGGCAGGCCCTGTATACATACCTTTTTTCCGCTGTGCATATTTATTTCGGTGGGGGGGGGGGGCATGACCCCTCTGCCCCCACCGGCTCCGGCGCCCCTGCTTCAAGTATTCAGTCTTGTCACTATAATTTCGTTGTATCCTATACTGTACTATTATACAGGATTCTATATTTTTGCCATTTCTAATTATCACCAGTAACTTCAGGCACATCAGCCTTGGTTAGACAAAAGTGTCTGACCTTTAAAATAAAATGAACAGTGTATATAAACTGAGTAGGAAAGTGCCACTGTTGCTTTTTAAACATTTATGAATAACTATAAAAAAAAGTTTTAAACTGTATAAAATACGATTTGCATACATTCCTAAGTTCATGACATTTCAATAAAACATAATCTAAAATTTAATTTAGGAATGTGATAAATGCTGACTTACACATTAATTGACTGGCCACAGACTGATGGCTTATGACATAAAATAAATGTACTCTTTATTACAGTGACAAATATATGAATTATGTAATGTAAAAATAACTCCTGGATTGACACACCTTATCACCATAATATAATTTAATGAGTTCTGTTTACATTTCTTAGTTATGACTTTAGTGCTGCACAAATGGAGATTAGACAAAGGGGCATTCAGAACAGAAAATAGGAAGCACTTTTTCACACAGAGAATTGTGAGGGTCTGGAATCAACTCCCCAGTAATGTTGTTGAAGCTGACACCCTGAGATCCTTCAAGAAGCTGCTTGATGAGATTTTGGGATAAATAAGTTACTAACAACCAAACGAGCAAGATGGGCTGAATGGCCTCGTCTCGTTTGTAAACTTTCTTACATTCTTATATGTATTGGTCAAAACAGTTGGTCTGGTGCGATACAAGTACATGTTTAGGTTAGGTACCTTTCTTTCTTTCTTTCTTTCTTTCTTTCTTTCTTTCTTTCTTTCTTTCTTTCTTTCTTTCTTTCTTTCTTTATGTATTTATTTACTTATTTTCACAAGGAATGGTCCGGTGAGCTTAAAATCCTGTGAGCACAGACATTTTTCATAAGGTACAGTATAGTGAAGGAGCAGACCTTACATCAGCTGACAGTGAATTCCAGGCCTAGGACCAACTATAGGAAAATGTTTATTTACAACTTCTCTCATAGACTATGCTCCATATTCACAAAACGTCTAGGATTTTTTAAAAATAAGTTTTTGGAATGTGTTTAGAAACACCATTAGGTTAAACAGTGCTTTGAATAAGCTCCAAACCTTCTCTTAAACAGCTTTAAAAAGGTTTCACAAAACTGAAAACTTTTTTTTATTAATCAAAATAGTCTTTATGGTTTTGTGACTAGCCTCCATGTGTCATATGGATTATTGCTGAACTACTGTATATTCTGGAATTCATATTTTTGCTCTCTTGGTTAGACTTTTGTGTCATACAGAAATAATGATCGAGATGAATACAAATTGTCCTTGAGAAAAAGGGTTTCATAAACAAAGCGTTTGATTTTGAAGGGTTTTATGCTGTTTTTATATATTTCATTTTTTTTAAATTTATTTTACATTTGGTTGTTTCCTACTGTAAAAAGTACAATTGTTGTTTCTATGATCATTATGTGTGGTATAAACAATACACCTGAATATAGGTTCTGTCATGATGAAATGTTGAAACTACTTTTTAAAATCTGTGGAATGTATGAAATTGCTTATTTTCAGTTCACTCAATAACTGTTTTTTATGCAGAGTAGCATAGATATAATTAAGTGGTAAATCACCAGGTACAGGGAATATAGTAGATAATTAACAGATGCTTTGGTACAGGACATTTCAATGTCAAGAGTCTCCCTATAAAAGCTTACCACAGTAAAAACATAGCAAGGTGTAATAAAGCATATTGCAAGAATGGTAAAGCATAGGTATGCACTGTAAAGCATGTTCATAAACATGGCAAACCAGAGTAAACTATGGTAAATACATAGTATAATCATGGGCAAAGCATGGCAAAAATACTGTAGTAAACTTTTATAACGGGTGGCTTAGGGTTTAAAGCACTTCTCCAAGGGTAAGTGTTTAGTTTGCGTGAGAAGGCTTTCTAATCTGTGAGAATTAGCACTAGTTGTTTCCCTCAAATTCCCTATTTACCTTAGCTTATAAACGCCAACATTTGCCACAAATATAATGCTAAAACAGAGACCAGCACCAAATTATACTGAGATTTTTTTGTTTTCTTCTTTAAATGCATACACATTAAATACCTTATAGGAATTCATAATTTAGCATTGTTACAGTGCTTGTATTTCTATAAAACTGTGGTTCTCGGGCAGTATACCAAATATGAAATGTCATGCAAACAAGTCTCTGGTCAGGTATTTATAAGCCTGTATTTTACATGACTGAAAGTATTGCCTGAATCTAAGTTCTGAAAAGCCAGTAAGATTCATTAATCAGTGGTAATTCATCCTAACATCGATACATAGATCACATGCTCTGCTGTGAACAGTATCATTCTGTAGCAGGCATTACTAAACATGTTAGGCTGTGGCATTCTAATGAACAAGCGAGGCTTGACAGGAGCAGTGCTGTCCAATTAATACCAAAATACAAACTGATTTGTTGTATACTAATTCACAGTACATAACTTTATAATATTTTCAAATTAAAAAAAAAAAAAAAAAAAAATTAGTTTTGGGGGACAGATTCATATTGCACCAAAACAACAACAGCATTGCACATCAACATGTACTGATCACTTCCAGCTGGCATTGTGCACTTAAATAGCTACATTTTAAAATACAATTTCTGTATCTTTAAATACAGTACTAAAACTGTCTGTTAACATTACGTCAATGCCCTCTGCTGCTGCAGGGCGGCGCATGAAAATGTCTTCACTTGTTCACAGATGGCCAGAAAGCTTCAAGGATTTAGGACACCTGTGTGTCTGCTCACAGCTGAAACAGCCTCAGGTAAATGTGCAAATGATTAGCAGAGTGGACAGAAATGTCATAAACATTCATCCAGATATCATATTTCACTGTAAAATTAAACAAGACTGTGGGACACTGCAGCTTAAAAATTAGCAATGGATCTGACCTAGCTACTACACCCTGGAGGCTTGCACTGTTAATGGTAGTGTGCATTTTGTCCGTGTATATAAAATAAGGCTGAAGCACTTTTCCAACTCTTGTCTCACTTTCAAGGAAATTACTGTGGTAACGTCATATTAACCAGCAGGATGAATGTTTGTATTAGTAATAAAACACAGATACTAAACATATTTAACTTGTTAAGCACAATTCTGCATCTGGCACAAACAACTACATCTAACTACATCTGCAGAAAGTACTCAGCTTTTTTTTTATATATATATATATATATATATATATATATATATATATATATATATATATATATATATATATATATATATATATATATAGTGTATATGCTTCAGTGCCTGACCTTAACATGAGGACCTAAGTTAAGACCACTTGACATTGTACTTGGATTCATTCTGGTGTAACTGTGTTTAAGCAATACCAATAGGGTTGGAATAAATCGCAAATATAATTTGTAAGAATGGGTAAACTAAAATGAAGTATTATGCAATATATTTTACACACAGTAACATGGCTCGTGATATTTCAGATATGTAAAAAAAGAAAGGGCTGTCAGTTAATCATGAGTTACACAAGTGAAGCAATTCTGATCGATACTCTATCGATACACTATGTGCTCTGTCATACATGTATATCAAGCACCATTTTTAGTTTAGTGGCTTGCTGGTTTATCAAGGGCAGGGAAGTGTAGACATTTATATAATTCTGGATTTTAGGACATTTCTAAATTTGGTTGCCTTTTGGATAAGTCTGTTTTAAGCAGGTTGAGTACTTTTTTTTTTCTAAACAGTTTGATATTACAATGGCCTGGAATCCACATATATCTAATTAATAAAAACAAGCACCATGGACCACTTATATATGTGCTGCAAAACTTAAACAGTAATTTTAAATTTATCAATGGGTCATTTAAGGATTCACGATGGACCGCATAAAACTGCAAAATCAAGGTACAGGCTGTAGCATGGTTTGTATGGTACAAACCTTGGACCATCAGTGGTTTCAAGATGTTACTGACTTTTACATTACATAGGATCCATCACTATTTTAACACAGACCTATGAACAATTTTGAAGAGGTACTCAAAGTTACACTTTAAACACCAGGGTTAAGTTCACAACATTTTTTTTTTTTTTATTAAAGTTTCTGCCTACGGGTAGTGCAGCTTTTCAGTGTCTAATTCACGGGGCGGAGCTATGACCCCTGATAGTGTTTATTGACAGAGTTAGTAAACATATACACAAAGAGAGGGGTTCCGCCTCTTCAAGGCCCAACATTTACTTGATTGATAGACATGATAAACAGGAGGGGGGCCACCGTCTTTGAGGTGACCCGACATACCAAGAGGGGCACCGTCTCTGAGGTTACCCGACATACAAAGAGGCTCGCGAACCGGAAAGAAAACAAAGTTAGTATTTGTTAAAACATATAATGCATGGTGTTCCGCCTCTTCAAAGCCCAACATAATAGAAGGGGGGTTCCGTCGCTGAGGAGACCCGACAAACAGGAGAGGGGCCACCGTCTTTGAGGAGACGCGACAAACACGAGGGATGCCACCGCTAGGGGACCCTCACATAGAGGCATCAGACCTGAAAGAAGAATTCCAAAAGAAACATACATGCAGATGGAAGGGTTTGGCTGGTGGTCCCCTCTGACTCATGGAGAACCCTCCTCTATGAGGTAAATGAAGCGGAGCTTAACCGCTTAGCCTTAGCCTTAGCCTGACCCCCTGGGAGCTTACTATATGCAACGCGCAGATACTCTCTTCCTCTTTTGCTCTTCGGGCCGAGAAGGCTTCCGGAGCGACCTATTGTTCCCTTTCAATTTGAAAATAACCATTAACATATGAGAACAGTGTACCCAAGCCGTTGCGAGGGAGGATTCTCGGCAGTAGGACAGACTTACGTCATAATGCAACTTCATAGGCAATACATCTAGGCATATGCGGAGCAGCGCCTCAGCGTCTATGCTCACAATGACACCTGTCCTAAGGTGGGGTATCAGACACTATACTGGCATCCTGAGGTGCCATATAGTGTAGTACAGATGCTCCAAATAATGGAGCAGAGGAATCCAGCATGTTTAATCTGTAAAACCTCATAAAGGTATGCGGTGTAGCCCAACTGGCTGCCGCGCAAATATCAGACACTGGCACCCCTCTAAAGAGGGCCCAGGACGTTGCCATACCCCTAGTGGAATGAGCCTTCAACTGCCCTGGCGGTGGAAGGCCTGCAGACTCATAGGCTAATTTAATAGTATCCACTATCCAGTGGGAAAGGCGTTGCTTTGACAACGGCTGACCCAACGTCTTAGAACCATGGCATATGAACAGTTGTTCTGTTTGCCTCACGGTCTTTGTACGGTCAATATAACACCTCAATGCCCGCACAGGGCAGAGCATGTGTAACTGTTGTTTCTCTGGAGAGGAAAAGGGAGGAGGATGGAACTCCATCAACTCGACCGGCTGGTTCATATGGAACGGGGATATAACCTTTGGCAGAAAGGCTGGATTTGTACGCATGGAGACCTTAGAACCGTCTCCTGCGAAGCGAATAATGAAGGGTGCACTGACAGTGCATGTAATTCACTGACGCGTTTTGCTGACACTACCGACAGCACAAATGCGGTTTTCATAGACATGAACTTCATATCCACTGAGTGGATAGGCTCAAACGGTGCCTTGGTAAGGGCTTCTAGCACCACGTCAAGGCTCCATGACGGTAAGCTGGTCACTCTTGGAGGTCGCAAGCGTCTTGCGCCTTTAAGGAACAGAGATGCCAAAAAATGGCAACCCAGTGATAATCCGTCAATGCGTACATGGCAGGCTGATATGGCGGCTAAATACACTTTAAGTGTAGAGGGAAATTTCCCTTCATCTAACAGTTTCTGCAGAAACTGTAATATTACTGCCATAGGACAAGATATTGGGTCACGGCCCCCAGCCAGACACCAATCTTGGAACAACTGCCATTTGTACGTGTACTGCGACCTGGTAGAGGGCACTCTGGCGCTCTGAATGATCGAGATCACTGCTGTCGAAAGCCCTAAGGCTGACAGGCGCTCCCGCTCAGGAGCCAAGCCCATAGCTGCATGAGCTTGGGGCTCGGGTGCCAAAGCCGACCTTCGGCCTGGGACAATAGGTCTGCTCGCAGGGGAAGCTCCCGCGGTTGACCATGCAGTAACTGCACCACGCTCAGGAACCATACTCTCCGAGGCCAACAAGGAGCGATCAGAATCACTGTCGCTTGCTCTACCCTGACCTTCTCTAAGAAGGCGGGGAGCATCGGAGTCGGTGGAAAAGCATATAGGAGGACTGGCGGCCAATCGTGAGCCAGTGTGTCGACTCCTAGGGGGCTGTCGGGATCCCTCATCGAGAACCATAGGGGGTAGTGCGTGGTCTCTCGCGAAACGAAGAGATCTACCTGCGCTCTGCCTAACCATTCCCAGATGCGCTCTACCACCTGAGGGTGGAGACGCCATTCTCCTGCAAGAGGGCCTCCTCTGGATAGGAGGTCCGCTGCGTAATTGACTCTGCCCGGTAGGTGAACCGCGCGCAGAGAGGTCAAGCGCGGCTGTGCCCATAGCAACAGCCGTGCCACCATTCGGTGAAGGCGGGGGGACCGCAGGCCGCCCTGGCGGTTGATGTACGCCACAACCGTGGTGTTGTCCGACCGCACCAACACGTGCTTGTCTAGAAGCACTGGCAAGAAGTGCTGGAGGGCGAGGTCCACTGCTCTGAGTTCCAGAGCGTTGAGGTGGGCTGACCTCCAGGGTCCTGACCACACTCCGTGGGTCCCTGAGCCATTCCAGACTGCTCCCCAACCTCGGTTGGAAGCGTCGGTCGTAACCACTTCCCTCCGGAAGATGGGACCCAGGCGAACGCCCTGGCGGATGTTTGCCGGAACTTTCCACCAGCGTAGTGCTTCCCAGCAGGTTCGGGATACCGTCAACCTGCGGTGTTTGTCTCTCCGCGGATGTAACGCGAAGGCATTGAACCAGGCCTGTAGAGGTCTCTGGTGTAATAAGCCCAAGGGAAGGGCTTGTGAGGCGGCAGCCATCAGCCCCAGCATACGCTGACACAGCTCCATGCAGATTGTTTCTCTCAACCTGAACAGGGAGAGACACCGTTCCAGCGAGGCAACTCTTTGTGTCGACAGGGTCACTTCCATGGACACTGAGTCCAGATGCAAACCCACGAACTCGGTCTGTTGGCTTGGCATGAGGCGCCTCTTCTCTGAATTGAACTTCAGACACAGCCGCTGAAGATGGTTTGTAACCATCACTGTGTGCTGTGCCAGCTGCTCCTTTGACTGCGCGCAGACGAGCCAGTCGTCCAGATAGTTCAGCAGTCAGACACCTTGAGCCTGCAAAGGGGATAAAATGGTGTCCATACATTTTGAAAAGGTTCGAGGAGCTAGCGACAGACCGAATGGGAGGACACAAAACTCGTACACCCTGCTCTTGAACGTGAAACACAGATACTTCCTGTGACCTGGGCAGATGGGAATGTGAAAGTACGCATCGGTCAGGTCCATGGTGGTAAACCAGTCACCGTGCCGGACTGACTGGATGATATGCCTGTGCGTAAGCATCCTGAACGATAACCGCCGCAGGTATGTGTTCAGTACTCGCAGATCTAAAATAGGGCGGAACCCGCCGTCCTTTTTGGGCACTAGAAAGTATTTGGAATAGAACCCCTGGTCGATCAGAGCAGGGTCTACTTGTTGAATGGCACACTTCCTGAGCAGTGCCTGTATCTCTGCATTCAGAGCTGAGGACTGAACCGAGTCCTTTACTGCAGTTACAACCACCCCCCTGAAGGGGGGAGGCTTTAACCGGAACTGAAGGGTGTACCCGGTGGAAATGGTCTTGTGCACCCAGATATAGTTGGCGCACTGTTGCCAGAACTGGAGCTGTGGAACAGTGTAGGGGTGGGCTAATAGCTGCCTGGGTGTCTCAGGGCTGCTATGGCTGCTCACGCTCACGAGGAGCCTGTCCGGAGCCACGAGGATGTGACCTGCCACCTCCGCTAGGGCGCCATATTACGTGCCGCGGTTGTGTAACCCCAAGCTGCACTGATAGACCTGTAGGGGGGTCTTACCACCCCGTGGTCACGCCTGCTGTTGTGGTGGTGCCTTGCGCCAGGGCTGTCCCTGGGGCCGCTTCGGCTGGAACCGTTTGCTTGGCCACATCTTGGCCATTTGCTGAGACGCCTCTCGTGCTTTGACGGAGCGTTGTAGCATCTCCTCTACTGCCGGGCCAAACGTGTGTCCGGGAGTGATTGGAGCGTCCAGCAAGGGGGCCTTGTCAGGCTCCTGCACTCTCACCTGCGAGAGCCAGAGCTGTCTTCTGGCCACCTTTGAAGCAATGCTCCTGCCCTGAGCCCGTGCATTGAGCTGGGCTAACCTTACCAGCAGCTGGCTGGCCGTGTCTAGCTCGCTTCTGAGGGCTGCAGAAGGGCACTCCGGAAGGTCTCTAATTAGTGCCGCCTGGTAGATTGTCAGTTGACTGGCTACGTTAGACAGTCTGACTGCCTCCGTGGCCGCAGAATACCCTTTCTTTAGGTGTATCTCTGTGGTCCTGCACTGTTTATTAGGACACGCTGGGTCCTTAGTAAGCCCAGACAGTGTCAGCGTTTTCACTAATGCGACGAACGCAGCGTCCACCGGTGGAAAGGACGCTAGGCCAGCCTTGCTGGCCCCCTGCATAGTAAAGGCCGAAGCCTTGCAAGACGTCACAGGAGCAGAGGCCGAAGCCCCCCAAGTAGACTGCACCTCTTTAACAAAGTCCGGGAATGCTGGGACCAACCTGGACTGACGGGACTGGGACGAAGGCGACTCAAACAGAGATCGCCATGGAAACAATGTCTGGGGCCAATCAATACCCAAGTGGAGGGTTGCTCTGTCAACCACAGACCACATAGGGTCGTCAGTGTCCATCGGCTCGGGCTCAGCGTCCTGGTCCGAGTGGTGGGAGGCTACCTCAGCCTCTACACTGTCCCCTTTCAGGATGTCAGAAGCATCTCTGGAGACAGCATCTATATCCCAGTCCTGCTACGGTTGTATTGGAAGGGAAACGTCCAATAGAGGTTGTGGGGGTGCCACTGGTTGGCTGTAGACGGGTCCATTGGACTGCTCTGGGGCTCGAGGCACTGCAGTAGCCAGAGACATAAGCAGGGACTGCTGTCCCATCATGATCTCCATGAACTGAATCATCTTGGAGGTTAATTCCGCCACCTCAGACTTGTCCGAGTGCCACCTGTCTTGACGAGGGGAACGAGAGCATCCCCTACGATGAGACGACCTGGAGCGTGACCTAGAAGGGAAGGGGCTGCTAGCCCAAGTGCGTCTGGTGGGGGACCTCTGACCAGCTGAGATCTGGGATGCCGGGCTCGTGGAGAGCTGCAGTCTCCCTGGCGGCGTCGCAGTGGATGACGGAGGGGCTGAGACAGTGTGGGAAGATTCCGGAGAAGGGGAGTGCCCACCCATTGACTTCTTGGCCATTTGTTGAAGGGTGCGTGTCTGAAAGACAGCACAGAGACTGCAAAAAGTCCTATCCACCAGCGCGGATGCAGCGTGCTCCGGCCCGAGACATGCCACGCACTCCTCGTGAGGGTGCACGTGCACTGGTGAAAGCCCGACATCTTGTGCGAGCACTGCACCGTAAACATTGACCGAACGCCAAGCGTCGAGTCGAGAAAGTCGAACAGCAAGCGGCAGAGTGCCGATGCGTCGAGCGTAGAGCATGTGGCAGCGGAGCATCGAAGCGCCGAGCACGTAGTGTCGAGGTGCCGAGCATTGAGGACGTGGCGTAGAAGTGTCGAGCGTCGAGCGTCGAAGTGCCGAGCGTCGAGCACGTTGCATCGAAGCGGCGAGCGCGTGGCGTCGAGGTGCCGAGCGTCGAGAACATGGCGTCAAAGCGCCGAGCGTCGAAGCGCCAAGCGCGTAGCATCGAGGCGCCGAGCGACGAGCACGTGGCGTCGAAGCGCCGAGAGTCGACGTTGAGCGCTGCTCCAAGCGCGAAAGCGCTACACCGAGCGCCGAAGCGCTGACACCTCGCAGAGCGAGTACCGAGCATCGAGATGCTAGCACAAGACGCATAAGCGTCAGCTGACCCGCAGAGCGGAGACGCTGGTGCTGGTACAGTGTCTTATTTGGTGTTAATACTTACCTAGGTGGTAATGGGAGTATGTGCTTGGTGGTCATCTTCTTTTTGGTGAAAAGGTTTTTTTGTTTTTAATTTTTTTTTTATCCTGGAACGCTGCAGTGAGTGCTTGGTGTACTGTAGAAGGGACTGTAGGGCAAGCCGTACAGCTACCACGCGGTGAGGAACACACAGCAGTGGAAGATTCTAGAGGGCTGCAAAGCACACACACACATACACAGTCTAGCCAGGCGAGACCGACTGCAATATGCACGTGGCAAAGCCAACGACTCTCGTCAAAATATATATATAAATCTGTAAAGGAAATATACACAACCCAAAAACACACAATATAATAATAATATTTATAATGATAGGAGAAGACGGAGACCACGAGGTTAAACAAAAACGCGATGCCGAAGCAAAGCGTGAAGGATATATATATATAAAGTATATATATAATATATAACACAATTATATAATCCAATAACCAATAATAAACTACTGAAATAAACTCGGAGAAGGGGCCAAAACCAGCTTTTACCGGGCTTACACGGCAGCTCGCGCAGAGGCCTATCGGCAGCTTTGCTATAAAGCTCAGCCAATCCCTACTGCCTGATGGCAATGTCCCATACGTTAATGGTTATTTTCGAATTGAAAGGGAACTAAACAATTAAAAATAATCATCAGGGTATGCCACATTAACAAGCAGCATTTTTTTTTTTTATCACTACAACCTAATTAGTAATATGTATTTTTTTCATTCATATGAAACATAAATATTCAAATTTGTATGTAACAAACAAGCATGTATGGTTTATTTTGCCACTCTTCTCAACTGTTTCCATGCTTTAATACCTTTTGCTTTTCACCACAGCTTTTTTTTAAAAATTGATTCAGCAATGCTCAATCGGATTCCTGTCTGGGCTTTGCTCCAATAATCTTAAGTTTCCACTCCAGTATTAGAATATGTAACCTAAATCAACATTTATATTATCCTTGTCAGACAAATAATACTGAAATTAATAGAGGATGTCAATAGTTAAAAAAATCAACTTTTAAATGTGGCAAAAAAAAAAAAAAAAAAACATTTTCACCAAACTGGGCGACAGTTAACCATGATTTAGTTATGCTCAATCTAGTATCTTTATGAATGTTTTCCCATAGTAAAAGCATAGCAAAGTATTATGAAAGCATGGCAAAGTATAGGTAAGCATTGTAAAGCCCAGAGAGGTATGGTGACGCATATTAAAAAAAAACAAAAAAACAAAAAAAAGCCAAAAAGCAAATCAGGGCAAACAACAGTATGGTAAACCATGTAAATGTATCGTGGCAACCCTTTATAAGGGATTGCCTGCTGGGTAATTGCTTGCATTGGCAGTTTAACACTCTGAGCAGACTGCAGGCTCTTTATACCCAGAATCTTGAGAGCGGATGTCAGGGCACTAGCGTCATCAATGCATCTGAAGCTCCAAGCTTGAGTTCCGAATACAGACATCTGAAATTCTGGAGGACTGGTGGTAAGAATAAAAGCAGGAATTGTGTTTTGGGAAGGGGGATTAAAGGTGTAGTGTGGTTATTGTACAAGAGAAAAAGTACATTTTAAACAATACCTTTACATTACATACCAATGTGTATATAACTACTCCACATGCACCTCACAATGCACTAGAGGTGTGTGATTAATAGACAACAGTGCACCCTGTCATGGCTTACTGCTTAACTGAACCCTTTCAGTGTCCTACAGTTTTATAAAATGGGTTTTGCTTTATTCTACATGCTCAGTAATGCTCAGATACACTGTTAAACTGTTAAATGCGATATGGAATAACAACTACTGTCACAGGTTAGATGATCTGTGTTGTTAAAAGTGGGCTACACCACTGCATACAAATGCTGGGCTATAAGCTTCAGTGGTTGAAGAGCAGTCATTTAAACTGCTCTTTTCCTAGGGGAGCTCTGAGGTATAGTGTCCATAATCTTGTTTGGAGTAAGCAGCATTGGATAACATGGGTTCTGAAGAGATTAAAGGGAGAATGACGACTGAACGAAATTACTGAAATCATCAGCTACACGATTAAACAAATATTTCAGGTCAATCAAAGTTGAATTGGCTTATTTTTATTATATCACTTTTGATAATACATTTTTCTGTTTTATATATGTTTTATTTATGTATGGGAATCAAATCAGTATGTAAATGAGAGAGCAGGGGAAAGGATTTGGGGATTCCTTTCCAGCTGTGTTGTGGGGGGAATTAGGGCTTATGGAGGGGGCAGAGAAGTATTCAGAAGGACACCCAGTGTCTTGTAGCCACAAGCTGTTTTTCAGTTCTTAATATGGAACTGCCCCAAGAGTACAAATTGTGAACAAGTTCTGAGCAGTGACTCAAACAAAGTAACAGATCCTAGTTACTGCACTCCCATAAAAAAAATTGTTATTCCATATAATAATATTCAATTCCATTATAAATAATGATGGAAAGAAATGTAGGGAGGGAGAAGAGGTTGTTTGACCTCTTGAGATGTGTTTCTTTAAGCACCATTACCCTGCTAGAGTACAAAAACAACAACAGTGTACCTATAGGGGCAGTTTGGATGTGTGTGTGCGCAGAGGCATACAGTAGTACCATTGATTCAATTGAGGGTACCTTGCTGTACATACTGTAAAATGTGATCTTGAAACATATTTTGTAATGCAAAAATTCAATAATTTCTCTATGTCAAAACATGGGCTTCATGTTGAGTTCTGAACATACGTTTACTTCCATATTTGTGCTCTCGTGCAGTTTATTATATCTATACTCTTTTGGAATTGTAATTACTGTATATAGGTCATTCTTTTGTATTATTATTATTATTTCTTTTTTAATAATTTAGAGTGACCAATTATGATTTAAATTTATTTTCCCCCAGTTTTGAATGTCCAATGATGTTTGTTCTCCTCACCATAGTGAGTCCCCACACAGCACATGTGTTCTGAGGGCCTGTGAGAATCTTCCGATCTCAAGCCTAAAGCCAGAATTAGTCTTACACCGAGCAAGCCAGAGCAGAGGTGGACGGGATACCGGGCTATCCCGGAAAACAGAGAGCTTTTTATCCACTTTGACCGTACTCGGTGTCTAGCCAGTAGGGTTCATTGTTGCGCGATGAGGAGAAGCAATTCCTACCGGTTTCCCATCCCCCATCCTGGGAAAGTCAGAGCCAATGTGATGCCTCCTTCGGAGTCCCCAGTAACGTTCGGGCTCTTTGCGCAGTCTGGCAGCGCTTTAACTGGATGACCCACTCGGGGACCCCTATATCATTCTTAATACTACAGAATTATTGTGTTTATTTAATGAAAAACACTACAATGTATATAATGTGTTCCTATTTGTGGAAGAACATATTGTACTGGTAATTACTCTAGGTCCTAATGCAGTAATTTGCAAGTTTTTTTTTTTTTTTTTTATTATTATTTTAGCATGCTGTAGTATGACCCTCATCTTTATCCCTCCAATATCTGCCTCCTCATATATACATTTGTACTTGTGTCCTTTCTATAACATTCTCTATCAATGAAATGATTTGCCTTTCCTTTAAAGCATGTCAGATGTAACCTCTAGTTCTTTGAAGCAGAGATACAAACACTTGAATATGACAGTGGTTACAGTTGATAAAACAATTTGCATTTCAAAAACTTTGGCATCTTCAAAAGGAAATTATAAGTAGAAAAGCCATATCTTCAGTGGAAATTTAAGTAGAAAAGCCCATATTTTCAGTATGAAAAGGACAGTCACTCCTTTTGAAGATTGTATCAACTAGCTCCAACAGTGATTCCTCCACACCAAATTATGCAAGTAGATAGGTTGTTATAAAAAGCATGTGCTTCAGACCCTGATAATTGCTTAACAATCTGATACTTTGATGCAGTGGCAGCTTTTTATAATGGGGGGGGGGGGCTACATAAATCATGGTGAAATCTTGAAAAACTGCAGGTCATTTGCGACCAAAGCATGACAAATCGCAAAAATGTAGTTCTGTGTCTTAATTATGAAGGTCGAAAAAGCCATACAAACAGCTTTTCCTTTTCTTATTTCATAAATAATTGGAACAGAAAAGCTAGCCCAGACATACCTATATAATTACAGTTTACAGGCATTACAGTTCAAGCAAAAATGCGCTTGGTAAATGTTTGAGATACTGCCAAGCATGGTCTAGAGCAGTTGTCCAAAAACATTTTGAATAGAGGGCCATATTAAAAAATGGACTTACCTTTGAGGGCCGGTGGGCAGGTTATTATAAAGATATTATTATTATTATTATTATTATTATTATTATTATTATTATTATTATTATTATTATTATTATTATTAAAGTAATAGTACCTGATCAAAAGAAAACTCCATTATTACAACTCCAGTTGTTCACTCATAAATTGCCTATACCTTTTGTAAATTAATTCTAGCGAGATAAAATGCAATGAGAATTTACAGTACCGTAAGTAAGGCATAGTAGCTTATGAAGAAAAAAGTCGAGCTGTTGCATGGAGTGGACAGTTGGCACACACTGGGGAATTAGAAAAAAAAAATGTATAGGATAACAATCTGTTGATTACTGCACAAGAATTTGCAACTGTGCTAAATCATAAATACCTGATAATTCAGGCCTTAATTTTACTGCAGACGGAGCCAAGCCCTGTCTGTTTCCATCCTACCAGTGACTGCATATGCGCAAATGCTCTATGTTTTCCAAGAAGTTTGATCCATACACACAATTTAATTTATTGGAATTGTGACTAGAGTAGCTATTTCAAGTCACGTAAACACAGAAAAGAGTTCTTTTCAGAAAAACAATTTTCTGTTTCAGTTTTCCAAATACGTTAGTTTTCTGAAAACTTGATCTCATGTAACCGTACTGAATGCTGATACCAAACTGCAGTTAGAAGAAAATGATCCACTGATCATAATTTGATTTTCATTGTTTTTTTTTGTTTTTTTTGCTTTATTGATCTATATTTAAAGATCATTCTGATGATATTTGGTGATACTTTGCATTTCTCTACTGGGTGGGGTAAAAAATCACAAAGAAATCACCAATGTTTGTGTTGTTATTATTTGGTACAGTGGCAGAGCAGGAGAGAGCCCTGTATGTTATTAGTGGGGAAGGGCAAAGCTCTGCTTGTAAATACATGCATTGTGGGTTTATTTAAAAGAATGGGTTGCTGGTTTTGTATTTAAATGTATTTTGTCTTTATTTAAAAACAATGTAGTGCGATTTAAAAATAAATGTTTTGTTTGGTTTGTGTGTTGGTGGTGGTTGGCAGGGATAGGGTTAATTCCTATCCCTACCAAAAATGTGCGAGAATGTGGCTCGAGCCTTTTATTGAATTGTTGTTTTAGGGGGTTTGTATTTGGTATGAGGTGCATGTGTATAAAAGCTTGTGTTTTTCTGTGTTCAGTGTGGGGTGGGGGTATTACTATTAATTGTGTGGACATAATTTGAGAAAATGTCCCTATAAAGATGGTAACTCCTGAAAAGACTACATTGTGGGGACGTCCCCACTTTGTAAAACATGTTTTTAAGACCTAAATATGCCTTAAATTAAAAAAAAAATGTGCTGAAATATTTTGTTTGTTTTTGACTTTCACCCTGTGTCGAGTTTTGTCTGACTGGAGTTAGAAATAGTAAATAAAAATATAGTGAGAGTCAATGAGAAGTCCCCAGAAAAAAGGAATGCAAACATATTTGACGATAACAGCTAGATCCGACTGTAATGGTGACTGAGCAAGCCAAGATTAAAGAGCTTTAACCAGTGCTGTACAATTTCAAATGATACATTTAAAACATGTTGAATGCAATTACTTTGCATGTTTTATGATTATATCAAAATAACTGCCCTTTCGAATAACAGCTTGGCATTTTAAAATCATACAATCTGCAAAAAAAATTTAATTTCTAATGCGAAACTGTAAGATTTATTTTGCCTCTCTTCAGATACCCTCCTGAGTTAATTCTGTTAATTAAACTAGGGAGGGGACTCTCTATTTCCATAATAGGATGTAATTTGCTGTAGCGAAGTATAAATTATTTATAGGTAGAATGACACATTGGAAGCGGCATTATTAAAGAGCATGAAATCTAGGATTAGGCTTCAGTGTAGGTTTCCTGATGATTCTTTTATGGGCCTGATGATCTGTTTCTAATTAGCATACTTGGCTGGTAACTCTATAAAACATAATGAAAACAAACTTGTTTCAGAGGGTTTGCAGCTGGTTTATTTTCAATTGCCAGGGGGTCAAAGGCAGTTGCACTTTAGACTAAAATACCAAGCAGAAGGTGTTCCAACAAGAAAACTCTACTGCCACTGGTTGGTAATCAGTAAATAATCTGATGTTCTATTTTGCAATTGCAATTTATAATTATAATTTCTATATTGGTGCTTCCATCCTGGCACTGGTCTCACCAAGGGAGAAGCGCCTAAAATTAATTTTTAAACTTATAGGAATGAGTCCAGTTTTTTTTTTTTTTTTTTTTTTTAAAAGCCAAATATATCTGTAACCTGTTAAAAAAATGTTTTAAACCATTCCAGGGATTTTAACATTAACCAAAATATGCACGAGTTTCATTTCAGATGTTAAAATGGTATTCTAAGTTCTTGGTCTCAAACAGTTTTTTTTTTTTTTGGTTGTTTTGAGAATTTTAAGCATGACAGAAAATATTTTCTAGAATCCCAACACAGAAAAAAAATAAAACACAAAAAAATACATCTTGGTCCCAACATTTTTTTTTTTTTGTTGTTTGAGAATTTTTAAGCATGCGATATTTCCTTCCCATGAACACTTGATGTTTAAAGTAGAACAGATTGAATTATGACCCTGTCATAAGATGGCTTTGTGGTGCTCTGGTGCACAAATTTATTGTAAAATAAACATTTTAAACACAAAACAAAACACTGAACAAACAAATCAGCACAGTGACCAAAACAGACAGACAAACAAAACATGGCGAACACTAAACAAACAAATATTGTGATGAGCTATGTCAGCACGAGTGACAATTGTTTTATTTATAGATCTCCTCTCCTCTCTCCTGTCCTTTTGCCCTGAATACCCATTCCTGAGTGAGTGATTCATGCTCTTTTTATCTACAGCTGTGCCAGGGCTTGCTTGCTAATGAATCATTCACTTGAACCCCGGCACAGTCTGCATGTGAACTAATTTGTTCAATCCCTGTGCCCACATACAAATACACACTTTACTCTGCACATGAAGTGCACCACTACATACATACATACAATAATAATAATAATAATAATAATAACATCTTTATTTTTATAAAGTGTCTTTCATAGTGGACCACCATCACAAAGCGCTTGACAGAGGTAGGCTGTGAACTGTGCATTATATGCAGAGTCACTTACAATAGGACATTGATTTAACATCACATCTGCAGGATGGAGCACAAGGATGTTAAGTGACTTGCTCAGGGTCACACAGTGAGTTAGTCAGTGGCAGGGTGGCATTTGAACTGGTGACCTTCTGGTTACAATCCCTGGACTTTAACCACTGGACTACACTGCCTCCTTCACACTCCACATAAAACACAAAATATGTACAGGGGTGGGGGTACCACCCTTTTTGACAAATGGATTGTTTTATATAACAAAAAATTATAGATTTGTGTTTTTGTGGACACAAACAAAGCATCTGTGACACCGAATAGAGGTTTAACCAATGAACCATGCAGCCCAATACAGCACATCATTTTTATATATTATATAACTATTTTATCGTCACAAACTAACTTGATTTGTTTTAATTTGTTTATACGGATATAAATACATTGGTAATATGCAATATAACCAGCATTAGCAAAATGCTATTTCACAGCTAGTCCCTGTAAAATGTGATATGCATATTGTTCCTGATCCACGCTATCTCATCTACTCCAAAATGCAGGTGCAGCACTCCTATATTCCTGAAGCGTGGTTGTTCTCACAAAAATCTAATCTGTACATTTTAGGACTGAAAATTACGAACTACATTTCTGAGTATGTGGATTCAATCACTATGGATCAATTATCGTAATAGAAATGTGTATACATAATATGACATTTCAAGTTATTAATTATGGAAATCTATTTGTTTTGAAGCAACTGTGATTATACAGTATACAAATTGTTATTTTTGGAATAATACAAAAAAATGGCTGCCAGTCACAGTCATCTGATTATATTCTTACACTGCAAGTGTTACTACTAAAAAAAATGAAATAGATCATGAGCTGTTTACAGCAGTTAAACACAATTCACAGTTAGCAGGTACCAATGATCTACATTCACAGGATGATCAAGAAATGTCCAGGCAAGCAGGTCTGAATATGTCATCTTACATAAGCTGTTACATAATTACATAATTGTTTTTGTAAAATCTTGAAAGGTGTGGGTAAAGGGGATTTTATTGAAAACGTGAATAAGCACAGTCAATGCAGAGCATATCTTTGAGGTCAAAACAGGATAGCAAACGGACAGGTAGAAAATAGTACACTGTACCAGCGGATGTACAAGAGAAAAGTTGTCGTTAAATTGATTATACTTTTTTTTTTTTTTTTTTAAATTGTATTTATATTTTAAACCCTATCTCTTCTTGATGTGCCTCACTTTACACCAGTAATCTCTAACAGGACAAACAAGGTTGAATTACCCATGCGCTCCCTCTTGACCACTATTTGTGATGCAAATGTAGTCACTGGGCTAGTTTTTTTGTTGTGTTATGTTGTGTAATGTAGTGTTTGGCAAGTGCTCATTCCCGTTCTCTCATTTTGTTTTATTTTTTTAGCCAGCAGTTGTGTAGGGTTGTGTTTCCTGTACAGCTCAGTATACTGGTGAAACTAGAAAATCAGTAGACATCATATTTGAATGCTGCTGAAACAGCAGGGATTGTGCCAAAGTATCTGGAGGTTTTGTACTGTGGACTAAGGTACACTGGCCTCGGGTAAAATGCATACAAGTTGTAAATTAACTTGGTGTGACATCTAGCCTAACACCTTCACAGATACAGAACTCAGATGTCTTGGAATTAAAACTGGATATTGCAAATCCTATATTGCTATTAAAAACACCATCAAATTCTTGATCTTATAAGGATTTGAGTAATTTTCCCTGAGAATAAAATGTCAGTGTTATACAAAAGCAATGTGCTCAGCAGAGTTTCTTTGAAAAAGATCTTTTATGAATCCAGTTTCTTCACAAATGTGACAGAATCTTATATTAGCCCACTAATTTTTTAACCATTTCATTTTTTTTCCTTATTTAGTTATATTTACTTTAACCATTTTTCTTACAATTGACTCTTGTACAGTACACTACTCCAAAAAAGCAGCATACAGACCACTAGAGCTGTCCAAATGGTAGAATCTGGGAAACACAAAGACATGTAGCCGGTCAACTCAATGTGACACCTTCTGTTGTTTCCAGATTGTGGACATCATCACAGTGCTGGATAAGGTAATGAGAGGTCACATCATGCAGTGGTCAACATCTACTGAGCAATATCCACCTCATGACAGCAACTTGTCACATAAGTGACCAAACTCTGAGAAACAGATTGCATAAGTCTGGTTTGAGGTCAAGAAGACCAGCTACAAGTTCTCAACTGACCCCCACACACAGAAGAGACCGCTGATTTTTACCTTGATGATTAGGAGTGGCAGCTCCATCATCTGGTATCTGTTTTGTTCACTAATGAATCAAGAGTTAATCTGTCCACTAATGATCAACATTTTTTATTTCAATGGGTCTTGTGATTAACAGTACATTTTTAGTCAGTAAAGAGTGCACCCTTGAAATACTAAAATTTGATTATTCTTGTTAATTGTCTTTTGGAAAAAAAAAAGTATGAAATGTTACTCCTTTTTCTTCGGCAGTGGAAGGGATCTGCAATGTTTTATAGTAAAACCATATGCTATTTTTACCATACAGAAAATAATGACTTGTAATGTACTTATGATTTGTGAAATATAGAAATTAAAAGGGTCACATAACTCCAAAGTAATTTACACCATGATGGAGAATTTCCACCGCAACAAAAATGACAAAATAAAAATGGATTGAGCTGCTTTCATCATAGCATGAACTGCTTAAAATGAAGATTCAGGAAAAACCTTTATAAAGAGCCTTCAACTGTATGTGTAACTCCAAAGAAAAAAAAAAAAGCCTCAGTTCTGATACATAAACTGTTCTGCAACATTCAATCATCTCAGGGGGAAATTTATCTAAAGACAGTCCATCACATCTCAAGGTCTTTTTTTCCACTGTTAATTAACATGATTAATTAACTTTTAAATATTAGTGGTTAGTATTTGCATCAGGGACTGCAATCAACGTTTGAAAAAAAAAAAAGCATCAAATTTTAATATGTTAAAAACACAAAATACTGAATCCAACTCCTTAGGAAACATTAGTTTCTGATTTACTCACATAAACACTACCTGATTTACAATGTATAGCTTGTTCAATATTTACATATGAATACCTATGACTAAAATGTTGTTCTTGTTTGTTTGGTTTGACAATCAACATCAACTGTATGCATTTATTGTGAATAGAATAAGATTTTTTTCAGTACAAATAAAATATAAAATACACTCTGAAATATAGAGTAATGTGAAATACAATTTTCAAAAATTAATTCTTATGTTTGCCTACAATTAAATAATGTATTAAAGAGATTAACAATGTTCATGATTTTTGAAGAAAACATTTATTAATTTAAAAGAATAAGACCTAAAACATGTAACGGCTATCTGTGATCTAGTGATAATGTAACACTTTGATGATCGATTTAAAATCCAGTGGTTTCAATACAAAACCAGGTCGATCCAAGTAACAAGTTAACATTTGGTAAGCAACCTAAATACCTGAAGAGAAAGTCAATCAGTGCATGACACACCTTTATAATGGTAAATCAGTCAAGCCATTAATATTTAAAAATACTTAGTTATGTTCACTTTAGGTCATTCTTTTTGCTAAAGTTTTATGTCTTGCATTAACTCAAGCAGGGAGACTTGAATCATTGATTGTTGTATCATTATTTGTATCCATACATATTTACTTTACATTATTGTGCAAAGAGGGTAAAATCATATGCATGTTTGTAAAAATGGGATTTCCATCATATCTTATTTTGTGGTAATAAATCCCTGACATGTGTCCAAAATGAGAGAAATGGAATTCCCATGTTATTCAAGACCCTAGCCAGCAATGAGGCACGACCCTTGGTTAAAATCATACTGATAAATATTTAAGGCTCTCTTACACATAGCTTTGCCACAAAATAAAATGCATTTTATCCCTTGTTGTGTGCATACATTAATTTCCAAGTCCCACTGATACTATAGCCACTGTGCTCTTCAAAATATGTTACTGTCTTATAGCAACATCATACAGTTCTGTTCTAGCTGCTAGAAATGTGTTTGAATGTTTTCAAAATGACCAAGGCTTATTAGCGACTTTTTACAAAGCGAGGCAAAGTAGTAATGTAGATTAGAAAGAAGTACATAATCAGACTAATAATAATACCCTTGGTAGTCCGCAGTTTACCAAACCCAGCTTTTAACCCTTTGCGGTCGTATGTCGGCCCAGGTCTGACATTACAATTTTTCCTTTCCGGTCCGATGTTAGACCCTGTCCGACATCATCAAAAAGGTATCATACACAGGGCCCTAGTCGGTCTTTCTCCGGAAAAAGATGAGAAAAGCTTTCAATGGCCAAGACAGGCCGAAAAAAAGTAGGTGGATCTGAGCAATAGGTATAGTCCCTTCACAAGATAGCTGCTTCCGCATCCAGAGCTCAAATCGCGGACACTTGCCAAGCTTTTTGAGATGTTATAGTAATAATGACTTGGATAGCAGTGGTGAACCAATCATTACATTGGGGGGGGGGGGGGGGGGGGGGGGGGGGGTGCTAGGCAAGTCTGTCTGAAACATACATGAAAAAAATAATAATAATAACCTTTGTCAGGTTTACAGACGTGCGTGTAATAACAATAATAATAATTTTGGTTTACTTTTTCCAGTCTTACTTGACTTGAACAATGTCTTAAATGGTGCAAGCAGATTCCTACTTAGTTTGATTCAATGAGCACAAAAAGCTTAATATGAAAATCAATTAATAAAGAACGACACGTTAATAATAAAACCATTCTAGCGTACTTCACTAAATTAAAACCATGATTTTGTTATTTTGAAATACCACTGCTTCTGATTATTATTAGTGCTTAATAACAGCAAGAACGTTTTATTTAGAGTTGGTGTTGAACTTAAATCCGTTCATGGCCCCTTAGCAACACACCCATACAAAACAACGTCTGGTTCTCTCATCTTTTTTTAATGAATATAATTTAATTTATACATAATAAAAACAAACTAAACTAAAAGCTACCTAGCCTATATTATTGAATACATTTTTTGTTGTCTCCAAACAAAAATAGCCCAGCATCTTGTTGCAGACACACTGCTGTTGCCGTCAGCTGTAAACAGTGCAGTGCAGACCTGGGTCAATGACTTTTATCAATGTAAGACTTCTGGCGTCTTCTGAATGACTTTCAGGTTTTTATTGTATTACTTTAAGCCCTTTAAAAGCCAAAACCATAACAAAATAGTGTCTATTGAGCAAAAAAGTAGAGAGGCAAAATGTATACTGGTATTGTCTCCTCTGTGCTCTATTGGTTCATTTGAGAATTATTGAGGAGTTTGGTGAAAATCGAGTGATCAGGAGAATATTTATCCACTACTATGAAGATATATGTGATAAATACAGCAAACAAGGAGTGGGACAGGGCTGGAAATGCAGTACTGTGTGTCCTTTTGATATGCAGTGCCTTTTAAACCTGTTTTACTGTGAATAAAATTACTTTTAAACAGTGCATGTAAAATAAACAGCTTGTGTGAAAATAAATTAGACCTGACACACCTGGGAAGTGCTGAATAAATGGACCACAAAGGTTTAATATTTCAAGTCTAAACCACTAGTAGATGTGGCTTGTAAACTGCAATTCAGAGGACCCAGTTTATGCACATTCTAATTCTATACAATAGTTTAGGGGTTTGGGGGCTTAACCCCAATAGATGCTAATTTACTATACATAAATATACCTTCTGCGGTGATGACACAGATGGGTCCAGAGACAAAACCTGGGCTCCGTGATGAGTACGCCAATACACAGTTGAAATTGGGTACATAAATGGTCGTTTTTTGTTGAGTCAAGCAGTGAGCAGCTCAACATACTGTATGCTTAAATAGTATTTAGTTATATCAAGTCTCTTTGTGGGTGGCAGGCTTATAGACTGTTGCTTGAATTGGTGTGTTTATGAGTCTGTATTTCAATAAAATTTTCTGGTTTGGGGTTTTTAATTCTGACGATTGTCCTTTAAATATGTTTTTTTCCCCAATTCTGTTTTTATTTAAAAAATTTACAAAATGAGCCAATTAAGACTTCTTTCTACTCCTGCAAATAATGTGCAGAATGAAGAATGAATGGTGGAATAAAATGAATTGTTAAGCATTTTAAGTAGTGGTCTTATAATTCAAACAAATAATTAATAAGCACAATTATTATGAATTATTTGAAGGACTGGACAAGAGCTTCCATCTGAAGATGGGTTTTGCGTTCTTCCTCTGCTGCACTGTCACAGAGATGAGATTGATCTGTCCAGAACAGACATTTTGCTGACATTTTATGGCAGTAGTCCAAGGAAGATTGGCAAACGACACGTAAAGTGATGTTGTGTAAAATGTTGTTTTGGGGGGGGAGGGGGCTGGCTACGGTCCTGATCTTTGTGCTTTTCACACTTGCACATGCATTCTTTTCATCTATACATTTTACAGCAGCTGCAATTTCAATCTATTTGTATATTGTATTACAAAAGGTGATATCACTTTCAACTACATCACCAGTTTTGGCAACATTGGTGCTTTGTGTTAGGTGCTTAGCAGTACAGAAATACCTACCACTGGTTTCACAGACCATGATTACCACTAATCTTGGACTACGTAATGTTATTTTAGGTAAGGTGATCCAAGGTTAGCATTAATCAGGGTCTGTGGATCCAACATCTAGTGTTTTGCATGAAGAAGAACAGGCATGTCAAATTTGAAATGGTAACACAAATACTTAATTAAATCATCTTTAAATATCATGTATCAAATAGTTCTGACCTTATGTCAGTTAGTTAACATAATCATTAAAGATCCAGTATCAAGTTGATATAGGTAATAACAATACAGTAGTCAGTCGCATATCCGACTGTGGTGGGTGGGACCAGAGTAAAGGCAGATATGTATTTTTTATGTTGGATAAATTAATTCTGTTTTAAATGCCATTATACACAGCTGTAACAATTACTCTATTCACAGAATTATTGTTTTGAGATTCAGCTTTTATTAGGGTGCACCTCTAAGTCCCTTGTTTAGAAAGATACAGGGTATAAATGCTTGTGACAGGGTAGCCGTCTGCCGTGTGGGTGCATGTATTCACTGCTGAGTGACAGGCAGGAGATCAAGATGGAGGTTGAAGGTGATACGCCGCGCAGGTGGACAGGACTTATTTACATATCAAAACACACTGAACAGGTCACGTGACACTACCAGTAGGATCTACAACAGCAGTGGCTCCTGACTTTAATAAGTGGGGAGGAGTGGGGAGGATATATATATATATATATATATATATATATATATATATCTATATATATATATATATATATATATATATATATATAGGTACTTCATAATTCAATAAGAAATGTAATACAGTAATATAGTATACACAGCACATCAATCAATTTACTCAATATAACAAAAGCATTGTGGACGTGATTGATGAATCCTCAGTAATGTTATTTGTAGAAAAAATATCTGAAAGATGAAGAGGCAGTTTGAAAAAACAAACTGTGAATACTCAACCATTTAGTTTTTTTTTGTACCATGAGCAATTCAAAAGGTAATTTTGTTTTGGTCCTCCCCGTTGAAGAAGGCCAATTTAGGCTTTGGACAACCTTTATTCTCATTTTTTATTCAATTGAAAGCGAGGAAAATGAGTGTATGAATTTACAAAATCCACAACATAATGTATGGAAATCGAAACTTAAGCAAGTTGCCACATGTGACCCATAACCTGCCTGGCAACAGACATGTCAAGATTCAATCTAATTATGAGTGGTAGTGGCTAGCCACAAGCTTGCATCGTGTAGCCAATACAAATACATTAAAACTTGACAGACAGAGGGTGATTGCAGTGGAATACACACAGAATCCCACCCATTTTGAGGCTAAATGTTAGCCAATACCAACACAGTAGACCTTGGAAAGCAGGACGTAAGGTAAGCTTGCAAAATTACACGTAGGCTTAGCCACTCTAACCTCCTCTGACGAGCCGTCACTTATCTACAATCTCTAAACTAGTCTTCTCTGTTCAATAATAAACTAATGCTGCTGAAGAGTTTGATCATAGCAGATAAACAGTTAGGCCGGATACATGATGGATTACTGTACTTGTATTGGACCTTGCTGCCTTTTTTTCCTATCTTGAAATAAATGTCAGCACGGTCTATCCTGAATCTTGGTGGTATGTTTACATTTTTGGCTACAGTCCCAGAATTAGGGTCTTCGTTTTTTCCAATCTGGTTGTGGCATGGTACACCATGATGCACATTAATCAAAGCAGTGGTTCAGACAGGGAACTCACTTTAAACCTTAGATACGCATGTCATGAGTGCACTGTGAACGCAATTGAATACCACTGTCATAGACTAACACCATTCCTGTCACAGTGTCACTGTTATTGCAGTGTCTGTACTGGTAAAAGATTAGCTAGCACTGACATCTTTCCACATCTTTACAGGATAGGGATCAAAAATACAAAAGAATAAGGACAAGGAAAACCTTTTATTAAAGCAGTTTTCTAATTTTATTAGTTTTCCTCTTGGCTTTTCAAACCATTTGGACTGTTCTACTGGACCTAGGCAGGTCATCCTGTAGACTGATGTACAGTAAAAGCAGCTTTGTTTTGGGCAAACAATATATTTGCATAACTTTCTGACTACACCATAGGTTTATGCTATTATCCAACTGTACTTGAGATTGTTCCAATTTCAGTCAATCTTATATTGTATAACAATACCGGATTCTACTGAGTCAACGCCCCGGTTTTTATTTATTTATTTTTTTTAGACTCTGCAAGACCTTGTAACTCAGGCATTTTTTTGTATTGAACATTTAAATGCTATAGTGCTACTTTGGATGCTACATTAATTTATTATTTCTTGTTGTGTTTTCACACTGGACTCTCCATTTTCTTACTTGGAGATATTATGTAAAGCCATTTATTTTAGTGGACCTAAAATTTCATGTGTTTATACCTTTTATAAATATAGCAACTTTTGTGCAAGCGTTTGTCACCTATGTGTTTTTTTCATGATGCGGTTTTGCGGTGCACACTGTAACTTTAAAGTTTGTTTTGTGAAAATATCTGAAATGACAAAACAGTGGACAGACAGCAACTCTGAGTTGTATTTCACCAGTCAATAAATATGTTAACTGCACTTCTTGATTCTGTATGCTGTGCTGTATCTTTGAATTTTAAACATCATAATTGTAAATGTAATCTACCTACTTAACAGCCTGTACTAAAGTCTTTTATATATATATATATATATATATATATATATATATATATATATATATATATATATATAGTATGTAAATAACAACTGATCTTAATACTGTTTTTGTTCATTTCTATAAAACACATTAAATTATCTATGAAGGTATTAAAAACAACTCTAAGTCTTGTTAGTGTTTGTTTGTCTTTAAGAAGTAAAATCCAATGGGTATTATAACCATCTTAACAGTCTTAGTATTTCGATCTGCCTCCATTTAGTCCAGCTGAATAGACTACAGAGTTAATCAGTCTCTGTTCAAGCCTATCCTTTGGATTGATAGGGCTGTAAATGTTAAATGGAGGCCAATGGGACTAACTGTGAATACAGGCAGCCAGCTAGGTTGCTGAGTTAGACCCGTTTGGATCCCCTGTCGCCAGTTCGCGGTTTCTTCCCGAGGTCGCAGATGATGGATCAACCCTCCTTCAAGCTCACCCACAACAAAGGGTGAAAATGGACAGTGTGGGACTTGAGGAAGGATGGTGGAATTTTAAAGGTGGAGGATTTCCATTACATGAGAGTAGGTGGGAGGAGACTAGGGAGAGGAGAGGAAAATGTAGTCCAGGAGGGGCTGAGGGACTACATCACCCAAAGTGCCATGGGAGAGAGCCAGGATAAGGTTCACCTGCTCAAATAATTAATGAGTATCACCTGCCTGGATTAGCAGACAGATATATTACATAGGAGAAATGTTTGTCCTGAGTGAAATGTTTGTCTCCAGTCTGTGTGAAGACAAGAGGCTTTCAGGGTAGGTGCATCTATGAAAAAGGAAAGGCTGTGTGTCAAGCTTGGAAAAACAAAGGTACTGTGTGAAACCTTGTGTGTGATGTATCGTGAAAAATTGTGTTTTGTTAATCAGTAACGGCTTAGCTGTCCGATCTAGTTTAGAACTGAAAAAAAAAGTTTCGTTAGTACTCCATGTGGGAGATGTTTTTTTTTTTTTTTTATTTTTTTTTTTTTTTTTTATTTCTGTTAAATTTTATAAAAATATCACGAAAGTGCTTTAAAAATCAATTTCTGTCTCTGGGTCTGCATAAAAAAGGCAATCAAACCTTTAAAACAGTGAAATCCTTCACAGTAGAAATATATCGTTCACTGTTAAGAACAACAACTACCAAGCTGTACTGTACTTCAATTATTAAGCATTTCTTCAGGGATGTTGTAGTTATCATACTTTAGATTTTGTTTTCTTTCTTTCCCTTCAAAAATAAGCTAACAAGGCAGTGTGGCAATCAATTTCCCCTGAGGTGGTCAAAACAAAACTGGAATGAGATGTTTAAAACAATAATTAAAGAGTTTCTATATCATGGTATAGATCAGTGGTTCTCAAACCTGGTCCTGGGGGAACACTGCCCTGCTGGTTTTTGTTCCAACCAAACACTCAGTTACATAATTGAACTAATAATTTGCCTAATCAGAGCTTTTTAATTAGTTTAAACAGGTGAAGATTTCACTTTAGGTATAACATTGTATAATGAACATAAATTCTTAAACACTTTATAAGATACTCTTTTTTAAAAAGCTCAGATTAAACATAACAGAATTTTTACAGTCGTGTAAAACCATGCATATCTCATTGATTAAATCCTATG
The DNA here is from genome assembly GCF_017654505.1 of Polyodon spathula. Lineage (NCBI taxonomy): Eukaryota > Metazoa > Chordata > Actinopteri > Acipenseriformes > Polyodontidae > Polyodon > Polyodon spathula. Next base: position 48,209,356 of record NC_054535.1, on the reverse strand, counting down.
GCCACTCCCTTATTCCATTCCATATATGTTGTAAAAATATGCATCTACCCCTGGGAGTTTTTTTGTATAGCTAAATCATTAATCTGATGGGTAATTGTTGGTATATATTCAATTGCTTTTGACCAACATTTTGTGAAAAGATTGTTTGCCCTGCTACCATATCCTATTTCTTCTTATTGTATTACTTCTATCAGATGATTCCACTGTTATGCAACATAGAATTTACCTAAATACAAAGGGTAATAATTTCAGCAAGCATATTTGAAAAGAAAATAAGTTTGTATGATTGGAAAGAATCAAAACCTCCCTCTGTTGCAGAATGGTGTTTAATAAATTTAATAAGTAAACCCACTTCATATTGAGAAGTCTTACCCATCAAGCTAAATGAGCTCCACTGGTGTGATTAGGTTTCATCCCATAAAGGAGTTAATATCTAAAATGCACGCAACCATATTCATAAAACCAGTACATATAAGGTGTTCTCCTGTTGGAGGGAAAGTAAGTATATTTAAATTGAACCAATTATCACAAGTAGGGAACAATGGCTGGAATCCAGGTCTCCAGTTTTATTTCAAAACATAATTTTGTAACAATAAGGATTCCAGAAATTATTCACAATCTGTTGCAGCCATTTGTGTAGCGGTTTATTAATTTTTGTTTTCCACAGTGGGCACTAATGATAGTATGCTTTTTGAGAGGTTCACATTAAACATCTGTCACTTACACCTACAGAGTTCAGGGATGCACAATGTGGTGCGCTGCACTAATACAAGCAAGCAAAGCTTACAGAATTTTCATGGAGACAGTGAAAGGCATTCATCATTTGATTATGCTGACTGCTTTGCGATTTTATTGTATAATGTCTCTTTAATGAGCCTCAAAATTCAATATTTCTTGATTTATTGCTATCTAGCTGAAAAAAATATACAAACAGGAGAAAGAAATGTCATTATACATTAGCATTTCGTATATATTACATTAAAAAACTCTAATCAGCGCAATAGTTTTGAGAAAGTTAAGGACACAGGATGGTAGTTATGTAAGACAGCTATGAAATACAGCTTTCAGAGTTATGTATACATTAACATTGCAATTATATACATATTTAAACAGATGTATCTAAAGCTATTATGTCACATATTTTAGCATTAGCTTTTGAAACAGTATTAAACAATCTGAATACTTCTTTGATACACCAATGGCCATGTGGCAAAGAGGGGGTTAATTTTCTCTCTGTCAAAACACATGGAAATGTGACTAGGGTGGACTTGGATTAGTATTTGAGTTTTCTTCTTTTAAACCTTCAAAACAATGAATATGACAGAATGTGTCAAATGTAGCCTTTGACATGTGAAATAAAATCGATGTAATCAACAGAACAAAAGAGATCTTTATCATCTGCTACGGACCGTCTCGTGTTGTTAAATGCCCTGAGCCGAAGGCAAGGGCATTTAACATAACGAGAAGCGCCTAACCAGATGGTAACACCCTCTTGTGAGGGTTCTTTTACTATTAGAAAATGGATACCTTAAAAATAAATAAACATTTAGCACATGTAGCACTAGTAGTTGTTGCTGATGAATACAGACGTTTTCCACAGTGCATGTTTGTGTGCTTGTGTAAGTTTCAGTATTTAAGTCACTGTTAGGTTCTAACATTTATCAGCAAAAATACATAAAGTTTTAGTAATTAAAAATATCCAGTTATCTATACGTTAATCCTGATCGTGCTGTTTGTTCAGTACGAAAGCATCATGCCTGTGTTGTTACTACGATGTGCTGAAATAAAGTTGTTTGATTTCTTCAACTTGTCATTCAAACCGGTAACTGCATTGTCGCTGACAGGAAACACGAGTCTGTTTGTTTTTTTTGTTTTTTTTTACTTTATTTGCTATAATAAATTGAAATAGATAGATAGGACAGCAAGGAAGCAGAACACATTACATTGACAGACAACACTCAGAGGACGTGTACAAGAACAGTGATTTTCTTTCAAAAAAGGTCAAATACATGAATACTATATTTACATATTTACGGGCGGGTTGATTTGGAACATTGATTTAACATAGTTTGAAAGATAACATGCAAGGTCCTTTAACAGAGATTAAAGCCCTTGTATTGACCAACAAGGTTAAAGGAAATCTCTGACCCATTTTCTAATTAAAACTAAAGTATGTGTATCAACGCATTCTGGGAACAGCTCTACAGAGAAAAATAATATATAATTATTTTCTTAATGTACATGATGACTTTACAAAGTTACTGAGTTTTTGAATGTTACTTCTATGATGAAAAATCAATTGAAGTTGTACAGTATGTGTAACACTCACATAATTCCATCACATTAATTTTGTTCAGCTTTAACATGCCATTAAAAAGCTATTTTTTTTTCTGGAATAGTTTGTGGTAATTAATCTAAACAGAAACACAACAGAGAAGTTTCAGAATATATTATAGTAGGATAAGTAATAAGTATAATAAATTAAATAACAGGGTCTGGAAAGTATGGGTAGTAAAAGAGTCGTGCCTTTAAAATAAAAATAGTAGATGGGTTGTGAGACATGGATTGTGCATGTGTGCCACTGAGAGGGTAAATGGGCAAGACAAAAGATCTAAGTGCCTTTGAATGGGGTATGGTAGTAGGTGCCAGGCGCGCCAGTTTGAGTGTGTCAAGAACTGCAACGCTGCTGGGTTTTTCACGCTCAACAGTTTCCTGTGTGTATCAAGGATGGTCCACCACCCAAAGGACATCCAGCCAACGGCAGGTCAGTGGTCGAAAACGGCTCGGTGATGAAAGAGGCCAAAGGAGGCTGACACGAATTGTGCAGAGCAACAGACGGGCTACAGTTAGTCAACTGACAGGCCAGTACAACATTGGTGCCGAAAGACTCATAAAAGAATGCACAACTTGTCGTACCTTGACACGAATGGGGTATGGAAGCTGGCGACCTAACAGAGTTCCACTTCTTTCAGCAGAAACTACGGTTGCAGTAGGCTAATGAATGAAAACACTGCACACTAGAGGACTGCAAAAACATTGCCTGGTCTGATGAATCCTGGTTCCTGCTGTTTCACGCTGATGGGAGGACTAGGGTATGGAGAAAACCACATGAGTACATGTATCCATCATGCCGTGTGTCAACTTTGCAGGCTGGTGGTGCTGGTGTGATAGTGTGGGGTGTGTTTTCATGGCACACATTGGGCCTCTTGATAAAAGTGGATCAACGTTTGAATGCCACAGGATATCTGAACATCACTGCCAATCAGGTGCAGCCCTTCATGGCAGCAGTGTATCCATCTGCTAATGTTTTTTTTCAGCAGGATAATGCACCATGCCCCACAAGACTAGGATTGTCCAGTAATGGTTCCACAAACATGACAGTGCATTCAGCTTACTGCAATGGCCTGTCCAGCCACCAGATCTCAATCCAATTGAGCATCTGTGGGATGAGATGGAATGAGCTATTTGGAGTAGAGATCCACTACCAGCCAACTTGACACAACTGTGGGAAGCATTGGAGTCAACATGGGCCAGCATCCCTGTGGAACGCTTTCGACACCTTGTAGAGTCCATGCCCCGACAAATTGAGGCTGTTCTGAGGGCAAAAGGGGGTGCAACTCAATATTAGGAAGGTGTTCCTAATGTTTTGTACACTCAGTGTATATATAATATATAAACATACCTTTTTTAGGATATCTTGAAACAAAACCCCTTCTCTACAGCAGTTAGTGCATTGTGTAATATTTCATAATACTTATCATTTAAGGTTTAACTTAAGTGTTATATTACAGTACATGACTGAGTGACACATGTAGTGGGTCCAAAGCGTGATGGCATCCCTGGGCGGTGTCATACAGGCACCTCCGAGCGATGAAGTGAAGGTATCCTTGGGGAGGGATGAATTTAGGACCAGTCATGGTGCTGGGGTTGGCCACTCGGGCAATGGCTGTGGCGGGGATGGCCCTCTTTGTGGCCACTGAGGCCAGGTTGTTTTCCACCGTGCTCCCCCCAGCAGACTATGCAGTGGCAGCTGAGGACTGCTTGCATCACGTCCTGGTCCTTCCTCTAGGGTTAGAAGGAGCAGTCTCCCTCTTGAGGTGGTAAGAGAGGCAGCTCCTGCTGCTCTCTCTCTGGCAGTAGAGGTAGAGGCAGCTCCTGCTGCGCTCCCTCTAGTGGTGGAAACAGAGGCAGCTCTGCTCCAGCCGGTGGAGGTGGCGGAGGCAGCTCCTGTCTGTGGAGGTGAGAGCAGCAGGTAGTTTCCTGGTGGCGAAGAGGGGAGCAGTGGGCAGTCTCCCCCGGCGATGGAGGTGAGAGCAGGAGGTAGTTGCTTGGTGGTGGAGACAAGAGCAGTACGTAGTCTCCGTCTGAGTGCTGGATGCTCGCGGTCCCCCCATCTAGATGCTGGATGCACGGGCTCCTCCCACTAGTTTCTCCTCTTCATACTGCGTGGGACATATGGCCAACATGTGCCCATACGCTCCACAGCCAGGGCTCCTTGCCCTATCACGGGCTTATTTGGTATTAAAAAATGTATAGCTATACATTTATAAAGTTCTTTTTCATTGGCTCTCAGATTGTCTCAATTTTTTTTATGTTTGCACATGGCTGCACATATGAGTACCTGCACGTTTTTATTGAGAATTTCACCGATAGTGACTATGGGGTAGCAAACTCTTATCTCGTGACATTCTTTTCCCTAAAATACTGGAAAAGAAACTAGCTTCCTAACTTAAAAGCAACTTTGCTTTCTGGCGCTAATGTTTTAAAAAGACTGAATTTAAGTATTTTAGGCTGAAATGAATGACAACTGACTGTTGTGTAACATGGACATAAAGTTATTATAATACTGTATTTCTTGCATGTGTGAAAAAACTATTTTTACTTTAACTGCAGTGTGAGATTTTCCAAACTAGGTGTCCAAAATTATTTATCTAGCTCTAGCTTTTTATAGTCTTTGTATTACTCCTTATGAAGTGTAAATACATTTTTAAAAAAAAAATTGTGTGTCAATTAACAGATTTTTATTTAAGAACCAAAACGTTAGGTTGCGAGTTTCCCTGAAAAAGAAATGTGAATCATGAGTTGGGAAATGACCCTTGTGTCACATGACCTGAGCATACATTCAAAAAGCTGCCCGATAGGCCCCCTGTGATCAGATATCTACTGCATTCTGAAACAAACTTTTGTCATTTGATTCCGGAATGGCACTAAAGGCGAGCTAGCGGCCTTGCAAAATGAAGGGTTAACATTTATTTTTCAGGGAACCAGGGTTACAATTCGTAACCCAATGTTCCCTTTCAATCTTGAAATGTCAACCTTTAAGAGTTGGGGAAATTTATACCTGTCGCAGTGAGCCAAAGCAACCAGAAGCCTTGCCCTAGTGCAAGCCTGTCAGGCTTCCACGCAATAGGGTAAGCTGCCTCAGGGACTCTGGGCACCACCAAAGGTGCCACTGAACCAGCAACACTCAGTCGATAAAACCTTATAAACATACGTGGTGTGGCCCACGCCTCAGAGTTATGTATGTCCAGCAGGGATGTCCCATGAAACATTGCTAAGACGTCATAGTCCCTCTAGTCGAGTGAGCTGTAACGTTACTCGGAGAGGTTAAGTTAGCCAGCTCATAAGCCAACTCGACTGTACCCACTATCCAGTGCAACAACTGCTGCTTGGAAAGTGCCTGACCCTGAGTATGTGACTGTGAGAAGCAGGCTGTAGTGGTGACGTCAGACCCGGAAGAAACACTCAGTACTGCCAGGTGAAATGTGAATTGCGCAGTTTAATAAATGAACAAATAAAAAGTTTAAACAGACAATAAAAATGCTTTGTAAAAGAAAAGAGCACATTGGCCAAAACAGACAAACAAAATTGAATAACACTTAAACAGGGCATGAACACTAAACACAAAACAAGTACGGCGCTGGTGCTTCCAGCACTCGTAGTTATTATTATTATTATTATTATTATTATTATTATTATTATTATTATTATTACCTCCTCACTCTCTCCCGTTCCTTCACCCTGAAAACACAACCCTGAGTGAGTGAATAAATTATTCACTTAAATCCTTCATTTGGACATGCACATGAACATATTGTGTTTTATTGCTTGTTGTTGGGTAACCTTAAATCAGAATTTAAAACCCAATATATTAATAGAAAGGTCTGAAGTAGCTTTTTCCAATTATGTAATTTGTTAATTAGTGGAATATAAAAATAAATAAATATGTAAGCCTCACCCCCATTAACAAATCGAAAAATGATTATTATTTTTTTTTTAATAACTGCTAATATCGACCACTTTCCAAGTTAAATAGAAAAAAAAAAATATGGATATTGCAGTTGCGAAATTTTGAGGATTGAAAAATAAAAACACAGTTTTCAAATATTTTTTTACCGTTGACAAGCTACAAGGGTTTGTCCAAACCATAGTCTGTATGTAAAAATGCCCCAAACAGCACCATCTTATGGAAGTTGGCTGGACTAAACAAAATATCATAAGTACTTTTGTCAAATCTTATGCAAAACCTTTTACACTGAAAATATACAAATACATACAAGTGACTATGCAGTTGCTTTTATATTTTTTATTATTATTAAAGCAGAATAATGTAAAGCAGAATAATGTAGCCTACATGTTGCGACGACAGCAAGTAAAAAAAAAAATAAGAAATGATATATTCAGCAGAAGAAAAAAAGTCAGTAGAAAAAATAACTATGATGATAAAGCAATACATGTAATACAAAGTAAATACAAAGCAAGTTTGTATGTAAAATGCAAGTTATTGCAGTCAGTGCAAGCAAATAATGTACCGTCATCGTCAAACACAGGCAGCTCGCCCGTGTTCAAGCAACTATATAAAAAAAGAACACATATATATAAAACACAAAAACATTTAATATTACATATTGAATCGAAATACATATTTAATTACAAGTTCAGGAGATAATTACCTTCAAAAACAGCCAGAGATTAGAAGCCTGCATTGCCTTCGAGCTGTGTTTCCATGGCATATCTCTTACTTCCTATGTAACTCAGCTTCAAAAGTCGGCACTGCCTATCACATTTGCTGTACATGGTTTTCTTGAAGTGTATCATTAAAAATACACAGTGGGAAACATGTTTTTTTTTTTTTTTTTTTTTTTTTTTTTTTTTTTTTTGTTTCTAGGGCCTAGGTATACTCAATAACAAGCTTCAGAAAGAATGATTTGATTACTATACGGCTTATTATTGCTGTGAGACATCACAGAAGACAGAGTTTTTTCGGTTCTCAGGCACCGAAATTAGAACAGTCCGACGGCAAAGGGTTAAGTCTCTTCAGAAGCGAAATCTTCTTCAGAAGCGAAAGGGGGTGGATAGAACGCCTCCAATTCCACCAACTGGTTCAGATGAAACTGCGAAACAACCTCAGGGCAGAAAAGCCAGGTTAGTGTGCAAAGTAACCTTATCAAACAGGAACACTCTATCGAGAGGGCGTGTAACTCACTGACATGTTTTGCTGACGTGACAACCAGGAGAAATGCAGTCTTTAAGGACAAGAATTTTAGGGTCCACTGAATGCACAGGTTTGAAGACCACTCTGTTGGACGGCAGAGTGCACAGAATAGCTGCCTGTTTGCAGCTCTTTCAGTTCAACAGAGCACTCACTGTAGTAACATTCCAGAAACTTCTGGGCCTGATGGCAGCAGCTTGCTAGACCCTTCCACTGGGTCTCTCCTGCACATGTGCCCTCTGTAGGCCTGGTTCAACCCCAGGGTCTTCTAGCCCACGTTGAACCGCGGCCGCCTCTTGACAGTTTCCCACCTCTGGCTAAGATCGCTATTTTGGTGGAAATAGCCGGCCCATCCATGCCTAGGTGTAGTGCTAGGTAGTGTCACCAGAAGGGAAGTTGTCACCACAGACAAGTCCAGTGTGGGCTGGTGCACTGTGTGCAATGGCTACTGTGTGCAAGGTATGTGGAAACCCCCGTGGAAGGTTTTCCACAATGTTTTAGCGCTGCTGGCAGTTTACCAGGCATTGCAGAATTTGTTTGCAGGATGTCCAAGGGAGATATGTGCTTGTCCGTACAGACAACACAACAGTGATAGCCTTGTAGCATTCTGGTCGTTCTGTGATGGTGCCCTTGCGATGGCTTGGGTATACTCACCCATTTGGTAATGGTTACATTTCATACTTGAAAGGGAACGTTAGGTTATTATCATAACCCTGGTTCCCTGAAAGAGATATGTACCCATTAACCTTCATGGTCACGTTGCCCATTATTTGCAGCAGACTTGAAGGAAAAATGATGCTAAGATCTGTCATTGCAGTACTTTTGATCCCTTGGGGCAGGGTCACGACTGCGTCATAAGCTCAAAGAGCAGCTTTGGTATAAACAATTCAGGATTTGGGTCTTTAGGAGGTAATACCCATTTAGCAATGGTTACATTTCTATTTCAAGGAACCAGGGTTATGATAATAACAACGTTTTAATACATACCTAAAGACTTATGAGTAGGAGTCTACTTAAATCGTCGTAAATTTACGTATTTTTTATGGGTAGGTTGCGGAATAAAATTAGGGTTTTGCGGACATTTCGCGGACCTGTTTAAACATTAAATAAACCTAAGTAGATGTATTTCAGAACACTATAAAGCCTAGAAATTGTGATACTTGCTTCCTTATTAAAACAGAGTGCTGTCATTTGTTAAAGACAAGCTTGCAGCACCCCCCTGCAGTTGACTTGCTCATACATTGAGACTGCTGCACGTTCTGCATCCACTGAATTGGTTGGAAGTTAAGGCAAAGCTTTGCCAAGTTATACAGATATGGAAATCGATTAGAAACCGTCCCAAAACTAAAGGCAATATATGTAGCACGTTCGTTGTCATTAATTTTTTCCCATCCAATAATTTATTTTATCAGTACCGACTCAAAGCAAAGAAAACGGGCCTATTCGGGTCTAATATTGTAACTGTGTTTAAAAAGTAAGCAGCAGGTTGTTTGAAGTGAGGTGGCTGTGCTAGATCATACCGGTAGTACTGATTTAACTTGGTTACAACCAACAGAAATACTTTTTGTCTGCGCTGACTTTCCGGTTTGTTTTATGAAAGATGTTTATTTTACATTCTGTTCAGCAACCTATGAAGTAACCTTTCGTTTAATGTGTACTTCTGAAGCTAAATAACAATCGATCGTATTTCTTTAAGTCACATTACAAAATGTTCAAAACAACTACCTCCATCTGTATCTACAGTTTCTTTGTGAAATATCTTGACACGTTCAATCACCGAATTTTTTTTTTGCTTTGTCATCCGTTTCTGCTATTTTACCTCCAATGCTGAAAACTAGATTTTAGCAACCTAAATCAGAACAATGCAGCACGTTCTACCCCCTACTGTAGTCACAGAAAAGCTAGTACAGATGCACTGATAGGCTGATTAAAACACTGTTGTTGTTTGAACGGTAAACAAGAATGTTAACTGCTTTAGAGAATTTTTTAGTAAATATTATTTGTCTAAGGAGGTGTTTTTTTTTTTTTTTTTTTTTTGCCTAAGTGCAAAGCACACAGGAAGGCGAAGGAATAAAATAAGCCAATCTACAGAAGGAAGATAAGTAATTTTCGTTGCTTAAGTTGTGCAGTAGTTCATTTAAACAAGTTTTTTTTTTTTTCTCTCCGTACTTGTCCGGAATGCACTGGCCCCTAAAAGAGGTGAATTTCGCGGTGACCCCTCAATTTCACGTTTTCCGTGAAATTGCGATTTAGGTAGGCTCCTACTTATGAGTGTTTCGAGATACGGTTTATTATGTAAAAAAGTGTTTACAAAAGGATGTAACTAACTGAGCCAATCATGACCAAAGCTTTAAAACAACACCACAATTTTAAAAAATGACAAATCCCTTCTCCATGTATCTCCTCTTTTGTAGCAATGTAGCAAAACAAAAGATACGTAAGAAACAAAATCAATAATGGGGATGGGCTAGATGAGTTGAAACAAAATTGAAAACTTTTTGTTTGTTTTTTACAAGAAAAATCCTGAAAAAAAAAAAAAAAAAAACTTTATACCAACATTCAAAATGTATATATGTTTCTAAGTTAAATATAAATAATATATTGAAAGTATTTTGATGTAAGAATTAGCTGAAACTATGAAATTATGCTTCAGTAGATCAATATGAGTGTAAAGTCTTGCTCATAGGACATTAGAGGCAAGTACAGCATGAATAGTAATGAAATAGAGGTGGCTATGTATGAAAAGGACTTGGGGGTAGTAGTGGATGAATCTTTCAAGCCAACTAGACTGCGGAGAAGCTATAAAAATGGCAAATAGAATTTTAAGTTATATAACAAAGATTTTTGATTAAAATGATACAATGCACTGGTATGACCACACCTAGAATATTGTATCCAGTTCTGGTCCCCGTATCATAAGAAAGACATTGAAGCTGTAGGTTCTATAGGCATTGTCATCACAAATATTGCAAAGGTCATGAACTTTCCTATTTTATGTTTTTATGATGTTACAGTATCAGGAATCTACATGGAATGAACCTTAATCTACTTCGTCTAGCTTTGCCTAGAGATAACTATCAACCTCACACCTTGAATGCACCAGGCACTCAGGAGATCAAACCCGTCTCTGTGATTTAATTAACCCGTCTAGGGGGAGAGAGAGAGGTGATTTAACATAGGAGTCTGAAAAAGAGAGGAAAATGTCTTAAAAGATTTAAGACAAATTTCACATAATGATTTAATACTACTGAGTACAAGATGCAGGTGTTTTTATTCTTCAATTGCCTAAAAAGTATAGAATAACCCAAGCAATAAATCCCTAAGAGAATTAAACTGTTTGCAATGAAAAAACCATAACCAATGCCAAACTATAACATCTAAAGAAATGTAATTTCTTGTGGTAAAAATAACAGGAAGTCAGAATAAAATCTGGATTATTTAGCAAAAGTTATGCATGTTTTAAAGTTTCCCCTTTCCAGATTATGACAATCAGACAGAGGAAGGGGGGTGTGCAATCAATCAAGATTGCAAGCCCATGTGCAACAAAATAGCCAATCGGAGGATGCAGCGGGAAATTCAAACAATCTCTTTGTTTGAAAAGTACAAAACCCCTGCTTTAGCCCTTCTCCTTGCTCCCTCCGGACCCGCTGGCTCCCTCCGACCCACTAGCTCCCTCCGACCTGGTAGTTCCCCGGACCCACTAGCTCCCTCCGACCCGCTAGCTCCCTGGACCCGCTAGCCGCCCCAAACCTTTGAAGCTGCCTCAGACTTAAGAAGACTAAGAAATTAAAGACTGCATCTGGAGCCCTCAGCTCTAAGTATTTATCCATCAAGGTTGGGAGCCCTGACATTCGGAGAAATGCAAGAGACTACTTTTCAGGCTAGGTAACAATACTCTTAAAATATCTATTCAGGTACTGTGACCCCTTGTGTCAGTATGTACTGGTATTTCTTTGGTGAACTGTTGTCTTAAACCTTAGTTCCCATTGTAATGCTTTTAATGTGACATTTAATTGTGTAACTGTTTTGTGTGATTTTCAAACTTATTTCATTGTATGCTTAATAAATACCATCTTTCTAAGAAGAGATTCCCAGTATTAAATTATTTGCTCATGTTGAACAAACACGATTCATGAACTTTGAACAGTCTGGAATGTGGTCTATTTTTGGCTTGTTGTAACTTGTAAATCCACTATCGTTTTCAGAGAGCGATATTAAAAACGGGTTTGTGCATTACAATAGGTTAGAATAGTTATTGGGGGTCCTTTGATGTATTGCTCTTAAGAATATATTAACTGCCCACAATAGTACCCACAAAGCATTGGAGAGAGTACAGAGAAGAGCAACACGATTAATTACAGAATTGAAGGGCATGTCCATGTGAAGATAGACTGAAAGTGCTGAATCTATATAACCTAGAAAAAGGAGAGCCAGAGGCAACTTAATAGAGGTATTCAGAATTGTCAAGGGGTTTAACAAAGTAACTGCTGAGAATTATTTTTCACAGTTCACAGAGAACAGAACCAGGGGCCACAGGTGGAAGCTGAAGAAGGGCACATTCAGGACCAAGGGGAGAAGAAGCTTTTTCACTGAAAGGGTGGTGAACCATTGGAACAGGCTCAATGAAAGAATTGTTGATGCAGAGACTTCAAGAATAGACTGGATGCTGTCATGAACAATGCTATATAAACCTCTCTGTGACCTTTATCTAGCCACCTAGAGAAAGAGTGGTCTGTTTAGCCATGGATTCTCAGAGGTTTCATTTTCCCTACTAAACTACTTAGGTTTTTTTTTTTTTTTTTTAATGCACCACACTTGCATCAATACATTATGCCAAGTTTCAACATAATTTGATGAGTGGTTCTCACCAAAAGACACAAGGACGGTATAAGTACCTCCACAGTAATCCCTTCATCATACATATCCTGTGTGGGAGTTTCACAAAGTGGGTGATGTCAGACCAGAAACAGGAACCAGGAAATAAACGACAGAGAGGTGGAGTTGGGTGGAGCTGAGTGATTGGTACCGCTCAGCATTTAATAAATGAACAGACAGTCTGAAAATAAACGGTTGCAAGACAAACAAAAACACAGGACACGGCACATTCGCCAAAACAAAGAGATGAAACAAAACAGACTAACACTAAATAAACACGGTGAGCTGATATTTTTAACGATTATTATTATTATTACCTCCGTCTCCAATCCTGTTCTCCACTCAAAGAACACACAAGCAGCAGAGGTGGGAGCGGCGTGTAGTCTCCTGTCGGCGGAGGTGGGAGCTGCGTGTAGTCTACCCGTATTACAGGGGACTGGTGCGGCTCTCCCTCACTTGCAGGGGAAGGTGAAGGAGGCAGAGGAAGCACCTGCTCCTCTCCTCTAGGTGGTGACGGTAGGGGAAGTGATACAAGCAGGCACTCACCCTCTGCTGGTTGAAGTGGGACAGCTCCCTCTCGGGCTTTGGATCCCTGTGGTCCCCCCGTCTGGGCGCTGGACTCTCGCGGTCCAACCGCCTGGGCTTCTCAAGGGAGTTTGGGGTGTGTTCCCTCTCGTACGCCTCCCATCACTCCCTATCCATCAGCCACAGGACCTGGATGGCTATGGGCATGGACTGGGCCTCCAGCCCAGCATTGTCTTGGATCTAGTCTCTCAACCTGACGGCATCTTCTGACATTTTTTTTTTTTTTTTGTTTGTTTTTTTTTTTTTTTTTTTTTTAAACAAGAAACTGCGGTTCCTGCTCTGGTCTGCGTCTAGGAGGTACTGGTAATCTCTCTTCTGACACCACGTGTCACAAAGACGGCTGGAGTGGGTGACGTCAGACCAGAAACAGGAACCAGAAAATAAACGACAGAGAGGTGGAGCTGGGTGGAGCTAAGGTATTGGTACCGATCAGCATTTAATAAATGAACACATTCAGAAAATAAAAGGTTGCAAAACAAACAAAATCACAGGACACGGCACATTCGCCAAAACAAAGTGATGAAACAAAACAGACTAACACTAAACAAACACGGTGAGTTGATCTTTTTAAAGATTATTATTATTATTATTATTATTATTATTATTATTATTATTATTATTATTATTATTATTATTACCTCCGTCTCCAATCCTGTTCTCCACTCACCGAAGACACAACCTCGAGTGAGTGAAAACACGTTACTTTTATGCAGCTGTACCGAGACTTGATTGCTAATCAATCATTCAATTGGAGTCTCAGCACAACTGAATTAATAAAGTGCAATTCCCCATGCTCACATATTATTACTTTTTACTTGCATGTGAAGTGCTGTGCAATCCTCGTGTCTAAATACAAATATACATTTTAAACACTCGTGTTACACAGACCCGTTTATCCAGTGTACCAGTGACTATACACCAACATTAACATACAACACAAAATACACACAGTGGAGGGCACTTTGAATTTTGTATATGATATGCTGGCATGAAAGTATCAAAGGAAGTCATATTAATTTAATTTTTTTCTATTTTGAAATCATGATGTGATGGGAATAACAGAATGGACATTTACACATCTTTTTTTCAATTAAATATCTTTCAATTTTTTTCAGTTTTACATTTTTAGAATAACAGCATGTGATGGAGTGAAAGCAAAAGAGAAACACACTCCATCATTGTCTTGCATCATTGTATAACAAAAGGATATAATCCCAAAGACTGTCTGTCTTATTAATACAGTTTGTTTATGGTAAATGTAAAATAATAACAAACTGCTATGAAAAGATATGGTAAGAGTTAGTTCTGAGACCACTGCTGTAATTATTTTGTGTTTGAAAATGAATAGGTGCACATATGATTTATGAGGACACAATGTGCTACTAGCGAGTTGCTTTTTTAACTTTTTAAAGCTTAGATTTGCTTTTAGTTAAAGAAGAAAAGGGTAAGTGCATGTTAAGATTTTTTAAATGCATTTTGTTTTTTGAATAAATTGAACACACTGGCATGCTGGTGTAGCTTTGAGCAACACCATCTTGGGAGCACACTTGCTGGCGTAAGGCTCTATTATAGCCATGAGCGCGCGTAATAAAAATGCAAATTCAAAAGCATTCATACCCTGACATGGAAAATTTAATTAATAGCTAGCTGAGGCACCTTTAGCAATAATAACCTATTTTAAACGATCAGAATATTTGTCAAATAGCTTTTAGCATGACTTCCAGTTCATTCAAATTCCAAGGACTTCTCTTGTGCACAGCCTTATTCAACTCATACCAAAGAGTCTCAATCAGATTTAGATCGGGACTTCGATTAGGCCATTCCAGAACGTTGACTTTATTCTCCATTAACCATTCTGAAGTAGAATTTGATGTTTGCTTTGGATCATTGTTGTGTCAATTTGCGCTTTAAAACAAGTCTTGTAGCGGAGGGTTTCATATAATTGGCCTTTTATCTTTTGGTATGCTATGGACTCCATTTTACCATGTACTAAATTTCCTGTGCTATTGGATGAAAAACAGCCCGATAGAAGCATATTACCACATCCATCCTTGACAGTAGGTATGCAGTTCTTTTCTTTGTACGCCTCACCATACTTTCTCTCAATAACTTGATTTTTGTTTCATCACTTCACAAAACCTTTGGCCAGAACTCATATTCATCATTCAAATGCTGTTTTGCAAATGTTAAGCGATTGTCCTTGTGACGTTTTCCTAAGTGGCTTTTTCCTTGGCCTGCGACCATTACGACCTTCACCATGCAATACTTGACCTCTGGTTGAAATGGAAACCCCAGTCACACTTACAGCCAATGCACTTTGAATATCTTTGACAGCCAATCTCGGATTGTTATGAATCTTCCTCATAATTCTTCTACTTGTACTTATAACCTTTCTTATGTTCTTTTGTTCTTATGAGGTGAATTGCTGCAGTGAGGGTAAAAGCAATTGGGCATTCCAAAGTGGGAGAATTTACAACCTGTACTGCAAAGTATGGCAGCCCAGTAAGTCAAATAAATGAAGTGTGGTTTTTATCGTGTTTACCCAATCACCGTCCCAGAATGACACTTCGGTATGATCATATTTACACAATCACGGTCCTTAAAGGGTTAAGGCTGGTTCACATTGGGCATACTATTCAGATGAACGCTACGAATGCACCACCTTGCGTTCAAATCGCAGACGCTGTGGACAAGTTGGTGACGTCACTCGCGTTCAACCAATCACACGCCTTTCTCTTTCCTTTGGAATTTCACAAGTAAAATACAATTTACCGTTTATTACTTGAAATAAATTATACTTGTATAGATGTAGCGGACATTGTCTAAATAACTAATAATTAAGCATTTACGGTAGCATAAATAAACAGATAAATCAGAATGAAAACTAACAACTCAGGAATTTAACCTGTGTTTGATGTGTGTCTCTCCGCAGCCTATGTACAGTCTTTACTGAAAGCGGGGTGGTTATATTGAGCAGGTCATCTCAACAAAGCCTGAGTGAATGTCAGTGATTTTACCATTTGCTGTCAATCACACAATACATTTTTTTTTTGATCTGCTGTTTATAAAAAAGAGGTGCTCTGGTTATACAGTGTATAGGTTAAATGCGGCTGTGTGCACAACTCCCCGAAACCTCCAGAAGAGTGTTCTTTTTTAAAACAATCAGAATGAACTAACGTAGGGAGAAGATTGCTCAGTGTGAACTACAGCCTGTGTCCGTTTGTAGCATCCATCTGAATCGTTTGCCCAGTGTGAACCAGGTTTAAATGTCCTTCCCCTTTCTCGTCATACGTCTGAATGCTCATGAGCTAATCAAACAATTCGCCCTGAGGCCCCACTAGCTGGATCAGTAAGACACATGTTATGTCTGAGTAGAAATGAATGGTGTGGCAGGGTAAACTCCCTGTAAATTGTAAATAGTCAATTTTTGTTGAGTTTAAATAAAGTTTATTATTATTAGTATTATTATTGTTATTATTATTATTATTATTATTAAGAAGAAGAAGAAGAAGAAGAAGAAGAAGAAGAAGAAGAAGAAGAAGAAGTGAGTTTTAGGGTTAATTGAGAAGCTCATAGAACACAAATATGTAACAGGGTTGTTAATGCACCACTCTAAAGGCATGGACACTATAATAAAAAAAAAAGTAAGCACTAAAACACTTAACCAAGAGCACTCTACCTAACGTATTTGCCATCCATCAAGGTATACATCTAAGTCTACCTCAGCAAGGAAGCAATAGTTCTTGGCAGAAAACATTCATCTTCCCTGAAAAGCTGTCAGTGGCGACATGGAGGGTGTCAATTGAAATAAAGTATGCAATGTAAACACCTCTACCATGTACATGCATTAGGACTCATAATGTGTATGCATAACCATGACTGATGTAAACACTGTAGTTAAACAATAAATTATTTTTAGGGAAAGCATTCATTCTTTACCACACAGGTTTTCATTAAGTCGTAACACTAAAATGGATTTCACTTTGGCCACATCACACTTGCTTTAGATCTTTAGTGTTTTCAGAAAAATATATCAGACAGAACAATTACAGACATGTACAAACTAAAATAAATAAACCATTAAAATCAAAGTAAAAGAAAATAATATTGTTGAATAGAATTTTTTTTTAACTGTGTTATTTATTATCTTGAACCACTGTGCATAAATATTTCATTTTTGTTTAGAAGCTCAAAGGCTAGTATAATATAGATTAAAACGTATCATTCACCGATACCCATGTGTGAATTCGATTGAGCAGACTTCCACTGATTGGGGTGGGTGAAGCAGGCGTTCTTCTATGGAGAACTCTGAACTTTTCAGTTTTCAACTTGTCGTTTAAACTGAACACTAATCAGCGAAGCACATCTTTCTGCATTTTTTAGGAGTATAAATGCTCCGGTAACCATAAATAATAATCGCAATACTCATGCTTTGACTTTTTTGTTTTTATCTATTAGGCACGGCTGCATTTTAGTAACTGCAATAGTGGTTGGTTGAATTGTTTTCACTGATAAAGTACTTCCAGATTATCTTGTGTGTTGTTTCACAAGTAAAAAGTGGATACATTTCTTCCTAGAAAAATGAAGAAAGAAAACACAAAAGAGTCTACAGAAAGTGCAAAGTGACAGGAAGTTATACCGAGTCCATTTTGATGATTTTTATGCAGGCTTTATAAAAAGGTTAGCATTGTTAGTTATTATAGTTTTATCATGAGGTTAATATTTTTGAACTTGTAAACATTTTAAATGGAACATATAATTATTAATAGTAAGTGGTAATTAAAGAGTATTTTGGATTGTTTACAATAACTTTGCCAAATAGAAAGCAAATGTCTGTATTCCTGAGGAGATTCGCAAATACTGTCTGTTGATTCTGTGCAACCAAAGACTTGTAATTAAATGTTTTAAGACCTGTTTGGTATCATGTCCTAAACCAGCAGTTTGTCAGTCCTAAACTGTTGTCACATAAATTATATGTTATATAAACGGGGGGGGGGGGGGGGGGGGGTACGTACAGTTATCAGATTATTCTGCCTTTTATTGGAACTGTGGCACCTTTCAGTAGAGCAAAAATTGTAAAGGAGTACTTGAGCTGAACAAACTGTAAACATGTTTGAGGCGAATAACAACACTAGCAGTGGAATGGGATTGAATGTAACAATCAAACAAAAGATGTTTTCAGGTATGATACAGTCACAGACAAAATTATTGACACCCTGTGGTTAACTGATAAGATAATTCAAGAAAACATTTTAAATACAAGCATTTAGTAAACAATAGCCACTCATTAATATGACAAAGGCCAACATAAACAATTTCTGGTAATTTAACAAACAACATTTATAAAAAGAAAAAAAAGCACTTAAGCATTTTCTAATTTTTAGTCAAGACAAAAGTAATGGCATCTTTACAATACAGGTGGTTCGGCCATGATATGGGGATGTTTTAGCAGTTCAGCAACTGGATAAATCCATGTGATTCATGTGTATTACCTTGTTTGGTGCCTTATGAAATAAATACAAAAATGGCATTAATCGAACTTATAGAAGAAACCTTAAAATTCGCTTCAGTGCCTTCTCTATAGCGAAGGCAGATGGTTTTCATCACAAGAGCCTATAAATATCTTCATCTTCAGAAAAAAGTAAAGTGCCCTTTCAAATGAAACAAAACTTCTAAAAACATCAGTCACTCCATTGTGAAAATATTACAGCCTTGACACCTTTACCCCTGAGATTCCTGTCAGCCTGCAAACTGGTGCCACTATAGAATTACAGTCAGCACTATCAGTGCCTGCTAGAATATTTAGTGACTGAGCTTTACATTTTGTTCCCCATAGACACTAAAACAAAAGCTTGAAAAAAATGTCTTGCAATCCTGTGACACTGTATTTATTCATTTATTCCACCTTTTCTCTGCCCTGCTTTACCAGGGGATTAAAATTTACTAGTGTGGTTTCTGTGAGTATAACAATTATAAAGTTAAAATAATTTAGGTTCTATCACTTATTTAATTACTCTGAGTACACAGTGAATGCTTGTAGAGTCAAACTTTTATTTAAAATGATGAGAGGGAATGTGATTTCTATTATAGTCTATTTATAGTCTAGATTTATCATCTTACATTAAATTCACAAAATTAAGAAGTTCACCTGAGAATATCTCTACCCATATATTGCACCCCCCCAGCCAGATAGCTACATTTAATTATATACATCTTCATGTGGTGTAGCAGTCTGTCTCTCTCTGGTGGAACACAATTCTGTACATGTGGCAGTCAGTCTCGGGTTGCAATATGTTAAATTGCTTACAATAATTGTATTATCGTTTGCTTGCCCAAAAAAAAAAAAAAAAAATGACAGTAAGCTTTTTACTAATGCTATGATAGGACATTACTTTTGTATTAATACATATTTAATGGGGATATATATGGTATTGTGAGTGCTTCATACATATTTCACAGTCTGCTTTGTAATTTTCTGAATATTACCCCTGTGGGGCTGGTTTCTGAGATAGTGTTCTGTTACCCACCAGCTCAGACAATTGTATGTTAAAGATTAAAATGATCTAGAAGTGTATAATTAAAACCTTGACACAGTATTTTTTTTCTAAAACTGTCCTACAGTTTAAGTATAGAAATATACTTATTTCTACTCAAGTGATGTACTTTCTGTGTATGTGCACTTGTAGTACTGTTGCTTTAAGACTATTGGTTACTCAACCACTGTCAATCCCAGTCAAGGTGTTTGTTACTTTGGTTAGAAAAGTATGTTTTGTAGTGGTGGGATACTTTGCAGTTTATAGCAACAACAACTGTGTTTCTCAATTATTATTACAGATTTTTATCTACGTATTAGAAAAGAAAAGCCTGCCATAGAATTAGAAGAAATTAATTTAATCTCAGGGTTCTGTGAAACATTATAAACCACTTCAGCTTCACTTTTGAGGTTTATAACACTGAAAGACCCCTTGAAGGAGTTATTTTCTTGAAATCTAAAAAACAAATCACATTTTCCTAAATGTTTGCAAAGCAAATTTATAAACCCACTAACCAAGCTTTGAAAACAAACCATCTCTGTACTAAGATATGTGTGATATCAATGAAATGCAACCAACTAAGTCGTTTATTCACCTTATAATACTCATGAGAAGTTGCAGGTAAAATATTTGTGCATATTCTTTCCAATCTCAGAAGGTCATCACAAGCCATCCTTATCAAAACCATTAGGTTCAACTATCAGGCAACATATATATGTCTGTGAACCAACAAAAGACTTCACGCAATATATCTCATGACTTATCTGTGACAGAAACAATAACCAAATTCAGTTTGGCTAAAGATTTCTAATTTCTAATCTCCTCAGTATTTCTAATATGTTAAACTGCGAGAGGTTTCCTTTGATAATATCCACCAAGCTGTTTATGAAATTCTTATTACCTTGGATTATACAAACATGCTAAGACTAATTCTCTGTGTGTTTACTTCAGTCAAAAGAATACTGAAAATGTAATTTCATTTAATAACAGAAAAAGGATGACCTATTGTGAAAACTCTACTCCTGATTCATATATATGAACATTTGTACAACGCACATAAACACACATTGAAATGGACCTAAAGTTAATCTGAAAATATGGCATACGCCAAAGCATGCACAATACGGTTTCTTTGAAATCAAAGTTTACAATGGAAGAAATTGAACTGGATACCTGGATTAATATAACAATTAACATACTTAATAAAACACTAAATAACATTACTCTCCAGACACTTCTGCTGTGGTGTAGAGAAACATTTTTATATAGAGTAAACAGTATGTTATATTTGCCTGTGTTTTAGAGTAGATATAGATATAACATAACCAAGTGTGGATAGTCAATTAAGCAATAGCACAACTTAACAGTATTTTCTTAATGTTTGACCTCTTTGTAAATTGTAAATTTGAAGGAGGTAAAGAATTCGATAGCAGATCTGTTTTCAGTTATGATAATAAAATAAAACAAGAAATAATTAAAAAAAAAAAAAAAAACTAGATTGTTGTTCATTTTCTTATTCCAGGAGTACAGAGGAAACCAGTCGTACTTGGTAAACGCCAACCCTGCTGAAGGTATGCATACAGTTTACTAAAATTCAAAGATGTTGCCAAGTTGTAACCCGTTTATGGTATTTTGTTATACCATGTAGCTGCAAGGTTGTATAAAATACAGTGACAACATACAGTTATGACCAAAAGTTTTGTATTACCCTATAGATTAACTAATTTTGCTTCATAAAGTCAAATTAATCCTGCTGAATAATGTTACGTTAACATATTGAATTACAAACTGCTTTGTAGTTTTCCATATATTTAACGAAAAAATGTTAATGTGACATTTTTTTAAATCTAACATGAAATATCGTAGATTATGGCTTCCAGCAGAGTTTTGCAATATCATTTTGTAGTTTCTTTGACTACATGATGTTAAATAAAATATGTCAATTATGTTAATATAGGGAGATTTTTTTTTTTTTTTTTTTTTGTAATTATGGCTTAATTATAAAATTGTAGGCGATGCAAAACTTGTGGCTATAGAATTGGGGGAAAAAAAAACAGATCACTTTTATCTAAGTATGTTATGTGGATAATGATAAACATATGATGTTGATTAATATATTTTTTGAGAATTCATGGGTTTGGTGTATAGATTTTTTTCCCATATAATAATTGTGTCCAGTTACCCAATAAAAACATTTAAATATATAGTAGACTCTCTCTCTTTTTATATATATATATATATATATATATATATATATATATATATATATATATAAAAAGAAACAAACATTCATTTATAAAAGGAATGAGTTTTCTATATTTTCCAAGCAATAAATCATCTGTAAAGCAGAATTCTCTAGTGTATGCCCATTCACTATTCATCTGATTCAAACATGGAAATGATTTATCACTGCTTAAAACTACTTCTATTATTAAAATCATATTTTGAAAAAGCACTTCATAGAACAATATTGCTGGGAATATAAGGTCTTGTCTCTAGCTAATAGATTTAATTGGTGCCCACAACTATGTTGGAAATGTCTGAACTTGAGTATTAGTACAGTACATATAACCTTATGAAATCGACCAATTTTCTTGATGTACAGGGGATACTTGTACTAACTTAAATCGTTTGACTTTGTCCAGCTCATCATTCTTAATCACGTTCACACAAAAGGTTTAATCGTTTTCCTTCGTGTTTCAGTAGTTTTTTGCCAAGGTATATGTACCTCACTGCCATTAATCCATAAATGCTTGGTTAAACTCCTTTAACTTAAATTATGCCAAAAGGCTTACTGTTTTTTTTTTTTTTTACAACAAGGAAATAGATGACGGATTCTACATTAGTTCTTTATTTAAACCTCTATGTGAAGGAGATAATGTACTTGTTTCCTGATGTCTAACAAAACCTAATTTAGAATAGAACCTCATGTTAGAATCCTGACTGCCTTCAATTCAAAAAGTATTGGAGCATTGTTGTGATTTTTCTAAGCGTAATAGTCATTAGAAATAAACTAGAAAAATGACCTCCGTAACACTATATTACATTCACATTAAGATTACAGCAAAAACATATTTTAGAGCAATACAATACCACAGCAATACCACCAATGATTAGAGTAGTTGTAATGTGAATAATCCATTAACACCATTTTTACCACTTTTCTAAAAAGGATGTGTGGTCACCACTAATCTGCAAAAATCGTTTTTTTTTTTTTTTTGCCTGTTGCAATTAGACACTTGAAAAGCATCATTAAAGATAAGACACTCCAGGCATTTAGCAAATATGTGCACAGCCGATATCGCTAGGGCAAAAATGACAATGTTAGCAAAACGCTGCGACAGTGCATGAAAACGTGATTTAGAGGTCGGGTCTCAATAGCAAATCATGTGCCCAGCCAATCAAAGCTCACAGTAGGGGAGTAAGGTTACAACCAGTAAGGATTCAACATTCCCTTTAAGAACACCTGTGCATCTGCGATAGCGAATGGAGGGCATTTTGAAACCCAAAAAAAGGAGACAAAAGTGCAAAAACATTACAAATGCCCAGCAGCCCAAGTGAGGAGGATGAACAAGCCCCTCAAGCAAGCATTTTTTTAGCAGCTTGGAGGTGGACAGTGAATACTTATGAAATAAAAAACACATGTTTTTGCCTGGCACGTGTACCATCTGCAACCACCACCGATGGGTCTCAATTTCAGCATCTGTTTCCCTCATTTTGAGGATTCCAAATGTTCATTCAATTACAGTACGAGGACATTTAAAGGTATGGTTATACCTCTGTTTGGCAGGGGTCGTGGAGTTGAGCAACAGTGTCAGTAGCCACTGCGTCAGTAGATACCCATTGTCCCCTATCAACCAGCCTCTCAGACTGCCATTCCACTGAAACGCAGCTACCACCTGCGAATTAGCAAGGATAACAAATGAGTCATGAGGTTTGCATACACATCTGTGATTAAGTTGTTGGTGTCAAACACTTCTTGCACGTTGACAGAATAGGACCCCTTACGATTTATGAAAAGATGCCTATTCTGTGTTGGAACACATAGCTGCACATGTGTGCAATCGATGACTCCCAGGACACCAGGAAACACATACTTCACAAAAAAGCCCTGCTGTACTTTGTTTCAGCTCGTGAGAGACAGGGAAATGGATGAATTCTCCTGCCTGCTTTACTAAAGCTGCAGGTACATCTCGCACTGCACAGCTGACTGGCTCATGTCTGCAGTATTCTGTAAAGCCATACAAACGCAAACATTTTTGGCATGAAATCAAATTCTGCTAACAACAGATATCCAACATTTCTGGAACAAAATTGGTTTTATGGGTGTGATTCGCCAAATATTTTGTTCACAAATACTTATGGCTTTATAGTAATCCACAGTATGCTGGAACGAGCCAGTGACATAACATGTTAGTGTAGCGGGTTCTCTTAGTGCTACAGGCACAGTGTGCTCTCTGCATGTCTCCTTCCAGGTCAGCTTGAAGCAGTTGGCAGATGTCAGTGATTGTTTGTCTGTTGAGGCAAAATTGCTGCATACATTGTGTGTCAGACAGGCTCAGAAAAGATAGATGACTTCTAAATATTTAGGGACTTCTCTTCCTTTCTCTTTGTCTGGCCAGTAGAAATCCAGTGCACACTCTATTTCTTTTACTTCTCTTTTTTCTCTTTTCTCTGCCTGCTTCCCTGGTAATCTCAGCTGTATTTACAGTCGACCATGTAATCTGCACACAGTTTAGACCTGTTTTTCACATGCCAATTGAAACACAAATGCTAACACTGTTGATGGTTTGCTAAATCGCTATATTTGTATGTAAATGACAACACTCTTCTAAAGTTCAGCCCATGCCCAACGTGAACGCTAACTTGCCGGGTGGGCACTAAAACGCGGTTGCTAAATCACACAGGTGGGCAAAGTATGTTTGCCCACAAGTGCGTCTGATTTTGGTGCGCTAACTGTCCGCAGAAGTGATTGCCTTAGTGGTTTGCTAAACAGGGCCCTGTAACTGTCAATGAATCTTTGCAAGTTCACTTTTCCTTTGCGAACATATTGATTTAGACCTAAGCAGAGAGTATTTAACTAAATATCTTATTTGCACTGCAGATGTCAGTACAACAAATTATATAGCAGCCTACATATGTCAAGGAACACTGACAATGATAACTATGAAAACCTGCATTTTTATATATTTGTAAATCGAACACGCAGTGGAGTTTAGGTACAGTATTTACTTTCTCACAAATGTTAACTGAAAGAAAAACTGGATCAGTTTGGGAATTGAGAACCCACAGGTTTGTTTATTTTATATATTATATAATTGTATTTGTGAAATAATTTAATACTGCCACTAAAAGCACACATGCAACACAACATAATTCCAAAATAAAAACAAACATTTGGGTTATTATGCGCTGTGCACTTTGGTTCAACAAAGTGTGAACTATTACATACATAACAAAGACAACACTACAATGTTCACTATCTATGTAGTTAAATGTGTGCTAGTTTGTTTTGTATAATTTCTGCCTTTATCTGTTGCCTTTCTTATATTTCATTTTCTCTCACTCTTTCCGCATGCCAGTTATCTCTGAATCTTACTGATCTTTTACAGTGTTTTTATCACCCTCTTTGACAAAATTAACTAGCCCATTAATTGACAATGAAGGATGCTAGCCTTCAATAAGGTATTAGTTTTAAAACCCTGCAAGGCATATTTGTGATTTTTTTTTTTTTTACAAATATATATATTGTATGAAAATGCCAACTGCAGGAAACTATACAAATAGTCAAGCAGACACATGTTTTGGGTAGTTTCTGTTTAAGGTAAAAACATAAACATTTTGGCTAATTTCTTTGTCATGCTAAACAAGCTAAAACTCTGTAAAATACTTTGACAACAGAGTGTTAATTTACTTAGGCTGCATTTAACATCAGCAAGTTTTCATTATTGTTCCCTTCTTTAGATAATGCAGGATTCAAGGATGCCCAGGCACAAAATATCCTATGAAAAAATAAAAATGTGTCCAAGTTGTATCAAAGCCACATATATTTGGATCACTGCTAGTGAAGTTACTGACACATTAATATCAGATGCCATTTATTTCATTTTATTTTATTTAATGTGCCATTTATGGTATAGAAAACATTAAAACCAAATGTAAGTAGCAATACTAAAATGTAATGCATTTTCAGAGTTGACATTTTTTTAACTGTTAAATGGTCTACCAATGATACCAAAATAACATAATTACTGTAGTGCTTCATATGATTATCACTTAATTATTGAAAATCCCATTAAGCTTTTAATTTAACATCCTGGCTTGAACACAATATAAACCATCCTGAGAGATAATGCTTAGCCATCATAATTTAATTAGCCATTCAATTATTATAATCTGTTACAGTACATTCATATTAAGACACCATTCTCTGGTTTAGTGTGCAATTATTCTTTCAGCTTTAGTAATACAGCTTTTGTGAAAAATAAATACATAAAATATTAAAATAAAAGCATTTACACATTTACAAATGTGTTCAAACCTAAGTGCCATACTTTGATGTTAGTGGAATATTTGAAAATTAATTATCCAGTGTTTTGCCAAAGGTTTGCTACTAGGGGAAGGATGTGGGCTGTATTTTGCAATCAGTTAAATAGTTTCAGAAGACTACAAACTACAGAGATAATATATTGCAGTTTGCTTTTTTTATGGGCACAGAGCTAAAAAGAAAAATATATTTATTATTTTATATGTTGCTGTCATTTTTTTAAATTACATTAACTGTTCTGTATGGATATTTGCTTGTATTAGCCAGAATTATCCTTTGATGGTGTTTTGTAACGTGTATCAAAGGTAATAATTTCACTCTTCTGATAAACCTGCAAAATACACGCACACAGTAAACACTGTTTTTTAACACAAATGAAAAACTGCTATTCAGTATTAAAAAAAAAAAAAAAAAAAAAAAAAAAACCCTCATGTTGTACTTTGTGTCACTTGTCTTAGTTTGATCTTCCTTGGTTGGTACTAATCTTATTTTGATCCAACTTTTCAAGCAGTACAGCTCTATGAAATAATGCGCACTTTCAAAATCTGTAACCATGACTTGAATGTTTAAACACTCTCATCGACATTATTATGAGATAAAAACAACGACTGCGCCAGAACCGTAATGCACTACCCTGTTTTAAAAACAGCTGAGCTAACCTGTTTCAACGTTTTGTTTAACGCAGTTACAACCTGAAGAAAAGTAATATCTTGACTTGAGAGGGTTTTTTTTTTTTTTTTTTTTTTTTTTACACAACTCGCTTTAACCCTGAATAAACTAGCGTTACAACGAAACACACTTTGCTATTAAGTACGGTACGTACTGTATGCAAACCCTATGCAAGAATATGTGTAACACCAATACAATTTGTAACATTAACACTACTATACAAACACCACGCGTTACTTTTACCTACAATGAAATAGCCATAGATTGTACTCCTCAACAGGTTTTAGATTTACTGGGATTACAAAATGAAAATATACAACAAGAATAAAAAAAAGTACGGGAAACTAATTGCAATTGTGAATCACTTCAGTGTTTATTGTTTACTATATTCTAATGTATTCGTATTAAACCAGATAGTTTTTCTCGAATATCTGATGTACCGGTATTTCAAATTGCTTCGAAGTGCATACATTCATTCACTTGTCTGTTTTCTGGAAGAAAGCGCTCGTAAGCATGGTTTTACTATTGTACTACCATCAACCCTATATATATATAATATATATATATATATATTATATATATATATATATATATATATATGATAACATTTGAAAGTCGCTTGATAATAACTCGTTTACTCCAACATTAAAATATTGTATTGAGGATACAAACTGATCCACAGACATCAATGTACACAATTACGCACATTGTTAAAAAGTGTAGTAAAGTTGAATGATGAAACGCATATTTTGTTTTCGTTTGTTTATATAGACACATATAGACACATGGCTTCTCATGTTAACGTAAGACTTAAAAGCTATTAATGTGTTCAAATAAAATCGTACAGTACCTTTCCGAAGAACACTTTTTCGTCCCTCTGCTGCAGTGTTTACACTAGTGCAGTATGTGTAGCGAAGTAAAGTTGTGTTGCCGACTGAAGGCGGAATGAGCTCGTTTAAGTTGGAGCTGTCACCGTGTCTCTGGTTTGCAATGTCACAGCCACTGCCAGAAGATGCTCTTCTCTCTCTGTTGCGGTTAGTCTTTATTCAGTCACACAGACACCACTGCGTCTCTCTTCTAATCCCGCTGTAAAGTGGCCGTGACAGCATCCCTGGATGTTTGACCAAGCGCACTCAAAAGAGTCGGTAAGGTTGATGAGAAGGAAGTTGGGAGAAGAAATGAAAAGCCTTCCCAGCTCAAGAGACTGTGGACTGGAGAGTCTGCTACCAGGAGGGAATGAGATGTGATGTGAATACAGACTGGAGTCCAGCAATGCTGAACAAGTGCACCACATAGCTCAGTGGTTCTATAAGGAAACAACATTTCCCTCTCATGCATCCATTTTCCCCCTGGAGGAAAGGGGTAGGATATCTCATATCTAGAGATGCATACTGATTTTGCACTTAGAATACTGCTTTTAAAAAAATGAAGGATACAGATGGCTGGTGAAATGTTTGAATTTCTTCACACACAAATCAACATATTGTAAATATAGTTAATATTTATAATCCTCTGGGCCTTTGAAGTAAAAAAAAATATATACTTAGGGTATGGTAGAAGTTTCTCGTTCTTTTTATTACCACGTTTCATTAAAAAAAAAAAAAAAAAAAAACATAAATAAATAAGGAAGTGTTTGTTGGCCAACTTCCAGCATGTTTTGTTTTGTAGTTTCCTATTCCCGTACCAAGTTGAAAATGAATCCTGCAGCAATTTACAAGTTGAGTCTCAGTGGGCATATTCTACTGCTTTGGGATCAAGTTGTAACCCTTATGTCCCCATACCAATCTGTTTAATCAAGTAGGATTTACCTGCCCTCTAACAAAGATTTCCCAGTTGGAAATTGAACTCCCTGCCTTCCAAAACTATATCTCTACAGTTTAGTTGGTACTGATAACATCCTGTTGGAAGGATTACTAAGATTCATTATCAAGTCATACTATTCAATTCTATGTATAGCGTATGAAAGGGTAATTATAGCACCTAGTTATTTGCAGGAGTTACTGACCCGGTATCTTCCAAACTGCACTGTGAGATCACAGGATGTGGGGCGGCTGGTTATTCCTTGGGCCAACAAAAGCAACATGTGAGGTAGGGCTTTTTGAATGCTCTGCCTTCGTTTGTCAGGGAAGGGGGACTGTTCAGTTTTCAAGTGAAGACTAAAAACAAACTTTTTTAAAATGGCTCTCTTATCTTAGTGGGTTTTAATGTAACTTTAAAATTGCTGCTTTTGTATTATTATTATTATTATTATTATTATTATTAGTAGTAGTAGTAGTAGTCGTAGTAGTATGAGGTCTATACTGTTATTTAAATGGTCTGACTGTGGCAGTTGTATGTGTGACATGCTATACAAATGTATTGTGGTTTGTTCTTTTTTCTGCTATGTACTGTACAGTGCTTTGCAATACTTTTGTATAAAAAGTGCTATATAAATAAATAAAACATTTAACATTGTACAAAAATGCGAAATATGACATATAATATATCTAATATATATATATATATATATATATATATATATATATATATATATATATATATATATATATATATATACATTTTTTAATTTTTTTTTTTTATAGGCACTGAACAAGCATCTACTGTACATTGTGCTTTGCAGTTTTTTTTTTTTTTTTTTTTCAGTTAATCTAGCCTGTTTTAGACCCACCTAATATTTGAATAAGTAAAATGCTATCCTTACTCCATTGTGGTTAACTTGGATTCTTAAAAAAAGGTTTATTTTATGCTGATGTATTAATTCTACTGTAGAGTATCTCATAGTAAAACCAAACACAGTACTGCGACCTGACACATACAGTAGCAGCATTGAAAAATCTAAAATTTCTTCCAGGTATCAATCAGCTATGGTCAGTACCTTCCAGAAAGCACCTGAACTGTGAATACAATAACTTTAGAAACTTCTGTCTGATTAAATGGTTTTAGACTTCCAGATGGCTGGCAGCTGTTGAAATTTCAGCAAGGAAATTGCTAGGAGTGGAGACAGAAGGCAGTGGGTGAATGGTTGATAGGCATAACCTTTTCCTAATCTGTTTTATGCTGACATACTTTTTATAAAAGTAATAAGCTTGACCTTCATATAATCAAGTTGTAACTGGGGTGTAAAACTACAGTAAATAAACATTACAAGCAGTTTTGGCTATAAACACTTAATACAGCTCATGTAAACAACCTAGGGTCCTGAACTTTACCCTCTGTTGCACATTCATTTTTCAGACCCTGTCTTTCCCTCTTTTTGTATTCCTTGCCAACTACTGTACATGTTCTATCTCACTATAGCATCCTGTCCAAACAGCATCCTTGCTGGCATTAAAAGTCCACTTGGCTCTGACTGCCCAGATCACACAGTGTCACCCAATAACATATATAAAAGGGGTATTAACTGAAAGAGGGCCCTTTTAAAAGTTGCATGACCACAGATCTATAGTACTTGCTGTGTAGATGAAGTAGAGGAAGTAGCTCCCATTTGGGACAGGCCTCATCCAAATTAATTGCAAACCTAATTTGTGGTAATCCCATAACATGTTGCAATATCATATGTAGTGTTTTACCCTTTGTTGATTTGATAAATTCATTATTATTATTATTATTATTATTATTATTATTATTATTATTATTATGTTATGTTTTAAGTACAATGCAGTTTTAATTTAGCATTTGACATACATTTTCGTTTACTTAAACTACACTTTTTAATTATAACATTTGTTTATTTTGTGATCACTATGGAATTCAAAATCTTAAACAACTTCAGCTATAAGGACCCCTGTTGATAACATCAGAGAGATAAGATGGCCACCAGCCGGATCAACACTGTGGCTTGTGACAGCTCAGTTGTGGCTTCTCATCGACCAGTCTGACCTCTTGAGCTGGCCCAGTCTGCAGATTAGGAAATATTCTTTGTTAATTGGGGACATATAGCTGTCTTCAGACAAGCACAACATAATGGGATTAAAAATGCAGCATTCAAGTGTTTAAAGCTTCACACTTCACAGTATTTCCTCTGACATGATGCTGTATACTGTGAAGATTGATAAATGTGAAATAAAAAGTCGATTTCCACCTGTATTTATGGCAACCACTGAGCATAGGCTGCTGGCAACATTGCTCAGGATATTGTAGCTCAACATAATCTTTGAGTTTTAAGAAAAACAGGATATTATTTAGTGTTCACATTTTAATGATATGTCCATGTAATTATTGGTATTTAATATTAAAACTGAAGAGGTTCTCACAAATCTTTTCATGTATATTTTTGGACGTACAGTATATGTAATTATATTCCTCTGTTTAAAATCTTTGTAGTCAACTATAGTTATTTTATTTAAGTTAATCAAATCCCCAATCTTTTTAATTCATTTCTCGCCGAAGTTTTATTCTTATAAAATCTTTCCATTATATTTTACAAGTGTATTGTACCATAAAGATTTTCTAAGTGGGGATATATGTCCTTGTGGTAGGGCTAAATAACATTTGTGCTAGATTTGGCAGGGCTGCCTAATTGAACTTCACATGCAGCATGTGGCCAGGTGTTGATTGAATAATTGATTATCAATTAAACCTGGCCACATGCCTTTAAAAAAGACTGAAAAGCCAGTCCTTAGTTCTCAGTTCTCCATTTGTTGTTTTTTTGTTCTACATACAGATTGTCTGGGAAGGCTAATTTGGTTGTGTGTGTATCCAGGGTGAACAAACAAAGGAATGACTGTATGCAGACTGGGGTTCCAGTATTTAGAAGAGAAATTCATTTCGGGGTATTTTAATCTCACCAATTAAGGCCACAACATATCATAAAAGGTGTGCTAAAAACAAATAGAGCTATAATAAATCATAAATAACAGATACAGTGTGTATTCACTTACAAATTACATAAATAAAACCCATAATGTACTAACTTTTACTAGTTTGTGAGCACCCAACTAACAAACAAACAAGCAAATAAATAAATAAATAAATAAATAAATAAATAAATAACAAGTTTGCTTTTCAAACCTTTATTTTAACACTAGAAGCGACGAAATTTCAAACTACCTACAAGCACCACACTGGTCATTTTCACCTGTAGCATTTTAAACAGCTGTGATATGATAATGTACCCTCCATGATGAACTGTCACTGGCGATGAATTGCTGGTGATGAATGTTGGTGATAAAGTGTTCGTGATAAACTGTTGGTGATAAATTGTCATAGACCCAAACGCTACCACTAATTTAATCATTACTCACCCCCTAAGCATGACGTATAAACATAAATAATATCTCTAACATCAATAATAATAATAATAATAATAATAATAATAATAACACAACTTCAATCTTCACTCAATCTTTATGTTATGTAGTGCCTTTCTTAGTGGACCACCATCACAAAGCACTTTAATGTGACAAATGATTGCAGGCCAACGTCATTTTGCTCATCGGGCCAACACTGGCATTTAGTCATGATCCTCAGGTGGGCCAACGTTACTAAGAACTAAATACACAAGAAATACAGATTTACGTTTCACAATTAATCAGAAAGATTTAGTCTCACAATGGATTATTTTTTTATTGGTATTTAATCGTAATGTTTACACTTTTATTGTTTTTGTCATTTATCATCTCTGGATCCTATACATTATATTCATCTGCATATGATTAAAGTCTTTACAGTAAATACAAAGATACATAGAACATGGTTTATATACAGTGGCTCTCAAAAGTATTCACCCCGCTTGGACTTTTCCAAATTTTATTGTGTTACAACTTGGAATCCAAATGAATTTAATTAGGAGTTTTTGCCACTGATCAACACAAAAATTACATAATGTCAAAGTGAAAAATAAAATCTACAAATTGTTCTAAATTAATTACAAATACAAAACAGAAAATAATTCATTTCATAAGTATTCACCCCATTGAGTCAATATTTGGTAGCGGCACCTTTGGCAGCAATTACAGCCATGAGTCTATTTGAATAAGTCTCTAGCAGCTTTGCAAATCTGGACATCCCAATTTTTTCCCATTCTTTTTTGCAAAATTGCTGAAGCTGCGTTAAGTTGGATAGGGACCTTTGGTGAACAGAAATTTTCAACTCTTTCTACATATTCTCAATTGGATTGAGGTCTGGGCTTTGACTGGGCCACTCCAGGACATTGACCTTTTTGTTTTTAAGCCACTCCAGTGTGGCTTTGGCTGTATGTTTGGGGTCATTGTCCTGCTGGAAGATAAATCTTCTCCCCAATTCCAGGTCTCTTGCAGACTTCAGCAGGTTTTCCTCCAGGATTTCTCTGTACTTTTTTGCATCACAAGCTTTCCAGGCCCTGACGCAGAGAAGCATCCCCATAGCATGATGCTGCCGCCACCATGCTTCATGGTAGGGATGGTATTCTCAGGATGATGTGCGTTGTTAGGCTTGCGCCAAACATAGCACTTAGCGTTCAGGCCAAAAAGATCTATTTTGGTCTCATCAAACCATAGAATCTTCTTTCACTTGGTCTCAGAGTCTCCCACATGCCTTCTGGCAAACTCTAGCCGAGATTTGATGTGAGTTTTTTTCAACAATGGCTTTCTTTTTGCCGCTCACCTATAAAGGCCAGCTCAGCCGTGGAAGACTGTAACTCCTTTAGAGTTGCCATAGGCCTCTTGGTGGCCTCCCTGACCAGCGTCCTTCATGCCCGGATACTCAGTTTTTGAGGACAGCCTGTTCTAGACAGATTCACAGTTGTGCCAAATTTTCTCAATTTCTTAATAATGGACTTTACTGTGCTCCACGTGATATCCAATGCCTTGGAAATGTTCTTATATCCTAGCCCTGATTGGTGCTTTTGAAGAACCTTATTCCGGATTTTCTTTGAATGTTCCTTCGTCTTCATGATGTTTTTAGTTTTTGTTAGGAAATGTACTAACCAACTGTGGGACCTCCCAGAGACAGGTGTAGTTAACCTGAAATCA
This sequence comes from Polyodon spathula, assembly GCF_017654505.1. NCBI lineage: Eukaryota > Metazoa > Chordata > Actinopteri > Acipenseriformes > Polyodontidae > Polyodon > Polyodon spathula. The sequence goes on along the minus strand of NC_054535.1, from coordinate 48,175,705 downwards.
TGTGAAACACCTTAATTGCACACAGGTGGACTCCATTCAACTAATTATGTGACTTGTAAAGACAATTGGTTGCACCAGAGCTTATTTAGGTGTGTCATTTTATTTTCTGTTTTATATTTGTAATTATTTTAGAACAATTTGTAGATTTTATTTTTCACTTTGACATTATGGACTTTTGTGTTGATCAGTGGCAAAATCTCCTAATTAAATCCATTTTGATTCCATGTTGTAACACAATAAAATGTGGAAAATTCCACGGGGGCGAATACTTTTGAGAAGCACTGTGTGTGTGTGTGTGTGTGTGTGTGTGTGTGTGTGTGTGTGTGTGTGTATATATATATAAACCATGTTTTATGTATCTTTTTATTTGCTGTAAATGGTTTCATTATAATCATAATGGGATGTGTGTAATGTCTGGGTAATGGTAATGAAAACCATTGTATGTATGTAATATGCTTTATATATTTACACGTAGCTCAGTTATTATTTGTAATATTGTACTGAAAAACCTGAACAGAAAACAGGAGGCACTTTTTTACACAGAGAATTGTAGGAGTCTGGAACCAACTACTTCCCAGTAATGGTGTTGAAGCTGACACCTGGGATTCTTTAAGAAGCTACGTGATGGGATTCTGGGACTAATAAGCTACTAACAATCAAATGAGCAAGATGGGCCGAATGTAACCTTTCTTATGTTCTTATACCTTTAGCTCCGCCCCTTATGCAGACAGGGTACCAGAGCTTACACACACCCCATTGGTCGTCAGCCACACACCAATGGGCACAGACAAACAACATCCAATTACAGGGGAGTTACAGGATGCGCACACGAACAGGTTAGATTTACAGACACAGGTAACAGACAGTGGTGATAAATACAAAGCGGAGATTACAATTATAAACAAGGGGAATGACAGACACATACAGCACGTAAACACATATACACAACAGAGATTACAATACATGGATCACAACAATATTTATGTAAGCAATCCATCAGTATGTTGTGGATTTGTCAACATTCCAGTACATCTTGCTGTGTATTGATGTAATCCTGTGCATACTGTATATATGTCACAATTCTTTTTTTTAAATACGCGTTTTTATGTTTAATAGTTGTTCCTGAGTACAATAGGAACAATGTGTATTTGTGATTTATAATAAGTTAATATTTTGTGCGTGGAGTGTCTCATTATAAGAATCTGCACAATTATATATTTTATACAATAAGAGCCACTCTTCACACAACATACTGGTTTGACACATGTACGATGGTATCATGTCTTCTGTTGTGTCCTGCATTGGTTTAAATTGTTTCCTAACACTGGCCCAGTAGTTCTCCACGTTACCAAGCTGTAAATTGCAGTCAGTTTGATAAGTGACCAGGTATTCCATGCAAATAACGTCTTTCTCGCCCCTGGGAAGCTGTAGCACAAATCTATTATGGATACGTCCTTTTACTACCCCGGATAACAAAGGATGCTTTAAAAAAAAAAAAAAAACACACTCTCACCTGATACTATTGCAGGTCTTATAAGGAAGAGTCTGCATGATTTAAAATTCTTATTTGTGCTGCGTGATTTAAAGGCAGACCCATTTGTGCTGTGTCATGATGAAAATGGGCAGTAATATTTTATTTTAAAATGTAATGAATAAACCAAGAATTACAAGAACTGTAACGAATCACAACTGCACTTTCAATGGCAGTGTTCAATTCAACATCTTAAATTATTTTTTAATTAATGCATTTTTGGTTTTATTGTTTTTTATGTTTTAAGGGACTATTTTTTCTAAGGTCAGGCAGAGGTGGAAGGATATTTAATAAAAATTACCTTTTTGTCAATTAAAACATGTTTTTACGTTTTTTTGGGGGTTTTTTTGTAATGTTGGTTGATCCATTTTATAAGCGCAATAAGGAACTTCAGGGTGTGGAATATACTCTAATATCCACACGCCCCGGGTGGTTAAAGCCACTCGGCTTCGCCTCGTGACTTATAACGCACATGGGGCGTGTGGATATTAGAATATATCCCACACCCTGTCGTGTCTTCTTGCTTACCTAATAGCCCCCTGAAGTTACATGTAGCCTGTTAAAATATTTTATGGAAGGTTTTAGGGTTTTACTTGTTGTGTTACTTGTTTACTTGGGTGTTTTTAGAATAGGTTTTGCAAGGTGGTTGAATGGGGTAGTTGCAAATTGTCTGATTTAAAATGATTTGTATGTGATTGTCTCAATTTCCTGTAATAAAGAAACCATTATTATACTTTTGGTTGTACTCATTGGTCAGTTCGAAATCCAAATCAGCCTGTGGGCAAAGGGTTATAAAGATAATTATAAAAATGTATACTTACCTGGAATGAATAGTCTAATGTAAGAAGGAGAACTCTGACAGAACTATTACTTTTTCATAAACCAATTTTTACCATCTTCTTGATGTATTCCTTCCAACAAGGAAGTAATGTCTAACATCATGAAAACTTCTTTTTTTCTATAGCTAAAATGGCTGCAATCAAATTTGCAAATGCCTATTGGTTCATCATATTTCTAGTGCCAGCTGTGAGGATAAAGAGTATAGTAGGCAGTAACCCAGACTTTTAGCCAATACACATTTCCTAATACTCCTCGGGTGATCTTTTTTTTCCTGATTTGGCTTGTCAAAGATGTGTCCTTTTCTACACAACTGTGGCAAATCAATGTATTTTCAGTTACTATACACAGTACGATACTTTATTGGTTTCCCAGTCCACTGCTTGTACTGAGTTCCTCAGAGTATAAATGGGCTACGTGTATGAATACACTTTCAAATCCCAAGCATTTTGAAGTCTTTAATCTGTTTGGTGTTGTGAGACCTAGACAAAGTAAAGAATATCTTCCAAAGGGAAATCAGTTCCTTACTTATTACTTCTGTTGGTGTTACCCAAATTTTGATGCACGTCTGTGACTGACAGCCAAGGCAACACCTAGTAAAGGAGAAGTATCATTTTGTATTCCTTAGATTTTTTGACTTTATGGTCCTCGGACAGCTTAGTTGAATGTTTAGAGTTGCCTCAAAGATAATCCTTCGCTCAGTGGTTTATGAACACTTAAAACACTCTTTCTAGTTTTTGATTTTCTGAAAAGATCAGAAGCAAAACCTTACCTGTGTTACTGGTACCTGTATTTTGTGAGTCCTATACATTATTACTGTTGAACAACATGTCAAAGCTATGAAGCTACCCTACTGACACACATTTTCTTTCTTTTCTTTCCTATTTTTTCAGTGGCATTGGATAAAGCCATATGATTCTGCTTGATTATCAACTGCCAGCTGTGCAAAGGATCTATAATAATTTCCCAGTCCTTTCTCATACATCAGGTCAACAACTAATCCCTTTACAACAAGGAAACTGCCAGGTCCCCCAGCATGTCAGTAAGCTGATTACCTTTTATATTGACAGTGTACTATCATCTAATACCAACAAATATAAAAACTATATATATTTCACTGCAAGATGTAGTGGCAATATTTTATTGACCAATTCCCTAAAATAAATCACAATTTTTAATGTGGCTCTCCAGTTTTATATTTTAGAACCCAAATGGAAAGCACACCAATGAATAATATTTAGTTCTTATGGTATTTTAAAAAACATACCTGGAAACATTTAAAAGGTATGGAGGAACTGTCAAGATGAATTTATAAATATTCTGCATCAGATCACACAGCTGCGCAGGGGATGGGTCCTGTGGCAGCAGGCAGGCAGACCGAAGAAGAACGGACAGCGGGAGCAACGGCAACAAAACAGCTTTTAAACCCAAAGTCTCTTTTAAGAAGGACCCAAATCTTTTGTGAAAAGCTGAAATGTTATTTTCAAAATGGGATAGGGAAACGCCGTAGTTCAGGGAGAAGGAACAGAGCGATCAGAATGTCGAGTTTTGAATGTATTTGAATACTTTTTATTTTTTTCACTACTTTAATGAATCATTGGTGTCTGATTCAGAATCATTCACTATCTCATGTACACTTTGGTTTCCTAAAAATTTACATAAATCTCATCGGTTTTGTTTATTGCGATAAATTCCAATATGTCTGCCGGTTTTGTTTTTAAATTCTAGTAGTATGGATATCTGCCAGTAATTTGTCAGTTTTTGAAAAAAAAAGTGCAGACCCATGGTGAAATGCTGTAATATCAACACCCCCATGTGACCTGTTTTTACCAATCAGGATAGTGTTTAAAATATCCATTTTATAATATTACAATTATTCCACTCCATACAGTATATTATCACAACACAGTACAGAACAATATAACCTAGTGGGCACACAACATTATACTGACGTTGTGTATTGGTTGTATTTGAGTCGTGAAGTTGGGCAACCAACATTTTACCAGTGCACAACTTTTTAATGACATCAAGGCAACGTCTGTCTTAGACGTCATTAAAGGTTATTTTAGGTTGTGGAATGTCTGTTTAAAAAAATGTCTTGTTAGACCAATTTTGTTTGAACCCTGTTTGTGTTAACAAAGACCACAGTTTTCTTTATCTAATTATTATTATTATTATTATTATTATTATTATTATTATTTATTTATTATTATTATTATATTATAATAATAATAATAATAATAATAATAATAATAATAATAATAATAATAATAATAATAATAATAATAATAATAATAAAAATAATAATAATTAATCATCATCAATCCATGTTTATATTTAGATTACAAGATTATGCTGACTAATGTTGTATATAGTATACATTGTATTTTAATGTTTGAAAAAACGTGCAAGTAAAAGAAAGTTATTTTTTTGTACAATTATTTTATTTTTTTTGCCTTGTGTTCTTAAATAAATATAATTTGGTTTTGAACCAAGCCTCACCAGTTCCTGAGTGTTTCCCTGCACAATAACATTAGCTGCGGGCTGCACTTTCCAACAAATACATGTATTTAGGAAAAGTCAAGAACAGACAACCGCCGATCTTTAACTCCAATTACCTTGAACAAAAATATAAACGCAACATGCAATAATTTCAAAGATTTTACTGAGTTACAGTTCATATGAGCAAATTGGTCAATTGAAATAAATTCATTAGGCCCTAATCTATGGATTTCACATGACTGGGAATACAGATATGCATCTGTTGGTCACAGATACCTTAAAAATTAAAAGGTAGGAGTGTGGCTCAGAAAGCCAGTCAGCATCTGGTGTGACCACTATTTGTCTCATGCAGCGTGACACATCTCCTTCGTATAGAGCTGATCAGGCTGTTGATTTTGGCCTGTGGAATGTTGTCCCACTCCTCTTCAATGGCTGTGCAAAGTTGCTGGATATTGGCGGGAAATGGAACACGCTGCCGTACATGTCGATCCAGAGCATCCCAAACATGCTCAATGGGTGACATGTCTGGTGAGTATGCAGGCCATGGAAGAACTGGGACAATTTTAGCTTTCAGGAATTGTGTACAGATCCTTGCGACATGGGGCTGTGCATTATCATGCTGAAACATGAGGTGATGGTTGTGGATGAATGGCACGATAATGGGCCTCAAGATATCGTCACGGTATAGCTGTGCATTCAAACTGCCATCGATAAAATGCAATTGTGTTTGTTGTACGTACTTTATGCCTGCCCATACCATAACCCCACCACCACCATGGGGCACTCTGTTCACAACGTTGACATCAGCAAACCGCTCGCCCACACGATGCCATACATGCTGTATGCCATCTGCCCAGTACAGTTGAAACCGGGATTCATCTGTGAAGAGCACATGTCTCCAGCGTGCCAGTGGCCATTGAAGGTGAGCATTTACCCACTGAAGTCGGTTATGATGCCAAACTGCAGTCAGATCAAGACCCTGGTGAGGACAACGAGCACACAGATGAGCTACCCTGAGACAGTTTCTGACAGTTTGTGCAGAAATTCTTCGGTTGTTCAAACCCAGTTTCATCAGCTGTCCGAATGGCTGGTCTCAGACGATCCCGCTGGTGAAGAAGCTGAATGTGGAGGTCCTGGGCTGGCGTGTTTACACGTGGTCTGCGGTTGTGAGGCCGGTTGGACGTACTGCCAAATTCTCTAAAACAATATTGGAAGTGGCTTATGGTAGAGAAATGAACATTAAATTCTTTGGCAACAGCTACATTCCTACAGTCAGCATGCCAATTGCATGCTCCCTTAAAACTTGAGACATCTGTGGCATTGTGTTGTGTGACAAAACTGCACATTTTAGAGTGGCCTTTTATTGTCCCCGGCACAAGGTGCACCTGTGTGTGATGGAAAGATGAGTTCTGGTGATGAATCTTCCTCCCAACCTGTGAGGGCGCTAAAGAACGGGAGGAGAAGTATCTGGAAGGGCTGGCCTGACAGTTCGTTTCCGGGTCAGGGAAGTGGGTCAGCCTGGAGGGAAGCGCGACTCTGTTGTAAGACCGTATTGATTTGAAAGGTAAACGAGAGGCAGCTGCAAGTAATAAGGCAGCTGCAACCGTTTATCTCGATATCATGCGGGATTACATATAGGGGCCAGGGTAACGCTGATCTTCTCCTTCGTTTGGGTTAAACGAGTGGAGAGAGAGAAGGACTGAGAGAGGAGCTCTCAGAGTGGATTGTGTTAGTGTTTGGTATTGTTGTGTCTGTCCGTGTAACTGTCTGTTTTTGTATTTAGCACTAGACAGTTAACGCACGTCTCCGGAGCTGTCGAAAGGAGAGCACTATCCGGAGCACCACTGCACTGAGCACCTGCACGTTTTCGATCACCCAGGACTGGTGACCGTACCGCTGTTTTTGTTCAGGACTGTGCCCTTGGTTTCATTATCCCCGTGCTTTACACATTGTTGTGTATTGCCGGGGATTTATTATTTTTGACGGTCGCCAGACCTGGAAAAGAGCAATAAAGCACTTATTCACTGAATCACTGTTGTCTGTTCATCACTCCTGCACCTCATCACCGCGACATCTGTTCCCTTTACCAACCACTTTGCCACACTGTGTAATGATCATGCTGTTTAAACAGCTTCTTGATATGCCACACCTGCCAGGTGGATGGATTATCTTGGCAAAGGAGAAATGCTCACTAACAGGGATGCAAACAAATTTGTGCACAAAATTTGAGAGAAATAAACTTTTTGTGCATATGGAAGATTTCTGGGATCTTTTATTTCAGCTCATGAAACATGAGACCAACACTTTATATTTTGTATATTTTTGTTCAGTGTAGTCACTCGTAACAGTTCCAATATGAAATGTGTTTCAACTGATACATTGTTACCTGTGGTGGGATGGGCAGTAATAACCAACCTGCTTATTGTAAAACTCGAGTCGACTTGAGTGCACTTGAATTGGTCTGAATTCTCCCAGAACTGGAGTTGATGGACAACTGGAGTTGGTGATAAAGGAGGCGTTCCATACTTTTCCAAGTTACCAGAGTTATCATGCGAGTTGGGCAGGAAATACTTGAATTACACATAGACTGAACTACAAAACAAATGTGTTTAATTATATCCAGTAGCATACACAGGTAAATGGTGTTGTATTTACAGCAAATTAAACTGTCTAAAACAGTTTTATGTCAATCATATATGTTAGTATACATATATTTTTCCCCAATAATGTAAAACTGTCTGATGTTACATCTGTGTTTTCTGTATTGATTATTAAAAAAAAAAACATTAGGTTGCATCGAAATGATTGCGTTTGGTAGTCCTGCCTGTACTTCTAATTTTGTTTAACACAACAGTTTCTTAGCATGCTATGTTGCAGTAGTTTTATACGCTTTTTAGTATAGCGTTTAAAAACACCGCTCCAGTAGTTCTAGGTATCTATGTCCTGTAGTTCTAGTGTTAAGTATCAGCCAAAAGCTCTGTGTAATATTCATTCTTGTCGCTTCTCTTTGTTTCAGCTACTCAGCCAAGCACTGGGAGGCCAAAATGGGACTTGACCGCTTACAGCCTGGAGGAAGGGCTACCCTCAGCCATGGATTTCCTGAGGTTTCCCCTTAAAAAAATAAAAATAAATATGTGAGTAGGGGGGGTTTCCTTACCTGAGTGCTAAGCGGTTCGTATTTAGTAGTTCTGCGTGGTGCGTGGTCGGGTTTGAGAGGCTGGGCTCTCTCCCTCGGTGCAGTCATGCTCTGGGGGGCGGGCCATGTCTCAGCTGCTGATTTTCATTAAATTCAATATTTGGAGGTTAGGTGGCCTCGTTATTTCGGGGAGAGGTGGCTACAGCCACTTCTTATCTGCGGCACTGGGATGCATGTATCTGTTCATGTATTTCCAGCCTGTCTCGCGCAGGTAGCCATTGGGCATCCGCTGACGAGACCTCCGGCCAAATATATATTTCACTCAGGCCCTGAATGCCCTTCACAGTCATAAATCAACTGCAGTTGCAATCGCAATCATTATCACTCATTCATTGCCATTCATTTAGGCGGATTCTCTGTGCTGAATTGTAAACTTGATTGCTTTTCTGGAAGGAGAATCCACCCATAACCAATACGTCATCAGCGAGCGCGTAAAAGCTCTGTGTACTATTCATTCTTCTCGCTTCTTTTTGTTTCGGCCTCCATCCTCCCCAGCCACCACCTCGCAGCATGAAAGTGCTGAAAGTATAAGAAATGGGGTGGACATGCTAATATATTCATAGTATTTAATGTAATGTTTTTGTTTGAAGGGTCAGTCAATTCTTTGATTTGACTCCACAGACATCTGAGTTATGATATAAAAGTATACATTTGGGCATGCTAAATGGGTTTAAAAGCAAAATTATAGTTAAATTCATGCAAATTGGTTCCCACAGTGTGATGTCGTATGATAAACTACAGATTTGGGTTTATGTTATGTTTTGTTAAAAGAGGAAAAAAGGTATTATGTTAGAAAAGTTATATGAAGGTTTTAAGACACTGGGAACATACTAAGGTCAACAGGGATTAGCAATTGACTTTAATTGTGTAATTACCTGATTGCCTAGGAGTTAAAACTGGTAAAGCTGAGATGGTCTGGGAAAAGAGAGAGGAGAGATCAGGAGAAGACCCCAAACGGTGAGGTAACAGAGAACTTTAAAGTGAACAGGCGACTTTATTTTCAGGGTAAGCAGAATTAGCCTGCCCCTGCTTAGTTTGGAGAGAGAAAAAATACGTGTTTAGTTTAGGACCCGAAAACGGGGTAGGTTTTGTTTGTTTTTCTGATTGTTTTGTTTTCAAATAAAACCACGCTCTGGCGTGTTTCACTGTAAGAAGGGCTTTTGTTTGGATTTACTCAAATATTCTACACAACATAACGTCTTTAACCTGATAGACGACAGATAATTCTTTACACTATATATACACACACACACACACACACACACACACAACAAAACATGCAGAACAAATCTGTATTGTAAAGCTCTGTTGCACCTACCACAGCTAACAATAATAATGAAAACAGTAAAATCCGCTAAAGACAGCCCTGTAAATATCAGAACACAAGCGTGTATTAAGGTAGGCTTGCAGCACAATAAAAAACACAAACAAACATGGTTTTAAAATTAATAAAAGTAATAAGTTTCATCTTTTATTAACACATTTATTGTTCACCCTCAAAACGTGTACATTGGTAAGCATGGACAATCAATGAAAAATTAACCAGCAACGAATCTTCATTGCAAAACAACCGCATGAAATACTGTGTTAATATGAAAAAATGCAATCCTGTAAATATCAAAGAATAAGTTAATACTGTTGGCCCACAACACACTCAGTAATGCTTCAAACTGTTTTTTAAGATAAACAATAAAATCAATACAAGTACCAGTTTTATCACAAAATCAAAGCAAAAGTGATTAATTTGTTTTTATACGTATACATTGATAAATAAGAACGTAGAAAAGGAGCAAAATACGAATATACATTGCAAGACTCAAATGCACGAAATACTGTTAATATAAAAAAATAAAAAAAATACACATACACAAAGCTTCACAACTGGTTTTAAAATGGATATCGTCATTTAAAAACTGTATGCACTATGTGTACCTTAAAATAAATTAAATTCAGTTTTCTTATCATTCATCCTGAGCCTCAGGGTCTCTTCATCGCTGTTGAAAAGCAAATTGGTAAGCTTGCTGTACAGCCATGTGTGTCTAGTGGCTGGAGCATTCAGTATGACATGCATTATATTATTGCCCATAACCCAGCGTTTAAAAGAGACCTGGTGTCTATTTACCATATTTCTCAGCAGCCCCGGCACTATATTAGAGACCAGCAAGTATTGGAGACCACCAAAGAAAGGAAACACTGGCAACCTTCCCCGTCTGTCTCACAGACAGCCACTGATTCCTGAACACCTCATTTTGTTGTTGAAAACAGTTTGTGCAGGATACAGCAGGCAGTGGCAATTTTGGGAAAGAATTAATGTTGCACTTCAGTCCGTTTTATCAGTATCCGCCACCTCCCTTTCAAGTGCCCACTTTCCGTATTTGCCCAGTCATGGTGTTGAATGCTTCCTCAGCAGCGGTCAGCCGTCTAGACGGGTAGCGTTTCTAAACCAGGATAGTCTATGCAGCATCACTTGATCCTCTCTCTCTCTCTCTCTCTATCTCGATTATATATATATATATATATATATATATATATATATATATATATATATATATATATCTGCCATTTTTCAGCCATGGTGATCTGCAATACCTGTTGGTTAGTTTCATTTTATACTTTATTTTTAACTAATTACTACGGTAAATTAGTCGAAACAGTATTCACTACTAATGACATTTGAAAAACTATTTGGGCAAGAGCAGAAAAACACATTATTAACCAACCAGGCACAATGCATTTTGCTTTATTACAGCAGCTGGATTCACTCGTGTACCAGTTCTCTGCACATGGAAACTACGCTTTAGCAAATAGAGCAGAATGCATGCATGGATTACTATGTGTTCCACAGTAACCATGACCCTATCTGCACTCTCTCAGGAGTTATAAGACAGTTTTACTTTTAAACTTTAGGAGAGGTTAAAGGTCACATGCAAATACATTTTTTTAAATAGAGCATACATGGGTTACTATATGTCTTCCATAGCAACCATGGCCCGATCTGCACTCTACAAGGACTTATTATTCAGCTTTGTAAGTTGGTGATGTCATCCAACGTGGCCGCTATGTTTTTTATTGTAGCAACTTCCCTTGAACAACTTTTAAAGACAACCAGACTAGGATCATGTGTGCCAATTTTTGGTTCAATCGGGCTGGTGGTTTCAGAGACGAAGGTTTTTCTAAGCCAGTTTTGTATGTTGATGATGTCATCTAATGTGGCCGCAATGTTTTTTTTTTTTTTTTTATTGTAAAGACAACCGGACCAATCGGACCAGCGGTTTGGGAGAAGATCTTCGTAATTTGTGATTATGCCATCCAATATAACCACAATACCACACAACCCATCAGCTTTTTAATTTGTGAACACCAGTTAATCTTGTGTACCCAGTTTCAGGGAAGTGGTTTTCGAAAGGCGAATTTTTACATTTAGGCAACCCATTTTTCAATTAATCCCATATGGCAGCCAAACTATGTGACCTACGACATATGTTTTTTCTTCCCCGACACTTTCCCATAGGCATCTTCTACCCTTCCTATTTTCGTGAGTTTTTAAGCAACTCTGGCGGAAAGAAAAATAATAAGAATAATCCCAGCAATAACAATAGGCTTGGAAGCCTAATAATAATAATATGAAAAAGTGTTGTAAGTATGACTGTAATAATACTGTTGTACTGCTGCTAACCCTACCCCTAACCCCTCTACCTTTTTTCAAACTCCCCATTTTTTAATTTTTTTTTGGTTACCAGCCACCACTGATATCAACAGTTCACTGGGCTGATCAGAACCTTTCCATTAATAGACTTGACAAATGTGCCCCTTTTAACTGCTCAACTGGAGAATCATAAAAATAAAAAAAAAAAAGAATTGGGAGGTATGAGGAGAGGGTAGATTACAGTCGTTTGGGGATTTGAAGACTTTTATTCTGTTACTAAAGGTATGCGTACTGAATTACCTGCACTACTGATCATCCATACTGATAACGCCCTACTGCACATTTTAATAGGTAGAAGGTCCCTACTAGCTCATATGAATGGGATGATTTTCCTTGATAACTTTCCCTTCAATGGCTTGATAATAAGTATGTGTTACCAGTCCTGCTTTCATCATGGTTCCGTTCTTCTACTGACAAGGGTTTGCCATTTGTCTTTCATAAGTATCTATTATGGTTTTTCACAACATGCTCTGCAGGACTTTGGCAGCACATAACAGAACTAATATTGCTTGCTTCTTTCCACCCCCCTAGCCTCTCTCGCTGTGCAACATAAGGAGACAAATGAAAAAAAAAAATCAAAACACCATTATTTATTATGTCTGTTCCTGCTATTCTTGCATAAACTATACAACATCAATTACGTATTAAAGACAATCAACATTAATAATATTATTCTGCAGCTTCAAATTGTCAGTGCGATAGACTTTAAATAAAAGTAATCTAATCTTAACATAAAGCCAGATAGCACAGTTATATTTTTCATTATTGAACTAATTTAATGTGATGGTCTTGTTGTGTCAGTGTTAAGATAGTTTTGTCAAAAAATCTCTACTACAGTATTTATATAGTGCAAAACTCCTTTAGAATATTGTAATTAAAGGAACTGTGAAAAATGTTCATGCAGTCTCCATTATGTACACCTACAATAAAATGTTAACATGCAACAGTGAATATTTCAGTATTCTGAATGCGTAATATTGTAAATATTCTGTGTGTGTGTGTGTGTGTGTGTGTGTGTATATATATATATATATATATATATATATATATATATATATATATATATATATATATATATATATATATATTTATATGTACATGTACAGCTCTGGAAAAAATTAAGAGACCACTGAAAAATTATCAGTTTCTCTGGTTTTACTATTTATAGGTATGTGTTTGGGTAAAATTAACATTTTTGTTTTATTCTATAAACTACTGACAACATTTCTCCCAAATTCCAAATAAAAATATTGTCATTTAGAGCATTTATTTGCAGAAAATGACAACTGGTCAAAATAACAAAAAAGATGCAGTGTTGTCAGACCTCGAATAATGCAAAGAAAATAAGTTCATATTCATTTTTAAACAACACAATACTAATGTTTTAACTTAGGAAGAGTTCACAAATCAATATTTGGTGGAATAACCCTGATTTTCAATCACAGCTTTCATGCGTCTTGGCATGCTCTCCACCAGTCTTTCACATTGATGTTGGGTGACTTTATGCCACTCCTGGAGATTGGGCTAGCCATGACAAGGTCTTGATCTGGTGGTCTTCCATCCACACCTTGATTGACCTGGCTGTGTGGCATGGAGCATTGTCCTGCTGGAAAAACCAATCCTCAGAGTTGGAGAACATTGTCAGAGCAGAAGGAAGCAAGTTTTCTTCCAGGACAACCTTGTACTTGGCTTGATTCATGCCAAAGCTGCCTGATTCCAGCCTTGCTGAAGCACCCCCAGATCACCACCACATTTCACAGTGGGTGCGAGACACTGTGGCTTGTAAGCCTCTCCAGGTCTCAGTCTAACCATTAGACGACCAGGTGTTGGGCAAAGCTGAAAATTGGACTCATCTGGGGGTGCTTCAGCAAGGCTGGAATCGGGCAGATTTGTCTTTGTGAAGGACGCATGAATCAATCAAATAAATGCTCTAAATGACAATATTTTTATTTGGAATTTGGGAGAAATGTTGTCAGTAGTTTATAGAATAAAACAAAAATGTTCATTTTACCCAAACACATACCTATAAATAGTAAACCCAGAGAAACTGATAATTTTGCAGTGGTCTCTTAATTTTTTCCAGAGCTGTGTAAGTATATATATAGCTTTTCAGTCTGTGACCTTCTGGGAGTTGTAGTCCTTTGCTCACCAGGACTACACTTTCTCACTATATATATATATATATATATATATATATATATATATATATATATATATAGAGAGAGAGAGAGAGAGAGAGAGAGAGAGAGAGAGAGAGAGAGAGAGAGAGAGAGAAGAGAGTTGATAAAACTTACCAACACATATTTGTCTAATCCTTGAAAGACTTAAAATTGTCAAGTGAAATGATCTTCCCTGTGCATTCAACATATGTCTCTTCACAGTTCCCAAAGCTAATTGGGGTTAATCTTTAATATACTCAAAATTAAATAAGTGGTGACCATATAAAGCTCACCTTCATTTGTGTTCTATGATTTAATAAAAAAAAAATAAAAACAACGTATAATAAAAATTAACAATTGCACACATTAATTAAATCATTAATGTAAATTAATTATTACCTTTTTTAAAACTAACAGCATTAAACCACATCATCTGCTCTTCATACTGTATAGTCTAGCTCTTCTTTTTACCTATTGCACAATTCATGCCTGGTAAATATGTAATGCTACTAATAATTAAATGTTGAAATTATGTGGAATAATTGTATCAAACAGCGCTAAGGAAGAAAGAAATATGAGAGGACATAATACGTCATGTTTTCAAAGTGTGTACCACAATCTTAAATGAACTCCTGAAGAGGTAAAGCACATGTTAATTTTGCAAAATCAAGCAGTTAAATAATTTAATCTCTTAAGCACTCTCAAACTGTTGGTTTCTCATTTTGTAACATAAACATGCATTTGTAAGAAAATAGCATAAAATTAAATAAATGAGGCTTTAACATATAGTCCTACACAGTTTACTGTTTTGGGATACTTAATGCATAAAAAATACTTTAATTATTTACACTGTTAACAAACATGTGCGTAATTATAGTACTTTTTCTATATCAGCAAATTGCTGCTTCCCTGTTTGGCGCCTTTTTAATGTTAACAATTGTACTCGTACTCTAGCGTTGTTCAGAGCAGAGACTTGGCTGAACTTGATGCCGGTCAAACCTCCAGTGCACATCATTTAATTCAACCATATATTTCATATAACCATACAGGACAGGAAAATAATTCAGAGGTATGTCTTCCTGACACACAGCACTAACCAATAATGTACTATTTTCACAATTGGTAGGTGGTTATGGCTTCGAAATACAGCCTCAAATTATTTAAATAACTTTTTACAGTCAATCAGGTCTGCAGATAGCTCATAATAGTACTACGTTGATTTTAAAGCATTTTGTGTGTATGATATGAAGTGGACCTTTTTGCCAGGTCAAAATAGAGAGACCAAAACTGAAAATGGCAGTGCAACAGACATGGCGCCAAGGGTAAGTCCCAAAACTGACTGACGCTTGTCTGAAAAACAAACTGTTACCATAAAAACACTATAAATCGAATGGGGGGAGTGATTAATACCCCGGTGCCACATATGCGCCGGTGTGTCTAATATTAAACCACAGTACAAGAATGGGATTACCACAGCCACTGTTATTATGGGTCACACAAACTTAACTGTCAACATCCCAAGTATGTTTTCAGGCTCTAACACAAAACCACTGTTCTAATTCAAAGTTTTAATGTGTTACTCTCAATATCCTAAGTTACAATGAATGTTAAACGTAAGCTCTCAGACTAAAAACTTCACACCTATACTGCTTCTCTGTTAACACTAGCTGTCAATCTCTGAATTTCCTTATTGTCACCCTCCTGAGCCATTGATTTGTCAATATTCAGACTATACCCGCTATTGGTTAGAAAGCTGAGAAAATTGATCAAGTTTGAGTTTGTTGTGACTGCTCTAGTTTGTTTTAATGGAGCCCTGCATAAAGGTAGGGGAAACCCCGTAGTGAGGGGTGCTGTGGAGAAGGCTGCGGACAGCCCTGAGGAGACCTGTCTGGTTGGAATCAGCAAATTGGATTGTCTGTGACTGGGAAACATCTTAACCATCAAGTAATGTTAGGATAGGATTAATCAGAAAGAAAAAAAAAAGAGTAGATTAGAAATCCCGATTGGAGTTAAGGTTTTGTTTTGTTTGTTTATTTTATTGTGTTAGTAAAAGTGCTGACCCTGTGTTGGGTCAAATAACTCGTGCACAATGAACCCGAGAGCCAAAGGCGCAGTTATGGATAAAAATGAAAATGCTACACAACAGGTTTGAAATTGCTGAAAAAAAAAAAAAAAACAGTATGTGCCTGGAGACAAAAAGACAACTTAAATATGGCAAAAGAAAAAAGGGATGATATTATCAGGAATGTATTCATGGCCTGATGTACACAACATTTTGTTTGAATGAAGTACTTTAAATGACTTTAATATTGTAAATTGTTCTAGTTCAACATGTCAGTGCAACTCAGTGGCATGCTTATAAAGTATGGGTGTGGTTCTGATTAACAAAATGAATGTAGTTTTTATAGCAGGAAATATATTGCAAATGTACTGCACCATATGCAACACTAAGGTGTTTTGTTTATGGGTTATTAGATGGTGCTCTATTTATTTATTTCTTTTTTTAATTGATGCAAGCAGCAATGTTTAATACTTTTCTTTTAATTTCGAATTAATACAACAAATTTGTAAAAGCCAATTGTCTGTGACACACATAAGGTAAATAAGCAATGGCAGAATACAACGTGTTGCAAGTAACACACATCGTGCAAACAGACAGGGAATACATTCCATAACCACAAATGCATGAATTGCTACAATTATATATATATATATATATATATATATATATATATATATATATATATATATATATATATATATATATAATTTTGACAGTGCATTTAAATTTGAACTAATTAGAAATTTCGAAAAAACTAAATAGCAGTGTGGCAGGCTGGTGAGTGGATAGATGCCCAGAGACAGTCTGCAGTTCAAAAAAATAACAATTTTATTACAAATAAACACAAAAATAAAGTGCACAAGGGCAAAATAACAGATACCCAAACACAAATAAAGCAAAAACAAAACTCACAAAAATAGTTTCCAGGTTGGGCAATGCCTTCACTGGATTTATCAAAATTCAAAAACCACAAAACAACCACCAACACTAGCCTGCTTCCTCAGCTTCCTCCTCTCACATGAGAAGCAGATGCCTCCTTTTATGTCAGGTGGCTGGGCGCTGATTGATTGTTAATTAACCTAATCAACCCCAGCCACCTGAACATAATAAACCCAGGCAGGTAGGGGAAATTAACCCCATCCCTGCCAATTTCCAAACGGCAGAGCTTTGCTCTGCCACAAGCAGTTTAACTAAAAATTATTAATTGAATAAAATTTTGCAAACAAGGGTTATTTTGAAACTAAACCTGTGTATCTTTCTTTATTTATTGATGTTGAGCATGTAGGAAGAATATCTATTGTAAAAAAAGTTATTTTAACACAAAAATTGTGTTTTCCTAAACTTATAGTCTCAAAAAGGGAGGAGCGAATTTTATGCCGGTGCAACCGGACCTTTAAAACGATTTTTACGGTGTATCATAAAAACCCCTTGGTGAAATTAGATTTTTTGTGTTGAATGTAATTTAGGTGAGCAGTACAATCAAAGGAACGGTAATTTATCTGGTATACACTAAAGGTGTTTCCAATCAGCAGAAATGGTGACAAAAATTACAACTCCCGTCATCCATGCATGTCAACAACATGCTGGCTTTGTATGTGAACTTTCTGTCTTACTGCTATGATGGATTTCTTTTTTTTTCGGATCACTTTTTTTTTTTGAATCTCCTTCAGAAAATTGAATACGAAACCGAATTACGCAATTTTCATTATTCATTCTTCGCTCCTAATTGAGCAAACGGTAGCAGTGCTTCAGCATTGGACAAGCGGGTATGAGTTGCTACTCCAGTTAAAACCAGGGCTCAGACTACATCATCTGTCATTGCTAGTACTATGGTTATTGAGATAGGAGTTTATAATCTATTAAGAAATCGATACTTTAATGAAGCTCCTTTTTTTTGCAAAACAATGATGAAACAACGGGTTTGCAATTGTGCCTGTTGTGACTTAGCAACCAGCCACCACTCGGTATAGAACGGTCTATAGTTATTTTGCTGGTCATCTATTTCATAAATTGTTTAATAAGTTAAGTCAATAGGATGTCCCTGCCTTACTTTGCATTTTTTAATAAATAAAGTTATGTTAGCAGAGTGTGATTTGACAGGGGCGTGTCCCTGGCTCAGAATTTTAATTTTCATCCCCAGCAGGGAAATCTAGATTTGTAGATCTAGGTTTGAAGGCTGGGCAATGCCTTCACTGGATTTATCAAAATTCAAAAAATCACAAACCACAAAACATCAACCTGCTTCCTCAGCTTCCTCCTCTCACATGAGAAGCAGATGCCTCCTTTTATGTCAGGTGGCTGGGCGCTGATTGATTGTTAATTAACCTAATCAACCCCAGCCACCTGAACATAATAAACCCAGGCAGGTAGGGGAAATTAACCCCATCCCTGCCAATTTCCAAACGGCAGAGCTTTGCTCTGCCACAAGCAGTTTAACTAAAAATTATTAATTGAATAAAATTTTGCAAACAAGGGTTATTTTGAAACTAAACCTGTGTATCTTTCTTTATTTATTGATGTTGAGCATGTAGGAAGAATATCTATTGTAAAAAAAGTTATTTTAACACAAAAATTGTGTTTTCCTAAACTTATAGTCTCAAAAAGGGAGGAGCGAATTTTATGCCGGTGCAACCGGACCTTTAAAACGATTTTTACGGTGTATCATAAAAACCCCTTGGTGAAATTAGATTTTTTGTGTTGAATGTAATTTAGGTGAGCAGTACAATCAAAGGAACGGTAATTTATCTGGTATACACTAAAGGTGTTTCCAATCAGCAGAAATGGTGACAAAAATTACAACTCCCGTCATCCATGCATGTCAACAACATGCTGGCTTTGTATGTGAACTTTCTGTCTTACTGCTATGATGGATTTCTTTTTTTTTCGGATCACTTTTTTTTTTTGAATCTCCTTCAGAAAATTGAATACGAAACCGAATTACGCAATTTTCATTATTCATTCTTCGCTCCTAATTGAGCAAACGGTAGCAGTGCTTCAGCATTGGACAAGCGGGTATGAGTTGCTACTCCAGTTAAAACCAGGGCTCAGACTACATCATCTGTCATTGCTAGTACTATGGTTATTGAGATAGGAGTTTATAATCTATTAAGAAATCGATACTTTAATGAAGCTCCTTTTTTTTGCAAAACAATGATGAAACAACGGGTTTGCAATTGTGCCTGTTGTGACTTAGCAACCAGCCACCACTCGGTATAGAACGGTCTATAGTTATTTTGCTGGTCATCTATTTCATAAATTGTTTAATAAGTTAAGTCAATAGGATGTCCCTGCCTTACTTTGCATTTTTTAATAAATAAAGTTATGTTAGCAGAGTGTGATTTGACAGGGGCGTGTCCCTGGCTCAGAATTTTAATTTTCATCCCCAGCAGGGAAATCTAGATTTGTAGATCTAGGTTTGAAGGCTGGGCAATGCCTTCACTGGATTTATCAAAATTCAAAAACCACAAAACAACCACAAACATCAACCTGCTTCCTTAGCTCCCTCCTCTCACATGAGAAGCAGAGGCCTCCTTTTATGTCAGGTGGCTGGGCGCTGATTGATTGTTAATTAGCCTAATCAACCCCAGCCACCTGAACATAATAAACCCAGGCAGGTAGGGGAAATTAACCCCATCCCTGCCAATTTCCAAATGGCAGAGCTTTGCTCTGCCCACACACCCCCCCCCCACGTACAACGTACACCGGCCTCAATTGGCCAACTCCCCCCTTCCCCCAAGAGTCCAATTATGTCCCTTGGGTGGGCTGTTATGGTGGGTGGTGGTGGGTGGGGTTGATGTCAGAGCCCCCAAGCCTTCTTTGGTTGAGGGGGCCCCGGATCTCCAAGGTAGTACGGCTACGGCGAAATCCATGGTTTGGCAAATGTTTGTAGCATTATAAGCGACAATGTTGTTGCCTTTTAGTTTAATAATAATATAATAATACTTGTGTAACTTAGACAATAAACTGTTTTTTGTGGAAACATAATCCCCGTCTAACAATCGTATATGTACCACAACATGTTGCAACTACTTAGATAATTAACATCCGTTGGCTAGTATGACAACAAACATCAAAACCCGTTTTTGCTACCCCCCTTCGCCCTGTTTAGCCCCCAACTGGAAATAACGACAAATCAGACACTGACATGGTCTTTCCTCCATTTTTGGCACCCAGTGACGAGTAGAGTATTATTAATGATACTAGCATGAATTCGTAGGTCACTATATTTCAATGTAATATTTCTCAAGTTTGTACTGCATGTCTTTTTTAAAAAAAAGCACAATTGCTTGAACACAACATACTGTATTCTACCTTTAGAAATGCCTGCACATGTCAAGCACCTATGGCTGAACAGCTGTGTTTAAATATATAGGGGGTGATGTAAGGATACGCGCAAAGTGATTTGTAGGTGCAAACCCCCATAGTGCTGCTGTAAATCGTGTTTAGCAGCAGTCAGGCCTGATTTTACCAGTCGCTAAAAATGCGACGTATGTAAAGAATGGTATTCACCAGGCATTCTACATTTGCACTTTGCCGTCATTAATCCGTTAATTATATTGAAATGATTTCACATGAAGAAAAGAGCATGGAATTGGGCGGGATCTGGATAATAAGGAAGCGAAAAACATTATAATGTGATTTAAGGATTTTACTTTGCACTTAGGCAACTGATGACCCTCCAAAAACTTTACACCTATTACAAGGTGTAAAACATTATAGAAGTGAGAAACTAAGAGCTGTACAAAAGCACACACCTGCAGAGACCTGTCACTGGCTTCAGGATGGCTGCTGTGGTGCACTTCCTGAAGCAGGGATACTTGGCTCTTGTTGAGGAGAGGCAGGAACACATTCGAAGGAGAAGGGAAAGCCAAAAAATATTCAATCCCTGGGTCACTTTGTTTGGGATGCCAGAGGATGCGGTGCTAAAGTGTTAGCGTCTCATTTCACAGGTCATCCTATACCTCATAGCTGAACTGAGGGATGAGCTAAACCTCTGCATCAATCTAAGGATCGCTATCTCTACACATGTGAAAGTGCTGTATTCTCTGCACTACTTCGCCAGAGTGCTAAGGCAAATTTCTGGATGTCATGCTGAAAAGGGCAGGCCTACATATAATTTCCTAAGGATACTCGCATAACTGTTGATGGCTGAGGCTTTCCAAACAACTCTGTTTCAACACATTATTACATAACATGCATACAATTAAAAATATCATGCAAAAACATGTATGTAAGCAGGTTTTGCCAAGTATTTAGGCACCATTACTTCAGTATTTTGTGTGCCCATGTGACGCACACGAAACGTGAGAATTCATACATGAAAAAGTATGGACACTTTATTTTTTTTACTTACCTGTACCTTTAAAATAGGAACACGTCAAGTCCTCCTTGAACCTAAAGGAAAAGCCTAGTAAACTGCACTATTTGATACAGCCACTAGGTGGAGCAGCCTAAATGCAGGACAGCGGTATCAGTTAGTGGTGATATCGTGCTTTCTTTCAGTAGTAAAACCGAGAGACTGCAAGCAACAATTGATTTAGTCCTGTCTTTACTTTTCCTATTTTAACAGGTTAGTAAGAGTCAATATAGCATTAAAACTCCATAAATCACAAGGTTAAATGTTGTAGATTATTATTCTGTGGGTGTGGTGCATTATTTTGGTGGTTTAAATGTGTATTTTTAATATATAAAAGTGCACATTTTGAATCGGCCATTATAGTGGCGATCATCACGTGGTGTTAGTCAGTGAAGACAAGATGGCGATTATGTTTTCAAAGTGAAACTAACTGGTTTAAAAGATATATAAAATGCTTGTGAAATATTACGGTTGAAGATGTTCTGATAATAAATTTAAGCCCATACTATCCTGATGCCAATAATCAGTGTAAACTGATATTTCTGTGATGTTTGTTATTCTGTGTTTCATTTTGCTAATTAATAAAAGGTAGAATTTAGGCATGGTATAACGTGATGTAAATGCATGTTTTGAATTACTAAAACTTATACCTTATTGTGAGTTGTATGTACCATTATTAACACTGTGATCAGGATGCTTAGACTTGAATGATATTTGTAGTTGAACTGCTGATTAATAATTGTGCAACAGTGCCATGGAAGTAGTCTGAACATGTTAAAATAGTGATGCTAGTTATATAACATGTATATGGAGACTATAGAAACTATAGAAATGACACAGACTATCCATCGTGGAATGCTTCTTTGTTGTGATTGTCATGTTTTATTTTAATATACTACAGCTGAGATAGTGGTTGAATACCAATATGAAGACTATCTCAAAAGGCTTGTTATTGGTTATGTTCTATTGCTATTATTTTATTGTCATGATTATTATTGTTCTTCTCTGCACTTCTTCAATGAAGTGATGGATTATTTTATGTTTTAAAACTTTCAGTAGTAAAACCGAAAGACTGCAAGCAACAATTGATTTAGTCCTGTCTTTACTTTTCCTATTTTAACAGATTAAACACTTTATCTTCTGTTGATGGGCTCTCTGCCCGAGACCTGTAACATCCACCCTTTGCTTCCTTTACAGCTTGCAGTCTTTTTTTGTATTTTAAAACCAGTTCCTGGCACCTTTCCAGATATTTTTGCCCCTTCTTCAACACATACAGCTTTGAGTTCTGCAATCGACTGGTTTCCATTTTGCAACTGGACTTCAAATCAATCCACAACATCTCGATGGGATTCAAGTCTGTGGGCTCAGATGGCCAATCCATAACTGTAGTCTTCCTTTTTTTCAGAAATGTCTTTGTAGTCTTCACAGAATGCTTAGGGTCACTATCATGCTGAAATACAAACTCCTGTACAATAATCATATTCTAACACTGTGTAGCAAATGAGAGTGCAAAACTTCTTGATATTTTGCAGCATTCATTAATCCTTCTATATTACAAAGGTCGCCAGTGCCTGAGGAAGAAAAACAAGCCCAGTCCATCACACAACCTTCACCATGTTTAACACAGGATATGATGAACTTTTCTTTGAATTCCTTTCCTCTCTTCCTCCAAACACATTGTTGCTTTCTTGGTGAAAAAATGTATATTTTGGATTTGTCTGAAATCATCAGGCTTCTTCAAGTATTCAGTGGAAAATCCCAATCTCTTTCTTTTGTATATTGTTTTTAACAAAATTTGCATCTTGATCTTTGCCCATGGACATTCATCTGTTAAGGTATCATCAAATTTCCTGACCATCTTTTATTATCTGACAATTATCATCAGATGTTGGTTTTAAATCATGATAATTGTCATTAATTAGCACTGAATGGGTTTCATACGAAATATGTTGATTGGTCAAACACTTGTCAAAGTATGAAATTAGTTTTTGCGTGTTATTTTTCGTTTTGTGAATGTAATGTGTTATGTAATAATTTGCCATTTTATTATAAATTTGAATCTCTAATTTATCTTTCATAGAACAATTTGAAATGATAGAAATCACATTCTTTGTGGTTTTTCTTTTTTTAACTGCCCAAATACTTTTGTCTGTGAATCGATCTATCTGTCCAGCTCTATCTCTATCTAATCACACTATGTATGTGAGAATACATTTTCATAGGTAGTGTTCTTTGTGCTTAGCAAAAAGTAACGTGCTAGGGTGAAATTCTGAACAAAAAAGTGCAGATACTCATATGCGCAGCTGGGTGGAGCAGACCTGTGTTTCAGTTTTTTTCCACCAACATGAACATTAAACAAATGGAGACAATTTGTATGCCAATGAATAACTGTATTATACACAATAATATTTTCAACAATGCTATTCATCCCATCTATTTAATAGGCTGAAGCCATGCTGTGCTAGGTCAGAAATGCGAGCACCCAAATCTGTTGTGCACATGCACAGTAGCAGCCAGCCGTCAGCCTGGACTGGCTATGATTGGCTTAAAAATTTCTGGATGGAGTGCATCTGGTTAGCGAACACAGTGATGAGGTGATCAGCGCGCATGTGCCAAGACAACAAAGGCTATAAATATGAGCAGCACGACTTCGTCTCTTCTCAGTTTTGCATAGTGTGTTACTGTTTGTAGCTGATCAGTCTTTATTAGGTCTATATCAATTATCTGTTGGTTCCTGCAAATAAAATAGAAATCTACTTCATTGTTAATTAGTTTGTTGGGTGACTTTTTTTTTTTTTGGCCTTAATTGTGGTTTCCATTTTTTCCTGTCTTGGTCTTTCAACTTGGGATTGATTTAGATTCAGGGACAACATACATTTAAATAAATACACACTTAAATTTGAGTACATTTTTTTGCTTGCTAATAATTTTGCTACAATGGAGGAAGAAGGGCATACACTCAAATCTTTAACAATTCGTGGTATAAGCTTAGGCCATGGGGTTGTGCAAATGAAAACAACAATGCACTGTTTTGCTTTCCTTGCTTACTTTTTGCTAAGGATCGGGGTGACACTGATGCAGCATGGTCAAGAACTGCAGTGTGAACAGGATGACACTAGTGGTGACGTCAGACCCGGAAGAACACAAAAACCAAAACACACTTTTGCTGGCGAGTGAAAACTGAGCACTCAGTATATTTATTAAACGATTAACAGAAAATAAAAGGTGTAAACAAAACCAAACACACACAAAACAAAGGGCGCGTTGGCCAAACGAATAAACAAATAATAAACAAAAGCACAGTGAACAAAACAAACAAGTATCGTGCTGGGTTTTAGACAGCACGTATAGCAATTGTTTTTAGTTTAGTTTAGTTTTACATACCCTCACACACACTTACGTCTCTCCTCACTCTTACACTCCACCTCGAGTGCAGACAGCTGCAGGCTTTTATATTCTGGCGGAGGGGTTAACTAGCTATTAATTAAATTACCCTATTACCCCTCGGCCACAGTCTGCACGAGATTAAATAAGGATGCGTGACTGTCAGTAGTCAGTAGCTGATCAGTCACGCATCCTCACAAGGTTTTCAAAAATAAAAACAATAACCTGGTGGACGACGTCTCGATCGTCAAGCCAAACAATACATAATAATAACAATACAAATAATATCAGACGGCTTTCGCTGTCGCATTAATATATAAATCAAAACAATAATAAACAAAGGGGCGGGACACTGCGCCACACGGAGTTACAGACCTGCAACATCTCTCTAAATCAAAAAAACATGAGAACTCAGGAGTTCAAGAGACATGTGAAATGTGTCTAGGTATGTTGGGGAGAGTGAATATTGCTGTCCAGCTTGGCTCTGCTTACCGAAATGCCATAAAGAAGCACAATGAAGAATTGTCTAAAAACCGACACATACTTGCACACATAACTGAATACATAAAGTTCTGTAGAACTTTTGAATTGGCCTTACGAGGTCATGATGAATCATCAACATCTTCCAATCCTGGTGTGTTTCTTGGGCTGGTAGATTTTGTTTCAAAGCTTGATCAAGCAATGCAAACACACTTGCGGAAGGCCACAGTCTTTAAAGCCACCTCTAAGACAATTCAAAATGAATTTCTAGGCTGCATGTTGGAGGTTTGCAGGAAAAATATTGTAAAAGAACTGAAACTGATTATGTCGTTATTCAAGTTGATGAAACCAGTGACATTGCAAATATTTCCCAGTGTACTAGTTTTTAGGTACAATACTGGATGTGTTGTTGAGCGATTTTTTGGGGTAGTTGAGTTGCAACGTGGAAATGCTGAAGCTACTTCCACTGCCATTATGCAACAGCTAGATGCCATATTCACAGAAGAAAGAAAAAAGGCTAAAATACCATATTACTTCAATTTGGCGACACCCTTGAATTAAAGACGCCCTCGTATTGACGCCACAGTCATAGGTTAGCTTTATAATAGATGCTGTCCTTGAATAAACACCGCTATCAATAAAGAAACATTAAGGTATTTTTTCTCCCCCTACTAAAAAAAAAACACACAGTAAACAAACGCACAACACTGACTGTACATGTAATGCCCCCGAAGAGACGGGCGCCTCAATCTAGCATGTAAATTACAACTAATGAACACACACATATTATTAAGCACATTTTATTTTATGGTTGTACACTTCTGATAGAAAATGTAAGATCAACTACGTACAAAACAGCAGTCCTTCTGAAATTCTTATAGGTGGTTTTGTTGTTTTGTTTTTAGTTCAATTGTAATTCCGGTACAAATAAAAACAATGTGCTTACTATCTATAAGAAGATTTAGTTTCAGCTTCTCTTGCTGAGAAATTACAAACATCAAGTTATAGTGAGAAAAAAATAAGAGTATGATATATTGTAGTTTTTACAGAAAGCAAACTGATATTCTGAGGTAATTTTTGGTGCAGAAAAACATCTATGTCACACTCTTGGATTGAACTGCCACACCAGCATTGTCCCGCCCTTTAACAACCAATACACAATCCTGATTCGCTGGTACAGTACTCCCCTGACCTTCCAACTCCCACTTAATAGGCTGTCGGTAACTTCACCGATAAATTCTGATCAATTTAAAATAAACACTGCAGCGCCAAATTGAAGTAATACGATAATTGCAGAAAGCTACAATGAAGCTAGTGTAATGCGTGGTGAGACGGGTGGGGTCCAGAAATTTGTAAGGAAAAAATATCCAAACTCACATTATGTCTATTGCTATGCACATCAACTAAATATAATAATGGTACATGCAGTGTGTCAAGTTTCAGGGGTTCGATTCAAACCCTCTCTGGTTTCAACTTTTTTCTCTCGCTCTCCAAAGAATACTGCTGTTTTGGATGAAGTTGTAAAGAAAAGACTACAAACTGCTCCTCAAACAAAGCGGAATTTCGTAGTCGAGCAGTGAGGACAGTGTTTGAACAGCGCAATCACCTGTTATGGAGTGTTTTCAAACAATTAGTGATTCAGTTGACTTTGACAGTGTCATGGTTAAAGAAGATAATGGTTTTAGCCACAGTTCCTGTACTTGTTCCAAAAGATAATGAAGGTGGATATTTTGTATGGGAAACTCCTGGCAAGGAATATCACATCTGTTGATGCAAATGAGGCGGTAACTCGATTTGTCCAGCCTCTCTGAGAACCTGCCACCAATGCCAAAAAAATGAAGGGGCCCTGCAAATTTGTGACATCATCATGTCTTATGCAAAATAATGGTTTGCCTTCAGAAGCAGCCTGGTCTGCAAAATTGCTGCAGAGTGACTATTTTGATGAATCGCAGATGGATCACATTTTGTTTACAGTAAAAGAAGCTATGTCTTAGTTGGTGCTTATCTTGGCAAGAGTGCAATATCAGCATGAAGTTTTAACACCTACTCTCATGTAATGGAAATCATAAAATGTGTGCAGACGGTTGACCATCAACGAAGCAATTTATGAATGGACATTTAATCGTTCATGCCATCATTAGCCCTATAAATGCTCCCTTAGGGCCCTTGGTATATGTTAAAAACATACACTAAAGAAGCCTACCAATAGCAATACAGAAGTACATGCAAGCACGCCAAAGTGGCGAAGTAAGGGCCGTTTTTGTGCTCCAGAAAATGTTGTTATTGATTGAAGAAGTTTTGAAAAATGAACGTCGGCTATATGGTCCAAAACCCGTGCCTAGATTATTTTTTTTTTTTTTTCAGGGATGGGCATGTTTGCGATTGGTAAGGGTCTTTATGATTAGACGTTTATAGCCTAAATTATAAATGTTACACCTATTGTGGGGTATTCTGTGGGGTAAGGCACATCTTGGTTCCCTTCTGACTACAATGCTGTGCAAGATGCAACATGCAGTCGTGATGAGCGGCACACCTTGTCAGGATTGTACTGAAGTGCACCTCCTGACCTATCCTGGCAATAACAAGTTGGCAACACAGATGCAGTGACAGTTTACATGTTATGACTATTCATTCATAGTGTTAGTTGAGGGGACAGCAAATTGTATAACTGTGCACAGCAGTCTAATAATATAATATTTAAATATTTTCCCTAAGGTTTATTATAAAAATGTTTGGGGGGGGGATGACCTTTTTAAATGTTTAGATGACTTGTTTTGACAATGGTGATCACTTTACATTTTTAAATGAGGCTGTTGGTTGTTTAGACCAAGCGTACAATGACACCTAGTTTTCAACAACATTTTGCAGTCATTCAGGTTAATGATTAGCAGGTTGGTGCTCAGAGCTGATTTAAAACAGCCTTCTAATGAGGTTCTTATTAATCCCAAACTCTATTTGTTTCTCTCCTTCAGATACTAATATCCTTGGGGCTGAACAACATGTCAGTTGTCCCTTATGACTATCAATGGTCGTTAAATAAGCTGCTAGGGTTGAAATCCAAATCCAAGTACGACTGTTTTCCCCTTAAGACAGCCGTTAACTCTATATGAATAGACCCCTACCACTTGACATGAATCAGCACAAAACCTTTTAAAAATGCAAAAAAGTTCCAGCTTCTTAGCTAAAATTAATTGTTATAACTGGCATTTTTTTCTCCCAATGGTCAAATCAGTTTCTGAATCATTAATCAACTGGATTTATGAAGAGTTTAATTTAACATGGCAAAACTACTAATCTGGGGTTCTCAGAATGCATTGATACACATACATTAATTTTAAATTGATTTTATTTCACATACACCAGAATGGCTGTATTTTACAAATTCCATCAAAGTAATTGTTTTAATAATAGTAAACTTACTTCAGATGTCATTCTTTCCATGAACTACCATCTTCTCCTTGGCTTTCCATTTCTTCAACAGATACTTAGTAGTTGATATCAGGGGAGGGTACCGATCACCAGGCATCAAAAACAATAAATGCGTGATTTTGAGATTATTGACCTGTCATAAAAATCCATAGCAAGATGAGACTGACTGATTGGTTTAATATAGAACCAAAACTGTGAAATAACTTCTCATGATCTTGCTGCTAAAAACTAAGATCAATAGGTCATCCATTGGTTCATTTTGAAAATATTTTAATGATTGTTTAGTTTCTGTGGTGAGGCTGCTTTTCAACAGAATGTTGGTGGAGTGGATGGAATGCATGCTCATTGGATAAAAATCAGATAAAAACAAGTCCTGATACTGAGTACCAGCAGAATGTCACACTTGGTCTTAAGTGTTTAAATCTCCAAAAGTCTTATACAACTTACAAAAATCATAGCTTTCCGATTTTGTTATCAAATTTAAAATAAAACATAAATCAACATTATGGTGTTCTTGCGCTACATGTCTGTGTCATAGTAATACAGACAATAAGGTATTTTTCAAATCTTTTTGAACCGATAAAAAAGAATTCAGAGTTAAAATGTATAGTGTATTTTGAACTGCTATTATAGCATAAAATAATATAAGCACAATGAACTATGCCAACTACGCACCAGAACTCCTACTCTGGTCCTGAGCTGGGTTCTGGCTACCTGGGTCACATCACATGATATGACACCACGTAGCCGGGTAGTTGGTAAATGCTGCATACAGCAGAAGTGACACCTGATGATATTAGCTGCAATTTATTTCAATATATAATACTTAAGACACTACTTTGTTACCAGTCAAAAAGGAAGAAGCTTTGGTACACTCAACTAGCAGCTGAAGCGGAACAGCGAGGATGAAGAGTCCAGGTTTACCCAGTGGAGGTGGGTTGTTGAGGATTTGTAGCACACTCCACAACTCGGTTTCTCAGACATCTGATTCTGTGGTCGAGTTGCGACGCATAGTGAAAAACTTATCTGAAGCAGCAGAACACAGCAGCAACAGGCTCTTGTTGAGATGAAAAGATTCTGGTTGTGGACTTCAAGCACAGTAGAAAGAAAGCAAAGTCGATGGAAAGGAAGGTAAGTAACCTGGGCTTAGCAATCTATTTCAATATATGATACTGAAGACAATACTTTGTTACCAGTCAAAACAGATATTTGCCAAGATGGGTCCTGGCTACCTGGATCACATTCCGTGCTAGTGTGAAACAATATACCCGGGTTGACCCTAGCTCTCAGTCCAGCAGTGTGAAAGGGGATCTATATTCTCATGGCTGTTTAAATAGCTTTCAGAATCTATCCTAATAACTTTTACTTTACTCACACACTGTCTCAGTACACCTGCACATGTTATTGCATGCATGTCTTCTTATCAAAACTACTACTTTTTTAGTACTACTGTACGATTAACCTATAAATTAAAGGATTTATTTGATTTCTTCTTTTTTCATCATTGCCAATAATTTGTGGCAGTTTCATTCATAACTATGTGTTCAGAACCTTTCACCTTAGTCTGTGTTTATTTTACTGAACCAGTATCTAATTAACTCAATATGTGTGTTGAATCAATAATTCATTCTAATTTTGTGTGGATACGCAGTCTCCAATGTTAGGAAAGGTGATTTCACCATAATTGGTGTCTTTTAAATAAGGTGCAAAATTGGTGTATGAATATAATCAGACTCTCATTGTAATGAATGCCATAAATCATTTCTCTAAACATTTGTTTAAGTAAGCTCCTTAGCTGGTAATTGCTGTATACAGCAGAAGTGAGACCTGATGATATTAGCTGCATATATTTTTATATATGGTACCAATCAAAACATTTATTTGCCAAGCCATTTTTTACCTGCATTTTTTTCCCCCGTGGCATTATCACAAACACATATGGTATATAATTAGGGTTTCTGATATTTTATGTTTTACCCCCACTTACATTGTAAAAAAAAAAACAAACAAACTTAGTTTTATGGAGAAAATACTATAATTCAAAATCAAACAGAATGTACAGTTTTATTAGAGTAGTTTTTGTATATATTGCATTGTGGGATAGAATCCACAGTTTCCTTTTCTGGACATCCATATTTCTCCTCCAACGACTATACCTTTTAAGCTTCCCTTTGTGATAAAATGTAAATCAGTGTTTAAAGTTGAAAAACATATCAACACATGTAATTGTTCTGTTTACCTATATTAAGTTGTCATAACGGTGTGTGTGTGTGTGTGTGTATATATATATATATATATATATATATATATATATATATATATATATATATATATATATATATATATATATATATATTGTGAGGAAAGGGTAGTGGCGCCTTTAAAGAATGGTGGCGCTATAGGAGAAACTACACAACCCAGAAATCCTAGTGCCAATTAATTGGGTGGGGTTTCAGGGTTTAAAAGGAAGCAGGGCAGAGCCATGGAGAGAGGTGTGGGGAACATGGGCCTGCTGTTTTACAAGAAGGTAGCGGTATTGGTTATTTTCATTTTGAAGAGACAGTAAATAAACAGAAAGAATAGATTTTGAGACTGGAAGTACAGGACGTTGTTTATTGTAGCACAGACACAACTCTGATGCTTGGAAGGAATACAGTGTGTTTCCGCGGACGATCGGGAGTTGGCTGCAGGAGTTCCACCTTCACAGCCTGGATATAACGTGTGCTATCTCTATTTCACTTCTTGGACGTCCAGGGCATTTTCATTGTATTCCTGGAGTTTGTCTTTAAGGCAGATATGCTCTGTATGCTCTGTACTCACCCGTGTTCCAGGGCAACTCAAGCAGAGGGAGCCTGTCTTGTACTAACCTGTGTTACAGGTCTACTCCAACAGAGGGAGCCTGTTTTGGACTTACCTGTGTTACAGGTCTACTCCAGCAGAGGGAGACCATCCTGCACTTACCTGTGACTCAAGACAGCTATAGGAAAAAGAGAGCTGCCCTGTTCACTCACCTCTTTTGAAGGATCCTTGGTTTTCTCTTCGATCTCCACGACTTGAAGTAGCTTAGAGAGAGTTGAAGAAGTGAGTTAGTCAGTGGCCCATACAGGGTGAGAACTTTGACAGAAATTGTTTATTGATGTAAATATTGTAAATAAAACACACTTGCCTGCAAACTTGCTGAGACTGTGCCAGTTGCTGGAAGGGGAAAGCAGTGGTGCAAGCGTTCTTAGCTAGGGGATTCTTTACTCATATATATATCTTTAAAAAAATGCCTTGCCGTTTATTTACAATATTTGCCAGTAGCCCCGGCACCTACTGGAGACTGGCGACTATTTGAGACTATGTGTTTATTATGTAAGATCACTAACATCTGCAAATACAATCATGAAAAAGCTGCCTGCACACAACCTTATAGAAACGACATAAGTAAATTACAACATTCCAGCAGCGTCATTAAAGGTTGTGTCAATGGGTAATATGTTTGTATTGTACACCCCCAAGCATGGCCGTAACTAGCTATGAAGACAGCGAGGTCGTGTCCTTGGTTATTTTTTTGCATCATCAATGCTGATGCTCGGGTAAAGATTCTGGTAAAGTACAAAAGACTCCTTAATTTATATTGTTGGTTTGTAACATGGATTTGGAGGTAGAATTGTAAATACCAAGCAGTATGGCAAGCTGTTTTAACATTTAATCCACAATTGCTGATATCAAGAATGGCAATTCTGATATCAAATGCCATTCTTGATATCAGAAATGCATACTAATGAGCATCCGGTTTGAATTATTGATATCAGAAATGCATACTAATTAGGTGAGGAATTACACCCAGTCTGTATTTCTGTTTTGTGTTTGGCAAAATATCTGAGAATTCTTGTGACATGGACAATGTTTTATGAGCAATTAATAGAAAATGCACTTCCAGGCAGGATTGGAACTCGCAAGGCTTATATAGTTTCAAATAATTAAGACAGAAGTAGTAATGTTCAGCTAAAGCATTCTGAATGCAGAATGTGTTTTTTTTTTTTTTTTAAATATATAGATTATACAATGTGTTATGACCATAACACATCTTTCTTCATCTTTGAAAATACCTTTGTGTTAAAGTCATTACTCTGATGCTTCATTATTGTTAGGCATGTCCGTTCTGGCCAGTTCTACAAATGAAAAAACATGTCTTAATACAACAGAAAGATTATCAACACTATCGGTCATGACATTCTTGGCATACCCAGGATAATGTGCTTACAAATATTTCGACCGGAAGTCTCCGTCTCAGTATATGTTTTTGAAGTCCAAAATTGAATCTGGATGTTCATTAGCATGCATTTTTGATATCGAAAAAGTCATTCTTGATATCAAACGCCGTTCTTGATATCAGAAATGCCATTCTTGATATCAAACGCTATTCTTGATATCAAAAATAGAATTCAAAACAAGGTATTATTTTTGATATTAAGAATGGCATCTTTGATATCAAGAACAGCGTTTTTGATATCAACAATTCTATTTTTGATATCCACAATTATATTTTCAATACCAACAATTCTATTTTTTATATCAAAAAATAACATTGAGAATTGTTGATATCAAAAATAGAATTGCTGATATCAGTATTAAAATTGCTGATATCAGCAAATGAGGATTACATGTTAAAACGGTTTGTCATAAAGCAGTCCTATAAGTACTGCCAGCTATAGCTTGAAACCTAAGTTTGACCTTGGTAGAATGTCAGCTCTGGTTACAATGCTGCCCCCAAGTATAAACGAAAGTATAAAATTATATATATAAATATGGTGAAATTTCCAATATTTTCTATTTCCTATATTGCTAATTCACAACTTGAATTACTGGATGCGTAGTTTGATTTTGATTTAAATAGATTATTGTAACAGCACTTGTTTTTAAAGAAAGAAATACAGAAGGAGCTTACATTTTGTTTCGAATATGTAATCAGCAAATACGGGGAAGCCTGATGTATATTTCTGAATGAGACGGTGCTTTTTTGATCTACAAGGAGAGAAATAATCTTTTGTTTTGTTACTTGCACGACCTGGTGGGGAGAAGGGAGAAGCGCATACAGCATAGTGTAATATAATACTGTTTTAGCAACATTAAGTGTTGAAACAGGATTTATTTTTCGACAAGGATTTATTGTTTCATAAAAGGAGGGACACTAATTTTAGACATTTTTGTTTAAAGGGGAGTAAGACATTTATTTGACCAGGACATTTTCTGTTAAGAAGAAAGAGAACTTTATTTCATAAGAGGGAAACTGTGTTAATAAAGTGACCATTTTGTTTAGTATAGAATGTGATGTGGATGAATACAACCTGTGTTGTGTGACAGATGTTTTTTTATGGAATAATAAATATATTAAATACAAAATAAAACTCTGTTCCTAGAGACATGGTATAATAGTAATATTTATTAGTAAGTCTATTAATTAATTCAGGTGGTCAATTATACACACTCAGATTTTAAATATACAATCCAATTTTCACCAAAAGAATATTCTATTGTATTTGATGCAATTCCAGATGGTATCTTGACTTTATTAAAAGACAACAGAATTTCAGAGGGTGTATCCCTTGCCAGCTGTGAACATGTAATTGTGAATGGGATTTCTGTATTAGATAAGTTTTAATAACTGTTATTAGAGATCTTTGTAACAGAAAAGTACTACCAGCAGCCATATCTCCCTGGTCTTCTCGATATAGTTAAATAGAATGGACTATCCCAAATAAAAGGTGTGGACTATCCCTTATAAATATGTATTACAAACAAAACTAAAGTATCTTACAAAGTTGTTCATAAGTATTACCCCTGTAACTTAGCTAAATATATTCCAGATATAGAGGACAGTTGTGTTTTCTGTTTAACTAAAAAGGAATCTATTGAACATTTATTTATTAACTGAACATATACTAGAGTATTCTGGACTGTCATACAAAAAAATAAAAATAGGTGGCAATATACTTTTTTTATTAGAATGATTCCAGTGTGAATGAAGAGGAATTACAATATATAATGAAATTAAATTACCCTGAAATTAAATTTTCAGTGAAAAAATAAACAAAATGTTTTATTATATTTAACCTGGAAATAAAAAAAAAAATGATATAACCACTTAATGGGCATAAAAAATAAAAAAAAGTAATAAACGTTACCCTTATTAAAACATTTTCATTTGATTTAAATGAGGCGACCCATGCTTACGTTTTAAATACTGTTCATTTTTGTAAGTTGTCTTAAGGAAGGAACTTGTACTTGTTTTTGTTTTGTATGGTGGACATCTGTCACTTTGTACATGCTTCCTTCACATGTTGTATTGTGTAATTGTATTGTTTATACTGTATTCAATAAAAAAGTGAGTTCTCATTATTCTGTACATGTGACAGGTCGTTTTTTTTTTAAATAATTTTTTTTTTCATAATTCTCAAATATTACTGGTCTATTTTAAACCAATCAAAAACTGTTAAGTAACAGGCGTATTTCCCCTATATTATTATTTTTATTTATTTCATAGCAGACACCCTTACCCAGGGCAACTTACAGTTGTATACAAAAAATACATATCAAAATTACAGTACAAATAACAAAATGAACCTCTTTAAGGATGACTAGCTGTGACAGAGATCAAATGATGCTTGGTGTTAGATCTCCTTCCCGACCTGTGAGGGCACTAGAAAGAAGGAACAGAGTGACCTTAAGTAAATGGAAAGACAATTTATTCCATAGGGTAGGTGGAAGTTGGCCATTTAGGAAAGGGGCGGAGCTAGGGCACCCAAGCTCACTGACCCGGACGGTAGACGGCGTGGCATCTGAGGATTGGAGGAGCGGATGCGCTTGTTAACCTAGGGGTCATGGGCGTGGGTATAAATAGGGGGGCATAGCTTCAGTGATCTGTTCCTTTGCATATGGTTAATCCAAACAACCTAGAAGGAGCCCATATTGTTTATACCAAAACTGTGAGTGTTCTGCTTTGTCTGTGTAATAACACTGTTTGTCTTGTGTGTCGTTTGTCACCAAGAATACTAAGCACAACCCAGAGCTGCAGCCGCAGGCCAGCGTAAAACCCGAACATCACCACTCACCTTTCCATTACTGGAACTGTCTTTTGCACCACTAGCACTAAAATCACGTGCTTTTGGAATTGTGTCTCTGTTTTGTGTTTTGTGTGGGTGAAAGAATCGGACTTTGGGTTACGGGTCAAACCCATGGGAGTATAACCAGAAGTGATACACGCCGCTGTACCACTTCCAACACTATTATTGTTTGCAGGTTTTGCTATAAGGCTCTGGACATTACAATCATTTAATAAACACCCTTGCACCTGTAAATCATTCATCTGTGTCATTAATCCACTCTGCACTGTCACTCACCTGCATGTATTCACCACTTTGCTACACCAGCTCAGCACGGTTGTCCTCCAAGTAGGTAGCCAATTCAGTGTTACTGTACTAGAGACTAAAATGGAAATACCGACGCCTTCAGTTTCTATGGTAGGTCGTTTTTTTTACTTAGAGTGAAAATAATACAGTGAGACTACATTAAGCTCGCTGTACAGCAATGTGTGTGTACTGGCTGCAACATTCAGTATGACGTGCATTATTACCGGCGTTTAAAAGAGACCCGGCATCTATTAGAGACTGGCAATTTAATGATAGCTAACAATAAGTGTTGGGTTCGGGTCGGGTTGGGTGTAGTTTCATTCCCTTTCAATGGAATGACAACCATTACTG
Source organism: Polyodon spathula (assembly GCF_017654505.1). NCBI lineage: Eukaryota > Metazoa > Chordata > Actinopteri > Acipenseriformes > Polyodontidae > Polyodon > Polyodon spathula. The sequence goes on along the minus strand of NC_054535.1, from coordinate 48,139,318 downwards.
CATGGGAAGAGCCCTCTCTGACTGTCAATCACTGAACATATATAAAAAAGCTGCCCTATCAGGTCCCTGCTGTGAGGAGGAAGTCCCTCCCACCTCCCCCTGAAGAGGGACGTCCTCACAGTAGCATATCGCCATTTTCTCTCTCACTTCACTGAGACAGGTCACAGATTGCCTCATACTTTCTTTGTCCAAATTTGTTGATTTGTTGATTTGTTGGTTTCTAAACCTTTAAATTACTTTTGTACACGGTAATATTATGCTTTCGAGCGTTACTTGAGAGTGCTCCTGCCTTACTCTGCAACAGTTTACTGACTAGAGCTGGTTTTGACCCCTCTTTTTAGATTGGCAAGTGGCCATTACTCTCTGTTCCACTATCTCGTGTAGTTTTTCGACCGTGTTTTGAGCTCTTGTTGTACTGTAGGGTGACCCCGCGGGTTTGCGGCATCGTCCCCTATGCTGATTTACTCTGCCTCAGCTACTTGCAACTCGGGCCTATGTGCCCCTCCCAGGCCTCGGGCTTTCCTAAGCTTGGCTGCTCTTACTGTCGACTCTGACGCAGATTGAACTTGGTGCCGATTGACTCGGCACCCATTGATTCGGCACGGATAGTCTTGGCACCGACTTTGGAACCGACCATGTGTTCTCGACACCGAATCTGATATACTTGGCGCTTATTATCAGCCTGACTTTGTACACACTCTCTGGGTACTGACACCGATCGGTGCACTCTCGACGCCGACACAGTCACCGATTAATCGGCGCCAGTTTACAAAACTTGGCATCGACGCATTGCTCGGCACAGACATCCTGTGCCATGGCAGTGCGCTCCACTGAGTCCTCTGCTGGCTTCCACCAGTGCACTGCAAAGCTTCCCAAACAGGACAAGCATTCGACCTGCGCCAGATGCCTAGGGCCAGACCACGCGGCCAGGGCGCTGGCAGGCGAGTTGAACTGCTCTCCCTACCACAAGTTCTCAAGAAAAACTAAGCGCAGGAGGGCAGCCCTCTCCCCAGCAGAATCTCTCTCCCCAGAGCAAGGGAGAATGAGATCGGTGGTTCAGGGTCCCACCCAAAGGTCCCCAAAAACCACGCCCGCCACGATATCCAGGGACACGTCTGGATCACCGTCACCCTCTCCACCACCAGTGCCGAGGCACAGATATCCATCCATAGAGGCAAGATGGTCACTGCCCAGACGGCACCGCTGAAGGGGACGTTCCCCAGGAGGTAGGTGGTTACCCAGGAGGTACCGCTCTCCTTCCTCAAGGAAGTGCAGGGGCTCTCCGTCGGGGTCACCACAGAAACACCATAGCTGAGCGCCGTTTCCAGGAGCTGGCGGAGACAGTGAGGGCTCAGAAGACCATGCTGGAGACCCTGTTAAAATCTCAGGACAGACTGCTCCATACCACCGGACAGCCCCAACCACCCCAGTCCCAATCTCCATCTCCAGCACACAGACCTCCAAGCCCAGACGAGCTGTCTTTCACAGCCTCAAGGTCGGACGTGTCCGAACCCGTCATGTCACACAGGCCACAGCAGGCCACAGCGGGGGGCTCTACACCGCCCCTTTTGCATGTATCACAGAGGGAGGAGTTCCGGGCCTTGATGCTGCGTGTAGCTGCTGCCAGGACTTTCTTGAGCTGGTGCGCTCATCCTGGAGCAACCCTGCATCCGCCCCTCAGCCTCTACAACAGCAGAGGCCCTGTTGCACACCGCAGGATCCCAAGAAGAAGGTCTAGGCACGTTCTCCACCAACGGGGACACAATCACAGTACTGATGCAGGGGTCTAACTTCACCAAAGTGGACAGAGACCCTACCTGCCCTTCCTAGCCGTGCAGAACAACAGACGCGAAGCTAAAAAAAGGTGTATGCATCAGCGGCACTGTCAACCAGTGTGGCCAATGCTATGGTCATATTGGCCTTGTACCAGACACAGCTGGCTGAGAGGCTGCAGGAGAGGGCAAAGGAGATGGACTCAGAGAAGCTATTGGTGGTAACAAGGGTGATGACTGACCTAATGGGGGAATTAGGTCAGGCATCAGGCAGGTCTCTAGCGGCATTGGTAGCCGCCCGAATACACCTGTGGCTAACTCAGGCCAAGGTGATAGAGACCGAGAAGGTGGCATTATTGGATGCCCCCATTACACCTGGGCAAATGTTTGGGGTGACCATTGATGTGAGCCTTGAGAGGTCCCACAAGGCCACGGAGGTCACTTCCAAATTTTCGCGCCTTCCTGCTTACCGCCAGCGCCCAAGGTGGCCTTCACAGCCTGCAGGGGCAACAGCCCTGAACGCCGTCCTCCACCCCAGAATAAATAAGCAGGCAGAGGAAGAGCCATTGGCAAGGGACCACCGCCGGCCAGGGGTAACCGAAGCCGGGGCCTAAGAAAGACCCACCCCCTACCTCCAACCCCCCTCACAACCGGAGTGACCCAAGGAAACTACCCATGGCAAGGTTGCACCCAGGACTCCTGGGTGCAATTGACAATGAGACACAGATACGCTTTACAATTCCGCTTAGGTCTGCCATCCAGACCTTGCAAAATTTTGGTAATGGTACTTGCCCTTCGGACAGTCCATGTAGACATTTGGTTGTCCAAAAAAATGTCAAGTTGCCCATAATTGACCTATGGACTGTGATTTGTACAAAGTACAATGTACCCAATATAGGTACAGTATCAAAGGGTTCATACACTTTTTCAACATCAAAATTTCATACTTTTTCCAGACTTCCATTTGTTTTACCCAGACTTGTGTTTTAGTTAGTTTCTACTAGTTTTGATAGTTATCCACATAGGCGGGCAGCAGCAGAGCATTATAGCTTTTTGATCCAGAGCAGAAGTTGCACCTGGTTTTCTAAAAGTATTTGTCAGAATTTGGAGGCGCATATCTAGCAAGAGGCAATGCAGGTATGCAAAACAGAAGTAAGATATCCAGTATTTTAGAACTACATTGCATTATTTACAAAAAGAATATACAAAGTTATATACTGCAAGTATACTTGTGCCAAAATAGAATAGTATAATGGTACCAATACTATACTAAAACTAGACAATTTTGGCACAAGTATACTTGCAGTATATTACTTTTTTGTAAGGGGTGATATTGGATTCTGATCCAAACTTCTTTATATCCTCTGTTAAATGCTGAACATTATGGGAGGTGAAAAATAACAAAAATGAAATAACAAACGTGCACGTATTATAAATTAAAATGTGCAAGTGTTGTATACTAAGCTGTGGCAAAATGCCTGCCCCTGTATGTATTTTGTGTTGTGTATTAATGTTGGTGTATAGTCATTGGTACACAGGATATAAATGGGTCTGTGTAACACGAGTGTTTAAAGTGTATATTTGTATTTAGGCATGAGGATTGCACAGCACTTCACGTGCAAATAAAATGTAATAATATGTGAGCATCGAATTGCACTTTATTAATTCACGTGCAGTTGTACCGCGACTCCAATTGAATGATTGATTAGCAATCGAGTCTCGGTACAGCTGCATAAAAGCAGCATGTTTTCACTCACTCAGGGTTGTGTGTTCGGTGAGTGGAGAACGGGTGTGGAGACGGAGGTAATAATAAAATAACTTAAAGTAAATCATAAATTCAGCTCACCATGTTTGTCTGTGTTGTTCGTTTTTGTTTGTCTCTTTGCTTTTTGGCTACCAGTGCCATGTCCTGTTTTGGTCCTGTTTTATTTTATAATAATTAACCGAGCAGCAGCGCATCCATTTATAATTTCCTTTCGCAGTACTACAGCCATCTTTGTCACATAAGCCTATAAGTCAAAAGTAAATACAGTACACCCTCGCTATAACAACCCTGTTTGGGTCCAAAGCCTTTTGTTCACTATAGTAAAAGGACAATTCAAAACGAACAATATAAGCTGCAGGAGTAAGTTAAGGAAGTCACCTTGAATAAAGGCATTAGCTAAATTATTAATAATATTAGTACAGTTTTATTCTTTGATTTTCTTTATTACAGTATGTGTCACTACTAGCACTAATAATAATAATAATAATAATAATAATAATAATAATAATAATAATAATAATAATAATGAGATTGTGAATAAAAGTAGAATTCCAAGTACAGTACCTAATTTGTGGCATGCTGCACCCAGTATTCTGGCTATATCCTATTCATTGAATAAAACAGTACAAAGCCACTACCAAAAAAAAAAAAAAAAAAAAAAAAAAAAAAGAGCAGTTTCAGTTTTGTTTCAATTGGAAATGTTAGCTTAAATCTTGGTTCCATATTTAAAAAAAAAAAAAAAAAAAAGATGTTGCTTTGCCGTGCCGGTTGCATAGTTGCATAGAGCTGTACGAGCCAACATCAGCAGCAGTTTTTATTTGTTTTGTTTTTGTTTATTGTTTTTTCTTAAATCAGTATTTTATTCCTATAATGAAGACCTATAGCGAGGATGTAAATAGCATATCTACACTCGGCTGACTGTTTGGACCCGAGACCGTTGCTGCACTCGGTACTGTAAATTACAAGCAAGCACCATACATTTAAAATGAAATTATGTCGACATGCTACGTGCTAAATCTGAGTCAATGATAATAATTATCGTATTGGTTTTTCTTTTTTGTTGTTTTTTCCTGGGTTGGGAAATAATGTTAACGATTTAATACAGGTAACAAGAAGATAACAAAATGTGAATCTTGGTGAGCAGAGTACTGTTCCAGTCTGTAACTTTGTTTAAAAAAATCATAGCCTTCAATATAAAAGTGTATACTTTTGCTGTCGTAGTTTCCATTTACCTTTCGAGCAGACACAGTCATGTGACACCAGTGCGCTGACTAGATAGGATTGCTTGAGTTGTCAGGGGTGTTACACGGGGCAATCCTCGCGGGATTTGGTCACAAGCAATGTGTACGTGTATGTCACCCCGGAAATCACTCAAGCATTACCAATGAAAAACATTGATCCCGCTAAACGTGTTTTACCGGGATGATCTATGAGCTGAATCTCGATTCAGAAATCGCGGTTTGATTAAAGCACAGAACGTTATCTTGTTACAGAGTAAAAAAATCGGATTGTCCTTCGGTCAAGCAGCAAAAAAAAAATACATTGTCCGACAGATTACACTGTGTAACAAATTATTATTATTTTTTTGTGCCTGGGTAATAAGTATTATTTCCTAATTGCTTATGCCTCAAAAGTATAGAAAATGGCTCTTATTCCCCACAAACTTTGCTTTTGTGACCAGGACAGTGATATTTCAAAATATCACTATTTCCAATGGGAAAACGGGCAAATGTGTGTCTTTTTGTTCACATAAAGTCAGCAAAAAAACAACATATGAATCCAAATTAACATGTATTTATACTAAAGTAATACAAAAATGACTACAAAAGATTTAGAAGTGAGTAGTTTTTCGAGATTTACGATTATACTGTAAATACTATGTATTACTTTAGTATAAATACATGTTAATTTGGATTCATATGTTGTTTTTTTCTGACTTTATGTGAACGAAAAGACACACATTTGCCCGTTTTCCCACTGGAAATAGTGATATTTTGAAATATCACTGTCCTGGTCACAAAAGCAAAGTTTGTGGGGAATAATAGCCATTTTCTATACTTTTGAGGCATAAGCAATTAGGAAATAACACTTGCTACCCAGGAACAAAAATTGTGTTACATAGTGTTATTTTGGTTGTCCTGGAACGTCGGGCTAGCGATTTTGTGAGCCCTGGCCACCCTTCAAGGGTGTGCTCCTCACCACCTTCAAACCAGCGAGCGAGATTGCCAATCTTCAATGCTGAAGAACACTGTGCTTTGTAAACCCAAGCAATGCCCTCAGCAGCTTTTACTCCAGATATTTCTTGGTGTCCAAGAGGGATGGCGGTTTCAGACCTATTCTGGACCACAGGGTCCTCAACTTGTTCCTCAAACAGAGGAAGTTAAAAATGTTGACAGCACAGCGTATCCTCCATCCGTCCAGCCAGGGGACTGGTTCACATCGATCGATGTGCAAGATGCCTGCTTGAATCCTTCCACTAGTCCCGCTTCAAGCCTGGGTAAATACGCTCAAGGCGCACCCGGTCCACGATCGGTACCGGCTGGTGCGATTGTCCAGACAATGCCGGAAGACACTGGAGTGGTGGCTCCATCCTGGCAATCTGCACCTAGGATCCCCTCACAGAAGGGAAGTGGTCAATAGAGACGCCTCCAGCCTGTGCTGGGGAGTGGTCTGGAATTGGAGAGGAATAAGAGGTCAGTGGAAGGGACATTGGCAGCAAGTGCACATAAATGCCCAAGAGCTGCAAGCAGTAAACCTGCCGTTATCTCATTTTCACCAGCAGATTGCGCTGAAACATGTGCTGGTCCGCCAAGGCGGCCTGCGCTTGCCAGGCCTTCACCACGCAGTGCACAGACTCCTGTCCTGGATGGACAGAAACTTGCGTTCCATCAGGGTGGTTCACCTCCCCAGTGTGGACAACAAGGCAGCAGACCTCCTGTCCAGAAGAGCTCCAAACAGCTCGGAATGGAGACTGCAACCTCAAGTGATGAAACAGATTTGGGAGAGGTTTCGTACGGTACGAGTTGACCTATTTGCCACAGCCGAGTCCACTCATTGCCCCCTATGGTTCTCCACGGAGAGAGACGGGGGCCCTCTGGGAGTAGACGCGCTAGCCCACTGGCCACAGAGGCTCTTGTATGCGTTCCCTCCGCTACCATTATTACCCCTGACACTAGAGAGGATCAGGGAGGACAGAGCACAGGTTTTGCTGGTTGCATCGAGACGGCCAAGGCACCCCTGGTTTGCTCTTCTCTCTGAGATGTTGTCAGGCCAACTGTGGCAGCTTCTACTGCGCAAGGACCTCCTGAGCCAAGTGGAGGGACTATTATGGCATCCGAACCCAGCCCAGCTCCAATTGCCGAAGGTCACGATCCTGTGACCTGCCCTATTGAGACAATATTAACCTTCTTACAACACCTGTTTGACGCAGGAAAATCAGTGTCCACTTCGAAGGTATGCCTAGAAGCAATATCAGTGTGCCACGACAAAATTGGCTCTGTGTCCCCTGGGGCACACGTTCTGGCAGTGCAATTTCTTGAAGGGGCTCGGAGGATTCATCCTCCCATGAAAAGTATGGTCCCTAAGTGGGATCTAGAACTGGTATTGTGGGTCCTTATGGGTCCCCCATTTGAGCCCATGGCGTCAGCAGAACTGCAGGAGGGGCTTCCTCCTCACAGCAGTGCCCTGATAGGGCAGTTTTGTTATATATGCTCAGTGATTGACAGTCAGAGAAGGCTCTTCCCATTCGGTAATGGTTGTCATTCTTTTTCAGTGAACAAGGGTTATGGTAATAACCTAACAATTATATATATATATATATATATATATATATATATATATATATATATATATATATATATATATATATATATATATATATATATATGTGTGTTTGAAAATATGAAGGCACAATAGAAACTATTAAAAATAAGAAAGATCCAATTAGTCTTTTATACAACAATAACTATTTCTCAGTTATTGTACTTAAAGACACTGAAACCAGAAGAACATCTGAATACTGTGGCATAATTAAAGAAGACAAAAAATAAACCAGTTTAAAGTAAATAATAAAATGCAAACTAGAGAATTAAACAGGACTAGGACAGAGAATTCAAAACAGAAAGATAGGAGACCCAAAAATGGAAAAGGTACGGAATACACTAAAGAAAAGACAGAAGACACAGTATTTAATTTATCAAGTAAAACTTTAACCACATCCCAGAAAGCAGGATTGAGTAAAGGACTTAAGTTTATACCGACTAAAAAATACATTGATAAAGATAAACTGGCCACTGAATTAAAGGAGTGGGAGAGACGCATGAGATTAGCAGAATATTTTTTCAATGAAAATATCTCAGATTCAGAGGGTAATTATGAGCATGGGATTAAGGTTAATAGTACAAGCATGTGGACTCCTCCTGATGGAGGAGACAAGTGGTTAGATATGTATATTGAAGTAGTTAAACAAGAAATTATAGTAGGTCTAAAAAAAAAATGTAAACTTAATTTAACCAATATTGAAGAACAAGCTATGACTGAGTTATTAAATGATGATGATAAAAGTATAAGACCAGTAGATAAAGGATCGGTAATAGTGATAATGAACATAGATGACTATATGAAATCTGTAGAACGTGAATTAAAGAATACGGATACATATGAAGAATTTAAAAGCAATAAGATCAATAAATCAGTAAAAGATGTTATGGAAATTGCGGAGAGATTATACAATAAAAGCATTATATCAAAAGAATAAAAAAAAAAAAAAATACATGCAGCCACATAATGCAACAACATGCCTAGCAAGAGGAAATCCTAAAATGCACAAAGAAAACCACTCTATGCGAATGATAGTCAACACGATTGATAATCCAACACACATAATAGCTGAAATAGCAGAAAAACAACTTAGGTCACACGTTGAGAAATTACTAAACTATGTTAAGGATACAAACACAATTTAAAAAAAGACTTGAATCACTACAGCACAACATTCCATAGAATACAATTTTATTTTGCATGGTTGTAAAATCCTTGTACCCAAGTGTCCCTCGTAAAGAAACTTTAGAAGCTTGTCAAAATGCACTAGATAATAGACTAGATAAATCAATACCCACAGCAGAGGTGCTGTACATGATCAAAATAGTTTTAGAAAACACTTATTTTACATTTGTTGATAAAAATTACAAACAAAACGATGGTACAGCAATAGGATCTAAATTAGGAATGCATTTTGCCAGTACATACATGGAGAAATGGGAAGAACACTTACTTAGGAAATCAGAAAGAGAACCTTTAGAATACATTCGGTTTGTAGATTATATTTTTGGGGTTTGGACACATGGAGAAGAATCTCTTTTCCAGTTTCATAAAATGGCAAATGAAATACACAGTAATATTAAGGCGGACCTTCGATGGACAAGAAAAGAAATAGAATTTTTAAATACCGTAATAAAACTTGAAGAAGGTTCAATTGAGACTGACCTCTTCTATAAGCCTATTGACATGCACCAGTATTTACACATGTCCTCTGTACATCCAATACACACTAAAAGGGCAATCCCAAAGGGTCTAGGAATATGAATACGAAGAATATGCTCAAAAGAAAGTGACTATGTAAAACAAAGACATGTATTAAAAACAAATCTTAAAATAAGAGGATACAAAGAAAGAATTATAGAGAGTTAAGAAAAGTGGATAAACTAAAAAGAGATGATCTACTAGACTATAAAAATACAGATAAAAAGGTCAAAAGAGTCCCATTAGCAGTGACTTTCTCTAAACTTTTGCCCAATATTTCTAAGATAGTTTGGAAACATTTGCGGACTCTACATAATTCAGAAAAATAAAAAAAAAGTGTTTCTTAAGGCCCCAGTTGTAGCATTCAAAAGAGAAGCTAATTTAAGTGATTTTTTAGTTCACAGTAAACATAAAAGAATAATTGACAAAATAGGTTCTACAAATACTTGCACTAGTACATGTAAAGTTTGTAAATATATGGACAAAAGTAAAACTATAATTAAACATAAGAACACCACATATCCACTAAATATTAATATCTACTGTAAAAATAGCAATGTTGTTTATGGAATAGGCTGTGCAAAATGTGATGAAATCAAATATGTTGGAGAGACTGGAACAACTTTATATAAAAGATTTGAGAACCACCTTTCATTAATTAGAAATAAAAAAAATGAATAAACCAATAGTACAGCACTTCACCAGTCAAGGACATGACATAAATGATGTAAAGTTTGTAGTATTAGAACAGCTAAAATTAGACAATGCGACATATAGAAGAATAAAAGAAAGTAAATGGATAAATAGACTGAACACGATTATGCCAGCGGGACTCAACAGAAAAGAAACTAATTTTATTTATATAGTTTCAATTTTATTAATTTTTGTGTTTAATTAATAAACAACAAGTATTCAATGTGTGTTCACCTGATGCCGGTTTAGTTCCAAATCAGAGCTGATCCTCAAGCCAGCATTCTATTATAATATAAATATAAGTTAACTAGAATTAATATGATCTTAAAGATCATAATTTCTTATTATATATATATATAATAATATATATATATAATATATATCTATATATATATATATATATATATATATATATATATATGATAATAATGACATTTACATTGTAATAGACTCATTTTTAGTACATGAACTTGGTATTAAAGTGTATATTACCGCAAGATGTAAAAGCAAACCATTTTTAATTATTGTTTAAAAAAAAATCAGGATATAGTAGTGGTATATTAAAAAGTCAATTTAAACAGTTTTCATGTATATACTGGTGTAGGCTCCTTCAATTATTATTATTAAGCCATTATTAATTATTCATTATTCAATTATTATTAAGCCATTATTTTTTTTTTTAAAGCCATCTTTCTAAAATATTTTCTAGTTAACATGTACTGTATTGTTTAGAAAGATTTTCATGTATTTTTTATCTTGAAAAAAAATTAGCAATTGCACACACAATGTTCAGCTGCTCAATATGACAATGCTGAAGTTGGCTTCTTATTCGCCAGCTTCTTATTCAGCCAGCTTGTATTCATATCCTGCACATGTAACACAAATTGAATAAGTAACTGGGGTATTTTGGTGGTTAAATCGCTCTAGACCACTTATTTCAAAGTTGATTCCCACAGAGGAGGAACACCTCTATGTTCCCCATGTGTATTTATCCTGGGCCAAAATGGATTTTGATACAAAGATGCCCGGCAAACACGGCACAGATAGCAAGTTGGCATTTTATCCAATAACGCAATTTGGATAAGTTGCTGGGGTATTTTGGGGGTTAACTTGATTTGGGCCGCTTATTGCAAAGTTGATTCTCACAAAGCTGGAACCCCTTTATTTCATCCATGGGTATTTTTCCCAGTCAAAAATGGATTATGATACATAAACAGCAGGCAAACATATCAAAGATAGCGTATTCCAGCTTCATATTCGCGTAGAAATATAAGACAACTTGAAGAAGTAGCTGGGGTATTTCAGGGGTTAAATCGCTTTAGGACACTTATTGCACAGTTGATTCTCACAGAGGGGGAACCCCTCTATGTCACTCATGTGTATTTGTCCCAGCCCAAAATGGATTTTGATAGGAAAACAGCAGGCAAACATGTCACAGATGGTAAGTTGGCATGGGGTTTGGTGCAGTATGTCAAAGTAGATATCCAGTGGAAGCCCTGTATGTGATACATATGTATTCTTCCCTGTCCTAACAATTTGTTTTCCTTTTTCTTAATCTTGTCTGATAATTAATTTTTAAGAAATAAAACCTATTTTAGCCAACTGAGTCTAGTGCTTTTCCCATGTAAATACACTGCTGTGCAAAAGTCATAATAATAAGAATTTTTATATAGCTCCTTTCATAGTGGACCATCATCACAAATCACTTTACAAGATATGAGACCAGGGTGTGTGAACTATGCATCAGCTACACTTACAATGTCTCACCCAAAAGGGAGAGCACAAAGAGGTTAAGTGACTTGCTCAGGGTCACACAATGAGTCAATAGCTGAGCTGGGATTTGAACTGGGGACCTCCTGGTTATAAGCCTGTTTCTTTAACCACTGGACCACACAGAGGAGTTATGACAGTTCAATACCATCACTGAAGTGGCTTATAGGTCTGTGTGAATTGCCTATACCACCACCAAACCGTTATATTTAATTCTTCGCAAGGTGGTTCGGAGTCGGCCCTGAACCGTCATAACAGCCTGTGTGAAAGACTATACCACCACTGAAGCGCTACAGTGGGTGTGGTTTCAAAGTCAACATGCACATCACAATAATGTAGGTAGGTAAAGGGTGTGCAGAGTCATAGCGCTGGTACCTCTAATTAAATATCTCATAAAATGCTTTCTTTTTAAATTCTCAACACAGTTGTATTAAGTCTGCATGTTCTTGCGTGTTAAAGAGAGACAGTCCGCTGCCACGTTTGTAGCCTACTTTAAATTACTTTACGATTTCAGCTTGAGTGCCTTTAAATAAGATGACACTGGATGCAACTTTATTGTGGTTTTTATATACAAATAAGCTTACTTTGAAAATGTCACAAATGACACAAGCAACTTCTTACACTACTTGGTTTGAGTAAATGAGTAGTACACAGCAACATATGAAAGCTGAATATTAATTTCAACAAAGACCGGCAACATTTTAATGAAAAAAAAAAAAAAAATTGCACCTACTTCAATAAGAATATTAGCCTGCTATATTACATTAAACCAAAACAATACAAACAATAATGATCTGATTCTCTTGCCTTTTTCAATGAATATAATTCAATCAATAGAGAATAAAAACATACTAAGTTAACAACTACCTAGCCTAAGCTTAATTAATTGTTTCTGTAGTCTACCAGCGGCTTCTATTGCATACACATCGCTGACAATAGTGCAAACCGTGTGTCAAACCAATGTTCATATTGGGGTGCGTGTTTTTTTTTTTCATCAGTGTTGTCCTTCTGGAGTGCCTCTGAATGCCTTTTAATTTTTTTTTTTTTTTTTTTTTTTTAAACCATTTAAATGCAAAACCAAAACAAAACGTGTAAACAGGCTTTTTATTTTTTTATTATTTGTCCTGTGGTTGCCTTTAATTAATTTCTCTGTACGCACTACTACTTTGTATATGATGTAGAATACGTGATTGCAAACATCTAACAAGTATCTGCAATACTCTTTCAAATAAACATTATGATTTTGAGTATGCGCTTCTTAGGGTCGGTGTTATTGTCATTGCTTACGTCCTGGCACCTCTTTCTTTACAAATTAAGCACTGTCAACTATCAGTGTTTCAGATTGCATGAGAACAGTCTGTTGTTGCCATGAGAACAATCTGTTGACAGACAGGTATGAAAGTTGTACTCGCACGATCTCTTTGGCTGAGTGAAAGGGTTATGACGATATTACACCAGCATAGATTGCGCAATTGCATGCTGTGTGAAAGGGCATTTTACACACTTGTTAAAATGTTTCAGAGACAGCACAGTAGCTGCACTTCTGTGTGAAAATGGTGTTAGACATGTTGCATTTTTCTACTCTGATGCATTATAAGCATCAACAATTTACTGAAAGCCTGCACTAGTGTTTTCTACTTTTATAACAACCTTGACTTGCATAAAGAAGGAAAAACACTGAGTGAAATAGCTTGCGTCACTTGATTTTCAAGGTGTGGTATCCGAAGCTGTATCCACAAGTACAGAGAAACATCATCTGTAATTGACAAACCCAGGAGTGGAGGACCCAAAAAGCAGTCTAACAAGGATGAGCAATACTTGATGATAATATCCTTAAGGAATGGAAAGAAGACAAGCGTTGAATTGACAACAGAACTGGCAGTAGGCACATGTGGTGTTGTCCATCAAATCAACAGTACGAAGGTCACTTAAAATCAGGACTTAAAGGATGTGTGCTGTAAGAATACCTCTATTAAGAAAGGGGAACAAGACTAAAAGGCTTAAATATTGACAAGAACACAGAAATTGGACTATGGAACAATGGTCAAAGGTGCTTTGGACTGTTGATGGATGGACAACGACACCTCTGCCTTCTGCCAGTTCTGTCATCAATTTAGCGCTTGTCTTCTTTCCATTCCTTTAGGATATTATCGTCAAGTATTGCTCATCTTTGTTAGACAGCTTTTTGTTTCTTCTAGTCCTGGGTTTGTCAATTACAGATGATGTTTTTATGTACTTGTTGATTATGCTTTGGATACCACACCTTGAAAATCGAGTGATGCAAGCTATTTCACTCAATGTTTCTCCTTCTTTATGCAAGTCAAGGTTGTTATAAAAGTAGAAAACACTAGTGGAGGCTTTGAGTAAATTGTTGATGCTCATAATGCATCTGAGTAGAAAAATGCAACATGTCTAAGACTTTTGCACAGCAGTGTACTTAAATGGGAAAAGCACTAAACTCAGCTGGCTACAATAGGCTGCATTTCTTAAAAATGGATTATCAGATAAGATAAATAAAATAAATAAAAAAAAAAATTGTCAGACAGGGAAGAATTGATATAGATCACATACAGGGCTTCCACTGGGTATCTGGGTAAATACTGCACCAAACCCCATGCCAACTTGCCATCTGTGCCATGTTTGCCTGCTGCTTTCCTATCAGTCAGTTTTGGGCCGGGATAAATACATAGAGGTCATAGAGGGGTTCCCCCTCTGTGAGAATCAACTTTGAAATAAGTGGCCCAAAGCAATTTAACCCCCAAAATACCCCAGTTATTTATTCAATTTGCGTTATATTTGCAGGATGTGGATAAGAAGCTGGAATGCCAATGAGAAGCTGGTGAATAAGAATCCAACTTCAGCGTTGTCTCAATATGTGACCTTAGAAATCCCTCAATCACTGCTTATATTAGATACTGCAGGCAGCATAGAAACGTGCAGTGCTCTGTTTTCCTGTGAGTTTCTAAGCTATTGTAAAAAGCTTTCTTTTAATTCCTTCAGTAACCTGTGTGTATAGATAGATAGATAGATAGATAGATAGATAGATAGATAGATAGATAGATAGATAGATAATAAAACATTATGAGTCACTACCTTTTAAAATGTATGTTTTTTATTTTTTTAATTTTTTTTTTTATTTTACATTTTTTAAACTTCAGGTCCATCAGCTGCTATTGAAACATCTCCATGTATCAGTACAGGATTGAGCAGATCCCCTGAGACAGTAAGAACAGCAGCCTTGAAATTCCATGGCACAAAATGCCACCTGCGCTGATCCAGGTCAACTTCAATGCTTAGGAAAGAAATGGTGCATATAGTTATCAATGAAAAGCTTACTATACAGCGAAGACCTGGCAGAAAATATCTGCGGGAAGTGGCTAAAGAAATTTTTGATAGGTATCTGGCTTCATTTCATGATGTCAGTGGAGACAATACTGTTGGAGCTGGCGATGACTGTAATGTTGCAGCTAGAAAAATAGAGTTGAAAATTGCAATAGGCAGTTCACAGAAAGAAAAAAAAAAGGAATAACAATCTCAAAATTCATCCTACAAGCAAAAGCAGCGGCTTCATCTCTAGAAAGTCTAAGCAACCTTTACTTTGGCAACTGTGACAACAGTAAAACATCACTGGGTCCGCTGCTTCTTTTGGCTACCTACTTGGAGGACAACCCTGCCAAGCTGGTCATCCTTAAAGAGGTTAATTGTATTATTTATTAAGTGATTGAATAATGTGTTATGTTATAAAACACAATATCTTAACAGAAATTGTAGAAGTTTGATCTTTTTTTTATTATTTAGCTGGCTACAGTCATGCTTAGAGCCCTGACATTCAGTCTTGGTCTCTACTGAAAGCAGCCAATTGTGACAAAGTGTGCAGGTTTATGACACTGGCTAACAGCTAGAGGCAAAGACCATTAATTTCATTTCATTTTATGACCTGATCAGCCAGAGTAGAAATCAGACCTCTAAACTAAAAGCCATGATAGGCTTGTGACTCAGCAACAATATTTTAATATGTTCTTTCTATTTTTTCATTTCATAAAGGAAACTGAAACAGCTTGTTCCATAATGAAGGCGGACCTTCCAAGTACCCCATGCATTGTTGTGTTTGGTAAGTTAATTAACAGGAATATTTTTAAAGCCTTTTGCTCTAGTGCAAAATGTGTTCAACCTTTTGTATGTCCAAATAAAGTTAACAATGTTTAAATTCACAATTACTTTTTAGAAAAATCAGGAAGAAAATCTTCTCTGGATCAACAAGCTTAGAAAATCAGTTGTTTACTTACATATTTTAAATTGCTGACTTTTTTATGACTTTTTTATATTGCTGTTTTTCAGATGATACCGTTCTGACTGCACATTACTTTTATGGTTGCCGTTTTACAGATAGTAGTAAATGACCACCTGCGTTCCCCATTGACAGTTCTGAGCTACTTATTTGCCACATATTAAGTGATGAATATTCAGTATCCACACAGTGCACCCCTCAAAGGTAAGATGTACTTTGCTGCACATACTTTAAGAGATAACGTATGGATTTTGCTAGGTCTGTGGTATGCTAATGTCAGCGTACCCTACTTTATTATCTTAGGTGGGGGGTTTCTATATAGACACATATAACAGCACACTTCCTTTTTTAAACTGCTTATCCAAATAATATTGTTTGTTTTTAACTACTTATTGGTAGATTCAGAATGAAAGTAATGGTGAGTACTTGTCAGTTTATTCCACATGTAACTGGATTTTTTTTTAGAAGGCTTATGAAATGTTTGACATTGTCTAGTTTTTACAATGTGGATGAAGCTCTAGTCAGAATAGTCTCAATAGTGGCCAGAAGCCTATTTATTGTATGTATTTATAAAATTAAATTGAGTATATCTGAATCCTACATTACATTGAATCAGATCAAGTTAACAGTGTAATGCAGTATGGTTTTTTTTTTTTTTTTTTGTGCAAATATACGCAAATAACTACTATCTATTGAATGAGTCACCAAAAACTGTCATTAAAATATGCAGTAGGTTCCAAATCACTGTAAACATTTATTTTACAGCCATTGACTTGTTCTTACTTTCTTTGGTTCAATATTGACCAGAAAATGTTTACAACCTGCTTGTTTCCATTTTTGCTTTTTCTCCTCTTCCTAACATGTATCCTTTTAAATCCTAGAAGCCTTGCTGGAATTTAGTCTGGACCAAGGATAAAAAATGAGCAGAAACAGGGAAAGAAAAAACACAAAACACCCCTGAATCCTGAGGCTTCTTTCAGATCTGAGTGACTGAAAATCCGTGGAAGCTTTGAAGCCCTGCTGCAACCCGTAATAGAGGGCTCAACACCAACACATATCCAACATCACTTTCCCTTAAAACATTTTGCACAGCACTGTTAATGTTCCACAAATGCCTGCAATTAATTTCTACTCAAGCTCAAAGTACCAGAGCTATTTTTAATCTGTTCATTTTTTAAAGGCATTGTAGTATTTTTTTTTTAAACTGTACCTTTTTTTACTGTACATAGTTTATTAATATAAAAAAAGTCTTTCACACCACAAAAGCAGTTGTTTCTTTATCTTTGTTTGCTCACACATATGATCAGTTTCTTGCCATAGAGAGATGAGGGAGTGGAGCAGCAGACCACAGGATAATCATGTTTTGTTTTTTTTGTTTTTTTAAATGGACAAAATTGAATGTTGTGTTTCTAAAATAAATAAAAACATTACTTAAAATACTGTAATGCACTGTAAGTTTACGTAGCATTTCTGTTAAAAAACATGATTTTATCTTCTGTAAAATTACAGAAAAGATTCTGGGAACTTTCTGCCAGAAAATATACTGTAAATATACCGATTTCTGTTTTTTTTTTTTTTTTTTTTTTTTTTTTACAGTGCAGGATAATTTGTTTTTTATGGATGAAATTGTATTTTTATAGACAAAAGTACTGTAAATAAAAAATTATTTTATTATGTTAATATTGTAATGCACTGTAAATTTACATAATATTTCTGTTAAAAACAGGATCTCATCTAAAATTATAGAAAAGATATTGGCAACTTTCTGCCAGAAAAGTTACTGTAATATACAGATTATTATTATTTTTTACAATGTAATCTCCTTTAAGAATTAAATTGATACATGTTAAGCCATTCATATATCTCAATCACAATTGAGAAACGTGTTCATAGTAAAATTGATTTTTTTTTCTGTGAAACAACTAACTGTGCTTTTCAATCATCCAAGCCTTAATTTTCATTTACAAGCAGAACGCACAAACAAGATCACAACGTGTTAATAAACGACTAAACTTTGTTAAAGTTCAAATTAAAAATAAAGTATTTTATGCTGGACACCCTTTATTACAATCGTTACGCATTTACAACTGTAAATTTACATTAATAAAGATAAGTCAATTCTGCTTTTAAATGAAAAAGTAAGACTTCCAATTTAAAAGCCCATTTAGTGGTTTCACAGAAGAAAAAAAACAAACAAAAAAAACCCCAATAAATTAAATCAATTTTACTATTAACATTATTCTCAGATATGATTGATTTTAAAAGGTTAAGTAGAAAAGTCAGGGGCAAACACTGAAAATCACAAACACTGTGTATAATATTGAATACTTTATGCATTTTAACAAGCGTGGATGATATGATGCTGCACCCTTCATTTTAAATGTTATTCTTTACACCTGAGTTCCCTTGACATTTTTTTCTTTTTGGGTATGGTTTATAATTTTAAATCTGTTTTGTAGTTGGTTGGGAGTCTCTATTCAGAAATGGCGTGCTGGACAGCAGCATTAATAGGGATTCTAGATCCATATTCATTACTTAACTATTAAATTCCTCATATAGCATTTTAACCTTTCTGACACACTATTCCAAAGCTGAACCCTGTGCTGTATTTTGGCAATGTATTTTAAACCATTTACATGTACAGTACAAGGAATACTTAAAAGGGAAATAAATCTCTGTGAAACTTGAGAAAAATGTAAAATGTGCGACCAAAAAAAGACACCTCATAACAGAAAATTCAACTGCAGTTAGAAAATGACAAATATGCTGCTGGTGCTGTGAATTGGGAGTAATATTTTCTTTGTTAAGCTACCTCAATATAATAGTTTCATTATTGTCTTTTTCAAATTGCCGTAACCTTGAGACTTGCTGGGCTTATTAAAAATGTAATTGCTTATAATGCATACACTGGTATTGCATTTTCCTTTGATCACATAGCATATTGGGATCCCATTGCTTGTTTGCTCATAAACTCTGTGGTAACAAGGAATGGATAAGCATTATAATAGCTTCGATACTGCAGCTAAGCCTCTAGAACTACCACCAAGGGGTCAATAGCAGGCTTATTTCACACTGAGAAAATAAAGTATTCTTTAGTTTTATTAAAATTCCCAATTCTTATTGCCTGAATGAACATCGCTTATGACAGGAAAATCAACATCATTTCTACTTCAGCTATCTGAGGACAAGTGAGAATTATTATCCTGCATACTTAAAAAGGCTCACACCATGATATTTTTTTCATTTACAGGAGACAGCAGTGTCCACAAAGACCCTTTGTTAGTTCTGCTTGGTGAATTTTCCCTATAGCTCAGAGAATTTACAGTTACAGTGCCAGACATTTTTTTTCTTCACAATATAGTGTGAATGATTTAGTTTTTCAGAATACAGAATCACCTTAATATTCAATAGAAATGTATATTTTTTGGTAAAACTTTTCACAACAATGTCATAAGGGGACAATGCTGCCATGACCCTCGGAAGATATGTGTTATTAAAAGGACTTCACTCCTTTTCTAAAGCTGATAGGAATAGGAATCGAGCAAAACTCAATCAAAGCTAAAACAATCTACTGCATATATTCCATAAAGGTTGGTATATTTTTAGATAATTAAGTAGTAAGGAAGTGTTGACTGTCATAATAAGTGGTGCACATACGTATTTAAAAAATATCCTAAATGCCCTTGTAAAAAGTTATGCGCCAGCAAAATACCGTTTTATAGACCACAGGTCATTATGATGCAGTTAGTGCAGAAATGATTGGGCTGATCTATCATCAAAGATAAATCAACGCCTAAATAATTCAGTAATACCAGCCTGAAAAGTCTTTGCACATTCACAGATTATAGAACATTGCAAAAGTCTAATGTGATCCTGTTTCAATGCTTTGAAGCAGCTGACATTAAGAATTTAATATGTCATTTTAACAACATACATAACTTCAAAGGTAGGCTTGTTTTTATTTATTTATTTATGTATTTTTTTTAGGACAAAACGTAAAGTAATCTTGATGGTTTTAACAAAAAACTAAAATCCCCCCCCCCCCCCCCCCCCCCCCCCCCCCCCCCCCCAAAAAAAAAAAAAAAAAAAAAAAATCTAATAAGATTTATCTTTGTTTTAGGCACCATGGCTGCAATGTCATTCAAATGATAAGCGGCTGATGAAAACCTAAATTAAATAATTAAATGAAAAGGCAAGAACAACTCCCATTAAACAATTATTTTGCAGGTTATCTTAACTGAGCAAGATTGGCATGGTTTCCATGCAGTTTAGAAACTCCACATTCTCTCTCCACTGTCATGAGAATGTGACACACATTCCTTACCCTTAAGCAACCAAAATATGGTACAGCTAAAATGGATGGGTAAATCGCCATCTCCCACTAAAAGCCATGCAAACTGGCCAAAAAACTAAGTCTGTTTTTTGCATTGAAACATGTCCAAAATCTGTACCTTATGTTTACAAGACTTCAGCAGTGAAGATCATGTTTGTGACATAATCTCATACAACTTTCTACTACAACTGAAGTCCATACCAAGCAATTCTTTATTAACATTAGATCTGCTGGAAGTAACTTCCTTGACCAAATATGAAAAAAAGCTGCGCTTCAGCTTCAGGTCATGGATGGATGGCCTGACATTCTCCTATAGAATTATCTGATACAGAGCAGAATTCATGGTTCCTTTAATGATGGCAAGTCGTCCAGGTCCTGATGCAGCAAAGCATCCCCAAATCATGACACTACCACCACCATGCTTGACCATTGGTATGAGGTTTTTACTGTGGAATGCAGTGTTTGGTTTTTGCCATACATAACGAGCCCATGTTGGCCAAAAAGTTCCACTTTTGACTTATCTGTCCATAGAACATTGTTCCAGAACTCTTGAGGATCATCCAGGTGCTTTTTCACAAACTTGAGACGAGCATTCATGTTCTTCTTAGTGAGCAGTGGTTTCCGCCTTGCTACTCTGCCATGAATCCCATTTTTGCCCAGTGTCTTTCTGATGGTGGAGTCATGAACACTGACCTTAGCTGAGGCAGGAGAGGCCTGCAGATCCCTATATGTTGTTCTAGGGTTCTTCGTGACTTCCTGGATGATTTTATGCCTTGCTATTGGAGAGATTTTGGCAAGACAGCCACTCCTGGGAAGACACTACTGTCCCAAACTTTCTCCATTTGGACAATATGTTTTTGACTATGGTTTGGTGAAGACCCAGAGCCTTAGGAACATAAGAACATGAGAAAGTTTAAAAACGAGAGGAGACTGTTCGGCCTATCTTGCTTGTTTGGTTGTTAGTACCTGATTGATCCCAGAATCTTATCAAGCAGCTTCTTGAAGAGTCCCAGGGTGTCAGCTTCAACAACATTACTGGGGAGTTGGTTCCAGTCCTTCACAATTCTCTGTGTAAAAAAGTGCATCCTATTTTCTGTTTTGAATACCCCTTTGTCTAATCTCCATTTGTGACCCCTAGCCCTTGTTTCTTTTTTCATGTTGAAAAAGTCTCATGGGTCGACATTGTCAATATCTTTTAGAATTTTTAATGCTTGAATAAGGTCGCCGCGTAGTCTTCTTTCTTCAAGACTGAATAGATTCAATTTTTTTAGCCTGTTTGCATATGACATGCCTTTTAAACACGGAATAATTCTGGTTGCTCTTCTTTGCACTCTTTCTAGAGCAGCAATATCCTTTTTGTATCGAGGTAACTAGAACTGAACACAGTATTCAAGATGAGGTCTTGTGAATGCATTGCACAGTTTTAACATTACTTCCCTTGATTTAAATTTAACACTTTTCACAATATATCTCAGCATCTTGTTGGCCTTTTGTATAGCTTCCCCAAATTGTCTAGATGAAGACATTTCTGAGTTACCAAAAACTCCTAGGTCTTTTTCATAGATTCCTTCTTCAATTTCAGTATCTCCCATATGATATTTATAATGCACATTTTTATTTCCTGTGTGCAGTACCTTACACTTTTCTCTATTAAATGTCATTTGCCATGTGTCTGCCCAGTTCTGAAGCTTGTCTAGATCATTTTGAATGACCTTTGCTGCTGCAACAGTGTTTGACACTCCTTCTATTTTTGTGTCATCTGCAAATTTAACAAGTTTGTTTACTATACCAGAATCTAAATCATTAATGTAGATTAGGAAGAGCAGAGGACCTTACACTGATCCCTGTGGTACTCCACTAGTTACCTCACTCCATTCTGAGGTTTCTCCTCTGATCAGTACTTTCTGTTTACTACATGTTAACCACTCCCTAATCCATGTACATGCATTTCTTTAAATCCCTACTGCCTTCAGTTTGAGAATTAATCTTTTATGCAGGAATTGGTTAAAAGCTTTCTGGAATGGCTTTGTAACCCTTTCCAGACTGATAGGCATCAACAACATTTTTTTCCGGAAGTCTTCAGGAATTTTTTTTGATCATGGAATGATGTGCCCCTAGAACCTGTGTGCTGACAACTTCACTCTGATGGCAAGGGCCAAAGTTAGTCAGATTTATATTGGGCAGGGCTGGCCCAAATCAGGCCTGATTGTTAACCAAAGTATTCAAACAGCTGACCCTAATTATCCCTTTAATTGGGTTGAGTTAACTAGGGGGGTAGTAACTTTTTCACAGCAAACAAATGAAAGAAGCACCACACTTTGGTGTCATTTTTTTCTCTCAGACTCTCTCTATATACTACTACAACCCACAAAAAGATCTGACCAAATTCAATATGAAAAATGTGCAAACATGCAGAAAATCAGACAGGGAGCAAATACTTTTTCATGGCACTGTATGTCTTTGATGAAATTTTAAACATGTCTAATGATTAAGTCTTCAGCTTTGAGGCATATAAACCCAATGTCTATCACTTTTTCAACCCTTCAGCAATAGTGTTCCACTATAAGTCTCACCTTCAGTTGTATAATATTAACCATCTTAGATCATAGATACAGGATGTGTACATTTATTTCAGACTAGATATTGATTGTGAAAGAAATATGGTAAGATCTTTAAAAACATACTTTCTGAATACCACAGGAACATAACTAGTGGAGCTTGATGCAGCAAAGCTCATCTTATTACTAGTTTAAATTTGAAAATGCAGACAGCACAATTATTACACTACAAGACGATAAAATAGCAAGATCCTCCAGTAAAGCATGCACAAAGGTTTTAGACAAAAGGCCACAACTCAAAGCTGCATTTTGGCTTATGCTAACTGTGAAACAGAGCATCATACAGTGGGTAATTGTAACTTGTGTAAATTGTAACCAATATTTCACTCAAAAGGTCAGAGTGCTGTCTATATGTTTTCAGCTAACCCTTTCAATTTTAATTGATTGATGGTACATTTATACACTATAGATAAATGAACACGAGGACTTTGTGTGTATCAGTGACCCAGATCAAAGGGTGTATTTCAAAGCCTGAGCTATATATCAGTGTAAACTAGAAAGGTCAGACCTTATTGGAATCTTCCTTTGCTCAAGATAATCAATATTCGACCATATTCATACTGCATTGCGTAACATTTCCTCTTACGTTTCTTACGGCAAAGTGGTTAAGATACTGTGGGCAGGATTTTCAGTAGTTCATAAACGACAACCAGAGTTAATCAACATATCGTTATGTAGCATTGATTTTTTTCAAGACATTGTTATGTCTATTTCGTTATTAAATAACCATATCTTAATGAGCACGGTATCTTCCAACTATTTATTTTGTTTGCGTGGGAATTTAAAAGGAAATGCGTGTCATAATTTATCAGGAGTTAATTTGCACTTGGAAAAGGAGGGTTTTAATTTACCAAAGAATATATAACTCACCTTGAAACAAAAATGTAACATTGTGGCTGTGACAGCGACGATACCGAGACTGACTAGATAATTCAATATTTGTAGTTATCAAAATATTTTAGACTTTTATACACTTTGGTTATGAATGAGATTTGTTCACTTGTTTTAACAATTTGTAACCTTAAACCCGAAACACACTGCCCGAAGGGATGCATGGATGCATAAAGTACAGGTGGCAATGGGGCGACTCAATAAGTGAAAAGATAAGGATATGGCAGTAATAAATATCTACAATTTTGGTTAGAACTTAATGCGACATGATCATGAAAGCCACATATGACTGTTGTATTTTGCCATTACAATTACATTTATAGAGACTGTTATGTTAACATTGTTAAAATATGACTGAGATGCAGTTGAACAAACAATGTTACCACCATCAAGAGCAAGAAGCAAAAGCTGGGAGAGTTATTTCCTGTGACATTCTGGCATAAAAGCCCACGTCTCTAATGAGATTTTCAAATAAGCACTAAGTAGGAGACAATCTTTACTTAGTGTCAAAGATCAGAAGCTATATTGCTATTGGTTGTTAAATTGTTATCTATGGATTAATTCATTCATTTATTTGGATGGTAAAACAAAAGAGGGATGTGTTTTAAGATTGTAATCAAGTTACTTTTTTACAAAGTCATTAGTATAATGCTGTGAGCATGTGAGCATGGCTTCAAACGGATGAAATTCAAATATGAATTAAACTTTGATACTAACTAAGTTTAGCAATTCTGAAGTTGTGCGTAAGTATTTCGTATAAATTCCGCAAAATATATATAAAACGCTTTTATATGTATTGCATATAAAAATGGTTAGTAAGTTTAACCATATTATATATATATATATATATATATATCTATATATATATATATATATATATATATATATATATATAATATATTCCGACTCAGGAATCAATCAAAACATTTTAAAAAAGAACATAACCCTAACATAGAAGATAGTTTTAAATTTCTGGTTTGATTATTTTGTGTGTGTGCGTGTGTAAATATGCCAATTTGTATGAAGAGTTATACACTTTATATAACAACCCTTTGTTATTTTAATAAGCTTGCCTTTTTCATTGCATGCAACTAATTTGCATAGCAATCTATCAAAATCTATCTCAGTTAAATTATTAAATTTGTGTCATTCTGAACTCAGTTATTAACCTACAACCCAATAAAAAATAAGTATCTTTATCACAATAAAAAATATGATTATGAATATACTGTACATAGAATTATAATATATTACATGTTATCAGTTCATATAAATGAATACAGTGGAAATTTAATTAAATATTGTACATTTCATCATTTATGAATGACAATTTAATCTGAGTATTAAATGTTTGTGTTATGTAGTACTTTCTAAAGTTCTTATCATAACAGAACTTAATACTTAAGAACATAAGAACATAAGAAAGTTTACAAACGAGAGGAGGCCATTCGGTCCATCTTGCTTGTTTGGTTGTTAGTAGCTTATTGATCCCAGAATCTCATCAAGCAGCTTCTTGAAGGATCCCAGGGTGTCAGCTTCAACAACATTACTGGGGAGTTGATTCCAGACCCTCACAATTCTCTGTGTAAAAAAGTGCCTCCTATTTTCTGTTCTGAATGCCCCTTTGTCTAACCTCCATTTGTGACCCCTGGTCCTTGTTTCTTTTTTCAGGCTGAAAAAGTCCCTTGGGTCGACACTGTCAATACCTTTTAGAATTTTGAATGCTTGAATTAGGTCGCCACGTAGTCTTCTTTGTTCAAGACTGAACAGATTCAATTCTTTTAGCCTGTCTGCATATGACATGCCTTTTAAGCCTGGAATAATTCTGGTCGCTCTTCTTTGCACTCTTTCTACAGCAGCAATATCATTTTTATAGCGAGGTGACCAGAACTGCACACAATATTCAAGATGAGGTCTTACTAGTGCATTGTATAGTTTTAACATTACTTCCCTTGATTTAAATTCAACACTTTTCACAATGTATCCAAGCATCTTGTTAGTCTTTTTTATAGCTTCCCCACATTGTCTAGATGAAGACATTTCTGAGTCAACAAAAACTCCTAGGTCTTTTTCATAGATTCCTTCTCCAATTTCAGTATCTCCCATATGATATTTATAATGTACATTTTTATTTCCTGCGTGCAGTACCTTACACTTTTCTCTATTAAATGTCATTTGCCATGTGTCTGCCCAGTTGTGAATCTTGTCTAGATCATTTTGAATGACCTTTGCTGCTGCAACAGTGTTTGCCACTCCTCCTACTTTTGTGTCGTCTGCAAATTTACAACACAAAAGTAGGAGGAGTGGCAAACACTATTAATGCAACTATTAAATAAACTAAACTAATAACACAGATTTGCCTAGTGCAAGAAAATTACTTTCCACTTGAGTCCCCCAAATAGTTTAAAAGATGTAAATGTATTTACTTTAAATCAAATACATTTCTGAGGACACTTGGAAAGTAACCTTGAACATCATTATTTTGACCCCTTATTGCTTTAGTAGTTTGGAGTAGCACTTTTTATTTGTACTCACTTCAAATGCTTATTGAAATCGCCTAAAATAACAAAGGAACACTTCAAATATTTTTTTTCTTAGAAACTACAGAACAAATCCCTTTGAATTCTCACTTTGAAACATTGTTCCTAAGAGTACAATTTACAATAGTTTTTCATATCATTTTGTTGTATCTTTTTATTCTAGTTTTCAAGTGTTTAAAATATTTTTATATTTAAAATAAGTTGATAGTTTTAAGAGTTTTAAGATCATTTTCCTGACAAATGATATTTCTATGCTGATCCACCGTGTTACTTTTCCATCTGCTTCTGAGATTGAAATTTCATTGAAATCTGTCTTGTTTGTTTCAATCATTTCAGTTACCTTTAACTATTTGTTTTCAATGTAAAGCATCAGAACCCAATACACCAGACATATCTGTTTAAACAGACATTCATGTTGCTTTCAAATTTGCAACTGTAGAGAGAGACTGCAGGCATGGGTTGTTTAGTGATTATACAGGATTATATCACTTTCCCCACCGTCATCACCCTGAGGAGAGGAGCAAGAGTTCCTCTGTCTCCATCACCTACTCCAGTGCGAGAAGGAGAGCTGCACCAGTTCTCTGCAAGTGAGGGCGAGATGCACCAGTCCCCTGCAAGTGAGGGAGAGCCACACCAATCCCCTGCAAGTGAGGGAGAGACGCACCAGTCCCCTGCAACAGAGGGTGAGCCGCACCAGTCCCCTACAACAGAGGGAGACTACTCGCTGCTCTTGCCTCCATTGCCAGGAGGGGACAGCCCGCTGCTCCCACCTTCACTGCCAGGAAACTACTTACTGCTCTCGCCTCCACCGACAGAGGGAGTCTACCTGCTGCTCCCACCTACGCTGCCAGGAGTCTGCCCGCTGCTCCCACCTTTGTCGCCAGGAGACTATACACTGCTTCCACCTTCATCGCCAGGAGATGACAAGCTGCTCCCACCTCCACCACTTTCACTACCAGGAGGAGAGCAGCAGTAATTTAGCAAAATGCATTTAGCAAAATGTATAATGGTATTTAGACACGAGGGTGGCAGAAATCACTTCACCATTTGCCTTCATCATTTGACTTCAGGACTGTGTGTGTTTCTTTCTGGCCTGACGCCACTGGTCAGCCAGCTGTGTCACATCAGACATTCCTATTTCGCTTTCCTTTCTGTGTTCTTTTTATTTTTGTGCAAATTGACCTGCTGTGCAATAATTTGTGGTTCTGCGTCGTGCAGCTAATTCCCAATCAGTTACTGAATTGCTGTGTATCCCATGTGCCTCTTTCACTAAGTGGGCTTGGTATAGAGCAAAGCTTTGATGGGAAATTAAAGATGGCATCTCAATAAAACTGCCACCATTGGTAGATAGATTCTTTATAAAAATGAGTCTGGGTTCATTTGATGTTATCTTATAAGTGAAATACAAAGTGTATTTATTCCTTGCCATTAATCTTATAGGGAAAAGTATTAAGAAACCTGACAGAAGTAGAATATAATCAAACCAACTATATTATATATTTTGTGATTTTCAGGTAAAGAAAAACTAATTAGACAAGTAGACAAAACAAAACACACACGGTGTAATATTAAGCTCTTAAAAGTTATGAATGCCAAACAAAGCTGTATCTATAAACAACATCCCAATCCATTTTGGTATTAAGATTCAGAGGCTACCTACAGTCAATGGCATTGATAGTATACAGCAAGATAGTATACAGCTCTGAAAAAATAGCTTGTGGCAAGGTCATGCTATCATAGCACTTTATGATCCTAACGTAATTTTCAGCTTTCACATTTTTTAACTCATTTATTTCTTGAAACAGTGATTTTTTATCTGTCAAATATTTCTAGGTTAAACACGTTTCTGTCTTGGCTTTGTAAAGCTCTGCACTACCAAATCACTGTATGAAGAGTGGTAAGACACATTTCCCATACTTCTGGAATGCTAAAATCCCAAAACATTGACAGTAAACCATACATGATCATATTACTATTCTAATCATATTATCGTATTATCAAATTGATGTGATCTAGTTAACATCCTATTCTAATGATTTAACCCCTTGTTTTGGTTTAACAGCAACAATACCATAAAAGTGTTCATTTCTCCAAGTAACATTCTCCCAGTTACCATCACTGTGCGGGGTTAATGGGTCCATAATTAATTTAGTAAAGTCAAACGGGAACGGGACTAGACTGTAAATTACCAGTTTAATATCAGATGTTTCTTATGGACTTTTTTTTTAACATTGTCCAGATTAGTAATAAGCACTGTTTTGAAGTTGTATCAAAATGTTTATATATATATATATATATATATATATATATATATATATATATATATATATATATATATATATATATTGTAGCGTTTTCTGGGGCGGGTTCTTTGTAAGGCAGGGTTTACACATAAAGCCACACAACACAAGTCCAAGTAAAGGTTTAAAACCTGTTTATTATTTTCAGGCTTTGACAGCGTTCTTGATAAAAAAATCAAAACAACCAAAGTAAATAATCCCGGTGGGAGGTCCTTCAAGCGTTGTCTTTTCAAGCCGGGGTTTGTTACTGAGGGTCTTTTTCATACAGAAGGTGGGTCCAAGTGCCGTTCGAGTTCTCCAGTCCAGTCCTAGTTTGTCGTTGAGTGTTCAATCCTTGTTGTAATTATCTCTGTAAAACCTCCTTCTCCACAGTACACATTCTCTCTCTAAACACCACCTACTCCTTCACCTGCCAGGGTCAAAAAAAGACAAAGAAAGAAATCCAGGGTGCGGTTAAATAAAGCAACTGATTAGTATCACCTGTCTGCAGTTTTGCTCTGATTACAACTGAAGACAGGTGTGGCTGTTCTGCTGAAGTCTAGAAGTTTCCACTGAGCTGTCCGTGGTCCTGCCTCTGTGGAATACTTCACATTGGTGTCCGTGGTCCTGGCAGCCAAAAAACAAAGAAACCTTGCAGGCACATAATGTCCATCCATAACCTGAACTGCTACTATATATATATATATATATATATATATATATATATATATATATATATATATATATATATATATATATATATATATATATATATATATATATATCACACAGACACACACGTTTTATATCACATCGCTTAATGTCATACATCATTTATTATCACGATTTTTGAAAAACCACTCATCATGCACCATAGGTTCTTCGAGAAATTATCTCTCTTAATATCATCTCACAAACCCGCTTATTGTCACATTTTGTGCAGCCTGTCAAATGCTGCGTGGGAGGTCTTAACAGGATACAGTTCACTTGCAAAACACCAAAGTTATCTTTTTTAACATAGCCTTATACAAATGCACACAATAAAACTCCAAGTGCAACACCCAATTGATAGCTCTTGTCAGTCGACAATGCACGCCTTTTTTTAGATAATGGGACAAATTGTTTAGTTCCAGTTAATGATACAAAACTGAAAGAGAAGATGACCACCAATAATACTTTTGGGCTATCCTGCTTGTCAGGTACTTACTGAGCATTTTATATCAAAGCTGCCGAAAAGCCCCTCCGTGGAATGACGTCCTCGGTCCTGAATAGTCACAGAGACTTCAGTCTCTTTTCCATTGAACCCACGAATGCGTTGGCGGTCATCTTCTCTTTCAGGGAACCGTGGTACATCCGTTCCCTTTCAATTCGAAGATGACCACCAATAATACCAAATCTGTCGCAAGGGAGAATGAGCGGGGAGCACATGAGGGACATCTCGCTACCACCATCTAGTGTTAGTGGTGTGAGCGTGCAATGTCAAATACCCTTGTACCTAATGAAGGCATAGAGGGATCTACTACAAAGTATGTAGTACCTGGTGAAAGTATGCAGAGTAGCCCAGCTAGCCACTGTGCCAATTAATGTACAGTATTAAAACTGCTCTTTAATTCACTTTTAGTTTTTACTCACACTCGTAATGTGCTGTCATAGGCAAAAATAAAACCCGGTTTATATAATGACCTGCTTTATATCATGAATTATGCCTGCACGGCAATCATGTTATTGGGGCATAGCCGGACTGATTCGCTGTCGCTGCCTATCAGCAGATCGAGGGCTGTGCTCAGAGTCAGCCTCTTAATTAACATGCAGATTAGCAGCAGAGGACCCTGGGAGTGGGAAATATTGTGGGGAAAAGGTTTATCATTGATGTTGTATTTTGTTACGGATTATTAAGAAGTGCATTTATTGTTTTACTGTACAACCTGTCATTGTCAAATCCTTCCTGTGTTGTTTTTGTTTGTTGTGTCACTTAAGAGGCGGGGTAGTTCTCTAGGTTCGGGAAGGGCTGTCTGTGTGTGAGTGAGGGAGTGTGGATGTGCTGACTTCTTGTTAGCTGTCTACATATTGAAATATCACAATACAATGTTTATTTAATTGAACTAACAATTCACTTAATCAGGTCATCTTAATTGTTTACAGCTCTTAAAGACTTGACGATAACTGTAAAACATATAAGTAACTTGAAATTTACAACTTGTTAGGAGCCGAGAACAATTAAAATGGTAAAATTAAGCAAATTATCAGTTCAATTAAGGGTCTATTTAAGTAACTGAGATATCAGTTGGAATGAAAACCAGCAGATACAGGAGGCCCCCAGGACCAGGGTTGGGAACCACTGCTCTAGAGGGCAACAGTAGTTACTTTGTGTTTGTTGCAATTGAGAACATTTAAATACTTAGCTGGGGACAACCTTAAGCTTCTTAGTTTGTTGCAATTGGTATTAACATGTGTACTAGTTTAGTACCATCCTCAGTACTAACCACAGGATCATCCCCAGTTAAAATGCCGCTGTTAGTTTTTTGCAGTTGACCCCCTGTGATTTAAAGAAATGTTTTCAAGGTAAGGACGATGTTTCCAGCAGTTGCTGCGAAGTAGTTGTACAGTGGAACAAACCAGATACATTGTTTCATATAAATGCATGCATCAGTTTCCCTTATTCCACGATACAATCCGGTTACATTGTTATATAACAATATACCAGGGGCAGCCAAACTTACTGACCCTATAAGCCACATATCAAAATTTCCATATGGACGAGAGCCATAAGACACATACTGTAAAATATGACATGTTTGTGAGTACTAGCATTCTTGTGCAGTACAGAGGTTGTTAGGCTATCTCTTGATGGCAGCAAAATACACAAGAACAAGGGATAGAACACTGCAGCCTACACAGTTACTGTGTAATTTATATTGTACTGTAGCTCTACAGTGTATTAAACTTGAAATGTAACATCATTGTGTTTTTTTCATTATTTCTCTTTATACTGTATGTACTACACACTTTAAATAAAATATATTAAGTTATTATGCAGCAAAATATAGTAACTGACCTGATTTCACCAAAAACACCACATAGAAACACAAAGCTTTGTGAGGATTATTTTTGACAAGCCTGCAGCTCTTGCAAAGTTGGCATAGGCCTCTTGGTAGCCTCTCTGATTAGTCTCCTTCTTGCTCGGTCATCCAGTTTGGAGGGATGACCTGATCTAGGCAGGGTCTTGGTGGTGCCAAACACCTTCCACTTCTTAATAATCGTCTTGACTGTGCTCCAAGGGACATTCAAGGCCTTTGATATTTTTTTATACCCATCCCCTGATCCTTTCAACAACTTTGTCCTGGAGTTCTTTTGAAAGTGCCTTGGTGCTCATGGTTGAGTGTTTGCTTTGAAATGCACTTCCCAGCAGAGGGAACCTACAGGAACTGCTGAATTTATCCTGAAATCATGTGAATCATTACAATTCAACACAGGTAGAGACCACTTGACTTGGTGTGTGATTTTGCAGTCGATTGGTTCCACCTGAGCTAATTTAGGATTGGTATTACAAGGGGGGTGGTTAGTTATCCAACTGAGCTATTTCAATTTTTATTTTTAAATAATTTTCTACAAATTTCAAGAATATTTTTTTCACTTGGAAGTTGTGGGGTCGGATGTGTAGATAAATGAAAAAAAAAAAAAAAAAAAAAAACTTTTTATACATTGTAATTCCAGACTATATGGCAACAAAAGGTAAACATTTTGAAAAGGGGTGTAAACTTTCTATAGGCACTGTATGTCCATGTTATCTATGTAGTGCATGGGGCAATCAGATACACCTTTTTTTCTTCAATAGGCTCCTATTGGTCTCACTCAGCCATTGAAGGTTTTCTCGGCTTTTCCCAGAGAAAAAAACGAGGGTCCGACATCGGACTGGAAAGGGAAAATTGTAATGTCAGAACTGGTCCGACATAGGAGAGCATACATTTAAATTTCATCCCCCATTAATTAATTGAAGCAATCATCCAGTACAACAAAAAAAAAAAATAATAAATACAAGACGTGGGCTACAAGCTCAGTTGCAAAAAATCTGTGCATTTAAAAAATAATATCCAAGTTAGCTTTCCAGCAAGAAAAAATGATTCAGCTGTTTATCTCACCCATTTCAGAGAAGTGTAGCAATGAGATCTTCTGAGTTATAATGTCCAAATTAAATCTTCATTCTTCATTAGTTTGTAATCCACAAGGGAAAGATAGGCAACACAGCGGCAATGCAGTGAATCATAAAATCATGTTCAGTGAAACAGAACAAGTCCGTTCTCTCTGAACTAATTTAACCTGATCTTAAGCAAAATTTCTTTCTTTTTAAGAGCTAACACAAACTATTGATAAAGAAAAATAACAAACAGCCTCATTAAGTGCTATGTGAACTTGCCTTGCGCACAGGGCTTCCTTGGGCCCTAAACCCTGCAAGGTATAGACAGGGACTGTAGTAATCACACACCGGCCATGACTTTTGCAGACATTAAAGGTTTGCTGACAATGTTTTTTTTTTCACTTTAGTCGACCCCCCCAACTTCAGGATTGTGTTTTGAGGTTAAATTTCTAGGTATGTTACACTGCAGATGTATATACAATATAAGTTTCTGATTTTGTCTTAATTTCAAATGTGTTTTAATTATTTTAATTTCCCCAAATGACAGATAGCCATGTTATAAGTGGAATAAACCACTTCGGGACATGTGGGTCGATGATATATACCACTTCTGGGGTACTGCAAGGCCTGTCGTGGTTTATACCATACGTATGATAAAATCAATAACCAACCTATTTCATTTTCAATGCATGCAGCCCCTCTCTAACACACTCAGTCATCTTGTTATTTTGCACATGAACAGGTTCTTGCCATGGCTGTTAAGTCTGTTGCTAAAGAAATAGAAAACACCTTTCTAGCGTATAGCACCATTCTGTGATCATAACGTTACAAGCAGCAGGGAGCCCTGGAATCAAAATGTGTAGGCGGGAAACAAAGACAGATTTTTGATCACTGATCCCAGTGAGGAAAATAGTGATTTTTGGAATTTTCGATTGGATTCAAGTCAGGACTTTGACTGGGCCACTCAAGAACATGAATTCTCTTTTTGTTCAACCACTCAAGTGTGGCTTTGGCTTTGTGCTTCTGCTCATTGTCCTGCTAAAATGTAAATTTCCTCCCCAGTTTCAGAGTATTGGCTTTGTTTTACTCAAGGATTCGCCTGTACTGACTCCCATCTCAGACACAGAATTTTGTAGATCGCTCAAGGTCATTGTTGGCTTCCGAACCAGTTTCCTGCCTGGCTGGCTTCTCAGTTTGGGAGGGCGAACTGATCTGACTAGTGTCTGGGTAGTATGATGCATGTTCCACTTCTTAATGATGGACTTCACTGTGCTAAGAGGGATAATCAGCACCCTTGAAAATTTCTTTGTACACTTCACCTGTTCTGTGCCTATATCACTTTATCTCTTTCGAAAGCTCCTTGGTCTTCATGGTTTCTTTGTTGGATGACTATGTGAGTTGCAGCTTGAAAGTATTCTGGCTCCTTTGTACAGCAGTATCTGTGAAATGCTTCAGGGCGGGAGCTCCCGGGTTCGAATCCCACCTACGCCTGTGAGAAACTCCTGCCTGCGTGAACCATAGTGTGTTACATTGGTGTCAGCGTGGATGCAGGTACCCCGGTCATGCCTGTAGTCTGGTGAACAAGTCAGAAGTTTGGACTTGAGGCTGGCAGGGGAGAGTGTAGCATGCACGGGGGTAGGGGTCAGGGCTGGTAGGTGACGCAATCTAAAAAGACATAAACCCGATATACTGTACGGTCCTGGAAAGGAGACGGCTCTTTTGTACAGCGGCATCAGTGCTATGCTTCATAGCGGGAGGTCCCGGATTCGCGTCCCATCTGAGTCTGAGAAACTCCTTCCTGTGGAGTTAATAAAATATTATTGCTTCACATACCTGTTTAAGGTTTCTAGATAATTATGTAATATTTATTAGAAATTATACACCATTACATACAGTGGCTTTATTGCATAAGTATTCTCCCCATTGAGTCAACAGCCGAGTCTATTTGGATAAGTCTCTACCAACTTTGCACATCTGGATACTACAATTTTTGCCCATTTTTCTTTGCAAAATTGCTCAAGCTCCGTCAAGTTGGATAGGACCTATGGGGAACAGCAATTTTCAACTCTTTCCACATATTCTCAATTGTATTGAGGTCCAGGCTTTGACTGGGCCACTCCAAGAGATTAACCTTTTTGTTTTTAAGCCACACCAGTGTGGCTTTGGCTGTATGTTTGGGGTCATTGTCCTGCTGGAAGATGAATCTTCTCCAAAGTTCCAGGTCTCTTGCAGACTTCAGCAGGTTTTCCTCCAAGCTTTTCAGGCCCTGATGCAGAGAAGCATCCTCATAGCATGATGCTCCACCACTATGCTTCATGGTGGGATGGTGTTCTCAGGATGATGTGCAGTGTTGGGCTTGCACCAAACATAGCGCTTAGCATTGAGGCCAAAAAGTTCTATTTTGGTCTCATCAGACCAATAAATCTTCTTCCACTTGGTCTCAGAGTCTCCCACATGCCTTCTGGCAAACTCTAGCCAAGATTTGATGGGAGTTTTTTTCAACAATGGCTTTCTTTTTGCCAGTTTTGTGAAGCACCCGGGCTATTGTTGCCATATGCACAGTGTTTCCCACCTCAGTCGTGGAAGACTGTAACTCCTTTAGAGTTGCCGTAGGCCTCTTGGTGGCCTCCCTGACAAGTGCCCTTCTCGCCTGGATACTCAGTATTTGATGACGGCCTGTTCTAGACAGATTCACAGTTGTGCCATATTCTCTCCATTTCTTAATAATGGACTTTACTGTTCTCCGGGAGATATTCAATGCCTTGGAAATGTTCTTATATCCTACCCCTGATTGGTGCTGTTGAAGAACCTTATTCCGGATTTTCTTTTAATGTTCCTTCATCTTCATGATGTACTTTTTGTTAGGAAATGTACTAACCAACTGTGGGACCTCCTAGAAACAGGTGTATTTAACCTGAAATCATGTAAAACACCTTAATTGCACACAGGTGGACTCCGTTCAACTAATTATGTGACTTGTAAAGACAATTGGTTGCACCAGAGCTTATTTAGGTGTGTCATAACAAAGGGGATGAATACTTAAGCAATCAATTGTTTTCTGTTTTATAGTTGTAATTTAGAACAATTTGTAGATTTTATTTGTGTTGATCAGTGACAAAAACTCCTAAATAAATCCATTTTGATTCCATGTTGTAACACAGTAAAATGTGGAAAAGTCCAAGGGGGTTGAATACTTTTGAGAGCCACTGTACATACATTGACTCCCCATCACTGGTAAATCCTCTTTTCTAAAGAACCTCTATGTTTGCATACATACGGATACGTTTCCTTCTTTCGTGTCTTGTTGTCAAGGTATCTGACGTTGTGTTGATTGCATCGAGTGTGCGTGACTGTTAACATGGAGAGGCGAAAAGTTAAATTGGGTGCCGAAAAGAAAGGGAACATAAAAAACACTTGCTTTGGCATTATCAAGTGTTCCTTCAGAAAAGGCATTCGAGAACATGGAAGATTCAGCAAAGGCAATCGCTAGAAAATGCAATTCAACAACCATCTTTCAGAAGGGAAGAGTGCGCAAGAGAAAAATATTTTTGATGAAATTGCTGAAGAGGAACCAATCACAGACCACAAAGATCGCTTCAGAGTTGGAACATTTTATTATGTTTTGGCAGTGTTTGCAAAGCAGCTGAGGAAAGGTTTACGGAGAAATGGCAAATGCATTCTTGGTGCTTAACCCAAGGTGTTTTTTAAATTCAATTTGTTGGAGAATGTAAATAACTTGGCACAGTGGCTGATGAATACTCTTCCTTTCGAGAAATTTACAGAAGACGGCTCCGTTCAACGGCCAGACCCAGAGTTGGAGCTGGGCTGGGTTCGGGTGCCATAATAGCCCCTCCGCTTGACTCAGGAAGTCCTTGCTCAGCGGGAGCTGCCACGTCTGATCCGACAACATGTCGGCGAGGAGAGCAAACCAGGGGCGTCTCGGTCATCTGGGTGCAACCAACGAAACCTGTGCTCTCTCCACACTTATCCTCTCTAGTGTCAGGAGTAATAATGGTAGCGGTGGAAACACATACAATAGCCCCTCTGGCTAGGGGAGAGCTAGCGCATTTACTCCCAGGGGACCCCAGTCTCTCTCCATGGGCAACCATAGGGGGCAATGAGTGGACTCTGCTGTGGCAAAGAGATCAACTTGTGCCGGTCGAAACCTCTCCCAAATCTGTTTCACCACTTGAGGATGCAGCCTCCACTCCAAGCTGTCTGGATCTCCTCAGGACAGGAGGTCTGTTGCCTTGTTGTCCAGACCAGGGAGGTGAATGGATGATGGCCCTGATGGAACGCAAGTTTCTGTGCGTCCAGGACAGGAGTCTGTGCGCTGTGTGGTGAAGGCCCGGTGAGCGCAGGCCGCCTTGGTGATTTATGTAGGCTACCACTGTGATGTTGTCCGTCCGGACCAGCACATGTTTGTGTGCTAACTGCTGGCGAAAAATGTAATAACGCCAGACTCACTACTTCCAGCTCTTGTGCATTTATGTGCGCTTGCTGCCCATGTCCCTTCCACTGACCTCTTGTTCCTCTCCCGTTCCCGACCGCTCCCCAGCCTAGACTGGAGGCATCTGTAGTGATCACTGCCCTTCTGTGAGGGGATCCAAGGGGAGATCCGAGGAGCAGATTGCCATAATGGAGCCACCACTCCAGTGTCTCCCGAATTGTCTGGACACTCGCAGCCGATACTGATCTCAGACCAGGTGTGCCTTGAGCATATTCACCCAGGCTTGAAGCGGGCGCATTCTCCTAGTGGAGGGATTCTCGAGGTGGCTGCCATCAGCCCCAACAACTTTTGATATAGTTTGACCTGTAGGAAAGCGTCCTCTCTGAATAGGGAGAGTGTGGTCTCCAACGACCGAATCCTGTCTTCCGACAGTGAGGCAAGCATGCTCACAGAATTCAGTTTGATCCCCAGTAACACTGTGGACTGAGACAGTACAAAGTTGCTCTTCTGTTGCTATATTGAGTGCCCAACTTTGCTACATGATCAATGACTTGTTTTGTGTGTGCATCTGCGTCTGCTTTTGACGAGCAAATCAGCCAGTCGTCCAGAGAGTTTAGGATCCGAATACCCCACAGCCTGAGTGGAGCCAGTGCTGCATCCATGTACTATGAAAATGTGTGGGGCGCCAGCGAGAGGCCAAATGGCAGCAGGAAAAATTTGTACGCGTTGCCTTGAAAGGCGAAGCACAGATATTTTCTGTGCGCGGGATTGAAAGTAGGCATCTTGCAGGTCGATTGATGTGAACCAGTTGCCTAGTTGGACGGACTGGAGGATACGCTGTGCTGTCAACATGTTGAACTTCCTCTGTTTTCAGGAACAAGTTGAGGACCCTGAGTTCCATAATTGGTCTGAAATCGCCGTCCCTTTTGGGCACCAGGAAGTGCCTGGAGTAAAAGCCGCTGAGGGTATCGGTTGGACTTACCA
Organism: Polyodon spathula; assembly: GCF_017654505.1. NCBI lineage: Eukaryota > Metazoa > Chordata > Actinopteri > Acipenseriformes > Polyodontidae > Polyodon > Polyodon spathula. The sequence goes on along the minus strand of NC_054535.1, from coordinate 48,101,280 downwards.
AGAATACAGCGTTCTTCCTTCAAAGATTGTCGATCTCCTGTTGAAGAAGTATCACCCTCGCTGGTTCGACAGTAGTGAGGAGCACACCTTGAAGGGTGGCGGACCTATGTGGAATTGTAGAGCATATCCATGTCTCAGTCAATAGCACCCAGGAGTCCTGGGTGCAGCCTTGCCATGTGTCGTTGCTGTTCGTCAGTCCGGTTGTGGGGGGGGGGTCTGGTTGCAGCCAGGGCCCCTCAGGGGCGATCTCCATTGGGCTTGGGAGGGGGCGGGTCTTTCTTAGGCCCCGGCCTCGGTCTCCAGCCGGAGAACTGGTTACCCCTTGCCTGCAGTGGTCCCCTACCACTGGTCCTGCCTCTGACTTTGCCTGATTGTCTACTCTGGGGTGGAGGGCAATGTTCAGACCCTTTTACCCCAGCTGGCTGTAAGCGAGAAGACACGAGAACTTTATTGTTCCAAACTGCTATGCTCAAAGAGCAGCCTGCAGACATGTTTTTTTTTCTTTAACGATTCACCAGTGCCAAATCAGTCGGTGCTGGGATTGGCGTCAAGACGAGTGCTGTCGGTCGATGCCGATGTGTAGTGCGGTTGATGCCGGGCTGTATAGGGCCTCGAAGCTGTTCCCCGGTGCTGAATCAATCATTGCCGGGATCGGCGCCGAGAAAAGTGCTGTCGGTGCCAAATGGCGGTACCGAGTCGATTGGCGCTGAGGTCGATGCCGACGGGTATCGCGGTCGGTGCCGGGCTGTAGACGGCATCAAAGGTACTCCTCGATGCTGAATCATTTGGTGTCAGGATCGGCTTCGAGAGAAAGCACTATCGGTGCCGAACAGTTGGTGCTGGGTGGACCTGTTCCAAGGCCGGTGCCGATGATAGGCATGGTTGGGGCCGAGCTGTAGGCGGCGCCGAAGATGTTCACGTCGACTCTGGGTCAACCGGGGCCGGGTGGGCACTGTTTCTCTCCGCCTCGCAAGTTGGTGGGAAACATGGTCAGTGTCGAGGTAAGCAGCCGACTCAATAGGCGTGGTCGATGAGGGCAAGCGCAGTCGCGCTAGGAAGCCCGAGGCTTAAGAGGGGCGCTAGGCCCGAGCTTTTTTTTTTTTTAATTTTCTCGGTTCGCTGACCGATTAAATCGCGGAGAGGACGCCGCCGCGAGCCCGCGTAGTCTCCTACAGAACCAAAACAGCTCTCACACGGTGTATCAGCCACAAGAAGCCTTGTGTAATGAGAGTAATGGCTGCTCGCTAATCCCTGAAGAGGGGTCGAAACCTGCTCTAGCCAGAAAACTGACAGGGGACTATAGCAAGAGCAGTGTTACTAATGCTCGAAAGGGTGATACCGTGGTTTAGAATTTATTTGGAGCACCAAATAAACCAGCCAAATTCACGCAAACACCAAAGCAATTCACGACCTGTCTCAGAGATATGAGAGAGAAAATGGCGATCAGCTACTGTGAAGACATCCCTCTTCAGCAGGAGGTGGGCAGGACTTCACCCTCACAGCAGGGTCCTGATAGGGCAGCTTTTGTATATTTGCTCAGAGATTGACGGTCAGAGAGGCTCTTTCCCATTCGGTAATGGTTGTCTTTCTCTTTCAGGAAATCAGGGTTATGGTAATAACCTAACAATATCTGTTCAAGGCATGTTGTTACCTTTAGGAGGCAAGTTATTAACACACTTCCTGTCCTTTTTTGATGACAAAACTTTAAAAAAATAAAAACTGTGCCAGTCAGTAATACTAGGTGAATGAGCATTTAAACACATACTGTACACAGAGGCTGTGGAGTGCCATTTAATGTGAGGGCAGCAACAAATAACGTTTAACTCCTTATATTTGCTCAGATATTGACAGTCAGAGAGGCTCTTTCCCATTTGGTAATGGTTGTCATTCGAATTGAAAGGGATCTACAATATTAGCATAGACCCAATTAAAGGGGTTTGCCTATAAGTCATTTTTGTAAGTGCAGCGAATCTGCTACAAAGATATACAGTCTGAAAACCAGGCTGACTGTTTGGATAAAAGCTGATCTGTTACAAATGGATAAATGGTGCTAATGAGAAATAAGTAGAACTTGAAGCAGAGCAAGCTTCCTTGAGTGTTCCACCAGAGAGAAAAAAAGAACAAAAACATTAATCTTTGTGTGTCACAAAATATTAATTTAGGTCGAGTAAAATGTCTCATCCAGGAATACTGGTATATCTTATCTACAGATCCACATCCAAGCAGTCTGCATCGTATTGAAGAGGAAGTTAAAGACAGATGGGTTCATACAGATTTGTGGAATAACCAGCCAGTTAGTTTTGCCACACATCACTAATGGTAATTATTGTTCTAAAATGCTGCACAGTGCAACTCTACCACAAAGCTGTTTCTTTACACATCCAGTTATAGGTGGGATGTGTAAGATCAAGGAGGTGATTCGTTTTACTGATAGGAGGGTAATTTATATGATTAAGTGCCCAGGTGGAAAAGCATATATTGAACTGACAAAGTCAACATTAGAAGAAAAACAATGTGTCAGTGCTCAGGAGAGATGGAGATTTAACAACACCTCATTTGACATATAAAGAATTTTGGATTCATTAATTACAAGTTCTAGCTCCACTGAGTCTCCATGAACATTTTAAAGTGCTGGCACCCAACTCTCAACAATAAATCTCTGCATACAGTACTGTCAGATTGTAAAAACAGTCACTTGAACAAATTGCTTACATTTTCAAGTAAATTACAAAAATTCTCTATCTTTTAGCCAAATTACTACATTGTTTATTACATGGTCAAAATTGAACAGATTTGCTGAAGACCTTCTCTTAAATACCTTTTATTGGACCAGGGGCGGTGCCATGCTTGGGCCTAAGTGGCCTGGGCCCACCCATTTTGCTCATGAGACCACCCAGTTATGGATTAACAAAAACATTTCATGCCAAACCATATCAGACTGTAATCCTCTGAGGTGAGTCTAGCTCATCCTCATGGTTCAAAATATATCCGTCCCACCCACCTCAGTACTGTTGTCATAGTTATGAAAAAAAGATTGGTGATTGGATGGTTGAGATATGAGATCTTGCGTCTCAGATAGTATAGTATCGACATTAAGCGCGTCTTCAGCAAACATATATGAACTTTTCTTTAATTGCAAGGCATGCAAGCAACCAGCTTGTGTAGCTGCTGTTAGTTATTTATATTGTATAAATGGGTAATTGTATGGTACAACATAATATGATATCTTGTAACAAGGATAAGGGTGTCTGCTAAGAAATATAATAACAGAACATTTAGCCAACTTTGTAGTAAACCGGAGCTATATTTGTGTCTTATGCATTAGCTATGTCCCGACAAATTTTGGAAAAAGAAAAAGAACCGACGATCAACAAATGAGCCAGTAATGTAAGTACCTGCATTTAATTGTATCAATTTGAATTCAATTGACTGATGCAGTTGAGATTTACTGTATGTTATGCTCAACTCATGCCTCTATATCTGTTTTGTTTTTGTTCCCATATAACTGACACTTTTCTAAAGCTCAAAGGGAAGTATTAACATTAATTTTTAGTCACTGTATGAGAGCTTTATAAATTTAAGCTCACTTTGGGAAGTAGAATACACGTTTGAGAGCTTTTGTCATTTTCTTTATGTGTGGTAGTGACTTGTAGCTCGCTAACGTTACAGAATTTGTGCAGCTATGCCTATTGGTGGTAAATCGGATGTCTGACTGTCAAAATGTTTTGGTAGAGTGTGCGTTCTTGGAGAATATGATGTTGTTTCTGACAGTATAGAGTGTCCTCAGGACACATATTGGTAATTACGTCATTACACTTATGTCATTAAGTCATAAATGACCCGTCCATGAAGATTTGGGGCCCAGCCAGGAATTAAATCCTGCCACTGCCATTGTATTGAACAGACAAAAAAATACTGTTCAATTCAATTAACAATTTCTCCTTCAAACAAAGTGCCCTTCAATACAGAAGCATTTTGCATCAGTTAACAACAGATTATTTTAGATACCTAGTTGACTAGTTGACTGCACTGAGTTTACTATATCCATTATTGACAGTATGTTAATAAACTTACACGTTAAAGTTACTAAGTAGAAAGAAATCATGGATTTGTTATGATATATTTGAAATTCTAGAATTATTTTTTACATTGATGTGAACCATAAACTGAATCAGGTACAAACACAGTATTTATATGTATACTAGATGTATTTTAATTATTGTGAGTAATTCAGCTCACCCCTAATATATATGTCTCATTATTAACAGTAAATGATTATTTTGCTGCATAGTTTGTTTCATGATATTCTTACTGAATATAGTAATGCAGAAGAAGTAAAAAGAAGAAGAAGAAAAAATATTTCTAAAGCTTTATACTGTATGGGAAGAAAGACTAATCCGAAACATGAAGTGTGGTTTTGTGTTAGTTTTTGTAAATAGTTTGTTTGAATAATTATTAGAGAACCGGGTGCTCCAACTAGGACATCCTACCTGCTGTGTTTGGTTGCAGGGAAAAGCAGTTAGTAATTGATCAGGGGTGTGTCTCAGTGAAGAGTTGTACAAAAGGGTCCTGGAGGGTCCCTCAGAGCTGCTGTTGCTGCAAGGATTCAGACTGTTTCACTCTGTAAGATCTTTAAAAGCTAAATTCTTCTGATCACTGCTTGTTTTCACTTTGGTAAGAAGTCATCTCTTCAGATGACCATGTGTATATCAGGGGTCAGGGTTTGTTTTGTGAGAAGGAAGTCAAATCTGCTGGCGTGTGTATATCTGAGGCCGGGGTTTGGTGAACATGTATTGGACCAGGGATTAATTTGGGATTTTAGATCCCCCCAAGTATAGTAGTAAGGTGCATCAGCTGGACCTTCTGGGTAGGGGAGTATTGATCACCGAGCTAGGAGAGCTGCTGCTGAGATTCCCTTAGTAAAGGGAGCAGGGGCCCAAAGGTAAGCCAACTTGACAGTTTTGAGATCAAGCAACTGCTAGGAATGGGACAAGCTTAGATGGGCCAAAGGGCCTCCTGTCTTTCGTAAGTTGTCTTATGTTTTGAAGCTTTCACATTAAGCTTCCAGCAACTAATACAACCAGATTAAAAAAAAAAAAAAACACAATCACTGGTCTGTTTTAGCTACACAACATTGCTGTAATCTGCCTACCCTATCCGCATTTAACTACACACTTCCCTGATTAATCTCAAAACAATTTAACCTGTTTCTGTATTTATTTATGGATATAAAATTAGAAATGCTGTATACACATGTCTCCAAACTGTCGCTGATAACATTTCAACACTACACTGAACTCCTTTCAGCTGGTTTCACAGACCTGTCAACCTACTGCTCATAGAATCTCCTGTGTGCCCACCAGATCATACACTACAAGATCCAAAAGACTGGGCCACCTCCAAAACTCAACATGACTTAAATATTTTCTTCTACCTACAGTTCCTTGCAAACACTGTTAGTCATTCAAACAACACTTGCAGAGCCTTGGCATGCAAACTAATACATGCTGCTGCCCCTATAACTGTTGAGGAAAATCTTTCAAGAAATACTAATGAAAACAAGCTGATGTTTCCTCTGCTTAAGAGCTACAGTACAATGTAATAGAGAATGAAGCAGACATTGACTAGATAAGCACAATGTAAAATTCTATGAGACAACATAAAAGGGAAGGTGGATGGAAAGAATTTGTGGGCAAGTAAATGCATTGAGAACACAGATCTTATTTAAAGTTGTGAGAGACAAGAAGACAAAGAGAATCAATAAGTGAAAAAAATGACCTACCTCATGTATGGTGTTCAAATGAAATCCAAATCTCATATGTTTCCTGCAATCTAGCAATTGTTGTAAGCCCATAGAATGTTTTTCTACCACAACTCAACACATGATATCCCAATTTGTCCTCAACTATATCTTCAGTTAACTGTTTTACAAAACCGTTTGTTAATGAAAGCATTTGGTACCCACTGGAATTTTAGCTATGCATATAATACTTCCGGTAAAAACAAAAAATAAATAAATAAATAAATAAATAAAAGTGGTACCTATTGTAAAAGATGAAATTGCATCATTCAAGGATTTTATTAGCAACCTATTTTAGAACAAAGTATATAGTATTGTAACACGGCCACCACTCACGGTCGTTCATTGCCCCTTTAAAGATGACCCAACACACAGAAATTGAAGGAAAAGCGCTGGCGCGCACTTTAATTTTTGCAAAAAATAAATAAACGAAAACACCTAGCTCTACTTGAGCAATAACTAAAACACAGGAACCTAAACTATAAAACAGGACAGCTAAGCTGTTTACCTGTTAAACAAAACACAAAAATACAGTCTTTCACAAATCAAAAGGTTTTACACTACCTTTCTTTTCACTAGGCCTGTATGTATGTACGTACGTACGTACACGTACACACGTACACACACACACACACACACACACACACACACACACACACACACAGAGTCTGGCTTTTCCACACAGCAGCCTCCAGCATACTGCTTCCTTTCTTTATATATCGTGCACCTGGCTCTAATTAACTAATAAACGAATTAACAAACAATGAAACAACAAACAAACCGATTAACACATTTTATGCAGGGAGGACATTAACCCCCTCCCTGCTGTGTTACAGTATATACACTTACAGGTGTGTAGTGACATTGATATTTAATTTCACAAATGTCAGTTTTGATTTCAAGCAGTTCAGAACTCCTGAAGCCACCTAGCAATAGGTGACCAACAGCACTGTACTGTAGTCTTGTAATAATGAATTTGGATTGGTAATATGGAAGAAATCTCAAATCAAAATTGGAGTAACGTGCATTCACTATTTTACTTCTATTTTTTTTTCAAAATTGATTTCCAGTATTCCTAATATGGGTTATATGTCAGTATTATTGTGAAAAGGGCTAACATTTTAATATCATAATAGGACATTAATTTGTGTGAATACTAAGCATAAGGTGTTCAGCAGGAGACATATAAAGGAATTAGAGCAATTTTATGATTTGTTACCGGTATCCTTTTCATTATTATGGGCAATATAAAAGGCACCAGACCGTTAATGGAAGTGTTGCTTTAAAATGTTTCCTACAGTATTATAAAAACATATTCACACAGAAACTGCATGTATCAGTCTTAATGTTGAAATGAGTAGAGCTGTAGAAACTTTTACCAAAATAGTTGATGTAAAACAAGCATGGCTGTGATTGAATGCTGTTACTCTTCTTTATATACAGTACAAATATGTGGTGTTAACTCACACTAGGTGATGTAGTATGTGGAAGAAATGGCAAACAAAGGCACAAAAAGCATATTTTGTCAACAATTGCCAAATTGGATCTCAAGAGCCTTCTAGACAGGAGAGAGGATGAGCAGAAATTTTGAACTTAGCAGATGTTGCAAGTACACATGTGATGTTGCACCCAGAAACTTTTGGGAAGTAGCCATACACACACCAGATACTGTACAGTGCTTCACTGTGTGTAAACAGACTTCTTGAAGCAAAGCTTGGCTACACAAAGATGTATGGTACAAGACTTCCGGCTGATGCAATTAAAATACATTATTTCAGTACTATATACTATGAGTAATACTTTTTAAGATGTTTGCTAAAAAAAAAAAATTCAGAGAGTGGGATTCAGCCTCGTACCTCAGAGGAAAGTTCCCCATCCAATTGGTTCTGCAAATAGAAAAGTTTACTTTGGTACTATGTGCCACCCCAGAGCAGACTGGTGCTAGTGTATAGACTGTTTTTCAATGTAGCTATTGTGTGTGTGCTGTGTGTGATAAGACATGGACATCTGGTCATTGGCCCCTCCCAACATAGCAGCAGCTACACTGTGTTGCATAATGGTGTATGTGACTTAAAAGAAAACAGATGTATTACCTTGTATAACATTAGTATATAGATGAATATAGTAAGAGGGAAAAAAAAATCTATAAAAATATTCATACAACTATACACATAACAAAATCATATCATTTTGTCTAACCTACCAATAGGAATAGGCAATACTTTGTAATGGATCTCCTCCTAACGACTGATCAGTTACTGATACTGACATCAGCATAAGGCACCTATTGTACTAATTAACCGGATTAACCCAACCCTATGCAAACATACACTTCTGGGCACCTACCTTCTTATGAATAACAACAAATAGCTGATTACATGTGATACACTCACAGTCACGATTCAGTCAATCACCGAAAAAAATAATCGAATAAGAAGAGACAGCTTCTTCGGTCTTTGAGTAAAGCAATGTAGTCAAATTGCAAAATGTGAAATACCAAACAAGCAAAGAGCGAAATATAAAAGAAGAGACAGCTTCTTCAGTCTGCTGGAGTATCTCTGGAGCGCCTTTACAGTCAAATTGAATTTCAGTTGTCTGATAGTTTATTCCTAATTTGGACTAAGTACCCAAGAAAACAAACTTTCTCTTCATTCAGCAAACAAAGAAGCGCTTTTGTGTATGCAAGGGCATTCACTGCAAGTCTAAATGCCACAGCAGCAAGCCTTGCAAAAACAAATACAGTGGTCTCTATGTTTCTAAATCAAAATTGTGATTTTTTTATTTTTAAATTCACTAGCATTGTGATTTCTTTATATGTATCTAATTTGATTGAACTACTTAAATTTTACCTGACTGTTATTATCTAAAAAATCAAAACAGAGTTTTAAAATGAGACTCAGTAGCCCAGTGGAGCTCTCAATATAGTTTATTTTGAAAATGTCAAATAAAAACCTTTAAGAAGGGTTTCTTGCTGTCAAAAAGCAGTCTCAGTCTTTATTCCACAGACGCGGCACTGTCTGGTGCTGATCGGGTTTTCTAAAAAGTGGTCACTCACCACCTTCCTATGATTTGTGAGAATATTAAATGTTTAGAAGCATATCTTTCTTTCTTTCTTTCTTTCTTTCTTTCTTTCTTTCTTTCTTTCTTTCTTTTGCTTAAAAAACAGCGATTAGACAAACGTGGATTGATATTTGATTTTGCAGTTTAAATACTGTGTATGTAGTAATCTTATCATATGAATAAAACACTATATTTCCTCTAAAACTGTATTTACTAAATAACAGTACAAGTACATTACGAACACTATTTCAAACTCGCTTGGATTTTATTGTTGGAGATCACTATCCTCCTAAATGCCTTACCAAGACCCCCTTGCAAATGAGGCCACGGTCTCAATGGCTTAACTTCCTGCATCAATAATATATACATAAATAATGAATCAATGACTTGCATCTCACAAATGTAATTTACTGATTTTATGTTCATTCAATAAAAAAAAAAAAAAAAAAAAAAAATCTGTTAAAAGTTTGTATTTCATTTGATGCGCGTTTTTAATACCCCATAACTAATTGCTAATCGCAGATTAAGCAGCATCTTTAAAATCTGTTTGGAAGCTGTGCATTTGATCAAAGCACATTTTGTGATTTGAGTATATCGCTTTACTCAAAGAGTAAAAAAGTGATACTTCTGTATAGGAGGGTGCTCAAACTTCTGTCCACTAACTGTAGGTACCCTGTAGATAGTTCAGGGGTTTTGTAGGCTCAGTAATTCAAGTTTAAAGTTGCAGGACATACTGGTACATTATTACTAGCTATTATTTTGATGGTTGTATTAAAAACAGCATAATTATTGCAATGAAAGATCAAACGATTCCACTTAAGTCGTGGTTGTATCCAGAGACATCACATAATCAGCTGGACAACCAAAATAATGTAAATAAATGGGTGTTTGATCAGAAATTAGTTAAAATTAAGGCATATTACATAGAACTAAAACTGTAGAATATGATGAAAACATGGAATACACAAACATTTGAACAGAAATGAGTGTAAGAGCTAGCACAGGGTTGAAAACCAGATTCTCCTGGGCCACCGGGAGAAGAACTGTCGCTTTCTGTAGCTCAACCCTTCAAGAAGGCCAAGAGCAAAGATATCAGCGGGAACACATAAAGGAGTGTCCTGGGCCACTTGGGGCAGTGTGTTGTCTCTGCTGAGGCAAAGAGATCGACCTGCGCCTTCTCGAACCATTCCCAAAAGCACTCCACCATCTGAGAGTGGAGCCGCCACTCCGACGGATGCGTACCCTCACTGGATAGGAGGTCCACTGCCCAGTTCACCACTCTTGGAAGATGCGTGGCCCATAGGGACAGCAGGTTCTATTGTGCCCAAGTCACGAGCCGTAAGGTAATGCGATGCAACCCCGGGGATCGAAGGCCATCCTGGAGGTTGACATACGCCACCACTGATGTGTTCCGGACCAACACATGTGCCCCTTGTAGCACCTGAAGAAAGTTAGGTAAACAGCCTGCAACTCCAGCATGTTTACGTGCAGGAATGTCCAATGGCCCGACCAGGTGCCGCGGACTCCTCTGCCTTCCCAGCATGCCCCCCAACCCAAGTTGGAGGCATCCGTCGTCACCACCTAACGGTTTACCATTTCTCCCATCCACACGCCTTCGTGCAGGTGAGATGTCCGCCTCTACCAATGCAGGGCTGTCGAACACGAGCCAGACAATGTCAGCCGACGGTGTCTGTCGCGCTTTGGATGTAAGTGGAATGCATTGAGACATGCTTGCAGTGGGCGCATGCAAAGTAAGCCCAGTTCGATGGCTAATACAGCTTCGGCCATCAGACCCAGCAGTTTTTGACACAAGAACAAGGTAACCTCTGGTCCCTGTCGGAACAGGGAGAGGCAATCTTGAATATGCTGCTACCCCGTTGTCTGACAGGTATGTGCACATTGGACTGGAGCCCCAAGTACGTCGTGTACTGCACCGGTGTAAACCAATTCTTTGCATCGTTGATGGTGAGGCCTAGCCTTGCAAGATACTCTGTTACAATTGTCATGTGGGCCATTGCTCCCTCTTGCGACTGGGAGCAAATCAACCAGTCATCAAGGTAGTTCAATACTCTGATCCCCTGCAACCGCAAGGGGGCCAGGATAGCGTCAATGCACTTTGAAAACATACAAGGAGCTAAGGAGAGGCTGAACGGCAGCATGGAAAATTTTTAAACGCTTCCTTGAAAGGCAAAGCTGAGGTACTTCCTGTGCGCGGGACAAATGGGAATGTGGAAGTATGCGTCCCGTAAGTCCATGGTGGTAAACCAGTCGCCCAGCCGGACGGACTGGAGAATGTGATAATGAGTCAGCATTTGGAACCTCCTTTCCTTACAAGGAGTCTCAGGTCTAGGATGGGGCAAAAGCCACCGTCCTTCTGCGGGAAGTCCTTCTACAAGACGAATGGCTCGTTTGCACAGCCACACAGACACATCCTGATGGAGGACCGAGACCTGAAGAGGGTCTGTCACAGATGTATTCGTGGCCCCTCGGAAGGGAGGAGATCCCATGCGGAACTGTAATGTGTAACAGTTGTGCATGGTGGTAAGCACCCAGGTGTCCGAGGTGCAATCATGCCAGTAATGCAGCTGGTGTCTTGAAAAATGAGAGGTCTGAGGCCGTAAGCCTTCAGGGCCCCTGCTAGGGTTGCTGAGGTTTGGGAGGAGCACACTAATGTGGCTACCTAGGGCAACAGCCCTGGAACTGCCACCTAGAACTCAGTTGCATGGGTGCCAACTCCCTGCGTTCCCCTTGCCTTGCGGGGGGGCCCGATTGCCTGTAGGCAGCACCTCAGATCATCCAGCACAGCCGTGGAAACAGGAACTGTCCTAATAATGGTGCGTGCATGGGGAGTTTGCCAATGGCTCGACTTGCCCCGTGCCGGAGCACAGGGAGGGAGTAGTGCTGCCACTTGCAGAGATGCCTCTCATTCTCGATGGGAGCGCAATAAGAACTCTTCCACAGCTGGCCCAAAAGTATGCTCTGGGGATATCGGTGCATCCAATAGCGCCTCCTTATCCACATCAGGGACCCTTGTCTGTGACAGCTATAGCTGTCTGCAAGATACCACCAGACTTGTCAAGCTCCAGACTAGGGCTTGTGCTTGTAAGGAGGCATAACTCAGAAGCCATTGGCTGTGGGAGTGGGGCTTTCATTAGGGTGCCGTCCATGTAGGCCGTCAGTAACCTGCCGTGTTTGCCAGGCGGGTTACCTGTGCCTCCGCTACATATGCCCTCTTTAAGTGTGTCTCCGTAACCGTGCACTGCGGGTTCGGGCACACAGGGTCCTTGGGCCCACCAGCAGAGCCTTGACTAAGGCCACAACAGTGGAGTTGACCCATCTTCTCCATGCCTTCTAAAGAAGCAAGCTGGGAGGCTTGCTTCAGCATGCTTGTCGCCAAGGCCAGACGATCCCAAGAGGAGCATAACTCTTCCATGAAATCGGGAAAAGCTGGGAAGGGCTGCGGATGGGGAGCCACAGCCTGCGTCCGGAATACGGACCGGCGTGGCTCGGCCGCTGCTGTCCAGGGGACCTGCACGAAGGTTGCAGCTCGTCCAATCTGCGCCGACATCTAGCTCGAAAGCGGGGGCAGACTAGTTTTCCGAGGCAACCTCAGAACTAGGCTCTGCCTTGGCAGAGAATGCAGGCTGCTCTTCTTCCTCCATCTCAGTGGGGATGGAGCCCTCACCCCAGGATGCCGCTATCGATAGTGCATCCTCCTCTACCATCTGTGATGACGCATCCCGTTCACCCTGATCTCCCCTAGAGGAGACAGGTGCTGGTACTGGGGTAGGCAATGGTGGAGCTGGGGCCGCAGCCAGGTGCCTGCTGCCTTGTCAGGAGCTCCAGGAGCTGGGCCATCTGCGCTTTGAGGTCCATTATGTTGCGCGTCTGCTTTAAGCATTTAACCCTTCTCGCTTGCAGAGATCAGAGGGGTCGATGCCTGAGCCTGCACGCAGGGAATGCCCTGCAAGGGACTCTGGGACAGCCAGAGGAACGGGGGGCCTGGGGCTCCATGGGCCACTGACGACTCGGCCACGGGATGGAGCCTCCATCCCTGTGGCCATAGCCAGTCTATTGCGAAGCACCCGGGGCTGAAAAGCCATGTATATGTTGCAAAAAGCCTCATCCCCGAGGGCCAGAGTGGCGTGCTGGATGCCCAAGCACCGCGCACACAGGGTATGCCAGATGTCCTCCCAGTATTGCTCTCATACAACCATAATCAAGAAGGATAAACTTGCTATTCCTGATTGTATTTTAATTGTATTTTTTCTCTGAAGTAACAGTTCTGGGACAAGTATTGAATGAGTGCCTAAAGGCTGCTTCACAGAAGACTGCGATGCGACAAATAGAACCTATGTTTTTGATAAGCACCTTTCACACGACAATTTGCAATTTGTCGTGCGACAACTAGGGAATTGACCAATCAGAGAACAGCTTCAATGCATGTGGTCCAGCAGTATCCAAAATGATGGAAGAAAAATACCCTGTTTTATGACAAAGATCATCACAATTATAAAGATACTGATTTGAAAGGTAACATATGGAGTCCATTTCGGAGGCTCTGGTATGTATGACTTATTGACATATATGTTGAAATACCATCTAAGAAGGCCTCATAATTACTACATCATGTTGATGAATATGTGCCAGTCTTGATCATAGTTTTGCCAATAGCAATTTCTAAAAGTTTTATTGATCTGGCAGTTTTCCAATCTGTTGCATCGCTTCTGTGTCACTTCTGGTGTATATGGTCATGCTAATGCTAAAGTATCTTGTCACCCAACGAAAACTCGCATCGCATCTGATGTGTGGCGGCCTTAATACTTGTTTACTGATACCGCATGACCCCAGCTGTATTTGTGTTTACAGTGTTGACAGGAATGGGAAAAGTGTATCAATGTAATTATTATTAGAAGTAGTTGTATTTTAAGTAGTAGTATTTTTAAAGAAAGAAACACATTACTGCTTTTGTAGCATTTAAACATCAGAATCTGAATGTATTCACAGAACATAGCAATACAAAATATCAATCTGATTTAGCAATAAAAGAAATGCATTATTGATAAGTCTATGCAATATGGGCATCGAGACCAAAAGACATCCAGTTTTCATATAAAATGGAAGATAAATATAATTTAAAATCCATCTAATACAGGCAGTAGTGGCTGCATTAAAATAATGGCTATTAAGGGTATTCTTCCAAAACACTTATTAAAACCGAGGGGGCACAGCATGATTTATTAAAACCCTGAAACAGAGCTTGGCCTTTTATAGACATGCCCTGGTTAGACCAACATAATACATATTTTATTAACTCTTATTTGGCTGTTTTTAAATTGGCTGTTTATATAAGAATAAATACATATGGCGTAAAGTCTTTAAACTTATTTCGTAGGTTTACTGTATAATATGATAATATATAATATATATATAAGACTATCAATACGGATGGCGTAGGTTGTTTTCCTGTAGATATATTATATATATAATATATATATATAGTATATATATATAATATATAATATAATATCAATCTAGAATAGTTTCTGTGACCTTTTAAGTTGTTTATGATCAGTCATTGCAACCTCAGTCATTCTCTGTCACATTAAATATTTATCTGTTGTTTCTATAGTTTCCACTTTAAAAATATTAGAGATTTGTATTTGTTTTTGTATGATTTTACTGCTTTATTCTTTAGTTAAAACATTTCTGTGATGTCACCCTTTGATCTTTTGATTGATTAATTCTTCAAATCCACCAACTGAGTGACTGTGTGGCTTTGAAGAGAAGTACAGGGCAGATATATTGTTGATTAACAAATCCACAGAAAAATGGATTCATTAACAAAACCACAGTGAGTCAACAATTCAACAGAAAAGAGAATACCATCTTATTACATAACGATCATTTCAACAATGAGTTAATTAGTATTACAAACTTCAAGCGTAACACTTAGAAAAGGCGTTGTGATTTCAATTTACTGTAATACAAATAGATGTTGCCACTTAGAGTCAGACTACGCAACTTGGTGGAGAAACTATGGGCACCAGGTCCCAGTAAAATATGGGAGGGAAAACTACTTCCGACACTTCAGGTACTGTATAAAAGATTATTATAAAGGATTCTTAACAATTACCATTAACCTTTTCCTTTCAGGTTTGTTTCTCTAGGTCTACATCATGGGCTTTGAACAGGAGAGACAACGCAGGTATGTGTTTTATAAAAAAAAAAAACAAAAAAAAAAACTTAGTTTTATTAAATATTAAAACAGGGAATTAGACTTTAAAAAAAAATATATATATAATAATGAGGGAAATGAGGGAATTAGAAAGAGCAGAGAGAAGAAAAAATAAATCCAAAGGCTGAAGATGATAAAAGAAAACAAATTTTCACTATTTTTTCAATAAAAAAAAAAAAAAAATGCTGCTGGTATGCAGCCCATCATTGAAAAAAAACAAACAAACAAAAAAAGAAAAATGCTGATCTTCTGCACTGCTCGGTCATTCCACGGGTAGAGGACATTTTAGATTTTGAGAAGTTGATTTTCTTTTACATTATTTTCCAATTTTTTAACATTCTGTCAGAAAAAGGACACGTTAAACTTTCAGAAAAATGTATCGTGCCATTTCAGGATGTTAAATTCTCTTAATTAAGAGCAATTTATCTATTCATGTGCTGTATGTAATGTCAACCCTGTTTGTGGGTTGCTATTGAGCTCCTTATGAGATAGGCCCTGCATGAAGCTAATTTGATACGAATCATATGCACAGTTTGAAATGTACACGTTTTCAGTGCCAAACTATAATAATTAGTGGAATGAAAGAAAGAGCCAAGTGGAGCAAAGAAAGAGATGAGCAGAGAGGAGGATATTATGAGTGGTGAACGGAACTGTCATCACTTCGCTCCACTCACATTCTCTGAGCACAACACAGACGCTTGCCGTTAAAACATGTTGTCTTTACCACAGGATTTGCACATCACATGAGAGTAGAAGTGAATAAACTCTGTGACAAGTGAGTAAACAATATTGTGCCCAAATTCAAAGTGGTTAAACGCCATTTACCTGCGTATACCCTCGACTACACCACTGAGTAAAACTCCAAAGAAAAGTTTGAAGTACCTGGTATTACCAGGCAGCCTCCCATCCTATAACAACCAGGCCTGAAAATATATATATTTTTTTTTTAGCAGACACCCTTATCCAGGCCAACTTAGAATTATGATGTTATTTTTTTTACATGCAATTACTCATTTATATAGTTGTTTTTTTTTTTTACTGGACCAATCTAGGTAAAGCAGCTGTGTGTCCCCCACCTGGGATTAAACTCGCAACCTTCCTGTTAAGAGCGCAGTGCTCTAACCACTACTCCACATATGCTGCAAGTGAAGCAGTATTAATGTCTCGTTGTATAACTTTTTTTATTTATTTTTTTATATGAAACTTGTACTTTTTATGTAGGTATACAAATGTCAGTTGCTCTGGATAAAAGCATCAGCCAAATCAATTAATATGGCATATTTTTCTGTCTTGCTATTTATTAATTTATTTACATTTATAATATAAACATTAATTTCTACATTTCTTTATTGTAAAAAAATATATTTATTTCTAAATATATTTATTCATCTATGCATTTTTTAAAATCATTTATTTCTACCTAATAATTTAATTTTTTTTTTTTTTTTTTTTTTTTTTTAATTAAACGAGGAACTACAATTTATCAGAGATCAGAGATTTAGACAATGAAGCTACATGCCACTCTTGTGTACAATTCCATGCTATGGTATCTACCAAACAGGAAACTGGATATTTTCAAACAGGAAGTAGAAAATTACTAGAATCGAGCAGAACCTTCAGGTTTTCCGCGAAAGCTGTTTAGGCATTAATGTATGTTTAAAAAATTAACTCATTTCAACAACAGTGCAGTGGTGCAGCAGGCTAAGGTTGTGTGGTGTAACAGAATGATTACAGTGAAGAGCAAAAAAGGATTGCAGTAGAGAGAGAGGGGTGGAACTGAACTGTGTTTACATTTAGGCGGTGTGGTCCAGTGGTTAAAGAAACCAGGAGGTCCTGACTCACTGTATGACCCTGAGCAAGTCACTTAATCTCTTTTGGGTGAGATGTTGTAAGTGACTGCAGCTAATGCATAGTTCACACACCCTAGTCTTGTATCTTGTAAAGCGCTTTGTGAGGGTGGTCCACTATCAAAGGTGCTATATAAAAAATATTATTTTATTAAGTCCAAAGGAGCCTGTGTGGATCTACTTTAAAAAGGCGGGTAGTGCTTTTTTACTGTTTAGCCAAAGGAAAGTGGTGTGTTTATACCGAGTGATGAAACGAAGTACAACAAAAGCAAAAGGAAGCGCAGTTTATTTGTGAGTGGAAACCTTGCCTACAGTTATTCTGTCTGAATTATTGTGAATGGATTCTGAAACAGGGTTCTGAGGGATACTGTTTTAAGAAGACCCGTCTTTCAGGGTGGACAATTTGAACTCACCTGTGTGTTAAGTGTGTGGCACGCAATGCTCGCTCCATCTCTTTCAATGGACTGCTTTCAAAACTAGTTTTTAAATGCTAAACTGTGTGACCTGTGTGGAAACTGTTTTGAAATAGCAACCTGCATAAACTACATGGACTTTGTGTCCTGTGTGGCAACCACTGTGAAGGAATCAAACGTGTATATATTATACGGACTGTGATAAAGACAAGTGGTCTTAGAGTCTTTGCTCTTTTAAAAAGAAAGCAAGTTAGACATATTTGCCTTATGAACTGTGTGCTCAAAAAAATGGGAAAGTGCAACAATAATTAAAACGACACGGACTTTTTTAGTGTTTTATTTAGCCAGGGCGTTGAAGTACTTGCTGAGTGTAGTCCTGGATTTCGCCAGTAGAGGTCTCCAGAAAACCTGAAAAACAACAAAGGTTAGTTTAATTCAACAAAGGACTGTACAACTGTATTTTGAACCTGAATTAACCTGCTGTTCTTGTGTGGGCCAGAGGGGGACCCAGCTCTCTTATGCGGAGAGAACCAAAACCCAGAGATACTTAACTGAAAAATAAATAAAGTGCAGTTACAACCAAATCACTTGTGGATTACAAATTTACATGTGAACTTGTTCCTTACCTTGTGTGGACCTGTGCCTGGAGACTCCAAGAAGTGATCGGGAAAACCTGGACTGGTATCTTTTGTTTACTATTGTGTTTTACTTGCACTGAGAGTAGCTCATGACTAAGGCCAAGCATAGGACCCTCAAGAAGTTTAGTTCAGGCCCAAGTGGGCAGGTTTTCTTTTGTGTATTTTCTTTTTATGAAGCGTTTGTTCTGTGTAAACAATTTAAAAAAGAAATAATAAAAACGGCCTACTTTTCAAAATGTAAGTGTCACCTTTCATACATTTTTATTGTGAAACAACAGTTAATATAAAAAATAAAAAAACTGAAATGTCTTGGTTAGATAAGTATTCACCACCCTGAGTCAATACTTGGTGGAACCACCTTTGACAGCAATTACAGCTGTGAGTCTTTTGGGGCAAGGCTCTACCAGGTTTGTCCATTTGTCTATTCTTCTTGGCAAAATTGTTCAAGTTGTGTCATGGGGATCATTGGTGGACAGCAATCTTCAAGTCTTGCCACTAATTTTCAATCGGATTCAAGTCCAGGCTTTGACTGGGCTACTCCAGGACATTCACTTTCTTGTTTTTAAGCCACTCCAGTGTAACTTTGGCTGTGTGTTTGGGGTCATTGTCTTGCTGAAAGGTGAATCTCCATTTCGGTCTTAAGTCTTTTGCAGACTGAACCAGGTTTTCCTAAAGGATTTGCCTGTATTTAGCTCCATCCATTTTGCCCTCTACCCTGACAAGCTTCCCAGCTCCTGCCGATGAGAAGCATCCCCACAGCATGATGCTCCCACCACCATGCTTCACAGTAGGGATGGTGTTACCTGGGTGATGTACAGTGTTGGGTTTGCACCAGACATTTAGGCCAAATAGTTCAATTTTTGTTTCATCGGACCACAGAATCTTTTGCCACATCTTTTCAGATACCTTTTCGTACACCTTCCCCTTCTTAATAATCATCATGACCATGCTTCAAGGGATATTCAAGGCCTTTTTATATTTTTTTATACCCATCCCCTGATCTGTGCCTTTCAACAACTTTGTCCCAGAGTTCTTTTGAAAGCGCCTTGGTGCTCATGGTTGAGTCTGCTTTGAAATGCACTACGCAGAAGAGGGAACCTACAGGAACTGCTGCATTTATCCTGAAATCATGTGAAACACTACAATTTAGCACAGATGGAGGCCACTTAACTTGGTGGGTGATTTTGAAGGTGACTGGTTACACCTGAGCTCATTTAGGATTGCTATTAGAAGGGGGGTGGACACTTATCCAACTAAGCTATTTCAGTTTTTATTTAATTAATTTTCTACAAATTTCTAAAATATTTTTTTCACTTGGAAGTTGTGGGGTAGGATGTGTAGATAAATGAAAAAATAAAAACTATTAATGCATTTTAGTTCCAGGCTATAAGGCAACAAAAGGGGAACATTTTGAAAGGGGGTGTAGACTTTCTATAGGCACTGTATATTAAACATCTCAACCATCAGTAGACCCAGGGTTGCAGAAACTTATGGAGATATAATACATTATATCTAGAACTATCACAGCTGCCATTTTGACTGTCATATTAAAAATAGTGGGTTTGGCTTAGTGTTGCTGAACTTGAGAGGTTTGCACTTATTTTGAATAGCTACCGGACGTGATTTATCTAGCAACAGCTGTAAAATACTTATTTTCTATTTAAAATGAATAGACCAATTCATTATGTGTGATTATATAGTTTTAAAAAAAAAAATGTTACCGAATAATAGTGTACCAAACCAGCTATTGCAAGACTGGAGACCGAAATAAAAAGGTAAAACAGAAAACACGCGTATAAAACAGTCAAACAAATAAATCTTGGGTATTATTCTCTATTGCTTCACAGAGTGTCATAAGCTTCAGCAGCATGTCAAAAGTCATCTCTGAGCTGCTAAAACCACTCTTTTATAGCCCAGCATTTGCAATCATAACAAAAGTCCCCTTCCACCACCACCCCTAAGACTCGTGTCAGGGCTTGTGTTGTAACAGGTTTGCAAAAACTGTCAGACAATACCCTGAAGGAAAACAAACAATAACATAAAAATGTCTGATTTACAAACAAATTATTGGAAAATACGAGTGAGGAAGTCAGAATTAAAGGTAAGCACCATGTTTGGTATGTTAAAATAAACAAGCTGTTTTGACTACATTTAACACAGAACAGTTTTATACAACGCTGCAGTAGTTTTATACGCATTTTAATATAACGTTATATAATGTTATATAATTTGTTTAATATAATATACCACCGCTGTGGTAGTTCAAAAGGTATGTATGTATGCTCGCTAGTTCTAGTGTTAAAGACAACATTGGGTTTACCGTGTCCCATAGTTCTGATTTCAGAGAAGTATTTCACCCTGGCCTCAGCAAGAGCACGCCTGTAGCTCACGAGAGGGTCGGTCCAGATCTCTCTGTGGAGCATTAGTCCAGATTACCTCCACTTATGCTTGAGCTTGCAGCAGGCAGATTTAAACAGTTGAAGTTCGAGGTTGTACCATGGGCAGTTTTGATTTTTCTTGATGGTTCTGGTTGTAAGCGGGGCAACAGTGTCAATCATATGAGTAAGGGTGGCATTGTAGAGGGTCACGGCATCATCAACTGATGATGCGAGAGTACGTTAGAGGGGATGCAGAGACACATTCTGAGAGTTTCACAGGATTCAGCAGATTCTTGGGACGGAAGGAGACAACAGTATCAGTAGCGGAAGGAAGGAGCAGGGAAATTAATATTAGCAGTGATTAAGAAATGGTCAGAGAGAGAGAGAGACATCCGAGACAGAAAGATTGGAGACATCAAGGCCTCTGGAGATGAATAGATCCAGAGCATGTCCTCAGGTGTGAGTGGGAACATTGACAGATTGAGAAAGTCCAATACAGTCCAGAAGCGTGTTGAAGTCGGTCACTAGGGGGGAGTAAGGCAAGTCATCATGAATATTGAAGCCACCTAGGAGTAGGATTTTGTTAGTAAAAGTGCAGACGAGGGAGAGGAATTCTGAAATCTCTGCAATAAAAACAGAGTTGCTCTTAGGTGGACAGTAGATAACAGCAAGGGTGAGAGATATGGGAGAGGGGAGCTTGATGGTGAGATTTCAAATGAAGAAAAGGCAGGCAAAGAATGAACTGAAGTAGCAAGCACAGAATTAGCAATAACAGCAGTGCCCCTGCCTCAGCTAGTGATGCAAGTTTTGTCAAAGAGGGAATAGCCCTTTGGCGTGGCTAGATGCAGCAAGTGCATGTCATTTACAGAGTGCAAAGTTTCAGCTAGACAGGGAAGGTATCGGTTATAAGTTCACTGAGAAGCAGAGATTTGTTAGAGAGCGACAGTTGAAAAAGGAGATTTTAAGGAGAAGTTCGTAGCAGGCAGCATAGGGGGAGAAGGAGTTAGTAAGGGTATGTGCAGCAGGTACTTACCAGTGTTTATTCTGGGAGTGGAGAATGAGTGAGTCCGTTTTGTCCAGGGGATCCAGACGTTAGGTGTCAAGGTAAGAATGAGGCCTCTAGTAGCAATTTGGAGGGATTTGGAAAAGTGCCTTGCTCGGACTGCCACAGCTCAGACTGCCCTTGGACTTCTGGCCCTTAGACTGACTGGCGTTTAGAATGGCTGGCGTTCTAAGACGCTGATTGCCAATTAACACTATCCTGTCGGCCTGGAGCCATATACTTAACACAAGGTTCTAATCAGCCATCTAATTCAACACAGCCCATCACACAAAGGAAATCTAAATTACTGTTTTGAAGTAAAGACATGACACAGCACATTCCACTTATCCGTGTAAACAGTTTCATAACAGTGTACCTCACACAGGTGACAATATCATTGGGTCATACATCTGTCGCATGGGTGTCCTGTACACTGAAGTAACAGTTCTGGGACAAGTATTGAATGAGTGCTAAAGGCTGCTTCACACCAGAATGCTTTGTGACAAATAAAACCTATACTTTGGATAAGTATCTTTCACACGACAGGTGACACTGGAGCAACACTAAAATAGAATTGAATCCCATTTTTTGCAATTTGTCGTGTGACAACTAGGCAATTGACCAATCAGAGAACAGCTTCAATTCACATGGTCCAGCAAGGTGAAGCAGTATCCAAAATGACGGATATACCCCATTTTATGACAAAGATCACAGTTAAAGATACTGATTTGAATATCCATTTCGGAGGCTCCGGGTAAGTCTGATATGTATGACTTACTGCCATATATGTTGAAATACCGTCTGAGGGGGCCACATTATGTTGTGGAATGTGTGCCAGTCTTGATCATAGTTTTGCCAATAGCAATTTCTAAAAGTTTTATTGATGTAGCAGTTTTACAATCTGTGGCATCGCCTCTGTGTCACTTCTGGTGTATATGGTCATGCTAATGCGAAAGTCTTGTCACCCAATGAAAACTTGCATCTCATCTGATGTGTGGCAGCCTTAATACTTGTTTACTGATACTGCATGACCCCAGCTGTATTTGTATTTACAGTGTTGACAGGAATGGGAAAAGTGTATCAATGTAATTATTATTAGAAGTAGTTGTATTTTAAGTAGTAGTATTTTAAAGAAAGAAACACATTACTGCTTTTGTAGCATTTAAACATCAGAATCTGAATGTATTCACAGAACATAGCAATACAAAATATCAATCTGATTTAGCAATAAAAGAAATGCATTATTGATAAGTCTATCCAATATGGGCATCGAGACAAAAGACATCCAGTTTTCATATAAAATGGAAGATAAATATAATTTAAAATCCATCTAATACAGGCAGTAGTGGCTGCATTAAAATAATGGCTATTAAGGGTATTCTTCCAAAACACTTATTAAAACCGAGGGGGCACAGCATGATTTATTAAAGCCCTGGGACAGAGCTTGGCCTTTTATATACATGCCCTGGTTAGACCAACATAATGCATATTTTATTAACTCTTATTTGGCTGTTTTTAAGTATGTATAATGTATACCAGATTTCAAAAGATTTGTACATAAACATCCAAACGACTTTACCAATTTATGTATGAGGAGGCAGTGTGGTCCACTGGTTAAAGTCCAGGGCTTCTAACCAGAAGGACACTGGTTCAAATCCCACCCCTATCACTGATCAATTCAGTGTGTGTGACCCTGGGTGAGTCACTTCACCTCTTTGTGCTCCATCCTGCAGATGAGGTGTTAAATCAAATGTCCTCTGTGTTAAATCAAAAGTGACTCTGCATATATGAATAAAGTGCAGTTACAACCAAATCACTTGTGGATTACAAAATTACGTGTGAACTTGTTCCTTACCTCATGTGGACCTGTGCCTGGAGACTCCAAGAAGTGACTTCAATTAACCCGGTGGTGACCGGGAAAACCTAGACTCAAACTGTGTGATTACTATTGTGTTTTACTTGCACTGAGAGTAGCTCATGAGGCCCTCAAAAGTTTAGTTCGGGCCCAAGTGGGCAGGTTTTCTTGTGTATTATATTGTGGCAGGCTGGCGAGTGGATAGAGGCCCAGAGATAGATTTCAGTTCAAAAAATAACTATTTTATTATAAATAAACACAAAAATGAAAGGGCACAAGGGCCAAAACAAAGCAATTTAAACACAAAAAGAAAGACAAAAAAACAAAACTTACAAAAATAACAATTTCCAGACTGGGCAATGCCTTCACTGGATTCAAACTTTCCAAAAAACCAACCTGCTTCCTCAGCTCCCTCCTCCAAATGAGAAGCAGAGGCCTCCTTTTATGTCAGGTGGCTGGGCGCTGATTGATCGTTAATTAAGTTAATCATCTAATCAAACCCAGCCACCTGAACACAATGAACCCAGGCATGTAGGGGAATTTAACCCCATCCCTGCCAATTTCTAAAGGGCAGAGCTGTGCTCTGCCACATTATAGATATATATATATATATATATATATATATATATATATATATATATATATATATATATATGTGTGTGTGTGTGTGTGTGTGTGTGTGTGTGTGTGTGTGTGTGTGTGTAATTTACATTATACATGTGTCAAAATGACGCGTCTGGCGGTTCTAGGTAGAAGTGCTCACAAAACTATTATCTTTATGAAAATCTACTGCTCAACCTGCATCAGGATATCTAATACATATATTTAGCAAAAAAAAAAAAAATATTATTTTATATATATATATATATATATATATATATATATATATATATATATATATATATATATATATATATATATTTATATCCATTTATTCCATTTAGTGCTAAGGTAACATTCTTTTTGAAGTGTACTTGTTTGAAAAAATCTTCAGAATATAATATAATATAATTATACAAATTATACTTTTTTGTATATTTTATGTTCTTGCAAACAAAAATGTTGTGTTAGGGTAAAAATGCAGTGTGTTCTGGCAAGGGTCTGGTTGTGACAACTTGTCTTGTTTAGCAGAGTGAATACTACTGTCTTCTAGTAGGAAGAATAATTCAAGAACAGAGCTGCACCTTTATGTTTATTTATATACAGCACATCCTTTGTCAAAACAATCACAACAAAATAAAAACCTAAAGGAGTAGTAACTAAACTGAAAACTACTAACTAAGAACTGGACAGCTAAGCTGCTTGCCGGTTTAGCACAATCACAATTTTAAATGCAGTGATTTAATACCCCTTAGCGTTGACCTTCACTCAGTCGGTCTCTCAGCTACTCTCCATAGCCAACACAAACAGTTAGCAAGTGGATTCAGGGTCTTTAAATACACCTGCCAACAAAGCACAGGTGGCCAGGATTCCCTGGGACTCACAAAGCCTGCTGAGTAGTGTGGTTTTTACCCTGTCCTTAAGGCTATTTGGCTACACCGTCTCACCTAGTGGTTATAGAGGGTATAGCTCTGTGTTATCTGCGGTCCTATATATCTACCCTCTATAACACTACCCCACACTTTACCACTATATATATAATATATATATTATATATATATATTATATATATATATATATATCTATATATATATATATTAGTTCAGTACTTTTTTATAGCATAAAGACACAAAATAAGATGTAAAAAATAGTCTGATTTCAGTTGGCTATACATGCATGTTTTGAGTGCATTCTTAAGAGTTTTGGCAATATGGTACACTTTTGGTCAGGATATTTAATCCAAATGCTGCTACTGTATCTCCATGGCACACGTGAAGTATGTATCTTGACTTCTCATTGTACTGTATGCTAGCAAGTAAAAACCCGGCAAGAGGCATGTTATAATTGGATACTGTCTGGTTGATGGACATTGGTGGATCTTGATCAGAATGATGGACGTGTTTTGTAAATATTTCAACAGAAATAGAGAGCTGGATGCATTAGAGGATGAATGCGCTCTAAAAGTAATGAAAAATTGCTGAATCTATAGTAGTATAAAGCATTCAACATCATTTTGCCATTACTTTATATTTCTCCATGATTCCAGCTGCAGTTTGTCAATCACGCTATGTCCTCCAATTGTCCTGTTATCATTGTCACCCCTACTGATACAGCTGTCTAACTGTCCTCAGTATTCTAGCTCCAGGAGTAACCCCTTCTGTGTTAGCTGTCCCAACGTTTGTTTGTCTTTCAGCTATTTGTCACATATAATGTTAGAAAGTTGTGAAGTCCTCCAACTACTGTTTCACCTCTGCTACATAGGATGTCAGAAGACCTCCAGCTATTACCATCTGTCTCTAGTCATCCATCAATTTGGATAAATGCCAATGTATGAGGGTCTGGGTGCTTCAGAAGTGAGTTAACAACTTATTTCTGTTGAGTTCTTTACATATTACTGTTGAATTGTAGTTGACTATCTTTCTCCCAATGTCATTTTATTTACTTTCTGTTATGAAATTAACTGATGGTACTAGTAGTAACCAGTTTCTGTTTCCCCACTTACCTATTAGTCTTTACCATGCCCTGTCAGATTAGTGAGATAGAGAAGGGATTTACTGACAATGCAGTATCACTTCTATAAAAGGGCCCTGTGGTAATATAAAATGCAGAAATGCAGCTCAATTACTTTAGCTCAAAGGGAGAAGACACATCTGTGAAAGCCAATATTTTCTGAATTTCAGTCATTCGGCTTTCCCAAGTGCAGAGAATTAAATAAGCTTCTTTTCACAGGGAAAATAAATTGGCATCTATGGAGTTGTCTACTAAAACAATCTTTCTAATTTGTTTTAAACACTGGGGTGTTAACACATGGAGGGGACCATGGCCCTTTTAAATGTGCAAATAAACAAAAATGTGCTCATCTGTTTCATATTTTGCTATTGGAAAATTATCAGAGCACTGGTTGCTGTTCTGATTTAGTCACTAACTTACAGAAGATGATGTGGGTTTAGAGAAAACTGTAGCTCGCAAATACACTTAGATTCTCCATCCAGAGTTTGAGCTAGACTAATCAAGGTTGTAGCTGTGTCCTAACTAGACAAGTCTTTTCATAAACCATTACTTCTCCTGATTAGATGGCTCGAAGCATTATTATGGATTTTCTTATTTGAAAATTGTTATGAACTTGGTTTCTTTAAAGCTGCAATGCTATAAATGCTCAAATACATAATATATAATATAATATATATATGAGTGTATATATATAATATATAATATATATATATATATAATATATATATATTTAGTTCTTAATTGTGAGTATTCCAGCACCATTTGAGAATCAATTGATTATATTAAGATAGATCTACAGAGACTCCTTGTAGGACAGGCAATCTACAGTAGTTCTATTGATTTAGCTAAAATGTTAAGACGTAACAGCTATACAGTAATGCATTGAATAATTTAAGTAAATCAATAAGTTCTAAATTTCACACTGGCAGAAACCATCTGGGGTGCAAAGGCAAATCAATACAAAGAAATAAAATTGAAGAAGTGGTTATATAATGATGAATGTATGAACTGGTAATGTCCAATGCCAAAATCTCATTTTACAAGAGCAACGTTATAACTTCCAGGCATATTTATTCAATTGTTCCCATCAACATATATGACATTATGGAGCCAATTGATTTGGGCACACAAACAGCTTTTCATTTATAAAATACCATACCTATGTGTCTAACATTTTATTACATGCAGTTCTTATTCTGTTGGAATAGTTTTAGGGTTTAATAGCTGGGAAGAAGACTGAACTTTGCAGAGATCCCTTATTAATTTTTTTTTTTCTCTTTACCATTTAGCAATAGGAAGCTAATCATTACAGTACGGTGATAGAAAATTAACTTCAGTTTAAATTATACATTATAGAGAATGTACTATACAGGAGTCTGCAAAGGAAATATGTTTAGGTGGATGGTCAGGTTTAACAGCCTTAATCCATATCATATGGTCAAAAAGAGCTGCAGTATCTTGTAAAATGAAACTGCAGGAATGTTTAAAGTCAACTTGTTGTCTGTAATGGTGCTTTCTGAAAATAAGGTTATTAGTCAGGGTTGTTTGAAATACCTGTTTGACTTCATTTATGCCTACATTTAATTATTCTTTTTCCATGTAGCCACAAATTGTCAGGACACCAGAATTCCTGTACATGTTACTATTACTAGCTGTTTCAAAGCATTGCATCTTTAAAATCAGATATTCAAAACCATAAAAAATTATAATTAGGCATTCTCCATTGGTATTAACATTTAGGAGTGCCACTGTACTTGAAGGACCTGTTGCAACTTTTCAAGAAGGGAGTGTGATAAATTCAATGATATCAAGAAGATCTGATTGTAGCATTCAAGTTGTTCATTAGAATGAGCTGCTGATAAGAACTTTTCGCACTACAGGTGACACAATGGGCAGGTTCTGCATCAGTTGTTTGGGGATGAGGTGGGGGGTTGCTGCAGCCTTGGTTTCTGTCTTCTGTAACTGGGTAAACATTAAAGTTGGGCTTGACACTTTTTACTTACGTAAATATATATTTATAAGTTGGTATCTACATTTGTGGCAGACTGTAACAAAGTGCCCGCCCCTGTGTATATTATCTGTTATGTGTTGCGTGTGGTGTGTTTAAATGTTGGTGTATAGACATTGGTACACGGGATATAAACGGGTCTGTGTAACACGAGTGTTTAAGGAATGTATATGTGTATTTAGGCACGAGGATTGCACAGCACTTCACGTGCAAGTAAAATGTAGTAATATGTGAGCACGGGGAATTGCACTTTATTGATTCACGTGCTGGGATTCAAGTGAATAATTAATTGGTAATTGAATCCCAGCACAATAGTATATATAGATGCACGTTGGCACATACTGGGGTTGGGTGTTCGGTGAGCGGAGAACGGGATTGGAGACGGAGAAAATAAGCAGTAGCAGTAGCAGTAATAATAATAGGGGAAAGTATCCGCTCACCGTGTTTGTCAGTGTCTGTGCGTCCACCGTTTTGTTAAGTATTAGTCCGTTTTTTTGTTTGTCTGTTTTATTTTGGCTACCAGTGCCGTGTCCTTTTTCTGTTTGTTTGTTCAACCCTTTTATTTTGCAATAAACCGGCGCAAGCAAGCGCCATCATCATTTCATTTCATTCATCTGTCCTGTGGTTTGTGTATTGCCTTACCTTTCCTGGTTCTGACGCCGCCCACTTCGGCCGTCCAGGGCTTGTACAATCTCAAATGAGAAATTTCAGTCTAAACTCAAGGGGTAGATGTACCAAATTGTTGCGGCTGTCGCAATAGTCGCCAACCGGTTGCAAACAAGTCGGAAGTCTAGGGTGAAATGTACTAAACATGCACAACGCTGTTAGTGACTTTTTAAGGAATACTTTGTGGCAGTAGTTTTTCTCTGTGGTTAAACCTTAGATGAATATGTAATTATGGGTGTTCTTGCATAAATTCACAAAAAGGGGAGGAGATAATGAGATAATGATATTATAATGAGATGTACTAAAGCTGCCGACAATTGCGAAAATTACAATTTCATTTTAAACAGTTGCAATTGTTTCTGGTATTTCCCAGTCCACTTTTTATCGTGTGTTGCCAGTTGTGCTTAATGCATTTTTGAGTACCTCGTTTTCACTAAAGTCAGGGTGTACTTACAAGCTTTGAAAACTAATTTCTATGACATTTCTGGTTTTCCCAGCATGTTAGGGGCAATAGACTTTTCAATTTAAAATAATTTTTTATTCACCATTGTACACTAATGTGTCCAGTGCGGCAGCATGATTTATTTTGTGTTACCAGTAGGCTAAAGTAAAAATAAAGTGTGCTACAGGTATTCATTTGATTTTACTACTCTACTGTATACTGTATAGGCCTACTGTACCGATTTCTATTTTTACATAATGTGTAGCCTACCCAAAACACATCAGCGCAATGATTTATATTTAAAATACATCGAGAACTATAAATGTATGTGTGTGCGATTTTACTGCATTGTTTTTAAACCCGACACCTCCTTATGTCGGACAGACATGCCCGGTTTTAGCGAGAAAGTTTTAGGCAGGTGTGAAAAAATGCTGTAAAGTAAGAATGCTTTCAAAAATAGACATGTTAATAGATTATATTTATCAATTAACAAAATGCAAAGTGAGTGAACAGAAGAAAAATCTACATCAAATCAATATTTGGTGTGACCACCCTTTGCTTTCAAAACAGCATCAATTCTTCTAGGTACACTTGCATACAGTTTTTGAAGGAACTTGGCAAGTAGGTTGGCCCAAACATCTTGGAGAACAAACCACAGTTCTTCTGTGGATTTAGGCAGCCTCAGTTGCTTCTCTCTCTTCATGTAATCCCAGACAGACTCGATGCTGTTGAGATCAGGACTCTGTGGGGGCCATACCATCACTTCTAGGACTCCTTGTTCTTCTTTATGCTGAACATAGTTCTTAATGACTTTCGCTGTATGTTTGGGGTCGTTGTCATGCTGCAGAATAAATTTGGGGCCAATCAGATGCCTCCCTGATGGTATTGCATGATGGATAAGCATCTGCCTGTACTTCTCAGCATTGAGGAGACCATTAATTCTGACCAAATCCCCAACTCCATTTGCAGAAATGCAGCCCCAAACTTGCAAGGAACCTCCACCATACTTCATTGTTGCCTGCAGACATTCATTCGTGTACCGCTCTCCAGCCCTTCGACAAACAAACTGCCTTCTGCTACAGCCAAATATTTCAGATTTTGACACATCAGTCCAGGGCACCTGCTCCCATTTTTCTGCACCCCAGTTTCCGTGTTTTGTGCATAGTTGAGTCGCTTGGCCTTGTTTCCATGTCGGAGGTATGGAAAAGGCTTACTCACTTTAGAGGCTTACTAATGAAATGCTGTCTTGCTCAGTGTTACAGAAACTGAGAGGCAGGTGTTGCCTATTCTAGAATACATAGCAGGGATGTCATTTGCATAACACATTAATTAGTAAAACACCTTACAACCCCAACCATTTAAAAGGTTACCCCAGAATAAAGTTATCAAAGTGTAATAACGCATAGTGAAATGATGGTAAAGTATATATAAACATTGTAAGGCCCACAGAGGCATGGTAAAGCAGATTTAAAAACTTGGTAAACTATGGTAAATGCATAGTATATTTTTTGTGAACTTTCATTCTAAAAATCTTAAAAAAAAAAAAAAAAAAAGAGTAGTGCGGACAGGACATGTGATAAATTTAATTATTTTCAGAAACTTTGAGAATGATCACTTCAAGTCATGAAAACCACGGTCTGGTTAAGACCTATGGATGAATAATGTGATCTCAGCCCACGGCAATAAAACTATGAACATTTTCGGATAGTATCTTAATTGCATTTATCATCTGCACCATTTAATTAAGGCTTGGCTGCAGTTCGAAAAAGGTACTGAGACGACACCCTGCCTTTCAATCTAATTTAGCGTTTATCTAATATGCCTTTTTCCTCCTACTCTACAGTATACATGCTCACTAAGCTTTTAATTCTTGTTGTCTAGTTCTTAACAAATGGATGACCTTGTCCAGTTAGTCAGATGGCACTATCCCATTTTTATGTTTTTGACTGATTCAGATGTTGCTGCTAATGTATTTATTTTCAAAAGGTTTAATAATAACATATTACCATTCTGACACCAGGATGACCGGTAGTTGTTGCTAACTTGTGCTGACTTGATTCAGGGTCTACTTATCCGATGTCATGAGATTGTCTACTAAAAGGGTTAAACGGAGCAGTGGGGTTAAAGGGTACATCAGCACTACATGAAAAATAAAATATAAACTGTCCCACCTTGCTGTTCCAAATGTATTTAGTCATTGTATAATAATCTGTATGCTCCCAAACATCTACATAATGCCACACTGCTATGTCCAAAATCACCGTTCTTGAGCATCTCTTCTGAGCCAGAAAACATGACTTCCGCAGGTACCCTCACATGTGCTCTGAAACGTATCGGTGCATGCCCAATGAAGCATTGTGTAAGCTATATTACCTCCGTGTGGAAATACACTAGTCTCTATGACAAACATGCTCCGTCTAATTTTTCATAAGGAAGGTACTTGTACCTGCTTTCGTTTTGTGTATTAGACATCTTTCACAATGTACATGTTTGCTTTGCAGGCTGTATTTTGAAATATTGTCTGGCATTATTTTGGACGTTCCCCGTGTACAGTCACACTGTGTTGCTGAGGAAAATTTGAATTTAAACTGTTAAGGACACAACTTGGATATGGCAGTGGAACAGTATGGTTTTCTTTCCGTTTGTAGATCTTTGCTTGCCATTGTAACTGTGTCTGTTTGGGTGTTTTCAAAATCAGACACCTTGGGGTATACAGAAATAACAAAAAAACCCAAACACATAGTTACAATGGCAAGCAAACATCTACAAACAGAAAGACAAACATACTGTTCCACTGCCACAAGCTGCAGGGATTTACAGGCTGAATTAGAACCATGAACGTTATTATAATGGAATCTTATGACGCATAGTAAATTAGGCATCATCTGTGCTTTAGTTGTTAAATATCAAAGTTGTGTCATTAACAGTTTAAATTCAACTTGTCCTCAGCAACACAAGTGTGACTGTACACAGGGAATGTCCGAAATAATGCCAGACAATATTTCAACATCAGACTGTTCAGAAACTGATAGTGAGATGGAATTTGTGGCTGAATTCGACTTTCCCACTCAACGGTGTGTAGATGAAAAAAAGCGATATTTATTTTTTTAGGTCAGATGAAACTCAAACACCTCATTCCGAAAGGAAATAAATACATTGTTTCCAAATCTCATTAGCTAATTTATTTGATGAGCGTCCATTCTGCAAACATTCCGAATCAGCTGGAGCTATAAGACTTTAGGGATGTATATTGAACTAACACAGTGCTGCTGTAATTGTGGGCAGGTCCCTTCATTAGTTGGAAATGAGAACAACTCCGTCATGGTTTTCTTTTCCCCGTAACCACTTACACAACACATACTTTTTTAAAAAAAATATTGAATACAACATTAATCATAATAATACATCAAAATACAACATAAAAAGGAAACATGTACAATACACAGAACGAAAGCAGGCACAAGTTCCTTCCTTATGGAAAATTAGTCAGACCATGTTTGTCACACAGACTAGTGTGTTTCCACGTGGAGGTAATATAGCTTTACACAGCGCTTCATTGGACATGCGCTGGTACATTTGACAGTACAAGTGGAAGTCAAGTTTTTTGGCTCAGAAGAGATGCTCCAGAAGAATGATATTGGACATTGTCAGTGTGGCATTATGCAAATGTTTGGATGCATACAGATTATTATACAATGACCAAATACATTTGGAGCAGCATGGTGGAATAGTTTATGTTTTATTTTTCATGTAGTGCTGATGTTCCTTTTATGTTTTTATTGTGAAAATAGAATGTCTTTAAAAGATGAGCATACAAAACGAAATAGTCTACACTTTAGCATTTACTGTTTTTCAGGTAAGCATTTAAATATTTATGATCATTTGTTGTATAATAACTCTAGAAAAAATAAACAATTTGGAATTTAACAATGCTATTTTTCTGCTTTAATAACTATTATGTCTCACCTTGAAATATCTGTTTGTAGACAGTGAAATGTCATGACATAAGCAATTATTTACAATGAAAAAATACAGCCCTACTTATTAATTGTATTTGTTTTAAGCCCACCATTTTATCTTTAACTCTAAATTGAGAGTTCAAAATCATATATATATATATATGCACTGTCATGGAAATATATATATATATATATATATATATATATATATATATATATATATATATATATATATATATATATATATATATATATAGCACTGTCTAAATGCTAGAAATGTGATTTTACATCTTGTTTAATCCATCCATCCATTATCCACTTAATCCTTTCTAGGGTCATGGTTAGCCAGAGCAATTTAGAATGACCAATCAACCTAAACAGCATGTCTTTGGACTATGGGAGGAAACCAGAGTATGGGGAGAACATGCAAACTCCACACAGACAGACCCTTAGGTCAGACTCAAACCCAGGACCCTGGTGCTGTGAGGCAGCAGCACTAGTCACCACACTACCATGCCGCCCGTCTTGTTTTATCCCCACCTCAAATTTTAGTATGACTGCTCTAAGTATGAGCAATGGCTCCTCTGCACACCCCTACCATTATCATTTGGATTTTTAAATGTATTCTGACACAAATCATAAAGTTGCATTTGTCTTTATCAAAAGTATACTTTTTACTTGAGGTGTTGGTGAAATGAGAGAGCAACCTAAGAACAGTAACCCATCCTGACCATTAGTTAGAGTTGAATTAAAGTCAGTTAAAGGGAGGTCATAAGCTATTAAGCTGACAGAGTTTCTTCTATTTTTCAAAAAAATAGTGTTAAGCTCAGAAGAACAGCACAGCAGGAAAACTCCACAAATGAAAGATTCTCCACTCAGCCTCATTAGGACACCATTCATAAATGCCAAAACAAGGCAAAAAGTCAACCGAGACTTAGGCTGTCACACTGTGTGATTATCTCTTTTATCCTGAATAACTAAAGTTAAAACATCCTGACAAATAATATAAAACATGAAGGAAAAAATAAATAGTGAGGGTTCTTCTTATAAAATACAAAATCTCAGCTATATCCATTATCTATCGTAGATGAAACTGGATGCCTCATCATGTGTTGTGTATATACATTAATGTATTATAAAGTCCAGTTGAACCTATAACTCTCAAGATCCATTTAAATTTTAGCCATATGTTTACAGTATTGAGTAAACTGAGCTACATTCCAGAAACAAAATCTCTCATTTTGTTTTATTAATCTCACATTTTACATGTTTTAATATTTTAGCATATTAAAAACAATGGGGACTATTTCTATGCCACTATGATTATCACAGTTAAGAGAAAGAATCTCATACTAACAATTGTAATGACTATTTACCCGACGATTGCCAAAAAAATAATGAATGCCATAACAAAAAAACAAAAAAAATGCATTGAGTTGGTTGAGCAATTCAATCAACTTGTTTTAAATATTAAAACCTATTAAATGGGCAGTCATTGTACAGTAAAGCATGATTAAGATTGCAGAAGACTCAAGCAAGAATAGGTCTGGTCAGTACTTGGATGGGAGACTAAAGATAATCTGTTGCTGCAGTGTGTGAGGTGGCTTAATAGGGTTTCTTTCTTCTAGAGCTCAAACAATGCTTCAGCTGCTGTCAGTTTTACTGTGAAGGCTTCAGTAAAGCCATAATAATGACTGTGCTTAGACATCTAATTTTAATAAGTTGGCTCTGTGACAGCTTCAAAACTAAAATATAGGGGCTATACAGATATACAACTTTCAAACATGCTAAGAGTAGCACAAAAGCATGCCATCCTCAATATTCTTTTTTTTTTTCAATCGCTATAGCGACAAAAAAAATGCTAACGTTATTCCAGGCCTGAGCCAAATTATATCTTTAGCCTGTTCCCAGTCGCATGCCAATCTAACCATCTCAAAAGGTTACCCACAGCTTGATATTGTTACCTGTCTATCATTACCTTTTTTTAGACCTAGAATCAATTTCCTCCTAAGTTTGAGAATTGTTTTTTTTTTGACACACTTTCTTTTAATTCCTTTAAAATGTGTGTTATGACTTACTGTATTGTCATAGCAAAGTTTCTACCATTAAGAGGTAAAAGGCTTTCTAACTATTTGGATATAATATTCAAATTAGTTTTGTCAGTGCTGTCTGTTCAGCAACTGACGTTTAGAAGGATATGTGGCAGGGCCTGTCTGACAGGGATTTCATTTATTGTTGAAAGGTAGAAACCAGAGTTGGCTGTCAGGCTAATTTGATTCATCTGTGGGTGCTCTGTTGGAGCTGGGCAGACAATTGGCGTGTGGTTTTTTTATTTCTGTATTCTCACACAGTCTGATGCTGATCCCGGGTTAGTAAAATGAATAATTTAATATATGTTTTCTATATAAAAAGCAACCTGTGATCAGAGGAATTGGGTCACCACCAGGTTTAGTAAGCCAGGTTGTGCCAAGAGAAAGGGTGAATTCCCGTAGACTTACTAAATAAAACTAAACAAAGACTTGTTTAGTGGCTTTGTGAGGCAGAAGTTATTGAAGATGATTGTGAATGGTGTGGTGAATAAAGCGATTGTCGAAACAGTTATTTTCCCAAAACCATCTGTGTTTTTAATAAACAAAACCAAAAGAACCGCCCCTCTACCAGCAATGGTATCCGGGGGAACACGGCTGGTTTGCAGACCAAAACAAAACAATAACAATGCAGAATAATCTCCACTCCAACAGTCCCGTGCACGAAAGTGTGCTCTTTAATCTGTAGGGTGGTGCTTGTGTCGTGTGGTGAGGGTAGTGCTCTGGGGATGCGGGCTGGCTCTGTGGCTGCAGCCGCCGGCTCCGTATTTCTCCTCTGCAACACAAAAAAAAACAGCATGTAACAAAAGAAAGCACAATACTCCGGCTGGTGATTACATTATCAGCACAAGGCAGCGTACTACGCACTCCCCCTAATATGGTCACCTTCCAGTTTACACCTGCCATCAAGGTGGTCCATCTAGGAGGCAGCGTACCACTATCCTTACACGACGCCCTTTCTGATCGGGAGGGAGATTTACAGCATCGACTCGTTCTGTCTTTATCACACTTTCTCAACATCCATCAAAGTACCCTTTACAGTATGGCTTTTTTCTGTATAAAGAGAGATTAAAGTGTTTCGATTAAGCTTAAATTATTCACTTGGCACAAACATTTTGTTTTTAAACTGTATAAAAGCTGTATAAAAGTTACACTAGAAGTAAAGTACTG
The DNA here is from genome assembly GCF_017654505.1 of Polyodon spathula. Taxonomy (NCBI): domain Eukaryota; kingdom Metazoa; phylum Chordata; class Actinopteri; order Acipenseriformes; family Polyodontidae; genus Polyodon; species Polyodon spathula. Next base: position 48,065,067 of record NC_054535.1, on the reverse strand, counting down.
GTGGACAATGTATTCTGAATTTATTTAACTAGAGAGCAGCTTTGCTTTGTCCTTACATTTGTTTTGCAAATGTGCAGAAACAATTGAAGTGAACATTTTGATATAAAGCATCATATCAAATGGATGTCAGCAATTATAATTCATAGACAATCCAGACAACAGCAACATTAATTGATTACTCATATTAACTATAACTGCAAAGTGAAGTCTTACAGGATTTTAAAGCTATAGCTCTACATTTTATTTGCCACATTTACAGCATTATGCACTAGACTTCAAATTGAATTGACTTAATTGTTGAACACAAAATCATGAAAATATGTTTGTCAACTTGATTTATAATCCTCTGCATGCATGTATAAAGACACAATCATTAAAATGTTGTCTAAAGATTGCTTTGCCAGCCATGCTGCATAATTATGTTGTAAGTGCCAACAATCAGCTCCATAAACATCATTCTCTTCACACTTTTGCTGAGATGGCATTTTGAATTGGAAGTCTATCTCGAGTTACAAATAGCAATGTGACAACAAACACCAGTTTTGTAGTGTTTACCAAGCTATGACATTTATGTTAAAATGGTTTTAGGTTTGCTACACTAAAACAAAACCAAATTAATTATGCTGTTTGAGTATGCATTCTATATGTAATCTCCAGTTTAATCAATTTAATAATATGCTATGAATATATAAGAAATAGAATCAATAAAAGTAAAGAAATCCTTCTAAATAAATATTTTTTTAGACACAGTGTTTTAATTCAACATTTGTTCAGTTCTTTTTCTTAAACAATACAGCTTAGGTTTCTAATACAGGTCCTATTTTAGTTTTAATACTTTTCACTGAGCATACTGTTTTGATTTTCCAAACTATTATAAAACCCATAGCATTCTGAATCATATACACTTAAAGTTCCCATATTGTCAGATACTGTTTCTAAACACACTAAAGCAGTCCAGAACGAATAGGCACTAAATCAGCTTAAGCACACCTACAGGGCTGGCAGACTATAGCTGTCTAGCTCCTGGGTGTATAGTGGTGATTGACTTGGATGTGAGATTGGAGGGCCCACAAAATTTGTGTTAACTCACAAAAAGCAGACACGTCTTTTGCCGCCCAGACTTTGTACATGAACATAGCTATTGTCTGTAAACAGTGGTCTGTGGTGTAGACTATCCCAGAATTCTTCCCAAATCACAAGAGGCTGTCAACATTGGGCCAGGTAAAGATTCTTTTAGTCCTACCAAATAAATAATATCAAATAAATTGTCACTAGGACCTAGCGGCAAGCACATCCATAACTACTAGACCAGAGGTTCCCAAACTTTTTTTTTCCTGCACGACCCCATTTTGAGACTTAAAAATGTATGTGACCCCAGAAAGCAACCAAAACAACAATGCAACCAAAAGACACAGCAACCAACACATTAATACCTAATTTAATGTACTCACCAAGTCTAATGTGACATAACTTCTCAAAATACAGTGGTGTGGTTGAAACTGCACATATGATTTCTAATGTTACATTCAAGGTGGTTCGATACCTAGACTTGATGCACACAAGTACAGAGACTCCAGCTTCACACAAATACATACTGGCAAATGGCACTATCAGTTTTAAGGTGCGTGTTGAGAGTGCAGGATATTCACTCTTGACACTGAACCAGAACTCTAGGAGAGAGTCGGGCATATGTTCCTTGCAAGAGTCGATCACAGGAAATGTCAATTATCTGTTCGATTTCAGCTGCTGGCAATTTCATAGTATCAGGCATACACTGAAATGGGTTTTGTACCCAATCATATTTTCTCATGTAAGTCGGAGGTAAAGGACGCAAACTGTGTCTTCAGTTGACTGAGATCCTCAGTCATGACTTGTGTGGGAGGCTGAATAATTTAATTGTCAGTCAAGAATTTACAAAGCTGTGGGAAGGATTCATAGTTTAACTTTAATAGATTATTCTTCCAGATTCGATCACTCAGCTGAAAGATGTTGGAGTTTTTTCCCTGTATATTGTGAATGAGTGATTGGCAGTGCACAGGTGTAGTGGTGATGCAGTGCTCAAACAAGACATACAAACAAAGTTCTCGATCCAAACAAGTCTTTTACTGTTTAAGCCTGGTCTGAGGACCGGAAATAATAATACTGGCACTACACAACGAACTAATAATAGAATTATAAAGACACACAACACAGACACGGTCACTTCTCCTGACAGTGAGGTGTGGGGGAAATACAATAATAGTGGAACAGCGGTGCAGTGTAGTCCGTGTTGGTGCTGGCCCTTTATGACAGCTCCCAGCTTAGTGTTAGCCATCTTGCAATGACAAACACAGACAGTTAGTTTTACAAACAAGCAAAACACTAACACTCACAATACAATTTCCACAATCCGTTTCTTTTCAATTACCTTAACAAAGGCACAGATTACTTCATCACATCCCCAATTATACCTTTAGTCACGACCCCTGCGATTACTAGTTCAGTCACGTCTCCTCCAATCCATGACTGACACATCGCATACCACTTTAGGGCGATGACTTCAGGCATTGTGACTCTGCCCCCTTCCTGGATGTCTAGCTTCCAACTGACGCTGGAATGAATTGCCAAACCAACCAGTATGAGGCACTCTGTTCCTGTTATACATCGCCCTCACAGATCGGGAGGGAGATGGTTAACTAGGATTCATTCACAGTGTTGTTATTATTATTTATTTCTTAGCAGACGCCCTTACCCAGGGCAACTTACAGTTGTATACAAAAAATGCACGTCAAGAATTACAGTACAATTAAGAGCAAGTGTGGCAGGCTGGTGAGTGGATAGAGGCCCAGGGACAGTCTGCAGTTCAAAAAAAAATACACATTTTATTATAAATAACACAAAACAAAAGTGCACAATGGCAAAATAAAGGGATTTAAACACAAAAAAATCCCAATACAAAAACAAACTTACAAAAACAAGGTTTCCAGGCTGGGCAATGCCTTCACTGGATTCAAATTTACCAAATCAAAACCAAAACCAACAAACACCAACCTGCTTCCTCAGCTCCCTCCTCCCAAATGAGAAGCAGAGGCCTCCTTTTATGTCAGGTGGTTGGGCGCTGATTGATCGTTAATTAACCTAATCAACTAATCAACCCCAGCCACCTGAACATAATAAACCCAGACAGGTAGGGGAAATTAACCCCATCCTTGCCAATTTAAAAAGGGCAGAGCTTTGCTCTGCCACAGCAAGATACAAAGTACAATGACTTCAGTCCTAATAAGAGAAAACACAAAATACAGTATGATTTGATATCGGGGCTGTTCAAGAGTAGATAACAGTGTTGATAGTTACATTAGGGTTAGATACGAGTGCAAGTGAAATACAAAATACTACAGATTGGGTTAAGTGCAGGATTAAATACAGTAAAATAGGGAGCAGACAAGTGCAAGTTAAAGTGTATTAAAGGCATTATTGTCCAGTTGTTTTTACAGGTGTTGTCTTGAGGAGGCGTCGGGAGGTGGTCAGGGACTGGGCAGTCCTGACATCTGTAGGAAGGTCCTTCCACCACTGCGGGGCGAGAGTGGAGGAGGAACGGGCTCTGCAGGAAGGGGAACATTGCGGAGGTTTAGTCAGTCTTCTACTGCAGGCGGAGCAGAGTGGTCGGGTGGGGGTGTAGGTAAAGATGAGGGTCTGGAGGTAGCTGGGTGCAGTCAGGTCAAGGCATTGGTAGGAGTACAAGAGTCTTGAACTGGATGCGAGCGGTGATCAGGAACCAGTGGACTGAGCGAAGCAGTGGAGTAGCATGGGAGAAGTGAGGCAGAGAGAACACCAGATGAGCAGTGGAGTTCTGGATGAGCTGGAGCGGACGTGTGGTGGACGCAGGGAGGCCGGCCAGGAGGGAGTTGCAGTAGTCTAGGCGGTAGAGTACAAGAGCCTGGATGAGGTGTTGTGTGTAGTTGGTGAGGAATGGTCAGATACTTCATATGTTGCTCAGGAAGAATCGGCAGGTGCATGCAAGAGTGAAGATGTGCTGGGAATAGGAGATGCAGGGTCCAGGGTCACTCCAAGGTTCTTGGCTGAGGAGGAGGGAAAGAGTTTGGTGGATACTAGAGGAATGGAGATAGAGATCAAAGAAGGGGGAAGATGAGGAGGGGAAGAAAAGGGGGTCAGATTTTGAGAGGTTGAGTTTGAGGTGATGCAAGTCCATCCAGGAGAAGATAGCAGACAGATAGGTAGAGATACAGGAGGGGATGGTGGGGTCAGAGGGGGGAAAGGAGAGGAAGATCTTAGCATCATCAGCATACAATTGGTATAGGAAACCATAAGATGTGATGAGGGGGCCCAGGGAGCGGGTGTAGAGAGAGAACAGGAGAGGACCTAAGACTGATCCTTGCTGGACTCTCCTGTTGACAGAGGGTGAGGTGTGGAGGTTGAGTAGTGCCAGGTTACCTGGTAGGTGTGGTCGGAAAGGAAGGAGGAGAACCAGGCCTCAGAAGTGCCAGAGATTCCCAGGTCAGTGAGCGAGGATAGGAGTAGATTGATCGACAGCAGAGAGATTGAGGAGAATTTGGACAGAGGAGAGAGAGGTATGGCTGAGTTTGTTTGTCTCAGTTTCCCCACACGTTATTCTCACCATATCGATTGCAGCGGGCAAAATTAAAGTCTCCCCAATTGTGTGAGGCTTCTTGGCCTGCCCGATACAGTGGATCACCTCAAAGAATGATGCCCGTTGAGTTTTATCAGAGATGGACAAGGCCCTCTTGATTTGCACTTGTTGATGCCAAAGTTCCTCTTTCCTGCTCTGACAAAATTATGTTGGTTTCCCCACGTATTCCTTGAAGGGTTTCCACGTGTCACTGCAATTTATTTGGCTTCATGCTTTTGCTAGATAACACATTGTGACATAGTAGACTGTGGCAAAGTGCCCCGCCCCAAGGCTATTTATTTGTGTTTTATGTTGTATGCAGTGTGTTAATGTTGGTGTATAGTCATTGGCACATGGAATGTAATTATGGGTTATGCGCATGAGTGTTTAAAATGTTTATTTGTATTTAGGGATGAGGATTGCACAGCACTTCACGTGCAAGTAAAATGTAATATGTGAGCATGGGGAATTGCACTTTTCATTTTATTCATGTGCAGTTGTACCGAGACTCCATTTGAATGATTGATTAGCAATCGAGTCCCGGTACAGCTGCACAAAAGCAGCATGTTTTCACTGACTCGTGGTTGTGTGTTCGGTGAGTGGAGAACGGGATTGGAGATGGAGGTTATAATAACCAAAGTAAATAATAGCAGCTCACCGTGTTTGTCTGTGTAGTTCGTTTTTGTTTGTCTCTTTGTTTTGGCTGCCAGTGCTGTGTCCTGTTTTGTTTGTCTTTACAACCTGTTGTTCTCTGTCTGTTCAGTTATTAAATACTGAGCGAAAACAATCGCTCAGCTTCACCAAACTCCACTTCTCTGTTTATTCTGTGTTGGTTCCTGGTTCAGGTCTGACGTCACCCACTACAGCCATCTTTGTGACATAGACATTTTGGTTTTTCTTTGTTTTTCACTCAAGAAATCAATAGACTTACTGTTTGAAGTTGGTGGTCTTGTAAAAAAAAAAAAAAAAAAAAAAAAAATCCATGGCGCTCTACTATAACAATTAGCAAATCAAACCGAGGGTTGTATGGTGTGTCTTTCAGTGATATGCATTTGATACTAATGTGTGTGGGGGGGGAGCATATTTCAGAACAGAGCTACGTGATTGGTGGATATCAGTAGAGCCTTTGCAGGCTTGCCTGAAAGACACCTGAGAGGCTGCTACGCCTTGCAGTGTGCTGTGCAGTGTGCAAGCAGAAGAGATACTGAGGTAGATTCTCACGACCCCACCTAGGGTTTGCAACCCACAGTTCGGGAACCGCTGTAACTAGACCCTACTACTGACCCAATATAAACTAATGTTTTACAAATTTATATTTGTAAGATACAAAGTCTTAAGGTATAACCATAATTTATCAAGAATGAGACAACAATAACATTTAATATACACCAGGCCTACTATAAATACAAACATCAAACTACTATAGAAACAAATACACACATAAAGTTCTTTATGTTCTCCTCTCCCCTCTTATCCTACATTATTTTAAATCCATTTCATTTTATGAAAATTAGAAAACGCATGTAAATGCATATATTCCTTATATATAATCCTTCATTGCAATAACCCATTGCATAAGCTATTGCATTTCTCTCATTCAAAAGGACAAATCTGTCACAAAACATCAAGTTTTACACTAACCAACGACAACAGATAGCTCTAATAGCACATATAGGCAAAGGTAGGCCTACTCACTCTAATTATTTTTAAATCATTTTGAAGTTTATACAAACGCTATAGCACACATCTAAAACAGCCACAATCAATGCATTGCATATTATGTTCAGGTTATATAGCAATGAAACTCTTTGTAAGAAAATACCACATTTCAGAGACTTTAAATAATGTTCTTCATTCGCTGTTAGGATTCACAAAAACAGGAAAACATAACACATTTCAATATCCTGTATGGCAAATAGGAGAAAATAGCAGAGAAAGTTACAATAAACAAAAAAGATTAAGCTACACGGCAGTCAATCTTTACAACAGGTACATTAATGGAATGATACCCTGTAATTTGCAGCCAAAGAATCATGCATCTATCCAGAGCACTGTTACAGCAATTTTATTAAAAACTTTGTGGTATCTCACCCTCACAAAGAACAAAAACAAGGAATTCTGCATCGTTTTCAATTAACTGTCTCAGCTATACAGGGGTAGTATGCTCAAAACACTCACGCAAAAAAACCCCAAAACACTGGGGAGTGTTTTTAGTGTACGTTCAAAACACTCCACTAGTCACTTTCAGAACACTCAGGTCACATTCATAACACTCTACGGAAGTGCATTGCTGTCATACATAACATATATATATATATATATATATATATATATATATATATATATATATATATATATATATATATATATATATATATATATATATACAGTAATTATGTGATAACAAATTAACTTGTAATTACATGATAGGAATTCTCTAGGGAATTATCGGAAGGCAGGGCAAGATGGCAAAGTGAGCACATAGTCAACGTGCTCTCTCAGACTAGTCGCAATGTTTTGATTAATTTTTTTTTAGATTTCCTTAAACAGCAACGTTCATGATTATGCTATGGAAATTTCAATTTCCAGTGAAGAGATTGTTGCAGATAATGCGGAAAATAACTCTTCAATGGTTACTCTGACAAAAGAAACACAAAGTGGCGGCAAGTAAAGCAGATTCTTCAGACATCCCAAATTCAGCCATACTCAATGCAATAAACAATCTAACAAAACAATTTGACAAGCAAGAGTCTAAATTAGAGGATTTAAACATTTAAATAAGACAAAGCAATGATATGATTTCCAGTGTTGCTAAGTCAGTCGAATTCAATGCTGCCAAAGTCAAAGATTGCAAGACCAAGGTAACTAATCTGGCTCACTCCTCCTTAAAGAAAACATCGAACTCAAAGACAGATATCTGGAACAAGAAAGATACAAGCACAGATGGGGTCTTCGGATTAACGGCCTCAAGGAGAAGGAAACCAAAAATACCAGAGCAAAGGTGATCTACCTTGTAAGGGGGGAACTTGCCTAAATCTATAACATTCTATAGTTTGTCACATTTAAGCATTTTACAGACTAGCTTAAGCTAATCTATTAGAAACTGTTTCAAACTAATCCTTTGTGGTTTTCTGTTTTCACACTGTGTCTCCTCTCCTCCACATAGCCTGATTAGACACCTGCTAACTTTGTCTCTCTGCCCAGCTACCAAGATAAGAGAGACTGCAAATGTCTTACTTAGCTAGTTACATGTGTTTTAAGCTGTATCGAAATATAAAAACTCACATCAAAACTTTAACATATAAGTAAAGTAACTTCTAATCAAATACATAATTACTATAGCATGCAGAATGTCATCTTCTACAATGGGGTGATAACAATATTATTTAGTTATGGTTCTTCTCCTTCTGCTATTTTATCTAATAATTGGTCCTGGTAAATTAATGGCTTACAGAACTAATCAAGAAGGGCATTGGTTAGCCACTGTTTTGACTATTGAGGGAATTTTCTTTATTTTAATTAACATTTATGGCTAAAATAACATAAATCAAAACAAGACTTTGTTATCACAATTAACTGTTTTAATTTCTGGTCTTAATACTATCTATCCAACTGACAATTTGATCATCAGTGGTGATATTGATATTACCCCAGACCAGTGTGTAGACAGTTTTCCATCCAAATACACTAGCCATCATTATAATGATACTATCTCATGTTTTTGCAGTTCAATAGCACTTGTAGATATATATATATAATGATATTTAAATCCTAAAATATTATGTCATGAGAAAAATGCAATCAAATACTTATTTGTTAATGGTAAAGCAACCACTGATCCAGATAAAGGAAATTTACAAATTTTATAGTGAACTATACCCTTCAACTTATTCTTCAATTCACCCTTCAACAAAATTGAAAATAATATCCTAAAAATAGAAAATTATTTTAAAATGATGTGCGAGTCACAGTTGAAAATAGAAGAGTTTGATTAATGGCCTCAAGGAGAAGGAAACCGATAATAGCATAGCAGATGTGATCTACCTTCTGAATAAAATCACACAACTATCCTCCAAACCTGATGATACATCGTACATTGTCTAGGCAGAAGAGATGATATGATCAGAAAACATTGCCAGATTATTGTCAGATGGATCTTGTGCGATTACTGTTACTTGAAGATTTTTCTCTTTTCATATTGTTTAAATGTTCTCTTTAAAAACTTTATCTGTATCTGTAAAAGTGATCTGTATTTCACTAACTGTAAGGGGTCTTAACACTAGCACCTCCATAGTTGCTTTTTGAAATGCTTTTGCAATTCAAATTGAAATATCTCCACGTATGCATTGCAAATAATACTCTTAAGGTGCTTTCACACAGAAGAGTTATGATGGTTCAGTACCGCCAATGAAGCGGCTTATAGGTCTGTTTGAATGGCTATTCCGCCACAGAACCATCATATTTTATGCCGTCTCTGAACCACCTCGCGAGTTGTTAAGTATTCCTAAGTATTCGGCCGAATCAGAACCCTGCTCAAAAAGTAGGTATTCGGGCCGAATCCTGGATTTGGTGCATCCCTACATGGGATATCACCACGCTTTAACATTAAGCGAGGTATCAGGCAAGGTTGCCCTATTCCCCCCTTTTTGTTTATCATTGCGATTGAACTTCTAGCCATATTAATAAAACACTGTAGCAATGTTCAAAGTTTAAATGTTATGGGTCAACTGTTGTGATTAGTCAGCCCTTATGGAAAAAACATATTTTTAATATATAGTAGAAAAGTATGATCCTTTTTCATATATAGAAATATATGGGATATATTTTAAATATATTTTAGTCTGTAATCCATATATTTATTTTATATGTTGAAAATCTATGGTGCACCATACATTTTCATTAGTCTAAAGAAATATATGGTGACTCTACAATGACTGAGAAGTTCAAAACACAAATCATATTTAAAAAAGAAAGCAGAAATAATATTAAAAAAAAACTAAAATAATATTTTTAAAAGCACGAAAAAAAATCGAGAACGAGAACGGGAAACATTTCTGGTTTTACATTTGTACAGCATTGTACAAATACTTGATGCAGGTCATATACATGTTTATTTATGAAACAGTTACATTACATAGCTAGTTGAATGCACTCTGTTTTAATTGTTTTCCTCCTTCTATTTGTCTGAAAAACTACATCGAGCACATGGAATCTACTAATTAACGTTTCTCAACGCAGGCCATGTTTTGCCCTTTTTGAGAGATTTGACTTGGTTGGCACAATGCCATTGTTTTACCCTGTGTCAAATCTCTTGGGATCCTGTCTGAAGAAAACCACAACTGAGCCTCCCCTGAGCGATGGGACATCTACGGGTACAGTAAGTTACTATAAATGGGTTTCACGCAAAGCGAAAGTTTGCAATATATAAACTAGTATCAACATGTGTCCAGTCAGGGCTGAGTTTGTTTTAGTCCTATTTTGTTGCATCAAGCTCCCTGTATTTTTTCAATACCATCAAGGGTGCATTTAACACACATTTAAATTGTGTTCGACTTTTGCTTAGTTTTATTTTGAATCAGACCACACCCCCTGCACAACTTTCCTGGTAAAAGGAGGATGCATTGGACTGCCATTACACTTATTAGATACCTTATCAATGTCTTTAGTATATATATATATTTTTAAGAGAAGACCTATATCTGTTCAGGAGTGCAAAGATATTAGTTACCCAGAGATTAGAGTGGAGAACAATGAACAATATTGTTCTCACCCCCACTCCCCCTGTAGATCATTGGTTGCTTCCAAACTTTGCCTGTAGAGTGTGTATGTGTATAGTGCTTGGTATTTTCCTGTTATTTTATAGTAAATTGGGTGTAAATGTATTTACTGTCAATATTTGTTTTTTTTTCGGGGGGGGGGGGTTTGCAGTTTAGTGACCTTATTGTTTATTTTTGCAGATTAATGTGGGATTATGAAAGAATATGGTACTATTTTAAAAAAGGAGAGAGAAAAACCTTTCCACTTCAAATTTTTCCAGGAAGTTCAAAAAAGTTATGTTGCGTGCATTAGAAACAAAAATTAAAAGCTTTTAATCGCGACTTTCCAAAGGTAATTAAATCCAACATTATTGTCCTACCTTATGCACCATGAGTTAAATAATTCAGTTACTGTCCTTTATGACTTTGAGGGTTGTGCAAGTCTATATTGGAAAAATAAAGTACTTATGAAAAAGAAAGGATAACAATCACACAGCTGGTTCTGTGGTTCAGCCTTTGGTTGTTGAAGAAATAACAGCTTTGTAAAGAATTGCTGATGGGTTCTTGTAAAAGCTCTGGGTGGTCCTTGCTCTGTGTGATGTCTCTGGTAGTACAGACTTTCTTTCAGTGGTAAGAAAAGCATCTTTTTAGGATGCAGATCAAAGCAGACAGAATTTAAAGTTTTACTTTCCACCGTCAGCAAGATGAGTGGTCCTGTGGTTACAGTGGGGGTGCATTAATGAGCTATAGCAAGATCCCACAGTTACCTGCACAATCACCTCAGGTCTGCTACCACACTCAAACCACGAGCAACAACACCAAGAAGCAGAGTGCATTTGTTGCGCTGCTAAAGTCTTTAGCTCCTGGTTTGAACAAAAGGTTTTTAAAAATAGGTTCACAAGCAGAGTTCACAGGAGTTCAAAATTTCTTTATCAGCTGCTGTGGCAATTCAAACAGGAAAAGAAAATTGTGAACTTCAAAGATTATCATTATTATTTATTTCTTAGCAGATGTCCTTATCCAGGGCGACTTACAATTGTTACAAAATATCACATTGCAGTTAACTGCAGTTGTAAAATCAGCAGTAAGATGCACACCTCTGCAGAAGATTCATGTATTATCTGCAGAAAGTGGGATAACATTTTAAATAAGAGGTACAATTTAATGTTGTATTCTGCCTTATTTAGGGCTGAAAACAAACCTTTATTCTAACAGTGTTATTCTAAATTATGGAAGTATGAGTCCCTTGAAACTATAACTATTAAGTCTGTTTACAAATTATCAATTTCCTTCAATTTCAGATATAATTGTAGAGCAGATTCTCATGTAAGCATGGTTTGTAAATTGTTCTGTTCTTTTATTAAGTTCAAATACTCTTGAATTTTTTCATCTCCACAAGAGCAAAACTCTTTGCACTGTATTGAAAGCTGCAGCAGCTGCTCTTGAAGCACTGCATTTCCACAGTCCCTAGATTGAAACCTAGACATGAAAAATATTACAATTACTTTTCCAGCTGACACTTCAGTATTACTATTCATTACAGCATGTTAATCTTATATTGTTTTCAGATTGCTTGCTTCTGTTAGAAGCCACTATTCCACTTGTTTAGATTAATTACATATTTTCTTTTAAAATAAGTAAAAGGATTTGTTGCAACATTCTCGGCTGATCTGAAACTTATACATGTGAGGCAGGCTAAATAACTTATTAGGAATTCCTAATGGACAGAGCGACATTCTTGAAGGTCTCATTCTGTACTGGTTCCTCCAGAGGAGCTTGTGCATTCATTTAAATCATTTTGGAGCCATTGAAATGGCCTGACTCCTTCAGTTCTGTTAGCAGCTCCATTCAGAATGGTGAGCTAAAGATGGAATAAAAACAATACTGCGTTGATCCAACATTAGTCATTTCAGCAATGGATACATATTTTGATTGTTTTGCTGTCAAACTGGTATAGAACCCTTGTATATCCTTGCAGTAGTTATAGGAATTATCAATAACTCATTATGTAAAGTTTAAAAAATACATACAAACATGCAGCCAAAAAAACAAAGGGGGGGGGGGGGTAGCTACAACCTACATCAGCTCAATTTTGAGGGATACATTTACAGATTTCCATAAATGCAGAACGGTCTGGTATATTATAGTATGACTAGTACACCACTGTTTTCAGTTATAGTTGTAATGTCAATGGAAAACTACAGTGTTTAAATCCATTTAGTAATTTTAATAGCATTTGTCTGTAAAAAGAAGAATATTAAAAACATCTACATAAAAACATGGTATTTTTTATTATTAAGTAATATTGTAACTTAATTATACCATTTGCCTGCATAATATATGCTGTATTTTAATGGTTTAATAATAATGATACAACTGGCAAAATTTTAGCTTAGCAAATGAAACCACTATAACATAGTTTTGTTCTTTAAACAGGGACTTTATTCAGATATTGCTTTAAATTTTTTCTTTGTAGATAAATATTTGTATACACTGTTTTGTGAGAATAAAGCTTTGTTTCTATGAATATATTACTGTATTCAGCCAAAATGGTCAAATTAGACCGTCCCAAATCCACTTTCTTCTGCAATGTTGAACATGCATGTTAAAACACACACATACACAAACAGAAAGGCCATAAGATTATATAGCAATAAGTGTATGTGTAGATGCCCCATCGCTCACTGAGGGAGTAAGGGGAGGCTTAATGTGGATTTCTTCAGACAGGAACCCAAGACATTGGCCACAGGGCAAAACTATGGCGTTGTGCCAACCAAACCAAATCCCAAACGTTAATTAGTAGATTCTGTGGGCTCAATGTATTTTTTCAGACAAATAAAAGGAATGAAAACAATTCAATCAGTGAGTGCATTCAACTAGCTATGTAATGTAACGTCTTCATAAATAAGCATGTATATGACCTACATCAAGTATTTGTACAATGCTGTACAAAAGTAAAACCGGAAATGTTTCCAGTTCTTGTTTTTTTTGTTTTTTTTGTGCTCTCCAAATATTTTTGATCTCAAAATTTAAAATAAAGAGCGTTCTCAATTGTTTTATACTATTATATATATTATATATAATATATATATATATTATATATATATATATAATATATATATAATATAATATATATATATATAAATATATATATATATAGTATAATTAAAATATTTAATTTAGTTATTTTAGTTTTTAAAAATATTATTTCTGCTTTGTTTTTTAAGTATGATTTGCATTTTGCCCTTCTCGGCCACCATAGAGTTATCATATATTTTTGCAAAAGAAAGAAAGAAAGAATGAAAAAGAAACATCCACTCTTCGACCTCAAATTGAAATAACATTGCAGCACACATTGTTATATATCTTTTTACAAATAGCGCCATTAAAACAGTATGATTTAGTAAGTCAAACTAAAAACCTTATTTTAGCAATTAAAACCATTTAAACCTTTATTGTTTTACCAAACCACACAGCTCCATGCACCTTTTACCCGAGGTTTACCATTTGCAATTCTTTACTTAAAAATAATGTTATCTAGCCACTGGGATTTTTGCCCATTCTGCAAGGCAAAACTGCTCCAGCTCCTTCAAGTTGGATGGGTTCCGCTGGTGTACAGCAATCTTTAAGTCATACCACAGATTCTCAATTGGATTGAGGTCTGGGCTTTGACTAGGCCATTCCAAGACATTTAAATGTTTCCCCTTAAACCACTTGAGTGTTGCTTTAGCAGTATGCTTAGGGTCATTGTCCTGCTGGAAGGTGAACCTCCATCCCAGTCTCAAATCTCTGGAAGACTGAAACAGGTTTCCCTCAAGAATTTCCCTGTATTTAGCGCCATCCATCATTCCTTCAATTCTGACCAGTTTCCCAGTCCCAGCCGATGAAAAACATCCCCACAGCATGATGCTGCCACCACCATGCTTCACTGTGGGGATGTTGTTCTCGGGGTAATGAGAGGTGTTGGGTTTGGGCCAGACATAGCATTTTCCTTGATGGCCAAAAAGCTCAATTTTAGTCTTACCTGACCAGAGTACCTTCTTCCATATGTTTGGGGAGTCTCCCATATGCCTTTTGGCAAACACCAAATGCGTTTGCTTATTTTTATCTTTAAGCAATGGCTTTTTTCTGGCCACTCTTCCATAAAGCCCAGCTCTGTGGAGTGTACGGCTTAAAGTGGTCCTATGGACAGATACTCCAATCTCCACTGTGGAGCTTTGCAGCTCCTTCAGGGTTATCTTTGGTCTCTTTGTTGCCTCTCTGATTAATGCCCTCCTTGCCTGGTCTGTGAGTTTTGGTGGGCGTCCCTCTCTTGCCAGGTTTGTTGTGGTGCCATATTCTTTCCATTTTTTAATAATGGCTTTAATGGTGCTCCGTGGGATGTTCAAAGTTCCGGATATTTTTTTATAACCCAACCCTGATCTGTACTTCTCCACAACTTTGTCCCTGACCTGTTTGGAGAGCTCTTTGGTCTTCATAGTGCCGCTTGCTTGGTGGTGCCCCTTGCTTAGTGGTGTTGCAGACTCTGGGGCCTTTCAGAACAGGTGTATATATACTGAGATCATGTGACAGATCATGTGACACTTAGATTGCACACAGGTGGACTTTATTTAACTAATTATGTGACTTCTGAAGGTCATTGGTTGCACCAGATCTTATGTAGAGGCTTAATAGCAAAGGGGGTGAATACATATGCACGCACCACTTTTCCGTTATTTATTTTTTAGAATTTTTTTAAACAAGTTATTTTTTTCATTTCACTTCACCAATTTGGACTATTTTGTGTATGTCCATTACGTGAAATCCAAATAAAAATCCATTTTAATTCCAGGTTGTAAGACAACAAAATAGGAAAAATGCCAAGGGGGGTCAATACTTTCGCAAGCCACTGTATGTGTATACATCTCAATATAGAGTGTATGTGAATATCATGGGATGAATTATGTCTCTATCGGCACCTCATAATTATGTTCTGATGAAGGTCTGACAAAACCGAAAAATTATCTCTTTTCTGTTTTACTTCTTTTAAACAATAAAGTGATTTTTCTATTACTTCTAATTTGCTATACTTATCGGGAGTGTAGGTGTTTGATTTATATTTTATATTTTTATAACATTGCCTAAAATATAAGTTTATTGACCCCTCACTGTATACAATCTGGTATACTATATTGATGTTACTTTTCGATAATTTTGCCCTATTATATTTTGTACATTGTAAATCTTTTTTTTTTTTTTTTTTGCATAATAAAAAAAAAAGTGATAGGGAATTATCATGTGATTACATGATAATTTCTAATCACGTGATAATTCTTAACAAATGATACTGCAACGCTGGGTCACATGGAAACTTTCTCTATAATCAGAATGACTGTGTGGTCTTTCATTTCCATGTACTAGTGACACCGGCTTAAAATTCAATTTCTGCAAGTGTGTCATATGATACTCCTTCTTGTTGTTTGTATACCTTTAATAAATTAATGGTACCTCTCTGAGGTCTTTTAAGTGGGCATCTTCCATCCTTGGTGTTTCGTCGACTTGCCCACAGCACCTTAAGAGGGCTTGACAGTGATTCTGGTGTCCCAGCCTCATCTCCTCCACCACCCAGTCAGCTAAGCCCAGCTTACTTACCTTCCTTTACATGAATGTTTTTTTTATTTCTACTGTGCTTGAGGTCCCCAACCAGAATCTTTTCGTCTCAACCAGAACCAGTTGCTTCTCCTCTCTGCTGCTTCAGATAAATTCTTCACTATGAGTCACAACTCTTGACCACTGACTCCGATGTCTCTGAGAAACCGGGCTGTGGAGTGTACCACAAATCCTTGACAACCCACCTTCACTGGGTAAACCTGGACCCTCCATCCTCGCTGTTCCGCTTCAGCAGCTGGTTGAGCATACCAAAGCTTCTTTCTTTCATACGCCTCATCCACAGCATCCTCCCAAGGCACTGTTACCTCTACCAAGTTGAAGGCTAGTGGTGGCAATCTCAGGTGGGAAAATAAGCCATTGCCAATATCTGCCAGCATTTTCCAGTCTCTAGCAGCTTCCACTTGTCCCAGACAGGTTTTGGCTTTAATACCTTTTCTTGGCGGTTGCTCCAATGGGCAGAGGAATGTTGTTCTTTGTGTGTCATATATTGCTTGCATTGGTGGAAACATGTTGGTCAAGCTGCGCCTGTCTTCCAATGCTAAGGCCAGACATCACAGCACCTGATCATGACGCCAAGTAAACCGTCCTTGGCTACGACCCACCTTACATCATGTCAGAATGTTTCTTAATGTAGCTAGCAATGAACCACAAATCCTCTCCTACCCATAAATTAAGGTTATGTGGTGATGGGAGAACATCATATATTGACCTGATGAGGAAGCTGATCCTGCTCTGTTCCATTGTCTATAGGTATTGTCAGCCAATCTTGCGTTGTTCCACAATCTCCCATTTCATCCATTCTCCCTGCTTGGCCTGAAACTGACTTTACGCACCTCATCCTTTCCTCCTGCTTTTGCACCTCATTGTCTATCAGCTTCCACCGTTGAGCTGGGGCTGCTTTGTACCATGTAGGAGGAGCTGAACTGAGACCAAGGCCTCCTCTTCCATGTTGTACTTACCCCATGATATCACTGATACGAAGGGAAGCTTTTGCATATTCCACAACTTCCTTTGCCACCCACTTTCTTCCAGTTTTTAGCACAGGTGCTGCCTCCCTAACACATTCGTTGTGTAACCTTACCAATGTAATTTCCAATCGAACCTTGGCGCACTTAAACTCCTTGCTTAGAGCTGAGACTGGCAGATGTAGTATTCCTTTACCATACAGTCCGACTCTACTGAGGCAGCGTGGAACTCCTAACCATTTCCTGACATATGAACTGATTAATGCTTCCAGCTTCTCTATTGTTTTCAAGGAAACCTCATACATAGTGAGTGGCCACAGCAGTCTTGGCAGTAGAACAAACTGAAAGCACCACAGTTTAAGTTAGGTAAAGCACTGCTGTCCATGCTCTTCAACCCTTTCATTGCTTGTTGTCTCACTTCTCCCACATGAACTGTGTCCTTTAGGTCCCCATCATACCATCTCCCAAGACTTTTCGCAGGCTTCTCAGACAATGTTGGCATTGCCTCACTATTAATGTAAAACCTTTTATCCACTACTTTACCTTTAATTATAGAGATGCTTCTTGACATAGTGGGCTTGAATTGCATTTGTGCCCATTCAATGTTATTGATTAGTTTGCCCAATAACCGACTAGTGCAGGCTACTGTTGTAGTCATGATTATCATGTTATCCATATATGTGCTAATTGGTGTCAGTCGCATTCCAGAAGCCAAGCTCTCTCTTCCCACTACCCATTTTGATGCCCTACTAATAAAAGCCAGTGGAGAAATGGTGCATCCTGCCATTATTCTAATCTCTAGACATTGCCATGTAGTGGTGAAATCTGAAGTTGAAAACCAAAATTGCAAATCTCAGAAGTAGGCTTTCACTAAGTTTGTTATTGTCCTTGGTGCTGCCCGAAGAAGCTCATGTGGTACTGAACCGTATGCATTAGTTAAATCCAGGAATGTCACATGGAGTTCCTTCCTATGCTTTTTAGCTGTTTGAATTTGCTGCCAGATCCACACTGATGTGCTCTAAGCATCCTGGGAAACCTGGAATACCGGCTTTCTGTACTGAAGTGTTAAGAAGCAATTCCTCAATAGGTAACCTGACAATCTATTAAGAACAATGCTGAAGAAAATCTTACCTTCCACAATTAACAGGGAAATAAGACAAAACTGACTGAAACTTGTAGAATCTGTTTCTTTGGGTAAAAAGACCCCACGTGCTCGGTATCATGCTCTTGTTATAACCTGTTCTTCCCATGCTACTTTCATCAATTCACAGGATTCATAGAACACCAGTGGCACTCTTGTACACTCTGTAAGGAACACTATTAGCTCCAGAAAATGATGCCCTTGCCTTTTTCACAGCTTGCTCTACTTCTTTCCACTTAGGTACGCAGTCCTCTATTTGGTATTCTGGTGGATTGATGAATTGAGTGCCTCCTTCTGACTTTTTTCTGCTCTCCTCCATTGCTTCCTTAGCTCTGCTTCCATTCTCTAACTAAGCACTCAATTTCCTGCTGCCATCTAGACTTTACAGGAATAGTTTGTACTTTCTCCTTTTTCAACTCCAAACCTCTCACCTCCATATGCGTAGATGGTATCCCCAAATTTATCCAGCTTCTTTTCAGCTGTTCCACCTAACATTTCCAACACAAGCTCTTGACATTTGACTCCAGGCTTATGCCTGTTGAGGTTATTTTCTCTCTTACGCTGGTTCATCTGACCAGGTTGACAGGGATCATTAGGTTCATCACTAGTTGTGTTTATGAAAGTCTTCCTCTCATCTATGACAGAGGTGCTGATATCCTGCAAACTGTGATTTGCTTCCTGTTGCTGAATTTAATTTGACTGATGACTGATTTACATAATGATCAATTTGAGGCCCTTGCCCCTTCTCCCTCAAGCATTTCATTCTCCCTTGATGAGTCTTCAAAATTCTATTCTAGCCCTAACCGTTGTCACTTTGCTCTAGCCACAGACACAAACCTGGAGCTCCATGCCTTTGCTAACTGTTGCAAATTTCTCATGTCCGTTTCCTTTCCTAAGTCATTAACCATGTTGTCAAATCTTGAGTCATCTTTCGCACCTGCTCTCACAGATTCTAGGGGTATTTCATTTCTTAGTAGCCTTGGGCGGGTGTCTCCAGCATCCTGTTCCGTTTGAAAACACAGAGCTGGATACTGCCAGCTAGGGTGGCTAACCCCTGCCAGCCCCGATGGGGTCTATTTCCTCCTGCCAGCTGTCTCTCCAGGTTGTCACAAGGTCTTTCCCTCGTCCCTGGTGACACTGCAAGTTTGCTTTCTTTAACACAGTGTGACAGAGATCAAATGGCGCTTGGTGTTAGATCTCCCTTCCCGACCTGAGAGGGTAGTAGATAAAGGGAGCAGAGTACCCTGGAAAATGCATGACACTTTATTCCCGTGGGTAAGTGGAAGTCGGCCAGCTGGAAAAGGGACTGAGCTACAGTACCCGAACTCAATGACCCGAACGGGAAACAGTGTGGCATCCGAGTATTGGAGGAGGTGATGCGCTCGTTAACTAAGGGGTCATGAGCGAGATTATAAAATAGGGGCGCATCAAAGTAATCTTTTCCTTTGTAAATGGTTGGAGTTAACCTAAAAGGAATAAATGTATTGCTGAGAATCGTGAGTGTTTGTTTTGTGTTTGTAAAGTGTTGGCTGTAACTGTTGTTTGTCTTTTTAGACTATCAGTAACACGATCCGGAGCTGGAGTACAAGCCAGCATTAACCCGGACATCACTTTTCACCCCAGCATTTCACGGAGTACTGTAATCATCACTAGCACTTAATTTCACTCACTGTCTTGTGTTTGTGTTTCATGTTTAGTGTGGGTATTCGTAAAACCTGGACGTTTGGTTCCGTGTCAAACCCACGGATTACAGTTATGAGTAATACATGCTGCTGTTTCACTCCAGCACTTATTATTTACAGATGTTTGCCTTAGGGCTCTGGACATTGTTATTAGTATCAATAAACACCCCAGCACCTGAAAGTAATTGTCTGTGTGTTTTGTACCTGCACGGCACTGCACTCACCACTTTGCCACGCAGACACGGTCTTTTGACACAGCACACACATCGGTTTTCCGTTACTTCGGTAAACACATATTCCATCTCCTAATCAGGGTTGAATATTCTGTGTTAGTTGGTTATTTTACGTTTTTTGGTTGCCATTTTGTTTATTTTAGACTTGAGATGAACAGCCATTCAACTGTCCTTTTACTCGGCTCTCCAGGAAAGGGGCCCTGTGCGATATTAAGGCTTGGGGCCCTGTGAGCCTTTTTTGCTCAGATTATTAGATCCTCTCCAAGGCCTTCGACAACTGACTGAGAGGAGTTATGAACTCTATTGTACATTCTGACCAGACATTCCTGTATGTCTGACAGATCAATTTTTGATAATATATTTTAAATTCAAAATATTTTAACTGCTTCCATTCACTTTGATTTTAAAGCTGGTTTAATTTATCTGTTTTTAGGGCATTTGGTTTTAGTTCCAGACACTAAAGGATCTTCCAGACACATACTGGCATGATAAGCTAGGGGTAGAGGACTCTCTCACCTGCTTGGAGGTGTTTCTATAAACCACCACTGCAGAAAAAGGTAAGGGACCTGTAATAGAGAGTTCTACACACCATTGTGGCAACATGTGCATTTCTCAGTGCATTCTGCCTGGAGTGGGGGACAAGTGTCTTCATTACTTACAAAGGGAAACTGTTTTTTATTCTTTCTTTTTTGGTCTCAGACTACAGCATCATTTCTGCATATTAACTGACATGCTAAAGGAACTGGGTTTCTCTTTTTGTGAAATTGTTTTATGTTTGGAATAAAGTACTTGAAAAAGAAAACATGCCAAATCCAGTTAGCCAATTTTCTCTTAGATCAGGCAAAGCTGGCTATCATTAAGAGCAGAAAAAATCAAGTCAGTGGCATTCTGACTGGTGATGTTACTGCTGTTTTTAAAGTGTTGTGTCTTCTAGAATACGTGGGGGGGGGGGGGGGGGGGGGGGGGGGGTATTTAAGACTGCTCTCCTTAAATACCCTACACCTGGCTCTAATTTACAATGATAGCCAGGTGGAGGTAATAATTAACAATAAAACAATAATTAATACATTTTCACATTGTTTGGCAGGAAGGATTTTAACCCCCCGCGTTACACAATATACACTGAGTTTACAAAAAATTAGGAACACCTTCCTAATATTGAGTTGCACCCTCTTTTGCCCTCAGAACAGCCTCAACTCATCAGGGCATGGACTCTACAAGGTGTCGAAAGCATTCCACAGGGATGCTGGCCCATGTTGACTCCAATGCTACCCACAGTTGTGTCAAGTTGGCTGGTAGTGGATTTCTACTCCGAATAGCTTGTTCCATTTCATCCCACAGATGCTCAATTGGATTGAAATCTGGTGACTTGGCAGGCCACTGCAGTAAGCTGAATTCACTGTCATGTTCGTGGAACCATTCCTGGACAATCCTAGCCTTGTGGCATGGGGCACGATCCTGCTGAAAAAATCCATTAGCAGATGGATACACTGCTGCCATGAAGGGATGCACCTGATTGGCAATGGTGTTCAGATATCCTGTGGCATTCAAATGTTGCTCCACTTTTATCAAGGGGCCCAATGTGAGCCATGAAAACACACCCCACACCATCACACCACCACCACCTTGCAATGTTGACACGTGGCATGATGGATGCATGCACTCATGTGGTTTTCTCCATAACCTAGTCTTCCCATCAGCGTATAACAGCAGGAATCGGGATTCTTCAGACCAGGCAATGTTTTTCCAATCCTCCAGTGTCCAGTGTTTTCGTTCCTTAGCCCACTGCAACCGCAGTTTCTTGTGTTTTGCTGAAAGAAGTGGATCTCTGTTAGGTCGTCAGCTGCCATAACCTATTTGTGTCAAGGTCCGACAGTTGTTCATTCTCTTATGGGTCTTTCGGCATTAATGTTGTACTGGACTGTCCGTTGACTAACTGTAGCCCGTTTGTTGCTCTGCACAATTCGTGTCAGCCTCCTTTGGCCTCTTTCATCAATGAGCCATTTTCGACCACTGGCCTGCCGTTGGCTGGATGTCCTCTGGGTGGTGAATCATCCTTGATACACACGGAAAACAGTTGAGCGTGAAAAACCCAGCAGCGTTGCAGTTCTTGACACACTCAAACCAGCGCGCCTGGCACCTACTACCATACCCCATTCAAAGGCACTTAAATCTTTTGTCTTGTGCATTTACCCTCTGAATGGCACAAATACACAATCCATGTCTCAATTGTGTCAAGTCTTAAAAATCCTTCTAACCTGTCTCCCCTTCAACTACACTGATTGAAGTGGATTTAACAAGTTACATCAATAAGGGATCATAGCTTTCAACTGGATTCACCTCGTCAGTCTATGTCATGGAAAGAGCAGGTGTTCCTAATGTTTTGTACACTCAGTGTATATATAAGAGGTCGGCACGGGTAGAAAATCCAGAACCGGGTACCCGCTGTGAAAAATACCTGGATACCCGGGTCTTTCTCGGGTAATGAATAATAAAAGATCTTTATGTTTTAAGTGCATGATACATATTTAAAGACTATGTAGTACATATACATTTAGTCCCTTCAGATCTGTAGACTTGTGTAACCTTTTTCAGCACTGGAACCATCAAAATAATAATAATAATAATAATAATAATAATAATAATAATATAATAATAATAATAATAATAATCTCTCAGTTTGAATAGTTACGTTAAATGCACTTCATGCTAAGGGATTCTTTGCGACATCTATTGACCATATTCTGCCGTTGTTGTTGTTGATGATGTAATGTTGTACTTTCATTAATTCAGGGCAATGCAAGGGTTCCAATAATGGAGATTTTATTTATTTTCTCAATCGGAGCACAGCGTAGTTTACACAAAACAAAAGTATATGCAAGGAGTATATCTTACTGCTCTTTCTCTTTCTCTCGCTTTTCCTGTTTATCCCTTTTTGTCACATCTGGTTTTTCTAACCTTACTGTTCACCGGTCTCTCGTTGGCAAACACAGTAGTTTAAAACTAAACTTAAAGGTGCAGTCCTCAAAACCTGAACTGATAAATGAACGTAAATATTTCAGTCTTACATTAACATGGCATCCAAGCAAAGCATTATGAGTAATGTTTTTCTCATACTTATTGAATTTTGCACTTTGCACCTTATGCATTTTGGAGTATGTATGCTTTTCCTTAGTAAACCTACTTCATTAAAATACAGTAAATATATATTTTATGGTTTTCAGTCTGTTTTTTGGGGGTACACTGCTCACAATACTTTAGTTATTTGTTTATTTATTTTTAAATAAAAGCTACTTATTTTATCTTTTTTGTAAGAAACTATATCTGTGCAATAAGTGTTGATAAATCATTAATAATCAATAGCCGAGTAGTAAAAAGAGACCCGGTTTGGTTCGGGTAATCTAAAACTCTGTGAGCCCACAGGTTTCCGGGTACCTGTGCAGACCTCTATAGTGATATAATAAGGGGAAAGATGGTTTAAAATGTGTATGTCAGCCTAAGAATGAAAAGAGCAGTGTTTCCTGAAAATCCTTTGAAATTGACTACAATTTTGTAAATGTCCACCAGAGGTCGTTGGGGGAAGGGTTAATACTTGCTGGCTCATTTTGGTAAACTGGTTGTTAATGCTTACAGGTGTGTGTAATCTAAGTCAGTTGCATAGGGATTATTCAATTAAGAAAATCTATTTGAGGCTCTTTGTTTGTACCTCAGGAGAAGGTGTGCAGGAGTCGAGCAGAAGTGTGTGTTATCGTGACAATTGTGAGTTGTAAGAACCCAGTGCAAGTTTACCATCTCTGTGTTAAAACCACTTCATGTGGGGGTCCCCAAGTGGCTCATCCAGTTCAAGCACTGCCGTTGGGAGCGCAGGATGAGTCACACAGCTTGGATGGCTCCACTTCATGTCCAGGCTGTGCAAAAAGGTCACATTCTCCTGGGGACCCTGAGGGGGGCATCACATTGGCTCCGATGCTCCTGGGGTGGGATGGGAATTTCCTCTCCTCATCATGCAACGGCGAACCCTACTGGCCAGACACCAAGCACATTCAGAGTGGATAAGGCAGGGATGGTCTCTGTTCTCCGGGATCAGTAGCCCGCCCTCCTCTGCTCTGGACTGCTCAGCGTAACAGTGATTCTGGCTTTAGGCTTGTGAGATCGGAAGACGTTCAGTTCAGGTTGCCGCAGTCTCCATTACACTGTTGTAGAATATTGTGTTCATATAATGATATATTTAACACATTATTCAGTGTACAGTAATGTGATAGAAATACAATGATTCTTTTTTATAACTCTCCCTCCTGACCTGCGAGGGCACTAAGCAGCAAGTTCCTTGGACGGGCTGGTCTGACAGTTCTTTCCTAGGATTCAAGGAAAGTCAGCCAGCCAGGAAGGGGGCGAGACTCCGTTGCAATAACGCATTGACACAAAATGGAAATGACGTGGCACCTGCAGACTGGAGAGGCGGTTGCACTCATTTATCAAGGGGTCATGAGTGACAGCATAAAAGGGGACGGAGAATTGTAATCTGTTCCTTCGCTTTCGTTTGAGTTTTAACCTGTAAGGACTGTGAGAGACCCTGTGACAAATAATGTTTTGTGAGTGTTTTATTTGTTTGTATGCAATTTCTTACAATTACAATTCAATTGTAATTGTAAATTACTAGACTGTCGCCAAGGACCAGCAACCCGACTGCAACCTGGTGTTATTTATGCCGTGCAATTTTATTTGGTCACTAGATCTGGACACAATAAAATCAGTTTCCAGCTGGATTATAACTCTCTTTGACACTTTGACTTTTCACTTCTGCATCTATATCCACTTAATCACTTTGCCACAAGTAGTTAAAATAAAAGATATAAAACCTGTAGTCATTCAACATATATTAATAACAAAATACATACAGTAAACAAGTAATTTAAAATAAAGACATTTTCCTTCTCACACCACTATGAAAAATAAACAGTAAATAGAAAATGGTTTTGTTAGAAATGATTGTATTCTAATGACAGCATATTCAAAATGAACAAAAATAGAATACTGTCCTCTAGTAAACAGCACAGGTTTAGCATTCAAACAATTGTCATTCTAACATTCTGTGAATAATTATAATTATAATTATGATAATTATATATAAAATATAATTATATTTTACAGTTAAATGTTAGAACTGTTTTGTTTAATCCATTGTGAGTTCCTGAACAAAGAGAAACATTCCCCTCATAGGAGGTTTATTAACTATTTACAGAAAATATTTTATAAAAGAAATGACTGTACCTGAAATAATAAAATAAAAAAATAAAAATGTTTCAGAGCATCTGTGCTGTGTGGAAACTCGCTGCCATGAGGAGAAAAAACATAATTGGCATTCCAAATTGGGGGGAAAAACTTTTTTTTTAAAAAAAAAAAACACTGAGTACACGATCTATATGGATGTAATTATTAACGGTCTAGTCTAAAAGAATAAGATATTTTTGAGTGTGCGACCAACCTTGTCTCTACGAGCATTATCGAGTAAAAGATACATGGCTTATATGTTATTGCTTGTAGCTGGGCAGTAGGAAAAACCCTGATTAAATGTATTGTTTGTTTATTTTTAGAACAGACTCTCTCCCTCCGCCCATGTGTTATTTATGTATTATGATTTATTTATTGTATTTGTTGTTATAAATGACGCTGTAGCCATGTTAGTTTTGTTATTATTTTGTTTTTATTTAGATGTGTTCTGGAAGAGGCGAGGGGAATAACTCGTCCTATACCAGGAATGATTAAAAAACTTGTGGTAATGTGTAGCTGTCGGGTAGTGCGTTGCTAAACTAACCGGCAGTCACACAATTAGTAAACTCGTGCAGATTGTGCACCTCGGTATTCGTGCAGATTATCGCCACGGTATTTAAGCTGGCAGCTCTCCTTGCTCTGGGTGGGTGTACGGAGGAGAGCGAGAGAGTGCTGGGTGGGTGTATGGAGGAGAGTGGGAGAGATATTTAAAATACAACATCAGTGACCGCAATCTACTGGGACACGAAAGGCGGTAGAGAGGGAGAGGTACCCAGCATCTGAGACTTCTGTAAAGGGGCGCTCGTTAGACCCCCAATTGGCCGAGACTTCACGCTGCCTGGGACCTGAGATAAGAACAAGGCATAGAGGTTAGTATGGGACTCGAGCATGAGTAGCCACGTCCCGAATTGAGACAGAGTATAGAACAGCCTGAGTGAGGCAAGATAAGCGCAGGAGCTGCGAAAGAACAGAGTGTGGCTGGGGGTCCGCTATGACTCACACGGTGAGAACCCCCCTGAAGGTCAAGGGAGGCTGAAGCCTGCCCTGAGGTCGGGGAAGTGATGATCACTTGCCCCCCAAAAGGACGGACCCCCGGCACTTCACCAAATCACCCACACCTTGAGACAAACAAAAGAGCACATGCCAGCGCAAAACATAAACAAAAGACTAGAAGGACAAACAGGAGAATGGTTAGTAAATTTAGTAGGATATGACTATGTGTATACCTGCAGCTCAGTGGAGAAGAAAAAACCCCTTGAAGCTAATTAGGGGAAAACCTCTAGTGGCTCTGGCAGACAGGTAGCCCCCAATTCAGGAATACTAGCAATTTTGGAATGGGCTGCAACTATGTCGGAGGGAGATGAATGAACATAAGAATCCACTGCAGAACAGGACCGCGCCCCATGGTCTTGATCAGGCTCTGATTGATGCTGGCCCTTGCAGCAGAGGTGGCTGCACCGATACGGAAGGAATGGGGTGAATAGCTGAGGAGGGAGGCCTGTTCTGGAGAGGAGGGTAGAGAGGTGGGTTGAGAACAAGAGACAAGTGACAATAGATCTGGAAGAATTGATGAATGGAGGGTCCGGGAGGGTTTCCTGCATGAGAGATACCTTGACATTGCTGAAAAGGGCAGAGAGCAGACTTGGTCCTTGAAAGCTGAATGAATTGACCGCGCCGGAGTTGGTCTGTCTTTGAAGTGCGCAGCCAAATAAGAAAATAGGAGTTGGAAATAGAGGTCACATAAACGAATACCCACCGAGGGGAAGCAAGAAGCTGAGGAAACTGTGAATTCTGAGCTTCTGAGAAAGCCAAAGAAGGCTGTGAGGCAGATGGTCTCCATGAGTAGATTCTCGTAGGGGGAGAAGCAGCCTTTCCAAAGAGTAGAGATGATTCTAGCATTTTTAGAAGGTGCAGCAACTATATCAGGGAAGGATGAATGAATGTAGGAATCCACTGCAGAGGAGGACCAGTTCCCCCACATTCATGATCAGGCTGGGGGGGGGGGGGGGGGGGGGGGGGGGGGGGGGGAGTGGGGGGGGGGGGGCCTGCTTTGGAGGAGAGGAGGGAGGCCTGCTCTGGAGGAGAGGGTGGAGAGGAGGGAGCCATGCAAGGAGGTGATGATAGAAGTGAAAGGAATCAATGAACAGATGGTCTGAGGAGGGGATTTGGGGGGGGGGGGGTTCCTGCTGTGGAGATACCTTAAAAAGGGAGATAGGGAACTTGATACTTGACGTGTGAGCGGACCGTCCACGCTGAATTGATCCGTCCTGAGGTATGCAGCCAAGTGATGGAGTAAGCATGGAAGGTGGCAGAGAGGCAGTTGATCTCCATGGGTAAATCATTGTAGGGGGAGAAGTGGCTTTTCAGAAGAGTGGAAATTAGCAAATGGAGAATATATTTTGATACAGACAGACGGGAAGGTGAAGCAGGGGGAAAGCTCTTAAGAATCCCACAGAGGGTCAGACGGAATGCTGAATATGGAGAGACTGGAGGGAGTTGGAAAGAATCCCTAGCACGGACCATGAGAGCCAGGTTTTGATTGAAGGGCTATGATTATTCGAATCTGGGCGCAGAGGATTGAAGATGCTGAGCAGGCTGTAGAATAGGAGCTTTTGAACAAGGTGGAGGGCTGCAGACATGTAATGCTGAGCAGATTGAAGGGGGTTTGTGAGGCGTGTGAGTAAAAATGGATTTTCCAGACAGTGATTTACGTGTAAAAATTAAAATTTTATTTAATATTACACGGAAAAAAAAAGAAAAATAATAAAGAAGAATGTGAGGGAGGGAGTGCTGGAGTAATCAAAAATAAAGGAACGGAAGCCTCTTAGTCCTCTTCGCGCTCTGATTAAATCCAAAAATAAAACAAAAAGGAATCAAAACAGAAAAGAGCCATGTTAGTAAGGCCTCCGTTCGTGACACAGTCCAAACTCCCACGTACTTCCCTCCAGCCTTTTTTCCCCCGCCTCTATTCCTTAGGACCAACCCCGAACACAGTAGCACGTTCCCTTTAGTATGCAAACCCCGCCCCGGTAGTCAGTGGATCACCAATCCCAAACTGACAGGTATCCTTAATTTCACTTGACTCCAGTGGCTGGAATTTACATACTCGTACTTCCGCCCCTCACCAAGGTGCCGCCCCTCAAAAAGATGACTTTTGTCATGGTCACAAGACCTTGGTAAGGGAAGTCCCGAGTTGGTTTGATGCCTTCTACTGTTGGGAGGCTGAATTGCAGACCGAAACCCCTTTGACTCATCACATATCCCACCCCTCAGAGTGGAGCCGAAGGAACACTCGGAAACCTCTAACCCCTCCTTTTCCCCTCCCTCCCGGGAAAAAAAAATCAGCGTTTTGATGTAACTTACCTGCACGATGCCTTATTTGAAAGGCGAAGGGTTGGAGCGCCAGGTACCACCGCGTAATCCTAGCGTTTGAATCCTTCATTGTGTCTAACCACTTTAAAGGGGCGTGATCTGTGATGAGTACAAAGGGTCGTCCCAGAAGATAGTATTTTAAGGACTCCACCGCCCATTTTACTGCCAGGCATTCTTTCTCTACCACAGAGTACCTTTGTTCTCTCGGCAGTAACTTCCGACTAATATATAATATCGGGTGTTCTATACCATTTTTTTCCTGGGACAGAACCGCCCCCAGACCAGTCTGTGATGCATCGGTCTGAAGGATGAACTCTCGGCTGAAATCCGGGCTTACTAATGCTGGGGCCTGACTCAAATTAGTTTTAATAGATTCAAAGGCTGTCTGACACTCTGCACTCCACTTAATTTTATTTGGAGCGTTCTTTTTAGTGAGATCAGCGAGAGGGGCGGCTATAGTGGAAAAGTGTGGAATAAAGCGGCGGTAATAACCAGCCAATCCCAACAATGATCTCACCTGGGTTTTTGTGGTAGGTACCGGTGAATCCAACAAAGCCTGGACTTTTGAAACCAACGGTTTCACTCTACCCTTACCCATTATGAAACCTAAATATTTTGTTTCTTCTTTTCCAATAGCGCACTTTGCCATGTTCGCTGTGAGCCCCGCCTTCCTCAGAGACTGTAGGACGGCTTTTAATCTACTCAAATGTTCTTTCCAGGAAGAACTGTATATGACTACATCATCGATATATGCAGCTGCATACTCTCGATGAGGTTGTAATACCCTGTCCATCAGTCTCTGGAAAGTTGCGGGAGCTCCATGAAGTCCGAACGGCATAGTACAAAATTGAAAAAGACCATCTGGGGTTGAGAATGCCGTTTTCTCACGAGAGGCTTTTGCTAATGGAATTTGCCAGTATCCTTTCGTCAGATCCAAAGTTGAAATAAACCGAGCTCGCCCCAGCCTGTCTAAGAGTTCATCTACCCGAGGCATGGGATATGCATCAAACTTAGAGATAGCATTCACCCTCCTAAAGTCTATACATAACCGTAGTGACCCATCTGGTTTGTCTATTGGTACAATTGGGCTACACCACTCACTTCGGGAAGGTTCAATTATCCCAAGTTTCAACATACACTCCACCTCCCTCCGGACAGAATCTCTCCGACTTTCTGGAATGCGATACGGTCTCTGTCTAACTCTCAGACCTGGCGGAGTGATAATAGCATGTTCAATCAAATGCGTTCTTCCAGGCACGTTAGAAAACACATCACCAAACATTTTGATTAAATTGCTTACCTCTTTGCGTTGATCAGGAGTTAATTGTTCCCCCATCGGAACCCCAGCTGCTGATACTGGCTCAATTGAGGGTCCATAGTCCTCTCCCTCCTGTTCGGGAGATATAAAATGGACCTCCCGTTCTTTCCACGGTTTGAGGAGATTAACATGATAAATTTGATTTTCCTTCCGACGCCCAGGCTGTCGGATCTCATAATTAACTTTTCCAATTGCTCGAATGACCTCAAAGGGAACCTGCCATTTAGCAAACAACTTAGATTCCGATGAGGGCAACAACAACAACACTTTGTCTCCAGGTCGAAAGTTCCTAATTCTTGCATTTTTATTGTAGCTTTGCTGCTGCTTCTGCTGTGCCACTTTGAGATTGTCATGTGCCAATCGACCGATTAATTCTAAGCGATCGCGTAGCTGTAATACATATTTCACTATATTTTTAGAGTCTTTTGACTGTTCTTCCCAGCCTTCTCTTATGAGATCCAAGATACCCCGTGGCTGCCGACCGTACAAGAGCTCAAACGGAGAGAACCCCGTTGAGGATTATGGTAGAGCAAGTAGGGAAGCAGTTTAGCCCAATTACGTTTCTCCTGATCTACAAAGCGGCGCAACATACTTTTTAAAGTCTGATTAAATCGTTCAACAAGCCCATCCGTTTGAGGATGAAAAACTGAGGTTCGAATTGAACGGACTTTCAATAATTTGTATAATTGCTGAATACAGCCAGACATAAAATTAGTGCCCTGATCAGTGAGAATTTCTTTCGGGATTCCCACCCTAGAAAATATTTTAACCAATTCATTTGCTACTACTTCTGCACTCATAGAGCGTAAGGGAACAGCTTCTGGATATCGTGTTGCGTAGTCCACTACTACCAAAATATACCGATATCCTGACTCTGTTCCCTCCAGAGGGCCTACTAAATCTACACCAATCCTCTCAAACGGTACTCCAATAATTGGCAGTGAGACCAGAGGTGCGGGGCGAACTAACTTAGGGGCAGCTAATTGACATTCCGGACACTCAGATACATACTTCCGCACAAGACCATAAACCCCAGGCCAAAAAAAACGGGCCAGAATTCGTTCCTGAGTCTTTTCAGTTCCCAAATGACCTGAAAATGGAATGTCATGCGCCAATCTCATGACTTCTGACTGAAAAGGCCTAGGAACCAATAACTGTTTTACGAGCTGTCCCGTCCCGGGAGCCCGGGTTATTCTATATAATAAGTGCCCAGATACAGAAAAATGCGGAAATACCACCGGTTGTCCTTCCTGCATATCCTTCCCCTCAACATATCTAACCTGTTTCCAAGCATACTGTAATGTGGGATCATTTTGTTGTTCATAGCCCAGGTCAATATCTCGGTCCCAATGATTAGGTACGCTGAGAGGAGTGTCTTTTATTATGTGACCTTCCACATCAGTAACCTCGCAGCCCCGGTCACACTGAACACCTACTCCTTTACCCTGCCGTTTACAAGATTGGTTTACCTTTGAGTCAGACCCCTCCCCTTGTCGTCTCAGAGTTCCCTCATATTTTTCCACCCTGCGCTCTCTCTTTGTTTTTCTCGGGCGGATTTTAGGGTTAAACAGGTCGGATTGTAACGGGAAAATCTCGCCAATTGTTTTCTCCCGTTGCTTAGATTGTCCCCTGGTAGAAACTAAGACCATTTCCCGACCTAAAATACGATCAAAAAACGGCCAGTCTCTTCCCAGGAGAACAGGGTATGGTAAACATTGCGCTACAGCCACTTTAACGTAAGCTGAGTAACCATCAACAGTAAGTCTAACTTTAGTGGTGGGATAAACCCGAGTTTCTCCATGGATACATGAGATAGCCACTTTACCCTGTGGCTCCCAGGTTACCCCCTCCAAAAGAGCTTGTCGAATCAATGTTTGTGCACACCCAGAGTCTGCAAATGCATTAGTACTCTTATCCCCGACCTGTACTCTTAATTGATAAGGGCCCTCCCAACATTCCCCAGTGTTCTTACCTGTTACTGCCGACCAGGATCTTCTTGCCAGGTCTACCTCCATCATCGGACAATCCCTGGCTATATGTCCGGGCTCATTGCATCGGTAACAAACTGGGGTAGAAGGCACCAACGGGGTTTGCTTGTCCTGTGAGTCGGTGACTGACAGGTTAGGGGTTTTTTCTCTCGCCCAAGATGGGGCTAACCTCGACCTCCATGGTCTGAAGGTCTGGTTACCTCCTCTGGGCTTCACTGATGGGTTGGTCCTGGTTAGTTTAGGCGCAGGAGTGGGGTCAGAGGCGGCGCCTTCATTCGCATCCTCATAAGCCTCCGCCAGGATGATGGCCTTCTCGAGAGTGGTAGGTTGATTCCTTTTAACCCACTCCCGATTTCCTGGCGGTAGTATGGAGGCGAACTGCTCTATAGCGATCTTCTGCACCAGTTCTTGGGGTGTGTGTTCTTCCGGTTGCAGCCACCGGGTGCACTGATCCAGGAGATACTGTCCCGCAACCCTGGGCCGCACCCCCTTGGACAGCTGGTATTCCCGGAAACGGCGCCGGTATGTTTCTTCCGTGATCCCGAGGCGTGAGAGAATGGCTTCTTTTACTTTTATATAATCCGCGGCCTCCGAGGCCATCAAGGCTCTATACGCTGCTTGCGCGTGTCCTGTCAAACAGGGTTCCAATTTCATGGCCCAGTGTTCCTTGGGCCACCCTGCTGCTTCTGCCACTCTCTCAAAGGTGACCAAGAACGCCTCAGGATCATCTTCCGGAGTCATCTTCTGTAGCTTTGGTTGTGAAGAAAACATCCGGGCAACCGCTGTTTCCGCCGCTGGTGTCGAGATTTTCTCTACCAGCTGACCAAAGAACTGGGAGAGCTGTTCCTGGTGCCGTGCTTCCCTCTCCTCTCGCTTCTCCTCCTGCTCCCTAAACATCGCCAAAACTGTAGCTGGATCCATCTCCCACAATGACACCACGTGTGAGGCGTGTGAGTAAAAATGGATTTTCCAGACAGTGATTTATGTGTAAAAATTAAAATTTTATTTAATATTACATGGAAAAAAAAAAGAAAAATAATAAAGAAGGATGTGAGGGAGGGAGTGCTGGAGTAATCAAAAATAAAGGAACGGAAGCCTCTTAGTCCTCTTCGCGCTCTGCTTAAATCCAAAAATAAAACAAAAAGGAATCAAAACAGAAAAGAGCCAAGTTAGTAAGGCCTCCATTCCTCACCATTCCTTAGGACCAACCCCGAACACAGTAGCACGTTCCCTTTAGTATGCAAACCCCGCCCCGGTAGTCAGTGGATCACCAATCCCAAACTGACAGGTATCCTTAATTTCACTTGACTCCAGTGGCTGGAATTTACATACTCGTACTTCCGCCCCTCACCAAGGTGCCGCCCCTCAAAAAGATGACTTTTGTCATGGTCACAAGACCTTGGTAAGGGAAGTCCCGAGTTGGTTTGATGCCTTCTACTGTTGGGAGGCTGAATTGCAGACCGAAACCCCTTTGACTCATCACAGGGTTACTGAGAGTAGGTTTCAGTTAAATAGCATCTGGAGAAGCTGAGGATTCTGGATGAGGGTTGTGGAATCAAATGGGACCAACTGACTGAACTTGGATACCGAAAGTAGAGGCAGAAGAAGAGCTGGAACTGAGGGCTGAGGTGGCAGCTGGACTGACCGAACATGAAATGGCTACTGGGGAAGCACGGCTCCTTTGCGCCCCGTGTTCTAGAAATGAGGGCAAAGATGAGATGCCGCCTTTCTAGGTGTTAGTTAATACAGGATCAATCAGCGGTTTGCTACTATCATGTCTGCTTGAAATGGAAAAGGTAAACTCACATTCAGAGATTTGGGTTTCGCAACACAAGTTATTCTCTTAATAGTGAAAATCCTTAACTCATAATCAAGACAGATTTCCAGTCTCTTACCACATCTCAAACCAGGTATTAATGCTGTAACATTTGGGAGGAATAGGATTGCTGAAGAAGTGTCCCGTATTTTGATTAGATGGAGATTAGCATTAGCCTTGATTGTGGGAATACTGCCACGATCTGCATATTGGGGGAAGGCGGGAACATTGTTGGCTCTGGAGAAGTGCAGCTGCAGACTTCAACAGTAAACTAGAGCGACTTTGCAGCTGCGGTAGTGAACAGATCTGAAGAGGGAGTGGAGATCTGCTGTAGTGAGGAGCAATTAACAGTAGAGGGCAGGATCTGCTGAACAGAGCAGAGGTCTGAGGAAGAAAACAGTGTAGTGCTGTCAGTAGTTGCAGAGACCCAGCTGTGAGAACAGAGATTTGCTGAAGCAGAGATCTGGAATAGAGACGGAGGACTACCATCGGTAGAGTGCGGTGGTCTGATGCAGAGAGTAGGGATCTGCTGAATGCAGAAGATATTGGTCTTTCGGTGTTAAGGCCGATTTAGATGGAGCCAGAGATGGGGCTGCTTTTGGGCAGAGATGAAGATTGCAAAGATCTGAGACAGCTGCAGAACCAGAGAGGATGAAGAATATGTTACTCCGAGGCGTGTGCAAAACCTATTGATTGGTCGGAAGCAGTTTATTGTCTATTGGGGGTAGGAGGACATTGACTGAAACATTGATAAGTAGTAGGACATGGTTCCATGACTGACTAGCGGCTCGCATTGGTGAAATGATGACTTTTGATGAAGCTGGTCGGACTGGAGGAGCAGTGCCAGATGAGGAAAGATGAATCTGGGAACAGGAATAAGTCACAGGAATGGATGCGTGATGCAGGAAAGCAGGATGTTACTATGAAGGTAGCTACTGAGCATCTCAAACAGCTGAGTAAGGTTGCTTTATGACCAGGTCCTTGAAGAGGGGAACTGTTGAAATTGGAGAATGTCAGTTGCTACAAAAATTTGAGGAGGAAGGGGTCTTCTGTAAATCCCTCGGAATGACAACAAACTGCGGGGATGTGTAGAAAAGCTGGAGCGTGTGAGCTTCACAGTGATAGCAAACCAGCTTAGAGACTATATAAAATTTGTGGGGCACTTGATTGCGAGCGAAGAGTAAAGGAATGTTCAGCTGACAGATCTTTATGTTGGATTAAATAGAGGAGCAATGGCAAGGCAAACGCTGACGACGGGAATGTCAATGTCCTGTTGAAGGAGCTTTAGAGATTTTAGTGGAGGGCCAGTTTGTCTAATGAAGATGTGGACGAGATGAGAAATGAAGCTGCAGTTTGAACAGTGCTGTTGCTGGTCGGGAGGCTGGAAAGAGCAAGAAAGACTAACACTGGAGCTCCTGCAGCCGAATGGAGAAGCTGAATGATGAGAAGCAGCACCAGAGCAGGTAGGAAAATATTTGATAATAACTTGGGAGCGCTGCGCAGAGAATTGACCTCCAGTGAAAGGCAACGAAGTGTAGATTAGCGTAGAAACATGAAAAGATGACGTCTGAGCTTGTGCTACAAAAATGAAACGCTAGACAGCAAAGGTGCAAGTGATCAGGGCTTAAATAGTAAATAGGTACTAATTGACAGGAAATTGGAAACCCCTTTGCTGCACGCCTCCTGAACTACGCAGGCTAACATTTAACTCAAATGTACTCTTCTGATATAGTTAATTCAAAATAAACACTAGTGGAGTGCACTCCAGCCCCACGTGTAACACACATCTAGGGAGACGAACAAACACACACTGTTGCAGGCCTGAATCATGGCTCGGGTACGTTGTGGCCTAGAAATAAAACATAATGGCCCCTTCACAAGCTTTATTGAGAACGCTTGCTATTTTAAAAGAAACACTTTGTGGAAAAACTCACAATTCTGAATTTCTTCTCCCAGTTGCAGCTCTCGATTGCTTGCGGTCTCTGGATCACGGCAAACCTCTCTGTTGCTGCAGTCTACCTCTCTCTCTCTCTCTCTCTCTATCTGGAAACGTGGTCCTTTTCAAACACTGTCCAGCCACTTCTCAATTGCTCCGTTTATTTTACAATCTAGTCACTGTCTCTTTACTTTCATTTCAAGCACGTATTAACGGTGCTTGAACTTAAATTTTGCAAAACAATATGTTGTTTTAACAATACTGTATATAACAATGCCTAAAGAAAATAACTCGTACTGAGTGACTACGTAACCTGACAGACCTACGCTGCTTAAAATAAAACAAGAGCTTGGTACGTGAACTCAAAAGAAATAAAAGCAGAAGTAACAGAATACTCTTCTGAAACTTGTTTAAACTGAAGTACTGTCTACTAAAGTTTATAGGAATTTCCTCACTTAAGAAATCCTCACTTTTACTCTGCTGAATCACTTACTCTGTACTGCTCTATTCTAGCTCCCGTTTTTATTTTTTCAGATTCCCATCTATTCTCTTTTTTTTCCCAAAACTTTTCCCTGAGACTCCCTCCCACTCTTGCAGGGACGATTTCTATTGGCTCTCGGGAGATCACTTTAACACACGATGCCTCATTGGCTATGAGAACACTTCCCGCTGAGTCTACTCTGCTGCAAAACAGGTCCTAAAGCCGTCCAAATATATTCTATATGGAATTTCTGTATAAACGTTAGTAGCATTTTACCACTGGGCTACATCCTCCCCCACTTAAAATGTCTGGTTGTCCCCAACAGACTAACTTTTAAGTACAACCACATTGACACAATACTCACATTCTCTCTTTATAATGGGAGATTTTGGGGAGGTGTCACACGACATAGGATACACCTAATCATTCAAACCTGTAC
The DNA here is from genome assembly GCF_017654505.1 of Polyodon spathula. Taxonomy (NCBI): domain Eukaryota; kingdom Metazoa; phylum Chordata; class Actinopteri; order Acipenseriformes; family Polyodontidae; genus Polyodon; species Polyodon spathula. The sequence continues at coordinate 48,028,393 of NC_054535.1, read as the reverse complement.
CACGATGCACAATCAATAGCGGTTCCTCCGTAGGAACTCTTGGTTCATCATAAGTTAACCGAACTACCAGCTTAATATCACTTCGGAGACATCTTCTACCTTCCCATTCCTCATCAGATTTTACCACTTCTTCATCCTCAGGTCCGTCAACCTCATGAACCTCCTCCGTCTCGAGCATTCCTATTACTGGATCCTGGTTTTCGTCATCTTCAGGTTCTCCAAGACTGTCTTCATCAGCCTCCTGTGCATCAACTGTCGGTTGTGATGATGATCGTCTGGGGTGCTCTCTTCGTGTAGGGCCCGGCCACACTGGTGGGTCATTCCAGTATCTTAGCATCTCTTCGTCTTCTGAATCAGATGAGTAAGATGCAACTTTCTTTGGAACCTCTGGTTCCATTAGTGAACTTTCTGGCTCACAATCAAGGCTGGCCCTGGCTCCTTTATGTCCTTTCTTAATCACGGTGGGTTTCTGAGCCACCTTTGAGGGTCCAGGCATCCTCACCAAATGTCCAATGGGCAATAATTGGTTCCGATGGAGTGTCTTCCAAGGACCACTGCCTCTTTCGGGTTTCACTCGGTAAACAGGTAAGTCTGGGAGCTCTTAAAATAAATAAATCCCCTGGGCCGGATAAGATCCTCCCAGTAGTACTCAAAGAAATGAAAGAGGTAATTTACAAACCGCTAACCAAGATCATGCAACAGTCTCTTGACACAGGGGTGGTACCGACAGATTGGAAAATTGCAAACGTAAAACCGATCCACAAAAAGGGAAACAAAACTGAACCAGGTAATGACAGACCAGTAAGCCTGACTTCTATTATATGCAAACTTATGGAAACTATAGTAGGATCCAAAATGGAAAATTACCTTTATGGTAACAGGGTTCTGGGAGACAGTCAACATGGTTTTAGGAAAGGGAGATCGTGTCTAACTAACTTGATTTTTTTGAGGATGCAACATCGATAATGGATAATTGCAAAGCATATGACATGGTTTATTTAGATTTCTAGAAAGCTTTTGACAAAGTCCCGCAAAAATGATTAATTCTCAAACTGAACGTAGTTGGGATTCAAGGAAACACATGTACATGGATTAGGGAGTGGTTAACATGTAGAAAACAGAAAGTACTGATTAGAGGAAAAACCTCAGAATGGAGTGTGGTAACCAGCGGTGTACCACAGGGATCAGTATTAGGTCCTCTGCTATTCCTAATCTACATTAATGATTTAGATTCTGGTATAGTAAGCAAACTTGTTAAATTTGCTGACGACACAAAAGTAGGAAGAGTGGCAAACACTGTTGTAGCAGCAAAGGTCATTCAAAATGATCTAGACAAGATTCAAAACTGGGCAGACACATGGCAAATGACATTTAATAGAGAAAAGTGTAAGGTACTGCACGCAGGCGACCTAATTCAAGCATTCAAAATTCTAAAAGGTATTGACAGTGTCCACCCAAGGGACTTTTTCAGCCTGAAAAAAGAAACAAGTACCAGGGGTCACAAATGGAGATTAGACAAAGGGCCATTCAGAACAGAAAATAGGAGGCACTTTTTTACTCAGAGAATTGTGAGGGTCTGGAATCAACCGCCCAGTAATGTTGTTGAAGCTGACACCCTGGGATCCTTCAAGAAGCTGCTTGATGAGATTCTGGGATCAATAAGCTACTAACAACTAAACGAGCAAGATGGGCCGAATGGCCTCCTCTCGTTTGTAAACTTTCTTATTTTCTTATGTTCTTATCAGCCAGCTTATGCTTCCCCAGGACCTCTAAATTCCTTAGTAGGACCTGGTCTCCCTCTTCCAAGTGCTGTTCACGGACTAACCTATCGTACCATTCTTTGTTCCGTTCATGGCTCTGCTGTGCATTTTGCATCGCAAGCCTGTATGCTTTTTTCAGTTCGGTCTTCATCCTCAATACATATTGCTGGTACTCTTCTTGAGTGTCATTGTCAGATGAAATGCCAAAACACAGATCCACTGGCAAACGTGCCTCTCTCCCAAACATTAGGAAATAGGGTGAATACTCAGTGGCATCATTCCTTGTACAATTGTATGCGTGGACCATTTGAATGATGTGCTGGCTCCACCGTTTCTTCTTGGATACGTCCAAGGTCCCAAGCATGTCCATCAATTTTCTATTGAAATGCTCCGGCTGCGGATCTCCTTCAAGATGATATGGGGTGGTGTGTGTCTTCCGGATCCCTAACAAACCCAACATTTCCTTAATGAGCCTACTCTCAAAATCACACCCTTGATCCTAATGGATCCTGGCGGGCAATCCATAGTACACAAAGAATTTCTCCCACAAAATCTTTGCTACTGTCAGAGCTTTTTGATCTCGTGTAGGGAAAGCCTGAGCATAGCGGGTGTAGTGATCTGTGATGACTAGCACATTCGCTATCCCTTTCGAGTCAGGTTCCAAAGACAAGAAATCGATGCTTACCAGGTCAAGTGGTCCAGAACTCGTTAGTTGCGAGTCTTGATGTACTGTTCTACATCAGCAGCCAGGCGAGGCCAGTAGAATCGGTCTTTAATCAGTTGCACTGCTTCATCACAAGGCTGATCCCAGTGATGCCTCCAAAAAGATATAACACTTGTCTCACTTACCCCTACACAAATAGGCCTTGCACCTAACAGTAAGGTCCTTGGATTCTTATCTATTATCGCAGAACCAATGGTCCTTTTGTTTTTGCACACTGTTACCAGACAAACTATCTGTATATACGTTAGTAGCATTTTACCACTGGGCTACATATATATATATATATATATATATATATATATATATATATATATATATATATATATATAATATATATATTGTAAGTTGTACTTAATTTAAACGTTTAAATGAAAGATTTTCTTCAAGAAGTCTGTTCTTGTAATAATAATAAAATTGAATGCTGAAAACAATTCTCTGACAGAGGTTACACAATATAAAGCCCCCCCCCCCATTTATTAAACAGTGTGGTCTGATTCATTGGTCTATTTGTGTAAAAATTTATCAAAGTTATCATAATGTAAACAGTGAAGCAAAAAAATGACAGGAACACACTGTATTTTTATACCATTACAAACGTGCTCACTGATAAAGAAATGTGTTGATGGAAAATAATTATATGTTGAGCAAAATAAATAACAACATCAAATCACACACTATACGTACATAACGGTGAGTCAAATAGGTATTAAATTAAGAATTAGGGAAATGTAGATGACATAAAGTCTTTTTAACTTTTTTTTTTTTAATTTGTGAGAGTTGCATTAAAGAAACTGCAGTGTGCAGCATGTATTATCAAAACGTGTAAGATTAGTCCCGCAGTTTAAAATATAGCTTAGAAAAGATAAAGAGCAAATTTACAGTCAAGAGCGTATTAGCAAAATAGAAATACTGTACTATTTACCCAGCCAACAGTCTATATAACAAGAATGTATGGGGTTTGTAAGTTAGGTATCATTTATACATTTCCAAGGCAACTAGCTAAGGCCACCCACCTACTTATTTTGTGAATTTCACCTTGGAAGTGACAGAAAAACTATACCCTTCAGCAAACCATATGTCTTATAATATTCCTAATGCACTGCAAAGGAAACTATATGTATGTATCTGTAAAATATAAAGTGAACATTTTAAGAGGTGGAAATGCACTATATTAGAGTGCTCCTGAGAAGGAAGGCATATCGTTAATGCATGAGCAGGCACACACCACAGTTTACTTTAGCACATTTGTAATTGAATTATAAATCACATGCTATTGATTATGTGTTTTATTAATCCATGATATGAGTACAATTACGGAACTCATTAATATATAATGATTGAAAAACAATTGAAAGTCACCCGAGCTGTTAATGATGGCAATGTGTATGTTCCAGTATAATTCCTGTAACGGCTACTACAAAAGAGACATATACAACTTCCTTAGATAGCATACTGTGTCAGAAAAATCAAGTAAAGGCTTTGTTTTAACACAAGTTTAATTACCTAGCATGAAAAATTAGTTTTTTACACTGTACTTAGTTTTCTATAAAAGAAACTGAATAAATCTTAGACATCTTTTATTTCTAAAATATCTCTAAATTTCTATGTAAATTTAATAAGACATACTGCACATAGCACATTGAATGAATTTGTATCTACATTGTATACAAACCATAGATTTTGTATAAAATTACCACTATACGATCAACGTTATTATATTTCTTTTTTATGAGTATTATTATGACTGGCGCTATGTTCCCCTTGAGTTAAATAATGTGTATAGTTATGTTATTTTAGTTAGTATACCCGATCTGAATGCTGAAGCTGTGCTTTTGTTAAAACACAGCAAGTCTACCCATTGCCTCTCTATTGCTGCTGCCGCTGTAGCCGTGCCCCTGCCTGAACACAGGTGCAGAAAAAGGGGGCTACATTAGCAACCTATTTTTTGTATATGCTGGGCCAGCAGATTTTTAGGATAGGTCTGGCAGTTAATAATTCTTCCAAATGTAGGTCTCCTTCCAAAAAGTCTTACCACAGCTTTGTGTACAGCTTAAGATCTTTATTTCAAGACATGTATAACGATCACTGGAGAAAGAAAATAAACAATTACAGTGTTGTCCTATTGTTTTCTTTTTTTTATTTACAATGGAGAAATGTCAGAAAATGTCTTCTGTTACTGAAAATATAGAATCTTTATAAGCACGGAACTAGACAAAATTGATTTTATACCAAATTTATTTTTAAGTTATTTGGTAGATGCAGAGTCTCTGTAATGATTGCAAAGACAAACTGGTGCCTACAAGATTGGATTTTGTATCAAGTCAGTTTTCTTAATGTAATTTTCTAAACAGATTTATTGGAAATTAAATCATCTGTATATATCCTTTATTTTTATAATATCCCAGAATTGCTGTCTCTCAGGATGAGGTAGTTCACCTTTTAAAACACCAAAAAAAGCCATTATTTAAAAACGTTAATTAAATTTGTATAACGATCTATATAGGAAAAATGTAATAATGTTGATGTGGGATTAATTAATATCCTCCATGGGTAAACCCCAGAGGGAGTAATGTAGAGTTACATAACGACTATTTAGATTATTAAAACAAACCCTTTGTTTCTCATAATAGTTTTTTCCAATAGTGTGAAGACACATTTTTACAAATAGTCTATAGTAGTATTTAATATTCACTCAATGTTAATCTGAAGAATTACAACTGCATTCGGAAGAATTAGCGTGTTTAAAACTAGTATACCTGATGTGTCTTGTACAGCAAAAATGGTTGTTTATCAATGAAAGTTAGGCTAGGAACCCAGTGGATATAAAAACTGCATCTTCATATGCAACTTTCCTATTTGCATAACTGAAACCATATTGACTGCCAGACTGTTCCCAAGGAGCCAGCATTCATTTGGGTTTGCTTTCGGAACATTTGAACCATGAAGAGTAAATAACAATATGTAAGCCTTAGAGGAAAGCAATTTTAGAAAATAAACGGTGTTGTCATGACAGCAGTGTGGGATAGTGATGAGAAGAGAAAATCTCCAATTCGCAAGAGCCTCGTAGGTAAGGAATAAAGGAGGCATGGGAGCCCAAGGGAAAATGCATGATGGAGCAGTGACCAGAAATTTAAAATCCTCCACCAGGATTTATCAGCTTTCCTAACACCACAAGCCATGAATTGTGCCTTTGAGAATTTAAAAGCAGACATAAAGCAACCAACAAGGCAAAACTTAGTTTTGCAAATTTCCATCGCAATATAAAATAGAAACAAAATTAAAAATACAACACCAACACCTTAAGGCAGCAAATGGTTTATGGGCTTGGTCCATTGACGAATTGATGATTAACTCAACTGACCTGTAGCTCTGACTTATCATTGTCTCAATCCTGACGATGGGCCTGATTCTCAAAATGTTTTAGTTTGGGCAAAATTACAATACTAAAATCAATAAGAAACAACTTAACCCTTTCAATCCTAAGTTATTTTTTGTTGAGCTGAAGAATAAAATCATATTTTTACACTACCTCAGACTGGGACCTTGGGGGGGTTCCATCGTGATTTCCGATGGCATATATTAACAAATGGCACTCAGATAAGGTGGGAACTTCAGGTACTGCCAGGACAAAAACGGTTAATTTACTTACAGGCCCCAATGATTTACAGTTTGGTAAAAAACAAAAAAAGGAGAATTTTCAAAAGAGGATTATATATAAAATGCACTGTATTGTGCATTTTTATTTTAGCACAGTAAAACCTATATAATCTTGTGTCGCTTGGGATTAGACAGTGTATTGAATTACAGTGTTATTTGAACACTTAAAAAAAAAAAAAAACTTGATTACTCTATATGCTGTATGTACTGTAATAAACACAATAATGTCTCAGCAAACTTTAAACAACAATTCCTCAAATATTTACCTGTTGATATATTAGCATGAGCCAGTTCAAAACATTCCCATAGAAAGACTTATTCGTACTCTACCTGCATTTGGGATTCAGGCGCTTTCTGCTGGCTTTCAGTTTTTCTCCATGTTGCTTTTATGCAGACATCTTTTCAGATTGAATATAATAATATCAGATATTACAATTGATTACACTTTTTGTGTTGAATGATGACACCTATTTGCTGATTTTTTTTTTTTAATTAGCTGGCATCAAAGGAATTATACAGGGCTGATAACAAGGGATTTAGAAAACCATACTTTATAAATACTGTATATACTGTTCTTTATGTATTTTTAATAAATGGTAAAATTTAAAAATATATTTTAACTGCAACAAAATTGGCAATTTATTTTTATATATAAAACATATTTAAAATATATGACTGTGGCAGGGCGAAAGTCCTAAATGTAATGTGTATGTGTGGGAATGTAAGGTTGGCAGGCATGGGGTTAATTCTGTCTCTGCCAACAACCACAGGTGTGGTCATTCCCCAGTTAGTTAACTGAGTGCTAATTGGGGAGTGGCCACATGTATAAAAAGGGGAGAACTCCTTTGTTTGGTGAAGATGTTTGAGTTTGGAGTTGGTGAGGTTGAACCAGTATATTTTTTGTATTAGTTGGTGAAGGTAAATTAATGCCTACCATCAGTGTTGGTATTCATTATTGTTTTGTTTAAACCTTTTATTTTGGCCATCATATTTCTGTTTCTTTATTGTTCTAGTTGTATTTAATAAATGTACACAAACAGTGCTTTCACTGCAGCTTTCCAAGCCTCTGAGTCTCATTCTTGATGCTATCCTACTAGAATCACCATAAACAAATACTATGAGAAATATATTTTATTATTTTTGAAGTGACCAAACTATTGTAATAAAGGGAATGGTGGCAGGACTGTGCTATTGTGTTTACATTCTGCAGAGCTGTATGCAGGACTTGGTTGCACAACCCCACAGCTGTGCTATTCTTGCGCACAAACAATGTTTCCCTGCTTGCAGTCCTATTTCCCACTCTGTGACTATATATGCAACTCTGCATCAGGGCTGACCCTGCCGAGCATAGCAAAGGTGACCCAGGGATCACTGGACACACCTGGCAGGAGCTAGAGGGGGGGGTGGTTGCTGGCATCCTTCTGATTGGCTGGGGTTCCTTCTGGTTATTACATTGTTGCAGGCTTGGGGATTATAAAAGTGCAGCCTGCTTGTTGCCAATTGTTGCATGTCGAGTGATTGGGAGAGTACCTGCTGAATTACTGTTTGACCCTTTGTGAAATACATGTACATAATGAATATTTTTTAACATGCTGTACCTGCCCACCTTATTGCAGACCAGTATAATTATCTAGTCACCATACCATAACCCTCTACTACCACCCTGTAACAGGGGAGTGATATAACGTGGATGCGTGTTCCACCCTGTAACAGGGGAGCGATGACGTGGATGCGTGTTCGCTGCTTGATTGACAGGAGACAGAGACTGGAAGGTTTAGAGCTCTCACACAGAGCATTACAGTTATACGATGCTTCTCATTTCCAGTCGTGATTACTCGCACCTGTTTTTCTCTCTTTTTGTAGCTGTGGTATTGCTTGGCAAGTACAAAAATACGATTTAAACTGAGCCTAATAACGAAACGCTGACATTGTAAAAGCTTCTCTTTGAATTCTTCAGGAAGCTAATTTCTGATAAGGAGGACCCTGTCGTCCGTTCAGCTGTGCTGCTGCTGTGGTAAACAGGAAGGCTTGCCCGGAGCTGAGCTGATCAGGTAAGTCCCGATTAGCTGCGGGCGTTCCCGGGGAGCCTACACCTGTTTAAAAATATAGCAGCTCTAGCTCAAGGCTACTGCACGGCTATAGCTACACAGGCAGGTGCTGAGCAAAAGCTTGCTTTGTTTACATCGAAGAGGAGGGCATCCGCTCTGTAGGATAACTACTACGGAACCCTTCAACTGCCAATCAGTCACGTTGCTGCTTGTGTACTTGGGCAGTCACATGTTTTGTTGATGATTTAATACATGCATCACTGTACTGTATTCGATTTTTGAGAAAAATGTGTTTAAAAAGTGTGTCTTAAATTCGAAGGAATACGGTATATGGCCTGCATACAAAAGGCAAAATAAAAACACTGTACAAAAACTATAAACAAAAGGTGCCATGAAGTTAAGGTCCCGCTTCCACATCTGTCTGCTTTACATGGTGGGACCTGCTATCCTGAAACAAACTCCCTGTCCCTTGGGCAATTCACCCAACTCCAACCTTGGAAAATCCATACGATCATTGGTGCATTGTGGCTTTCTTCTACCGGAACAACCCCCCACACAACTCCCGACCTCGGAATATACACAATCATCATTAGAGTTGGTCGCTTCATTTCCTAAACCTAGCCGATCAGCAGTACAGATGGACCAATGCTTTGGCAGCAGCAGCGTTCTGTTCCTTATGGCTTTTCAGCAGCCTTGATATGTGTAATCGGGACCCTTATATTCCTGATGCTCTGCTGGACCATGCCCACCTGCTGATTAGGAGCGTGCAGCTGGTTATCACACACACACAGCTTGTTCCTGTAACTAAACACAGCAGGCAGGCAGAGCGTCAGGCTTCCCATTAAAACCAATCCCATTGTTTATTTATACAATTTTACAAACAACTGATTCACACTAATACTTAATTTAATTGTAACTGTGTATGCTATGCACATGATTAACTGTTTAGTATGTTTTATATATATATCAAATTTATACAAAATCAAAAGAATGCATCAATCATTTCTTATCAATAAAATGTATTTTTCTCCATGTATTTTGTATTAAATATTACATAGCTGTATGTTGCATTTATGAGAAAAATATATAGACATCAATATTATAATTTATTTTAACAAATATATGAATGGCTACTTCAATATATATTTTCATTACAAGTAGATTACAAATATGTGGGTCTTCCATATAGGTTGTTAGGAGCTGTACACTACAATTTAGGAAGATGTGATATGGTTAAACATTTGTGCATGTGTTGATTTTTTTTTTTTTTTTTATGTGCCCAACCATGTCATTTATACTGTTATATTCCAAGCCACAGAAAATGTGTTTTTTCCCTCTGATCTGTGAATTCATTAGATGTTCTTTAGTGACAGGAAACATGTTAGATCCAACTCTAAGCCATACTTATTGCAGTCTTTCCCAAGTAATACCCAGTGCTTGACTACTCAAGCTAATAAAATGCCTTGGTATCTGGTTCAGATTAATGGTGCTTTGCAATTTCTTATATAAGAAGCCACATGTTCCCGTTATTTAACACACTGTGAAGTTCTGTTGATGCCCATGTTGTGAGGGGCAATGTTTCATGCACGTTGTCCTAATCAGAAGTGGTCTAACACTGAGTGTACACACTTGTGAACAATGAACTTTCTTGCAGTTTACACACACTGGACATTATTCATGTTTGTTTTCATAATTACCAGTGGTGACTTTGTACCTTTTAAATGGGTGAGGCATAGCAGTGACTGAAGACTTCAGTCAGGTAGCTAGGTTTCAGAAAATGCAGTGGGGGCGTTTTTCAAACATCAGCGTTACTGTGTCAAACTTGCAGTATAGTAATGACAGCTTTAGTTGCAATTTTCAGACAGAATTTGTTAATAAAATCAATCCGCAATGCTTTGAAAAAAATAAAGTCTTAAACCCCATTAGTCATTTAAGGCGTGTTGGATTTCGATATGTCACATTTTTAAATGTCACAGTTTTTCATTAAGTATAGAAAATTACAAAGCGGTGTGTGTAATTCAGTATGTTAAGGTAACATTATTCCACAGGCTTCATTCGACGTGAAGCAAAATGATTTAATTATATAGGAAGATGCAAAACTTCTGGCCATAGCTGTACTGCTAATTCATTGTATTCTAATAGATAAACTGTACATGAAATACTGGCAAAATACAATAAATGTAGCTTCGATTTATGATGGTCTGTACTGTATAACGAGATGTTTTTATATATTTGTCCCATAATATTAATGTTATAGTTTATTACATATGATGTAACTACTGCTTGGAACTTATTGTCTAAATAAAATCCCCACAATGCACAAACAGCATCCCCAAATCGCTGTCAGCCAAGAGGTTAAAATCTGTTCCTATTCCACATCGAACAAGCTGAATGTGTTGGAGTCTGCCTCACAAAATTCCATCAGCTTTGAATATTACTAACGGATGGTCAAAATTAAGTATTAAAAAAAACAAAACATGCTTTTGGGATATTGATTTCTTAAGTGTGTTCATAGGATGATGTTTTCACTTATGAGTTGTAACAAATGCATTTGTATTATGGGCTAGGTTTTAACAGCACATGTTGGGTTTTTTGGGGGTTTTTTTATAGAAAAAAATGCAAAACTTGTGGCCATAGGTGTACCATCTTTTTCAGCAAAAAAAATATATGTAAAAACGTAATTCAAGCGAGGACATTTAATTTTACTATAACCATTAAAATATTGAATATGTAAAATGTAATACATTTTTAGCACATTTTTGATCCTCTGATCTTTGGCCTGCTAGGCAAACATGCTAACCTCTATAATACAGATTCAGTCATGTCCGTCCCTTATTATTAGCCAAGGACCAGTTAATGGTTGTTTTTTCATTTTTTACGAAACAAACCAGTAGAGGGAGAGCAGAGGAACAAAATGAAGGGCCTCTTGTATTCTAATACAGACAGTAAGGGAGGTACCTCGCGCTGCTGCCCCAGGAAGTGCTGTCTGTCTCGGGCAAACATCTCCCGAGGAGTCAGCGGTGACTGTCCACAATCTTTTTTTGCCAGAGTACATATTTTTTCATGAGAACTAAAGAACCTCACAACAAAATTAATTACATTCAGAATTCTCTTTTCAGCAGAGTACTTCTATTTTCACCAGAACAGCTGTTTTTTTCATGAGAAGAGTGGCAAAAAGAGATTTTAAAAGACAAAATAAACACATTTACCACTTACAAAATGAAAAGACAATGTTACAGTCAATCTTATGGAGACCCAATTACAGTTGTAGTCAAAAGTTTACATACCCCAATGGAAAAGTATAAATTCTAGAAATTTCTTGAAAACAAAGAATTTTAGGAAAAAATGCAGCAAAAGTTTTGCTTTTGTGGATGAGAAAAAAATATTCATATCCTTTGATGCTATGATTGTATTGTCTACAAGTTGTTAGAACTTTCAATATGATAATGCAGAACCTAATTCTAGAAAAGTCTAGAAAATGCTGGATTGTAGGTGAACATTCTTAGAGAGTTCAAAAGGGTTAGGCATAGGATGATTGCTATCATTACCAATGAGTCAATATGAGATAAAGTAAAGAGCTATCTGAAGAAAATTATTTATTGTCATAAAGCTGGAGAAGGGTTCAAGAAGATTTCGAAGCATTTGAGTATCGCAATTTCAACTATTGTTTCTATTATCAAGAAGTACAAGACAACGCTCCTTCGGTCTGGAAGAAAGAAGGTTCTTTCAGTAAGAACACGTAGAGGAATTGTGAAGAAGGTTAATAACAATCCAAGGTTGACAGCCAAAGATACACAAAATGAATTGGCTGCAAGGGAGACTGGGGCTTCCATTTCAACCATAGGTACCGAGTATTGCAATGTGAAGGTCTCAATGGTCGCACGTCAAGGAAAAAGCCACTCTTAGGAAAACATTACAAGGACAATCGTTTAAAGTTTGCAAAACAGCATTTGAATGATGGATATGAGTTCTGGTCAAAGGTTTTGTGGAGTGATGAAACAAAAATCAAGCTATTTGGTCACACTGATAGTCGTTACGTTTGGAGAAAGTCTGGTGAAGTGTCCAAAGAAAAGAACACCATACCTACCAGGGGCATTGCCAAATACAAATTTGTATTAGGATATGCACGAATAATGGTCTTCTTCCTAATATTAGTAATGGCTGAATAGTGTCTTTTATTTTTCAATGCAAATTGGTCTCTCATTTCAAGCACGTCTCCCTCTGCAGTCTGTGACACTAGCAGCCAATTGGTGTAGGGAAGAAGGGAGAGAGTAGGTCTATGTCACTGTACAGAGTCAGTGCTTCAGTTCATTATTTTTTAAATCAAACTGAAACCAAAAAGCGAGTGAAGTTAAATTGCTTTAATCCACTTTTTGAAATCCTAGTGACTCATGCAATGCAAACATTATTTCACCTGTTATTTTCTGTTAATTGTGTTTTGTGAATCTCTGAATCTGAATATTAATGAGTCAAACAGAATGCATCATTCAATTTATGGGAATTTACAATCAACACTTTTACAAGAGTTTAATTAAGAAACAATGTCAGCTCAAAACAAACCTAAATAAAAAATGAAAACGAAGAGCCTACTTATAGTACAGCTTTGTTACAAAATACAGCACAGGACTGGACAGCACAGTATATATTATAAACAGTATAAGTGAAGTTTGCCCCCGCCCACTTCCAGTTTGAGGAATACATACCCAAATTCATAAACGAATACACATATGAATACTAACATCACGGGCACGAGTACAGATAACAGCTCTACGTACAACTCTTAATACCTACTGTCAATCATGGAGGTGGTAATATCCTTCTACGGGGCTGTTTTAACGCTAATAGCACAGGCAATTTAGTTCCAATACATGATAAAATGGATTAGTCAATCATCTGAAACACTCTGCTACAACACTTAGTTTAACCCTTTACAGTCCATTTATTCAGGCGCGTCAGGTCCAATTTATTTTCAGACGTGCTGTTTATTTTACACGCGCTGTTTAAAATATTTTTTTTCAGAGTAAAACAGGCATTGAATTACAAAAGGACACTCATACTGTATATCCAGCCAAGCCCCACCCCTTGTTCACTGTATTTTTCACATACCTCTTTATAGACATGCATACTCCTCAATAATGCGATCATAGTTATTATTTTATTACTATAACATCTCAAAAAGCTCTGCAAATTTATGTGATATTTTTTGAGTGCTGAATGCAGAAGCAGCTGTCTCCTTTGTTTATGTCCATGATATTTCTATGGTATTAGATACGTCATTTTTTTCCGGCTTCATTCGGCTCTTATTGGTCTCACTCGGCCATTGAATGGTTTTCTCGGCCTGTGCTTTATGTCTTTTTGATGATGTTGGAAATGGGTTCAGACATTGGACTAGAAAGGGAAAATTGTAATGTCAGACCTGGTCCGACATAGGACCGCAAGAGTTAAAGCACAACTGGATGTTCCAACACAACAATGATTCAAAACGTACATCAAAATCTACTTCAGAATGGTTAAAGAAGAATAAAATCAAGGTTCTGGAATGGCCTAGTCAAAGTCCTTATCTAAATCCGATTGACAGTCTTTGGTATGAGCCTTCAACAGAAGGCTGTGCACAAGAGAATTCTTTGGAATTTGAATGAACTGGAACAAGTTTGCCTTGAAGAATGTTTAGTCATTTTTGACCAATCATGCCAAAAGTTAATTGACAAATATGCTAATCTTTTCAAATATGTTATTATTGCTAAAGGTGCCTCAACTAGTTATTCATTTGATTTTATTTGTCAGTGTATGAATATTTTTTAATTAGCATTTTTGCAGTTTTGCTAAAAAAATCACCCAAATAAATAATTGTAGACACATATTTCTTCTAACTTTTTCCTCATCTATATAAGCAAAACTTTTGCTATGAAAGATTTCTTCTATAATTATTTGTTTTCAAGAAGTTTCGAAAAATATAAATTCCCATTGGAGTATGTAAACTTTTGACTACAGCTGTATAAACAGACAAGTCGTGGTTTTAAAGATACAGTCAAACCCATTTACAACGTACCTGGGATATAACGAACACATTGATATAAAGAACCAGTATCATGGAACCAAATAAAATCGTATTAAATCCTGTTTAAATTCTCCTTTTACTATGTACTTTGATAGTGCATACTTCCTGTTATTACGCGCGCACTGTGATTACATGCAACGGTCTGTGCTGAGCATAATGCATACTCGTAGGCCAACTTCTTGTTGTTTGAAATGGACCTTGCTCTCTGTTACTGTAATTTATGCAGTATTATCATGGCCAGCCCTAAACGATCATCAATTTCACTTAAGGACAAACTGTACATTATTGGAGAAATATTAAAAGGAGGAAAGCAGTCAGAATTATGTTCTGAAGTTTAAAAAGCAGCAGTTGTTGAGGCAGTTGTCTAAGGCCCTGTCCACATCGAAGCAAAACAATCGACAACCAAGTTCAAAACCAATTTACCAGAACCCTAGCCCAACAGTGTTAGAGTGTCCAAATTTCCGTAATGAAACTGGTTAGTGTTAACCCAGCTGTTGTTGAAAAAACACTTTGCTGGATGACTGTATCCCAGAAACCACTGTATTGTATACACGTTCTTCTTTCCTTTTTTCCCCCTCATAAATGTTGTTGTTTATTTTCATTGAACATGGGAGCAGAATGGAGGAGCTACGAGAAAGTGTCTAAATAATGTAAAGGGGAATAATTCGTATGGGGAGAAAAATGCCCACGACATAGTAAAAAAATGAGATGGACATTTGCACAAAGAGAAAATCTGGTGCAGATAAGAGTTCTTTAATTTCATTAAAAGTCAAAATAAATACCTTTAACTTGCTAATATGTGATGTGATCTAAGATAATATAAAAAAAAAAAAAAGTGTTTTAGGCACATTTTAAGTTTTGTGTGCTACAGTACATTAGCATATCTGACAGTAACAATGGAATATGACAAGAATAAATCCTCCTGTATTTTAATTCGGGCTTGTCTTTATTCTCGTCTCATGTAACCAGGGTGATTATGGCAACATACTACCGCCAAGCACTAGGGGATATTGGAGGATACTGTGTAACCAGACTCGAGACTAACCAGTTTGAGACTACCTCTTAGTAGGTTCCAAACTTGGTTGTTGAACTCAGTAATGAACTGTATTTAGTGTGGATGCAAATCGCTTTAAGCACTTTTAAACAGGCTTTGAACCCTTAACTCGGTTCTAAAACGCTTATGTGGCCAGAGCCTAAAATACTTCATAAAATAGCGTACAGGTAATGATCGGTTATAACATACTGTTTTTACGGTCCCAAGGCAGTATGTTGTATCAAAGTTTCACTGTATATGATTTTCAGGGATTTAAAAAAAAAAAAAAAAACTAACTGACAAAAGAAGTTTAGATCCTCACAAAAAAAGGATATTTGGTAGTGAGCCCAATTCCTTTTTCGAGATCAAACATCTAACTGCAGGAGCTGTACTGAGCATGCCCAGAAGAGAAAAATTAAATCCCTTATAAATCAGGAAAAGATTAAAAGGCACTATTTTGGGCCAGTCCCCTTGAACCCTAAAATTGTCAAACAAAAAGTTGGAAACAGCAAAAAACAGCACAACACACAGATTTTTATATATTTTTCACATATTCAAGCAGATTGAAATGGCCCACATCAAGAGATCTAACCAAAGGGGACCACACATCCAAATTTTTGTACAAATCCATTGAACGGGGTCAGAGTTATTAAAGTACAGAAATTGGGGTTTAACATTAAACTGCCTCCTCAACCCTAACTATAGTGGCACTACTGCTTGGCTTAGTTGGAATTTATTTTTTTATGCTGACATCTACTTTTGTATGTATGATTTTGTAGGCTATAAGTAAATATGTTTGAAGTGTCATTTGTGTTTGTAATTGTTAGTTATTATACATATCTACCATGTATGTCACACTTTATTAAATATGTATTAAGCTTTTAAAATGATGATAAATCTCCCTAACCCAATACACAATTAGTTTATAATTGTTCAGTGAATTCCTCTAATGATGTTGAATGCATTTTCTCTGGTACTTTTTGCTCACCGCCGCAATAAATAAACTCAACATGATTAGAAGTAGTCACTGCACTTACAGTATTATAAGAAGATTTTATATATGCAAACAAACATTAAAGGTGAAAGTGTGCATTGCAAATGAAGTGTGGGGAGAGTCTGACAACATTACAAACACGTTTAGGCAAAATCCATGTCATTGATCTGTTGCCTGACAGCTCTGGCCCTTGCAGCTTCTCTAGGAGGAATATTCTAAGGAGGCTCCAATGGTTCAAGATGAGGCACTTCTTCCTCCTCACCTTCCTCAAGTACATGGGGTGTGATCGCCCAGCAATCTTTGATGTTTAGCTATGTTGTGCAGGATACAACACACTACGAAGATCCTAGCTACAGTTTGGGGGTCGTATTGAACCATACCACCTGATTTGACCTAATTTTAAGTAAACCAAACGTCCTCTCACATTCCTAGTGGATCTGTGTGTCCTATTGTATGTCTGTTCTTAGTTTCTGTATGGATTAGACACAGATGCTAAAAGCCAAGAACGCATTGCAAAGCCGCAAAATCACCTGTAAGGAAACTTTACTGTAATATCTAGTATGACGTTTTCTATGCCAAATATTAACATTATTTCGTGAATCATTATTTAATAATGAAATAGGCATAAAGCTGAAAATGCCAAAACCAATGCTACATAGCAATTTGTTCATTAAGACTGGAGATCATTTACAAACTTCTGAAAATCTCCTCCATTGTGTTTTAGTGCAAGCCCCTGAATCTCTGCATATATAAGTTTATACTGTTAACACAGTATTTATGTAACGTTGAAAGCTATATTGCAAACTTAACTCTACCGTGGTTAAACTTTACAGGGTACAGATATTATTATTATTATTATTATTATTATTATTATTATTATTATTATTATTATTATTATTATTTGTAATGCTGTTGTAATGTGTGGTAGTGTTTCTTGTCTGCCTACCCAAAGATATGGTTAAAACAAGTAGTTACATATTACTGGACATTTGTGGAGGTTTTTATGTTTGTATTTTTTTGTTCAGCACAAATGTAATATGTGTTAATGGTAAATCTGTCCAGCAGGCATACTGTATTTTAGATAGGAACCCAGTAAATGAATCCACCACTCAGACTGAAAGACAGATATAAATAATTCAGGATTAATTTAAAATTGTTAAAGGCATATAGGGTTATAATATTACACCTTTGTTTCAAATGCCCCTTTTCTATATAAATACATATGTTTGTACCAAATTAGAAATGGGAGAATCCTCCCAAAAGCTTCTCTGTAAATAAACACTTTCCTTTTTTTATACCCTATGTGGAAGGGTGGTGGGTAATTCACTGACACAGGAGACAGACCGGTGGATTTGGCAACACCGCACGGGTGCCCAGTTTTATTTTGGGGTGCTCTTTTTCTTTTAGCCTGCAGAGGGTGCTGTTGGTCCGTGGTCTGCTTACCAACGATGGTAAACAGAACCACAGGAATACCAAGCGATGGTACACAATACCGGCACACCTGCAGGTGTTTCGAAAGAATAATTCAAAACAGAAGGCACAAAGAAACATCGCAAATAAAACAGTAACAAAACTACAAAGAAAAGGTGCTGCACTCTGCAGCTATATCCCGGCTGCCGCTATCCATGCGACCCGGATCACCGACGGCTAACTAGCCTGCTTAGTTCTTTTTTTCCCGGGATCTGCCCAAGGGTTCCCCGCCCTCAATGTCTCGCTGTGAAACATTTTGTTTCCTTTTCTCTCCCGACTGGTTCTCAGTCCTGGACCAGCGCTTCCGCACTCTTGGCGTGTCTATAAGGGCAGACCTGAGGAAACAGCAAAGCGTTAACTTATAGGGCTAACAATCTCCCCAAGACTCGCCTCCCAGCCATTCAGAGAGGGGGAAAGTCCACACACTGCCATGACTCACAGGCGGTTGTTGGATGACTGCCTCCCTCTTCCTGCAGCACTGTGAACAAGCCAGCAGATCTCCCCCTGCTACATATCCTTCCTCCTCAAAATGACACCACCGGTTCATTCGAAAATCCTACACCCCCATGCCTTCCCGAGAGAAAAAGTCTGCGTTTTGATGCAGCTTTCCTGCTCAATGGACTACCCTTAAGGCAAAGGGCTGCAAGGCCAAGTACCACCGTGTGATTCTGGCGTTGCTATCTTTCATTCGGTGAAGCCATGCTAAGGGGGCATGATCTGTAACCAGGGTGAAGTGTTGCCCCAGGAGGTAGTATCGGAGTGACTCGACTGCCCATTTTACTGTGAGACACTGCTTCTCGATGGTGCTATAATTTTTCTCACGGGGAAGGAGCTTCCTGCTGATGTACAGGACTGGGTGCTCGCTTCCCCGAACCTCCTGAGATAACACTGTCCCAAGACCTGTCTCTGACGCATCCATCTGCAGGGTAAACCTCTTACCAAAATCCGGGTTGCATAGCACTGGCTTACTACACAGCCTCTGCTTCAAGTCGAGAAAGGCCCTCTTGCACGACTCCCTGCACTGAACCGTATTTGGGGCAGCCTTTCGGGTGAGGTCTGTCAAGGGAGCAGCAAGCATAGCGAAGCTCGGGATGAACTTTCTATAATAGCCCGCTAGTCCCAAGAAAGAGCGCACCTGGGTTTTGGTTGTAGGAACTGGCCAGTCAGCCAAGGCTTTCACCTTAGCAACCAACGGTCTGATCTGACCCCCCCCACTTGATACCCCAAATACTCCGACTCACTCTTCCCAATGGCACACTTCTTTGGGTTAGTAGTGAGCCCCACCTCCCACAAGGATTGCAGCTACGTCGCCACCTTACACAGATGACTTGGCCAATCCTCATTGTGGATAACCACGTCATCTATGTAAGCAGCGGCATACTGCTGATGGGGTCACAAAATGGGATCCATCATCCGCTGGAAAGTGGCGGGTGCTCCGTGCAACCCAAAGGGCATGGTCCTAAATTGGTACAACCCGAAGGGAGTTGAAAACATCGTCCTCTCTCTAGATTCCGGGGTCACGGGTATCTGCCAGTACCCCTTCGTTAAATCCAGTGTCGTCATAAAATGAGCGATGCCTAGATGCTCCAGCAACTCATCTACCTGAGGCATCGGATAAGCGTCAAATTTCAATTTTTCATTGATTCATCTGAAATCAATGCAAAATCGAGTTGACCCGTCTGGCTTATCGACTAAAACGACCGGACTGTTCCAGTCACTTTGGGACTCTTCTATTACCCCCAGTCTCAGCATTTTGTCAATTTCCGCTTTTATTACCTGTCTTTTATGCTCAGTTATACGATAAGGCCTCTGGCGAACTAGCGCCCCCGGCTCAATATCAATGTGATGATGGGCTACTCGAGTCTGCCCCGGGACAGAAGAGAACACGTCAGGAAACTCCACCACCAGACCGCGAGCCTGACATTTCTGCGTTGGTGTCAGATTCTCAGCAATCTGTACCGATCCTTTTCTTGCCAACACAGAAAGATCAGGTCCCAGGTCCGTGACGTCATCTGCATGTGCCACTAGCAACGCCTCCGGTTGCAACCAAGGCTTTAAGAGGTTGATATGATAAATATGTTTCTCTCTCCGTCGCTCCAGCTGGCAGATCTCATAGTCCACCTTCCCAACCTGGCGTGTAACCTCAAAGGGTCCTTGCGACTTAGCCAAGAGTTTCCACTCAGAACTGGGTAATAAGAGAAGTACCTAATCCCCCGGCTGAAATGTGCGCAACTGGGTTCCTCGGTTATACTGGGTCTCCTGTCTGTGCTGTGCCTGCTGCAAATTGTCATGCGCCCATTTCCCAACAGACTCAAGACGCTTGCGCAGGTCCAACACATACCGGACGGTATTGGTCAAATTGTCCTGCTGCTCCTCCCACATCTCTCTGACCAGATCGAGCATGCTCTGTGGTCTCCGCCCATACAATAGTTCGAATGGTGAAAATCCTGTGGAAGCCTGGGGCACCTCTCTGATCGCAAAGAGAAGGGGAGGAATCACCTGGTCCCAGTAACGCACATCATTATGAATAAACCTGCGCAACATGTTCTTAAGGGTGTTATTAAAGTGTTCCACCAGACCGTCGGTCTGAGGATGAAACACAGAGGTACTAATAGTCTTAATTCCCAAAAGCTTACATGTTCGTAATCCGGAATGACAAGTAGGTGGGTGTATCCTGCCACACTCCTATCTAGTGGCCCAACTATGTCCATCCCAATACGCTCAAACGGAGCTTCCACTAGGGGCAAAGGCACCAGTGGGGCTCGTGGAATGGCTCTAGGGCTGGCCTTTTGACATTCCCCACAACGCTCACAAAACCGCTTGACATCGCCATCCAGCCCCAGCCAGAAGAACCGTGACACAAGCCTTGCTTTAGTTTTATCCTTGTCCAAATGACCAAACAGGGGAATAGCATGAGCCAGCTGCAACAAATCCTCCTTAAAGGGCTGAGGAATGAACAACTGATGACGCACTTCACCGGTCTGGGGTAATTTATCAACACGGTACAGCAGGTCTCGATCAATTTCAAAGTGGGGGTATGTGGCGGCGCATCTGGGCTCGACCACCCGACCATTAACCACCACTGCTTGGTCAAAGAGCCTGCACAGCACGTCATCACACCCTTGCTCGAGTCGGAAGTCATGGGAGCGAGCTAAGAAATCAGCTCCCATGGCTTCCAACTCAGGGTCAGGTCGGTCCCGAGCAGAGGCAGCCAAGCCAGACCCCTGCGCTGGCTCCACGACCTCCCCTCCAGAGTCTTCACCAACCCCCCCCCCCCCGAAACTTCTCTGACTCCCTCCATTGCCAGCCCTCATTCTTAGCGATCCGCCGCTCCCGTTTAGTTTTACGGTGTTTAAATTTACGGCAAAACCATTCTAGATCGCGAAAGGGAAAAATCTCTCCAATTACTTCCTCTTTCTTAGCCAATAAAGAGGACGGGGCTGTCAGGGCAGCCAACCAATCTTTAAACTGCTCACAGTCCCGTCCCAGAACTACTGGTAGCGGCAATCGAGGACATAATCCTACCTGCACCTGCGTCACCTGCTGGTCAATAGTCATACACACATTGATCTTGGGATAGGAGCGGACATCCCCATGAATATATTTAATATGCACCCGTCCCAATATACGTTTATGCCCCGGTGAGATTAAGCTCTCCTGTACTAGAGACTGACCACACCCTGAATCCAGGAGAGCCTGGGTTTTTGTACCATCCACTGTCACAGGAATAACAAAACCCGTGTGCTTTAGTGAATGAGGTAATTGAACGTGCCTACCTGGTCGGCTGAGGTCACACTCCATCACGGGCGAGGTGGCCCACCTCCCTGCACGTCCAACACCTCGGTGGGCTGGTTTCTCTCCTTGAAGTTTTGGTAACAGGGGGAAACACTGGAGCCATAAAAGGGGCTCGCCGATAAGGAGTCCTCGTGAGACCCCGGTCCGACACTGCAGCAGCCCGTGGGTATCCCCACCCTGCCCCAGTTCCCGGGGTGGGAGCTCCCGCAGACACCCCCCTACCAAATCCTGGACTACGGCTTCCCCCCAGACCCTTCACCCTCTCCGGGGCCAGTTGAGGGGACAATCCAGTAGCCGCACTCCTCCCCGACAGTTTTGCAGGAGTTGGCTCTGCTGCCTGGTACTGCTTGGCTAGTTCGACCGCCCGGTCCAGCTTATCTTGTGCCTGTCGCTGGACCCACAGCCGAGATCCCAGGGCTAGACACTCCAGGAAGCGCTCCACCAGGATCATCACCACCACCCTGGCTTTGGTATTCCCGTCCGGGTTCAACCAACCCAAGGCATAATCCTTCAAGCGGTGAGCAATGGCTCGTGGGTGTTCCCCTGCCGCAAACTGCTCCTCCCGGAATTTCTTCCGATACCCCTCCGGTGTGGCCCCCACGCGATTAAGGATGACAGTTTTCAGCATGGGGTAGTCCATCATCCACTCTGGGGACAGCGTTCTCGCATCTGCTTGCGCCTCTCCTGTGAGCTGAGGCAGCAAGTAGCTAGCCCACTGTGCTGGATCCCACCCGGCCGAGGTTTGCATGGCCTCAAACACCTCTAAATAGGCTTCAGGTCGATCCTCGGCTGTCATTTTTGTGGGGCGTCGTAACTGGGGGTCTGGAGCTGCTGGTCTAGCTGCCCCCTGCACTGCCGCGGTGAGCGTCTGGCGCAGGAGGTCCATCATCGCCGCAAACTGGGTAGCATCCATTGCTCGTCTGCTCCTTCTATGGATGCACTGCTTGGGGCAATGCCAGTGAATCCCACTGCAGACACCAAGTGTGGAAGGGTGGTGGGTAATTCACTGACACAGGAGACAGACAGGTGGATTTGGCAACACCGCACAGGTGCCCAGTTTTATTTTGGGGTGCTCTTTTTCTTTTAGCCCGCAGAGGGCGCTGTTGGTCCGTGGTCTGCTTACCAACGACGGTAAACAGAACCCAGGGAATACCAAGCAATGGTACACAATACCGACGCACTTGCAGGTGCTTCAAAACAATAATTCAAAACAGAATGCACAAAGAAACAGGGAAAATTAAACAGTACCACACTACAATGATTAATTATCCAATCAAATTGTACACAATTTCTTCACATGCTACACAGTAGTTTACATAGTAAGCTGACAGTCATCACACAGTGGACTGCATTTATTATACATTTGAATTGATTTGCTTTTATAATACAGTATTTTAATAATAATAAACATTGCCAAAATTATTTAACAACAAGCAAGCTATATTTTGATGATGTGAGTACAAGACCATGTGCCACAAAAATTATTTTGCTGGTAACATCAAATAATAAGTGAACATATTAGGGTAAAGAATGTAATCTGCAGAAATAGCTACAAGAGGACTGGGGTCACAAGAGCATTAACATGTCAGCTGTGAGGTAATTCATCAGTTTTATTTAGCTTGTTTGTTAGTAAACTAGGATTACAGTAGAAAATTGAATCATATTTCATTTGCAGAGTGTTTTATACATGCCTTGACGCCCACCAAATTAATGTGGAAAACTAATCTTTATTTAAGTTTAAACTAATAAAACAAAGACAGAAATGTTATAAGGTTGCTTCAAGCAAATATCTTCCTTTGTCTGGAGATTAATTTTAAATAGCTAAATAGTGTGTTTTTTTTTTTCCAACAAGTAACATCATTTTCTCACTCAGTTCACCTAAACGACTTTGTTTTGCAACTAGTTGCACCAAAATTGTAAGCAACCACATTCCCCACATTCACCACTTGGGTGTGTGTTGGGGAAAAAACCTTAAAAGCAGCCAATCAGGAAAGGGACAAATAGAAGTTACACATCACTCATTCAGCAAAATCACTACCCCAGTAAAATGCAGGACGATTCATCCAATCAGGAGATGATCTGGGACCCCCCATCTGGGAAATGCATTGATCAAAACCTTGGTGTAAGGCATCGATTAGACAAGATTAGACAAGTACAGTATTGGAGCATGCAATTATTGCTGTTAATACCCCAGTTTTTAATGGTAACCCTCAGCTCTTCTTAATAACATCTCGTTCTGAAATGCATACAACTTTTGTGAATTGCATGTGAATGCAAACATGTCACTAAATCAGGGCTCTGTATCCTGTATCAATTGTTATTTATAACTCTAGCTCATGCATGATGGTAGAACCATACATAGGTCATAAATATTGTCATTGTAGAGCTGACAGTAGATGTCACTACCTTTTATAACCAGAGTGATGATTGTATATAGTTGTATATAGTTTTATGATGATGTTAAAAAAAAATAAATAAATAAATAAAAAAAATACATAATCTGGTGTATGATAATTTGATGGTGCTGCGCGTTCATGTACCTTCTTGTCCGTATGTATTAAATATTCGCACAAAGCATGAAACGCGGGAGTGCAGAAATAAAGGAGATATAGTACATTATACCTAAAAGTCCTGGGAGCAGTCATATTGTCGGACACACAGAAAACAATTGTATTTTGATTATATAGAACGGTATTCTACTTTATTATTTTGATTTACCAGTCTGCAATGTGTTTAGCTGTAATCAGATTAGTCTCTACTCTCTGTCTGAGTGAATGACTGTCTATTGTTAAAAATAAAATAAATACCAGGGACCGTGGAGTTTTACTACGCAACAAATATGGAGTTGATGTTTTGGAAATATTCTGTGAAAGCTGGCTCCTGACAGTGGTCTTTTAAGGTGTTTTACAATGTATTGGACCTAGCAGCCATCAACTCCTGGGTACTTTACACATAATGCACGGAGAAGAATTTACTAAGGAGAGAATATATTTTACAGTTAGCACAGGAACTTTGCAAGAAGCATTTGGAACAGGGAGTCTGCCAAGCGTGTACCCACTGCTGAAGCTGGCAACCCCACTGAGAGCCGCAAGAGACGGCAATGCCAGGTTGGCAAGTGCAATAAAAATAACACTTCAGACAGCTGTGCCCTGTGCAGAAAGGCGGCGTTGAGAAGCGCATAATCTGTGTTGAATTTGAACAGCCTTAAAGGTAAAGGAATACCCTTTAGAAAAAGAAAAATAAATTATACTTTTTTGTTATTATTTCTTATGCTGTGCGCTTCTGTAAAATGTTTTTCTTCATTGTTCAGTTGCTTTTGCTCATCTGATAATAAACCATTGCTTTTGAAAAGTAAAATATTTATTGCTATCGTTTCAGTTTTATAAATATGTACAGTGTTGTTAACCGGTGTCTGTTCAGATGTTTATTTATTTACATTTTCTTGTTTTGATTTGTAATATATATATATATATATATATATATATATATATATATATATATATATATATATATATATATATATATATACACAGTGCTGTGCAAAAGTTTTAGGCAGATGTGAAAAAATGTTGTAAAGTAAGATTGATTTAAAAAAAATACATGTTAATAGATTATATTTATCAACTAACTAAATGCAAAGTGAGTGAACAGAAGAAAAATCTACATCAAATCCATATTTGGTGTGACCACCCTTTGCCTTCAAAACAGCATCAATTCTTCTAGGTACACTTGCACAAAGTCAGGGATTTTGTAGGCATATAGTCAGGTGTATGATTAAACAATTATACCAAACAGGTGCTAATGATCATCAATTCAATATGTAGGTTGAAACACAATCAAACAGAAACAGCTGTGTAGGAGGAATAAAACTGGGTGAAGAACAGCCAAACTCAGCTAACA
Organism: Polyodon spathula; assembly: GCF_017654505.1. Lineage (NCBI taxonomy): Eukaryota > Metazoa > Chordata > Actinopteri > Acipenseriformes > Polyodontidae > Polyodon > Polyodon spathula. Next base: position 48,002,954 of record NC_054535.1, on the reverse strand, counting down.
AGGTGAGGTTGCTGAAGACAGTTTACTGTCAAAAGTCATACACCATGGCAACACTGAGCATAGCAACAAGGCATAAGGTAGTTACACTGCATCAGCAAGGTCTCTCCCAGGCAGAATTGTCAAGGCAGACAAGGGTTTCCAGATGTGCTCTCCAGGCTCTTTTGAAGAAACACAAAGAAACGGGCAACGTTGAGGACCATAGACGCAGTGGTCGGCCAAGGAAACTTACTGTAGCAGATGAAAGACACATCATGCTTACTTCCCTTCACAATCAGAAGATGTCCAGCAGTGCCATCAGCTCAGAATTGGCAGAAAACAGTGGGACCCTGGTACACCCATCTACTGTCCGGAGAAGTCTGGTCAGAAGTGGCCTTCATGGAAGACTTGCAGCCAAGAAGCCATACCTCTGACGTGGAAACAAGGCCAAGTGACTCAACTATGCACAAAAAAACAGGAACTGGGGTGCAGAAAAATGGCAGTAGGTGCTCTGGACTGATGGGTCAAAATTTGAAATATTTGGCTGTAGCAGAAGACAGTTTGTTCGCCGAAGGGCTGGAGAGTGTTACGCGAATGAGTGTCTGCAGGCAACAGTGAAGCATGGTGGAGGTTCCTTGCAAGTTTGGGGCTGCATTTCTGCAAATGGATTTGGGCATTGGTCAGAATTAATGGTCTCACTGCTGAGAAGTACAGGCAGATAATTATCCATCATGCAATACCATCAAGGAGGCATCTGATTGGCCACCAAATGTATTCTGCAGCATGACAACGTCTCCAAACATACAGCAAAAGTCATTAAGAACTATCTTCAGCATAAAGAAGAAGAAGGAGTCCTGGAAGTGATGGTATGGCCCCCACAGAGTCCTGATCTCAACATCATCGAGTCTGTCTGGGATTACATGAAGAGAGAGAGAAGAAACTGATGCTGCCTAAATCCACAGAACAACTGTGGTTAATTCTCTCAATTTTTGGGCCAACCTACCTGCTAAGTTCCTTCAAAAACTGTTTGCAAGTGTACCTAGAAGAACTGATGCTGTTTTGAAGGCAAAGGGTGGTCACACCAAATATTGATTTAATGTAGATTTATCTTCTGTTCACTCACTTTGCATTTTGTTAATTGATAAATATAAACTATTAACATGTCTATTTTTGAAAGCATTCTCAATTTACAGCATTGTTTCACACCTGCCTAAAACTTTTGCACAGTACTGTATATATGGGTGATTCTACAAATAGGGTACATTTTGTGTCCCTGGGCCATATTTTGGGTACGTTGTAAAATAAAATTACAAAACCAATATCCATTGTAAAATACAATGCTAATTGTATATTTTAAATTTTAAATAATATAACATAAAGCATTAACTGAGCAAATAATTAATATAATATATCCTATATGCATGTTTTGGTGATGTCCTGTGGCAAAGTGGCTGATAAAGGGGAATGCGATGCAGGAGTGACAGGCAGACAATGATACCCAGTGAAAAAGTGCTTTTATTTGTAATCCAGGTCTGGTGACCGTAAAATAAGAAATCCCCGGCTATACACAACAATGTATAAAGCGCGGGGAAAGCAATAACAGGGCACAGTCCTGAACAAAAAAAACAAACACACGCTCACCAGTCTTGGGTGGGTGCAGTTTTGCTGGTGCTGAGTGAAAACACGGGTACTTCGTGACAATAGTGCAGTGGTGCTCCGGACAGTGCTGACAATAGTCGACAGATCTGGAGGTGTGCTTTAACTGTCTAGAAGTGAAGAATGGACGATTAACAGGACAAACACAATAAAACACAACACGTATCCATTTACACACACTGAGAGCTCCTCTCTCAATCCTTCTCTCTCTCTGATCATTTAACCCAAACGAAGGAAAAGATCAGCATTATCCTGGCCCCTATATGTAATCCCGCATGATATCTAGGTAAACAGTTGCAGCTTTCTTATTACTTGCAGTTGCCCCTCGTTTACCTTTCAAATCAATATGGTCTTACAACAGAGTCTCGCTTCTTTCCAGGCTGACCCACTTCCCGGTCCCGGAAACGAACTGTCAGGCCAGCCCTTCCAGATACTTCTCTCATTCTTTAGCGCCCTCACAGGTCGGGAGGAAGATTTATCACCAGAACTCATATTTCTGTCACATATCCCACTGCTCAGAGTGGAGCCGAATGAACACTTGGCTAAATCTACCTTTCCCATTACTCCCCCCTCCCGGGAAAAATAATCCGCATTTTGGTGGTCTTTCCCCGCACCGTGTACCATTTGGTACATGAAGGGCTGCAATGCCAGATACCACCGAGTTATTTGGGCATTGCTGTCCTTCATTGTGCTTAACCACGTGAGTGGGGCGTGGTCTGTGACCAGATCAAATGAGTGTCCCAGCAGGTAGTATCGTAAAGAGTGAGTAAACCATTTAATGGCTAAACACTCTTTTACGACTACGGAGTAGTTACATTCCTGAGGTAACATTTTTTTGCTCAGGTACAATATCGGGTGTTCTACTCCAGCTACTTTTTGGGACAAGACTGCACCCAAACCTACATTCGATGCGTCGGTGTGGAGGATGAATCTCTTGGTGAAATCTGGTGTGATAAGTGGCGGTAATAACCGGCTAAGCCCAGTAGTGACCTCACCTGAGTCTTGGTTTTGGGGATCGCTGCTTCAACCAAAGCTTGGATTTTGGTGACCATAGGTCTCACCCTTCCATTCCCCATTAAAAATCCCAAATATTGAGACTCTGTTTTGGCAAACGCACATTTCCTCCAGTTAGCTGTCAGCCGGGCTGCCCATAGAGACTGAAGAACGGCTATAACCCTAGTCAAATGCTCTCGCCAGGTGGAGCTGTAAATCACCACGTCATTAATATACGCTGCTGCATATTCATGATGTGGGCATAAAACCTGGTCCATCAGTGTCTGAAAGGCAGCGGGCGCACCATGTAGCCCAAACGGCATGGTTTTAAAGTGGAACAGCCCTTCTGGTGTTGAAAATGTGGTTTTCTCTCTGGAGCTGTGGGTTAAAGAGATTTGCCAGTATCCCTTCTTCAGGTCCAGAGTGGAAATAAACCTCGCTTTTCCCAGTCTGTCTAAAAGTTCATCAACCTGAGGCATGGGATATGCATCGAACTTAGCAATAGCGTTCACCTTTCTGAAATCCACGCAGAAGCAGTTGGTGCCGTCTTTCTTAGCCACTGTGACGATCAGACTGCACCACTCACTCCTGAAAGGCTCAATCACCCCGAGCTCGAGCATATCCCACACCTCTTTGCGAACGCTACTTCGTCGACTTTCCGGGATCTGGTACGGTCTCTCTCGCACTGTGACACCTGGTGGAGAGATAATGTCATATTCAGCTAAGTTTGTTCTGCCGGGCACATCAGAAAAAAACATCGCTGAACTCCTCAATAAGCTTATGCAGCTCTCTTTGCTAATCCGGAACCAATTGTTCCCCCATAGAAATTGCTCTTGTGCTCAGGGTCTCTGGACAGTGACCTAAATCATCCTCCATATTGCCTGGGGCTATAAATAAGACCTCCCTTTCCTGCCAGGGCTTTAACAAATGAACATGATAAATTTCACATTCATTTTGGCGATTGGGCTGTCTAATTTCATAATTTACTTTCCCTATAGCCCGAATCACCTCATACGGCCCCTGCCATTTAGCACACAGTTTTGATTTGGATGAGGGAAGTAGCAGTATTACCTTGTCCCCTGGTCGAAAGGCTTGAATCCGTGCATTTTTGTTGTAATGCTGCTGCTGTCAGTGCTGAGATGATGAGGTTGTCTTGGGCCAAATGACCGACCAAATCCAGGCAATTTCTTAGTAGAAGCACATATTTCGCTACATTTTTAGACGAGCCTTTGTGCTCCTCCCACCCCTCTCTCAGCAGGTCAAGAATGCCGCGAGGCTGCCGGCCGTACAGGAGCTCAAAGGGCGAGAACCCCGTTGAACTCTGCGCCTCGTCTTCTCGGCTCCGAGGTGCCCCGCAAAAGGGATATCATGCGCCAAAGCCTCATGACCTCGGTCCGACATGACGGAGGAACCAACAATTGTGTTACAGGCTGTCCTGTGCCCACAACTAGGTTTACCCTATACAGTAATTGCTCCTTTATACTGAAATGTGGATATACTAGCTTCCCAGCGCCATCAACATCCTTACCTTCAATGGACCAGACCTGCCCTCAAGCGTGCACCAGTGAAGGGTCATTCTGTTGGTCCCACACTAGGTCAGCGCTTGAGTACCACGAGTCCAGTACATTGAGAGGGGCTGGAATAGCCTCTGCTCTAGTCGGTTGAGTAACCTCGCTCTCTCGGTCGCACTGCATTCCCACTCCCTTCGACTGGCATTTGTTACCATTGCAGCATTCTCCCACCAGACCCCAGCCTTGTCTCAAAGTCGCTCCCTCCCATTACGCGGTCCGTCTCTCCTTATTTGTTTTTCTAGGACGGAAAAGAGGGGAAAACCATTTCAGGGTGAAAAGGAAGCACATCACCAATCCTTCCTTTTATCGGTCCTACCGATAAGTATACTTTTAATGTGGGGCATGCCGCCGTGTCTCGATGGATACAGGAGATGCCACCTGACCTTGTGGCTGCCACGACACACCGCCCAGGAGAGCTGTCCTAATCAAAGTTTGCAAACACCCTGTGTCCACTAATGCATGGGTTTTTACATTCCCTAAAATAACATTAATCAGACAAGCCCCCTTTCGACCATTTTCTCCACGCTTACCCGTTTCAGGTGCCCAATTGCATGCGGCCACGTCACACTCCATGGCAGCGGGGCATGACCTGGCCAGATGTCCCAGCTGGTTGCACCTAAAACAGACCGGAGGGACAGAGGGGGCATAGGTCAGAAATCTGTTCCACTGCTGGTATGGCAACGGGGCAGGGGCAGCACCTCTATCCCTGCTGGGGGCCAACCTTGGTCTCCATGGGGGGGAGGCAAGGGGGCCCAATGGGGTCGGTGCTCTAGGAGGTCTGGGTCCCGGGAACAAGGGTGGTGGTGGTGTTGGAGGAGAAGGAGGGAGAGGTCAGCTGCTCCGAAGGGCAGGGGCGGACAGGATTCTGACCCGGGCAGAAGTCAGGGAGTCTTTGAAGTCCTCCGCCAATTTGACTGCCTCCTCCAGGGTGTCAGGATTGTGGCGCAGTATCCACGCCTGGGTTTCGGCGCCGACCACATGGCAGAGCTTCTCTGTCACAATGGCTTCCCCCATCTGCCGGGTGGTCTTCTTCCCGGGGGTCAGCCAATACACCATGTGGTTGCTCAACCGCTCTGCAACCACCCTGGGGAGTGTCTCTGGGGCTCTCCGGTACTCCCTAAACCATGCCCGGTGGGTCTCTTTAGTGATGTTTAGGCGTTGGAAGATAGCCTGCCTGACCTGGTCGTACTCAGTGGCATGATGGTCGCTCATAGCTTGGTAGGCTGCCTGAGCCTCCTCGATCAGGCAGGGTCCCAACTGGCTGGCCCAGAGCTCCCGCGGCCAAACCGCCGCGGTAGCCAGCCGCTCGAATGCCACCAGATACACCTCCGGGTCATCCTCCGCCGACATCTTCATTGCTGTGCCTTTGGGAGCAACATCAGCAGTGTTGTGGTAGGGGTTGTCGCTGCGGCAACGGCCAGCCCTACCCGTTCAATGAGCGTCGTGTAGCGCTCCTCCCTCCTTCACTCCTCTGTGTCGCGTCGGCTCTCCAGCACCTGCAGCAGCTCCGCCAGTGTGTTGCGATCCATAGTCTCGTGTTCTGACACCACGTGTGGCAAAGTGGCTGTTAAAGGGGAACAGGTGTATCAGTGATGCGATGCAGGAGTGACAGGCAGACAATGATATCCAGTGAAAAAGTGCATTTATTTGTAATCCAGGTCTGGTGACCGTAAAATAAGAAATCCCCGGCTATACACAATAATGTGTAAAGCACGGGGAAAGCAATAACAGAGCACAGTCCCGAAAAAAAACAAACACACGCTCACCAGTCCTGGGTGAGTGCAGTCGTGCTGGTGCTGTGTGAAAACACGAGTACTTCTTGACGATAGTACGGTGGTGCTCTGGACGGTGCTGACCCTAGTAGACAGCTCTGGAGGTGTGCTTTAACTGTCTAGAAATGAAGAACAAACAATTAACGGGACAAACACAATAACACACAACACGTATCCTTTTACACACACTGAGAGCTCCTCTCTCAATCCTTCTCTCTCTCCGATTGTTTAACCCAAACGAAGGAGAAGATCAGCGTTACCCTGGCCCCTATATGTAATCCCGCATGATATCGAGGTAAACGGTTGCAGCTTTCTTATTACTTGCAGTTGCCTCTCGTTTACCTTTCAAATCAATACGGTCTTACAACAGAGTCTTGTTTCCTTCCAGGCTGACCCACTTCCCGGTCCTGGAAATGAACTGTCAGGCCAGCCCTTCCAGATACTTCTCGTTTTTTAGCGTCCTCACAGGTCGGGAGGAAGATTTATCACCAGAACTCATATTTCTGTCACATGTCCCTATAGGCTAACATATAAATTCATTAATTAATTAAACTCAGTAAATTGTATAAAATATATACAATTCAGCCATTATCATGGAAAACAAACTAGAACATATTTGTATAAATATATCTTTTTTACAGTTAAAATGTATCTACAGTCTAAAATGTATGATATGTAATGTTGTCCATAAAATCAATGTCAACCCTGTTACTAGAGGAGAAATCCACCCTCCAAATAATGGTTTATCCCAAAACCATGTGACCTCATCTACAGGGAAGAAGATAAGAGGCACAACTACAGAAATGTTTCTAAACATCTGTGACTATATTTTTCACTTTAAGTTGTATTTGGGTAGACAGTATATTATCTAACCGTCAACAATGTTACTTAAAAGTAATTATGATAGTTTGATCCATAAAAAAAAAAAAAAAAAAAAAAACACTTTTACATTGCTTATAAAGCCCTCTACTAAAATCACAACATGTGGTTTCAGGCTGCTTTCCACATGGTGCATGAAGGCCGAATAAGTGATAAATGTTAACACTGTTACCAGTCAACCCTGTTGCCCATTTAAAGTAACAGAGTTGACAGAAGGTAACAGATTTGACATTTTAAAGAAATATATACAAATAAGATTACTTTGTTACAATATTTAACACTAATTTTTGTCTTGATTTGTAATTAAACTGTATAAAGACCAGTGAGGAAATTCTTATTTTTTTCCCAGACAGATATAGAATAAAATGATACTTTCTGCTGCAGAAAAGCAACGGCGCTATCGTGCTCGCTGTGATGCCGATCCCATTAAAAGAGAGCAGTACTTGCAATTGGAGCACCAGAAATGGCAAGAAAAAAAGAAGCAGGAAAGTAATGTCAATGGCAGAGCTAAGTGATAGGGAGAAACGTAGAAAATGCAAATTTTGAAGAAAATCTCAACAGCAGTCTAGGGAAAGGAAGAAAAGAGTAGCATCTCTGGTAACACCCCCACAGAGCCCTGAGGAGAATCCACAGCCTGGACCATCAAGGTTAGACAGAGTATAAATGCATACAGTATAAGTGGAAACATTTAAGATTGCATGTAAAAAAAAAAAAAAAAATCAGTGGTTAGTGTTTCCTCAGTAGACCTTTAAGTAATTGTTTACAAAATAACATTTTCAAGGATATTTTTTTATCTTGATTTTGCTTATTTACAGGCAACTGCTATTTGGCAGAATAAAAATAAGAAGGGAAAACAGTCAAATATATAGAGAAATTAAAAGATTGAAAAATTCTCTAAAAGGACAACAGAGTCTTACAGACAGGTATAAGAAAAGGTAGCAACGCTTGTTAAAGAAAACAAAATCTCCCAGATCAAAAATAAATAGGTTGCTAAGAGGATTTTCAGTTCCAGATACTCTCCGTAAAACCCCTGTCTTTCATCATTCATTAATTGAAGACATTAAACAGAAATATTGCAATTCCAAAAAAGAAAAGAACAAGCAACTTATTTCACAAATCATTACTGGAAAAATTCTAAAAAAGTACAGATTGCAGAAATGTGCTCAGAAACCCTTTTTGGGTTTTCAAGAAAGCGGTTTCGTAGGGGCCTAGAAAATGAACAGGAACTGTTAATATTTGCTTGGAGAAAATTCAGAACAGCTGCCAATGAACTAAAGAGGGAAGTTGTTGTCTTTTACGTCAGAGATGATACCAGCCATATAACTACAAGCAAGAAACAAACCATTACAGTGAACAAATACAAAATGCAAAAATGCTTCCTAACTGACACATTGAAGAATGTGCACAGAAAATTCCTTCTGGAGAATCCATTTGCAACCATCTCCTATTCATTGTTCTGCCGCATGTGACCATTTTGGGTTGTGCATCCAGCAATTTCTGATCGAGAAACATGTCTCTGTAAACTTCATGAGAATCTTGGTTTCCTTGCAGAAAAACTGCATCAGCTTAAACTTCTCGATAGTATTGACTTGGAATGCTTGGCGGAATCGATTTGCTGTGACCCTGCTTGGAAGACATGTATGTATGGTGAATGTACCCAATGCAAAGATACTGAACTTCCACTTCTACCTATGATGCACAGGCCAATGTATCATACTGGCAGTGGGCAACCAAGTCAGTGCTAAAGAAAAACAAAAACAAACAAAGATAAAGTAAATTAACAGGTCCCTGTAAAAGTCATAGTAAAGCAAGAAATGGAAAGCGCCATGGTGGAGCTAGTTGAGATGTTTCAAAACCAACTCCAAAAGTTCAGAAGACATCTTTTCAACATAAAACAACAGTTCTTTTACCACCATGAACTGAAGAAAAACATGTCAGCATATGAGTGCTTGATTCATATCGACTTCTCAGCAAACTATTCTTGCAAGTTCGGTAATGAAATTCAAGCAGTGCACTTTGCCTCATGTCAACAATAAGCTGCACTACATACTGGAGTGATGTATCTTGGTGGAAAAGAAGAGCATATCTGCTTTAGTACAATATCTCCATCCAAACAAAAGGGCCCTCCAGCAATATGGGAATACCTTGCTCCTGTTCTAGATCATCTGAAAGAAGTGTATCCCTTTGTGCCTGTTGTTCGCTTTTTCAGTGATGGGCCATGCACACAATACAGGCAAAATGGACATTTCTATCTTTTTAGCACTGAACTACACAAGAGAGGGTTCACTGCAGGAATATGGAACATCTTTGAGGCAAGCCATGGCAAAGGTGCTCCCGATGGAGTAGGTGGTGTTCTGAAAAGAACAGCTGACAGGTTAGTTAGTCACGGAAGGGATATGCCAAGTGATGCAAAATTGCAAAATATGCAAATTCAATGGCAAAATCCAGATGTCTTTGGGAAATTGTGTGTCCTTAAGTATGAAGAATAGCTGTATCCTGGAATTGTACTTCAAACTAATGAAACACATGTACAAGTGAAGTGCATGCATCGTGTTGGGTCCAACAGATTTTACTGGCCCAATCGTGATGAGATGTTGTGGTACTTATATGATGATGTGATCTGCATGATTCCACCACCAAAGCCCGTGACTGCCCATCATGTTGAGATCTGTAAAGCAGTATGGTCCAAAATAACAGAAGTGTAAAGCACGTTATTGAATTGTATGCTATAACAGTATCCATGAGTTTCCATGACTGCAGGAGCCTCTATACACAAGCTAAACACATACAGCATCCACCCCACCTCCAAATACTCCTGGACATTTGTTTAGCAGCTTTAGTTTACACTAAGTACATCATGTGTGATATAAATATACTGTATATACTATTAATTTTAGTGTGCAAACCAGTTCTTACATAGATTAATGGGTTTATTTTAAAAGATGTTTGATACAAAATGTTTTTTTTTTTAAATGGGACAATTTATGAAATGAACATTTTTATTTCACTGATTCCGCCCCCGCCCCTGCCCCCGTCCTGTCCTGTCAATTCTGTTACCACGGTCAACCATGTTATTGTCATGTCAGCTATGTTACCTTTGAATTTATTAGTCTAAAATGTATTCATTATAGTTTAGAGAAAAGATAGCTTGAGTTGATTACAAACAAAATCAAACTGAATGATACAATGCCCTTCAGATTCTAGAAATGAACCTTATATTAAGACTTTCATTAAAAATTGTAATACCTCTGAATCATTTCTGCAGATAAACAGTCTTAATAGATTTTAAACAGAAGTTATTTACTTGTTAACAACTAGATTTTTTAAACTAAGGTAAGGGACACATGAACTGCCATATATCCATGAATTAGATATTTAATAGTAGCCATACTTTGCTGAACAGTACGCTACATGTCAGTAACAGAGTTGACTAAAAATACTATTTACATGTGGATTTTTAGCATAAATATTTTAGGTGTTTTGCTGTTGAGCTCTGCAAAGAGCAGTTTCTATATATTTGAAGGTTTATTTTTTGAGTAAAAAAAATATTTTGAAAAAATATTTACTCTTGTTTTTCCTTTTTCACATGTTGCAAAATGTACCATAATGGTAGAATATTTTTGTAGAATATATTTTTGTCATACTGTTTACAGTGTTTGAATACAGTTGTCAGAAAGACTGCTGCGGGACTACTAGGTATGAGTATATCTCTGGTCCTTGTAGAAAAAAAAAAGAAGTGAGAAGGTGGAGTGGCAAAATTTGGTTTCTAGGGCAGCAAAAATCCTTGTGCTGGCCCTGCTAGTATGGGTGAAAAATATCAGAATGTTAACTAACCTACTCTTGTTCAGCTTCACTTTGTATTATTTTCTGTTTTGGTCATCACATGCTGGTAGCTTTTTAAACTTTAAAGCAAATATCTGCCTTGTAGATGTTAGAAATACATCAGTTAGAAATACCACATAGAAAAAAAAAAATATTTCTGACAGACAAGAGAGATGTAAAATGCAGAAAGCATGTGGAAATGTTACTGTTTTTGTTTAGTACCTCATACCCTCACCAACAAGAATATTTTAGGTCAATATTCATACCAACTGTGTATGATATTATGGTTAAACAACTCTAGCTGCAGCTTTAGTTTGATAAAATAAATTAAAATAACACTTGTCAACAATTCATACTGCCCCATAACAGCTCAAGAGTGATACCTCAAGAGTGCTGGTTGCCAACACACAGAGCTCCTTAACAAAATATGTAACACATTTCAAAGGAACAGTAATTAAGGTATGCTTCTAGGGCTATTGGGTTGACCTTTTTTTTTTTTTTTTTTTTTAAAAAAAAAGGTTAAAGAAAGGCTCTTGGTTGTTAGATTACCTCTAGGATATAACTCTCCTTGCTTTCTCCTGCTGGCTGTTTTTGCTCCTAACAAATTAATAATCAGGATACCATCTGCTGCTGTCACATCAAATGCATTAAACAGAAAGAGAATGGCTTTGAGACAGAGGTAATTATTTCTTTAATTTCTTAATTACTTGGTAGTCTCCCTTTTCTTGATTTCCAACAGATGATTTTTTGCAGCTACAATGGGTACACTTCAGTTATGCCTAATAATGAGGTCCCTTGAAAATAGTTGTCTGTTCATGTGTCATAATTGGTAGCATTTAAAGTGGAAGGTCACCATTAATTAAATGACATGGTAGGTAGAAATCTGGCAGTTTTTTTTTTTCATTAGAAGTATAGGCTGAAATTCAGGGGAGGGATTATTGAATGATTGTTCTCATTAGGATTATTGAATAATTGCACTCCCATCAAATCACATCCTCGGATTTTGTATAAATATCAGGTAAACTCACCTGGACGTTTCCATAGTCCTACAACTTGTCCTTTTTATTTCTGCAGTCTCTGCTTCCCCATGCATCGCCAGGCTTTGGCTTACATTATGACATTTTTCTGTGTTTTGGTAGTGGGAAACTTTTTTAGGAGCTGTTCGTCCTGGTTTGTCTACATGCGTTTTGTCTGGGGTGCTCGCCATGCCGCTCTCAGTTTTTCTGTGCTGCTTATGTTTTGCCCTGCTCTGTGTTTTGTTGTGCTTTTACTTGTTTGTACAGTCCCCAACCTATCGCCTTGACCCCGCTGACCCATCCGGGCTCCAGAGTTAGGGCTCCAAGTCCCCTTTGCTCACAACTGAGTTTGTTCTGTCTACATTAATTATGGCAGCAGGGGTTCACGACATATGCAATGTTGGTAATAAATTATCTTACAATTTCTTCCGTTGAGCAGTGAGATTAGTCCATAATTTTTTTTTTTTTTGCCAAATCAACAATTAATAGTGACATTTATTTTTTAAAATATGTTTTTTTTTGTCTTTATTTTTCAATTCAAACAAAGCATGGGTAAGATCGAACTTTATGCATAAAAAAAACCCAGACCTTTTAAGCCATTGAGGAATGTCTCATTTAGAGAAACCCCTTTATCATATTTGACATGCAACAAACCATGGTTACCAAAATTGTAATTGAAATAAATAACATTTGGTCACAGCGAAGCTATACCTTGTATAGATATAGATCCTACACAAATAAAAAAAAAAAAAATGTCTCAAATAAACCATAGAAAATGCAGCATATAAAGGGTATTACACAGACTTTCATAGCATACATTTACAAGTAAAAACAATATGCACAGAACAAAACATTAGATAGTTGAACAGATCTAACTTGCACTTAATATTCTGAGCTCCGCCCCTCTCCTGCTGAAGCACAGCGCACTCACTGGAGGCAAGGCAGCCTGGCCCACTTCGTCCTGCCATGGAGACTTCAGCCCACTACTCATTAAGTCTTTTCCTCTTGCGGCCCATTTTTAAATCAAACCAGTAACTGCCACCGTATATACCAATAATAGCAAAAGCTTACTTAAACCTTAACCCGCTAATTTCAAAGTAGGTGGTTTGAATGACAGGAATTTGAATGACTGAATGTAGCTGGCAAATGAAAGTGCACAGTCGGTCTGATGATTGACAGTCATTTAAACAAATGAGAGCGTTCTAGCAGTGCTTCAGCTAACGAAATCTGTCAGGACAGGATGAAATGACTGTCCGTAAAACTACACTAGCCTATTAACCCTTAGCGGTCCATTTATTCGCTGCTTGTCAGGTGCGTCAGATCCAATTTATTTTCACAGGCACTGTTGAAAATATTTTTTTTTCAGAGTAAAACAGGTTTAAAAGGCAGTGCATAGCAAAAGGACACTCAGTACTGTAATTTTAGTTAAGTCCCACCCCTTGTTCGCTGTATTTTTCACATACCTCTTCATAGTCGTGATTACTGATAAATCCTCTCCTGATCACTGGTTTTATCACCAAACTCCTCAATAATGTGATCCAAGTCATTATTGTATTACTATAACATCTCAAAAAGCTCTGCAAATGTCTGTGATATTCTTTGAACAATGGATGCGGAAGCAGCTATCTTTTTTGTTTATGTCCGTGTTATCTCTGTGGTGCAGGGGCTATGAGTATTGCCCTTTGATAGAAACCTGTGCTTGACGTCTTTTTGATGATGTCGGACAGAGTCCAACGTAGGACCGCAAAGGGTTAAGGAACCACTGAGTTGACTGACAGCAACCCCTAGCCATTCAGAGAGGAGCAGAGACGGGACAGACAGCAAGTATAAAAACAGACTAGAGATGATTTCTTAAATTGGTAAGAAAAAAAATAGCGAGTGGTTTTTCAGACGTTGATCCTATATAAATTTATTTCAGTCAAACTCATATTTTTGGGGAATTCAACGTTTAACGAGCTTTACCGATTTACAATTGAAAAGTAGCAAGCACAGTTATAACTTTAGGGGGTTTGGGTCTATTTATTTATTTATTTTTGTTATTCCTGCACAAGTGGAGTTGGCGGATCCGCTTGGTCTTTGGCTTTTGGGAGTAAGGATGTGGCTTCGTCACAGTCCATCCTGCTGACCTGGCATCACCAGATCAATTCCTCTTCCAGAGAGTGGTGGCTTCTTCTTCTCCCCTTAACAGACGGAATCAGCTACCAAATAGTCTATAATCACCACTCTCTCCATATCCATACAAGCAGTCATGATCACCACTCTCACCATACCCATACAAGCAGTCATGATCCCGACATTGAATTAACAAATGAAAAGAGATATTATGGTACTGTCATTTTATGGGGGTGTTTTATTGTAACGTCTATTTTAATGCCTAAGAGTACTAATTATTACAGTCTGAAATAAATTCTATTCATTATAATATAAACATGTATTATTATAAATGTATGTCACTTTGAGAGCCAAAAAAAAGTGGACAGGATTTTGTCCTCAAACTTTATTAGTGCATAGTCAAGTCAGAGGCTGTGTGGTTCAGTGGTTAAAGAAACAGGCTTGGTTCAAATCCCAGCTCAGCCACTGACTCGCTGTATGACCCTGAGCAAGTAACTTAACCTCTTTCTGCTCTGTCTTTTGGGTGAGATGTTGTTGCAACTCTAGTTCACACACCCTAGTCTCGTATCTTGTAAAGCGCTATGTGGGCCACTTTGAAAGGTGCTATATAAAAATAAAGGTTAATAATAAACGGTAACACTGCAAATGCTGTGAATCACCTAGTAATGAAGAAAATGGCATTCATATGCTGATGTTGACTTTACTGTACCTGTTTCATTCATGACTACAGGACAGTACTGTACAGCAGACATGACACAGTCGAACAAGTTTCAGGTCTAGCGATCCGTGACAGCTCTGAGATTTGCAGCATGCCTTGAAAAAATGAATTGCTGTGTCCAGTATTAAAAGGTTCCACATTTTTTTTTTTTTTTCTAATGCAAATGTCATGGATTTATTTGTATTTAAGTATTTACGTGCCTCAGTTGATCATGTTGGTCTCTATCTATTATAACGACGCAATATATAGATAAGAGTGGCTAGCTGAGCCTTGTTTAAACTCCATTTTGAGGGGTATGCTTTCCCGTCGTTTCAAAATGGATCGGGACGGCATTTCATATGCTCTGTGTCCATTTGATGGAGAATTTTTTTGTCCAAGTTTCATAAAAAATCACTGTTCTAGTTTTTTATGACTTATTTTAATTTTTTTTGTTGTTTTTTTAATGCTTCCGACCTTAACTCAGTCAGTGAAGCTAAACCCCAGATAGAAAACCTAATATAAATGGAACTAAAGTACTCAAAATGTTAAAAATGTAATAGCCTAATAATAATGGCTTGTTTTATGCATTAGGAGTCTATGTATATGTGTATAACGTATCTAAAACGTGGTCCTACTTGTGGTCCTACTTGGTCCTAATGTTTGTTATAATAGTAGATATTTTTTCTTACACAAAAACAAAGGAGTTGCACCACAAATTAAAAATAGATAGCAAACCAAAAACTTCCTTTAAGATATACAGAAGGGACTACAATCGAAATGGAGGGATCTACTTCCCACTGCATATAAATATCATGTTTTAAAATCAGCCTTCCCGTGAAAAAAGAATGGATATTAAACAAAAAAAAAAAAAGTTTTACTTGACGGTAAGAGCTGACAATTCCGAAAAAGACTGTCAGCTCTATCCTTACCTGCCCCATGTTCTGACAAGGCTTTCCAGCACACATTGCTTAACTGGTACAGTAAGTGGGTTCACTTCAGACAACATGTGTCGTCAACAGTGGTTTGCTGATGATTCAAAAGTTCTAAGAAACAGCCTTTAGAAGTTTAGAAGAATCACTGTCATAAATGGATAAGAAAGGTCTATAAAGTTCATGGATGCATTGGTTGGAAAATGCTTATGTACCATATTATTTGTCTCCTTTTCAATGATCTCATTACTACGGAACCCGTAAAGGGGCATGGTGAAAATTAAAAAGGAAGGCTGCTATCTCGTGCTGAACTAGAGGGAGAGCACGAGCGAGCGCGTGAGAGACATGAATAAATCATATCTGGGTAAACAGATGGTGGGGCGGAGGGTGTGAGAGTGTCTAATGCTTCAGTGTATGTTACTCCTTGATTCATGGAGCAACGCACAGAGCTTTGACGTGGCCATGACATATTATAGGAAGACGTGCGCACAAGATATTTTGTCCTGCACACGAGATAGTAAGTCATGTGCATGACATAATAGCCACCTATGTACCTTTAGGGGTTCCATACATTACTATGCCATACATACATCACATTTCTTTTCCAGCATTTATCAAACACATGTGTGCTAAACAAAACCAAAATTAAGAAAAGAAAGAGAAAAGCTGAAAAGGTTATGACAGTTGTAAATATTTGTATAAGCCAGATGTGTTAATGTTCAAGCTTTAATGTTAGCTTTTCACAATTCACTTATAGGTGGTGATGTAAGGATACACGTAAAGTGTTTTGCGGGTGCAAAACCCCCATAATGCTGCTGTAAATTGCGTTTAGCAGCCATAGAGTCTGATTTTACCAGTCGCTAAAAATGCTGCATGTGTACAATGGTGTTCAGCTGGCGTTTTGCACCTGCTGTTAATGTTTTTACTTTGCCATTAGAATGAATCCATTAGAACTATATTGAGATGCATACAAATGAAGAAAAGAGAATGCAATTGGGTGGGATCTGGATACTAAGTGCAAACATTATAATGTGATGTAAGGATTTTGCCTTGCACTTAGCAATTGCTGACCCTCTAAAAACTTTACACTTCACAAACCATTGTAGAAGCAAGTAACTAAAAGCTGTATAAAAGCTTACACCTGCAGAGACCTGTCACTGGCTTCAGTTGTTTGGAAAAGCCTCAGCCAGCATCAGTTATGCTAGTATCTTTTGGAAAATATATGTATTGGCCTGCCCTTTTTAGCATGACATCCAGAACTTTGACCAACACTGGAAAAGGTAGATTGGGTTATCCCTCCAGACATTCCAACTGTGGCCTGAAAGGAGCCGGAATCTAAGTAGTGCAGAGAACACAGCACTTTCACATGTACAGGGGTCCCTAGATTGACGATGGGGTCTAGCTCATCCCTCAGTTCAGCTGTTAGGTCTAGGATGACCTACTGAGTGAGACGATAACTGCATCATCCAGCACTTTGTTTGGGATACCAGAGGATGTCATGCTGAAAAGGGCAGGTCAATACATATAATTTCCTAAGGATACTAGCATAGCTAATGTTGGCTGAGGCTTTTCTGTACCGCTCCGTTTCATGCTGAGTGACCTCAGCCGTAAGGACTATCAACTCCTCAGATAACTTTCATTTTCTTTTCTATGCACCAACAGGAGTTTGCTGCCATTCTTCTGACATATTTTTTTGATTTGTATTTTCATGCTCCACAAATGTCATACAGCGTCTACTGCTCTCTTGTACTCCTAAAGTGCCTCCTCTAAATAGACCGATGCACTCATTGAGACCCTCACTATGATGCGCTATACTTGCATCACCCCCATAATTCTATGACAACATGAAAACATCCATGGTTGTTCTGGATTAAGATTGTGACCTCACCTGCCCAGTGCTGATCACACATGTTGTCTGAAGTGAACCCACCTACTATACCAGTTAAGCAGTGTGTGCTGGAATTCCTTGTTCTAACATGTGTCAGGTAAGGGCACAATTGTCAAGTAAAACATATTTTTTCGTGTTTTAATAATCCTATATTTCAAAGGGTTCCTCATGTTCTCTTTTGTACTGTTTCAACGAGAGAAATTCGACTGAAGTACCTGTTTTTATAAGGCTTGGTCGAGTTTTTTAGAAAACAGAAAAATACAGCAAACTTAAATTAATAAGTGAATTAATTAGAATTACATTTATTAATGCATATGCAGATTAAAGTCACCTTTTAATTGCATAGGGAAAACAGCAATTTGGAAGAAATACCTAAAGTGAGTTTTTTTTTTTTTTTTTTTTTTTTTTTTTTTTAATGAAATTCTGCCCATTCTCAGACATACAATAATTAACTTTTAATGGATTATAAATTACTTTTACAGACATGGATATTCATTAATGCCTGCTAAAAGGAATACATTTTTAGAAAATCCCGAAGTACCAAAGTATTAAAGGGAAAACTGTTCTAATATTGGTATTGCAAAAAACAAAATCTATAAAATGCATAGATACAGGTACAGAAAGTATTTTGTTTTGGGTGGGTTTGTGTATTTACTGAAGATTATAAAATAATAGACAGAAATAGAGTTGGCATTAACATCACTGTTAAAAGGCATTCTGAAATTTGTCATCCCATTGGTAGTACTGTTGTCCCTTTTACTAAAACAACAGACTGGAAAAGAAGGATACAAATCAACTAATGGTGTTCCCAGGGGAAACTTGGAAGGACTTGTTTAGAAGCCCACTTACCATTCTGGTACTATTGGTTTATTGTAGCATGACTGATAATATAACAAAAAAAAATATTGTTTTTACTGAATCAGCTGATCCCCCTGGTAACTGCTTGACTACCTCCAGCTATGTGGAGAAAACATTAGGTTAAGGATGTACCCTTGGTTCCCTGAAGGAGATGACAACCACCAACCAATACCTTTGGGATATGCCTGCCACGGGTCAGGTATTCACTGAACATTTTATATTGAAGCTGCCAATAGCCCCCTCCGTCCTCAGTCCCGCCTACAAAGGGAATAAGTAGTCAATCCTCGGAGCTCAAATCCTCTTTTGCTTCAAAATCACGAATGCTAGTGATGCGAGCTCACAAGGTTTAGTGATCATCTTCTCTTTCAGGGAACCAGGGTTACATACGTAACCTAACATACCCTTTCAATTCAAAGATGACCACCAACCAATGCTTTTGGGAAAGTATACCAAAGCCGTTGCAAGGGAATGTGAGTGGAGACAGCAGATGAGGGACGTCTCGCTACCACCAAACTAATGTTTGTGGTGCGAACGTGGAACCACAAGGACCCTTGTGACTAATGAAGGCATAGAGGGATCTACCACATTAAGTCGGTAGTACCTGGTGAATGTATGTGGAGTAGCCCAGCTAGCTGCAGTGCATATATCATTCAATGAGGCTCCTCTAAAGAAGGCCCATGAAGACACCACACCTCTAGTAGAGGTGGGGGTAAGCTGGCATTATTATACGCAATCGAGACTGCATCCACAATCCAATGGGACAGTTGCTGCTTCGAGAGGGCTTGACCTAGGGTCCTTTCACCATAACAGACCACGAGCTGATCAGACTAAAGCGGTGCTGTCGTCTAATCCACATAACCTCTCAATGCCCGAACCGGTACAGGGAATTTAATCTCCAATCCTCCTCTGAAGAAAAGGGAGGGGGGTGGAAACCCTCTAGTTCCATGTATTGGTTTAAGTGGAAAACCATAACCACCTTAGGGAGGAAAGAGGCGTTTGTGCGTAACAATACCCAAATACGCATACAGACACTTGCACTGACAGAGCCTGTAGCTTACTAACCTGCTTTGCAGAAGTGATGGCTAACAAAAAGGCTGTCTCCATAGAGATATTTCAACTCTATGGAATGTATAGGCTCAAATGGGGCCTTAGTGAGTCTCCCGGTGGAGGAATCACGCTTCCCTTTTTTTATTTTTTTAACTGCAAGGCAGTAAAAAAAAAAAAAAAAACACACACACACAACAGCAAAGCTGTGATGGTAAATAGAACAGTCACCACGACAACACGGGTGAACTGAATTTTTAAGTTCACAGAGAGTGCGGGCCAGACAATCCAGCAGTGTCAACTCAGCAGGGCGTGGCAGAGGATCACCAGTCTCTTTTTTTTTTTATCTTTTTTTTTTTCAGCTGCAATAGCAAAGGAAACATCACAAAATGGCAAGCGCTGTAAGGTTAGAAAAGCAGACTACAATCACAAAGCGATGTAAGCTGTTGTAAAGAAAAAGATTAAACTCAGTGCAGTTGTACAGTGCTTATATTTGAGTTCACAGAAGCAGAGTTTCTGATTCCAGAGAAATGGCAAGCTGGCCATTTCACACAGGCTCGATCACAACAACTGGATAAGGGTGTCTATCCTGGACTGCGTGCAATCACATAACCGAGTCAGCACAGAGCCTACAGCGGAGTGGAGCACCGTCTACAGTCAGAGGGCATCGAGGCACCAAGGGCACAAGCACCGACGATACTGGGTAAAGGTGCCTAGTCTGGATCACATGCAGTCACACAATCGGAGCAGCGCGTAGCTTGCAATGGAGTGGAGCACTGCCTACAAACTGGGCATCGAGGGCACCGCAGGCAGCAAGGGCACTGATGCAAGGAGCGTCTAAGCACCAAGGAGCCGAAGCACAGAGGCTGTGAGGCATCAAGGGCACCGAGGGCAACAAGGGCACTGAGGGCACTGATGCAGGGAGCATCTAAGTACCATAGGCTTCAAGCACTGTTGATATAAGACTCATTTTAATCACCAAGGGCAATGCTGGGGTTCCCACCTCTGATTTACAAAAAAACGGGACACCAGAGTCATTTCGTACAAAAAATAAATAAATAAATAAATTAGATACTTTGATGACATAGTGTCTTACAGATTTCCTGGGACAGCTGCCTCAAAAAGAGAAGAATCTAGGCAAAACCAGAATGGGTGGCAACCCTAGTCAACACACCGAGGCTCTGAGGCGTCATGGGCACCAATGCAGGGAGTTTTTAAGTACCACGGTCTTCAAGCACCAGGGCACCGAGGCTCTGGAACATCAAGGGCACCAGCACACCAGGTCTGGACCACGTGCAGTCACACAACTGGGCACTGCGAAGCTTGCAGCGGGGTGGAGCACAGCCTACAGACAGCAGGTGTCAAGGGCATCGAGGGCTGATGCAGTGGGGCCAAGGGTTCGTTTGTGGGAACTACGTGTCGTTGCACAACCGGGCAGTGCATATCTTGCAGCAGAGTGGAGTATGGTCTACTTTGTAAAGGGAACTTTTTTTTACTGTAAAGCAGTAATAAGACAGACACAGGTTCACACACACACACAGTGATGCAATTATAGAAAGACAGTTACCACACCAGTCAGGAGCTGTAATCTTTTTTTTTTTTTTTTTTTTTTTTTTTTCTTTTAAACACAATGAGTAGGCGAGCTGAGACAGTCCGGCTGCTTTGACTCAACAGCGGGCTACAACAGAGTTGGGTCCTGATGGATGATTGTGGTTCTCCCTTTCTTAAACAGTAGAAAAACACACACACACACATATATACAGCACAAAGCTGTGAGGGAGAAAAATCATTGACAAGTAAGTTGTTTGATTTTGGCCAAGCGGGCCGAGACAGTCCGACGGTATCGACTCGACAGCGGAGGAATCACGTTTTTTTTTTTTTTTTTTTTTTTTTTTTAAGCTGCAAATAGCAGAGGAAAAAACACAAAACAGAAACAAGCTGTAAGGTTAGTAAAGCAGACTACAATCGCAAGCGATGTAGCTGTTGAAAGAAATTATTAAAATGATTGTGCGTTTGCGCAACATTAAACTCTTTGTGGTCCATTTATTCAGCGTCTGTCAGGCGCGTCAGGTCCAATTTATTTTCACACGCGCTGTTTATTTTATACTTGCTGTTTAAAAGTAATTATATTCGTAGTAAAACAGGTTTAAAAAGCACTGCATATTCACATGACACTCAGTACTGCATCTCCAGCCCCGCCCCACATCTTGTTCGCTATAATTATCACATAGTTCTTCATAATAGTTCACACTGATAAATCATCTCCTGATCACTTGTTTTATCACCAAACTCCTCAATAATGCTATCCAAGTCATTGTTTTATTACTATAACATCTCAAAAAGCTTGGCAAATGTCTATGATATTCAGATAGATGTGGAAGCAGCTATCTTGTTTGTTTATGTCTGTGTTATGTCTGTGGTGAAGGGACTATGTGTATTGCTCAGATCCGCCTTTTTTTTTCCAGCTTCTATCGGCCATTAAAATGTTTTCATATATAAAATCAAGTGATGTCTCAAATCAAGCCAAGGAAGGCAGTAGCACATGAAAATATATAAACAAACTTCAACAAATACTGTCATTATAGTTTTAAAAGCTACCCTATAAATCAAGTTTGACCTTCAATATACAATAGACCATCTGTAAGACCAATTAAACAAAGTACTAGATTTATGATGCTCTTACTGTGCAACACGTTGCATTGCCTCCACAGAAGTAGATGCCACAATAAAGTGAGCAGTGATACCAAACAGAGCAAAACAAAATATAGCATTAATTTGGAAATAAATGTCAAGTCATTCATTCTAACTGACAAGCAAATGTCATGTTGTTTCTGATAAACATCAATAAGCTGCTACAATATGTACAATTGTGTTTATACTAAGGGTTACATCTTTCACACCAAATCATATATCAACAAAAGTCAAAGATATTATGGGCGATAACAATAATTCTTCAACTAACAGCATATAACTATAATTCTTTAACTACAGAACCCATATTACCGTCTATAGAAGACAGAGTTGTGTGCAAGGGACTTTAATTAATTTACACTGTAACTATGTAGTTATCTTTAAGACCAGAATATGCAAAAATTGGAAGTCAAATATCATATAATCTGATCAGTTAATTGGAATACAGCATTTATTTGCCAAGTTTAATTTCAAAATTGTATACAGCTACTCTTAAAGGGCAACTCGTGGGAATAAGATATCACAATTATATCACAAATTCGTTTTTCTTGTTTATATTAACTTAATAACTTTTTTTCTGTTTCTGTCATCACTTCATGGTTACTTTTAGACTCATAAGTTTAACACACACCTGGGACTTCAAAAGAGCTCATGTAATCATGTATAACCTGTTTGTGTAACTACTAAACTGTTCCCCTGCAACAGTCAGTACTTATTGGATGTAAGAAATGCATCAATAAGGCTAATATCAATAGCAAGTTGCTATTTAACATTCTCACATTAAGATTTCTTTTGGATTTTATATGATCATTACTGTGTTTCTTTTTTTGAAAGGTACTGTATGTTGCTTCATAGGCTTAATATGATGGTGAATATTACATTTTTGCTTCTGGTTGTTTCACTGTTTAAATGGAAATGATGTTAGTGGTGTCCCATGCCCTTAGTCATGCTATTGAATCAGTGATTGTTATAGCTTTCTGTAAAATCTTGGTGCAATAAACACATCCAGAACAACAGTTTCCCAGTAAATGTGGTGTCATGAGCTTGTTTGATTATTTAAAATAAAAAGAGCATGAATGACAAATCGCAAAAAGGCGAATTTGTTGGAAGGCAAAAGACAGAAGAGACCACACATTAACACAATATATATATTTTTTTCCTTTCAGTAATGCAAAACACAATGCAAAACATCTGTTTTGCAAGAGATTTATACATGGTAGGAATTCAAATATTTATTTAAATATTGAATTAATGGCTTTAAATTATGTGGTGCTTGCTTGTGGGATTATACACTTTAATTTGCATATGGTACAGTGCTTTCTATTTATTAAAGTCTAATAGCCTTTAGCTGTATAAGTATTAGTGGTAGCTGTTTATTCCATACATTATGCAAATATATGTAATGTATGTTGATACAGAAATTATAGTTTCTTTTTCAATTAATCTATCCCCCTTCTTCTATCAAATTTAAAATGGCCACTATGAGACTTGTAATGAATCTTCTACCAGAGGCTGATGAGTTAATAATACTGACATTAGCAGAAGACTCAACCTTGCCTGTCAACTACAGAGCTTGCTCTTAGGTTGAATGGGAAAACATTTGTCTTTGAACTGTGTAGTCTGTGGTTCGTGTCCAGTCCTTGCCTTTTCTTTTCTTTGTAATGAATCTCCTCCCAACGGCTGATAACTTCAAAATACTGACATCAGCATAAAGGACGCTCACCTGATCTGATTGAGATCAGTCGATCGAATGGGATGTTATCAAGGAAAAGGTGGGTTTTCAAGGATTTGTGGCACACTCTACAACCCAGTTTCTCAGAGATGTCAGGTTCAGCGGCCAAGAGTTGTGTCACACAGTGAAGAACTTATCTGAAGCAGCAGAAAGGAGCAGCAACTGGCTGTGGTTGAGACGAAAAGATTCTGGCTGGGGATCTCAAGCACAATAGGAAGAAGGCAACGCTGATGTACAGGTAAGTAAGCTGGGTTGGGTTGAGTGGGGGACGGAGGGGGGTGATGATGGGATGCCAAAATCCCTGTCGAGCCCTCTTGAGGTGTCGTGGGCTAGTCGACAAAACACAGAGAATGGAAGGTGCCCACTTGAAGACCCCAGAGATGTACCCTAGTTATATCAATCCAGACGGTTGTCATGCTGATATGCTGGGGAGACCGCACTGTGGTTGATCCCCAGAGCCAGTATCGCAGCCATTGTGTGTGCTGATGCGCTGGGGAGGCAAAGTAAGCTGATCCCTGGAGCCAGCATTACACTTCAGCCATCAACACCAGACAGAAGGATATCTACATCATCAGATGGAAAACAACGCAAATGGATGTAGATGCAGGTAGATCACATTAGTTTACTGTAAAGCTACATCTTAGTCGGTGCTTATCTTGATGAGAGCCGAGTTCAAATCAGCATGAAGTTTTAACATCTACTCTCATGTAATGGAAATCAGAGGGTAGAAGGTTATAAGTACGCATGCTCACTTTTATCCAATCAAAAGTGAAAAGTTCTGCACGATTTCATCGCCATATTTTTTTGTGCAATTTACCAGGTGATGGGGCTTTGCTGCCTTTTTTCTGTTTTGGGAATGCAGTTTATAATAATGTAGCATGCACAGGGGCTCTTTTGTACGCGATATTGGTGCTATGCTTTAGTGTGCAGAGTCCCGGGTTCGTGCCCGCCCTTCGTCTGTATGAGGATTGTCTCACCCTGTGTGATGCGCCTGCTTGCGTTAACCTATTTCACTACAATATAATGTTTAATGAAACAAACAGAAATGTAGATAATATTTAGTTATGTTTGATTGCCTTTATTGGACTTCACTTCGAAAAGTCTGTCTGTGCAGTTGCGATATAGCCTATATCTCGTTTAAATACCGTATTATCACATCATGCTCAATAAATTCAGCGTTGCACACTTTCTAATAATAACTACAATAATAATAAACATTGTTTTGGCTATAACTCAGGAACCTTGTATGGACCTTTTCTGTTTGTGCATGCTGGTACCTGTCATCTAGCTCTGTACACTGGTTAAGTATATTGATATTGAGGGATGTTGATGTAAAACCTTTACTTTTAATTATTTTTTGACAGCTTATATCTCCTAGTCATATTTACTATAGAACATACAGGAAATCAAGTATGCAAGTATTAAACAATGACCCTGAGTT
The DNA here is from genome assembly GCF_017654505.1 of Polyodon spathula. Classification (NCBI taxonomy): domain Eukaryota; kingdom Metazoa; phylum Chordata; class Actinopteri; order Acipenseriformes; family Polyodontidae; genus Polyodon; species Polyodon spathula. Next base: position 47,977,877 of record NC_054535.1, on the reverse strand, counting down.
TAATCTTTGACCTTTTACTTCAAGGTCAAAAGCAAACGATTTTGTTATGACGATTTTCACCATTACATTCATTTCTGCCACACTTAGAGACCAGATGAATACGCTAACAATGCAGACAAATGTTTCTTCAGGAACTTTCATTTTAGTATTAAAAAAAAAAACATCAAAAACAAAAAAAAGATGAAAAACTGGTACAGCCTCAGCAGTGGAGATTATGAAACTGACACCATTCCGGCTCCAACATAGTAATAATCATGTACTAAACATGACTGACATGGGCTTCCATTTCATAGCTTTCATTGTAGCCTATTGGAAATCCCATACAAGAATTATCGTGTATATGTAAGAGCCGTCTTGCATATATAAGAAACATGAATTGTGGTTTATGTATATGCCCTATGGTTCTTGTATGGGATTTCCATGTTGCCATGTAGCCATGTTGGCTCCAAATAATGTATAGTTTAGTATACGATCATTACTATGTTGGAGCCAGAATGGTGTCAGTTTCATAATCTCCACTACTGAGACTGTACCAGTTTTTCATTTTCTTATTTTGAAAGATGGTTCTTATATATACAAGGTGGTTCTTATATAAGATATCTTGTACGGTAGTAAACAAAGTAGTTGGTATATCTTGGAAGAAATGTGTGTTATCCCAGCCCAGTGATATTACAAGAGTTGAACACATGAGTGGAAATAACATCAGTGCTTAATGGGACTAGTTTTGAACCCATCTTAGGGCACATTCACACTTGGTTCATCTCAAACAGCCTCTGTTCATTTTATTTGCTTTTATTTGAAACTCTTACCTTGTGTACAAATGTACCGAGTTGGTTTGAAAATGAACTGGAGTTTGTTTTCAAAGTTTCTGTTTTGTTTACGTGGTGTGGAGAATATTTTTACTGTAGAGCCCGGATTATCCTAAGCAGTGCGTCTAAGTCTTTCAAAAGGGGCAAATACATTATTATTCAGTTACTTACATTCCTAAAACAAAACTACAGAGCAAATTTAATTTCTGACTGCTACTATACTAAAATGAAATGTACGCTTCGTTTCCTATTTGCAAACGAAGTGAGACCTTCTGTTGTTCACATTGAAGTTTTTCAAACAAACCGAACTCAGTTCTTTATCCAAACGGACTGAGATCACCTCTTCAGGTGGAATCAGTCTGGTTAAGTTTGCAAATCAAACTTTGTTGTTCACACTTTTCTCAAAACTAACCAAACCGGGAAAGTGTGAAATAAAGCCCCAGTGTGAACAGGTCTTTAAAGTCCCCAGTTTGTTTCTTACCATTACTGGTGATACGGTGGCATAGTGCTGGTGTTAAATTTGGAATTAGATGTTAAACCTCTAATTAAACAGTTACTAACAATTCAAGCTATTTTTACCTGCATATATCTTCACCAAACCATACAAAAAGCATTGCTCTAGAACCTATATGCATTTCCAAGGTGTGTTCATTCTCTTTTCTTCTATACCCTGATGAATTCTTCTGCACTCTTCAAAGGACAGTGACCATCTTTGTTACACCTTGTTTTTTTTTTTTTTCAATGGAATGGATTTTCCACTGTAAACTGAGAGATAAAAATGGTCATGAACAACTAACTACTTTCTTTAACAATCAGTGCATTCAAATCATTGACAGCAAATCAATCTTCTGCCTGATCACTGCTAATTTACATGCTACTTACTTTTCTGAGCAAGATGTTAGTTCAGTTGCTTTACCGTCAGTGGCTGAAGTGCTTGCCAGTTCATACCTTTAAGAGAAAATACATATATATATATTTTTTTAATTTGACTGTTGGCTGTTAATTTTGAACCCACTTCTCACCAATTTAGAATGTCCAGCTGCTGATATTCCCTCACTACAAGTTGCTCCACATAAGGCAAGCAGGTGTCCTCTGATCCCACTACTAAGCCAGTCACCTCTTTACACCCAGCGAGTTGGGGCACAGACATCAGAGAGCGACCGGTCCTTAGATTGCAAAGTCCAGCTCTTTGGGAAGCGAGATGATGCAGCCATTTGCAATTTTCCATCCACAACCCACTGCCAAGAGCACCTTGCTGCACTTGGCTTCCAAATAAATCATAAAAAAAAAGAGTTTTAAATAATATGCAATCAGTACAATCATTCTGAAAATATAAAGCCCTGTCACATTGAAATGAATAGTCTTGACATATTAAAAGCATTTAATACACCAAAATGCCAGCACAAAAACTAGAAGACAGAAAGACGTCACCATCTAGTAGCTTGGCCTTGAGTATCCTGCAGGCCTGATGTAGAGGGTCATGCAAAATGCTAATATTTGTGCCGTGGGAGCAGTATTGTAGTTAGATTGGACAATTCCACTATTTGGGGGTTCGGGGGTGCTCATTGTAATGTACAAAGGCTCTGTATTAAGAGAATTTACAAGAGGTGTTGATGCTCTGAAAGACTTTCAACATATGTCTCTTGCCAGGTTATAGCTGTGTTTTTCTTAGCTGTGAAGGTTTCCTACACTTGTTGACTCCAGACTGCAACATCTTCAATGGTGCTGCCTTGAGAAATTAAATAAATTAAAACACAAATTAATAATATTTAATAAAATAGTAGATATGTGCAGTGTTTTTATATTGTTAATATAGTCTCTTGTCTAACAGATCTATATGAGAAAATACATCTACAAAATTAAAATGCATTATTGTGTCCCTACAAGTAAATGTGGCATACAAACTATATTTGTGAAAAATATGGTGCAGCAGAGAAAGAGCTGTGCATGTAAATAAAGTCTGGATGTTGGCAGGGACGGGGTTAATTCCAGTCCCTGCCAAAAACATGTGAGAATGTGGCTGTTCCCAAACAAGATAATTGGTGTCAATTAAGAATAGCCATATACTATAAAATAGACCTTCCAGCTTCATTAGAGCAGAGATCATCAGCAAGCTGTTTAGAGAAGAGAAGAGAAGAGAAGAGAAGAGAAGAGAAGAGAAGAGAAGAGAAGAGATTGTGTAAAGTGTTTGTCACTGGTAAATTGCTTAGCCATCCAGTCTGATCCTTGGGGACTGTTTCAAGTGCAGTTAGGCTCTGTGTTTGAGCTAGGCTTTTGTTTGATATGCATTTACTTGGTGTGGTCTTCAAAAGCTCTTTCACCTCCTCATGTGCTTCATGTTCTTGTTTGGATACTTTTTCCATTTTCTGGTGCTGTGAATGTGCTTTAAAACATAATTAAAACTGAAATTATGTGACTGCAAAACTATTTTCATTAGTTATACAAAACTCTATGTGATATGGTGGCATGAAGATGTAAATATAAGATTTTACATGTTCAGATTGAGAAATTCCAAGTGGGTCACCAATCAAAGTTGTTTTTTCAAAGTTATAAATAAATTGTGCTATCATCATTCAACTTGAGTTCCTGAGTAAAGATCATGTTTATATTGTGAACAAGTACACTGTAAGCTGTACAAAAAATACATGTTGGGCAGTGTATTGGAATAGTAAATAATCAGCTTGGTGTATACCTTATCATCAAATAAACACGAATACCTACTTTCTTTTTATCCTCCATCCATAGAGAAGAGCATCAGTCAGAAAATCAATATGATGGGAAGGGGTCATCTCTGGAAATTTTATAAAATGTCCTAAGGTATAACCATGGTCTTTCCATCTGCTCTCTATCAGCTAGGGGGGGCGCTAGATTAATGTTGGACCAATAGATCTGTGCATAAATACCCTTAATTTTGTATGTTGCAAAACAAGGGCAGCTCTTACTGCTAGTAACGTTCTATGAATAGGTCAATGTAAAGCACCTGACTTTATCCTGAGCTTCTATTACTACAGCTGTGGTATGACATACAGGAGGGCAAAATCACAACTCTGCATATACTTCCACTGTAGTAACATACCCATAAACATTAACTCTTTAGCTATCATTTATCAAAGTAGGCATCTGAGAAACAAAATAGCTATATAACTTGTTAATAATTTCAACAAGTTAATATAGCTATGTATATAGATACAGAACAAAACTTGGCAAGAAATACATTTTTTTCCCAAATAAAACAAACTCTGGCATAATTTTCTCAACCACCTGGCTGAGCAAACAGACCAAGTTTTAAAAGTACTCGGCAAGAACAGTGAATGTTTTCTATTGTTGTTCTGCTGCTGGTTAAGCATGACAGAATCTGTAAGAAGTTGTATTTAAAATCATCTGGGAATGTTCTTCATTTAAACTGTAATTATATCTGCAGGAATATATATAATGTACTGGCGTATATGCCTATCCAAACGACTTGCTTTAAAAATGGCACTTGTGCTGACTTCAAAAAAATCGATTAACAGCCAAATTGACTAAATGAGCCTTTCTTTTCAGTCCAGCAAATTATGTGTTGCACATTTAAAATATTTGAACTCAAACTTTTTGTTGAGAGAGTCAAATTTCTAACACTAAAACAGTAAGGATAAACACACACACATGCCTACAGCAATCTTACTTTCACTTTCGTGTGTGATAGTCTTTTTCAAGTAATATAAAAACACAAACTGGATTTTTACATCTCTATTGAGAATCAATTTAATTCTTAAACGTTTTGTAACATTTGACTATCTAGATTTTTTTACATATACATCGCACTCTCACCCAGTATTATTGTAAAGACACATACTGTCGGTTGTATTAACTAATATGCCTCCCCCCAAGAAGATTGGTAAGATACAGCAGAACTAAAGACCAAATCCTGGGAAGGACCTTAGTCACACGTAAATATTATACAAATGTATATATATATATATATATATATATATATATTATATATATATATATATATATATATATATATATATATATTAGAGTGAATCGCAAATCTTTTTTTTTTTTCACTGTGCATTTAACCTGTAGTACACCAAATCATCTCTATGCTTCTAAACAGTCAGAATCATGCTGACTATCATAGCTAGAGAATAATAGAGACAGACGATTAAGACAGAACAGGCTGATTAATGTTCTCTTGAATTTTACCAGCAGCCGGGCTATTCTGCCTAATTCTCAGTCACTGTATTTGCACTGTTTTTAGAGAAAATTGTTACTCACAATGCCTCTGGTCCTCGTTGCACATTCATAGATCTTCTGGGAACATTATTACCCATCTGTAATAAACAAAAATTAAATTGCTTATAATCAATGACTTGCAACAACAGCTTAAACTATGTTGTGAACCTAACCATTAGATCGTGAAAAGATGTATTTTTATTCAGAAAATGCATTTGGACTATTAAAATATGTGCGGTGACACAGTGGCATGGTGGTTACCGCTACTGCCTCACAGGGTCCTGGGTTCAAATCTGGCCTGTCTGATTGGAGTTTGCAGTCCAAAGACATGCTGGTCAGGTTGATTGGTCATTCTAAATTGCCCATTTTAAGCAACATCTGTCACCTTGTTTATTTCTCTAGCTGCTACATGTCTTCCAAATCTTCAGCTCAGCTCTTAACCAGTTTCTACTGTGACTGGTTACTGATACTTTCATCAGATTCAAATGTCAAGTTCCTGTCTTCCTATTTTTTGCAAATAAAATCTTATCTAATGGAAGACATAATGAGTATTAAGTGTAAACGAACAAGTAAAATATCAAACAAAACAGACTAAAATAGTAATCCAAAGGAACGTAAGAGCCAATATTGTAAAAAAAAAAAAAAAAAAAAGGTAAATTGTTTTACTAAGGCAATGATGTATAGTAAGATACTTTAGCTTAATATAAAATCTGATGAGTAGTTATGATAGTTTTTTTTTTTTAATACCTACTAAAAGTGTAATAGCAAAACCCTCAAATATTTAACCCACAGTAGACTCTTCAATATTGATGTAGACCTATTTTATAGTGATATAATATGTGAATATATTAATACAATATATCTGGCAATCCAAGTGCTCCAGAAATAAAGAACCACTCTGTCGTAAACTAACAACCAGTCATACAGTAACTATGAAATAATAAATCTGCATGAGCTGAAATTAAAGGCTGGTTCACACTGGGCATATGATTCAGACGGACACTACGAATGGACACAGGCTGTAGTTCACACTGAGCAATCTTCACCCTGCGTTAGTTCATTCTGATTGGTTTAAAAAAGACAACACTCTTCTGGCGGTTGGGAGTCATGCACTCAGCCGCATTTAACTTATACACTATAGAACCGCAGCACCTTTTATAAACAGCTAATCCAAAAAAAAAAAAATTATTATTGTTTATAATAACTGTAATTATGACAACAAATGCCACCATTCAGTTTCATGGTAAAATCAGTGTTGCTGCGCTGACCTGCTCAATTTAACCACCCCTCTTTCAGTAAACATTGTATGCAGGCTGCTGAGAGACACACATCAAACACGGTTTAAATTCCTGAGTTGTTAGTTTTCATTCTGATTATTTATATGTTTATTTATGGTACTGTACATGCTTAATTATTAGTTCTTTAGACATTTTCCACTACATCTATAGTATAATTTATTTCAAATAATAAATGGTAAATTGTATTTTACTTGTAAAATTCTAAAGGAAAGAGAAAGGCGTGTGATTGGTTGAACGCGAGTGACGTCACCAACTTGAGGCTGAGAAGTTGAAATCTACCAACTCGTCCGCAGCGTCTACGATTTGAACGCAAGGTGATGCGTTTGTAGCGTCTGTCTGAATCGTATGCCCAGTGTGAACCAGTCTTTACAGCTACACTTAAAGAATTTGACGAGTTAACATTAACAGAGTGCAAAGGTTTTATTTATTTTTTTAAATCAGTTCATCTATAACATTGTATTTAAAATATTTTCACATTTTGAACTAAAATTAAAGAAAAAAAGAAAGATTATCAGCACAATTAAAGGTGGAGCACAAGCTTAGCATTTAGGTTTTATAAGTATGGAATGTATAAAAACACTTTGTATTAAGTTTTATAATACATCTGTTTCAATAAAAGTTTGTTGGAGATGCTTATCAAAGGATAGTTTAACATACTGAGAAAATTATTAATGTTCTGTTTGGTTGGCTTCTGCAGTTCATTAGACAAATTCAAGACAATGTATGCATCATGATGTACACAGCTGTCTCCAACAGACACGCATTAATTGTTAGAAAACAGTGACAGTACAACCTTCAGTGTATCTTGTCTAAATGCCCTGGTGTGTCTTTTTTATTTATGGACTGTGTCAAAAAAAAACCACTCTGTTTTCACCTGCCTCTGAATTACTCAAGAACTAATCATTAACATACACAAGCCATACACAAAAGCATTTCAATGGATGCTGGAGGACATGCCTAATAGAAGCCGCTACTTTGCATTTACATTTTCACAGGTGACTAAGAGCATGTATATGTGGAGCTCAATCCCAGCCCTTGATGTTGATAGTTTGTGTTGCAAGATGAGTTTTTTTGTATTGCTTTTCTATTTTAAATGTTACTGAGGAGTTGTGTTGTATTGTTTTTCTATTTTATATGTTGCTATGCTTATATGTCTGTGTAGTTTCTTGAACTCAAAAGTAAAGGCAAGCTTGTAAAAAGTGGACATTAATGAGGACACACTTCTTATTTGGGTATTATATATGGAGGTTGTCAGTGTCTTAGTATCTTCTGTGCCAATATCTCTTGTAATATCTGTATATCTTAATATCATGGTGTGTTTGTTCTCTCGTCTACTTATCTAAGTGTAGGAGTTGTTATACATCCACCAAGTGGGGACTCGGTAGCCAAGTGTGTGTCAAATGCATGGAGTGTGTGTTTATCTTAGACAAGTAGAAAGGCCATGATTGAAAAGGTATGGGAGGACACCAAGCTGTACTACAGAACAGTTACACAAAGGAAGAATTGTTGAATGATGTCACCACAAATTAGGTATAATAAGGGTTATTTAGAGCTCTTTTGTTAGACCAGAGGAGGAAGAGAAGACTGCTTCACTTTGTTGCCTCCAAAATTGGAAATGTATGCATTTTTCACATTGCATGTTCTGTAAGTCTAATAAAGTGTTTGTATTAAAATGACTAGTTGTTTGTATTGAGCGAATCATTTTTAAGTTATTCCCGCTACTTAACTGTCAGATCTGTCTTGCAGCAGGCCGCTTTTACATATAACACAACAAGCCAGAGTTTCTGCTTTTTATAACAAACTAATCAATCATCTGAGCATCAACCCATTTACACAAAAGTGCATTTTAAATTTTCTACAGATGTTTCTATTTATTTTGTCCAACCATGGGATGTCATGGTAATGCAGGCAATTTACTTGGTATTTATTTCACCTTGTAGACAGTACATTTTTTTTTAACTCTGTGGAAAGTCACTTGAATACAATTACACCAGCACCTTCATGCATTAGCTTGTTTATTTGGACCATAAAGTTCTTTAATTATGTACATATCCTCAACTAAACTTTTCCAAATGTGTCACTGAAGAACTGCTATGTGGCTGTTATACTGATTTATTATATTTAGAACTAATTTCCCTTTCTTACTTCGCACTGTCTTTAAACAGCTATAAATAAATGTCTAAGGAAAAGCATATTATAAGTCACAAACTTTCTATTTTGCATTACTCACAGCTGCTAAATCCATGATTTATTGGTAACGAACAACAGAATAGCTGTATATTGCTGTATGTGTAAAGCTTATACAAACTGACATTGATAATGCTGTCCTTTTGCTGTGGCTTGGTATGAGATAAAGATGACAACATTATAGCACTGCTTTAGTTATTTGGCACTGTTAACATTTTTGAATGCATACAGAACTTGCATGCAGAAACGCTTGAACAATGTCAAGTGTATATATTGATTTTAATAATACAAATTGTGCCTTCCAGTTTAATTTCACACTGTGTAATTGAGTCAAATCTTTTTTTGGTATGGGCTGTCTACTATCTCGGCCTTACTCTTACTACATTCTACAATTGCTTGATGTTGCTACAATGAACTACACTCGAGTAGTCATACGAACAATTAACAAAAAAATAATGAAATGATCCTTACAAAATGGCGAGAATTATCAGTGTAAAAGTACAAATACTGACTCATTAATTGTACTATATTTATAAGCCAGACATAAAGCAATTGTTTAAATAAATGCTGTATTATTTTGACCTTGTTAATCCATATTTTTTTCCTGCAGCCATACTTCCTTGGATTGTGATCTTTTCATATCTTGCCAACAAGCAATGGTTGGGGCTGGTTAAATGGGGCAATTGTACTCTATTTATCATAGGATGAACAAAACAGTGGTCTCTTATCAGTGGATGTAGCAAGCTTCAAAAGAGGGTGTCAACAGGCTGGCTTGTGTGGTGACGTCAGGCCAGGAAGGAGTCGCACACACAGACAGCACCGAGGTAAATGAAAGTGCTGGTGGTTTAAATACATGTGACCGTCTCCAAATTAGTAATTAATTCATCAATCTGGACACAGTCACGTTCTGCACAAGTTTAGCATTAATGGAGAAGTTTAACCCCATCTGTGCTGCAAAACAATTAACAATAAAATAATGTGTTTTTACACACATAAACAATATGTTTTAAATAATAATATAACAAATAAAATAATACACACAGGGGCAGGGTGTACCCTGTCACAGAGGGATATTATTAAACCCATACTCTTAGTGCTGGTGAGACACCCTTTTCAGCAAATTCCAACTGCTTCCTGATGAGACATAGATCCTACAAAGTACTGTTAAATGTCTCAAGGAAAGAGTTGAAGGAGTGAGAATTCTGCATGTTGTGATCAAAACAATGAAAGCCCTTTAAGTGTTTGTATTAGCCATATGAAATAATACTGAATAGTGTCAATGCAAACTTGTCACAGTGGAGAAAGATGCAAAGTCCATGGGGCCTATTTTGAAGCAGTGCAAACAGGAATATAAAAAGAATATAAACATACATTTTTGTTCTTTATTTTAATTTAATAAAAATAACAAAAAACTACTTAAAAAATATAGTTCTTGGTTATTGACATTTTATTCAACATTCACATCAAATAATTGCACATTGTTATCACAGATTTATAATTTGGTACTCTAAAATAGCCACTATATGGATAGCGATGCCATAATTATAATATAATCCTAGGGAGCAGTGCAATTATTGTTAATTGTTAATCTTAATACCAGTGTGTGTGTGTGTGTGTGTGTGTGTGTGTGTGTGTGTGTGTGTGTCACACATCACGACCTCCATTTTTGGACAAAAAATAATAAAATTAAAATTAAATTATAATAGTCATATATATGAATATATTATAATATATATACTAGATATATATATATATATATATATATATATATAATATATAATATCATATATATATTATATATATATATAAATATATATATTTTAGGTAGAAGCATGTTGGTCACTAATACTTTCTCATCCTTACAGTCCATTAATACTGGTATGTTATTATAAATGACATTTCTATACTGTTTCAAGCGCTCTATCAAAACAAGCTCTTTAAATCAAAGGTGGTAATGCTTTATCTATCATTCAAAAAGTTAAAATCTTATACTGCTTTCACACACAAATGTCACTACTGAGCCATCTCAAAATAATTTAACATACATATAATTTAACATACTATTCACCAAGCACAGAATTGTGCAATCTATGCATCTGTTGCATATACTGTCAAAAGCTGCAAAAAATGTAACCCTAGTTCCCTTAAAGAGAAGATGACCAACAACTCATACTTTTGGGATATGCCTGTCACAGGTCAGGTAATCACTGAGAATTTTTTATCAAAGCTGCCGATAGGCCCCTCAATGGAGTGACGTCCTTGGTCCCGCCCGCCGAAGGATTAAATATTCACTAGGCAGATAATGCAGGTGATGCGACCTTGCAAGGTTTGTTGGTCGTCTTCTCTTTCAGGGAAGTGGGGTTACATCCATAACCTATCGTTCCCTTTCAATTCGAAGACGACCAACAACCAATACTTTTGGGAAAGTATATCAAAGCCATCGTGAGGGAGCGTGAGCGGACAGCATAGGAGGGACGCCCTGCTACCACCAACAAGTATTGATGTGAGGGTACAACCTCAAGGACCCTTGTGCTTAATGAAGGCGTAGAGGGATCTACCACATTAAGCCGGTAGAACCTGGTGAATGTATGCAGAGTGGCCCAGCTAGCCGCAGTACGGATATCAGTCAATGAGGCACCTAGAAATTGGGCCCATGACGAAACCAAACCTCTGGTAGACTGTGCGGCCACCCTACCAGGTGTGGTTAGGCCAGTGTCGTAGGGAATTAGTAGACCGGGAAAAAAGTGGGTCGCGCAAGCACCGTAAGGCAAAAGGAAGGCGTTGCAGCATTTTGATAAAGGGGAGGTTAACTACATGAATCAACATTTTTTATCTGGTCATTTTATTTTCCAGATCGTATGGTAATGTGTTTACACACCACTTTCTTTTTTTATTTATTTATTTTCTGTCTGTAAAATATATGTGCGATGCAAAGTGTTCAGTTATACTGTAACTTACATATCTTTTTATACTAGGCCTAGTATTAAACTCTTGTCAGCCTGTAAAAATGTTGTTGTTAACCAGATGTAGTTGATGTGTGATCGCAAAGATTTATTTACTGTATATTAAAATGTTTTACACATCAAAATGTTGTCAATCTTTAATCAAAATTAAAATGTTTTAGTAATATATTCTGTCGCCATACAATATTATTGTAGTATTGCAAGGTCTATTGTTATTTTGTCAGCAGGCCTAGAGTTAACTATCACAGTTTACAAAGACAAAACATCCTAGTTTAAAAAAAAAAAGGAAGACATGATAACTAAATTAGTAAACACGTTGTGTTTTTTTTGTTTGACTAGGAACAGGAGTTTTGTCATGTAGTCTATGTACCTAGGTTGGAAAATATAAATGAGTGCTGTCTGTAAAAATAAATGAAAGAACACAGTGCATAATAAATAATAATAATACAAGTGCATCAGTGATTGCTGTGCAAGTTAGTAACCGCAACATGGAGCTCAATTTTGTCCATGACTTAAAATCGTGCTTTAACTTTTTGATAATCGCATCCTATCCTTACAGGACTACTTACACATTAAATATGTAACAAAAAAATCTCAGTTGCTATGACATTTGTTAAACAAACAGACATATAAATGCGTCTGAGAGCCCTAAGATGGACAGACAGTCCTGTTCAGTGGCCAGACCCAAAGTTGGAGTCTGCCCAGTTCTGGGTGCCAGAGGAGGGTGCCTTATGTCTGACTGAGGAGATCCATTCGTAAAAAGTATCTATTTGCCCAGATCAACAGCCAAAAGGCTATGCGGTGTAACTCTGGGGACCAAAGCCCTCCCTGGTGGTTCACATACATTACTACTGACATGTTGTTTGTGTGGACAAGGACATGTATCTTCTGGAGCACAGGAAAGAAGTGCTGGAGAGTGAAATGGACCTCTCTGAGCTCCAGTACATTTATGTGCAGGGACGTCCAGTGACCTGACCAGGGCCCACGGACTCCTCTGCCCATCGAGACCGCACCCAAACCTGTGTTGGGTTCATCTGTCATCATCACCTGCTGGTTGTGTATAACCTATCCTTACCCCTTCACGCAGGTGGGATGCCTGTTTCCACCAGCTTAGAGCTTCCCAGCACGAGTGAGACACAGTCAGCCGACGGTGTCTGTTATGCTTGAGGTGTAGCCAAAAAGCATTGAGCCATGCTTGGATCGGGTGCATATGGAGTAATCTCAGTTGAATGGTTGATGAAGCTGCGGCCATCAGACCCAATAGTTTCTGACACAATACCAATTGTACTGTGGATCCCTGTTGAAACAGGGCCAGACAGTTTTGAATAGCAGCTAATCTGTCGTCCGACAGGTAGGCTCACATGGTGAGAAAATCCAGCAGGAGACCCAAGTAGACCGTACTCTGCACCAGTATTAATTGGCTTTTGGCATCGTTTAGGGTGAGACCCAGTCTCGCCAGATACTCTTTCACTATTGCTGTGTGCACCCTAGCTCTCTTCTGCAACTGGGAACAGATCAACCAGTCATTGAGGTAGATCAACACCCTGATGCCTTACAGCTGCAAGGGAGCTAGGATGCCATCCACACACTTCGAAAAAGTGCGGGGGGCTAGGGAGAGGCCGAAAGGCAGCATGGAAAACTCAAAGACGTTCCCCTGAAAGGTGAAGCAGAGATATTTCCCCTGCACTTGACGAATAGGCACGTGAAAGTACGTGTCTTTCAAGTCCACTGTTGTAAACCATTCACCTGGTCAGACAGACCTGAGGATGTGACACTGTATGGCCATCTCGAACCTCCTCTCCCTCAAAAACCTGTTGAGGTGTCTCAGGTCTAGGATGTGGCGAAGAGTGCCGTCCTTTTTTAGCACCAGAAAGTATCTCAAGTAGAACACTCTTCTTAAGAAGTGTGTTCTACGAGGCGGGTGGCTTGTTTGAGAAGTAATGTTTCTACTTCTTGCCTGAGGGCCAAGACCTGGAGATGGTTGTTCACCAGTGTAGTCATGATCCCTCGAAAAGGAGGAGGTCCCGTTCGGAATTGCAGTGTGTAACCGGTGTGTACGGTGGCGAGCACCCAAGAGTATCAGGTGCAATTGCATCAATATTGCAGCTAGTGTTGCGAGAAAGGGTGGGTCTGTGGGGGAAGGTTTGACCTGCAGGACACGCAGGGGTGAAAGCCTGACATAGCTGCTAGGCACTGCGGCTCTAGGGCACTAAGGCACCGAGTGCACTGAAGGCACCAATCTAATAGGTGTAGGGTTTTTAAACAGGGAAGCTGTTGAGACACGGAGGCCTTGTGGCTTTGTGGCCCTGGGAGGCGCTAATGCAACAAGGTGCTGATGTACTGGGGCACCAAGGTACCACTGTACCGACAAAGCCACTGATGCACAGAGCATGGGTATCGAGTACCGCAGCTCTGGGGCACTGGCACAGAGTGTAACGCACTTAAGATGTCAAGGCTCCAAGGTGTGGGAGGCTTGGGTCACCAAGGCACCGAGGAACAGAGACAATGGGGCACTAATGCAGGGGAGCTCCTGACCGCCAAGGGCGCCGAAGCATTGAGGCATCAAGGCTGTAGGTCACTGAGGCGTCGAAGCCCCAAGGAACCGTGGGTACAGAGGCCACCGATGCGGGGGCACTCTTGACTGCCGGGAGCGTATAAGCACAGAGCATAGACGCTGTAGGTCACCGATGCACCGAGGCACTAGGGGCACCAAAAGGTACCCAGGCCACTGATGCAGGGCAGCTCTTGATCGCCAAGGGCACCGAAGCGCTGAGGCCTTCAGGCTGTAGGTCACTGAGTTGCAAAAGCACTGAGGGTGTCGAGACCTAGATACACGGGGTCAAGCTGCAAGGTTAGTAGAAGCAGACTATAGTCGCTAGGCGATATAGGCTGTTGAAATAATATTTTGTATATTTTTTAAAAAGGCGCACAGTTGTGCAGCGTATTGCTCAGTCTTCATCTGCCGAGTTTCTGATTTCTGGGAAGTGGCAAGTCGACTTCCAGCAATCCAATTGCAAGGGAACTCCAGAAAACTTGTAGAGCAAGTGCTCTTTTAAAAGCGTCAATCACACAACTGGAAAATGATAGTATACACCTGCCTTACTTACCTGGTTGTGAGAAGCAAAAGAAAACGAGATCTCCGTGTAGTGATTATTTAATCCCTCGGCGGGTGAGACCGAAGATGTCACTCCATGGAGGGGCCTATCAGCAGCTTTGATATAAAATGCTCAGCGAATACCTGACCTATGGCAGGCATATCCCATAAGTATGTTTTGGTGGTCATCTTTGAATTGAAAGGGAATGACCAAGGCAGTAATTTTGGCCGTTTTTGGAATTTAAATTGCTGTGCGTGTGTTTAAGATATGGAGCTGTGCTTTCCTGACTTTTCCTAAATATATGTACTAATTAGTCTGACAAAGAAAGAATCGCGTAGCTCCAAAAATTAGCGAGATAAAATACTGTCATAACTGTTCCGACCAGGAGCGGTCAAATTGACCACTACATATAAAACAAATTATAGCAATTACATGTTGCGGTATTATTTGTATTTATCAGTCAGGACTAACCTCTATTTTTGTGGCAGCATGTCACCATTGGTTACGATTGTGATGTCATAGTAATATTTAGTCTGCATGATCTTTGTTTTCTTTTTCACATATTGTATGCATGATCATGCAAGATTCAATATGTCATAATAACTTGCCACATAAATTAGGCTAGCCTTGCATAACAAACTGGTTTTACCACTTCTGTAATTTGCACCATCCTCCCTTGTATGATAAAAGTTGAACTATACAATATCTAATTTTTCAATTCAATGTAAACTTATTGTTGTATATTTAGCTTTTTTTTATTATGAAGTGTTCTATGTAGAAAACTTATCAGAAATGTAAGTCCATTAAAAGATATGAACTTAGACTACAGTACTAGTAACATGGCACAGCTGCATTAAATATTAAATATCATTTTGCCAAAAAAATATACAAGAATAGGAAGAAAAAAACAAGGTTAATGGCTTTCTTATATATATATATATATATATATATATATATATATATATATATATATATATATATATATATATATATATATATAAACACACACACACACACACACACACACACACACACACACACACACAGTGGCTTGCAAAAGTATTCAGACCCCTGACCAATTCTCTCATATTACTGAATTACAAATGGTACATTGAAATTTCGTTCTGTTTGATATTTTATTTTAAAACACTGAAACTCAAAATCAATTATTGTAAGGTGACATTAGTTTTATGTTGAGAAATATTTATAAGAAAAATAAAAAACTGAAATACCTTGCTTGCATAAGTATTCAACCCCCACACATTAATATTTGGTAGAGCCAACTTTCGCTGCAATAATAGCTTTAAGTCTTTTGGAGTAAGTATGTACCAGCTTTGCACACAGTGTCGGAGTGATTTTGGCCCATTCTTCTTGGCAGATTTGCTCCAGGTTGTTCAGGTTGGTTGGACGACGCTTGTGGACCGCAATTTTCAAATAGTGCCACAGATTCTCAATGGGATTGAGATCAGGACTTTGACTGGGCCACTGTAGAACATTCACCTTTTTGTTCTTGAGCACTCCAATGTTGCTTTGGTCTTGTGCTTGGGATCATTGTCCTGCTGAAATGTTAATTTTCCCCCAAGCTTCAGTTTTTTAGCGGACTGAAGCAGATTCTCTTGCAGGATTTTCCTGTATTTTGCTCCATCCATTCTTCCTTCAATTGTAACAAGCCACTGAACTCTGTAGCTCCTTCAAAGTGATTGTTGGCCTCTCTGTGGCTTCTCTCACAAGTCTCCTTCTTGTTTGAGCGCTGAGTTTTGAGGGACGGCCTTTTCTTGGCAGTGCCTGGGTAGTGTGATGTAGCTTCTACTTCCTGATTATAGATCCAACTGTGCTCACTGGGATATCCAAACACTTGGATATTATTTTGTACCCTTTCCCTAATCTATGCATTTGTATTACTCTATCTCTAACTTCTGTAGAATGCTCTCGTCTTCATTTTCCTTCAGATTCACAGCCTTACCAATGATTCTTCAACAGTGGGGTTTTTATCCAGAAAATGTGACAGCAACTTTAATGGTTCACAAGTGGAGGCCAATGGTAAGGTAATTGTATCCTCGTTAGGGCAGTTTCTTTCATCGGTGCAAACTGGGAGCTTCCACAGCACAGGGGATGAATACTTATGCAAGCAAGATATTTCAGTTTTTTATTTTTCTTATAAATATTTCTCAACATAAAACTAATGTCACCTTACAATAATTAATTCTGAGTTTCAGTGTTTAAAAATAAAATATCAAACAGAACGAAATTTCATTGTAACATTTGTAATTTGGTAATATAAGAGAATTGGTCAGAGGTCTGAATACTTTTGCAAGCCACTGTATATATAACAGGATTCATAACCTTGTTATGCAAATATATATTCTGCATTGCAATTACAGATTCATCAGTTTTTTAAAGATTTTATTTGTCTGAGGAAATTGCAGTAAAGCATCAATAGTTTGAATAAAAGGTCCTAGCTTGAAGGTATGGTTATATCCAGTAAAGAAGCAGTAGATGGAGAATATCCTATTGCCCTGCAACTCAGGCCTCTCATAAATCAAACCCAGTGTGAACAAATCTGGTGAAGTTGCAATGTTTTTCACAGTAAAATTCAAGAATTTTGAACAACTTTTTAATGAAGCCTGGACAAGTACATATTTTAATATTGTACCTGACCTATGTCACTATGCCACATTTTTTAAAGTAAATATTACTTAAACAGTTAGAACACAAAGATACATCTCACCTCTCCTACATTGCCTTTTACTATTTATAAGGTGACCAGATATCCCGTTTTGGAACACTGGTCCCAGTCTCCCCAGAACCTTTGTTTGTTTTGGTTTATTTTGTTTTTTTCTTGGTAACAGAATATTTTATTTTCATGCAGGCTGCTGTGGTACTACCCTGTCTATCTTAACTTATTACAGTACAGTGCCACTTGATGTGACTAAGGAAGGGTAACCAACCAGTAGCATTGAAAAGTGGCTGTACAGCGGCATGCAAATCTGGAGAATTACTGACACATAAAAAACACGCTAAAGTTAAACACGAAGCGCAAGTGAGCTGCTTAAATGTCTGTACTGAATTCCCTTGATTTTGATCCCAGCTATGTCCGAAGACAACGTGTGTCCGCCCTCCACTCAGGTTCACTGGAGTGAAGAGGAAACTCAGGCACTGATGAATATAATTGGTGCACTGGATGTTTTAAGGCAGCTCAATCTCCCAAAATGGCGCAACAAACCAATATCGCAACAAGTTGTTGATGCCCTCTGAGGACAAATACACCACACAGAATTATTATAGAATTATTTTAACTATAAACCCTTTTAACATGGAGTGAAATGTAAAATATACTATGTTAGTACAATGGCATTAATACTGTACATATTGTGTAACAATATACAAATATTGTAACATGTTTTTGTTGGTACTTTTGCTGTTGTTACTTTCTTAACATCCTAAGAAATATGATTTAAATTTATTTGCAGCACTCAACATTATGTGGCAGTTCACAAACAAAATTAAGTCTTTCTCTATGGAGATATATCTACACATTTTCTTACAACTCAATTGCTGTCTACAGCAACAAGGTGACCTGGTTGGATATGAATGTGTTTAATGTGTCTCAAAGTTATGTTTGTTATCACCATTACAGAAACGACCTGGTTACGCTCATGTATCTTCTAATTGTGTAACATTTATCTCCATTTCCAAGGTTGACAACAGCATATGTCTCAATTTCAAAAAAAAAAAAACCTCCCATCTCTGAGCAAGACTGAAACTATTCCACTTTTGAACCTTTCCATACAATTCAGAGTGAATTAGCTATTAGTCTGTCATACTGCTTCAAAACTAAACCAGACTGAACATGTTCTGCAACACTGTGTAA
Organism: Polyodon spathula; assembly: GCF_017654505.1. Lineage (NCBI taxonomy): Eukaryota > Metazoa > Chordata > Actinopteri > Acipenseriformes > Polyodontidae > Polyodon > Polyodon spathula. The sequence goes on along the minus strand of NC_054535.1, from coordinate 47,959,436 downwards.
GGCATGACAGTATGTCCTCTTTACTCTTTGTCTCCTTGGTCTACCAAGAACAGTAACAGTGTAAACTTTATTAACAAACTGTACTGGTGCTTGTTTACAGCAAAACAAACTGAAAAGCTCTTCAGCTGGTGTTCCATGTAATTTTACATAAAGGGCAGGATTTAAAAAAAAAAAAAATAATAATAACAGTGTTATTGTATCAAACTCATGGTATAGTAAAGAGAGCTTAGCAAGTGATTTTGAAAATAAATGTGTTAATTAAATCAATCCATTAATGTTTTGAAATTGAATTGATGAGGTCATTAATGAATGCATTTCTTGTTAAAAAGCTTAATTGTCACAGGTCACCTACATCACTTCCTGTCTCAATGACTAGATAAGAGGAACTCAAAATGCATGTTAACAAGATCAACAAAAATGAATATAAGCATGTAATGTAAGCAAATAACGGTATATCATTTTAGCAAAACAACAAACGTTCCATAAGGTTACAAATGTTTAAAACAAGTGAATAAATCTCCTTCATAACCACAAGTATAGAAAAGGCTAAAATATTTTCATAACTACAAATATTGAATTGTATAGGTCTTAACTCAGGTCCTGTACACTCTCTCTCTCTCTCTCTCTCTCTCTCTCTCTCTCTCTCAGAGGATTGTGGGAAGAGCTTGCAGGGAGGCGGTAGCATTTGAATGCTGGTGCCGTAGGAGGGTGTTTTTTGCTACCATTTTGTGCAATTTTCTATAATTAGTTATATAATTAGGGGGTGAGTAGGAGGATGAGTCGGCTCCCCCGTCGCAGTAGCAGCCGGAGTCTGCAGAGACCAGGGAGCCGCCGAATGGGATGGAGCCGCTGACACCACAGCCGAGGCTGAAGAGAATCAGCCGCTGTCTTTCACAAAATGACGTTACTGAAAATTATGAGTCATTTGTGGTGGTAACTAAAAAAAAAAAAAAAAAAAAAAAAAGGAAAAAACAAGGAACCTGCAGATCTGCCTAACAGCGAATGGGGAATGGAGCAGAGCCCCGAGCCTGTGCTGGAGAGGAGCCTGCAGTCTCAGGCAGGGGTGTCTGTCCCTCCTGACATGTAGGGAGAAGGGAGCGGCATGGTGAGGGGCTCCAAACCCGGCACTGTGCAGTGCTGTTCTCTCTCTGAAACCCAGCAAGCAGAGGCATCGGTGACGGCTGTGGGTGTGCTGGGAGGAGAAGAGGAGAGTGGGGCTGTGGAGGTGGAGAGAGCCACGGAGGAGAGGATAGCCATGGAGCAGACAGCGAGGACGGAGCAGATGAAATGGAAGGGGAGATCTCTGACTCCTCGCTTATATCTGACAACCCCAATAGCCAACCCGTTAACAGGGGGAAAAAATGTTATACCCTTGATGAACTTAAACAGTTCATGGAGAATACAAAAGGGAAAAGGGGGTTGAAATTGAAAACTTCTTCTCAGATCTGAGATTATTCCTCCACTCTGCACAAATCATCACATGAAAGGCAACATTAGAGGAATTTGACCAGCAAAAAAGTTACCATCTTAAAAAATATGTTCAAATAATTAAGAAAAATATCGCTAATGTTGCTAAATAATATTTTTGAAATTGATATTTCTTTTAAGAATTTTTTTTATTGTTGCTTGTTTTACTATGTCAGTTTTATTATTTTTAGCTGCTATGGAACAGTGCATTTTTATTTACTTTAACGTGAACAGTCCTTAGCAGACAGTCTTTTAAAAGAGTGCAGCTGTGTGAGTTTTTAGTGCAGAAGCGGGCAGGGGTAGCGCTACTGCAGGAGACACACTCAGACAGGGAGAATGAGGCAGCGTGGCTGGCAGAGTGGAGAGGACCATCTGTACTGAGCTGTTGCTCAAGCACTAGTGCAGGAGTGGCAATTTTCTTTAAGCCCAGCCTAGGAGCAACAATTTTAGATATTGAAGAGATTGAAAAGGGGAGGTTATTAAAAGTGAGAGCAAGGTTGGGTAGCACTGTATTTGTTTTTATTAATATTTGTGCACCAAATAAGGGGAGGGAACACATTTTAATTTTTACCAAACTAAAGCAAGCTCTTTTAAGTGTTGATAATGATGATGTGGTGGCAGTGGGAGAAGATTTTAACTACAGCATTGATTTTACTATGGATAGAAAAAATGAGGAGCCCAATCCCCAATCATCCAGTGAATTAGCTGCAGTTTTTCAGTTCAGTGGCCTGGTTGATGTCTGGAGGTGTCTGCATTCTAATGCAAGACAATACACCTGGTCTCATTGTCGCTCACAACAAAATATAGAGCAAGGTTAGACTGCTTCTACACATCATACACTCATCTGAATAAATTCATTAAAGCCAACATCATCCCCAGTAGCCTCTCGGACCACCACTGCCTGTTAGTTACAGTTACTTACCACTGACTCTCACAGCACCTCCTACTGGCATTTTAATTTAAAATTATTACAGGACAGTTTTTGTAAAGCAATTTCAACAATTCTGGAACATATGGAAAAAAGAAAAAACACTATAAAAATATGAGGCAGTGGTTGGACATTGGCAAAACACAGATTAAAATCTTTTGCCAGCAGTACACATTCAATTCAACCGGGTCACTGAACTCTCCCTGTGGCATGGTGCAGGAGATCCAGAGAATACTTCTGGAGTTCTTCTGGAGGGGGAGACATTGGTTGCGGCCAGCAGACCTGTATCTCCCCACTGATAAGGGTAGCAGCCTTCAGACTGTAGTAGGTTCAGAGACTCCTGTACGCTGGAGAGGAGGCTTATTGGAAGAGGCTGGCTTGTTTTTTCCTCAGCAGAATAGGGGGTCTGGGGATAGACAAACACCTGTTTTTAATTGAAAGTACTGGACTAGCTAAAGAAGGTCTCCCTTGTTTTTACTTGAGTGTTTTAGATGCCTGGAGGGCAGTGAGGGTGGAGAGAGATGAGGGCCCTCTGAAAGGCAGGGTCCTGTTGAAGGAGCCCCTATTCTTCAATCCGCTCTTCCCTGTGCGTTTCTTTCAGTCACAGGGCAGAGACAAGACTTCATCTTTCCAGGGCTGCTAGTGTGTCCAGCAGTAGTTGAAGGAGAGGGGGATGGATGGAATGTGGGAATGCTACTCAACTTTAAAATAGTTAAAGACTTAACTCTTCACACAGCAGGGAGTAAGAAAATGTACAGTTGGGTGTGAAAGCATCACATTTTCATCAGTTGAGGAGGTTGGTGGATTCATGGTGGTGGGCATGTCTGTAGGTAAACTAAATAATAAGCTGGAGCTCCAGTTTTTGTTCTAATTTTAATTTTATTTTTATTTTTATTGTTTAACAGTGTTTTTAATCTGTTTTTAACAGAAAGAAAACACTGTTTATTGAGGTGTTTTTTATTGTTTTTTTGTGATCCTTTTATTTTGTTTAAAATCTTTTTTTAATGAGAACATGTTGTATTTTAGGATTTTTTAATTCTGCTGAGGCAATAGGAATTTTAATTTTTGTTGTGTTTTACCTTTACTGAATTTTAATGGATTTTAATGTTTAATAAAGGATCTTAAAGTCTCTCTCTCTCTCTCTCTCTCTCTCTCTCTCTCTCTCTCTCTCTCTCTCTCTCTCTCTCTTTTTTAATTAAATTTATTTTTCAAGGTGAGTTATATACTGTTTCTTTAATTAAAACCCTCCTTTTCCAAGTGCAAATTAACTTCTTATAAAGTATGACAATTAACACGGATTTGCTTTTAAATTCCCACGCAAACAAAAGGAAAAAAAGAAAGCATTGCACTTTAGGATATTAACATTATTTAGTAAATTATGTAAATTATTTTGTAAATAATTTCAGAAATCACATTAGGATGATTATTTAATAACCTCTTGAAAATCAAAGCTGCATACTGATTTCCTGATTAACACTGGAGCTTACAACCTTTTGAAAATCCTGCCCAATACATCTGAAGAGATTTCTCCAGCAGAAATGTTCTACACACCTGTAGTAGAACCCCTTAAGTTCTTTTAACCATGTTAAGCAAGTGTCTGTTGTATGACTCAAAGAAGAATGTGCCCATAATGGGTAGTCTATAACACTTTTCACCAATTGTAATGTGATAAGAATATTGTAGCTCGCATGCTCTGTGCCATACAGTTTTTCAGTCAAGACTACAAAATGAATGAATACATGCTCACAGTGGTAAAGTTGTTCCTCAGTAATGCACCGACTGGTTAAAATGGCAATACCAGTGTAATAAATATTTCTCTAGCAAAATGCCTTTAAGCACTGGGATACTATATAATATAAGCCAAGCATACCGCTCATTCCAAAACTTGCAATGGTTGAGTGACCGTGTAAGTGCTACCTCGGAGCAATATAAAATGGGAAACTGTGGTACTTTGACTCCATCCACACCCTCATCATTTGCCTGGCAACACCTAAAAGTGCACAGTGCATGTAATCTGGAACATACCTTTCAATAATAGCAAAGCCATGGATACACATAAGTGCACTGGGCCGTTTAACATCACACACAGGTTTCCTATTCTGTAAAGCATGGTCTGCTTGTATTACAGTTTCAGCATTGCTCCTTAATACAGAAACTTCCTTGTAAGGATATACTCTTACTGTTCCCTTGCCTTTTGGAACCTTTGTACCAGGATCTGTACATAACCCATATCCATCCAGGCTATTAACTGCATCACAGCATGGTTTAGCATCTGAATCACAAATAGCTATTGCAGACATAACTTTTGACTTCATCTTTTCTTGCGTAATTACATTTTCCCATTGAAATTATTTTTTGACAGTCCTCAATAAAGGGATTTAAGTAGACATTCATGTCTGGCTCTTTGCTTCCAAACTACAGAGAAACCATAATAATGTGTTTTAGTCTTTCTTTTGGTGGAAGTTCATTCAGCACACATAATACAGGGCAGACACTCTACTGGGAGGACTTAAATACTGGAACACCATCACAGCTGAAATTAATTCACAAGCTGTTGATGCAGTGCCCAATATATATTTTGTATACAAAGCACCATCTTAGATGTCACTGGATTTATCACTTATTGACCTTTCTTTGTGAAATGCCAATTGTTTATGTAGATTTGGATCCTTAAGAGTTTCTATTTGATTTTTGAGAGATACGTAAAAGAAAAAAAAAAAAAAAAAAAAACATTTTTCTCCACAAAAACTACATGACCCAGAAGCAGATACTGTACTATCACCACTGATGTCATTTAGAAGTTTTAAAATGTCTTCTAGGGCTTCATTGCTGAATTGATGTTTCATTTTCAGAGCTAGCAGGAGAAGGTAGTTCTGTTCAGTAGAATAAATTTTACTCAGTTATTTGTCTTGTTGAACCTGCAGAGAAAACTAAAACTGTCTCTAATTATTCAGACCAATTTTGTGACGGTTTCCATATTGCACCTGAAATTCTCATTATTTAAACAAGACTTTTCAGATGCAGAATGGACATTATTAGTGTGTCACTCCATGTTGATGAACTCCTTGCTCACTAAATATCACATTTTAATGAGCAAACCACGTCACAAGTGCAGTGGAACCCCAAATGTACCATGCAGAACTCCATAGATATATACGTGTACTACCATGTTGGGCAGTAACCAAATTATTTATATCAAATATATCATATCCAGTACTTCTGTATTAGTAGTAAATGTATACTATTTGGGGTAACAAGGCTGCACTAGTGGGCATCTCGTTCAATTCATATATTTGGCAATTATCTACTCTGTGATACAAAATATTTCGGTTTTACTAAAGTAAACCCAGTTTATGTAAATTTATTTATTGTATACATCATTGTAACAGGAATTTTACGTATGATAAACCCCCCCCCTCTTTGTTCAGCCAAACGGGTAGAAAAGGGGGGGGACCATTCACTGCATTATGTACTTTAGTTAACACATACTTTCAAAAACACAGGTGAACATAAAGCACTTTATTTAAAATATACTGGGGGGAAAAACATTGCATTTTCTGTTTACGTTTTAATTCATTAGAAAAATGCAACAGCCATTTCAAGTGGTGATATCAAACACAAAAACCCAAGTTAGAAGAAGCAACTGGAGCAACCTTGTCAAGCATCAAGCAAATAGGCACAATTGGAAAGGTGCTGGGGCCCAACATTCACACAATTGTTGCTTCTAACTTGGCTTCTTTTTTTGATCACTCCACTTTATCGCTCCACTCTATCGCTCCACTTTACATTGAAATGCTTATTCCCTTATCAGCTAGGTTTAACCAGAATAAAGATGCTAAGACACATATGCCATGGAAAATGCTCAACACAGACTGAAGTGTTCTTGGTTATCCTTACAAGCACTACTAGAGAGAAAAAGACAGACAGGGAATGAAAGAGGCGTCATCACAAGCGCAGACAAGTATGCTTTGGGAAGACACACTAAAAGGTTGGTTCGGTGGGTTTTTTCAATAGTGTTATGTTGTTCTCACTTAGTTATATTGTGTGTATAATTTTCATACTCTGTGCAGCTTCAATAGTGTTATGTTGTTCTCATTTAGTTGTATTATGTGTGTAATTTTCGTCGGCTTTTCACCTTCGGAACCCAGTGTTCCGGGGAGCTTCTGGGTGATAAAAAGAAAGTTCTGGGCTGGAACGGGTTAAAGACAGCGCATTATTAATTGGTTCTGATTGGTAATATATTCTCCTCACGTGTGTGTAGCTTTCTATGCTGCTTTTTTAATGCAACTGAATTAATTAAACTGCTACTAAATACAGTATAATCGTAAATCTCGAAAAACTACTCACTTCTAAATCTTTTGTAGTCATTTTTGTATACTTTAGTATAAATACATGTTAATTTGGCTTCATATGTTGTTTTTTTCGGACTTTATGTGAATGAAAAGACACACCTTTGCCCGTTTTCCCATTGGAAATAGTGATATTTGAAATATCACTGTCCTGGTCACAAAAGCAAAGTTTGTGGGGAATAATAGCCATTTTCTATACTTTTGAGACATAAGCAATTAGGAAATAACACTTACTACCCAGGAAAAAAAAAAAAAAAAAAAAAATTGTTACACGGTGTAATCAAAACAGACGAGAAAATGCAGATCAACTGTACCCTTCCATTGAACGTTGGTAAGCAGAAAGGCATTTTTAAAGAAACATGTATAAAATAAAATATATTTTCAGACAAAGATAACGATGTTTACTATTGCTACATCTCGAATGAAAAAGGAAGGTTTCGTCAAATTTACAAACTGTTATGAAACAAACTTTGTCTTTATAAGTTTAGTTTTGATTACAATAAGTACTTTATAAATGCATATTTACGTATAAACCATATAAAATGTTATTTTTACATAAGGATATATATTATATATATATATAATAATGTATATATATATTATATATATAATATATATATATAGATATAATGATGTTAATTACAAGATTTGATTATGTAGTGCAACACAGTGACTAAGAATCTGATTACATGGTGCATTCAACTGTGGCATTGAACTTCGTGCTCCCACTTGTGATTATAGGATATGGGATACAATGTTAAGAATTAGTGTCATAGACAAATCAGTTACCGATCTATGAGATAAATATCCTGAAGGGGAAAGTAATGTTGTTTCATTACTTAAAAAAAAATTAAATACTTAAAAAGTGAATTGCTTTCATTACTCATTACTTAAAAAAAAATTAAAAATGAATTGCTTTCATTACTGCATACAGTACAAACTGTTTTTTTTTTTAATATAATGTAGTATATATATATATATATATATATATATATATATATATATATATATATATATATATATATACACACACACACACACACACCATGGGTGGATCCGGGTGGATCCCCCGCCCCCTTCATATAAATGTCAAAATAGTGTTTACTTTAACAGTATGTTTCATATCAGGGATCCCCCTTTATGACAGTCTTGACCCCCAACCTTCATGAACATCTCGATCTGACCCTGTAGTATATATTTATAATCCAGGGCTGGCAATGGAACGTGAAACAAGCAATGTGACTGGTCGAGTGAGGTTACAACTGTCTGTATATTGGATAGATTTAGACAGTTGGAGCCTTACATATTCTAAATCACTGCCTCACAAAATTTTATGTATTGTATGGTAGCTAGTCTTCGTTTTTATTATTTTATATTATTATTAAAGGTATTGTTCTTACATTCACTAAAGTGCACGAAAAGCACATTATTCTTATTTTCAGCATACACTGTAAAATAAATAAGCATGCAGCAAACACTGATCGTATTACTATATTATTATATGCAAACGTTATAGAAACTTACACTTTGTAAGTTTATTTTATTTATGTATTTATTCATTTAGTTAAATATTTATTTATTTGTCAGGGACACATACAATACAATAAGTGTCATTTACGTAACACAAGATGCACTGTATTTTCAATTTAGCCAATTAGCTACTTTCCATTGATGGTCCCTGGATACAGTCTTGAGAGCTGAATTAAAACAAACACATTTCTTAGTGGTAAACAGACACCTTGGGGTTACTAGAGCATGCATTTTATCTTGCCCAGTCTTGTCTAAACCTTGACACAGATTTGGAGGGTAGGCAAAAGTATGTTTATTATAATGGATACAGATTGTACCATTGTTCTGTATACAATCACATTAGTAAGTGCCACCAGCAATGCAATATCAATATAATAAGGGAAATGCTGGTGAGAATGTATTGTATTGGTATTATATGTGTCACTTGCAGTAAAATTCCACTGACCTTAAAACATTTTGTGATTAGTTCATTCCGATTGTACACTTGTCATAACAACACTGGCAGATAATGAAGAGCCAAGCTTTAAAGGCTCATGCCAACTGATTAGCATACCATACCTGGACATTAATTTATTCCTAACTTTAGTTTTGTTCAGTTACATTTTTAAACTAAAACAAGATTATATGGAAAAAACGCACTGCCTTTTAATTGAACCACTTAAATTGTCTCTGTAGTGGTGGTAGGGATTAAACCAGTGATCCCTCAAGATAGTGAGATTTGCATGAATATCACTCAAAATATCTATTTTTTATTGTATGTGTTTAATGACACTAAAAAAAGAAATCTGCCCTGGTGTAGTGAAAGGGATTCCCCAAGGTTCTTACAAAGAAATATCCATTTCATTTGTAACACTCAGCTTTCCTTTAATGATCTGAAACACTTCTGTCAAGATGTTTTCAACTCCTTTTTTTCTTTCCTTTTCCCCATGGTACTTTTAGAACTATCGTAGTCGTAATGATGTCCCGTACGTGACACTGTCTTTAACTTAATAACTAAAAAAATAACTACCTCTACTAAGAAACAATCAAAGCATAACCATTCTTAAATGACCTACTTTGCTTCATTATTTTTAGACATAATTTTGAAGTTAAATATTCAGAAAGGCTTTGTTTTATTAATAAGACTGTACCGCTAAATAGAATGAACAATACTGAAATTTTTTAAAGACTGAGGTTACAACATCCTTGCTTTTAGGTTGTTACTTTTGCTTTCAGGCTATTTAAATGTCTTTGAAAATATGTCAACCCTAATATAACAAGTTTGACAAATGAATGGAGCCTGTAGCAATACTCCACACAATCAGGCCAGCTGACTGTAGTTATCAAGTACCCGAAGGATGTCCACAGACCCACATACAGAAATAACTTCGTAAAACATACATCATGCCTCAAGCATTTCAAAATGAGAGACTTCAAAGCTGTGTCATCTTAATACTTGACAAGTCTCACATGCACATCTGTAGCTTTTATTAATAGTAGAAATGTAAAGAAAGAACAAATTACTTATCATCATTGAGCATTCTTGTGGTAATTCCTCAAGAGAATATTAAAATCAGATTTCGTGATGGCTTCTTTAAATGTGAAGTGTAGTTCACATTTATTTTGAGAAACAATTGTGGAAATATAAGAACTACACAGGGTTTGAAATTTACACCATTTTACAGAAGCTGATTTTTGGAATAACTAATTGCAATATGTTGAACTTGCTTGTACAAAAATGCTGGTACTACTTTAAATTCAGTGTCCATAACTATAATGCAACAACCAACTTTATTCCAAATTGAAATGTTGGCAGCTGCTGCTGTGTCTTGCAGTTTACATGTGTGGTTGTGTATTTATAATACAATTATTATGTAACCACACATGACAGAGTGTAATTTCAGTGTAGTTAGAGACGCGTAATGTAAAGTGGCTCTACATTACATTATTTTTCAAGACGTTTGGCTAATTGGATTTATTGTTTGCACAACTATTGCTGTGCAAAAGCTATTTACATTGTTTTTGTTTATTTTTTACAATTGTAGGAGGATAATTGTGGTTAAGCTCCTTGGTTGTGGGCATAATTAATGCTTTATCCAAGAAGGCCAGGTGTGTATTAATTCGAATCTATCCACAAATTGGAAACTAATTTAAACTAAAATCTACTTGAAAACATTTGGACTATGATTACAAGGCCTCAATTAATTTTAATTTTCAAGTCAGTTAAACAGATTACATAATGCAAAGTCTCAGTGCCAAACATTTACATATTTATTTGTTTTGAGTGTCTGGTTATACAAAAAAACAAAAAACAAAAACAAACAAAAAAAAAACATTATAAAAGTTTATGTTCAACTACAGTTATTGTACATTAATAACATGAGGCTTCCGTTTGTCAGTCACTACCCTACCAGTACATGTCCAACAGGTTTTTGATAATTTTATAATTATTTAATAATATATTATATATTATATAATATAATAATAATATAATAATAATAAGTCAGTATATATTTAATCAAAGTGGACCTTCCAATATACAGTTACAATGATGACTAATTTACAATATTCATTTCAAGTATTATATTACACATGTGTCATTAATTGTATTTGGTTGCCAATTTTGTTTTGCTTCAATTGGTTTATAAATATATATATATATATATATATATATATATATATATATATATATATATATATATATATATATATAATATTTAGGCATACCAAGATTCATAGACATATGTCTTGCTCTTAAAAACCAACATACGGTACCTTTTGTGATCCTTCAAGAATTCTGTGGCTTTCCGGTTTTTAAGTAGAAAAAGAAGCCACTTATCAGCATGGTGGACAGGGAAAAAGTTATGCACTTTCCCCATTAATGGAAATGCTTGCACATAAAGAGGAGGGTCAGGGGGTGGAGGAAGAAGCTGCAACTTGGGATTTGCGTGGAGCAGCCAAGTGAGTTTCCTTGAGGTTTAAAAAAGAAACCACTCAGCACTGTATTATGAAGGAGTATAACTATTGCCATATTCCTGTGGTGTCTACTTTATGTTATGTAATAAAGTCAGTCAGGGCTACTATGTAAGCCTGAGAATACAGAGAGCCTTATGCCCTGTACTTCACCTTTTTTCCTCTAGAGGTGTCAGTCTGACTACAGGGGTCAGAAAGAGAACTCCATTGCCCAGAAGGCCTTTGGTTTCACGACCAGCTTAATTGGCCTAATAACTGCTTAACTGATTTGACAGGTGTCTACAATAGAGGTGATTGTGAGCCCTTTACAAAGGGACAGGGTGAACCCATCTAGGAGTGGGTAAAGAAGGAGAATACATATGGAGAGAGGAGAGGAGAGGAGAAAGGAGAGAAGAGAGAAGAGAGGAGAGACTTTTGAAAGTCTTTTATTCTATATAATAATTAAAACATTGCAAATAATTAAACACTCAAAAACAAAAACAAAAGTATATTTGTGCTGAGTGTGTCGTCAATGGAACTAACTCAGTTCTATTGTAAAAGAAAACAAAAATAAAACATAATACACTGTACTTTTGTTAAATCAGTTAAAAAGTTTTTGTTTTTTTTCACAGCAGCACAGTAATCTCTCCCTCCTCATCTACAGAGCACAGTATGTCTCCCACACTCCACCTCCTCTGAAAGCCCCAGCGATCATTAACCAGTCTAAAATAGGTGAAATCCACCTTTAATCTGCTGACCACCAGCACCCTGAACAGCCTGACCACATCAGCTATCCCTGTACCAGATAGCCTGCTCTTTCTACTCTTTAAAATGGCCAGTTTAGCCTGGCCTATAATAAAATTAATTAAAACACATCTCCTTTTCTTTAAAACTATAAGGGGTTCCAAAAATACAAAGCTGTTTACTGAAAGCGACCCCCAGCCCCTGCAGTAACTCTTTGAGGAGCTGAAACAGAGGCCGCAGTCTCACACACTCACTGTATGTGTGAAACACTGTCTCCTCCTGCCCACAGAAACTGCACACAGAGCTGATATTCAGGTCTACTCTGTGCAGGAACCTCCCTGTTGGTAAAATGCAGTAGAGAAGCCTCCACTGCAGAGCCCAAGTTCTCTTGTCTAGAGGTGGCTTATACAGAACTGACCATACCAGCACCGTCTCCTCCTTCACAGAGAGACTGTCCCTCCATTTGGAGTTCACCATTTATTTTAGGTCTTTATAAAACATATTTTTAACATTAAAAACATAGAGCTCTTTGCTTTCTCTTTGTGAATTTTTAGCAGTTTGCTATATTGCTGTTCCTCCTCTTCTTCCTCACCTACTTAGGGAGACACAAGTAACACTGGGAAGTCAGAGTCCTGATCTTCCTCTTGTCCTTTCTCCATCTCCCCCCTCAGGACTTCTCTGAGCCCCAGAGAGAGACAGCCCTTGACACCAGCCAGCAACTTTTCAACCTGTCTCTCGCTGCGCCAGCCCATTCTGGCGTACAGGAGCCTCTGTCATCAGCCTAAAAGCTGCTATCCTGCTGGCAATGCTAACTCAACCCTGACCTCCTTCATCTCGAGGGAGGTACAGCATGGCTGACTTCAGCCAGTGCATCCCACCCCAAAAAAACTCTATGAAGATCTTTTGGATTTCATTAATCAGACCCTGGGGAGGGTCCAAGCACATGAGCCTACGTCACAGCATAGAGGCAGCCAGGTTATTAATTACAAGAACCCTCCCCCTGAAAGATAACTGAGACAGCAGCCCCCGCCAGCTAAAGCCGCCCTCTCACCTTGTCCACGAGACCTTCCCAGTTCAAATCCATATAGGCTTCAGTCCCCAGAAAAACACCTAATATTTTAGCCCTGTTCTTTCCCACCTCAATGTCTGTGGCAGAACAGGAGAGCCCCCTTCCTGTCAACTGCCTGACAAGAACGTGTCACACTTTGCCCAGTCTATTTTTGCTGATGAAGCCTCTTGGAATGTCTCTGCTGTAACAGCTGGATATCTTGGTTACTGCAAATAAACACATTAATGTCATCAGCATAGGCGGACACCTTTACTGCCGCAGCAGGAGCAGAACAAAGCCCCGCCCATTCCGACAACCTGCTCCTCAGCAAAGCCAGCAGAGAGGCTCAATGGAGAGGGAATACAGCATGCCAGACAAGGAGCAGCCCTGCCTGATGCACCTCGGGAAGGGCCGACTCAGTCTACCATTAATTTTTAAAATACTAAAAACATTACTGTACAAAATATTAACATAGTTAATGGCCAAACCCAAAGGCCTCCAATGTTGTAAAAAGGTAATGGTGGTCGACCCGATCAAAAGCTTTCTCCTGATCTAAGGAGACCAGTCCCACATTAAAATCACCCATCTGAGTACAAGTTAAGAAATTTCTAATTAAAAATATATATTCAAATATTGACCGTCCTGGCACACAGTAGGTCTGGTCCGGGTGTATTATACTGTTCAATACTCTCAGTCTAATGGCCAGACATTTTTAAAATATTTTTAAATCGGCACATAAAATTGAGACTGGTCTCAAGTTTTTTAGTTGGCACAGGTCTCCTTTTTTGGGCAGCAAAGTCACTACAGCTCTGAGGCAGCTAAGCGGCAGCTCTCCATCTTTCAAACTCTCCTGCAGCACCAGCAGCAAATCTGGCCCTAGTTCCTTCCAAAAGTATTGGAAAAACTCTGCTTGTAGACCATCAATCCCTGGGACCTTCCTGCTGGCCATCCGCTTGACTGCTGTGGTCAGCTCCTGGAGAGAGATGTTCCTTTACCAATATTCCACCATTGCCTCAGATCTTGTACTGATCTTTTTGTGTTCTCCAAATTTTCCAGAAATCTCTAAACTGTTCTACAAATGTTCTTGTAAAAGTTTAGTATTAAAATGCCAAAATGGTGCAGTATATGTTTCTTTCAGTAGGATGACAATAATCTGCACACAATGATGGTCTGACAGGCTAGTTGGTATTATACTAGCTTTTGTAAATGTATTAAGTTGATGTTTAAATGTATAGATCCTGTCTAATCGTGCTCTAACTATAAACTGTGAAATTTGATGTGACCATGTGTACTGACGAGTGGCGGGATGCAAGCACATCCAAATGTCAACCAAGCCACTGCTTTAAAATTGCAGCTAATTCTGTCGCAGAAAGGGGATGCGGTTCTATACTGTTTCTGTCTATATTAAAATTCACTGTGCAATTAAAATCACCCCCCACTAATAAAATGCCTTCTTCATTAACTGTTAACATAGTCTGTTTTAGAATGCTTAAAAACACAATCCTATCGCTCCTTATATTAGGAGCATAAACATTTACGAAGTTAAAAGTAACCCCCCCCCATCCACCTTAGCTTTTACCATTAAAAGCCTTCCTTTAATAATTTCTCTTACTTCTAAAATATCTGCTCCTAACCCAGATCTAAAAAACACAGCCACCCCAGCGCTGCTATTAGAGGCATGGCTCAGCACGCACTGTCCTCCCCATTTCACCTCCCATTCCACTGCATTTCCTTCATCTGTATGTGTTTCTTGTAAAAAAAAAAAAAACAATCCCCGCCCTCTTTTGCTCTAAAAACTCAAAAACTTGCACTCTTTTAGAACTCTGTCTGCAGCCGTTTACATTAAAAGAGATAAAATTGAATCTCTTCATAGTGATAAAATTATTTAAAACTGTTAAAAGAAACCTTTAGCCTCTTTTTTTTCATTTTTCTCTTTTTTTTTCCTTTTTCCTCTATTTACCACAGTGAACTCATTCTCATCACGATTTTTTCTCATGTACACATTCCTCCGTTGACTGAGCTCCAGGCTCATTGTTCTCCCCATCCTTCTGCTGCTCTTCCTCCTGTGCTCCCTGACCCCTGTCAGTCTCACCCTGTTTCTCCTGCCCTGTCTCAGCTTCTTTCATCAGGCAATTTTTCCTCTGATGCCCCTGGACTCCACATTTGAAGCAGTGCATGGAGCCAGTGCTTGCAAACACTACACAGCTGTTTCCTTCTACTGTGAAAGTCCAGGCGACATTTATTTCAGTACCTGGGTTATTTAATAAAATATACACTTGTCTCCTAAAAGACATGATGTGATTTAATTGAGGATTTTCACACCCCAAGGGAATAGACTTTACTGGGGAGCTGATTTTCCTATACCTACTCAGCTCCCTCACCAGCAATTAATTCTTTAAAAACAGAGGGACATTCGATAAAATAACTTTTACAAAGGGTGTTGCAAGGGGCGATACATGCACTAAACTCCCTTGCACTACAAAACCTTCCTGCACAAGTTTATATACATGCTGCGTATCTTTAAAAAAAGATTATAAGCTCTTTATAGCATAGTACAGTGTATTATGTCTATTATAAGCATCTGGGACGCTGACACGATCCTGTCCCCCTCAACTACCTTGCATACTGCAAGCAAGCAATCCTCCAGTGACACTGCACTGTCAGAGACACAAAGCTCATCGCTAGGGATCGGCTGACCAGCCGTCAGCACAAACCCCAGCAACAAACACACACACACACACTCACTCACACACTCACTCACTCACTCACTCACACGCACACACAAACAATTAAACAAACCCACAAATTAAATTAAATTAAATAACCAAATGTTATATTTAAACTAAAGTAAAACAAAAAGCAAAACAAACCACACAATACTCCTACAAACTCCTCACAGGCTCCAATGATCCCACAATCCTCTGTGAGAGAGAGAGAGAGAGAGAGAGAGAGAGGGACTTTTTTGACTTTTAAAAAAAACTTTAAGTGAAAAAAACAAAAATCACAAAAAACACATTTTTTATAATATTATAAAAAATAGATTATATAAATAACTGCAATTCTCCCTCCTCCCCCAGCGCACACAGCCCCTCACCCACACACCAGCGCTGCTCAAAACTAAACAGTTCATGAACTAAGGAAAAATATGCAAAATCAATTTTGATTCTAACTTTCAACAAGAATCTAAACATTAAACTGACATCATCACTTGAGCCATCATTTTTAAATTTATTTTTCCTTGTTCTCCAAATAGCAAGCTTACCTTGCTCAAGTATATAATTAATTAAACAGCATTTAAACCTTCTTGCCTGACAATAGGGATAATTTAAAATAAACATTTCCTTTGTAAAAACTACATTACAAGAATTAAATAATTGTGAAATATAAGTAAACAAAGGATCAAGCCGATTACAGTCTGCAAAGAGGTGGAAAACAGTCTCATCCTGCCCAGAGAATGCACATGCTGCACTGACTAAGGGATCCACATAGTGGACATAACGCCCTGTGGCTATGATGCCATGCAGAACACGCCACTGCAGATCCCATGAGCGCTTGACCAGTGACGACTTATACAGAGTCCCAAACACCCACGAGGCACACTTTCACACAGATGTGGTATAGTTGCTTTTTCCCGATGGAATGAGCAGGACAGTTCTGCAGTGGGTCTGTGTTACAGCAGCTCCCCTCCAAGTTCTCAGGTACAGCTGTGGAAATTAGAAACCCAGGGCAGGCCACCTCTTCAACCACATGCTTCTCAGCCAAAGCCTAACCCACAACTTCTCTCACCCGAGGAGAAAAACAGTCCTTGAGTTCATTTAGTATCCTGTTGAGGACTCGGAAGGAGTGGACCCCCAGCTGCCTGGCCAGGCTATCCACTTCCCTCCACTGCCCATTGGTCACCTGCAGCAGATGTTTTAGTTTAGTGACTCCCTCAGACATGAAGACAGAGCACAGCCCTTGTGACTGGAAACCGTCCACAGGGAAACGGGTTAAAGAGCAACGACTCCTGCAATATCGAGCTTTCATTCGAGTGTTCCTCCTGCCTCTCCACTTGAAGCATCTGCCAGGCGTTTAATAAGTTCTTATACAACTCTGGGATTTATGCCAAAACATGGAGGCCACCAGGTTGTTTATTATCAGCACCTTCCCCCTGTAAGAAAGCTGAGGGAGCAGCCATCTCCAGCATTGTAATTTCATCTTCACCTTAACAAGTAGGCCTTTCCAGTTAAGCCCTATATACTGCTCCCCCCGCCTCAATTGCACTCCCAACACTTTGAATCCTGTCCTCTCCCATCGCAGTGATTGTGGAAGCAAGGGGAGGGGGGGGGGGGAGGCAGTCCCGCTCCAGTGTTTGGCAGAGGAGGCTCTCTGGAAAACACTCAGGCTATCCTCCAGTCTGAGAAGTAATGAAGTCGGTGACATCATCAGCGTAAGCAGAGAGACTGATTGGAGGAGCAATCGCCACTAGAGGGACTTTCAGGCCAGCCAACCTGCTCCTAAGCCAACAGAACAGGTGCTCAATCGACAAGGCATGCAACATTCCAGACAGTGGACAGCCTTGCCGAATGCCCCTCTGTACAGGGAAAGGATGGTTGTTGATTTATAAAATTCTTATATAAAAGTCTTATAAAAGAGATAAACTTTGGTCCAAAACCAAAACATTGTAGCGTTTTAAAAAGATATGTATGATCCACCCTGTCAAAAGCTTTTTCTTCATCCAGGGAAATGACCCCTAGATCTACCTTGAAAAAGTGGTTTACTGATAAAGCATCCAGGATCAAAAATATGTTCTCAAAAATGGTCCTTTATGGAATGCGATATGACTGGTCACCTTTGTACACGAGCTGCCACTCACACGATTCGTTGCCCCTTTAAAACCAGGACCCAGGACACACAAATGGAAGTTTTCATGCTTATGCGCACTTTTTAATAAACACACGAAACAAATAAACAAAACAAAAACAAACACCTAGCTCCTTTGGAGCACTGACTACACATTTGTTGCAGGTCCCTGACTAGCTCGCAGGACGGCTATGCCGTTTACCTGCAACATACAAAAAGAACCACACAGGTTTGACACCAAACTTACAATAATTCCGACTGCTCAGGAACAAAGCACACCTTCTGCTCCCTTCTACTCAGCAGCCCCTGAGTGGACTGGCTGTTGACTATTTATACCCTGCACCTGGTCAAAATTTGCAATAATCCCCAGGTTCAGGTGACAATTAAAGAATAAAATAATTAACAAAAATGTGCATTCGCATCTGTTTTTGGCAGGGAAACTACTAACCCCTTCCCTGCCATATTACACCGTGTATAATCATTCCAATGTATGCCTTCAATCTGTTCACTAACTCTCTTGACAACATTTTGTAATCAGAACAGAGAAGAGCAACAGGGTGCCAGTTCTTTAGATCGCTTAGATTCTCTTTTTTGGGTAACAGAGTTACCACAGCTCTACGACAACTCAGGGGCAACTCCTTCTCTCAAAGTCTTTCTTTAAAAACTTGAAACAAATCCCCTCCAATCACTGGCCACATCTTCTTATAAACCCCCCTGTGAGGCGAGAGTGTATTAAATGGAATGTCCAGACAGTAATTTATGTGTACAGAAATAAAATAATTTATTTTTATTCTCTATACACAACAAAAGGATTAAATAACAAACGAAAACAAAATGGTGTGAGGGAAGGAGTGCAGGGGTGAGATCCAAAACAAACTGTGATGCCTCGTCTTTAATTTGTCTTCGTGGCGACCCATACATAAACAAAAAAAAGACAAAAGAAATGTTAGTGTTTTAAAAATCCCGCTGCACAAAACCAGTCTCTCCCTCCACCCGTTACTCCTCCTATTTTACTTTCGGACCAACCCCGAACACAGTAGTACGTTCCCTTTAGTATGTAATGTCCCGCCTCTGTAGTCAGTGGAACACCAATCCCCAACCGACACGTGTCCTTATCCTTCACTTGACTCCAGTGGCTGGAATTTACATACTCGTACTTCCGCCCCTCACCAAGGTGCCGCCCCTCAAAAGATGACTTTTGCCATGGTCACGAGATCTTGGTAAGGGAAGTCCCGAGTTGGTTTGATGCCATCTACTGTCGGGAGGCTGAATCACAGACCGAAAACCCTTTGACTCATCACATATCCCACCCCTCAGAGTGGAGCCGAAGGAACACTCGGAAACCTCTAACCCTTCCCTTTTCCCTCCCTCCCGGGAAAAAAAATCAGCATTTTGATGTAACTTACCCGCACGATACCTTATTTGAAAGGCGAAGGGTTGGAAGCCAGGTACCACCGCGTAATCCTAGCGTTTGAATCCTTCATCGTGTCTAACCACTTTAAAGAAGCGTGATCTGTGATGAGTACAAAGGGTCGTCCCAGAAGATAGTATTTTAAAGATTCCACTGCCCATTTCACTGCCAGGCATTCTTTCTCTACTACCGAATACCTCTGTTCTCTGGGCAGTAACTTCCGACTGATGTATAGTATCGGGTGTTCTACACCATCTCTCTCCTGGGACAGAACCGCCCCCAGACCAGTCTGCGATGCATCTGTCTGCAGGACGAACTCTCGGCTGAAATCCGGGCTTATTAATGCTGGGGCCTGACTCAAATTAGTTTTAATAGATTCAAAGGCTGTCTGACACTCTGCACTCCACTTAATTTTATTTGGAGCGTTCTTTTTAGTGAGATCAGTGAGAGGGGCGGCTATAGTGGAAAAGTGTGGAATAAAGCGGCGGTAATAACCAGCCAACCCTAACAGTGATCTCACCTGGGTTTTCGTGGTAGGTACCGGTGAATCCAACAAAGCCTGGACTTTTGAAACCAACGGTTTCACTCTACCCTTACCCATTATGAAACCTAAATATTTAGTTTCTTCTTTTCCAATAGCGCACTTTGCCATGTTCGCTGTGAGCCCTGCCCTCCTCAGAGACTGTAAGACGGCTTCTAATCTAGTCAAATGTTCTCTCCAGGAAGAACTATAAATGACTACATCATCGATATACGCAGCTGCATACTCTCGATGAGGTTGTAAAACCCTGTCCATTAGTCTCTGAAAAGTAGCAGGCGCTCCATGAAGTCCGAACGGCATAGTACAAAATTGAAAAAGACCCTCTGGGGTTGAAAATGCCGTTTTCTCACGAGAGGCTTTCGTTAATGGAATTTGCCAATATCCTTTCGTCAGATCCAGAGTTGAAATAAACCGAGCTTGCCCCAGTTTGTCTAAGAGTTCATCTACTCGAGGCATGGGATATGCATCAAACTTGGAGATAGCATTCACCCTCCTAAAATCGATACATAATCGTAGTGACCCATCTGGCTTGTCTATTGGTACTATTGGGCTACACCACTCACTTCGGGAAGGTTCAATTACCCCAAGTTTCAACATACACTCCACCTCCCTTCGAACAGAATCTCTCCGACTCTCTGGAATGCGATACGGTCTCTGTCTAACTCTTAGACCTGGCGGAGTGATAATAGCATGTTCGATCAAATGCGTTCTTCCAGGCACGTTAGAAAACACATCACTGAACATTTTAATTAGATTGCTTACCTCTTCACGCTGATCAGGAGTTAATTGTTCCCCCATCGGGACCTCAATTGCTGACTCTGACTCAATTGAGGGTCCAAAATCCTCTCCCTCCTGTACAGGAGATATAAAATGGACTTCCCGTTCTTTCCACGGTTTCAGGAGATTAACATGATAAATTTGACTTTCTTTCCGACGCCCAGGCTGTCGGATCTCATAATTGACTTTACCAATTGCTCGAATAACCTGAAAGGGACCCTGCCATTTAGCAAACAACTTAGATTCCGATGAGGGCAACAATAACAACACTTTATCTCCAGGTCGAAAGTTCCGAATTCTTGCATTTTTATTGTAGCTTTGTTGCTGCTTCTGCTGTGCCGCTTTGAGATTGTCATGTGCCAATCGACCGACTAATTCTAAGCGATCGCGTAACTGCAACACGTATTTTACTACATTTTTAGACTCCTTTGACTGTTCTTCCCAGCCTTCTCTTATGAGATCCAAGATACCCCGCGGCTGCCGACCGTACAAGAGCTCAAACGGGGAAAACCCCGTTGAGGATTGTGGTACCTCGCGAACTGCAAAGAGCAAGTAGGGAAGCAGTTTAGCCCAATTGCGTTTTTCTTGATCTACAAAGCGGCGCAACATATTTTTCAAAGTCTGATTAAATCGTTCAACAAGCCCATCCGTTTGAGGATGAAAAACTGAGGTTCTAATTGAACGGATTTTCAATAATTTATATAGTTGCTGAATACAGTCTGACATAAAATTAGTGCCCTGATCAGTGAGAATTTCTTTCGGGATTCCCACCCTAGAGAATATTTTTACCAATTCATTCGCTACAGCTACTGCATTCATAGAGCGTAAGGGAACAGCTTCTGGATATCTCGTTGCGTAGTCCACTACTACTAAAATATACCGATATCCTGACTCTGTTCCCTCCAGAGGGCCTACTAAATCTACACCAATCCTTTCAAACGGTACCCCAATAATTGGAAGTGGAACCAGAGGTGCGGGGCGAACTGACTTAGGGGCAGCTAATTGACATTCAGGACACTCCGATACATACTTCCGCACCAGACCATAAACCCCAGGCCAAAAAAACCGGGCCAGAATTCGTTCCTGAGTCTTTTCAGTTCCCAAATGACCTGAAAATGGAATGTCATGCGCCAATCTCATGACTTCTGACTGAAAAGGCCTAGGAACCAATAACTGTTTTACGAGCTGTCCCGTCCCGGGAGCCCGGGTTATTCTATATAATAAGTGCCCAGATACAGAAAAATGCGGAAATACCACCGGTTGTCCTTCCTGCATATCCTTCCCCTCGATATATCTAACCCGTTTCCAAGCATACTGTAACGTGGGATCATTTTGTTGTTCATATCCCAAGTCAATATCTCGGTCCCAATGGTTAGGTACACAGAGAGGAGTGTCTTTTATTACATGACCTTCCACCTCAGTAACCTCGCAGCCCCGGTTACACTGAATACCTACTCCCTTTCCTTGCCGTTTAAGCGATTGGTTTACTTTTGTGTCAGACCCCTCCCCTTGTCGTCTCAGAGTTCCCTCATATTTTTCCACCCGACGCTCTCTTTTTGTTTTTCTTGGGCGGATTTTAGGGTTAAACAGGTCGGATTGCAACGGAAAAATCTCGCCAATTGTTTTCTCCTGTTGCTTTAATTGTCCCCTGGTAGAAACTAAGACCATTTCCCGACCTAAAATACGATCAAAAAACGGCCAGTCTCTTCCCAGGAGAACAGGGTATGGTAAACATTGCGCTACAGCCACTTTAACGCAAGCTGAATAATCACCTACAATAAGTCTAACTTTAGTGGTGGGATAAACCCGAGTTTCTCCATGAATACAGGAGATAGCCACTTTACCCTGTGGCTCCCAGGCTACCCCCTCCAAAAGAGCTTGTCGAATCAATGTTTGTGCACACCCAGAGTCCGCAAATGCGTAAGTACTCTTTCCCCCGACCTGTACTCTTAACTGATAAGGGCCCTCCCGACATTCCCCAGTGTTCCTACCTGTTACTGCTGACCAGGATCTTGTCGCCAGGTCCACCTTTATTACTGGACAATTCCTGGCAATGTGTCCAGGCTCATTACATTGGTAGCACACTTGGTTAGGAGGCATCAACGGAGTTAATCTGTCCTGCGAGTCCGCGACCGGCAGGTTAGGGGGATTCTCTCTCGCCCAGGATGGGGCTAACCTCGACCTCCATGGTCTGAAGGTCCGGTTACCCCCTCTGGGCTTCATTGGTTGGTTGGTCCGAGTTAGTTTAGGGGCAGGAGTGGGGTCTGACCCGGCACCTTCGTTTGCGTCTTCGTAGGCCTCCGCCAGGAGGATGGCATCCTCGAGAGTGGTAGGTCGATTCCTCTTAATCCACTCTCGATTCCCTGGCGGTAGTATAGACGCAAACTGTTCTATAACTATTTTCTGCACCAGTTCTTGGGGTGTATGTTCTTCTGGCCGCAGCCACCGGGTGCACTGATCTAAAAGATATTGTCCCGCAACCCGGGGCCGCATCCCCTTGGACAGCTGGTATTCCCGAAAACGGCGCCGGTATGTTTCCTCCGTGATCCCGAGGCGTGAGAGAATGGCTTCTTTAACTTTAACATAGTCCCCTGCATTCGTGGCCGTCAGGGCTCGATACGCTGCCTGAGCTTCCCCTGTCAGGCAGGGTGCCAATTTCATGGCCCAGTGTTCCCTAGGCCACTCTGCAGCCTCTGCCACTCTCTCAAAAGTAATCAAGAAAGCCTCGGGATCATCTTCCGAGGTCATCTTCTGAAGATTAGGCTGAGCTGCAAACATCCGGGCAACCGCTCTCTCTGATGTTGATATTGATAGTTTTTCCACCAGCTGTCCAAAGAACTGGGCGAGCTGTTCCTGGTGCCGTGTCTCTCTCTCCTCTCGCTTCTCCTCCTGCTCCCTAAACATTGCCAACACTGTAGCTGGATCCATTTTCACTTCCTGACACCACGTGTGAGGCGAGAGTGTATTAAATGGAATGTCCAGACAGTAATTTATGTGTACAGAAATAAAATAATTTATTTTTATTCTCTATACACAACAAAAGGATTAAATAACAAACGAAAACAAAATGGTGTGAGGGAAGGAGTGCAGGGGTGAGATCC
Source organism: Polyodon spathula (assembly GCF_017654505.1). NCBI lineage: Eukaryota > Metazoa > Chordata > Actinopteri > Acipenseriformes > Polyodontidae > Polyodon > Polyodon spathula. Next base: position 47,935,767 of record NC_054535.1, on the reverse strand, counting down.
AAAACAAACTGTGATGACTCGTCTTTAATTTGTCTTCGTGGCGACCCATACATAAACAAAAAAAAGACAAAAGAAATGTTAGTGTTTTAAAAATCCCGCTGCACAAAACCAGTCTCTCCCTCCACCCGTTACTCCTCCTATTTTACTTTCGGACCAACCCCGAACACAGTAGTACGTTCCCTTTAGTATGTAATGTCCCGCCTCTGTAGTCAGTGGAACACCAATCCCCAACCGACACGTGTCCTTATCCTTCACTTGACTCCAGTGGCTGGAATTTACATACTCGTACTTCCGCCCCTCACCAAGGTGCCGCCCCTCAAAAGATGACTTTTGCCATGGTCACGAGATCTTGGTAAGGGAAGTCCCGAGTTGGTTTGATGCCATCTACTGTCGGGAGGCTGAATCACAGACCGAAAACCCTTTGACTCATCACACCCCCTTGCAGCCCATCAATTCTGGGAGTCTTCCCTGTTGACAATTGAGTCACAGCCTCTGTTAATTCTTTTATTGTCAAAGGAGCCTCTAGGGGGTATCTTTCCTTCTGAGGCAACTTTGGCAGATCTCTGAGCAGTTGAGCAGTCTTCTCTTCATCACAGAGCTTCGCTGTAAAGAGTTGACTATGAAAAGATACAGCTTCACTATTAATTCCCTCTTGGCTGTACACTTCCTTCCCATTGGCCAGACGCACAGAGTGCAGCTACTTACTTGTAGTCACACTGTTCTCTAGGAAACGTGATCGTATGAGAGCACCCTGCACTCTCTCCTCCAGCAAGCATCTTAGCACCTCCTTCTTGTCCTTCAGACACTGGAAGACATTTTCATTGCTATTGATACTGATATTTTGCTCAAGACATAATCTCTCTCTCAAGCTCTCCAATTGTCTTATTTAATAGTCTGGTTGAATTGTTAGTACAGTGGCTTGCGAAAGTATTGACCCCCTTTGGCATTTTTCCTATTTTGTTGTCTTACAACCTGGAATTAAAATGGATTTTTATTTGGATTGCATGTAATGGACATACACAAAATAGTCCAAATTGGTGAAGTGAAATGAAAAAAATAACTTGTTTAATAAAATTCTAAAAAATAAATAACGGAAAAGTGGTGCGTGCATATGTATTCACCCCCTTTGCTACTAAGCCTCTGCATAAGATCTGGTGCAACCAATTACCTTCAGAAGTCACATAATTAGTTAAACAAAGTCCACCTGTGTGCAATCTAAGTGTCACATGATCTGTCACATGATCTTAGTATATATACACCTGTTCTGAAAGGCCCCAGAGTCTGCAACACCACTAAGCAAGGGGCACCACCAAGCAAGCGGCACTATGAAGACCAAAGAGCTCTCCAAACAGGTCAGGGACAAAGTTGTGGAGAAGTACAGATCAGGGTTGGGTTATAAAAAAATATCCGAAACTTTGAACATCCCACGGAGCACCATTAAAGCCATTATTAAAAAATGGAAAGAATATGGCACCACAACAAACCTGGCAAGAGAGGGACGCCCACCAAAACTCACAGACCAGGCAAGGAGGGCATTAATCAGAGAGGCAACAAAGAGACCAAAGATAACCCTGAAGGAGCTGCAAAGCTCCACAGCGGAGATTGGAGTATCTGTCCATAGGACCACTTTAAGCCGTACACTCCACAGAGCTGGGCTTTATGGAAGAGTGGCCAGAAAAAAGCCATTACTTAAAGATAAAAATAAGCAAACGCATTTGGTGTTCGCCAAAAGGCATGTGGGAGACTCCCCAAACATATGGAAGAAGGTACTCTGGTCAGATGAGACTAAAATTGAGCTTTTTGGCCATCAAGGAAAATGCTATGTCTGGCCCAAACCCAACACCTCTCATCACCCCGAGAACAACATCCCCACAGTGAAGCATGGTGGTGGCAGCATCATGCTGTGGGGATGTTTTTCATCGGCAGGGACTGGGAAACTGGTCAGAATTGAAGGAATGATGGATGGTGCTAAATACAGGGAAATTCTTGAGGGAAACCTGTTTCAGTCTTCCAGAGATTTGAGACTGGGACGGAGGTTCACCTTCCAGCAGGACAATGACCCTAAGCATACTGCTAAAGCAACACTCAAGTGGTTTAAGGGGAAACATTTAAATGTCTTGGAATGGCCTAGTCAAAGCCCAGACCTCAATCCAATTGAGAATCTGTGGTATGACTTAAAGATTGCTGTACACCAGCGGAACCCATCCAACTTGAAGGAGCTGGAGCAGTTTTGCCTTGAAGAATGGACAAAAATCCCAGTGGCTAGTTGTGCCAAGCTTATAGATACATACCCCAAGAGACTTGCAGCTGTAATTGCTGCAAAAGGTGGCTCTACAAAGTATTGACTTTGGGGGGGTGAATAGTTATGCACGCTCAAGTTTTCTGTTTTTTTGTCTTATTTCTTGTTTGTTTCACAATAAAAAAATATTTTGCATCTTCAAAGTGATAGGCATGTTGTGTAAATCAAATGATACAAACCCCCAAAAAATCAATTTTAATTCCAGGTTGTAAGGCAACAAAATAGGAAAAATGCCAAGGGGGGGTCAATACTTTCGCAAGCCACTCTATACTGCTGACAAAAAAAGTTTAATTTGTATTTTGCCATAATCCCACCACTGTCTCAAATTATCAAAACTCCCTTTTTGATGTCTCCAACTCTTAAAAACCACATCTTCCAATAAACTGGTTTTAAAATGCCAGAAAGATGATAAGTGGACAGCAACAGGCAAACAGGCAGTAGACAACACACAATGGTGGTCTGAAAACATGGTGGGAAAAATATCACTTTTTATTACCTGATTAAGGTGATGTTTAGAGCAGTATATCCTGTCCAGTCTTGCTTTTGAAATCTGATTTGCATTCATTTTAATCCATGTATATTGCTGGAGTCTGGGGTCTCCAAACATCAACCAGATCATTAAACTTAAAAATATCTTACAATTCTTTAGAGGATGTGGGTGTGGCTCCCCATGATTCCTATCCAAACTAAAATTCTCAGTGCAGTTAAAATCACCCCCATTAGAATCATCTGATTTCCATTGCAATGAGCTAACACCTGATTTAGTTTATGGAAGAACATATTTTTTTCTCTATCTTCATTTGGTGCATACACATTAATAAACATAATATCTAAGCCCCTATAACGTGCTTCAATTTTTAAAAGCCTTCCTTTAACCTCCTCACTAACAGATAAAACATCAATACTCAATCCTGGTGCAAATAAAACTGCTACCCTTGCACTTATATTTGAGCCATGGCTTAAAGTCCCGCCCCCTTTCCATTCGCTCCGCCAATCACTCTCATTCATATCGTCAGTGTGGGTCTCTTGCAGAAACAAAACACTCGCTCTTTTTAAACTCAGCAAATCAAACAGCTGAGCTCTCTTATTAATACTCCTGCCACTGATCATGTTATGAGTCGCTACTTGAAACTTCTCCGTATTAAAGAATTGAATAAAAAACAGACACAAAACCCTATAAAACCCTATGTAGCTATTTAAAAAGAAAATTATTTTGTTTTTTCTTTATCCTCATTAATCAATTTTTTTCCATTCAGAGACCAGTTTCTTTAACCTATAACTTTGTTTCTGATCAAATCATTTAATGTAGCTTTCCTCATTGCTGTTCTAGCGGAATAAATAAACAACTGATCATTAGGAAAATATTCCTTCTGTACAACACCCCAAAACTCCTTTCGTTTTATTCGAAAAATAAACAATCTGCTCAACACTGTAAACTTTACTCTTGCCTTGAGAGCTTGTTAAAGTCTCGTCCATCATTATCCTCCTCAGCAACTCCCCACATTACCGACCCCTCTTCAATGTCCTCTTTCCCAGCTGCCACTACCTTACCCGGCATTGGGTCCACTACCTTAATGGCTGCCTCATCCCCAGGGGCAACCTTAGTACTAACACAAGCTTCCATTCCAACTGACTAGAGACTGCAAGCTTGGGAGAGACTCGGCCTCCATCCCTGTAGTCTGAGCCGCCACAGCATCGCTATGCACCCTAGGTCCAGAGCATGGCTTTTCTGCAGCACTAAGTTGAGACTCTGAGCTACTATTCTCAGGGAGCGTCTCAGAGTCCAGAGCAGACTCGCTAACCAACTTCCCTCCCTCACCCGTCACGTCTGAAATCATAGATCCCTTTGCTTTAAAATTGTTTAGAAACAATACTCCATTTTAAGCTATCACTACCAGTGTTACCTTCAGCAGCAGAAGATGTAGTTGACTCACTGCCTCCAAAACCTGCAGTATCATACACTCTCTTCAGGCGCGGTGCCAGTATAGGTCCCCGTTTCTTCGGCTGTACTGGCTTTTCTGCTCCCTGTGGCTCTGCCACGACCCCAATAGGCTCCCCGTTAAGTGCCCGTGTTTTCCACACTGAAAGCACTTCATTATCTCATTACTAGCAGACAGTGTGATTAAAACCGTCAATATTAAAACTCCAGGAAACATCAATAGCAGAATTTGGATTGTTTAATAAAATAAAAGCCTACCTCCTAAACCGCAAAACATGCTTTACTTCAGGATGCTTACATCCGAGTGGAATGGGTTTGATCGGGGACATAAGCTTCACCATACCAAGCAAGTTCTTTGGCTAACTTCTCATTTTCAGTGAATGGCGGTACATTGGAAAGAATAACCTTAGTGACGGGGGAAGACAGCGGCAAAACACTGACAAACTTTTCTTTTATAGTTAGCCCCTCGACTACAGCATGGTGCACTAGCTGCTCATCATTAGGAAACACCACAATCGCCTTATTCATTCAGGAAGCTGATTTGATATTATTATATCCAATATTTTCACCAACTGCTAACAAACATTCCTCTATGGAAACATTATCATAGAGGATGCATTTAAATCCATGCCTGCCCACCCCCCCCCCCCCCCCCCCCACCCCCCCCCCCCCCCCCCCCCCCCCCCCCCCCCCCCCCCCCCGAGTTAGAACTCATATCAGATCTGAGAAACTTACGACAAACTTTTCACTGAGTATTCACTCCAAACTCACTCCACTTTCCAGCCCCTCCCACTACCCACAATCCTCAGAGAGAGAGAGAGAGAGATTTGATTTTTACTTGTACTTTATTGACAACAAATTTAAAATACATGATAGAAAAAGTTATTCAATCAATCAATCAATCTCCTTGGGCAGGCACAACACGCCCTGTGTCAGCCAATGCAGTCCATCCCAGAAAAAAGTCCCAAATCACCCCCTGCACCTCTGCCAGTAGTCCTTTCAGCAGCTCCAGACATGCCAGCCTGTGCCACAGTGTAGAGGCCACCAGGTTGTTACTAATGAGAGCCCTTCCTCTGTATTTGGGAGCAGCCAGCGCCACCTGCCCAGCCACATTTGCACCTCCTCCAGCACCCCCGCCCAGTTATTTTGCATGCTGGACTCATCCCCCAGGTACACACCCAGGTATCTGAGGCCTCCCCCACTCCATTGTAATCCTGCTGGGAGGATCGGCGGGTCTGCACTCTGTCCATTCCCCTATAAGAAGAGCATTGCTTTTTGCCCAGTTTATTTTGGCAGAAGACGCAGCCCCATAGCCTCTTAAAGCAGTGCTTAGATCCCTGACATCCTCTTCACTCCTCACTATCACCACAATGTCATCAGCATATGCAGAGAGACAAATAGGAGCGCTGGGACAGTGTGTGAGCTTGTGCAGCAGTGGCTCAATTGCAATAGAGTACAGCATCCTTGTCTGATTCCCCTGTGTACTTTGTACCAGAGTTGAAACCAAAAGCCTTCATTGTACTCCACAGATACTGGTGTTCCACCCTGTCAAAAGCCTTTTCTTGGTCTAGAGAAATCAGCCCAGTGTTGAGACCCAATAGCCTAGAGACATCCAAAATATCCATAATCAGAAAAATATTATCATATATTGACCTGTTTGGAACACAGTACATTTGATCAGAGTGGATGACATACCCCAGCACCTCTTTCAGTCTCTTGGACATTGCCTTGGACAAGATTTTATATTCGGCACACAGCAAAGCAACAGGTCTCCAGTTCTTCATGTCACATAGGTCCCCCTTTTTTGCCAGCAGTGTGTCAATTGCTCTCCTGCAGCTGAGGGGCAGCTTTCCTTGGGCCAGACTTTCTTTGAATACCGCCAGCAAGTCCTCACCCAGCAGGCCCCAGAATATTTTATAAATTTCCACTGAGAGCCTGTTGATGCCAGGGGCTTTGCCGTTGCTCAGCTCTTGCAGAGCATCAGAGAGCTCCTGTAGCATGAGCGCCCTCTCCAGGCTGTCCTTCTCTTCAGGTACCTGTGGTAGATCTCTGTGTAACCGTTGTGTACCTTCCTCGTTGTCCTGCAGCTTACTGGATAACAGCTGGGAGTAACACTACCACCCTCCCTCGGATCTCCCCCGGCTCACGCAGCTCCTGCCCTGATGCTGAGTGCAGGCAGTGGATCAGCTTGCTGTGACTCTGTTTCTTCTCCAGACCAAAGAAATACTGTGTGGGGGCATCCATCTATGTCAAACTCTGGAACCTGGATCGAATGAGCGCCCCTTGTATTTTTGTGTCCAACAAGCCATTTAATGATGCTTTGAGGTCTTTAATCTGCCTGCTATTTGTAGTGGACTCCAGGTCATGCTGGAGATCCACAATATCAATCTCTAGTGCCTCATTGACTCATTGATGCTTTAAGTGACACTCACAGTATACTGCTGACAGAACTGGCGGATCTGCATTTTCCCCACATCCCACCACTGCCTTAGTGAACTAAAAGAATGAATCTGTTTTCTCCACCTCTGCCAAAAAAAAACTAAAACACTCCTTAAAAAGAACATCATGCGTTAAAAGTGTGTTAAAATGCCAATGAGAACTCCTTGGTTTTAGGGATGGAATTAAAACATTACAAATTACAAGACAGTGGTCTGATATTCCTGTGGGGGTTATATAACAAGATGTATAAATGCTAAAATAGTGTTTAAAACAATAAAACCAGTATAATCTAGCTAGGGAGAGGGTGGTATCCCTAAACTGCAACCAGGTATATTGCCTTTTATCACCATTAAAATTCCTCCACACACCTACTAACTCCCACTTCTCCACAATCCTGCGCATCTCCCTGGCAGACTGGGTGTGAGGCTCCATGTGGTTCCTTATCATTTGTAGTGCAGTTAAAGTCCACTTCAAGAAAAAGATAATCTTCAGAGTTAAAATTGGACATTGTGGTGTTTAAGGTTGATAAAAACTACACTCTCTCCCTTCTATCTGTAGGCACATAAACATCAATAAAAACTAAGTTTTTTTTGTTCGACTACAGCTTTCACTACAATCAGCCGTCCCTGAATGATCTCATCAACAATGAAAGAATGGGGTTTAAAACCTTCCGAAATTAAAAACGCAATTCCTGCACTCAAAATAACATCCCTCTTGGCTTAAAATAGCATCCCCTTCCACTCCTTAATCCATTCGGTCTAGTTATTCAAATCACTTTGTGTTTCTTGTAAAAAGGCAACATCAATCTGTTTTTGTTTTAAATATTAAAACACAGCAGCTCTTTTATTTTTATCTCTACACCCGTTAATATTCAAGCTGCCTAATTTTAGTTCACCCATTGAAATAAAAAAGGGAGAAAAAAACAGGAGTGGCAGAAAAACAGAGATAAGAAAGATAAAAAATGGACTTATCCATCTAAGCTGCTGTTTTTTGACTACACCTTATCTTGTTTAAAATATTATTAATCCTCCACCTCTCCCAATCGCTAAAATTTTCGATGCCTGGGTCTTTCTTCATTAAGTATTTCACCCAATTAAGAAACATCTATATATCAGGGAAATGGACTTCAAAAACCACATTGCCACAAAAAACCTCTTGCCTTTTGTTTTCTCTAAAAAATCCTTAATTCTCTTAAGGCTGTACCCTCCCCCAAAATCCTGACTTGGCGTCGAAGCAACAGATGAATCCTTAAACCCCCCACATCATCGTTATCCTCAGACCTGGACGATTCCCCGCTGTTTGCCCCGACAACGCTGGTTCTGCGGCTTTCTGTGGTCTGCTTCCCCTCAGAGTTATCTGGCTCTTGGGGCTCGGTGGCAGGACCTAGACTTGTTTTGGATTTTTTTGGCCATTGTTTCATCAATTGATTTCCTACTTCTCTTTTTTTTCTTTGGCATTTTAAATTCCACCTCCATTTCTGTCTCTCCCCACCCACTGCTTACCTGCCCTGTTTCTGCTTGTGAGCCAGTCGGCTCCTGGGATCCCTCGGCTTCATTGTGCCCATCAGCCTCAGTGTTTACCTCTGGCTGTGTACCTAGAACCTGCGCTCCTACACAGCTACTGTCACCTACCTCTTCCTCTTGAATCTCGGCGCTACTGCCTTGACCACCAGCCAGACTCTCAGCGGCTGCTTCATCACCCCCCTCTGCCTGCGGTTTGAGCTGCTGCTGTGCACCGGCCTCAGGAGCTGTGTTTCTCCCTTCAGCACTTAGACCAACCTCAGCCTCTCCTCGCTCGTTTTCTCTATCTTGCTTGGGACAGTTTTTGACAACATGCCCCTCGCTTCCGCACCTGAAACACTTAATTGAGTCCGAAGTAACAAATATAACATAATCATAATTTTCAATTTTAAACTTAAGGACAACATTTAGATCTTCATTTATATTATTTAGAATCATGTATATCTGCCTTTGGAATGAGACGACGTGCTTCAGCTGCACAGCTTTACACCCCAGCGGGATTCTCTTGATCCCAGATTCAATGGCCCATGTCTGGCCAGTTTCCTCTCTAAAGTTTCATTCTTTAAAAAAGGGAACATTTGATAACGCTATCTTTCTTGTTGGAGCAGCAAGGGGTAGCACATGTGTAAAAGTGCCTTTCAATACTATACCCTGTTCTACTAAAACATTTACCAGCTCCGTTCTGTAGAGAAAAAACACAATTGCTTGTTCATTCGGGCGGCTGATCTAATGTTTTCACATTTCACAACCTCCCCGACTGCCAACATATGTATTTCCAGGGGGCAATATTGCTTAGGGGCGATCTTAACTCCATGCCTACAGGTAAGTTTTTCAAACAAAGAACCTGGGGGATCTTTTCCCCCTCAATTTGCCATTTATGAGCTGGAAAGGCTGACAAGAAGTTGAAAACACCATCCAGCACTTTAAAATGATATTTTGTAGAACAGTAAAGAAGTCAGAAAACAAACAAAACAGAGTACAAACCTTCCTCACAGCAGCTCACTCAGCAAGTCTGCCCACAAACTCCCAGCATGCACTGAGAGAGAGAGAGAGAGAGAGAGAGACAGAGAGAGAGAGAAATCTGAAAGGAGTTAGCTGTAGTCTGGGGAACCGTTTATGTTCTGGGTGAACTTCAATGATTTGATGTTCCATTACGAGTAAATGGCTTAGCCATCCTGTGTTTCGTTAGGACTTAGTGATCCAGTATAGATAACACCTTCTAGGTAGGCTGTTGTTTTGTTTATTTTGTGTTATATGATGTCTGTGAACTGAATAAAGAACACCACAATTGTTGTTGTACTGCAATTGAAGTATCCTGCCTGTGTTTATTACAAAGATATACCGCACCATGGGGCCACCTCGTGACAACTATAATTAATTATTTTTCAGACAAAAGGAATTTAATCAACTTACAACATTTTACAGAACTGAACTGTTACCAAATTAATCTGTTCCTAGAACAAGCAAAACTACAGACGCAGCAATTAACTCAATAGCACATCTCAATCAAATTGAACATTTGTCAGCAGTTAAATGACACATGTGAGGAATGTAAAGCCTGGTTCATACTTCAGACCGACATAATTTCTAGTCAGAGTCGAGGGTCTCCAACCCTGTGAGACAGGTTGGAATTACATCATCCAAAGGCGTGGTATTGTAATGAACCACTAAAAGTACATGGTATAAAAATAAAAATGGGAGGATAATATCTTGTGCGCACGACTTCCTACAATATGTCGTGGTCACTAGGTAGTAAGTCGTGTGCATGAGATAGTAGCCTCCCTTTTTAATTTACACAATGTCCCTTTAGGGGTTCTGTAGTAATGAGACAATTGAAAGTAGACAAATAATATGTTACACAAGCATTTTCCAACCAATCAATGAACTTTATAGAACTTTATAGATCTTTCTTATCCATTTATGACAGTGACTCTTCTAAACTTCTAAAGGGTATCTATTAGGCTATTTCCTCAGCAACCCACTGGTGACTACACATGTTGTGTGAAGTGAACCCACCTACTGTACCGGTTAAGCAGTGTGTGCTGGACAGCCTTGTCAGAACACGGGGCAGGTAGGGGCGCAGTGGTGGCCTTACCTGAATTTCCCGTCTTTTCCGGAATTGTCAGCTTACTGTCAAGTAAAACTTCGTTTTTTGTGTTTCATTTCCGTTATTTTTTCACTGGAAGGCTGATTTAAAATCATAAGAACATAAGAACATAAGAAAGTTTACAAACGAGAGGAGGCCATTCGGCCCATCTTGCTCGTTTGGTTGTTAGTAGCTTATTGATCCCAAAATCTCATCAAGCAGCTTCTTGAAGGATCCCAGGGTGTCAGCTTCAACAACATTACTGGGGAGTTGATTCCAGACCCTCACAATTCTCTGTGTAAAAAAGTGTCTCCTATTTTCTGTTCTGAATGCCCCTTTGTCTAAACTCCATTTGTGACCCCTGGTCCTTGTTTCTTTTTTCAGGCTGAAAAAGTCCCTTGGGTCGACACTGTCAATACCTTTTAGAATTTTGAATGCTTGAATTAGGTCGCCACGTAGTCTTCTTTGTTCAAGACTGAACAGATTCAATTCTTTTAGCCTGTCTGCATATGACATGCCTTTTAAGCCCGGAATAATTCTGGTCGCTCTTCTTTGCACTCTTTCTAGAGCAGCAATATCTTTTTTATAGAGAGGTGACCAGAACTGAACACAATATTCAAGATGAGGTCTTACTAGTGCATTGTACAGTTTTAACATTACTTCCCTTGATTTAAATTCAACACTTTTCACAATGTATCCGAGCATCTTGTTAGCCTTTTTTATAGCTTCCCCACATTGTCTAGATGAAGACATTTCTGAGTCAACAAAAACTCCTAGTCTTTTTCATAGATTCCTTCTCCAATTTCAATATCTCCCATATGATATTTATAATGTACATTTTTATTTTCTGCGTGCAGTACCTTACACTTTTCTCTATTAAATGTCATTTGCCATGTGTCTGCCCAGTTCTGAATCTTGTCTAGATCATTTTGAATGACCTTTGCTGCTGCAACAGTGTTTGCCACTCCTCCTACTTTTGTGTCGTCTGCAAATTTAACAAGTTTGCTTACTATACCAGAATCTAAATCATTAATGTAGATTAGGAATAGCAGAGGACCTAATACTGATCCCTGTGGTACACCGCTGGTTACCACACTCCATTCTGAGGTTTTTCCTCTAATCAGTACTTTCTGTTTTCTACATGTTAACCACTCCCTAATCCATGTACATGTGTTTCCTTGAATCCCAACTGCGTTCAGTTTGAGAATTAATCTTTTGTGTGGGACTTTGTCAAAAGCTTTCTGGAAATCTAAATAAACCATGTCATATGCTTTGCAATTATCCATTATCGATGTTGCATCCTCAAAAAAATCAAGCAAGTTAGTTAGGCACGATCTCCCTTTCCTAAAACCATGTTGACTGTCTCCCAGTACCCTGTTACCATATAGGTAATTTTCCATTTTGGATCTTATTATAGTTTCCATAAGTTTGCATATAATAGAAGTCAGGCTTACTGGTCTGTAGTTACCTGGTTCAGTTTTGTTTCCCTTTTTGTGGATCGGTATTACGTTTGCAATTTTCCAGTCTGTCGGTACCACCCCTGTGTCAAGAGACTGCTGCATGATCTTGGTTAGCGAGGATCTCATCCGGCCCAGGGGATTTGTTTATTTTAAGAGCTCCTAGTCCCTTTAACACTTCTGCCTCAGTTATGCTAAAGTTATTTAAAACTGGACAGGAACTGGATGACATGTGGGGCATGTTGTCAGTATCTTCCTTTGTAAAAACTTGTGAAAAGTAATCATTTAACATATTTGCTATTTTTTTTTCTTCCTCTATGATTTTGCCATTTGTATCTCTTAAACATTTAATCTCCTCTTTGAATGTTCTCTTGCTGTTGTAATATTGGAAAAACATTTTGGAATTGGTTTTAGCTCCCTTAGCAATGTTTATTTCTATTTCTCTCTTGGCCTTTCTAACTTCCTTTTTGACTTGCGTTTGCAGTTCTGTGTACTCTTTCTGTGTACTTTCTTTTTGGTCCTTTTTTAATGCTCTGTAAAGTGCCTTTTTTCGCTGAATATTTTTTTTAATTGATCTATTAAACCATTTTGGCAATTTAGTTTTACATTTAGATTTGTCTACTTTAGGGATATAATTGTTTTGTGCCTCTAGTACTACATTTTTGAAGAACAACCATCCTTCTTCTGTGGGTGTTTTCTCTATTTTACTCCAATCTACTTCTGTTAGTCTCTGTTTCATACCTTCATAGTTTGCTTTTCTAAAATTGTAAACCTTAGCTTTAGTCATTTCTTTTGGGGATTTAAAAAACACTTCAAATGAGACCATGTTGTGGTCTGAGTTTGCCAGTGGTTCTCTGACCTCTGTTTTAGTTATTCTATCTTTGTTATTTGAAAAGACTAAATCAAGGCATGCCTCCCCTCTAGTCGGTGCCTTCACAAATTGTGTTAGGAAGCAGTCATTTGTCATTTCCACCATTTCTATTTCATCCTTCGCGCTACCCACCGGGTTTTCCCATTTTATTTGGGGGAAGTTGAAATCCCCCATTAGTATGGCTTCTCCTTTGCTACACACATTTCTAATGTCATTGTATAACAGATTATTTTGCTCACCGTCTGAATCTGGCGGTCTATAGCATGCTCCTATTATTATGCCCTTTGAATTTTTGTCCATTATTCTGACCCATATTGATTCGGTTTTATTTTCTTTGTCCAGGTTTAACACCTGGGCTTCAAGACTGTTTCTTATGTATAGCGCTACCCCTCCTCCTCTTCTGTCCTGCCTGTCTTTCCTATACAGTGTATACCCACAAATATTAAATTCGTCCCCATCACTCTCAGACAACCAAGTTTCTGTAACACCTATCACATCATAGTTACTTGTTAGTGCAGTAGCTTCAAGTTCTAGAATTTTGTTTCTGATACTTCTAGCATTTAGATAAATACATTTAATGGTTGTCTTACCTGAGTTGTTGTCCTTGTTTTGATGCGGTCTCCCTTCTGTTTTTTTGTTGATTTCTCCCCCCTTCCTTTCTAGTTTAAATGCTTCCGAACCTGCTCGAGGATCTTTTCTCCGAGTAGACTAGTTCCCTTGTTATTTAAATGCAGTCCATCCCGTCTATACAGATAGTCCTCGTTGTAGAATGTGGTCCAATGATCAAGATAGGTGAAGCCTTCCCGTGTGCACCACATCTTCAGCCATGCGTTTTTGATTAATTATTTCCAGCTGTCCATATGGTCCTTTGCAAGGTGCGGGTAGTATACCAGAAAATACCACAGTTTTGGTTTTCTCTTTTAATTTCCTTCCTAGCTCTCTGAATTTGTTTTGCAGGGATTTTGGTCTGTCTCTTCCAATGTTGTTTGTACCAATGTGGACGACTACTACCGGGTCGTCTCCTGTTCGTTCCAGGAGCCTGTCCACGTTCTCAGTGATGTGCTTGACCGAGGCTCCCGGAAGGCAGCACACTGTTGTAGTAAGGGGGTCCAAACTGCGAATTGAACTTGCTGTGTTTCTCAATATGGAGTCCCCAACAATCATGACCTCCCTTCTTTTTGCTGTCTGGTCACCACTGTCAATAGGGTCCTGGATGTTGTTCCTTTCATTCTCTTGTTGTTGGTTCTGCTCATCAAAATTCTGAAGTGACTCAAATCTGTTGGTTGTTTTGATTTCTGGTGGTTGTGTTTGATGAAGTTTTCTTTTTTTCCCTGCTTCTGCCTACCTGAACCCAGCTGTTCTGACCTTCTATCTCCCTGGTGGCTTTCAGTCTGTTAGGGGTGATGCAGACTTCCATGAATTGTGGGTGTGCCAGTTCCTCAAGATTCTGTTGCTGTCTCACTTCTTCCAGCTCCATTTCTAGCATACTTACTAGTTTATGCAAATCCTGGATCGCGCGGCACTTTACGCACACTTGGTTTAGCTCCGCTGGGTTTTCTCGGATTTCCCACATCAAGCAGGAAATAACACAAAGGCTCAATCGGTTCTGATGATAAATGCACTCATATTGCAACATGGCTTAACTAAGGAGGCTACAGCTGATCTTTTAAAATTATTTGAGTTCATATTCCCTGGTGTATTTCCATCTAGTGTTTTCCAATTGTCTAAGCATTTTACAAATTCTAAAAACACTATTAAAATTCACTTGTATTGCGAAGTGTGTCTTGCATACTGTGGAACAGATCCATTTTCTACCAGCTGTCCAGATTGTAATTCAGACTTGGAACTTTGTGATCATATGGGAACAGGTGATTTTGTTCTTGTCTCTACCTATAGAAAGACAGCTTCAGTATTTTTTTTACAATTCATTGATATGGACAAACTCATCACAAATTGACAAGAATCTCCTCTACTGATGTAGTAAGTGATGTTTACAATGGCTGATGTTTTGAAAATCTGATACAACAATTTTAATTTAACAGAATTACTTCTAAGTGACTTCAATGGTGTACCAATATTTAAGTCCTTGCTTTATTCTGTTTGACTAATTCAATTTCATAGAAATGAAATCTCCACAGATTTGCGTAGGAAACGCACCTTTTTAGTGTCTTTCTGGTTTGGCAGTTCTAAGCCACACGTAGATTCATTCTGAAGACTATTTGTTGTTGAAACTGTAAAATTAGGCAACGAAGGGTTTACGTGAAAAAAAAAACCCTTTTACTCAGAATAATCTGGGGAGCAGATTGTTTCCAGAGATCTGTACATGTGGCTGTTGCATGGCCTGTCTTGCAGAATGCTATTGAGTTTAATGGTGAATATGGATGTAGTTGGTGTGAGCAAACTGGTGACATGATTTCCAAGGAATGATTTGTCTTGTTTATCCTGCTGAATTTCCTAATGTACTTCAAACTCATGATTCTGTTCTCAGAACAAAAAATTGAGGGGACTACACCCCACTTTGTGCGGCACGCATAAAATACATTTGAATCATTTTCCATGTCAGAGTGGACCAAGGTGAACAGCAAGCATTTAAATGTGGGGAAAAAAAAGAAAAACACATTGTCATGATTTTCTTAAAATCAGCATACACAGGAACATCTTGGGAACTGGGATTGGTGCAACTGGTTTCCCTGGTCTGCACTCTGGTGGGACAGGGGGTGCGGACCAAAAAGAATATTCATAATACTTGTCCTTTCTGTGTGTCTTGTTTTCTTTTGATTTTTGACACAAAAATAGCAATATTTCATGATCACCATATTGGTTTAAAAGCATGTATAACTCAGGTGACAAAATAGTCACCAATAACAAAATTTAAGTTAGCTGTAACTATGAGTGAAAACTACCTGAGCTACAAATATAGCTCAGTGTTTACTATAGACTTTAAGAACACTGTTTTATGGGGGAAAAAAACACATGTCCTTAATTGTGCACCTTTTGATGCACATTTGTCAAAGTGTCTGTAATTGGGGACCTCTTTGGGCATGGTCTACTTTTTCTTTTAAATTTTACAGTCATCACCTTCTGTGGTTCTGCCATGGTGCCAAAGTAGTATTTAAAAATATGTGCCTTTTGAGAAATGTTCAATGTAATAATTGATTTTATTTTTCAACCAACAGTATCAGATTTTATTGCGTACATGAATGAAGTATTTTATTCCTAAGCACAATTTGTCATTAAACAAATTCAGTGTCTTGGCTGACCTAACCCTGTTCCCATTTCTCATCGGATAGCGACGGATTCTGACAACTGTATTTATCAGAAATACTTTAGAAGAGTATGACTGATTGAATCTAGATAATGTAGTTTATTCGTCAATGAGCTAAGAGGCGAGAAAGGCAAATCATGTTTCCATAAGATTTGCTTGTTTTTATTATTGGTATTTAACAAGTCTCTTGCCCCCTCTGCTCTTCCACCACTAGCAGATTAGATGTACCACTCATGGCACCCAATTGTATCAGTCTTGCATCATATTACTGAATTGATTGTATTTTATAACGACTCATATCTGTAATATGATATTTTGTAACAACTGTAAGTCACCCTGGATAAGGGCATCTGCTAAGAATAAATAATAATAATAATAATAATAATAATAATAATAATAATAATAATAATAATATATGCACATAAACAGAAAGGCTTGCAGAAATGTAGAAGCTGAGGTTACCTGAGTGCATTCTTACAATGTTTAGAGCAAACAAATTGAAAAGTAACATATACTGTTATGATCCACTTAAATACTGAAATTTAGAAATGTTTACTTGTAAAAACAGGGTGAACAGTTGCATTTAATTTATAGTAGTTGATAAGGCAGTCAGAAGTCTCCAAAGGTTGACTTGCTCACTGGTGTCATGAGGCATATTTATTGCCCCCAGAATGTCACTGTTACTTGTGTTAGAAGCTTGTACAGAACGGTTATTGAAAATGTCCCCCAAAAGAAAAAAAATCAGTTTTTGTTTTGTAAATTCTCAGTTGCATCACATACTAAAATCAGCTCATCACAAATGTCGCTAAATAGGGGTTCTGCTTTTTTATAGAATGTTCTGATATGAGGAGTCGTTTCAGACAAAAGTATGTCGAGGCATAGAGGTATACACAGGAACGAATACAAAAAGAACTTTATTATGTTTTTTTTTTCACCTATAAAGTTACGGATGCACATAAGCGTATAGCGCTAATAAATAAATAAATGTTTGGGATGCTCTATCACCAACAGAATCGGAGCTTATGTAAAATATATATAGTTTATATTTTTGTATTTAGTGGATAAGGTAAAACATTACCTTTTGGTTCCTGGTGTTTCTAAATAAACAATGGTTTGTAACAGGGTGAAGTGTTATGTGTGTGGTCGTCACTGAGCAAAACTGAGACAGACACAGAGCATTGAGTGTTGACTCACCATACAGACTTGCAGATTTAATAAACACAAGTGCTGACACTAGGGTACCAGCAATAGTAGCCCTAGGGTCACATTAGGGTCACAAAAAAAAAAAAAAAAAAACCCTCAACATGGTCTTCAAGCCAGTAATCTGTGACACCTGCTTGATGTGGGAAATCCGAGAAAACCCAGCGGAGCTAAACCAAGTGTGCGTAAAGTGCAGCGCGATCCAGGATTTGCATAAACTAGTAAGCATGCTAGAAATGGAGCTGGAAGAAGTGAGACAGCAACAGGATCTTGAGGAACTGGCACACCCACAATTCATGGAAGTCTGCATCACCCCTAACAGACTGAAAGCCACCAGGGAGATAGAAGGTCAGAACAGCTGGGTTCAGGTAGGCAGAAGCAGGGAAAAAAAGAAACTTCGTCAAACACAACCACCAGAAATCAAAACAACCAACAGATTTGAGTCACTTCAGAATTTTGATGAGCAGAACCAACAACAAGAGAATGAAAGGAACAACATCCAGGACCCTATTGACAGTGGTGACAAGACAGTAAAAAGAAGGGAGGTCATGATTGTTGGGGACTCCATATTGAGAAACACAGCAAGTTCAATTCGCAGTTTGGACCCCCTTACTACAACAGTGTGCTGCCTTCCGGGAGCCTCGGTCAAGCACATCACTGAAAACGTGGACAGGCTCCTAGAACGAACAGGAGACGACCCGGTAGTAGTCGTCCACATCGGTACAAACAACATTGGAAGAGACAGACCAAAATCCCTGCAAAACAAATTCAGAGAGCTAGGAAGGAAATTAAAAGAGAAAACCAAAACTGTGGTATTTTCTGGTATACTACCCGCACCTTGCAAAGGACCATATGGACAGCTGGAAATAATTAATCAAAACGAATGGTTGAAGACGTGGTGCACACGGGAAGGCTTCACCTATCTTGATCATTGGACCACTTTCTACAACGAGGACTATCTGTATAGACGGGATGGACTGCATTTAAATAACAAGGGAACTAGTCTACTCGGAGAAAAGATCCTCGAGCAGGTTCGGAAGCATTTAAACTAGAAAGGAAGGGGGGAGAAATCAACAAAAAAACAGAAGGGAGACTGCATCAAAACAAGAACAACAACTCAGGTAAGACAACCATTAAATGTATTTATCTAAATGCTAGAAGTATCAGAAACAAAATTCTAGAACTTGAAGCTACTGCACTAACAGGTAACTATGATGTGATAGGTGTTACAGAAACGTGGTTATCTGAGAGTGATGGGGACGAATATAATATTTGTGGGTATACACTGTATAGGAAAGACAGGCAGGACAGACGAGGAGGAGGGGTAGCGCTATACATAAGAAACAGTCTTGAAGCCCAGGTGTTAAACCTGGACAAAGAAAATAAAACCGAATCAATATGGGTCAGAATAACAGACAAAAATTCAAAAGGCATAATAATAGGAGCATGCTATAGACCGCCAGATTCAGACGGTGAGCACAATAATCTGTTATACAATGACATTAGAAATGTGTGTAGCAAAGGAGAAGCCATACTAATGGGGGATTTCAACTTCCCCCAAATAAAATGGGAAAACCCGGTGGGTAGCGCGAAGGATGAAATAGAAATGGTGGAAATGACAAATGACTGCTTCCTAACACAATTTGTGAAGGCACCCACTAGAGGGGAGGCATGCCTTGATTTAGTCTTTTCAAATAACGAAGATAGAATAACTAAAACAGAGGTCAGAGAACCACTGGCAAACTCAGACCACAACATGGTCTCATTTGAAGTGTTTTTTAAATCCTCAAAAGTAAAGACTAAAGCTAAGGTTTACAATTTTAGAAAAGCAAACTATGAAGGTATGAAACAGAGACTAACAGAAGTAGATTGGAGTAAAATAGAGAAAACACCCACAGAAGAAGGATGGTTGTTCTTCAAAAATGTAGTACTAGAGGCGCAAAACAATTACATCCCTAAAGTAGACAAATCTAAATGTAAAACTAAATTGCCAAAATGGTTTAATAGATCAATTAAAAAAAATATTCAGCGAAAAAAAGGCACTTTACAGAGCATTAAAAAAGGACCAAAAAGAAAGTACACAGAAAGAGTACACAGAACTGCAAATGCAAGTCAAAAAGGAAGTTAGAAAGGCCAAGAGAGAAATAGAAATGAACATTGCTAAGGGAGCTAAAACCAATTCCAAAATGTTTTTCCAATATTACAACAGCAAGAGAACATTCAAAGAGGAGATTAAATGTTTAAGAGATACAAATGGCAAAATCATAGAGGAAGAAAAAAAAATAGCAAATATGTTAAATGATTACTTTTCACAAGTTTTTACAAAGGAAGATACTGACAACATGCCCCACATGTCATCCAGTTCCTATCCAGTTTTAAATAACTTTAGCAGAAGTGTTAAAGGGACTAGGAGCTCTTAAAATAAACAAATCCCCTGGGCCGGATGAGATCCTCCCAGTAGTACTCAAAGAAATGAAAGAAGTAATTTACAAACCGCTAACCAAGATCATGCAGCAGTCTCTTGACACAGGGGTGGTACCGACAGACTGGAAAATTGCAAACGTAATACCGATCCACAAAAAGGGAAACAAAACTGAACCAGGTAACTACAGACCAGTAAGCCTGACTTCTATTATATGCAAACTTATGGAAACTATAATAAGATCCAAAATGGAAAATTACCTATATGGTAACAGGGTACTGGGAGACAGTCAACATGGTTTTAGGAAAGGGAGATCGTGCCTAACTAACTTGCTTGATTTTTTTGAGGATGCAACATCGATAATGGATAATTGCAAAGCATATGACATGGTTTATTTAGATTTCCAGAAAGCTTTTGACAAAGTCCCACACAAAAGATTAATTCTCAAACTGAACGCAGTTGGGATTCAAGGAAACACATGTACATGGATTAGGGAGTGGTTAACATGTAGAAAACAGAAAGTACTGATTAGAGGAAAAACCTCAGAATGGAGTGTGGTAACCAGCGGTGTACCACAGGGATCAGTATTAGGTCCTCTGCTATTCCTAATCTACATTAATGATTTAGATTCTGGTATAGTAAGCAAACTTGTTAAATTTGCAGACGACACAAAAGTAGGAGGAGTGGCAAACACTGTTGCAGCAGCAAAGGTCATTCAAAATGATCTAGACAAGATTCAGAACTGGGCAGACACATGGCAAATGACATTTAATAGAGAAAAGTGTAAGGTACTGCACGCAGGAAATAAAAATGTACATTATAAATATCATATGGGAGATATTGAAATTGGAGAAGGAATCTATGAAAAAGACCTAGGAGTTTTTGTTGACTCAGAAATGTCTTCATCTAGGCAATGTGGGGAAGCTATAAAAAAGGCTAACAAGATGCTCGGATACATTGTGAAAAGTGTTGAATTTAAATCAAGGGAAGTAATGTTAAAACTGTACAATGCACTTGTAAGACCTCATCTTGAATATTGTGTGCAGTTCTGGTCACCTCGCTATAAAAAAGATATTGCTGCTCTAGAAAGAGTGCAAAGAAGAGCGACCAGAATTATTCCGGGCTTAAAAGGCATGTCATATGCAGACAGGCTAAAAGAATTGAATCTGTTCAGTCTTGAACAAAGAAGACTACGTGGCGACCTAATTCAAGCATTCAAAATTCTAAAAGGTATTGACAGTGTCGACGCAAGGGACTTTTTCAGCCTGAAAAAAGAAACAAGGACCAGGGGTCACAAATGGAGTTTAGAAAAAGGGGCATTCAGAACAGAAAATAGGAGACACTTTTTTACACAGAGAATTGTGAGGGTCTGGAATCAACTCCCCAGTAATGTTGTTGAAGCTGACACCCTGGGATCCTTCAAGAAGCTGCTTGATGAGATTTTGGGATCAATAAGCTACTAACAACCAAACGAGCAAGATGGGCCGAATGGCCTCCTCTCGTTTGTAAACTTTCTTATGTTCTTATGTTCTTATTTAATAAAGAAAACAAAACAAAACAAAGATAAAAATAAAAGATGAGCACTAAAAGGTGTTCCACTAAAAGATGAACCTACTACACAATAAAACCCCACTTCATACATTTTGGGATCAACCTCCTCTAGACTAATCTACTTCTGGACTCCTGGGGTCCTGGCATCCTCATGAAGACTCCTGCCTCTTCAAACGTTCTCGGCTGGGCAATGCCTTCACGAGCACTGTCTTGCAGTTAAGGGGTTCCGTAGTAGTTAATCCTGTGGAGCAGACGCTCTCCTCCTCGATGGCACCTGTTTGTGTAGCAATGGCCATGTACTAGGCTCGAGCTGTGGCACAGATGCTTTTTGAGCTCCACACAGCCTCTACGGGCATGCCCCCCAGCTAATCAGGGCCTCCCGATCAGCTCAGCGTCAGGTGAGGCTAACTGCTCAATTGGTTGCCCAGCCACGCATCTCCTATTCCGTGCCCTGGCTGCACACATTTGCAAAGGAACCACGACAGAGTGCTCTCTGTCACACCGTTACTTGAACAAGATGTAATTTTGATAGGAATGAGCGAAAGCAGCTGCTTTACAATCACACCTTTAATTTTAAATGTTGCACATTAACGACCTAAATCTTTTATAAATAGAAAAATATTGCTTCCTGATGTACTTGTACCTTTTAATTTCTATTTGATCAAAATACTGTAACTTTATTGTAATTGTTAATGTGGATAGTGAGATTGCTTCTGGCTGCCAGAGTAATAAATGACAATGATAATTTTTACATACACACACATTTTTATTGGCAAATATCAATAAATCTGCCAATATATTATATATGTTTTATGAGAATTTACATAAAACAAATATATGCTTACTGTACTGCATTGTCCTGCAATTTTACAGAATTTCTTAAGTGTACATAACAAAAATATAATAATATAATAAGTATTACGATTATAATAATATAATAATATAATAATTAAACGGGTAAAACGGTTGTCGAGGTCTTGTTTGCATTTGAGTTTTGATTAATTTTTCCCCCACTGTTTTTGGACAGGTTTCGATTTTGTTTATATGGCATTGTTGTTGCTTACACATTTGAACCAGAAGCATTTTTTTTCGGCAGAATACACCGCTTAAATGCTCGTGACTTATTCATCTAAAGCTCCTAAGAACTGCAGAAAATGATGCATGGCATGAAATCCACTGAAAATGAAACCCCTTTCGAAAATAGTATGGATCACACATTCTGTTCATTGTTTTCCATTGCTTTGGCATGGGTTCCAATAAACCATTTTCATAGAATGTCATCCTGAAGAAATGATTTAAAACTATTAGCACAGTATCTAATACACATATGGAGAGGTTGTTTCCAAATAGAATGGGTTTAAAACTGCCTTAAAGATTTACTCACCAACCCGGACACTCTGCCGTCTGATGCCAACTGGTCTCAACACTGTGTCCTGTTGTGACGGTCGTCTGCCTTCTGTAAGGGTGCCTGTTTAACCCCTGTGGTGACCCTTAGACTTCTGTAAGGGCTATGGCACTGGCAGCAGTGTGGGGCACTCCACTGTGAAAGGGTGGCCTTGTGGTTAAGGCTGGTTACCAGTAGAAAGCAGACCCAGAGTCGGAAAAGATGGGAGTTTAAGCGCAGAGCTACACTTCTATTAATAAAAACAAAGATACCACAAATACACAAATCATGAGGCTTGATTGACCATCAATTACTGAATCAAAGCCCCAGCCACATTCCCCATGTGGATTCTGGCAGCGATGGAATTAACCTCAATCTTTGCCAAACTTAAATTCAAAATAATAAATCTTTGTTTAAACATTTTAAAGAAACCAAATTATTTACACGCGCCGGGCTTCAACTGCAGCAAGCTAATTGAATCATTTTTAGGAAGCTATACTGCAGGGATCTGAGAGTTATGTAGTCAGGAACCACGGGCGTCATGTGCGGTCATAAACAAATCTATCTCAACCTAACGCTTCACCAAGATGTGAGAACATTGCATGTTGAATTTCTAGAACTTTCCAAATAATCTTTCAAATGTTAGTGACCACAGACTATGCAGAAAAAAGTTGCTAACTAGTAATCATTGACTGGTTTTATTATTACTGAAGGATTTTAGCTAAAAAAAAAAGCTTTCAGGAAATGAGTTACACTTTCTGGATCATTTCATCAAAGCAGTGTCTTCAGGATAAGTATCTTATTGGCTGCAAAGTATGGCAGTCATTAGGGAAGCAGCAGGTTGATCACTTACAGTAAAGATGGCCCCGAAGGGGTGCAGATAATTTCACTTTCCAAATTACCATGAAAGTGCAAGACAATTTGAAAGCAGTGTTTGCAACCAGAGATTTGTTTTGTACCTAGTGCAGTACCAGTTACTTTTCTTTCTTGTTTCTTCACAAAATATAAACAAAGAGGTCAGCCAGGTCTTCTATCCAATTACTGTGACTATTGAACTATTAGACAGCCTACTCTGACAATTTGTTTACTAGAACTTTTTAACACAAGTCTTATCGTACCATGGCTCACTTGGTAGGTGTGGTGATTCGGATTGCACGGTAGTCAGTATTGCAGCTCTGTGTTGCTGATCTGCTCAATGGATAGGTTAATATGAGTTAGCCTGGAAGTCGAAAAAGAGCGAAATGGTTCTGTACTAACTCTTTTCAGCCAATGATGGAAACTCCCCCAGGGTGGACAGAGTACATCACACTGAGCTGAATATAACACGGCCATCCTGGTCCTGGGGACCCACTGTGTTTGCTGGTTTTCATTCCAACTGAGTTCTCAATTACTTAATTAAACCCTTAACTGAACTGATAATTTGCATAATTAAACCTTTTTACTTGTTTTCAGCTCTTATACAGTTATAGATTTCTAGTTAGCTCTAATATTTTACAAGTAAATTCTGCAACTATTTAACAGCTGAAAACAATTACAAAGGTATAATTAAGCAAATTATCAGTTCAATTAAGGGTCTAGTTAAGTAATTGAGAGCTCAGCTGGAATGAAAACCAGCAGACACAGTGGGTCCCCAGGACCAGGATTGGGAAACCCTGGTCTAAATAAACCAATAACAGTATTAGTGTCAATGACTGACAAAACTGTCTAAATAATGATACAATCAACATATTATTATATGGCTACAGCCTATAGAGAATAAGATACAATAGGAAAGGGACAGGCAGACTTTCTCACATATCATCAGAATCAAATTTTCAATATTGAATGATAAATAATGTTAATTCCAAGTTCCATCACACTTGGATAATCGGTTTTCCAGAGATATGGAAAAATGTAAATTATACTAGAACATTGTTTACTCACTGAACATCAGAAGCTTATTTCCCTTAGGAAAGAAAGCAAAAGACAATAAAGCATATCACGTAATTGTATTATTTTTAGAAAACAAAAACTGTATGTAGTTTTAAGGCTCACTGTGTGATCTGGAAATTTATAAGTTATCGGTCAATCAAATCCATTTAGCACATGATTATGACTGACAGGTTGTTAAAGCACTAAAACAGTGGACTTAAGGAGTCGGATTTCATGTCTGAAAAAAGTTTTGAAACAAATCAATATTGATTGTAATCTACTTAATTATGGTCATGTCTAACAAACACTGTAATATGTTTTGTTTCTATATTTCTATCAGGCCATACTTGAACATTTTGTGCACAAAAGGGAAATTGACTGCACAAAATATAAAAAAAAAAAAAAAACACATGGACTTCATTCTGTCCACAAAAGGCAAAAATACTTTTACTTTATGTATTTAATTTATGGACAAAATGATTTTACCAATTTACGTTTGTGTTTTTCTAAATTCATTTTGTACATATAATATACATTGGGGGACGACAACAAATTTGTGCCATGGCGAAGCGCAATTTTGCACTTTGCCGATTTAACGTTGTCCTGTTCTTGATACATGACCCCCTAAGATACCAAAATGTATTGCAGATTAATAGCTGAACTATGTAAAATAGTATCAAATGCTTTCAAAACCTTAAGAAAACATCTTAAAAGTTCTATTTAGACACCGATGCATTCAAAATAAAAATAATTTAAGAAATTGAAGAGACACTGCATTGGTATCTGAAGGATGTTTTTCAACATCCTGTAATGGTAGGTTGCAGTGAACTAGTGTTCGAGCACTTACATATGACTGGATCAGCTATTTAAAGTTGTGTCATATCTGCAAGACTACTTGTTGATATTTTTGCACATCACCTCAGCAATTCAAAATCAAAATTGTCAAACCAAAATCTGGATTGATGGCTAAACAAAATAAAAAATTAATGGCAGCTTTGGACTGCTAGTTCAAAACTGTTCTTGAATGCTTCTTCTGTCAATCCAATAGGCACCCTGAATATAAAAGCGCAATGCTGACTGTTGGAAACTAGGCATCTCTTAAGAACTCAAATGTAGGCTGTACCTCATATCCACCAATCGGAAACTGTTTTGCTCCAGTGAGGAACTTAAACAGTTCTTCCAATGTACATGGTCCATCTGTAATCAGGAAAACAACTCATTAACAATGGGGCTGCTATAATCATATAATTAATAATGGAGTTGCAAGCACACTATTTGCCTAATTCAGGACACTAAATTAAGATCTGTAGCTAGATACTATATCACAATGTTGATGGTCATGTTTACAAGCAGGCTTATATCCGATCATTATTTATAATATCCAGTAAACCGAAAAATAATTTCACATGTTGTGTGTATTTTTAAATTGGCAAACCACAATTTTCTAAAGATGTTTTCTGTTAAATTCACTATTGTTCATTGCAGAGCCATTATCGTTGCTTTCCAGTATGAACCATTAGATGTGTCCTTCTAACAAGCGTTAAGGGAATTTAACGAATAAGAATTACACTCCCAAATGTGAATGGGACCTATGTATGACCCTACATATATTAAGAGTTTACAGTAAAAATACAGCTTACTTAGGTTTGTCAAGCCACTTAAATACATCATGAAATGCATCATTGCTTCTTCTTCCAAATCCCTTTGATTAGAACTACAAAAGTGACTTAAGCACATCTGTAATAATGGGAAAAATATACCATAAAATTATGGGTGTGATTTTCAAGTAATAGTTGAGTACTTGCGCACCAATAACTTTCTGTACTCAACATGGTACTCCTAAAACAAGCAGCTGAAACTGTGGACTGTTTCTGGTTATACTGTGAGAATAAAAAGCTGTACATTAGAACATTTCACTCAAAAATTATACTAATTATAAGACTTTACGGATACGGTCCGCTACAATACAGTTTATTCAATAATAAAATTAGCTGAAGCGAGTAAAAGTCATTCAAACCAAATATACTTGGAAATACTTCCATGGCTAGTCAAAACTACCTAAAAGTAAAAGTCTTTGAATATTTGTCTGCTAATAAGCTTTTGATTTAGAAACTAATGGAATAATGGTGGGTAAGGGATTTCTTAATGAACAGATCAATTCAGGTCAGAGTTGGAGTACACTATTCTAGAAGTTAAGACTGAACACAAAACCTCTCGAGAAAGCGTAATACGTCATTCTTTTCAATATCATGATAAATGATTTGCCAAGGAGTGTTATCAATTATACCTCAATGTCTTGTAAAAAAATAGATTTTTTGGAAAGGGGGAAGGAACATTAACATATTTAATTAAAAATATGCAAAATCAATGGAAGGCATTGAAAGGTAGACTAATAAATGGGACAATCTCTAAATAAATGAATAAGTTAGATCTTTACAACAGCAAGAGAACATTCAAAGAGGAGGTTAAATGTCTAAGAGATACAAATGGCAAAACCATAGATGAAGAAAAAAAATAGCAAATATATTAAATGATTACTTTTCACAAGTTTTTACAAAGGAGGATACGGACAATATGCCCCACATGCCATCCAGTTCCTATCCAGTTTTAAATAACTTTAACATAACTGAGGCAGAAGTATTAAAGGGACGAGGAGCTCTTAAAATAAACAAATCCCGTGGGTTGGATGAGATCCTCTCAATAGTACTCAAAGAAATGAAAGAAGTTATTTACAAACCGCTAACCAAGATCATGCAACAGTCTCTTGACACAGGGGTTGTACTGACAGACTGGAAAATTGCAAACGTAATACCGATCCACAAAAAGGGAAACAAAACTGAACCAGGTAACTACAGACCAATAAGCCTGACTTCTATTATATGCAAACTTATGGAAACTATAATAAGATCCAAAATAGAAAATGACCTATGTGGTAACAGTATCCTAGGAGACAGTTAACATGGTTTTAGAAAAGGGAGATCGTGTCTAACTAACCTGCTTGATTTTTTTGAGGATGCAACATCGATAATGAATAATTGCAAAGCATATGACATGGTTTATTTAGATTTCCAGGAAGCTTTTGACAAAGTCCCGCATAAAAGATTAATTCTCAAACTGAACACAGTTGGGATTCAAGGAAACACATGTAAATAGATTAGGGAGTGGTTAACATGTAGAAAACAGAAAGTACTGATTAGAGGAGAAACCTCAGAATGGAGTGTGGTAACCAGTGGAGTACCACAGGGATCAATATTAGGTCCTCTGCTATTCCTTATCTACATTAATGACTTAGATTCAGGTATAGTAAGCAAACTTGTTAAATTTGCAGACGACACAAAAATAGGAGGAGTGGCAAACACTGTTGCAGCAGCAAAGGTCATTCAAAATGATCTAGACAAGATTCAGAACTGGGCAGACACATGGCAAATGACATTTAATAGAGAAAAGTGTAAGGTACTGCACGCAGGAAATAAAAATGTACATTATAAATATCATATGGGAGATATTGAAATTGGAGAAGGAATCTATGAAAAAGACCTAGGAGTTTTTTGAGGGAAAGTGGGCTCCATGGAAGAAGACCCAGGAGGACTCCACTTTTGAAAAAAAAACATAAAAAAGGCAGACAGGGAATTTTGCTAAAATGTGTATTGACAAGCCACAATCTTTCTGGGAGTATCTCCTTTGGACAGATGAGTCAAAACTGGAGCTTTTTGGCAAGTCACATCAGCTCTATGTTCACAGATGAAAAAATGAAGCTTTCAAAGAAAAGAACACCTTACCTACACTGAAACATGGAGGTGGCTCGGTTATGTTTTGGGGCTGCTTTGCTGCTCCTGGCACAGGGTGTCTTGAATCTGTGCAGGGCACAATATAATCTCAAGACTATCAAGGCATTCTGGAGCGAAATGTACTGCCCATTGTCAGAAAGCTATGTCTCAGTCGCAGGTCATGGGTCCTCCAACAGGATAATGACCCAAAACACACAGCTAAAAGCACCCAAGAATGGATAAGAACAAAACATTGGACTATTCTGGAGTGGCCTTCTATGAGTCCTGATCTGAATCCTATCGAACATCTATGGAAAGAGCTGAAACGTGCAGTCTGAAGAAGGTACCCATCAAACCTGAGACAGCGAGAGCAGTTTGCTCAGGAAGAGTGAGCCAAACTACTTGTTAACAGGTGCAGACATCTCATTGAGAGCTACCGAAAACGTTTTATTGCAGTGATTGCCTCTACAGGTTGTGCAACAAAATATTAGGTTAGCGGTCCTGTGAGGCGAGAGTGTATTAAATGGAATGTCCAGACAGTAATTTATGTGTACAGAAATAAAATAATTTATTTTTATTTTCTATACACAACAAAAGGATTAAATAACAAACGAAAAACAAAATGGTGTGAGGGAAGGAGTGCAGGGGTGGAATCCAAAACAAACTGTGATGACTCGTCTTTAATTTGTCTTCGTGGTGACCATACATAAACAAATAAAAGACAAAAGAAATGTTAGTGTTTCAAAAATTCCCGCTGCACAAAACCAGACTCTCCCTCTACCCGTTACTCCTCCTACTTTACTTTCGGACCAACCCCGAACACAGTAGTACGTTCCCTTTAGTATGTAATGTCCCGCCTCTGTAGTCAGTGGAACACCAATCCCCAACCGACACGTGTCCTTCTCCTTCACTTGACTCCAGTGGCTGGAAGTTACATACTCGTACTTCCGCCCCTCACCAAGGTGCCGCCCCTCAAAAGATGACTTTTGCCATGGTCACGAGATCTTGGTAAGGGAAGTCCCGAGTTGGTTTGATGCCATCTACTGTCGGGAGGCTGAATCACAGACCGAAAACCCTTTGACTCATCACAGGTCCCATAATTTTTGTCCATGCCATTTTCATTTGTTTTATTATTTACAATATTATGTTGAATAAAAAATCAAAAGCAAAGTCTGATTTCTATTAAATATGGAATAAACAATGGTGGATGCTAATTACTTTTGTCAGTTTCAAGTTATTTCAGAGAAAATTGTGCATTCTTCGTTTTTTGTGGAGGGGTACCAACAAATTTGAGCATGTCTGTGTGTGTATATATATATATATATATATATATATATATATATATATATATATATATATATATATATATATATATATATATACTAGCTCAAAGAGCCAGGTGCCCAATGTTTCGATATGTTGTACATATCTTTCTCAAGAGAGCCTCAGTATAGCCTGTATAGCCTACTGTATAGCATATTGCACAGTAATAGCCTAGTGTGTAGCCTTTGCAGCTAGCCAAAAAATAATATTGTACCGAAAAGTGTAAGGTACTTAAGATTGCTGTAGCCAATACTGCTGTTTTTGCTGTTTTTATTTTTATTTTTTTTACTGTATAGTATAAACCCATTTTATTTTCAATGATGTATTCTCTATTTACATAGTTTTCATTATAAGCCTATAGAATGAGTTCAGAAACATTTTGTGCAGAAGTAAAAGCAGCCTGAAGTACAGACCCTTTGCCAGCCAAAAAATGCAATGGTATAGGTTACAATAACAAGACATTAGCTGTACCCAAATCGTGGAGACAAAAAAGTTCACTGCATGCAGGTATGTGATTTAGGACAACACTTTTGCTTCTTAGATAACAAGTTGTGTTGTTGTGATTGTAAACACCAGTTCCCTTATGTATTCACTCAAACACCGAAGAAATATTTCATTTTGGTCTTTTCAAATTTGGTTATTTTGTTTGGTCAGAAAAGTGTCAGTGTCACAGATTGAGTGTAACATACACAAACACACACATATATTGCAAAGCAAATGTACAAAATGAAATTTATTGGTTGCATAAGTATTCAGCCCTTAAGTCAGTACTTGGTAGAAGCACCTTTTGCAGCAATTACTGTCATGAGTCTTTTTGGATAGGTCTCTACTAGCTTTGCACAGTAGGATGGTGAAATTTTTGCCCATGCTTCACGAGAAAATTGTTCCAGTTCAGATAAGTTTGTTGAGGATCATCAATGGACTGCAACCTTCAAGTCTCAACATAAATTTTAGAATTTTAGATTATATTCAAGTCAGGACTTTGACTGGGCCACTCAAGAACATTATTTTTTTCTTGTTCAACAACTCCAGTGTGGCTGTGGCTTTGCCTTTGTGCTTGAGGTCATTGTCCTGTGAGATGTGAATTTCCTTCCCAGCTTCAGAGTCTTGGCTGACTCAAACAAGTTTTCCAGAAGGATTCGCCTATACTTTGCACCATCCATTTTCCCCGCTATCCTGACAAGCTTCCCAGTCCCTGCTGAGAGAAGCACCCCCATAACATGATACTGCCTATACCATGCTTGACAGTTGGAATGGTGTTGACTGGGCGATGTGCAGTATTGGGCTTACGCCATACATAACGCATGGAATTTAGACGGAAAAGCTCAATTTTTATCTCATCTGACCTTTTTTTCCACGTGTCTGCAGTATCATCTATATGCTTTTGCGCAAACTCCATATATGCTTTAAGATGAAGCTTTTTAAGTAATGGCTTCTTTCTTGCCACCCGTCCATACAGGCCAGCTTTGTGTAGGGACCGGCTTATTGTTGATGTGTGAACACTGACTCTCATCTCAGACATAGAACTTTGCAGATCTCTCAAGGTCATTTTTGGCTTCAGAGTGACATCCCAAACCAGTTTCTTGCTTGCCTGGCTGCTCAGTTTGGGAGGGTGACCCAATCTGGGTAGTGTCTGTGTGGTATGATGCATCTTCCACTTCCTTGTCTGTGTGTGTGTGAGTGTTCTGTGATTGCTTTTTTATGTTCTGCTAATGTTCTGTTTGGGGATGCTGATTAATTACAATTAACTTCTGCGATTAACGTGCAAATTATTATTGTTTTTTTACATTTTTTTTTTTAACATGCGTTACTTGACCCACTCAACATACCGCAATTAATTCCCTGCTGCACTATTCAAATATACAGTACACAAGTGATGGAACGTAGAAAAACAGCAGTAAAATGCATATATTGGCCCGTAGAACATTTACCTACTGAGTTAATATAAAGCAAATCATATCACAATATACTATGCTTAAATGAAACTGCTTTATTTTTGTCACATACAAAAACTAAATAAAAAAACTATATCTGCTTTCGGAAAAACATGAAAGATTACAAACCCACATTCGTTGGCCCACTGTCTTATACAAAAACATTCTACACCGGCCTCCTGACCAAAACTTAAATATCAATCATTGCGCTTAAAAAAAAAAATTTGCATTTTGTCGGTTTCCGCCTTTGTGCTTTTTAGTTGTTCGATAGCCATATTATTTTAAAATAATATTCTTACAACTGAATTTGAACATACTTTTCCACTGTCGAAAAACATTGCTTGTTGAAGATGGTCGTTCAGTTTGAAAAAGTCGAGGGGTTCTCTGACAATGATTCTTCCTTTCTAAACAGGCCTAACTACGTTTGCATGCACACTGAATCGATACCGTTGGATAATGGTGTGTGCGGAGCTTGGAATCCTGTTTCTTATCAAAGCAGTCCAAAAGTCTTGAGTTTTCCCGATGATTTCAGTATAACGCTTGAGCATTGTAAATAACGCTGAACATTAGTTAATAACAGAAGCAGGTTGCACTTCTTAATAATAGGCATCAGTGTTTATTATTTCAAATCTATACGTTTTATGAGAAACGAGTATTATTAAATTAAAGTAAACAGCTAACAGTTATCAAGGCGACATGTCTAACAGAATGGGGCTATGCTGGTGCATGGCTGTGCTCTTCATGAGCACTCACAGCTCCTAGCGTGCAGTTGTTGTAATCATTGGGATGAGATCCCAAAGATGAATCACAATAGCAATGTAGTTAAGCTATTAAAATAATCAAACTGGGAAAGGGAAGGTAAAAACACCATCCCATGAGAGCGACGGTGTTTATATTTCATTGTTGTTCCGAGTTCTACCATATTATTTTCTTAATTCACTTTGCATTCACTTGAAAAATCAGACGTTTATCATTAAATAAAAATCTAACGTGGGCGCTCTGATAGTAATAAAGCTTGCTACCACTTCTGGTTTCATATCCCATTGCTTTCTTTTAGTTAACTAACTTAGTTTCATTAGTTGTCTGCCTTTTAAAAAGCAATGATGCAAAGTTTAAAGGAAATAAATGCATTAGAACAACATGGTTTACCCAACAGGCACAGAACTTGCAACTTAATTTGATAAACAATGAGATGAGTCTACCGAAGATGACTCTAGTCTGGACCGTGGTCTGAGCTGCGTTTGAGGGTGTGGGTTACTGACAGGAACAGCAGTGGAGATTACAGAAGCAACAGTCTTAGTTCTCTCTGGTGAAACTAAAGACTCTACCAGTCGAGTTAAAGAGGTGACCCCTTTCACAAGAGTCTGCAGAGAAGGCCCAGTAACTCTATTCCCTCCATCATCCATACCACCAGGATCCCTCACCAGTTTCATACCATTGGCTGACACATGTACCATGTGATGGTGTGTCTTCAATGGTCAAGAAATGCGCATTTCGTCCACTATATTTCATCCACAAAATTATGTATTTCGTCCATAAAATTATGTATTTCATCCACATAATGTGCATTTCGTCCATAAAATTAGCATTTTGTGTATTTTTATTTTAAATTATTTTGGGGAGAAAAGATAAAGCATAATTTGCTTTTTTTGTGGATACAAATGTAAACTTCAAATTATATTATGTGCACAGAATGAATCTAGAAAAGCACAAAATGTAAATCGGTAAAATAATTTTATCCACATAAAGTAAAAACATTTTTGCCGTTTGTGGCTGCAATGAAATCCATGTTTTTTATTTATTTTTTATTTTTTTATTTTTACATTTTGTGGAGTTGGTTTCCCTTTTGTGCACAAAATGTACAAGCATGTGCATTCTGTAAACCAAAGGTACTTTTGTGGACGAAATGATGCGTGACAAAAACGGCTCCCCATAACACTCCGTCTCTGCTCCCACATCACTCAGCTGCATAGCAGTATATAAAAATGAACGTGAACATCCCTGGCAGCGGACTGCGTCTTTGAGAATTTTAAGAAAAAAACATCTGTGCATTATATTATGCCTGACTGAAAATTCTCAAAATGATTTTTAACTTTCATATCGTAAGTGATGTCGTGGCTGAGCACTGGCAAGCCTTAGAACAAATTAAACACTTCAACCCCACCCCGACCCTCATTTACCCTATTGACTTTTTCAAAAGTCCCATTGTGGAAGAGCAAAGCTCTGCCCTTTTAAATTGGCAGGGATGGGGTTAACTTCCCCTGCCTGCCTGGGTTTATTATGTTCAGGTGGCTGGGGTTGATTAGTTGATTACGTTGATTAACGATCAATCAGCGCCCAGCCACCTGATATAAAAGGAGGCCTCTGCTTCTCACTTGGGGAGAGGGAGCTGAGGAAGCAGGTTGGTTTTTTTGTGGTTTTTTTGAATCCAGTGAAGGCATTGCCCAGCCTGGAAACTGTTATTTTTGTAAGTTTTGCTTTTTATCTTTTTTGTGTTTAAATTGCTTTGTTTTGGCCCTTGTGCCCTTTCATTTTGTGTTTATTTATAATAAAATAGTTATTTTTTTGAACTGCAGTCTGTCTCTGGGCCTCTATCCACTCGCCAGCCTGCCACATTTGGTGTCAGAAGTGGGATAGCGCCACCTAGAGGCTCAGAGCAGTATTTTTGTTTTGTTTTGTGGAATTTTTGGGATAATTTTTTTTTTTTGAAAAAAAAAAAAAAAAAAAATGGAAAAAAGAGCAGACAGCGGCAAAGGCAGGAAAAGCAGCAGCAGCTGAAGAAATGTAAGCTGCTGCAGCCACCGCTGGAGGACCCGGCCAGCCTCTTCCCCTGGTGTTCCTGGTGTGGGAAGGAGGACCATCGTTGGCGGTCCTGCCCAGACGTGCCACCGGCAAACTGGTGTGGCCGGTGTGAGGAGGACGGCCACAACTGGGCAGGATGCCCCTACAACCAGGCCCAGGAAGAGGTGCCGTGTTCACCCCGGGCATCAGGGGCCACCCCACTACCTCCAGCACCACCACCTTCACCACCGTCCCAGGAGATCTGGGACTGGTTGATGCACCCTGAGGCAGACCTCGTCCACGATCTCCCCATAGTTATCAACACGCTGTGGCGTCGAGATGGGGAGAGGTGGGAACAGTGGGAGGAACAACACCACCCGGCCTCCTTCCCAGAGGTTGCCCTCATGGTGGTTAATTACCTGGCGGTAGACATGGGAGATGCCCCGGTCACTCCAATAAAGAGGGGTGAGCCGCCTTCCCGAGAGCCAGAGAGGGGTGAGGAGCCGCCGTCGTCCCCAGAGCAAGAGAGGGGTGAGGAGCCGCCGTCGTCCCCAGGGCCAGAGAGGGGTGAGGAGCTGCCGTCGCTCCCAGAGCCAGAGAGGGGTGAGGAGCTGCCGTCGCTCCCAGAGCCAGAGAGGGGTGAGGAGCTGCCGTCGCTCCCAGAGCCAGAGAGGGGTGAGGAGCTGCCGTCGCCCCCAGAGCCAGAGAGGGGTGAGGAGCTGCCGTCGCCAGAGCCAGAGAGGGGTGAGGAGCCGCCGTCGCCGCCTCAAATGCTGTTTTGGTTTTGAATGAATGAATCTGCTTTGCTTAGTGTTATACTGCAGCCCTGCTTCAATGCAACGGGATTGAAAAACAATTCCTGTCGTTTTTTGTTTTTGTTTGTTTGTTTTGTTTTTCCCTGTGCGAGGTCTGTTTATGTCAAAATGTAAAAAAAAAAAAAAAAAAGCGGATAACGTAAAAAAAAATGTATGTAGTTAAAACATGATGTATAATATACTATTATTGATATATAAGTCGATTCCACTTGTTTGTATATTGTATTATAACATAAATCGTTTAATTGATGTGGTCCCCTTCTTTAGTGCATCATTCAAACAACGTTCGAGTGTTTAACAAAAAACAGCACTAACAGTGACGTACAGCACATAGCAACGGCATGACAGCGGGAAAAGCTGGCAAGAAAGACACAGATGCTCATTCCCTTATCATCTGTGTTGTAACCAGGATAAAGATGCTAAGACACATGTGCCAAGGAAAGTCCTCAACACAGACTAATGTGTTCTTGGTTATTCTAACAAGCACTACCACAGAGAAAAAGACAGACAGGGAATAGGAGAGGCGTCAATCACAGGCACAGACAAGTATGCTTTGGGAAGACACATGGAACATGCAGGTAAGGTAGATGAAGGCACACATGGACAGACATTTAGCCCATACATACAAGAATACATGAAAGAGCAAAAGAGCATGAAGCAATAATGGCAACGTGTGCAAGGGATAATGAGAATGCAGGGTAAGTGTATGGGAAGTGACAGTTGATGGGGCAGGCATTGCAGATCCAGGGCTGGGGTGTTGGTTGTGCATTGTCAATGTTTTTTGTTGCAGATGTGACTTTTGAGCTGACAAGGGAATGGTCCCAATCCCGTTGAAGTTGTACAAAGAGCATTTCAATGTAAAGTGGAGCGATGAAAAAAAGAAGCCAAGTTAGAAGCAACAATTGTGTGAATGTTGGCCCCCAGCACCTTTCCAATTGTGCCTATTTGCTTGATGTTTGACAAGGTTGCCCCAATTGCTTCTCCTAACTTGGGCTTTTGTGTTTGATATCACAACTTTAAACGGCTGTTGTGTTTTTCTACCTTTTTTTTTTTTTTTTTTTTTTTTTTTTTTTTACATTGACAATGTTTTTGTTATAGATATCACTTCTTTTTTTACTTCATCAAATAATGAATAAAGCGAGGGAAAGCTATTCGAGAATGTGTATGGTAAATAGACAGACAGACAAGACAAGAGAGTAATAAGTAGAGTAATATCAGATAAATGAGAAAAGATTTGAAAGTAAAGTAATGGTAGAAGGGACTTTGAGAGTATTGAAAGTGTAAACATTGTATTCTTTTTGTTTCAAATGTACATCCATTAGTGGTGAAAACAATATGTCTATTTTGGTAGGTGTTAATATATTGATATTTACATATGTACAAAACTACAGTGTTATGAATGGTTAAAAAGGTACATATGCATGTCAGTGCTAAAGGGTAGTATAATAACACATTTTAATGCTGAATAAAAACATTATTCTCCTTGTTGTAGAGGTGTTATGAACTCAGGCCAATGTAAGGCATTTGTAAAGCATTCAGTCTCTTCATAAAAGGCCATAACCATGTCCATTGCCTTGACCATGGTTTGACTTGAATGAGTGCATCATTTGCATGCACCCATTTTCTAGTACCACCCACAGCAAGAAGAGACACACACACGCACACCAAAAGAACACGCTGACCAGTGGCCACACCCCCCTGCTTGCGTCACAGTTCTAACTGAGGTCTCAGCTGTCAGTCTCACGCACAGGAACACCCAAAATGTGAGCATAGCAGAGCGAGCAAATTGTATATGGAGCAGGGGAGCAGAGCATGTAGTTCCTTGAGCAGACGTTTCCGGCTCGCTCCTTTACAGCACTGAGAAGAACTGAGCACGGTTTTATTTTTCTTAAATATATGTTCGGCCATGGATTTTGGACAAAAGAGTTATAAAAAAAAGGGGACAAATACAGATGCAGTCACATTACAATATCTTACATCATGCCTGTGCATGGTAACCACACATTTTCCAGTTTCAAACCACAGTTAGGCACTTTTTTTGTTTTGCAGACTTGAGAATTGCATAAAAAAAAAAAAAAAAAAAAAAAAAAAAAAAGCTTTTTTTTTTTATATTCATTGTGATTGAAGTGGCACTTTATTAATTATGATTGCTATATATAATTGATGTATCTACTATAGATACGAATGAGAGCAAAACAAATACAAAGGAAAAACAATGGAACCGTAGATATTTTCAAGAAAGCTGGGAGTCTTTGTATAAATGGGTTTTATATTTTTAAATGCTGCAATAACAGTTGTGGTTGTGAAGCATCCACAGTATAATCTGACAGAACAGGTGATTTATTTGCACTGTGCAGGACATTATTTTCCTCCATTGGTGCTTGAGCCCCGCAGCACTCACAGAATCACAACCTGTGCACTGTATTGGTTTAAGAAAAGTGTGTTTTTAAAAAAGTAATTTTAGCTTCTAATCACTTAAAATATGCTGATGATAATGTAAACAATACCAAGCTACAGACAGCAAGCCCAAGCTTTAAATGTGTTACTGTTTATAGATAAGAGCTCAACTTTATTATGAATATTGTGTTATTATGTTTTAAGCAACAGACTACGATAGTGTTCATTATGGGTAATTGTTTATTAGTTTTAAAATGTTTAGTAAAACGTGATTGTTTGACGTAGTTAGTACAACTGGCCCCCTTTGCTAATGACATATCAGTCAGGGTCGTAACCAAGTATAAATCTCCACATTTTTGTAAAATGACTTTACACTTACTTCTAAAGATGGATGCGTTTCAGTAAATTAAAACAATAAAATTTGCATCCAGTGCAGAGGGAGAACACAAACATAAAACACCATTAAATGGGGTTGGAATTGCTTTCGAGATGAAGGGGGGTTTCACAGTTCCGATCAAGCGACTGTTGTGTAAGCATTATTTGTGAATGCTTATTCACCATTGCTACACCCCGTTAGAAAATCGACTTTGTTGCATTTATCACCTAATCATAAAATCCCAATTTACAAGATTAAAAATGCTACTATACCTACTGGGAGCTGCAAATAGGCTCACATGACTGCAATACTGCACACCGATTGGCTCAGAGGATATGTTGGATTTTGCTAAATTAGAAGCATGGCGTATAACACGTTGTGAAAAGAAATGATCATTTGAGTTGTATGTAACGTGGTGTATATCATGTTTTCAGGATAAAGGACATTAAATGTCAGAATGGAGGTACAGTGAGATGAATGATCCTGCTTTTTTGGCTCAGTTTTGGTGCGAATGGCGTATATTGCGTTTTGCATCTAAACTCTTCATATATATATATATATCTCTCAACAGGACAATGTGTACCAGTGGAACGTTCCGTTGCTGGAAAGGTTACCTAAAAATCCACTAGTTTATTCGATACCTTTAATGATAATAAATAAGATTATAAATAATCAATTTCCAAATGTGCGGCCCAGCCAGTGTGACTGTGTCCATACTGAGATCAATATTATATAATTTCTCGCTTGCCCTCGTCACTTGGCACGTGTCAGGTGTGATATGAGTGTAACTCTTCCTCGTTCAACACAATGGTATCTCCCAGCCGACCCACCTTTTACTGAAACTGATCATTCACATGCATTAGTTAAATGGGTGACATGCTTAATGGCAATTTTAGAACATCCTCGTTAATAGATTCCTAGTGTAAGCTGTATTTATTGCTGACAGGAATTTTTAAAATGCCATAAAGCAAACAATATGACATAACCCTTTCTGACACCAAAAGTACATCATACGTATAATTAAAACAGGCTTATAAGAGTGACAGCTCTGCCTATTAAGTTGTGTACAATGTCAAATATCTCCACTTCTAAATATTTTGTCAATCTCAATGTGCTTCAAGGACTTCTGCAGGCAGAATTGCTTTATAACATATATAGTCTGTCAAAGCTAGTTTAGAAGTACCCTTTAGCATAATATTTATGTCAGAATATTAACACTATTTGTAAATTTCTCAGAATTATTTGTAGGTGTTTGCTGTCATTGTGGCGTATTACATTGAGGGCAGGTTAAACTGTATTGCAATTGCTACAATAATTAAAAACCTATCAGTTTGTTACCTTACTTGAATAAACACTAACAGAACTCATTAGCCTTAAACAGTAAACAGTATATTCAATTAATAACACACTGGACTGTAGCTTCCAGACTGACACTGTAAATATTGTTATTTTTATTTGCCTGGGGAAATTATACATGTTTCTTCTTTGTTTGGAAGAGGAGAGTGTGTAGGAGGTCTATTTAGAGAAAATTAGGATCAGCATCATTCTGCAATGTGGAAGTACAGTATAAAGTAAAGAGGCAGTTGGCATGTGCTTAACATATTCTTTTGTATTGAAATGGTCAGTTAGCTGAGTGGTCTGTTCTTCACCACAGAAGCACCTGTGCAAATACGTTTTCCATAGGTAACTGATTTTTCTGTTATTTATTACTGGTGTAGTGTATTATGTAATTATAAATAGTTTATGTGAATACAGTTTAATTTTTAATTGTAAGGTAATGTTTTTTTTTTTTTTTTTTTTTTAGAAGGCCCTGGCAATTTTTTATCCATGTTTTACTTTAAAAAAAAAAAAATGCCATGGTCCTTACTGTACCTTATATTTTAGGGCATGTGCTTATGTATGGGGGAGGTGCTTGCTTGCAAGATAAGTGCATGTGCAAAACTAATGCATAAATAAGACCACAATGAATTAAGAATGTATTTATGACAAAATTATAAAATAATAACCATTACATGCAGGTATTCAGTTCCCCAAATGGGTTTATAATTATGTGGTAATGAAGCTAAGACACTGTTTTTCAGTGCACCCTCATAGTTTTTTTTTTATTTCATTATTGTTGTATTATCTTACATTTCTGTTAACATTATTGCCACGTGCATTCAGATTTCCAGCCTACCTTACTGGGTTTGTAAAATACATGTGTAAGAAATAATCTGTTGCTGCTTGTTGTAATGATCCCAAGACACAGACATGTCATAAAATGTTAATTTGAATCTAATGCTCCTGATACTATTTGCAGAAAAAAAAAAAAAAACTGTATATTATTTTTATTACTATTATTAGTACAAATCCGACATTATGAAATTGTAAAAAGTTATGCCTAGAATATTTTTAAAAAATAGTATCTTATTTAATATTGATTTATTTCAATTCAGTATCTGCTTACATATTGCAGGTGCCAGATGCATTGTTAATGTGGTAAACAATTAACCATGAGTGTCCCACCCCTTTATGTTTATTAGTGTTTTATGTTGTATGTAGTGTGTTAATGTTGGTGTTTATGTATAAAATATAAATATGGGTTATGAGCATGAGTGTTTAAAATGTATATTTGTATTTAGGCACAAGGATTGCACAACATTTCACGTGCAGGTAAAATGTAATATGTGAGCACAGGGAATTGCACTTTTATGAATTCATGTGCAGTTGTACTGAGACTCCAATTGAATGATTGATTAGCAATCGAGTCTTGGTACAGCTGCATAAAAGCACCATGTTTTCACTCACTCGAGGTTGTGTGTTCGGGAGTGTAGA
This sequence comes from Polyodon spathula, assembly GCF_017654505.1. NCBI lineage: Eukaryota > Metazoa > Chordata > Actinopteri > Acipenseriformes > Polyodontidae > Polyodon > Polyodon spathula. Next base: position 47,895,216 of record NC_054535.1, on the reverse strand, counting down.
ACGGGTGAGAGAGAGGAGAGTTAATTTAAAATAACAATTGCTACAGCGTGCTGGAAGTGCCAGCACAGTACTTGTTTAGTGTTCGTCCACTCGTTTGTCTGTTTAGTGTTAGTACCTTTTTGTTTGTCTGTTTATTTTGGCTCAGGTGCCGTGTTCTGTTTTGTTCAGCATCTTTATTTTCTGTTTGTTCATTTATTAAATGCTTAGCGCAAGCAAACGCTCAGCTTCACCAAAACTCCAAGTCTCTGTCCTGTGTGTTGTTCTTCCGGGTCTGACGTCACCACTACAGCCGATCTGTTCACACATGGTAACCTTGTAAAAGAGATTAGTTAATAGTCCATTGCACTTGAATAGTGTAACAGCTAATGGGCTAAATTCTATTGATAATTAGGACGATAACAAAAAAGGTCATGTATATCCTAAGCCATATGGTATAAAAACTTGGCATGGAGGTGCCACAAATAGAGAAGCCTCCAGTACCTCTAGGATCATTGTGGACTGTCGGCTAATCAGTCTGAAGGCTTTCTCCTGAGATTGAAGAAATCTTATCAGTCGCCTGCCTCTGTTAATACTAGTGGCACATATGGTATCTGAACAATAATGTTCAATGTAAAATGTAATGTGGGTATTTGGAACTAATAAATGGTAAACATTGTTAACATTTTAAATATGGTCTAGTCTCATCCTTATAGTGTAACAAATTTGTTAATTCAATGTTTACCTTAATTCAAAAACCTTACAGTACCAGAAAGCATTGTGATGCGAGTTGAAAAGCCTGAACAGTTCCAAACTGTCCTAGTGTCCATAGTCATATGGTAACCGTATATTAGGCACACCCCTAATTTATATAAGTGAAAAAATGATTTGAATTTAATTTGTCAACACACAAGTAGTTAAGTCACCTGCAAGTATAGAGGGAGATAGTAACTGGGAGGAAATAAGGCAATTTTTTTTTTTTTTCGCATTAAAAAAGTTACTTTTAAGACTACAACGTATGTGGTAATAACTAACACATTGGGGGACATTTCGCCAATAGTCTGTACACTGTAGGCAACTGCTTGTGACATTTATGAAAGATCAAAGGGATTACATATGATTATTTCTCCAAGTGTTATAATAGAGACAAGCACACTGCAAAACAAAAGCTCATTACACACAGTCGGATAGCAGTTGGTGCAATTTAACTTGCTCTACAGGATGTAACATAGGACAAGAAAATTGTCACAGTGCCATTACATGTAATACCAACTTTATAGGTCTATTAAGACTCCATAATTAACAGTTCTTCATGCCTTCACACTTTTCAGAAAATTAAAGCACTTTCAAAAGTCCTCAAGAAACAAAAGTCTGTATCTCCTTCACGAGGAGCACTGCATTAGGAACACCACGTTCACCAAAGCATATTTATTGGGTTACACAACCTGATAAGATTTATCAATCTGTATGCAGTACATAATTACATTATTGTCACTTGGTTCAAACAAGCTTAATCAACTTGCCAATAAAACTACCTTTTACCGTAATGCAGTGTTGATTCAAAGTGTTGCTAAACTTCTCGACACTGACCTACCTCCAGTTAATTTGTAAAAACAAATAAATCAACAGTGGTCAAATAGTGCATTAATATTAAAAAAAGGTAGATTTAATTTCAAATGTTCATACTGTTTTTACTGTCCTTGGGTTATGTGCTTGAATTATGAATAACTGAACAAAATATGCAATTACTTACAATAAAACAAAACATACCATAAAACTTTCTGACATTTTTGGCAAACAATTTACACCTGAATCTAGTTATTTCTAGATTATTTAATAGGTATTCAGTATCATTGCAAAGAGTTGTCTTTTGTTTCTTCATAGGTACAATGTTTCATCCTTCCAAGGCACATATGTCGATGGGGTTTTGTCCTCCAACAGGGAATATTATTATACTGTCACAGACGTGAAGAGGACTTCACGTCTTTCATTTTCATAACGAAAAAGTTTAAAAATGTATGGGTCAAAGTGACCCACGTGGCAGTTCTAGGTAGTTTGAAAATTCGACGGTTCTAGTGTTAACCAGAGTGAAATTAAACCGGAAACAAAGAATGGATGATAATAGTTGTAAGTAAATGCAACTAACAAAAAGTATATGTTTGTTAGTTAAGCGTCTACCCTGATAGAATCCTTAAAAGGTGGGTTTAAGATTAAGGGACCTTATTACGGGAAATCACCAACAAGCAGAGTAGCTCTGAGTCGGAGCTCTATACAGAAGTGCTTAGTACAAAATACTGTGTGTAGTCAACCATATTAAAAAAAGACACATTTCTGAAATAGAGGTGTACAATGGAGACGTACATTCTTACTGTGTGAGAGTTAGGAAACGTGTGGATTACAAATACTAAGGGATACCAAGGATTGAAGAAAGATCCAGACAAATGAGCTTTGATAACAACAGACTTTTATTTCCTGCACAAAACAAGGGACTCTTGGTGTGGTGCCATTGTAGTTGCAATACCAGGCTCTTCCAGAAGGGATACCAAAGAACCTGAAAGTAAACTTACCTGTTTTCATAACTGCTGTTTTCCTGTGGAAAATGAAGAACGTTATTGTTGCACCGACTGAGACCTAACGCGTGAGTCCCTTGCAACTACAAAAGGACTGGAATTTTTTTTAAAAAATGTGAAAATTTACATGTTTTACAAAAGTTTTATATGTGAAAACTTCTGGGCAAGTCTGGGATTCTTCAAGAAGCTGCTCGATAAGATTCTTGGATCAACAAGCTACTAACAACCAAACGAGCAAGAAGGGCCAAATGGCCTCCTCTCGTTTGTAACCTTTCTTATGCTGTTGTGTTCTTACACCCTCTAAGGGCTGGCCATGAATGCTGTTGCTGAAGTCAAATTTTTTTACCACCAATTCGGACATCCTTTTAAAATATATAACAATTGTTACAACATATGTAGTTCAGATCATCTTTTATTTCTTTTTTAAAAATCACTGTTAAGGCTTCTGCGGTGACCCAAGCTGCCTTAAAAAAATAATAATAATGTCAGGATTAAATACATGCTGTTTAAGACTATTGTGTGTAAACAAGGTAAGGCTGAAATTGTGAACTAACATTTATTTCTTGTGTATGCAAACACTCAAAGCATATTAGTAATTTGAGATAGGTGTGACTTTTGAAAACATATGCATAGTCCCACTTTCCTTATATTTATTATATAACATTGGGAATCCCTAGCCTGAGATGTAAACCTGTTTTTCCCCCGGGGTAAAGAAATTTTTGATATGACTTTAGTTTCCCGACCTGGTCTGTAGAGTTTGAGTTACCTTGATTTACCATACGATTTCATCCAGTACAGGGGGTAATACCTATGATAACCACTGTGTAATTCTTTATTATTTTTTTTACTAACAAAACAGGTATTTTATTAGAGCTGTTTTACATTCTTAAACTATTTAAAAACCTAAAATATACAAACGGTTTGAGAATTGAGCCCTTAATCTATAATTAACATCTAATTTACCAAACTAAAAATTAAATATACTGTGCCTAGGAGACTTGTATGTTGTCCTGATGTTTGTCTCTTCTGTCTTGTCCTGTGTATGAGTTGCATGTATTGCTAGGGTGCACCCACACACTCCACTTAGAATGGGGAGAGGAGTGAAGGATAGATCCGGTTGCTCGGTCCCGGTGGAGTGGGCGGGAGAGAGTTGAAGGTTCGACCCATCAGAATTCCAGTGAGAGACAGTCAGTGAGATTAGGCCTGCGAGAGAGTGAGAGAGACTGAAGCCTGGGAGTGACGTAGAGTGAAAGTCTAAGGGAGAGCAAGAGCACAAAGAAGTGAAAGCGTGGGTCAGTGGGTGAAAGAAGGAGTTCTTTGTTTTTTTTTTTTATTGTTTTTGTGACTTGGTCTTGGCCCACACGAGGACTGTGTTATTTTAATAAATTGCTTATTAATTGCACCTGGTAATGCTCTTCGTCTTCTGCTTTGTCATCAAGTGCATGGGGGTCATTACAATACAGATAATAAAAAAAAACAGCTTAAAAACTAGCATGTTAAAACACCTTCACAATCATTCAGTGTAAGTCTCCTTGCCTTGAAGGCAATAGTTCACTTGGACAAATTTATAGTGAGAGACAATTCTTAACGAGAGAAGCTGGTTCTAGAACAGGGTGTCAAACCCAAAACCTTTGCATGAGCAACACCAATTGTCATGTTGGTGTGATTGCTGTCAATCGCCGACCACGTGGGTGAGACAGCACTGCGTCAGCTGGCTGGAGTAGATGACACCAGTGATACCAGAACAAGGTTCTGTAGTGTCAAGTGTCATCTTGTCTTTATACGTGAAGAGAAAGGTGGAACAACAGTACTGTGTGTTTCAAGAGAAATGGGGAATTTTGTATTTCTTTGAGGGCATGAATGGAAAGCCAATGTGCTTTATTTGTAAGCAACATGTGTCTGTTGTGAAATAATACAGCATTAAAAGAGACTATGAAACAAACCATGGCAAGAAATATGATACATATGCAGGAATTGTATGTGAAGATAAATACTCTGAATTAGCACAGTCATTGAAAAAGCAGCAATTGATGTTTGATGTGTAGCATAAGTGATGCTGCTGTTAAGGCAAGCCATGTGATTGCTTCAAAACCATTTTCTGATGGAGAGTTTTTGAGAAGCAGCAATCTTTCTCCATAATGAATATCAACAAATCACAATGTTATTCTCACCTTACTTCGATACTCAAGATATCCTCAGCCCAGTCATTTGATCCAGATGTTGGTGCGCTGGTTCAAGCAAAGGTTCCAGGTATCAGGAGCAGCAGTAGCAGTTATTAATGTTCTTTGTCTTTATCTTTTTGCTGAGTGCTCAATAAAAAATTGATCAGTATCTATTTATATTTTGCAATTTTTTTTTTTCTTTTTGTTGTGCTGGGACGAACATAAATTTTAATGTTTGGATATTCGTTCAAGATTTAGATATTTGTTTGGATATCTGTTTTAAAAAAGTTATCAAAGCCATTATGTGCAGCACGGTATTAAAGCTGAAAAATATTCCAGAATTAAGAAGGGCCTTACTTTACCCTCATGAATTAACTACAAAACAAAGAAAGCAATACAGCAGTTAAATCGTGTGTGTGTATTTCAAGTAAAAACACTTTTTAAAAAAATAATCCCTGCCCTTGGCAATAAACAAAGTGGTCATAGATGTGTTTTTATAAAGTAATAATATTGTTTTTTAACTTGAATAAACACTTCAAATAAAACACACATTAAAAATACAGCATAGTACAATATAAACAATATTTACTCACTGTTTTATTTATTTTTTTGCATTCCAACTTGACAAAAACTAGGATTGCATCATGAAAGAAAATTAAAATGTTAATTAATATACAAGTTTTGCAAGTATGACTTGTATCATAATATTGCAGACAGAAACGGACCCCAATTGTAGTGGCGGTAAGAATCCAAGCTTGCAAAATAGAAAGCTGTTTTATTTAGCAAACAGAGTGAAGAGCAACGCTCCGGCTGATCTTAACTGACAGTCAGAGCGCACCAGGGAAAGTTCCCCCCCTCCATGCTGAGGGAAAGCGAGCAGTGGCTCCCCCAGAGTAGATCTCGCTGCCGGCTTCCGCAACAATATATATATATAAAATCTCACACAGATAAAATAATTCTGATGGACACAGACATTTGTTTTTTGCCTTTCAATACATGTGAAAAAAACGTTAGTTCTTTTATGTTTGTCCCAGCAGTATTTTTTTTTTTTTTACTTGTATTCTAGTGAATAAAAAAATGATATTCCACAGGCAGGATGACATCACTCCGGGGGCCGAATCTGGCCCGCGGGCAGTATGTTTGACACCCCTGTTCTAGAATATGCATGCCTTGAGAAAGAAACTAAGAAGTGAATTAAGCAGCAGAGCAAATTGCTTTTGAACATTTTACTTAGATCTAAACATTGTGAATATTAATTATACAATTTTCCAAAAGTATGTATAGCACAAGAAAAGTATGCTTGCGTTTTTCATACTGGTATGTGTTATTAACTACTTTATAGGATTTTAAGTCAAAGAAAATGTAGTTAAAACCGTGAAACCCTTATAAAATGTTTATATAAAATAATTCATTAAAATTCCACAGAAGACCAAAGAAAACCTATGCAAGAAGTTTTGCCTTTCAGGGTTTTAAAAACACTGTCAGTTTTCATCTTTTAACATCACAGAGCTAGAGAATGATGCTGAAAAAATATAGTACTTTAGTTGTATGCCCCAATAGACATACATGCATTATTAAATATTAACTTCTGTGTAATTCTTCACAATAAATATTCTTCACAATAAAGATTCAGTCCATAGCCCTTTATAGGCAGAATGTTCTATACATTTAAAATATAAAGTTTAACGTTGTATTTGTTATTTATGAGATTAACTTTACAGGGCAGCCATAACAACAGATTATTATAGACTGAGTTATGTTATTTTATTAAGAATCACAGTTTCACAAATCAGAAGATAAATTGGAATGTTATGATGGAAACATACTGTATGAAAGTAGTTTTATTTTGCCATGGTTTTGTCATGCAATATCAAGAATTCTGATATTTTTTTACTTTTGAATGATTGCATTTCTGAATTATACCTAAATTGAACATCATTGTGAGTCTACTGTTTGTTTAATTTAACATTTTATTAACACAAAAGAAAAAGCTCTAATGGCTGTAAAATTCAGAAATGTGAAATAAATCATGATTAAACTTCAGTTACCTCGGTTTACAACTTTGGTGTTAGCTATATTGCATCAATGTTTTACAGTATAGCTGTATACACCGGGCAGCCCTAGCCCCCACGGTCTCGTTTCCTGTCCCCTCTTTGTCTTTGTCCGCGTCCAGATCGGACGTCTCGGACCCAGCCACCTCCATCGGGCAGGCCACAGTGGGAGGCTCCTTAACGCCCTTGCCACACGTGTTGCAGAGGGAAGAGTTCCGGGCCCTAATGCAGCATACAGCTGCAGCCACGGACATTACCTTGCCGGCAGAACAAGAGGGAAAGGGGAACTGCTTCCGCCAACAGAAAGGGCACCCACAGCAAGCCCTCCCTCTATGCCAGGACTTCCTGGAATTGGTGCACTCCTCCTGGAGCAACCCAGCGCCTGCATCCTCAACCTCCAGAACAGCAGAGTCTCTGCTTCTTACTGCAGGAGCCCAAGAAGCGGGCCTAGGCGTATTCCCCACTATCGGGAACACGGTCAGGGTTTTGGTGCAAGGTTCCACCTCCACCAAGGGGGATAAGGACCCAACCTGTCTGTCCAAGCCTTGCAGAACGACAGATGCAATGCTCAAAAAAGCTTACACAACGGCAGCGCTGTTGGCCTGAGCAGCAAATGCCATGGCCATAGTGGTGCTCTACCAAAACTGGTTGGCAGAGAGGCTACAGGAGAGAGCTACACAAGCGGACATGGGGGAGCTCCAGGCGGTAGCTAATGCAATGACCGACCTAATAGAGGAGTTAGGTCAGGCATCAGGGAGTTCGCTGACGGCACTGGTAGCCACCTGCCGGCATTGTGGCTGACTCAAGCCAAGGTCGTGGAGACCGAGAAGGTGGCGCTACTGGACGCCCCCATTACACCGGGGCAGACTTTTGGGGTGACCATTGATTTGAGCCTTGAGAGGTCCCACAAGGCCACGGAGATCGCCTCCAAGTTTTTGCACCTTCCGGCTTACTGTCAGCGCCCAAGGTGGCATGGGCAGCCTGCCGGGGTGAAAGGGTTTGAACATCGCCCTCCACCCCAGAATAGACAAGCAGGCAGAGGCAGAGGCAGGGCCAGCGGTAGGGGAGCACCGCAGGCCAGGGGTAACAGGTTCTCTGACGAGGCCAGGGCATAAGAAAGACCCGCTCCCTCCCAAGCCCAAGGGAGACTGCCCCTGTGGGGCCCCGGCTGCCACCAAACACCCCCACAACCAGACAATGAGACACGGATACGGTCTACAATTCCTCATAAGTCTGCCACCCTTCAAGGGTGTGCTCCCCACCAGCACCAGCGGGGCCAATCTTCAAAGGAAGAATGCTGTATGCTTGGTAAGCCCAAGCGATGCCCTCATTGGCTTTTACTCCAGGTACTTCCTGGTGCCCAAAAGGGATGGCTGTTTTTGACCAATTATGGACCTCAGGGTCCTCAACTTGTTCCTCAAACAGAGGAAGTTCAACATGTTGAAAGCACAGCGTATCATCCAGTCCGTCCAATCGTGCGACTGGTTCACATCGATCGACCTGCAAGTCGCCTACTTTCACGTCCCGATCTGTCTTGAGCACAGAAAATATCTGCGCTTCACCTTTCAAGGCAACACATATGAATTCTGTGTGCTGCCTTCTGGCCTCTCACTGGCGCCCTGCACTTTTTCAAAGTGCATAGATGCAGCACTGTCTCCACTCAGGCTGCGGGGTATTCGGATCCTGAACTATCTGGACGATTGTCTAGTTGGTGCGCATTCAATAAGCATGCGCAGAGACGCACACAAAACAGGTCATAGATCATGTGACGAAGTTAAGGCTCTCAATACATCAACAGAAGAGCAACTTCATACTGTCTCAGTCCACAGTGTTCCTGGGGATCAAACTGAACTCTTTGAGCATGCTTGCCTTACTGTCGGAAGACAGGATTCAGTCATTGGAGGCCACACTCTTACTATTCAGAAAGGACACTCTCCTACAGGTCAAAATATATCAAAGGTTGTTGGGGCTGATGGCAGCTGCCTTGAGAATCCTTCCACTAGGGCTGCTGAGAATGCACCCACTTCAAGTCTGGGTGAATACGCTCAAGGTGCACCCGGTCCAAGATCGTTACCGGCTGGTGCAAGTGTCCAGACAATGCTAGAAGTCACTGGAGTCGTGGTTCCATCCTGGCAATCTACGCCTCGGGTCTCCCCTCGAATCCCCTCACAGAAGGGAAGTGATCACTCCAGACGCCTCCAGCCTGGGCTGGGGAGCAGTCTGGAATGGGAGAGGACTAAGAGGTCAGTGGAAGGAACATTGGCAGCAAGTGCACATAAATGCCCAAGAGCTGCAAGCAGTGAACCTGACATTATCTAATTTTCGCCAGCAGTTAGTGCACAATCACAGTGGTAGCCTATATAAACCACCAAGGACTCCTGTCCTGGATGCACAGAAACTTGCGTTCCATCAAGGCAGTTCACTTCCCCGGTGTGGACAACAAGGCAGCAGACCTCCTGTCCAGAAGAGTGGAGGCTGCATCCTCAAGTGGTGAAACAGATTTGGGAGGTTTCGACCGGCACGAGTTGATCTCTTTGCCACAGCAGAGTCCACTCATTGCCCCCTATGGTTCTCCATGGAGAGAGACGGGGGCCCCCTGAGAGTAGATGGGCAAGGACCTCCTGAGCCAAGCGGAGGGGTTATTATGACACCCGAACCCAGCCTAGCTCCAACTCTGAGTTTGGCCATTGAACGGAGCTCTATTTAGACAAGGTTTGCCAGATGCAGTAGTAGAGACATTACAGTTTGTTAGGGCGCCGAGCACTAGAGCCCAGTACTCATATAAATGGAAAGTTTTCCAAGACTGGTGCCTTGCCGAAAGTCACAATCCTGTGACTTGCCTTATTGAGACGATATTAACCTTCTTACAAAACTTGTTTGATGCATGTTTTCACGCACTCGTGGTTGTGTGTTCGTGAGTGGAGAACGGGAGAGAAGGAGATTTAAAGTATAAACAATTACTACAGCGTGCTGGAAGTGCCAGCACGGTACTTGTTTGTTGGGTTCATCCACATTTGTTTTGTCTGACTGTTTGTTTGGCCAACACACCCTTTGTTTTGTGTGTTTTGTTTAAAACCTTTTGTTGTGATTATTATTTACAATAAAACTCTGGTTGCCATAGTGTCACAGGTTCATCGCCATTCCTCCTTGTTTGGAGTCTGTATGTCTGGTCTGATGTCACCCCTGCAAAGCCATCCTTTTTACACAGCTATATACAGGGAACGGAATACCCTGGACTAAATGGCGCAACAGTTTATTCCCAAGGTTAGGTGGAAGTCAGCCATCTAGAAAGGGAGCAGAGCTATGGTATACAAACTCAATGACACGGACAGGAAACTGAGTGTCATCTGCGGACTGGAGGAGCAGATGACACTCGTTGACCAATGGTTATATTGAAGTACCAAACAGAGAACCTGCATTGTGAAATGTGAGGTTTTTTTGTTTCTGTTTGTCGTTAATAGCACTGTTTGTAATTATTTGGACAGCTAACACGATCTGGAGCTGTCGCCAAAGGCAAGCATTTAACCCGGATCAACAACACTGCACTTTTGTTTAACACTAAAGAACTGTATTCACCATGAGCACACACCACTGTATTGCTTCATTACCATTGTTATTATTTGCTGTTGTTTTGCCATTAAGTCATTGGATTTAAAAAACCATTAAACAACATTGCACTTGGATTATAATTGTCTGTCTGTTTATTGATCACCTGCACCTGCACACTGCTAACCACTCTGCCACACTCCCAAACAGTTCATTTTCAAATTCCAGACCCTGGTAATGGTGGATAAAATAATTAAAGATCTTCTCTGCAGCTGTACGTCCTGACTTATTCCTGGTGGGATAGGCCTGGGCAAACCGCATGAATGACCCATCATTACCAGAATGTACTCAAAGCCTCTTTTATTGGGTTCCAGATGCATATAAGCAATAAAGACAAGTTCAACAGGTGAATGAGTGACTATACTTCCCATTGGTGCTCTTTCTGGGGTTACAGGTTTCCTTTGCTTAATGCACAGACATTTTCTGGTGATGTACCCCTCGATCTCTCTTTGCATGAATGGCCAGAAAAATCGCTCTCTTGCCAAGTTAATTACTTTCTCAGTCCCCACATGACCCATATCATTGTGCAGTTGCTTTAGGACTGTAGATCTGAATATATTTGGTAAAACTAGTTGTTTTCTGCCTCCAGCTTTCCTGTATAAAACTCCTTCTTCCAATTGCAGCTTATTCCGTTCATGAAAATACTTATTCAGTAAATCACTTTGGTCCTTTCTTTCTTTTCTCACTGGTCTTCTATTGCTTTTGACATACTTTATCAGCAAACCAATAGCCGTTCTAGACCGAAGTCGTCTTCTTGAGCTTTCTGAATGTCTCTGATGGAGAAAGAGCACGATTGATTACTACTGTTCGTTTCCTGAAGAGCACAAAGTTGAATGTTTAAAGAAGCAGCCCAGGGCCAGATAGTGCTATGGTTTTTGGTGACAGTTCTTTTGTGAATTCTTGCAAGTGCCCTTCCAAGTTAACAGGGAATCGTGACAGGGTGTCTGCGTCTAAGTCCATTCATCCAGGTCGGTACTTGATACTAAACCTGCTAAGTCTGCTAATTCTCTGTCCCATCGGTGCCCTACTGCATTGAGTTTGTAGTGCTCATAACATATGTTAACTGATTATTATCTGTATATACAGTAAAGTTAGGGGTATAAAACAGGTAGTCTCTGAACTTTTCACAGATAGCCCATTTTAAAGCTAAAAACTCAAGCTTACCAGAGTGGAGATGGTAATTATTTTCTGCTGCGGTGAGTGTTCTGGAATCATATCTTATGACTCTCAACTTTTCATCCTGCTCTTGATATAGTACATCCCCAAATCCTTCTGTTGAAGCATCTGTGTGGAGAATGAATAGAAAGTCAAAATTTTGAGAAAGCAAGGACTGGTGGGTGGGTGAGATTATCTATAAATCTCTTTTCAGTGTTTTCTAGTTCTAAGCTAAAATGACTCAGGTCCACAGGAGGGATCCATTGTTCTGTACCTCCATCACTAGATAGACCTTCCAGCATGTCTACAGGTTTGGGAATTGGAGTCTCCAAATGTCTTTGCTTGTGAACAGATTTACTTGCTTTTGTGGCTGTAGCTCCAAAGACTGAATTAACTGTGTTAGCTTTACTTGGGATGGTGTCCTTGTGAGCGAGTCCTGGCTGAGATAATGGAAACATTGATGACTTGAATACTTCGAAGAACGGTACAGCTTGGAAGTACAATGTTGTGTTTTTTAGAATTCCGTGCTGATATTTTAACTACACAGGAAGAGCCTTTTGGAATTTCAAAAACCTTCATACATAGTAAGTCCGTCAGGGTGCTGGTTGAGTTCTCTGGGTGAAAAAAATAACAACAGTTGTCTTATTTTGTGTTCCTCTAACACATACTCAACATTTAGCCTTTCAGAATGCAGACAGACTTCCACATTTCACTGCAAAACTGCCCTCATCTGGCTGGGTTGAACCTTCTTGAACTATGTTTACTAATGCTTCAATTTGATGTCTGTGTACCTTGGTAGCCTTACCTAACAAGTTAATCAGTGTCTTTCGATTGTGTACAGCTTGGCTCATATAGTTGTTGATAACTTCTTCAATCACATTAAACCCCATTATGGGATGTTCAAGACGTTCTTCACTTGCCAGGAAGGGAATTTGGATTGTCTGAAGTCTTTTCCCATCCAGCTCTAGGATCACATCAACTTCAACCCATCCCTCATATGGAATTGTAGTGTCATTTGCTACTATAACACAGAGATCTTCTTCTGGTCTGATCAGCTCCTTTAGGATTTCAGTTCTAGCTCATGTAAATGCTGCTCCATCCATCTTCTCTCCATCATGCTATCTTGGGCTTCTGTATCAAGCAGGACAGTACTTGGCACTTTATTCATAAGGCACTTGAACAAGAATTGAGGGCATTTAGATGGAGGTAGAGTGTGTTGTGTATTAACTTCTTTGATTGAAGATGAGCTTAACTTTCTATTCTGAGTATCAGCTGGCATGCAGCCTAACGGATGATCATGTTGAATGTAGCTTCATACATTTATGGGAGCAATACAAATGAAGATTGCATTTTTTACAAGCTTTCGTGTTTGTCTTTTTCTTACAATTCACACATACTTGGGACATAGGCGCTTCTTCGGTCCCTCTGCTGTGACCGCTTCACGTTTCCCGATTTCTGGGGCTGGCTCAAGCAACCTATTGCCTTGTGTCCAGAGCTACCACACTTGAAACAGTGCATACAAACAGGGTTCCCTGTTCAGAAGAAACCTTAAGGTTGTCCTTTCGCTGAGACTGTGTGCTGCCTTTGGACTGGAACTGAAGTGAGTTGTCACTCTTCTCAGACCTTGTCATTTTTTCAAGACACAGAGTCAGTGTCAGCAACTGTGAACTCATTAACTGAATAGCTACACAATTGGCTTGGATGGCTTTCTCAGTCTCTGCTTGTGAATCATTCTCCTCTCTTGTGTCTACTGCATTAACAGTTGTGTGTTTTTGGCAATGATAATTAACCAGATGTTTCAACTTCATCATTTGAGGCTTTTATGATTTCCTCCAGCAGCATTTCATCTTTGATGTTAGGGTCAGACAGGTATGGTTTCATGTCTTTCCTTATTTTCTCATACTTATCATTCAGCCCTTGGTAAATTCACTGCAGAAACACTCCCTGAACTAGTGTCTTATCATACTTTATTCCAAATTCTCTCTGTGATGAAAGCAAAACTTTTTGTTTAAGTCCCATCATGCGATATAGAAACTGCTGCAGGGTCTCTATCATCTTGCTTGGCATTGACCAGCTCTTGAAAGAGTTCTGTTGCAGCCCTGTCTCTCAGATGGAATCTGAGAAGGTTATTCAGTTCAGCAAGGGTTTAATCTTCCTTATTCAAGAGCATTTCTTTAAATATTCCAGGTTTTATTATTCTCAAAACAGTCCTTTTTTTTTCTGATTCACTGTGATTTTATTTTAGAACTAAAGTAGCAATTTAGACAACAGCTAATTACAGATACCAGGCTTAGAGCATTAAAAGCAAGAGAGAACAAGTTGGTGTTGAGAGTTGATTTGAAGCGGGCGATGGTGGGAGCTGCACGCGCTAAAGCTGGGAGAGAGTTCCAGAGAGTCGGGTCCATGAAGCTAAAAGAGCACTCTCCGAGTGTGGCATGCTTTTGCTTGGGTATAACCAGCAGGCCTGAGTCAGAGGACCTCAGCTTACGTGTAGGGACATAGTGGCTCAGCAGGTTGGAGCGGATTAATTTCAAGCCGTGTTTATGGCTTCTTTACAGCAGTCTTCTTCTGTCAATTTTCAACCTCTCTGTTGTTTCCTACCTTTTTACAGGTGTTAATAATGGGGCTACAGGCTGTTCTGATAAGTCAGACGCAGACAGATCGGTAACTGGCATTTCTGGACTAAATTCGTTCTCAAAGGCACTGAAGTATTTTATTTATTTATTTATTTTTTTTGCTGAAGTAATAAAAACTTAATTTGGAGAAAGGTTGTATCTTTACCTATGAAAATGATTATAAACAATATCAGCTATGATAATGATAATTGTTTTTATTTTTTAAATAGCATTGCAAATTAGTTATTAGTGACCCCCACGTTCTCCCTGTGATGTACTGCTTGTTGAATTTACGGGGAATCGTAGCCAAAATTGGACAACTGTGCTTCCTTAACTGATCTGTTGATGTATCCCAGCAGTGTCACAATAAAAAAAGGTCAGATACACTGAAAAGACATGATTCAAGGACCAAGACAGACCTTGCTACTCGAACAACAAAAATTATGAAGCCAATTCCTTCAACCACAGAGTTCCTGTTTAACCAGGATCGTAATTAATTGTAAAACTGCCTGCGACTGTGTGTATAACCAGGGTCATGGTTTTAACTTTTATACTAGTTTAAGGATTTTATATCTTACGAGTATAGGAGGTGTATCAGTGGGACCTCTACTGATCAGAGTTGCGCTCACCTTATTTATGGCACCTTTTGTCTGTAGATTTGTTTTTTTTAGTGTGTTTTGCATTTTTTCATTTTCTGTTTCATTAGTTTTGTTGTATGACCTCCGTGCTCGTGGTTTTCTTTTCTGCTTACTGTAAATTAGTCTTGTGAGCAGCGTGTTAACGTCACCACCTGTGTCTTTCCTGTCTCTCAGCGGATAACCCACACCCCCTCTCAGTGTACAAATGAACATGGCAGTGGGACACTGCAGCAGAAGAGACACATGCATTTAAGATATTTGGGTAAGGAAATGGGATAACATGTCCACTTAGAATTCTACTTAGAATGTTCACTTAGAATTCATTCATATTTTTTACATTTAATTGTAATTAATAAACATTTAGTTTTCAGGCAGTTTAAATTGTAAGTTATTTTTTTTATTTTTATTTTTTTATTTTTATCAGAACTGACCTTGTTTAATCAAGTTTACCTTGTACTTGTTAGTAGGCAATATGTTCTTTAACATTTACTTATTATTAATTACCATTTTCCAGATTAGATGCAGAATCAATTAGAGTTTACAGACATAGTGAACATTTACAGTAAAACTCAGCATAGAGAAATGCACCAGCACATTAAACACTACAACAAATCTCTATTTTTATTTTATTTTTTACACTAGAAGATTACTTATGGCTACCAGAGCTATTTTAGAAAAAGGATGAAAAATAACTCAAATAATTAAACAATGTAATATTTTAAATATTTATAGAAACTGGAGGTGAGTAAAATATCTGGTTAGGCGTTATATATTAACTTCAAGCCTCAGTGCTTTGAATTTCATCTGCATACATTTTAGTAAGAAGCCTAAATATTACCATTGGAGAGACCTTGAAAGTAAATTAGCATAACCTTAACTCAAATATATGAATTCTATGAATTCTTTTCAAGAAACTTCCCTAAAGCCTTGCTACTTGATACAAAAATACAACTGTTTTATTAGTCAGGTTATGCAAGTGCATACATACTTTATCACCTTTGGTTCTGAAGGTGATGAATTACAGATAAGCAGTCTCAGTTATTAAATTAACAATGTATTGTTTGTTTATTTCTCTTTCAGTATTTTGAACTAATGCCATTAAAAACATTTTACCACATCCGCATGTATTACTCCACTTTTGCTTTGTGAAACTATTAAATAGTTCCTAATTATAAGTAATGTTTTTGAGTAAAATGAGTCACAGTATGTTAAGTCCTACAGTGCTCTTGATTTCTCTTGATTGGGACCTCCGATAATTCACCTCAGAAAATGGTGACAATTATACAATTTATTTGAATGAGCCAACACCAAGCAATTGCAAAGCCTAGATTTACATTCTAATAATTCTAAGGCAATACATAACATCACAGGAAGCAAGTAATTTCAATCAAATTAGAACATTTTATTAGCCAACTTAAGGCTTTGGCATTTCATTCTCCTGCAAGGAATACATTTCCACTGCAAGAGAATTACACTGATGTGCAAGTACTGGGTGTAGTGCAAAGGTAGCTGGGCCGTGTGGCTAATGACCACCAAGTCAGTCAAGTTGATGTCAGCTTGTTCTCCCAGCAGCCTTTGCATTAAACAAAAAATTCTTGTTGCCTATCAGTCATGTACTTATGGAACTTTCCCATGAATCCAATTGTACATATCCTCATTTGAAGCTGTTCATTTAAAATAATTCCTAAAATGTGTAACATAAAAATACGCACATATTGCAATTTGAACTAAACAGACTTCAGCTCTATTCTTCTTTGATCTGTATTATCAGAAGTAGGTGTCCCATCTATTTCACTCTCGACAGCCCTCTCACTCAAGCCTCCCAATACATGTCATACTGCTTACTTTGCTATTTATCTGTTTGTTTTCTATTATGAGACAGTATTCAAATGCCAAATACTATGGATTAAAGTAACTGCCAGTAAAGGATCTCCATGTCGGTCATTAACACTTCAATATTTTGATAACAGGTTGCCTATTAGTTTCTTCCCGACTTGATGTCATGTGTTAATGCACTACTATGTCCTACCTCTGGTGTTCCTATTTGCTTTCCACAGAATATACATTTTTGGCTAAAATTTATAAGGAGTATTTTGTGTGCCACTATGACATTTGTGGCTATAAAGTAAGCACAAATAAACTTAATAGCCAACTGATGTGCATTGATTTTGCAATGCAAAGTTAGAACAAGGTCTAACTATTGACAGATATGTTAGTGATCTGTATATTTCCAACGGTACTCTACAAGGCTATAATGCTGCTCTTCTATGCTGCCCAGAGCAGTAGTTACACACATACTGTATGCACAAAGAAATACAAAAAAAAACCCAAAACAACAACAACAACAAAAAAACAGTATGGACGGTAATCTTGGATATTTACTGATACAATGCATAAACACAAAGAAAAATGAAAAAGTTAGAAAAGTTATTACAGACCTTGCATTTAATCTAAAAACAGAGAGCATGACAGTATTAATGCAGGGCTTCCCAACCCTGGTCATGTTTTCTGGTTTTCATTTGAACTCAGCTCTCAGTTACTTAACTAGACCCTTAACTTAACTAATACTTTGCTTAATCAGACCTTTTTAACAGTTCATAGCTCCTAAAAAGTTGAGTTACTTATTTAAGTGTTATAGCTAACTTGAAACATGTAACTATTTAACCCTACAACTACTGGATGTGCATATATACCTAGAACTACCAGAGCAGTCTTTTAGCCACTGTATTAAAATGAGTATGAAACTACTGCAGTGTTGCGCGCTACGAAACAATAGGTTGCGGATGCAACCCCAGTTCCCTGAAAGAGAAAATAACCATCAAGGATGAGATATCGTCCCCAGGTGGTAGGATTTAGCTGAGCTTATGTCAAAGCTGACGATAGGCTGGTGCATGCATTGACGTCTAAGCCCGCCCTCTTGTCGGCCTAGAATACCCAGTGCACACAGCATCACGTTCTCCTTTGCTTTCAGCCATGTAGGTTATAGCACGTCAGTATTTTTCTCTCTGAGAATCACGTATATCCTTATATTACACTGTTTTACTAATTTTAGCTTTGTTTGGGAAGCTGGCATCCCCAACCAATCGTTCCCTTTCAATTCGAAAATAACCATCAAGGATGGGAAGTGTACCCAAGCCGTCGCGAGGGGGAAAGCGTGGTCTTACATCATAACACAACTGCATAGGCATCCATCTACGCATGTGTGGAGCAGCGCCTCAGCATCTATGTTCGAAATGACACCTGTCTGAAGGTAGAATTGTCACCACCAATTAAAATACTAGTCTCTCTACATGTCCGTATTGTGCGGCATGAGCGAGTCTAACACAGATGCTGCGAATGATGGAGCAGAGGAACCCAGCACATTCAATCTGTAGAACCTCATAAATGTATGTGGTGTAGCCCAACTGGCTGCAGCGCAAATCTCAGACACAGGCACACCTCTGAAGAGGGTCCAGGAAGTCGCAATCCCCCTAGTGGTCTGCAGATTCATATGCTAACTTAATAGCATCCACTATCCAATGGGAAAGATGTTGCTTTGATAACGCCTGCCCCAAGGTCTTAGAACCATGACACACAAATAACTGCTGTGTCTGCCTCACACCTCGTCTACGATCAATATAACACCATAATGCCCACACCGGGCAAAGCATGTGTAACCGTTCTTCCTCTAGGGAAGAGAAAGGGGTAGGATGGAACGCCACCGACTGGTTTACATGAGCCGGGGATATAACCTTCGGCAAAAAAGCCGGATTAGGACGCTTGGAGACCCTAGACCTGTCTCCTGCGAAGTGAGTACAAGAGGGATGCACTGATAGTGCGTGTAAATCACTCACCCTCTTAGCTGTAACCACAGCTAGTAAAAACGTGGTTTTTACACATTGTGGAGAGGCTCAAATGGAGTTTTGGTAAGGGCTTCCAGCACTACATCAAGGCTCCATGAAGGTAAGCTGGTCCATTTTGGAGGTCGCAAACGTCTTGCGTCCCTCAGGAACTGAGATGTCAAAAAATGGTATCCTGGTGACAACCCGTCAATACGTATGTGGCAATCCTATATGGCATCTAAATACACCTTCAGTGTAGAGGGAGATTTCCCTTCATCTAAAAGCTTCTGAAGGAACTGTAGTATTACTGCCCCCTGCCAGACACCAATCTTGAAACAATTGCCACTTCTACGTATACTGGGACCTAGTAGAGGGCGCTCTCGCACTCTGAATGGTCAAAATAACCTCTGTCGACAGTACTAAGGCGGACATGCGTTCCCGTTCAGGGGCCAAACCCGTAGCTGCATCAGCTCGGGGCTCGAATGCCACAGCCCCCCCCTGAGCTTGGGATAAGAGGTCCGCTCACAGAGGGACTTCCCTCGGGCAACTATGCAAGAGCTGCACCAGGTTCGAAAACCATATGCTCTGGGGCCATCGAGGGGTGGCCAGAATCATTGTTGCTCGCTCTACCCTGATCTTCTCCGAGAAGGTGGGGAGCATCGGTATCAGGGGAAAGGCATACAGGAGCCCTGGTGGCCACTCATGGGCCAGTGCTTCAACTCCTAGAGGGCTGTCGAGGTCCTTCACCAAGAACCACAGTGGGCAGTGCACCTGCACTCTGCCGAACCATTCCCAAATGCGCGCTACCACTTGAGGGTGAAGGTGCCATTCGTCCTCAATCAGACTTCCTCTGGAGAGGAGATTCGCTGCGTGATTGGCTTGGCCCGGCTAATAGACTGCCCAGAGGGAGGTTAGACGAGGTTGTGCCCACAGCAATAACCGTGCTACCATCTGGTGAAGCCCTTGGGACAGCATCCCGCCCTGGTGGTTGAGATACGCCACAACCTTGGTGCTTCCCTAAAAGCACCGGCAAAATATGCCCCAGGGCGAGGTCCACCGCCCTGAGCTCCAGATCATTGATGTGAGCTGACCTCCAAGGGCCTGCCCACACTCCACGGGTCCCTCTCCCATTCCAGACCGCTCCCCAACCTTTGTTGGAGGCGTCTGTGGTTATTACTTCCCTGCGGAAGATGGGACCCAAGCGCACGCCCTGGCGAATATTGGATGGAACCTTCCACCAACAAAGGGCTCTCCAGCACGTTTGGGAAACCTCTAACTGACAGTGTTTGTCTCACTGCGGATACAGCTGGAAGGCATTGAACCAGTCCTGAAGAGGTCTCTGGTGTAGTAAGCCCAATGGGAGGGCTTGAGTGGCGGAGGCCATCAACCCTAGCATGCGCTGACTTAACGTCATGCTCACTGTTCTTCTCAACCTGAAAAGGGAGATACACTACTCTATTGAGGCAACTCTTTGCGACGATAAGGTGGCTTCCATGGACGCTTCCGTGGACGGTTCTGTGGATCCGACGCCGGCAACTTAGAGTTGCAAGTCAGGCATCTATGGAAGCCGGACATTATGCAATGAGTGCGAGCACCGGGTACATTGCAGCACCAATGTACCTGTACCGAGCGTTGAAACATGTGGACCAGGCACGAGTGTCAAAGCGCCAAGCACGTGCACTGAACGTAAAGCACCGCGCCGAACTAAGGCTCGTGCGTTGAGGTGTGTGCACCGAGCGTCAAGTGTGTGCACCATGCACTGAGGCGCAAGCCCCGAGCGTCAAGCACTGAAACGCCGAGTGTGTGCACCAAGCGTCGACGTGGCACCAAACTTCGAAGCGACTGGGGCGCGTGCACCGAACGTTGAGTGCTGAAGCACCGAGCACGTCGATGCGCCGCGTAGAGCACCTACCCGCGTGCACTGAGTGTCGGGCGCCGAGCCTCGAAGTGTTGCTTAGAGCACTGACGCGCGTGCACTGAGTGTCGGGCGCTGAGCGCGCACACCGAGTACCGAGGCGCGTGCAACGAGTGTCGAAGAGCCGCACCAATGCACCGAACACGTGCACCGACCGAGACGCTTGCACCGAGCGTCGAGCCCACATCTATGCCTCAGCCATATAGTGCTGTCTCAACTAGGCTGGCTGGAATAACGGTACTCAGACCAGAGCAGGGTTAGCCTTGGGAGTAATCGCAGTCGCAGCACACTCTGGTCTCCCTCACTCTCTCCCAATCCTCTGGGCAGGCCTCTGGGGTTACTGAGCTATTCAAAAGAACAATACAGAGCAGCAATATTTTGGCTGAATAATCTCCAACTGACTAATGGTTTTTTACTAAGTTCCTGGCAGATCTTTGCTCGTCAGTGTATACTACCAAAGCTACTTCACTTTAGTTAGTGTCCGCTAATATCCATTCACTACAGTTATATTTCCAAACAAAAGAAACAGCGTACTCCCCTGGTTACTCTCCAGTGTTCCTCGTGTCCCGTTCTAGATACTGGCGCTTCACCTGGCTTTATCCATTTCTATGTGCTGCATTCTCTGTGCAGTGGACTCTCCTGCTCAGTTTACTGCTCACAATGCCCCTGTTCCCATTCTCTGTGCTCCTCTCTTTGTTCTCTGTTTCTATCTGGTTTATATAAGTGGGTCTAATACAATTGATCTCTTACAGGTGTTCTGGAATGCTGCACCTGGATGTGATTGATGAAGGCTGGTTCTTTAGATATCAATCTGTGTTCCAACTACTAACAACATTCTAATTGAAATAACGTTTGGAAGCCGCAGCATATAAAAGTGTATTGCACAGACTTTCATAGGATACATTTTCAAGTAAAAATAATATGCACAGACAAAACATTAGATAGTTGAACAGAACTGACTTGCTTGACTTGACTTATTATTCTGAGTCTGAGCTCCACCCATCTCCTGCTTCAGCACAGCTGGACTCAGAGTGACTGAAGCCAGACGGGTCCAGTTCGTCCTGCTGCGGAGACTTCAGCCATCTGTCAGAGTATAGTATACAATATTCATTAAGTGTTTTCCTCTTGCACCCCAATTTTAAATCAAACTAGTAACTGTCACTGTATACCTATAGCAAAAGCTTACCTACACCTTAACCTGCTAATTTCAAAGTAGGCGCTTTGAATGACAGGCGCTGTAACTGGCAAATGAAAGTGCAGGTCTTGATGATTGACAGTCATTTAAACAAATGAGAGCATTCTAGCGCTGCTTCAGTCAACGAGATCTGCCAAAACATGATGAAATGACTGACAGTGAAACTACAGTACTAACGGACCACTGAGATGACGGACAGCGACAGCAAGTACAAAAACTACACAAACTAGAGATGATTTCTAAATGATTATTTTTGGTAAGAAAATAAAAAATAGCAAGTGGTTTTACCAATGTTTATCCTATATAAATTTATTTCAGTCAAACTCATATTTTTTGGGAATTCGACACTTAATGAGCTTTACTGATTATAATCGAAAAGTAGCAAGCCTAGTTATACGTTTAAGAGAACTCTAAAGGTGCTACAAATTGTAAAAGACAATTATTATTATTATTTATTTATTTATTTAGTAGTTATTATTATTATTATTATTATTATTATTATTATTATTATTATTATTATTATTTTTATGGTGATGATGATGATGATGTAGTGGAAAATGAGGGTGAGTGGGGTAGGCTACCAGTATTTTAAAAAAATGCACTGTACTAAACATTTTGACTACGTCATTTTTATGTCACTAACCTATGCCTAAAGTGTTGGATTTTAGCTCTGTTGGTAAACTCCAATAAGGAGCAGGAAAATGTGTATTATGGGCTATATGTAAATGTGGCAGTGTGTGCCGCCCGTGCATATTTTTGTGTTGTTATTGTATGGGACATATTAGTGTTGGTGTATAGATATTGGGGCACAGGATATAATGGGTCTGTGTAGCACAAGTATTGTTACTGTATAGTTGTATTTAGCCACAAAGATTGCACAATCACTTCAAGTACAGATAACATATGTAATAGTATGTGAACACAGGGATTGCACAAATTAGTTTACGTGCTGGGATTCAAGTGAATGATTAATTAGTAATTGAATCCCAGCAAAGTTGTATAAATAATTACACTTTTCACTCGGGGTTGGGTGTTCAGGAGGGTGAAGTTCATTTTCCTTTTCTTTTATTCAAGAGGAGTGGGAGTGTTTTGTTGGGGGAAAAAAATGGAGAACTGGGCATTGAGGAAGGATGGTGCCTGGCTTGTGGGGAGTTCAGGCACACGGCGGCATGCTGCTCCTTCAAGAAGGGGAGGAGCTGCCAGCAAAAAAAAAAAGAGAAAGAGTCCAAGAGGTGAGCTTCCCAGCAGCCAGGGGAGAGATGCAGCAGTTCCCAGCAACAGAGGGAGAGCTGCATCAGTTCCCAGCAACAGAGGGAGAGCCACCTCGACTGCTGGGGGGAGACTACATGCTTCTTCCTCCTTCGCTGCCAAGAAGAGACTACATGTTACTTCCGCCTTCACCGCCAGGAGACTACTTGCAGTTCCCACTTCCACCACCATGGGAGGACTACCTACGGCTCCCCCCCTCCACCACCAGAGGGAGACTACCTGCAACTGCCATCTTCACCACCAGAGGGATACTACCTGCAGCTGCCACCTTCACCAACAGAGGGAGACTACCTGCAGCTGCCATCTTCACCACCAGAGGGATACTACCTGCAGCTGCCACCTTCACCAACAGAGGGAGACTACCTGCAGCTCCCAACTTCACCATCAGAGGGAGACTACCTGCAAGAGCAAGGACCAGGATGTGATGCTGGCATTCCTCAGCAGCCATTGCATAGGCTGCTGAGGGGAGCACGGCAAAAAACAGTTCATCCGCTGCAGCCGCGAAGAGGGCGAGCACTGGCTGTGGCAGAATGGCTAACCCAAGCACCATGACTGGCCCTAACTCCATCACCATGGGGAGAAGTGGAGCTCGCGCTGCAGCCTTCTTTGCTGGGGGTTCCCCTCCCAGGGTCACCTCTCGAGGGTCCGTCCGCACCGCCTGGTGTTGTCTGTCCCGCAGCGCCTGGAGAGGCCTGCTCGCCATCGCCTGGGAAGGGCCACTTGCCATCACCTGGGGATGCCAGCTCGCCATCGCCTGGGGATGCCCATGTACTATTGTTGGGAGATGCATGCCCTGGAGGTTGTTTGCTGCTGACCTCCAGGGATTTGCTGGGGTTGGAGGAGCCAGCCTTGGCGCTGCCAGCACGTCTGCTGACAGAAAATATCTGCTATAAAAATATATATCCAGTTTTTGTTTATAATATTGTTACACAAGGGACCCTAAAATAATTAATTAAATGATGGGACAATTTAGTCTCATTACTGTTAAAGTATCTCCAATGTCTTGATATTAACAAAGGAGTTCACTTGCCAAGTGCTTGGTTGTCACTCTGATCGATTGACAGCTCAAAATAATTATGTCCTTAAAGAAAAAAAAACAAGGTTAAAAAATAGATCACAAAAATACAAAAGGTAGCCACATTTTTGTGCTGTATAGACTAATCAATTTATGAATGCATTTATCTTCAAATTATTTGTGAATATACAGTACAAATTGTAAGATGTAGCAATGCTAAAAGAAATTTGTAAAATGTGGTAAAAGTTTAGACTAGATGTATACATTGCGAATGATCCAATTCTGTACAAAATGTGTTCTACTCAGATGGCATAGAGCATTGTCCATGTGCTCATTCATAGCATTGGAAAGAGTTATGATTAATGTTATTGAACTGCTTCCCACAGCTGTGATGACATTATTTCTGACATCAATTTTCTACAGCCCCCAAAGATCGGAGTTTAGTGCAGAAAACATGTTCTATAACTTACGGATGTCAGCTGTGCTTGATACATCATGAAATCTAAGTTATGATGGATTTGCTTTTATATGGGAAAAACACATTTCTGTTTTGGCTCAGATTTGTGTCATCTAATACTGGCTTCATACAGGTCAAACCTGTAAACCAACACAGCCTGTTTACATTGGTGATTTTAAACCATTCTTTCTAAACTCTCTTTCTGACAGAGTGTAATATTTCAGCCAAATTATCGCAGAAATAAACTTGGTCATGTTAAAATTAAGACATATTTCCAGGCACGTGTCTCACAAATATCTTGCTATACAGTTAACTGGCCGTTTTAGAATTATGTTCTTTCTGACAGAGTGTAATATTTCAGCCAAATTATCACAGAAACCAAACATTTGGACAAATTTGCTTTTTCTTCATTTTCAAGTCTTAACAAATTTTGTTGAATATCCTCATGGAAACCTTCTTATTTATTCTGTATTATTTGTAACCAGCAGGTACCCGGTTCAAATCCCAGCTTAGCCATTGACTCATTGTGTGATCCTAAGCAAGTCACTTAACCTCCTTGTGCTCTGTCTTTTGGGTGAGATGTTGTTATAAGTGACTCTGCAGCTGATACATAGTTCACACACCCTAGTTATGTTATTTCACGGGACACTACCACTAGCACTATATATATATATATATATATATATATATATATATATATATATATATATATATATATGTTGTTCTTTTTAATTAAACATGACTACTGGCAAATGTAATATTGCTGGTGCAATATTACCCTGGTGCTAGAATCTAGTGCCATAGTGCCAAATTTGCATCCCTGCCAATCCCACTACAACTTGCAGCTTCACGATCACTGGTTACCTGTGAAGTAATATATTGAAAATCTTGTCTAAATTGAGAGCTGTTCATGGATTGACATTTTGTTTGTAGATGTCGATGTTAATGTTTTGCAATTAATCTAAGCTTAAAAAAAAAAAAAAAAAAAAAAAAAAAAAGAAGAAACTTTTACATAAACTTGGTCAT
Organism: Polyodon spathula; assembly: GCF_017654505.1. Lineage (NCBI taxonomy): Eukaryota > Metazoa > Chordata > Actinopteri > Acipenseriformes > Polyodontidae > Polyodon > Polyodon spathula. The sequence continues at coordinate 47,869,745 of NC_054535.1, read as the reverse complement.
GTTAAAATTAAGACATATTTCCAGGCACGTGTCTCACAAATATCTTGCTATACAGTTAACTGGCCATTTTAGAATTATGTGTTATGAACAGCAGTTGGTTTAAAAAAAAAAAAGTTAAAATAAAGTCAGATAGTAGGGCTCCTAAGTGGTTCATCCAGTTTAAAAGCGCTCCATGAAAGTGCAGGATGTGCCCTATAGTCTGGGGATTGCAGGTCCAGGCTATGTCACAGCCGACCATGACCGGGAGTTCCTATGGGGTGGCACACAATTGGCCGAGCGCTGCCCGGGTAGGGAGGGCTTAGGTCAGCAGGGGAATCCACGGCTCACTGCGCATCAGCGTACCCTGTGGCCAATGCCTGTGGTTCTGCAGTGGAGCCGCCAGATCTGTGTTGTCCTCCGGCGCTATAGGCCTCGTTGTGGATTTGCAGATTGCAAAAACTGACGGATTGGCGGGAGCACGTTTTGGAGGACGCGTCCAGCCTCCGTTCCTCGGGTCGGCAGGGGGGTTGCGAGCGGTGAGCCGAGGATATAGATAATAATTGGGCACACTAAATTGGGGAGAAAACCGTGGTAAAAAATTGGATTTATATATTTATATAATTAATTAATTAATTAATTAATTAATACATAAAGTCAGATAACACATTTAGGTTAGTCAAAATAAATTACTTATCATTGCTGAAGAACACAGTCAGAGATGTTTACAACAACCCTTTTGAAGCTTCTTCAAAAGGATTTAACATTGAACCTAGATAGAGCGGTGAACAGGGGTCCCATTTAATTCCATGTTAGTAATGCAGTTTGGATAAAAATAAAAAAATAAAAAAATAAAATATTGTACCTTTCAGCTTATACTCTGATGTAACTAATAGACCAAAGTATGACAAAAACACAATAAGATGAAACAGGTTTCATATGACCCTGAGCTAATGGAGAAATCAACGTTTACAGCTTTACAGTACTGGCGTATTAATATGTGTTCCCACTGGTGCCCCACCAGAATGTTAGTAGTGAAAAAAAAAAAACTGTAAATGTCTGTTACTGAAAGGATTAGTATACTCAGGTGGATATGTTTAAACAGTGTGTTCACAACTCATTAGCTTAATAATACTAAATCATAAAGCTATGCATTACAATGAAGCAATGCTGTTGTAAAAAAGCTTTATTTAATATGTATTGTAATCATTGTATTTTGGTCCAAATCAGCTGGCCCTATTTACAAAGCTTTAACTGTTAAGTTATTTAAATTATGTTTGCTCAAGGCTGTTGTTTGATTTCATGCATATAAACTGTTTTTTATTCTTCGAGAAACAGACAAAGGATTCTAAAATATTGTGTTCCGGAAGAGTACGTTTACACTTGTATGAAACAGCAGGAGGTTCTTCTCTCAGTAGAAGAGAATGAGCATGCCCACTTTGTAAGGTGAAGATGGCTGACACTATGGTCTAATGATGACATCACCAAGCTCCATCATTTGAAAATTCTACCTTCTTCAGTACTTGTGATGGATGTTGATGAAGGTAAGCAACATATATTTAATCTTATTTTACTTTTACTATGTTCATGTAATGTATAAGGCAGTGAATATTTAATCACTGTCTTTAATGCTACTGTCTAGTTAATCAGAGGAAGGCAGCAAGGTGATGACGTAGCTTGTAGATTGTCCTCAGCGAGGTTACTGTAGTGCCTGAATTGAACCCCAACTTTTGAGAGGATGACGTTCGAAGCACATTCGGTAGCGTTTATACAAACAAAATCGTCAGGAATACAACCTCTTAGCTGCTTGTTCTTGAATATGTATGTAAACACATCATTAGATGGTGAAGTGTTGTGGAACAAAAATGGCCAACTTATTCATTGTGATGTAGCATTTTATTGGAAGTCTCTAAATCAGCGGTTCCCAACTCCGATTCCCAATGGCCGGTGTCCCTCCTGGTTTTTGTTCCAACTGTACCCTAAATTACTTAATTGGACCAATTACAACAATTGGACCAAGCTTGGAAAGAAAGGAGCAAATATGTTTGCATATTAAAGTGGACATAATTAGGGCTGTGCCGAGCACAGAGTACAAACAAGTTCGTAACGAGTATGGACATTTTTTCTAGTATTACACTAGTCATTTTGCTATTGCTTGTTATTCTGAGAAACAAAGTATATACAAATAATCCCACTTTATAACATGATTTCTGTGCAAGCATAATTCCTAATATGAAGCGGGTCATGATATAAACAGGGTTTCATGTTTGCCTATGACAGCACGCCTACGAGAAAAAAAGAAAGAAAATGAATGGTGAATTAAAAAGCAGTGTTTTAATACTGTACATTTAGTCATTCATTTAAACAAATGCATATAGTTTACTACAGGACAAACACATTTGGTGTCATTTACTGGAAAGAAGCAGTTTGTGTCATTATCTAAAATTGGCATGAATTGTCGACTGATAAGAGCTATCAATTACGGTAGGCGTTGCACAGAAATCTCAGCAACTTTGTTTTCAATCTTATTAAATAAAGTCCAGTCACTGTTCAGTGATTGTTGTGTTTCAGATGTGGATATAACTGCTACAGGTAATTCACCTTCCTCATCAGGCAGAAGCAGCAGCCTGAAGTTGGTTCTTGGTGGTCCTTTGCAGAGACTTACTATCTCTGGTTTTTTTTTGTTTGCTAGTTAAATGAATTTGCTTGCGAGCCGACATTCTCGATGCTTTGCAGATAGCACAATCATGTTGGTGTTTTATAACTGAACTCTATCCTGTTTAGACCGCCCAAGCAGCATTTGACAGGCTGCACAAAATGTGACAATAAGTGGGTTTTGTCTCTGAGCTAATCGTCCTCCATTAAAGTTTTGGAGGAGAGCTGCTCTAGTCATATTCAATTTATTTGGAGATTTTAATCTTTATTTTAAAGGTTATTCCTTACATGTCGATGAAACTAAGCGTTTGTTTTCACTTATCAAAAAAACAACTAGCACACTTTTTTTACGGTTGTTTTTGTGTTGGTATTTCAGTCTATTTTGTGTGTGTGTATTTTGGTGACTGTGGGTTGTCATATTACTATTTCTCTGTCTTACAGTATTACTATACACCTGTCTGTCTAGATGAGGGGTAAAAATGTTTAGCTACTGTGTGCTTTCAATGTGCTAAAAATGGTTAAAAACAAAGCAAAAATAAGGACTTAACAAAGGTAAGATATTTTTCGAATTTCTTGCTATTGAAAAAGTTTTTTTTTTGCAATGTCTTTCGTTGCTTTTGTTGTGAAATCTCTCTAATGTGCATACATCTATTATGTGTCTCCTAAACCTGCTATTTTTTGTACACAAAGAACCTACTGCTTTATTATACGTAAGAGTACACTAGTACTTTTTTCTTCTTCTTGTAATGCAGCATTTTTTAACCCTAACCCTAACCGTTAAAGAGTGAGAGAGTAGTCGGACTCGGGATTGGGAGATGACGTGGTACAGTGGTCTAAAGGTGAATTCTCATGTCAAAAATACATCTTTTGGTTTATGTGATAAGGTGAAAGCCGGTTAATTTTAGTGCAGGGAAGACTATTTCTGAATAACTTATGAAAACGTTTTTTCCATGAACATGCCTAGGCGGGAAAATTTAAAACTTTCTACTACCCTGCATGTGTGTTTTATACCAATGTCGCCATGACCGCTTTTGTTGTGAATCCGTACATTACAAATACCGATTGATCACTACCAGTATTTCATATAGTTTCACGACAGTTCTTTCCATGGTTACTACGAGTTAACGTCGGAGTACGATAAGAAAATTTAGTCGAATGATTATACGGTAAGACAGTCCTAATACACTGACGATTGTCGACTTTTGGTACCTGAAACGACACCAATGTACCCAAAAAATGTCGATAAATAGCACTTTTTCACTACTGGAGGGGATTTCAGCGGTAAAGCACGACGTTTTGCCTGAGTCCATGTTTTTTAACCCTAACCCTAACCCTAATTCTCACTCTCTCATCATGCCTGCTGGCCTCACCCTCTACTGCACCATCCTCAACACTTTCCTTCACAGCTGCTCGCTTATCTGACAACTTTATCAAGAACACAGACGTATACATAAAATGAATAAAAAATATTTAAACACGACCTACACTTCTTTCTTTTAAACACTGGCTTCCCAAAATGATTTTGTTTTCGATAATTTTTTTTTTAAATAGGATGCATATTTGTACAGCCAGCTAAATATCAATATTTATTGTTAGGCTATTTTTTTAATGTGTTATTGGTAATCGTGCTGTTGTGTTCATAAAGTTTATTCAAAGTGCTGTCAGAGAACAGGTACCTTGTCTATGTTGCTGGTGATCCGTTGAAATAAAGTTATTGAATGTCAGTCTGCATCTGTTTTGCACGGCCTTTCTGCTGGAGATTACGTGAGATTTACTCACAAGACAGGATTTTGACTGCTGAAATCTAGTGAGCCACAATCACGATTCCTGCTGTGGTTTACATGGGTTTTTACAGCTATTTTTATCGTGAAAAAGTGATTGACCCTCCCCTTAAAGTCGTGCTGCAAAAAGGACATCTTTTTGCTGTTTAATGATGTAATCACGTGACATTACATGTGACTGTAGAGTTGATTTTCATGTGCATTTTCACCAAGCCACTGAATCTCATGGGGGACGTACTTGACATTCAGCATGGGCAAGCACAGGCAGAAAGTGACTCTGTAAAAAATGTGTTCCTGACTTTCTATAGAATTGAATTTTTATAAAACTCACCAAGCCAACTTGAGTACCCCCTTCTGAACGTAGCGTACCCGTTCGTGTCCGTTTTTCACTTAGACATTTTTACAACAAGGACCTGAAAGATATCTTTACTAAAAATATTTTCTGGATTTTTTTTTTTTTTTTTTTTTTAACTTTCATGGATTTGCAAGATACTTGCAACACATTGAATAAAAGTTGTATAAATGCATAAAATCTTTGAATATCTGGTGCATTGTTATCAAGACTCCTGATGCTGACTGCATGAGTTATACATGTTGAAAACAGCTGGCTGTATCATTAGCAGCTATAGTACATGTAGATGTTTTACTTGCATTAAAAAAAAAAGTGAGTTACAGGACACTCTACATTAATCTAATCTGACTTGTAGTTTCCTAAAATTGCTTGCTTTCCATGTTCACAACATTATCAGCCCACTGTGCATCGTTAGGTCATAAAAACGCTGCTGTAGCAACATCTCCATTCCAGCTGCCGGATGCTCATATAACATTCACTGTAGTTATAAACCCATGTGTTAGATTTTCTTTATGATGCTAATACATTGCAGTGTGTTATTTTATTGTTCCCTACTGTGATAAAGACCAAAATGTATGATACTGTGCAAGAAAATAGAATCATAATAACAGTCTGCCCCATTAAAAATCTCTTAGGTAAACTTAAGAGAAAAACATATTAACAGGAAATTGAAAAGAAAATATTTTGCAAGGCATTTTCTTTCATTTGTTTTATTACTCTCAATAGAAAGTTGCTTTGTAGTGCTTTCCTAAAGGGCAATATTGTGTGATACACTGCAGTTAGATTGTCCAGCTTATCAAAATAATTTTAAGGTTTGCGTGAATAACAGTTGTATCTATTGCAATGTTTCAAGTTTGATTCTGATTGGAAAACTGAAATAACTATTAAATCTATACAAAATTTGAATACATTATCGAATATAAGACAAAACAGTACAGCTATTTGATGGAATAACTCACAATCCAGAAACATTCAATCATTGATTCCATTGCTAAAGCAAATGCAGGTTTTAAATGAGGTTATGTTAAGGATTTGAAAAGGTGTAATTTCTACATAACGCAGGTGGGAAATTGAAAAAAAAAAAAACATCTGGACTTAAAGTCATTGATTCAACTTTGTTAAAAGCATAACCTACATTCCCTCTAGTAACCCCCAATATTATGAGTGTGCAACCATTTTTCATAGTCTGCCATACATACCCTGGAGCCATCAGCAATATGCAATAATACCCCATAGCTGAAAGCACTTGACCTCTATATGCTGCAGTACATTAAGGAATGCATGTAGGGATGGTGTGGTGTAGCGACTTGACTTTGATCACCAATCACCAAAAGAAGGCTGAATTTGGTGTACTTTCATTTTTTAAATGCCTTTGCTAAAGCATCCTTTATGTTTTTAATAAAGCCAAGTTGTGAACACTGAAATACATTTTTCACATTCATTTTACTGTACAGTACTTTAAAGCATGTTTTACTTCAGTGAACATTTTAATTCTAGTGCAATTCTCCTGTACTTTCTATGGCTCTGCAGGACCATTTATGCTGTGTAAAATGTCTCTACATAGATGTCTGTGTTTGGATTTTTTAATGGCAAAAACTCTAAAAAAAATATAATATATAATATATATATATATATAATATAGATATATATATTATATATATATATATATATATATATATATATATTACATTTACAAAATGATCCATTCATTCATGTGACAAGAAGATCAAATGTACATTCTGCTTCGTAAAGGAAAAAGCACTATCTATCACAAACCCATTTAAGAAAAACCTGAGACAGATGGCTAAACAAAATGTGACATCCCTGAAATGTATTCACCACCCCGAATACTGCCTATTTTAGTAAATTACTGAAGCACTGTTGCCTCATTGGTACACATATTATACATTTGAAGTAGTAAAGATGTTATGGTTTGGCAAAGTGGGATGTGTATCAGTAAACATAATCATTAGCTCGAAATTGTGGATTCCAGCTATTGGCCCAGTTATTGCTTCATGATGGCTGTAATTAGTCCATAAAATCTCGAAAACAAATATCAATTTTCAAACATTACACTAATGCAGTGAACACTGCAGTTTTCAGTAAAATAAATAAATATGTTTATTTTATTTATCATAAAGTGTTACTGAACAATCTGTATGGGTTTACCACAAAACACATTATTTAACATTTCTATCTGCTGTGTTGTATGTTTTCTTTTGATATTTTTATATCTTTACAGTTTTGAACAGTCATTTTCACTTTACTGGTTCTTACCATGAAATGTCTTGATGGGTCATCTGCTGTTTATCCAATTGCTGTTTGTCCAATTATAATTGTTCCCCTTGATTTTCTCCCAATGTGGAATGCTCAATTGCTTTTCTCCTCAGTGCATCAATTCTCCACATGGCTCAGGAGATTCAGTGGGCGTCCTCCAATCCCACGACTAAGCCAGTTTCCTTTTTCACCCAGGAACTCGACAGCGGATGTCAGTGAGCTACCGACCTCTAGAGGACAAAGGCCAGTCTTGCAGGTCTGCTCTGAGTTCACTGGGCGCCTGGCCAGCAGGGTTTCACTGTAGAGTGAAAGGAGAAACAGTCCCTGCCTGTTTTACCTCCCTAACCCATGGAAGCGTCTGGGCCACTGCGACGCTCCCTTTGGAGTCCCCAGGGAAGACCGGCCTACTTCGCACATCTAAGACCTTAACCTGCGAACCATGCTGCTGCTCTTCTACCAGGCGAGCCACTCAGGGGCCCCTGGTTTCTGACTCTTCTGACAGCGTTCCGAGATGAATAGTCCTCTGCTATCTTTTCCAGGATCCTTACAACCTTTGCCTTCTATCTCACACCAGTGCGTAAACAAGAATATGAACAGGTTCATGAATATCAGATCTGCCTCTCATATTTTGGACCCTTCTCCTGGACATTTCTCAGGACAGATTTTCTCCCATGTTTTACTGTTAAACCCCCTTATGTCAGCTAACCTTTAATGTCTACAAAATGAATGGCCGTTGTGTGATTACTGCAGTCCCTGTCTACACATAGCAGGTTTTAGGACCCAGCGGAGTCCTGTTGCAGACATGCATTCAGTGGGTGAGGCAAGTTCACATACTTAGCCACGCATCTGCACCCCCCTCCAACCCCCCCTGGCTCTCGATTTTGTATTTTCAAAAGTTGACAGGTATGAGATTTCAGTTTACAAAAGCTCCAGTATTTTGAAAACTCAATGTTGACAGATATGGAATATACATGAACCATTTTACATAAAAATGTGACTGGTTTAAGATTTACAGTTCTAAAATCCAGAACAGTGCAATTTTTAAAAAAACAAAATGAGATATTGAAGCAGACTTATACTTAAAGGTGTTTTTTTTTTTTTGTACTGCATGGCAACACACTCACTTTCATGCAAAGGTTGGCTGTAAATGCATCCTTTTTTATATGCAATACAGATATCCATGCCAATAATTCCCCATCAAGAACTGCTGCTTCCACAATGCAAGAAGCTCCTGACACTTCCTGCTAAATGAATACTGGTCATTTTGAATAGTACAGAGATATTTATTCTTATGTATTGTCCTCTCTACTAGGAAAAGGTAAGCAAAGGTTAATTGAGAGTGATAGGATTACAATTTTTTTTTTTTGTAAATATAAAGCATTTTTTGTAAATATTTTTTATTGTTAATTTCCTTGATTAAGTTGCCTGTCTGTTATGGCTGGCTTGACTGGTGCGTGTGGCTGGTGACATACTGAGGGTGAATGCGTTTGCTTGTGCTGGTTTATTAAACAGAAAATAAAAGGTTGAACAGACAAAACACTCAAAATAAAGGGCACAATGGCCAAACAAATGGTGGACGAACACTACACAACAAGTATCATGCTGGCCCTCCAGCACGATAGCGATTATTATTTTACTTGTATTATTATTTTCTCTCTCTCCCGTACCTCCACGCTGTACACCAAAACCCCGAGTGAGTGAAACACTCACCCTTTTATGTAGCTGTACTGAGATTGGATTGTTAATCAATCAATCAATTGGAATCTTGGTACATCTGCATGTGAACTGCAGTCACACCTGCACCCGTGCTCACATACAAATACCCCTTTTACTCTGCATGTGAAGTGATTGTGACATCCTCATGTCTAAATAATAATAATAATAATAATAATAAATAATAATAATAATTATCTTTATTTTATATAGTGGCTTTCATAAATAAATATCACAAAGCGCTTAACAAAAGTGAAAACAGAAAAAAAAAATAAAACATACAAAATATATTAAAACAGTTGGAATTAAAAATGCAATGACAGTAAAAGTCATACGAATGCCAATTTAAACAAATGACTTTTGAGGCAGGATTTAAAAATATACAGACACTCAGAATCACAGATGTCCGAAGGAAGTGTGTTCCACAGCTTAGGAACATAGGAGGAAAAAGCCCTGTCACCCACTGCACACAGTTTAGTCAGGGGAACAAGCATAAGGCCTGCAAACCACGACTAGGAGTGTAGGTGGTAACTAACTCAGAAATGTAATAGGGAGAGGTACCTCTATTGGCTTTAAAAGTCAGCAGTAGTACTTTGTAGTCAATGCGGTATTTGATAGCTCAGTTTATATCTATTGGACGCAAATTATTTTAGTAATTATTTAATAATTTTTTGTAACTTTTACTTGTCTGCTCATGTTTAAAAGTCAATGTTTACTATCCCCGGAGAGACCCCCAACCCGAGCGTTTCAACGGGACTTTACTGAACATGCTCAGCATTCTGGACCTGAACCAAAATAATAGGTCGAGTCAGCATGTGAAACATCTGGTGCATGCATACAACTACACCCGCAATGATGCCATGGGGTACTTCCCCTACTCCTTAATGTTCGGGAGAGAAGCAAGGCTACCTGTTGACCTTTGTTTGGTGTGTCTTCCAGCAAGGAAGCTGATGTGCCTTACTTCAGATACGTCTCAAGACTCTGGAAGGAATTACAGGTGGCTTACAAGCTTTCCACCAGTGTTGCTTGGAAATTACAGGAAGTTAACAAGCACTGATACGATAGGCTAGTCCGAAAATTAGCTTTGGCTGAAGGGGATAGCTTCTCTGTAACTTTGGACTGACTGTGAAACAGAAACCTATTGCCCGTAGGATGACTACTGAGGATGCCTGGATACACTGAGCCGTCCCCTACCACCGGACTACAGGGACTCAGGCAAACCACCAGACTAATGACCTAGAGCGAGAGAAAGGAGGAGCAGAACAGAAGTGGTCTCAGTTTGGGAGAGTTTTGGCTCCAGTGAGGTGCCCTGTTATGAGTAATGATGAGGGGTTTGTTGCTGAAAGTTTTCAGAGGGAGGCTCCTGAGCAGCAAGAAGTTTGATCCAGTCAGGAGGCTGACCTATGATGTGCCGGGGATGTCGTGAGATACGTCACTTTCTGTTGTACATAGGCAGGCAGCGATCCATGTAGCTCCTGGCAAATATGCAGAGAGTAGTGAAGCGCTCAGGCACACTACTGTCTTTTTTGTTTTTTCAGCTCCTTTTTTCCAGACAAAGAGAGGGAAAAAACAAAAAAGACAGTGCAGCCAAGGGTTGATGTTGCACACAGCATGTGCTTGTGATGTAATTACAGTTCTCCATAAAATAGTGCAGTGTTGTCCATGTTTAGTGCTGGCCTTTGACAACAGCTCTGGATCGTGTTAGCCATCTAAATAACAAACAAGTACAATTTAGACACAACAAACACAACTTCCACCTAACCCTGCGAATGAATTGTCTGGCTATCCAGTCCAGGGTAATCTGTTCCCTTTACATAACACAATCACAGGTTGGGAGGGAGATGTATCACCAAGAATTATTTTGTCTCTGTCACAAACACGTAGACTTTTTCTGATAACCACGCACCTTGTGAGGGGCAGTGTATACACTGTTCTAGTTACATGGCACAAGCTCTTATTGTTTCACCAGCCTTTGTTCCTTTTCATTATACAACCTATTACTTATGCTTCCCATTTAAATGGTGAAAATGACATTGAAACTGTGTGATTTTCCTGTGTTTGGTGTAAGTTCTGAATCAACGCAGCGTTAATGAACTCTTAAAATCAAGCTGTACGTTGCTGGTGCACATCAGTAGTTTGCAATCACCAGCCTTGTCGTTCGACCTTGTAATGCATGGGATGCTGATGTGATGCATGTGATGCTTTGCTGCCTGTGAGAATTGAGCAAAACTCATATTGTTATTAAATGTAACTTCTTGTTATCTGGATTTCTCCTGACATTTGGTAAAGTGGAATGTTAATTTTTGTGTGTTTTGTCTCACACCATGTATCATGCTAGGGAAATAAGACCAAATTTGGTAAAGGAAATTACGTAAGGTAGCTGTATATCTGTGCTGTATGAAGTAATTTATCAGCTCAGCTGAATAACATCTACAGTGATGCCAGCTCAGAAACTAACACCTGTGTGCCATGTCGGCTCAGAAAAAAGCCAGCATCTCTGGTGCCATAAAAGCTCAGCTCAGCTCAGAAGTAAATAGCATCTGCACTGATGAGAGCTCAGAATACCACCACTGATGCCTGCATGAAATTCTGTTCCTGTGTTCAATTGTCCTTTGCAATAAAGTTAACTTTTTACTTTTAAAACTGGAGAAGACTGAATTATTATTTTTGGAGAATGATTTTATTTCTTACATAAGCATTTTGCTAAAAGTCATTTTTGCCTGCATGATATAAATATACCCTCTCTACTTTCAACAAATTAGCTTTTGAAAATATTCACTTCAAAACAATGTGCTTATTCTGGCTAGATTCGATTCTGCACAAGACACATGCAGCATTTTACATGGACCTAGCTCAAGTGTTCAATGATAAATATTGAGTTTAAAAAAAAAAAAAAAAAAAAGCCTATAGTTGTAACTTTTTCAAATGTTTTTATGCAAACTGCCTATCTGTTTTCTCTCTACACTGCATTTCTTGGAAGAAATGCATGACTGTTGAGAATTGCTTTCTCATTTTTGTTTTAAATTGGAACCTTAGTTTTGTTTTTTCAGAAGCATAACCTATTTTTGGACTCATTTAGACTTCAGCTCAGTTTCAGCATACTTATTGGATTCTGGATTTTGAAATCATTTTACATAGCATATTTAATTGGTGCATTTGCACCATTGTTAACTAATTTTATTTTATTTCATTAGTTTTAAACAGCAGTTTTCCATTTACAGTACTTCCAGGACTTGGCTCTAGCCCCTCCTCCTTCCCCATGTTCCTTCTGAGCCAGTAAATTGAGATGCATTTTTTTTTTTCTTTTAAAGCTTTTTGTAACTTAAAAGTCCCATTGGTTCATTTTAAATACAGAATTACATACCATCTGTGTATGGCTGCATTGTTTACTAATCAGAGCTTAGTTTTACTGAAATCTACCTTGCAAACACATGAAAATCTGAGATCAAAATATTGGTTACAGTCTAGTTAAGAGGTTTTGCAAGTAGTTAATCTAGTAATTAGAAAATACCATATTTTTTTCCTGTTTTCATAGGAATATTATGACCCTATCAGAGCATGCCAGTGTGAAAGGGGCTTAAGTTGGCTGTAAGATGCAAAAGCTGAGTTTAAATCTAATGTCTGTGTAATTGATAGAGATTTATTAAGTAATGATGAAATTGCTGTTGTTCCTGAACCTGTCTGGAAGATATGTAAAAATGTTTTACATTATGTTAACGTATAATTGCATTACTTTTAGCAAACAATATAAAATGCTAAACTGAAATCTCTAGCCCTTTTCTGAGAGTTGCGTTTAAAATGTGTAGTACTATTATTAACTAATCGTTGAAATGTTGTGTAATAAAATGGTTTTGCTTTTCTGTTGAATTGTTCAGACTAATTTTGGTAATTAATAATATATCTGCCCCACACTCCCCTTCTTTTCACAGCCACTTTTAGTTAGAAGCTAACTAAAAGATCAAAGGTTTTTGTCCCTTAAAGATATTACAGGAATGTAAACAAAACAGCTGGAAGCAGCAATATGAAATGTGCTATGTTGTAAACCTGACAGCCTGTACAGCAACACTAATATTAGTTGTACATTTACACTAAATTTTCAAATAAATGTGAAGTAAGAACGCATTTTAAATTATTTTTTCCCCAGACTAGGCCTGCAGAGACATATACTTATTTTGTCATGTAATATTTAACTTGTGTATTAATTGCAATTAGTCATGTATTCATTACAATCAAAGAAGTCTGAAGCATATTAGGTTTTAAAGTCATAATATAACAGTTTGCCAACATGTACCTGGTTACATAAAACAATAGATTTACAAAGATTTTGATTGTGTTTTTTTTTTTTTTTTTTTTTTTTCTTTTTAAGTCTGTTTTATGAATGAATTATTCTTTGATATTAACAAACCCCTTAATAAATTCACACAGTAAATAAAAGCCTGAATACAGTTATGTTCAAATAAAATAAAAAAGAGGATACTTTTTCTATTGAAGAAAAAAAATACAGTAAATAGGCCTAAAGCATAAATTAAATACCATCCGTCTTCATAAGACCTAAATTCTTGTTTTAACTGGTTCCCTAGTGTGGCCGTTACAAGAAGGTTTGACTGTATATTAAATATATGTATTTTGCAACATAGTTGGAATATCAAATATTTATGATTTTGATGTCACCTATATAGTTTTAGTACAAAAGGACCTTTTCAAATTATTTAAGGAACAGTTGAGTAATGATAAAGAACATCAACCACAAATAAAACAGGTTTTGTAAAATATATTGTTTTTTTTTAAATGGGTTTTTCAAATATCCTGATTGGTCAAAGCAGGTCACATGGGTGTGTTTCTATTACAGCATATCATCATGGGTTGGCACTTCTTTTCAAAAAGTGGCAAATCACTGGTGGCTATCCATACACCACTAGAATAAAAAAACAAAAAAAAAAAACAAACGCAGACATATTGGAATTTATAGCAAAAAACATGACTGACAAGATTTATGTAAATGTTGACCATTTGGGAAACCGATGTGTACATGAGCTATTGAATGTGTCTGAATCGGACACCAATGGTTAATGAAAGTAGTAAAACAAAAAAAGAAAAGTAAATCAATTCAAAACTCGCAATTCTGATCGCTAGCCTCTGCTCCTTCTCCCTGAACTATGTTTCCCTATCCCCTTCTGAAAATAAAGTTTAAAAATATATATCTTAAAGTTTCAGCTTTTTTAAAAAAAAGATTTGGTTTGCTCTTAAAAGAGACTTTGGTGGTAAATGGGTATTTTGTTGCCGCTGCCTCTGGTCTATATCTGTTCTTCTCCTCTGGTTGGTTGCATCTCCAGACCTGCCTACAGGTCCCATTGTGTGTTTGCTATGACAATTCAACCCAAATATCGATGTTCTATGATCGTTTAAAAACTAAATCCACCTCCGCAGTAGGCTCACAATTATCCTGCTATTTTGGATCAAAGTAATCCTGATCTCCTCTTTAAATTCTGAAAAACCCAATTGCAACATTTAATTGTGATTAAAAGTGCGATCGGTTCCCAAAACGAAATCCAGCTCACCAAAGTTTTAAAAAATTCGACCCCTTTTGTGTTACATCTACAGTATATTGAGAAACTTTTTTACTGTAATTTATAGCAGTTTTTTTTTTTTTTCTAAACTGTCACAAACTTGACGCCCACAAAACAGAGACCTTCAGTCAAACAGGTGCCAACATTCTGGCAACAAAACAAGGTAAACCAATCAGCATTTGTTTTATATGCCACACAAATAAAAGGTACCATGTCAAAGCAAAGAAAGGCCACTACTGTAATACTGATTTGAAAAGGAGAAGGAAATGAGAGAAAATCAGCTGCGGATTATGAGATATGATTATATTTACTGTATTAAAATATAAATAATAATTAATGCATCTGTTTATAATACTAAACATATATGTTTTCTTTTTTTTCTGATATAAATTAAAATACTGAAGAATCGGCTACAATATTTGTTTCACTGACTTAATGATTACCGGCATTTTATTTAGTTGTTTTATTTACCATGAATAGTTAGAAGACAGATGCCTCATTTCATTGGTACACTGGGTGTGCAACTGCAACGTCATTTCAAGTAGACTAGCCTACTCATCAGATCAAATGATGCTTTCATATTCAGTATGATGTGGTTGAGTTACTGACACTGCATTCTGAATATCCGGCCGGCCATTCCAAGTCGTTGCTCCAACTATGATCCAAATTGTTTAATTGAACCGATTAAACATCCTACCAGATCTTAGAGTGTTTTTTAAGTTTCGTTTCAATTATTAAACCCAGAGTGGAATGATGTTCCAGGAACTTAAATAGGTACATATACCATATACAGTAATAGCTCTACTGACTTGATTTGTCTATTGGGTGGTTGTGGCACCCGTTTGTAACTTTCCTTGTGTAGATCTTAGCTGTGAGTATGGACTGGTTA
The DNA here is from genome assembly GCF_017654505.1 of Polyodon spathula. Taxonomy (NCBI): domain Eukaryota; kingdom Metazoa; phylum Chordata; class Actinopteri; order Acipenseriformes; family Polyodontidae; genus Polyodon; species Polyodon spathula. The sequence goes on along the minus strand of NC_054535.1, from coordinate 47,854,535 downwards.
GAATATTAGTTATGGTTGGTCAGAGTGTAAGATCAGAGCTAGATTTAGGTGTTAAGCCTACATATGTCCAAATAATGTCATGTTAAATAAATCTTCCTGTCCTGTGGGAGTTTTACTGGGGTGGCACTGGACTGAAAAATATCTTAATAATTAAGGAAAAATCATATTTATAAATAACACACTCCTGTTAATTTGTAGTTTTGCTCATATATCTTTTTGTTTGTTTGCTTTATAAATATTTATCAAATATACACAACCAGATGACAGATCTATTTTACAGTCTGGTTCTGTTTAGGCTCTGCTGCTTGGAAACTGAACATTGTTTTCCCTTGTCACACCTATTTTTTCACTCTCCAATTTTAAATGTCAGTTATCCAGGAGCAGGCTGGTGGCAAGGTTATTAGCTCATTAGATGGAGATAGAGAGCTAAAACATGCCTCAAGGAATCTTGGAAGCCTTCATGTATCTTTACCAGCTAACATTACAATTTCCACTTATTGCTTGCTGCATAGTATGTGCTGCTAGCAGTTTACATAAGCATTTTCCAGTTTCTCTCTATACATCCAACCAGCTTCTGAACTCGAACTTGAATTGTACATAAATATTATTCTTAGGGGGCCAGAGAGTCAGATTATAAACTAAGATCAAAACATTTAAGATTTGCTCTTTTTTATTTTTATTTTTTACCACACCTTGAAACAATAGTAACTGCTTGTGAGTGGTCAAATGACCCCTTTTGTGTGATTTCTGGAATGTATGGTGGGAAGATTAATAAATGAAGTAGTTTTTTCTCCAGGGTTTTATATAACACCATTTAATGTTATACTCTTGGTATTTTCATCATCCGAAGGCAAGTCTGCAGACCTTTCATTGTCTGGTGAAATGGCAAGAAATCTGAGAAAACAATGCCCTTAACAGCAACTTCTATCCACTGAAATGTTGCTATCATTTAGCTCTTTTTTTTCTGTCAAGCTAATTTAGCTGCTGAGAATATATGTTTAAAAGCTACACTTTAATAATCATTTCATATCATATATATATATATATATATATATATATATATATATATATATATATATATATATATATATATACTGTTTCAAACTGCATGTAAAAGAGTATTATACAGTTTTAGTTTTTCTACTGGCTTTCTACCCAGCTAAATTATTTTCCCAGGAATGATTTATGGAGCCCCTTCCAATATCACCATTGTAAACAAAACACAAATACATTTGAAAGACCACCATCTAGTTGGTTTATGGTATATCCAAAATTGAGAGTTAAACAGTATGTGTGGTCAGCTTGAAAGAATAATTTAATGTGTTTAGGAGTCACCTGTTTTGTTTGTTTTTTTGTGTATAGATGTATAGATGTATATGTATAGATTGGTTGTCAGTAATTGCTTACTAAGGAGGCATTGTGGTCCAGTGGTTAAAATCCAGGGCTTATAACCATAAAGTCACCGGTTCAAATCCCACCTCTGCCACTGACTGACACTCTGTGTGACCCTGAGTAAATCACTTAACCTCCTTGTGCTCCATCCTGCAGATGAGATGTTAAATCAATATCCTATTGTAAGTGACTCTGCATATAATGCACAGTTCACAGCCTACCTCTGTAAAGTGCATTGTGATGGTTCACTATGAAAGGTGCTATATAAAAATAAATACTTTATTATAATATTAATGTTGGATATCACAGAGAATATTGTGCTTACCCAATCTTTTCAGCAGCATCTAGTCACAAATAAATAGTAGAGGCTGGATGGCTACACCTTTTATAGCAAGTAGGATTTTCTGTTACAGCACCGCTCCAGCCTAGCAAGTTTTTGGATAAGCATGTAAATCAGATGTCCTAGTGGTGAGCAAACCTGACTGCACAAAGCTGCACCAGTGATCGCTGTTACAGATAGAGTCTGTTACATATGAAAAATATGTCCTTTGAAATAATTGACACATGAATTTGATTATAATATATTATAGTAAATGTATGCTGTATGTTTTTTCCACATATCGATTGTATAATTTATTATTTTATAATGCACCGTATTACTTCAATTTGGTGCCGTGCAGAGTTTATTTTAAATTGATCAAAATGACTGCCACCCTTAAACAAGGGCGGTGATTATACAAGGGTGGCCTTTATTAATAATAATACTATACTTTATAATATTTTGTTAAATGATTTAAGGCATTTTAGAAACGACTCTGAGGGAGGCTCCAATCTGGAGCACTATACTCCTGTGTGTTTTGGGGCTTGTATACAGTATATTTACTGCCAGTTAACAAGAGCCTATTAGATGGGAGTTGGGAGGTCAGGGAGTACTGTACCAGCTTACTAAGGCGTGTGTACATTAGTTTGTATTACATGGTGGATTGAGGCTGAGTGAGGTGTTAATTTGCAGGAGGCATTAATTCGCGGGTGGCGTTAATTTGAGGGTGTCATTAATTTGAAGTTATATGGTACTCTAATCCACCTTGTCCATTTAATTGTTCAGTGTACCAATACACATGTGTCTGGTTGGTTAATAATGTGTTTTACTGCTCTTGTCCAAATTGTTTTTGAGATGTCATTAGTGGGGCATCATGTCGTTACTAGTGAATACTGTTTTAAATAATTTATCTTACGCCTCATTAATTTAAAATGAAATCGAGGTATAAAATAAAACTGACCAACAGGTATTGCAGATCACCATGGCTGAAAACCAGCATATATATATATATATATATATATATATATATATATATATATATATATATATATATATATATATATATATATATATATATATATATATATATATGTATTTCCCTTTCATTCAGGCAGTACAGCATATAGCGGATCAGGTGATGCTCTGTATACTACATTGGCTTAGAAACTCTACCCATCCAGACGGCTGACAGTTGCTGAGGAAGGATTCAACACCATGCAAATACAGGTAGTGTGCACTTGAAAGGGAGGTGGTGGATACTGATGAAACAGACAGAAGTGCAGCATTTTTCTTTCGCAAAATTGACACTGCCTGCTCTATCCTGCACAAACTCAACAACAACTTGTCAACAACAAAATGAGGTGTTCAGGAATCAGTTGCTGCCTGTGTGAGACGGACGGGGAAGGTTACCAGTGTTGTCAAATTCTCACAAGAGAAAAAAGCCACTGCCTTTCAAAAAAAACAAACCCATGTTAGAGTATGGGTGTTTATGCAAACGTAAACCCGCGACTCCAAAAAAACAATCCCAATTTCGCTTGTTATAAGTGGACTTGGCAATTGTGAAGGTTACCTCAGCTGCCAGTTTAAATAGGACAGCAGTGATCTAAGGAGGCCTTTGTTTTAAATTGTGTTGGATTTACTGTTGTGTTAAATATTAATGATGCAAACAAATAAAACACAATCAATACGTTAATTTGCAATTTTATTTGGTCAGTTCTGAGAGGGCATCAGCAACTTGTTGGATGTCGTTGCGCTGTTTTGGTCGATCGAGCTGGCTCATGACATCCAGTTCACCAATTATATTTATTAATGTAGAGGGCAGACACGCATTGTCTTTGGAAATAGCTGGGATCAAAAAAAGGATGGGAATTAATTCAGTTAAACATTTAAGCAGCTCAGTTGCTCATCATTTTTACAGCAAGGGTATTCTCAAGTTATAATACTATAATAATGCATTTCATGGTAAGTGGCTTTATACAGAACTGTAAACCCACATGATATATACATCATGACAGACCAGACACAGCAAGACCCTGTGTGTTTTACCAGTTACATGAGTAAATTAGTTTTACCCTATCCCTCTCTTTGGCCGTTTTTATCGGCCACAAACCTGAGCAATTCTCCCAAACGTGCACGCGCATCGACATTTCACGTGTAAATTGACCCACATGGAAATCCCATGACTGATGCCATTTAATTTTGAATGTCTTGAAAAACAATAAAAGTATGGGAAACTGGGTTGATAGTTTATTTCTAATATACCTCCAAAAATGGGAATTGTGCTTAGGCAAGATAACACTGTTATTATGTTTATTGTATCAATATTGCATATTAAGGGCCTGCTTTATCAATGTGATAGAGTAGCATTGGACTGGATTTTTAAGGCAATTACATGCACTGCCCACTTCATGTATCTTACAGTATATGGGCTATTTTATCATGTTTGTTAATTCTTTGACTAACGGCACTGTTCAACATTGATAAATTGGTCCCCTTCGGCTTTTCTCACACATTCCGGCATTTACTTCAATCACCCTATGCCACTACTCTCCAGTACATGTCTGTACAAGCACACCACGCAGTTTTATACAAAATTCACGTTTGAAGCAAACTTCTACAACTTCACATACTGTACAGTAACATACCTTTTTTCAATTCTAATTCCATTTCCAATTCTTTTTTAAACCAATTCCCAATTTCATCCCATACCTTTTTAATCAATTCCAACAACACTGATCACAACTGCAATTAGCAGTGTTCTGTTAAAATTAACTTCTCACAGTGGCAACAAATTACTTAAATTGAAGTCACTGTTAATTAATTAAATTGGCTTTAAATGCAAGCTGTTGAAGAATCACAACAATTATTATGTCTCTAAAATATCAATTCCAATTCCAGTTCCTTTGAAGGAATTGGAGCTGATCCGGTATTGTACTTCTGAATGGTACTGTGGCAGAGCAAAGCTCTGCCCTTTAAATTGGCAGGGATGGGGTTAACTTCCCCTACCTGCCTGGGTTTATTATGTTCAGGTGGCTGGGGTTCATTAGTTGATTAGGTTGATTAACGATCAATCAGCGCCCAGCCACCTGATATAAAAGGAGGCCTCTGCTTCTCATTTGGAGAGAGGGAGCTGAGGAAGCAGGTTGGTGTTTGTTTTGTGGTTTTTGAATTTTCTAAATCCAGTGAAGGCATTGCCCAGCCTGGAAACTTTATTTTTGTGAGTTTTGTTTTTGCTTTATTTGTGTTTGAGTATCTGTTATTTTGCCCTTGTGCACTTTATTTTTGTTTATTTATAATAAAATAGTTATTTTTTTTTGAACTGCAGTCTGTCTCTGGGCCTCTATCCACTCGCCAGCCTGCCACATTTGGTGTCAGAAGTGGGACAGCGCCACCTAGAGGCTCAGAGCAGTATTTATTTTTTTTTTTTGAAAAAAAAAAAAATGGGAAAGAAGAGCAGACAGTGGAAAAGGCAGGACAAGCAGCAGCTGAAGAAATGTAAGCTGCTGCAGCCACCGCTGGAGGACCCGGCCAGCCTCTTCCCCTGGTGTTCCTGGTGTGGGAAGGAGGACCATCGTTGGCGGTCCTGCCCAGACGTGCCACCGGCAAACTGGTGTGGCCGGTGTGAGGAGGACGGCCACAACTGGGCAGGATGCCCCTACAACCAGGCCCAGGAAGAGGTGCCGTGTTCAACCCGGGCATCAGGGGCCACCCCACTACCTCCAGCACCACCACCTTCACCACCGTCCCAGGAGATCTGGGACTGGTTGATGCACCCTGAGGCAGACCTCGTCCACGATCTCCCCATAGTTATCAACACGCTGTGGCGTCGAGATGGGGAGAGGTGGGAACAGTGGGAGGAACAGCACCACCCGGCCTCCTTCCCAGAGGTTGCCCTCATGGTGGTTAATTACCTGGCGGTAGACATGGGAGATCCACCGGTCACTCCAATAAAGAGAGGTGAGCCGCCTTCCCGAGAGCCAGAGAGGGGTGAGCCGCCTTCCCGGGAGCCAGAGAGGGGCGAGGGGCTGCCGTCGCTCCCAGAGCCAGAGAGGGAGGAGGATCTGCCGTCGTCCCCAGAGCCAGAGAGGGGTGAGGAGCTGCCGTCGCTCCCAGAGCCAGAGAGGGAGGAGGATCTGCCGTCGCTCCCAGAGCCAGAGAGGGAGGAGGAGCCTCCGTCACTCCCAGAGCCAGAGAGGAGTGAGGAGCTGCCGTCGCTCCCAGAGCCAGAGAGGGAGGAGGATCTGCTGTCGCTCCCAGAGCCAGAGAGGGAGGAGGATCTGCTGTCGCTCCCAGAGCCAGAGAGGGAGGAGGAGCTGCCGTCGCTCCCAGAGCCAGAGAGGGAGGAGGAGCCTCCGTCGCTCCCAGAGCCAGAGAGGGAGGAGGAGCTGCCGTCGCTCCCAGAGCCAGAGAGGGAGGAGGAGCCTCCGTCGCTCCCAGAGCCAGAGAGGGGTGAGGAGCTGCCGTCGCTCCCAGAGCCAGAGAGGGGTGAGGAGCTGCCGTCGCTCCCAGAGCCAGAGAGGGAGGAGGATCTGCTGTCGCTCCCAGAGCCAGAGAGGGAGGAGGAGCCTCCGTCGCTCCCAGAGCCAGAGAGGGAGTGAGGAGCTGCCGTCGCTCCCAGAGCCAGAGAGGGAGGAGGAGCTGCCGTCGCTCCCAGAGCCAGAGAGGGAGGAGGATCTGCTGTCGCTCCCAGAGCCAGAGAGGGAGGAGGATCTGCTGTCGCTCCCAGAGCCAGAGAGGGAGGAGGATCTGCCGTCGCTCCCAGAGCCAGAGAGGGAGGAGGATCTGCTGTCGCTCCCAGAGCCAGAGAGGGAGGAGGATCTGCCGTCGCTCCCAGAGCCAGAGAGGGAGGAGGATCTGCCGTCGCTCCCAGAGCCAGAGAGGGAGGAGGAGCTGCCGTCGCTCCCAGAGCCAGAGAGGGGTGAGGAGCTGCCGTCGCTCCCAGAGCCAGAGAGGGAGGAGGATCTGCCGTCGCTCCCAGAGCCAGAGAGGGGTGAGGAGCCTCCGTCGCTCCCAGAGCCAGAGAGGGAGGAGGATCTGCCGTCGCTCCCAGAGCCAGAGAGGGGTGAGGAGCCGCCGCCGCTCTCAGAGCCCGAGAGGGAGGAGCCGCCGCCGCTCTCAGAGCCCGAGAGGGGGAGGAGCCGCCGCCGCTCTCAGAGCCCGAGAGGGAGGAGCCGCCGCCGCTCTCAGAGCCCGAGAGGGAGGAGCCACCGCCGCCGCTCTCAGAGCCCGAGAGGGAGGAGCCGCCGCCGCCGCTCTCAGAGCCCGAGAGGGAGGAGCCGCCGCCGCTCTCAGAGCCCGAGAGGGAGGGGCCGCCGCCTCCGCCACCAGAGGGAGCCGGGCCGCAGTCGCCGCCTCCGCCACCAGAGGGAGCCGGGCCGCAGTCGCCGCCTCCGCCACCAGAGGGAGCCGGGCCGCCGTCGCCGCCTCCGCCACCAGAGGGAGCCGGGCCGCAGTCGCCGCCTCCGCCACCAGAGGGAGCCGGGGCCGCCTCCGCCACCAGAGGGAGCCGGGCCGCCGCCTCCGCCACCAGAGGGAGCCGGGCCGCCGCCGCCTCCGCCACCAGAGGGAGCCGGGCCGCCGTCGCCGCCTCCGCCACCAGAGGGAGCCGGGCCGCCACCAGAGGGAGCCGCCGCCTCCGCCACCAGAGGGAGCCGGGCCGCCGTCGCCGCCTCCGCCACCAGAGGGAGCCGGGCCGCCGTCGCCGCCTCCGCCACCAGAGGGAGCCGGGCCGCCGTCGCCGCCTCCGCCACCAGAGGGAGCCGGGCCGCCGTCGCCGCCTCCGCCACCAGAGGGAGCCGGGCCGCCGTCGCCGCCTCCGCCACCAGAGGGAGCCGGGCCGCCGTCGCCGCCTCTCCCACCAGAGGGAGCCGGGCCGCCGTCGCCGCCTCCGCCACCAGAGGGAGCCGGGCCGCCGTCGCCGCCTCCGCCACCAGAGGGAGCCGGGCCGCCGTCGCCGCCTCCGCCACCAGAGGGAGCCGGGCCGCCGTCGCCGTGCTACCTTGGAGATTCGGGGCCCCCTCAACCAAAGAAGGCTTGGGGGCTCCGACATCAACCCCGCCCACCACCACCCACCATAACAGCCCACCCAAGGGACATAATTGGACTCTTGGGGGGGAGGGGGGTGGGGAGGGGGGGGGGAAGGGGGGAGTTGGCCGATTGCGGCCAGTGTACGTTGTACATGGGGGGAGGTGTGTGGCAGAGCAAAGCTCTGCCCTTTAAATTGGCAGGGATGGGGTTAACTTCCCCTACCTGCCTGGGTTTATTATGTTCAGGTGGCTGGGGTTCATTAGTTGATTAGGTTGATTAACGATCAATCAGCGCCCAGCCACCTGATATAAAAGGAGGCCTCTGCTTCTCATTTGGAGAGAGGGAGCTGAGGAAGCAGGTTGGTGTTTGTTTTGTGGTTTTTGAATTTTCTAAATCCAGTGAAGGCATTGCCCAGCCTGGAAACTTTATTTTTGTGAGTTTTGTTTTTGCTTTATTTGTGTTTGAGTATCTGTTATTTTGCCCTTGTGCACTTTATTTTTGTTTATTTATAATAAAATAGTTTTTTTTTTTGAACTGCAGTCTGTCTCTGGGCCTCTATCCACTCGCCAGCCTGCCACAGGTACACATATGCACCATACCTGTCCCTCATATTAATGTTTTACTTTGTCATATTGGAATAGTTTTTTTTTTTTTTTTTTTTCAATACTAATGTATAAATACATTTACTTGTATGAACCTTATAATATATATATATATATTATATATATATTATAAAAATATCTCTGATATAGATCTATATATCGTATATATATATATATATATATATTGATGATAAACATACTGAACTGTAAAGTAGTATTTTGAACACAGTAGCATTATACTGTAATTCAATAAGTTCAAGATAGTATTGCAAGTACACCAGTAGTGTGTGCTGTAATATAATCATACCAATTAATTGTTATACTATATTACAAATGATCTGTACAATTCAGTTTTGCACTCAATACTGTAGCATGGTGTTACTGTATACAGGTTTCGAAAGTATTACATCCTAATGCCTTAAGTTGTTTCTATTTGTTTGATTTCTAAACTTAAAACATTTGGAAGTACTTCCACGAAATTGAATTTGTTGTTATTATTATTATTTTTCTGATTTGTGAGATGTGAGCTGTATATTTCACCTCAGAAACTGTTTCCAAACTGTAAGGCTAAAATGTTATTGTCAATATTCCATCGATGTCATTCTAAGCTATTAATGGAGATTCACTCGTTAGCCTCATTTGTATTTATAATGAAGGTAATGTAGGGTCACAAAGGCTGGAGGTCATTTTCCGACCTCCACTTTATATATATTATAGATATATATATATATATATATATATATATATATATATATATATATATATATATATATATATAACGCTTTTTTTGCTCATTATATAATGTAGTTACAAGAGAAATCAAAGCAACATCCAGCTTATAAATTAACATCTGTGCCATTTTCTGCAGCAAATTGTTACAGTGTGCTTGTATCTACCGGACTGTAGAACACCTTAGAGCAAATTTCCTATTAAAATAAACTGCCTGTGACCTTGACTTGTCTCTTTATTATGGCAGAGCTGCGCTTTTCTTACCATGGCAAATAGTACGTGGTCTTTCAGTCCTCAGGAAACTGTCATAAATTTTGTGAACCCTGTATGTTTTATTACTATAAATTCATCCTTTTTTGTTTACTGAAGTGAAACATACTACATTTGTCACTGTAAATGTTTTTGTAACCTTTGTGCCTTCAGAATTTTTCTTTTTTTTTCTTGGGAGTTTCTTGTCTGGATACATTATTAACTACTGTAACAAAACATTTTGCATAAAATTACATTTATTGAAAAAGCTGGAAACAAGTTTTGGAAACAAGAAGGAACTGCAGTCATAAGAAATCCAATCCAATTTGTGAAGGAAGAAAGAAGAAAGTTAGACAGGCAAGGTGTAACGGGGTGACACATCCGAGCCACACGTCCACCTCGCACGTCAGGATTACAGAGACACCCGGAGCTTTCCTTCTTTTGTTTTTACGGTATAAGCATTTATTTTCTTTTAAGTAATATTAAGCATTGATTCACATACTAGTCAGTCCTCTCCCTTTTTTCCCCTTACAGACAGACAGCCTTTTAAAGAGCTAGCCACGCTCACATTAACAGCCTTATTTAAACAATGTAGTACCGTTTCTTTTTATAACAAAAATATATCTTTAAATAGTTAAATATATATAAAACATCACATATAACACCTTAAAGTCATTTGTTTCCTTTTTATACTATGTACTCGCACACACAGTATTTTTAACAATGCATAATAGTATCTACAAACACGCAAGCATTTCGTTTATTTTCTTGACGTTAGTATTTAGGGTTTTAGTTACTGTTATTATGCAATATACCATTATGATATAAAATATTGTGGCTCAGCTGCACGCGAAATTAAACCAACACGGCTTCATACTGCAACAATAAAAACACCACCCCAGAGTCAGTTACATATAACATAGTGCCTCACGACACATTGTAAACATCATGCCCCAGTGAGGGTGCTCCCTCACACAGGGATATTCAGCCTTTAGGAAGGACAGAGGGTCAGTGGCCTTCTTCCATTGTAGACACTTTAACACTCCAAAATTCCCAAAGAAATACGGTTTATGCTAGACCATTTCAATATGGCTGCTGGCAAAGCAGAAATTAACTCTGAACAAAAGCTTGGATCCTGGAAGCAACGACATGAGCAAATGTACTTGTAATCACTTTTTTGGGGTCAACAGCTAACTCATTTAAGAAAATTACACAGTTAACATTATAGTTTGTATTATTACAGTAAAATGATTAATGATGCCAGCTGGTTCTGATTCATAAATCTATTTTGTACAGTTGGTTTCATGCCAGTCTAAACATATTTTTGTTTAACCCAGTTTGCTTGCAAAAAAGTTATGAACATAGTTGTAGAGTAAAAGTTAAGTAAATTCTGTCCCTTGCTGTCTTGACACTTTCTCTCATAAAGCAACCAAATTAATTAATTATAAACTGGGTCTTTTTAACTTATACCAGCATTGTTTTATACTTTTATGTTTCATGTGTTATTTGTTTTTATTTGTTCAATAACTATATATATATATGTAATCACAAAATACTAGCATCAATAAAACTATATCAAGAAAGCCTCAGAAAACCACAATAGGCACATATTTAATCAGTAAATGCTGCTGGAAACACTTTCATTAAACTAGTCTGTGCTGCAGGGAAGTAATTTCCATATAATAAATTCACCATATAAATAACGTGCTCTAGAATATGTTTTCAAAGAAGGTAATGAATTGATTTAGTAGTAGAGTGCACTTTTGCATTAAAGGAAAAAAAATTGGACACATTTAGTAATACTTTCACCATCACTGAACTTTTTATTTACTCTGCTGTACGGGCTCTCTGAGTATTGCAGAATGTGATGCTGTTTTGCATAAGCAGAAAGGTAATTCAACTTCTTCTCAATAATCTGGTAAAGACAATTAACCACTACACAAATAAATGCACTTTTAGGCCTCTTCCTGCAACATTTCAGTAGTTTTGTTTCCCTAAGTCAATGGACCTTTGCTCTTTAAAACAAGACGTAAACCAGTTGCATTTCCCCACAAAATTGTTATTTGGGTATAAAGACCTTGATAAACCAGGCCCAATGTTCTGTAACACATTAAGGTCATAAAACAATTCATCTAAAATTAAATTAAACTGTTGCATAATGTATTCGATAATGTGATTATGGCACAAAGGATTCTTTCTCTCAACAGACTTTTCTTCTTTGTCCTTGCAAAATCCGTATTACCATATCAAAGACTAATGCTTAAAAGGTGTTTAATTCACTGCTTAGGGAAAAGGGTTGTATTCTTGAATCAGAAGCATGCAAATACATTCCTGAAGCCTATTGTAATGTCTGGCATTATATACACTAGTGGTCAAAATTATGGGGACCCCTTTTTAAATCTTACTGAAATCCTACAAAGAAAATAAAACTGTATATAAACCATTGGTTTATGCAAAAGTTTATTATCCATTATTATCAACATGAAGGTTTGGGGTTGTTTTGTAGAAGGTCCATTTGTAAATGTCATGCAATACCATCAGGGAGGGGGCTCATGGGTCAAGGGTTTGTTTTTCAACACGACAATCAAACTATTAGAATCTATACTTTTATTAAATATATATAACACCACAGGTGTCTTACTTTATTGGGCTCACTCACTGCCTCCCCCTGCTCCCCCCACATGCATGATGTAACGTTGTGTAGATGCTTGTGAAAACCTACGTTGGGTTGCAGCCTCTTTACCGTGTGAATGAAAAGTGGACTTGTACTGTAAAAATCCTCTTATGTAATAAGTCCCTACTATGGAATGAGGCTCTCAGTGACACACCATGCTCTACAGGGGAAACAGTAAAAAAAAGATATGATAAGCATTATTATACAGCATAATGCTTATTATTGTCAGATGCTGTAGCATACAACTAATCTGCTTGTAAAAAAGTCTGGTAATTCCATTAAAAGTTTTTAAACCAGCCAAAAACCGCACTTAGATTTAATAAATATTACAAAAGCATAAATAAGTGCTACACATTCATTTAAAATAAAAATTTAAAAACACAGGTAAGTAATATTGTTATAAACTATTATTACAATCGAAAGGAATAGAAAAAAAATGCATGATAAAAATAGCTGAAAAATAACAAAACCACCAAAGACAACATTTGCCTGTTTTAGATGCTTTCAAAACAAGCCAAATTTGGCTGGAAAAACATCAATCTGGGAGCAACGATCAAGGAGAAGTAGTCTAAAAGTCGCATGTGAGATGCATGCATTATCTATTAAATGTTACCTCAACTTCAATGCACAAATAAGAACATGAATCTGTATATTTTGTTTGAGAAAAAAAAAAAAAAATTAATTGGCGTTCTGCTACTTTAAGATTTAGGACTACACTACTGCTGGTATGGGTATGATTTATTGCCATATATGTTGAAATACCATCAGAGAAGGCAAACATAATTACTACATCATGTTGACGAATATGTACCAGTCTTGATCATAGTTTTTTCAATAGCAGTTTTTACAGTAGTATTGATCTGGCAGTTTTTCAATCTGTCGCATCTAGTGTGTAAGGTCAATGAAAAATCGCATCATGTCTGATGTGGTGGCCTTAAACCTCAATTACTTAAATCAGGCCAGGGCATCAAAATAGATGTGCTGGCCTCCCCAGCCGCCTGACTTTAGTCCCATAGAAATGTTATGTAATGATCTTGACAGGAGAGTGAAAAGTGAAACCAGCATAAATATGCTCTGGGAGATGATTAGGACTGAGTGGACAAAATAGACGTGATGCACTGCTAAAGTGAGTGACAGAATGCCTAGAGTATGTGATTGCTAACAAGCGGGGGTATTTTGATGAGGAAGGTTTGCCATTAAATGCCAGCAAAACATCCTCTGTTGCGTTTTCTTTTGAGAAGGTTAAAACATTTTCATATAAATTAATAGTTTATGCTGATTCTTCCTTTCTTAGTTGTATTTCAGAAATATGTTCAGGCAGCGCTCCAGATAAGGTTTTGGGTCTGGGAGTAACTTACCCTCTAATTTTAACACAGAGAGTAAAATGTATTTTTGGGGGGTAAAATGCAACTTTACCTTGAAGTCATGAGTAATCTCGAGAAGTACTGTACAATCTTTAATGGCAATGAGGTAGGCATCAAAAAAGAGCCTTCCCTTTTAACTGCAATGTTACTTTGACCTACTGTACGTGTGTGTTGTACAAGGTTCTTTTTTTCAAGGTATCACACTGACTCTGCAAATTAATTATGTTACTTATATTTTAGCATTAAATTCTTAAACTCAGTCAACATTTTAAATAATAATAATAATAATAATAATAATAATAATAATAATAATAATAATAATACAGATAAATAAAATAAGGAAATGCATTAATATGTTATAAAACAGTTTATTTAATATTAAAGGAACCTTTTTAGTGGTTGCCTCTGACAACAGTTCCAGTTAGATTTGTAACTGGACCGGGGTATTTACGCTTCAACCTCTGTTGCTTCGAAATGCTCTTATTTTTATAGTCATTGGCTCCAAAACAACAGGTCTAGCCAGAGACTGGATAATGTTTGTTGGGTTGGTTTTTCTTGTGTACAGTTTCCTAGTAACTGAAGACATTGTATCCTGGGAGATGTATTTTAGTTGCTTGTGGAAGTTTTAGGGGAAGCACACAAGATGTGCGACAATATTGCTATGCGTATTTTTACAACAGCAGGAATGCAGCTTATCTGGACTGCTGTGTCCAGGTGTCCCGATCATTTTGACTGTCAGTGGGTATATATTTACTCTTATCTTATGTAATACGATATAGTGAATGGGGTGGAGCTTTTGCCAGGGATACAATATCTATAATTTAAAGTAGCCTTCAATTAAAAGGAAACAAAACCCAATAGATTTATGTTATTTAATACATAGTTTAAAATAAAAAAAAAATGTAAAAAAATAAATAGTTTTTATTATTATTATTATTATTATTATTATTATTATTATTATTATTATTATTATTATTATTATTATTATGTTTAATTTAGTAGTCAATTCACACCCACTTCACTTGTTGATTTAACATCAATTAATCTGTGGTTTAGTGATGAGTTAAAAAACCTGACCTGGTTTAAAGTGTCCATAAATATGGCAGCCCTAGTTGGAGGACAATGGGCAGCTTATAGGTAGGCCCGCAGGCGCCTGGCCAGTCTGCAGGGGTCGCTGGTGCGTGGTGAGCCGAGGACACCCTGGCACTCCCCACCTGGACAACGCTTGGCCGATTGTGCACCGCCGCTTGAGAGCTCTCGTCCACGGTCGGCAGTGGAATAGCTTGGACTCAAGCCGGCGACCTCCAGGCTATAGGGTGTATCCTGAGCTCCACATGGAGTGCCTTTATCAGATGTGCCACTTTGGAGCCCTGTGGAAGCGTGGTGGGTAATTCACTGACACAGGAGACAGACAGGTGGACTTGACAACACCACACAGGTGCCCAGTTTTATTTTCAGGGGTGCTTTTTGTTTCTTTAGCCCGCAGAGGGCGCTGTTGGTCCGTGGTCTGCTTACCAACTATGGTAAACAGAACCACGGGAATACCAAGAGACGGTAAACAGTTCAGGGTGCAGGCGCACTCGCAGGTGCTTCAAACAATAATTTCAAAAATAGAAGGCAAAAAGAAAAAGGGAAAATAAAACAGTAATAAAACTACAAAGAGAAGGTGCTGCACTTGGCAGCAATATCCCAGTCGTTGCTACCTGCACAACCCGGATCACTGACCTACGCTACCGGTTCACTAGCCTGCTCTATACAATATTCCGGGGTCTGCCCAAGGGTTCCCTGATGTCACTGTCTCACTGTCAAGTGGCTTCTTCCTCCCCGCTGGTTCGCGATCCTGACCAGCACTTCCGCACATTCAGCCCGTCTAAAAGGGCAGACCTGAGGAAACAGTAGAGCATTATCTTATAGCTAACAATCTCCCCAAGACCTGCCTCCCAGCCACTCAGAGAGAGGGAAAGTCCACACATCCACTTTCCCACCTCCCCGTGTCACTGCCATGACTCACAGGTGGTTGTTGGACGACTGCTGCCCTCTTCCTGCAGCACTGTGAACACGCCAGCAGAGTCAGCACAGATCTCCCCCTGCTACATATCCTCCCCCTCAGAATGACTCCACCGGTTCATTTGAAAATCCTACACCCCCATGCCTTCCCGGGAGAAAAAGTCTGCGTTTTGATGCATATTTCCTGCTCGGTGGACTACCCTGAAGGCATAGGGCTGCAAGGTCAAGTACCACCGTGTGATTCTGGCATTGCTATTTTTCATTCGGTGAAGCCATGCTAAGGGGGCATGATCTGTAACTAGGGTGACGTGTCGCCCCAGGAGGTAGTACCGGAGTGACTCTACTGCCCATTTTACTGCGAGACACTCCTTCTCGATGGTATTATAATTTTTCTCACAGGAAGGAGCTTCCTGCTGATGTACAGGACTGGGTGCTCGCTTCCCCGAACCTCCTGAGACCACACTGCCCCGAAATCTGTCTCTGACACATCCACCTGCAGGGTGAACCTCTTACCAAAATCCGGGCTGCATAGCACTGGCTTACTACACAGCCTTCGCTTCAAGGCGAGAAAGGTCCTCTGGCACAACTCCGTCCACTGAACCGTATTTGGGGCAGCCTTCTGGGTGAGATCTGTCAAGGGAGCAGAAAGCGTAGCGAAGCTCGGGATGAACTTCCTATAATAGCCTGCTGGTCCCAAGAAAGAGCGCACCTGGGTTTTGGTTGTAGGAACCGGCCAGTCAGCCAAGGCCTTCACATTAGCAACCAGCAGTCTGATCTGGCCCCTCCCTACTCGATACCCCAAATACTCCGACTCACTCTTCCCAATGGCACGCTTCTTTGGGTTAGCAGTAAGCCCCGCCTCACGCAAGGATTGCAGCACCGCCGCCACCTTACACAGATGGCTCAGCCAATCCTCACTGTGGATAACCACGTCATCTATGTAAGCAGCGGCGTACTGCTGATGGGGCCTCAAGAGGCGATCCATCATCCGCTGGAAAGTGGCAGGTGCTCCGTGCAATCCAAAGGGCTTGGTCCTAAATTGGTACAACCCGAAGGAAGTCAGGGTCAGGGGTATCTGCCAGTGCCCCTTCATTAAATCCAGTGTTGTCATAAAATGAGCGGTGCCTAGACGCTCCAGCAACTCATCTACCCGGGGCATCGGATAAGCATCAAACTTCGATTTCTCATTGATTTGTTTGAAATCAATGCAAAATCGAGTTGACCCGTCTGGCTTATCGACTAAAATTACCGGACTGTTCCTTTCACTTTGGGACTCTTCCATTACCCCCAGTCTCAGCATTTCATCAATTTCTACTTTTATTACCTGTCTTTTATGCTCAGGTATACGGTACGGCCTCTGGCGAACTAGCGCCCCCGGCTCAAAATTAATGTGATGATGGGCTACTTGAGTCTGCCCCTGGATGGAAGAGAACACATCAGGAAACTCCACCACCAGACCGTGAGCCTGAGATTTCTGTGCTGGTGTCAGGTTCTCCACAATCTGTACTGATCTTTTTCTTGCCAACACAGAAAGATCAGGTCCCAGGTCTGGGACTTCATCTGCCTGTGCCACTAGCAACGCCTTCGGTTGCAACCAAGGCTTTAAGAGGTTGATATGGTAAATGTGCTCTCTCTCTGTCGCTCGAGCTGGCAGATCTCATAGTCCACCTTCCCAACCTGGCGTGTAACCTCAAAGGGTCCTTGCCACTTAGCTAAGAGTTTCGACTCAGAACTGGGTAATAATAGAAGTACTTTATCCCCCAGCTGAAATGTACGTAACCAGGCTCCTCTGTTGTACAGTGTCTCCTGTCTGTGCTGTGCCTGCTGCAAATTGTCATGTGCCCATTTCCCAACAGACTCAAGACGTTTGCGCAGGTCCAACACATACCGGATGGCATTGGTCGAATTGTCCTGCTGCTCCACCCACGTCTCTCTGACCAGATCAAGCACGCCCCAGGGTCTCCGCCCATACAACAGCTCGAATGGTGAAAACCCCATGGAAGCCTGGGGCACCTCTCTGATTGCAAAGAGAAGGGGAGGAATCAGCTGGTCCCAGTAACGCACATCACTACGAATAAACCTGTGCAACATGTTCTTAAGGCTCTTATTAAAGCATTCCACCAGGCCGTAGGTCTGAAGATGAAACACTGAGGTCCTAATGGTCTTAATTCCCAAAAGCTCACATGTTATGCAGATTAGCCAGGACATAAAATTGGTGCCTTGATCAGTTAGTATCTCCTTGGGGATCCCCACCTGGGATAAAACCTTCACAAGCTCGTTGGTAACAGATTTAGTGGACATAGATCAGACGGGAATAGCCTCTGGATAACGCATAGTGTAATCCAGATCGACGTAGGTGGGTGTATCCTGCCGCGCTCCTCTCCAGTTGCCCAACTATGTCCATCCCAATATGCTCAAACGGAGCTTCCACTAGGTGCAAAGGCACCAGTGGGGCCCATGGAACGGCTCTAGGGCTGGCCTTCTGACATTCCCCACAACGCTAACAAAACCGCTTGACGTCGCCATCCAGCCCCAGCCAGAAGAACCGTGACACAAGCCTTGCTTTAGTTTTATCCCTTCCCAAATGGGGTAATTTATCAACACGGTACATAAAGTCTCGATCAATTTCAAAGAGAGGGTAAGTGGCAACGCATCTGGGCTCGACCACCCGACCATTAACCACAGCTGCTTGGTTAAAGAGCCTGCCCAGCACGTCGTCACACCCTTGATCAAGTCGGAAGTCATGGGAGTGAGCTAAGAAATCAGCTCCCATGGCTTCCAACTTGGGGTCAGGTCGGTCCCGGGCAGAGGCAGCCGGACCAGACCCCTGCGCTGGCTCCGTGGCCTCCCCCCCAGACTCTTCACCAACCGCCCCCACCTGAAACTTCTCCGACCCCCTCCATTGCCAGCCCTCATTCATAGTGATCCAGCACTCCCGTTTAGTTTTACGAGGTTTAAATTTATGGCAAAAACATTCTGGATCACAAAATGGAAAAATCTCTCCAATTACTTCCTCTTTCTTAGCCAATGAGGAGGACGGGGCTGTCAGGGCAGCCAACCAATCTTTAAACTGCTCACAGTCCCGTTCCAGAACTACCGGTACTGGCAATTGAGGACATAATCCTACCTGCACCTGCTTCACCTTCTGGCCAATAGTTATATTCACATTAATCTTGGGATAGGAGCGTACATCCCTATGAATACATTTAATATGCACCCGTCCCAATATATGTTTGTGCCCCAGTGAGATTAGGCTCTCCTGTACTACAGATTGACCACACCCTGAATCCAGGAGAGCCTGGGTTTTTGCACCATCCACTGTCACAGGAATAACAAAACCCATGTGCTGAAGTGACTGAGGTAATTGAATGCACCTACCTGGTCGGCCGAGGTCACACTCCATCACGGGGCAGTCCCGGGTGAGGTGGCCCACCTCCCTGCACGTCCAACACCTCGATGGGCTGGTTTCTCTTCCTGAAGCTTTGGCAACAGGTGGGAACACTGGAGTCATAAAAGGAGCTTGCCGATAAGGTGTCCGTGAGAGACACCAAGTCTGATACTGCAGCAGCCCGTGGGTAGCACCACTCTGCCCCAGTTCCCGGACTGGGAACTCCTGCCAACACCCCCCGACCAAATCCTTGACTACCCCTTCCCCGTTTGCCCTCTCCGGGGCAAGTTGAGTCTATGATTTGTTAACCGCACTCACCCAGGCAGTCTCGCAGGCATTGGCTCCTCTGCCTGGTACTGCTCTGCTAACTCGACCGCCCAGTCCAGAGTATCAGGTGCCTGTCGCTGGACCCACAGCTGAGGTCCCGGGGCTAGACACTCCAAGAAGCACACCACCACGATGATCTCCACCAACCTGGCTTTGGTGTTCATGTCTGGGTTCAGCCAACTTAGGGCGTAATCTTTCAGGCGGTGGGCAATGGCTCGTGGGTGCTCCCCTGCCGCAAACTGCTCCTCCCGGATTTCCTTTGGTACCCCTCGGGCGTGGCACCCACGCGATTAAGGATGACCTCCTTCAGCGTGGGGTAATCCATTATGCGCTTCGGGGACAGCGTCCTCGCTGCTGCTTGAGCCTCTCCAGTGAGCTGAGGCAGCAGGTAGCTAGCCCACTGCACTGAGTCCCACCCATCTGAGGTCGCCATGGCCTAAAACACCTCTAAGTAGGCTTCTGGTCGATCCTCGGGCGTCATTTTTGTTGGTCTGCTGGTCTAGCTGCCCCCTGCACCGCATCGGTGAGAGTTTGGCGCAGGAGGTCCATCATAGCCGCAAACTGTGTGGCATCCATCTCTAATTTGCTCCTTCTGTGGGTGCACTGATTGAGGCAATGCCAGTGAATCCCACTCAGACACCACGAGTGGAAGGGTGGTGGGTAATTCACTGACAGAGGAGACAGACAGGTGGACTTGACAACACCACACAGGTGCCCAGTTTTATTTTCATGGGTGTTTTTTGTTTCTTTAGCCGGCAGAGGGCGCTGTTGGTCCATGGTCGGCTTACAAACCATGGTAAATAGAACCATGGGAATACCAAGCAATGGTAAACAGTTCAGGGTGCAGGCACACTCGCAGGTGCTTCAAACAATAATTTTAAAAAATAGAAGGCAAAAAGAAAAAGGGAAAATAAAACAGCAATAAAACTACAAACAAAAGGTGCTGCACTTATCAGCGATATCCCGGTCGCCGCTACCCATACAACCCGGATCACCGACCTACGCTACCGGCTCACTAGCCTGCTCTATACAATATTCTGGGGTCTGCCCAAAGGTTCCCCACTGTCACTGTCTCACTGTCAAGTGGCTTCTTCCTCCCCACTGGTTCTCGATCCTGACCAGCGCTTCCACACATTCAGAGCGTCTAAAAGGGCAGACCTAAGGAAACTAGAGCATTATCTTATAGGGCTAATAATCTCCCCAAGACCTGCTTCCCAGCCATTCAGAGAGAGGGAAAGTCCACACACCCACTTTCCCACCTCCATGTCACTGCCATGACTCACAGTCAGCACAGATCTCCCCTAGCTACAAGCCTCCTTTGATATTGCTTTTTTAATAGATACTATGGTTAACAAATTTGCAGTGCATTTTATGTACTATATATTAACAATTTAATATTTTATTTTAAACACATGTTATTTGTTACATTTCTGAAATATCCATTAATTATTGGCTCTTACAGAAAGGGGGCATTTTGCCAATACAATCAGATTTTGACAAGTGTATTATGGTCATTATGGCTAGTGGATGCACATACAAATGAAATCTGACAGAATAAGTTTTTAATTGGTTGTACAGTATAGTACAAGGGGGTCAAAACTTACTGTACAGCTGTGGCCAAAGGTTTTAGGATTGAGACATAATTTTAAAAAATGAACTATATTGACATAATTTAGAGATTTTATTTAACATCATGTAATCAAAGAAACTACAAAATTATATCGCAAAAGTCACCAGAAGACATAATAGTAGTACAGTATTTCGTGATAGATTTCGAAATGTCACAAATTTCAATTTTTGTCAGTATCTGGGAAACTACAAAGCGGATCAACATGTTCGTTCAACTTCATGAATAAAAATTTGTTAATTCTATAGGGTGATGCAAAACTTTTACTGTAGCTCTATATATGTAATGTAAACTAAACAGAAGTTGGGTTTTCCATGTGCTGGTTCATTCTGTGTTTAACTGCATATTCAAATAAATCAATTAATTTGAGTGTTGAAATACTGCGAATTTCTCAGACTTTTGAGATTTTTAAAAACCCGCCTCAAAACACATCTTTTTAAACTTTCAAAGATCTGTGTTAATACTTATCATTATTTTGTTGAATGTAATTTATCACTTTATTTTGTCTTGCCTTGACCATTTGAAGTGCTTTGGGTTTGGAAAATCACTCTATAAATTAAATGTGTTATTATGTAGCAGGGCTACTTGATCATTTGTCTTCACCTAGGTAACTGGACTTCTTTTAAATGTTGTATAAGCTGCTGTGTTGCACGTGTCTTTTTAGCTTTTATTGATTTATTTATTGGTGATTAATGAGATAGTTGCCTTTTCTATTTAAACTGTTTCTTTGTTTGAGATGGGCAGAGAGGTGTGCGCTGTAGGTGAGTGCTCTGAAGACATGATTTGTAGACGTCCTGCTGTGTTAAAGACATGTGAGTATAATTCTAAAAGTAAAGTGTTTGGCATTTGGAGATTGTTGGTATTGAATAAATCTCTGAGATGCGTGGTTACTTTACAGTCAAATAAAGTTTTGTTTGTGTTGGATTAAAGTATCCCAGTGGCAGGTAAAGAGACCCACACCTTTTGTTTGCTTGTTACTGCTAAAACACTGTGTCCTTCTCTCATCTGGTTTAAGAGAGGGGAAGTTTCTTTTTTTTAAATCTTACTCCGCTGGCCAACAATTGTGGGTGGGGAAGGTATTTCTTCTTTGTTTGTCGGAGCAGGTCAGTGTGTTTTGTGGCTTGCCCTCGGTGCCCCGTAAAGGTAACTGATTATTAACTGATATTATTATTATTATTATTATTATTATTATTATTATTATTATTATTATTATTATTATTATTATTTGTCTTGTAAACACTGTAGTTTAAGTGATGGTTTGGAAATTTGATCTATGCTGTGTTTGTTATTATTATTACGATTAGTGTGGTTTTGTTTGTAGAAGGTGGGGGTTACTAAACGGTGCGGGTGAGGGCAATAACTACCTAATTGACCTGCTAGTTAGGTAATATAATTATCGTGTTGCCTTTGTTTGACATTGAAGTCTTGACAGTTAATTGTTAACAGCCAATTAACCCCTAATAATGTTGATCCCTGTATATTGCTGTTAATCTTTCTAATAGTTGGGCTTTGTATACTGCTGCTATCTTTCTCAATACAGTTAAACTTGGTATTTTACTGCTAAAATTTCTAATATTGTTGAATCCTGTGTGTTTATTAACCATCTGGTTTTACTGTAGAACCCTTGCTGTTTCCATCGATCAGCCTTTCTTAATAATGAGAACTGTAATTCCCGTTAGACTAAGTCTAAGACCCAGTCCTTTGGAATATACTGTATTTATTGTTTTTTTTTTTGTTTTTTTTTCTTTTGTTTTTTTTTTGCCCCCCTTCTTATCAAAGCTTTTGATTTTTTATGGTTGTTTAAATTGATTTGTATTATTGATTGTAATAACTTTTGTACTATCATCCTGCCTCTACAATTCTGTTGCTATTTCTGGTCACTTTACCTCTATTCAACAAACATGTTAGTTTGGTTTTAGTAGTAAATTGAATAATTACAAATTTAGTTTAGTAGTGCCCAATATTGGCAGTGTTGGAACCCCTTTTGGGTGCTTCTGGATGGCTGCTACATAAAAACATTATCCTAAAAAATATATGTAGGGTTAAAATACACATGTAATTACTCACACACAGCAATTAAACAGTTAGTAACATTACAATAGCAAGTGCTTTTACAATAGCGAGTGAGTAGTGCAGTATCTCTTACTAAGTTTCTGCTTATTTATACCCTTTGTAAACTTTGTTTGCATAAATGTTTCTACACAAATACTATCCATATGTATAGCAAAGCATTAAATAATAGTGAATAAAGATCTGGACATGAAATCCAAAACCTGCAGCAGTCTGTGAATGTGTGTACCCTTATAAAAGTTTCCATAGTAAAATCATAGCAAGGTGTAATAAAGCGTAGTGAAAGCATGGGTAAGCATTGTAAAGAATAGAGGGGTATGGTAAAGCACATTAAACACATCAAACCATGGTAAGCTATGGTAAAACATTATATAACCATGGAAAAAGTGTGGTGAAATTGCATAAATACAGTGGTAAAGGGTTATTTTTTTTGTTGTTGCTGATTTTGTAACATATTGTAACAGCTTAGCAAGGTGGTAAATGGCTAAAAATATGTATTTATTACCTACTTAGAAGCATAAGCCTAGTTACAGTAACAAACATATATTGGTTAATACTATGTGTGACTAGTTTAAAAATAAACACCATTGGTCTGCAGCTACTCATATGTCTAAGCAGAAAAAGCATATCAGTTTAACAAAACAATTAAAACATGATTTCAACAGAAAGAAGCCACAAATTAACAAATAATACCCAGACATCAAAAGCATATCTATCAGTACAGATTTGGACTGACAGACATACTTTTGGTAATCTTTGTTGGATAAGATAATCAATGTTGTTGGCCATGATGACACAACCTTACCAAGGACTCAATTATTCTTTCATTAGATTCCTCAGAGCTGCAGCTATAGAAATGACTTCCTGTCGATAATTTCCAGTTTACTGCTGCAATGGTTTTATTCTTATCTATCTATATATATATTCAATTTTCATTTTAGCTTGGTTAATGCAGCTCTTACTGTTTGTGCCGAGCAAAATACATATTCATAAGAGTAAATCTGAAATGGACAGGTTGTGCTGCTATTATAATGATGTGCAAGTATATGGTTCACTACCTGCAATCAAGTCATTTTTAATAAGGTGACCTGCCATAATTTTATGCAGCCAACCTTTATGTCCTGTACTTCCTGCATTGAATGGCCAGACATTTGTAAGTAGGAAGCTTGCCCTCAGCCTTCAATCATCTCAAATCAAATATTTCAAATCGTTTTTAGTTGTCTTAGTTTTATTTTAGTGACAGCTAAATTATAGATTCCATGACTCCAAGGCACAGCAAAATGATTTACAAAGTAGGGCACAAACACAGATACTCTAAAGAGAAGCAAGGAAAATAATGACCTGTCTGTTAACACATATGTGTCTCAACCCATTTTTATACAATACCACTTAAATGCAAATCAACTCAGGAGGGCGGCTGAGTTGTTTCTCACTAGTTTTATTGTCCTTTAATTGTGTAAATTGCATTTACCAAGACCTTGATACATCTGTCCCTATTAGCCCTATAAGATTGTAAATGTTACCAATAATTTGATGTGATGTAAATATTTTACTGTGTTGTCACTTATTACAGAAAAAAAATACCTTGAAGAAAAGCCTGCAGGGATTTATGTTACACAGTATTAGGAGGGGATGTGCTCACAAAAAGAGCACTAAATAACTTGATCAACAATAACATTATAAAAAGACAGCACTTGACAGTTTTACTTAAAATAGGAAAAACATTGTATTACTTGAAATTCATTTTTATAATAAATGCATGCAGCTTTTTTTGTTGGACACAAAGCAGATATGTCAGTGCTGCTAAGGAACTTGGGGTCACCAATTTAATACGTATATGTAACACCAGAATTGTCCTTTATAGTCCTTTCCTTAGGAAACACATTGAGCTTAATTGAAAGTAGCCAAGAAGAAATGGCCTAGTTCAAAAGAAAGCCTTGGAGGACATCCTACAATGATCTTACAAAGGGCACTTGTGACTGATGAAGTCATATCCTAAAAGGGCAATCTCTTTTACCAGATGATCTTTAAATAGGTCCAATATTATGTCGTTTTTTTACCACTGTATATCATATATTATATATATATATATATATATAATATATATATATATATATATATATAGGTGACACTTAGAATTACTTTAATAACTTTACACTCTTGAAAAATGATGTTGAAGTAAATTTAATATATCTGATTTTTCCTTTTGAAAATTGCAATTCTGAAGAAATGGTTGCAAACACAAACAATGCATTGCACAGGACCTCAATTTTGGGATTTTAAAAAGGTGGTGCATTGGACACTAGCCCCTCCATTTCCTGCTCTAGGTTACACAGTAACAATAAATGCCCTGACATTTTTTAAAATTTACATCATACAATTTATTTGTGTATTTGTATCTTTTTTTAGTGAAAATGACAAAATTAAGCGACAATGCTCGT
Source organism: Polyodon spathula (assembly GCF_017654505.1). Lineage (NCBI taxonomy): Eukaryota > Metazoa > Chordata > Actinopteri > Acipenseriformes > Polyodontidae > Polyodon > Polyodon spathula. Next base: position 47,829,319 of record NC_054535.1, on the reverse strand, counting down.
CAATGAGGGCTACACTATGGGGATTTATGGGCCCTGAACCAAAGATGAGGGCATTAGTGAAAGTCAAGTGCTCTATTGCTTTTAGAAATTGTCAGTTTTTTCTTAAATTTATTTTTACAGAAAAAAAAACCTGGATTTACCTTGTTGTTCTATGATTTGTAGAAAAAAAAGATAAAGTTCTTCAGCTACCTGTGTATAGATATGACTTAAAGGAAAGCATTTTAAAGTCTGTCCATATCATTTTCTCTCCCTTGTATCATTTTTTTGAAAACGTATCCTATTTAACAGGGCAGGAGCTAGGTTATCTTGTGCTCTAGGCAGCACTGGAGGTGACGCCACCTCCGAATTAAAACAAAATAATACATTTTGTGTATTTTATGGTTAAACTCCAGTAGATACTGATAAATCTTGGTGGATAGCTTTAAACTATCCTAGGGTCGCAACGAAGGGTACATATTGACCTTTGAAGGTTCGGAACACATTACCGAAGGAAGGTTCGACCTTCAATGAAACTCATTTGCATAATGTATTGGTGACGTCACCATAGCCACTTGTTTGTTTCATTGAAAATGCTATTTTACAGCGAATCCATATAAATGGAATAAATCATGCACATGTAGTTTAAAAATGTTATATAGAACAGTAACTGTGTTTTTATAATCTAAAGAAACATACATGTTTATTTACACGTAATTGAGCCTGCTTGTGATACATACAGTAAGCTTGCATTGCACCAACACCAACTGCTGCGGACAAAGCTTTATTTAACAGTCACCATTCCGAGCAGGTTAACAGTTACATTTTATTACTACTAAAAATATTGTAATAACCGCGGTCGATGTAGTTGAACTGGGATTTCTTATTCCTTAACTCCTGAAAGGAACAGACAGACCATTGTTGCAGGTGCAACGCTCTGTGGAGCCCTTTTTAATGCCCTCTGTGACACACTAACAAGAAAACCTATTAAAAAACCTCAATCCTATCCTGCAGCTCTCTCTGTCTATTTTGTATCCTCGCTCCTTTATTCTCTTTTGCAGTAACACACAGTTACCAGATAGCTCTCCAACTTTTTCCTGTTATCTCTCTCAATCGATCTGTCTCTCATCATCTCTTTTCACTCACTCCCCCTCCTTCCCTGGAAACACTCCCTCCTTCCCCAACCAGACCACTGTGCCCACATCCCCCCATACACACCCCTGCTCCCTCCCACCAATCATCGTGCTCTGCCGGACCCCGCCATGTCCTGGACTTGGCATGGAACCTCCAGACCCTCAAGAAGGGGGGCAGCACACACCTGTATATACCCCCCAGTCTTGACACCTCAATCTTCAGCACATTCCCACATCCAAGAACCCACAGACACCCATACCCACATACAACCTCCACCAAGGCTCTCCCATCCCTGAATTCTCCCAGAGCCTCCCCATAGCTAACTAACACCCCCCACCCCCTAGATGGTGTAGCCTGTGCACCTTACAATAACAGCAAACCATAACAGTGATGCAACAGCAATAACAATGTCCCTCTGGACCGCTAGCGCCCATCGTTACACTATTAATAATACTAATAATAATATGAACTTATCAAGTGTCAAGTGACCCCAGAGATTGGATATGCCTCCATGATATGCCTAACACTACTACACTTTGCTGTCAAGACGACAAATGGAGAAATTAAAAGTTTGCCTCTGGATAACATGAGCTGGAGCAGGCAGGGGCGAACGGTGCTCAGTTTTTGAAATTAAAACAATGTGTTAGCGTATATTTTGTATGTTTCAAGCATTATACTATAGCACTTCTCCTACATTGTCTTGTACACTAGGTATTCGGTACATATTTTACTGAAGCAGTGCAGTCACTAGAGGTACGAGCCCACTGTTTTGGAAACTACACCCTACTCCATACAGGGCAGTGCAGGGTTCTCGCCAGCGCTGTTGAGCATAACAGGACGTTATGTTGTTACCTGGAAAGATGGCACTGTATTCAGGCCGTTACGCTGTGTTTTCAGTTTGCATAACGGACAAAAAATAACAGTGAACATGTTAAACACTGTTGATTATTCCTTTGTGTGAGAAATTGATTTGCTTAAATACTTGTTTCAGCTCTCAATACTCTTCAATGGGTTGGTTGTGACAGCATGTTCTTTAGTTTGCTGGTGTAATGTATACGGCACAGAGACGATATTGAACCTCACTGAACTTTATTAGCACATTCACCCATTGACAGATGAGATTAGGGGTGCGCCCGTGATACACAGCTCTGTAACAACCAACACCATTGCAGATCTTTATTATTATACTGGCTCTAACAATCAATGAATCTATCAGTCTTTATACTATTATAGCTTCTCAAATAGTCTCCTAGACACCAACTATAATGAAAGCTGTAGATAAAACCACCTTTTGTTTTTTACCATTACGGCTCTGTATGGTTATTTTTACTTTTATAGTTGGACTATTGCATCACTATTTGTAAATACATCAAAGATATTGTCCCCAAAATAATACAAGGCAGCAAACAGTTTAGTTTTAATGATTATATATGTTGTGAGATAGCAGGGAGGGGGTTAAATCCTTCCCTGCTAAAAACCTTGTGAGAATGCACATTTGGGTGTTATGGGGTTTAATTGGGTAATTGTTTTATTGTTTAGTAATCCCCTGCACCTGGTGGTAATTGTAAATTAGAGCCAGGTGCAGGGTATTTAAGAGAGGCAGCCAGTCTGTTCCAGGCTGCTGCTGAGAGAAGAGCCCAACTTTGTGAGTGAGCAGTCGTATTGAGGTATTGTGTAAGGGTGTTTTTGAATGTTTGTGGCAGGTAAACGGTTTAGCCGTCCTGCGTGATAGTTAGGTTCCTGTTTATGTTTAGTGAGTGCTCCAAATAGGAGCTAGGTGTTTGTTTTGTGTTTTATTTCATTTGGTGTTTATTAAAAGTGCACGTGAGCGCTGTTTCAGTAGAATCCTGTGTGTTGGGTCGTGATTCAGAAGGGAGAAGAACCCGTGAGAGCCTGTGTGGTGAGCAAAAAGGTGACATATGGTACCAGAAGTGCCCTTCTGACTCAACACGCAACAATGGATTTGCAGGAGCTCATAGCTCAAATAAAGAGAAACACTGCTGCTCTAATTGAGCAAAATAAGAAGTGGGAAGTGGAACTGGGACTTCCAGACCCGGAACCAACGGCGCTGGTGTCAATGTTTAAGAGGTGGGTGAGCTCAACACTGGAGCCGCCGCTCCCAGAGCCCAGAGGGGAGGAGGAGGAGGAAGTGAGGTGCCCACCTCCATCACCCCAGCGAACCAGTCCGGCACTGCTAGGTGCGGTTCCTTGCCCCTTGCTCCTGGACACCCTACCGGTCTTCCTAGACTTTCCTGCACTGGACCTTTTCCCCTGGTTCCCTGCTCCGCTCTTCCCGAGCACCCAGACGTCGCTGGGCTGCTGCCAGACGTCGCTGGTGCTCCCCCTGTTCGCTGCTTCGCTTCCCCTGGGTGATCGGACATCGCTGCACTGGTCCCCAGTGGAAGATCTCTGTCCACTGCTGCATCCTCCTGTTCCCCGGTCATCGCTTCAGTCGGCCATGTCATCCCGGTGGGGTCCCTTGTCGCCGGTGGGTGGTTGTGTTTTAGGGGAGGGGGTGGCCTTGGTATGGCCTATCAGTGTTTCACACTTGGGGGAGGATGTGTGAGATAGCAGGGAGGGGGTTAAAATCCTTCCCTGCTAAAAACCTTGTGAGAATGCACATTTGGGTGTTATGGGGTTTAATTGGGTAATTGTTTTATTGTTTAGTAATCCCCTGCACCTGGTGGTAATTGTAAATTAGAGCCAGGTGCAGGGTATTTAAGAGAGGCAGCCAGTCTGTTCCAGGCTGCTGCTGAGAGAAGAGCCCGACTGTGTGAGTGAGCAGTCGTATTGAGGTATTGTGTAAGGGTGTTTTTGAATGTTTGTGGCAGGTAAACGGTTTAGCCGTCCTGCGTGATAGTTAGGTTCCTGTTTGTTTAGTGAGTGCTCCAAATAGGAGCTAGGTGTTTGTTTTGTGTTTATTTCATTTGGTGTTTATTAAAAGTGCACGTGAGCGCTGTTTCAGTAGAATGCTGTGTGTTGGGTCGTGATTCAGAAGGGAGAAGAACCCATGAGAGCCTGTGTGGCGAGCAAAAAGGTGACAATGTGTGTGTAATATATATATATATATATATATATATATATATATATATATATATATATATATATATATATATATATATATATATATATATATATTTCCATAAATTAATCAACAAAGGATCTGATGCCCTTTTTTTTTTATTTTTTTTTTTTTTACAATGTAGACAAAGAAATGTGTGCTGCTATTTAGGGAAGTACCAATTTCTCCCTGGAAGTGGTGTTAAAGTTGTGTTTTTTGTTTTCCATATTTGTGCATTGTGTGGCAATGTGCCCCACCCCTGTGTCTATTTGTGTGTTCTATGCTGCATGTTTGTGTTAATGTTGATTTATAGGTATTGGTGCACAGGATATAAATGGGCCTGTGTAGCACAAGGGTGGCACAAATCACTTCACATGCAAATTAAAAGTGTGTTTATGTGTGCACGGGAGTGCACAAATTAGTTCACGTGCTGGGTTTCAAGTGAATATTTAATTGGTAATTGAATCCCAGCACAATTGTATATATAGATTCACAAAGCACTCATGCGGGGTTGTGTGTTCATTGAGTGAACAGGTATGGAGAAGGAGAATAAAATAAAGAAAAACATAAGTGTTGTGTTTGTTTGTGGAAGTAAACCTGTTTGTTATTTCTGGATTTCTAACATGATCCAGAGCTGTCGCTATTCAGCCAGCATCAAACCCAGACACCAGCACTTTCCCTTTGTTCACTAACAACTGTCTGCACCACGAGCAATAATTTTTGCTGGGTTTATAGCCAAAAGTCACTTAAAAAATAGCTAAAAAAATAGCCCAATTATTTGTTTTAACTGAAAGCAAGTCTATTAACACATATACATAAAAAAAGAAAAACAATCAAAAGCTTTCGTAAGAAAACATACCTAGTATAAATTTTATAAAAACTAGAAGCCCCAGTACAGCACATCCACACGTCGCTATCAACAAATTCATAAGGAAGCTCTGAAGGTACAAATCAACATTCATACCAGACCAGCAAACTAATTACAGCATGATGCCTTTATTGAAACACTAATGCTGGTACTGTATCCCAAACAATACTGCAAACATGAAAACAGTTTTTTAAAGTTATACCACTAATCTAATTACGTTATCAACCCGCGGGAAAATCGCAGACCTGGCAACACTGCTAATCACTCACTGTAAACTGTATCTGTGTGTTATGTTACGTGTCAGTGTGCAGGACTGGATTTTTGGTTATGGGTCAAACCCGGGGAAAAATAAAGCAAGACAAAAAAGCAAAAACAACAAAAATAACAATTTCCAGACTGGGCAATGCCTTCACTGGATTCAAACATACAAAACACCAACCTGCTTCCTCAGCTCCCTCCTCTCTACTGGGAGGCTGAGGCCTCCTTTTATGCCAGGTGGCTAAATGATAATTAATTCATTACATTAGTTGATTGCTCCCACCGGGGGCAATCAACCTGGGCAGGGAGGAGAATTTAACTCCATCCCTGCCAGTATTTCCAAGGGCAGAGCCCTGCTCTGCCACACACCTCCCCCCACGTACAAAGTACGGAGGCTGCAATCGGCCAAACTCCCCCAATTATGTCCCTTGGGTGGGCTGTTTTGGTGGGTGATGGTGGGCGGGGTTGATGTCGGAGCCCCCAGCCTTCTTTGGGGGAGGGGTCCCCAAATCTCCAAGGTAGTATGGCAACAGCGGCCCGGCTCCCTCTGGTGGCCAAGGCGGCAGCTGACCCTCAGGAGGCCTAGAAAACAAAAAGGAGACACCAGCAGTCCCAAGCAATGCGGAGTAGCAGGCAAACCCAGGCGATCCAAAAATGAGTCATCCCTGAGCGGAGCGGGCGTGGCATCCCTGGGCAGTGCAAGGCAGGCATCCTTGGGCCATAGCTCCTCCCTCTCTGGCTCTCGGGATGGCGGCTCACCCCTCTTTATTGGAGTGACCGGGGCATCTCCCATGTATACCACCAGGTAATTAACCACCATGAGGGCAACCTCTGGGAAGGACGCTGGGTGGTGTTGTTCCTCCCATTGTTCCCACCTCTCCCCATCTCTACGCCACAGCATGTTGATAACTATGGGGAGATCGTGGACGAGGTCTGCCTCAGGGTGCATCAACCAGTCCCAGATCTCCTGGGACGGTGGTGAAGGTGGTGGTGCTGGAGGTAGTGGGGTGGCCCCTGATGCCCGGGGTGAACACAACACCTCTTCCTGGGCCTGGTTGTAGGGGCATCCTGCCCAGTTGTGGCTGTCCTCCTCACACCGGCCACACCAGTTTGCTGGTGGCACATCTGGGCAGGACCGCCAACGATGGTCCTCCTTCCTGCACCAGGAACACCAGAGGGAAGGCTGGCCGGGTCCTCCAGTGGTGGCTGCAGCAGCTTACATTTCTTCAGCTGCTGCTTTTCCTGCCTTTGCCGCTGTCTGCTCTTCTTTCTCCATCCAAAAAAATATAAAAAATAATAATTCTCCCAAAAATTCAAATAAAAAAAAAGAACTGCTGCTCTGAGCCTCTAGGTGGCGCTATCCCACTTCTCACACCAAATGTGGCAGGCTGGCAAGTAGATAGAGGCCCAGAGACAGTCTGTAGTTCAAAAAAATAACTATTTTATTATAAATAAACATAAAAATGAAAGGGCACAAGGGCCAAAATAAAGGGATTTAAACACAAATAAAGCAAGACAAAAAAGCAAAAATAACAATTTCCAGACTGGGCAATGCCTTCACTGGATTCAAACTTTCAAACATACAAACAAAACACCAACCTGCTTCCTCAGCTCCCTCCTCTCTATTGGGAGGCTGAGGCCTCCTTTTATGCCAGGTGGCTAAATGATAATTGATTCATTACATTAGTTGATTGCTCCCACCTGGGGCAATCAACCTGGGCAGGGAGGAGAATTTAACTCCATCCCTGCCAGTATTTCCAAGGGCAGAGCCCTGCTCTGCCACAGTTATATAAAGCTTGCAAAATATAATTGGATTGTACAATTCACCTAGATTACATTTGGCACAAAAAAATCATACTTTTCTAAGTGGATTTTATTGTATAAAGGCGCTATGTCTGTGGCACATTCAGTTTTGTTTGCAGTTTATTTATTTTCAAAAAGTCCACACCGACTTCATTATACTACATGTACAAACTGCGTCAAAATAAACGTAACAGATTTTAATCTTTATGATTTTCAGTTTTCACGTTATTCTAACAGTCAGCACATTAAAAAAAAAAAATAGTTTAAATATTTTAGGCCAGTATTTTGAAAACAAAACCAAATTCCAAACTCTCAAAAGTTATTTAATTGGTTATAATATTTGGGTTGGATCAAGTGATGCACATCAGGTTTTTTACAGGCATCCAGTTGAAGTTCCCTCCCTCTAAGACAATGACAGGTGCTGCTGCTGAGTGTTAAATGGCGCCAAACAGTATTAAGGGGAAGCAGCTTTCCTTTTTGTGAAAAATTTTATGTCTCATTATTAACAAATGGGGTGATGCATGAGATCTTAAATCGTAACTCCAGTCACAATATTAGAAATGTGCAGCATGAAGAGTATTTCAAATGCGCGATACGCACATATATAAATAACATGATTGGTTTGTGTGAAAACTCCACTAAGGATACGCTGGATACATTTAAAAGTCACGTTTTACTTGCAAACAGACGTGTGATTGACAGCAGTGACAAAAATGGTATGACTGGCCAAACGTCACAGGGCAGCTCAGATAGTGCAGACATTCGCAGGGCTAGTAGTAGTAGCAGCAGTACAACACAACTATGCTATACCATTTAAATACATGGATTTACAAAACAGAAAGTAAGTTAAACATGTGGAAGACATGACTTTGGAATGCACAGATTTAGTTTAAATTGGACTACATTTATAACATTTACATTACCTGGTTTTCAGTGACAAATGCATTAATACAGCATTGTATAATAGCATTCTTAACAAATTATTAATATGTAAAACGTTATTATGACTTTTTTACCACTAAGATATACTACAAAACTATTGCATATTGGGTATAATTATAATTTAGTAACTGACAAATAAATGTCAAATAAACGTGCTATAACACATTACGTATTAAACAAAACCCATGCATTTAAAAATGTCGTCTATACATTTTTTTTTTTGCAATACAGTCTTGACAAGGAACCCTTTATATATATATATATATATATATATATATATATATATATATATATATAGTCACCTTTTTGCTTGCCATAGAGGCTCTCACGGGTTCTTCTCCCTTCCGAATCACAACCCAACACACAGGATTCTACTGAAACAGCGCTCACGCGCACTTTTAATAAACACAAAATGAAAAAACACAAAACAAACACCTAGCTCCTATTTGGAGCACTCACTAAACATAAACAGGAACCTAACTATCACGCAGGACGGCTAAACCGTTTACCTGCCACAAACATTCAAAAACACACCCTTACACAATACCTCAATACGACTGCTCACTCACACAGTCAGGCTCTTCTCTCAACAGCAGCCTGGAACAGACAGGCTGCCTCTCTTAAATACCCTGCACCTGGCTCTAATTTACAATTACCACCAGGTGCAGGGGATTACTAAACAATAAAGCAATTACCCAATTAAACCCCATAACACCCAAATGTGCATTCTCACAAGGTTTTTAGCAGGGAAGGATTTTAACCCCCTCCCTGCTATCTCACAATATATATATATCAAAAGCGTGCCTCCGCAGATCAGCAGATCAATTATATAATCACTAGTGACTGCAGTGTGCAAACGGTATTTTCCCAACGATTAGACTTCACTAGTGTTCGATACTAAGGTTTCCTCCAGTAAAGTACGTAAGGACAGAACTCTAAAGGCAATTTTCCATTAATAATGAGATTTTTGGATGATTTATATGATTCAAAGGTAAGAGGTATTTACTTTATTATCACAGGTGCTCAATCACTGAGGTCACTGCATCAAAACAGGTTGCTTACCCACGAAGACTTCACTGTTCGGACTCCTCCAGTAAAGTAAGTAAGGACAGAACTCTAAAGGCAACCTTCCAATAAATACATTTGATTTTGTATGATCCATATGATTCAGAGGTAGGATGTTATTTTCTTTGGACAGCAAAGCTGACATTTCGATGCACAATCACGGCATCTTCAGTCTTTGTGGGTAAGTAACCTGTTTTGATATATATATATATATATATATATATATATATATATATATATATATATATATATATATATATATATATATATACACACACACACACACACACACACACACACACACACACACACACACACATATTTAAACATCAATATGTGTGCAGAAGAGTAGGGGGTTAATAATTGATCACAACAACAAACAAAATTATTTATTTATTCTCATTTTGCTGTCTTGACAGTCACAGAGTGAAACTTGTGGTTCAAGATAGGCTCCCATCGTGCATGGAAGACCTGGTTTTCTCTATCTATCTATCTATCTTTTCTGCTAAAAAAGACAGAAGCATCTCGGACTGATTTGTAAATACTTCACTTGTCACAGGGGCATTACACAGACCTGACACTTCACACATTAAATTCCATTCTGTTCAGCAGCTACCCAAACAAGTACACAACCCTGCCCCCAGCCTTCAGTCTTCAAAATCGCACGTAGACTTGGAGCATGCTTATCATCTCTGAATTCAACAGCAACGACTCCAACAGGAAAATAGGGGCACTTGAATTATTTCGACATTGTATCCCAACTACAGTAACACAAAATGCCACCCAGAGGGTTTATTGGTTGATTAGACTTCAGCTATATATTACTATCGCAGGACAGTATTTTTCACATCATTTTTTTTTTTTTTTTTTTTGCGACCAGTTATTTGGAACTCTAGGCAGCTGGCTATGTCGCCTACCCCTAACACTAGGCCTGCTATTAGAAGCACACCTGCTGTTCGAATGAGTGGCAGACCTTGTTTTCAGCATTTTGACACAAGAGCACAGCCACTACACTACTGAGCAGTAACTGTAACAGAACCCCCCAAAACAAAAAATAAAATAAATAAAAACTGTCACCTGTGCTGGGGAATCATTTTCTTTTTTAATTTGTCAACTAATTAAGCATTCTGGCAACACTTTCAAATGAGAATATAGTTATTCGGCATTATGGTTAATTTATTTTACTGTGTAATATAGAATTGTCAGACACTTCACACTACAAATACAATTTCATAATAATTAAACAATATAGTAGCATTACAAGTATATTATACATAATGTACTGGCAGTGGACTTAATTTTTATGGAATATTTAAATTTGCAGTACATAAAATAATGTTTTACCTGCAAGTGCTTCCTCTGAAACATGCCTCATCTATGATAATGTTTACTTATCCAAACCAATTAAGTTTGTTTGTTAAAAACAGTTACTGTATGTACATATACAGTTATCAAAAACAATGTTTAGGCTTATGTTAATATAGCTGCCACCAAAAATGACAATGGTTTTAATGCTTTCAAAATAGTGAAACTTAAAGTGCATTAATAATACAAAAAATGACATCATGTTTTACTATATCATATATCAATGGCCAAGTTTGTTGATGTGTCTCTTCTGCCATCTTTTGGTGCTGCAGCCAAAATTAAATAGTGAAGTGCATTAGAACAAGAAACTACTGCCAGGGTTGTTGAGAGGTTCTTTCTGAGGAAAAAATAAATACATAAATACATTATGTATAATCTTTTTGCTTGCTACTTTTGAGAAATGCCTTTTAGCACCTATGTAGTATAAATTAACCCTATACATATCTTAAACAGAGTACATTTGCTAGAAATAATTTCTTAAATGTCATATATTTAAAAAGAGATTGCATTTGAAGAACATGTTACAGTATACATAAGTGGTTTATAGTAACAACTGAATGTTTATTAAAGCCCAGTTTGTTCTACTGCTGTTTGTTTTGATGTATGTTGTACATGCATCCTTTTTTATTGTATTTATTTAGTGTGCCAAATTATCCCCCCCACCCCCACCCTCATTTATTCCCCAATTTGGGATGTCCAATTACACCATGTAACAATTTTTAATTTTTTTTTGGTTCCTGGGTAGTAAGTGTTATTTCCTAATTGCTTATGCCTCAAAAGTAAAGAAAATGGCTATTATTCCCCACAAACTTTGCTTTTGTGACCAGGACAGTGATATTTTGAAATTTAACTATTTTCCAGAACATTCCAGATAGATTCAGTGCTGAGTAAACTTGAAGTAACTTCTAGAACTTTCCAGTAATATAAATAGTATTATAAATACAGGGGCCTTAATACAATGCCACCACTGCACATCAAATTGGGCGTTATGAAACAATTTGTCAGAGCTCTAGATAAGGAGTCGGCAGCCTTCAAGTACCTTCAAGACTTCTTCCCTAAGCTGTCTGAGGCAAAGGTCAAAACCGGTGTCTTCATCGGACCACAGATAAAGAAGATCCTGGAGTGCAATGAATTCCCCAAGAAGCTCACTAGTAAGGAGAAAGCGGCTTGGAACAGCTTTGTCGCAGTGGTTCAGGGCTTCCTGGGCAATCACAAGGCCGAAAACTATGTGGAGCTGGTTGAGACTCTGGTGAAGAACTATGGCACAATGGGCTGTAGGATGTCCCTCAAAGTCCATATCCTTGATGCTCATCTTGATAAATTCAAGGAGAACATGAGAGCGTACTTGGAGGAGCAAGGCCAGCGCTTCCACCAGGATATACTGGACTTTGAACGTCGCTACCAAGGACAGTATAATGAGAACATGATGGGAGACTACATTTGGGGGCTGATTCGTGAAAGTGATTTACAGTATAATCGTAAATCTCGAAAAACTACTCACTTCTAAATCTTTTGTAGTCATTTTTGTATTACTTTAGTATAAATACACGTTAATTTGGATTCATATGTTGTTTTTTTCTGACTTTGTGAACGAAAAGACACAAATTTGCCCGTTTTCTCATTGGAAATAGGTAAATTTCAAAATATCACTGTCCTGGTCACAAAACCAAAGTTTGTGGGGAATAATAGCCATTTTCTATACTTTTGAGGTATAAGCAATTAGGAAATAACATTTACTACCCAGGAACAAAAATTGTGTTACATAGTGTTATTTTTTCTCCCCATCGCAGCTATTCTCCACACAACGTAGTGTGATGAGGAGAAACAGTCCCTGACGGTTTTGCCTTCCTAACCTACGGGAGTGCCAGAGCCAATGAGACTCTCCCTTCGGAATCCCCAGCGAAGAGCGACGAATTTGCTCAGCCAGGATGCGAACCTGCCCTCCCCTGACTGTATGGCTCACACTGCACAACCCACCACGGTGCTTTCCCTCAGAGACGACTCTACAGGCATCCTTTTAATTATAAACAATTGTACCTCGCCTGAAAATGTTCCTGTGCTGTGTTTTGCTGTTGTCTCGTTGTTTTTTTCTGAGCATTTGCTAATTATTTATTAAGAAGTGTGTTTTCAAGACATTCTGGTCCTGACCGCAGTCAAGAATAAAGTAATAAATACAGGCAAAAATATCTTTATGTAAAAGATGTCTACTCTATACATAAGCTAGTCCAAGCAACAGTTATTATAATGTTCTAGCCATAAATATATATAATAATAATAATAATAATAATAATAATAATAATAATAATAATAATAATAATAATACACATTTACTAAAAAAAATAAAAGGGAATGCTGTTCTGTCTGTTGTTTTGCTGCCACAATATACAGAAAGATACTTCAGGGACTTTATTCAGAGTTGGTTGATATTTTAAAAACTAAAATGTGTTTGTAAGTTTGTTTTTCTTTTTGGGGGGGAATGACCAGACTTCTAGTTAGTAAAAGGGTACTAGATGACAACTGAACATTAGTTCTGACCTGAGATCACAACCAGAGCGGTCTTGGTATTTATTTTACTGTATACAATTAAAACTGCAATAGGCATTTTAGGAAAAATAAATAAATAAATAAATAAATTACATTTTAATGGTGTTTGAAATACAAACAACGAAGTGTACCTAAAAATGATAAATCATTGCGTTCATTCATCCCAGATGACACTGCTGCACGTTATGCCAAACAGACAGTATCCTAGCAACTTTAGCAACTACTGTCTTTAACTTAGCTCAGGGAACTGAGTGAGAATAATAGGTGCATCTGGTGCACTTGTTGCCTGACCGGAAGCAATGTAGTCGCTAATTCAAGGACTGCAGCCCAAAATGGCACTAGGATACGAGATAGATTGTAGTTGCCTGAAGCAATTCATAATGCCAACAAAGTACTGAAAGTCAAAGTGATCTAGGAAGGTAGGAAACAGCACAGCAAGGTCCAATAAATTATATAGGCAGTGTTTTAACATATACTGTAGATGTGGTACTTTTTCTTTAATGAAGCACTGTATCCACATATAACTAATATCAAGACATTAATGAAATATAATCTGTAAAGACAATCTGAAAAAAGCAATAGTATTAATTTGTGATCTTGATATCACTGGGAACAAAATAGACACGTCATAACAATCAAATCCATTTAGTACTAATGGGATTTTTTGTAATATGAACTGAAGTAGTTCCAGTAAAACTATTAATAGAGATGAATGTGTTCTATAACAAGTGCTCAGTTAAAGAGATGCTTATAACTGTATAGCTGGCGTACTGAAAACAAAAATGACTAGAAACAGAAAATAATGTGTTTACCTGAGATAAGCATTATACAAGTAACTAATTTAAAACCCCAGACTTATGTGGCTTTTGTTTTGTGACTTTGGGAATTACAATAACACAAGGGTACACTAATAATGGGAAGTGTAGTGATTTGTTCCAAAGCTGGTTTCTTAAAATTAGCTGTCAGTTCGACTAAAAATGCATTTGCTCAACCCCTGTTGTGTTATAACTGATAAAAAGCCAATGCACAAGAGATTTTTATAAACTTCAAAGGTGTCATTTCTTCTTACAATGATACCAGAACACCCAATTAGTCCTTCCAAATATAGCCAGCATGCTGCAAGGGAGATGTGTGTGTGTGTAAGCAATGATGACTGTAACCAGTAGGGGAGGTAGTTAGGAAGTCTTTTTGGGAATACATATCTCCAGGACTGCTAACATCCAGAGATTTAGAGCCAGAATAATAAGGCAGACGAGACATTGTCTATGGGTTAGGGACTCAGCAGGTGATCACTGACTTCTATCACATCAAAAAGAAAAAAAAAAAGAAAAAATGAGGAATTACGTTTTATATTATTTAATGCCTGGGTAAAAACAGGGCTGTAAACCAATTATTTATAAAGTATTGGTATGATAAACATCAAGATACTTTGAAGCATTACATTAACACAGGGGTTGTAAAGCTCCTTTGGGGAAAATAAACAAACAAATAAATACATCTTCCAACTTGAATGCATGAAAATACTTTCTTTTTAGCAACTCATTTAAACTTTAAAGGCTCATTACTTACTATACATCTGTTTATCTACATTTATACCTGTTTGTTTTTTAATTTCAGTGACCACAAAGCATCTTTTAAACAAAAAGTTTCATTGAACAAATGTATTGTTCAAGATTTTAATGGTGTTTAACAGTGTCCAAAACAGGCTCATTAACAAATGTAGCCCTCAAGGCCTTTGAATCTGGCCTGATTTCTCAGCCAATCCATGGTCCATGTGGCAGGCAACTTCAATTGGTAGCTGTTGCAAAACAGGCATGTTGTGTAGGATGTGAAAATAAAAGGTAAAACTATGTCAGGTAGAGAAACATTTTGGCTAGTGTCTTCAGTAAATTAGTAAATGTTATTTTCTCAATGTAAACCGTGTGTGTGTGTGGGGGGGAGGTAATGTCGGCTTGGCATGGATGGGATCTTGCCAGCAAACACAGGTGTGGCCATTCACAATTAGCAGTGGTGCTAATTGGGGAGTTGCTACATGTATAAAAGGAAGGAGAAATCCTATGTCTGGGGAAGGTACTAGGTAAATGTTTCCCGCCCGCCTGCCCGCCCATTGGTTTAATACAATGTGTGCAACAGCACTTTAACTGCAGCTTTCAGTCTAAGCGTCTCTTTCCTGCTGGTAACAGCTTGGGCAAAAATAAAAGGTTAAATAAAACAATACTGACCACAAACACTACTTCCTGGCTGGGTATTCGCCTTCACTGTCAAAGACAGCATACATTGAAACTGGTGTTCCACTTTTCCGGTTTATTCCGAATTTTACTGAAAAATTACAGGATTGTTATTTTTTTTAACTGGACATCGTTTTTTACTGATTTATACATAATTTTTGTTTATTATTTCCTATTTTCTAGGCAATACATAATAATTTGATTTAACTGCTGTTTTATTTTGACTACGTCATTGTAATAAGCAGCCCTACACTGTATCTTAGGATACAGCAGATGTTTAAACGTCAGAGGATCAAATAACTTTCAGCTGTGGTTGTCTGTCACTTACAGACACACTATCACCTGATTATGTTGGGGAATCAAAGTCTGATTATTGTGGCAATTTCTGGGCATACTAACTACTAGCTTGATCAAAAAGTAAATTGAAATACACGGAAATATAATATTTTTAGTGGATGAGGAATGGGGAGAAAATGTAAATCAGTTTATGAACATTCAAAAGAAAACAAATGTTTCGAAGTATACAAAAAGCAAAAATATCAGAAGTGGGTCAGATGAGGCAGAGGCCGCACTGCAAATACTGCTGCGCTGAGGTGCATGTTTGTGCTGACAATAAAAGAACCTACTGAAAAATAAGCAACACATTAAACTAAAACAAGAAAGTGAACAGAGACAAACAATCCATTTATGCGCCTTTTACACATGCTTTAATAAAAAGAGAGTGCAGAATGACTGTTAATGAGTTTGTCAGAGTGCTGTGCTTTGCTGGACAGCCACTGTTTATTGCAGAGAGGTATGTATTGGTGACTTAGTGTGACAGTACTGTCTGTAGTAAAACACTGCCTTACACAATCGTAAATATTTGACAGAAAATGATGATGCTTTAGTTGGTAAACTTACATGGAACGCATTGATGGAAAATGTCCAGTGTGATTATTTACACGTTTCCAGACGGCTTGCACCACCCAGTTCTGTCAATTTTATTTTATTTTTATGATGTCAGGGTGAATAAACCTGGCTTGTTTTGTGCTGTCATGTTCATACCTTCTTAGATACTATTTCCGTCAGCACAACAATTGCTCAAGCGTTCGCAAAGTACTAGCTAACTTGGGAAAATGTGACGTCTACTTGCACAGATTGTGCTTTATCAGACATGTGAGGGCATTAAACCTAATCAGAAACCAAAACTGCTCACATCATACTCCACATGTGAAGTGTGTATACTGAGATTTTTTCCCCCCTGATTCTTACCGATGTTTCAATTAAAAACAATTTTTTACTGATTTGATCCCTATTGTGACATATAGAAAATAAAATATTAAAACTGAAAACGCAGAACAGTAAGGTAAAACACTTATATTTCAGGCACAAAACACACAATGTCACATTATACAGATACCATAATACCAAGTGAGATAGAAGAGAAAAAAGTGAAGCATTTTCTAAATTAAAGACATAAGAAGCAGTACTAATTGGTAGTAAATTTGAAAACAGAAAAGGTAAGCCATGAGCTGTGTTTTGTTTTTCATTTTTTTATGTATTGCATTTGTCTTTTGCATTTTATACAAAAAAACAAGACCAATTTTAAGTTTAAAAAAATATTCATGTAACCACGATGATTGATTTGATAACAGCTTCATTGCTCGACTTTCATCACCAACATCGTTGTAAGTTCGAAAGTGAATGGTCCATCGTGACTCACGGTGTCCATAGAAACATAAATCCAGAAACTAAATACCCTCAGAGAGGAACATTTTACGTACATAATACATTGTGGAAATTGTGCCACTATTTTATTGGAAGAAAATAAACATGTTGAATAATATTCACTGGAACATATGCGCACTGTAAAAACGTTTTTATTTCTTTTTTATTTTAAATAACTATTTTAGGCAGCTCATTTAGAAAAGTAGATGACAATTTAGCCAGTTGCAAGCTGGAAAGGAGAAGGCTGGGTGTAGAAACTTTTAGAACTGTTGAAGTCTTCCTTGGCAGTTATGACATTCATTTGAAGACAGCTCACAGAAAATGGTTGTTTTTTTCTGCTTTGATGGTTTACCTTTAGTTCTATAACAATAGTAATTAAAAGTAATATACAGTCACATGTGTGATGCTGAGCCAAACAGGAGCTGTATCTTTAGGGACTAATTGAATATAGTTTACAGTACATTGGTTTATAGCACTATATCAAGGCACTGAGTCGGAGCTACTGCAATACACCCACTGTTAAACTGAAGATTTTATGTTCAGTAACATCAAGATACAGATACATAAAAAAATAATTTAAAAAATCACAAACCCTGACCTGTTATAGTAAAATGACAGAAGAATGTGAAACATTGCCTTGCTATTGTCATCTAGAACCTTACAAAGACATAACCTCAGCTCTTAAAATACCTACATGTACACATACAAAATAAAAATACAAAGGGCCTCCACAAAGGTTCAAATCGTTCGCACTTTCTTACTACACATTACCCAAATCTACTATTATCCCGTCTACAATAAAATCTTTAAATCACTATTTTCTCATACCACAATTTTCAGCAAATCCTTTTCTGCTAGATACTGTAGCTAAAAAATAATGATATAAATTGTACATATCATGAATTTCCGTTAAGTATACAGGTGTTACGTACACAGTTGTTTACTTTCATTTACAAAAATAACATAAAATACCTGTTTGTATACAAGTTTTTTTTTTTTTTAAAGAAAAGGCAAGAGTGGTCTTGTATGACACTTTTACGCTACTTTACTAGAGCACTGATGGCATGCTTATCTTCTGCACAACATACAAAGACAGAACACAAGGAGGGGCCCCTGTGGACTCTTAACATTCTATAATTGTGATACAAGTTTTCTCTGTTATAATGTGCTAGTGGTTTCTAGACTAATAGTCCAAATCTATTCACAAACATGACTGCCTTACAGGGAAGATTCTTGGAATTATTTCATCAGCTATATGCCTTTTATACAACACTCAAGGCTCTTTTAGCTCAGTGTAGACAGCCATTCATTTATTGCACTGTAACAGCACAAATGCAGCTCAACCATGTACTGTAGGCTAAATATTAGAGTTCCCCTTTTAGGAAAATGTGTTTTTACAGTAATACAACTAAAGGGAGATTCATGCAGTGTTTGACTTACAGACTTTCTTATACAGTACTTATTTTAATGGTCTAAAAAATGTTATATTCACCACTCTCTAGATCAATTAATTTGAACAGTGAGATAGATGTAAAGATTCTGATATACTTATCCATACAAAACATTGTTCTATTTCTACTGTAAACTTAGCAAGCTTGACTAGACATAAATAACTGATATATATATATATATATATATATATATATATATATATATATATATATATATATATATATATATATATATATATATATATATATATTTTATTGTATGTGCTTTTGTTTCTCAAATACATATTCTAGGCCATCTCTCTGCCTCAAAAAAAGTATTCTTTGTATTTGTTGAATGTATGAATTAATAAAAAAATTAATAAATAAAGAAGTCATACTGGTACAATAATGTTCTATTCTACAGATCCAAGAACTGGAAAAATACATTATTTTTTGCATTAGTTTACATTGCTTCTAAATGTCTGATATTTGGCCCATATGCTTAATTATCAGCACGGCAGATAATTAGATCTGTGGATTGTATTTTCAGTGTTTGTGAACTTTTCAACCATTTTCACGTAGCTATATTTTAATGAAATCGGGGCAGGAAGGATCTCAATAAGGCAGATATTTCCCTTGATTCGTCTTATGCTGCAGTTCTAAAGGTCAAGGCAGTCCCAATGATACAGAGAGATCAAGTGCATTCTGTTACATGCTAAGCTCAAAGTGTACAAAATAAGAACAATCATAAATAATGTATAATTAACCAGGTGTTTCTATGATACAGCACATTGTCTCATCATATACACAAGTGACTGTGGAAAAAATAATATTTGATTTAGATATTACATTACAGCTGATCAGATTTTGTAGATGTTTTTTAAAAATATTATTATTATTACAAGGGGTAAATGCTATATTTGAAGATATTTATCTAGATTGGGTCTTTGTAAACTGGGGTATTATCGAAATGTACCCTGACTTAGACGAAACTATCGATTGGTATCTTGGCATGTTACAAATGTACACTGTTTTTCAAATTTCGTGCCAAATAGCAATTGCTGCAAACCATTTGTTTCCGCTCAGGCATGACATGTACAGTACAGCTCCACTAGTGTGCCTAAGGATGAATTGTTTGGTCATTTCATGAGCATCTCGTCCGACATATGCGGTGGACATATTGGTGAGAACGAGGAGGGAGATTAACAGAATACATTACATTAGATAAGATACCAGACGGTACCTTGGGTCTAAGTGACGGGATGACACCCCAAACAAGAGACAGAGTATGTGAGGATTTCAACAAGACATTACTTCACCGCCTGCAAAGAAAATGAGATTGGAAACAGCTGACCCTGTCCTAGCCCTGCGTAAGATGGCTCATAAGGAGCATGACATTAAAATTAGAATCTACACATTAAAAGAGGAGAAGCTGAGTTTACAAATAGCTGCTTTGAAAGGGGAGGGGAGCGGTTTGACAATGCTTGAGTTGAACATTCGATTTTTTAAAAAATAATAATAATAATAATAATAATAATAATAATACAGTATTTTATCTTCTGTATGTCATCAGTTTCCTCCCCCCAAAATAATCTACTACATACTGCTGAAATAGTAATCAGTCATTTTACCCTGTTTTAATTCATGAAAAACTGTAAACAACTTCTGTCTCATCACCTGTCCACTTTGATGTGTTTCAGGTAGAGGAGATGGTTTCATCTGGAGGTACAGCTGCTTCAAAATCACGAAGCCCCACTTGTCTACTGAAAATGCAAAACTGCACATGCCACTGTGATCACAAGTGACTTTTCCAATTAGCTGTTGTCACCTAACAATATGCCATCTCTCTCTGTTTTAAAACTGTTTTCAAATATTCTAGAATCATGTGTAGATTCAGGCCATCAAACAACTATTAGCATTATCGCCCCCTGGTGACATTATTGGCACATGGGTGTCGTCTATGGGTGTAGGTCTGGGCACCTATAACAGCAGGAAAGCCTGCTCTAGCAAAAAACAATTGCTGTATACCACTGGTGCGTAACTCGGTCCTGGAGGGCCGGTGTCCCTGCAGGTTTTTATTCCAAATGCAACTTAAAGTACTTTATTGGATTTTATTAGAAGCTTAATTGGTCCAATTAACTAAATTAGAGTATGCTTAGAACAAAAACCAGGAGGGACATCGGCCCTCCATGACCTGAGCTGTGCCCTACTGCAAGTGTATACGATGGATATTTTGTTCCGTTGGAAAAGTTATGTATTGCTCTCGTAAACTTGCAATAGCTTCAGTAATCCTGTGAATTACTCTGCACACAGTTGATGCATTAACACAATTTCTTTGTCTTTATATAACGCCTTTAATAGTGGACCACCATCACAAAACACTTTACAGAGATAGGTTGTAAACTGTGCATTATATGCAGAGAGTCAATTACAAAAGGACATTGATTTAACATTTCATCCGCAGGATGGAGAACAAGGAGGTTAAGTGACTTGCTCAGGGTCACACAATGAGTGAGTCGGTGAGATTTGAAATGGTGATCTTCTGGTTACAAGCCCTGGATTTTAACCACTGGACCACACTGCCTGATCATGGTTTCTTTTCTCATACAGAATCTCTGTAGAAAACTTTCATTGTTAAATTCAATAAATAGATTGCTACAATCACAAACAATACGATATCTAACCAATCTTATGTCCCGAATTTGTAAACAACTTCGACAGCCATAACTTTACAACAACTCAGACTCAATCCACCCTCACACCAGGATTAGAATGTAATACGGGATCGAACAGGAATTTTGACGTGCACAATGGAAAAAAAATATGTCAATCCAGGATTCAATCCGAGATTTAGTCCAACACTGGCTGAACCTCGATGTGTGCAATCCATCCCATATGTTTCATACTAGAGCCAATATAAATATTATCTGACATATAATAAAATAAATTTGCAGTATATTCCATGTATATTTATTTATGTTCTATATCTGATTGTAATAATGTGTTCCACCACTTAATTATCTTAATAAAACATATTTTTTCTGTACCACTAAGGTTCCAGAATCACATAAATGCTGCTGTACCATGTGTTTCACACAAGCTAAAGTTGCCGCTTTTAAATGGTACCACATTGTATCTTCTCTAGTTCAGCGTGTGGGTTCCAAAATGACAAAGGATTTAAGCAACTCTTCTTTCAGCACGGAACTTCAGTCTCCAGTGCATGATCCAATGACAAAGTCTTGTTTTGTCCCTCAGCTGAAATAAAGTTTCAGATAACAATAGTAGTAGCTGGGTTATGCATTGATTAATATTCTGCTGGATTTGTTATATAGTCAGTATTTGTTGTTGTGCTGTAAACCACTTTATGACAGTGCTTGTGTGGAAGAGCTCCCATGGGGAAGAAAGCCAGTAGAGATTCTGGTGCTCTGGCAGAAGAGGTGAAGATTCCGAGTTTCAATGGGACCAGCAGCTGGGAGGCGTTCCAAGTACAAGTAGACACCCTGGCGTGTTTGCATGGCTGGAGCGATGCAGAGAAGGTGAGCTGCCTGATCAGAGTGCTGAGGGGTGACGCCCAGCTGATGTTGCTGAACACCCCCCCCCCCCTCCTCCCCCCGAGTCTGGAAAGCTAGGCACTCATGCGCCGCTTCGGCCCCCATGCATTGCTTCGGGAGCCTGAACAATACAGAGGGGCTGAAGCTATGACTCCGGCACCAGATGCAAGGAGGGCCTGGTCAACCTCATCTCTGAGTTGAATGGGAGAGCTGCAGAACCTACGCAGGATCCTCCCCGAGGGAGGAAGATGAGCAGGCGACACCTGCAGCAGCCCCAGAAACTACAGGCTGCACTGCGTCTGGTGCAACAATGGGAAGAGGTGACAGCTGAAGAGAGGTCAGTGAGAAGCCGACCAGTGATCCGACCAGACCAGCTATGCGAATTCAGAAAGCAACAAGTCGCCGCTACCTTTATTCCAAGAGGTGGTAACCATAATGTGCATGAATGGTCTGGGGCTCTATAAGCAGCCTATATACATTTTAAGTATGTCCAGCAATTTTTATACTGGTAAATGGGACATGGTGGAGTGATTTTCAGTGTAGCATTGTACAAAATCATGTTTCTCTTGAGAAATAATGATTTATATGTAGTCTATGAGACAAAAAATGTTTTTACCACCCCTTTAAACATAAATATTGAATAAGGCTTTTCCACTAACTGCAGTAAACTAAATTGTAGTGTTTACTTCACAAAGTAAAAATGCACTCACGCAATGAATGAGAAAACACATAATATACTAAAAACTGTAACAAAGCAAATGAATAACATATTTAATGCATTTAGTGGCTGATGGTTGTTTTCGTTTAGTGAAAATTGGTCTAACAACCAGAGGGTGAAGCTACTACAGTCCTGGTTGCTGAGCAGGAGCCTGAAGCAGACAGCCATGATAGCTGCTACATGGGGATATGGAGCCTGTTTCTGTGCTTTGCTCGTTCGACGACTGCACTGGAAAAAGGGAGGCTCAGGAATGAGAGGGCCAGCCAAGACCCAGTTAGATATTTTGGCACGCGTAAATACAGTCAAATAATTTTCTGAAGTGGACCAAATAAATGTCTGAAGTGGACTAGGGTGAACAACAAGCATCTAAATAGCAACCTTAAGGAAATATTGGTTACAGGAGAGGAATAATTATTTGAAGAAGTTAAATAATATTAGTAAACTGTAAAAATACATTCACCATTAGGTTATGGAGTGTACTGACACTTATGGGAATGAATGTGCATACCGAGCGTGTGACTAAAGTCTATTGATTGAGGGCAGCTTACATACAGAGTGAGTTGTAAACACGGGAGGAGAAGGGTTAAAGTACAGTGAACATTTGCTCCTGTATTATGGCATGTGGTCAATAAATATTGCTTGTTAGGAGACACAAATACCCTGTAGATAATGACGACCTTTCAACCATAATGAAGGGCAACTACTTTTACAAAAACCTGCCTACTTCTTCCTGAAAGAAACCATAATAAAAATTTTAAAAAATTAAAAGCTTAGCCCCAGGACTGAATGTATCACTGCTGTGCACCAAGTTCTGTGCAGCTGGATGTCTTTGAGATCGGTGCAGTCTGTGTCATTTACAATGCCTTTGATGATCTCAGACAATAATCCACAGAGAAAATGACAGTGTGATTTGCCACTAGAAACAACAGTTTCAATTCTGCCCTTCTCTTTTTGTCGTTAACCTCCAACACGGGTGCTACTTGGAAGCAGTTTGTTATTTTATTGAAAGCAGAATGTGGAGTAGCATTATTAATATGTTTCATCTTAATGAGAAGCCATTGGCTGTGTCTCCTGGATTGGCAATTAGCCACCCTAAAAAAAGAAAACTTTACTAGCGATGTACTTTGTTTAAAGATACATTCTATTAAATTACTTATTTTAAAAAACGATGGAAACTTTAAAATATCAGCATGAATCTAAAGCTCTGTATTTTTTTTTGAAAATAAGCCATTTATAAGGGGGTTCCTCTTAATTATGCTACAATTTGGAGGGGTTGTTTTTTATTAGCTGTGAACAAGTAGCTTTCTAATATATTAGCCTAAATATTTCCTTTTTAGAGGTTAGTAAATATAACTTGAATATTATTATTATACTTTGGATTGCTGGGTTTTTTTTCCCCAACATTTTCTTCCCCTTTAAGAATTCAATTGATCCCTGCTAGCCATTTAGTAGTAAAATTAGTTTAATGTTTTGGTGTGTGCAGAACGAAGACACTGCCTGCAAACGAGGGTGCAACATTTTAATAAGAGATATATATTTAATTTGAAAAACAATAATTGCAGGACACTTTATTGCAATCATTATTTGTAACTGTATTAACATTAATACAGACTAGTCATTTATTAAAATGTTGTGCTCTCATTTCAGTGTTCTTCATTCTGCATTTAATGAGAAAGTAAAAGCCTATTTAATTGTTTCACATTAAAACCCTGTAAATTAAAGTTTACTATTATTAAAATAACCATTTTACATGACGGTCTGGTCTCACTAACATCTTATAACAACAGTGTTTTAATCTACGATCAAATGATACCTGCTTACATATATTGAAACACAGTTCAATTTGTTTAATGGCACTTTTACGTTACTGTAATAATTAACATATTGCCAGTTAGGTTTGCCGATACAAAATGTACAGCAGATAAATTGGCCAAAGCCAAATGAACACAATGCTGTCTCACATATTATAGACAGTTAACACTGCAGTCTCACATATAGACAGTGTCGTCGAAAGGGCCAAAATTATCAACTGGCCGTATCTTTGGATACTAACAGTTTAAATAAGGTTTAAACAAATCTTTTTTGAAATGTATTTTTTTGTTGTTTTGTTTTTATTGTAATGATAAGATATATTAAAGCCAAAATGCAACTGTCACGTGTTAGTACAGTAATAACGCAGTCGCAGATGAACAGCCAGCTTCTCTTGTCAGATCTAATGAAGGACTGTGGTCGAGCTCCAACAATTCGCATGGTTAGACATCCAGAAACTTTGCACTGGGGTGGGTAGAAAATACACCACATTATTGCTTTGTTTACAATGGGAAACTGTGCTGTGTTCAGCATATTTGTGCAATAAAATGCCAAACAATGTGAAGCAGTTGGTTGTACTAACTGAAGGGAAACAAGCCTTCATTTCACCAATTTCCAAAGGACAAACTTAAAAAGAAAAAGTGGATAAATGCCTTAAAAAAGCTAAGGAGAGACAGGTCCAAGTGGCAGCCTGTGTCGGGAAGCCCCGCCCCTACTATATATGGTGCGCTATTCTTATGATTTATCTGTACTTGTGTGTGTGTGTATATATATTTATTTATTTTACAGTCTGCTCTTCAGTGATTATATACACACACACACACACACACACACACACACACACACACAGTACCTCGAAAAAGTATTTGCCCCGTCTGATTTTCTGCATTTTTGCATATTTTTGACACTGAATGTTATCACATCTTCAACCAAAATCTAATATTAGATAAAAGGGACCCTGAGTGAACAAATAACATAAAAGTTTGATACTTATTTCATTTATTTATTAAAGAAAGTCATGCAACACAAACTCGTTTCAGGTCTGCCACAACGTCTCAATAGGGTTCAGGTCTGGACTTTGGCCATTCTAAAACTTTTAATTTCTTGTTCTTCAACCATTCTGAAGTAGACTTGCTTGTGTGTTTCGGATCATTGTCTTGCTACATGACCCAGCTGCGCTTCAGCTTCAGCTCACGGACAGATGGCCTGACACTCTCCTGTAGAATTCTTTGATTCAGAGCAGAATTCATGGTTCCTTCAATGATGGCAAGTTGTCCAGGTCCTGATGCACCAAAGTATCCCCAAATCATGACACTACCACCACCATGCTTGACCGTTGGTATGAGGTTCTTACTGTGGAATGCAGTGTTTGGTGTTCGTCAGACATAACAGGGCCCATGTTGTCCAAAAAGTTCCACTTTTGACTCATCTGTCCACAGAACATAGACTCATCTGTCCATTTTTCCAGAACTTTTGAGGACCATGTGCTTTTTGGCAAACTTGAGACGAGCATTCATGTTCATCTTAGTGAGCAGTGGTTTCTGCCTTGCTACTCTGTCATGAATCCCATTTTTGCCCAGTGTCTTTCTGATGGTGGAGTCATGAACACTGATCTTAGCCGAGGCGATCCTGACGATCCCTGGATGTTGTTCTAGGGGTCTTTGTGACTTCCTGGATGATTTTACACCTTGCTCTTGGAGAGATTTTAGTAGGACGGCCACTCCTGGGAAGATTCACTACTGTCCCAAACTTTCTCCATTTGGACAATATGACTCTAACTGTGGTTTGGTGGAGCCCCAGAGCCTTAGAAATGGCTTTGTAACCCTTTCCAGACTGATAGGCATCAACAACTTTTTTAGAGGTCTTCAGAAATTTCTTTTGATCGTGGCATGATCTGCCTCTAGAACCAGTGTGCTGACAACTTCACTCTGATGGTAAGGGCCAAAGTTAGTCAGATTTATATTGGGCAGGGCTGGCCCAAATCAGGCCTGATTGTTAACCAAAGTATTCAAACAGCTGACCCTAATTATCCCTTTAATTGTGTTGAGTTAACTTTTTCACACCTGAAGATTGCATGTTTGATTACCTTGCACATCAAACAAATGAAAGAAGCAACAAACTTTGGTGTCATTTTTTCTCTTAGACCCCCTCTATATACTACTAAACTACTACATATATTTTGTTTTGTGCGGACAGACAAGCCGAAAAAGCCAGTCTCATAAAGTGTAGCTGGTGTGGATTGGGTTGAGTCCCCATCCTGGTAAAGCTTGTGGGAATGTGGCTGGAGCATTAATATGGAAATTGTTTAATGGGTAATTAAGGCTCCAGCCACAGATATAAAAGACCCACTCCAAGCTCATTATTCAAGAATGTTTTGAGTAGAGAACGAGAGTGGAGACAGGAGGTAAAGAGAAATAACTGAAAATGTACTAATTGCTAGGGCATGCTGGTTTATACACCAGCATCTCAGTTTCACCCCACTACTTCCTGCGACTGTGTTTCTGATCTAACTTCACCCGTGCAGTCATCTCTTCACACATCCATTTGCAGAATCCAGGATTTTTATTATAAAAATAATAATTTATATAGACCTAGGATACATACCTATTGGCACTATCACTATATATAGGTTGACCCATTCTTTTGCTAGTATGAACTAGACTAGGTATTATTAAGTAGGCCTTTCAGGACAAGTTTACATAGATTTTCTATTGATATGCATATGCATCTCATGCACATTTAAACAAAAACAAGCAGTAACTTAACTAATATTATCACTTTTATTATTATTATTATTATGAAATAATTATAATAATAATAAACTTAATTATTATAATTTTATTATCTGTGCATGTTGCTGAGATCACACTCTAGTCTTATAATCATCATCAGTATAGTATTGTATACAGAGATCACTAATGACTGACCTGACTGACAAATGTTTGCAATAATATAATAATAATAATATAATATATTATTATAATATGCATCCTTTTCATCTTTACAGTAGAT
Organism: Polyodon spathula; assembly: GCF_017654505.1. Taxonomy (NCBI): domain Eukaryota; kingdom Metazoa; phylum Chordata; class Actinopteri; order Acipenseriformes; family Polyodontidae; genus Polyodon; species Polyodon spathula. Next base: position 47,801,848 of record NC_054535.1, on the reverse strand, counting down.
GATGATATATATATATATATATATATATATATATATATATATATATATATATATATAATATATATATATATATATGATATACTCCCCCCAATGATCCACACATCGGCTGGGAGATTGTAGGGGCAGATATCGATGTTTGCAGCCGATAAATCTGCGGCATATCGTTCTTTTGCATTATGACAGGTTCTCCACATAATTGTACATTGCTGGAAAAAAAATTCCTCACGCTGGAATAAGCATATTATTATGAATTAGCAGTACATCAGCAAAACTCCCACAGGCTATAATGTAAGAACAGCCACTATTTTCACCACAACTGCTGGCTGGCTAAGTGGAAGTGACACGGTTTTCTGCTCTTACTCCAGTTTTTATTGGATGTGGTATATTAATCATGAGTCAATCATGGCAGAGAAAAAAAACCTGCAGTGTTTTGCTAAAACCCTCCAAAATAGACAACCTGTCAGCATAATGTTCTACCGCAAAATGTAGTTGGCAGCACTGCAGCTGTCATCCAACGGGCCAGACAATGCTCTGGCGGGAGGGATTTTGGCGTTTATTCATCAAAGTGTCATTTTCAAAATTCATTACTATGAACAGATTAAGAACAGTATAAGCACTGTTTGTGATTCATGAAATACGTATTTTGTCGTTTCCGACAACTGAACGATGTCATGTCATACCAAAAAGCGGTTGTTTTCCACAATCCTACAAATCCTAAAAAAAGTCAGTTTCCTAATTTGCATATCGTTTCGGAAAACGGAAACAATTCATCATATACTTTTGGTGTAAAGAAGGACCTTTTTTCACTCGATGACACCACCATTCTGCTGTTCTTAACACGGACAAAACGTGGACGGGGCTCAACTGTAAAGAAAAAAAAAGAGGAGTGTTAAACCATGTGTAGTGTTTTGTGTTGTGTAACAGGTAAACATCTTAGCTGTTCTGTTTTATAGTTTAGGTTCATGTGTTTAGTTATTGCTCGAATAGAGCTAGATTTGTTTTCATTTATTTTTATTTTGTAAAAATTAAAGTGCGCGCAAGCGCTTTTCCTTCAATTTCTGTGTACTGGGTCATCTTTATAGGGGCAACGAACGATCACGAGTGGCTGTCGTGTTACAATATATATTCTTCCAGATAGACAAGACTGTACTGAGGTCACCACTCTGGTAGGAACCAGAGCCCTGCGTGCAGTTGTTGATGTGAAACCATACAAAGGTTTGAATCATGCAGAATTCATCAAAGTTACCAAACAGATGGATTTCTCCTGAGAAAAGCTGTTTGGCAGACTACATAATCACTGAAGAGCAGACTGTAAAATAAATAAATAAATAAATAAATAGTTGAACCATCTGTAGTTTAGGTGAGTAGGGTCTACTATGAGTTTACTTCTAAAATAATGAATTAGAAATTAGATATGTGCAAGCTGTTGTGGCTTGTTTAGTATTTTATTGTTTTTTACTCCATACGAAGGAATAAACAAATAAGAGTAACCAAATACAAAGTATTTCTTTCTTTTTGTGTTCAGTATATGTATGCAAAGTAATTATGTTTTACTATATGTTTTACCTTTCCTCTGTAGTTTTCTACTGTCTGGCTCCTGTTACATACTAACTACATTAAGGACTGCAGCTCAAAATAACCAACACCAGTTATAACTAGACTTTAAACAAACTGTCAAAAGACTTTAGTTTATCAGTTTTATGGATTAATATCTAATACACAGTAACGCATATTGCGTGTAGGTATAATAGATATATAATTAATAAAACATCTAATTGACATTATTCAGGCCCCAACACTTTTCAAATATGTCTTGTAATGTAGCAGAGGCAGTTCTTATTTTCCTGCCCACGATCAACGTTTAAATAATATATTTAACCCATATTTATTATAAAAACTATTAGAAACTTTAAAAAGCAACAATGTTTGTATTTCAAATTTGAGATTTTGTCTTTCCCGTTTACATACGTTTTTATAACATGATCATGGTGTTCAACTAGCTCTGATAATGAAAAAATGCAGAAGGAAACAATCTCTTAAGTGTTAAATACAGATTACAATCCCAGTTTTATTTTCGTTGTTTACCACATTTTGTTCCCCATTACCGTGGAATGACTACTACATAATTCTTGACAAGGTGGGGTCTTTAACTGAGACAATAAGATAATAAGCAGCTACCATGTTTTTGCAGTTCTGATTGTCCCACTGCGGTGTCCGTCCAAGCACGTGACAGAGCCGACCAAATTAAAAAAAAAAAAAAAAAAAAAAAAAAAAAAAAGGAAGCAATCGTAAAGCTCAGTAGCCATTGTGTTAATTTATTTTCAGCTTTTTAAAAAACTCTCTGTGTCAGTACTAAAAGCAGGTATTTACTGAGGCTTACTGCATTCAGAGCAGTAGAAGAGTACTCGCTAGATCTGTCAGTGTCACTGCAATTGCAAAATAAGACAAACCGGTCGTCTTCAACTCGCACCTTAATTGTTTCTAGTCTTGCATCAACTGAGTAGGGTCATATCGTTCGCTGGAGAAAACAACAAACAAATTAAAAGTCGCCGGAAAATAAAATAATAACTTGCACAATGTCGATATTGAATATGACACTGGTGGTTAATATGTATGTGTTCTGTCTCCTGGCGTCTTTCAGCCAAGCTGCAACAACAGTATTGCCTCTGGTCATTAACACTTGGCCCTTTCGGAACGCTACTGAAAAAGGTAAAAATATGATTTATAATTACTTATATGTGATGTGATTTCCTACCGGTGTAGTGTTATAAAGTGGTACATCGGCACAATGTTGTACAGTACCAAAACTTGACCTTTGTAATGTTAGAAAATGGTATGCTATGAGATTTTGGTACAGGTGCAATCAATTTTCACAGTGGTACATTTACCATTTAATTATACATTGTTTTTTTTAGTTTTTTTTTTTTTTTTTTTAGTTTTTTTGCAAACGATTAATTATGCTCTTCTTTTTTTGCAAACTTAAACTGGAAACAGACAATCAATTTCTCAAAAATTCACGACAAACAAGACGAAATGAGAAGTCCACCGCAAAGTTTCATAAGTTAAAAAAATGTACACGACCCAATGCATTGCATACGATAAATATTCGTATACTATTATATTTATGTTTGGAAAAATATGATCAATTCAATTTAAAAAAATGTAAAAGACCAAAAACAGCACATCATACCAGATTTGAATGGGCATTTGCCCGCTTTCTTAGCAGAAGTTGTTTAGGCATGCATGTACCAATTTGTACCCTCATATCTGAAAATAAGACTACACCAGTAATGATAAAGCATATTTGTTATGACATCACTACATCCTCAGATTTTATTACCAGGCAGCACACCCCCTGCCTACCTTATTTATTTGCCTAATTTTACCTTTAATCCTGTATTCACAAAAGTTACTTTCAGACAACACACTCATGTTACTGTAATATGCCCCAAATATTGGTGTTTTACTCCTGCATATCTAGAGCTAGACGTTGCTATCGGCATCCAACTCAAGGAGCATGTTAGAGTAGTAAAATAAAGGGGTAAAATAATCCTAAGTGTAGCCAAGTATTTTGTTTTTGTGTTACTATTGTAAGCTGTTTAAATCAGTTGAGTCATGGCTCCTATGGCATAGCAGTTTACCCTTTCCACGTTTTACTACGAACTTGATTAGCCACAGTGGATAGTTAACAACCTCAGGTGTGTCTTATTAAACTAGTAAAAACAGGAATGCTATGCAATGGGAGTCTTATTGCAATCCCTGCAGTTTTCTTTAGTGAGCATGTGATATTGAAATAAAGGATAATGAAAAAGACGCAAATAGTATTTGTTCATAAAACGTCTGCCCTATACACATTTTTTTGGTCTTGTTGCTGATGTTTTTATTATTGTATTGGTTGTTTTTTTTTGTTTGTTTGTGTTTTTCTAAGCATGGGACACCTTGCAGTCAGGGGCGTCTGTGCTAGATGCTGTAGAAAAGGGATGTGCGCTTTGTGAGACAGAGCAATGTGACGGCAGTGTTGGATATGGAGGGAGCCCTGATGAGAGAGGAGAAACCACTTTGGATGCTATGGTCATGAATGGGTGAGTACTGCATTACATTTTCCTATAGTATAAATTGCAGTTTGAAGTTCTTCACAATCTCAGGAGCTGTTGCTGTGGGTGATGATGACACAGTGGTTCAACTAAATGCTTTAAAGAAATTTCAACTTTTAAAATTAATTGTCTTACCTTTAATTACAGCAATCACTTCTAGAACCACTGGTGTAGGCTAAGGACGTGTTTTACATTTACTTACATTGTCAACATCAAAAAGTTGAGTCTAGAGAAAGAACTATGAACTGTTTTCATGAAACAGATATCTTTAAAAATAAGAACCATCTCTGGAATACTTTAAAAATAAAAACAAATTTAAAAAGCCTGTCATAACCTTTTTCTGTTTCACGGATTACTTAAAATGTAATATGCAATAGATACTAAGTTTGTACCAAATTTTGTAACTACAAAAGTGGATTGTTGGATCTACTCTTTGTGTGAGAAGGTTGGAGGATTGGCCTGGTATAGTATTTCTTGACCTGGATGTTGAAAGGTTCCCACTATCGTTGTATATCGCTTAGTTTACCTGTGTGACGATGACCTCCATAACCTGCTTAGTTTATGAGATACAGATTATGAAGTACAGACATGTTTGAAAAGCATAGTCTTAGTATACAGCAGCACGCTATAGCGCTGCAAATAACAGTAAATTGTTCACTGTCATTGCATAGAGAAAAACATCTCCTAGACCAGGGATGTCCAATCCTGGTCCTGGAGGGCCAGTGTCCCTCCTGGTTTTTGTTCCAGCTGTGTCCTAAATTACTTAATGGACCAGTTTTTACCAATTATTGTTCTAATTAAGTAATTTAGGGTACAAGGAGGGACACAAGCCCTCCAGGACCAGGACTGGACAACCCTGTCCTAGACGGTCTTGAACTTCAGCAAATAACATATATTACCGCTTTTCTAGACTTGGCTACGTAGAAAGTCAAGGTATTACAATGTAGGATTCTTTGTGATTAATAAATTAAAGTGGGTTGTCAGAACTTGTCTTTACAGGCCAAGAGCACAGCTTAAAACTGTTATTTTTCTGCTGATTTCCAAATGAAATCACATCAGTAAGTTAAATATCAAACCTCGGTAGGTACGTTAAATATGTGAACTTAAGTTTTTTTGTGCTTGATGTAGCGATACTATGCAAGTTGGAGCTGTAGCAGACCTTAGACGAATCAAGAATGCCATTGGTGTGGCACGGGCTGTAATGGAGCATACCAGGCATACATTTTTAGTAGGAGAATCAGGTAATTTGACGTAGTTTAAATTTATTTTTATAGTTGCCAGGACTTCTCAAAACCTTGAATTTCCTGAAGAAATTAAGAGCATAGAAGATGGTCATATCTTGAATAATTTAAACAGAAACATCACATACATTTACTGTTATATATATATACACACATACACACACACAGTACTGTGCAAAAGTTTTAAGCAGGTGTGAAAAAATGCTGTAAAGTAAGAATGCTTTCAAAAATAGACATGTTAATAGTTATATTAATCAATTAACTAAATGCAAAGTGAGTGAACAGAAGGAAGGGATTTTATAGGCATATAGTCAGGTGTATGATTAAACAATTATACCAAACAGGTGCTAATGATCATCAATTCAATATGTAGGTTCAAACACAATCATTAACTGAAACAGAAACAGCTGCGTAGGAGGAATAAAACTGGATGAGGAACAGCCAAACTCAGCTAACAAGGTGAGGTTGCTGAAGACCGTTTACTGTCAAAAGTCATACACCATGGCAAGACTGAGCACAGAAACAAGACACAAGGTAGTTATACTGCATCAGCAAAGTCTCTCCCACACAGAAATTTCAAGGCAGACAGGGGTTTCCAGATGTGCTGTCCAAGCTCTTTTGAAGAAGCACAAAGAAACGGGCAACGTTGAGGACCATAGACGCAGTGGTCGGCCAAGGAAACTTACTGTAGCAGATGAAAGACACATCATGCTTGCTTCCCTTCACAATCGGAAGATGTCTAGCAGTGCCATCAGCTCAGAATTGGCAGAAAACAGCGGGACCCTGGTACACCCATCTACTGTCCGGAGAAGTCTGGTCAGAAGTGGCCTTCATGGAAGACTTGTGGCCAAAAAGCCATACCTCAGACATGGAAATAAGGCCAAGCGACTCAACTATGCACGAAAACACAGGAACTGGGGTACAGAAAAATGGCAGCAGGTGCTCTGGACTGATGAGTCAAAATTTGAAATATCTGGCTGTAGCAGAAGGCAGTTTGTTTGCTGAAGGGCTGGAGAGCGGTACACGAATGAGTGTCTGCAGGTAACAGTGAAGCATGGTGGAGGTTCCTTGCAAGTTTGGGCCTGCATTTCTGCAAATGGAGTTGGGGATTTGGTCAGAATTAATGGTCTCCTCAATGCTGAGAAGTACAGGCAGATACTTATCCATCATGCAATACCATCAGGGAGGCATCTGATTGGCCCAAAATTTATTCTGCAGCATGACAATGACCCCAAACATAGAGTGAAAGTCATTAAGAACTATCTTCAACGTAAAGAAGAACAAGGAGTCCTGGAAGTGATGGTATGGCCCCCACAGAGCCCTGATCTCAACATCATCAAGTCTGTCTGGGATTACATGAAGAGAGAGAAGCAACTGAGGCTGCCTAAATCCACAGAAGAACTGTGGTTAGTTCTCCAAGATGTTTGGGCCAACCTACCTGCCAAGTTCCTTCAAAAACTGTGTGCAAGTGTACCTAGAAGAATTGATGCTGTTTTGAAGGCAAAGGGTGGTCACACCAAATATTGATTTGATGTACATTTATCTTCTGTTCACTCACTTTGTATTTTGTTAATTGATAAATCTAAACTATTAACATGTCTATTTTTGAAAGCATTCTTACTTTACAGCATTTTTTCACACCTGCCTAAAACTTTTGCACAGTACTGTGTGTGTGTCTCTCTCTATCTATCTATCTATCTATCTATCTATCTATCTATCTATCTATCTATCTATCTATCTATCTATCTATCTATCTATATACTGATGCACAAAATAAATTAAACTCTTGGGTCTAATGGATTTAATCAAATATTTTAAACATATCAAACAAAATCACAGAAAATGTGAACAAAAATACAAATCAAAGAATTGTAAGTTTTCACTATGCAGTGTGACCCTCTGTCAAAATGAAAACATTACAAACTTAGTATCAGGTATGACCTCCCTGAGCATTAACACAGTCCTGGCAGTATTGATGCATAGACCTGATCAGCCTCTGGATAGACTGCTATGGGATGTTCCGCCACTCTTCCTGAGCAGCTGCAGCTAGCCGGCAAAGGTTGGCTGGTCACGGTTGTATCCTGTGGATGGCACTGGTGATTTGGTCCCACAGGTGTTCTTTCGAACTCGGGTCAGGAGAAAAAGCTGGCCACGGCAAGGCCTCAACATTGTTTTCTTGAAGTTGTGAAATTTTAATCGCTGTTCTTGCATTGGTTATTTATCCAGATTCTTAATCAACTCATTTTGGCAATTTTAACTTCACTCAAATACTAAACACTGAGCACCTGGCGTTTTTATGAAATCACATGACTTAAGCTCAGTATTTTGTTATCCCAAAGAACAATACTACTCAAGCAATAATTAAACAATACGCTCAAGACAACGTAAAAGTTTCACGTAGTGCATCAGTGTGCATGTATGTGTGTTTATAATTATATATCTATATATCTATATATATATAATAATATATTATACATATAATTATATATAGAATAATATCTATATATATATACATATATAATTACTACATTTATTTACAAACTAACTGCATTTGATTTACAACATTTACTTTTTTCCAAAGCATCCATTTTTGCTGAAAATATGGGGTTTGTTGCTGAAGATTTGACGACAAACACCTCACTTGCGATGCATACAAAGTGGCTAAATGAAAGATGCCAGCCAAATTTCTGGGAGGTAAGTGTTATTTTTATTTTATTTATTTTTATTTATTCCCTTTTTGCTGCATAATGTATACATAATATTTTCTATCCTATATCTCATTAAAAAAGTTGGAAACACAACACATTATTGATAGCCAAAAAGGACCATACTTGTCAGTAATATTAGTACAGGTTTTTCCTAAATAACTTTCTAAAGAATAATTTGAAACAAAAATCTAATCATGGTAAATTAGTAGGCAACCCAATGTGAACTGCACGTTATCATCTATGTATACTAACTATGTACATTTTTCCTCGCAATAATTGACAGGGTGTTTCACCTGACCCTTCAAAATCATGTGGTCCATACAAACCTACGAGTGTGCAACAAAGATGGCGAAAGCAAATTATTAATATTCATAATCATGACACTATTGGTACAGTACATGTTTTGCATTTTATTTTAAATCTAAAATCCTTTCCTTTTTGTCTGTCTTTCTATGAAGTGTATTTTAGATCTTCATTAAACACTTTCTGTGTAAGCCTCTGATTTAATTATGTTATAAGTACCTTAAGTATCTTATAAGTATAAGAAAGCTGTCACCACTTTAATCTTGTGTAGCAGTATCTCATGCGTAGAACATATTGCACTTCCACCATAGACTAATTCGAGTTTATGGAAGTAGTAGAATAACTGTGGGACATTTCAATAGGCTTACAAAAAAGCTTTGCTATGGAACTGACAATGGGTGATAGACAGCAGAGGACTATGTTATTAAACTGCTCTGCAAGCGTATGAGAATTTATAAAGTTATGTGTGAATCTTTTTTTATTGTTATTATTGTCTAGGAATGATTGTGATCAATAAGACAGGGCATGTCGCTGCTGGAACATCAACTAATGGAGCAAAACATAAGATTCCTGGGTGTGTAATAAACAATTCTGTTGACGAATTCTGAATTCTAATTGTGTTTTCAATGTTTTGCTTTCAAGAAATTCTATAATTGGTCGTACTGGTGTAAAATGTTACAATTTAAAGAAGCAATTTTTTCTATAAATTACTAGATACAGTTCTGATGTTCTTAAATGTACAATCTCGGTGAAAAGTTTTAGAACACTCCCATTTTCCAGTTTTTATTGAAATTTAAGCAGTTCAAGTCCAGTGAATAACTTGAAATTATACAAAGGTAAGCGGTAAACTGCCAGAGGTTAAAAAAAAAAGTTTAGGTTACCAAAAACTGAAAAATAATGTACATTTCAGAGTTATACAAAAAGGGCTTTTTGAGGGAACAGGTAATGTGTTAACAACTTATAGCTGTTCTGCAGCAATGGAAGTAAATTAAGCCTTGAAAGTTGATGCCAACAATTCCTACAGGTGTCCCAACTTTTGTTGATTACTTACAAACCCTCTGTCTATAAAAGCAGTGTTGGAACAGACTATGTTAGTACACCCTCTTAAGCTTTATTTGGACAGTATCGTACTGTAGGAAGTAGTATATTGCTATCATAAAGGCGAGAAAAAGGCAATTAACAAAGGAAGACAGACAGACCATTATAACCCTTAAGTATAGGTCTTTCCTTTAGAGAAATTGCAAATAAAGCCAAGGTGTCAGTGTGTACAGTTTCCTACACCATCAAAAGGCACTTGGAAACTCTGATAGGAAGAGGTCTGGCAGACCCAAAGCCACAACAGAATCAGAAGACAAGTTTCTGAGAGTCAACAGCTTGCGTGGTAGGCGGCTCACAGGACAACAGCTTCAAGCACAGCTTAACACTGGTCGAAGTAAGCAAGTCTGTTTCAACTGTGAAGAGAACACTTCGAGCTGCAGGTTTGACAGGTCGAGTGGCAGTAAGAAAGTCATTGCTAAGATGGCAAAATAAGAAAAAGAGGCTTGCCTGGGCCATGAAGCACCGCCAGTGGACTACTGAAGACTGGAAGGTGGTCTTATGGCCCGATGAATCAAAATTTGAGAATTCAGTTCATTTCGCCGGGCTTTTCTACGCCGTCGAGTAGGCGAAAGGATGGTTCATAGGTGTGTGACACCAACTGTCAAACATGGAGGAGGAAGCGTGATGGTCTGGGGCTCTTTTGTTGGATCCAGAGTCAGCAATTTACACAGAGTGAGTGGCACCCTAAACCAAAACGGCTACCACAGCATTTTGCAGCGCTATGCAATACCCTCTGTTATACGCCTAGTTGGTCAGGGGTTCATCCTACAGCAAGATAATGACCCAAAACATACCTCCAGGCTATGTCAGAACTACCTTTGAAGAAAAGAACAAGACGGTAGGCTTCAAATCATGGAATGGCCATCACAGTCTCCAGACGTAAACCCCATTGAGCTGTTTTGGGATGAACTGGACAGAAGGTTGAAAGCAAAGCAATCTACAAGTGCAACAGATTTGTGGGAACTTCTGCAACAGTGTTGGGAATAACTTTCCGAACAATATTTGATTTCAGTTGTAGAAAGAATGCCACGAGTGTGTTTGGCTGTTATATCTGCAAAAGGTGGCTACTTTGAGTAAAAAATTTTGATTAAATTTTGTTAAAACGATTCCATGATTTCTTTTTTATCTCCAATTGTTTATTTGTTCTGTGCTTTAATTTCAGAGTAGATTGAGACATTAAACTGCGTAAATTTCAATAAAAACTGGAAAAATTGAGGTGTTCTAAAACTTTTGACCGGTAGTGTATATGATTGTGACGGTTTCAATGTACTGTTTGTGTCGAATCAGCGGATCATTAACACTGCCTAAGTCAGTGTACATTTAAGTGGCATCTGCCATTGCTGCATAATTCGGCAATAATGACTTAAAGCAGTGATCTAATCCTGTACGGTGTTTCTGTTAAACAGGTGGGTTGTAACATAAGATTGATATCCAACTCATCGTTTTTTTTTTTTTTTTGTTGTTGTTTTTTTTTTAACATCTGTCCACTCATTGTAATGTCACTACAAAAATATTTTTTTTTTAAATTATCACATTATGTGACAAAGCCATCTGAAGCTTGTTGCACAATTAACAGGTGTCATGAGTTGGATTAAAATATACAAGTAAAAACAAGTTGAGTGAATTTCTATTATTTTGGACCAATAATACAAACTGAAAATTGAAGCCCTATGAGCATCAACTGCAGCTGCAGTAGCTAACTTTCAACACAGTTGTACTCACTCCTGTCCAGAATCTTTTCCAGCCAGGTCTTTTATTAATGTGAACTGCACAGAGTCCTGTTTCAACTTGAGCTTTAATCATTTAGTTAACCTGATTTGAAAAAGGTCCTGGGTTGAACTAAGCCTTAGGGAGTACCACTGTGGATATGCACACAAACTCAAAAATGAACCAATAGTAATGGCTAAACACAGTATAGGTTTTATGTACTAGTGGTCTTCTAAGATAAAAACAAAACCAAAAAAAAAAAACTTATGAAGTGTGTTTCTCATACTGTAGCTCAAAAGCCTCCAGTTATGAGGTGAAAGACATAAAAGGTTAACACACAAAATGTTTGTTGATGCTATAACTATTGAAGCATTTTCATTTTTGGTATTCTCCATCAGTGGTCTTCAAACTTGAAAATTTCCCATGTGCTTGATTGATTAATGTATTTCTTTGTGTTTTCTTCTTCTTGTATGATAGCCGTGTAGGAGATTCACCAATCGCTGGAGCAGGGGCCTATGCTGACAGCACAGTTGGAGGTGCAGCTGCTACTGGGGATGGGGATGTTATGATGCGATTCCTTCCAAGGTTTTCAGGCTTGTAAAATAAATATGATAAGACAATTTTAAGTAGATTTTTTAACTTGAGTGACATGACATAGTAAAGCCTGCTCAAACAGCAGAACGGGTATACTTGTTAGCTGGTGGTTTACTCAAGTATTTCCTCACAATGAGCGGGGTGTTCTGATAATGCTACCTACTTGCATTGAATGTTCAGCTTATTCAGTTCCAGTGAAAACCTCAATGATTTTACTAAGCTTCTAACTGAAACGAAAACCTCACCACTATTTAAACTATTACACATTTTTAACATGTCTAAGGCAAGCGTGCACCACTTAAAAAAGAAATACTTTGTAGAATCAAATTGAACATAGTCACCTGAAGATCATGAAAATATTTTTTTGTCACATCACTAATGTCTACCTATTTCTAGCAAAATAATTGCAATTTGGCAATCCAGGGAGTGAGTTGATGTGGAATTTGCTACAATTGTTTTTTTCTTTGTGTTTCTTGCATTAGTTACCAAGCTGTGGAGTACATGAGAGAAGGAATAGACCCGACCACAGCATGCAGGAAAGTTATCGACAGAATTAAGAAGTATTATCCTGGTTTCTTTGGTGCAGTAATCTGTGCAAATACAACTGGTGGTTATGGTAAGTTGTGAAGAAGGCAATGGAGAGTTTCCCTTAAAAACACTAACTTAAAGCACAAAATTGTTTAAGATGCTGTTCAGTGCAGGTATTTTGTTTTCTAGCAAAATCTGATGAATTGGGATGGTGTCTTGTGGAGAGAGCACTGCAAATTTACTGTGCCTGTTATGTGTAAAATGTATTTTAACCTACAGTACTACTGCAATTCGAAAATGGTTAAAAATTGAACATGACTACTGAGTAAAATACAGTCCTAAAAACAATTGGATTTGCTTTGTATCCTGTATTTATAGTCTGGTTATCAAAAAAATAAATACAGTAGTATAAAGTCTTAGTAGTCTTTTTATTGTGGCATAGAAAAGATATCTATGTGTCCTACAAAGTCGGCTAAACCAATATATACTAGCATGTACTAAATTAAGTTTGGGTTTAATTAATTTCCTGTGTTTTGAGTATTATACATTTTTTTTTAAATTTAAAATGGTTTCAAGCACTTAACATTAGTGTTACCGAACACCCTTTAGTGTTTACAACAGAATTGTATACATTTCTGAAATATCTTTGTTTCCACGATTGCAGTTCCTAGCATGTCAACACAGTGTAGTGTATAATAACTACCAACGTAGAATATGTGTCAATAGATAGAGCTGCACATTTGCAGATTGTTGCTGGTGATTATTTGACACATACACTCAGCACTCCAGATAAGCTGCGTACTGGGTGTTTTAGGTATTGAAAAAATATCTATTACGTGTGATATTTAAATGTAATGCTTAAAGAATTTGCATAGCAATTTTGCTATATAGCTTGAGTTTGCATATTACACCGTGTAACAATTTTTTTTTTGTGTTCCTGGGTAGTAAGTGTTATTTCCTAATTGCTTATGCCTCAAAAGTATAGAAAATGGCTATTATTCCCCACAAACTTTGCTTTTGTGACCAGGACAGTGATATTTCAAAATATCACTATTTCCAATGGGAAAACGGGCAAATGTGTGTCTCTTCGTTCACATGAGTCAGAACAAAACAACATATGAATCCAAATTAACATGTATTTATACTAAAGTAATACAAAATTGACTACAAAAGATTCCGAAATCTCGGAAAACTACTCGCTTCTAAATCTTTTGTAGTCATTTTTGTAGTCACAAATGAAAAAAAATAAAAAAAATAATGCATTTTAATTCCAGGCTATAAGGCAACAAAAGGTGAATTTTTAAAAATGGGTTGTAGACTTTCTATAGGCACTGTGTGTGTGTGTGTATATATATATATATATATATATATATATATATATATATATATATATATATATATATATATAAAAAATAAAATTAGCCAGAAGTCGTGAATCAGTGTTGAAGCAACAGAACCCAGAACCATTCGTAATGATTGCAGACAGCATAAAACGTGTTGGGATAATGAACAATATAGGCACGCTTTTTGTTCTTAAACTATAAACCTTAATAAATCTGGCCATTGAACATTTATTTAAGCAAGTTAAAAATATTTGTTTTAAACTGAATGATAACCTTTTGATGATATTCTCCTTTTGGTAACCTATTTCTTCCCTTATCCATTTACCTGTTGTAGGTGCTGCATGTAACAGAGTTTCAGGATTTGACCAGTTTCACTTCATGGTTTACAACTCGGCAGTTAATAAGCCACTTCAGTTGGTGGTGGATTGTATTTAACATTTACTTCATAGTAAAAAAAAAAAAGAGAAATCATCCTGCACTTTTTAAATATTATGAGTCTGATCCAAACGCCAGCCAGCTAGTACCATTTGTTTGTTTGGTACTGAAACTTGAGGTGATTATTCAACACAAATTGTCTGTTGCATCCCACTAATAATCAAACCTTTTCAGGTTTAAACTTAAAATATACCTTTAATGATTAATAGTTTATTGAATTAATAATGTGGCCACAAGGCATTTGTAGAGATTGTTTTAAGAGTAAGGTGTAGCCACTGAATCTGTCTATTTTGCCAAATAATGTAAATGTGGATGCTGAAAACAGTTTTTTTCTATAATAAAGTAGAAAAAAAAATCTGTATATATTTTGGCTTTTTTTTCTTTTTTTTAAATAGAACATTGCATATACAGTACATCAGTGGTTCTCAATCTGTGGTCCGCCGTCTCCCTTCATGTTGTCTGTGGAAAGGTTATATAATTACAGAAAGGAAGTGGCAGCATAGTTTATAGATCCTATTGCAAACCCAAAATTTGAGAACTTAAAAACTCAGCTACAGAAGCAGGGACTAAAAAGCATACATGGAGAATATCTCCAAGTTAAAAGAAAAGGTCTAAACTCAGTCATATATAATTTTGGAGCGTCTTAAATGTATTCTTTACTAGGGAGTTTTCCTGTATTGCGCTCACGTGCACTCAACACAGCATCTTGTAAAGTAAGGGATAACACACGACAGGGTGTGCGTTGTGTTGCATTAACATATTGCTGTAGTTGGATTGGAGGTACAAAACTAAGCAACATAGTGCACAAGCTCTGCAGTGTTATCCCGCGTATAAAATGGATTCAATAAAAAAAATATAAAAAAAAAAAAAAAAAAAAAAACTTTGCTTCGGAGACAAAACCCTCAAAGACGGTTATATTTGGGTTGTTAAACTGCAGGTTTTCAAAGTTTCCATTTATTGTAATTAATTAAAATGAATGAAGTCTCCATGATAGTCTCAGTCGCTCCTTAAACAGAGCTGACATAACCCGCAATGTTAGCCTTGTTAGTGACCAGGCATTTAAAAATGCCAATCATGTATTTTTTGTTAATAATGAAAAGATACAGAAAAGGAGGCAAAGGCAAAATTCACTGTCCATGCATTACTACCACTGACCTGGAGAAGCTAATACAAAAATACATTATTGCCATTTTTTTTTTATTCTTGGTGACTAATACCTCATTTCCATGGACAGCCAACTCGAGTATGCTCGAATTGGTCTGAATTCTCCCAGAACTCAGGTTGGTGAAATAGGAGGTGTTATCATGCTTTTCTGAGTTACCGAAGTTATCATGAGTTGGGTAGAAAATACTTGCGAGTTAAAGGCCAAGACGTGCATTCACTGCAGACAGTATTAGTCAAATTGTAACCAAAATGCCTTGTTATACTTACGTTCTCACCCCCTACACATTTAATGATGCAATTTCCTCCCAGCCCGAATTCAGACCTTAGAATTCAGGCCCAGCCGAGGAGTGAAATCTGCCCGAATTGGGAGCCAACTTGAGTAATTTAAAAACATGGAAATGGAGCTCACGGTGGGGGGTGGGGGGAGCTGTTTATGGAGCGATTGAGACCAGCACATAACACAATTGAGTACTCTTGACCAGCTGAATTACGCACTGAAGCACAAATTATCGTAACGGACTATTTAGAACTTCAAGACAAACTGTTTTTAAGTCTGTTACTATTTCTTTATGTTTCATCAAATCAATAAAAACATCGGCTACCGAAGCATTTGTTTTCTTCGATTTCATGAAGTTTTTGACTTGTTAAATTTCTGTGTTGCTTGCTTTTTAATTTTTTTTCTTGTAATTGTATGCACTTGTACACCGTTATGCCTCTGAAAAGATAAACTGTGACGAAAGGAGTGTCACTAATTTTTTAAAACTTTAAAAGACTTCTCACAGCAGTGTGTATATTTATTGCGAGTTTAATATGTTGTGTATTGATGATTTATGAATTGAACTGTGCTTCGGCAAAAATAAGTGCATTGTACAGTACTATATAACTGCACGGTAAAAAAAATCTAGAAAAGTAAACTAGAACCATTCTTTAAAACTCCAATTTTAAAACAGCTTTGCTGACAGAAACAGACCTACCCATTGCACTGAAACAAATAAAGGTAAGTACGGTTATTCTTAGTATTATAGTGTTTTTTTTTTTTTTTGTTTGTTTTTTGTTTGTTTTTTTATGTGCATATTAAAACAGTGGGTTGACATAGCGTAACTATTTTATCAATTTTGTATGTGTTTGAATAAAATCATTAACCTGTTTTAACAAGAGACATGGTGGCATTTTTTGTGATTTATTTATTTTTTTAAAATGTTGGATAGTGGTGGATATTTTTTAATACAACCAGTGTTAATTCCAATTTGATTAAGACATTCCAAACAGCCAAACCATTGGCTCGGTGTAGCAGTTAGAACACAATACAAATACAATATTATGCAGAAACATACAGAACACCTGATCACTAGATGAAAAGTTTATATATAAAAAATATTTAGGTAAAGTCTAAATTTACAAACCAAGTCATAACCTATATCAGTAGGACGATCAAAAAAAAAAACAATGCCAACACAGAACTGTGATATACAATAATAAATAAATAAAATAAATCTGGTCTGATGAATTCTGGTTCCTGCTGTTTCACGCTGATGGGAGAACTAGGGTATGGAGAAAACCACATGAGTACATGCATCCATCAGGCTGGTTGTGATGGTGTGGGGTGTGTTTTCATGGCACACATTGGGCCCCTTGATAAAAGTGGAGTAACGTTTGAATGCCACAGGATATCTGAACATCATTACCAATCAGGTGCATCCCTTCATGGCAGCAGTGTATCCATCTGTTAATGGATTTTTTTTAGCAGGATAATGGTTCCACGAACATGACAATGAATTCAGCTTACTGCAGTGGCCTGCCCAGTCAGCAGATCTCAATCCAATGGAGCATCTGAGGGATAAGATGGAATGAGCTATTCTGAGTAGAGATCCACTACCAGCCAACTTGACACAAACCAAACCTAGTAACAGGTGTGTATATATATATATATATATATATATAATATATATATATATATAAACCTGCCTTATAAACTAGTTTAAGAAGCCCAGCAACACTTAGGAGATTAAAACTTTATTAGTTTAATCAGCGTGTTTCGGCCAGCACATTCGTCAGGGTAATTAAAACTTACATGTAAATTCACATCAGTATAAAAAGACTTTGTAATTAGGGAGTTTAACAGACAGTTAACAGCGTACAATGAAACGTTAAGTTACTTACCGTAACCCTGGTTCCTGAATGAGAAGGCGACCACCAACGACATTGTGTCTGGGATATGCCTGCCCATTGGGTAGGTAATTTCTGAGCTCTCTGTATCAGAGCTGCCGATAGGCCCCTTCCTGGGATGATGCACTTGGTCCAGCCCATCAAGGGATTAAAACCATCATCCTGGGGAAGCCATTTCTCTTTTTCCATCGAACCTGTGAGGGTGACCGATGCGACCTCACGGTTGATGGTGGTCTTCTCTATCAGGGAACCAGCCTAATGTTCCCTTTCAATTCAAAGACGACCACCAACAACATTATATGTGGAATAATGTATACTAGAGCCGTTGCGAGGGAGAAGAAACGGCAGCATATGAGGGATGCATCAGAACCACATAACCCTATGGTTAGCGGTGTGAGCTTACACCATCAAGGACCCTTGTGCCTAATGAAGGCAGCAGGATCTACATTAAGGCGGTAGATCCTGGAGAAAGTATGTGGCGTAGCCCAGCTAGCTTCTAATTGCTGTTTCTAACATATAAAAGCACAAGCTAAGTTAGAAGAAACAATTGGGACAACCTTGGCTAGCACCAAGCAAATAGGCACAACTGTAAAAGTGGTGGGAGTCAAGGTTGCCCCAACTGTTTCTACTACCTTGGCTTGCGTTTTATATATATAGTCTTCAACTTAGGGGCTCATAGGCATCTATACATTTGTAATAGAAAATAAATTATGATCAGTTTTCATTTTCTTTTGTGGCTGATGGTACAAAGCAGATTTGCCCTTGTCAGACACTTCTGACCTCTTTTTCCTCAAAGTCTGAATAGTTGTAATTAGGACTGGTCTATCCTTTGACTAAAGTTATGCTTACTGAAGCTGCTGTCTGTGATGGAAGACCCAAAAGATTAAGTTGTAACATTAACTGAAGTCATACTTCATGAAGGGGCAGATTTGCAGTTCAGATCTGTAAAAAATAAGTGTAGAGGTTTCAAATTCAGCCTTTCTATTATATTTAAGTTCCACTTGGTAAAGGCATTGCAGGGAAACCTGATCAGGATTCTGGAAAAGTCAACTGGCTTCTCAGAAACTTCCATGTATTTGTGTTATTTTGTATGTTATTCAAAAAAACGTCTCTACTGTTGTGTTCTTACTTTCTGGTCTTGATGTCAATCATACAGTGCGCTGTTCATTCTTCCACCTCCTTTTTGGCCTCATAATTAGACTAAGTGCCTCCTCCATAAGTCCAACCTATTAAACTATATTTGACTCAAAGTTTGCTGTGAAAAATAATAATAATAATAATAATAATAATAATAATAATAATAATAATAATAATAATAATGTTCACCCAACAGTGCATAATAAGGCTGTAATTCTATTGAGGGTTTTAGGTGACATAAAAATCACGAGAGCGCTAGCTCTCAACAGAACCCTGAGATAGAACCTTATATGTACAGTTTTGATGTATATTATTGGTTATAGTAGAACTATCAGTGTATTTTTAACAATTAAATAAGTGTTGAGAATAACATTGGAAAACAGAACTAAAAATACTGGAATACAAGTTTATTTTTTAACAATTAATTTTAAACAAGTTTTTTTTTTTTTTTTTTAATTTTACATTTTATTGGGCAGGGAGGGGCACAGGAAAACTGCATGTATTATTACTAAGCATTGGCGTATAAAATGTGCTTGGCTTTTTGGAGGGTTGAGTTAGATCAGTGGTGCGCAAATTCGGGGGGGGGGAGTGTGACTATGACTAAAGGGGCAGTTCTGTAAGGGATTTTTTGGGGGAATATGTTTCTCCCAGTCTTCAGCAGTTAAAACTTTAAATCTGCCTCAGGGTTTCTATAACCCACTAAAGACCAAACACTCCTTTTCCATCCCTTCAACCACTTGTGACAGGACTGCCCCTATGCCGACGTCGGAGGCATCCGTCTGTAGTAACAATTAACACTGTGTCACTACACAAAATGTTAGAGAATCTCGAACGCGTGTTCCGCTTGCTCTGTCCATCTAACCATATTCAGCTCTTTATTCCAAATCAGCTCTGTTAAAGGGGGATGCTATAGGCTCTGTGCTCAGTGGGCTTCCGGTTTAACTTATACTGGCATACTTCCTGTTTAATACTTGTTGATGGTGATCGTAGTTCATTTTTGGTATACACGTGTTTGTTGAAGATTATTTCGTTTTTATTTTATTAGATATTGTTTTATTCGTACAGTGAGTGCCACAGGTACAAAACCGAAATCTGTGAAATATCAAAAACGAGAGCATTGCTGTGTCCCTTTTTGTTCAACATCGTCACGATACAACTCGAGTGTAAGCTTTCACTCTTTTCCTGTAAATGAAGAACTTAAAAAGAAGTGGCTCAACAACATCTGCCACGAGTAATTTATGGCAACAAAATACACAAAAGTGTGCAGCAGATAATCTGTAGTAAAACAAATTAATTAAATATAAGTCATAAAACACAAAATATTGACAACCATTAAACAAAGGAATTCATAACTAGAGGAATTCATAACTAAGTTTGTTACAACACTAAAGTTTTTAGTATTTAGTATAACTTAAAAATAAACGATTGATCTTGTTCTTAGTTTAAAAAAGTATTAGTAATTCTAATAATGCAAAGAAATTGAAGTTGAACTCATGTAACTGTAAATCAAACCTTGAACTTGAACAACAGCTACACTAATTTGTATCCTACACTTGAACTGTGAGGCTTCTCATTCTTCTTCATCGATCTGAAACAACTGGCCCTCACACTGATTTCACCTGTCAGCCTGTCTTTGTTTGATACTGGTTAACGACAACAATATAGATGTTATGTCTGAGGGAATACAGTCCTTGAACTAAAATATAAAACCATCATAGCATTAAAACAATCATTTGACAATGTTGTACAGTTTGCCACTTATCTAATTTTATCATAAACAAAAGTTTTAAATTCCAACTGGTTATGCTATCCTTACAAAAAAGTACATGTTCTTTTTTTTTTCTTCTTAACAGAGCGACTTATAATACTTTATATATATATATATATATATACACACACACACACACACACACACACATATATATATATATATATATATATATATATATATATATATATATATATATATATATATATATATATATATATACTCATTAACCAAGTATCCTTATTAAATATTGATTTTACCGCAGCAGTTTTACAGATATGCAAAGACTGAACAACTCACCCTTGTTGTTGCAGAGGTAGCTGGAAACGTACATTTTCAAACCCTTTTCCAGTTTGTTTGATGGAGCTTTGCTGCACAGTTTAACTATTCTATGGACATCATTAACTGTGATCCTTGGTAAGTCCTGAAGGCAATCCGTATAAAACAAGGCCATGGCACACTTCACTGTTGTATATCAGACTCGAATACTGTATCTAACGCAAGCAGACATTGACCAGAACTATGCCTGTATAAGAGAATGCGGAAGTAGGATGTGCACCAAGCTGAACTGAATCTTCTGTAGTATCCTTGTAACAGAGAGACAATGATTCTTGGTGGTAAATCTCCCTCCTGACCTGTGAGGGTGCTAAGTAGCAAGGACCGAGTACCTTGGACTTTTTAGCCTGACAATTCATTCCCTGGGATAAAAGGAAGTCGGTCATCTAGGAAGAGAACGGAGCTTCGATACACAAATGAGCCACAAGGTAAATTATGTGACTGCAATCGTTTACCAAGGGGTCATGTATGACGGTATACTAAGGGGACGAAGTGACGTGATCGGTTCCTTGTTTTGATTATAGAGAGAATAACCCCGAAGGACGAAAAACCACTGTGATTGCTGTTCATGAGTGTTTATTTGTTTTTATTATTATTATTATTATTATTATTATTATTATTATTTATTATTATTATTATTATTAGACTCCTGAAAGAAGTTCCGGAGCTGTCGCCAAGGGCCAGCAAAAGCCCGGAACATCACTGCATGTATTGGCACTTGATTAATTGTATCACGCCCCCTGAGCACTACAACGCGCACCCAGGACTGGTGACCGAGATTGTACCTTGTGGGAGAGAGATGTTTTATTATTATTTGGGACTGCAACCCATGTGATTTTCCCTGTGCTTTACCATTGCTGTGTATTGCCAGGGATTTTTTTCTTTTGGTCACCAGACCTGGACTGTGAAAAAAATAAACACTGTTTCCTTTGGAATATAAATCTCTGTCTGGCTCATTACGCACTGTATCACTCCTGCACCTGTACATAGTAGACCACTTTGCCACAATCCTACAATACCCAGAAAAGCTTGTACTTGCTTTTGTTAACAAGTCGGGGCCAGTTCCTAATGGCCTTGACTTTATTTATTTGGGGTTTGACTAAAACATTACCCACTATATAACCTAAATAGTGATCCACAGCTAAGCCGACATAACAGTTTTCAGGATTTACTGTAAATCCCACTACCCATAAGCTATTTAGCACTGCCTCTACCTTCTCCAAATGAGTTTCACATGCCTCTGTAAATAATTACAATATCGTCGAGGTATGCGGAGGCATATCTTACATGAGGCTTTAGAATCTGGTCAATTAACCTTTGGAAGGTGTCAGGAACATTATGTAAGCCAAAGGTCATTACCTTATATTGAAAAAGACTGTCAGGGGTGACAAAGGCTGTGTTTTCCTTGGCAGAATCGTTTAACAGGATCTGCCAATATCCCTTAGTCAAGTCAAGTGTGGACAAGTGCCTAGCCTTTCCCTGCCTCTCAATCAACTCATCTACCCTTGGCATTGGGTAGGCATCACATTTTGATATTTCATTTAACTTTTTTCTGAAGTCATTACATAATCTCCAATATCCATTGGTGCACACCTTTCTTCCAGCACAGTGATCTTTTCAATCAATTTTGGGTGTCAAGCTGGGTTTGAGCCACTTGTGCTAACAGGGCTTGCTTGCTGTTCTACTTCCACCTGCTCCCGTTGCATATAGTCTGTTTCCTGTTGAGTAGCCATGGCATTCACCAACGCCCGCAGAACATCTTCCTGACAAATTATGTAAAAAAACTTTTTTTTTTTTTTTTTTTTTTTTTTAAGTTCTAAGCTGGTTCATTACGGGGCACTATTCCACATCCACCACCATATGTGGCAACGTGGCTGACAGGGTAGAAGTAACAACAATGGAGATGAAAATTACAAATAAACCAAATAAGTGTTTGTTAGGGTAAAGGCCGTTATTTTGGAAACAAAATACAAAACAAAACCTACCTTGATGATGAGGACTAACTAAACAAGCAAATGCCCTAACTAAGACGGGACCGCTAAGTTGTTTACCTGAACAAAACCCACTCTTTGTTTACTTAAATCAACCACTCTGCTGCATGTACACTGACACCATTGACTCTTTGACTTTTCCACCCTAACACTGTTACACACGTGGTTTAAGTACTGTGGTTGACTACTAATTAGTAATTTACCAAACAGAACAGCTGTTATGCTTTCAAACAGTAATACATATAACGACATTTTAGTATCGTGATGACCTCTACTGGTCCATCCGTGAAACTACACCATCCAAAAACCAACAACGCGTTTAACAGGTGAGAATAGACCTTTTCATCCAGACTAATATATTCTCGGTTCACCACTCACCCACAGTTTATAGAGTGCAGAACCAGTTTTACAGCACTGAGAAAATGAATTAAAAGGGCATCTAATACAGTTATCCAAGAAGTGAAAGCAAACACATGTTAATGATCAAACAGATAATACTGTCATTTATTTACTGTCATTTATAATATTGGCACTTTTAACTATTAATATATTTGCAGTTTTTGATGAAGAAAACTGATGACTCAAAATCGAGAATTTCTAAAACTAATAGGTTTTTTTTTTTTTTTTTTTTAGAAAGCTTACGTTTTCAAACTACAGCATATACAACTGTCTGCATAATGTTGTGCCCATACAGTTTACTTTACTCTCCTGATCTTAAAATGCCAACATCCTACAAGACCTTTGCTGAAATAGATCTGTATCTACAACCACCAAATCTTTTAAATTTGCCAGTACTGTACCTTCCATTGAACTCAATTGTAATTTAAATAAGCTGTCACTAGAGGGCACTAATATCTTTTTGTCAGCATGCTGCTATGTCTCTTTATGTAATGGAAACATGATAATCCATCTTTATTAAAAAAAATACAAAAACAGCAAAACAAAGAAAAAATATTAACTTGCAACACATCTTTTCTTCAAAACTCCTTCATTCAAAGTCAGTTCCAAAGTAGTGCCATAATAATAACAACAAAACCAACAACAACAGATAAATAAGATACAACTAAGTTAGTATATCTGTTGGAATACATTAAAATAAAAATAAATATTTAGCTGCGTAAATTGTTAGCAAACAAAAGCTTAAAACTATCTAGGCATTTAGAGGCAAAGCACCTAAGTTAATTGATTTTTTCAACGAAAAAGCAGATTTGAAAAAGCCTTTTTTTTTTTTTAACACAGATATACTAACTAGGAGCAAACATTGCTTGCCTCACCTCATTGCACATCACTTTGTGAAAAATAGTCCCTCTTTCCAATGCTACAATTTGAAGAGATTGTTTTGCTATACAATTAGACAAATATACAGATATAGCAAACCGCGCCATTTTGCTGGTTTATGTGAGGCACGTATGGGACGGTGATTTTTAAAAGTACCTGTTCTGGATATGTCTACTTCTATTACTGCTGCTGAAATATTTGGATAATTACTTGGAGTCGGTGGGACTGAGCTAGATTTGGTGTGTTGGTGTTACAGCTGCTAGAGCCGCTAGAGCTACCACCACTGTATAATTTTGATTTATGGATTACTAACTGTAAGTCCTTCAAACCACAGTTCTACTGTGTTTGTAACACATAACAATAACATGTGTAACACTGCAACAAGATAATGACTGAACATGTTCTCCTCATGTGACACAGAACTTCTAATGTTCAGTAGAAATGGTGTCAATTTATATTTGGTTCATTTTAGCATCTTTACTTTTTGGATATAATTTAAAACCTACTTTGACAGCAGCATGGAGGCCACCATCAAAAAGGGCTTCGTTTTTTTTTATGATGTTCTCCACACCGGTAAGACCTGCAGGTCTAGCAGCACATCACAGAGTATGTCACCATTTTGTTTTCAAACCGCATCTTCTGCTCTGGAGAAGCGGGATTTAGGAGAGCAAACATCCAAGTCCTCCATACACCTAACCTTCTGTTCACACTCAGCTGTGAGCCAGCAGACAAAAAGTATACTAAAGTCAGTTTTAGTAAGTCAGCACTGCAGGAAAATACTATTGAGGTCATTACCAGTCTCCACACGAGTGGATGCTGTATTTTAACCAGAAAAACAAAACAAACAAAAAAACATTAGAACTGTCTTATACAACATGATGGCTTAATTCTCCACTATGTGCCAAATTTGCTAGATTTGTAACATTACTAGTGAAATTAATGCACTTTTATTCATAACAGTACATAGTATAACTTTGTTGTTTTAAAATAGGTAGGTGCCTATCATTAAAAAACAAAACAAAATGCTTGCCACCAACTTTATTTGATTCTTTGAAATTTCTCTTGTTATTAACTGATAAAATTGTTGTTAATGTGTTATTGACAGCTGTGTACCTACTATGAAGACACTCATGTGATACACACACTTGATACAAACATTAGCAGATATATTCAAATTAGGAGGCTACTAGAATCATAGAGTACAGCTGTGTACCAAATAGACTGTCTCCATATACTTAAGTCACATGACCTCAATATGGCAGCCATCTTAAGTCACAGGTCAAAGTGAAAGATTCTCCATAAAACTATTAAAAAACTGGATATAGTAAGAAAACATGTACAATTAGTCTGAAAACTATACTTTAAAAACTATTTAGGTGACTAACTAAGTATTGCCAGGTCTATTTTCATCATTCTACATAGAACTGCATGGATTACACCGTGTAACAATTTATTTATTTATTTATTTATTTATTTTTGTTCCTGGGTAGTAAGTGTTATTTCCTAATTGCTTATGCCCCACAAACTTTGCTTTTGTGACCAGGACAGTGATATTTCAAAATATCACTATTTCCAATGGGAAAACGGGCAAATGTGTGTCTTTTCGTTCACATAAAGTCAGTAAAAAACAACATATGAATCCAAATTAACATGTATTTATACTAAAGTAATACAAAAATGACTACAAAAGATTTAGAAGAGAGTAGTTTTTCGAGATTTACGATTATACTTTATTTACATTTTTGTATTACTTTAGTATAAATACATGTTAATTTTTATAAGTTTGTGGGGAATAATAGCCATTTTCTATACTTTTGAGGCATAAGCAATTAGGAAATAACACTTACTACTCAGGAACAAAAATTGTGTTACATAGTGTTATTACCCCCAAAACATCAAACATTTATGTTTTATAGAAACATTGTATCTGTTGCTATTTTCGTGGTTTGCTTGACCTGCTTTTTACCAGTGTCAATATAATTAAACCCCTTTCTATTCAGCATATGAGACAAACTTAGACTCCTGGATTTCTTTGCTGTGTTCTAGATATTAATATCCCTATTTACTGCTGATTCTATTTACTGCTGCTACATATTGACTTATCAATATATAAAACAAGACTTTAAAAGAAAGAAAAAGAAAATCACCTAATTTCTACAGCTGAATCAAAAACAGAACACAACATCATTAGTCAGCTGGATCTCCAAAATGGTTGGTGCGTCACATCCGTCTTTTTCAGGTGGGTTGATACACATAGAGCCATTCAATCCAAACTGTACCCTGGTTTTCAGAGAGCAAGAGAGAGAGAGAGAAAAAGCATACTGGCAGCTGTGAAGTCACAATGTTGTCTCTAAACCCAACTGAACTTACTGTAATTAGTATATGCATTCTATTCAGTAGATATGGAGACATGAAAAAAGAAAGGAGTTAATTCTGCATGATCTGATTATCTGAGCTGCATCAGTATTTTGTCTCATTTTCATAAATTTAAAGTAAATTCTGCAGTGCCCAAAATGACAAGCTTTGTACAATATAATAATCATTTACTTACCTTATAATTGAAATGCAGACAAGAGGTCTATAGAACATAAATATATGTGTTATATTTTTAACTTTTGAATACCATAAACTGGTCACAGCAAAAATAAACCTAGACATGAAAGATTGTAATTAAGTAACTGGATATTTCTAGTTTCTCATTCCAAAGCAAACAGCATCATTCACTTACTACTGAACACAAATATTTAAAGAACAGGCATAATCAAACCATCTGAAGAAAATGCTTGGTTAAAAAAAACAGTGAGCTGATTGTATGGAGAACATTCCAATCTGTCCAGCACACCCGCACACACGTCAAAGGCATTAATTCTCACCACTGCCAAGCCGTCAGTAACAAGTCTGACATGCTGACAGCTTGACAAATTCAGATACTCTATCTTGTACTCCTTACCACGTTTCATTATAATTGAATAAATGGGTCTTAATATACAGCATTTAAAAAATGTAAGTGTGACGTACATTATACCCCATATTATGTTATACTCAATCATGTTCTAAAGAATATGCTCAGTAAGTTTCATTACAATTCATTAAAAAGTAGTTTTCAACTGTACTCTGCCATGCCGAAATGATTGGGACAGCTGATTTTATTGTCCCTTTTAAATTACTCAGACAGCTGTCTTCATACCTACTAAATATTTTGGTATCACTAAATAGATAATCAAAACCTATGCAAAAGGTGTTATTGACAAGAACATTTTGCAAGTTCAGTCATTAGCCAAATGGCTATCATTTTCTATTAATGCAGAATAACTGGGTGGGCTATTCTTCCACATTTTCCACAAAGAAGTCAGTTTTTGTGGTTAATCGACGGACAGACAGTACATCCAGTTACCCAGCATTGGCACACAAGTAAATAAATAGCATTCAGGGTGCCAGTATGGGAATCTTCCTAAGTATCAGTAATGCCAAGATAGGGGGTCTGAATAGAAGTCTGACAGGGCAGTTCAAGCAAAAAAAAAAGTGTGACATACCAACACTCAGTGACAGTATCCATGTTTGAGATTTCACAGTGGCCCAAAATCCCTTGCGTGCAGTATAAATGGTCAAGGCAATTACTGCTCGAGGATAAAAAAAAAAAAAAAAAAAAAACTATAGTAAAATAGTGTGGTGGGTGCTGAGGAAATATTATTATTATACTATATGTATATGTTATTTTTATTTGAGAATAAGAAACATACAATGTAGTTCGACTGTCCCGTTCAGCAGCAGGCTCATTGAGACTGTAACAAGGTGATCAATACAATACTTACTGTAATGCTTTTTGATCAAAGCTCTTTGCCAAGAGTCTCCACCAAAAGAATTGGCATCTTGTGGAAATGTGAAATGAACCTTGCTGGGAACCTTTTTGGATCATTCTGCTGTGCACACAAGCAAAGCCAGTGGGTGGTGCCTCTACACATTTCATACTGGAGTAGGCTACTAACATTTGCAGAAAAATTGTTTTCAAAAACTGGCACAGTTGCATTGTGTTCCTTAAAAACTATGCATATGACATTTATCTTATTTGGACCAGGTGGGAAACACTTCAACATTCCTGCAACACAGAAGTCACATGACCAGACTGCCTAGGCTCTACACATGATTAAACTAAACACCAATAAGAGGGGTCCCAGGATGCAGAGGCTGCACAAACAAAGCAAAGGAATGTGGCAACAAA
This sequence comes from Polyodon spathula, assembly GCF_017654505.1. NCBI lineage: Eukaryota > Metazoa > Chordata > Actinopteri > Acipenseriformes > Polyodontidae > Polyodon > Polyodon spathula. The sequence continues at coordinate 47,773,738 of NC_054535.1, read as the reverse complement.
ACAAGATTACAATAAAGAATGTAGCGGACCGGGTCCAAGGAAGGAGGCCCCTGTAGCATGTGCCAGATTCCCCCTGCCAGAGGATGTGTTGGAGAGAAAATACAGACAGACTCTGGGGAGGACTCTGCAGGAGGCTAGGTCATGAATCTGGATCTTGTTAGGAGTTGTTTAAGGAATGAGTCCCTTGGAGGGTTTAGGGAGAAAACATTTCTGGGGTAAATTAGGGTAATGTTGGAAATATATCAGTAAATGCAACAAGCGCCATGCACCAATCACAGTGTTAACCCTGCTAGTAAATGTACTCAGTGTTTTGCAACTGTGAGGTACCACATCTTAGATATCAATGAAGAAACTTATTTGTAGGTGGTAAAGTGAAAAACAAATGTGGCTGTTTTTTTTTTCTGCATTGACTATCAATAAATATAAGCATTTAGCATACTACTTTAAGGATGGTCTCTGAAATCAGAAATATTTCTTTGGTGCATAGGTATTTATTTATTTTGTGTTTATTGAATAACTATATAGAGAATAGTGTGTGATGTGAGAATATTGACACTATCCCATTCAATATTTTTTATAATCTCTGGTGAGTTCCTGCCAGAGTTCTAAAGTTCTGTGTTGCTTGTTGTGGGGGTCTTACTCTATTTAGTGGCTTAATTACTTACGGGCTTACTCTACTGAGGGTCTTACTCTACTTAGGGTCTTACTCTACTGAGGGTCTTACTATACTTGCTTTCACTTCGACAGCACGCGCTGGGGTCCCGCTCAGTTGCTGGTGTTAATGAGAGCATGTTTCCCGTAATAACCGACCAGTTATTATGGGAAATATCAACTGGATAAGCTCATTGAAAACATTGCTCACCAGTTATTACTACTATAACTATTATTATTAGTCGTAGTAGTACACCCAACAGTGCATAAGCCTATAATTCTATCAAGGATTTATGGGGACATAAAAATCATGAGAGCGCGAGCTCTAAGAGTATTTGCCTTGTTCTGCTGTTCCTCAAATTTCTCCTTGTCTTCACTGAAAAAGCTATAGTTTGTAATAAAAAATGAGGTTAGCAGTTTTATCATCAACCTTATATTCACAGGCAATCTTATTATACACAGGTCTCGTGCCACCATGGGTGTATAATATGATTATAAAACACAGAATAGTATAGGAAAATTATAATTCACCATATATAATAATAATAATAATAATAATAATAATAATAATAATAATAATAATAATAATAATAATAATGTTATTAAGCTAATAATTGTATTTATTTTTGTTTTTGTTCAGAACCAAAAAAGTATGTTATTAATTTGTCATGGAACAGATGTTTCTAGAAGTGTTATAATTGGCAATGGACTAAATTCTACAGACCCCCTTATTAGCTGCAGAAAACTAGCCATTGCTTACAAAACTGATATTGGAGTAGATATTTCCAGATAGTTAAACAAGGCCAAAAATAACAGCTGTCATTAGACTTTCTGTCCAACAGTGAACATCACAACTTATTATTCCAATACCTCTTCCAGAACATCAGTGAGAGAATAGTCCAATTAATGAGTGTCCATCCAAAAGACTTCAATAAGAGAGTATTGAGACAATGTGTGATCCAAAAGTGAGCACATTGAGATTAAAATCTCTTTTACAAGTGTGACCTAGCCAAGAAAGACATATGCAACACAATAAAACATGGTACAAAAACACAGCCACACAAATAAAATACAAATCATAATAATACAGTCAACAATCAGTGAAACAGTCAACAATCAAATAGTAACAAACATTAACAAGTCTACTCAGCTACTTTGAACATCCACAACTCTCAACCAGATCGTTGTGTAGCTTAATCTAAAATTGTACTAAAGTTATTCCGGACTGCAACTTAAGTTTAGATTGTAAATCATTCCAAGACAAAGGAGCAAAATAGGCAAATGAGCCTTTGTATGCACTTTATGAACCTTTTAAGATAAAAGCATGTATGCAATGTAATACTGTAGTTACAAAAAGTGACTATAAAGTATTAATTTATATATGGAGGTAATTTACAAAGAATAGCCTTATATTAAAGAATATGCCAGTGTTTCAACCTTCGCAAAGCCAAGGAGGTCCAGCCAATAAAACTGTATAACACACAATGATGAGTGCTGTAACTTGAATTTGTAATATACTCAAGGCTGCATGATATATAGAATCCAGTTTGCTTAATGTTAAGGGCGATGAAAACCTATAGACTGTATGTGAGTTACTTTATGAAGACTAACTGAATGTAACACAAGTGTAATCCTAAACTGAGTACTGTAGGCTACATGAGACACACATGTTTCTTATTTATTTTTAGTTGATCTAAATTGATGGAATGCTAGTTACGGTCCGTGTTAAAAAGAAATAATGAGGAGCCTTATGTGCTGATGATGTAACAAGCTGCTTGTCTACATGTGATAAAATTGCTAAGGACTACGTCCTGATCTGATACTATTCATACTGCATGGCAACTGATCGTCCAACTGTCTATCTGTATGACACACTTACATTTGTACATATATGTAGGGAACCACTTATCCAGCTGTGATTTTTAACTGTCCACACTATGTCTTTAAAATGTATTAGTTGCCTTTAAACAGACTTAAAAGTGCTAAACATGGTTAGTGTCTACACTATGCAGCATTTAATACCGTACTCAAGACCATCTCAGTTATGTAATGTTAAAAGCGCCGGAGAATGTTTTTCTTGGTGTTTAAGTCTGCTGTTTTCATTAGCTCTAAAATGCACAATGCACAATTTGCAATATGAAAAAGTAAACAGGTATTTTTTTTTTTTTCAGTAATAATGCTGTAATGTTATGGAACTAACATTCTTTAAAACAGTTCTAGGATTGAAAGGGGAGGGGAGCATAATATATATATATATATATATATATATATATATATATATATATATATATATATATATATATGTGTGTGTGTGTGTGTGTGTGTGTGTGTGTGTGTGTGTGTGTGTTTGACTTTTCCTGTCATGGCACATGATTACCCCCTGGTGATAAATGTACACTTTATTGTTGGTCAGACAGAAATGTCTGCCACAGTCTCTGGGGACAGGGTATGAGCTTCCTCAGTAAGAACCCAAGGATGCCTAGTCCGTTCAGATCAAGGGTCATCCACAGTGAGTCTATTCTGTAATTTCAGGTAGTTGTTAACTTGTAAATGTTCCCCTGCTCCATTGCATTTTTAATTTTAGTAGTTGTACAATACTAAAATATGACACTATTTGTTACTGTATACATTTCTAAGTAACCCAGTACAGAATAGTTCCCAAAACATGAGGTAGTTTGCTGTCAGGTTGTCAATTAATACAATTAAAGCTTATACTTGTTCACTGCACATAGTCATTAAAGATATTGCAGTGTTGGAAATTACAGATATGAGTTAATAAACTGGCCAATGATTTACAATAATGGTTTTAACCATACTGTGAAGGCTCAGGGGCAGAATCAGTTATATCTGTATAATAATCCCTCCCATTGTATCCTCTCTACATCACATCACATCGTAACATCAGAGATCTTTGAATCCCATTATCCTGCATTTCATGTGTTTTTTTGTATGGAAATTCTAGTTAAAAACTCCAAAGAAATACAATAATATGTGAAGTAAACACACATACAATTTAAATTGTTTATTTTCCTTTTTATTTTCTGCAACGTCATTGACTTTACATCTTCAAAACATATATGCGACTCTATGTATAATGACATACAGTATGGGTTGCAGTACATTTAACTCACATTCAAAAATAGAAAATGCTGCACTTTTTTTGTCGTTAAGCTTTAATATGTCATTTTAAGAACAATAAAGTGAGGAAAATACAAAAATGATTAATTTATTTATGAAATATAGGTGAAAACATTACTGTTTATTACCTTTCAATTCAGGGCGGTGAGCGTCAGATGTAGTAGCCACTAGAGGCCGCTAGAGGGTACAAAACTAACCATGTTGAAATAATAGTAACAGAGTTAGTTTGATAGTGACAGAGTTAGTTGTATGGGTTAGGTTTAGGGGTAGGGGTAGAGGTAGAGGTTAGGTTCATGGTTGGGTTTAGGGGTAGGGGTATGGGTAAACGGTTAGGTTTAGGGTTAGTAGGGGTTAGGCTTGGGGTAGGGGTTAGGTTTAAGGGTAAGTTGTAAGTTGCATATGACGTGGTGCAGACAAAGAAATGATGTTGTTAGTAATTGTAAATGAGGTAAGGTGAATGAAGTAATAACATGGTGTTTAGCAACGAGAGTCGTAGTTGTGTGTATTATAATGGTACAGCTGTATTTTGTTTTACCATATTTTTGTAAATAACTTTTATTTCCTTTTATTTCTTTTCTTTAAATTAATATAATAAAGGTCAAGCAGGAGAAATTTGTTAGAATTTTGTGTTTTTGTGTGTGTGTGAATTAAGTGTCAATTTCATTTTCACCCTGTAGTGTCCTCTAATACATCCGATGCTCACCACCCTGAACTGAACGGTAATGCCCAGTAATGTTTTCACCTATATTTCATAAATAAACACATCATTTCTGTATTTTCCTCACTTTATGGTTCTTAAAATGACCTATTAATGCTTAAAGAGAAAAACATTGGCATAATTTTCGATTTTTGAGTTTGTGAGTTAAGTGTGCCGTACCCAAAAATTGAATTCTTATTTCCTATTTTAACATTGTGTTTACACTTACGGGGCCTATTATGAAGTGTAAAGACAAAAGAAAAGATCTGAGAAGAATTGCAAGAGTATAAAAACAGCTGGTACAACACCAGTCAAAATACTATTATAAGTATTTCAGATAATATTATATTTATTTCTGTCCCATATTTAACCTTTGTGTTTGCTCTTGTTTCAAAGACAAAGAGAAGTAAAAGTATTAAGAAGCTTACTTTTCTTTAGTAAAAGTTTCCATTGGGAAAAACAATTTTCACATGTTATTGTTTAACTTAGGAAACTCTCTTTGGGCGTAAAAACCACAAGCATACTGTATGATATATGGCAAAGAAGGAAGAAAAAAAAAATTAACCCTTAATGGTCTTATTTTCAGGCATCTCTGCAATCCTAGCACCAAACTACATAAGATGTACCATATATTATTCATCAAATGTGTTGGTTTACATTCACAGTTACTGTATGTTTAAGGACATTTCAAAAAGGTTGTGCTGTTCCAAAAAATCATGTTTCATTAAGAAAATCATGTTTCATTTTTTGATGACAGCTGATGCCGTCTACAGTATTTAAATGTAACTGGTATAGTGGGAATACATTTTATTTTAGCTGTGAAGCAGATTAACTGTGATGGAAAGTTAAAATGCTACATGACAGATGGGAAAGCAAATACATAAAATATAAAGCCTTTATGTCACAATTAACAAAATACAACTATTTAATCATATTAATAGGAAACTCAGGAGGTGGTAGAAAGTGATTTATATGTTTGTATGCAGAGCTTGTGTAAAATACTGTGGAAGTAATGACAGGAATTTCCAGATTATATTTTGGTACTGGTATGCAATGTAAGATGGGGTCCAGAAGATCACTATATCATATATATATATATATATATATATATATATATATATATATATATATATATATATATATATATATATATATATATATTATATATTATTATAACCTACCATTTATTAGTAAATAATGTGTATTTTGTGCAAATCTATTTACAACCAGCCTTGTCTTAGGTCAGGCCCCTAGTGACTTTATTGATACCAAATCTGAGTACAAGTACTGCTTACTTGATGAGCACAGATGGCAAGTCATCTACACAGAGCAAGAACTGAGCCCAGTGGGACTCCCAAGTTATTCAACGAAGAGCCAGATTTTGTGTTGTTTACTTCAACGACTTACATTTCTGGGATAGAATTGTTGTTTAGTTGTTTATTTTTCTATTGGTCATACTTAATTTGATTAGTCAATTTTAAAGTACACATAGTTGTTTAAATCTGCCAGTCTATGGTCTAAGAAGGTTATTTTTATGATTAAAACTATTATAATCAGTGCTTGGGTAATATAAGTTACATGGAATATATATGTCCACCTGTAAAACTATATACTGCATTGTAATAAAAAAAAACAGTGTGTTACAATTATTGACATAAAAGAGAAATTACCTTTGTAATCCTTCTGTAATTTGTAAATTAATGTATTACACCTATCATGTCTTGTTCTGTTAGAGAGTACCTATACTATACCTGTGTAGTTCCACCAGGTGGCAATAGTGATTTCTGACAACTTAACAATGTACATAGCAGCCCATAAGGACAAAACATAAATGTGCATTCATTTGTGTTGTTGTTATCCAGTTATAAAGCAGAATTGCTGTTCCATGGTTTCTAAGAAAAGGTATAATCAAGCATAATAAAGTCTGGTTCTACATTTCGTATCTTATAATTGACCTTTATCAGCTCCAAAAGCTATATCATATTTATTCATAATTTGTTCTGTGGAGGATAAAGTAAGAGTCATCTAGATTATTATTATTATTATTATTATTATTATTATTATTATTATTATTATTATTATTATTATAACCCCTACCCCGCCCAGGCAGCACTTGGCCAATTGTGCAACGCCCCCTGGGAACTCCCGTCTATGGTCAGCAGTGTTTCCCTAGGCAAATATTTGTTTGGGTCATGTCAAGGTTAGAAAGCAGTTTTATTGGCGTTTATACAATGAGCATAGTAAACTATACTGTTGTTTGTTTTAGTAGTAATACCTGTGCCAGTGGTTTCCACATGGGATGTGCTGAGAACTCGAATACCACAATATCTGCAAACACAGCATGGCTGAGCACTGATGTCTAGGAAGATTCTGCTATTGTTTTTTTCTTTTTTGTTCATCTTGTTGTACCTCAGTCTAACAAACAGAACATTTGGAAGAAAGAAATATAGATGAATTCAGTTAAAGTAAATTTGACAATAGTATAGCTGACAACCCCGACTTGATGCTTGTATTGAGTGGTCGTGGGTGAAGAAAAAATAAAAGTGCCATGTATATAAGGGTTGCAACTATTAAATCAAAAATCGATTTTTCCATCAATTACATTCCTCATTATGTATATCGATATAAATACCGGATAATAGATTCAGTAATTACATTTTTGTAATGCTCAAAGTTAATAACATTATTAAAGTTTATCAGTGAAACTGCACTGAATGCCCTGCCTTGCTATTTACAGTATTTCTGCCACAGACAAGCAGTGGGCATGCTCTTGTTTTCCTGCTCGTGTTAACTAGCATCTGATTTGCTGGTCCCATCCTACCAGCGAATCAGTTTTGAAAATGCTTTGTGAGTAGGTCCCTTTGTGTTAAAGCAGCTTTTTATCCAGAGCAGGAGGACAAGCTTGTATTCCTGGCAAACAGCCTGCAAATAAATTTTTCACATTGAAGAAAACTGACTGTAAATAGCAGGGGTAGCCAATAGGCAGCCCATGGGCCAAATCTGGGGCTTTTTGAACAGACTGCGGAATCTTTTTATTTACTTATTATTATCATTATTGTAATTTTTTTTAATTATTATTTTTACCATCTCCCTCACAATGAGATCTTATACAGTTTCCACTAATAATAAAAAACCAACGAGCTTTCCTTTTTTTATTACTTTCCACTGTACACTCGTAGAACTGTTGAACGCTGTAGTCCCGCCTCCAGTGCTTCTGGTGTTAAGTTAACAGCAGTGAGTTTAAACATAGCAGCAAAAAAAAAAAAAAGGAACGTTAATAACAAAAATCCTTAATTTAAAGAAGAGTGAACCTACTCTTATTGATTTGTTTTGCCACAGTGAAGATGTTGTTGAAACCTTCAGACAACTACCGCTTTCAGACACAATAGCTGTTAGGCATGCTGAGATAATGGCACAAGAAGTTTTTAAGCAGTTAAGTGAGAAACGGAAAATGGGAACATCTTGGACGAATCCTGCGATATCAGGGACACAGCTGAGCTAGCGCTGTATGTCTGTTTTTTTGATGGAAATAAATTTGTGGAGGATTTGTTGTCGCTTTTACCACATAACAATCACATGACAGGTGAGGATTTGTTTACTGTTCAAACTTTTTTGTGTAATGAAGGTTTTGATGTGACTCAGATTGTGTCAACTACAACAGATGGCGCTCCTGCCATGATCGGTACTCACCAAGGGCTTGTGAAATGTTTGCAAGACCAGGGAGGAAATTGCAATGTAGTGGTTCTCCATAGAAGTGTCCCTTCATTTAAAAACAAACTGAAGGGTATGGCAAAGTGCCCGCCGCTGTGTGTATTTTGTGTTATATGTTGTATGTTAATGTTGGTGTATAGTCATTGGTACACGGGATATAAACAGGTCTGTGTAACACAAGCGTTTAAAAATGTATATTTGTATTTAGCCAAGAGGATTGCACAGCAATTCATGTGCAAGTAAAAAGTAATAATATGTGAGCACGGGGAATTGCACTTTATTAATTCACGTGCAGTTGTACTGCGGCTCCAATTGAATGATTGATTAGCAATTGAGTCTCGGTACAGCTACATAAAAGCAGCATGTTTTTACTCACTCGGGGTTGTGTGTTCGTTGAGTGGAGAATGAGATTGGAGACAGAGATAATAATAATAATAGTAATAGTTAAAAGATCTGCTCACCGTGTTTTGTTTAGTATTAGTCCGTTGTGTTTGTCTGTTTATTTTGGCTACTAGTGCCGTGTCCTGTGTTTTTGTTTGTCTTAAAACCATTTATTTTCTGATTGTCTGTTCATTTATTAAATGCTGAGCGAGACCATTCGCTCAGCTCCACCAAACTCCACCTCTCTGTTGTTTATTTCCTGGTTCCTGTTTCTGATCTGACGTCCCCCAATCAGGCGGTCTTTGTGACACATGGTGTCAGTAGTGGGATTACCAGCACCTCCTAGACGCAGACCAGAGCAGGGACCGTAGTTTTTGGATTGTAAATAAATAAATAAATAAAAAATAAAGAAATGGGGAGAAATGGGAACAACAACTGCAAGGGGAGGAGGAGGAGGAATTAGAGCCCAGGAGGGAGGAGACAGAGCCTTTCCCATCCTCTGAGGAGATGCTAGACTGGGTGTTGGACCCAGAGTGGAGGGGGGATAACCTCCCACTGGTTGTTGACCAGCTGTGGGCCAGAGATGGGGAACGTTGCCGCACCAGTCCCCTGCAAGTGAGGGAGAGCCACACCAGTCCCCTGCAAGTGAGGGAGAGCTGCACCAGTCCCCTGTAACAAGGGTAGACTACACGCTGCTCCCACCTCCGTCGCCAGGAGACTACACACCGCTCCCACCTCCTTTGGCAGGAGACTACACTCTGCTCCCACCTCTGTCGGCAGGAGACTACACTCTTCCGCCACCTCCATCGGCAGGAGCAGAGCAGCAGGTGCTGCCTCTGCCACCTCCACCGCCAGGAGCAGAGCAGCAGGAGCTGCCTCTGTCTCCGCCTCCTCCACCGGCAGGAGCAGAGCAGCAGGAGCTGCCTCTCCCTCTGCCACCTCCAAAAGCAGAAGGTGAATGCCTAATGAGTCCCCATCCACCAGCAGAGGGTGAATGCCTGCAGAGTCACCCTCCACCAACAGAAGGTGAATGCCTGCTGGGTCCCTTTCCACCAGCAGAGAGTGAATGCCTGCTGTTATCACTTCCCCCACCAGCAGAGGATGAATGCCTGCTATTATCACTTCCCCCACCAGCAGAGGATGATTGCTTGCTGGTATCACTTCCTCCACCATCACGAGGAGAGGAGCTGGAGCTGCCTCTTCCTGCACCAGAAGGACCACGAATAGATTGCGGCAGTCCTCAGCAGCCCTTGCATAGGCTGCTGAGGGAAGCACAGGGAAGAACTGCCCAGCCGCAGTGGCCGAGAAGAGGGCCAACACCCACACCTCAGCTTGTCCTGACTCCCTGCCTCGCTTTGCCCAAGGATGCCTGCCTTGCTTCACCCAAGGATGCCTGCCTCGCTTCGCCCAAGGATGCCTGTCTCGCTTCGCCCAAGGATGCCTGCCTCACTTCGCCCAAGGATGCCTGCCTGGCATCGCCTGGGGTTGCCTGTTGCGCTGCATCGCCTGGGGTTGCCTGTTGCTCTGCATCGCCTGGGGTTGCCAACCGCTTTGCATCGCTTGGGGTCACTGGAACTGCTTTGCCAAGGGTTGCAGTCAGCTCTGCTTGGCCACAGGGGTCAGTGTGGCCGGAGCCCCACCAGAGGGAGCTGCTGGCTATGAAAAAGGGGGGAGAGGTCAGGAGACCACCTTTCCCTACAGCAATTTCGCTGCAGGAGTTCTGGGGGCTGGAGTCCCCTCAGAGGGAGGTGCCAGCTATAAAGGGGGGAGAGGTCTGGAGACCACCAACCCCAGTAGTTTTTCCGCTGCTGGACTTGCCCCGGCTGAAGGAGTCAGTCTGGGTGCTGTTAACACGTCTGCTGACAGCCGCACCATTGACAGCATTTCCGCTGCAGGTATTACAGAGGGAGAAGAGATTCGCCCCACTGTCAGCACGTCTGCTGACAGCATGGCCAGTAGCAGCTTGGCTACTGGCAACATTGCTGCCCATCAAGCAAATGTTTCTCCAGAGCCTGGACCTTGACTATACCTTGACCAAGAAATTTGGACCTTGACAACAAATGATTGACTACCCCTGGGACAGGATATCATTCAATAAGGGGAGCAGTGAAATTGGAAAGACAATTCATTTTAAAACCTTAGCAACAACACCTTTAACAATGAAAAGTTCAACTAAGCAATAATGTATCAGGTATCCCTATCAAGGGAATAAATAACACATTACAGGTATTGGTAATAAGTAGGTCACCTAGACCTACATCCACAGCATGTAGATGATATCATAATAAATGCCTATGTGAAGTTTAATCAAATTCTGGCAAGCAGCTTCCAAGACATAGCCTTCAATAACAGCCTATCAGGTGTCAAATAGAAATTGAACTTCTTAAAGTCAGACCTTCTTGAATGTTCAGATGGTCATCATTTATCCTCACAAGTGTTGCTTACTAGTCACAACATTAAGTTGGTACTCTGGTCTGTTAGCATCTCCCCAGGGATACCTACCTGGGAGAAAACAAGCTCCTCGGCGACACAATTGATGTATATGGAGTGGAGTGGTATGGCATCTGGATAACAACTGTACAATCCACAAGGACTAGTAGGTATGTGTAACACACACTTCTCCTTCAACCCAACCATGTTTACCCCAAAAAACTCAAAATGAGTTCTCAGTCACAGACATCACTGATGATTAATCAGAATCAGTATTTTTCTAAAAGTTAATTGAATTGGTACCTAACTGTCAAATAACTAAATACCTGCGTATTTTTGAGACAAGTCTTATTGCAATGAGATATTATTATAGAGACCTTGTCAATATTTTATAGGTATATGTATAGTCTCACGCATATATCTATTTTTTACTTAGGTTTTTTTTTAATTGTATTAAAAAAAAAATGTCTGGGGTTATAATAAGCTTAACTAGAACCATTATTTCACCATACAAAAGTGTTGGTAATAATACGTTAATTCTGATAGGCTTCCTGTCACAGCATGAAATTGAGTCCTCTGTGTGTTGTAGTAAGGTGTTGAATTCTGTAAGGTTTTGCAATTTCTATCAAGCGATGTACATTGTTTTACCTCAAAGTCTTATGATAGAAAGGGGGAAAAAAGAAATATGAACAAATCTCAAAACTGATACAAATAGTGTAGTAATATTGAAGGCTTTATATAAAAAGAACAAGTTGTTTGAAACACTGTTGGAGTAATGTGATACACTCGGATGTGTTGTTGCATGCTTGTTTTTTGGTGGTAGGTGTTTGGCAGCTCTTTCTTCAATGACACCATGATGGATTGCTTTCAAGAGGCTTCCTAAGTGTGTGCTGACAGCACCCTGCAACTGTTTTATATTATAAACAATAGCATGGTCAGTGACTATGATAAGGATAGTGTACTATTTCATAAAGTAATATGTTAATGGAAAAGTTTTTTAAGCAGTGACAGGAATTTTGACATTACCACTATCACATTTGGATAAAAAGTCATTTATTTTTTAGTCTGCTGAAAATGTTCAAACACTAAGGGACTTCACAGGATAACATAAGGTTTACTTCCATACCATACAGTATATGCTGTACATTTAAAACTCCAGCAGGCTGACATTTCACAAAAATACCTGAGCAGATAGAAGCAAGGGAGTTCAACACCGAAATAGAATATTATCACTTGAGCAACAAACCAGACTTATTTTAACCTTTTTTCTTGAACAAGATTTCCAGTTTCAAACATTTCAAATCACAATACAAAACTTTACAGTATGCTGGGCCCATGTGGTGAGGGCATCAACCGTCCATTTTACAACACTGTTAGATGCAGTGAGAGGCCTACTTTATGAACAAGTCTGAAAAAAATACCTGAGGCCATGGAGTTGTTGAAATATGACAACTATTGCTCACTGATGTTAGTGTCACTATCATTCTTCTTTGAGTATTATTGTAATTATTAATAGTATTTTCTTTTTATTATTCTTATTATGCTTTTTCTCATGTTTATGTAAAACATTATGCACACTACAAACATGTAAATTAGTTTTAAAAAGTATTTAACTGATGTTTTATTTTTATTGTGTAAATCACTTTTGTGGCTGTGGTCACTTAAAGTTGATTATAAAAGATACAAATTGAATTACTAAATGATTTGTCTTTATGTACAAATCTGTACTTTGCCAAGAAGACAAGATTGTGCAGCATTCCATCATAGTCAAAAAGGCCTTTTACACAAAACATTAGTACAATAGACACCCCTGTGGGAAAACGGAATGTTATAACTATGATTAATGTCTTAAAAAAAGCCACATTTTCTTAAAACAATGAACCCATGGCTTTGTGACATATGATTTGTGTGACTTGGCTGATTACATTTTTCAAACACAACCTTTCTTTGTTATTTTCTCAATGGGTGTCAGGCTTTCTTCATTCTGAACCTATTACATTATTTATATATTTGTATAAGTTCATAAATAATGAGGGATAAAATTGATAATCTAATAATAAGCATTATCACATTAAATAAAGCATGAATAAAGCTGGCATGTTGCCTTGATATTATCTTAGTGATTTAATTATCTACAAAATATCTAAGCAACAAAACAATTTTGTAATCGATGAAAGTCCTCAGGTGTTATTAATTGATTAAAAAAAACCCTAATGTAAACTGTTATTAATTTCTGAACTACAGATGTTTACAAACTGTTATATTCTCTGTTATATACGGGTGTGGGTCGATTACTGTGTATGTATATTATATATATATATATATATATCTAATTTCAGATTGTAGCTAAGATTGTAAATCTCAATATTGATAAATAATGCATAAGACGTTGCAAATTCAGTCACCATTAATATAATAATCTGTATTTTGATTAATGTAATGTACACGTCCTTGTTTGCTGCATTTACACATGATCCAACACGATCGCTTCTTTCTGCAGTAACCAACTGCACTGTCAACACACGTACAGTACCCAAAGTGTTGCAAAAAATAAGATGGCCATATTTATATTTGCAAATTTCCCAGCTCAATCTGTTATGTTGACTTCCGGGAATGCGGTGTTTACGTCATTGTTTACATTCTCGACAAGCACTTTGCCGCAAATTTAGGCTTCCCTTTCAGCCACATATGTGAACACACTTAGGCCCCCTAAAATCTCCTGTCAACGGAAATGTGAGGCGGCCCAGACATGGTCCAAGGCAGGCTCAGTAAGTGTGAACGGGGTCTATGATGTCTCCGTTGTCTGATGACATTCTAAAAAGCAGTCTGCTTTCTAAGTTGTGTTCTGCATTGTTAATATGCTCCTCAATGTTACTAATGCCTGACTTGTTTTATTCAATGTGTCAGATTTCACACATACTCTTTTTATTTTTATATACAGTGTGCTCTGAGCACACTGTTAAACCCAGGGGAGACATTTAAGGAGGACAGAGATGTTCAAAACTCCTGTAAGTGGTTTTGTTCATGTACTTGGCATGCTATATTTCCAGACAACTTTTTAATCATCAAGAAAATAAAATAACTAATTTAATTAGAATTTTTAATTAATCAGAACAATAGTAGCGCTCTTTTTGGTTTCTTAAATGCTTTAAAAATTGATCAAGTGGTAACAAGCCACTAATAGGCAGCCTGGGCATTTCAAGTGCCTTAGCTACTTAGCCTTCAGGCTATAAAATGCCAAAAGCTAAAATGCCCATCACTACAGTCTAGAACATTCAATATATCACTCTCAACAGTTAAAATAGAAATCATATAACCTTACAGCAGTGCATATAATTTACAAGAGATATTAAATTCAACTGTATGATTGTCTTCCAGTATATGGAAGAGTAGTGTTAGATATAGGAAAAATAAGAACAGTCTTCAAAAGACAGAGACTTGTGAATACGACCAAACAGCAATCACTATTTCAGAGATCCTCAGAGTATGGACCACACAAATTGTAGTTAGCAAGTTGAGCGATACTTGACTGGGGTTTTACCTTGAATTTGATAGGATTTTCCCTCCATTTAATAAATCAGGAGTCCCAATTAAATCTGATCATCATGTCCTACCTGTCTTCTCTCTAAAACTAGGTGAACTGGAGTTCACAGGGTCCTTGCTACCAAATACAAGTATATATGTATATATGAGAGATGTTTTGAAGACGTAACACCAGATCTACTTAAGTATATTAACCTGGGTCAAAAATATATATGTCCCTCTTAGCCGCATATTATGTTACCTTGTCAGTGTGTTGTCAGTGGGTCAGTTTAACTTCATATACAAATGTGTGTTAACAAAGTATGGGACAAAGTGTACGGATTTATCATAAGCCTTTGAATAAGACCACTAAGCATACAGTGGCAAGTCCAGTTATTTTAATTTAAATAAAAATAAACATGTTAAATATAATAGCAGGTGAGGCAGGGCAAGTCAGGCACATGGTTATGCTTTGTGGAAGTAGTTGTTAGGATAATATTCTATATCTATGGTTCTCTTTCAATTCGAATGACAACCATTACCGAATGGGAAAGAGCCTCTCTGCCCGTCAATCACTGAGCATATATACAAAAGCTGCCCTATCAGGTCCCTGCTGTGAGGGGGAAGTCACTCCCACCTCCTGTTGAAGAGGGACGTCCTCACAGTAGCACATCGCCATTTTCTCTCTCATCTCACTGAGACAGGTCGTGGATAGCTTTTACTTCTGCTACAGAATTTGGTTGATTTGTTGGATTTATCCACAAATTTAAAACAATACACTGTAAAATCGCGCTTTGAGAGTGTCTAAAAGAGTTCTCTCATTTTATTCTCGCGTCAGTTTCTGACTAGAGCTGGTTTTGACCCCTCTGAAGAGATTAGCAAGCGACCATTGCTCTTTTCACTACACAAGGACTTGTGTAGGTGATAAACTGTGTGGAGAGCTGTTGTGGTGCTGTAAGGAAACTCCGCAGGCTCACAGCGTCGTCCTCTACGCTGATTTAAAAACTAACACCTTGGGCCTAGCGCCCCTCTCACTCCTCAGGCTTTCCTAGTGCAGCTGCGCTTGCCCTCGGTGACCACCCCGACTGAATCGGCTGCATACCCCGGCATCGACCGCGGTTTTTCCCGCCGATTGCGAGGTTTGAGAAAACCCGAACATGCCTGCCATCGGCACTGACCTTGGAACAGGCTCACTCAGCACCGACTGTCTCAGCATCGACAGCATTTTTCTCGGCGCCGATTGATTCGGCACCTTTGAACTTCTTCGAGGCCTTCTACAGCCAAGCACCAACCACGCTACATGTCGGCATCGACCTCAGCACTGATCGACTCGGCACCAACCTCTTGGCACTCGACACCGACATCGCTCGCCTTGATGCCGATCCAGGCACCGACTGATTTGGCACCGATGAATCGTTTTAAAAGCATCTGCAGGCTGCTAATCGAGTGCAACAGATTAAAAATAAACAAAAAACAAAAAAACCCACAAAGCATGTAGGTCTAGTCGACTGGGTCCTCCACTGGTTTTCACCAGTGTGACCGGTGTGCATCGAAACTGCCCAGGCAGGACGAGCACCGATCCTGCGCCAGGTGCCTAGGGCCAGAGCATGCGACCAAAGCACAAGTATGTGAGCTGGACTACTTTCCGTGTCGGAAGTTCTCGAGTAGAACTAAGTGACGGAGAGCAGCCCTATTCCAGCAGAGTCTTTCTTCTCAAGCCATGGGAGAATGACATCAGTGGTCCAAGAGCCTCCCCCTTCTACAGTGACCAGGGAACTCTCTCGCACAACTGGGTTACCCTCCCCTTCCCCACTACCAGTACAGAGGTGCAGACACCTCTCAGGGAAGGCGAGATGGTCACCGCCAAGGTGGTACCACTCGAGGGGACGCTCGTCGGGGGGCAGACGGTCGCCGCACAGGCACTGCTCCCCTTTCCCAGGGGACAGGAGGTCGCCACGCAGGCGCAGACGATCACCGTCTCAGTCACCTTGAAGGAGCCCAAGGTCAGACCATGCTGGAGACCCAATGAAATCTCAGAGCAGCCCCAGCCCCCACAGTCTCATTCCCATCCCCTCTACATAGACCCGCTAGCCCAGACGAGCTGACCTTCATGGTGTCCAGGTCGGACACTTCAGACCCAGCGATCTCCGTCGGGCAGGCCACAGTGGGGAGCATCCTGCCACCCTTGCCACATGTGTCATAAAGGTAGGAGTTTCAGGCACTAATGCAGCATGCAGCTGCAGCCACGGACGTCTCCTGGCCGGCAGAACAGGAGGGAAAGGGAAACCACTTCCTCCAGCAGAGAGGGCACCCACAGCACGCCTTAATGCCAGGACTTCCTGTATTTGGTGCGCTCCTCCTGGGGCAACCCAGCATCTGCATCCTCCTGAACAGCAGCTTTTGACTGCAGGAGCACAAGAAGTGGGCCTAGGCGCATTCCACATTATCGGGGATGCGGTCATGGTGTTGGTGCAAGGTTCCACCTTCACCAAGGGGGATAAGGACCCAACCTGCCCATCAAAGCCTTACAGGACAAAGGACGCAATTCTGAAGAAGGCATGCACATTGGCAGTGCTGTCTGTGCGAGCAGCGAATGACATTGCCATACTGGTTCTTTACCAGAACCAGTTGGCGGAGAGGCTGTAGGACAGAGACACAGAGGCAGACACAGGGGAGCTCCAGGCAGTGGCTAAGGCGATGACTGACCTAATAGGGGAGTTGTGGCCGCTCGCTGGCATTTGTGGCTGACGCAAGCCAAGGTCGTGGAGGCCAAGAAAGTGGTGCTGCTGGATGTCCCCATTACACCGGGGCACACTTTTGGGGCGATCATTGATGTGAGCCTTGAGAGATCTCACAAGGCCACGGAGGTCGCCTCAAAGTTTTCGTGCCTTCCGGCTTACAGTCAGCGCCCAAGTTGGCATGTTCAGCCTGCTGGCGTAAAAGGGCCTGAACACCACCCTCCACCCCAGAGTAGACTAGCAGGCAGAGGCAGAGGCTGGGCCAGCGGCAAGGGACCGCCACAGGCCTGGGGTAACCAGTTCTCCAGCTGGACACAGAGGCCGGGGCCTAAGAAAGACCTGCCCCCTCCCAAGCCCAAGGGAGACCGCCCCTGAGGGTCCCTAGCTGCCACTAAACCTCCCCACAACCTGACTGACCAACGGCAACGACCCAATGCAAGGCTGCACCCAGGACTCCTGGGTGCTATTGACTGAGACATGGATATGCTCTACAATTCCACATAGGTCCGCCACCCTTCAAGGGTGTGCTCCTCACTACTGTCGAACCAGAGAGGGTGATACTTCTTCAACAGGAGATCGACAATCTTTGAAGGAAGAACGCTGTATTCTTGGTAAGTTCAACCGATACCCTCAGCGGCTTTTACTCCAGGCACTTCCTGGTGCCCAAAAGGGACGGCGATTTCAGACCAATTATGGAACTCAGGGTCCTCAACTTGTTCCTGAAAACAGAGGAAGTTCAACATGTTGACAGCACAGCGTATCCTCCAGTTCCTCCAACCTGGTTCACATCGAGCACAGACTCCTGTCCTGGACGCACAGAAACTTGCATTCCATCAGGGCAGTTCACCTCCCTGGTGTGGACAACAAGGCAGCAGATCTCCTGTTCAGAAGAGCTCCAGACAGCTCAGAGTGGAGGCTGGATCCTCAAGTGGTGAAACAGATTTGGGAGAGGTTTCGACCTGCATAAGTCGACCTCTTTGCCACAGCCGAGTCCACTCATTGCCCCCTATGGTTCTCCATGGAGAGAGAAGGGGGCCCCCTAGGAATAGACATGCTAGCTCATCCCTGGCCACAGGAGCTTTTGGATGCATTCCCTCCGCTACCATCACTACCCCTGACATTAGAAAGGATCAGGGTGGAGAGCGCACAGGTTTTGCTGATTGCACCCAGATGGCCGAGTCGCCCCTGGTTTGCTCTCCTCCCCGAAATGTTGTCAGATCAGCAATGGTAGCTCCCACAAGGACCTCCTGAGCCAAGCGGAGGGGCTATTATGGCACCTGAACCCAGCTCAGCTCCAACTCTGGGTCTGGCCGTTGAACAGAACCATCTATACAGACGAGGTTTGCCAGATGCAGTAGTAGAAACACTACAGTCTGCTAGGCCGCCAAGCACTAGAGCCCAGTACTCATATAAATGGAAAGTTTTCTAAGAGTGATGCCTTGCCGAAGGTCACGATCTGGTGACTTGCCCAATTGAGATGATATTAACCTTCTTACAACACTTGTTTGATGCAGGAAAATCAGGATCCACTTTAAAGGTATACCTGGCAGTAATATCAGCGTGCCATGACAAAATTGACTTGGTGTCCCCTGGAGCACATTTCCTGGCAGTGCACTTTCTTAATGGGGCTCGGAGGCTTCGTCCTCCCATGAAAAATATAGTTCCCAAGTTGGATCTAGAACTGGTACTGAGGGCCCTTATGGGTCCCCCATTTGAGCCCATGGCGTCACCAGAACTGTGCCCTGTTTCATTGAAAGTGGCATTTTTAATAGCCATTACGTCTCCCAGACGAGTAAGTGAGCTTCATAGCTGTCCATCGATGACACATGTATGGCTTTCACTGGGAATGACTCGTGGGTAACATTAAGAACAAATTCATCCTTTTTGCCAAAGGTGGTATCCTCAGTCCATATTAACCAATCAGTGGTTTTAGAAACTTTCAGACCTCACCCGTACGAGTCAGGGGAGGACCATAGATAACATACGTTAGTTTGGGCTCTGCACTGTTATTTGGATAGGACGGTGTCCTGGAGACAGTCCAACCAGTTGTTTGTCTGCTATGAGTCCCACTCTAGAGGTCAGGCCCTATTGAAGCAACATCTAGCACACTGGGTGACAGATGCGATACACTTGGTGTATGAACAAACGGGCTGCTGTTTACCGGGGGACATTACAGCCCATTCTACCAGGGGCCAGGCAACTTCATGGGCTTTCCTTCATGGCGCCTCCTTAGATGAGTTACGCAACGCTGCTACATGGACAGGTAGTTAGATATTTATGCGTTTTTACCGCCTTGATGTGACAAACCGAATAAGACCCTCTCTGGGCTCTAGAGTTTTGCAGACAGCATGCCCTTAGACGTCATGTGGTCTCTGATGCTATTGCTTTGGGGCTATACTGTTGGTACAACAGCTTTGGTACGAGCTTTGGTACAGCTTTCCCACTCGGTAGTGGTTGTCATTCGAACTGAAAGGGAATGTTAGGCTATTACCATAACCCTGGTTCCCTGAAAAGAGAATGACAACAATTACCCTTTGAGGTCGTGTCCCCAGCTGACCTCTGTTTTCAAAAGACAATGGCGATGTGCTACTGTGAGGACATCCCTCTTCAACAGGAGGTGGGAGGGACATCCCCCTCACAGCAGGGCCCTGATAGGGCAGCTTTTGTAAATATGCTCAATGCTTGACAGTCAGAGAGGCTCTTCCCATTCGGTAATGGTTGTCATTCTCTTTAACCAGGGTTATGGTAATAACCTAACATTGTCAGTTGGTAGATGCAGAGTCTGCGTCATAGGGTGACGTACCTCCTAGCAACGCATGGACGCTAACTAGATTTTTGCCATAGTGCTATCATGATTATGTGGATATAATTAGTGCTGTTTTATTCATTTTTCAAAAAGAGCATAAATATTAGGTTTTCTAAACTTTTTTTTTTTTTTTTTTTTTCAATTATAGACTACTGCTTAGTAGTAGTTTTTGCATGTTAGATGCATTGTATTATTTGTAGTTAAAATAATATAGGCTACTTATTGATTACTAAAATGAGCTATAGTAATAATGTGCCTCATCTCACATTTTAAATATTCTAATACTGTGATCATGTGATTGTGGAGTTTTGCTTTTGTTGTCGTTGTTCCAATATATGTGGTTGTTGCACCATTAAAAGGCGTAACTTACACTTGATCACCTGTGTTTGCAAGAGTAAGTGGAAAACCTGTTTGTCACTGTTCCATAGTTAAGGAATATACAACATAAATGTTTTTTTTTTTTTTTCCCACTTACTGCAAGTAAAACTGGACATGTATTGTGTTCCACATTTTATATTTTAAAACCTATATACTATATGAAAATCTATCTATGGGAAACTGAAGTCATACAAAAGGATTATTGTAAAATTGTGGAGCTTTTTTTTCTAAAGACCTGAAATAAGAAAGACTGAATATCTCAAAACTGTTTGGAATACACGTTAATGTTCTTCATCTGAAAGATTTATTTATTTAACCCAGTTTTTTATACTACCTTCCTGCTAGCCACTCGCCAGGTCAACACAAGCGAAAAGTTTTCCTTTGTGGCACAACTATTTTCCCTAAGTTCGCCACGGTGGTGAAGGCTTTGAAAAATGTACTTGTGTAAGACTGCCAGTTCATTCATCGTGTGCTGGTAGATGATACAGACTGTATAGTTTGATTTCATTTTGCCAAATGAAAGCTCTTTAGCTTGATCACGTAACATATGCATGCCTCAAACAGGAGGACAGAGGCTCTAATAGAAAAAATCACCGGCTGGCGCTTGTAAAAAAAAAAAAACACACACAAAAAAAAAAAAAAAAAACACATGGCATACAAACGGAACAAAATGTTATAAAACAAATTGTACAGACCAATTACCAGAATCGTGTTCCAAAAGATGCAGCTGTTTCTTTAAAATGTGTTGAAATATATTTTGGAAATAGTAACAACGTGGATTCGAAACACATTTATTATTTTAAAAAGAAGGATTCGTCTCACTATGACTTTTTGAGTTTTAATGTCAGAATCGGTGCGATATTTTACTGTGAGTAGTCACAGGTGAAAGAACACAGTAACAAACAAACAAAACAAACAAAAAAAAAATTTAACGCAGTAGTGGTTGTACAATCCTACTAATATTATTATTAACATTACTACAGTCTTGTGTAACTTTAGCTTTGGTTGGTCAGGGAGGCATTAATATTGTAGCATTCCTGGGTAAAAAGGGAGGCAGACGACTGCAGCGAGATCTCATTCAGGTTTTATTGAGGTGGTCAGCACCCCCACAACACAGCCCACAGCAACATACAAGCCCAAAACCCCGCGAAAATATGTAACATTTAGACATAACAAGACACGTCGTTGGACAGCATTCATAACCACACTGGGACAACGACTCAATCACGGATCCACCCGTCCCCGTTTTTTTGTTTTGTTTTGTTTTTTTTTCACGTGGGACTAAGTTTGGCATTTATTAAATGGGAATCAGAGTTATAGTGCAAATTAAATATAATATTTGTGTGTGTTGTACGTGGTAGGGTCTGGCATTTTATGTCAAATCTTCGTGTTTTCAGATAAAATACATGTCTTTTTGCCATGCTGAAACAGTGTTTATAACTTGTTTATAGTATTTTTAAGTGGCTAAAGTTTTTCCAGTGTGGCTAAAAAATGTTAAGTTACTTTAGCCACAGTGGCTATGAAAGTCTTAGAGGGAACGTAGTTATGGTATAATAATAAAGATCTGCAACGGTGTTTTGTTACAGAGCTGTGTATCAGGGGCGCACCCAGGATCTAGTCTCATCCGTCAACAGGGGGGGAATGAACATTACATGCACCAAACTAAAGAACATGCTGTCAGAACCAACCCATTGAAGAGTATTGAGAGCTGAAACAAGTATTTAAGCAAACCAATTTCTCACATAAGAACATAAGAAAGTTTACAAACGAGAGGAGGCCATTCGGCCCATCTTGCTCGTTTGGTTGTTAGTAGCTTATTGATCCCAAAATCTCATCAAGCAGCTTCTTGAAGGATCCCAGGGTGTCAGCTTCAACAACATTACTGGGGAGTTGATTCCAGACCCTCACAATTCTCTGTGTAAAAAAGTGTCTCCTATTTTCTGTTCTGAATGCCCCTTTTTCTAAACTCCATTTGTGACCCCTGGTCCTTGTTTCTTTTTTCAGGCTGAAAAAGTCCCTTGGGTCGACACTGTCAATACCTTTTAGAATTTTGAATGCTTGAATTAGGTCGCCACGTAGTCTTCTTTGTTCAAGACTGAACAGATTCAATTCTTTTAGCCTGTCTGCATATGACATGCCTTTTAAGCCCGGAATAATTCTGGTCGCTCTTCTTTGCACTCTTTCTAGAGCAGCAATATCTTTTTTATAGCGAGGTGACCAGAACTGAACACAATATTCAAGATGAGGTCTTACTAGTGCATTGTACAGTTTTAACATTACTTCCCTTGATTTAAATTCAACACTTTTCACAATGTATCCGAGCATCTTGTTAGCCTTTTTTATAGCTTCCCCACATTGTCTAGATGAAGACATTTCTGAGTCAACAAAAACTCCTAGGTCTTTTTCATAGATTCCTTCTCCAATTTCAATATCTCCCATATGATATTTATAATGTACATTTTTATTTCCTGCGTGCAGTACCTTACACTTTTCTCTATTAAATGTCATTTGCCATGTGTCTGCCCAGTTCTGAATCTTGTCTAGATCATTTTGAATGACCTTTGCTGCTGCAACAGTGTTTGCCACTCCTCCTACTTTTGTGTCGTCTGCAAATTTAACAAGTTTGCTTACTATACCAGAATCTAAATCATTAATGTAGATTAGGAATAGCAGAGGACCTAATACTGATCCCTGTGGTACACCACTGGTTACCACACTCCATTCTGAGGTTTTTCCTCTAATCAGTACTTTCTGTTTTCTACATGTTAACCACTCCCTAATCCATGTACATGTGTTTCCTTGAATCCCAACTGCGTTCAGTTTGAGAATTAATCTTTTGTGCGGGACTTTGTCAAAAGCTTTCTGGAAATCTAAATAAACCATGTCATATGCTTTGCAATTATCCATTATCGATGTTGCATCCTCAAAAAAATCAAGCAAGTTAGTTAGACACGATCTCCCTTTCCTAAAACCATGTTGACTGTCTCCCAGTACCCTGTTACCATATAGGTAATTTTCCATTTTGGATCTTATTATAGTTTCCATAAGTTTGCATATAATGGAAGTCAGGCTTACTGGTCTGTAGTTACCTGGTTCAGTTTTGTTTCCCTTTTTGTGGATCGGTATTACGTTTGCAATTTTCCAGTCTGTCGGTACCACCCCTGTGTCAAGAGACTGCTGCATGATCTTGGTTAGCGGTTTGTAAATTACTTCTTTCATTTCTTTGAGTACTACTGGGAGGTTCTCATCCGGCCCAGGGGATTTGTTTATTTTAAGAGCTCCTAGTCCCTTTAACACTTCTGCCTCAGTTATGCTAAAGTTATTTAAAACTGGATAGGAACTGGATGACATGTGGGGCATGTTGTCAGTA
This sequence comes from Polyodon spathula, assembly GCF_017654505.1. Classification (NCBI taxonomy): domain Eukaryota; kingdom Metazoa; phylum Chordata; class Actinopteri; order Acipenseriformes; family Polyodontidae; genus Polyodon; species Polyodon spathula. Next base: position 47,749,916 of record NC_054535.1, on the reverse strand, counting down.
TCTTCCTTTGTAAAAACTTGTGAAAAGTAATCATTTAACATATTTGCTATTTTTTTTTCTTCCTCTACGATTTTGCCATTTGTATCTCTTAAACATATAATCTCCTCTTTGAATGTTCTCTTGCTGTTGTAATATGGAAAAACATTTTGGAATTGGTTTTAGCTCCCTTAGCAATGTTTATTTCTATTTCTCTCTTGGCCTTTCTAACTTCCTTTTTGACTTGCGTTTGCAGTTCTGTGTACTCTTTCTGCGTACTTTCTTTTAAAGGAATAGCCAACAATGTTTCACAGGATTATGATTAGTTTTTGGCCATTACGCAAACTGAAAACACAGCGTAGCGGCCTGATTACTGCATAATTTTTTAGTGTAGCAAGGTAACGGCCAGTTACGCTCAACAGCGCTGGCCAGAACCCTGATTCCTTCAACAAGTTTACTGTATACTCAAATTTATAAAATACAGTCTGCACTATATTCTCATTCCAGACTTAACAGTTCATCTGTTTTTTATTGCAGTAAAACCTTTATATAAACTAAACATTTATATTCTTTAATGTAATGGATATTGTAATGTCTAAAAGATTTTTTGTTTAGTTAGACAGAAACTGAACTAATTCTTAAACTGATTAAATTAAATGCTCACTCCTGCTTTTAGTCTATTTGTATTACAGTAGAGCCTTAAACAAGCAAAAACATTTGTTAGTTTAAATATTATGTTTCTTATTAGATCAAAAACATATTCTCTTCAGAGTTTTGTCACTCTGTTATTAGATCAGAATACTTTTTCATTTAAAACCTCTATGCTTAGTAACAACACAATCAAATAAAATCAAATAGGTCTTTTTAGTTTAAAATATTGTTTTGTCTAAAAAGGGTTACCCTATTGTTTTTGCAAATTTGCAAAACCTAGCCTCTGTGTCTAACTCTCCAAAAACCACTAGTCCACTTTCAAGCCAGTCAAATGAGGTGCCTGCTTCTGCCAAGGCCACAGGCTTCTGTGCACAATAGCCTTTATTACTTTAAAAATAGGGAAGACCCTATTTTTAAGTCTGACCGGCTTCCTCGACTTTATACACTCTAATAACAAAGGCACACAGACAAGCTTTTGTTTCTAACATTAACACTTTTCTCAGTTCAAATCATTGAGCCTGTTCATAATTTGCTGCAATATTATTTATGCTGGTTTTATATTCTTTAAAACACAGTACAATTACTACAATATTCTGACAGTGTCAGTTAGTACTCAACTTCTTTAGTTTTTAACTGTAATATGTTCTTTCAACAATAATAATATTATCTTATAACTTTAAATGATTTTATAACATGTATTTCTAATTCAGATGCTTCAATATAACAATCTCTTTTATAAATTGTAATTGTATTTTACTTCATTGATGTACACAGAAGGAAGAGTTTAATTTTTAATCAGCAGCAAGTGCAACCTTGAATATTAAATCGTAGTACTGCTCATACATTTACTTAATGTTATTATATTAGGTTTCTAGATGCCTCCACAGTCAGCCAGAGGGGAAATGTAATTTGCACTGTGAAACCTTTTCTGTAAATCACCTCTTATTTCATCACAATGACTGCAACGAACTCAGCATATGCTGTATCATTGTCATGTTTTACATATTTCCGATACCATTCTTCCTCATTAGCATAATCTGAGTGAAATTTAGTGAATGGCAGTTCTTTTTCTGCGATCATAGACGGTGCAGTGAATTTCATTTTTAATTCCCTGTAAGTTTTTTTTTTAAATTCACTTCAGTAGCATGAACCATTGCTCTGGCTATTGGTGCCTGGGTTGGCGTACACTTTGCAATAACGCAGTCCCTAGCATTTTTATGCTTTATGCTTTCACTGTATGTTTTCTTTCTTAAAATGGTCAGTTCCAGAAATAAATCAGTTTTCCCTGCAACAGCTGGCCCTGCTTCACTGCAAAACTAACGTAACCAGGGAAAGTCTTGAAGCCACATACTCTTAAAAAGCCGTGCTTGCTTTTTTGGCTGTGGAGATACAGCATCTGAATCAAAAAGCTGCTGCACAATTATTAAATTATCTTCAACAAATTCTCAATTTTCAACACTAATAGTCTATATCTACTATAGATGCTACAGAAACTACAGAAATGACTCGAAACTAAGGCTTTGTACTATACCAGCAAAGTCTACATTGGTTTACTGTAGGCTGCACAGCTCACAAACAAACCTGTATCAGCTTGATGTGGTAACCTTTTCAGTTCCCTATTGCTTTTTTGTTTTTCAACACTTTTGTTCTCAAGACCCTTAATTATTAAACTCTTAAAGTTTTCAGGGGAACACACAACCATTTCCAAGTTCAACAACATACCATTTTTTCCCCATATGCTATCTTAATACAGCACTTCAGTTAAGTATTTTTTGTATCTGCGTCTCAGTTCTGCTCCACGTTCCTCACACTGATATTTAGTCGTTCATGTTCGATCAGACCGATCTTCTCACAGTACTAGCTAAAAGGCATGCACTGGCATAAGCGCATTCATATGTATTGCACATTAAAATAAATAAATAAATACATTAAAGTATGAGATTTTGCACTTTTGGTGTTGTCGCTAGTCTTTTTAAAAGCTAGCAGAAGGCAGTATTTTTGGGCGCATAACCCCAAAAAGACAGTCTGGAGTTCTGTGTCATGTGAAATCAGTGTGCTTAGGCCTAGCTAGTTTTGATCAATTTGACTGTGAACCAGACAGATTCACCCCTCTCTGATTATGACAGGACCACATGACTTTAATATGAAAAAAATATAGCTCCATATTTTTCAAATTTACTACGAGTCCAGTTTTCCATTTGGACCTTTTCAGGCTATCCTGTGTCTGACACATTAACAACTCAAACCTGCAGTGAAAAATTATTTATAACTTTGTCTCAAGACTGTAAACCAAAAAGAGAAGTCCCAGAATTACCAACTCACAGCTGTATTAGATGTTCTTCCTTGCCTATAGGCAGTTGTTGATATGGAAGGTGGCCATATTGAACATTTGTTGTAACTGCTCTTTCAGAACTTTTTAGTTCGCTATTTTTTATTTTTTTTTGTATTTATATTTTGCATTTCATAGTTGATTAACCATATGATATGTACATATGGGCTTCAACAGCTCACTCTAAGGGTAATTATTTTTCGAGGCACTTTGTTCCACATGGCTTGTTCTGTGCCAGTGTATGGATATACCACATATGAATCTCAGCCCTTTTTAACTATCCTAAAAAGTTATTGCTAGCTTATATTAAGTAGTAATATTACGCGTAATTCACCTTAATATACTTCTGCACTGGATTCAACCTTTACAATTAGCAAAGACCTCAAATAATTCTTATTTTAATTATACCTATTATTATAACTGTAATGAAACGGCACCCCGGAATCAGAGTTGCTGTAACGGGGGGGAGATCTGTGCCGACTCTTCTGGTGTATTCATAGTGCTGCAGGAAGAGGGCAGAAGTCATTCAATATCCATCTGTTGGTCATGGCAATGACACAGAGAGGTGGGAGAGGGTGTGTGGGCGTACTCTCTCTGAGTGCCTGAGAGGCTGGTCTTGGGGGGATTGCTAGCCCTATAAAATAACATTCTGCTGTTCCCTCAGGTGTTCCCTTTTAAGAGGTGCTGAACATGTGGAAGCTCTGGTCCAGGACTGAGAAATGCCGGGAGAAAAACCGGGAAAGAAATCCAAAAGGAAAAAACAAAACAAAAGAAAAGTAGCAGTAGTGGGGAAACCTTGGGCAGACCCCATAAGTTTTTTTATAGCAGGCTGGTGGAGCGGCAAGTGTAGGATGGAGACCCGGGCCGTATGGGTAGCGACGGCTGGGGTAACGCTGCTGAGTGCAGCACCTTTTGTTTGTAGTTTGATTACTGTGTTTTATTTTCCCTTTTCTCTTTCGCCTTTTGTTTTTGATTATTCTTTTGAGCACCTGTGAGTGCGACCGCACTTGAACTTTGTACCGCCTTTGGTATTCTTGTGGTCCTGTCTACCATCATTGGTAGGCAGGCTACAGTCAACAGCGCCCTCTGTAGGCTAAAACGTGGAAGGACTCAATTCAATAAAACTGGGCAGCTGTGAGGTGTTTCAAGTACACTTTTCTGTCTACCCTGTGTCACTGAATTACCCACCACCCTTCCACAGTTGCCTTCTTCTGTTATACACTTGTCTTGGTTCAAAGGGAGAAATTCTGATTGTCTGAACTGGAAGTTACAGTGCAATACTTGGACAAAGCTGTCCAGCTATAAAGCCATTGGCCGTAGGAACAAACATTTTCTGAACTTGTTCCAATTTGGAATCTATTGACATTCCTTTGCATTAATTAAACCACTTGACTCTGAAAGAAGTCTGAGAAAGTGTTCTTTAGTTTGCGCTTCAGCAATGTTTTGAGACCTTCACTCTTATTACCAAACTGCTTCAAATGCAAGCCAGAAGTCACATTTCAATTATGTTGCTCTTAAAAAGCTATACCATGCTAAAGTGGTACCAACACTCACAAACAAATCATTGGGGCTCTTGGAAACCTTGCAGGATGAGTAAAAAGGAATTTGTCTCACATTTTAAACATAGAAAAGAGAAAGGGTTTATCCTTTAATTTAAAATAATTATGAAATTGTTCAGTAGAGTAAAATAAAAAATAAAAAAAAAAAATGCTTCTACAGGTCAAGGAAAACATGCCCAACGCTTAGGGAGAGTGCAGGGTATCTAGGTAATGGAAAAGGTTACCTAGGCCATTGGTTTTCAACATATCTTTTAAAAAATTGTACCACTTGTTTCCACTCAAGTACCCCTTTACAATTCTCGCTCTACTTAATGGTACCACGGTTTATTTAATATATAATTTATGTCACAGCATTTTGGGTTTAGGCTTAGTTCTTAAAACTATTAATGACAAAATTAAAATACAGTATTTGTGAATCTCTTCACTTTATATTCTGCAAAGTTATTATAAATAATCTAAAATAATCTACACTGTGTATCACGTTACTATTTACTTCCCAGCTCAGCATAATTACGTGTGCCATTTAAAAAGTTTACATCAAAAACATTAACCTCAAGATAAAGCAATCATAACTAACAAAGGAACTCGGTATAGCTTTCTGTCACTTTGCACTTTCTGTATAGGCTCATATGTTTTCTGCCTTACGAAATATATCAAATTTTGATTTGAGAAATGATACAAAGGATAATGTGGATGACCTCTATCGAACACCAAAAACAAATTCAACCAGCCTCTATTACTGTTAGAAAATGCAGCTGCTCTTAGTAAATAAGCAAAAAACCTAAGTTATTATTTATGTTTAACAGAGCAGTTATACATCTAAAAAATGCAGAAAGATTGTACTTCACTGATTAGTATTCAGTGTTGAAAACTTCAAAGTTCATGAGCAGCACATAACGCTCTAAGCAGAGCTCTTCAGAGACAGAATCGTCAGACGTTGCTTCACCCACCCTAATATCAGAGTGGAATTCCACTCAATGGAAATCATGCATGCGTACAGGTGAATGATCATTTTGAAACTATACTATTAGAACCTTTGAGCTGCTAAACAAAAATGAAATATTCATGCACACTGGTTTAGAAATAATATATAATATTATTAAGGTATTAGATCATTATTTTCCTTTACTTTCATTTTATATAGGTAATAGGAAATGTCACTTATGAAGATTAGGGAGATTGGAGTACTGTATCCATGGATAAAGAGAATGCTTTATCAAATTAGGATGCCACCAATTTATAACAGTGAATACTTATTTTACATGTTTAGATATATCTTCAGAACTGTGCCAATTGTCATGAACTTTGGTAATGGTATTCCTTAAAATCTATTTAATACCTGTGAGTGCTATCCAATCAAATCAAACTTCTTACCTCTTTATTAATATTATTACTTGCCCCCCATGTATGTGCACACCTGCTTCCTTATTTGTATCCATATGTTAACCTTTATATTTAGTATTTAACACTGTTGATTTTAAGAGTTTGTAAGAAATGCATTATTTTACCTTCTTTGCATCTCTTGTTTTCAATGATATATTTTTAAACACATTGGGAAAAAATATATAAATGAATAAGAAACATACAAATCAAGGAATACTGTATATCCCAGTAGCTCTTCTATTCTGAGTGCAGGCTATATTTCAATAATAATAATAAAAAAAGCAATTAGCCACATTTTAGGCTTGCTTTTCAGTCACATATATGAACGTGTAAGGTGCCTTGAACCGCAAATGTGAATGGGGTTGCAGACCTAAATAGCAAGATACCTAGACTATACTAAATGTGGGCCTTGTACAATTATTAAACTTTTCTTGAAAAAAGGTTAAGTTTTAAATAAGTACGGTATATTAATGTTATGTCCATTCTGTCCATAATGTTCTAAAATATAACCGTGAATAGGCTGTTAAACATGCATTTTCCTTATTTCAGGAATAAAGGTGTGAAAGGGTAGAATTGTGGCCAAGGCTAGTTACTGTCTGGAAGTAGACCCAGAGATGGAAAGCTGCAGTTTAAGCACACATTTATTAAATATCAACAGAACAAAAACAGGTACAAACAAACAGGGCACGAGGGCCAAAATAAAGAGTTACACGGAACAAAGAAATGCAAGCTATAGGCTGGACATTCGCCTTCAGTACACATCTCAAAAACACTGTATCTAAACTCCCTTCACCAAACAAAAGATTTTATTTCCATATATACATGTGGCCATTCCCCAGATATCACTCAATTACACATTTTGTAGCTGGAGCACTAACATAACATCTCCCCCAGTTGATGCTGTGTTGTGGTTAATTATGTGATTGTTGTCATTTAATTTCTTGTACTTGTGTTTTACTGAGTACTTTTTACATTATGCAGGCAGTGAGGCATGTTGTTTTGTTCTCTGTCTGGTGGAGTGGACAGCCCTTTATCAGCGCTACTGTTCAAACGAAGAGGTTACCAGGTAACTTGTGTGTTTATGAGGAATTGGGACTCGCTGGATGAACATGGTGTGTGTAACTCAGAGAAAGATTGTTGACAGGGATAGATTTAACCCTGCCCTGCCACATAAGGTTTTCAAAGGTAGTAATGTAATTTTTCCAGGGGTAATCTAACTGTTTAAAGCCATTATAATTAAACTTGGCTGTATGCTATACTCCTACTCAATTATGAGTTTTTTACAGATTTTGAGCTCTGTACGTTGTTACGAGTGTGGGCTGTTAAAAGCACTTGATACGCTACACAAGAGCGCAGGTTTAATTCACAGGCACAAATCTTACAGCAGTAATTACAAGGTGCACAGGATTTTATAAATTTAAAACATTCAAAACCAAACACTGTTCAAAACAGCTAGAAAAAAAAAATTGCCTACTGAGAGCTACCTCAACTGAAAGGAGAGTCCTGCGGACAAGTACGTTGCGCTACACACCCTCATTATACTGGTTGGAGATCATTTCCTGATCCTGTAAACTAACCCTCCAATCAGGGATTCCCAACCAGCCAAACCCTGGCCAAGCCTCCCTGTTCAATTTGTGAGCATCCAAGCTGTTCCTGCAGTGGCAAGCATGCTCCGAGAAGAAACTGACAGAACTTGCCCCTGTCACATGCTCTCACACCAAATGATTTATAATGACATTTAATAGTTTAGGATCATGATAAGAGGAGGCAGATGTTGCTGCTACTGTTTAAACTCTTCTTTTAAATGTTCTCAGTCCAAAGTCTTTTTTTTTTTCGTTTGCTTGTTTCCCACACTATATGAGTGATTATGGAACAATCATGGTTAACCGAAGTAACATGGTTTATCAAGTGTCTGGGAGCCTTTCAGAGCAACTTGGTACGATTATGAAACATCATAGATTCACCATGTGTTATAAGTTCCCTTCCACTGGTGTTCTTTACCTTGCTGCTTAATCCATCACAAAAGAAAAATCTTAAAACAATTCGATTATTATTGCAGCATCTTTACATTTTTTAAATAGTCATCACAATGTCCATTGCAACAGTAACAGTGAACTGATGTGCTCCTGTTTCTTGGAAGGCTGTAACAGTCTAAAAGAACATTTATTTATCAGCCTGACTGGACTCAAAGAAGTGCATTTTTAGAGCTGGTTGTCAGAAAAGTGGCACATCCCCAAGGTCAAGCTACCAGATGTGAAGTACAAGAAAGAAAAAACACATGGAGGTGGTTGAACAGAGAAGATATCCAACATCTCAGCTGGTTACTGAGTGTTACTGAATGTGAAAGAACAAAATATAGTTTTTTTTTTTCAGAGAAAGAAGCAAAGGCTAGTCATCATAATAGCTGGAGTGCACTTGAGCATCTTTGATATATGATGATGTGGTCTGAGAATTAGGTTTCAATTATCAATGCCTATTTTGATGTTACATTTCAACAAGGTCCACTGAAATTAACATTGTTTTCTAGCTAAGAAACAATATCCTCTCACATTTAACAATAAGACAGATATAAACCCAAGTATCCCACCAATTCATTTTGCATTTGTGGTAAATAGATAACATTTCATTAAAAGGGACTGTTTAGGGATACCAAAATGCTTAGTAAACAAGAAGTCTCAATGGTGTGAACAGGCAATACTTGTCCACTCAGAGTGGTTCATTATACCCATAAATGGATGTAAGCAAATTATCTGTGTTTTATTATTACTATATTTCATGAATTGCACACTGTTGACAATACCCGGTAAAACACTGTATTAAAAGACAGTGCAGTGTTATCTGTAATCCTTAAAAAACAGTTGAATGCTAGTTTTTATGTACTGTACAATGTTGTAATCAGACACTATTGACTGTTGGTTTGTTATAATTATATACAGTAAGAAACAATGCAAAAGCATTAGTCACACACCCTATGGTACACTTGACAACCATGTAGTCGCAGCATGAGCCTAGACTAAGTGGAGCCAAGCTCTTTAGGATTTTAACCAATCAGAGAGTTTTGATAAGGACACCTTATTTTCTATAGGTTGCCTGCTACAGGGACTAGGGGTGGAGCTAGGGCTATTTAATCCTGGGAAAAATTAATGAAAAGTTTGTACTGAGCTCGGTGCCTGGAGTCAGACCCAGGGGTCTTTTTGACTCCTGTGTTGCTACTTTGTGTACCTTTTACTATTTGAATTAAGCATTTTAAAACGAAACAAAACAAAGAGTTTTCCATTAAATGCAAGCTTGCAAAGCAGAGTTCCAGAATCCAGCGTCTCCTGGGTCAGAGATGGAGTGGTGCAGTGAGGAGCGGCAGCAGCACATCCAGCATGTGAGTAGTTTGGAAGCAATTCCCGAGTCAGAAACAGAACAGCGGGCTCCTGAGTAGCTCATCCGGTATAGGCAATCCACATGGAGCGTAGTATAAGCCCCATAGCCTGGAGGTCGCAGGATCGAGTCCAGGCTATTCCACTGCCGACCATGGACAATTGGCTGAGCGATGCCTGGGGTGGGGGCTTAGGTCAGCCGGGGTGTCCTCAGCTCACGGCGCACCAGTGAGCCCTGTAGACTGGCCGTGTATCTGCAGGCTTGCCTGTAAGCTGCCCAGAGCTGTGTTGTCCTCCATTGCTGTAGGTATGGGTTGGCTGCATGGCAGGCCTGCAGACTGAAAAGAAGCGGTCGGCTGAGGGCACACGTTTCAGGACAGCATATGTTCGCCTTCGCTGCTCCCGAGTCAGCGCAGGGTTGGTAGTGGTGAGCTGAGCCTAAAATACAATTGGATATTTCAAATTGGGATAAAAAACAGGGTAAAATCAATTGGCGACTACTAAATAAAAAAAAGAAAAAAAAAAGAAAAAGGAATGGCGACGGGTCCCGAGTCAAGAGACGGAAAGGAGCCAATGGGGTTCTCATCAGCAATACAACTCACAATAAAATATTATAACTAAAAACACCATAAGAACATAAGAACATAAGAAAGTTTACAAACAAGAGGAGGCCATTCGGCCCATCTTGCTCATTTGGTTGTTAGTAGTTTATTGATCCCAGAATCTCATCAAGCAGCTTCTTGAAGGATCCCACGGTGTCAGCTTCAACAACATTACTCCGGAGTTGGTTCCAGACCCTCACAATTCTCTGTGTAAAAAAGTGCCTCCTATTTTCTGTTCTGAATGCCCCTTTGTCTAATCTCCATTTGTGACCACTGGTTATTTTTTCAGGTCGAAAAATTCCCTTGGATCAACATTAATAATTAAACATCAATACCTTTTAGAATTTGGAATGCTTGAATTAGGTCAATGCATAGTCTTCTTTGTTCAAGACTGAATAGATTCAATTCTTTTAGCCTGTCTGCATATGACATGCCTTTTAAACCCTGAATAATTCTGGTTGCTCTTCTTTGCACTCTTTCTAGAGCAGCAATATCCTTTTTGTAGTACAGTGACCAGAACTGAACACAATATTCAAGATGAGGTCTTACTAATGCATTGTACAGTTTTAACATTACTTCCCTTGATTTAAATTAAACTCTTTTCACAATATATCCGAGCATCTTGTTGGCCATTTTTATAGCTTCCCCACATTGTCTGAGATGAAGACATTTCTGAGTCAAGAAAAACTCCTAGGTCTTTTTCATGGATTCCTTCTTCAATTTCAGTACTCCCATATGATATTTATAATGCACATTTTTATTTCCTGCATGCACTTTTTTCTATTAAATGTAATTTGCCATGTGTCTGCCCAGTTCTGAATCTTTTCTAGATTATTTTGAATGACCTTTGCTGCTGCAATAATGTTTGCCACTCCTCCTACTTTTGTGTCATCTGCAAATTTAACCAGTTTGTTTACTATACCAGAATCTAAATCATTAATGTAGATTAGGAATAGCAGAGGACCTAACGTTGATCCCTGTGGTACTCCACTGGTTACCTCACACCATTCTGAGGTTTCTCTTCTAATCAGTATTTTCTGTTTTCTACATGTTAACCACTCCCTAATCCATGTACATGTGTTTCCTCGAATTGATTTCCTTGAGTTTAAAGGCAAGTTCAATATCCTGTTCTGTTCCGCAGTGTTCCGGAATTATGGGGCCAGGTGGCAACCCTGGGTGCCACCAATCTTGGGCGATGACATACTGTTTATAAAAATAAGAACAGCAATAATAAATATCCATAGGAAATATTAGCACGCTGATATTGTCTTTACAGCAAGGGAATCAGCCAGCAATGTTAAATCTGCTAAATCCATGTTAGCACTTGTTTTAACTCTATGAAGGACATTATTTTTAAACATTTACTGAGTTGCATATACAGTGTGGCATTACTTCAAGTGAAATATCACAAAAACACATTCATCTCTTACTTGTTTGTTTAACGTCAAGCTACTTTAAACGTTTAATTTATCAGAATCAAGTGGACTGACATGACTGAATAAACACAAATAAAATATTTATCTCATGTCTTCTATTACGTCAGGCTTGTCACTGTTAAGTTATACATATACGGTAATAGAAATAATACAGAACAAATTTACAACAGATCTAAATTTGTAGATAAAATAGACATACATTTTTAAAACGCTTTTTGCAATGAAAGTATGGAAGGCAAAAGTATTTTTAGAGGGGTTCATTCCAACAGAAAGTGACATTTAAAACTACTGTCACATTTACTGATGTTCTTTTAAAGAGAAATATACACGTTTTCAGAATATTTATTTCAGGTCCCAGGTGACAGTTACATTTTGACAGGGTGAAAGATCATGCTGGGCACAGCTGCTGAAAACATTTACAACTCCTGGGTGTACCAAAGTCACAGGTGAAGTTTTTTAGTTTTTTAGAACACCAAACTGTTTGTCTTGGTGTCAAGTGTCGTGTCAAAATGTGGCTTACATCACAAGTTCATCACACTCTTGAAATAATTCCAGTACATGCGCTAAGCCTTTTAGATATACAATTCACTTGCCAACAGGAGTGAATTTTTCATATGATAAAACCATTTTTTATATTAACGGAACACTGAGCATTGAGTATTTTAAGCTCAGTACGGTACTGTCACAGAGACGGTGTTGCGGGGACCCAGACCAGAAGAAAGCACAACCAGAACAGAGGTACGGTGCAGTGGCGCATGTGCCGTTTTATTAATTAACAAAAAATTTAATAAAATATTTGAACAAAAATAAACGCTCGCAGAGCAGGAATAAAACAATTAAACAGAATAAATCACGAACACAAAGTAAATGCTAAGGTCATGCTGAGCAACTGCCTTCACTGATCCTTATTTTCTTTTTTTTAAATCTCTCTCTTGCCTCTCGCTCTCCCGTTCTTCACTTCTGAACACACCTTCCTCTAACGTGGAGAGCTGCAGGCTTTTTATACGGGTGACCATCTCCCGATTAGCGATAAATTAATCACTTAATTCGGGAGATGGCCACCTTCTGCACTGGTTTTAATAAGGTGGATGGGATTCCCATCCACACTGCAAAAAAAACGCATGGCGGTTCGCCATCATTTATAAACAAATATATTTTTAAAACAATAACCCAAAAATGCACGGCTGCGCCGTCATACAAAATAATAAACAAATACAAAATAACACAGGGGCGGAGGGGAAGACCCCTTTCTACAATAAACACTGTGCAGGGCTGCTCGCCCTGTTGCATATCCCCCCCCCCATGTGCAAAGCACACATGGCCCCAACGGCCACCTCCCCCCTCAGTCTCAATGTCCTGGAAGAGGGGTCTGGAGTAATCCATGGGGGTGGCCATGGTGGGATGTCCTCCTCCCCCCATGTCTTCCTGGCTGGTAGCTCCCTCTTCCGGGGCTTCAGCTACTGTTCTTCCTGCCATGAAAGTGCGGCTGGGGGCGCTGGTCTCCTGACCTCCCCCCCCCCCCCCCCCCCCCCCCCCCCCCCCCCCCCTCCGGCAGCGAAACTGCTCCAGTGGGAGCAGGTCTCCCGACCTCCCCCAGAATCTCTGGCAGCGAAACTGCTGCAGTGGGAGCAGGTCTCCCCCCCGCTTCTTCATGGTCAGCAGCTCCCCTTTGTGGGGCTCCGACCACTGTACATCCTGACGCGAAAGTGCAGCTGGGGGAGACCTCCCCCCCCTTCTCCTTCTTTGTAGCTGGCCGCCCTCTTTTCTGTGGCGCCGGCCCCGGTGCTTCCTGTGCTCCTGCAGGACTAGTACCGGCTCCAGGTGGCGCAAGCCAGACAGTGGCCCCAGGCGAAGCAGTGCCAGCAACAGCCCCAGGCGAAGCAGAGGAGAGACAGGCAACCCCAGGTGAAAGGGGACCCTCGTGACCCCAGGTGAAGCAGAGGAGAGACAGGCAACCCCAGGCAAAGCGGGACCCTCGGCGACCCCAGGAGAAGTGGGACCCTCGGCGACCCCAGGCGAAGCGGAGGAAAGACAGGCAACGCAGGTGAAGCGAGACCCTCTGCGACCCCAGTGGATAAAAGAGAGAGAGAAGCCGCCCCAGGCGATGCAGAGCAACAGGCAGCTCCAGGCGATGCAGAAGTAGCCTCCTTGGGCGGTGCGAGGCAGGCATCCCCGGGCAGCGCGGACGTGGCATCCTGCCCTGCTCCCTCCAATGCTGAAAGGAGAAGCAGCTCCTGCTTCTCTCCCTCTAGCGGTGTTGGAGAGTTACCTTTCCTTCGTCTCGAGACGAAAGTGGGAGGACATCGGAGCCCCCTCTTTCTCTCCTCCAATGCTGAAAGGAGAAGCAGCTCCTGCTGCTCTGCTCCTGGTGGTGGTGGAGACGGAGGCAGCTCCGGCTGCTCTCCTTGTGATGGTGGTGGAAGTGATACCAGCAAGGGGCTCTTCCCCTTCTGGCAGCGAAGGCGGACGGGGCTCCTCCCCTTCTGGCGGCGAAGGCGGACGGGGCTCCCCCCTTCTGGCGGTGAAGGCGGACGGGGCTCCTCCCCTTCTGGTTGCAGTGGGGGAACCAGCAGCCATGCTCCTTCTGCTGGTGGAGACGGCCACAGCAGGTCCTTTTTCTCTGCTGTGGGTGGTGGAGGCGGGACCAACAGGCACTCTCCCTCTACTGGTGGAGATGGGCACAGCAGGTATTCCTCTGGAGGGAGGGGGCAGTTGAGTGTACCATGACCCCACTCCCCACAGAGGTAGAACTCTGTGGTCACCACCAAAGTGTGGAGGAAGGCTTCCTAGATGCTCTCGTCTGGTGGCTGTGGTGGGGCTAGCAGACACTCTTCTCCTGCGGGTGCTGGCTTGGGTTGTGGCTGTTCGGACTCCTCCCTCTTGGGTGTTGGCTGGGTTTGGTCCCTCGCCCAAAAGCACTCTGCCTCATCCCCAACCAGGCCATGGTTCCATGCTTCCTCATACTGGGGGTCACCGTAAGGACAGTCCTCTCGGACGTGCCCAAACTCGCCACTGGTGCCTCACATAGGAGCCCCTTCCATTCTCCACTGCTCCTGTTCGGCTGCCCAGTCTGGGGGTCCAAATCGCATTGGAACCCGAGACCACCACCTCTTGCCCAGCTGTTCTGGCTGCTGTTGCTTGTGCTGCTTCTTGCAGCTTTTTCTTCCCATCCTTCTTTCCTTCACTCCAAAAAATAACGATTAATTAAAAAAAAAAAAAAAAAACTGCAGTACCCCTCTGCAGTACCTCTTCTGGCCTGAGTTCAGGAGGCGCTGGTGATCCCACGCTGGATACCACATGTCACAGAAACGGCGTTGCAGGGACCCAGACCAGAAGAAACCACAACCAGAACAGAGGTATGGTGCAGTGGCGCATGCGCCGTTTTATTAATTATCAAAAAATTAAATAAAATATTTGAACAAAAATAAACACTTGTTCGCAGAGCAGAAATAAAACAATTAAACAGAATAAATCACAAACACAAAATAAATGCTAAGGTCAGGCTGAGCAACTGCCTTTACTGATCCTTATTTTCTTTTTATTAAATCTCTCTCTCGCCTCTCGCTCTCCCGTTCTTCACTTCTGAACACACCTTCATCTAACATGGAGAGCTGCAGGCTTTTTATACAGGTGACCACCTTCTGCACAGGTTTTAATAAGGTGGATGGGGCTTCCCATCCACACTGCAAAACAAAACGCACGGCGGTTCGCTGTCATTTATAAACAAATATATTTTTAAAACAATAACCCAAAAATGCACGGCTGCGCCGTTATGCAAAATAATAAACAAATACAAAATAACACAGGGGCAGAGGGGAAGTCCCCGTTCTAAAATAAACACTGTGCAGGGCTGCTCGCCCTGTTGCAGTACTTATTACTATTTTGACTGGTCTATTTGCTTTTTATAGTTTTACTTTAAAACAGACATAAACCAGACATGTTTTTTACAAATCTGTTTAAACACTTTATAGAAAGGAATTCAGATTGGAGCCTGCTTTCCTTCAATCACATATGGCTTGCTGCCTACTGTAATGCTTTGTTTACTCTTCGTTGACATAACTTGCAACAATTTTTAAAAAGAAATGCAGATGATAGGTATAATTACTCTGCTGTTTGCCTTGCTGTTTGGTCTCCATTTGATTTCCACTTGTCCTACTTTTACAAACTTGGATAATTTCAACGTTTCAGTGTATTCCAGATGCGCACAGTGATCTGGCTGGCCCATATGTTATTTTGTACCAATACAGGGAGGAGGGAGTTGCTATGGTCTATTAAGTAGAACAGTGTGTGTTAAGGAAACACAAATTCCTTCTTCATTATACTGCCTGTCCCATAATGTCCCAGTTATATACCCCTGGGATGCTGAAAAGCCATAGGACTCAGAGTGCTGCTGCTGCAAGATAACAACTGTGCTATGGAAGGACTGGGCTTCAGGAAACAAAGTGACCGTGTGTATATCTGGAGTTGGGGTTGGGTGAACTGCCCGAGGGACAGGGAGTTAGTTTTGGGATAGAAGATCCCACCAGTATAGACAGACAAGTGTATAAGTGGGACCTCCATTGCATTAGTGGGGAAGTGTTAGCCATGATCTTGGCACCTTGTGGTTTGGGAACAGTGTTTTATTTGCTTTTTGTACACTGTAATGTATGTCCTTCGTGAGCTACCATTGCTGGTAGTGTCACATGAGTTGAGTGCTGTCTGTGTAAATAAAACCTGTGTGCCTGTGAGGCATGTCAACAAAAACCTCTGTCTGTCTTCTGTCAATCTGTGAACACCCCCCCCCCTCCCCATTCTCCACTGTTACACTGGGTAAAGCCTTGCCAGTAGACGGGATTGTTGTAGGATATAAAACATCAAGAACAGCGTTGTATCATTTCTCAAAAATTGCAGGACTTTATTTTCATTACAGACCACAATCAGGTACAGGTTATACACTGAATTGGTTAGGGATGATGAGCATACACTTCTAGCTTTGCGTGTTTTGATGAATTTTGTCAGGTGAACTCCAGCAACTCATTCCCCTGGCATGTAAAGATCCAAATCTTAAACACAGCGTGTCTGTCGTGAAAAATCCAGTCATAATTGAAGTTCCCTGGAATTTCAATGTAGATGGGGTGAACTGTGTTGTTTTTGTTTCATCAGACACAATGAGGTGTTTTAATTGTGTAAAGCACAGGTATCAAAGAAGAGATTGTCCGGAGAAGGAAGATAAGGCTGAGGCAGGACAGGATAAGGGAGATCCTGGTGGGGGGAGGCTAAGGATGTCGGTGAGCAAGGGAAGAAGGGGCTCACCGTCCCAGACCCAGAGCTTTCAAAGAATGTCGCAGAGCCTGTACCCCAACCTGCTTCGCAAACTGAGAAGCAAGCTAGTGACTGTAATGATAATGAAGGACAGTTCACTGAGATGAAGAGAAGGAAAAAAGAAAAAGGATACAAGTGTGGCTGGGCTGTCAGATAGTGTGCTGGAGCTGAACTCAAGGGCATTGAGTTGGAAGTTCGCTGTGGAGCGAGAAGATGATCTACAGCCACCGTTACCTGATGGTCCGGTTCGGGGGCTGCACTGACATGCCCGGAGGAGTCCACTCTGAATCATGATTTTATGTTCTTAAATGAGTTTAGGAAGTTTAATGTGGGGTTGGTCTCCCTAGACTAAGAGAAGGCCTGTTTTAATTCATTTTATAAAACTTATATAAATACATTATTTTTAGTATTTTAAAGGTTAATAACAGCCATCCTTTTCCGGTGGGGCATTAGACAAGGCTGCTCTCTGTCTGGCACGCTATACTCACTTTCGATAGAGCTACTGTTGCACCTTCTGAGGGGTTGACTCTCTGGCTGGGTGGTGCCCACTTCACCCCTCCCTGTTACTGTTAAGCTGTCAGCCTATACTGATGGCGTACATGTGTTTGTTCGCAATGATGGGGATGTCTAGGCCCTGAAAGTCAGCTTAGAAACATTCCAGAGAGCATCGTCTGTAAGAATAAAGTGGGCAAAATGTGACACCTTCCTGTCGGGCATTTGGCAGGAGGAGGGCCCCCCCCCACCCCCCAATGTTGCCTCAGTCTTTGAAGTGGAACAGAGCTGGGCTAAAGGTGCTGGGAGTATACTTGGGGTCTTGGCTGTTTATGGAGAAAAACTGGGAGGGCCTGGTGGAAAGGGTGAAGGGGTGACTGCAGAGTTGTCAGGGTTTGCTGGGGCAGCTGTCTTTTAGAGGGAGGGTCCTCGTCATTAATAACTTGGTGGCCTCCATGCTGTGGTACAGGTTGGTGTGCCTGGACCCTCCCAAGCACATGGTAGAGGAGATCCAGAGGGTGTTCTTGGAATTTTTCTGGAGTGGGAGACACTGGCTGAGACCAGCAGTGTTGTACGTCCCCACTGATGAAGGGGAGCAAGGCCTGGTGTGTATTGCAAGCAGGATGGCAACTTTTATACTACAGGCAGTACAAAGGCTTCTGCATTCCGGAGAAGAGGATCATTGGTGCAGGCTAGTCTGTTTATTTCTGAACACTGTAGGAGGGCTTAGTCTTAATAAATCTTTTTTTTTTTTTTTTTTTTTTAATAGATACCTCCCAGTTTAATAGAATGTGTCCCCCCTCATTTTGTCAGACCATATTGGGTGTCTGGAAGACAAAAAGGGTAGAGAGAGAGAAGGGGTCTCTGACAGGCCAGGCTCTGTTACAGGAGCCTCTCTTCATAATCCTTTTTTTCCAGATTGTTTTTTTTCAGTCCAGGTCATTCTATTTTTTGCAGTGCAGGCCTGACCCATCTAGCTTATCTGTTGGAGCCTGGCTCCTCTCGCTGGATATGTCCAGCTCAGCTAGCTGGGAGGCTAGGCTGGCATTCAGAGAGTTTGGCTGGGAGGATTATGATTGTGCTGAAGGATTCTCTCTTCCTGGTGCTCAGAGAGTTTCTGAGAGATGGGGTGTCCAGGAGAGCAGAGCAGGAAAGGGAGCCCATCTTCCCTTCAATACATATGTCTTCAACAGAAACAGTAGAGAAGGAAAGTACAAGCTGTGGTATGTTGAATATTGAAAGGGAAAAAGATCAGGCTCTCCACAGCATTGAGAGTAAAAACCTTTATTGGCTCCATGTCAAGACAGTTCATTTCAGGCAGCTGCAGGGGCTGGTTGACACTAAGTGGAGGGCTCATCTCTCTGTTGAGGAAGACATAAGGCCTGTTTGGAGAGTTTTGTACAAACTACCACTGTCTAAGAGAGCTGGGGATCTTCAGTGGAGACTTCTCCACTGTAGTGTTCTGCGATACCTCATTTAGGGAGTATCGATACAATACCATGCACAGTATCATGATATTTGATACTATCACGATACTTTGGATCTTATGTCCATTACATGTTAAATGACTGCTAAATTCCTTTTTTTTTGCAAGTGCATAAGAGGCTAATACACAGTTAATAATGCTGCAACATGGTGGAATGCTTGCTGTTTATATATATATATATATATATATATATATATATATATATATATATATATATATATATATATATATATACACACACACATACATATAATCATATGTACTCAGTCCTGTACAATTCTATAAAAAAAAAAAAAAAAAAACTTGCTTACTATCTATGACAAGATTTTGTTTCGGTTTCTCTTACAGAGAAATTACAAACAAGCAAGTAAATTACAGTGAGAAAAAAATAAAAAAATAACCGAATAGGATATATTTTAGTTTGGATACAGTGTGTGTTAAGGAAACACAAATTCCTTCTTCATTATACTGCCTGTCCCATAATGTCCCAGTTATATACCCCTGGGATGCTGAAAAGCCATAGGACTCAGAGTGCTGCTGCTGGAAGATAACAACTGTGCTATGGAAGGACTGGGCTTCAGGAAACAAAGTGACCATGTGTATATCTGGAGTTGGGGTTGGGTGAACTGCCCGAGGGACAGGGAGTTAGTTTTGGGATAGAAGATCCCACCAGTATAGACAGACAAGTGTATAAGTGGGACCTCCATTGCATTAGTGGGGAAGTGTTAGCCATGTTCTTGGCACCTTGTGGTTTGGGAACAGTGTTTTATTTGCTTTTTGTACACTGTAATGTATGTCCTTCGTGAGCTACCATTGCTGGTAGTGTCACATGAGTTGAGTGCTGTCTGTGTAAATAAAACCTGTGTGCCTGTGAGGCATGTCAACAAAAACCTCTGTCTGTCTTCTGTCAATCTGTGAACACCCCCCCCTCCCCATTCTCCACTGTTACACTGGGTAAAGCCTTGCCAGTAGACGGGATTGTTGTAGGATATAAAACATCAAGAACAGCGTTGTATCATTTCTCAAAAATTGTGCTAAAACTGCTAAATTCCTTTTTTTTGCAAGTGCATAAGAGGCTAATACACAGTTAATAATGCTGCAACATGGTGGAATGCTTGCTGTTTATATATATATATATATATATATATATATATATATATATATATATATATATATATATATATATATATATATATATATATATATACACACACATACATATAATCATATGTACTCAGTCCTGTACAATTCTATAAAAAAAAAAAAAAAAAAAAACTTGCTTACTATCTATGACAAGATTTTGTTTCGGTTTCTCTTACAGAGAAATTACAAACAAGCAAGTAAATTACAGTGAGAAAAAAAAAAAAATAACCGAATAGGATATATTTTAGTTTTAACAGAAATCAAACCGATATTCAGAGGTAATATTTTTTGTTAAGAAAAAAAACTGCATCACACTCAGCTACTGTTCTCTCTCCTCTTCTTGTTCCACCCCGTATCAACAAATACACACTCCTGATTCGCTGGTACAGTACTCCCTGCCCTCCCAACTCCCACCTAATAGGCTCTCATTAACTGCCTGTAAATGTACTGTATTCAAGTCCCAAAAACACACAGGAGTATAGTGCTGCAGATCGGAGCCTCCCACAGTGTCGCTTCTAAAATGCCTTAAATCATGCAATAAAATATTACAGCATTTGTAAGCATAGTATTATTATTATAGGCCGCCCTTGTATAATCGGCACCCTCTTTTAAGGGCAGCTGTTATTTTGATCCATTTAAAATAAACGCTGTGGCACCAAATTGAAGTAATACGATATATATATATAGTGTATTCAAAGTATTCAAAAATTCAAAATTCAAAATTCAAATAAAAGTGGTGCGAAAGCACAACATTGTAAAAGACACCATTTTCTTTATTTCTTACATATAAAAAAGAGAACTCTGTTTGGCCAGCTTCAGTACTCCAATTACATGGATTCAGATGAAAGAATTATAATATATCTATTATATATAATATTATAATATATATATATAAATATATATAAATTCATTTTGTTTATGTACTTTGTCTATTCGGAATTAATATACTTCTATATGAAGAATTATATATATATATATATATATATATATATATATATATATATATATATATATATATATATATATATAAACAAAATAACAGCACAGAAATACTTTCCTTGAAACAGACTAGGCCAGATGTTTTATATAGAGGGGTATCTTAAAAGTGCTAAAAAATGTGAGCAAGGAATGAAAAAATGAAACACTTGTGGAAGCTGATTTACACAGGTACTTCAGGAAATGGCTTGATGAGGTTCTTGCTTGGATCAGTAAAAAAAAAGTCCCCCGACAAAACACATCACAAATTGTTTTGTTGGGGACTAAACTTTTCTGACATGTTAGAAATTCGTCGGGATGTCGTAAGAGCATCAGGAGATCGCAGAAGCTATTAACGGGGCATCGTAGACCCTCTCCCACTTATCGACCTTTTTGTCCCTGACAACCTCATTTTGTCCCAGATTTTAAGAAATTAGTTGTCGACTCTTCAGCTTGTCGGCGATCGGCAAAAATCATGCAGTGTAAGCCCGGCATTACCATCCCTAAGATTTTTAAAAAGAACACCAATTCTTTGGCTTTAGGGCTCCCAGACTATGCAATCAATTTGACCCTCCTGATTATGAAAGTCTACTGTTGCCAAGCTGGATTTTTGGCCTGAAGCTCAGAATTCTGGCGCATGCATGGTTCTGCAGGAATGGGGCAGTAGCCTCGTAAGATCCGTCTGTCAATCATGGCAATGACACGGAGAGGTTGGCGAGGAAGGTGTGTTGCTAATACTGCGGAGTAGAAACTCCTCCAGGTATCAAGTAACATATCACTGATAACTAATATAAAGCGATTACCTATATTGCTTTTCTCTAATGGGCACACCATATCCATTGTAATTCTAGGAAATGGGACTTCAATCACTGGTAGTGGAATTAACCCTTTCAGGACCAAGCATTTTTCAGTGGGATGCTCCCCCAGGACCAGGCATTTTTTGGATGTAGTTGACTCTCTTCCTATAAAAATTCACTAAACATCCATTTTTTACAGTAGAATCTTGGAAATTTTGAAAACTGCTGTCCATCAACGCTCCTCAAGGAGCTTGAACAGTTTTGTAAAGAAGAATGGTCAAATATTGCCAAATATAGGTGTGCAAAGTTGGTAGAGACCTATCCCAACAGACTCACAGCTGTAATTGCTGCCAAAGGTGCTTCCACTAAGTATTAACTCAGGGAGGTGGAAACTTCTCCACTTCTGATCTTTCAGTTTTTTTCCCCTTAACAGTGTGGCGTACGGTGTGTAGATAAGTGGAAAAAAAATCCTTATTTAAATGCATGAAACTCTGAGGCACTGACAACAAAATGTGAAAAAAAAGTTTAAGGGGGTGTAGACTTATACTGTTAATACACACATATATAATATATATATATATATATATATATATACGAATATATAGAACAAAGAAGTATAATATTTACAACATTTTTAAGAAAATATTATATATAATATATATATATATATATATATATATATATATATATATATATATATATATATATATATATGAGACAGAATAAATGTTCTAACATAATACATCAGATTTACAGTGTTTTCCCTTTTTTATTATCTCTAAACAAGTTCCTGTGATGTTTTATTTCTGCTTTTGACGGGCTGCTCTGCGCTGTAGACATTAAATACCCCTCTCAAAGACGGCACACGAAGGAAAAAAAATAGCAGTAAGTGATCGTCATTCCCTCCCCTATCCATTGATGTGTGTTTAAAGCTGTATTGCAAAGTACGGTGGCCCTGTAAGTCATCAAAACTAAGTGCTTTTTAAAATCTTGTTTACACGATCGCAGTCCTAGAAGCGCACTTCAGTATGATCATGTTAAAGGATTAAGGGACTGTGTTTAGATCTATGCACATCAGTTGTATATTGGTATTCTTCACAGCTCTGTGTACATACAGTACCTAGCTAATAATACCTGCGAGATATTCTAGCACAGGTTTTCTGTCTTTCCATGTGACCAATCGTCAGAACAGCGTGACCCAATTCCATAACCTCAGTTCTCAAACTGGCAGGGAGCACTAATTTGTCTCCTTCAGGGTTTTCTTTGTACAGCAAACCCTACAGTGTCACCTGCTGAGCTCTTTATTTTCCCTGTTGCCTTATCAAAAAAACACCCGGTGTTTCGTCAGCTTTCTGTAGTGATTTAAAATCCTGTGGTAACTCAGATACTAATTTCATCGTCCTCGCTAAAATCTTTTGGTTACCTAAATATTTTTCTTATTGGCGAAGCCTGGTTACTTTATTGTTACTTTTTTGTTCCTTACAGGAGCCATCTCTAATTTGACTTCAGCAAATGGCAATTGTGTCACCGTGTCCTGAGCTTGTTTGGCCTTACTGCGGGTTAACACTGCATTACAGGGTTTCCATATTAGCTCATTTAGAACTGGTCAGTCTTCACATAATAACACATTGTAAGGCTACTACATCCACTGTCATTATATATTGCTGCTGGAGCACAGTTAATTAAACCTCAGCCATAGTGTAAATTCGCTCAATGCCATATACACAGCAAATATTTAAAGTTGACCCTTGCATATCCACACAGTCTATCAAATCAGCCCTTACTAATGTCTCACCACCACTCGTGTCAATCAATGCATGTAGCGGTTTACCATTTAACATACCTCACGAATCTGTTCCAGGCACATAACATAGACTAGCCTTGGTAGACTGCATATGACAGTGGGACGCTATATGCCCCTCTTTCCCACAATTTTAGCAGATCACTGATCTGTCTCTACATACACTAGAATTAAAAGACAGACATTGTCACATTAACAACCCTCATCCTGACAGATTTAATAGCCAGTTCCTTAAGAGCTGTTTTACTTCTGATCTGGTCTTGTTCCTCTTTACTTCTGGCTTAGTCTTATTAAATGTGGTTCATAAGACTTATTCATGTTGTCTTACCTCAAAAATAATTGGAAGCATTGTTTTCAGATCTACAAGACTTCAACCTGACCTTTGAAATTTGTAAAATGTCAGTTTTTGCAAAAGACACCATATATAATTTTTTACAGGTAAAAAATTACAAATGGCTAAGCGGGAAGGCTTTTAGGATCGAAGACTGGGTTGAACAGTTTACAACTTGGCGCGCTCCCATCACCTCATTGTGGTCTGAAATGACATGTTTAAGTCTATGATTCTCCATAAAGTACTTGACATTGAATCCAGTGTTGGTTACCTGCAAGCTAAATATTTAAAAGGCTTGTAAATGCTGCCTTATTGTACTACATCATGTTCATATAAATGGCAAAAAATTATATTCCAATTATATGGTCTGGTTTCAATTTTCCTCATATTGCCAATTGATTTAATAAAAACTTAGTTTCACCAGCACAGGTCCATTAAGATTAAAATGTGTTTTTAAGAGGAATTTTAGGGTGCAATATCAAGGTTTATTATATTATTTAACTCTTTAGGGTCTGCCAAATGTTAAAAATCCCGCCGGCAACCTGGCCCTTTAAATAGTTTTACTGAGTCAGAGTGAGACCCAGCCCTGCTGGCACCATTCGAAAGAGCAGAGTTAGAATTTTAAAACAAGGTCTTATTCATGTATTTCTGGTATTGTACCACGTCAGGAGATAACTGTGAATGCAAGTGTTTTGGAGTGTTGCTGCTCCGCTGTAAGACAGACCTACCTCGGTGCAGTAAATAAACATTTTCACACAAAATCTTTACAAAAGAAGAGAAATGGTGACATCGAAAGCACAAGGACCTATTTTCCGTTAAATATATATTTGTTTTTCATGTCTGTGGATCAGATGACAAGTCAGATGTTAGGGTTAGGTTGCCATGTTCACCACCTTGCTGGCCATTGAAGCCACAGTGAATAGCTCCATCTTGCGACACATGATCAGGGTCCCTGGGATGAATAATTTGAATGCTTTTTTTTTTTTTTTCTTTTACACATTTTTCAATTGTTCATTTTTCTTTAGTTGCTTTTGGTCCCTTTTTTATATATGGCTATAATTCCTTTATTATCCAATTTGTTCAATATTTTTTTCCCATGTTCCCTACATGTCGATAATGGTGAAAATAGCTTTAACCCTAAAGGACGTTTTTCTGTGTATTTTTCACAGCAAGATGAATGATGTCATTGTTGTGAAAACTTAATTTGACATGAATTCCAATGGTAAAGTACCAGGAGAACTTTATTGAACATATCTGGTTTCTAGAAGTTATATTATGGGTAATAATAACATAACATAGAAAAGACATGCAATGAAGATAACGTTTTAATTTATCAAAGTAAAAATGTTGGGGTATAAATGTTTATAAAGAATGAACAATAAATACAGCACAGGCTGCTGATGTTATCTGCTGTTATTTAATTGACATGCAATAAAGACCTTTTTAGTTTCTCACATAAAGTTTTTGGATTTATATATAGACATAAAGAGTGAAAAATAAACACAACACGGACATCTAATGTTATCTGTTGTTGTTCGATTATGATCCTTTTTCAGGTATTTCTGTAAAAATTGTCACTCATCTCTGTTAAACACTCATAGTGCCAAATTTAGAAATAAGAAATACTAAAATAAACTAAAATTGAATGACAATAGTTTCAACTATGAGTCTTTTTCATCGAAGACTTTTGTAATTGAACTTATTACATTTCATTTAGTATTTCTAAACATAAAATAATAATGTAAAATAATAAGTGCTATGGCAGAGCTGTGGCAGGATAGCAATGTGACCCAAGATGTTACTGGCAGGAAAGAGACTCAGAGTCAGAAAAGCTGCAGTTAAAGTGCTGTTTGCATAAGTTTATTAATTACATAAATAAACGGTACAAGGGCCAAAATAAAGATTTTAAACAAAAAGACTAAACATTTTTCTCTAAGTCCCTCATGTGCGCAGCACACAGGACCGCCCCCAGCCAGCTCCCCCCTTGAAACACCACCCCCCTTCAACATTGTCCGTCTTTCCAGACAACGTAGGCACTCTGACAGTGGTGACGCTGGCAGTGGCGTGGAGCAATCCAGCAGTGACAAAGCTGGCAGCAGCATGGGGCACTCCAGCAGTGGCAATGCTGGGAGAGGCATGGGGCACTCCGGCAGTGGCAATACTGGGAGCGGCATGGGGCACTCCGGCAATGCTGGGAGCGGCATGAGGCACTCTGGCAGTGGTGATGCTGGACCTTCTGGGTGGGTGGCTGTCTTTTGCCATGCTCCCCTTAGCAGTAGATGTAGTGGCTGCTGAGGTTGGCCCGGCAATTGCCCTGCTGAATATGGACTGGCAGAAGCTCCTCCCCCTCTGGCACTGGAGACGGCAGCAGCTCCTCCTACTTTAGCACTAGAGACGGCAACGGCGCTTACCCTTCCAGCTCTCAGAATAACAGCAGCCTCTTCTCCTTTGGCTCTGGAGATGGCAGCAGCTCCTACCCATCTGGCTCTGGAGACAGTGTTGCTTCTCCTGATTGCCTCTGGCAATATCTGTCCCTCCCATTCTTCTTCTTTCAGACAGGTCGTTCCTTCTTCTCAGGCGTTTGGGCTCCTCCTCCTGATATTGAAGGGTTTCGCACCTCTGCCTGGGCCTGCACCTGCTGGGTCACGAACCTGCGATCTCAATGCCCCATGTGTGTCGTAACCCATTGTAACAATACATTATATGTTCACTTACTGGGTCAAGCTTCCAAATAACATTGTTCTGTTGTTTGTTTGTTTGTATCACTGAGCTTGTTTAAGGTGTATCTGCACATGCTGTGGCTTGAATTTTAATACTTGCACTGAACAAGCCACGGATGAAACCCTCATTTTTATGAAATCCTCAAAAAATTAGATTAGTTACATTCCTGACTCTTTTTCAGATAATATATTTTTACAAAAATGACCGTTTATATTGTATTCATGCAAATATTTATTTAACTCTTTACACTAGCCCTGGTGGTTACGCGTATTTTACTCAGGCACCATAAAAGCCACCTACCTGGGGCATACTAGGGGCTTTCCAATGACATATTCAGTGTGCGTATAAGAACATAAGAACATAAGAAAGTTTACAAACGAGAGGAGGCCATTCGGCCCATCTTGCTCGTTTGGTTGTTAGTAGCTTATTGATCCCAAAATCTCATCAAGCAGCTTCTTGAAGGATCCCAGGGTGTCAGCTTCAACAACATTACTGGGGAGTTGATTCCAGACCCTCACAATTCTCTGTGTAAAAAAGTGTCTCCTATTTTCTGTTCTGAATGCCCCTTTTTCTAAACTCCATTTGTGACCCCTGGTCCTTGTTTCTTTTTTCAGGCTGAAAAAGTCCCTTGCGTCGACACTGTCAATACCTTTTAGAATTTTGAATGCTTGAATTAGGTCGCCACGTAGTCTTCTTTGTTCAAGACTGAACAGATTCAATTCTTTTAGCCTGTCTGCATATGACATGCCTTTTAAGCCCGGAATAATTCTGGTCGCTCTTCTTTGCACTCTTTCTACAGCAACAATATCTTTTTTATAGCGAGGTGACCAGAACTGCACACAATATTCAAGATGAGGTCTTACAAGTGCATTGTACAGTTTTAACATTACTTCCCTTGATTTAAATTCAACACTTTTCACAATGTATCCGAGTATCTTGTTAGCCTTTTTTATAGCTTCCCCACATTGCCTAGATGAAGACATTTCTGAGTCAACAAAAACTCCTAGGTCTTTTTCATAGATTCCTTCTCCAATTTCAATATCTCCCATATGATATTTATAATGTACATTTTTATTTCCTGCGTGCAGTACCTTACACTTTTCTCTATTAAATGTCATTTGCCATGTATCTGCCCAGTTCTGAATCTTGTCTAGATCATTTTGAATGACCTTTGCTGCTGCAACAGTGTTTGCCACTCCTCCTACTTTTGTGTCGTCTGCAAATTTAACAAGTTTGCTTACTATACCAGAATCTAAATCATTAATGTAGATTAGGAATAGCAGATATAGATTAAAAATAATAAAAAAAAAATAAAAAAATAATAATAAATAAATAAATAAAAAAAAAAAATTTAAAAAAAATTATAAAATACTCCTAGCCGGAACTACAATCGCCTGAAGTTAAACCACTCATCATGTGACAGAGTTCACAGTTTAGGTTTCATTTTGTCCATTGCTCTTATCAGACACTGTCAAGGGCAAATAAATCCTAACAAAAATAGTTACATGCATAAAAAACAAACAAACGCTAAGTAACTGAGTCAGGGCAACCACAACAGGTACTGCAGTTCAGACATCGAGCATGTGCACATGACGCATGGCTCGTGTCTCGCCGTGTCATAAATGTGTCTTATCGTAAAGTCGAAGCAGGGTAATGGCACTTGTTATTTGTGTCGCTAAGTCCTCAATAGAATAAGCTAGAAGAGAAAGTACCCTTTAAAGTTATGTGAGTGTTATGTCATTTTAGAAATTTGACCCTTATCATAACTTTGACTGCGAGAGACAAAACAGGATTAAAAGCGTAACTTGAGTGTAGACGCTTTCGTTTAAAAGAGCCTGTTGCAATATATACAGGATTCTTCTCTCATATAAAATAATAAACAGTAAATATTTTTACAAAAACACTTTCTCAGTTTTCTTAACACAGGGCTTGACATGTATTTGACCAAACAAAGGGAATAACAACTGTGTCTGCTTATTGTAAAAACAAACCAAACAGTGGTGACAGACAGTTTGTCTCACAGTGCCTATTAGTTTCCACTTTGTTTTTAATCTTAAATCAAAGAGGATTTCTTTGTAACACAGCAGGTAATAACAAGTATTATCTGGAAGGTACAGTACAAAGGCACAGCTTTTGCTTTTATACATACAGTACTGTTGGTGAAGGCACAATAGGATCTTCTGGACTACCTTGTTCTGTGTATCTTTTGGTCTGTTATTCAAGTAGTGAGCTTTTTGCTTTATTGCCAAATAAATCACATGGGTTTGGCAAAATGTTTCCCAATCTACAAAATAGACATATTCAGTAACCTGTATGAATATGCCATCCCTTTAAGCTAAAAATAACTTGGCATGGAACATTTATATTGGCTAAAAATAATACTCCAGTGATACCAGGATGGCTCAAAAAGGTGCACCAACAGAAAGTAGTGAGAATATTATTTTATTTTTCTTTAATTTAATTTAAAAAAAAAAAAAGCTATTGGTGTAACTATATGTGCACATGCTTCTTGAAATGTGCATGGGGGCAGTACGGTAGCTATGATGGATGATCTCACAAAACACTGAAATCACACAATACAAAACGATAAAATCATATGGGGCAGTAGAGTGAAGAAAACTAAGTACAGTAAAGGAATTGGCTCTTACTGTGTGCCTTTTTGTTTAAAAGATTTTGTTTAAAGGACAGCGTAGTATAGCAGAATCCATCAAAGAACAAGGCCTGCTTGAGTTATCACATCATACAAATGTTTTTCTGACCAGTGTTTTATTAGGCATAATGCACAGCTTGGTAGAATATATATTCCCTAAGTGTGACTTTAAAAACAAGGTTTTAATGACGGCGTGACAAGTGGTAAGAGTGTATAAGTATTGCTCATACACATCCTGCTCAGCAGGCATATTTTTTAAAACATCACAAGCACCCCCCAATAAATGTTAATTATTGAGTTAGAAATCTCTTTGAAACACTAGAATGTCATTTTCTATATGCTTAGATAACTCAGATATTCTTTAGTGCTACTTTTGCAGTACCATACTTGAATATTATAGTAAATTATATTATGCCATTATGTGGTAAAAAGATCTTATAAAGCAGTGACATTTACTTATCACATTTACTTATTACTTACATTTACATATTTCTACAGCTTTGTTCATATACAGTAATCTATATCTCCTTAAAGTCTTAGTATGATAAAGTTGACAGCTATATTAAACAGTGATGTTTTGTTTCCTCATTCCCAAGGGATTTGCGTGACAAATTAGGCAACTTTTCTTGGGAAAAGTCTCATAACTCATTTCCAGACACAATGGGGTTCAAATTAAATGAGTGACATTGTTCGATTTTAGGTTAGAACATTTTTACTGAAATCTGCAGTGAGTTTTCAAAACTGAATATGAGCCATCACCAGGACTGTATTTTGTTGGTTTAGAATGCCCCACAATGTTTGCTATGTACTAAGTATACATTATATTATTATAATGTATTATAAATCTATTTTTTCTGACATCCTATTGTTTTACTTTTAACCAAGTATGTTAATGTAAAAAAATTTAAGTACTGTATATTGAAACTTGCTACTTGATAGAAACCTATTGTGACAGGCACATTTCCATATGTTACTGATTAAGTAAATTATATGGTTTATCTAGGATTGTCTAGGATTCAAACTCGGAAACTCCTACTCTGATCGCTGTGTA
Source organism: Polyodon spathula (assembly GCF_017654505.1). Classification (NCBI taxonomy): domain Eukaryota; kingdom Metazoa; phylum Chordata; class Actinopteri; order Acipenseriformes; family Polyodontidae; genus Polyodon; species Polyodon spathula. Next base: position 47,719,864 of record NC_054535.1, on the reverse strand, counting down.
GCTCAGCAGGAACTCCAAACCGAAGAATTGGCTGATGATCATCTCTGCCACAATCATTGGTTGCATTGGTTGGGAAGTGTATATGCCTCTGGCCACTTCGTAAAACAGTCCATGGCCACTAAGGTGACCTTGTTGCCATACTCAGTAGTGGGCAGCAGTCCGTAGACATCCACCGCCACTCTTTCCATTGGAGCATCAATGTTGTATTGCTACAGAGAGGCTCGAGACCGTCTTGGTGGCCCCTTCCGCGTTACACAGCGATCACACCAATGGCACTATGACTCCACATCCCACCTGTACCGCACCCAGTAGAACCTGCTACATAGATTTTGTAGGATCGTGGTAGATCCATAATGCTCAGCCCCTGCAGTCCTTTGGGCAGCAGCCAGAACGTCTGTTTTCAGGGCAGCCAGCACCACACAATTCCACCACTGCTGGAGTACACCCGAGCGCACCTCTAGGCAGGCTTTTAAGGGTTCCAGTATCCCGTTCATCTCACTCCAGGGGACCGCCTGCCATCCTCCTTCCAATGAAGCATTGGACCTGCCTCCGTCCCCCAGTTGCTGCTCCCTCCACTCAGCTGCTGTTAGTTCTTGATCTGGGTCCAAGGCTCGTACCTCAGCTGAGCCTGTTGCCTGCCCGTGACCAGCCAGAGGGTCTGGGAGCTTAAAGTTGAGCAGCCACTGAAGAGAGGTATGGTCAGTTCTCAGATCAAACTGCCAGTCGTACAAATAATGGTGGTAGTGTTCCATAGCTCGGAGAGCTGCCATTAACTCCCGTCGAGTGACACAATAGTTTCTTCCCTGCAGAGTACCTGGCTGAAGTACCCCAGAACTTTCTCCCCTTTGGTGGTGTGCTGGGATAGGACAGTATCAATTCCTATGTCGTTGGCATCTGTGTCTAGTCAGGTTATGCTGCGGGAAAGCTAGTATAGCTGACGGTGAGGATCCGGTCCATGGTGCAGTGGAACCACAGCGGTGCCCCAGGTCCCCGGTTCCCAGGCAGTTCTTTATCCCGTTGCACACCACCCCCTCGATGCATCATTGAGCAAACAATTGTAGTGTCCAGTTCACACTACCCACAGGGACCTTAGTAGTTGTGGACTTCCCCATGGTGGTTCCATTCAGTAAACAGGGTGCCTGGTCCCTGCCCTGCATGACCGGCCTCATCTAGTTTTCCAACTCACTTGAAGATCAGGCTCAGAAAATGGCAAGTTGGGAGCAGTTTGAAATGTGGTGCCCTGTCTGTAGGCACAGCCAGCTGCCCCTGGGGGTAGTACAACCCACTACTAAATCTGATCACTGGGGGCTGCAAGGTGTGGGGATCTGCTGGGTTGGATGCTTCTGTGGCACTCTCTCTTCTTCACCCAAGGCTGTATTGCCCAAACACCTTCTTGCTCCATCACCAGTTCCCCAGATCCCAGGGCCTCGATAAACTGGTCCTTGGCCAGATCTTCCTGAACTCCCAGCATGTGGGAGTAAGCTTTCCTTTCCAGTCTGTCTATTGCAGCTGCTAGCTCCCTTAAGGTCTCACCAGGCTTCTGCATCCTGGTATGGAGTTCGTTTTGCACCAGCCCGGGCTGTTGGCTGCTGCCAAAACATCTCTGTAGTGCTCAGGTGAGGGCATTATCGGTGAGGGCTTTATTGTGCTGTCCACTCTCTCACATGTGTGATGATCTTGAACTGTTCTTGGAAAGCATTTTATTGTACTGTGGGGGTTTGCAAGCAGTTACCCCTTCGGCTCCTCTTTCCGGCTCCCCAGACTGGCCAGCATTTCAGAAACCATCCCACGGTACAGCTGAAGCTCCAGCCGATCTGCCTCTGGGCTGCAGCAGGGGACCTAGGCTTCCTCAAGTGGTCCCTTGTCGACTGAATCATCTTCCCGCGCAGCAGTCTCCTTTACACGATCCTCCACCTCCGTCTTCCACATCTTCCTCCATCATTTTTTGCAAGGCTCCATACAGCAGCAACCTTCTTTTGAGTTGTCATGGTGAAATGACAAAACTCACTACTTTGTGAACAATGTTGCATGTTTGTCGAATGAACACACAATAAATAACATGCCAGCTAGACCAACATGCTTTGCATCAACTTAATAGCTGGGCTGCTCCCAGCTCAAACAGCAGGCGACTCTGTGCTCCATGAGACAATACTTTACTTTCTACGTGTAGTTACACATATACACATACAAATTAGTTTCAAAATGCTGTTGTGAAGAAATGCGTGGCAAGTGGTCCATGGAAAACAATCTAAAAACATAGGTGGTCGCTACTTTGAAAAAGGTTGACAACCACTGCACTAGTACAATAATTACACTCTGAATCTTCTTCCATCAGACGCGCTGCTTACGTCTCTTCTCAACACTAGTTTAACTTCTCCAGTCTCCCATGTCATGCAGAATGTCACTCATATCAAACAACTTGAAGAAAACTTTTCACTGCATTATATTAAACAATGATGTCTGCAAATAATGTAATGTATGTAACTTTTATACAATATGAACCAAGTTTATTTTTTTAATTTTGTTTTCCACACAACCCATCTCCACCGTGATTTCAGATCCTGCAAATTGGCTGAATTAGGTACTTAAGTTTGGTGCTTTACAGGAACTATCATTGTGGCTGGAGAGATCAAGATTCTTATTCTATTTAATTTGTTAGTTTTTTATTGTAAAAAAAAAATAGATATAAAAATACTTAATATCTAAGTGGGCTGAAGTCAGCATGGCTGCACTGCTTTTTTTTAAGATGTGGACCCAGACACTATTTCATTTTCAGTGGTGATTACTCTGTGCATGGTCATGTTACCTTGTTCAGCCAATTACAATGTTTGATTTGTTCAAGCCATTTTATAACAGAAATTAGAAAATGGATCAGATATTTCCTTTTATCTGATTGGTCAGTATGAGGTCCCTATTCTCTGGGACAGGACCTCAAAAGTTGTTCCAAATCAATCCACTGGAACATATGCAAATACAGCATTTATGTAATTTACCTTTTTTTCTGCTTGATTAAAGAAAATCTTGGTTCTAGTACACGTCCTCTGAATGTTGTCTCTCAATGTAGACTAAAGTCTGCTTCTAGCTGTCCTTTATGTTCAATCAATATAGTTACCTTTAGTATATCATATAAAGTAAAATGTTAGTGTTACTTTTATTCTTTTATATGTTTTTCATTTTGTAAGAGGTTAATAAAAGCTAACAGTTCAGAAACCATGTTCGCTTTTGTGTATGAGATACCTAAACTCCATGCAAGTACTTCTTTTTGTATTGAGTTACTATTTAGGCTATTGGAAATACCCATGATCCAACATTGTCCACCATTGGGATTCTGAAGCCTGAAGGCTACCAGACCACATATGGAATTCTGAACAAACTGCATTACTCATAGAATATTTATTAGCTACTAAAGGAAGTGCTGCATAAAATCAATAAAAAAACAGATGGAAAAACTTTAAATGTATGAGATATATATATATATATATATATATATAGATATATATATAAAAAAATTTTTGTTAACACAGTGCCATTTTCTAATAGCAATAGAACCCTCATAAGAGGGCTTTACCATCTGGTAAGGCCCTTCTCGTTATGTTAAAATCTTACGACACAAGGCAGGTCATACCAGAATGTAAAGCCCTCTTCTTCGAGTTCTGTTGCTTAATAAAACTACCATTTCTGTTTGTAAAAAAAAAAAAAAAAAAAAAAAAATGTAATTGACATCACAGTTTTGAAGCTCTCTGTTAAATATTTTAGGTTAAAGTCATGTATGCTTCCCATAACCATAGGAAGCTGTCAATCTCAAATGTAAGCAGTCAGATGTAAATTAAAGCACAGCTGTAAAAGCACAATTGTTTTTCTCTATTACTGCCTGGAAGAAAATAATATGCAAAAACAATATCATGTTTTTAAATATGTAAATATGAATACAATGATTCAATTGTTAGTGGAAGCGCCAAGCTCCAGTGGTCTTTTTTAGTATTTTATTCTCACTGCATTAGAAAAAAGTAAAGCATAAAACACTACTCTGCAGTGTTGTCGAGAGTTTAACCCTCATCACCATTCACTGGCCTGCTCCTTTTGAGGAAAGTAAAATTGTGGTGCAGACACATAAGCAGCTACTGTTTGTCTCAAAGGGTAAATTCTAGCTGTTGAGACTAAAGGAGTAGATTGCATCTGATAGTTTGCTTGGATTACAAGAAAGGGAAGGTCAGTTTTCAGTGCAACAAAACTCTGCTGTGTTCTCTGACCCCGAAAGGTTAACAGTTTGGAATGTATCACTAAAGTTACCAAACAAATGGGAAGAACTGTTATCTGTGAAAGTCGTACATTTGAGAAACTTTATTTGAAACTGGCAATTAGGGTTGGGTAATTTAGTTAATGTTATTATGGAAGCAGCAGAACATTATCAATAGACAGTTTACTGAAAACAGAATGTATCCAAAAAAGGGCATATGTAAAAGCAGGAGGATTGCAACATGCTGAAGTATTTTACTGTTATAAATTCTTAAGTACCTTAAGTTTTGCATTTCCAATGCATAGTAGAGCACCATTTTCAAACAATTGTAGGGTATATTTGTGTCTTGTCATGCATTCTAAGCATAGAAACCTGTAATTTCAACAATGGAATATTATTATTATTATTATTATTATTATATTATTATTATTATTATTATTATTATTATTATTATTATTATTATAATAAATATCATGTCCATAATAGCCCAGTGATAATAATGTCACCAAATGCAGATTCCTGAGAAGATTCTTAATTTTACTGATAATGCCAAGAATTTAGGAATCAAACATGAAAGTCATATAAACTAAGACAGTAATATTTTAGTATTGCCCGTTACTAGTTATATTCCTTTAAACACATTTCTTCAGTGCTTTCATTTTTAAAATCAGTAGTCATATTGGTCCGTCACACTTGATTCTCTTAGTTTCTTGGTTAATCACTTTTCACTGAGTTATACCCTGTCACTCAAACTGATTACAATCAAGCTGATAACCTAGACTTGATAATAGCATGTAATGGGGATTTTCAGATAACACCAATGAGGAACCTGATGTGCTTGTTCGTGAAAATTATCTGGAACACTAGGTGGAACATATGAAGCATGTATGTATGCATGTATGTATGTCAAATGGGCCGGCACTTATCTATATTCCACTTCTTAACCCAAACTATGATCTAAAGTGCATACAGAGGTTTTTGAAAGTTGGTGCGGCATGCTTGAAAGCGTAGAGCTCCTTGGGAGTTGTATTTCCCAAGTTTACATGATTCTCTCTCCAACCCAACCCAACCACCACACACATACACGCTGTGTATTATGGAATGGAAAACAGCTACTGATATGGGGAATTTATATTTAATGTATAACAATAGTCCACATTCAGAACATATTTGGTCCTATTCATAAAGCTTTACATTTAAAAGTTAATTAAATAGAAATTATTTTATAGAAAAACTTATACATGTCAAAGTTTACTGGAGCATACCTTTGTCATGTAGGAGGAGTTTACCAATTGTTGGGTCATGACTGACGGTACAAAAGGGGACGTGGCTAGGTGATCTGTTCCATTTGTTATGGTTAAGAGCGAACTGTTAAAGGAGAACTGTAAACTTACTGTGAGTGTTTTGTTTGTTTGTCATGTCTAATTATACTTGTTTGTTTTTGTTAGATGGCTAACATGATCCAGAGCTGTCGCTTAAGACCAACACCAAACGTAGACAACACTTCACAACTGTATACGAATAAATTGTATTTCACCACTTGCACGTTAGCACTCACTCTGGACTTGTGATCGTGTGAGTCTTTGTGTGTGTTATACTGTATTTATTATTTCGGGACTGTAACCCATTGTTTAGACAATGCAATACACATTGCTGTGTATTGCCTGGGATTGTTCTTTGAGGTTGCCAGACATTGATTACAAAAATAAACATTTTCTGTTTGGATCGTGAACTTTGTTGTCTGTCTTCTATTTCATAATCACATCAACTCTACACCTACGCACTGCAAGCCACTTTGCCACACTACTCTATTTACTCTGTTTACTTGTTTGTGTCATTTTATGAAAAGAAAATATAAAATAATGTTAACGCGTTCAGAATCCTTAAATGAAGCTTGTGGTTTATTTCACACTTTGTTTGTAACATTGCTAGTTGTGTTATCCTTTGGTAAATTGTACACAAGAAGAAAAAAAAAGGGTAAACAGGAGTGTGTGAAATAGTATAGGTCACATGGTATACCACAAGGAAGGTAGTCATGGAGGTATCTTTTTATTGACAGTGGCAAGCTAAAATTAATTAGTATGTGTAAATCAATTAGCACCCCATTTTCAGGCAGAGATGCTGAGAACAGCCAGTCCTGCCACAGGACATAGTCTCTTCCAATTCCACTAACCATAGTATATTGAGGAATGTAGAATTATTATTTTATTTTTATTTTTTTATAAATGTATTTATAATCTTGCACTTTCCTGTTTTGTCTTCAAGTAATTTATGAATGATTTGGAAGATGCACATTTGAAGTTCACCTCTCAGAAGGCCTCCGTGTTTCTGAATGCTTTGTCTGACACAGAAGTAATTGTCTCAGATTTGGACACCAACATTTTTTTTATAATTCTACCCTTTCGAGTGATTATAATTCTGGCCAAGGTCCAGATATTCTTAAAAATGTGTATATCAGATTCTTATATACACAATGGTGATGAGGATTTTGATGTCACACCTTAGTTTGAATTTGAAAATGGAGATGTTCCACTTTTCCAAGGCACTGCTGTTACAAAGACTCAATTGGGTGTAAAATACACTTATATTGCAACATGGCTCAACTAAGGAGGCTACAGCTGATCTTTTAAAATTAATTGAGCTCATATTCCCTGGTGTATTTCCATCTTGTGTTTTTGAGTTATTGAAGCATTTTACAAATTACAAAAATATTTGCAATGTTCACTTTTATTGCAAAGTATGTCTTGTGTACTGTGGAACAGATACATCTTCTACCAGCTGTCCCTGTTGTAATTCAGACCTGCAACTTCTTGATCATATGAAAACTGGTGATTTTAAAGAGAAACAGTTCAGGACTGTATACAATTTACTGATGCAGCCAAACACATCATAAATTTGGCAAGAATCTCCTGTTTACATTGGATTATGTTTTGAAAATCTGGTACAAAATTTTTAATTTGACAAGAATGACTTCTCATTGACTTGCTTTATTCTGTTTGGCCAAATCAATTTGTAAATTAAATCTGTGCAGATTTGTATAGGAAACACACCTTTTTAGCATCTTTGTGGTTTAGCAGTTCTAAGCCATGCATAAATACATTCTTAGGGCAATTTGTTGATGAAACTGTAAAATTATGCAATGCATGGTTTATGAGAAAAACCCTTTTACTCGGAATAATGTGGTGAGCAGAGTGTTTCTAGTGAGAAGTGGCCTGTCTTGAAATGCTATTCAATTTAATGGTGAATATGGATGTAGCTGGTGTAAGCAAACTGGTGAAATCATTTCCAAGGGGCACGATTGTTGTCGTGTCTATTTTGCTGAATTTCCTAATGTACTTCAAACTCATGATTCTGTTGTTCAAAATGTGTGTGGGATGCCGAAGTCACAACCCCTTGGGCAGATCACCATATTCAAATTCAGTCATGTTGGCAACCTTTCATGAGTGCTACCCACTTGAGAAATAACCTTCAAAATGTAACAGGAGTTATAATTTCGGTCCAGAAGAGCCTTAATTTGTTTACCTCTGACACTGACAAATCCAGGAATGTTTGAGAGGGGCTAGGGATCACATCAGGTGGAACTGCTTGGTACCACTCCTCTTCACTGACGATTCCACATTCTGTCTAGATTAGACTGACAGACAGCATGGTGAATGTTTCTTGCCGCTTCATGTTGCAGAACACAATGGAAAATGGAGGATCTGGGACATGCTTAAGAGAGCGATAGCAGCCTGTCCAGTGCAACCAAGCACTCTGCAGGAGCTCCAGGATGCCTTTAACCAAGAATAGGCCCAGCTACAACAACAATGTGTACAGTATCTGATTAGCGGGATCTGCAGGCGTTGTTAAAGTGGCATATTGTTATTAAATTTATTTTTACTATGCATGAATTTTTACAGGTTAAGCTGTATATTAACATAATCAGCCTGTGACTGTTTAATCCGCCTGGGAAGATTAACACTGATTGTTGTCGGTAGACTTTCTTTTTAAAAATGTGTATTTTTAATATTCAGTTATTGCACAATTGGTATATAATGGAGTAAAATTAAGGGGTATGAATATTAAATAACATTTTAATTAAATGCATGTTTACCCATACTGGGAGGTCAGAGGTGAGGGTGGTTAATAAAAGAAAAGATGGCCATTTACACAGAGAAAGGCCTAGATCATGTGGTCATGTAGGATACTGCTGTAACTGATACCAGAGTCTTTATTTTAAATTTTGAAAGCACTTTTAAACAACCTGCGGACTATTTATTATTTTTGACACTTAGCACATTTTGGATGCATTTGGACATGGCACGACGTGTACTGTTCTGCTAGGATTTATTTACAATATATGTTTGCACTTTATGGATTATACTGGAGGTACATTATGCTGAACTGTTTTTAAAACTGCCCTTGCTATTTATGTGCTATTGGATGTACTATTGCAACTTATTTTTAAGTAAAACTCTTGAAATGGAACACTGCTTGCGATTGAATTACTACTGCTCTGCACACAACACTGTCACTTGAACCCTGAGTTTTAAAATCTTTTTTGTTGAAAATCCTTATCTCTAGCTAATGTTGAGTAGTATATAATATTTTTTTATGCTGAATTAACTGGTTTACACAAGTTACGTTGCCAGACTTCAAAAATAACCCCATCTGGGTGTAAAACTATTCACCTCCACGTACAATTCAAACACTTTACATTTAAGATGTGTTATTGGTCCTTTATTATTTTATATTGTACTATTTAAGCCTATTTACTGAAAGTTTTATACTTGTAGATTATTGAACTAGGAAGAACAGGTCTATATAGTTTTCAGTGTGCTAGCAAACACCATTTTGAGATGTCCTACTTTGCAAAGCACACTGTACCATTATAACTGAATCACCAGATAATGTGTGCAATTTTAAACGGCAAACTGTCTTTTAGTTATTCAAAAACAAAATAGAATATCTAATGTTTTTCTATAAAGGCTTGAATTTACTGTGGTAAAAACGCTAGGAAACTAAGTCTAGTAGGCACATATTTTGGTAGAAGTCTTTATCAATGTCTTTACAACCAATAAAGAGATTGATAAAGGCTACTATATATGACATATTTGTCTCCTTGACTTTTACTTGCTCTTTTACTTCTGATTTACTGTTATGGATAAACAGTTTAGAGGAGTTCACTCTATTCATGTACCAGTGTTGTAGCATATTCTATTGCTCAATGACATCTTGGTGAATGTTAAAGTAGTTTATTCAGGAAACAGTGTTTAAAACAGCTCAGAAGTATAAGTACACGAGTACCAGGATGTTCCATGGAATTCTACACTTTAATTATACATTGGCCTTTTAAAGAAAGCGTGAGCTTGGAATTATAGGTTCTAACTAACAAACAAGCATCTATCTAAAGTTTTTGTGCTATACAATATATTCAATTCATGAGAGCTAGTTTACTCATAAGGTAAAATGTATTTGTAAAAAGTTCTAACTACTGTGACAGAAATAGAATTATTCTTGGTGGTAAATCTCCCTCCTGGCCTGTGAGGGAGCTAAGTAACGGGAACAGTGTACCCTGGACTGTTTGGCCTGACAATTCATTTTCAGGGTGAAAGGAAGTCGGTCACCTAGAAAGGAGGTGGAGCTTTGGTGCACTAATTTGTCAACCCGGAAGGGAAATTATGTGGCAGCCACTGATTGGAGAAGCAGCTGCATTAATTTACCAAAGGGTCATGTGTGACACTACAAATAGGGGTTGAAGCGACGTAATCTGCTCCTTCATTTTGGTTAAGAAATAACCCGGAAGGACTTGTGTTTACAACTTTGTGAAATATATTAAGTGTTTTGTTTGTCCTGTCTGAAAATACTGTTTGTTATTGTTTAGACAGCAAACATGATCCGGAGCTGTTGCCACAGGCAATCACAAACCTGGACAACATCACTGCAATTTAAGAACATAAGAACATAAGAAAGTTTACAAACGAGAGGAGGCCATTCGGCCCATCTTGCTCGTTTGGTTGTTAGTAGCTTATTGATCCCAAAATCTCATCAAGCAGCTTCTTGAAGGATCCCAGGGTGTCAGCTTCAACAACATTACTGGGGAGTTGATTCCAGACCCTCACAAGTCTGTGTAAAAAAAGTGTCTCCTATTTTCTGTTCCGAATGCCCCTTTGTCTAAACTCCATTTGTGACCCCTGGTCCTTGTTTCTTTTTTCAGGCTGAAAAAGTCCCTTGGGTCGACACTGTCAGTACCTTTTAGAATTTTGAATGCTTGAATTGGGTCGCCACGTAGTCTTCTTTGTTCAAGACTGAACAGATTCAATTCTTTTAGCCTGTCTGCATATGACATGCCTTTTAAGCCCGGAATAATTCTGGTCGATCTTCTTTGCACTCTTTCTAGAGCAGCAATATCTTTTTTATAGCGAGGTGACCAGAACTGCACACAGTATTCAAGATGAGGTCTTACTAGTGCATTGTACAGTTTTAACATTACTTCCCTTGATTTAAATTCAACACTTTTCACAATGTATCCGAGCATCTTGTTAGCCTTTTTTATAGCTTCCCCACATTGTCTAGATGACATTTCTGAGTCAACAAAAACTCCTAGGTCTTTTTCATGGATTCCTTCTCCAATTTTAGTATCTCCCATATGATATTTATAATGTACATTTTTATTTCCTGCGTGCAGTACCTTACACTTTTCTCTATTAAATGTCATTTGCCAGTTCTAAATCTTGTCTAGATCATTTTGAATGACCTTTGCTGCTGCAACAGTGTTTGCCACTCCTCCTACTTTTGTGTTGTCTGCAAATTTAACAAGTTTGCTTACTATACCAGAATCTAAATCATTAATGTAGATTAGGAATAGCAGAGGACCTAATACTGATCCCTGTGGTACACCGCTGGTTACCACACTCCATTCTGAGGTTTTTCCTCTAATCAGTACTTTCTGTTATCTTTGTCTCATTAAGGACTATATATTCACACGAGCACTAGAGCACACACTATGGACTTGTGTTTGTGTTTGTGTTACGTGTGGGTGAATAAGAACGGGACTATTTATTATTTGGGAACCAACCATAAATTTAAACAGAGCAATATATGCCACTGTATTGCATGTTAACATTGCTTATTATTTATTGTTACGCCATCAGGCAATTGAATTACAAACCATTAAACAACATTGCACCTGGATTATAATAGTCTGTCGTTTATTGATCACCTGCATCTGCACACTGTTAACCACTTTGCTACACTACATATCCCCCAATGGAGTATATAAGGGTTTTTCTGCACCACCATCTCGACCAAGCAGAAAGCCCCCTACTAGCTGAACAGCCAATTAACTGACTTTTTAGAATAATGTTACCTAACTAAGGTCCTGATTTAGCCAGATAACTCTCAGGATAACTTAAGATAAGTCTAGCTTTTTCCTTTCCTCGAAGCAAGCTTAAAGTCTAGCCGACTAAGTTACAATAGCAACACATCATTAAAATCTTAAACCTGCTCCAGCTCAGGCTAACTTAAAGTTAGCCGGATCTGTGTATAAAAACTCGTACTTCTACCCAATAAAAGTACTTGACACACCCCTCTAAAATGGCAGCACCCTTTCTTAGAGATCCCATAGATCAAGGAGCAATTTTAGAGTAGCTTTTCATAGAGAAAGGTTACTGATAGATCGCCAAGATCCTTTGCATCATTCAGATGTTTTTGTGTTTGAGCGCTATAGATTCAGTCGGCAAGGTATCAATGACCTAATAAATCTACTTGAGCTGTATATTGCCCATACCACCCGGCGCAGCTGTGCGTTGACAGTAACATAGACTATATACATAGGGCTGCACTTTTTTGCTTGTGGCGCATTCCTATACTCAGTTGGTGATACTGAAAATATCAGCAAAGCTGTTGCATGCCATGCAGTCTGAAGGGTCTGCCTCGCCCTAAAGAGATTTGTTAATGTGTTCATCACATTTCCAGGACATACAAGGGGAAACGCCATCAAAGAGGGCTTCTATGCAGTCACAGGTAATTTACTAGGTTATATGCAATTTAATGAATAGGCAATCCCATCGTTATCATTTATTAAGTAGGCTACATTATTATGCAGAGTTCCCAAACGTCATTGGTGCTGTGGACTGCAGTCAGAACCCATCAAGGCACCCTCAGGACCAAATGAGGTGGATTTTGTGAACAGGAAATCCTTTCACAGCATTATTGTACAGGTACTTATGATGTTATCACTTACATGAGCTACAATTCAGCAACTGATGCAAATAATCCAATATTTTAATGACAATTACATAATGCCAGTGCTAGACAGTAGGTGTCAGACTTTGAATAATACTGTACATCATCCATGACTTGACCTCAATTATTCTCAAATGATCTGTGACTCCAGCTGCCTCATTTCAAATATTGAAGCCAAGTGGCCAGGCTCTGTCCACGACTCAAGAATATCCAGAGAGTCTACATTGTGCCAGAGATTCGAGGAAGGAATAGAAAATAATCTTATTTGTCAGAAATCATTGCTTAAATTTTTATTTTATGAAGTGATCTAACAGTGTTCATTGCAGGTCATTACGATGGGGTCCTAATTAAAGACAGACGCTATGCATGTAGACCCTTCTTCTTGACCCTATACCCAGAACCAGGACCTCAAGCACGATTCAGTGTGGCTCTTGCAAGGACAAGAGCCCGAATTGAAATGACTTTTTGGCAACTAAAGGCACCATTCAACTGTCTTTGTGGTCTGAGGATTGCACCAGACAGAGATTATGACAACATTGTTGCATGTGTGGTGCTCCACAACATTGCGACCATAAGAAAGGAGAGGGTCCCAGTCTTCCAAGCCCAGCCCGAAGATGATGTGGTTCCAGTGCATCTAGATCATCAGAACGGCTGAGCTGCAAGGGATTGCATTGCAAACCATTACTTTTGTTAATGGATGTATGATTTATTTCACTTGTTTAATGGATGTATGCTGTGTTTCCTTTTGTTTTTTGTTAATCTTTGCCTTGTTAATATCCCTTTAGTTTTCATAAGCATTGCCAACAGTGAGTACCAGCATGCCAAAACAAGAACATCATGTTAAAAAATAAATCCTTTATTTGGAATTTCATGGCTGGTCCTGCTAATGGAAAAGCAGAAGATGTATTTTTAGTACAGCTGTAATCTATGACAGACCACATCTTTCAGAATGGGTTTTTAGACAAAAGCCTTTCTTCACATATTTATGCTCACATCCAGCAGCTGTTTATCAAGCAATTGTGTCTCCTTTTCTAGTTTTCTCATTTTCAGTTGGTGATAAGCAATTTCCTGCCGAAGGTAGTGCTTGTATAGAGACCTCACATGTTCCTGGCTTTCGGTGTCTCTCTAAAAGACAGCATTCATAATTCAGTTTAATGTGGTGGTCAGTTGTCACAACAGCCTTGCCTGTCCTTACTACAATGGCACTGGTATGTTTTGAATGAGCAGTCACCTCTCTATTTCCAGCAGGTCCAGGCTCAGCATGCTTTGGGTGTGGTTCAATTCCCTAAAAAATTGTTTATTGGTGGCAGCTGCAGCAGGATCACTGAACGTCCAGTCACTACAAAATGTGTGTATGGCTACCTCAAATACGAATTCTGAGAAAGTTCAGAGATTGAGGTGTACTTACAGTACCTTTGACATAGGACCTCCTCACACTGCTGCCAGCCTCTTCAGAAGAACTGCCCCCAGCAATGTTCTCCATCATTGACCTACCCCGATAGTACTGGAGGGCCAGATGCTCTGCAGGTGTGAAGTCAGGAGCCGCAGGTCCCTCTCCAGTCTTCTGCCATTCCACCCTCTTCATGTTTGGTGATATTATAAAACACATCCCATTGACAAGTCATTCTACACATTGACATGCCATAATTAGTATAAATACTTACCACTTTGAATAATGTTTTTATACTTTACTTTAACCTGCAGTTAAGTCCGTTTAATGCCCATGGGATTGTTACTACATGTATGGGAAAGAGAAATACCTAGTCATTTCCTGTTAATTTGGCTACAAAGTTAAAGAAACACCAATTATATCAGATAGATTAATTAGTACAACATACTACTACAGTATTATATATTAAAAAAAGAACAAGGATAAATTATGACAAAATAATAGAGAGCTAACCATTCTCATGCAGCAAGCTCTCAGCCCATGTTACATTCCATTACTACAAGCATGCAGATTCAAATTGGATGTGTGTGAAATAATTATATTGGGGTAAATACATAGCCTGTGTAATAAAAAATAAAACTTATGCATTTAGCTTATCTGCAGTTTTTTTCCATGCTTCCTCTCTGGACTTGGCAGCAGCAGCAGCAGTGTTGCATTTAGTTGTGATAATGCTTTTATATTCATCAAAACTTTCCATTATAAACTCTTGCTCAGTCGAGCTGAAAAAAGTTGCTCTCTCTTTCAAAGTCATCTTTCGTGAAGATCATTGTTTCAGTGATCTGCAATCCTCCCTTTTGAGGTAGCATGAGCACGTGCAATTATCTGGATTTCCTAAGTCGGAATCGAGTTAGGACACTTTTAGCCTGAATTCGCCGTCGAGGAACAGAGATAGCCTGACTTCAATTACCGGGTTAATTGAATCTGGCTAACATCTGATTAGCCTGAATTAGTTAAACCAGCTACGAGGAACAGGGCCCAGATCTAAGCAATCATGGCAAGCAGACAATAACATAATAAAATTAAATTTAAATGCAATTTTTTAATTTTATTTTTTTTTTAAAGATGATTGTGAATCATCTGATGATGACTGCCTTCCATTAGAGTCTGATAGCAATGAACGGTAAGTACACAGTAAGAGGAAGTTATGTGACATTCTAGAATTGACATTGTACCATGCTGTGTAAAACTACAACAGAAGTCATTTGATGCAGTTATGAACACAATTAAAGCAGTTTAATAGATTACAGGTATATTCTAAAAAATAAGTTAATACATGAGATGGTTTAGATACCTGTGACAGGACTGAAAGGAGTCCCTGTCGTAATTTGCCCTCCCGACCACTGGCAGCGCTGTGTAGGGTTGACCGTGATTGGATCAGGAGGCTGAACTCTGACCATGCAGGAAGTTCTGGGTCAGGCGGCCATCTTGGCCCAAGGTAGAACCATGCGGCCGTCAGGTCCCATCATTGCAATCAGCTGTGCTGTTCTCGTTGATTGGCTGATGTGGGGCAGCGTGCTGATTGCAGGGGTGGGACTTGGCAGTATTTAAGCAGTATGGTTTTGCCATTTGGTCTCCCTGGGCTGAACTGAAAACACATGCTGTGCTTGTTGTGTTGCTTTTATTCACTGCTGTTATTCACAGAAGCTTGAAAACCTTGGACACTGTGTTGGATTACCGGAGTGAGGAACCTAGGACTGGCCATTAATCTGTGGAAGGGAGCTAAGAAGCGGTGAGAGGAAACCCACCGCAGTACCACAAAGAAACCTTGTGCTTCCTTTGTTGTTATTTATTTTGTAACCGTGACATTTTTTATTTACTCTTTTTATTTCAAACCTGAGTTTACCATTGCTGGTATTCCATGTGGTTTTCTTGTTTATTTTTTGCAATACTGGACTGTTCTATTTTTATTATTTTTGCAAAATAAAACCCTGCCCTGATACCATTGATGGTACAGGGCTCTAAGGACTAAACTCCATTTCCGGCTCCTGTGTGCTGTCACTTCTGGTCCTTCCCAAAAGCTCCACCCACTACCCTCCCACAATACCATATTGTAATTTTTAAATTACAGGTTATATGTAGTTCATTATAGAACAGGTTATTTTAATTATTACAGCATTCTGATACATGGGATTTATATTTCAGTCAAATCAAAGACCAGGCCAGGCAGTATGGAACAGGGTCTGCATAGCCAGGCAGCATTGAGCAAGGGTCCGCACAGCCTAATGCAATGAAAGCAAACCCGCAAGAATGGAATGCAGTTAATAAGAAACTGCCAGGAAGGAAAGGCATACATACGTAGGAAAGGAAAGCATGTAGCTGCTAAAACTTTAAAATCATTTACATACAAGTACAGTTGCATGAAAATAAAATCACAGAATGAGAGGAAACAAATATTTGACAACTACTATAGTTTGATTGTATTGCTACTACCACAGAGTACCATACCAAGACGAAATCTACAACAAGCAAAATGTCATGTTGTAAATTGTTCTTAAGTACTTTTTTTTAATATTCAAGGCAGTAGGGTCAGGGTCTGCAAACAATATTACCCTGGCACACTAGATATCAGCCAGAAACCAGTGTACAATATACACCAAAAGTCCAATAACAGGGACTGTAAAACCAGATTGAACAGGCAAACATCCAAAAAGAGTTGTATTAGAAGCAATGAAAGATATTCAGGGTTCATATCAGCTCCTTTCAAGTTGTGGAATCGCACTACTGCTGGGAATCAACTAATAAACAGTATTTAGAGTCCAGTCTAGTGTAGCAAAAATGTTCGACTTACACAAGGAGCAGTGCAGTAAAACTGGTGAAAATCTTTTTAAATCATTTTTTGATGTATCGCTTATGTTTTCCAGAAAAAAAACAAACAAAAAAAAACAAATGTAAAATTTTTGATAAACATGATCCGTTCGGTGTTTAATTAAAACGAATCTATATTAAAATGTCATATGGAATTATGTACCTCAAACGATATTGACTCTCTTAAGTTACATTGTTCTATCTGCAAAAGCACCCCTTGAAAAAATACCCCAAAAATGAATGGTGGGCCCATGGTTATCTGGCTGTGAATTGCCTTTCAGGTGATGAATACGCATGGATAGAGCAGACAGAGATGTTACTGAACAAGATTCAGATGTGGTCGATGAAAACTTTACAGCTGGATTACTCAAAACTATACCTTTGGTAGTTAGAACCAAGTAATTCCAAGGTCACGAAGGTGCAGTTTACAAATAAAAGGATGAGTGTTGATGCATGGTTTTATAATCAGACACCACTTTTAAATTATAATTCTATTACCTGCTGTTGTAAACGATGTGCTCTGTTCTATGTTGTAGGTATACATGGTCTAATTTGATTTGTTTAATTCAAAGAGCATTATTGCTGCACAAACTTCTGATAGTTTATTTTAATGGGAAAGTACCACAACCTGCTTTCAGTAGCTTGTTGAGTAGCTTTAGAATTCCAAACAACATGTCTAAAAATATGGCTGGGTTATTTCTTGCTAGCTTTGTTACTAACTGTTTTTTTTTTTTTCTTAGAAAACACAACGGCTCACACTTTTCAAAACAGGTAAAATCAGGGCCAAGATGCATTTATGATTATTATCAAAAAGTTTATTACATTAAGGACAACACAGTTTGTGTTATAAACTTGCCCACTGTGATATTTAGATTTGTTGCATTTATTTTTTATTTGTTGCACTTATGAGTAAACAAACAAGCACATTTTCACCTGCTGGAATAAACTAGGATAACAAGGAGTTTTAGGTGAAACTTAATGTAACATGTATTTCATTAAACGTACAGCATTTGCACTGGATATATTCTGAACACATAAATGTATTTCAAATACCTTTTTCACATGAGGTTGTGGCATTGCTTGTGAATGATGATTTTTATCACATTTAATTATGTGTTTGTTTTATAAGAGCACTACTTAAAATGCAGAGCAATTCATTTTATTCCACCGCCTTCATTCTGCACGTTATTCGATGGAGTAGAAAGAAATCTTAGTTAATCTGCTCGTTTCACTTTAATAAAATTAGAGTCAGCAACAAAATATTTTAATGGGAGGTACATTCGTCACATTAAATTGAAATGCAGACAGTAGCATACTAATCACATCAATCACTCGACATAATTAAATAGACGATTTAAACATACATTGTCGAGCTGCACACTGTTTGACTCAACACAAAACAACCATTTTACACCCAATGTTAACTGTGTTGGCCTATTCAAGGAGCCCAGTGTTTTGGTCTCGGGACCCAGTTGTGGCGACACTGTAGAACGCCCTACATGTAAGGCATATATGTATAGAAAGTTAGTGTCTAACGGGAGCAAACCCCCAAACCCCTACCTAAAATGATGTAATAATATTAACAACAGGTTCTCTAAACTATTGTATACAATTGTTAAAATGTGCATAAACTGGCTCCGCTAAGCTGCTAAGTGGTTTAGAATTTAATATTAATAAACTCAGTTTGCTAAACAGCTGACTTTTATTATTCCTTATTATTATAGGCTGATACGTTCTAATCAGCATTATTACTTTGCCTCAGCTTGTAAAAAAAACATTGCTAATAAAAAGCTGTTACCCACTAGAAGCAATGACATAAGCCATAGGCTTACTGTGCAGCAATCCGAAATGAATAGAACCTATACTGGAGCGACGTGATATACATAGGAGCGAATCCTATTTTGGGGGATTTGTGTGCGACAACTAGCTAACTGAGCATTCAGAGAACAGCTTCAATGCAGGCGATCCAGCAAGGTGAAGCAGTATACAAAATGACAGAGAAAAAAATAATACTTTAATACTGTTGGAAAAATACCCAGAGTTTTATGACAAAGATCATCACAATTATGAAGACACTGATTTGAAAGATAATATATGGTGGTCCATTTTGAAGCGACTGGATAAGCCTGGGGCCCCCTTCATAAAAGTCCTGCGATTGTGATGTGGTTGCGAGGATGTAGAGGTCGTCGCTGCGTCCGTGTCATAAAGCACTTCGCAAGTGCCATCGCTAATAACTCAGTAATCCACTTTAAAGCCCAGTGACTGATTAGTTAATTACACAATGGCAGTGTTACAGTTTTCAAAGAAGAAATTGATACAACTATAGAAATGGTTGGCCAACACAAATATGTTCTATTTGGCAAGTTAAACTAATGAAGAAAAGAAAAAGATAATAACAGATGGAGTAAATGATCTAGGGCTGGAGCAGAACACTTGAAATAAGAAAAAAAAAGATCTAGCAAGTAAAACACAATTAAAAGAAGGTAAAAGAAGAAGGAGATGAAAAATACCTCAAATGGGGAAAACATGTGTCTAAATATAACTGGTGAAGTAGCTGTTGTTGGTATTGAGAGCAAAACAAGAAAAGCAGATAGAAGCTCTCGCTGCCTTAAACCCAACGTAAGTGAACACGCCTTTTGTTATCCATCTAAGTAAGCAATAATGAAAATAGATAGTTATAAGTTACACAACTTGTTAATACAATGCATTATTATTATTATTATTATTATTATTATTATTATTATTATTATTATTATTATTATTATTATTATTATTGTACCAATATCTCCACTGTAAAGCGATCTGCAAATATCACAATTTGCCCAAATGAAAATTGTTTTCTCCCAGGTTGTCGAATGGCAGCAAATCAGATGGCTTTTGAATGGAATTAAAACCTTTCCTGCATATACAGTTGCTCATTCACAGCAGGGGACATCCATAGCAAATGTCTTGATCTAATAAATCAAACAGATTACAAAATGCAGCACGTACATGTTTTAAATTTAAATTGTAATTTTATTTTAATATAATCCATCTGTTGATGAATATGTAACAGTCTTGATCATCATTTTGTCAATAGCAATTTGCAATAGTTTTATAGATCTGGCAGTTTTCAAATCTATCGCATCACCTGTGTCACTTCTGGTGTGTATGGTCATGTCGTTTGTTGCAAGAGTATTTTGTCGGCCAATGAAAAATGGCATCACACCTGGTGTGTGGCAGCCTTAAGTCTTGTTCATTTCAAAGCCATTTAAACATGCCATTTAGACACTGTAGTCTGCAATGACAGTAAAGATTTTCTGGAGCACACAGGCTATAGATATCAGTGGGACTTCATATATGCACACAACGAGCAAAAGCAATGTGTAAAACGGCCAAAATAAATAATTATTAGTATGATTTTAACCGAGGCCCATGCTTCAGGTGCCTCATAGCTGGCTACAGCCTTGCTATATATATCCTTTGATTTATGAATTACTTGCTAACATTTCTTTGCTCTTAGTTCATTTCTCTGGTGATGAGTAAACTAAGTTGTGTATGACAATATCCTAGACCTTCTCCTGCAAAACCAAATCCACAATGGAATCCCAAAAGTCAATACCTTATGAAGAAGGCATGAAGCTCATTTAAAACATTTCACTGTAATAATAATAATACTATCTTTATATAGCGCCTTTCATAGTGGACCACCATCACAAAGCGCTTTACAGAGGTAGGCTGTGAACTGTGCATTATATGCAGAGTCACTTACAATAGGACATTGATTTAACATCTCCTCCACAGGATGGAGCAAAAGGAGGTTTAGTGACTTGCTCAGGGTCAGTGGCAGGGTGGCGTTTGAACCAGTGACCTTCTGGTTATAAGCCCTGGATTTTAACCACTGGACCACACTGCCTCAAACTAGGATTATCCATTTACAAAATTGGAATTTTAAACTAGCTGATTAGAAAGACAAATTAAGGGTTTAATTTTCTAAACAATGTATTTGTTTGAATTTTGCTGCATCACTTCATTATCTTAATTAACCTGGTTAGACCCAAGTAGGTGCATTAAATATAAGAGGATAGCTGCCCGGATTTCCATAGTAAACAAGTTGCTCCTAATTTATATAACAAATGTAGCTAGAACCACTGATACATCAAAATGAAAATAATTTAGATGTAGAGGAATTAACGTTCAGTTACATGAAGAGTATTAGGGGGGCCTAATACAGTCGGCTTCACCTAATCAGGATACTGATAATTGGGATTTCTGCTTAAATGGGTTCCAAGTGAGACGGTTCTTCCCAATGCTATTTATGCCGTTTAATTGGGAAGTCACTTCAGTTAATTGGGATACAGTATTTTCAAATGATAAATGGAAATCGCTTTTCAGAGCAAGACAAGTTAATTAGTGTAGCACCGTGCAGTGCAGTGAGTATGCGAGTACGCGATTACACGATTACGACTTATGTAAATTGTGTAAACCACATTGAACTCTTGAAGGAGGAGTCTCCTGTGGGTTCTCAGGCTGCAGTTGCAAAGAAAGTTCAACAAGAAAGTTCAAGCGTGTCAACATCGCAGGTGCCTCGTCTTGTAGAAATAAAAAAACAGGGATTCATTTTGTTTAGTAGTAAAAAGAAAACAATTGACTCGTATTTTAAATTTTGTATTTAACATTTAATCATTATTTTTCTTTTCATTTAGAAATAAAAAAAAGTGTGACCATGGCAGTTGAGAAACTTGTCTCAAATGCTTCTTGTTTAATTGGAACAGTCGATTATTCAAGATATTTTTACTTCTCCAATAAAGCGGCACCAACTGTAATGGCCATCAAATAAATCATTAAAACAGGTCTGGCATTTAAAAAAAAAAATACAGGTAGAACTACCTGCTAATCCTTATGTTATCAGTTGCAGCTACGTATGCTTTCTGAGAGCTGAATTTGTTACTGGCTTGAAGTGTAGGGGTACTGTACCCAGCACTTTCTAAAACTGAATACTTGATAAGGCATGTAGTGGAATCCAGATTCAGAGTTGAAACAAAACATACTGCCAACTCTAAAACTATCATACAAGAGAAAATGGGGGGAATAACACAGAGTAATCTTGGAAGAAACTAGATATGGGAGTTTGTGTACACAAAAATAAAGCATGCCCAGTGATATAATGTAAAGTCATATCAGATTGAAGGGTTAATAAACATATCTGAAAGAATCAGAAAACAGCCGTGTACCACCTATAAAAGACATTATGTCAAAGTGTGCGGTCTGTATCATGGATATATCCAGAGGTTAAAACAATGTGGCAGTGAAAGGGTTGATTTTACTGGAAAATCATAGAACAAAGCTCTGTGCCAAATATTAAGACAACATCTTGAAGGTTTTCTATTATCTGGAAACCAAAAAGTCACATTACCGTAGTATGGTAGCCATCTTTGGTCACAGGTCAGTGTGAAAGGTATCAATACATTTCAATGACATTGAAGACACTGAATCTCAAATGGTTAAGAGATATCAACCGTTGATATCAGGTTAACAGAAACATGCTAGCTTCCCCCACAGGGATGCTATATTAATGTGAACCGTGGTTCTTTTACAAGTGCAACTGTAAACGTACAGGAATAAATTCAGCTCCCAGAAAAAACAGATGTGACTGATAGCATTTCATTTACATAGCCTTGATCAGGCCATAGGTTATTTAACAGAGGAACTATTTAGATCCTGAATATTGGTTTCCGATTTATTTACATATTTATATTCTATATCACTGTCATCTTTCTTTTCACATGTCTGAACCTGAACTGACTGACTTCATTATACATAATAATCTTCAAACTTCGATGACAGGAAAGCATGACAAGATCACACGTTTCACAACTGACCGCTTACCCACAATCCACAAGTTTTTTGTTGTTAATGTTCTAAGAGATAATGAATCTTACAGAGTGCCTTTTAACAGGCTTTATGTTCTACCTAATGTGCATTTACAATGGTTATCAGTCAAAACTGCCAGCAAGCTCTTACAACCTGAATGGGTATATTACTGAAATATTTAGTCTATTGTGCTACCTTTTGACAATATTTTTTTTACAAGCATGAAATTACTTTTGTCTACAGTACAAAATTAGTGCAAAAGTTCTAACCTATGTATTTAAGACAGTAATAGACACAAAGAGAATTTGTCATTAGCAGACACTTTTATCCAAAGTAACTTACAGAGACTAGGGGGTGAACTATGGATAAACAACTGCTGCAGAGTCACTTACAATAGGACCCCGGTTTTACGTCTTAGAGTATGAGTAGAAGCTAACTAACCAAACTGAAAGCCAACAGGTGTTTTTGCGATATATGCATCCATATCCGATATAACCCATACACATATGCTCGTCATCCTATACAGTACTTTATACTATACTGCATTACTGGTAATGTATAAGTTACAAAATCAAGCTAGAAGGGTTTTCAGTTACAAATATATATATATATATATATATATATATATATATATATATATATATATATATATATATATTATATATATGGTAGGTGAGACTGGTAAACTTGTAAATAAATCTACCATATTTAGGTATGTTTAAGTTTTGAAGGGAATGTCTGAGATCTGTAATGTCAATGTTTTGAATTGAAATTATTTTTAAAGTGGGTGATGTCAGCCTACCAATATTGAGAACAAAGTATGTTAGGAATTCAGCGTGATACGGTTGATTATATGAATAGATATAGATATTCTCCCATGCTACTCCACTACTCCACTCACACCATTGGCTCCTGATCACCACTCGCATCCTTGTACTTGCCTACTGATGCCTTGACCAGACTGTACCCAGCTACCTCCAGACCCTCATCTCTCCCTACACCCTCACCCGACCTCTCCGCTCCATCTGCACAAGAAGACTGGCAGTACCTCCTCTATGCTCCCCTGCCTCCAAAACCTGCTCCTTCTCCACCTTCACCCCGCAGTGGTGGAACGACCTTCCTAGGGATGTCAGGACTGCCCAGTCCCTGTCCACCTTCCGGTGCCTCCTGAAGACACACCTCTTCAGACAACACCTGTAAAACTCAACTCTCCCCTTCTGGACTATATAGCACTCTGCCTTTAATGCACTTTAACTTGCACTTATCTGCTCCCTATTTTACTGTATTTAATTCTGCACTTAACCCAATCTGCAGTATTTTGCATTTTACCTACACTTGTATCTAACCCTTATGTAACTATCAACACTGTTATCTGCTCTTGAACTGCGCCGATATCAAATCGTACTGTGTTTTGTATTTGCTCTTATTAGTCATCGTATTTTGTATCTTGATCTTAATTGCACTGTAATTCTTGATATATACTTCTGTAAGTTGCCCTGGGCCCTCCTATGCTATGGGGACATATGCACCTCAGCAAACTATAATAATATTGGCTCAATAAACTATCTTGGCAGTTGATATACAAGAATCAGTCCCATACAGATAGGGTTTAGAATTTGCAATGTTTCATATGAAGATAGGTCTTCTGCTTTACAGCTCATCATTAGAAAGCCAACTCCACCTTTTGGCCCGAAGAAAAGTGTTCTAACTATCATGTTGTGGTGTCCTGTGTAATTATGTAAACATATGCAATACATCTCTTAGAGGTGACATGTACCGGTATATACATATTCTCTAGAAGACCAGCTGAATAAGTACTACCCCTGCCAAGTTGAAAATGATTTTGATACACATAGTAAGTGTGATCTACAAAATATTGGTTTCAGTTTAGTTCTTACATGTACAACTTCTCCAAGAAGGTTATTCTGAGAATCAACAACAATCACTGACACTAACATTCAATGCTACCTGCTGCTGAATGCTTCAGTCTTGAGTCAATAATGAGGAATTCTCAAAAAGCATAATTGAAATATTGTAATCTTGAGAAACTGTGGAAAAGTTGGTTAGATGTCCTGGCTCCAATACTGCCTTATAACACCTTGGAGAAATGTATTGAAAATAACAAGTCATCTACCAGACCAGTGCATCAAAGCTATAGATCACCTAATCCCTTTAAAATGTCTTATGCAACACCAAATGTAGGTCACCAAGTTCTTTGAGACAGTTCATTCATCTGCTGCAGTCCTCAGTAATTAGCAGGTTTTTCAAACCTAAATCCTTTGAAAGCAGGTGGGCACATTGCTTTGTTGTTGTAATCACATATTTGAAATTTCTTATCTAACAATTAGCATTTTAAAATTGGCAAAGCATCAATTCAATTTAATAAGCTTTATAACTGGTACATTGTTAAATAGAAATATATCCTTATTACACTGGTGCAGGTTAACTATATAATTTTGAATGGTTACTTTTATAAATGAAACTATTGATTAAAAACACCACTAAGTGCCTTTTACAGTTTGGATTTGTGACAACTTCAGAACATAGAAGCCATCTCAATACCAACAAAAATTCAAAACTTAACAATGGTACAAAGAATGAAGAATCAAAAAATCTATGGTGAATGTTCCTGTCATAATCCAGCAGTGTCTGCTTCAATTTCATTACTATGACCCACAGCAGGTATTCTGTGAAATATTTCTTATAGTGCTTCCAACGAGCTGCATATATAACCCCAAGCTATCATTTTTTAAAGCATTTAACCATAGATGATTATAAAAATGGATGTTACATTTATTTATCTCAAATGTTCTCTAGGGTTGTGTTATCTGTGAGAAAATGAAATTTAGACCCAGTCTATCATAATCACTCCTAGTGACTTGGCCCATAGGAATTATTTATACAAACATTTTGACAAAATGCTTTTCATCAAAGAGTTTTATAGCTAAGTTTCTTTTCAGTATTACTGTATCAATTTAAAAAAAGTTAATTTTGTTTTAATAATCTGTAGAACATATCTAGCTGAACTCAGCATTATAACTGAAATGTAATTGCCAAGGCAGCACAACATAATTTTTGTGTACTTTATTGGTGCTAGAGTAAAAAGTTACAGGGGAACTTTGCATTTCAGAAAGACAAAATAAGATGAATTGTTCAGCTGTAAAAATGCTTGTCCAGTTTGTGGATGTTGATTGAATTGGACCCACATCCTCCCATCCAACAATAACTGCCCCACACATGTATTAGGAGCTCCATGTTTTCAGATCTATCTTCCTACTCAACACCAGGTGGTTCAATGTAATCCTCTTGTCACAGAATCTAAACTGTTTTCTTTTACAAATCGTTTTTCCCCTTTCCGTGCTTTAGGAACAGGCAACTATATGTGTTCGACTTGTTACAACGTTATATAAAATATATATATAGATATAATATATATTGTTAGATATAATATATATATATATATATATATATATATGACAAAAAAACTAGCTTGTTAAACATCGAAAATTAAACACTAGTAAGTTTAAACATTTTCCTTGGTTGTTATTTTTTATTTCTAATTCCGTGTTCAAATTGAGGAACCACTATATAAAAAAACTCAGACAAAGTTACAATATGTTCTGCTTTTCCAGTAAACTCAGACAAAGTTACAATATGTTCTGCTAGACATATACGTAAACATAAGAACCTACTCACAACTACTTCAAGACTTAAATTGGGGGGGGGGGGCCTTATGTATTATAATCCGTATCATTGTATGAAATATTTATCATTCATTAAACAGTGAAAACGGGGAGTATGTGGGGGGGTGGTGTATAATTATGTTAAACACTGAAGTATGTTATGCCCTAGTAGAAACATTGTATTGACCTAGCGTAGTAGCATTATCAGTAATGAAATACTGAAATGAGTTTACAAAGCTTTAACCCAAGTTATTTAAAGAATATTTTAATAAGAGTATGTATTTTTATTCATTCAACACAGTTTGACATTCATTACATTTACTGGTCTTAAAACAGCCACAATCAAGTTCTAATATCAAACTGTATTTTATTGAGACATTAAAAAATAAATAAATAAATGACTAATAATGATAATAATAATAACAATAATAATTTATAGTTAAAGGTTTGTGCCCATTTTTTTTTTTTTTTTTTTTTTTTTTTTTTTTACTTCAAAGAGGAATTCAAAGAGAACATAAAATACAACAATGGATTGGTGTTCAACACCCTGTGTATACCTTAAACCTTTATCCATAAAATGCAAAATTATGTTTTTTGTTGTTATCTTTTTCTGAGTGATAAATTAAGGTTATAAATTAATTAAGTCTTGGGCAAGCTGTTATATTAACCATAAACACATCAAATGACAGGCCAAAAAGTAGGTGGGAAGTTTATCACTATATCACTGTTATATCACTGTTTATCAAGGTAGGAAATTAATCATTTTGAAGTAATATCTAAACGTGGATGTGGAAGGGTGGTGGGTAATTCATTGGCACAGGAGACAGTTGGACTTGACAACACCACACAGGTGCCCAGTTTTATTTCAAGGGTTTTGGTTTCTTTACCCCGCAGAGGGCGCTGTTGGTCCATGGTCTGCTTACCAACTATGGTAAACAGAACCACGGGAATACCAAACGATGGTAAACAGTTCAGGGTGCAAGCGCACTCGCAGGTGCTTCAAACAATAATTCAAGAATAGAAGGCAAAAAGAAAAAGGGAAAATAAAACAGTAATAAAACTACAAAGAAAAGTGCTGCACTTGGCAGTGATATCCCTGTCGCCGCTATCCATACGACCCGGATCACCGACCTACGCTACCGGCTCACTAGCCTGCCCTGATACAATATTCCGGGGTCTGCCCAAGAGTTCCCCGCTCTCACTGTCTCACTGTTTACGAGGCTTCTTCTTCCCCACTGGTTCTTGATCCCAACCAGTGCTTCCGCACATTCAGCGCGTCTAAAAGGGCAGACCTGAGGAAACAGCAGAGCATTATCTTATAGGGCTAACAATCTCCCCAAGACCCACCTTCCAGCCATTCATAGAGGGGGAAAGTCCACACACCCACTTTCCCACCTCCCCGTGTCACTGCCATGACTCACAGGCGGTTGTTGGACGACTGCTGCCCTCTTCCCGCAGCACTGTGAACATGCCAGCAGAGTCAGTACAGATCTCCCCCTGCTACAGTGGAGAATTAACATATATTTAAAAAAAATTAAAACATTGCAGAATAGAATTCAATTTGTTGATCTGACTGAAAGTGTAAATTAGAAGCAGTAAATCCCAAAAATTGAGACTTAAAAGGGTTTGCCATCAGTAAGCCTGTCATATATGACATTGTTGTTAATCCTACTGCTAGCCATTTTGAAAGGCCCAGAACTATGGAGCGCCATTTGTGCCAAAACTATCCAACTGTTAGTTTGTTCATTTGTTTGTGAATTCGTGAATTGGTCAATTTGTCCAGCAATTCGTCTATAAATTTGTCAATTCATACAGGAATTCATAAACATATTTGTTAATTGATTAATATGAAAGGCTGTATAGACCTGCAAATTCCCAAACAACCAGACAAACTTCCCAAGGGAGGTGAGGTGGGAAGGGGGGGGTCACCATATCCAACCTACTGAGAATAATATTGTAACACATTAAAATAACAAGCAATAACAACCGAGCTTGTGATACTTCCACAACAGGCCATATTCTGATGAACTCCAATGGGCTAACACAGAGGTTGCTGGCCACAAGGCTATTTGGTGTTGTACCCTGTGTGGGGGATAAGCTTAGGGAAGGCAGGAAAAAAGGCAGCAAAGGAGTTTCTGGGTTTAAATTTCAACCGTTTCATTCATGTAAGGCTCTGCAATATATTCATTTTAGAGATCTTTTCAAACTCTTTATACTGTTTTACATAAGCACATAAGAACATAAGAACATAAGAACATAAGAAAGTTTACAAACGAGAGGAGGCCATTCGGCCCATCTTGCTCGTTTGGTTGTTAGTAGCTTATTGATCCCCAAATCTCATCAAGCAGCTTCTTGAAGGATCCCAGGGTGTCAGCTTCAACAACATTACTGGGGAGTTGATTCCAGACCCTCACAATTCTCTGTGTAAAAAAGTGCCTCCTATTTTCTGTTCTGAATGCCCCTTTGTCTAAACTCCATTTGTGACCCCTGGTCCTTGTTTCTTTTTTCAGGCTGAAAAAGTCCCTTGGGTCGACACTGTCAATACCTTTTAGAATTTTGAATGCTTGAATTAGGTTGCCACATAGTCTTCTTTGTTCAAGACTGAATAGATTCAATTCTTTTAGCCTGTCTGCATATGACATGCCTTTTAAGCCTGGAATAATTCTGGTCGCTCTTCTTTGCACTCTTTCTAGAGCAGCAATATCTTTTTTATAGCGAGGTGACCAAAACTGCACAAAATATTCAAGATGAAGTCTTACTAGTGCATTGTACAGTTTTAACATTACTTCCCTTGATTTAAATTCAACACTTTTCACAATGTATCCGAGCATCTTGCTAGCCTTTTTTATAGCTTCCCCACATTGTCTTACAGTCAAAGCTGGTATACAACTTTTAAAACTTCAGTCCACTATATTTCCCAAAGGTCTTTTCAAATGCCATGTAATATTTCACAAATCCTTCCTGTTTTCCTAGGAAATATGTCATGAATGCAAAAGACACATGTGTAACTTCTTATTAGGTCTCCTTGAAGAAAATAAGCAGCAAATTGCAGGTCAGCTTTCAGCAACTGGGTTCCAAAGTGTAATATGAACAAAGAAAACTAAAAAGTGTAAGACTCACTAGAAAATAAAGTGTGAATGGATCATTTTGTCCTTTGCTTTGAAACAAGACATGATTTGTAGTAATCTATAACAGATTTAAGAGCAGTAGAGTAGAACCCACCATAGTGTGGCAAGATGTGGACTTCCGTGACCAACTTTCACACTTTCATTTAAATATTTCCATATGCATTAAATTGAGACAGGGACTGATTTTCCAAAACATCTCAGATGATCCCTTAAGAACCCTGACCTCAGAGAGTCAGCAATTCAACGTGCATTTAAATGACCCCCCCGCCCTCCCTCCATTGGATTTAAATGAGGAAAATTCACCCAGGGCCTACCCAAGTTGACAATAATTTGCTTAGAAAAACTATCAATAGCTTGCAGGTGACAATTCAGGATAGCACAAGACCCCAAAACCATCAATTTTCATCCTTTTAAAGTTTTGTTCTTCATCTATTTATTGGCTCTTATTGCGTCCTTCTGTTGCAAGCTATGCTGTAGCAGGAGCATTTATCCTACCCCGTTTCAAGGGTACCAAAAATATAAAACCCACTGTAATTTCTCTAGAAAAGTTATGTTTATTTTTCTATAAATACATCATTTCCACAGATAAATAAAAACATCCTGCCACATGAAACAATAAATTACTAAGCTATTACAAAGAGATTAAAACACAAAATTGTGGACGTTGGTAGAAAAAGGCTTTAGTTGTTGATGGAAATCTGGCCTCAGCAGCACTCAGACAATCTCTCTCTTCCATATATATGATGTTCTATACTTTGTGTGGTTTAAGTTTGTAAATCCTCTGAAGATCATTTGTTTAAGACAGATTGGTACTTTGAAGGGGAAAGCTGGGTCTTAATAAAAGACTATCGTAAGAATAAAATATCTCAGCCATAAATACTGAAAAAGGCAAATTACTTTTTTTCTATTGAAAAAATAATAAAAATACAATAAGGGTAACAAGGAATTAGATATGATGTATTATTCATCTATAAAATTACAAAACTGTGAAACTTGACTTGATTCAGTCCTGAAGATTTACTTATTTCACCCATTAGGAAAACCCTGCAATTACTGTATTTCCATTGCATCACACACCATTGACCTAACAAATGTAGGAAATCTATTGCTTTTAATTTGGCAAATGATAAAACCAAGAATAACATACTTAGATTGAAAGCTTTTCTATGTAATACAATACTTTCTTGATGTATGTGATCACAACACATTTGATTTAAATAAGTTTGTACAGAATCTAGTGGAGCACACATACCTACTTTAGAGTAACAAAAACAGCAACTAAACAGTCCTTTGAATCAAGTCGAGAAGCTGGGTCTGCGTTCCACAGCTTAAGTCATATTCATACATGTATGGATGGAGTTTGGCTACTCTAATCATCCTACTCCTATGAAGGGCACATGTAAGGGCTTGAGATCACAGGTAGCAGTGCATGAAAGCAGATTATTTTCATCAATAACATAACATGAACTCACAGATCTATGGATTCAAGCAACATTTTGCTGTTTTCAAAACAAACAATCTTTTAGTTTGTTTTGTTTTTGTTAAATTATATCATTTTGTGTTTCATAGTGTGAGAATGTATCAAAAGAATATATTGTTACATCATTTTGTGCACTAATTAAAAAAAATATATATATATATATATATATATATATATATATATATACTATATATATATATATTACCGCAATTACAGAACTGATTACAGTAACTGTAACTATAAAAAATAACATCTGCTTCAAGTCACCTATTGAAATGAACTAATAGTAGTATACTAACTATGCATGATTCTGTGGTTAGTATGGAGAACTAGTACCAAGTGCAATGAACCAAATACCTCTAGATATTTTTCAGGTAGGTTTTAAAGAGATTCTCAATTGCAAACACAGTGTAACAGCTTTATGACCCCCTTTAGTTTTGTAAAGCATATGTATAGATTGATTATATCAGCCTCCGAGTACTGTTCTGACTTTTATCTCAAGATCAGAGCCACCTGATTGGTATTTGAGGTTAAAGCAATTAAGTAATATTCAAATTTACCATTTCAAAACTGTGACAAAAAGGGAAAATGTATACATTTTACACACAAAAATAAAATAAAAAACTTGGCAGGTTTTGCATTAATCCAGAAGTTTTTTTTTGTTTCTTTCATTATGGTCTGTGTTGTGTAAAGGTATATTGATTTCATCTTCTAGTGAGGTTTAATGTACAGGTTGCAGAGGATTATGGAGTTCAGCCAACAGGATCTTGAGTTTTCAGGCAGTTTCAGGTCATTAAGGTATAATGCATTGTTTAGACTGAACAAACCACTTTTAAAATTGAACTGCGTGCTATGAGCAGGTGTAATTCCCCAAAGACATCGCTTTCTAAATCCCAGCAGATGCTAACATTTAAAAACATGGTATCAGATCACAACATCTCGGTTCCCCTTAGGCCAAACAAAAATAAACTTTTTCTCTGTACAGTCCTGTTAAGTAGCTCTGTGTATCTTAATGACTTAGAATTGACATACACAAACATTTTTTTCATTTACAAAGTACATATGAATGGGTCACTTTATGTGAAAAAATAATCCCCTGAATCCCCTTGCTTCTGCAGTAAGAAAAATAACCTTAAATCTTGCAATAATTAAATGTAACACTGATAGTCAATACTTAGTATTTTTAGTAATTTTTAAGAAATGTAAGTATACGTTTATATAAAGCTAATATATTAGGACATTAAATTAGAAATGTAGTTGAGTCAAATTAAAATATAATAATTCAACAATAAGCATTAGATGTCTTGTCAAAGTTTGTCAAATTTTACTCAGCTAATGTATTATTATTTTTTTAATTCTACGTGCATGCCATCAATAAATAAATAAACTAACTGTAAAAGTCATTACACACAGTACGGTACTGCTTTCCAGAAATGCAGTTATCTTTGTGTCATCCATTCTTTTTATTTTTACTAGTGGACACAGTAGCCAACATTGATTTTTCTGTACTGTTGTGTCTGTCAAAATCTGTTTTAGAAAAAGATATTCGTAGAAGGAAACATTTTGGCAGACTAGGGGTTAAAGCTGCCTGGGAAAATTGTATTAAAATGTCTACAAAACAAGATTAGCCTTCACCACTTGATCTTTATGGAAACAAGATTGAACTGAGATGTTTTAAAGCTGTCAGGACTCCATGAATTCCATTTTTAACAGGGCAAGTGATCTTGAGAGCAGAGGCTATGGTCCTTCAGTGCCCTTTTATTGTTGCAGAGTTCCACCAGGGCAATTCTTAAGTGGGAACAAGCTGTGCTTGCATCTTCAGGCAACTGAGAGGTTGGGTTTTAGATTCTATACAAGCCCTCATAGAAATTCCTATAGGCTTCTTCCTTCAGTTGCAGGATTGACTTAAACACTTATGGTTAATAGCATGTGACACTTGATCCTCATCATTTGTTTCTAGAGTTTGCCAAGGTAGAAGCGCTACCTGTTCAGTAAGTACTTACAGTCAGCTGAGAGAATTAAGTAAAGAATTAACCCACTACAAAGAAGTAACTTTTCTATTGCATTGTGAGGAAAGCTGACCACCACCACAAGGCACTGTGCAAATTTCTGAAGAACGTCTGCATCCTTAAACTGCTTGTAGTTATTTAAGCATGTATGTATATTGCAGTTATTTTGTTTGGCAGGAATGGGCAACTCCAGTCTTGGAGGACAATGTTTAATGGCTAAAATTAAATAATTAACTATTTTAGAACCTCTTTGGAGGCTTCAAGTTACCCAGGCCTGATTGTTCCAATCAAATTTCTTAATTGGACCAACTGACCTCCAACCAAAGTTAAATCAAAGTTTATGACACTGACATAGCTATACTTTATATTGGCTATGACACCGTCATAATATTGATTTAACCCCTTGTCTGCTGAGGCCCTTTTGATGCTCTTCTACAAGAATGTTGTGATTTTGGGAGTCAGCTGTTTTACTCTTTTGTACAAATATTATATCAGCGTTTCCCAGGATTAGCCACTGATACGTCTCTTTAATCACAGACACATTCACTGTTGGATATTTACATACTGTATATATATTGTAACACGTAGTCTTACGGCTGAGGCCCACTTTTCACCCTACACAGCAACACCTAACTCCACTTTAGAGCGCTAACTGAAACTTTTCCTCTGCCACTAACTGGATAGCTAAGCCGTTTACCAGCAGAACAAAAAGCAAACACTTCTCAAATACACAACCATGTTACCTCTTCAGCAGCTGGCTTTTTCTCCTTCAGTCTGGCTGACTACAAGGCTTCTCCTGCTCTTATGTATGGCTTAATCAGCCTCAGGTGCTTCCTATTTCCTCTGCAGTCCCATGGCCTTCTGGGTAATGTAGTCCTGCCATTTCCTGGCATCTTTTACTTATTTTTAGGGTTGTAGCCCCTTTTCATGCAAATCCAGACACAAAATTGGAAGTTTTTCAGCACTTTCGTGCAGGTTTATTAATTACAGAAATAAAAGAAAATCAAAACAAAACCCTGACTCACACATGGCGTCCTAAATAAAACTTTGTAGTCCCTAGATCAACAAAACTGGACAGCTAAGCTATTTATCATTCACATTTTTATTATTATTATTATTATTTTTTTCAACACATAGGTCTTTTTACCATGACAACCTCTCTCTTTACACAGACTGGAGACTGCCCTGAACACACATTTATCTCTCTTTAAATACCTGCTACAGGCAGGTGACACTTAACTTTAACAAAAAATGAATTACACCTGTGACTGTGTGAACACAGCCACACCCCCACATTTCTCTAGCAGGGACAGAATGTAACCCTATCTCTGCCAATCCCAAACACATTGCTTCCAGGCAGAGGTCCACTCTGCTACAATATATATTACAGTTATAGTTATGGTGGAGTATGCAGTGTAATGTTAAACCCCAATTTCTGTACTTTAATAACTTTGACCCCATTCAATAACTTTGCACAGAAATTTGGATGTGTTGTCCCTTCGGTTAGATCTCTTGATGTGGGGCATTTTGTTCTGCTCAGATATGCAGATGCCGAGATCCAGAGAGTGAAAAAAAAAAATTAAACTATGAGTTTTTTGCTGTTTATTTTTTTTGTCAGTATCCAGTTCCAAAATGGTTTGGAATTTTTGTTTGGTAATTTTAGGGTACAGGGGGACTGGACCAGAATAGTGCCTTTTTCTGGTTTTGTGAAAAAATATGAATCTGTTCTAGAGTTATAGGAATTTGAAATTTTGGTTCTGAGCATGCTCAGTACAGCTCTTGCAGTTCGATGAATCTTTGGAAAACAAAATATCCTTTTTCACGATGGTCTAATCTTCTTTCAGCAGAAAAAATCTTTGTTCCTGAGACAGACATTTTGTTTTCAGTTAAAAAAAATAAATAACTGGCTGAATATCTTATATCTTTACTAAACCATGACATGTCTATACATAAACCTGCTTAGTTCCGGTTTAGCCACTGACTCATTGTGTGACCCTGAGCAAGTCACTTAACCTCCTTGTGCTCCGTCTTTCAGGTGAGACGTTATTGTAAGTTACTTTGCAGCTGATGCATGGTTCACACAGCCTAATCTCTGTAAATCACCGTGGATAAGGGTGTCTGCTAAATAAACAAATAATAATAATAATAACTACAACTGCCAGACAGTTTTACGGCTCCCAAGCCCCAGTATCAGTACCCGGCTAAGCGTGTTTAGTTCTCAATGTGCCAAGTTTAAAATCAGCAACTTCAACTGTTCCACAGAAGATTTTGAAAGGGTTTTTTTTTTCAAAAATGCGTCAGGCAGCCATCTTGTTTAACGCGAGTTTCTTAAAAGTCAGTTGTATTGCTACAGTTTCAAGGATGATGCTCATGAAGTCTGGAGTTAGTCAAGTAAATCGTTTGTCAACTGAGGAAGGTTTAAATTTCAAATGTAAACATATAAGTGGTGGCCATCTTGTTTTATAAAACATCACCATTTTCACATATTTGTATCCCATGGCTACTGGCACAATAACTACCAAGTTCGGAGTTTGTTGGACAAACGATTTTCAAACAGCAGCAGTTTGCTGTTAAGGGCATGTTTCTATAAGATTTGTGGCAGCCATTTTGACATTAAAATTTATCAAAGCAACTTTTGCTTCACAAACTTGATGTGGGTTTGGTTGCTGATGATATATGCCAAGTTTCAGATCATCGCTTCACCGGTTCCCAAGAAGATTTCGAAAGGTTTTATCAAAAAATGAGTCATGGCGCCAATTAAAAGGACGCAGCAGCAAACTTTTTTCAGCATCTGACAGTCAATGTATCCAGCTTGTTACCTGCCAATTCAGAACCTGATCAGTCACACAGCTTCAAAGCAGCAGCAGTTTAAAGTTTTGGGAAAGAAAAAAAAAAAAAAAAAAAACTTTAACATTTTAATAATATAATAATAATAATATAATAATAATAATAATAATAATAATAATAATAATAATTGGGACTCCATAACATTGACTGTAACATTGTCTTTTCATTTTGTGAGTGGGAAATGTGTTTATTTTATCTTTTTAAATATTTTTTTCACAAAAGGAATTATTCTCATGAAAAAAGACTGTTGACGGTGATTTCAGCACTGTCTAATGGCGCTATCCTGGTGGACACAACCTGCTCATCTGCACTTCAGTGTAGCGCTGGGCAGCATCACCAAAAGGGTGGTTATCACTATGGATGTGTCCAGCTTTGGCTGGAGTGCCATGTGCAATGGTATGGGAGCACAAGGGGTATGGAATCCCTCGTGGCAGGGTCTCCACATAAATATTTTGGAGCTGAAGGCAGTGTTTCTAGCCATGCAGAATGTTTTACAGGAGGTGCAAGGGAAACATGTGCTTGTCCATATGGACAACACTACCATAGTGGCTTATATAAACCACCAGGGCGGTGGACCTCCTTTCAAGGGAAGTCCTCAGTGGCTCAGAATGGAGGCTTCACCCAGTGGTTTTAGATAACAGGAGCTGGGGACCCACTGGCAAAGTTGCCTTTGTGCACCTGTGGCCGAGGCAGCTTCTGCATGCCTTTCCACCACTCGCCATGCTTCTGCTATGCCTGGAAAAAAATCAGGCAAGACCAGACCATGGTGCCATTAGTAGCTCCTTACTGGCCCAAGAGACTGTAGTTTTCAGCCCTGATGCAACTCCTGAGTGGCCAGCCATGGAGCTTACCTAAACATTTATTATCCAATAGGGTCATCAACACCCTACAGAATACCAGAGCAGCGTTCATGCGTTCCCAGTATGGTTTATTTTATATTTGTGTACAAGTGGAGCATGGTCACCTGTATAAATACCTGCAGCTCTCTCCATGTTAAGGTGGGTGTTCAGAAGTGGAGAACTTGAGAGCGAGAGGTGAGAGAGATATTTAAAAAGAATAAGGATCCGTGAAGGCTACTGCCCAGCCGGACCTTAGCGTTTATTTTTTGTGTTCGTTTCCACGCACATCCCATGCTTCTGCTACACCGGAAAAAAACGTGCAAATAAACACCATGGTGCCATTACAAAACAATACAGCACCAAGAACAGACGTCAGGAGCGTTCCGCAACGTACTTTCCTGCTCACAGTTATACTGCAATTTTTACAGGACCTATTTGATGAGGGGAAATCCCCCTCTACACTAAAGGTCTATTTGGCAGCCATTTTGGCTTGTCATATTAATATTGATTCAGTCTCCCCAGGAGCTAATTTCCTGGCGGGGCAATTTTTGAAAGGGTAATTTATGCCTTTACCTACAAAACTTCCTATCACAAGGGTCAACTTCCTCCAATTACACCAAACACCAGCACGCAGCAGCCGTTACAAATTAATTTTTAAAAACGAGACGTCCGCTTAAGAACGTAAACTCTTTTCACTTATCAGGCGTATATTTGTGGTGCTGTGTCAAAATGACACGATCTTACATGTACGTGGATTATTTTGACTTTATTAAGAGATTTCAATTGCGCACCTCGCTTTTCTGCTGAAAGTTTCAGAAGTTGGTGAAGGTCATGACCACTGCGAGGCTGCCCCGTTAAAACCTTGCTCGTTCATTCCTGCATTAGAATTATCTCTAAAATCCGCTTTTAAGTCTTACAGGGAGTGTGTCCAGCTCCTGGAGAGCAGAGATTGTGAGGGAGTTCTCCTAAACGTTTGCGGTGATACATCCGTGCACTTTACTGTGCGCAGGTAACGCCCACGAATTTGAGGCTGTCTTTGAACAACTTTGTTGTCTGTTATGGGCTGCAATTATTTGAAAACATTCATTAACTAAGCTGAGCTGTCACCATTGCGCCTTACATAAAACTCACTGCACACATTCCACCAGGAAGCATGTACAAGTCGCTACATGGTTTTTGTTCCAGAACTTCATATGTTTAACAGCAACACTACGTCGCCAGTGTGATGCAAGCGGTGTGGACAGCCCAGCAAGGGAATAAACTTTCAGTACGCGGTTCTATCAGCTGGTACGTGAATAATCAAACAAGGTCCTGTTATATGTCTCCCTAAATACGTGGCAGTGGAGCTCACTGAGAGCGATAGGTGAGAAAGATATTGAAAAAGAATAAGGATCCGTGAAGGCTACTGCCCAAATACAAACCACAATACATTTGTATAGATCATTTAATATGTTTTCTATCATCTGCGTTTTCACTGACGCGCATGTATCGTCTCTTTGTATGTTTATGTTTGGTGTGAATGTAAACATTTATATCAGTGTTATGTTGACTAGCACTGTTGTCTTCATAATTTTTTACATCCACGAACATAATACAAAAGCAGACATTTTAAAGTTACATTAAAACCCACCGAGATGAGAAAGCCATTTTATAAAAGTGCATTTTTTTTCTTGAAAACTGTAATGGTCCCAGCTTCCCTGACAAAGGTAGAGCATTCCACAGTTTAGGAGCTCTACAAGAAAAAGCCCTCCCTCCTCCTGTGTTGCTTTTGTTGACCCTAGGGATATAACTTGGAAATAACTAGGTGCTAATCCATTCAGTGCCTTGTAAGCTAACAGCAAAATCTTAAACACCACAGACAACTTCCGATAATGCACATTTACCTCCCCAATAGAGATGAAATGAAACCTATTAGAAAGATAAGATTTGAACCAGGATAGGACAAGGCCAGACAGTCCCACTGTGCTTTCAAGACAAATCAGTAGGATGGAATGGTCTACAATATCAAAGGCAGCACTGATCAAGAAGAATTAATACGGATGGAAAGCCAGAGTCAGAGTTTATCAGCAGATCATTCACAACTCTGTCAAGGGCCATCTCTGTGCTATGTGCAGCACAAAAACCACACTGAAACTTCTCAACTATACCATTAATTAAATTGCAAAAACTCTTTCTAGAACCTTATCTAAGAATGGTAGGTTGGAGATTGGCCTATAGTAATTGAGGACTTTAAGGTCCACATTGTGTTTCTTAAGCATAGACCTTACCACAGCTACCTTAAATGCTGAGGGAACTATACCGGAGGGAAGTGAACCATTTATAATTTTTTTTTTTTTTTTTTTTTTTTTTTTAATGTGGGTATTAATAACACCAAGTAATAGTTTTGTAGGAATATGATCAAGAGAGCATGTAGTAGCTCTCATAACTAGCTCTATCAGTTCCTGTAAGGTAATCAAAGAAAAAGCCTTAAAGTGTAGTTGGTAAGTCAGGAGTCATTGCAGCTGTTAGAGGAGCCAATGTCAAGGGTAGAACTATTAGGAAAAGGATTAACAAATTTATCTAGGGTAGCGAACATAAATCTAGGATTATTTTTATTTGTTTCAATTAAAAACAATATGATGATCTAGCCAATGCCAGAGCCTTCCTATATTTAACCAGGTTGGCCCTTCCATGCGATGTAATCAACATGCTGTTTAGATTCCCACCATCTCTGTTCTAGTTTACAACCCTCATATTTCATCTTACGAGTTGTATCATTGAACCATGGTGAGCTTTGATTGGCGCTACAGTATCTAAGGTACCAGTTAAGGTGGTGTTGTAGGTATTAACCAGCTCATCTACTGATGAGGACTCAGAGAGTGGTAATGAGCTAAAGACATCAGAAAGCTTAACAGCAATTCAAGAATGAATTACCTGGGATTTAAATGTATGGTCCACAGTCTTTGTAGATACTGGCAGAATCACCTCAAAAAGAATGGCAAGATGATCAGAAATAGTAATATCTAGGGTTATAACTTTAACAGCTAATCCACAAGAAATGACCAGATCTAAAATACTGTATGGCCACGATTATGTGTAGGATCTTTGACATGCAGGATATAATCTAAGAAATCCAGTCTCAACAATTCCAAGGAGATAAGAGTCAGAATCAATGTCAACATGAAGGTTAAAATCACCCAATAAAAGAATCTTATCGTATTTGACTGTCAATATAGACAGCAGATCCCCGAATTCAGTCAGAAATAGTGGGTTTGACTTAGTGGTTGATAAATAATTACAGTATGAACAGGTAATGGGCTGTTTAATGTCAAGGTTAAAACATCTAAAAGGCCCAGTAGAGCGAGCTTTCTGGGAAAAAAAAAAAAAGTTTAGGTGGAGAAGCCTCAATCAGGAAAACATTGTCATTTAGTCCAAGCGAAGTTAAAGAGAGAATATCAATGTTGTAATCCTAAATAAAGCCACTAGTTAACATAACCTTATTAGACAGAGAC
Organism: Polyodon spathula; assembly: GCF_017654505.1. Classification (NCBI taxonomy): domain Eukaryota; kingdom Metazoa; phylum Chordata; class Actinopteri; order Acipenseriformes; family Polyodontidae; genus Polyodon; species Polyodon spathula. The sequence goes on along the minus strand of NC_054535.1, from coordinate 47,679,816 downwards.
ATGACATTAAATAAACCTATGATGTAAACGATGTGTAGGATGTGATTGAGCATGGGTAATAAGAATCTGACGAAGGTTACTGTAGCACACACCTCTGTGTTTACTCAGTGGGTTGTGGGAATGGCAGGATGCTTTAACCTGAATTTTACATGCCTCTTTAGATTTCCTCCCCTCCCCAGTTCCTAGTTTAAATACCTTGCTAGGTGGTGTTCGATGTTATCAGCTAGCCTGCATGCCCCAGACCTATTTAGTTGCAGTCCATCTTTCTTATAATATACATTTATTTTCCAAAAGCAATCCCAGTTGTTTATAAATGCCAGCCCTTCTTGCACACACTATCCAAGTATTTAAGGTCTTAATTCTACTGAATGCTTCATCCCCACCACCAAAACTTTAGTTGACCTGGGAGAATAATTTTGCATCCTAACATTTTCAGCTCTCTTGTTAAGGATTTAAAATCTGAATATCAGATTTTCTGTTCCTTATGTCATTTGTACCAGCATGTACAATGACCACATACTCTTTTTTGTGATTTAATCATCTGTGCACTCGATTCAATATCCTTTTTGCTCCAGGGAGGCAGGTAATAACCCTTTTTACGGGATCTTTATGGCTAAAATTATGATTGACATAGTGTAGAATTGAATGAACTACTAACAAAACCTCACCCCTGTGTCCATCCAGCACTAGGCTGGCATTGCTTGTTGCTTGGAATATGTTAGCTAGATCAGTCTCCTCTCTGTGTTGACTGCTCGATGTCGTCCTCCTCTTTGTACTTTTTACGTACAGTTTCTAAAAGTACCCTCTTACTTCTTGCCTTTCATCCATTACCTTCTCACCATCTACACATAGAGTTTCACTGTCATGCCGTGGCACAGAAATGTCACATGGAGCAGGCAAATTTCTAAAGTCTCACCTTCAGTGTCCAAAACTAACCAAGCGTTATTAGTTTTGCTAAAACTATTTCAATGAACTGCTCATTTTCTTTTATGCTTCTAAGTATTCCAATTTGTTTTTCAAGTTTGGCACCCTTCTTCAATAAGGAATATGTGACCGGGCACTTCTTGCAAATATCATCTTCTTTTTCAGTTTTTGTTCCTGGGTAGTAAGTGTTATTTCCTATTTGCTTATGCCTCAACAGTATAGAAAATGGCTATTATTCCCCACAAACTTTGCTTTTGTGACCAGGACAGTGATATTTTGAAATTTACCTATTTCCAATGAGAAAACGGGCGAATTTGTGTCTTTTCGTTCACATAAAGTCAGAAAAAAACAACATATGAATTCAAATTAACATGTATTTATACTAAAGTAATACAAAAATGACTACAAAAGATTTAGAAGTGAGTAGTTTTTCGAGATTTACGATTATACTGTAAATCACTTTCATGAATCAGCCCCCAAATGTAGTCTTCCATCATGTTCTCATTATACTGTCCTTGGTAGCGGCGTTCAAAGTCCATTATATCCTGCTGGAAGCGCTCGCCTTGCTCCTCCGAGTACGCTCCCATGTTCTCCTTGAATTTATCAAGATGAGCATCAAGGATATGGACTTTGAGGGACATCCTACAGCCCATTGTGCCGTAGTTCTTCACCAGAGTCTCAACCAGCTCCACATAGTTTTCGGCCTTGTGATTGCCCAAGAAGCCCCGAACCACTGCGACAAAGCTGTTCCAAGCCGCTTTCTCCTTACTAGTGAGCTTCTTGGGGAATTCATTGCACTCCAGGATCTTCTTTATCTGTGGTCCGACGAAGACACCGGCTTTGACCTTTGCCTCAGACAGCTTAGGGAAGAAGTCTTGAAGGTACTTGAAGGCTGCTGACTCCTTATCTAGAGCTCTGACAAATTGTTTCATAAGGCCCAATTTGATGTGCAGTGGTGGCATAAGCACCTTCCGGGGGTCCACCAGTGGCTCCCACTTGACATTGTTCCTCCCCACAGAGAACTCGGTCCGCTGTGGCCAGTCCCGCCTGTGGTAGTGCGCCTTGGTGTCCCTGCTGTCCCAAAGGCAAAGATAGCAGGGAAACTTGGTAAAACCGCCTTGGAGACCCATCAGGAATGCTACCATTTTGAAGTCTCCTATGACCTCCCAGCTGTACTCATCATACTTCAAGGCGTCCAGCAAGGTCTTGATGCTGTTGTAATCCTCTTTGAGGTGCACCGAGTGAGCCAGGGGAAGAGACGGGTACTTGTTACCATTATGGAGCAGCACGGCTTTGAGGCTCCTGGATGAGCTGTCAATGAAGAGGCGCCACTCATTCTGGTTACAGGCGATTCCGATTGCCTCGAACAGACTGGTCACATTGTGGCAGAAGCAGAGCCCATCTTGACGGGTGAAGAAGCTGGAAAAAGGTTGGTGACGCATCCTCTGATCTGCGACTTGCACACTTTCATCCAACAAGTTCCACTGCTTGAGCCTAGATGTCAAAAGCTCGGCATTGGACTTGGTGAGACCAAGATCTCTAATCAAGTCGTTGAGGTCTTTTTGGTTGGGGTAGTATGGGTTTCTCTCCTCAGCTCCATCTCTGAAATTGTCATCTGGATCTACAATGTCTTCCTCGCTCTCTGACTTGCTGCTCTCTTCTAAAGACGGCTGCTCTCTCTCCGGAGGAGTGGGTACAGGGAGCTCATGGCAGGGTGGCACCGGGGCGATGGATGAAGGAAGGTCCGGATACGTGATAGCAGGTGCATTCTTGCCAGTCCGACGTTTGGAAGGGTCCACCATGCAGAAGTAGCAGTTGCTTGAGTGGTCAGTGAGTTCCCGTCAAATTCTTGGGATAGCGAACTTCATGGCTCTCTTTTCCCCTCTGTACCATCCTACAAAAATACATTTATTTCACCCATGACTAATGTGTAAGAGATTCTCTCAACATTTTTCATATATGATATATTTTTCAATAACATTGAAAATTGTAAAACATTTTAAAATTAAAAACTTTTACAATAATAATAGCCATTTTCTATACTTTTGAGGCATAAGCAATTAGGAAATAACACTTACTACCCAGGAACCAAAAAAAAAAAAATAATAATAATTGTTACACGGTGCAATTTAACAAAAAGGAGAGCAGATGAAAAAAAAAAGATAAAATTATGGCATAGGATAGGAGTGACTTACCCCTGTTCTGAACCCAACACAGTTCCACTCAACCAACAGCAGCCTCTCGCAGGTTAGTAGGACTGCTGGAGGTCTTAAACTGGTGATGATGTTTTTCAGATAACAATTTATAAATCAGGGTTTATTAGCACAGTACCTGCGCCAATCTGGGCCAATTCACAGGGCAATTCAAAAAGGAATATAGCCACACCCTACCAGATTACGTACTATCAATGTGGAACAAGCTACTCAAACTATTTAGTCAATATTAATAAGCTAAGTAAAATTAACTAACTAAAATTCAGTAACTCACAGTTTAAGGTGAGTCTCCTTCAATTTTTTAGCCCAAGCTTCTTGTACTGGGGTTTATCATGGTAACGCACAAGGTAGCCTTGCTTAACGTTGTGGCATTCCAGTTTGTCTGCATTATTGCATTGAGACAGCTTTGGTATTCATATCCATGAGGTAATTGTTACATTTTGTACTTGATAGGAAGCATTAAGTTATTACCATAACCCTGGTTCCCTGAAATAAAAATGTAACCATTAACCTTCAAGGTCGCTGTGATAATATTTCAGCAGTCTTGAAGGAAAAATTATTTTGTTAATGGGTACGAACATCCAAAATGCTAACACTATATAACATTTAATATATTACTATCAATTATTTTGTTTTATACATTCATACACAGGAACAGTGCCCAATTCATATTTCTTTCCTAAAGCTCTCGATTAATATAAATAGTAGCAGATGAGTTTATAGCAACACGAGAGAGAGAGAGAGAGAGAGAGAGAGAGAGAGAGAGAGAGAGAGAGAGAGAGAGAGAGAGAGACGCGCTCCTGAAATCAAGGGGGAGGAGAACGAAGGCAGCTGGAGACAGAATAAATTGCATTAAACATGCCATTCCCCTCTCTGTGGATTTTAACGCGATCTGGAGTTTCAGCAAACTGGATCTCCGGTGTTCTTCCAGTGAAAGTTTCACTTCACTCAACGCGTGCAAACTTCTGCAGTTAAAGGTGTATTTTTTTTTTTCTTGTACAGAAAACATAGATACTACTTTGGCATGTTAAAAATATATATCGAACGCCTCAATACATAAAGCTAGCCAGTAGAAAGTTTAAAGCAACACTTGAGCAACCTCGAATTATCAAAACCAAGTGAACTTTCTTTGAAAGGAAATATTAACCAGACTGACTTTACCTCGGATTGTTAGAGTATAAAATGCACTTACTGGAATTAGCTCCTTTAGTGATCTTTACTATATTGCTTCAAAGAGACTCTGCTTTTGAATCAGGTCATGATTACTATGATTATGAACAGGATCAAGAGGATACAAAGGTAGGTTGAAAATTGTAATATTAACTACTATGCATGTATTAGATATAGCAGGTATTATTATTATTATTATTATTATTATTATTATTATTATTATTATTATTATTATTATTAGTTGCCAATGTATATACCTTTTACTGTTAACATGTTGCCCGACATTAATGACGGACGGACCAAGAGATTCTTATTAAAATGATCATGTTCAGCTGGATACCTGTATTTAGGAAAAGTATTGTCAGTATATCATGGATGTGATTTTCAAGTGATACAGAAAGACCGAAATTATTACCATATTATGATTTCAGTCATGTAGTTCTGCAGCGATGCATTATTAGTGTAGACAATTTTGAAGCATGTCATAAAATAATTTTATGCCATACTTTACCCTGGTACCTTAGTTGACTGATTAAGTTACTTTATTTTCTAGAGCCTAACGGTACCGATGCAAAACATTTTGCAGTATTGTTGGAGGGTTACAGTGACACGTACCATAAATCCCTGCGTCAGTTTGCCACCAGGCTGGCTTCATGGACTTTTTTGCATTCTGACATGTATGTTCCAAGCGAGATAAGGACATGTGGTACAAACAACTGTAGCCTACCAATGTCAAACGGGAGTGGAGCTAAAACAGATCTTAAGAAAGTGCAAGTGAGCCGAAGTAGGAAAGGGAGAGGATGATTGTCAGGCGTCAGCGGGCAAAAACATGCAAAAAAACTGAATGTGGGGGAGTTTGGAGTATCCTTATGTGGTAGAAAAGAAAATGTAAAATAATGTGTAACATGTTTCTGTTTAAGGTAGTTATTTGGTTACTTTTTGAAGTTGTCAAACTACATTGGTGATATTTTTTTTTAAAGAAAACTATTCACATTTTCTTTGTAAAGCACTATTGCAATTCCTTGAAACAGTATTTAGCCATTATAAACCTTTGTTAAAAAAGACATATGACTAATGTACGGACAGGTGGTATGTTTACCACTTAGAGGTGAATTTATACTTCCTCTAAGGTTCGCTGAAAACTTGATAAATAAATACACTCAATGCATTCTTCCCTGAACAGAAGCCAAGTATTTCAGCAGATTTCCACTGAAGAGCTAAAGTAAATGTTGTTGAAAGTGGTGCTTTAAGCTCAATTTATAGCACATGCATATAAAATAAAATGATAACAGTTAAATGCTCTATATGTTGTTTTAAATAAATTACCATAATTTGGCTCAGTGGCGGAGGAAGAGGAAAAGGGGCCTCGGTGCAGGACCTTATTGTGGGCCCCTGAAAACTTGAATGTAGCACTTGCTATAAACATAAAATGTTCCAAGTCAAGTATTCAGTATTTAACAATATTTAATTACCAGAATGTTAGCATGTGTGAAACAGTATACGACTGCATGTAATAAGAATGTTTTTACTCACCATACTTGAATTGCATTTTACGTGCACGTACACTTGTTTTTAATCACAACCTAACTAGTTTAATCACCAGCCCCACCAGGATTCCACGATTCTGCGATTGCAGATGTGAATGCAGAACTCGCACAAGGGTGAAGGGTTCTGCACAGAGATTTGCAGAATTTCTCTCACATGGAAAACCGTTTTTTTTTTTTTCAATCAGAAATGCAGGCATGTTATTAATTTTAATACCCAGTAGCACCCGTTAATAGCTTCAACCGAAACTACAGGATGAATCGGGTACACAGCAATGAACTGCAAACATCTGTGCTGAACAGTACCCCAAAACCTTCCAAGAAGACAGTGAGAAACTGTTTTGCAACATTGAGCAACCACCAGAAGCACAAGTGGTAACTTAGTTAAAAAAAAAAAAAAGAAAAAAAAAGAAAAGAGACCAACGACACATAAAACAGTGCCTAGCACCTGCCTTGCAAAGACAGTTGCGGAAAAAAGGAAGTTTGTAAGCTCATTTTAATTCTAAATTTTTTAAAACATAATTAAGAGATTAGTGGTACCTGTTGAAACAAGGGACAATACAAACTGAATTACTGGCACTGGTTGCTAGAATATTAAGAATATGATGGTTTCACAAATGTGAAGGATATTATTACTGTCATCTCTATTTTCAAACTTGCAGACCCCTCCAATGCCCTCTGAGTCTGTGGGCCCCTGTACAGTTGCACTGGCTGCACCAGCTATTCCTCCGCTACTGATTTGGCTACTATTCTAGTAATGCTTTCTCACCAACCAGGTTTTCGTTAGCATAGGATTAGTTATGTACCTGTATACAGTACAAAGCTATACAACTCCATTCTTGGCAAAGAAATCCCAGAAACCTCAAGTTAACTGCAGTTTCAGATACTTGTGTTCCCAAATGCTATAAAACAAAATGATTTCCTAACATTCCTAACAAGGTAACTTTATTTTGTAGAAGGGGAATAATGTAAAAGGTTAACATTGCAAAGCTTTCTTGGCTGCATTTGCAAACTGAAGTGATTTTACTGGGCATGTTGCTTGGACAAGAACCAGTTTGTAAATTCTTGAAATCGAAGTATGCTGTGAATAAATTAAACTGCTTGCCAAAAAGTCTAACTTGTAAGAGTCATGTTTGAACTTTAATAGCATTCAAAATTATTATCACCTGCTTGAAAAGCATATCCCTGTCAACAGGGGAAAGAGTGGACGTGCCTGTCTTGTGAATATCGGTCATGATACTTTCTGGACAGAGAATCTGCTGTAGGTATCGGTAACTTAAGATTGCTTAAGCTTGTCCTCATTGTTTGGTTTTTCAATGTACTGTGAATGTAGGTCATGATTGTAACACCTGATTAGATGAGCAATCCACTGGGCTCGTGTAGCAAGCAGTGTTGTGTGGTGCATGACCATTGCGGAGTTTGTCCCCTGTCAGTGGGATGAGAAGAGGTTAAAAGTTCAATACCCACGACTGCATAGTGGTGGGTATGCTTCACTGGGTGCCAGGCCAGTATGGTCTTGTGAGAGGAGCAGAGGGGCTGGAAAGCAGGAAGACACTGAATACCAGAGGTTTGGGGCTGAAATGTCGGTTTGGAATTTTATTGATTATAGATTGGGCACTATTATAAATGTTCTAGCTCAAATTGGTTATTTCCTTTGTTTTGTCTTTTCCTCACTTTTGTTTTACCACAACAAAGGATTTTTTTTTCTTCTGTTTAACAAACAAAAAGAACAGAAAACAATAACTGAAAAACACTATAAAATTAGATGAATGTGGCTTGGCATAAACACAGTAGCCGCCCCACAAAATAAGTGTAGCTATTTCCCTCACTATACTTGTTTTATCTTCACTAGGCTTTCACTAAGTACCTTTAAAGCAATTTTGTTCTACAACGTTAACGTTTGTTCAGTTATAATTTTCTCACCATTACCAGATTCACTCACTGTAGTAGCAGACTTTTTATCAGTGGCGTGCTGTCTATTCATGGAAAATAAATGCGTCTTAAGGGATTTTTTTAAAATTTGGCTACTGTTGCAGATTCTCAAATAAAGGCTGTTAGTGAGTTCCAAAGAAAAGGAGCAACACGGCTAAAACTACACCCTCTGAGCGTAATACGTTTTGGAACCATGCATTTTAACAATCCAGAGGTAGAGGATCTAAGCTGCCTCCCAGGGATGTAAAGGCTAAAGGGTCCATTATATAACTAGGACCCTGACTGTACAAAGCCTTGTATGTCAACAGCAATATTTTAAAGGAAACACGGGACTGGGTATCAAGCCAATGCAAGTGCTTAAGGACCAGAGTAATGTGTTCTGTCCGCTTGGTACCGGTAAGAACCCTTGCTGCTGCATTCTACACCATCTGCAATCGATGTAAAGAGCGAGCAGGAAGATTAACAAAAAGTGTATTGCAATAATCCAACCGAGACGTAACAAAAACATGAACAAGTATCTCAGCATCCCTAGGGGGCAGAACGTGACACACTCTGGTAATTTTCTTTAAGTACTAAAACCCTTTCTATACCACTGAAGAGATGTGTTTTTTAAAATAAAAGCTTTGAGTCGAGTTGAACACCTAAGCTGCAGACTAACAAAGAGGCATCTACAAGGCAATCACCAAAAGGCATGAAAAACCAGCAGAAGAGCAAAGCTGGGTATTAGATCCAGTAACCAATAGCTCAGTTTAGATAGCATTCAGTTTAAAAAAAAAAAAAAAAAATGACATCCAGGTTTGAATATCTGCCAGACAAGCAGATAGGACTATATCAGTGTTCAAATTTAATTTTAAATAGATCTGTGTATCTGGAATGGAACTGAACCCCATGCTTTTGAATAATATCACCCAGTGGCAGTATATACATGTTTAAGAGAGATGTCTGCAGAGGAACGATGTGCTAAGCTGTAAATTAATCTTACAAAAAAATAACAGTTTGGCCCATTGATCTCTCATTAGAAAACCACGAGCAACCACAACCACAATCCAAGGTGGCACACAGACTATTTCAGTTAAAGTACCAGAAGATGGCAAACATCCAAATCTGGTCTGGCACCAATTAGCATTAATGCATAGACAGGAACGTGATGTGGAAGAATGTTTCTATAATTTGGCAACAATATCCAGCACTTAGGTTTTTTTTTATTTTTTTTTATGGATTATAGCATATGTATAAAAAAGACATATTAAGTGCATATAAATATATACAGTAATTAAAAAAAAAAAACTGTAATGCAGTATAACACCTTTTCTGCTAAAAGATTAGGTTGGATCACTTTGTCCAGTGACTAGATCAAGTTCATTCTGTTCAGCCTCATTTGGTACAGCCTCTTTTGGATTGTGCTGTTAAGCATAGCATTGTCTAACCTCAGCTTTTAGTTTGACTTCCATTCACTTTATTCAGTTGAGGCCGAAGTCAAAGTGATCCTTCTGGCAGATATATGGAGCAGGCTCGGGTCTGTACAAGTTGCTGAAGGTGACCCACCTTGTTAGCTATTATTGCATCTACTTAACTGTTCGACATTCTTAATACAGTAGTACAGTTTAAAGACATTGTTCTAAACAACTTCATTGTGTACCGAAAACCCTTGGCATTTTAGAAAAATTGTTTTTTTTTTCAAACTTATATAAACTTGTTGCTGTGTTTTAGGTGACTAATTAAAACCCTTTAGTATCAACCCTAAATTACTATTACTTTTTAATCTTTAGCCAGTTAATTTATCTAGAGAAATAAACTTTGTAGCCTAGACACATTATGAAGAACTCCATGTTCCTCTATTTTAAGTCACATTTTCCTTCATAAGCATATATGCATTAATTGCTGAATTGCATGCATTTGGTGAGAAAATAGATTTGTTTCTTGTTAAGCTTGAAATTCAAGATATTTACTGCATGTCAGAAGCCCTTTTTTTCCTATCACTAAATGGTTACACAGTGTAAAGCAACAGTTCCATATTCGTTGCACACAGATGCCTTGCTAACATTGTGAAAAACTGTATCAGATGTTAGTGGGACATCAGCACTAAAAGGCATTGTTGTACAGTACATTTTAAAAGGAAGATGAGTATATTTAAGTGAAACACAGAATGGACAAATTCATAGTTGTTAAGTAATTTAAATATCATTAATCATATTCCTGAGCTTTATGAATTTTGACTATGTATTTCAGGAGATTTAAGACATTTGTACTTGATAATATTAGCAATTTATTAGTCCTTTTGAATTTCTTTATTTAGTATACATTTGAATAGCTAAAAAAAAAAACTGTATATTTGTAAAATGATGATTCTTAAGAAAACAGTACCTAGAACAAAATAATAAAATAGTATTTTCTTGTGAATGTTTTATACAAAGCAATATAGCATTAAAACAAATGTTGTTCACACCGCAGGAGTAAAACGAAAATAATGAAATCCATTTAACAGCTGGCCAGATTACAGTATGTCATGAAAGGAATTTTACTTCTTGGCATGCTGCCATACAAGCTGTGCTCGCCCCACCACCACATTGAAATGGTTCATTTACTATTTTCAATCAAAAGGCTGGATGGCTAATGACTATGCTGTGTTTAGGATTTTTTATGAGATAAGGTTATAGTCTTTTCTCTGTGGTATTTAATTGTGTAGTATGGGCTTTGTTTGTTTAAAATAATATTTACTTACTTAGTTTGCTGTTGTGGTTTGAGATGTCATAACAAGAATGAAACTTGATAACCAGGGTCTGAAATGAGAGAGGGAAGGTAGTTTTCTGGCTTATGAAGAAGGTGCAAATTATAATAGACATGAATGGTTAAAGACTTAAGTCCTTGCTAAAGATGCACAAGGAATATGATGGTATCATAACAACATTTACCAAATACTTTTGTATGGTGTTCAATCATATATGACAGATCATGTTGTAACCTACCCCAGACCACAGAATAATTCACAATACCACCATTTTAAAAATACAAAACAGAGAAGGAGGTGAAACATGTGATAACATAGTGTTATCCTATAAAGATTATTCATCTTTCCCCTTAAAAAAACAGTAAAGTGAGTACAATTTCAAGTTGAGGTCAGAAGCTAGTTAAAATTCTAACTTGTAACACTTGGAAACACTTTTAAGTTTAAAAACTGTAAAGTATTAATATCCCAGTTCTATAGCGCTCCCTTTTTAAGCAATCTTAGCACTACGGTTAATCCTGCTGTTCATAAAATTCTGATATATAGCGTCTTCCATGTTTTGATTCTGTAGAAATGAGTCTGAGAATATCATTGGTGATTACCATGTGGTAGAGCTGAGTTTTATGTGACTAGATAATCTTAAAATAAGCAGGCTAAGTATAAGGGGGAATGATAATGATGGACGCATGTATTGCTTAATTTGGGTAATTGCTTGGCAGAGTTTAACCAGCTACATGAAAATACTGACAGCACACACACAAACAGGTTTATATAGTAGGTAGCACTGATTATGGAGGTGGGGGTGTCCATATTAATGACATCCTTCTTTTAACATAATGCAGTTCATCCTTCCATAATTTTATTTGACCTTAATATAGCAAGATTTAAAGGTGAATAGCTTTAACAACATTTTAAGTTTTTTTTTTTTTTTTTACATCTGTTTTGTTATGATGCTTGAAATCAGTCCAAATAGGTCTGGGTTCTGTTGCACAAATATTGAGTCATTCTAATTTTTCTAAATATCTTTACCTTTCTTCAAGCTGGGTTGAGTCTTGACTCATAGTCTTCCCCATTCCATTCAGATAATCTGACAGTGTTATTTTGCAACCCTTCTGGCCTGCATACTCTGGATTTACATATATGCCAATGATATTCAACCAAATATCTTGGATAATAAATAACTTGGATTTAGTAGAAATTATGTTTTATATAATTTTATGTATGTGTGTGTTTGTGTTTGTGTGTATTAAGAATGTGGGCGACAACACGTGTATTCATTTCTCTTGTTAAATGTTTTTATCTTCATGGCAATGCATGGAGCTCTCCTCACGATATTCAAAGTCGTTCTTTTCCTACTTAATAAGCAGACACAGATATTTAAATATCTACTCCCCTAAATGACTATGAATTAAGTAATCTGCATTGGTACGGACAATTTTTTTCTTAAATCAAAACTTCATAGCCACGCATTTCCTGAAAAGTACAGCAAACACGTCATGAGGAAAACTGTCATGACTTGTGCATGTAAACACCGCCAATGTTTATAAATTTGTGGACATTTTATTGTGCAGTGCCTTGAGACACTTCGGTGTGAATTATAATTATTATTATTATTAAAGAGAGCACGTGTGGCCAGCGGTTCTGAAATGTTCATATTCTAATCAATACTGGAGACCCCCAGAAGCACTCGGAATGATTGCAAAAGTAATAAAAGAGAAAATAAATATTGTAAGCTTATTTTCTCTTTAAAGGGAGTGTGATAGAAATACAATGAGTTCTGGTTGTAAATCTTCCTCTTGACCTGTGAGGGCGCTGTGAAGTCTCTGGATGGGCTGGCCTGACAGTTTGTTTCTGAGGTCGGGAAGTCGGTCAGCCTGGAAGGAAGCGAAACTGTGTTGCAGGAACGTATTGACTTGGAAGGTAAACGAGGTAGCAGCTGCAACCAATAGACGTAGCTGCAATCGTTTACCAAGGGATCATGCGGGATAGCATAAAAGGGGCCAGAGAAACTCTAATCTTTTCCTTCACTTGGTTTAAAATACGAGGAACAGGAAGGACCAGGAGATTGTCCCTTGAAATAAGAAAAGAGTTTGTGAGTGTTTTGTTTGTTTGTGTGTTTAGTAACTGTCTGTGTCTTTTTGTAATTACGAGACAGCTAAGCACGAATCCGGAGCTGTTGTCTTGAGCCAGCACTAAACCGGATCATCACTGCATTTTACACTCCCTGTCTTTAATAAATTATCACCCACCTCAAGCACTACAGCACGCACCCGGACTGGTGACCGTGTCTTGTATTATTGTGGGTCAGATAAATACTGTGTTATTATTTTGGTTGTGGAGAACCGTTTATGTAAACACCCTCTGTGCTTTACGCATAGGTGTGTATTGCAGGAGGTTTATTGTTTTGGTCACCAGACCGGGAATTACAAAATAAAGTCTTTCTAACTGGATTACAATTGCCTGCCTGTGATTATTCCTGCATTGCATCACCCATCACCTGTACACAACCAGCAGCCACTTTGCCACAGGGTGACATTTACTTAATATACCTATAACTTTGTCTATATAACTTAAAAAAAAAAAAATTATATCACATTTTCACTATACTGGTACTATTTGAATGTATTTCAGGCATTTCAAACCACAGCAAATTGAGTTGGTAATAATTACATTAAATTGCTTTCCAGTAATTCCTTTTTAGTGTGATATAAATGTAATGAAGTGAAATATGTATCATGGACTAAATTACTTATTCCTTGTGATTTTTTGACCAGTAGAACATGTTCTTAAATCAAACAGTGTCTTGATGTGGCAAAATACCTCATTCTTTTGAATTTAAGACGCAGCCCAAATTTCCCACCCTCAATTTAAGGAAAAAATATCAAATAAATATACATTTACAAAGATACAACCTGAACGACGCATATGAAGGCAGTTTGCAGCCGTCTGCTCTCACACAAAGTATTACAGTTATGTGCTGCTACTCATTTCCAGTTGTGATTACTCACACATGTTTTTCTCCCTATTTGTGAACTGTGGTATTGCTTGACATGTTGAAAAATACAGGGATCTGATCAGCATTTCTGATCTGTCCAAGCTGGTACTGTTTGTTAGAAATGCTGAAATTGTAAAAGCTTCCCGTTTAATTCCTCAGGAAGCTAACGACGCTTCTTTGAAAATGGTTGCCTGTATGTCATGGATGATTTGAGATCGGGCAGTAACGTTTTGGCTCATCTTTTCTCGGTAGTAAGTCACATTGGTGCTTGTGTAATCAGGTAGTCATGCCTTTTGGTGCTGATGTTAATGCAGCCATCACTGTACTGTACTCGAACTTAAGACTATTTTTGAGAATCAAAAAATGGTTAAAAATGTGTGTCTTAAATTCAAAGGAATATGGCACGTATACAACTTCTTAAACTGTTTACAAACTAACATGTATGATACAAGCTCAGATACTATACATTGTATATTTATTCTACATCAGTATTATAATGTTACACACATTGCAAAAAAATAATAGCTGTAGTAGTTGTATAGTATTTATTTATAAAACAATCTGTTACTTGAATGCTGTTTGGTAGGGCTTATTTTGTTTTCATTGCCTCCAAATTAGCCTTTTACAATGTGATTATGTAAAAACTGTGAACAAATATTTCATACTGAGGTTCTACAAAAATGCAGCTGAAATATTTTTACAGTGAAGCTTGCGTCAGTTTAGCAAAACAATATTTGTATGAAGTACATTGGAGAATATGACATTACTCATATTGAAGTTGGGGCAATTTTAAAGTTCTGGAGTTTATTTTAAACAAAATAAAATAACTACATTTTTAACTGTTTAAACCAAACCAAATAACCGTAAGGCAACAAGTGTAATATGTAATATATTTTGATAAACCATGTAACAATTTCTTGACCATGGAGTCTTCCTTCATTCTCAAAATAAGCATCCAAGCCTTTTATGGTGTTCTACTCAAAAGGAAAAATACTTGTGTCCTATTGAAGACATGAACCATATATGAACCAGGATGAATGCTTCAGCAGTTGGCACTGTAGTTAAATAGTGGTTCTATATGATGTTAAACAGAAATGCAGTTTGGTGTCTTAATGCTACATTTTCCCAAGCAATTGCATCCTTCTGTACTGCTTCCAATATAAACATATAATACAAGGTAAATGTTAGCTACCAAGGCTTTCGTCCAAAGCAACACATGAGATGTCATTATGATTTAAAATGCATGGGTAAATTTTACTATAAATTCATATCACAACAATATCAAGAATGGAAACTGTTTATTTTAAATTCAATCAAATGTCGGATCAGAATTTTGAAAATGAACATGTATTAGTTATTTATTGGAATCATAATAACATGGTATTATATTTGTCAGGATTGTGTTTTATTTAAGAGTACTGTAGGGTAAGTGAGAACTGTATTATATGAACTGCTATGATGATTATTTTAAACTGCTGCTGATTATTTATCATCATTGGGGGAGAGCAAACCCAGTAGTTGTTTCTGTGGGTCACTCCATTCTAACACAAACCTTCTCAAATTAAAATGAGAATAAGCATTTTTGGTCACATATTAGATGAGCTATTATGGAACTACCTTATTACTCCAGAACCTATTCGGTTTACTGCTGTGCTGTCCGTATGTTTGCATTGATATATATATATATATATATATATATATATATATATATATATATATATATATATATATATATATATATATATATAGGATATCTTTGTTTGGTCTAGTTATTCATTTGACATTGGCCAAAGCATCTTGTCTTCCCATGAAAATGTGTTTTCAGCATAACAACAGCCATTGTTTACATCAGATCAGAAGTATGTCATTGGCACCTGTGACATGGTAGCCGTATGGTGACGTCAGGCCAGAATGCAGGAACCAAAAACAAACAAAGTAACTGCAGGAAAAAAAGACGCGGCGTGCACCGTTTATTTAAATAACAAAATCAAATAAATATTTAAATACAAAAGCACTGCTCACAGAGCCAAATAAAACGTGTGAGCTAAAACAAATCTCGAACACAAAAAACACCAAACACAGGTCAGACTGGGCAGTTCGCTTTCACTGTTCCTATGTTTGTTTTTATTTTTTTTCAGTTTCCTTTCTCCTCTCGCTCTCTAGTACTTCTCCTCTGTACTCCTTCAAGGAACTGAGAGCGCTGCAGGTTTATATGAGGGTGACCATCTCCTGATTAGCAGCAATTAATTAACTCAGAAGATGGCCACCTTCTGCACACGGTTTTCTTAATTAGTAACTGGCAGAGGCTGCCAACCTCGCCTCTGCCAGAACACATTTAAGCAAAACAAAAATGCACAGCTTTCGTCGTCATATATAAATACAATAAGTAAATCAGGAGCGGAGGGGGAGACCCTGTTTTAAAAATAAATAAACAAATATATGTACAGGGCTCCTTGCCCTGTTACAGAACCTAAGTCCCTAAATCCTAACACAGAATGTATCAGCACTCCATGAAGTATTTAAACACAATCCCACCTATAGTACAGTAGGTTTATATTAATTAATTTGCATCAGGCTGAATACGAACCTAGAAACCATTACTGCAGTTTGAGAATGACTTGTAAATGAAATCTGAAACACTCCTTGGATCATATTACAGTTAGGAATGTAATTAAGCATCCTCATAAGGGGAGCTTGTATAAATTAGCAAGTCTCCCACTGCCGGCTGCCAGCACCCCTACAACTGCTAATGTTTAAACTAAAATGTTTGTAAAAGAAGATGCTGAGATTAATGAAAGTCTATTTTGGTTAGATGAAACCAAAGAGAATGTGTTTGTCAGATTTATAAGTTCAAGCAAGAGAGTTATCAGAAAACTAAAGCAGGGAGTTATTCTGTGTTGTCCTCTGGAGAGAAACATATCCATGCTGTTAATGACATGCATAATGCAAACATACTTTGCAAAGTAGAATGCTGCCAGCTGCTTATTGGGCAGCATTTCCACCAAGGTAAAGATCAAGAGTGGCCTAGTTTAACTAAGTGGAGAATATGTGAGATGCCAACATCACCGAAGGAACTGGAAACCATCTGCTTGAAAAAGTGAAGTAATTCTAAGCTGTAAGAAGTATGTTAATACTAAACAACCAGACTTGCACAAATTATGATTTACAGCACTTTGTTATGACGTACAGCAATTTGTCTTTCTAAAATTGCATTTATTCTTATGGCTAAAACAGTGAGTAGTGTAATGCAGATAAAAATAAAACAGACTGGAAAAATGATGAGACATGTTTAAAAGATAACAAACAAGATAGGTGGTCTGTTAAAGGAATTCCACCTCTCTATCTTTCTCTTTTTGTATACATATATATACACTGAATGTACAAAACATGAGGAACACCTTCCTAATATTGAGTTGCACCCCCTTTTGCCCTCAGAACAGCCTCAATTTGTCGGGGCATGGACTCTACAGGGTGTCGAAAGCGTTCCACAGGGATTCTGGCCCATGTTGACTCCAATGCTTGTTGACTGGTAGTGGATCTCTACTCCTGGTAGCTCGTTCCATCTCATGCCACAGATGCTCCATTGGATTGAGACCTGGTGACTGGGCAGGCTACTGCAGTAAGCTGAATTCACTGTCATGTTCGTGGAACCATTCCTGGACAATCCTAGCCTTGTGGTATGGGGCATTATCCTGCTGAAAAAATCCATTAGCAGATGGATACACTGCTGCCATGAAGGGATGCACCTAATTGGCAATTATGTTCAGATATCCTGTGGCATTCAAACGTTGCTCCACTTTTATCAACGGGCCTAATGTGTGCCATGAAAACACACCCCACACCATCACCAGCCTGCAATGTTGACACACGGCATGATGGATACATGTACTCGTGTGGTTTTCTCCATACCCTAGTCCTCCCATCAGCGTGAAACAGCAGGAACTGGGATTCATCAGACCAGGCAATGTTTTTCCAATCCTCCAGTATCCAATGTTTTTGTTCCTTAGCCTACTGCAACTGCAGTTTCTTGTGTTTTGCTGAAAGATGTGGAACTCTGTTAGGTCATTGGCTGCCATACCCCATTCATGTCAAGGTACGACGAGTTGTGGATTCTTTTATAGGTTTTTCCCGATGGAGCTGGAGATAGCGGGAGCCCTGCCATATCTGCAGCCAGGCAGCGGTTACCATGTCCACAATATCTACGAGGGACACTGGGCGGTGTTGCTTTTCCCAGGCTTCCCATCGCTCTCCATCTGTGGCCCACAGTAGGTTGATCACGTCATGGAGGGCCTCTTCAACATTTCTCCCAGGCTCCACCAGCCATCCCCAGATTCCAGAGGGAATTTGTCGGCCTCTGAACCAGTGGGACCTCTCCCCCTGACGCCGGACGCTCAGGCTCCTTCATCTCCTGCCATGCGTGCTCTGGCTGAGTGGGTGGTACCTGACCTTGCCACGCAGGAAGCACCACCCTTCCTCATCCAGACAGGCGAGGCAAACATCCGGTGTGGTAGAGATTTGACAGGACCTGCGACCAGCCCTGCGCCGCTGTTGCCACACCTGCTGTTGCTGCTGCTTTCTCCTGCCAATTCTTCCCATTTTTATTAATTTTTTTCCCCATAAGGGCACTTCACACACAAAAAAAAAGTTTCAGTTTTTTTTTTTTTTTTTTTTTTTTTTTTTTTTGGAAAAACACAGAAAAAAACGCTGTCCTTCCCTGGTCTGACTTGTGGAGGCTGGGTTTATCCCTCTTCATACACCATATGTGACCAGGATGGCTTGCAGTGGTGACGTCAGACCCAGAAGAACATAGACTCCAAAACAAGGACTGGCAGGTGAAAACGGAGCCGTGGCACTCAGTATATTTGTTAAATGATAAACAGCAAATAAAAGATGTAAACAAAACCAATGCAAACAAAAGGCGCGTTGGCCAAACAAACAGACACACACAAGCCAGACGTGGACGAACCAAACAAGTACCGTGCTGGAGCTTACAGCACGAAATAGCAATTGTTTTTGAGATGTCTCCTTCTCTATCACCCGTTCTCCACTCACGAACACACAACCCCGAGTGACTGAAAACATGCTGCTTTTATGCAGCTGTACCGAGACTCGATCGCTAATCAATCATTCAATTAGAGTCTTGGTACAACTGCACGTGAATTAATAAAAGTGCAATTCCCCATGCTCACATATTATTACATTTTACCTGCATGTGAAGTGCTGTGCAGTCCTCGTGCCTAAGTAGTGCCTAAGTACAAATATACATTTTAGACACTCATGCATGTAACCCATATTTATATCCTGTGCCGTTGTATTATTTTACAGAAATAAAAGAAAAATAATCAAAACAAAACCAGTCACAAAACATTTCTTTTAACACAAACAAAAAGGTTTACACACATTACCTTTTCTATTAACCACACTGACAGCCTCTTTTCCTTCTCACAACTGCCCTGAACAAACTTGTTGCCATTTGTTTTTTAAACTTGACTGCTGATTACAGGCATCAGTGAATTAAATAAGCTAATTACACCTGTGGCTGTGCAAATACATCTAAACACATTTCTTTCATGCAGGAATTTGTCCTGTCACCTACCCCCCTCCCCCCTTGTGCACTGCACACCGGACTTCACCCCCACCCCCTTCTTCCTTTAAAACCCATCCTCCCTCCCTCAAGTCACACATTGTCCCTCTTCACTCTTTGTGGGCAGACTTAAGGGCTGGACGATCCATTCTCCGGTGACCTCGGGAAGGGACTGCGAACCTGCGACACGGGACCCAAACTGGGTGACCTGGGGAATTGGCGCGTAGGCCGGTTACCTGGTGGGTGCAGCAGCAGGCAGAGTTGAGAACCTCTGATCCATCGCAGCAGCATCTGATCCTCCAGGGGGAACATAGGAGGCAGGGAGACCGTACATGACATCAGCCGACTGCACAGTGACGTCTGGAGTTTCAGGGGGAGGAGAGTAGCAGACGTTCTCACAGACTGCCCTGAACAAACTTGTTGCTCTGTTTTTAATACCTGCATGCTGCCTACAGGCATGTGACATCAATTCCTTAAATAAACTAATTACACCTGTGGCTGTACAAACACATCCACACATACATTGACAGTAGAGATTCAGCTTTATCGTAAACCAAGAAAATATTACATAACATATTACATGCATATAATGAAAAATAATATGCAAAAATTAATTTCATTCTTTGACAAAAGTATTTGGACAATCAACATATTTCGTATGAAACCCACTTGTTGCTAATTATTGACAATTACCATGATTGAAAACCAACACCTGATGATAATTATAGCATAAATAAATACATAATCATCAAGTGTAGACATTTCTGATTAAACAGCAACAAAAATGGTTAAAACTAAAGAGTATAGCAACAATCTCAAAATGGTAGTGATACAACAAAACGAAAAAGGAGATACTACAAGAAAAAGAAAGACTCATTTTACCGAAAAACACAGGCGGACAGGAACTACTGCAACTAGCTGCAGTGTGGAAGACCAAGAAAGATTTCTGCAAAATCTGGAAGAAGAATCATTCGAGCAGCCCTGCAAAATCCTCAGATTACTGCAAAAGATTTGACATAAGTATTGAGAGAAAATGGTCAAGAAATTCACGAGCGAACAATTCAACGATACCACAACAAGATGAATGTCCATGGGTGAAAACCAAGATGCAAATCTTTGTTAAAAATAATAAACAAAAGAAAGTGATTGGAGTTTTCCATTGTATACTTTATGAAGTCTGATGATTTCTTCAACCAGATTGTATGGTCAGACAAATCCAAAAAAATATAACTTATTTTTCTCCAAAAAAGCAACAGTATGTCTGGAGGAAAAGAGGAGAAAAATTTAAAGAATGTTTAAACATGGTGGAGGTTGTGTGATTGTGTGGGCTTGTATTTCTTCCTCAGGCACGGGCGACCTTTGTATTGTAGAAGGATCAATGCAAGCTGCAAAATATCATAAAAGTTGTACTCTCATTTATTATCCAGTGCTAGAAGCCTTATTGGACAGAAGTTTGTATTCCAGCAGGATAATGACCCTAAGCATTCTACAGTCTACAAAGGAATTTTTGAAAAAAGGAAGATTACAGTTATGGATTGACCATCACAGTCCCCAGACTTGAATCCCATCGAGATGTTGTGGACTGACTTGACGGCTGCTGTTACAAAAAGGAAACCAAAGTCGATTGCAGAACACAAAGCTGTATGTGTTGAAGAACAGGCAAAAAAAGATGCCAGGAACTGGTTTCAAAATACAAAAAAAGACTGTAAAGGAAGTAAAGGGTAGGCATAATACAAATATAAGGGTGTCCAAATACTTTTGTCAAAGTATGAAATTAGTTTTTGCATGTTATTTTTTCATTTTATGCATGTTATGTAATAATTTGTTGTTTTATTACAAAGCAGACTCTCTGACTTATATTATTTGAAATCACTT
The DNA here is from genome assembly GCF_017654505.1 of Polyodon spathula. Taxonomy (NCBI): domain Eukaryota; kingdom Metazoa; phylum Chordata; class Actinopteri; order Acipenseriformes; family Polyodontidae; genus Polyodon; species Polyodon spathula. Next base: position 47,658,854 of record NC_054535.1, on the reverse strand, counting down.
TCTTACTGCCCAAATACTTTTGTCTGTGACTGTATATATAGTGGCTCTCAAAAGTATTCACCCCCCTTGGACTTTTCCACATTTTATATTGATACAACATGGAATCAGATTTGATTTAATTAGGAGTTTTTGCCACTGATCAACACAAAAAAGTCCATAATGTAAAAGTAAAAAATAAAATCTACAAATTGTTCTAAATTAATTACAAATACAAAACAGAAAATAATTGATTGCATAAGTATTCACCCCATTGAGTCAATATTTGGTAGAGGCACCTTTGTCAGCAATTACAGCCTTGAGTATTTGGATAAGTCTCTACAAGCTTTGCACATCTGGACACTGCAATTTTTGCCCATTCTTTTTTGCAAAATTTCTCAAGCTCCGTCAAGTTGGATGGGGACCTTTGGTGAAAAGCAATTTTCAACTCTTTCCACATATTCTCAATTGGGGCTTTGACTGGGCCACTCCAGGACATTGACCTTTTTGTTTTTAAGCCACTCCAATGTGGTTTTGGCTGTATGTTTAGGGTCATTGTCCTGCTGGAAAATGAATCTTCTCCCAAGTCCCAGGTCTCTTGCAGACATCATCAGATTTTCCTCCAGGATTTCTCTGTACTTTGCTGCATCCATTTTGCTCTCTATCTTCATGATCTTTCCAGGCCCTGATGCAGAGAAACATCCCCATAGCATGATTCTGCCACCACTAGACAGATTGTTCTAGACAGGCTTGTTCTAGACAGATTCACAGTTGTGCCTTAGTCTCTCCATTTCTTAATAATGGACTTTACTGTGCTCCGGGGGATATTCAATACCTTGGAAATGTTCTTATATCCCACCCCTGATTGGTGCTTTTGAAGAACCTTATTCCAGATTTGCTTTGAATGTTCCTTTGTCTTCATGATGTAGTTTTTGTTAGGAAATGTACTAACCAACTGTGGGACCTCCCAGAGACAGGAGTATTTTACCTGAAATCATGTGAAACACCTTAATTGCCCACAGATGGACTCTGTTCAACTAATTATGTGACTTCTAAAGACAATTGGTTACACCAGAACTTATTTAGGTGTGTCATAGCCAAGGGGGTGAATACTTATGCAATCAATTATTTTCTGTTTTATATTTGTAATTAATTTAGAAAAAGTGGCAAAAACTCCTAATTAAATCCATTTTGATTCCATGTTGTAACACGATAAAATGTGAAAAAGTCCAAGGGGGTGAATACTTTTCAGAACCACTGTAATGCTACAGAAACGGTCCTCTCACAAAGACGCTGCCACAGAGCATGCCTCCAGCCTGCAGTTATACATTGTTATATTAATCTCACATACAGAGATGCCAAGTCCGCTTATAATAAACGGGATTGGACTTCTTTTTTTGAGTGTCGCGATTGGAATTTGCATAAATGCCCATACTCTAACATGGGTTGCACTTGTTTTTCTGTCAGAAATCTGCCAACCCTGCTCACGTATCACACAGAGCTATTTTTTATTTGCCATTTTTTGAAGACTGTTCCGCACATTCTGGTGAGATGGTAAATAAATGTAAGGTATTTTTGTTATTTGTAGCTAATACGAACATCTGATTTTTGTATGTGAATACATGTGAAAAAATATTTGTTTGGATATTTGTCCCAGTACTAATTACACAACACTATTTACAATATATACACACAAAAAACCCACGCCTCATACGCAGGGCTCCTGCACTGCCACAACCTGCAACAGGTTATATTTTGCTGACCAATATAATGGGTTCCAATCTTTTCTAAACGTTTAAAAGCTGCTTTTGATTTTGTGATTTTTTATTTTTATTTTTTATTACCAGATATATTTTACTGAAAATAAACCAGTCCACTTGTTTGAAATATTGTATACATTTCATTTGCTGCTACTTGCATAACTTAAGGCAGCAAGGAACTGGAATAATGCATAACTGGCAGGAAATCCTTTGTTTAGGATACCTTGTCTAATGTTGCTCTGCAAGTCTGAAATGTAGCAGGCTTTGTTTCAGTTATGGTGTAGGCTGATAGACTGGTGGACCTTTCCACTAGTTACGAAACAGTACATTGGCCAGATGGAGAGTAGCTCTATGTTTCCTTCTTCTTTCCTGACGTGCTTGTAGGGTGTGGACGTGAGGGATGATTAAAACAAACCAAATTATGTTTCTAAGAGATATTATGTAGCTATTATGGTAGACCTAATATTAATAATATTCAGGAAATTCATAACCCCAAGTCACAGTTGCATAAACAAATTAATGTTTTGAAAAGTTTGGACCATTTAAGCTTTTAGTGATTTTAGTAAACCAATATTTTCAATCATTTAGAAAATTTAATTCCTGGACAGAATAATAGTCAGAAATATAGTGATATCTAGTAAACACACCTCTGCTTGAAGTGCAGGGTGAATCATGAGAGCGTGTTGGAATCTTATCCTGAGTTTGCGATCTTGGGAGGATGACAAGGATCACAGCATTGACCTTTCTACTCCTGAGGGTTATGGAGGAAAATTGACTGTTCAGGGACACCATGATTCCTTGTAATATTGTTTTGTATATTGTCTCCCAGTTTTTCAGAATGGTTGAAAAAGTGTTCACAGGAATGTTGAAATCTGCAGCAACATCTTCCTTTTTCTTGTACGGTGGTGCATTATCCACCATTTTGAACACCTCCACTTCTGTCTGCAAGGATAGTGGACGTGTTTTTGTACTGGTTCATGGAAATTGATGTGTGAGCACTACGGCAACTCAAAATGCATCGTAGGATCAGTAGTCCAATATCCGCAATACTCAGCTGTTCGAACTGGAGCAATTCATTTCATTAAAATAATTCTTCCCTGAGGGTGTTCCAAAATAATTGTACAAACAGAAACATTGGGTTAAGTGAATTTGTATAAGAAGTAATTTACGTTAAATAGGGCAGGGATATGGCTCCCGAGTGACACATCCAATAAAGGCACTCCTCCTGGAGTGCAGGATGCGCCCTATAGCTCAGAGATTGCTGGCTCGAATCCAGCTATGCCACTGCTGACCGTGGATGGGAGTTCTCAGGGGCCAGCGCACAACTGTTCAAGCACTGCCTGGGCGGGGTAGGGGCTAGGTTGGCTGGGGAGTCCTTGGCTCACTGTGCACCAGCGACCCCTGTGGCTGGCCAAGCACCTGCAGGATTGAGAACTGCGTGGTCCTCCGATGCTGTAAGTTCATGATATGGCTGCGTGGCGGACTTGCAGAGTGAAAAAAGCTGACAGCACTCATTACGGAGGATGGGAGTGCAAGTCTCTCCCAAGTTATTTCGGGGGTTGCAGCAGTGAGTGAGGTTGAATAATAACTGGGAGGAAACTGAATATAAACAATTGTTCTAAATAAATAAATGAGGCAGGGACCACATAGAAACTTTGTAATATCAGGAAATTTATTTAATTTGAGTTTGTTTTAATTCTTAAGATTTACTGCGTTATAAACTTGCCAGTTTATAACTCACTGGTAAGACCGCTGCTCTCTCCGATTTTAGTTCTTTATGTATGTACATTTGTTTTGACACAACAGTAAAATATAGGGATGAAAGTCAGTTCTGATCATTTTTTAAAGGTATTTTTTAATTAGAGTGCCTAATTATTTCACTCTCAATTGTAGAGGCCTCATATTACCGGTTAATCAAAGGAATAGCGTCGTTAAGGCGTCCGTGTCTAATCTTTTTTGACTTCCAAGTCATCCGCAGGAGTCCTCCAATCCTACGATGCAATAAAACTATATATATATATATATATATATATATATATATATATATATATATATATATATATATATATATATATATATATATATATATAAGAAAAGTAATATATTTTAGTTGTAATGCAGGAGCTGTATGAATTATTATTTAAGTTTCTTAAATGCATTTCTGTTTTGGTTGTACATGGTATTTTGGCTATTAAGAGGCGCTGCAGAATCCTGAGCCAGACAGGAAGTTCGGAGAGTGGGGGTTTTTGAGTGTCAATGGGGAGCAGAAGCTAGTATAGCCCTCGCTGTGGCGGGCGTTTTTGTTTAGGGGATAGCCACTAGATCAGCTCATCTTCCTCACTGAAGCCCTGCCTGGATCAGGAAACTGTGAGTATTTAATTGTCTTGCTGATTGAAGAGAAAGAAAAGCACCATATATAAACGAGTTCAGCCCTGCGACTCTTAGAAACTATTTTAAGAAAAGGAAGGGAAAATAAACCGACCTCCTCGGTGCTGCCATTTCTCTCTTATTATGTCTCTCTCCACGTTACACTGGTATGTGTCTTCACCTAGTCAAACACTGATCTGATCTGCAAGCTCAACTGCTTTCAGTTTAAAGTTGTAGGACTTCTTCTCCATCCTGATCAAATTGTATTCCTCAGAAATAAATTTCAAAATACGCCTTCCTCAAATACCTAAAAAAAAAAAATCCAATAAAAAATTGCGTCTTTTGCAAACCATAGTACTTCTAATTACCGCCTGTGATGGGGTACACCCCAGCCCTGTGTGTATTTTGTTTATTTTGTATTATTATTTAGTGCATAAAAATGTTGTTTTGTTATTGTTGTTTTACAACATGGATGCGGTTAAAATTCTCCATCCACGCTAAACTCATGCAGAATGTGACCGAATGTATTACTTATCTGGAGACGGTCACATGTATAAAAATCTGCAGCTTTGGCTGCACGGGGTTAGTGTGTTCAGTGGCAGAACGAGAGACGTGAGTCGAGAGATAAAGGAAATAACATAATATAGAAAACAATTGCTACCCATGCTGGTTTTACACCAGCAAGATACTTGTTTGTCAGTTCTGTCTGTTTATTTTGGTAACTATGTTGTTTTGTTTTGTGAAGTGTTTTTGTTGTGTTTAAACCTTTCCATTTTATTATTAATATCTGTGCAGCAGCGCCTTCTCTCGCCATACTGTGTGTCCGGTCTATTCCTGGTCTGACGTTATCCCCAAGACTATCGCCACCCTTGAAAAAGCGGCACCCTGGGGAAAATATATATATATTACACAAATAATTGTTTATTCTGAGTGTTTTTTATAGCCAAAAGAATGAAAACATTGCAACATTACCTTAAAAGGATGTTCACTTCTGATTTAAGCTTTGAGTAATTCAGTTTATGGTTAGGCAAAAAGGAAACCTTCAAGAGTATTATTTGATAAAAACAATACAAGAACAAATAAACAAGGAGCAAGGAAACAAGCAATATGTGAATTTGTTGATAAATCTTATTACCGGTATCTGTTGTTCCTGGTAGGAAACAGGCTGTGGATGTTATCTCAGGAATCAAACAAACAAAGACATAGATGTTCTCAATACAAAAAAGAAAACTTATACCCAGTGCTTCAGCTAACTGGTAATTACCTGTCAGAGACGGTTTCAAAGCTAGTTGACAGGCAGATACTGACGCCTTTCGTCAGTTTGACTGCCAACTAAAAGTCTGAACTAAAAGGGCAACTGGAAAGACCGAGTTTTACCAACAAGAGTGAATGAACCTTTAGTGAGCCTCTAATGGGGGCCAAGGGTCCATGGCCTATCCACTTTTCAGACATGGGGACTGAGTATATGGTTTGGCCCCCTTACTTTTACTCTGAAAAAATAAAGCTGCCTACATTTTTTTAAAGTCCTCTGTGTGGCAATGTGGCACTGTTGTGTATTAATGCTCTTTTTTCATAAACGGTGGTTAGTTTAAATTAGAAAACATTTTCTATGGTCACAGGTTTGAAATGAAACCGTTTTAAGTCAGAGTGAATCTACCACTCTGCATGACAGAAGCTTGGTTATACACACCAGCGTTTATTTAATCAGGTGAATATTTTTTCTTTTGTAGTCTTACAGTTCTATAATTAAAATAATTGATCTTGCAAGAAGCAAATACTCCTCCATTCAGATTTAAACAGCGAGAGAAAGCAGCATGTAGGGTTTGGATGACTACATTTGTTTTACTGCTAAAGAAACAAGGCTCCAGTAATCTGTTTTAGTCATAAGTGTGTGCAGTTTTGTATAAAATCTGAACCGAATGAAACCTTGCCCTTTTTTTTTTTTTATCAAAGTCACCTACTTTAGTAAACTATATTGTGAGTGTGAGACCCTCACTGTAATGCCTGTTATTGTGTTTATTACTGTTATTCTACTGGCGATAAAGCTGTGGGTGATCTGTATTTTTGATATATGATGGTATATTGCTTCATTTAGATAAGGCGCTTACCTTTTTACATAGCTTTACATGTGGGACAAGTGTTTGGTATTCTTCCAGTAGAATGGGTAATGCTAATGTTCAGTTATTACTGGTAAGAGTTAAAGACTAGAGAATAGAAATGACAATAATGATAATAAGTAAACATAAGATAATGGAATCGTTTATCAATCATCTGTTTGTAAACAATAACATATAAAACAAGAAGAAACATGTTTAATGTAAGATATATTGAAATGAAATTGTTTAAACCGACTAGTTTACTGCTGCCACCACCTTTGACCACTGGTGAGGTCCAGCTATGGCAGGAAAAACTTTAGTAATGGCACAATGATCAAGAAAAGAGACACCAAGGTAGGTTCAATAATTTACTTAAACAGATTTTACTGTTAAAAACAAACATGCACTTTACCCCAATTACAGCCGTTCACAGGGGATCCTGTACACAACTTTAAAATACAGTGATTCTTAAACAATTCAATGGAACTAAAACAATATATAACATCCCAGAATAATCAAACAAAACTATAAACTACTGCCCCCTATTCACACAGCCAAGCAGTTATCCAGACATTATTTAAAAAGCACAACACACAACATATAAATTGTCTAACAAGCCCACCACTCTAAAGCACATATTACAGTAAGAGTTACAATAATACATTAAAACACAGCAAAAGTCGCACTTCCCTGATTTCCAGACCAAGATAAAAAGTCCAACTGTCCTGTAACTGGTCAATAATTGCAACCAGGAGAAGTGAAACATTACAATCCCATAAACAGTCCCAGGAGCTTCCCCGCTGCAGTTTAAAACTACAGTCCTTCTCTCATTCCACCAAGATGCAACATCTGTCTCCACTCCAGTTTCACGCATTGAAACAGGTTCTCAGTCCTTTTATCCCCTGTGCAATTATCACCCTATTAACAGTGCCCTGCATGAGGATAACAGCCTCTCAGTCAGTTGTCCTCAGCTGTGTGTATTGGAAAACATGTGAATGGAATGGATGTTAAATAATAGAGTTTATTCTTGTATAAAATCATTCCAGGTGTAACTGTTTATTGAATAATTCATCCTGTTAGGAGTACGAGGGGCTGGGGCTTATTTAATGCTATATCTTTCCTCTGTATTTTGGCATTTGATCTTAGCTTTGTGAGTGTCAGTCATTTTATGTACAACCTGTTAGTCTGTGTGTCGTGTGTATGAAGTATCCAGTGTCAAAATTAATATTTCTGTCTGTGAACACTACCAAGGTGTGTTTACAGCGTTCCAAAAACATCTGTGTTCTTGAGGTAAAAAATGTGATTGTGGTTGGGGGTAAGCTCGGCCCATCATCCTGTCATGATAAAAAACAAATACATCCACACAAAAAGAAAAGAATGCGGAATCGGGATTGAGGAAAATAATCAAATACTATTAGTAATGAAGAAGCAACTAGCAATCGGGTGCACACAAGAATCTAAAAGTTAAAACAAAGAAAGAGAAGATCACTAAGGGTCATGAAGTGGACACAGTATTTAATTTATCTGATAAAACATTAACAGCCTCACAGAAAGCATTACTATGGAAGGGGCTCAAGTTTGTTCCAGCAAGAAGATAATTAAATAAGGATACGTTAATAACAGAATTAAAAGAATGGGAAAGAAGGAGGCTAGCGGAATACTTTTATAATGAAGCACACACAGTTACAGAATATGTACGTCAAAATGGAATACAAATTAAACGATAGCAGAGGGAAACAAATGGGTTATATATATATATATATATATATATATATATATATATATATATATATATATATATATATATATATATATATATATATATATATATTGAAGTAGTTAGAAATGAAATAATAACAGGCCTTAGAAATAAAGATAAACTAAATATAACTGCGAATGAAAAAGCAGTGCTAAAGGAATTAATAGAGGATGATAGCATCACTGTAAGACCAGCGGATAAAAGTTCTGGGTGGTAGTAATGAACAAAGATAATTATATAAAAGCAGTAAGGACTGATTTATACAATATAAATACATATGAAGAAGTAAAAACTAATAACAGCATAATAAAAGAAGTGAGAAATTTGAAGATAGATTATATAAAAATAGGTTTGTATCGGAAGAATTAAAAAATATCATGCTTCCACAAATTCCAAGAACAGGTTTGGTTAGAGGTAACCCAAAAATGCAGAGAGAAAAACATCCAATGCGAATGATTGTTAGGACTGTTGACAACTCAACACATGTGAAAGCTTACCTAGCTATGTTAAAGTTACAACATATTTTCTGAAAAGGATTAATATAAAGGTTAAACTTCCACAGAACACGGTCATGAAACTTTAGAAGCATGTAACGAGGCACTGGAAAATAGAGTAGATAAGAACATGATACTTACGGAAAGAAATATTAAATGTGATCAAGATAGTTTTAGGAAATTGTTATTTTACGTTTGGAAATAGAAGTTACAAACAGAATGATGGCACAGCAATAGGCTCAAAATTAGGAATGCGTTTTCCAAGCACGTGTATGGGCAAATGGGAGGAAATGTTAATGAGTAAATGTCACAGAGACGGCCGGAGTGGGTGGCGTCAGACCAGAAGCAGGAAATAAACAGAGCAGGAAATAAACAGAGGAGTGGAGTTTGGTCCCCATTTAATAAATAAACAGAACAGAAAATAAATGGCAGTAACAATACAAAAACAGGACATGGCACATTCGCCAAAATAAATAGACAAACAATGGATTAACAAACACGACACGGTGAGTAGATATCTTAAATACTATTTGCACAATTATTCACTATTACCTCACCGAACACCCAACCCCGAGTGGGTGAAAACATGCTGTTTTTATGCAGCTGTACCAAGACTCGATTGCTAATCAATCATTCAATTGGAGTCTCGGTACAACTGCACGTGAATTAATAAAGTGCAATTCCCCGCGCTCACATATTGACTACTTTAAATGTACGTGAAGTGATGTACAATCCTGTGCCTAAATACAAATATACATTTTAAACACTCATGTTACACAGACCCGTTTATATCCCGTGTACCAATGGCTATACACCAACATTTAACAAACCACACGCAACATAACAGATAATATGCACAGGGGCGGGCACTTTGTCACAGTAAACTAGACAAGAAACCATTAGAATACATAAGATATGCATATGACATATTTAGAATAGGGACACACAGAGAAGAATCTCAAATGATATCCACCCTAACGTTTCAGTGCATTTAAGGTGGACAAAATCTGAAATTTAATTCTTAGACACCTTGGTTAAACTTGATCAAGGATCTATTTAAACAGATCTTTACTCGAAACCTACTGATATGTATTGCCATATGCCATGTGCACATTCTCTCTATACTAAAAGAACAGTTCCTAAAGGACTGGGTATAAGGATAAAAATAACATGTTCTGATGAAAATAACTACAAAAACAGAGAAAAGAATTAAAAATAAACCTTAACAGGATATAAAGAACAAATTATTGAGAGAGAATTGAGAAAAGTTGGCAAACTCAATAGGAATGAACTACTTGATTATAAGAAAAGGCAAGAGAGGGTTAAGACAGTACCATTAATAATTACATATTCTAAATTATTACTCAGCATTTCAAAAATAGTTTGGAAGCATTTACATATACTTCATAACGGAAATGAAAACAAATATTTCTGAAAACACAGATCGTAGCTTTTAGAAGGGATGCAAATTTAGCTGGGATTTTAGTCCACAGTAAACATAAAAGGGGTCATATATACATTAAGGGACATTGCAACCTGTAAAAGCACATGCAAAGTGTGCAAATATGTTGGTAAAGATAAAAGTGAAATCACAATAACACAAGAGACATCTACCTTCATGGTCCACTAGGTGCCTCTAGCCTCTAAGTGCTCTTTAGAGACCTACTAGGAGGGTGCTGAGGCTGTCAAGATCCTCAGTGGTCCAGTGTTTTAAGAAAAGAGGCTTGGAACCAAGCGGTCCCTGGTTCAAATCCTTGTTCACTCACTGAGTCAGCCCATGTGAACACAGTTTCATAACAGTATACCTCATACACTTCAATTTTTGCAGGTGACAATATCATTGTTTCATACATCTGTCACATGGGTGTCCTGTTCTTAAAGAGCTCCCATTTCCCCTGTACATGTTACTATGAATGTTAATGCCAGCCCATCGCCCCTTCCTCTCTTGAAAATGTATTATGCTATTGAAAATCTGCAATTCCATGCAAAAGAAAGTTATGCTAGGATATAGATTCATATTACAGCACTATTGGTAGTCCTTTTGTCATGCACCTGTGTCTAACGATTTACCATACATGTACACTTCCCCTTATGTTGCCCTGCATGCAGTTCCCCACTCGCCACCCAACAAACTGACGCACATCAAACATGTGGATGCCACACTAGACATGGCAGTGGAATTCATAGAGGTACAGTGTGATGTTGGTGCCACTATTATGCATAAGAGTGCTCAGATGTACACTACCCCCGTACACGCACGTTACACACTGTGCATACCTTTGATTTGCAAAATTTTGTCTTCATAAGTGTGGACTCACATGTAGCGGTTTAGATAAGCTGCGTACTTGCCAATTTGTATGTATTAAAAGTTTCCAATCAATTTTAATTTAATGCATAAAAATGAGCATAGCAGTTTTGCTGCACAGCTTGTCTGCCTCCCCTAAAACTTCCACTGTCTTCAGTTACTGTGAAACTGTGCACAATTAAAACCCGCCCAACAAAACTTTATCCAATCTCTGGCTAGCCCTGTTGTCTTTGCAGCCAATCACAGTGAGAATAAGAAAATTTCAAAGCTACACAGGTTGAAGCGTAAACACCCCAGTCTAGCTACAAATCCAACTGGAACCATTGTCAGAGGCAACCGCTAAAAAAATTGGTGCCTATAATATTAAATAAACTGTTTTATAATGTATTAATGCATTTACTTATTTTATTTATCTGTATGGCTTCATATTGAAATTTTAACATGTTCACTGATTTCAGGAATTTAATGTTAAAATAGAAGTTCTGTTTCTGTGCTTGTCTTCATATATATGATCTGTTTGTGTGCTTATCTTCAGAGTAATATTGGCTGTGGTCAATAAAGTGAATAAGAATAGCTGTTGTCTTTATTGTAATACTAGGTTATTGTACAGTAGTTCAAAGTACCAGTTAAAATGGAAGGCTATTTTTTAATGCATACCCTATTACCATTAAAAATTGTACAGTATTTTTTTGATTAATCATGACTTCAAGGTAATGTTGCATTTTACCCCCTGAAAGTACATCTCAGTGTCTCTTTACTCTCTCAGTGTTATAATTAGAGGGTAAGTTACTCCCAGACCCAAAACTGACTTCAAAACAGCACACAATCTGGCAGTTAATGAAAATGATGACCAGATTTCAAAATGTTACTGATGAAAACAGAGATGTGTTCATTGAAAATCAGGAAAATGCCTTCAGTGATATACATTTTCTAAAACTTAGTAAATCAAATACCAGTACAGCAACTCAGCAAAATTACAGTATACTGGGAAGCAAAGACGGGTATTTAACATGACACAAACATGAAAGTTCAATTTGCTATGGCAACCAAACAGACTTTTGCAAAACAAAAGCATGAAAAAACCAAGGGAAGGGAAACGATCATATATGCTACTTCTTCAAGCTATTGTAAACAGATAGAACTAACTGTAACAAATAAATTACACCAAAGTGTGCAATAAAAAGCATGTCATTGTATCTCAGGCTTCTGGTGACATGGATTCGCCATCTTTGGTCTCATCATTTATCTTGCCATGAGTTTATTCCCTATATTAATATTGTTGTTATTGATGTTTTAATTTTTGAACATGTAACATAACAAAAGTTTATGTTTTTACGCCATGCTTAGGGGATGAGAGTAAAATTGTTAGAAATGGAACCAGCATGAAATATTCCCCCAGTTTTGGTCTGTATTTCAAATAGGTTACTTGTAGCTTTTATTGTTGTGGACTATTTGGCTCTCACTGTTCTGCCCCGATGGCAGCGTGCTGTGTTTATTCACTTTTAGAAAGGAAAAATAAGGAAAACAACAAAAATGCAGCAGTCTGATTGCCTGAAACATGTTACAGCATGGTGATGCTAAGTTGTTGTTGGCACAAGATGGGATGTTGGTGTGGTTTAGTTCTGTGTACCATGTGAAAGATTTCTGGGGACGCGTCTGGTAAGGAAGATGTGGTCACTACACTACACACCTCTTGTTTCACCCATGCAAAAGAAATTCCTGGCTTTAGGGACAAATATAGCTGGGTATCATCAGCATAGCAATGGAAGTTCACTCTGTGTCTGCAGATAATGTCACCTAACAGTAGCATATATAATGAAAGCAGCAAGGGACCTGGAGTGGAGCCCTATGGAACACCACAGACAACTTCAGATAATTTTACCTCCCCAGTAGAGACAGACTGAAACCTATTAGAAGGATAAGATCTGAACCAGGATAGGACAAGGCCAGACAGTCCTACTATGCTTTCAAGACAATAGGATGGAATGGTCCGCAGTATCAAAGGCAGCACTTAGATCTAAAAGAATTAAAACTGATAGAAAGCCAGAGGTTATCAGCAGATCATCCACAGCTCTAACAAGGGCCATTTCGGTGTATGTGCAGCACAAAAACCACACTGTAACTTCTCGAATATACCATTAAGAGTTAGAAATTTTTATAATTGAATTGCAACAACTCTTTAGAACCTTATCTAAGAATGGTAGGTTGAAGATTGGCCTATAGTTATTGAGGATTTAGGGTCCAAATTGTGTTTCTTTATCACAGCTATCTTAAGTGCTGAGGGAACTATACAGGAGGAAAGTGAACTATTTATAATTTTTAAAATGTGGGTATTAATAACACCAAGAACATCTTTAAATAGTTTTGTAGGAGTAGGATCAAGAGAGCATGTAGTATCTTTCATACGTCGAATTAACTCTGTCAGTTCCTGTAAGGTAATCAAAGACAAAGCCACCACAGTAGCCTTAATAGGTGTAGTTGGTAAAAAATGTGCCAGAGTCCTTCTTAATAGAAGGTGTTTGTGGAATTCCATTTTTGATGTCTAGTATTTTATTTTTAAAGAAATGCAAGAAGTCCTTGCAGCTGTGAGAGGAGCCAATGTCAAGGGTAGGACTATTAGGGGAAGTATTTGTTAATTTATCTAGGGTAACAAAAATAAAATTAGGATTATTTTTATTTGTTTCAGTTAAATTAGAATGATATGATGATCCAGCCAACGCCAGAGCATTCCTATATTTAACCAGGTGGCCCTTCCATGCAATGTAATCAACATACTGTTTAGATTCCCACTATCTCTGTTGTAGTTTATGACCCTCATATTTCACATTACACGAGTTGTATGCCAGTAAACAAGTACTGAGTAAAAAAATTACAGGTTTTAGTGTTGTTGTACACCTTTGGTGCTGTTTAGTATTGACATAAAATATATTGCATGAGTCCCGTTGGTCAATTGTAGTTAAAGGTCAATATTGTATCAGTTCTGCATATATAAATAGTTAAAATATTCAGAACAGTATGCAAGTATTTAAATTAAAAAGAAAAGAAGGCTATGATTTTTTTAAAGTATTTTTAAAATATATATTTTACGAGGGTTTTAAACAACCAATAGCATTTTCAGAGTAATATGGAGGTCATTCCAGGCTAAACCTGCTGTTTGGATATAAAAAAGAATCCTGTCTTGTTTTAGCATCTAGGGACATGGATATTTCTGTGGTTTCTAAATCTGAATGGAAAAAAAAATAATAACTCAAGTAGTGCAACAGCTGTTGGCCCAAAAAGTTGAAAAAGATATTATGTAAATCATATTCATTAATCATAATCAGTGATGAAGGTGCCTCTCACACTAGCAAAACACAGATGTCTGATCTGGTTGTGATATCGGTGTTATTTTAAACTGCACAGTCTCTGCATTTTCCTTCCATAAAATCACTAGCTATATCATTACTACCAAAGAAATAAAAGTCAATTACAATGACATTTCAGCTAATGCATTAATCAAAAATAAAATAAATAAATAAAACATTTGAAGGTAGAGCATAGCAGGCGACTCACCACGGTTCTCTTTAAGCCTAATTTTGTCCATTGTATAATCATTATCATGTTATCAAAAGTGCCCAGCCACTTAAATTGGAGATATCAAAAACTCAAGCCCAAGTTTCAAGAAACCATTGCAGCAGCCTTGCCCAGCACAAAGTAAATAGGCACAACTGTAAAATCGATGGGGGCCAAGGTTGTCCCAATTGTTTCTTCTAACTTGTATAAAAAGTACAAGCTAAGTTAGAAGAAACAGTTGGGGCAACCTTGGCCAACACCAAGCAAATAGGCACAACTGTAAAAGTGGTGGGGGCCAAGGTTGCCCCAATTGTTTCTTCTAACTTGGCTTGTGTTTTTGATTCAAGTTCGATCCGCTTTTATTGTGCCTGAAAAACACAAGACAAGTTAGTAGAAACAATTGGGACAACATTTATTTATTTTATATATATATATATATATATATATATATATATATATATATATATATAAATTTGCAGGCAAATGTTCCATTTTAAAACAGAAATAAATAATTTATTATAAATGATACAGACGTTGAAATTAATGCATTCTCTAGTATATTTCCATGTTGACAAAACAAATAAATTGTTATTAAACTCAGATGTCCTGTAATATACATATGCATGGATAAATGTGCCTGGGGTCTGCAAAAATCTCTTAGACAGGTTGTCACAGAGACAGCCGAAGTGGGCGGTGTCAGAACCAGAAAAGTATGAAACACACAGACAGGACAGATGAGGTGAATTGATGGTGACGCCTGCTGGCGCCGGTTTTTTACAAAATAAAAGGTTTAAACAAACAGAAAACAACAGGACACGGCACTGTATGCCAAAATAAATAGACATAAACAAAACGAACTACACAGACAAAACACGGTGAGTTTTTAAATAAACAAGTATCGTGCTGGTCCCACCAGCACGCAATAGCAATTGAAATGATAACTCTCCTACTCTCTCTCCCGTTCTCCACTCACCGAACACCCAACCGCAACTGGGTGAAAACATGCTGTTTTTATGCATCTGTACAAAGACTCGACTGCTAATCATTCATTCAATTGGAGTCTCGGTACAACTGCACGTGAACTAATAAAGTGCAATTCCCCGTGCTCACATATTACTTTTTACTTGCACGTGAAGTGATGTGCAGTCTTCGTGCCTAAATACAGATATACATTTTAAACACTCGTGTTACACAGACCCGTTTATATCCCGTGTACCAATGACTACACACCAACATTAAACACACAACATAACAGATAATATGCACAGGGGCGGGCACTTTGTCACAGTAAACTAGACAAGAAACCATTAGAATACATAAGATATGCATATGACATATTTAGAATAGGGACACACAGAGAAGAATCTCAAATGATATCCACCCTAACGTTTCAGTGCATTTAAGCTGGACAAAATCTGAAATTTAATTCTTAGACACCTTGGTTAAACTTGATCAAGGATCTATTTAAACAGATCTTTACTCGAAACCTACTGATATGTACTGCCACATGCCATGTGCACATTCTCTCTATACTAAAAGAACAGTTCCTAAAGGACTGGGTATAAGGATAAAAATAACATGTTCTGAAGAAAATAACTACAAAAACAGAGAAAAGAATTAAAATAAATCTTAACAGGATATAAAGAACAAATTATTGAGAGAGAATTGAGAAAAGTTGGCAAACTCAATAGGAATGAATTACTTGATTATAAGAAAAGGCAAGAGAGGGTTAAGACAGTACCATTAATAAAAGTCCTGGGCCAGGACCGGAGGCTTCAAGGGGCCCACAGGTCGTAAGGCTGTCAGCAGCAATGCTGACAGCGGGGTGGCATACTCCTGCCAGGGTAGCTCTGGCAGCGGAAAGGCTGCTTGGGGGGTGGTTTCCTGACCTCCCCCCTTCTTTGGTGCCGGCAGCTCTCCTTGGTGGGGCTTCGACCACCGTACTTCCATCAGCGAAACTGCTGCAGTGGGAGACTGTCTCCTGACCTCCCCCACGATCTCCGGCAGTGAAACTGCTGCAGTGGGAGCAGGTCTCCTGACCTCCCCCATGATCTCCGGCAGCGAAACTGCTGCTGGGGTTGGTGGTCTCCAGACCTCCTCCCCCTTCATTGTGGCCAGCAGCTCCCCTTTGTGGGGTTCGGGCCACAGTACTTCCTGCTGCGATGCGGAGCGGCGGGCAACCCCAGGCGATGCCAGGCAGGCATCCTTGGGCGAAGCGAGGCAGGGAGTCAGGACAAGCTGATGTACTGGCCCTCTTCGTAGCCGCTGCTGCCGGGCCATTTTCCCCCGTGCTCCCCTCAGCAGACTATTTAGTGACTGCTGAGGAATGCAGGCATCAAGTCCTGATACTCTTCCTTGTACAGGGAGAGGCAGCTCCTGCTCCTCTCCCCCCGATGGTGGTGGATGCAGAGACAGCACTAATAAAGTGCAATTCCCTGTGCTCACATATTATTACTTTTTACTTGCACGTGAAGTGTTGTGCAATCCTCGTGCCTAAATACAAATATACATTTTAAACACTTGTGTTTCACAGACCCATTTATATCCCATGTACCAATGACTATACACCAACATTAAACACACAACATAACAGAAAATACACACAGGGGCGGGCACTTCGTCACACAGGTATTGACTTTTTTTTCTACATTTCACCTAAGAGTGTTGGGAACTACGAATTAAAAGTCAAATGGCGCTTTTGGCTGATTTACTTTTGCTGCGCCAACACCCTGAAAACATGTAAACTATCCTTGCTGTATGCAAAGTCTGGTAGTTCTCGCTGATAACTTGGCAATAGGAACTACTGTTCCTCCCAATATGGCATGCCAGGGGGTGTGTTGTTGTCGGACATCGCCACTTCTCAGGCAGTGGGAGACACAGTGCTCCCGAGGAGTGGCGATATACCACAAGAACACCCTGTTGTGTTATTGCTTAATTAAAAACGATTATTGTATCCCGTCATATTATTTTGTTATACTTTTTGATGCTGACACATCGGTGCAATATATTTCTTATTCATAAAAACGTTTTATTTGATAAAATAAAGAGATGCAAATGCTATGATTAGTAGATTTTGGTGTTACGTGGCAAATTAGGTCTACTACATCAGTGAAGATAAACGTGTTCCTAGAAATGTTTTATTGACATCCCTGGAGTCGTAATCATTATCTTTTGAGTTTTATCACTCCCTGAAAAAGAATCATGAGGGCAACTGGACATATGTCCTGGAATGTTCAAGACAAGAGTATCGGTTTCCGTCATCAGCTACTGACAACCTCTATAACAGACCTCATGTTTTCACACTTTGAGAAAGATTGTCCCAAAGGGGCTGCATATTGCACATTCACCCTACAATTCTTGTGTTTAATGTTAATTCCCAGGCCTGCTAAAATTCTGCTCGACTTACCAAATAAGCAGAATTTTGACTGGTCCTGGGTGAAGGAGAATTGGATGTTAAAATGTTGTGTAAACATTATAAAGATAAGATTATTACCATGATTACTAGCAGTGCAATTAGATGCAATTACAGTCAGTATTGCATTAAGATAGCCAGACGAAATTGGAGCTAGGTTATTGAAGAATTCATTACCATTAATTTTAATTTTTAATTAATGTGACTATTATAATGTTAATCAGTAGGAGTAGTAGCTGGAAAATACGCTAAATGTTGACCTTTTTCAAAATAACCTCCAGACCTTGCATTTAAAGAGAAATGCCAATTGAACACAGGACTAGAAACATCCAAGTTAAGCAGGCCTATAAGGTAGAGGTCAGGTTGCAAGTGTTGCAGTTGTTCTGACGGCAGCTAAGTTATGGTTTTGACACCAGGCATAAACAAAACAATTAAAATAACTAAAGGAATGATTTTTTTTTCTCTTTTTTAAAAAATATAGAATCTCCAATTATTTTATTTGGAATGTCCAATTATTATTATTATTATTATTATTATTATTATTTCTTCTTCACCGCGGCGATTCTCCACACAGCTCACTGACCTGAGGCTCAGTGGGCATCCTCTGATCCCACGAGCCAATCAGCGTCTTTTGTACACTCAGGAACTCGAGAGCAGATGTCTGCAGGCTACAGGCCTCTGGAGGACAAAGACCAGCCCAGCAAATCTCCGCCCCCTCCTGGCCTGTAGGGGTCACCGTAGAGCGGTGAAGTGAAACAGTCTAACCCGGAACCCACCTCCCCAACCTCGGGAGTGCCAAAGCCAATGTGGCGCCCCCATGGAATCCCCAGCGAAGACCGATCATTTGGGTACCCCTGAAAGGAAAGATTTTAATCTAAATTCACATACAATATATTGTTTATACTAGTTTTATACAGCAGTGTTGAAAGATCAAAAATCTGAGTTAAGAACATAAGAACATAAGAAAGTTTACAAACGAGAGGAGGCCATTCGGCCCATCTTGCTCGTTTGGTTGTTAGTAGCTTATTGATCCCAAAATCTCATCAAGCAGCTTCTTGAAGGATCCCAGGGTGTCAGCTTCAACAACATTACTGGGGAGTTGATTCCAGACCCTCACAATTCTCTGTGTAAAAAAGTGTCTCCTATTTTCTGTTCTGAATGCCCCTTTTTCTAAACTCCATTTGTGACCCCTGGTCCTTGTTTCTTTTTTCAGGCTGAAAAAGTCCCTTGGGTCGACACTGTCAATACCTTTTAGAATTTTGAATGCTTGAATTAGGTCGCCACGTAGTCTTCTTTGTTCAAGACTGAACAGATTCAATTCTTTTAGCCTGTCTGCATATGACATGCCTTTTAAGCCCGGAATAATTCTGGTCGCTCTTCTTTGCACTCTTTCTAGAGCAGCAATATCTTTTTTATAGCGAGGTGACCAGAACTGCACACAATATTCAAGATGAGGTCTTACAAGTGCATTGTACAGTTTTAACATTACTTCCCTTGATTTAAATTCAACACTTTTCACAATGTATCCGAGCATCTTGTTAGCCTTTTTTATAGCTTCCCCACATTGCCTAGATGAAGACATTTCTGAGTCAACAAAAACTCCTAGGTCTTTTTCATAGATTCCTTCTCCAATTTCAATATCTCCCATATGATATTTATAATGTACATTTTTATTTCCTGCGTGCAGTACCTTACACTTTTCTCTATTAAATGTCATTTGCCATGTGTCTGCCCAGTTCTGAATCTTGTCTAGATCATTTTGAATGACCTTTGCTGCTGCAACAGTGTTTGCCACTCCTCCTACTTTTGTGTCGTCTGCAAATTTAACAAGTTTGCTTACTATACCAGAATCTAAATCATTAATGTAGATTAGGAATAGCAGAGGACCTAATACTGATCCCTGTGGTACACCGCTGGTTACCACACTCCATTCTGAGGTTTTTCCTCTAATCAGTACTTTCTGTTTTCTACATGTTAACCACTCCCTAATCCATGTACATGCGTTTCCTTGAATCCCAACTGCGTTCAGTTTGAGAATTAATCTTTTGTGCGGGACTTTGTCAAAAGCTTTCTGGAAATCTAAATAAACCATGTCATATGCTTTGCAATTATCCATTATCGATGTTGCATCCTCAAAAAAATCAAGCAAGTTAGTTAGGCACGATCTCCCTTTCCTAAAACCATGTTAACTGTCTCCCAGTACCCTGTTACCATATAGGTAATTTTCCATTTTGGATCTTATTATAGTTTCCATAAGTTTGCATATAATAGAAGTCAGGCTTACTGGTCTGTAGTTACCTGGTTCAGTTTTGTTTCCCTTTTTGTGGATCGGTATTACGTTTGCAATTTTCCAGTCTGTCGGTACCACCCCTGTGTCAAGAGACTGCTGCATGATCTTGGTTAGCGGTTTGTAAATTACTTCTTTCATTTCTTTGAGTACTATTGGGAGGATCTCATCCGGCCCAGGGGATTTGTTTATTTTAAGAGCTCCTAGTCCCTTTAACACTTCTGCCTCAGTTATGCTAAAGTTATTTAAAACTGGATAGGAACTGGATGACATGTGGGGCATGTTGTCAGTATCTTCCTTTGTAAAAACTTGTGAAAAGTAATCATTTAACATATTTGCTATTTTTTTTTCTTCCTCTGCGATTTTGCCATTTGTATCTCTTAAACATTTAATCTCCTCTTTGAATGTTCTCTTGCTGTTGTAATATTGGAAAAACATTTTGGAATTGGTTTTAGCTCCCTTAGCAATGTTCATTTCTATTTCTCTCTTGGCCTTTCTAACTTCCTTTTTGACTTGCGTTTGCAGTTCTGTGTACTCTTTCTGTGTACTTTCTTTTTGGTCCTTTTTTAATGCTCTGTAAAGTGCCTTTTTTCGCTGAATATTTTTTTTAATTGATCTATTAAACCATTTTGGCAATTTAGTTTTACATTTAGATTTGTCTACTTTACGGATATAATTGTTTTGTGCCTCTAGTACTACATTTTTGAAGAACAACCATCCTTCTTCTGTGGGTGTTTTCTCTATTTTACTCCAATCTACTTCTGTTAGTCTCTGTTTCATACCTTCATAGTTTGCTTTTCTAAAATTGTAAACCTTAGCTTTAGTCATTACTTTTGGGGATTTTAAAAAACACTTCAAATGAGACCATGTTGTGGTCTGAGTTTGCCAGTGGTTCTCTGACCTCTGTTTTAGTTATTCTATCTTCGTTATTTGAAAAGACTAAATCAAGGCATGCCTCCCCTCTAGTGGGTGCCTTCACAAATTGTGTTAGGAAGCAGTCATTTGTCATTTCCACCATTTCTATTTCATCCTTCGCGCTACCCACCGGGTTTTCCCATTTTATTTGGGGGAAGTTGAAATCCCCCATTAGTATGGCTTCTTTGCTACACGCTTTTCTAATGTCATTGTATAACAGATTATTGTGCTCACCGTCTGAATCTGGCGGTCTATAGCATGCTCCTATTATTATGCCCTTTTGAATTTTTGTCCTTTATTCTGACCCATATTGATTCGGTTTTATTTTCTTTGTCCAGGTTTAACACCTGGGCTTCAAGACTGTTTCTTATGTATAGCGCTACCCCTCCTCCTCTTCTGTCCTGCCTGTCTTTCCTATACAGTGTATACCCACAAATATTAAATTCGTCCCCATCACTCTCAGACAACCAAGTTTCTGTAACACCTATCACATCATAGTTACCTGTTAGTGCAGTAGCTTCAAGTTCTAGAATTTTGTTTCTGATACTTCTAGCATTTAGATAAATACATTTAATGGTTGTCTTACCTGAGTTGTTGTTCTTGTTTTGATGCGGTCTCCCTTCTGTTTTTTTGTTGATTTCTCCCCCCTTCCTTTCTAGTTTAAATGCTTCTGAACCTGCTCGAGGATCTTTTCTCCGAGTAGACTAGTTCCCTTGTTATTTAAATGCAGTCCATCCCGTCTATACAGATAGTCCTCGTTGTAGAATGTGGTCCAATGATCAAGATAGGTGAAGCCTTCCCGTGTGCACCACGTCTTCAGCCATTCGTTTTGATTAATTATTTCCAGCTGTCCATATGGTCCTTTGCAAGGTGCGGGTAGTATACCAGAAAATACCACAGTTTTGGTTTTCTCTTTTAATTTCCTTCCTAGCTCTCTGAATTTGTTTTGCAGGGATTTTGGTCTGTCTCTTCCAATGTTGTTTGTACCGATGTGGACGACTACTACCGGGTCGTCTCCTGTTCGTTCTAGGAGCCTGTCCACGTTCTCAGTGATGTGCTTGACCGAGGCTCCCGGAAGGCAGCACACTGTTGTAGTAAGGGGGTCCAAACTGCGAATTGAACTTGCTGTGTTTCTCAATATGGAGTCCCCAACAATCATGACCTCCCTTCTTTTTGCTGTCTGGTCACCACTGTCAATAGGGTCCTGGATGTTGTTCCTTTCATTCTCTTGTTGTTGGTTCTGCTCATCAAAATTCTGAAGTGACTCAAATCTGTTGGTTGTTTTGATTTCTGGTGGTTGTGTTTGACGAAGTTTCTTTTTTTCCCTGCTTCTGCCTACCTGAACCCAGCTGTTCTGACCTTCTATCTCCCTGGTGGCTTTCAGTCTGTTAGGGGTGATGCAGACTTCCATGAATTGTGGGTGTGCCAGTTCCTCAAGATCCTGTTGCTGTCTCACTTCTTCCAGCTCCATTTCTAGCATACTTATTAGTTTATGCAAATCCTGGATCGCGCGGCACTTTACGCACACTTGGTTTAGCTCCGTTGGGTTTTCTCGGATTTCCCACATCAAGCAGGTGTCACAGATTACTGGCTTGAAGACCATGTTGACGTTTTTTTTTTTGAAGTTTAGTTTCTTCTGCAGCCGTTAACCTGCTTTCAAACTGCTTCGAAACTGCTCTGTACTTTTCCACGCCTGTACTTCTCCCACTCGCTGTCGCTTCCACTCGCTGTCGCTGGGAAGACTGCCTCGTTTAACTGCGTTGTTCTGCTGTACTATTGGTTCCTCCCCTCGCCCGTGTCTCAAAACGGCGCTGAATTTGAATCAGCTGCTCCGAGTTTCAGCTTGTTTGTTATCAGAAAAACACACGCGTCTGTCTGACTTTGAGCTGCTGCTATGTTTCCCCAATGTCCTCTGTTTTCTGATTAAAGCAATTCAAGATGCAATTTCTCCTTTCTGCTTCGAAACTACTCTGTACTTTTCCACGCCTGTACTTCTCCCACTCGCTGTCGCTTCCACTCGCTGTCGCTGGGAAGACTGTCTTCAATTTCAGAAACAGCGCTATATTATTTCTTACAAATAAGCAAACTTATACTTATGTAAAATGTGTTTGATATATTTATACTATACAAAAGATTACTACCCAGTGAGATCAAAATATGGACAGAAAGAGGCAGTATTATAGACCACGCATATGATTTATTGTAGATTATTATTTTTATAAATTGAATATTTTTCTAGGTTGAATACAAGACCTTTATAGGAGACACTTTACAAGGGTATGACCTGTCAGAAAAAGAACATGATTCAAGAATGATTTTATCATGTTGCATTCATTCTCTCCTGCCACAGTCATCATTACAAATGTTTGAACAAAACAGAATAATATGTCATTATATATTAAAACAATATGTGCTTCCAAATTACTTGCATTGTCCATTTAGAGAAGAATAAAACTATTTGGGTCATGATTCCGTTGAAAACGTTCTTTTTCTGTATTATTTTCTTGCACTCCAAGTCGTTGAAATATGTCATTCAGGGTACATTCTCAGTATAAAAGAAAGTTTTATAATATAAAAATGCATAAATTAAGCACATACAGGAACTGTTTTTTCCTTATTAGTACTCAATTAATGCAAGTATCCATTACTGTTTGAAAGCTCAAGCCACTGAGAGGTCTACCAGGAAACTAGACAGAAAGAAAACAGCTGTGGATGTGGTTAAGTTTCTAGGAAACTGGGGAATCTGATATACATCAATAGACAGATTGCAAGATTGTTTAGGAAGAAACCATTAATTAGTAAGAAAAACAAGCAGAATGGAACATTGAGAGAAGCAGAGCACTGATAAGTCCTCAGTCCTTCTGAGAAGTAAAATATGGACTGAAGATAGAAAATGATATACAAATTGTATTCTCATCACGGAGTACAAGGAGAACTGAGTTATGGTAATAATATTGTTTTTCCAAACTTTTATAAACCAGGATAACAGGAAGGGGAGAACTATTTGCCGTTTACTTTTTCAGTTAGCTAATAATGTTTTTGTTATTGACCTACTTGTCTATATAAAGGAAAACTCAGTTCAATTTCAGTTTGCAGGTGACACTGTCAGCTTTTTTTTTCTCTCTATGCAGTTTTTTTTTTTTTTTTTTTTTTTTTTTTTTAACTGAAGAGATGGTTTCCAATACACACGTTTTTAGTTAGGTAAATGGTTAGAGATTTTAAAGTACATTATAAATCAGGTTGTGAAACTGATATCGTATTCACAAAACCTAAATAATGCCTAAACATCTTGTTTTGAAAATATGGCTGTGAATTAAGTGAATTGTAATCAGCACATGTTGATTGCATGTTATTATGGTAATGTGGAGAGGGTATAAAAGACAAATATGAACAATACGGAAAGGAGTCTTTCTGTACAGAATGATATTTCCATACCTTATTGTGTTTTAAAAACTTCACAGACTTTACTCACCTCTGCTATCATTTTCATTTAACTTTTTTTGCTACAGTAGATGGGGAATGATATTGGTAAGCTCATGAAGCTTCTTTAAAATTACTGTGACATCTTTAAATAGACTGGCTTTGCTGAGGCACTTTTTACTTTAGAGATCCCTAACACTGTGTAATTGATCTCCTGTGTTTCTTTGTTAGGACTATCCAGAACCAGAGCTAGAAGAACAGTTGCGGTCTGTATCCAGTGTGGATGAACTCATGAAAACAGTCTACCCAAAATATTGGAATATGTTAAGATGTCAGTCAAAGAGCACCGGGCATCTGCACTTCAGAGAAAAAGCTGCCTCCGACACAAGGACTGAGGATCCCTTAGTATTTGCAGCAGCCTTTTACAATCTTGACATTTTAAAAAGTAAGTTTGCTGAAACCCTTTGCATGTTGTTTAAGTAACTTAAACTCTTTTCACACTGGCATGCTCTACCCAGGTCGGAACCTACCCGGGTCAAGACCTGGTGTCATGCAGGTCGGCTACGCGATTTCACACTGCTTTTGATAAAGCAGGGTTGGCCTGAGTGAAAGACGCAAGTACACAATGCACGGGAGCAGCTTGTTATGGACGCTTCCATGCAAGCTTCTCTGGACTGAATGTCAGCCAAAATGTTGATTAGAGCAAATTTGTCTTCATCCCTGCTGCAATCTGGCTCGTGGTGTGTCTCAGGCAACACAAGTATGACTGTTTGTTATGTCGTTGGTTTCCAAATGGCAGTCATACATTTTGTGTCGCTCAACCCGGGTCAAAGCATGTCGATCCACATCCTGAGCCGGGTCGCTGGGACCTGGGTCAACACGGGTACGACCCAGGTACGTGGTTTCACACCACACGAGAGTGTGACCCGGGTAGGAGCGCCAGTGTGAAAGGGGCTTTAGTAGATAATTAGACTGATTTTATTTCAGAACTACCAAGGGACATTTTTCAGAGTTAATGGAGGTTATACAACAAGCAGTTTTGCCTTTGGGCTGTACAGAACCATTTATCTTGTATGTTTTTTAATTTTTTTTATATGCTATATATGTAATCATTCTTGAGATATATGTAAAATAAACAACATAACAAGCTAAAGATTACAATCTGAAAGATTTGTAATTCCTGCTGTTATCCTCAGGAGAAACGCTGCTGAAATTTGAAACATTTCCCAACAAAATGACATCAGTGGCCAGATATTGTTTCCTTTCTAAGCCAAATAATCAGATCTCAGAATTACAATAAGAACCCATAATTACTGACCCTAATTACCAATAGTGCCCAAACCATTGTGAGATTTAAAAGTGAAATGTTGTAATTAAAGAATAACACAATGAACTTCGGCTTTATATCCCAGATTTTTTCAGTAAGCTATGAAAGGTTGACAGCTAAAAAGATATTGTAATGGGATATTGAAGATCATTGAGTATTATACAACAAATGTGCCTTCTGGGGGAAAAAGGACAAATGGTTGTACAGTTTATTTGTTTTTCCTTATGTTTCCTTATGAAACTTTTTTGTAAACTACACTAAACTTTCCCACGAGTACACAGGCAGATCACTTAATAATAAAGGACATTTACATTACATTAGAAACTAATTCATTAAATTATGATATTGCTTGCATGAACATTGTTTGTTATTTACTGCACATACACAATAGCATATTTTAAACCTAATCATGTGGGCAGTGCATCGGATGTTTTGTGTTTGTTTTTTTTTAACACTGTTGTATTTCAACTTCTTCTGCTATCTGATTTCTCAAAATGCATTTGACAGGTATTGATACTGAGTGGAGAAAGACCCAGTGCATGCCACGAGAGGTTTGTTTAGATGTGGGAAAAGAGTTTGGGGCAGCAACAAACACCTTCTTTAAACCACCCTGCGTGTCTGTCTACAGATGTGGGGGCTGCTGCAACAACGAAGGACTTCAGTGCATGAACATTAGCACATCATATATCAGCAAAACAGTAAGTCTTTATTCTAAAACTTCACCCATAAATTGTGCCCTCTAGATGTAGTGTATGTATTCCTATGTTTGAAACCTACATTTCTTCTTTTGTCCTTTATCTGACGTATCTGATGAGTTCAAAAAGTGTCTTACTGTAAGTGCTGTTTGTTTTGTGCCAGACAACAAACTGAAGCCAATTCCATTTTTTTTTTTCTTTTTACGTAAATTAATTCAATTGGTGCCTGCATTCTATAAATGAGAAAATCATATGTGTTATATACGTACATGGCTATAAATTAGCCTGTGAAAGGAAGGGTTACTCCCAGTATATTAGGTGGTGTCAGTTCCTAGGTCATGCTGTTAGGTCAGACCATCTTGTTACTACTTGATCACTATCAGTGACAAGAGTTTTAGTTGTAATATTTACAGTCTGGACAGTGTGTCATGCCAAGTTTTTGTGTCTGTTAAACTGAGTTGATTTGCCAGAACATGCAAGTGTTATGACCGGGTAGTAAAGGGAAAAGGTCAACATGATTGGTTTTAATGACAATTGTGTAACAGTGCATGAAGTAACAGCCTTTTCAGTTAAGGACTGTGTAGCAGGGAAAGATCTGTGCTGACTCTGCTGGCGTGTTCACGGGCTGCAGGAAGAGGGCGACAGTCGCTAAACAACCGCCTGTGAGTCATGGCATTGACACGGGGAGGTGGGAAAGTGGGTGTGTGGACTTTCCCCGTCTCTGAATGGCTGAGAGGCGAGTCTTGGGAGATTGTTGGTCCTATAAAATAACGCTCTGCTGTTTCCTCAGGTCTGCCCTGATAGACGCGCTGAGAGTGCGGAAACGCTGGTCGCGGACCGAGAACCAGCCGGGAAAGAAAAAGACACGAAAGTGTCACAGTGAGACAGTGAGAGCGGGGAACCCTTGGGCAGACCCCTTAAAAATATAACAGAGCAGGCTAGGTAGCCGGCAGCGTAGGACGGAGATCCGGGTCGCACGGGCAGCGGCGACCGGGATATTGCTGCAGAGTGCAGCACCTTTTATTTGTAGTTTTGTTATTGTGTTATTTTTTTTTCCTTGTTATTTTTGCCTTGTGTTTTCATTATTATTTCTTTTAGCACCTGCAAGGCGCCGGTATTGTGTACCATCGCTTGGTATGCCCGTGGTTCTGTTTACCATTGTTGGTAAATCAGACCACGGACCCACAGCACCATCTGCGAGATAAACTTAAAAACAGCACCCCGGAAATAAAACTGGGCACCTGTGCGGTGTTGCCAAATCCACCTGTCTGTCTCCTTTGTCAGTGACTTACCCACCACCCTTCCACATGATTCAGGATGGCTCCCTTTAGCAGGGGATAATCCAGCATGTGCTCCGGGGACAGCATCCTCGCAGCTGCTTGAGCCTCCCTGGTGAATTGGGGTAACAAACAGCTAGCCCACTGGACTTGGGGCCACCCGGCCTAGATCGCCATGGCCTCGAACACCTCCAAGTAGGCGTCAGGTCGATCCTCGGCCGTCATCTTGGTGGGTCTCTGTAGGGAGTGGTCTGGAGCTGCGGGTCTGGCCGTCCCCTGCACTGCCGCGGTGAGCGTCTGTCGCAGGAGGTCCATCATTGTGGCAAACTGGGTAGCATCCATCGTTAGTCTGCTCCTTCTGTAGCTGCACTGCTTGGGGTAGTGCCAGTGAATCCCACTCCTGACACCACGTGTGGAAAGGTGGTCGGTAAGTCACTGACACAGGAGACAGACAGGTGGATTTGGCAACACCGCACAGGTGTCCAGTTTTATTTTCGGGGTGCTGTTTTCAAGTTTATCTCGCAGATGGCGCTGTGGGTCCGTGGTCTGATTTACCAACAATGGTAAACAGAACCACGGGCATACCAAGCAATGGTACACAATACCGGCACCCTTGCAGGTGCTCAAAGAAATAATAATGAAAACACAAGGCAAAAATAACAAGGGAAAAAATAACACAATAACAAAACTACAAATAAAAGGTGCTGCACTCTGCAGCATTATCCGGTTGCCGCTGCCCATGCGACCCGGATCTTCATCCTACACTGCCGGCTACCTAGCCTGCTCTGTTATATTTTTAAAGGGGTCTGC
Source organism: Polyodon spathula (assembly GCF_017654505.1). Taxonomy (NCBI): domain Eukaryota; kingdom Metazoa; phylum Chordata; class Actinopteri; order Acipenseriformes; family Polyodontidae; genus Polyodon; species Polyodon spathula. The sequence goes on along the minus strand of NC_054535.1, from coordinate 47,630,402 downwards.
CCAAGGGTTCCCCGCTCTCACTGTCTCACTGTGACACTTTCTCAGCACGTCTATAAGGGCAGACCTGAGGAAACAGCAGAGTGTTATTTTATAGGACCAACAATCTCCCAAGACTCGCCTCTCAGCCATTCAGAGAGGGGGAAAGTCCACACACCCACTTTCCCACCTCTCCGTGTCACTGCCATGACTCACAGGCAGTTGTTGGACGACTGCCGCCCTCTTCCTGCAGCCCGTGAACACACCAGCAGTGTCAGCACAGATCTTTCCCTGCTACAGACTGTAATAAATAATCGGTGGAAGTCACTTGAGTAACCTTTTCCAAATACAAATTTTAAGATCCTTTAAGCAATATATTGATGTATACTTCCAGTAACTGTTGAACTGAAATTGATTATTGATAAAAACTGAATGTTTTTGACAAGAATCACTTTTTATGATGTATAAAGTGCAATTTGATGCAAACCTTTTTTTTTCTTGAAGAAAATGTATGTTGCAAAATCTAACAAATTAATATACACTTTAAGGGTTTTAAGTCTACATGAATTAGCATTTTCTTTAGTTTAGAAGTATTTGTTTATGTAACTGTATGCTTTGGTAAGATTTGGTAAATATATATTGTACATGAATGGGAAAGCAACCAATTAGGATACTCTAACAGTAAATGGGAGAAACTAATGTACAATAATGATTGCCATAAAAGCTTGAGGCTCATTTATTTCAAAACATAATGAGTTGCTAATGCTACTGTCTCTCTTGAAAATGTTTAAATAAGCACTTGTAGCTGAAACAGCTATGTGGGCTTAGGTAAACAGTTTATTTAAACAAAAATAATATGATAAAGAAATTAATATGCTCAACCGTTGTTAACAATGCGTTTTTCAAACACAATTTGTATTAGACTAAACAGCACGGATAAAAAACTAAACTAATTTGTTGAGAGTCATGCTGTTTGCAGACAGTTATGTTCCACAAGAATGTCACATTATGGTTCTGTTTTTAGTCATGTAATTGATGTTTTCCTATTTTGTCCTCTTCTAGTTGTTTGAAATTACAGTACCACTGTCTCAGGGACCAAAACCAGTGACAGTGAGCTTTGCCAATCATACATCTTGCCGCTGCTTGTCCAAACTGGATGTTTATAGACATGTGCACTCAATCATTAGACGGTCTCTACCAGAGTAAGTTTCTGAATGTTGTTATTCTGTTTTTATTTGTCAAACAAGTAACTGTTTATTTTTGGGGGGAAAAAAGATTGAGGATGAGAGCATGCTCAGTTTAAAAATATATAACCATAACTCTAAAAGCTGAAGATTGTAGCTTTCTGTGTTTTTAGATTTGCAGCTATTTTCCACAGTTAATCTAGACTTGTCCTTGGTCATATTCTACTGCATGACCATGAAAAGCCCATATGCCACCTTGAAAAAAAAAAGGATAATACTTATTATAACCTGGTGTCAATCTCCCTGAACCCAAAGTCATTACATTTAGGGTGTGGTTTTCTTTAATGGTTTCATTTACACTGAACAAGCCTTAGAAATGGAGTGCAGATAGTGAGGTACTGGTTGCTGCTTAACTTGCCTGCAGCCACCGTAACATGAGAATTGTTAAACTGGAGCCAATGTACAGTATATTTTTCATTGCAATTGAGATTCCCAGTATGATTTATAGGCAGTAGTGGGGAAGTTAAAGTTATTATTCTTATTATTATTTATTTCTTAGCAGACACCCTTATCCAGGATGACTTATAGTTGTATACAAAAAATACATATCAAGAATTACAGTACAATTAAGAGCAAGATACAAAATACAATGACTTCAGTCCTAATAAAAGCAAATACAAAACACAGTACGATTTGATATCAGAAGCAGAGAGGTCAGGTGGGGGTGTAGGGAGAGATGAGGGTCTGGAGGTAGCTGGGTGCAGTCTGGCAAGGCATCGGTAGGCAAGTACAAGAGTCTTGAACTGGATGAGAGTGGTGATCAGGAGCAAGTGGAACAGCATGGGAGAAGCAAAGCAGAAAGAACACCAGGCAAGCAGGGTTCTGGATGAGATGGACGAGTACCAGGGGCCTGGACGAGGAGTTGCGTGGAGTAGTTGGTGAAGAAGGGTTGTATTCTTCGTATGTTGCTCAGGAAGAATCAGTAGGTCTGTGCTAGAGTGGAGATGTGCTGGGAGTAGGAGAGGCAGGGGTCCAGGGTTACTCCAAGGTTCTTGGCTGAGGAGGAGGGGGAGATTGTTGTAGATTCCAGAGCAGTGCCACAGATCCCAAGGTCAGCGAGAGAGGATAGGAGAATAGAGGTGGGTTTGTGGACCTGGAGGAAGGAGGAGAGGTCAAAGTCTGAGAGGGTAGAGAAGGAGGATAAGGAGGGTGAGTTGGTAGGGGAGACAGAGGGTGTTGGGGTTAGAGCGGGAGGTGTTAAAGAGTATGCAGATGTCAGAGATTTTAGAGAAGAAAGAGGCAAAGTTGTCAGGAGATAGAGGAGGGAGGAGGAGGAGGGGAGGGTTGAGAAGGGAGGAGAAGGTAGAGAATATTTTCTGGGGTTTGTTAGTGGATGATTGGATAATAAATTGGAAATAGGAGCATTTAGTATTTTGCACAGTGCAATTTTATTTTATTGTGTTAATGTGTTTATAGATTTTTGTTACTTACTTGTGAGGATATATCATTTCATGTTTGTAATTTGGAGCAGACATGTACAGTGAACTTACACTAATGTTACAGTTTATGATAATGGAGCAATTCAAGCCAGTATCTTAATGAGGTTTCCATCTTGGACACCCAACTATGGATTTTTTTTTTGTATAGATTTGATAAGTATTATGTCATTGTTTAACCAATTCTATATACATATTAAGCCTTTTTCACCGTGTTTATACCACTATCGTTACGGAGCATAATCACAAAGTCTGTGAACACTGGAGTTGTTATTGATGTCGTACCGGTATAACTGTGTTGATAGGAAACGCAGACAAGAGAAAATGTCATACTTTCCCTTTCGACATATGTACGAAAGAGAAATACTCAGTGCTTCTTGAAAAATGTGCATGCTCAAATTGTAAGGGCAACTTTACGCCTCCGCAGAAAGATACTCCAGGGAATATGCAGATAGCTCCTTAACATTTCATTGGTCTCTGAAATGCTCTGGATTACATATGCAGTCCAGATGTACCAGTGCATAATGATATGTACTAAAGTGAGCATCCAGTCGCTCCATTACTTGCACATTCTTAACTTAGGACTTGGCGTAAATGATGTGACTATAAAAAGGTGAGGTGCTATAAAAAGGTGTACTTGTGCGAGTGTGTTCTCCAGTCATGAAATACTGTATTTCTGTCTTGGGCAGATGTGGCAATAACATAGAAATGATGTATGTCATGGCCTTAATTAGATATCTTGTTTATACAAAGAATGTATACATCAATAATATACTGCATATGCATATTTAATTTTGTATTAAACACAATTAAATATGTGACTTCTCTGACTCAGTACCTGCAAATGTGTGGCTTAAATAGTTTATGAAGGGCGATATTAAAAATAAATTGAATATTTTCTTGTAATGCGGTCAGTGTTTTCGTTGTTGCTCGTCACTCTCGCCAGTGACGACTGCTTCTGTTTTGTATAATTTGTTTCAGTTTTCAATAGTTGTTTAATAGGATGTTAGCAGTTAAAACACAACCACACAATATGATAGAGAGACCGGAAAAGTAGAAGATCATACTACTATAATCTCTGTGGAACTATTAAAAAATGTGGCTTTTACTACCCACGTTCCATAGAGCTTAGTGGTTCTTGCTAATTATTAACTTTTTTCATTTCCCAATCTTAAAAAGAGCGTGTCTCCAGGCAGAATGTATCTATTTTCTGAAACAAGTTGTGAGTACAGTACTGTAGTGATTAAATCTTCCTTACAGGGAGAGGGCAGCAAACATTTTTGTTCAAGGAATGTGTAGCTAGAATATATATTTTTTGCCTGTTTTATCATCATCTGATATTCATGATGTACAGTAATTGAGATGGTTTAACAATGGTAATGAAAATGAATACATAGTTATAAATTAAATAAGGGTGTTTAAAATATTAAAGGTGTCCCTATCAAAATCTTCATAGTTATTTTAAATGATATGCATTGTGCAATATAATGCATTTGCGTTGCTCAGTGTCGAAAGAAAAAAAAAAAGATTTTGTTGAAGTGAAGTTTCTGTAGCCATAAGAACGATCTGTTTACAATCTTGATCCCTTTGCTAGTGTGAAAGGGTTATGACGGCATTATACTGGCATAGATTATGCAATTTCGTGCTGTGTGAATGGGTATTATGAATAACTTTTTAAACGTCTCTGAGATGGCTCAGTAGCGGCATTTGTTTGTGAAAGGGGCATCGGACATGGTGCCAGGATTTCTAGCAATAACCACACAAATCTCCCTTCAGCCAAATCCAAAGCCTACACTATTCTGATGCGCAGCACATTCACTTAATTTAAATACTCTGCCCCACATTCAAATGTTCAGGTGCTGCTTTCAACATTCTATAGTTAATGCAAACCCTGCAACTTTTGAGATGTACAGCTCAAATAAAATATATATCTATTTGAGCTTCTTGTACATATCCTTCCTCCCCCCCCCCAGTGTACACAACAGAGTTGAAAGATCACAGCACAGAGGCAGGCTATGCACCTCTACAGTGTCCAAGAAACAGGTTTCAGAAAGATAGAAGACAAAAAACAGAACCCTCTCGTTTATCTACAGTTTGCAAAAATATGTTCACCCAGTCTGACCTCTCGTTAGCTGCAGTATGTTTCTTTTAGGGGAACTGTGCATCATTTGCAGAGTCATTTACAAGAACATCTCACTCGAAAGACAGAGCACAAGTGACTTGCTCAGGGTCACACAATGAGTCAGTGGCTGAGCTGGGATTTAAACCAGGGACCTCCTGGTTACAAGCCCATTTCCTTAACCACTGGACCACACAGCCTTCAATATAGTAAACAGGGATATTTGTAATACTTCAGGGACATTTTTGCATGTGTCTTGGAAGAATTTGTGTCCTTGTTATCATGACACTGTGTTCTAAAACAACTTTTATAAACAGATGGCCACATTGCAGTGAACTTCAACCACAAATCATTTCCTCTGTCATCATAGTGTATGATAATACAATAAATCCTTCTGATTAAAACTGGCATTTACGCAGTTGTAAGTTAAGTCGGCTGGGGAATCTGTTTATAAATACTTCCTCAATGTTTTATTTATTTGCACTTCATTCCAAAAAAATCATTACTGTCAAGATAATTTGCAATAATGAGAAATTTTGGAAAAATGCATCTCACAAGGTTTTAGAAATTCAGTACGTAAAAAAAATCAGTTATATACTTTTGTTGCTATTTATCAGGGGTGTCTGGGAATTTAACAAACCTGCCTTATCTTAACTCCCATTAACATCTTCTCTTCTCAAACGTTTTGCTCTTATTTTGCTCTCTACATTTGACCTCCTTGCATGCACAATTTCTTACTGACTGGATATACTAGGAGTGCATATCTCTATAATTTTACAATTTTCTAAAGGACAATTAAGTTAAGATTGTTCACACATTGCTGAGATATTTTTAACCCACTGTCACTTATTTTTCAACACCTTCTCATTTTTGTCTGCAAACACTTTTTCTTAACTGTAACACGCTATTATTGCCAAAACCATTACTTGAATATAAAAGTCATTGGTTGCTGTACAGGGACATTAAACAGGGTTATTACTATATTAGATAGACTTGAAGCACTTCCATTTTCCTTGACATATAGTTCCAGTCTTATCATAAGGCGTGGCAGGCAGAAAAGCCCTGCGTGTAAATAGGGGGCAGGGCAAAGTCTCATGCAGAATGTGTCCGTCTCCAAATTGATTAATTGGTTGCTGATTCAGAGATGGCCACATGTATATAAACATATAAGTATAAATATATCAGTATGAACATATCGGTATAAACATGTCTGTGTTTTTGTGGTGGTTGTTCAGGAAGGAGGAATGGGAGCGAGCGAGAGAGGAGAAAGTAAAACCAAAATAAAAGAAAACCAAGTGCTACTCTTGCTGGAAGCACCAGCATGGTACTGCTAGGATCAGTGAAGCCTGACCTAGGTTTTTGTTTTTGTTTTATGTGTTCAAGATTTGGTTTTGCCTAAATATTTATTTTCCTCTGTGAACGTCATCTTGTATACAATTTTTATTACATTTTTGTTGGAATGAAAACAGGAACCAGCACATCAACCTGTGTCGGTGTCAACTTGCTGGTCTGGGGATGTCACCACATAGCCGTGGTGTCAGTTTGTGATTATAGCGCCTGCACGGATCCAGGCCAGAGCAGGTACAGCGGGTACAGATTTTTATTTTTGGAAGGATTTTTTTTGTGAATGAAGAGAATGGAACAAGGGCAGGATGTCTGCTTAAAAGAAGAGGCGTGCCTAAAAGGAGAGGAGTGGTGCTTTGCCATTGGCAAAGTTGGGCACGTGTCACCCAACTACCACCCCCCACACTAGAAAGAGGAACAACTGCCATACATGAGGAGAAAGAAGGGGAGGAGTGGCCGTCCCTGGAAGCAGCCTGTACCAGCTCCAGCAGAGAAAAGGGAGAGCAGCTGGGACACCTTCAACACTCTTTGGGTAACTTGTTGGTGCCCCATCTGCTGAGAATGGGAGCATTTCCCACTCAACTGCCCCCTCCCAGAAGAGGGCTGCCCAAGCCCACTGCCAAGTCTGGAGTGCCCAGCTTTGCTGTCTCCAAACGCCCAAGAAGGGGGAACCGGAATGTCCAGCGCCCAGAAGGGGGAGCCCAAGCGTCAAGAAGGGGGGAAGCCGAGCGTCCACAGCTAAGATGGGGAAGGCTGAGCATCCACAGCGTAAGAGGGGGTATGCCGAATGTCCAGAACCCAAGGAAGAGAAACCCAAGTCGCCAGCGAATGAATGAGAGCGGCACCAGTCTCCGTTGACCGAGGGAGAGCCATGCCATTTTCCAGTGACCGAGGGAGAACCACACCAGTCTCCATAGACAGAAGGAGACTACCTGCTGCTCCCACCTCCTCCGACAGGGGAAGACTACTCACTGCTCCCACCTCCACCACCAGAGGGAGGCTACCTGCTGATATTGCCTCCACCGCCAGAGGGAGACTACCCACTGCTCATGCCTCAGCCTGCAGAGTTGCGGTCACCTCCTGAGGGTCCACAGCAGCAGTTGCTCTGCAGGAAATTCTGGGGCCGGAGCCCAAGAAAAGGGAGTTGCCGTCTACAGAGAAGGAAGGGGAGGTGAGGAGACCACCTGCACCAATAGCAGTTTCTGTTTACGCCACGCTGCTGCCACTGCCGGAGTGACCCACACTGAGAGCAACATGACCACTGCCAGCGCCACCGCCACACACAGATAATTGTTGATGTTTTTTGATGTTGTTGTGTTTTTATATATCTTTTTAACAAAGATTACTGCACCACATGAAAAACAATTCGATAGATTGTTTTTAAAGTTCAGAATAATCTAGGGTTATTTTGCATATTTGTTAAAACTGCCTTCATTTACTACATTCTTTGGATAGTGTTTTTGATTATTTATTTTTTCTTTTTGCTTGTAGTATCTTTTTGATTGATTTAAAACCCTGCCAGACAAAACGTCAGTGATTATGCATGAAATGGGCGTCTGCCAAGGGTCAGTGGCCCTGTCCTTTTTCAAGTAATGCCCTCTGCATCAGGCTTTATTGCTAACACACACACACACACACACACACACACACACAAACAATCCAAGAAAATACTGTTGATGGTTGTAAATAACTCATTTTTATTTCGGATTCAGAAGGAATCTTTAATTTCCTTTCCTGTTAGTCTTTAAAACACCCATAATTCACAAAACAACCCTGCAGGTTTTGAATGTTTGAAACCAAAACTCAAAATAGTTAATGATAATATTATTTATAAACTTATTAACTGGAAATACACGTGATAGCAATCAGACAGTGAAATGTATGTAATATATAAGTGAGCATTGTAAGAAGAACATTGTTACTAGTTTTGTGAAATGCATTTGCCATTAAACATATGGTAATTGGAAACACATTGGCACAACATTTATGTTCAGCTTGCCCCAAGCATTTTTTGAAATGTCAGTATATAACTCCAAAGACATCGCTTTATACCAAATAACCATACAGATACTGCCTGCTGTTCATATTCTGCTTAAATAAACCAATCAAAATCATATGCAAACTTATTTTTTGACACATGGACTTTTTTGTTGTATATAAGTATTGTACACAGATTTATGTTTTAGCTTTTGAGTGACAGGCAAGAGATTGAGATGGGGGTTGAAGTTCATTCATCCCGCAGGCAAACATGATTTATTTACATATTCACAGTGAGAACAGCTCACGTGACACTACCAACAATGGTAGCACACTGAGGTCATACAGGGGAATGTAAGTAATGCTAAATAAAACACCATGGAGGTCCCACACAGACACTTGCACGGTCATTGTCCATTTTGTTTTTTTTATATTCTGATCCCAGGTCACTCTCATGCCGATCAGTAAACAGCAAGTTCTCTTTGTCCGGATAGCATGGATGGTGTTCAGCCCATTGTCTTTGGTTTTGCAGCAGCCCTGAGGTGAATAAACTGAACCTTTTTATACCTTATGCCACACTGGAACACATCTACCTGCTGATTAGATTCCACAGCTGGAATTCTGTTTCTTTATAGTGTGTCTTAGGATACAACTCAGTTTCTTCAAGGTGGTCTTTTATTAGGCTGCTGAGAGAGGTCGATTAAGCTCAGGTGGCTGCAACATGCCGATAATGCTTTTGACAAAAAGCCAAGACACATGACTGGTAGAGAAAAATGCCTTGTAATTCCTGCAAGCCCACCTCTCCTGACATGAGGTAACCTCTCTCCTCATACCCTTTTGTCACTTATCTACATAATCCAGACCCCTGCTAAGACCTCATTTTAACTTGGCTGACACTGTAGAACAATAATGTTATTATGTAACTAATGAGATTTAATTTTACATTTTTGAATACTTTGTGAGAACAATAGTATAATTTCAATGGACAAGCTACTGCAACTCCAAATTCCCATTGGGCTAATTATTATTATTATTTTTTTAGATTCTATAGATTTTTTAGTTCTATAATGCAGGACAGCCACTATAAGATTGTTACCTTTATTAAAAATGTGCACGGATTACCCCTTTGCAGTCCATTTATTCAGTGCTTGTCAGGCACGTCAAGTCCAATTTAATTTCACATTGCTGTTATTTTACACCTGCAGTTTAAAATATTTTTTTCTGAGTAAAACAGGTTTAAAAGGCATTGAATCGCAAAAGAAAACTCAGTACTGTATCTCCAGCCAAGCCCCACCTCTTGTTCATTGTATTTTATACATACCTCTTTATAGACATGCATACTAAGAAATCCTCTCCTGATTACTCGTTTTATCACCAAACTCCTCAATAGTGAAATCCAAGTCATTATTTTATTACTATAACATCTGAAAAAGCTCTGCAAATGTCTGTGATATTATTTGAGCTCTGTATGCAGAAGCAGCTCTCCTTTGTTTATGTCCATGTTATCTCTGTGGTGCATGGGGCTATCAGATACAGCCTGTTTTTTCGGCTTCATTCTGCTCCTATTGGTCTCACTCGGCCATTGAAAGGTTTTCTCTGCTTTTTCCGGAGACCTGTGCTTTACGTCTTTTTGATGATGTCGGACCTGGTCTGACATAGGACTGCAAAGGTGTACTCTACCAACTAATCTACCGATTAATCAACGAATGCCCAATTTTTTTATCGAGTGACCGTGGTAGGCTGTGAACTGTGCATTATATGCAGAGTCACTTACAGCAGGACATTGATTTAACATCTCATCTGCAGCACAAGGTGGTTAAGTGACTTGCTCAGGCTCACACAGTGAGTTAGGCAGTGGCAGTGGTGGGATTTGAACCAGTGACCTTCTAGTTACAAGTTACTGGACCACACTGCTTGACAGATTGATCAATCAGCTGTTTACACCTCGTTACTGAGCGATTACCCCTGTACTGTACCATGGCTATGTAATCACTGTGCAGGACTGACTGCAACAGCGATGAGCATCAGCATGAAAATTCAGTGTAAATAAAATTCCAGTTAGATGCTGTGCACTTGCTAAAGCATGCATGGATCTGTCAGTCAGGAAAACAATGAAACCTTGCATCAAAAAAGCTGTGTTTTCTGTAGTTGAGCAGGAGAGTTCTGACGAAAATACAACCGAAACTGATGTCAGAGGAAGAATTCTCAGCTGTGTCACCTTGGCGACCAGGACACTCTGTCTAAAGACACAGATGACGAAAGCATGCGTGCTGCACTTTTAACACTGTGGCGTGCAATGAAGCAGCATCTGGATATAGCCAAATTGGGATTTTTTTGAAAACGCTGACACAAGTCTGCAAAAAAAGTCCAGATGCATATCACAGAGTTCTTCACTGCAAACAATTTGCAATAATGTATCCTACCTGTAGTGTACATTTCTGCACTCACATTATTTTTTTGCTCTTGTTATTACATTCATAGGTTTTAATAAAATGTTTTTTTAGTGTAATGGTTGTCTTAAAGATTTTTTAACCTCATACTTGTGATGCTTGTTTATTTTTTTTTTATTGTTTATTTTGTTTACTGTAGTAGTGATTGGGGGGCATTCTGAATGTCAGGTTATTGTGTGGGAGTTTATACCATCCATTGCTTACCATTGCTTTCCTTTAAGCATTTTAAGCCCAAAGGAGACCCTTTCAATACAAATAGAAACCATCAAAATGAAAATAGTGGAGTAACTGAATCAATTGACAGTGAAACCAAACCAACGAACAAAGAACCGGACAATAGTACAGCTCCAAAAGCAGAGCAACTAGACTAAGAAATATGTCTTTGTACATATTTCGGGCATGGGTAAGCAAATCCATCACTGTGTGTACAGGGCATGTTGCTTCTTTAACTGCTGCAGCTCAACTGAGCTTCAAAATATGTAATTCCCATAACCCTCACCCCAGGAAACAAAGAAACAATAAAATGAAAGTTTGTTTGGTCATACAACCAATAGTAAGACATTGATATACCAATAGACAACTGCAGAAAGATGCAACATAGTCAAATTTTAAACTAAAGAACTAAGGAAAAAAAGATAAGAAAAATACATTAACCACCCCAGTAGAAGTATTGTATAAATCAATATGCCATGGCCCAACTGAAAATAGCTGATTTACAGAAGAATTCAAAAACAGCAAACAGTTCTATATTCAGAAGAATTAGGATCCAGGAGGATACTCGTCAATCTCTAGAAATACATAATGATGAAGAAAAGTAACTGATATTACTCGCTATTAGCTACAATGTTTTTGGCTTCTACCTTCTTTAGATAGCATGGTAGAAATAGCTAGGTAGACTGATGCTGTTCATTTTGAAAGTGGCACAGTGACTTGCTGATGAATGCTCTGAGAACACTGTGACGTACTCAGCTCTCAGGCGGACAGTTCTTTGCAGTAGGTTGATCCAGCTTTTTATATTTATTACAGACTTATGGTTTCTGAAACCAAGACGCAGGTCATTGGTGGTTTTACCCACAAACTGTTTCTTGCACTTAGGGTTATTTCCACTATTTTAAATAAATAAAAGGTCATGGTAGAAATATGTAACCAGGTATTCAAAGATTTTGTGAATTTATGCAACTTTTAAGCAACACTGTAAATATCTTAAATATATTCACAAGTCTGTCAAATTCAAAAGAGTTGTAGGAAAAATGCTAATATCGCAAGGCTGTGGAAGTGAATACATTTCTACATTAATCTATGAAGAAATTAATCACAACTCAGACTACACCAGCTGATGCTATATATATATATATATATATATATATATATATATATATATATATATATATACACACACACACACACACACACACACACACACACACACACACAGTACTGTGCAAAAGTTTTGGGCAGGTGTGAAAAAACGCTGTAATGTAAGAATGCTTTCAAAAATAGACATATTAATAGATTATATTTATCAATTAACAAAATGCAAAGTGAGTCAATATTTGGTGTGACCACCCTTTGCCTTCAAAACAGCATCAGTTCTTCTAGGTACACTTGCACACAGTTTTTGAAGGAACTCGGCAGGTAGGTTGGCCCAAACATCTTGGAGAACTAACCACAGTTGTTCTGTGGATTTAGGCAGCCTCAGTTGCTTCTCTCTCTTCATGTAATCCCAGACAGACTCGATGATGTTGAGATCAGGGCTCTGTGGGGGCCATACCATCACTTCCAGGACTCCTTGTTCTTCTTTACGTTGAAGATAGTTCTTAATGACTTTCGCTCTATGTTTGGGGTCGTTGTCATGCTGCAGAATAAATTTTGGGCCAATCAGATGCCTCCCTGATGGTATTGCATGATGGATAAGTATCTGCCTGTACTTCTCAGCACTGAGGAGACCATTAATTCTGACCAAATCCCCAACTCCATTTGCAGAAGTGCAGCCCCAAACTGCAAGGAACCTCCACCATGCTTCACTGTTGCCTGCAGACAGTCATTCGTGTACTGCTCTCCAGCCCTTCGGCGAACAAACTGCCTTCGCTACAGCCAAATATTTCAAATTTTGACTCATCAGTCCAGAGCACCTGCTGACATTTTTCTGCACCCCAGTTCCTGTGTTTTCGTGCATAGTTGAGTCTCTTGGCCTTGTTTCCATGTCGGAGGTATGGCTTTTTGGCCGCAAGTCTTCAATGAGGGCCACTTCTGACCAGACTTCTCCGGACAGTAGTGTACCTGGGTCCCACTGTTTTCAGCCAATTCTGAGCTGATGGCATTGCTGGACATCTTCCGATTGCGAAGGGAAGTAAGCATGATGTGTCTTTCATCTGCTGCAGTAAGTTTCCTTGGCCGACCACTGCGTCTACAGTCCTCAACGTTGCCCGTTTCTTTGTGCTTCTTCAAAAGAGCTTGGACAGCACATCTGGAAACCCCTGTCTGCCTTGAAATTTCTGCGTGGAAGAGACTTTGCTGATGCAGTATAACTACCTTGTGTCTTGTTGCTGTGCTCAGTCTTGCCACGTGTATGACTTTTGACAGTAAACTGTCTTCAGCAACCTCACCTTGTTAGCTGAGTTTGGCTGTTCCTCACCCAGTTTTATTCCTCCTACACAGCTGTTTCTGTTTCAGTTAATGATTGTGTTTCAACCTACGTATTGAATTGATGATCATTAGCACCTGTTTGGTATAATTGTTTAATCATACACCTGACTATATGCCTACAAAATCCCTGACTTTGTGCAAGTGTACCTAGAAGAATTGATGGTGTTTTGAAGGCAAAGGGTGGTCACACCAATTATTGATTTGATGTAGATTTTTCTTCTGTTCACTCACTTTGCATTTTGTTAATTGATAAATATAATCTATTAACATGTCTATTTTTGAAAGCATTCTTACCTTACAGTGTTTTTTCACACCTGCCTAAAACTTTTGCACAGTACTGTGTGTGTGTGTGTGTGTGTGTATATATATATATATATATATATATATATATATATATATATATAACACTCACACACACACAATATATCTGAGGTAAGACAATGGCTCAAATATCTTGTTTCCATGCATTCATTCAACCCAGGTTGAAAACCTTGCTGCCAATTCAAGCTGCCTCTGATTATTTTCTAACCCAAAGCAGGATGGGTGGAAGTATGTTACAATACTGTCCAATCAAGTGATGAGTAAACAGTTAATCCACATGCTGGGCCATCAGGTTACTCTGTGCTCGGAAGTGGAGAATTGTAGAGCGTGAGGAGAGAGAAATAAATTAAAAGACATAAGGATCAGAGAAGGCAGTTGCTCAGCGTGAGTGTTTATTTTGTGTTTGAGATTTATTTTGTTTATTTATTTTCGCTCTGTGAGCAGTGTTTTCTGTTTAAACATTTTATTTATTTTGTTTAATAGACACAGCACGTCTTTTTGCCTGTAGTACCTTGCCCTTGTTGTTCTTCCTCATTCTACTCAGCCATTTCCTGTCACACAGGCATATAGACTTTTCAAACTTAAGTAACAATACATTTTGTTTACTTACATCCATGGCAGTCAAACGGGTGGATGATTGTTCCGTTGTTATACCGCAGTATGTTCAGCAACAATACAGCTGCATACGAACAGTCTTCAGTTTAACTACGACTTATATCTTCTTAAAGTTTATGCAGTTACAACTCTCCTATTTGTTATGCTTGTATTTCTTACTCTTTGTATGATTTTAAATCATATCATAATATGTATATGGTCGAAAAACTGTACTTGCTTTGGCTACAAACTAACTGCGTCATCTGTCCCTCTTTTTTTTAATTACCGTTTTCTTTCCAACTCGAATTTAACAATACTGCCTGAACCAGTATTGTTATACCACAATGCCATATTACAAAAAAATTAATTCTGTAGGCATTACTAAAATAACGGTGGAGGATGAGCCCTCATTCTATATGAGACTTTTTCTTTTGTGCGCCTCGGAATATCGTTCCATCTCCTCCATTATTTTTTAATAATGCCACCAGGGGAGATCTTTTTTTAGTTGCTTCTAAGAACCTTTTTTTTTTACATGGATACTATATTCTCTATTTGCAGACTTTCTGTTTTGTCATGTAAGCTATGAAACATGTATTGAAAATTGGAGTTTGCTAAACAATACGGTACCGGTATTATAAACTGTAATTTACAAACTAACTTGATCAGAAGGGTTAAAAAATGACCTCTTTCCAAAATGTTATTAAAGTTTCTTTGTCCTTGAAAACGATGTCTTCTTCTTGCTGCAGATAAGTCTAGCACATCACCTTGCCTTAGCCTACTGTCTGACTGTGGCAAATTAACACCTGCTTTTCAGAGTTCTTAAAATAATCACACAAATACGAGGCCTGCAATTACCGGCAGCTTTAATAAATTAGACTGAAAATTTCATAGAAATGCCCTAGAATTACATATGTATATACAGAATTACATATGCATCAAGGGGTAAAGCTCACAGAGACATTCCCCCCGCAAATCACTCATTAATTGTGTGATTATGCCATCCAAGAATTCAGATCCCTCAGCGCCCGTTTTACGGTCGTAAAACATGCACAGTCCTTTTAGAAATCTGGGCCTGAGTCTCTTCACTCAACTCAGGTAGGTTATCAACAGGGAGAATTCATATCAGCTCCGATTGGCGGTCAATCCGTGCTCATAGAATCGAGATAAGTGTTCAGGAGCATAGAAAGAGCAACTTTACTGAAAACAGGATCATAATAATAGCTGACAATGTCTTAGAAAATGAAGACAAATTGTTTGGAAAGGGAAAAACAAAAAAAAATTCAAAGGGTGAGAAAAATAAGTTGTCACTAAACAATGAAATGTATTAAAAACAATACCGTTTAATTATTCTGTCACTATAGTTTACATATTAAACATAATTAGCATTAAATACATTTTCATATTTTTGAATACTAAAATCCTCTGGACCAAGACAAAACTGTTTGGACGGGGCTAAATCGGTGAGAAATGACTAATTATACCACACGATTAAACAAGTATTATCTCATATAATTTTTTAATAAAGCCAGAGAAATTGTATGTCACAGTTTTTAGACATTTTACACTGTTTTAGTGCCCCATCCTTTACCTGTTTTTCACCCACTCTCCAGATAACGACATGCTGTAATTATGATTTGATATTCAAGTTAAAGTAAAAACTGCCAAATTCACTGGTGGAGGACTTACCTCAGAGCAGATCTTTTTAATAAAAGGTGTCCCAAACAATTACCACAGAGCTTGTGGAAGGTATAGAGGCCATGACATTATTGAGAGCGCTCTGGGCAAAAAATTAAATGCTGTTTTTTTTTATTTCTACATGAAATGAAAAAGAACGAAATCACATCTTTTCATAATGCAAGGCACCTGCGATGTTGACAAGCCAGCAGCCTGAGAAAGTACAACAGACTCCAGATCCTTCAGGAGTTCAATGCGGTTTACGCAATTTACACAATTTTCAGCGTAATCACCTACTCACATACTCACTGCGCTAATGCTATCAAATACAACGTCCCCGTTGTCCGATTAATTTTTTTGAACCTCTGGTTTTGTCAGATTGTTTTCTCCAAATAAGCAATATTGCACGAAATTCAGCTATTCTTACACCGCTTACCCTAGCACACTTATGTCCTGTCTCTGCTCAGTAATGATTGGACAACTGCATAACAAGGGGCATATATTTGACTCTCCCATTGGTTAAACTTACTCAAGACCTTCAGCTGAGGTAGAGAGTACTTTCTACTGTTTATGCCCCGCCTCCGCTCACTTATGATTGGACTGCCACGGAGAAAATGCAGATCAACTCTTTAGTGGATTAATTGGTCTGATTAATCTGAATTGCCCTGTGAAGCACAGGCCTCGGTTAAAATCATAGTATAATAATTATTTATTTAAGCCCTTTTACATGTTGATTTGCTGCAAAATAAAATGCATTTCATCCCTCGTTGTGTGCATACCACACTCAAAAATAAAGCCTGGAAACCATAAACCATAAATATTTAAAAGCATTTGTTGTTTGCATTTGGAGTAAGTGGGATACTTCAAGGTTTATTTCAGATGTGATTGACGCTGGTTGAGTTGAGGATTGTTTCCAGTTCCTAGGGCAGTGGTTTGCAAGGAGCCTTGCAGTTGGCCAATCACATTAATAGAAGTCATATTCATATTCATGAGTATAAGTCAGAACACAGCCAGACAGCCTGTCAAATCGACTGGTCAGCCAAAAATCTCAAGCTGCAACCCTCCGAATTACACTATGGTTATGATGTGCTTCCAACTCACGCAGCTAAACTCTCTCTTAATCGGAAGATAATCGATCAATAGAAAATGTCAAGATTAAATCCCCTAATTACAATATAATATACCTGCATCATGTAAAGAAAGTATTACAATTCAACTGTACACAATAAATCATTACATTCCAGGTTTATATACAGGCATCCGTAAGCTATTGTTTTTATCAACTGCAACATTTAACATCAGAGGGTTAACAGTCTCAGGGGTTTATTTAGTCTTTTCCCAGTTTCTATTTGTATTTGGAAATGCTTATAATAGCCTAAAAACAGTCAGCAAAGAAATAAAATCCATTGGTATTCATGACAGGGTGTATGTTTTATTGTTAAATTGATATTAAGAGTGACAGGTGTGGAGACATGCCATGTTCAAGGTTAAGCATGTTTTATTCCTGCTAAATGCAGCTAGCTGCTCTGAATTAAGTTACTGATTCGTAGTTCTTTTTCTTTATGCCCTGCAGACAGAAAAATGAATGTGTGGTGAACCAAATGCACTGTATGTCCTACATGGGTTGTGTCATCTGTATTCCATAGATCAATAATTAAATTACATAAAGATAACTAGCAGAACGGAAAGGAATATATCACAGAATTTTACCAATAATGGCACTTTGTTCTAGTAATACTTTGGGTTTATAACACTGTATTCAATGAGTTATGTGCCTTGGAATATATACTTTATAAATACATATACACTTCCTCAGTTATGTTTGTCCGACATAAGGGTTTAAAAAAATAAAATACAATCGCACATACGTACATTTATAGCGCTCAATGTATTTTAAATGTATAAATCATTACTCTGATTACAAATGTGTTTTGGGTAGGTGTGACAGACTGCAGTTCAAAAAAATAACGATTTTATTATAAATAACACATAAAATAAAAGTGCACAAGGGCAAAAAATAAAGATATTTAAACACAAATAAAGCAAAAAGCAAAACCTACAAAAATACAGATTTCCAGGCTGGGCGATGCCTTCACTGGATCCAACACCAACACCAACACCAACACCAACACCAACACCAACACCAACACCAACACCAACACCAACACCAACACCAACACCAACACCAACACCAACACGCTTCCTCAGCTCCCTCCTCCCAAATGAGAAGTAGAGGCCTCCTTTTATGTCAGGTGGCTGGGCGTTGATTGATCATTAATTAAGTTAATCATTTAATCAACTAATCAACCCCAGCCAACGGAACATAATAAACCCAGGCAGGTAGGGGAAATTAACCCCATCCCTGCCAATTTCTAAACAGCAGAGCTTTGCTCTGCCACAGTAGGCTACACATTACATTATGAAAAACAATAAATCTGTACAGTGTACTTTATAGGCCTGTAAAGTATACAGTACAGCAGTAGTAAAATCAAATGAATAAATAACATGTTTCTTTTTACTTTAGGCTGCTGTATTGTACACATTGATGTACAATGCAAATAAATGGTTTTGTTGAGGGGGGGTGGGGGGGGGCAAGGGGGCTAGACAACACAAAATAGATCATGGTGCCCCATTGACAAGTTATGAATCATGATACTTACAGGAGGACAGTCATTATGCTACTAATTTGTATTATCATGAGTAGCCTATAAACTACATGTATACTGTCCGTTTTTATTTCAGTTAGTCAGTGGTGCAGTGCTAAATTGTGCACAATTACAAACCACCTGCACATTAATAGAATAGCTGTGTTTCCTATTCCTATACGGATGCTCAAAATGAGCTGGAGGGGTTAGCGGCACATGTGTGCAGTCTATTGCTCCCTGGTTTTAGGGGAAAAAAATAGGTATTTGAGTGTTTGCCTCAAAAATGCATTGAGCACAACTAGCACTGAACAAGAAAAAGCAGACTGGGAAATACCAGCTTGTGGGGTTTTCATTAAATGTTATACCAGAATTGAATTTTATAGCTAGATTTTAGTTCCAGCACTTGTTTACTTAAATACATTACAACTGACTTCTATCTTAATTTCCCTTACAGATGTCATGCTGCAAATAAGACCTGTCCAAAGAATCACATCTGGAATAATCACATCTGTAGATGTGTGAAGCAGCACGACTTCACTTTTCCTTCACGGTATCCAGGATCTTGTAAGTGCAGAATCATTCAGTTGATCTAAACGCTTGCAGATTTAAGTACTGTCTTTATTTGAACCATTTAAAGAAAGGCCCTTTGTGAAACCTAACATCTCTAACAATGCCTGTGAGTTTCTGAAGCTGTCTTTAGAGTAGTGTCCCTTATGCCTATATTTGTAAAATACCAGATTGGATCTATTATTATTTAAGCAGTGACAAATTGATTGAATTGCCCCCACTATGTGTAAGTTTTTTTTTTCTATATTCCTGTTTCATCTTTATTTCCTAAATGTTATTAAAGACATAGCAATTTTCCTTCAAATAACGTTTACGCAATCTAATCTCACATCTTGAGCAGCATTGCAGAGCACCACTGACCCTCACAACAACAGCTGGATGAACTTGGTTAAGAAAAACCTGCTACGTGTGTCCAAGCTCAATGGACAGGCTGTAGGTAGAAACCTGGCTGCACTGGTAGCTGCACATAGGCAGCTTTGGCTTTCCCAGGCACACATGCCTGACAGGGACAAAGCACCAGGGTTGGATGCCCTGATTCCTCCAGGGCATATTTTTGATCCCGCTGTAAACGAGATGCTGCAGCGTGGGAATCCACTAAGGAGCTGGCTCGCCTGCTTCCCAAGCACCCACCTCCAGTACGTAAACCAGTGGCAAACTAGCATTGGGCAGCGTCACCAGAAGGGAGGTCATTACCATGGACGCATCCAACCTGAGCTGGGGCACTATGTAGAATGGCAGGGGTGCGCAAGGTGTGTGGAGCCTCCCTTGGCAGGGTCTCCACATCAATGTTTTGGAGCTGCACTTCTCAATAAGAGTTCCCAGCGCCTTGGAGTGGAGGTTTCGGGAGAGCAGAGATAGATCTTTGCCTCCCAAAACTCAACCCATTGTCCCCTCTGGTTCTCCATAATAGAAGGCAGGGACCCACTGGCAGTAGATGCCTTGGCACATGTTATATGCCTTCCCAGCGCTTGACCTGCTCCCACTGTGTCTGGAGAAAATCAGGCAATACTGGGCCATGCTGCTCCTAGTAGCATTTTATTGGCCCAGGAGACTGATTTTCAACCCTGATTCAGCTCCTGAGCAACTAGCCGTGGAAACTACCCAGCACTGCAACCTGTTCAGTTAGGCACAGGGGACTTTATAGCATCCTGACCCACCGAGCCTACAGCTCTGGATCTGGCCCTGGAACAGCTGCATTGCAGCCATCTGGGTCTGTCCAATAGGGTTATTGACACCCTACAAAATGCCAGAGCAGCGTCCACACATTTCCAGTACAGATACAAGTAGGGCGTTTCTGCCTCGTGGGTACAACCCAATGACTTGTCCCATGGCAGTTATACTGCAATTTTAATTTATTGTTAAAGGGATAAACCTAGTGATTTATAAGCCTCTATGCCATTATTTTGCCTCAACTAATATTGTCGGATCACTTATCTGAAGCACTTTGTAAGCACTTTTGCTGAACTTTAATTTCATCTTGCTAGCATTTTCAAACATCATATTTCCCTTTAATAGGGAAATAGTTTATTTGCTTTAATTTCTTTTCTGGAATATTTCTGCTGCCAAATAGTTTGGTGCGGTTATCAGCTACGTTCTATAATATCCAGAGATAATGTGTTGCAACAAAAAGTTCATTTCATTACAAAAGTACTTTGGAACTTGAATATTGCAAATATCTTTAACTCTGTGAATAGCAACATGAAAATATTGTAAGATAATTTACTGAAATAAGTAAGTGATTAATTAATAAGAGCCATGTTGTTTTTAAATATATTTTAAATAACGGCACTGTTTAGACACATAAAATTGGTCCCTTTGAGTACCAAGGTACCAAAAATCTAACATGTATCACTGTAGTGTATCTCTGTATGGTAAAGCATGTATGGAGAGGGTCCTGTTTTAGTCATTTAAACACATGCATTTTTCTGCCACTACTTAACTGTTAGACAATATAAAGATTGATAGATACACTTACCTGTACGTAGTCCTGCTTTTAATTTCTTGAGATTTGTTCATAAAATAATAATATGCTAGAAAATTGAGCAGTGAGGCCTGGCCATGTTGAATCTACTCTAAAAGGGGAAAGAAAAGCACATTCCTCTTTGATTATCGTTATCCCTTCTAGCAGATAATCAATCTACAGTAACACCTAGTAACATTGTTAAGATTTATTACTGGTTAGGTATAAGACTAATCAGTCCCGAACATATTAACCATGAGCGTTTCCTGTGGAAATTGTTTTTAACTCTCTTGAAGAATGTAGGGGGCCTATAACATTTTATAGCCGGATGATATCCCAGTGTTTAACACTATAAAAGGTGATACAAAATGTTCAGAAAGATTCCACAAGATGTTTTTTAACTTGAAGCACACAAAAGGAAAATAAAACAGCCGTCAAGGCCTCATGAGGATATAGGATTTCAAAGAATTAAGTCTGCTGCATTAAATTCCTATCTAAGTATTCTATTATATATATATATATATATATATATATATATATATATATATATATATATATATATATATATATAATATTACATAAAAAAAAATTTGTATACATATTATATGTTTGAACCATGTGTTTGCAATGACACAATGGTTGTAACAGCTACGGCACCTTCATTTAGTGTGACAGAATAACGCTGTGGCCCAAGATGTCAGCAAAAATAAGACTCAGAAACAAGGAAGCTGAAGTTCAAGGACTCGTGTGCACATTTTTTAAACAAAACAACAAATAAACAGGAACAAATAAATATGGCATGAGGGCAAAAAGAAACACTGCCGTCTGGCTGGGCATTCACCTTCACTGAGCAGATACAAACAAACCACCATTACACTCACTCCCCTCCTCAAACAAAGGAATTTGTGCTCTTTTATACCGGTGGCCACTCCCAAATTAGCACTCTATTACATAATTGTGGAATGGCTACACCTGTGATTGTTGGCAGGGGCAGAATCAACCCCAACCCTGCCAACCTTACATTCCCACACACAGTATTTACACAAGCAGGGCTTTTGCCCTGCAATAATGAATAACAAGGGGCCTATGTGAACTTCCTACGTCTGGTGGAATGTAGGGTTAAAGTACCGCAGCAATTAAATGGAAACTGTATAGTTACTGTGCAAAGTATTTAACATTAGAGTTTTTGATCTTACATAACATTTTCAGAGACAAAAGTACTGCCTGTATATAGCTGTTAAATTATATTCATTAGTATTGTAAAACAGGCATAAAAAGTAACCGTTAAGCTGGCATTGGACCCAAATGTACAAATGAGAGAAACATTTTTTTGTCAATTTTAGAAATAGAAGATAAAGAAGTTGTTCAAAGTGCAGCTTAAACTTAATTTGAGCGGTTAATATTACAACATAGCAGCTTAGCATATGTTAAAGGACTATCTTCATAAACACAATGTTAAAAATACTACAAACAGATCATTGGTGATATATATCTCCATTTAAAAAAAAAAAAAAAAAAAAAAAAAAAAGTGTTTTTCTGGCTTGAGATTTGCAATCTCATTGTTTATTTACTTGCTTTAAGGTTTGCTTGGGCAACCACCATGAAAATGTCCTGCTACAGTATATGGAAACTTTTGATATAAAAGTCTGCAAAATATAGCTTGTCACGCAACGATACCATGTGTGGTCTGGCTGAGATTAATTATTGTTTGGTTTGGTTTGTTGTCACACAGTAGTGTTGAAGTTTCAATGTGATGACAAATGTTATTATAGATATGGTTTGAAATATCAGTTTTAAGCAGAAGAGAAACCAAATTAATTTGTACTGTTCTTTTCTTGCTTCCAGATGCATTTGATGGAGTCAATGATATTTGTGGACCTAATAAAGAGCTAGACGATGAGACTTGCCAGTGTGTCTGTAAGGGTAGCTTGAGCCTCTCTAGCTGTGAACCCAACAGAGTACTGGATAGAGACTCCTGCCAATGTGTGTGCAGACTGCTTCCAACGTCATGTGGACCCAGTGAAGTTTTTGATAAAGACACATGCCAGTGTGTTTGTTCAAAAGTCTGCCCAAGACATCAGCCGCTGAATCCTGATAAATGTACATGCGAATGTACAGAATCACCAAATAGATGCTTTTTGAGAGGAAGAAGGTTTCAACACCAGACATGCAGGTAATACAACTTTTCCACGAATAGAAGTTCACAAGGGTCAGAATACTTGCTGCACTGCCTGAGCTGCAGCTTACCCCACCTCACCCTAACACTTAACTATGGGGTCAACTGGGGGTTGTAATACTTGCTGGTTTAAATGTTTTATTCAGTTTGCTTCAACTGGGTCAAAATGAAAAATGTTTTAGACACTACTTTTCTTTTATAATAAAGCATGCCAGGCACTTACTATACAAATCAGTCCTAGATGGTACGAGTAGTAGATTTTGCAGGGTGCATTGTATGTTCCAAGGGTAGTTAGTATTGCTGTTGTGGCACAGCCATGGCTCTGCTTGTGTTGTGGCTGGTGGCCATCTTGACTCAAACATAGAGGAACAGCCTAGTGCCAAGATGGCCACCTTTGCACAGCCACATGGCTTGTTTGGTTGTTTTACTAATTGTTTAATTTATTGCTTTATTTGTTAATTACAAAAGTGTGGAGTGGGGCCAGGTGGTGAGTTAATGATTGATGATCAATTATCCCTGGCCACACCCTATAAAAGGACAAGGGGAACTTTTGGGTGAGAATGTTTCAGTGAAGACGTATGCTTAGCTTGAAGAGAGAGGGTGTGCTGATGAAGAGAAAACAAAAGAAAAGCGAGTGGTATTTTGTGGGGTTTTATGTTGGGTAAAGGAGATTAGCTCCCATTATTTAGTTAAGCAATTGTTATTTTGTTCCAGTGTTTTGTTCATTTGTTTGTATATAATAAGTGTACAAGAAGTGCTTGAAACCGCAATATCTTAGTCTGGGTTCAATTGCGCAGACCAACCTTGACCTGGGGCTTTACCATACTATCTAAAGGTTTTTGTTCATAGACAACACTTAATTTATTGTGAGCTCATGTTTGTCATTCATATAATATGGAAACAAAATCCAAATCAATTTTAATGGTGTTTTACACAATTCACACTTCTTTAATGATCCACAATTAACATGTGTTGAAATATACCTGTTTAACTCACAGTAAGAGAACCAAAATCCACTTGTGTTCATTTTGTGTAAAACAAAAGGTTTTCATTACATTTAATTATGCAGTTACACATGAATTTAACTCTGTTCAAAATACCTTTAGTGTTTATGCAAGCCTGAAAAGTAGAAAATTGAATTTTCAGAGCATTGCTGACTTGTGCTTGCCAAACCATGCGTTCAAGCAAACCGGTGCCAAACATGTATAGTGCTATCCTTGTGGAGCAGTTAGTTGAACTACAATATCAAAACATCTGTATTTGTTTAAGGCCTGTGGTGATGTTTTTGCTTTTACTGCCTTGATACAGTTTAAAAAAGAAACAGACATCCAATGCACAACACTGTATGTGTACATCTATCAATTTCAGTTCTCAACCAAGTTATAACCGGAATTTATTTTATGTTGCAGATTAGTATTTTGGCTCTCCATTCACTGCCAGAACCTTCAATATGTTATGAGGTTTGACGGAAGTCAGATAGAATGCCAAAACAGTATATTAATCCTTAACCACACTCCTGTTTACAGTTCTCTCAATATAGGGCTAAGAAAATTACTTGTAAAATAATGGACATAAGAATTTTGCTTTATTGAATGTATTTTAAATCATGTAAACTGAAATATTTTTTCAGTCCTATATTTTTTCACATGAATGGCAGAGGATAAAACTGTAAGCAATAAAAAAACTGCTGTACATTGTAAAAGCCAGTCATCTGTTTAAGCACAAATGTTTAGGTAATTCGTATTTCATTGTATTAATTAGTTTACCTAAGACAACAGTTATAACTGCTCTTGCAAACAAGTTGGCTCTTTTGTATATTTTGTGTACTGTTTGTACTGTTGCTATTTCATTTTAATATGACAGGTTTATACCCTGTAAATTATAAGATTAGATGTGTAAGTTGAGGAGGGTCGCTCTTTTGTTGTAACTAAATTGCTGTAATAATGTAATGTATCCTGGCAAATAACCAACAATTAGTCTTGGTTTGTGACTTTATTGCCCAAGTCTTTGTTTGTGACTATTGCCCAAATAAGCCATTTTGCCACAGTAAGAGGGTGTGGTTTTACATTTACGTTGTGGAAATATTAATTCATGAATGATTAGATAATATTTGTGATCAAGTTAACATTGCTCCTAGATCATATTTGGCATCTTCCTGCTTATTGAATGCAGATAAATATAATTAATTTAGCCGGGTGAGGGCTAGGTCTCCTTTTATTATAAGGCACAAGGGATTTCCCAACAGAAATACCATGCTTTTTATTCATGTTAAACTCCATATAATAGTTTGTAGCTGGATAAGATTTATGTGACATCTTGCAATCACTCCTCTACTCAAAATATATATCTGTGGTAATGCCTATGCTTTGATAAACTTACATGGAGAAGCATTTTATAATATATTGGATGCATGTATTGTATATGTGTACAAGGGCTGGCAAAACCAGCTGGTGTAGAGCATAGTTTAAGGAGTAATGCACTGCAAAACACTGTCAATAGGGTGGTTTGATTTGTCTGAATGAGTACATGCCCATTACTCAGTGATTTACTGCAATGCTTCTCAAATGTTACTAGGTGTAAATCTGCAGCAAAGTCTGGTCCATAGCTTAACACCTATAGCGATTTTTAAAATATTACTATCGTAAAACTACCAATTAAAATAACACTACTGGAGGCAAAAGCAGCACTGTGATGATCTCAACCTCATTTGCATCTTCTCAGGACTCTTACCAGTTAAGTTGTATGTGCTGACTTACTGTAAATAAATGTATAAAACACTTCTAGTATCACAGGATAACAACTGCCTTCCCTTGTCACCAAGGAAAACAACCACTGAGCTAAGTGTTCTTTTACATCTACTATAGGGCATATTTGTATGCTTTTAGGGGTTTTTACTTAAATGTCTTATTTTGTTGCCACTGTCTTTTTGTTTACTGTAAGAAGTATTGTACCTTTCCAGGTTATTATGTTACAAAGTTATGCCCTTAAGATGTTGTATAAACAAGGACAAATACTGGTTTAAGAGCAGTCTTAATTCTATATAATATATATTCATATATTTATTTTTTTGCCGCAGTTGCTACAGCCCACCTTGTGAAGGTCGAAGAAAGCGCTGCGAGGCAAGATTTTACTTCAGTGAGGAGGTTTGCCGCTGTGTACCAACGTACTGGAGAAGACCAGCATACACAGATTAAATATATCTGAATAATACATACACCAACAACAGTTACGTGCAAAGTGACATGTTAAAATGTGCACTGCTTGGATATATCTGTGCACCAAAGACCCCCCAAGGACTATGAGGACACAGGCACATTGTGCATTTCCATTAACTTTGGCCTTTATGTAGAGAACTTACAAAGGACTCGTAGTTCTCAGTGACCAAATGGCCTAGGTTTTCCTTTTTTATGATTTTTTTTTTTTCAGATAATGAATAATTTATTGCCACTAAAGTCTGCTACAATTTTGTTAACAATTGCAATCGTAAAAAAGAAAAAAAAACTGATCAATATTTTTGTATCATGTGAAGTATCTTTTTGGAATAAATATAACATTGCATTGTACACTGTTTAGCTGTGTGTCAGTCAAAGCAGTCCTAGAAATACAAATGAAGACAAAAGTACAATCCTCTTGGCAGGGGAAACAAAACGTTGTGATGAATCTCTTCTATTGCTTTGTCAAAGAATGTATCAAACAGTTGTAATAAACCTGTGCCAGGTTTTATATACAGTACTTCAAGATCAGGCTTGTTACTGCAGATTTTTTCATTACATACAGAAATGGTGAGAGGGGCTTACCGTTGTCAGAAATATCCTTATTTTCTTCAGGGTTAGGGCAGGTGGGCAATCCTTGAGTGACTCAAATAACAAAATTTGGCATTTTGCCATTCAGCTATTCAGCAGCAAGAGAACTACCCTTGAAACAGTTCGATCATTACCATAACAAACACTTGTTTCATACAAGATGTTTGGTAAATTGTTTTATTGGCTAGGTACAAAACATAGTTTATTAGCTTCATGATAAACTTAATAGCTAGTTGCATCGTATCCTGATTCTTTTTTTGTTGTTATTTTCATATGTGTATGTGTTGTAATGCGGGTTTAAAATCAGGTGTTAGCTTTACCGTAGTCCCTGCTCTCTTGAACTTGTTGTTTTTAATGGGTTTTCAAACCTTAGTTGCAACAGTAAAGATTTACCCATTTGCTTGTGCTTTTAAAGCGTGCTACTTTATAGCGAAACTACCTAACAACCCAAAATACAAGGTCTGCTGTTTGCTAAACACAATGAGATTATGAACAGGGTCACACACAGGAAGGTCTTGTCCCTCATATCTATCAAAATCAAATATGTGAGTAGTTATAAATAATTATTATTCATGTTGGTCAAAAAACAAGAAATATGTATCAAATAACAATAACCAAAAGGAGAACTGAACTCATGCTACACATAAATGTTTCTCTCATAAATGTTTTCCAGGAATATCTACAACCCAGCGCACATCAACTAAAAGTAAGGTGTTTTGCTGTAATCGCTACAGCCTGTTCCTGTTCAGTAGCATTTTAAGGTGCAGTTACTTAAATCTGGCTTCAATTACACAGCCAATGCAGTTTTACATGACTGCACACTGTTCTGTTTTGTTTTAACTGACATTTATCAGTTGCTCTTTAACACGGTATGGACACAAGAATGCCAGCTTTCTTTGAGTTAGGTGGTAGACTATTCTAACAGTGATTTAAATTCAGCTTCCAGGAAGAGGTAGAATAATGTATTATCCCTATAATGTATGTTGTACGGTACTCTCAGGGGGCTAGACCTCAGGGTTACTATATATGAAATAACAGCTGTTGGAAAAGACCATTACACTTAAAGTGTTGTCTTGGGAGCTACTTCAGACTTGGACATTCTTTGAATTAAAGCTTGACAGGAATTTATAGACGACTATTAAAATGCAATGTAGGATGTTTTTGAAGACACTAAGTTCAAAGCATACTTGAGAGAAAACACATTTTATGAAAGTTGTGTATATTTTTAAACATGAAATGAAATCTTCATGTTTAGCTATTTAAAAAAAAAAAAAAAAAAAATTTAAGTACTTCTGATATTTCAGAGAAGTATTACATCTGTGTGGTCCAATCAACAGCTATTACTTTAATCACTCAGATTATAGTACTTGTATTACCTGAGCCATTTCAAAGGTCTGGGGAGTGGAGCTAAGATCCACAGGATGGCTCATCCCTCTACTGCATGGAGAGACTTAGCTGTCGGTTGGCTGCTCAGCAAATCAATTAACGGTAATCTGTAGTGGAAGATGCTATGCAACTGTTGAGGCACCATAGTTTGCAAAAGTTTAGACAAGGTGAGTAATAACAAATAACTGGATTAAGCAAAATATATAATGTAATAGTAATTGTCTAGGCTACTATTAAGTAATGGTTCTTTACAGTAAGTGTCTAATGTAGTTACTACGACGATTACTTATAATATGCAAATTCTGCAACAGAGCCTCATAGAAAACCAATCATAAGGGATAGCCAAAAGGATTAGTTATACTGTGACAACATCATAGGAGGCAGCAAACACATATTTATGGAAGATAGATCCTGTATGACTAAGCTTCTTTCAAGATGGATAGAAACAAGACTGTATGACATGATATACAGTATCTGGTCTGTAAAAAGGCTTTGATAGAGTGCCGCATAAAAGACCTTAAGCTCAAACCAGTGGGAATCGAAGATAGTTGATGTACATTATGTAATGGGTAAAAAGACAGGAAGCAAATAATACTGTAAAGGGTTTAAATTGTAGTTGGGATTATGTACTCAGTGGGGTGCTGGGACTACATCAAGAATGATAAAGACTGCATAAAGATTTATAAACATTTTTTTTTAATAATAATAGTGTGACTGGGGACACACCTCACCAAGAAATCTTAACTCATTGAAAAATAAAGAGTAAGACAGCTGTAAGATATGAAACACTGTAACAAACTCACCAATGAAAATCCATTTTTGGAGGGCTTTTCTGAGCTCAAACCTAGGACTAAAATTAATTACCACCTATGCCTACCTCCAATAGAATTGTTATTTCAACTAGTTCCCACTATTTGTAATACCGATAAAGTAAAGTAAACCAGTCACAATATAGTGCCTGGTTTACTTTACAGTCTGCACTCAGCTGTCAGGCACAACTAAAAAAAAAACTTTCATATATGCTCTACAATGTGCTAAAAATATAAAACCCTGAAATAGCACCGTTTTCATTGGTTATTAAATGTTGAGCTTTAATTCAAGTGTTTCCAACAGTTTTGATACATGTTGTGGAAAAATAGAAACATAAGAACCATCAACCACATATTAACACATTGTCAATTAATGTAACTGCATTATGTATATTGTTATTTTATCATATACAGTTCTCTTTAAAGAGTAAGTAGCGGGGCTCCAAAAAATATAACATTACATGTCCCCATGTGTTGCTACAACTGTAATTTTTATTTGCATTGTTAACATCCTGAAACATAACTTTAAAGTCTGTCTCAATGCTCTTTTCAAAATGTCTGCTCTAGTGCGCTGATAGTGTAAGGATTATTGTCAAACAGGTAACACAGCAATAACAATCCATAATGTGGTATGTAACAGAAAAACCAAAAACACTTAGTTTTTTTGTATTTTTTATCGCTCTTCCTGCAGTG
The DNA here is from genome assembly GCF_017654505.1 of Polyodon spathula. Taxonomy (NCBI): domain Eukaryota; kingdom Metazoa; phylum Chordata; class Actinopteri; order Acipenseriformes; family Polyodontidae; genus Polyodon; species Polyodon spathula. The sequence goes on along the minus strand of NC_054535.1, from coordinate 47,600,582 downwards.
ATTTAGAGGACAGATTTAAAACCCCAGTGCACTAGAGCAGACATTTTGAAATGAACTTTGAAACAGACTTTAAAGTTATATGTGTAAAAATGTCAGGATATTAACAATGAAAATTAAAATTACAGGTACATTATTTTAACAGTCGTAGCAACAAGTGGTGACATATATCGCTTTCTTTTTTTTTTTTTTTGCAACTCCGCTACTTATTCTTTAAGCTTTTAGAGAAATTCAAAACAAACTGCATTCTGGTGCAATAGATTTAATTAATATTTACAGGAAGTATGTTTTTTATTTCAACAGTCAAATACGTAGCCCTGACAAGCTTTTACAATGTTTTGAGAATGCTGGCTCTTGCTTTTCTGAATTTGAGTTAGGTAGAGTGCTAGTGGCACAAGTAATTAACATTATTTAAAGATACAGTATCACCAGTAGTAATTTCATAGTATTTCACTTTATAACCACAAGCATTACCCTTACACTTAATCCATGTTAATGTTGCATTGAAAACCAAACATGTTTTTCTTAAGCATTACACTAATAAAACTTCAACAGATGGTGAGTGAATTCAAAATATAAATATACTGAGAGGGAAATCTTATTCAAACTTGTCCTTGTAACTTTTTACAGCAAACTCTATTTTTGCTTTAGCCTGTTTAAAAACTCTGGCATCCAACAACAACACAATGGCAGCACTGAGGTACCTTAAATAATTAGTGGTTGATGGAGCAGGAGCCAGGCTACCTAGTGACATCATCTGACATCTCAGAGAGTCACACACAGTTAGGCCCAAGCCCTCGGCAGGATGAGGTCCGCGTCATGGTGAGGCACCCTCCAAGGCTGGACGCACGACACCCTCATGGACATGGTCAGTAAAGATAGAATACATATAGAAAAGGGGTCCCTATCTCTTGGGGGGACCCAGCACATAAATAGCAGCTCGAACACCTGAAAGGAAAGAAGAAATGGGGGATCTCTGGCTCAGAGAGCTGGCCACGATGAGGTGAATTATAGATTTCCAAAGCTGGGACAGAGACGCACCTCCAGAGAACCTGAAATGAGAAGACAGCCTTGTGTTATGAAGGAAGAGCTTCTACAGTGAGGTTTAGCAAGAAAAAGCTTAGCCCCTCTGATAGCGAGGGTAATGATAGATCATTTGATGCTAAAAGGTTGGGTTTGACCAGGGGTCCCCTCTGACTTGGGAAGAACCCTCCTGCTGAGGTAAAGGAATCAGAGCTTAACCAAGGGGTGGAGAAAGTGAGATCATTAACCCCCCAAAGAATGGACCCTTTCTACCCGCAAAAGAATCCTATAGAGTGCCTATTGGAAATCTACACCCCCTTTCAAAATGTTCACCTTTTGTTGCCTTATAGCCTGGAATTTTAAAAAAATGCATTAAAATACATATTTTTTTCATTTATCTACACATCCTACCCCACAACTTCCAAGTGAAAAAAAATATTCTAGAAATTTGTAAAAATAATAAAAAGTGTCCACCCCCCTTGTAATAGCAATCCTAAATAAGCTCAGGTGTAACCAAACACCTTCAAAATCACACACCAAGTTAAGTGGCCTCCACCTGTGTTAAATTGTAGTGATTCACGTGATTTTAGGATAAATTAAGCAGTTCCTGTAGGATCCCTCTGCTGGGTAGTGCATGTCAAAGCAAAAACTCAACCATGAGCACCAAGGCGCTTTAAAAAGAACCCTGGGACAAAATTGTAGAAAAGCACAGATCAGGGGGTGGGTATAAAAAAATATCAAAGGCCTTGAATATTGTCAATATATAACAATCGTGACAACAATATCCCAAGCACTCCCAAAATCTGGCATGTATGCTAGGGTGGCAAGAAGGAAGCCATTACTCAAGAAAGCCCACCTTGAATGCCATTTTGAAGTATGCAAAAAAATACTCAGTAGATTCTGTAGCCATCTGGCAAAAAGTTTTGTGGTCTGACAAAACTAAAATAGAACTTTTTGGCATAAATACAAAGCGTTATGTTTGGTGCAAACCTAAAACAATGCATTACCCAGAGAACACCATCCCTACTGTGAAGCATGTTATGGGGATGTTTTTCATTGGCAGGGACTGGGGCACTTGTCAGGATAGAAGGGAAAATGAATGGAGCAAACTACAAAGAAGTCCTTGAGGAAAACCTGCTGCCCTCTGCAAGAAAGCTATCAAAAAATATCAAAGGCCTTGAATATCCCTTGGAGCACGGTCAAGACGATTATTAAGAAGTGGAAGGTGTATGTCACCACCAAGACCCTGCCTAGATCAGGCCGTCCCTCCAAACTGGATGACCAAACAAGAAGGAGACTGATCAGAGAGGCTATCAAGAGGCCAATAGCAACTTTGCAAGAGCTACAGGCTTTTATAGTCAAGACTGGTCAAAGTGTGCATGTGACAACAATATCCCAAGCACTCCACAAATCTGGCCTGTATGGTAGGGTGGCAAGAACGAAGCCATTACTCAAGAAAGCCCACCTTGAGTCCCATTTAAAGTTTGCAACAAAACACTCAGGAGATTCTGTAGTCATGTAGCAAAACGTTTTGTGGTCTGACGAAACTAAAATAGAACTTTTTGGCCTAAATGTAAAGTGTTATATTTGGTGCAAACCCAACACAGCACATTACCCAAAGAGCACCATCCCTACTGTGAAGCATGGTGGTCACAGCGTCATGTTATGGGGATGTTTCTCATCGGCAGAGACTGGGGCACTTGTCAGGAAGGAAAATGAATGGAGCAAAGTACAGAAAAGTCCTTTAGGAAAACCTGTGCCCTCTACAAGAAAGCTGAAACTAGGATGGAAGTTCACCTTTCAGCATGACAACGACCCAAAGCACACATCCAAAGCTACACTGGAGTGGCTAACGAACAAAAAAGTAAATGTCCTTGAGTGGCCCAGTCAGAGCCTCAACCTAAATCCAACTAAAAATGTGTGGCATGATTTGAAGATTGCTGTCCATAAACACTCCCCAAGGAACAAACAGTTTTATAAAGAAGAATGGTCAAATATTGCCAAATTTATGTGTGCGTAGTTATAAGTTCGTAGAGACCTATCCCAACAAACTCACAGCTGTAATTGCTGCCAAAGGTGCTTCCACCAAGGATTAAGTCAGGGGGGTGAAGACTTATCCAATTGTGATCTTTCAGTTTTTTTTTCCACAGTAAAAACTTTTTTTCCCCTGAATGGTGTGGAGTATGGTATGTAGATAAGTGAAAAAAAAAGTTTAATGCATGAAACTTTGAGGCACTGACACAACAAAATGTGGAAAAAGTTCTAGGGGGTGTAGACTTTCTATAGGAACTGTATGTGCAGACAAACAAAAGAACCGGCAAAGAGAAGCAGCCTTGACAGAGGATTGAAATCAAATTGCCTATAATATCTATAGAGATAGGCAGACAAGAAGGAGAAGCAGTCAGAGGGCTCTTAGAGTTTCCCTGCAGGAGGAGATGGACAGCTGGTATTGATAGGAGAGTTGGCGAGGTAATGGGCATCAAACGAAATTGAGATTGTATTCCTGACAGACAGGATTTGATTGTAGGTGGTGCAAGATATAGAGTCCTTTGCGTGTACTATAAAAGCCATAATCTAGTCCTGGTTGAGGGGTCGGATTAATCCCATTTTGGGAGCAGAAAGTCAAATAGGTGGTCCAGCCGGTGGAATAAAATCTGGTAGAAGGAGCAAGTGCTGCAGCCATGTATGCTTGCACTGTACTGAGCAGTCCGCTAATAGTTCTTTTCAGTTGAAAATTGTGTGTTACTGCTGGAGTTGGCTGAACTGTAGGGACCAGACTGTGAAATCTGTTTCAATTATTATTATTCAGCTGTAGGGACCAGACTGTGAAATCTAATTCAATTATCCTGAGCCGAATCTGCAGGGATATTGAGTGACGATGGGCAGTGGTTGAGGCAATAGAACCATATGCTGTTGCAGATGCAAGGCTGTAGACTGGAGGCTCTATTGTAGGGACCGGGGTTGGTGTAAAACCAGAAGTGACTGTAGCTGTTGCAGCAGCTGCGTTTATGGCAGGAATGAAAGAGAACACTGAAACTGCAAAACCTTGCTTCTCTTGCTCAATGTTGGACACCCATTTATCCAAATTGCTAAGTTTGGTGTTAATTGAGGGGAAGGTATTGCATGAATGCTTTTATTTAATTGAAAATGCAATAATGTTTCTGTTGAGTTTTGTTGGCTGGAGCAGCTGCCTGATGGCGGGATGATGTGCTGGCAGCTGGAGTTGCATGAGACAGTTTGTCCTGGGCTGATGAACAGCTGAGCGTGGCTGGAGAGTTTTCTTAGGTGGAAATATAGGTTCAGCTGAGATGGATTCACAATAGAAAATTAAAAGGGATTCTCGATTGTACCCTGCTGTGCTTTTGCTGCAGTTTTTGAAGATGGTCTTTGTGAGCTTGTTGTCCTTAAAGTGCAGACAATTAACTCCTTGTATGGTGGGTAGTGGAATGGTAATGGTGCTTGGGAGGCACTTGTTCGCCTGATAGAGGGAAGAGTGGTGAGGTGATCAGCTCTTGGATTGACCCTGTCGGAGAATGCTCTGAAACGGATATGAAGTTACCCTCGAAGCCCTCCAAATCCAAGGAAGAGTTGTGCGTAAGTATTCCATACTTTATTTGTTCTAAATTCTTTACACAGAAAGAAATTGCTGGCTGTCTTGCCATCCGCTTAGGTTCACAACCAAATGAAAAAACACAAGAGACTGCCTAGGGTAGACTAATAGTTTAAATAGGAGGCAGATTTGATTGATGACAGGAGATGAAAATTTAGGGTAGATCCTAGCTGTTGCCCCCCGAACCACACAAATAGGTTAACATATAATGTTATTCAGGTAAACAGATACATGTTCTGCGCTTGGGGAATGTGCAGACTATCCATGCATTGGAAAACAATAAAGGTTATCTGTCAGAGTAAAGGGAAAGGGTTTGTTTTTCCACATAACTGGAAAGTGCGTGGTAATGGGAAATCTTTCTCCAGCATGGAAAGTGTAGTTCATTCTTATAACAAGAAACCATTTTCTAGCATAATGAAAGTTTTACTTACCCATTTAATGCTATCTAAATTCATTTCAATCTACCACAGCTGTGAACACTACAGAATATTAATTACTTCAACCAGCTGATGTAGTTACATTGGCAAACACACATTCAAATTTACTTACTAATCTCTATTCTGTTCCCTTCCAACTGCAAACAGCAACATAATCCATATATTAAGCAGACCAGTCACTTGAATCAGCTGTTTAAAAGAAGCATCTACTTACTTGCGACTCAGATGATAAGATAATCTTTTATTGTTGTGAAAGGAAAGCCCCAAAGAGCAAATCTTGCAAGTTGTAGTCTTTTTTCATTCATTGTGAGCCAGTGGTTCCTAAACTTTTTTTGCTATTATTACAGTGTTGTTATTACAGTATATCTATGACTAGTCTTTAAGTAATGATAATGCAATTATGAATAGTAATTGTAATGTTTGTCCAGGTTATTTTTTTAATACTTTAAGATTGTATTAAAGATTTGTTTAATAAAATGTTACAACCTTGTTTGTTCGTTTTCTACATTCTGCACACAGCAAATTCCGTTAATTTAAACTAAAAGCTAAGCCCCTCTGTGATGAGTCAAAGGGGTTTCGGTCTGTGATTCAGCCTCCCGACAGTAGGTGGCATCAAACCAACTCGGGACTTCCCTTACCAAGATCTCGTGACCATGGCAAAAGTCATCTTTTGAGGGGCGGCACCTTGGTGAGGGGCGGAAGTACGAGTATGTAACTTCCAGCCACTGGAGTCAAGTGAAGGATAAGGACACGTGTCGGTTGGGGATTGGTGTTCCACTGACTACAGAGGCGGGACATTACATACTAAAGGGAACGTACTACTGTGTTCGGGGTTGGTCCGAAAGAAAAAGTAGGAGGAGTCACGGTGAAGGGAGATACTGATTTTGTGCAGCGGGTTTTTTTGAAATACTAACATTTCTTTTGTCTTTTTTTTGTTTATGGTCACCACGAAGACAAATTAAAGACGAGTCATCAGTTTGTTTTGGATTTCACCCCTGCACTCCTTCCCTCACACCATTTTGTTTTCGTTTGTTATTTAATCCTTTTTGTTGGTGTATAGAAAATAAAAATAAATTATTTTATTTCTGTACACATAAATTACTGTCTGGACATTCCATTTAATACACTCTCGCCTCACACGTGGTGTCAGAAGTGAAAATGGATCCAGCTACAGTTTTGACAATGTTTAGGGAGCAGGAGGAGAAGCGAGAGGAGAGAGAGACACGGCACCTGGAACAGCTCGCCCAGTTCTTGGGACAGCTGGTAGAAAAACTATCAATATCAACATCAGAGAGAGCGGTTGCCCGGATGTTTGCAGCTCAGCCTAATCTTCAGAAGATGACCTCGGAAGATGATCCCGAGGCTTTCTTGATTACGTTTGAGAGAGTGGCAGAGGCTGCAGAGTGGCCTAGGGAACACTGGGCCATGAAATTGGCACCCTGCCTGACAGGGGAAGCTCAGGCAGCGTATCGAGCCCTGACGGCCACGAATGCAGGGGACTATGTTAAAGTTAAAGAAGCCATTCTCTCACGCCTCGGGATCACGGAGGAAACATACCGGCGCCGTTTTCGGGAATACCAGCTGTCCAAGGGGATGCGGCCCCGGGTTGCGGGACAATATCTTTTAGATCAGTGCACCCGGTGGCTGCGGCCAGAAGAACATACACCCCAAGAACTGGTGCAGAAAATAGTTATAGAACAGTTTGCGTCTATACTACCGCCAGGGAATCGAGAGTGGATTAAGAGGAATAGACCTACCACTCTCGAGGATGCCCTCCTCCTGGCGGAGGCCTACGAAGACGCAAACGAAGGTGCCGGGTCAGACCCCACTCCTGCCCCTAAACTAACTCGGACCAACCAACCAATGAAGCCCAGAGGGGGTAACCGGACCTTCAGACCATGGAGGTCAAGGTTAGCCCCATCCTGGGCGAGAGAGAATCCCCCTAACCTGCCGGTCGCGGACTCGCAGGACAGATTAACTCCGTTGATGCCTCCTAACCAAGTGTGCTACCAATGTAATGAGCCTGGACACATTGCCAGGAATTGTCCAGTAAGAAAGGTGGACCTGGCGACAAGATCCTGGTCAGCAGTAACAGGTAGGAACACTGGGGAATGTCGGGAGGGCCCTTATCAGTTAAGAGTACAGGTCGGGGGAAAGAGTACTTACGCATTTGCGGACTCTGGGTGTGCACAAACATTGATTCGGCAAGCTCTCTTGGATGGGGTAGCCTGGGAGCCACAGGGTAAAGTGGCTATCTCCTGTATTCATGGAGAAACTCGGGTTTATCCCACCACTAAAGTTAGACTTATTGTAGGTGATTATTCAGCTTGCGTTAAAGTGGCTGTAGCGCAATGTTTACCATACCCTGTTCTCCTGGGAAGAGACTGGCCGTTTTTTGATCGTATTTTAGGTCGGGAAATGGTCTTAGTTTCTACCAGGGGACAATTAAAGCAACAGGAGAAAACAATTGGCGAGATTTTTCCGTTGCAATCCGACCTGTTTAACCCTAAAATCCGCCCAAGAAAAACAAAAAGAGAGCGTCGGGTGGAAAAATATGAGGGAACTCTGAGACGACAAGGGGAGGGGTCTGACACAAAAGTAAACCAATCGTTGAAACGGCAAGGAAAGGGAGTAGGTATTCAGTGTAACCGGGGCTGCGAGGTTACTGAGGTGGAAGGTCATGTAATAAAAGACACTCCTCTCTGTGTACCTAACCATTGGGACCGAGATATTGACTTGGGATATGAACAACAAAATGATCCCACGTTACAGTATGCTTGGAAACGGGTTAGATATATCGAGGGGAAGGATATGCAGGAAGGACAACCGGTGGTATTTCCGCATTTTTCTGTATCTGGGCACTTATTATATAGAATAACCCGGGCTCCCGGGACGGGACAGCTCGTAAAACAGTTATTGGTTCCTAGGCCTTTTCAGTCAGAAATCATGAGATTGGCGCATGACATTCCATTTTCAGGTCATTTGGGAACTGAAAAGACTCAGGAACGAATTCTGGCCCGGTTTTTTTGGCCTGGGGTTTATGGTCTTGTGCGGAAGTATGTATCGGAGTGTCCTGAATGTCAATTAGCTGCCCCTAAGTCAGTTCGCCCCGCACCTCTGGTTCCACTTCCAATTATTGGGGTACCGTTTGAAAGGATTGGTGTAGATTTAGTAGGCCCTCTGGAGGGAACAGAGTCAGGATATCGGTATATTTTAGTAGTAGTGGACTACGCAACGAGATATCCAGAAGCTGTTCCCTTACGCTCTATGAATGCAATAGCTGTAGCGAATGAATTGGTAAAAATATTCTCTAGGGTGGGAATCCCGAAAGAAATTCTCACTGATCAGGGCACTAATTTTATGTCAGACTGTATTCAGCAACTATATAAATTATTGAAAATTCGTTCAATTAGAACCTCAGTTTTTCATCCACAAACGGATGGGCTTGTTGAACGATTTAATCAGACTTTGAAAAATATGTTGCGCCGCTTTGTAGATCAAGAAAAACGCAATTGGGCTAAACTGCTTCCCTACTTGCTCTTTGCAGTTCGCGAGGTACCACAATCCTCAACGGGGTTTTCCCCGTTTGAGCTCTTGTACGGTCGGCAGCCGCGGGGTATCTTGGATCTCATAAGAGAAGGCTGGGAAGAACAGTCAAAGGAGTCTAAAAATGTAGTAAAATACGTGTTGCAGTTACGCGATCGCTTAGAATTAGTCGGTCGATTGGCACATGACAATCTCAAAGCGGCACAGCAGAAGCAGCAACAAAGCTACAATAAAAATGCAAGAATTCGGAACTTTCGACCTGGAGACAAAGTGTTGTTATTGTTGCCCTCATCGGAATCTAAGTTGTTTGCTAAATGGCAGGGTCCTTTTCAGGTTATTCGAGCAATTGGTAAAGTCAATTATGAGATCCGACAGCCTGGGCGTCGGAAAGAAAGTCAAATTTATCATGTTAATCTCCTGAAACCGTGGAAAGAACGGGAAGTCCATTTTATATCTCCTGTACAGGAGGGAGAGGATTTTGGACCCTCAATTGAGTCAGAGTCAGCAATTGAGGTCCCGATGGGGGAACAATTAACTCCTGATCAGCGTGAAGAGGTAAGCAATCTAATTAAAATGTTCAGTGATGTGTTTTCTAACGTGCCTGGAAGAACGCATTTGATCGAACATGCTATTATCACTCCGCCAGGTCTAAGAGTTAGACAGAGACCGTATCGCATTCCAGAGAGTCGGAGAGATTCTGTTCGAAGGGAGGTGGAGTGTATGTTGAAACTTGGGGTAATTGAACCTTCCCGAAGTGAGTGGTGTAGCCCAATAGTACCAATAGACAAGCCAGATGGGTCACTACGATTATGTATCGATTTTAGGAGGGTGAATGCTATCTCCAAGTTTGATGCATATCCCATGCCTCGAGTAGATGAACTCTTAGACAAACTGGGGCAAGCTCGGTTTATTTCAACTCTGGATCTGACGAAAGGATATTGGCAAATTCCATTAACGAAAGCCTCTCGTGAGAAAACGGCATTTTCAACCCCAGAGGGTCTTTTTCAATTTTGTACTATGCCGTTCGGACTTCATGGAGCGCCTGCTACTTTTCAGAGACTAATGGACAGGGTTTTACAACCTCATCGAGAGTATGCAGCTGCGTATATCGATGATGTAGTCATTTATAGTTCTTCCTGGAGAGAACATTTGACTAGATTAGAAGCCGTCTTACAGTCTCTGAGGAGGGCGGGGCTCACAGCGAACATGGCAAAGTGCGCTATTGGAAAAGAAGAAACTAAATATTTAGGTTTCATAATGGGTAAGGGTAGAGTGAAACCGTTGGTTTCAAAAGTCCAGGCTTTGTTGGATTCACCGGTACCTACCACGAAAACCCAGGTGAGATCACTGTTAGGGTTGGCTGGTTATTACCGCCGCTTTATTCCACACTTTTCCACTATAGCCGCCCCTCTCACTGATCTCACTAAAAAGAACGCTCCAAATAAAATTAAGTGGAGTGCAGAGTGTCAGACAGCCTTTGAATCTATTAAAACTAATTTGAGTCAGGCCCCAGCATTAATAAGCCCGGATTTCAGCCGAGAGTTCGTCCTGCAGACAGATGCATCGCAGACTGGTCTGGGGGCGGTTCTGTCCCAGGAGAGAGATGGTATAGAACACCCGATACTATACATCAGTCGGAAGTTACTGCCCAGAGAACAGAGGTATTCGGTAGTGGAGAAAGAATGCCTGGCAGTGAAATGGGCAGTGGAATCTTTAAAATACTATCTTCTGGGACGACCCTTTGTACTCATCACAGATCACGCTTCTTTAAAGTGGTTAGACACGATGAAGGATTCAAACGCTAGGATTACGCGGTGGTACCTGGCGCTCCAACCCTTCGCCTTTCAAATAAGGTATCGTGCGGGTAAGTTACATCAAAATGCTGATTTTTTTTCCCGGGAGGGAGGTAAAAGGGAAGGGTTAGAGGTGTCCGAGTGTTCCTTCGGCTCCACTCTGAGGGGTGGGATATGTGATGAGTCAAAGGGGTTTCGGTCTGTGATTCAGCCTCCCGACAGTAGGTGGCATCAAACCAACTCGGGACTTCCCTTACCAAGATCTCGTGACCATGGCAAAAGTCATCTTTTGAGGGGCGGCACCTTGGTGAGGGGCGGAAGTACGAGTATGTAACTTCCAGCCACTGGAGTCAAGTGAAGGATAAGGACACGTGTCGGTTGGGGATTGGTGTTCCACTGACTACAGAGGCGGGACATTACATACTAAAGGGAACGTACTACTGTGTTCGGGGTTGGTCCGAAAGAAAAAGTAGGAGGAGTCACGGGTGAAGGGAGATACTGGTTTTGTGCAGCGGGTTTTTTTTGAAATACTAACATTTCTTTTGTCTTTTTTTTGTTTTTATGGTCACCACGAAGACAAATTAAAGACGTGTCATCAGTTTGTTTTGGATTTCACCCCTGCACTCCTTCCCTCACACCATTTTGTTTTTTTCGTTTGTTATTTAATCCTTTTTGGTGGTGTATAGAAAATAAAAATAAATTATTTTATTTCTGTACACATAAATTACTGTCTGGACATTCCATTTAATACACTCTCGCCTCACACCCTCCCTATTTATTAACTGAAGCTGTATCTAAATCTAGATTTTTGTTTTATTTTATTTGTGAGCAAAATGTATTTGATATTAAAACCCGCCGCCACTACACTTTCAGATGAAGGAGGGCTGAACAATACAGGTGCTGAGCTATGATAGGTCTGAAACGACACAAGCTCTGTGAACAGGGATTGATCAGATTTAACAGGGGTTTGGTCAGATTAAACGTGATCCCTGCCTGGATAGTTGATCAAGTAAATCATCCTGGAGATCCACTGAGTCTGCAATTCGCCATGGAGCTTTTACAATCGCCAGGAAGTCAGAAAAATATATTTTCCAGTCAGGTCTCCACGCCCCAACTTCTTCTGAAAAACACTGTTCTAAGCTGTTGGGTATATCTCCCTGTAACTTGTTTGCCATTGTCTTTTGAAGTACTCTCCACCACCCTTCTAGATACAGCACGTGGGTAGACTAGATTAACTGAGCAATGATTTATTTAATCAATCAACATCCAAAGGCGTGATTAATCAATTAATCTTTAATCGATTAAAACCCCTGTGACAGGATGGCCGTGAGTGGATATAAAGCCAGATGCAGGAAGAATAACAAAGGCAAGGTACTGCAGGGCAACGCTGTTTACTAAAGAACAAAAATAAATACAATATTCAAACAGAAAACACTTGCTCACAGAGCACAAATAAAAGAGATAAACAAAAACAAATCTCAAACACAAAATAATCAGAAAGCCCAGGTCAGGCTGGGAAATTGCCTTCACTGATCTTTTGAGTTTCTTTTAGTTTTGTTTTGATTTTAAATCACCTCTCTCCTCTCGCTCTCCCGTTCCTCCTCTGAACATCTGCGTGGAGTGGAGAAAGCTGCAGGTTTAAATGCAGGTGACCATCTCTCGATTTAGTAACAAATTAATCACTTTATTGACTTGGGAGATATCTATCTTCTGCATGAGGTTTTTACTGTGGATGGGGCTTCGCATCCACGCTGCGACACAAATACAAATCATGTGGCTATGCCGTCATATATAAATACAATAAATCCCAAATAAACAATAACATGCTGTCAAATACAATCAATAAATCATAATAGACAAATACAAAATAACATAGGGGCAGAGGGGGAGATCCCATTCTAAAAATAAACAAACTTTACTGTACACGTCTCCTCGCCCTGTTACAACCCCTAATAAGAACATAAGAAAGTTTACAAACAAGAGGAGGCCATTTGGCCCATCTTGCTTGTTTGGTTGTTAATAGCTTATTGATCCCAGAATCTCATCAAGCAGCTTCTTGAAGGATCCCAGGATGTCAGCTTCAACAACATTCCTGGGGAGTTAGTTCCAGACCCTCACAATTCTCTGAGTAAAAAAGTGCCTCCTATTTTTTGTTTTGAATGCACCTTTATCTAATCTTCATTTGTGACCCCTGGTCCTTGTTTCTTTTTCTGGTGAAAAAAGTCCCTTGGTTTGACATTGTCAATACCTTTTAGCATTTTGAATGCTTGAATCTGATCGCCGCGTAGTCTTTTTTTATCAAGACTGGATAGACTCAATTATTTTAGCCGTCTGCATATCACATGTCTTTTAAACCCAGAATAATTCTGGCACTCTTCTTTGTGCTCTTTCTAGAACAGCAATATCCTTTTTGTAGCGAGGTGACCAGAACTGAACACAGTATTCTAGATGAGGTCTTACTAATACATTGTATAGTTTTAACATTACTTCCCTTGATTTAAATTCAACACTTTTCACAATATATCTGAGCATCTTGTTGGCCATTTTTACAGCTCCCCACATTATCTAGATGAAGGCATTTCTGAGTCATCATAAACTCCTATATCTTTTTCATAAACTCGTTCTTTAATTTCAGTATCTGCAATATGGTATTTGTAATGCACATTTTTATTGCCTGCTTGCAGTACCTTACACTTTTCTGCCCAGTTCTGAATGCTGCCTAGATCATTTTGAATGACCTTTGCTGCTGCAACGGTGTTTGCCACTCACCTGTTTATGTGTCGTGTGCAAATTTGACAAGTTTGCTTACTGTACCAGAATCTAAGTCATTAATGTAGATTAGGGCGATCAGAGGGCCTAATACTGATCCCTGTGGTACTGCACTGGTTACATCGCTCCTTTTTGAGGTTTTTTCTCAAATCTTTACTTTCTGTTTTCTACATCTTAGCCACTCCCTAATCTATGTGCACACATTTCCTTGAATCCCTTCTGCTTTTAGTTTGAGAATTAATCTTTTATGCAGGACTTTATGGAAACCTTAATAAATCATGTCATATGTTTTGCAATTATCCATTGTCGATGTTGCATCTTCAAAAAAAATCAAGCAGGTTAGTTAGACACAATCTCTCTCTCTCTCTCTCTCTCTCTCTCTCTCTCTCTCTCTCTCTCTATATATATATATATATATATATATATATATATATATCTCTCCTCTCTCTCCTCTCGGCTCGCTCTACCTCTCGTCTCTCCGCTCTCTCTATGATAATGATTACTATATATATATACAGTATATATATTATATATATATATATATATTATATATAGATAATATATATATATATATAATAATATTATATATACCCATACTTTTACATTTGTTAATAAATTGGGGAAGAAAAATAGTAATTGGATTAGACACTGATTTGTGCTCACCAGAAAACTTCACTCCTTATCCACTTTTTCCACCATGTCCTTACCTCTTTATCCATAGACAGCAGCTTCATATGTTCTTTTTGATAACACAGCTGACATGACTTCCCCTTAGAAATCTTTCTTGGGAGTTGCCTTCTGAGGCACTGCACCTCCACAGGAAAAGTTAAGACCTGCCAATCGTTCCCTCACAGTCCTCCACTGGAATCTCAAACCTCACCCATTTCCTCTCATGTTCCTCCAGCAAGTACTGTTCCCAGAGGGGTTTCTTGGGTATGACTGTGTATAAGCAAACAATACACAAAATATTGATGTGGGCAAGCAGATTGTTATCGTTTTGTAATAGCAGCAAGCTGTTACAGTAGTTATAGTAGATAAAAACTACTTTTATGTTTGGATGTGTTCAGTTTATATATTTTGGGTGTGGTTGCTTTTAACAGTGAAATAATCTAGACATCATAAACTTGCTCGAATGTTTGCCAATTATTAAATTGTATGCTTATAAAGCAAGGTCAAACTGAAACAGGTATAGAGCAACAGTAAAGTAATGAAAGGGGCTTTTAAAAGCAGACCATAATAAACAGAAGCCTGTGTGAGACATTTTACTACCTTTCAGATGCACGTTATCTATACTGTTATGAGATTGATTTAGCTATCAGCCAGAGCAAGCATAACTGCTGAAGCCTTGGTATTTGTTTAACCTGTGGGAAAGGAAACCATTAGGTAGTAATTAGAAATAATGTAAGAGCAAGAAAAGGAGGATGTGGACTTTGGCAAAAAGAAAAGTGTTGTTTTTTCTACATCCAAGGCAATATATTACGTGGACACTCGGTAATGCACACAATTATAGTGACAGTATACAAGGCCAACTGCTCTAATAAGTATAGGGGGTAGTCACGATTAATATATTAGTAGTCAATGATGCATGTGAATTTTTTTAAGTCATTCAACATGTTGCAGTACAATCAGAATGTATTTTTATGTTTCCGTCTATAACATCAATTCAAGACCTTCAAGATGTCTATACTGTCCTTTATGGCTCGAAAGTTTTGTATCACCCTACAGAATTAACTAATTTTGCTTCATAAAATTGAATTAAACCTGCTGACTAATGTTACGTTAACATATTGAATTACATACCACGTTGAAGTTTTCCATATACTTATAAAAAGCTGACAAAAAATTGAACAATTTGTCATTCGGAAATATAACATGAAATACTGTACTACTATTATGTCTTCCGGTAGACTTTTGTGATATCATTTTGTAATGTCTTTGATTACATGATAAATAAAATATCTAAATTGTGTGTGTGTGTGTGTGTGTGTGTGTGTGTGTGTGTGTGTGTGTGTGTGTGTGTGTTTTTAAAATGATGTATCAGTCCAAAAATTCTAGGTGAGGCAAAATATTTGGCCATAGCTGTAGGTTGAGGACTGATACTAGAAATATTTGATAGATGAGAAATGCAGGAACTGTCCAGGTCTATTTTAACATGTTGCGTCTGATTGGGAATTTACAAGCTTAGCAGAAATGTGAAAATAAATTTCACCTAGAATCATAGCTAGGGAATATTTTTTGTAAAGACGTATGAACCTTTGGTTGTCACCTCTGGGATGCCTCAGAATAATTTCAATTGTTCTATGGCATCCATGATTTTTATACAAATTTTACAAATATGCATATCTATCTGCTGGTTAGATTTGTACATGTTGAGGTGCATGCTTAATGCTATTTCTCAGCAGCTAGCTTACATATTTTAGAAAAACAATTTCCTTATAGGTTATTGTAACAGGACCAGAACATTAAAAATACACAGATGGTCGAATGCAGTTTAAACATTTTTAAACAAAAGGTCGCACATGGAAGTATTAAATATAAACAGAGTATCTATATATATATATATATATATATATATATATATATATATATATATATATATATATATATATATATATATATATATAAAATTTTCAAAGTTTATATTCTGTATTTCTTTACAAAAATCTACAGGTAAAGCAACCTTTAGTTTTATAAAATAGTTTAAGGCCAAGCATTTAGATTTTTCTTGGCATTCTCTAGGTTTACTGTTACAAGTAATTGTATCTTCTTTTTGGAAATCAGTTTAATTCCAGGCTACCTGCATTACAGATCAGGAATGCTATGTGAGCATGGGTGGTCTGAAATCAGGAATACCTGAATATGGTAGCAGTTTGTGTTCCTCGTCACTAAATACTGTTCATGAATAATAGCGAGAAATAACTCAGTTACTGTGGTTTGCTTTGTCTAGTTTATTGGACCTCAATTGTTGCTAATTATAAAGAGTATATAGAACTGGTTTCTGTATGGCTGAATATTGGATTTGTATTTTCAAACCACATAATATGATGCAATTTAACACACTTGCTTTACACACAGGTTATCGTTCTATTTATTCAAGTACTGAAACAATGTATATACTAACCAACCGTTATTTGTTGATTTAGATGCTCTGAAGTAAAAATAATCACAGTATACAAAACGAGTTTAAATATAACACATTCCTAAGAAAGGAAATGTCGTTTTCAAAGGGTGTATACTATGAATGTCAGATACTGTGACCGAGTTACAAAATGTTTCCTTCAGGGATATGGTACGACTCCTTGATGACCAAAACCTTCTGTGTTTCATGCCTATTAAAAGAGTAATAGCCAGTGCTTTAAAGTTCTCTCTTTTTTCTGCTAGCATTAACAATAATTTAACTGCTCTTCTATTCTCTGGACTGAATAACTTTGTGTTCTTTCCTTGCTGAGAATATGCATATTTTTTCAAGAACTACTGTGACGGAAAGATGAGTTCTGGTGATGAATCTTCCTCCCAACCTGTGAGGGCGCTAAAGAACGGGAGGAGAAGTATCTGGAAGGGCTGGCCTGACAGTTCGTTTCCGGGTCAGGGAAGTGGGTCAGCCTGGAGGGGAGCGCGACTCTGTTGTAAGACCGTATTGATTTGAAAGGTAAACGAGAGGCAGCTGCAAGTAATAAGGCAGCTGCAACCGTTTATCTCGATATCATGCGGGATTACATATAGGGGCCAGGGTAACGCTGATCTTCTCCTTTGTTTGGGTTAAACGAGTGGAGAGAGAGAAGGACTGAGAGAGGAGCTCTCAGAGTGGATTGTGTTAGTGTTTTGTATTGTTGTGTCTGTCCGTGTAACTGTCTGTTTTTGTATTCAGCACTAGACAGTTAACGCACATCTCCGGAGCTGTCGAAAGGAGAGCACTATCCGGAGCACCACTGCACTGAGCACCTGCACGTTTTCGATCACCCAGGACTGGTGACCGTACCGCTGTTTTTGTTCAGGACTGTGCCCTTGGTTTCTTTATCCCCGTGCTTTACACATTGTTGTGTATTGCCGGGGATTTATTATTTTTGACGGTCGCCAGACCTGGAAAAGAGCAATAAGCACTTATTCACTGAATCACTGTTGTCTGTTCATCATTCCTGCACCGCATCACCGTGACATCTGTTCGCCTTACCAACCACTTTGCCACAACTACTCAAATAATTAGAGAGATGTTCCTCCAATGCTTTCAAAAGTTACACCAAGTAAGTAGTAAGTAAGTAAGGGCCTAGATGACAAGCAAAGTTTGCCAATTCCTGGTGAAGATGGAAATGTAAGGTCAAATGTGACTCTTACACTTATCCAAATGTCCAATGCTTAATCATTTCAAATAGTATGTCTTCTGGGACACATTGGGCCATAGTGTAAACAGTTTTATAATGTAGGCACACTTCTGAGATGATTTGTACTTTTGTTACACTCTCCCCTAAATTTCATTACCAAAGGTTGTGATGGGATGTTAATTGGTATTACTTATACACTGATCACATTTTTATTTTTTAAACTAACACTTTTTTTTGCACAGTGTCTTTGTGACAGAGCAGAGGCCCTGCACACTGAGAAATGTGTCATTTCTTTTTGTGGATGGCAACCATTTTGGCTTGAGTATGGAGGAACAGCATGGAGCCAAGATGACCACCTTCCCACATCGACATAGTTCAACAAGTTTGGGGTAATTGTTTATTAAGAAAAGTGTGGAATGTTTTAATTGCTTTATTGGAAAAGTTTGGATTGTGGCCCGGCGATGATTGATTGATTGTGTCAATTAAATGTGTTAAAGGGACTAGGAGCTCTTAAAATAAATAAATCCCCTGGTCCGGATGAGATCTTCCAAATAGTACTCAAAGAAAAGAAGAAGTTATTTACAAACTGCTAACCAAGATCTTTCAACAGTCTCTTGAGACAGGTTGTACCGACAGACTGGAGAATTCCAAACGTAATTCCGATCCACAAAAAGGGAGAGCAAACCAAACCAGGTAACTACAGATCAATACATCTGACTTCTATTATATGTAAACTTATGGAAACTATAATATGTTCCAAAATAGAAAACTACCTATATGGTAACAGTATCCTGGGAGACAGCATGGTTTTAGGAATGGGAGATTGTGTCTAACTAGCTTGCTTGATTTTTTTGAGGATGCAACATCGACAATGGGTGATTGCAAAGTATATGACATGGTTTATTTAGATTTCCAGAAAGCTTTTGACAAAGTTCCACATAAAAGATTAATTCTCAAACTGAGTGCAGTAGGGATTCAAGGGAATGCATGCACGTGGATTAACATGAGTGATTAACATGTAGAAAACAGGAAGTACTGATTAGAGGAGAAGCCTTAAAATGGAGCTAGGTAACCAGTGGAGTACCACAGGGATCAGTATTAGGCCCTCTGCTCTCCCTAATCTACATTAATGACTTAGATTCTGGTATAGTAAGCAAACTTGTTAAATTGACACAAATGACAGATGACACAAAAATAGCACAACGCCTGATCTAGACAGCATTCAGAACTGGGCAGACAAATGGCAAATGACATTTAATATAGAAAAGTGTAAGGTACTGCACACAGGCAATACAAATGTACATTGTAAATACCATATGGGAGATACTGAAATTGAAGAAAGAACCTATGAAAAAGGTTTAAGAGTTTTGTTGACTCAGAAATGTGGACAGTGTGGGGGAAGCTATAAAAAAAGGCCAATAAAATGCTTGGATATATAGTGAAAAGTGCTGAATTTAAATCAAGGGAAGTAATGTTAAAACTATACAATGCTTTAATAAGACCTCATCTAGAATATTGAGTTCAGTTCTAGTCACCTCGCTACAAAAAGGATATTGCTGCTCTAGAAAGATTGCAAGAAGAGCAACCAGAATTATCCCAGGTTTAAAAGGCATCATATGCAGACAGACTAAAAAAAATGAATTTATTCAATCTTGGAAGACTACGCAGCGATCTGATTCAAGCAATCAAAATTTTAAAAAGTACTGACAATGTCGACCCACGGGACTTTTTTCACCAGAAAAAAGAAACAAGGACCAGGGGCCACAAATGGAGATTAGATCAAGAGGCATCCAGAACAGAAAATAGGAGGCACTTTTTTACACAGAGAATTGTGTTCTAATTGTGTCCCAATAATGTTGTTGAACACCCTGGGATCCTTCAAAAAGCTGCTTGATGAGATTTTGGGATCAATAAGCTACTAATGACCAAATGAGCAAGATGGGCTGAAGGACGACCTCTCATTTGTACACTTTTTTATGTTTTTTATGTTCTATAAATTGTTCATTAAGACATTTTTTTAAAAAATAAAAAAAAAAATCTAAAGTGCTTGCATCTCCCTGCCATAGTAAAAAAAAAACATTATCAATATACCTCTTCCATACCAACATCTGAACATCTTAGATGCCACATCATCCCCACAGTAACACAGTAGAAAATAAACAACAACCAATATAGCACCAATGCCACTGCTAGAAGTGGCAGAACTTCTATTTCTAGAGATTAACTTCCCAACATGCAGCTGATAGCTGATAGCTTTAAACTCTGAGAGTCTGGTACTTCATTTTGAAAAGAAAATGTGTGAATTTGGCCATTGTCATCTAATATTTACAAATATTTTACTGCAGCTTAGAATGGTTTCAAATTGTAAAAACACTTAAACAGTTTACCGTTACTTTCTGCTCTTGACATTTTAAGCTTAATATGTCATTGCCATTTCCTGCTTTTAGTAACGCTCTACTCCCTTGTTTAAATAAAGAAATAACACATTGAAACTGCTGATTAAAATCTGAGGAATGTATTTTAGTTTAAATGCATTCTTTTTCAAGTCTGTGGACACAATCTTTTAAGCATCTGTCCTTGCATTTTTCTTTTTAGGGAAAAAGAAACAATAAAACCAGTACAAGTTGCCACTGCAATCAGATAAACAGTCTGAGTTTCCATTAACACTATTAGCCTTTTAAAAAATAGAGGACACATTTCAGACGATTTTAAATAACAACCTCTGTTAACCCTTTAAATAAAATATTGGAGGAATAAGTTACTTTTGTCTAAATGCTTCTACTTTACATGTTAATCTAAATGGAGTATGGGTATTCATGAAGCCAGAACCTCAATTCAGACATTTGCTGAAAGAATGTGTTTTCAAGGACTTACTTGGTTCAGATGACAAAGCAAAATGTAAATAGCGTGCAGCCAGATAAATGATATGATCTTGCTATTCTAGCTGTGTAAAGAATATTGTATGCAGTTGGTTCAGGGTGAAAAAGTACAACTGGAAGGGAGTAGTACTATATGGTAGATGCAGGGGATTGAATATTCTGATAATCCAAATCATGTAAATTGTTTTTTTGTTTTGTTTTATAGCAAAGTAGCTATGCTATATTACTTGGCTTTTTTGTCATATAGATACATCTGTCCAATGAAAATAATATACATTTATTACCAATTTAGGCATATGAAATATGCTAGAATTAAGTCATTTGAGCAGTCCATTATTTAGCTGCCACATATCTCAATTATTATCCTTTGTATGGTGCTGGAGCTGGAGCTGTGAGTGTGAGTAGGAAAAATGTTCAAATAAAAGACAGTAAGTCTTGGAGAAGATTCTGCAGTCAGTGCCAGTGGGATATTTTACACTTATCACGCCTGGGATACAATAAAAAATAAGCAGGGGCACTTTATTCACTCTAGCTCTTTGCATTAGAGGAGTGCATGTCAGTCTTTTCCCCTCGTTGAAATGGTAGAAGTAATAAAGGGATTTACTAATATATATATATATATATATATATATATATATATATATATATATATATATATATATATATATAGTAAAT
Source organism: Polyodon spathula (assembly GCF_017654505.1). NCBI lineage: Eukaryota > Metazoa > Chordata > Actinopteri > Acipenseriformes > Polyodontidae > Polyodon > Polyodon spathula. The sequence continues at coordinate 47,579,534 of NC_054535.1, read as the reverse complement.
CCCTTTATTACTTCTACCATTTCAACGAGGTTGAAATGGTAGAGGATTACAGGTTTTTTCATATACTTTGTTTGATATAGTTTTATTAATGTATTTATTCAGATGGGTTCTCAACCAACTAGTACACATTGTATAACAATAATAGGTGGTATCACCACTGGAAAACTGAAACCACACTAATTATAAAAAAGTGAAAACTTCAGAGCTGTGGGGTCCAGTATAACAGCCCATCACCTCACATGACCAGGTATGGAACACTCATACAAGCTACTTGCTAACAACCAAATGAGTAAGATGGGCTGAATGGCCTCCTCTCGTTTCTAAACTTTCTTATATTCTTAACTGAGTGCAGGAGAATTAAAGGTATTAATACAGAGTTGTTCTCAAAGGAATTCAGTACAGGAATTCATGTCTGTTACTCCTTGTTAGAGGCTGCAATACAGACACATGGAAAGTCCAATTGAAGGTGCACAGGTTTTATTTACACAAAATTAAAGTAGGTGAAAGGAAACAAAAATAATTATGCACAGGAACATGGCTACAAAACAAATATTTACAATATGGTGGATTTGCAGGGAGGCACAGGTTGTGTAGACTGTATTGTCCCAATGTCTTGGCCAGTCAGGTAACATCCTAAAGCTCTTCTGTGAAAATGCCTCCTTAGTCTAACAGTGGAACAAAAGAAAGGAGAATTAAATCATTCCTTCTGGAACAGAGAGAGACCTGCTTACATGTTGCTTGTTCAAGAACACTGCCCTGAACAGTGGAGAGACTGCCCCTTTTGTATAACAGCTCTGCCCCCCAGAAATTACCGTTGCCGTTCTCCCTCCCCGGGCAGTGCTGACCCCATTTCACAGCAAGACACTCCTTTTTGAGTACCGAGTACCTTGTCTCACATGGGGTCAGCTTTTGGTTGAGGTACAGGATGGGGTGTTCTTCACCATCCTTCTTCTGGGACAGAACCATTCCCAAACCGATCTCTGATGCATCGGTCTGCAAGACGAACTCCTGTGAAAGGTCAGGGAGATTAATAAAGGTGAGGACATGAAGATCTATTTTTAAAAGTTATCAAATGCCCTCTAAGACTCATCAATCCACAAGATCCTATTTGGGTTAGACTTCTGAGTTAATTCTGTTAGAGGGGTAACTACTGTGGCAAATGCTGGCGCAAACCTATACTAGCCCGCCAACCCTAGTACTGATCGTACTTGTTTCTTTGTGGTTGGGATGGTGGCATCTAATAGGGCCCATATCTTGTCAGCTAGGCACCGAATTCGTTCCCCAAAGTATAACTCAAATACCGGACCTATTTCCCTATTGTACATTTCATCAGGTTTGCTGTTAGCCCCATCTGTCTCAAAGACTTCAGAACAGCAGCAAGTGTACTCAGGTGACCATCCCATTGATGTAAGCCACTACATATTCCTTATGAGGATGCAATACTTGGTACACTAGCCTCTGAAACGTCGCAGGGGCCCCATGCAACCCAAAGGGCATCTTGCAAAATTGAAACAGTTTGTCCTGAGTTGAAAAGGCAGTTTTTGGACATGATGACCGGGTCAGCACAATCTGCCAATACCCTTTCATCAAGTCTAAGGTGAAGATATGCTGTGCATTACCCAGCCTTTCTAGGAGCTTGTCCACTCATGTCATGGGATATGCATCAAATTTAGAGCAGTCATCAACCAGCTGAAAATCAATGCAAAAGCAAATAGTGCCACCTGGTTTTGAGACCAGAACAATAGGGATGCACCATTTGCTACGTTGCAGTTCAATGACCTCCAAGTTGAGCATTTTCCCTACCTCCTCTCAGACAACAGTTCTTCAAGTTTCTGGTATCCGTTATGGTGTCTCGTGCACCCTGCAGCCAGGTGGAGTAACGATAGCATCTTGTAACCTGAGTTTTGCCTGGTAGAGTCAAAAACAAGTCTCCAAAGCTTTTAACCTTGTCACCCGACTCCGTTCCCCCCATCTGACTTTTACACTGTTTTATGGGCTCACAACTAGGTCCGAAGTCAGCATCCAGTAAATCTGATGCTACCAACATGACCTCCTGGCCTTTCCACAGGTTTAAGAGATTAACATGGTAAATTTGGCAGTGTCTACGCTTGTCTGGTTGGCTGACCTCATAGTTTACTTTCCCAATTTTCCGAATAATCTCATTTAGCAAACAGTTTGCATTTAGTGGTAGGCAATAGTAGTAATGGCTGCGAGCTTTGGCATTGCAATTTTGACATTGCTCAACTTGTGCTGTCTGTAAGTTATCTCTAGCAAGCTGTCCTATAAGCTGCAGGTGTTCTCGTAGCTGCAGGACATAGTTTACGACATTGGTTTCTTGAGCCTGCTGCTCCTCCCAGCCCTCTCTGATCAGGTAAAGGATACCTCTCAAAAGGCCAAAACCCAGTGGACACTTGAGGTACCTCTCTGATCGCAAAGAGTAGGAAGGGAAGCAGCTGAGCCTGTTCCTAGTGTGCTGTTACAAATCACTTGAGCATGTTTTTTAGGGTCTGATTGAATCTCTCCACCAATCCATCAGTCTGTGGGTAATAGACTGACATTCTAAGGGAAGTTATTTTTAAAGCCCAACACATTTTCTGGAATAAAGTTGACATAAAGCTGGTGCCTTGATCAGTTAGGCTCTCCTTAGGAAATCTGACTTGAGAAAACACCTTTACAACTCTCTGGCAATGGTATCAGCATTAATATTGCTTAGGGGAACAGCCTCTGGGTACCTTGTTGTATAATCGACAATCACAAGAATGAACCTTTACCCAGACACTGTGTTCCCTAGAGGGCCTATGATGCCAATCCGCTCAAAGGGAGTCATAATAACAGGAGTGGAATCAAGGGAGTTGAAGCCACCCTCTGTGGAGCCAACAACCGACAGTCGGGGCCCTGGGTGCAATATTCTTGCTAATCGTGGCATATTCCGGGCCAATAAAACTGGATGTGCCATGCGTAACAACTCGTAATGGAACCACCTTGGAACCAACACCCTGTGAACCACCTGACCCAGTCCCGGGGTTTTGGCCACTCAATACAATAATGATCGTTCCACCACAAAGTGCCGATATGTTGTGGGCTGAGCACTGTACACTAGTTTCCTGTCAACAGATATTGCATTTTGTTACTCTAAGGCCAAACCGATGTTATTACCCCAAATGTCATCTAACAGGGATGTAATTTCATTAAGTGGGGTGCCAATTGGGGACTTCTCCATGTCAGTTAATTCAGTTTAAACTCCTATTCCTTTTGAACAGCGTTTGGATGGCAACTTTACCTATGTGACCTACAGAACCCTCCAACTTAGCAGCTCTCTTTTACTTTTTCGAGGTCAAAACCTTTAATTTCCTCTGCGTCCAAAATTTAAATGGACATCAAACCAAACTTTACTAACAAGACCAGTAGCTGTGTCAGGGTGTAGGGCATCAGAATGACTAATAATTTGAATGTCTCTTTCAGTTGTTATGAGGTGATGTTGTGTTTTATCCTGGCCTTGTAGAAACAAAAATATTACTTGAAGTTGTGAATTCTGTGTCACTCATTAAACTCCAGGATAAACTTAACAGGGGTCATTTACATGTCTGTTTAATCCAGCACAGAGCCCAAAATTGCTCGCTTTTACAATTTCTGACTGTGCCATAGAGTCTTTAAGGGTATTATTTAACTGTTCTTTTGTAATTAATTTAAGTCAAATTGTATTTTTTTTTTTTTTCAGAAAGCCAGTTATTGAAGCATTTAACAGCCCGATTTGTTTGTTTTGTGGTATTCATTTCAAGTTTTTCTAGCATGGCAATGTTACATTTTTGTACCTCAGTGTGACAGGTCAACTTTTTCTTTTCTTCAGTTTTGGAAGAGTTGCTTTTATGAATTGATGCAGTTTCATTTTGTAACCATTCATCAGATGTCATGGGCACAAACGTGATGTCTTTGGTATTTGCCATGACAGCAGGTATTTTGACAAGTGTTTTCTTTGATTTTGGTGGGGAAAGTGATATGTGGGTAGCACAGGTTTAGTGATTTGCCTTTGTTCCTAATCATGAGATTGTGCTGGATATTGTAATGGCTTGGAACACTGATGGACCAATCAGCATGCAGCATTCTAACACTTCGTTTTATAGTAAACCTTATAATCTTACAGCTGTACATAATAAGACTGTAAACTCTGGGAGTTATAATATAATCTATAGGGATGTAAACGGCTAGGCTGATACTACTAATTCTACGAATACTACGACTACTACTCCTAATAATAATAATAATAATAATAATAATAATAATAATAATAATAATAATAATACAACTTGGTAATTACGTGTTAATGATTAGGAAAATGTATTATTCATTTTCAAGATTTACATGAGAGTAGATGTTAAAACTTCATGCTGATTTGAACTCGGCTCTCGCCAAGATAAGCACCAACTAAGACGTAGCTTTACTGTAAGCTAATGTGATCCATCTGCATCTCCATCCATTTGCGTTTCTTTCCATCTGGTGATGTTGATATCTTTCTGCCTGGTGTTGGTGGCTGAAGTGTAATGCTGGCTCCAAGGATCAGCTAATTTTGCCTCCCTAGCGCATCACAATACACAAGGGCTGCGATGCTGGCTCCAGGGATCAACCACAGTGCGGTCTCCCCAGCGTATCAGCATGACAACAGTCTGTATTGAGCTAAGTAGGGTACATCTCTGCAGTCTTCACGTAGGAACCTTTTGTCCTTGGTGTTTCATCAACTAACCCACGACACCTCAAGAGGGCTCGACAGTGATTCTGGCGTCCCATCATTACCCCCCTCCGTCCCCCACTCAACTCTGCCCAGCTTACTTACCCATACGTCAGCGTTGCTTTCTTCCTATTGTGCTTGAGCTCCCCAGTCAGAATCTTTCCGTCTCAACCACATCCAGTTTCTGCTCCTTTCTGCTGCTTCAGATAAGTTCTTCACTGTGCAACGCAACTCTTGGCCACTGAACCTGACATCTCTCAGAAACCGGGTTGTAGAGTGTGCCACAAATCCTCAACAACCTACCTCCACTTGGTAAACCCGGACTCTCCATCCTCGCTGTTCCACTTCAGCAGCTAGTTGAGCATACCAAAGTTTCTTCCTCTCATATGCCTCATCCACAGCATTCTCCCGTGGTACAAGATGAACAAGGCGTGCTGATTCAGACCCCAAGACAGTGTCTGGTCGAAAGTTAGTGGTGGCAATCTCAGGTGGAAAAATAAGCCGTTGACCAACAGCCTCTAGGAGCTTCCAGTTATCCTGGGTGAAGCTTGGTTTTAACACCTTTTCTTGGTGGTTGCTCTTCTGAACGGAGACACTCATAAAATTTAAAATTTAAATTTAGAAATGAAACTTTAAATATGCACTTACCCTGCTCAATCCTGGAAGAGCAGCAGAATTCAGATCATGCAGTAGTAGTGTACTAACATTCGACGCCACCAACGTATTTGCCAGAAACAGACAGTTTGGTGCTTTTACTGATTTTTTTTCCACCTCTGGCATTCTGGATCATCAGAAGAGATTGTTACTCTTTTTGAAGGCTTCAACCAAACATAGCTGCTTCAGTTTGCTCCTTACTACTACTAAATAACCAATACAATTCTATAAAATTAAAATGTCTGTTTCGCTTCAACCGACCGCACAAGATACAAGCGAGTCCACACTTATGAAGCTGAAAATTTGTAGCTCAAAAGGTATGCACTGTGCGTAACGTGCCTACAGCTGTGGGCACCAATGCAGTAGTCCATATGAGTTCAACACATTTCTCAGTAGATGTTGTAATCTACCGTGACTTTCTGGAACTTTGTTATGTAAATCTTGCAGCAAGCTGATTTTAAGCCCCGTATTTGTCTTTTAAAAAAAAATCATGGAACCAACAGTTGACAGTGGAGAGAGAGCATGACTTTCTAAGCTGCATGGAAACACGGACAGTGATTTAAAATGTTAACTTTACTTACAAAAGTGTATACAAAATGTCACTAAGTAGTTATATTTTTTTATTTTTTCGAACTACACTACAAAAAAAATAACACTGAACACCTAAAAAAAAAAAAAAATTTCCAAAAATGTGTTGCTTCTAAAGCGCAATAACCCGCTTTAGGGTTTGTGGTAAGGCATGTTTTATTGCACTTCATAAGATATGTCTTACTGCCGCACATCGTGGGTTATTGCTTACTTAATAAATGAAACAATTAAGAAATTAAATATTATGAAAATGTTTGCTTGGTGGAGACTGCTACAATATTGTGTGGATTGTATATCTTAAATTAATAAAAGCAAGGGTACTATACTGCTTTAAAAACATTTTAGTTGCTGAGCACAGACAACATTATGTGCTAATGTATTTTTTATAAATTTTGGTTTTAGATAACACTTCTTCCTACAGTGCTAATGGTGCAGTTTTCATAACGATGCCTAATAACACTAGTATGCAAAAACGTCATCTTGTGATTCATCTGAAGAAAAAGTTTCTTGCAAACCTTAACATATTTGTGGCTTGACAAAACAACAAAGATGCTTTTATAGAAAACTACCATGGGATCAACTTATGATCTCAACAGACATCATAAGACAATTGTTATATTAAATATACTTATTTAGCTATTCCTTAATAATAAGCAAATATACCAGTATATCTGCCAGTTACATATAACAAATATATCATGCTATTTTGTCTCTCAGGGTTACTAAAGTCAACTCTTTGATGGTGCAATAATGCCATCAGCTAGGGTCTTTGAGCACTTTATTAAAATTTCTGTGACTTGTGTTGGGGCTATAGTTTAGGTCAGTGGTTCTTAAACTTTTTGGGCCGTGCCCCCCTAACTCTTGTCTGTGGTACTTGAAGTTAATATGTACCATATAACGGGAAATTTTGGCTTGTATTAAATTTGGCGGATTTGCTACGTTGGGGGATATTTTTCATCGCACGTTCACAAAAAAGTTTTGCATTTAAATTTTTTATTCCAAAAACATTAAAATAAATGTTTACTTAATTAAATGTGTCTGCTAAAACAGTATCTCATTTACAGTAACTCGTTGTATCATCTACACTGTAACTGCAGCAACTTGGAGAACAACAAAGAAGGTCTTCTAATCAGTTATAGCATTTATCGCTCTTATATGGCCCTTAATTTTAACAACCAGTAAACATTTATGATAAGCATTTGCTATCTCTCAGTTTTAAAACTATAGTTCACAACATAACACAATGGAACGATCACAGTACTACCATGGAGTAATTGTAGGGCAGTATTGCCACGTGTGAAACCTTTAACAATAAAACTGATGCTTCATAAGCTTCTAAATCATTTCAAATTGGTTAATAGACTAGCAAGCACTGGCAAAGCTTTATCTGGTGCAAAAAGTTTCAATGTTTTGTTTCATTTCTGGACTTTGTGATACCTGCGCACTGCCTGTATTAATAGCTGTGTCTACAATGTAGCAACCATTTTGCTACAGACTTTCAACAAGCCTGACACAAACAATTTTGGCTGTTACTTAATTAAACCCTTTTTTTTTTTTTTTTTTTTTTTTTTTTTTTACAACACACACACACACACATACAAAAATGCTTAACATAAAAAGGACAGTCCTACTAGCAGGCAGTTTACACTGCCTCTGGGTTTCTGATCCCATCATCATTTCCAGATTTTTTTTAATCCATTGATGAGTACTGTATGCAACCCTCCAATTGGTGGAAGTATTACTGGCGATCCAATCAAAATAGCCAATAAAGCCCAAATAAAGTGTCCGCCCATTATATGTCATACCAGTGCTCCCCCCCCCCCCCCCCTTCTGTATATACATATAAAATATATATTCTGTCAAGCAAACCCTAATATGTTCACATTACCCCCCACGCCATTCCTTGATATTGTCATTCAAGAAGATATGGTCTGCATTAACAGAATTGCAGCTGGATGCCAAAATTCCAACTTTCAAAGATTGTCAGGGAACAAGAAGAAATGAGGAGAGAAAGAAAGAAAAGAAATATAATGGAAACAGTGAAGGGTGTCCTGAATCATTGCCCTGTAGTCTCAGGTATCTTTGGTTTTTTAATTGTGATAAATGTGTTTGACAAAGCATATAATTTACCATGTAAATCTAAAATGCCAAGATGGCATGACTCAGAATTTCCATGGAAAACATATACTGTATTTGTATTTTTTCGTATGAGATTGGAACATGTTAAGCTAATCATAAAAGTTAAGAAACAAAGGAACAAGTAAAAACAAAATGAAGGACGATTACTAATGGTCACATCTGCCTCCATTCTCAAACAAGACATATGCAAGCCTTCATTTTGCTGGGTTGTGCTAGCCAAACATTATGATCACATTGGAAACTATTAACTAAAAAGATATTTGGTAATAGTAATATTGCATGCAAATTCTAATTCCATTTATTGATGAAAAATGGGAAAAGCAGAAAAGTATGTAGTAAACATATTTGCATTTATTATACTCCCTTTCATTATTCAGCTATCCTCAATGTTTAAATACCCCCCCCTCCATCATTTTTGCAGTACTGTCCCCTCTTAGGGACATTAATATTTGCATAATATATTTCTACCTATACAGTGTGTGTTATAATACTGATATCGAATTTAGGTCAATGTTCAGACACTTGGCACTGCGGGATCGAGTTGAAGGAGCTAGTGAAAAGAGGACAGTTCATATCTGTAGTTAACTTTCATAATATTGCATAATGTTATTTTTTTCTGTGTTCACTTGCCTTTCTTCATTACAGTTTGCCTAGACTTAAAGCAAGAAGACCTGATTCCGTAGATCTGAATTGCTGATCTTAATATAGGCTCAATTGAGCTCTAACACATGTGACATATTATGAGAGCCTTGACATGAAATCTTAATTTTCACTGGTAATCAAATTATTTTAAAAACTGCCCTCTTCTAGTTGCATTTAAATGTTTTATTCCTCCTTCGTAGGAAAAGGTTTTCTGGATCTGAGCGAAAACTGCACAGCCTGGTTTTGTGAAGACAGCAGCAAGAAAAACTATGAAAACTATTGTATGTAATCCATAGCTTGTTTTATTGCACAAAACTCCTAAATCTCATAATAATGAAGTCTGAAATGCCACTTTTTCATTTAAAAATGATAGATATTCCATGAATAGATATTCCATGTTCTTAACTGTAGTAGATTGTAGATTGTAATTGTGTTGCATTTTAAAATACTGTATACAGAAATTCGAAATACAAAATACTCAGTAAAATGTCTCCAAATCCCAAGTACAAACTACTTTGGAAACATTGTATTTTCAATACAAAATAGAATTCTATTTGGAAAACACAATTTAAAATGACAAAATACCTTTAATAAAACAAACCAAGATTTTCATAGGTCATCCAGAAAAAATGTATTTTGTTAAAGAACTGAAACAGTTAACAATTAACAAGTTTCAAGCTACATAAAGCAAACATACAATTGATCCTTTATTCCACCAGGGGACTCAATATCTAATAGAGAGTAGGTTGCTCGGGCCTTGTTACTAACACTGGCCATTACATTTTGATAGATATCTGGTGGAATATTATGCCAATTCTCCTTCAGAGCGTTTGACATATCAGCAAGGTTTGGTGGTGTGATGCCTAAAGTGGCATTTCAAAACATTCCACAGTGGTTTGATGGAGTTTAAGTTGTCACTCTGTGCCAGCCGCTGCAAATGTTCAACATTATTGTCCACGAACCACTTTCTAACACCTGGAGTTTTTCGGTGGAAAAAAAAATAAAAATCTAGGATCACGTGGCTTGTCCGAAGCTCCTCGGGCTGACAGGAGGTTGACTGAGAAAGTGATATACATACAATAAGGCACCACTAAGGTAGGGAGGAAAACTGAAAAAAAAACAAAACAATTGGGCATGTGACAAGGTACACCCCACCACTGTGTATTAGTTTGTAGTATTGTTATTTACTGTTTTTAATATTTACAGTTACATAATTGAAATGTATTTGTGTTTGTTTTTTGGTAGTTTAAATGTAGTTTGGCAGGGACAGCTAATGATTTATTGACACACTGGCTGACAACCACACATTTAAGAAATCTCGTGCAAGATGTTTTGCAAAGGAAAAATATTTGACTCTGTACATATAAGGTATGATCCAATAACAATACAGCTTTTGCGATGCTCCGACAATATTGTTCAATATATGAAATCGCCATATATAATTAAAGTTAACATACATGCTGGATGTCCTTTGGGTGGTGGGCTATCCTTGATATACACAGGAAACTGTAGAGTGTGAAAAACCCAGCAGCGTTGCAGTTCTTGACACACTCAAACCGGCTCGCCTGGCACCTACTACCATACCCCGTTCAAAGGCACTTAAATCTTTTGTTTTGCCCATTTACCCTCTGAATGGCACACTTACACAATCCATGTCTCAGTTGTGTCAAGGCTTAAAAATCCTTCTTTAACCTGTCTCCCCTTCATCTACTCTGATTGAAGTGGATTTAACAAGTTACATCAATAAGGGATAATAGCTTTTATCTGGATTCACCTCGTCAGTCTGTTTCACAGAAATATATATAGACACATACACACACAATAGCAAAACCTGGACGATTAACACGTTTACTGTTTCCAACTGGGACAACAATAAGGCTGTAACTGTGAAAAACAGTTTTCATGAGATGTCTGGTAACCCTAATGTAGTTCCCAAAAACATTGTTTTTTGCTCTACTTGTTTTCAATGCTGAACTACTGGCAAAATATTTACTTTCGAGTTAGGTTACCTTGTATGGTTCGTTTCCTATGTGCAAAAGGATCGAGTCCAGCAGTTGTTCACATTGACATTTAACAAGTGCACCAGACTCTTGTTTCCCAGGCGGACTTTGTTGTTCACCCACTAAATGGCCCAGTGTGAACACACCCTAAGTCAGTAGCTTATTTTATTAATACCTGTGGCAGAGCAAAGCTCTGCCCTTTTAAATTGGCAGGGATGGGGTTAACTTCCCCTGCCTGCCTGGGTTTATTATGTTCAGGTGGCTGGGGTTGATTAGTTGATTAGGTTGATTAACGATCAATCAGCGCCCAGCCACCTGATATAAAAGGAGGCCTCAGCTTCTCATTTGGGAGAAGGGAGCTGAGGAAGCAGGTTGGTGTTTGTTTTGTGGTTTTTGAATTTTCTAAATCCAGTGAAGGCATTGCCCAGCCTGGAAACTTTATTTTTGTGAGTTTTGTTTTTGCTTTATTTGTGTTTGAGTATTTGTTATTTTGCCCGTGTGCACTTTATTTTTGTTTATTTATAATAAAATTGTTATTTTTTTGAACTGCAGACTGTCTCTGGGCCTCTATCCACTCGACAGCCTGCCACAATACCATCTGATCAAGCAGTAGGGAATAGATTAAACTATGTAACGCAATTTTTGTTCCTGGGTAGTAAGTGTTATTTCCTAATTGCTTATGCCTCAAAAGTATAGAAAATGGCTATTATTCCACACAAACTTTGCTTTTGTGACCAGGACAGTGATATTTCAAAATATCACTATTTCCAGTGGGAAAACGGGCAATTTGTAGTTTTTGAAAGAAACCAGCCGGAATGCAAAAACAAATTAGCAAAATACTGTATCTGCGTGTATTCTTGTTAAACAGCATTTTTGTTTGTCTGTTATTTTGTTTATATGGCTGTGTAAGCAGGTTCGTTTCAGGCCTTGTAGGGAAGTGTACAAAAGAACAGGGTTCTGCCAGTTTAAAAAATAAATAATATCCTTTTATTTGTATTTTCAACAAACAAGATAGCTATCTTTCCTATACCTTTATCATCAGGGCAAGGAAAACAAACAAACAAACAACAAATACAGAAAAATAACTGTACATTCATCTCTGCTTCTTAGTGGCAGAACAGGGGGGAAACAAATTAAGATAATAACACTGAAACCCAAGAAGCAAGGTCCTTTTGAGTCAAACAACTTGACCAACTCCTGTATAACTACAGCAGCTTCTATGGAACAATTCCCCATTTCCTGCCTTTCTTTCTCACGCAGCTTATACACAGTGACCAATAAGTCTAACTAATTTCTCGCTAACAAGCAACTAGTGCTGCCTGTGCAAATTTTCCAGTTAACCAATTAAGTCTCCTGATGACCTAATCCTTGTGATTTTAGCATGGAACCATAACCTCATGCCAAGACCTCTGTACCAGGCCTCTAGGCTTGTAAGCCAATTAAGCCTCCAAAATGTATATAATGAGACATAGGGGAAAGCAACAGAAGTCAGCACTGCACATAAAAGTAGAATTTAAATGGACCAAATCAGGGGACAGGGTCATTTACCCTGTCATAGGCTCTTTAAGAACTCCTTAATCAGAGGTTTTAACTAAAACCGTTGGACAGCTCTGTGCTACATGACTGCTGTTGGCAGAGCAGGTTGGAAAGTGGACGGCAGAAAATGAGCAGTGAATTATTAATGAATAAAAAAAGGTTAGAAAGCACATTAACACCCATGGACAGAAACAAAAGTAAATCCATACACATGACTCAATCTCATTTTCAGTAACAATACCACCACATTGGGGAATTCCATTTCAGATTGCCACCCACACACGTTCAGGGATCTGCTTGCCAGTCTTGTCTTTTATCACTCGAGGTTATTGCTTAATTTGAAACTCAGGTATTTTGCAAAACATTTGTTGTGAAATGATTGCCTTGCAGCTTCCTGGGTGGCTATAATCTTTCCCTGATCGTTTTTATTCCTTGGTTGGATTGCAGCTGACAGTGGTTTCGATGGGGGATTTATACTAAATTGCAATAAGACAGAGGTTATGCTGCTTGGTTCTCTGCCTCAGTTGAGTAATGTGGGGAGCTTCAGTTTGGTTATTGATGGGCTTAAAATTAGAGTGAGTTCTGAAATGAGAAATCTCGGTATTATCTTTAATCCTCGTCTAACTTTCGAAGTGCATGTTCGAATTGTTACCAAGGTGTCCTTTTTTCAACTGCGTAACACAGCCCGCTTAACACCTATTATCTCTCTATCGGATATGGAGAGACTTGTGCATGCCTTTGTCTCCTCTAGACTTGATTACTGCAAAACCTTGCTTGCTAGTGCCTCAAAACATGCTCTTAATAGGCTACAGTATGTTTAGAACTCGGCTGCACGAGTCCTAACTAGATCTAAATCCTTTCAACATATAACACTTGTTTTGGCATCCCTGCATTGGCTAACAGTTGAGTTGAGGATTGATTTTAAAATCTAACATACAAGGCCTCTATGGTTTGACACCAAGTTACATCCCTGATATTTTAATTGAATACACTTCTGAGCGACACTTGCGATCTGCTGATGCTGGGCGCTTAAGAGTCCCAAAAAACAGGCTTCGGTCTATGGGAGATAGGGTTTTCTGTTGCTATGCACCTAAGTTATGGAATGGTCTTCCACAGATAAACAAGGATTTAAAGAATGTGGATATTTTTTAAAAACATCTAAACACTTTTTTTTAAAAAAAATTGGCATTTAAGCCTGTGTAAGGAATTGGCTTTTTATGAGTTTGCACAGTACTTGTGTTTTGTGTGTTTTGTTTTAACGTATATAGCCTGCTGTGATTATACTGTGTAACAATTTTTTTTTTTTTTTTTGTTCCTGGGTAGTAAGTGTTATTTCCTAATTGCTTATGCCTCAAAAGTATAGAAAATGGCTATTATTCCCCATAAACTTTGCTTTTGTGACCAGGACAGGTAAATTTAAAAATATCACTATTTCCAATGAGAAAACAGGCGCTTTTGTGTTTTTTCGTTCACATAAAGTCAGAAAAAAACAACATATGAATCCAAATTAACATGTATTTATACTAAAGTAATACAAAAATGATTACAAAAGATTTAGAAGTGAGTAGTTTTTCGAGATTTACGATTATACTGTAAATTTGCAGTATAATTGTAAATCTCGATAAACTGCTCACTTCTAAGTCTTTTGTAGTCATTTTTGTGTTCTGACATATTTCAAAACTAGAAATAGCATTAACTCATCATATTGCTTTCAACCTGTTCCACGGTCAGCATTGTATCTGCCAGTAATGGATTAAAAACGAATTTTATAATGCCCTGAAAATGTGATTGTTATTGGCACCCCTTATGCCTATTTGCACCACCGATGGGATTTCACTTCTCACCTTGCCCTTATTGTAACATCAACAATGTCCAGTTATATTATGAAGTATATTTTCTACTATGCCACGCTTACATCGCCTACTTATTTTAGAATCACTGGGTACATTTTGGAATTGTTTATGGTATTTGAAATAATGCTTGGTGTGTACCTTAATATGAAGTATACAGTCTTATTTCCCATTTTGATTCTTTAGTATATTATATTATTTCACTGCACATGCACCCAGAGCACTCACTGTCCGGAGACGTGTCTGTATCTGTGTTGTGTATTATTATTTTGGGACTGAAACTCCTTGGTTTATACGCAGACAATACCCATAGCTGGGTAGAGACAGAATTATTATTTCAACGGTCAAGCTGACCAAAAAGGAAATAAAAGGATTGTTTGAATCGTAAACTTTGTGTCTGTCATTGTCTGGAGCACTTGCATCACCACTATACCTGTGCACATCAAACCACTTGTTCACACCAAGTATTCATAGTCTTTACATCAAAATATGATGCGTATCATATACCCTACCCACATGTACGCTGCACATATAGCTCTATCATAACAATTAACATTAATATAACCATTAATAGTCATAATGTGACTGTAAGAAAGAAAACATTTTCTTAAATGTACTAAAAAAGAACATACATGCCTATAAACATTTGCTTAAATTTTAAATCCTGTTGTATGTTTTTGTTTTCTTTATAAAGAAACACAAAAATTAGCAGTTCACCCTATAACTTTTAATTTCATCTAAGCACAAATAACCATAAAATACACATTTATAGAATCCAACATAATAAATCATCATAATAATAATAGTAATTGTAACGCATAGCAAACGCCCTATTTAGTAACAGCAATTAAAAAACTTTAATACAGAAACTTAATTGTTATTATAATCACCATTAGTTTACAGTCTAGACTGTATAAAAGATTCCTTACCTATTACAGAGATAAAACAGAATTCAGGCACTTTCAATATGAAGAAAAATACACTTTAATGAACTGTACTGGAGTTACTATTTTCTTTTAAGTGACAAGTTTGGTTTTCCCTTTCTGTATTTGATACAGTGCAGCACCCAAGCCAGTGACACTTGCATCAGTGTGCAATATATACATGAATTTCCAAAGATCAGGGTTCATTTCTCTATTACTTTCTCAAAAGCATTCCGACAGTCTGCAGTCCATTTTCTTTCTTGAAGAATGATGGTAATTTGACTTTTTTAAATTTTAAAGGTTCTCCTTTGAAAAGAGTATTTAGCAGTCTGACAATCTCAGCATAACTTTTCACAAAGCTCCTGTGGGAGCCAGAGAAACTTAGAAAAGATCTGAGCTTCTGTATGGTTTTAGATCAATGGATGAAGTCTTATCAGAATCTGGCTGCAATCCCTTTTCTGAGATTACATGACCTAGAGATTTAACTTAAGTTTGAAAAAATAGACACTTTGAATGCGACAGCTTCAAACCAAACTCAGTAAACCTTTTGAGTACCTTCATTATACATTCCTCTTGCTGTTCTAGAGTATCAGAGAATATGCATTTTTAGATGATTTGATCATAACCTCTTGCAAATTAATTCCAGCCATAACCCTCTCCATGGTTATTTGAAAAGTAGCTGGGGAGTTAGCAAGACTTTGGAGCATAAAAGGTGTTGTGGATGCAGATTTGAGAAGTCTTCAACTTATATTTGATAGTACCCACTTTTAAGACCTAAAAGATCTATGGGAGCAAATGTTTTCTCAATGTGGGGAAGAGGATATGCATCACACTTTGTTAGCTTATTCAGTTTTCGATAATCAACCACCATTTTAAGATCTCCATTCTTTTTCTTAAATAAGACTACTGGAGAGGCATGGGGACTATTTGATTCCTCAGTTATTCCTATAGCCAATAGTTCATTTAGATGATTCTTTAGGTCTTCAGTGTCAGCAGGGGAAACCCGTCTTGTGCGTTCTTTGAATGGGGTATGTTCCACCAGCTCAATTTTATGAGTAACTCCAGATACATGGCCCACATCCATATCATGTCTAGTGAATGCTTGATGCACTTCCTTGTTAATTCTAGACACTAAGGGCCAGATATTCGAAAGGTTTGCGCACCCCTACAAGTGTAATCAATAATCAATAATGTTCTGTTGCGTCACCTACCAGTCCTGACCCCTACCCTATGCATGCAACAGCCTACTAATATGCAGCATTGGCTATATAATTTATTTATTTTATTATCCTTGTAGTCACAATGAGATTAAAACCTCTTTTACGAGTGAGACCCAGCCAGTAGCAACAAGTCAATCAGACATCAAGAACAAGTACACAATAAAACACAATTAAGACACAGGCAAATCACATTTAAAACAATAATCGAAATACACAAAAGTAGTCAACTATTTAAAACAATTACAACTCTCAGTCATGAAATCATGCAATTTACTCTTAAATTGCAATAAAGATATCTGGGTCTGCAGCTTTATTTGGAACGGAACTCATTCCAGGACCATGGGGCATTATAAGCAAATGATCCTTTCCCAGCCTTGAGATTTTAAAATGCAAAAAAGAATGAGATCTGAGAATATGGTTACTATGGGAAGCTATACGGTATTCAGTTAAATAAGTATATTCATATAATTTACATTGAATAGCCTTATGTACCAGAATATACCAGTGCTTCAACCTGCGTAAAGCCAAAGAAGTCCAGCTTACCAAATTGTATAATATACAATGATGAGTATTAAATCTTGTACTTGTATTGTACCTCAATGCTGCATGATATAGCGAGTCCAGTTTACCTAAAGTTGATGGTGATGCAAACCTATATACAGAAGTTTCCATAACTTATATAAAATGTGCATATCATAGTGACGTTTATAGCGTATTCTCATGCCCAACAGACGAGTGTGGAAACATGCACTCACCTCTGCAGCACACTGCCTTCCTTCTGTTCCTTTAATACGGTCCTACTAGCATATGGTAATGCATCGGTAAATAGAAACATGAGATGCAAATGTATTCTAATTGGACATTCAATATGCACATAGTGCAATCAAATTTGAATTGGGCTATGTGCATATTGAAGCCCTAATTCATCTGAATATAACAATATCTGAGCGATATTTGCGATGCGCTGGCTCAAATAGTGTCAGAGTAACAATCCGCTCTGGAGTTGGGTAGATTAGTACAAACATACAATAGTACAGAACCCCAACCCCCCGTCCGCACACACTAGATGGGTGGATCAGTTATGTGTTTTATCACTGTATTGATATGATGGACAGCGGTAGTGTGTTTACATATACAGTTATATGTGTTCTTCACTGCTCCACAGGCATGTCGGCATCCAGTGTGTACCATGAAAGTATAGAAATGTAGATTGAGAGAAGGATGAAGAGAGAAAGGGGGTCCTGCCTGGTATATTTGCTGTGTGTTGCCACACATCTGTAAATTAATTGTATAGATACATCATACACCCATCTTGTGGCCATTGCTTTATTTGGCTATTCATAGGTTGCTGTGCATTACCAGTGAGGGGTGGGCAGCTGCAGTTTGGAGAGCCAAACACGACTCTTGCTTTGAAAGGCATGATAATGTTTTCCTAAAGTCAGAACGGTGATATGATCAACCAATCAAAGACCTGTATTTTCTCTGCAGCAGTCCAATCATAAGTTAGCTGAGGCGGGACAAATAGTTCTGTTAACTGTAATTTCTGGCCGATTTTATGCAGTTGCATGTCCAGTCTGCTGAATGTCAATGTTGCTAATTGTACAGAGATTTATTTATTGAGATACCATAGTAGGCTACAATTAACATTTTAGGAGTGTATTTAGAATTAATTATTATACTTACCAAAAAAATGGAATAACAAAAAAAAATCCATTCTGGCGACACTCAAAACCTTACAAACTGGGCTTAGTCATGCTGTTCAAATGGGTGAGTAGAATAAATAACATAATGCATTTCTGTGTATTGTGTATATAAAAATGCTTGATTGATGTTTACCTTACAGGTAAACATCAATCAAACTCGTTATATTTACACATACTTACACATACATTGTTACACATATATATATATATATATATATATATATATATATATATATATATATATATATATATATATATATATATATATATAATATATATATATATATATATATATATATATATATATATATATATATATATATATATATATATACACTCTTAAACTCAGGGGAGACATTTAAGGAGGACACAGAGATGTTTTGGACTCCTGTAGTGGATTGTTCATGCACTGGGCTTGCAACATATCCAGACAACTTTTAAATAATCAAGAAAATCACACAGACTTTGAGGTTTTAACGAATCAGAGCAGAATTAGTTATCCTTCGGTTTATTAAATGCTTAATAATGGATTGAGTGGTTGCAGGCAACTTTGGATCCTTGCTAATAGACAATCTGTATTAATACTTCAATACAGCAATACAAGTATGGTTATCGTAAGCTTAGTCCTTAGGCTAGCCATGCAAAAAACTTAAACGCCCACTGCTAAATCCTAAAACATACAATATATTACTCTCCAAAGCAAAAATATAATTCCTATACCTTATAGCAATGCATCAATATAAATGAGATATAAATTCAAAATTGTTCTTACCTTCCACTATATGGACGTGTAGGTTATAAAATACAACATAAAAAGAGCTGTTTTCAAAGGCAGACTCCTCAATACGACCAAACAGCAACCAGCTTTTTCAAAGATCCTCAGAGCACGGACCATACAACTTGTAGTTGGCAAGTCGAGTGATACTGGACGATGCCTGGACTTTTCATATAACTGTTTCTCCATTTAATACATCATAAGACCCAATTAAATCTAATTATTTGGTTTGTTTTACAACCCTTATCTTTTAAATGAATAATATATTTAAAGAGTGTCGATAACTCCTTTAAAATGAATTGGATATGATATGTCCTACCTCTTTCTCATTTCCAAACTATGTGAGGGGAACTTTTGAACTGATGTTATTTTTTCTCAGTACCATGGAGTTTCTTAATATAGAATACAAGTGAATAAAATACAAGTATATATATATATATAGAGAGAGAGAGAGAGAGAGAGAGAGAGAGAGAGAGAGAGAGAGAGAGAGAGAGAGAGAGAGAGAGAGAGTACATATATAGATATGTTTGTTTTAATATATAACACCTACTCCATTTAATTATTCCAACCAGGATTTAAAATCTATTTCCCTCTTAACATCAAAAACATTATTTTCAGTAGGTTGGATTTGTTTCATGTATAGATGTGTGTTAACAAAATAACACTGGATAAAGATGGTTAAAAGGTTCATAACAAACTTTTAAGTCAGTAGTTGCAGGCTATAAAAACATATTTAAATGTAATAGTCTTATACAGTTTTTTTCTTCAATTCTTAAAGTAATTTTGACCTCTCTGTTTCTACAAAAATCTCTTGTGCAAGCAGGTTTCCGACACCCTGTTTACCGGTCAAGGTTAGTTTTTTAATTAACATGAAAGTCTACTGTAAACGCTTTTCTAAATTCATCGCATTAAGTCATGTTTTGGCCAGATTCAAGAGACGACTCAGACTGGTATCGCTACAGATAAGAGGTCCACATTTCAATTTCAAGCAACTACCACGCTCTCATAAATTTTATAACATAATTAAGTGATGGACAGTAACTTTGTTTTCCTTGTATTTCTTGTTAGTTAATTGTAAAAAGAGACCTTGTATTTAAATGGACGATGACCAGTGAATTTCGCTTCAGTTGCCAAGACTAATTAATTTTTTCCTGTCTTAGCCACACCTGGCACCGCTTTGCTATAAGAAGGCAAAGGTGAGGTTAACAATCAATTATATTCCTTCAGTAAATCTACTGTATATTAAAGTTATTAAATACAGTCTGTACTATATTGTCTTATTTTCATAGAGTTTGATATTCTTATAGAGGCTCTATGTTTAGTTTAAAACCTGTTTCTGAAGTAGAGTTATTTTTTTTTTCCATTAGTGTCCAGTTGTCTTGGTCATGCAATACTTTTTGTTAATATAACAG
Organism: Polyodon spathula; assembly: GCF_017654505.1. Taxonomy (NCBI): domain Eukaryota; kingdom Metazoa; phylum Chordata; class Actinopteri; order Acipenseriformes; family Polyodontidae; genus Polyodon; species Polyodon spathula. The sequence goes on along the minus strand of NC_054535.1, from coordinate 47,559,369 downwards.
TTTTTTACATTGGCAAGGGTATTGATAGGAGATGCAACTGACCAGCAAACCAACTTTAAATACCCCAATATTGTTTCATTCATTTGAGGGGTACCCTGCAGTAAATTTACTGACAAAAAGCTTGTATCTTTATGCATGTGCCCAAGTTAATACACTAGGTTACAGCTTTGTATTACATTGTTTCACTTTTAAACTTAATAAATACTTCTGTTTTCTATCACAGCGAAATTTAAATAAAATAAACTGTGGCTTTTTGAATTTCAAATATAATCCTGTCAAAAGGTTTGCTTTTTCTTTTGCAATACTTAAAAGGCTTTGAGTATTTTTGGCTCACAAACATTTACAATTAAAGTCGCTACCTTCCTGATAAGAACTTACACCGTAGAGAACTTTTCTAATTTAATTAATTAAATGCTCGCTTCTGCCTTTTCTATCAAGGCTATAAGCCTTTTGGCACCTGTAGCTCTCAGTTAATGATAGTTTAAGTAATTTCATAGGTATTTCTGGTCAGTGCGACCCCAACCCACCTCCTTTTTTACTCAGACTTACAATGATTTCTATAATAATAATTTCTAGTGTAATACTAGAATAAGCAGGAATATAGAATCCTACAATATTCTCATAGACTAATGCAGAGTACATTATAACATTTTTTGTGAACAGTGTGCTTTAACAATTTATTTAATATTTCTGCCAGCTTTATATTCTTTAAAATATGGTACAGTCATTATAATATTCCAGTAGCGGTGACAGTCTTGGCTCAGTTTCTACTCTCAGTGACTCTGTCAAAGCCACCACAGGTGTGGGTGGCAGTCTTTAAAAGCTTGATACCTGCAAAAAACTTAAATCTTGTTAGCTGGGCTACCATCTTTACATTTTCATTCCCATCATCAATGGGAAAACATACACCTTTCACTCAAAAAAGGTGGTCACACCTTGTACAAGTGAAGGGTTTTAGCGTCATTTGTGACAGTTCATAAACATTACATACCATTAATTTGACCTTACTGTGAGACCTAGATGCCACTTCTATATTAGCTGACTAAACACTAACAACCCCCTTTTTTAAAGCAACCCCTTTCTTTTTTAAGCACCCAAACAAAAAACAACTATCCTTAAACAGGATATCTGTGGCAAATCATATTTTTAAAACCTTTTTTTTCTCCTTCAACAGAACTAAATGAACTGTATTAAGTCAATATAATCAGTAAAATGTGTGGATTATAAAGAAAAACAGCTGTACCGTTGACCTATTCATTTTTTAACACCATTTGTGCGTCTTTTGGCAAACTGAGTTAATTAACAACAATAATTAATAACAACTGTCTTTCGTTGCATGTGACAATAGTAGTATGGCTTGGGTTTGTAGTGGAAAAACAACCCAGGCTCTCCTTAACCACACCGTGAGGGCTCAGTACGGCCTCAGCACTGCTCGGTTGTACAGTAGAAAAGAGGCATTACTTGAACAGAGTGTTTTGAGCAGCCACAAATATAATTTAAAAAATCCTGGGTTACACAAAGCCAGATCTGTCCCCTTCAGGTCTCGAAGCCTCCTAATCCCTGTGCAGGTTCTTGCTATTACAGAGATAAAACAGAATTGAGGCAGTTGAAGATGAAGAAAAAGACATTTGCTGGAGTTGATATTTTCTTTTAAGTGACTTTCTGTTCTCACTATGCTGTCAAGTGAGGCTTGCTTGCTGTAAACTACACCAACATGTGCTACCCACATGTACTTTGTATATGTAGCTCTGAGGAATGCTGTAAGTAAGTGTACCTTGATGCTACAAAATGACGTTCTAGCTCTTAATGCCTAAAAGAATATATCCACATAGTGATATACACATACAGTGATTATAATGACCATAGTTGTTTTCTGAAGGAAAACTGAGGGTGGGTTACACTAACACTGCCTTAACTTGGGCATAGTCTATGATGCTTTTAAAAGCAAAACCAAGGGGAAGATGTGTGTCTGATTGTTTGGAATGCCAAGATGTATTTGTATATTTGATTGTTTTTCTAATATTAATTTTCGGATACTGTATGAAAGAAACATGTTGAATAAATAAAAACATCAACTTGTAGTATTGCCATGAAAGTAAAGCACTGATGAGCAAATGTTGCAAGTTAGTCTTTTTTCTTCATTCTGAGATATTGGGATATATTGGGTATACTATCCAGTTGCCCTTTTGCCAAGGTCACCCTTCTCCATTTTTCAAGCTTTATTTTTTGTGCACCATTTTTTTGATTCTGCACTAAGGTAGACAAGATGAATTAATCAATTATTTTTTTAATCGATAAAGCTCACAGGTGTGAGTAATCATTTTTTTAAAACCCCTAATTTTGTATATATATTGATTACACTATGTAACACAATTTTTGTTCCTGGGTAGTAAGTGTTATTTTCTAATTGCTTATGCCTCAAAAGTATAGAAAATGGCTATTATTCCCCACAAACTTTTGTGACCAGGACAGTGATATTTCAAAATTTAAAAATATCACAATTTCCAATGGGAAAACGAGCAAATGTGTGTCTTTTCGTTCATATAAAGTCAGAAAAAAACAATACAAAAATGACTACAAAAGATTTAGAAGTGAGTAGCTTTTCGAGATTTACGATTATACTGTAAATACCGTATAATCGTAAATCTTGAAAAACTACTCACTTCTAAATCTTTTGTAGTCATTTTTGTATTACTTTAGTATAAATACATGTTAATTTGGATTCATATGTTGTTTTTTTCTGACTTTATGTGAACGAAAAGACACATATTTGCCTGTTTTCCCACTGGAAATAGTGATATTTGGAAATATCACTGTCCTGGTCACAAAAGCAAAGTTTGTGGGGAATAATAGCCATTTTCTATACTTTTGAGGCATACCCAGGAACAAAAAAAAAAAAACCTGTTACACGGTGTTATACGTGTGATTCACTGTAACAACACAATATAGCAACACTCCTATCATCATTGTTGGTCCAGCATGATGTATTTGCTAGTCCCTTTCCAAATAGACTTACTGAAACCACATCACATTAAATTGCTGACAGCCAAGAAAAAACAGCAACAATAACATCAAGTTTTTGGATGGGATACCAGAAACATTCCTGGAACATTTGTCTGCTTAGTATCTTCAGTTTTAGAAACAATTCTATTTCAAATTAGTATAAAACAAATGATGTAAGTTGAATATATATAGATATCATATATATATAGTATATAAGCATAATATATATACTTTTAGTATATATATGTTTAGTTAAGGCTGTACTTTGCTGTCATCAATATTTTCTAAAGCAGACCATTGAAAAAACACATGTGTATTTCAAAACACATCTGCCTCCAGTTAAGTCTTTGATTTGAACAAGATCACATGAAAGACCTACATATCACCAGAAAGAGTCAATGTATTTAATAGACCATACTAATTCTTTTTTATATTGCAGTGGTAAAATCTGTAAGACAAGAGACAAAGGCACTGAAAAAAGTTATAGCACAACACATTCTGTTCTATGGTAGTCATGTCAACAGACTTGGCTTCTAAATTACTATTGTATGCAATACAATGGATATTTTTTTTTTGTCTGTGATTATTATGTTGGGATTCATGAGCTTTTTGATGTGGATTTTTTCCATTTTACCCGCATATGACATCAATTGTTTTCCATTACAATGCTTTTGGTTTTGTACATGTCTCGATTTCCAAGGTAACCCTGCTTTCATTTATTCAATTCAGTCTGTTTCAAAAAGGCTTTCTTTGCGTAATACATACAAGCAGCCCTTCCCAGCTAGAGCAGCCGCAACTGCTGTTTTTCAAACAACACAGTACAGGAAGTTATAATTTATAAAGGGAACTTGAAAGAATTGAACCAGTTAGGTTGTGTAATTGTAGCTGACAGTCTCTTTTCCTCCCTTTATCTCAAAACATTGTGCTATACTATTACACTTGGTGACTTGATGGTATTTTGGTATGAAAACTAAATGTTTTTTGCCATTTCCAGCATTAATCACTGGCTCCCACAAATCTTAAAATAGTAACTACTATTAATTTTTAACATGTTATAATGTTCAATGTACATAATACTTAGTTTATAAAATAGATATTATTCATTTACAAGAACCACTTTATATTTATTCTCAGTAGTTTTCTACCCATAGTGCTTATGAGCACCAAACTGGTTACTGTGTGAAGCATATTGGACTAATGATTTTTACGTACGTTTTTTTTTTTTAACAGGGTTAACATGAATAAATACATTGTAAAACTAAGCAAGCTGAATTCTATAATCTACAGTATATATCACCACTTAGATACACCAAACAATTTTCTATATTTTGTAGCACAATGCAGATTACTGCTGACATCTGCTGGTGAAAATAATAATGACACTTAAAACTGAAGACTAAGTGAGTGGTTTACAATCCAATTCCATCAGGAACTATTAAAATGTCTTGGGTTTTTGGTTACCGGTTTAAAAATGGTTTTATAGATCACTCCATCAGCTATTAACAAAATGTCATTTTAAAGTAAATTCCAGCCTTTTTAATAAAATGTCAATTAAGGAATGGTTAAATCAAAACATCCCACTGTCGGACAAACTGAACCGGTTTCTTCATCAAGTTCTTCCAAAGGTCACATTGCTTCTGTTGTCCAAGTACTAGGCAACTTTCCCTGAAGCATTTTTAATAACTGCTCGATATCTGGAAATATTCAAATCAGTTACCAAGGAAAAAACTTTATTATTATTATTATTATTATTATTATTATTATTATTATTATTATTGCAGTTGCACAGTTTTTTTCCCGATCTTTATCCTCAATTTATTTTCGCAGAAGCATTTTTAATAACCTCACGAAAAATAATAATACGTCTTTTTTTTTCACAATCTTTTGTTCCGTTTTCAAATAAAAGTATACAGTTTTAAAAACACTGTTTAATTGTTGCTTCTAACTTTTTTTCATCATGTCAATGTGTTTTGTTGCAGACGTGACTTTTAAGCTGATAAGGGAATGGTCACAGTCCCCTTGAAGTTGTACAAAGAGCATTTCAATGTAAAGTGGAGCGATCAAAAAAAAAAAATAAGCCAAGTTAGAAGCAACAATTATGTGAATGTTGGGCCCCAGCACCTTTCCAATTGTGCCTATCTTCCTGGTGCTTGACAAGGTTGCCCCAATTGCTTCTCCTAACTTGAGCTTTTGTGTTTGATATCACCTCTTTAAACGGCTGCTGAATTTATTTTTTTTACACTGACAATGTTTTTGTTATAGATATCACTTCTTTTTTTACTTCATTAAATAAGGAATAATGCGAGGGAAAGCTATTCGAGAATGTGTATGGTAAATAGACAGACAAGAGAGTAATAAGTAGAGTAATATAAGAGAAATGAGAAGATTTTAAAGTAAAATAATGGCAGAAGGGACTTTTGGACAGTATTGAAAGTGTAAACATTGTATTCTTTTAGTTGAAAATGTACATCCATGAGTGGTGAAAACAATATGTCTATTTTAGTAGGTACTGATATATTGATATTTATGTAGGTACAAAACAATAATGTTATGAATGGTTAAAAAGGTACGTATGCATGTCAGTGCTAAAGGGTAGTATACTAACACATTTTAATGCTGAAGGAAACCCATTATTTTCCTTGTTATAGAGGTGTTATGAACTTAGGCCAATGCAAGGCATTTGTAAAACATTCAATCTCTTTATAAAAGGCCATATCTATGTCCTTTGCATTTCTTGGCCATGGTTTGAATTCAATGAGTGCATCATTTGCATACATTTTCCAGTAGCACCCACAGCAAGAAGAGACACATAGTGACCTGAAGTAACACTCTGTCCTTGGTTATGATAATGGAAGCTTGTTGGTCATTCCTGTTGCCCACAGTAATTTTGTTCTTCTGCTCAGCGGTAAACTTGGCATTGTGCCGCTTTGTAACAGTCCTGTCTGGTTTGCTTTCCCAAAGCATAAGTTGGAGTGCAGTCATTCGTCCTGCTGACTAAGTTCACGTTTCATGATTGGAGAAGTTTTGCATTGCCTACATTTTCTACCAAGAATTGTTGCCCATTTGTCATTTCTATAAATGAGTTCTTTCAAACACATGGAATCTGTACCAGCAGGTGCGTTTAGAGGGTAACCAAGCAACACCTGTCAGTTTGATGAGCAGTAGTTACATATAGTACATAGAATGTCATGATTTATTGTGACTGAAACCATGCGAGATGCTTCAGGACAAATTTCAGACAACTTGGTGAGAAACTGCAACATCTTAGAGGGTTCTCCTAAGAAGTGACAAATATCCACAATAGTTAGAGATGCAGTGGATTGCAAGTGACCACAGTTGTGAACAAAGCTCCTGCTAGCCTTTTGTTGACTGTGTTTTAATGAATCCTTCAGAGGCTGCAAGTGCACAAGGCACTGCAAAGTTGCATTTGCATAGCATGAGGTGAAATTCTGCTTAAGGATGTATCTCTGGAAAGTGCAATGAAACTTTGTCCATAGAAGGAAATGGAGTTACCAAGATCCATCCTAACTGTTTTTAGAGTCATACCCTGGCATTTGTGAATGATGATTGCATGAGCACCAATGGCTGGGAACTGCTCTCACGTAAACGTTCAAAGGTATGGTTGACTCTATTGTTAAATTAGATGGTTATGGTTTTGACCATACTTGTGTTTTTCAGATAGTAGGAAACACCTTGAAGCTTCGCTATTGCCCCATTGATGAGACCAGTGCCAATGTCAATGTTCTTGTGAAGCACCAGTTTGCAGCCTATTTTGACTCATATGGTAGTTTCCAGTCCAGCTGTATGACTGCAGTCAACTAGTAGGTGTTTATTTTTTTCAGCACATTTCTCAGGAAGTTACAAGGGCAGTCCACAGTCCATAAGATGAATGTCCTCTCCAGGCATACGATCAAGCACGGCAGTCTGGATCTGGTTAAAGGCACCTACAGTAGAAGGTTGAGCCTTCGGGATGAAATAGCTAGGTAGCTTTTTTTTTTTTAAATTAGCAGTGGGAGAAATCCACTTCAGCAAGTACAGTAGAATCTGCCAGAACTGACAGGACATTGTATCTACTATAGACACTAATGAGAGCAAAACAAATACAAAACAAAAACAAGGGAAACACAGAACTTTTCAAGAAAGCTGGGAGTCTTTGTATAAATGGATTTTATATTTTTAAATGCTGCAATAACAGTTCTGCTTGTGAAGCATCCACACTATAATTTGACAGAACAGGTGATTAATTTGAACTGTCCAAGACCTTATTTTCCCCAATTTGTGCTCGAGTCCCGCAGCACTCAAGGAATCGCTGTCTGAGCACCTATTATCAGTGATTAAAGCCTGGTTTTCAAAAGACTTGATTATCGCACACCAATACTGTATATATATAGACACACACACACACACACACACACAGTACCAGTCAAATGTTTGAGTACACTTGCTGGAAACTAGGTTTTTTCATAATTGACAATTTTTATGTGGTATACGTTTCTGTAAATACTTGAAAATGAAAAAACATGTTACAATATACAAAACAAAACATAAGGAGTATCAATGCAATGTTCAAGAAAATTGAAAATTGTCTCTAAATCTTGGATTCCTCAAAATAGCCACCCTTTGGCTTAATAACAGCCTCACAAACACGATGCATTCAGTTAACAAGTTTCAGCAGGAATCAGCTGTTCTGCAGCAATTCTCAGAGATGTAGGGCACTTGTGGGTAGCTTTACTTTGACTCTTCTGTCCAGTTTGTCCCATACAAGTTCTATGGGATTGAGGTCTGGAGATTGGGCAGGCCAGGTCATTAGATTGAGTTGTCCTTCACTTTCCTTCTTTGCCAGGTCATTATCTTGCTGAAGAATGAAGGACTGTCCAACTAGCCGTAATCCTGATGGAATGGCATGCCTCTGAAGTATGCCATGCTGGCTGAGCTTGCCATGGACTTGGTAAAGATCACCAACTGTCACCAGCAAAGCAACCCCAGACCATGACACTGCCTCCTCCATGCTTGACAGTGGGAACCACACATGCAGAACTCATGTGCTCACCCTCTCTGCGTCTTACAAATACTTGGCGGTTGGACCCAAACATTTCAAATTTTGATTAATCGGTCTATAAGACGGACTTCCACTCCTCAAACGTTCAGTTTCTGTGTTTTTTGGCCTAGTGAAGTCTCTTCCTCTTATTCTGCACTATTAACAATGGTTTCTTTGCAGTAAATCTTCCAGTTAGGCCAGCTTCATGCAATCTCCTCTGAACAGTTGATGTTGAAACATCTGTACTTCAGGAGCAAGTAATCACCGGTTTCGCAGACTTGTGACTTGAATGAACTTGTTCTCTGATTCTGAGGTCACTCTTGGCCTGCCTGACCTTGTTCGGTCCTCATGAGTGCCAGTTTCTTCAAATCGCTTGATGGTCTTGGCCACAGCAGTTACAGACACTTGCAAAGTTCTTGCGATCTGTCTTAAAGATTGACCTTCATTTCTTAAAGTAATTATAAACTTTTTTCTTTGCTTGAGTGTATTTTGCCATTTTCTGCTCCCTTACATTCAGGAATGACAAACTTGTGCCTATGCTACCTATATTTATAGTAATCATGGACCCTCACTAGTTAACAATAATTGGTGACAAAAGGTTAATTAGGTAAAATGCTAGTTAACTCAGAGAACATCTAACAAAGACACTTTTATACTTAGGCCAGTGTTGTAACACCATGTTATACACATTTCAGACTGAAATCCCCTTGCTCTGGGTGACCATTTCATTGAAATTGACAAGATTTACATTTTCATTTAAAGTTAAATTTTTGAATGCAATTCAATTATTATTATCAGCTTATAATAAGTATATTAAGTAAATTAATGAAATATTAAGTGTTTATAGACAAGTTTATACAGTTAAAAGCATATAATCATGGAAAACCTGGTTTCAAGCAGGTGCACTCAAACTTTTGACTGGTACTGCAAGATAGATAGATAGATAATCACACACACTTGTCTAGTCACACTATCTTTTTATAGCTGCTTCATAAATAGAAATTAAAAAAAATATTTGATCACACATTACAAATTGCAGGTAGAAATGGGCAAGCTCTTTTACACAATTCATGCTCAGCAAGATTATTTGTCTACACAGCAGAAAATCAATTAAATTGCGATACATAAACACCTTTCTTGCTTACCGTAAGGTGATGCCCATTATACCGATAATGAAATATATATTTTATATTTCAGAATACTGCTGTTATCTCAAGCTTCCTGCATGAATCCTTATTTTATTTTTAAAAAAAGACAACTACAAAACAAACAGCTACAAAGTCAATTTGTAAACTTTTATTAAGCCATAAAAGAGAACACCAATTACAAACAAATACCAGACAATTTAATAGCTCTTTGTCATCTCATAAGCATCTGGAAAGGGAACTGATTTGTGTCCTGAGCCCATAACAAGAGGTAAGACTCCAGCGTTTGGCACGACATTCCATGATAGTGTCAAAGTGATGTTTTTATTTCCCCTGGTAACAAGAAACAGTTTTGGTTTTACAAAGTGCAACACATAAACAAATAATCCCACAAATACAGCAATGCAATGGAAACACACATAAAAACATGTCTATTTTGGAAAAATAAACATGCATGCTTTAGTTTCAGTATAACTATATATAATTCAGTTACATATTGAACCATGAACACAACCATGTATTGCTTTATAAGAAAGATTTACCTAGCTTTACTAGGTAAACTAATGTGTGTACTCTGCCAGTAAAGACAGCGTATTAAACACCATTCCTTGACCAGACATCTTAGAAATCGATGGACATCAACAGGTACTCTCTGCACGTTTTTCAGTGAAACACCACTTTGTTTCAATAAAGACATGTATCAAAAAGTACTTATGGCTAAAGTGACACAGGAGGGGTCCACCACAAGTAAAGGTACAAAGAAACCCTAAAGAGAGCCAACTGTTTAGTGACGTGAAGACAGTGCCATCTGCTGATACAAGATGGTACTGCATGCAAGTGGAAATTTATAATACAGGGATGGAAATAATACTGTAAAATGTACAGTATACTGTTTTATCAAAAAAGCCTAAAGTGAAAAGGGAAGTGTGATTTTGAAGCTTATTACAAGTTGGTAATTGATATATATTTTCAGTGAAATATAAAGCTGATCTTACCGGAGACCATTACCATCATCGAAAAAGAAATATTTTGATTTCATGTCCTTCAGAGAAAGTTTTGTGTTCTCCCCTCGAAGGATTATCTTATCCCATAACACCACTTGGTTCAGGGCCTGCAAGACAACACATACCAAGTCATTAACTATGCAGTGATGAGGTACTTGAGATATTTGGTGCATCAATCCATCAGCTGACAATTTATATACAGAGAAAACAATTGCGCCCATCATTCAACTGTTTAATAACATTATTGAACCAGATTATATCTGTACTACAAGGAAGACAGATCTAGCTTTTTCAAGGTAATTACCATCACTTACATATTAAGGCCAAACAAAATATATAACTATCCTAAAGAAAGAAAAGAACAATCAATTCCAACAAGACGTTTATTAGGCAAAATATAGACCAGTACTTACATTGCTTTTCGTTTCATAGTCAGCTGATAAATACAGAAACAGTTGTTTGACATTCCAGTCAAATATTGGCCTCAGATGTGGGAAAAGTTAAAGCAAATCAACACATACCTCACAATTTATCATTCCTTTACTCTTGCTAAGCATGGGACAACTTAAACATACTGTATCTAAATATTTTATACAAAACTATAATTGTGGATTCCGAAATACAACTATTACCTTGCAAAAGTTGGGGGGAATGATATTTCCTTTAAGTAGCTTTTAACATGTATAGGAACTGCATTTGCACAGGATTGTATTTGTACACAAGTTTATTATACTCCTACTTTGAGAACAAGTAAAAACAGAAGATGAGCCTATTTTTATAGCTGCCTCAACCTCTGTGTCACATTTACTATAAACACAACAGGAAGTTTATACTTCACTCTTTACCTGTATAACAGTTTATCCATATTGGATCATTGAGACTGGAGGTCAAAAGAGTCTAAAACCTACTAAATAGCTAAAGTATACATGATATTTGCTACAAAAGCACACAGGAACCAATACAAGGGATGTAGTAAGGTGTAGTGAACTAGCCATTCTGCTGGCTGCTGCAGGTGAAGCCCAGCTATTTGCTACCAAAGCCACTGGTATAGTTTAATTTAAGTAACAAATCAAAACCATATCCATGCAAAGTCACAGCTTACTGTACTTGCATTTGTGATGCAGAGGCTTTCCTTTAAAAGCAAAGCTACTTGGCTGCTTTGGGAAAATATTCAAAAAGAATTACAGTAGTTGTTATAACATATATTAATAGCTTAAATATTCTAACAGTAGTTACTGTTTTGTTTTTAGTGGCAACAACTCACTGCTATAGTGCAGACTAAGAGCAATGGTCAAGAGCTAAAGCCATTGACTGATGTAGCTGGTGTTTATAAGAAACTTCAACATTTCAACACTGGGATAATACATGACAGAATGCACCAATTTATTTTTTTTTATTTATTTATTTATTTATTTAAAAAAACAGCAGCTATGTTCCCTTACATTAAAAAAACGCACTAGGTTCCCTTACATACACTCCAACAAGAAACACACTGCATTCAATTAGCCTAAATACTTGAAGGTTTAAGTTTAAATTGTTTAAAAATATTACATTTTGATCAATACTGTAATTAATAACTTTTAAAAGACAAAAACACACTTTGTTAAGAGACTTAAAGAGCAAGTAGCAGGGTTCCAAAAAAGCGTGTTGCTTCAGTTGTTTAAATGATGTACCTGTAATTTTTCTTTTCATTGTTAAAATCCTGACAACTTTTTACACTTATAACTTTAAAGTCTGTTTCAAAGTTCTTCTCAAACAATTCGCTCTAGTTCCCCGGGGTTTCAGATCTGTCCTCTAAATCAGTGTTCTCAAACTGGGGGTCCTGACCCCAAAAGGGGGTTGCATGATCACAAAAAAATACTGACATAACCTTAAAGATCCTTAGTATTACATTTCAGCACATATACACTTAATCCTTAACTGTAAAGGACGCAATATGAAGCCAAACCTCCCGCCGTGTTTACCAATTGTCCAGAGTCTTGTTTGTATGTGTATACAGTTGTGTATGAAGTGCTAGCACCGGTCCATGTCAGGGTTTTTCTCGTGTTTCACACTGTTTCTCAATTAGCCACAAATCTTGGACAATGTGTTGCATAGTGCCACAATCCTTGGACAATGTTATGCATAGTGCCACAATCCTTAGAGAACTGTGTTTATTTTCAAGTACTAGCAGCTCCTAAAACTGCACCATGTTATCTGCGAAAGGTAAGTTGCATTTTTCAGAAAGTAACATGTGTTTTCTTAAATAAAGAGGAGACTTTGAAAGTGGAACTTAAAGAAACAGGTGTTACTTACAGTCAGAGGAGTCTTAAGTAGACGGTAACAGTACTGTAAGTTTTTGATGCTTCACTCCATTTCTGATGGCAAAATTGAATCTTACAGAACGACCATCCTGAAGCAGAAACAAAGCGACAGATTTGTTGTCAGTGTTCGACTCGGGGGGTGGACTGCGTCGACTCTCTTTTCTGAATGGGTGGACACCATTTTTCACACTCCATCTTCATTGTTGTCGATCTTGAATAGTAACCTATTTTATTTCTCCCCAATACTTTGTTTAATGTTCCTGATGCAACTTTTCCTTTTGCGTCTGCTCTGGCAGACCAGCACAGAAATTGACAAGCGGCATCGGAAGTGAATTTTACGTTTTAGTTTTTTTTAAATAATGTTATCACTTACATTTCTAAAGTAAACAGCACACAACAGGTACTGCCTCCTTCATTTACTAGCAAGATCTCTATTTGCTAAATAAAATTGTGAAAGCTTATTAATACAAAGTGAAAGTTGTTTAATCATATCAGTGTTTACAAAGACACCACTTACGTTTTTACTAGGTTATAATATAAAGCCTTACTTTTTTATTTTATTATATACATTTTGACTAGTTTTTTTTTTTTGTTTTTTTTTTTATTTGTGACCTGCTATTTTGTCCAATTTTTAATGTCTTTTTTTTTAAATGTTATACATACAGTTTGGCATGTAGCAATACCAATTCTTCAATTGGGTGTATGCTAAGTGTGTAGGCTATATTGTGGTAATTTTGAGGACTTGTCTTATTTGAAAGAACTAAAAAAGCTCCTTTGCTATACTGTATTGTGACTGACTGTGCTGTGTGAAAGGATAACTGTGCGCCATTTTGACAGATGTCCTGCAGTGTTGATACCAAGCTTTTTCTATTTTGGGAAACATCTTTGTTCTCCTCAAGTTTTAATTAATCATTGTCTAATCCTAAACATCTGTAATTATACCAGACATTAAGTGTATATAAAACAGCTGTTTTATAATAATTTAAAAAAATGCTTAAACATTTTTTTTGGGACCAGTTAGGCAACGTGAAGTCAGATTGTTTTCCAAATGGTTTCCTGTGGGTACATCCGGCATTAACATTTTTGAAAATCCAGTGTTGCACCGAATACAGCCTTGCAGCCAAATAACATTTCAAAAGAACAGGCAAGAATAGCCCTCAGTTTAAAAATGGGAGAGTTTCCTTTTCTTTATTCTGGGCTGGGAACCTTCCATTCAAAATCCACCCAACAGTGAGATGGGCAATATTTTCCAGTTCAGCGTGTTCCATTATTAATTCTAATTATTGCTAACCTAAAACATCACTCAGCTCTGCACATAATATAATGAATTACTTGCAAATACACATTTTACCATCCAACTAACCCAGTTAATTGGGTTTACTAACTCATGGACCCAATCAGTGCACTACAGCAGACATTTTGAAAACAGCTTTGAAACAGATTTTATAGTTAAGTGTAAAAAGTTGTCAGGATATTAATGAAAAGAAAAAGGATAGGTATGGTAAACAGTTGTAGCAACATATGAGGACATGAAACGCTATATTTTTTAGAAACAAATCAGGCTAGTTTAGATCAACTTAACAGTGCTCACAATAGCATCTTAGCCCACTAGTTGAATTTCACCCAGCTAGTAAAGGATATCAGCTGTAACATCAAAAGTTATGAAACCCAAGTCACTTCTTTCTCTGGGTCCGGTGAAGTCATCCACATTTTTTCTGCAATGGAATAACAAAACAGTAGATTTATATTAAAATAACTTAAAATAAAATACTTCCTATAGAATATTTTATTTTATTCATTGCTAAGAAGTGAGGAACTTGACAGTATATGAGTTTTTATAAGGAATGCTTAATTAAATACTTTTTTTCTCTGTAATATTTTTGCATGAAATTAACTAACTAAACAAAAAGCATATTAAAAATGAGTTGGCTCTGGTGTTCTGAAACTGTGGGTCAAATTAGTAATACAAGGGGTCACAAAGGGCTTGTTAAAGTGCTGGAAAGATGCAACAAACATGTTGAAACAGTTTGCCTGTTTTTTTTTTTTCATTTTTTTCTTTTGATTGTGTGTTGTTCTCCTCCATATACATAAGGCATTTGAGAACCACTGGTGTCTCTAGATGGTTGATAGAAAAAAATAAATATGTAAAGTTACATTTACACAATTCAATTTGCTTAGCACATTTTAACAACAGACTCTGGGCTAAATACATATCAATTACTTTACTGTGTTTAATATCCTGTTACTGCCAACATCGCCACTCTAAACATTATATCTATATCTACACACACACACAAGGATGGAAGACTCCCATTGTATAGCAGTTTGATCCACTCCTGGTTTCACTGCGAGTTTAATAAGAAGAACCTAACTTGTTATTATACAGTGCAGCTAATCAAGATCATAGTAACACTTGGAATGGGTGACCGTGAAGCTGCTATCCAATAGGATTATTATTGCAATCCCTGTTGTTAGTTAGACAGACAGACAGATTGTGCAGGCTCGCAAAATAGCTAGCCCGACATTCCGGGACAACCAAAAAAAAAAATCTGTCGGACAATGTGTTTTTTTGGCTGCTTGTCCAATGGGCAATCCGATTTTTTACGTTTTGTGCTTTAATCAAACAGAAGTTTCTCAATCGAGATTCCGCTCACAGATTTACAGTGCCCAGCGCAGCAACAGTCTCAGGTCCAAACAGTCAACCGAGTGCATATATGTTATTTACATCCTCGCTATAGGTCTTTATTATATGAATAAAATACTGATGTAACAAAAAAAAAAAAAAAAAACTGCTTCTGACGTTGGCTCGTACAGCTCTATGCAAACGGCACGGCAAAGCAACTTTTTTTTTTTTTGAAGGAACCAAGATTTCAATTAACATTTGCAATTGAAACAAAACACACTTTGATAGGGGGTGAGGGTGGGGTTGTACTGTGTTCTTCAATTAATAGGATATAGCCAGAATAGTGGGTGCAGCATGCCACAAATTGGGCACTGTACTAATTCTACTTTTATTCACAATCTCATTGCTGCTGCTGCTGCTGCTGCTATTATTATTATTATTATTATTATTATTATTATTATTATTATTATTATTATTATTATTATTAGTGCTAGTAGTGACAAATACTGTAATAATAAAGAAAATCAAAGAATAACAGTAGTAATAGTATTAATAATTTAGCTAATGCCTTTATTCAAGGTGACTGCCTTAACTTACTTCAGCAGCTTATATTGTTTGTTTTAGATTGTCCTTTTACTATAGTGAACAAAAGGCATTGGACCCAAACAGGGTTGTTATAGCGAGGGTGTACTGTATTTAGTATTTGACTTATATGCTTAATATACAACATTTGCACATTTTAATTTATAATGTGTGCACATTTGTTATTTCATTTTTGTTATTTTTCACCTCCCACAGTGTTCAACATTAAACAAAGGGTATAAATATCATCCCTTACAAAAAACTAATATACTGCAAGTATACTTGTGCCAAAATTGTCTGGTTTTAGTATACTATTGGTACCATTATACAATTCTATTTTGACACAAGTACACAACTTTATGTATTCTTTTTGTAAATAATGCAACATAGTTCTCAAATATTGGGCATCTTACTGCTCTTTTGCATGCGTGCATTGTCTCTTGCTAGATATGCACCTCCAGATTCTGACAAATACTTTTAGAAAACCAGGAGCAACTTCTGCTCTGGATCAAAAAGCTATAATGCTCTGCAGCTGCCCGCCTGTGTGGATAACTATCAAAAAAACTAACTAAAACACAAGTCTGGGAAAAACTAATTTAAGTCTGGAAAAAAGTATGGAATCTTGATGTTGAAAAAGTGTATGAACCCTGAGATACTGTACCTATATTGAGTACAGTGTACTTTGTACAAATCACAGTCCATTGGTCAATTATGGGCAACTTGACTTTTTTTGGACAACCAAATGTATACAATGGACTGCCTGAAGGGCAAGTACCATTACCAAATTTTTGCAAGCCCTGACACACACACTATATATATATATATATATATATATATATATATATATACACACACACACACACACAACACACACATATATGTGTGTGTGTGTATATATATATGTGTGTGTGTGTGTATATATATATACATATACATACACACACACACACACACACACACACACACACAAGGTGTAATGCCATTGGTAGAGCTAGGCACATCCTCCAATCAACTGTGCCCTGTTTTGTAGCCTGCAGCCAAAATAAATCAAACAAATAAACAAACATAACTACCCATTTTCTTTTCTCGAAATTTAGACATTTCTTTCTTCAGCTCGGATGTTAATCCAGAGCACGGCGTTGTGGTCTACACACTTTGCATAATATTCCATACATTTAATCATTAATTATTCCAGTTTAAAGCACGCGCCGAATAAATGAACCGTACTGAAGCGCCACGTGTATGGAAACACACTCTGCTCGTTAGAGCTGCTGCAGGTTCATCAATTGTGTGGGTTTGTGGTTGACGTGTGTGACTGCCACTGGATGGACCGCATCATACAGCAAACTCGGGAAATTGGGTGCTGTTTCGCCAGATAAATAACTTTACAATTATTACAGTTGCACCTTTCCTTTGTAAATAGGCAATCTTTTACAATTAATTGTTTAGTTTTTAAAACGATGAGGGCCAAACAATAAACACATATGGCATCACATTGTACATTTAGCAATTGAAATCTAGTAGACTCTTATGTTGGAACCTAATTTCGTATGAAATAGCATTTTCTACTACGCGTTACTTTTTTAAATTACTGCACTGTTTAAAATAATAATAATAATAATAAATAAAACGTAAGTTCCGTATATTGCATGACAACATGTTCAATTCATTGTTGCTAGCCACCCATTCAATCACATTTAGTTTAGAATCAGAAAATAACAATTTCAAACATTATGCTGATTTTCAGGAATAATGTAATTTCGTTTTAAATACTCACAGCATTACTCTAGAAACCTGGATATCAACCGGTGCGCTTCTGTCTTTAAAAGCTGTAGTGACAAAACAGCCAAAAGTAAGAGCCGCCATCACACTGAGAGAAAATGCAAAGAGAGAATTTGCCCGCGACAACAACGTATTCATTTTTGATAGATTTAGACAGACAGCTTACAAGTGTAATAACTTAAAGTTAACAGTGGATGAGCAATACTGTCAAGCAGAGTTTGTATACCCGCTGTACCGGGCTATCTAATACATTAACAGGAAGCAGAATTACGGAAGGACAATGTTTGAAACCATAAATTCCGATACATTTCCTGTTTTAGGTTTTTGCCACTCAAAACTGCACTGCCACCTATCTGGGTTGGATGTTGTACCTGAAAACAAGCACACGGCACTAGCATAATGTATTACATTTTCTCAAAACCATACAAGAAAAATAAATTAAAAGGTATTGCTTCTCCAAAAAAAAAAAAAAAAAAAAAAAAAAAAAGCATTGCAAAATAGTATCTTAAAATACGTATATGTATCACGTAGGTACTGAATATTTTCATAATGTAATTAATTTATCATTTACTTAGAAAATAACACATTGTTTACATTGTTAAGTTAGCTAGTTATTCAAATCTGTACATTTTTATTTTTGACTATAAGATTTTTTGCTCATAACAAAAAGATAATTAGCATGCTGTATACGTGACAAACTATTTTTTGTTACTTTGTGGTTACTTTGTGGTGCACCACAGTCATCGCCGATGGTATATTTGTTATATATCAATATTTTGACATTTTGTCAGTACTGTAAATGGTTGATTAGCTGTACATTTATTGTATTACATTTTAAACAATGTAGACTAAATCTACAGTCATACATACCTAGTTATTTTTTGTTGTCCCCATATTTCTGTTACAAGTGATACCTGCTAAGCAAAATATTATCAAATGTCATTGACAACATTAAACACCACCAATCCCTCTAGTGCACTCAGAGTTTACAAATTCCTTGTCTTTCTAATCTGGCAGAAAACTGTTGTTTTTACAATCTCAATAAAATCAGAGGCAGAATTTAAACAGGTACAAAATTTGAACCTTAATAATAATAATAATAATAATAATAATAATAATAATAATAATAATGCAAATCAAATATTGTAATGACTTACACAATCTTTGATTTGATCATGTTAGTAGGTCAAGGGTTAGGTATTAGAACTGCTTGATGTAAGACCCAGCTGTTAAGAGGATTTCTAGCGGGTGGCATATGATACCATCAACACTTCAGACTCATGCCAAAACATTTATAAAGCCTGACAAGAAGTAATGGCTGAGGTAGTGGAAAACAAGCCCTTTTCCCTTCAGTTGTTGAATGGGCCTACCAAAGGCAAACTAAAAATACTGGTCCTGCATGGATTTTTTCAAATGCTTTAAAACCACATTACAGTCTTTCTAATTACCGGAAAACAATCAAATGTTACAGATATAATTGCGGCAAAAGGGCAGAATGATAATCCTTGGAATGACCTGGGAAATAAAGCATAACCAGACCGCCTTGCACTTCCTGAATCATTTCACCTTTAGAGAAAAATTGTCTCCACCCCTTTAGGGCCTTCATTCTTGTCAGTATCCAACTAGCTGCTCCCTTAATGACTGACATGCGTTGCAACCAGTAAGATGCTTTGAGTCCGAATTCACTGCTGAGGTAAAGTGACCTAAAAAGTAAAGCAGTAACAAACTTCCTGTAAGTCAAGCCATGTTAACTCATGACATGTCAGTTTCGAAAGTACAGACAAAATACAACATTTTAATGCCAGGTTTCTTAAAAAGCAGCTTTATCCAGTTTATTTTTATAGCACTAGCAATTCATTTATTATTGTCCCCCTGGAAGATATTTAGGTATTTTTGTATATCTACATTAAAGTAAAAACATTTGATCAAATACAGCACAATAAAGTCTGTTGCTTATTTGTGGTACAGTACCAAATTATTGTGTGTACTTTTGGAGTCTCACTCCAAGTAAATAGAATACTACAGCTACAAACAGACCATGTGTTATACCAAGAAGCAGATGCTGATCTATAGTGTTGTATTTAAAATAAACTGCATTATGTTTTGTTAAAAAAAAAAAAAAAGTAAGGAAAAAATGAAAACACAGCCGCTCAGAGGGCTGAGTCATGAGAGTGTGGTTTCAGTGTTTGTGCAGAGTTGATGATCTTGGCAGGAGGAAAATCATCCTTGGATTGTTCACCTCATTGCACTTCAAACTCTGCTACTGGTCAGTCATCCAATGAATTTCAAAGACGCACTATTGTGATGACTTTTCACAGTAGTTTCGTAGCTTTCTTTATTGGAGCAATTTGGTAATTGCAGTACAGTTGACTGAATTCTGAATGTAAAAAAATTACACTTGAAAGTCTCCCTCAAAATCATTCAAGGACCACAGGGAAACAAACTTTTTTTTTTTTTTTTTTTTAATTTATTACATTAGGATAGTGACTATTAGGGTGATGAAGAAAGTGAAAGGGAAAAACTAGAGCAAGGGGGAAGTGGTGCATCATTAATAGATCCGTTCACATTTCAGCTAAGACCATTTTTTATGTATGCACATAATCTAATCTAATGCCTGCTAAATCCAATGCATACTGTTTTTATATGTTTTCATGTGTTATTATGTTATTATGTTTTCATAATAACATATTTTAAGATCAGCATTACAAACAGACTGGCTAAGAATATAACACCTCTTTTAATCATCCTGGGAGGCTAAATAGATTAAGCCACTTGCTTTGGTAGCAGTTTGCCACTTAAATAGTTAACACTGGCACAGAGGTTACACTGATTCTTAACCTGCTTTATAAATAGAATATGGCTATGCAATCCTTCTCACCCCACCCCCCTACTGCAGTTCTCCTGAGCACTAGTCATTCGTGTTATTGAACACAGCTCAGTGCTGTTGTCAATATAAGCCGCATTTCACTGTAACAACAGGGCACCCAATCAGCAAACACACAGGCCAGATCTCATGCTGCCAAGGACTTGCAGGAAGGAAAGGCTGATAGAAGCATGCCTATTCCTTCCATAGAGAGCAACTGCACTGAGCAGACTTCCAGGAAAAGGAGACAAGAAAGTACAGAGGGTTTTCCTGCTAAAAAGAAATCAAGCTGGGGTATACTTACTTGCCAAGGTCAGTATTTCTTTAGTATTTATATTACCACAGAATACACTAAAAGAATGCTTATTAAAATAGGTGTTATCTTCTAAATGTATAGATCAATAATAATCTTAATAGTGTGGGAATAGTAATTGCTTATTGCTTATTGTGTGCAAAACAAGTTAAGAGCTTTTAATGTTAGCCCTCCCCCACACTGTCCAAGAAATGTTTCATTGTTTATGCACTTACAACTGCTTTACATATCCTGAAAATAATCTTTCTGTAAAGTGTATGACCATTTGTCTGATCTGGATCTATCCCAAATCTGTGTGTATGAAAGAAGCATTTGTAAGAATGAATGAAGCTGTTAAATTACAATCATATTGTACTGCAATGTATAGTAAAAATGTGGTTCTGGGAAACTTGGTGTGTAAAACAGTTACAATTATAAAATAAAAAAAAAAAATTTAAAAGTCTTGTTCAAGATACAGTACTGTAAGGCTCCTTGCTTTAAAACCGTGAGTGGCTGAAGTAATCAAACTTCATTATAGATTTTATAGTTGTTTTTCTGTGTCTTTAGTCTCTTTTCAAATTACCATACCATGACATGACAAGTACAAGACCTTCAGTTTAACACACGCTAACATACATGACTATTTTAATTTGTACAGTATCCAATCAGAAAATATGACTTTATAACAAATGACTACTAGTTGTCTATCTCACACACTATTTAACCAATAAATTATTTTGGTAAAATCTCATTATTATGGGTATCCTTGGAGATTGCTCAAAACAATAGGCACTGATACAAAGTAACACTACACTTGAACATGCACTGATTACTAATTTAAACATTACAAAACCACATTCTTCAAGGGTATTCCAAGGGAAACGTTATATTTATTTTTTAAAGGAAGCCTTTGTCCAGTTACAGTGTCTGTTAATGCATTGATTTTGAGTTCTGACTTGTGACAGATGTCTAACTTGATTTAAAATAAAAAAATACCCCTCTTTCAAACTTTTGTTGGTTTCTTTAACAGTCGTTTCTTGACCAAATTGGATTTAATAGATTTAAAACAGACTTTAATGAGTTCAATCTTTTATTAGCTCTTCAAAACTATTGTGTAGCATACAAATATCAACTGTAGTACTGCATCCCTTTTTCAGTGGTGTACACACTGTGGGTGAAGGGTAGCAGCTACATCTTGCCATATTTAGTTACACACGGGCAAAGTGTTATGTTTACCACTGCCTTCATTCATTATTCCATGATATTTGTTCGCTTCAGAGATTAAGACAGCTTTCTGCTTGTAGTTTCTGTAGTTTAGCAGGTTAAGACAGCTAAACTGCATTTACATTTGGGATGATCTGACACCAGCAGTTTAAGTTAAATTGTTGATAAATTAAACATCCTCATTATAATAAGGTATTTGTTTGACAACCCCAAGCAGATGAGAATTCAACTGGGGTATTTTAGTTGTCCAAAATGAACGCTAACTCTATCACACTACAGATCAGAATACTTATATATCTTAATACAGGAATAGGGAATTTGAATACTGGATAAGTAAAACAGAAACATAACTATAAATGAGCATTGCAGAATACATGCAGGATATAAACATACTGTACAACATAATATACACAGCATGCATATATAATTCCACTTGGTCAAAGTTCTGGTGGAGGTGAGATATCATTCCAAAAATAGCTATACTTGTTCACATTTAACTGTGAAGCCATTTAGTGGTGACAGGCTTGCTTTTTCTAAATTTGCAGGACATGACATATATCTTTGATCAGTATGGCTGGCTAGATGTGCCTTGGGGAGATGGAGATCTTGGTATGTCTTTCCAGTGTTTACATTATTTATCTGTGTTTGGCTTACCCGCCATGCTATGCAGTCTGTGTTTATGAAACGTAACTGGCTACTGGTAATGCTCTGAGTGAGTGATTTGCCATGTGTCTTTCAGGTAGAACTAGTTCTAAATATAGCCTTGTTTATTGTTGGTCTAATTATATTAAAGGATTAACTTGTTTAATTGCTTTAATAACACTGCTTGGTGACTGGAGCTTGATGAAAATCACATCATGTTTCACAACATGAAAGGAAAGCACCAATGCACACATGTTCCAGTCTCTTTTTTCTTTAAGATATTGTGAAAGATTGGATATACCTACCAGTAAATGTCCTCAAGATGTATTTTTTCTGCACCTGTAAAGATGTGGTTTGCTGTGTGCAGTTGTAGTGGTGATGCAAGTGCGCCAAACAATGACAGACACAACGTTCTCAGTTCAAACAGTCTTTTTAATTCTCTTGGTCTGCTTTAGACTGTTAACTAATAATGTGTATTGCCAACGTATAAACCAGTGTTCAGTCCCGAAATAATAGTAATAAACACAAGCAGACAACACAGATACAGGCACTTCTCCTAATAGTAAGTGGTCTTGTTGCTGGTGTGATGTAAGACAGCAATGGTGTATTAGAGGTGCAGTGTAGTCCAGGTTTGTTGCTGGCTTGTAGCGACAGCCCCCAGGTTCGTATTAGTCGTCTAACAATGACAAACACAGACAGTTAGCAACAAACAAACAAAACACTTAACAAAATATGTAATTGTAATTAATGGTCTGTTTCCTTTCTCGGTCCTTGCGGTAACCATAACAAAGGAACAGATTGCATCGTCACATCCCCTAAAATACCCTTAGTCATGGCCATCAGATAGCTAGTTCAATTATGTCTCCTCCAATCCATGATTGACATATCGCTTACCGTACTAAGGCGATGACAGGCTGGTGATCCATATTGCATTATTTTGTGTTCTACGTTCCCACGGATGTTTGAATGTTAATTAAAATGATTATTAACAACAGTGAGATTTAGTTATTATCACTCGACTGTGATTTCTGTCGTATGGTACAAGGCAATAAACGCATACAGTTTAACAAGCCTCATGCCCAGCTATGATCAGCAAAGAAAAATAGCCTTCATAAAGTGTAAGTTATCTAATTCAATTTGAAGATTCTTCCATATTCATATTGATTGGTACTAAAAAAACGTGTAAATTGAAAATAAAGTAAAAGCTCCAGCAACCACCCCGCTCCGCTCCCCCGCTCCATATACAATTGTCTCTCTCCGCTCCATTCACACTCTTTGTCCCCAACACAGGGCCGGATTAACCAATATGCCAACAACACCATTCACCATATTATGCACAGGGCCCCCAAAATATGGGTTAGCGTAGGACCCCCACGTCCTTTAATCTGGCCCTGGCTTTTCATTTATTCATAGTCATTTTCACGGGTTGATGAGTGGTACGGATTTCACCTTTGAAATAGTCATTTACATTCCCGGATTTACCTAATTTCTGCAACATATCTTTGACATATCTACCTGTGGAACAGGAAAACTGTACTATTAAATGGTAGGGTACTGTATGTATTAAACTGTACATATTAGACGCAAAAGACCTGCCTGTGGAACAGGGAAACTGTACGTATTAAACTGTAGATATGTTATAAACTAGTCCTTTTTAGCCAGAGTGATTACCCATTAAAAGCCATGTTGTAAACGGAACTCTGTTCTAACAGGATCTGTTATAACTGGAGTGCACCTGTATGTATATTATTACTATTTGCAAAAAAATTTGTTAATGCATGTCGCAAAGACGGCTGTAGTGGGTGACTTCTGACCAGAAACAGGAACCAGGAAATAAACAACAGAGATGTGGAGTTGGGTGGAGCTGAGCGATTGGTTTTGCTCAGCATTTAATGAGTGAACAGAACAGTAAATAAAAAGTTTGTAACAAACAAAAAACACAGGACACAGCACTTTCGCCAAAATAAAGAGACAAACAAAACGGACTACACAGACAAACATGCTGAGCTGATATTTTAACTATTATTATTATTGTTACCTCCGTCTCCAATCCCGTTCTCCACTCACCGAACACACAACCCCGAGTGAGTGAAAACATGTTGCTTTTATGCAGCTGTACCGAGACTCAATTGCTAATCAGTCATTCAGTTGGAGTCGTGGTACAACTGCATGTGAATTAAAAAAGTGCAATTCCCCATGCTCACTTATTGCATTTTACTTGCACATGAAACGCTGTGCAATCCTCGTGCCTAAATACAAATACACATTTTAAACACTTGTGTTACACAGACCCATTTATATCTCATGTACCAATGACTATACACCAACATTAACACACACATACAACACAAAATACTCACAGGGGCAGGGCACTTTGCCACAATGCATCAGTTAGGGTCAGTGGTGTGCCGTAACTTCTTTAATGAGCCATGATACAACTTTTTACATGGCATAAAAACATTTTCTAACGTGCAATGGGAATACAAAAGGCATGTGTTTACCTTAATTTTCTACTGAAATCAATTTTTTTTCAGAAACTCCTCATGACTAAACTGTAGAAATCCGGTCACGATTCTGATGGACTTTTTCATTGTGTTGTCTGACAGCAAGTCTCTGTTGTTCATTTAACTGCAGATCAGTGTGAGCTTGTCCAAATGTTCGTAACTGTATACACCAGGGGTCTCCAACCCTGGTCCTGGAGAGCTACTGTGGTTGCTGGTTTTCGTTTCAACCAATTTCTGTTACTTAATTGAACCAATTATTGGATTAATTAATCAAGATTAACAGGTGTTCAAGATCTTTAGCCACTGATGATGTAAAGACACCTATAAAACCTGTTGGACTGGGGCTCTCCAGGACCAGGGCTGGAGACCCCTGGCATACATACTGTTAGGGTGTTGCTGACTAGTTTTGTGATGTTTGCAGGAATCGTGTAAATTGTTTAAATCGTGCTTTCCAGCCTTATTCCACACACTCCTTGTTAACGAAAAGCAGACACAGATCCACTTACACTTGTGCATTGCTTCACTGAAATACCGTTTCAACTCTTTCCCTGTGCTTTTGTACATGCTCTCTAACTTCAGTATCTGTTTCGGTGGTCTGTTTCTTATTTAGTCGCATAATCTTCTGCACTAAATGGATTTGACAGCAATTTTTGTACTAAATTATCAATTTCTCTCTCTGCTTTAATCAAATCATATTCTCTAGTTTTGCAAAATAACCATTTTTTTCTGCCTTCCGTTTCCGCTCGTGAACTGAGCCCCACAGG
The DNA here is from genome assembly GCF_017654505.1 of Polyodon spathula. Lineage (NCBI taxonomy): Eukaryota > Metazoa > Chordata > Actinopteri > Acipenseriformes > Polyodontidae > Polyodon > Polyodon spathula. The sequence continues at coordinate 47,533,600 of NC_054535.1, read as the reverse complement.
GTGGCAGCTGTGACCTGGCCTGCTCTCTCTCTTCCATCAGGATTTCATTTCTTCAATTGCATGCCTTTGCTACGTTTTTCAACAGGCGGCCAGAGTGGAGACACCGTTACGTTGCCCGGGCAATTCCAAACAACAGAATCTGCAATTCCATACAGCAGAAAGTTATGCTAGGAGCTAAGCTCGCTGACTCGGCTGGTTTGGGTGTTTTTCATGTCTCAACTCCTTAGTCTTATCAATATCCAGCTCTGTTTGAGGGCCTTGGCTGTCTCACTGAATTTGTACACCAGCCTACAGTCGATACAATGGTCTCCCCCGTCATTCAGACCTTGTGGCGTGTCCCGCTCTCCCTCCATGACCAGGTCTCCTAGGAGCTGCAACGTCTCTTGGATGCCAACATTATTGAACCCATCAAAGCACGTAAGAAGAATGGGGAGCTGCGCTTGTGTGTTGACCTGCATGCTGTTAACAAGGCCATTGTGCCAGACCAATACCCGTTGCCAACAGCTGAGGAGCTCACTACCCATTTCCATGGATCTACAGTCTTCAGCAAACTTGACCTGCACCAAGGCTATCTCCAGGTGCCCTGGCACCCACCAGCAGGGACCTCATAGTGTTCGGTACAAACGCATGCCTTTTGGTCTCTGCTCTGCACCCAGCTGCTTCCAAAAAATAATGATGCTCCTGTTGGCTGGCATCCTGGGCGTCTCCATCTACCTGGACGACCTTGTGGTACAAGGCGCTACCCAGTCTCAGCATGATGCCTGTTTGCAGCAAGTTTTTCACCAGCTGTCCCTGCATCATGTCACACTTAATGTGGAGAAATGTGTGTTTCGGGTTCCAGAGTTTGAGTTTGTGGGGTACAATCTGTCCGGTTGGGGCATCACACTGATTTTGTTTCATGTGGAGGCTATTCTGAACCTGCCCCCCCCCTCACCCTCACCCTGGCGCATTTCAGTCTTTCGGCATCCACGGTGTTCACCTGCAACGCGTCGGGCGTGGCGCTTGGTGCTGTCCTGTCCCAGCTGCACAACGGCGTGGAACGTCCTGTGGCCTTCGCTTTTCATGCCCTCACACCGGTGGAGCAGAAGTATTCCGTGGGGGAGAGGGAGGCTTTGGCATGCATATGGGCATGTGAGCGATGGCATCTATATCTCTATGGTTGAGCTTTTACTCTGAAGACAGATCATCTGGCTCTCATCGCATTGCTCAGGACACAAACCACTTTGGCTCTTCAGATGGGCCAACCGCCTCAACCAGTACCACTTCAAGCTGGTGTTCACCCGAGGATGCCACCGTGGCTGATCTCCTGTCACAAGCTGTGGTGTCTCCACCCCCAGTAAGTCATGTCACAGACAGGGATCAGGATTTTGTACAACTGCTGCAAGGCTCACTGAAAACAGTTGTTTCCATGCCAGAGCTGCAGCAAGCATCACAGGACAACAATCAGTTTGGACTCCTCCGCGTTTAGATTAGAGAGGGGTGGCCACCCAGGGTGGACAGGAAGCTGCTCCCATTCTACAGAGTTTGTGTTGAACTGTCTTGTTGGGAGGATGTATTCATCGTAAGGGGCCATCGCACACTGGTCCCGGAGACACTGAGAGCCCGGGAGCTACGCATGGCACACGAAGGACACTAGGGTATTATAAAGCTCAAAAAATGCTACAGGGATACCGTTTGGTGGCCTAACCTTGACCAGTATGTGGCGCTATTAGTGAAGGACTGCACAGCGTGCCTCCTTAGCGGTAGGGCCAGCCAGCCAACACCAGCACTCTTGTTCCCAGTAGAGTGGCAGGCTGGACCATGGGAGCATCTGCAGGTCAACATCTGTGAAGAATTATATGGAGCTCCTGCTCATGCTCATTACCTGATGGTGATTTACAACCTCCACTCCAAGTGGCTAGAAGCATGGCCTTTGAGCTCTACCACCACCCAGGCCATTACATGCAGCCTTGACACCCTATTTGCACGGTGGGGCTTGCCGAACAGAATCACCACAGACAATGGGCCCCAGTTTGTCTTGGCGGAGTTTACCACCTACTTAAAGAGCATGCCATCACTCACATCAGGACGACTGTGTACCATCCACAGGCTAATGGGGGATTGTGGAGCGTTTGAACAAAACCCTGAAGGATGTTATCCGTGTATAACTCTCTGAGGACTGCCAGTTTGACACCATCCTTCTTCAGATGCTCTCCACATTTCCGGGCCACCAAACACAAGACAGGGGTCTCACCACCATTTCTTATGTTGGGAAGTGAGATCTTGTCCTGTGAGTATATTACAGGGACCTATTCTGTCAATGTGCAAGAAGTGTGTGATGCCAACAACTACATCACACATGTGTTTGCAAATCATCCTGGCTCAGCTCGTTTATCCTCACTAATTCGCAGGTGGCAGCTGCGTTTCAGTGGGATGACAGTCTGAGAGGCTGGTTGATAGGGGACAACAAGTATCCATGGAAGCAATGGCTACTGACACTGCTGCTCAACCCCACGACCCCTGCCGAACAAAGGTATAACCGTACCTTTAAATGTGTTTGTACTGTAATTGGGGAGCGAACATTTGGAATCCTCAAAATGCGATTCTGATTTTGGATCTTTGAGGGAACATCACAGTACACTCCTCAGAAGGTTAGTAATATCATTCTGGATGGTTGTGTTTTACATAACATAGCTCTCTATAATGGATGTGATGTTGAAATTACAGAGGAAAGATTACAGGGTTTGAGGGAAGCAGGGAAGTGCCATGCAGCTCTGACAAAGCCTTATAGATTACTTTTTTTATTGTATTCAGTCTCCACCTCTAGGCTGCAAAACTATTAAAATTGCAGCCTTGCTTGAGGGGCTTCATCATCCTCCTCATTTAGGCTGCTGTGCATTTTTTTAATTTCTTTGGGCTTTGTTCCCTTTCTTCTTTTTTGGGGGTTTCAAAATGCAATGTGTTCGCTATCACAGATCCTCTTAAAGGGAATGTTGAATCCTTATTGTTTGTAACCTTACTCCACCCACTGTGCTTTGATTGGCTGGGCGCATGATTTGCTATTTGATATGCTTAGCCAAAGCATTAGACCAGACTTCTAAATCACATTCTCGTGCATTTTCGTGGCAGTTCACTAGCGCTATAATTTTTGACCTAGTGAAAGTGGCTGCGTACATATTTGCTAAATACAGCCTGTTGAGTTATGTTGTATGCTTGTGTTTAATTCTTAATTTGAATATTTTGCTAGATTGAATCGCCTTATGAACACATGCGTAAAATATCGTCATTTTCTTTCAGTAACCTGCTATTTGAGTTAATGCTGGATTGTACATTTTGATATAAGCCATTTTTTTGTGTTTGTTGATTTAATATCCTTTATGCTGATTTGATTTCCATTGTGCAGTAATAAAAGTATTTTTGTATTTTTATTTGATCTTATTGCATTTTTATAGAGGGTATGGGCAGTATGTACTGTAAATAGGCCGTTAATAAAAATAGTGGGGGACTTCACATATGTTACTGTAACTGCTGCTAATGAGAAATTATGGTAACTTAATTATTTTTCTGTGCTTGGTCTGTTTGTCAAAATGTTTTTTAAAAAAGTATATTGTTAAAACAGGATGTATTTGAGTTATTATATTAATGCGTATCTGTAATAAAATCAAATAAAATGAAATTTGTGAAAAGTAAAACGAAAAAACTATAAAAAATAAAAATAATTTCACAGTTCTCTAATGATAATATTGCTTAAATCATTGAATTAATCTAATTACTAAATTGTTGTTCCTTCCTCAAATTGTGCACTGAATTATAGAATTAACCCTAATTGTTTTTTCATAGGTTCTTGGGCAGACCGGTCACCCCTTCATGAAGCAGCTAGTCAGGGCCGTCTTCTGGCTCTTAAGACTCTGCTTTCTCAGGTAAGAGTATGTAAGAACACAAAGTTTCATATTACAGTACTACAGCAGCTTAAAGAGGTAAAGAAAACAAGGCCTCCCAGAAATATATTGCTTTTTATACAAGAATTATAAAGATGAGGTCACACATTTTTTTGTGTTTAAATTATTATTATTTGTAATTTATTATTATTTATTATTATTTTTATTTATACATACCATTCAGAAATATATACAAGTAAGTTTTTTTTGTCAATGGGTATTCATGTTGTTATGTGAAGAAATCCATGAGCAAAAACCCTTTGATTCTGGTTCTCCATTCAATATAATATGAAAAGATCTGGTGTTTTGTATATAGTTGACTTTGCTGTCTGAAACTGTCTGTGAATGTATGATCCAATATCTTGCCAGAACATCATTGCAGATAACATGAAATGTGTCCTGCTAATATAAATAAATCAGAAACTGAAATTGACAAGTGATACATATAACTGATTCTATAAGTTTTTGTGATTAAAACTAATAGTTGTGCTTTATTTATTTTCTGCACTCGGAAGGGATATAATGCAAACACCTTGACTATTGACTATGTGACCCCACTGCACGAAGCCTGTCTTGGAGACCATGTAGCCTGTGCTAGAGCACTTATTGAAGCAGGCGCCAATGTAAGTATATATTTATATTTAGAACATGTTCTGTTCACACACAACTTTTATACACATATGTAAAGCATTGTTGTTTAGAATAATTTTTTGCTTACAAATACTTCTGTATATTATTAATAACACTATGTAACACAATTTTTGTTCCTGGGTAGTAAGTGTTATTTCCTAATTGCTTATGCCTCAAAAGTATAGAAAATGGCTATTATTCCCCACAAACTTTGCTTTTGTGACCAGGACAGCGATATTTCAAAATATCATTATTTCCAATGGGAAAACGGGCAAATGTGTGTCTTTTCGTTCACATAAAGTCAGAAAAAAACAACATATGAATCCAAATTAACATGTATTTATACTAAAGTAATACAAAAATGACTACAAAAGATTTAGAAGTGAGTAGTTTTTCGAGATTTATAGTGATATTTTGAAATATCACTGTCCTGGTCACAAAAGCAAAGTCTGTGGGGAATAATAGCCATTTTCTATACTTTTGAGGCATAAGCAATTAGGAAATAACACTTACTACCCAGGAACAAAAATAAATAAATAAATAAATTGTTACACGGTGTAATCTTACAACATGTTGAATGTTATTATTGTAGCATGTGAAGGGGGTGGCACCAGAAAGCAGGACAGGGATCAAAGCTCACACAGTCAGTGGTCAGGTGGGTTGGCCATCAGCCGCCTTTATTAGTGTCACAGCCAAAACAAACCCTCTCTAATGGCTGATATTGGAAGGTACTCCATATAGAGAGCACATCAGCAGATGAAGGTACAATTTTATTTTTTTTTTAAACTCAACAGAAGACATCCCTGAAGCCCTGTTATATATCCCTGGGCCACAGAATGCACAATTAACACATACATCAGCTGATTACTAACAAATGTTGTCCTATTACCATCATGCATCTAGCTTTTCTACCTTATTCACATACATCAATCTGGATTGGCTAAACCACAACAGAACTACAGTGCATTGACATTAATAAGATGTAATGTGATGCCACCAGCTGGCAGATCCCTGAATCATCACAATATGTTGATATTAGTTGTACCTACAGAGAGCAAAAGGGGGCAAGGAAATGAAAAATATTTTGTATTCGTCGTTTCAGTAGGAGCTAGCTACTTACAGTAGGAATAACAGTTTTGATTATGTATTTATTTATGGTTAAGAAAAAAGTTGTTTCTTACCAGCTTGTGTCTCCAGAGTCTGTTTAAATGTTAATCTATCACAGGTGAATGCAACTACAATTGATGGAATGTCTCCACTGTTTAATGCTTGCTCACGAGGCAGTGCAACTTGTGCAGAGATATTATTAGAACATGGCGCCAATCCTCAAGCAGACGCATGCCAGCCTTCACCAATTCACGAAGCATCCAGTAAAGGTAAGACAAGGCAGTGATCCAGAGGGCAGGGAACCATGGATCTCCATTTAGTGAAAAAACATAATGTATGAACATTTTTTTAAGTTTTTTTTTTTATTTATTTTTTATTGAGCATTATTAAAAATGAATGAAACACATACACTGCTGTGCGAAAGTCTTAAGACGTGTTGCAATTTTATGAGCATTAAAAATATACTCAAATCCTCTGCTAGTGTTTTCTACTATTATAACAACCATGACATGCATGAAGAAGAAAAAAACATTGAGTGAAATAGCTCAATTGATTTTCAAGGTGTGGTATCCGAAGCATAATCAACAAGTACAGAGAAACATCATCTGTAATTGACAAACCCAGGACTGGAAGACCTAAAAAGCTGTCTCACTTATACATGAACATATGGTGGTTGTAGTTCCTGGGAGAAATGTAGGTAGATAAAATATGATTTTACTATACAAAAAAAAAAAAAATAGAAACAAAATACTATTTCATTTTGTATTTCTAAATGTAACTGTTGAGTGTTGAATAAAGATGATACATGTCAAACATATCAATATATCAATTTCCAATTATGTTATTCTGCAAGCAAACTACAACAATAGTAACGTAGCTGAGTATCTCTGTTTCAAAACTTAACCACATAAAACTGACTGGGAATTAATAGATCTGATTTAAAGGTTCAAGCAACACATGGTTCTTGTGATCTAAAAATAACTAGAAGTAAATAACTTGCATTCTGTATTTGATAACCAGGGAGGAGCGAATGTGTGGCAGTCCTAATATCTTGGGGAGCTGATGTTGATCAAAACATTCCTCACTTGGGAACTCCACTCTACGTAGCATGCGTCTCTCAGCAACTGCATTGCACACAGACGTTACTCGATGGAGGTGAGATCATTTTGGACTATTTCAGCTTTTTGTAACAACTATAGTACAGTGTGATGTGTGTATTGTGGCCTGTGTTACACTAGTTGGTCATATAGTTTTTTGAAAACCGTCACAGAGGTATAACTAAAACGCAACTTGTCCCTCAATTTTCATACTGAGGAAAACATATAATATATATATATATATAATATCTATATATAATATATAGATATATATATATATATATATATATACACAAAATACTCAGGGAGTCTCAGATATTCCCAGAGCCTTTTAGAAGAGGGCTAATGGATAACCTGCAGTTTATATGCCTAAAAATAAATTTAGGACTACCTGCTTTCTTTGTTAAAACTGTAGCAATATAAATTGGTTCAATCATGATATAATATTTGTTCACTGTTGGTACAAGATCAAAAAAAGCAATCATTTCTGCTGCAATGTGTAATGAATTATAATGCTCATTTAACACTCAAAAAACAACATCCATTTGGACAGGAGCTAATGTTCAGAAAGGCAAATTCCCTGAAACCCCGTTGCATGCTGCTGCTCAACAAAACAGCCCTGAGATTGTAAAATTACTGCTGGACTTTGGGGCAGACATCAATGTAAAAAACTTGGACCTGAAGAGACCTGTGGAGGCAGCGGCACCAAGCAGCCTGGTGGAGAAGTTCCTATTGCTACATGAAGGTATGAACTGTTAGTTTTGTAACCTAATTTCAAGTATATCCTTGTGCTTTTTCATAACCTATATACCTCTAACATGCCCTAACATTAGCTGAAATGTTTTTCTAATACTCCTAAGTTTATCTTATCTTTGCAGCCTACTTTGGCAATGCAATAAACCATGAAAAAGCTGATAAAATGCAATGCACTTTTGCACGTGACTAGTGTTTGGCGCTCCAGTCCCCAGGAGAATGGTCTAGGTGGGGATGTAAAAACACTCAATTTATTATAAATACAGTTGCACTCACTGCAGTAAACATAGACGTACTCTGCGCAAGGACAGAGATATGTTTAGATTGCTGTGACAATTGGGTGTATATGCAGAGGAAATCTGTATAGATGTTCTTGTTCACAAAACAAGTTTTTCAATATGTACAAAGGGTTTACACAGAAAGGACAACATCTAAAAAGTGTGGTGGAACTCAAATGAAACTACTGTGCATAGACACCAAGATCAGAGCAGCACAAAAGTGAGGTTTTAAAATCACTACACTATTACCATGCATTGTGAATTCTAGTCTTTTCATGAGTGTGACTGGTTAATTAAGCGACATTTGATTGGTCTAAAAAAGTAATATACAGAAACAATGTTGTTATCATGTCTGCTGTCTAATGCTGTTTAGGTGCAGTGGCCATAAGAAAGACAAAAGGGTGCTAACAGTTTGAGTTTTCTCTTGCAGCCACTCCCTGTTCTCTGCGTCAGCTCTGCCGCTTGAGTATCAGAAACTGCCTGGGGAGGTCCAGACAACATCTCATTTCACAGCTCCAGCTGCCTACCATCCTGCAGAATTTCCTACAGTACAGATAAAGCACTAAGCATCATTGCTAAAGATCAAATAGACTCCTGGTTTAATCCAGATACAGTACTGTATAAGAACAATAAAACTGAAATATTACCCATGTAGATACAGCCTCGTAAACAGTGAGTGCTTCATTTCAAAACTCCACAACATATGCATTTAATTGACAGAATTTATCAAATGATATTTTTCAATAGGCAATTTAAAAGCTGTAACAGATGCAACATATAGAATATGAACAACCAAAGCTATTTTGGATTGTCACTGGATGATTTTGTGTCAGTAAAGCTTTATGTTACATATTGCCTGTAGCTAATTGCTAATAACTTCATTATTGGTGGTGCCAGAAGTTAAAAAAAGTAAGCTTTAATATGCTTTAAAAATAAAAGCCAACTTCTCCTCTAACTTTAGATAAATCATAGACAAGCTAATTGCTCTTTACTAATTTTAACTTAATTTAAAATCAGGTGTATAACAAAACTGCCATACTTTTCACAATGCCTTATTTTCTGTTTAAATAATAAACATGAATACAGGTACGGTATATCAAAGTGTACACTTTAAAATTAAAAATATACTGTACGTAATTTGGTAGATTAATATGGTTTGTCTGCTCACATCAGACACTAAAAGGCAATTCATCTTGATAATCATGTGCACTATAATTTTAATTGTAAATATTTTCTTGTACTTTTAAGATTTCCATATGCCACTAGTGTAAGTTCTTACTCATTACTTTTTATAACCATTCAGTTATGCCAGAACCAAAATACTTTACAGTTATGTTGTGGTAATATATTAACAGCATCTTTCATTCTTTTTGACATTGTTCTACATTTAGTAACAGGTTTTAGCACACATGTACATTGAAATAAAGTGCTATATATTTTGGCATTATCTTCCACATTTAATACAGGCTGCTATTGTTGCATTAAGCCACCCTGTTCTACAATTTTTTTCTTAATTATTTAGCCATGTAGTGGTTTGTTAGAATTCTAAATTTTTATCAGGATTCTAAAATGCAGCAATTTAATATAAACTTTACTTGTACTACTATTTAGCTGGCACCAAGTTATCAATTATAATTTTTATTTATTTTTTGGTTGATATGGATGTTTTATTTTTGAACTGTGTATTGTGTTCACCTGGTACTACACTCAGTTACAACTATGTTTAGTGATCTGGCATATCTCTGTGTTTCCATCTAAAATTCATAAACTTATTTCCCCAGCATTTTTCAGTAGTTCAGAAAAAAAAAAAAAAAAAAAAACACACACAACACTAACCAAACATTTGCACAGATTGATTTTTTTTTTTTTTTTTTATTGATGATTATGTGACATGAAAGAAGACACATGAATAGCCTCAAACCTGCTTAGTTTGAGGGGGCACTACCTGGCCAAATGGACAAGGCAGTAAACCCTCCACAGCCAGTTAGATAATGGTGCAAATGGGACTTTATCTGATTGGCACTTAATGTGAGTAAACATAATTTGTTCAATGTAGTAATATTAATTAGTGGGTAAAGTCCCAGTTTTGCCACGTTTAAGGGTGGCTGTATTTATATAGTGTATAACAATATTTTACATAATAAAATTAATCTGGGTGTTTAACATTAGCAACATGCCCTTCAGGGTGTTTTGTAAATACTACTAAAACCACCATAAGAGTGTACACCAGTTCAGCTCACAGACCACACTCCTGAAACTTCAACCTCCAGTATTCACCTTCAAGGTTTTCAAGAGTGGTGTTGCAATGTGGCTCAACTGATGATTTTCACCCTTCAGAATATAACGTTAGAAGTTTTTTCTGCCAGATCTCACCTACAGTCTGTACCTTTCCTCATCCCAAAGGATCCTGGTGGTCAAAGATTCAAGACTGGTGTTTGTGATTAAATAATACACTGTCTATATGTTACAGTTAGTTAGATTTAAATAAACAGTCCATGTACTGTAGACTTAGATATGTTATTTGTTATTTTCAATCATGTCAAATCATTGTAATATATTTCAAATGATTAGGACACAGGTGTGTTTTGAATTCTTATTGTCGATTAGTTTTAAAATGGTTCCACACGCAACATAACACTTCCAGTGGGATTGACAGTGAACTGCAACACTGCAGTTAGATTCTTTCTACCCCACTGCTCGTAGGTCGGGAGGATCTGAGTGACCATGCAAGACATTTTACAAGTACTGTCCACCCCTAGGTCTTTCAAGATGATAGCAATACTACGGGGTCCTCCAATTTCCTCCCTGTTAAGGAAGACAAGAGCAAAACTGTTGCCAGATAGCTCCCTCTTCCAAATGTCAAGGTTGTTGCTCTGTGAAACACAAATACACAAATTAAACACCATTCACTGAAGAACAACCTCTGTTTTATGTCTCCAATGTATACAGTGCAAACCCAACGATGCTCAACTCTTGGCTGTTCGAAGAGAACATACGTTGATATCAGCTTTCACTTGCAGTTGAAATTAGCCTGTAAATCTGTAAAACCAAACTAACCTTGCTGATCCTCTGACCCTGAGCTCCCAGTGCATCTTGGTTTACAGCAATTACATACTTGTTCTGAAGAAGAGACTTGGAAAAACCATCTATATTTCTTAAGTCATTGGACATTATCAGAGGCGATGCCATAATGGCCCAAATTGCCATCTGGGTCACTGCCTGGTTATGGCTCAGTCCAAAGTTCCCTATAACAAGCTGTAAAAGATGATCAAAGTCAGTTCATGTGTTTTTTAGAGCCGATTCAGAAGATTTAGAGTATATAAAAATCAACACAATGTATACATAGTGTTGTAAATTCAAATGTATCAAATACCAGAACTATTAAGAAAAAGCTTTTGTTTTTCATACATACCATGTCTGGATCGTTCCAACCGCCAGGTCCAGCAGCAGGCACAATGATTTCCTGATGATCTGCAGCCCAGTCTATGGCACTCTTAATGCTACTCCATGAATCATAAATATCAGCAAAATTTCTCCAGCTGTTGCAGTACTGCCGCACTGCTGTATAATTTGGCTTTAAGAAAAAAAAAAAATGCAAATCTATGTTCCTTATAGCAATCTGTTTTATATTTAAATGTATCTAGGAGTATAACTTCACAATTGATGCAATTTAAAATTGTACATTAAAGCCCTCTCCTTCATTTATGTAATTTTATGCTATTTATAGTGCTCAAATGGCCCTTTTGCCTGAATACGGTTGTTCTGTATAGCTCAATAATCACATCCACCATGCCCTGCATACTGATCCAAATGAAATGTGTAAAATAAACATCCTGCTCACTGAAAAAGTATTTATTACCTTTATGGATGCCAAAAATGTTATATGCAATTATACCTGTGATTTATAAAAGTTTGTAGTATGAATGCAAGAGCTGTTTGTCAAAATGTGTATTTTTTATTTTTTTTCCAGGTTATCATTTACAAATTTAAAATATAATAACAATTACTGGATCAAATAATTTTACAATACAATTTACAGAACTAAATATCTTAATACATTTATATTACTCATAAGAGAGTGGAGGAAAGGCTTTATATTCAGTACTTAGGTGGTACGTTTGTCATAAAATTGAGAGATTCCCTGATATCAGAAGCAATACCTGCATACCACCTTCCCAGGTGTATAAAGGCCATTCACAGGAATAAACTATGTCTCTTCCAGTCTTGTTTAATGCGTTTGACATGTCAATATATCCTGGTTCAACAGACAAGAAGCAATATGGTCAGCAAAGTAAACTATAAACATATTTAGAAATGTTTGCTGAAGACCATTTAAAATAGTAAACTGAAGATGGTGTTTTACCTTTAACAAGCTGATCCAGATTGTCAAAGTTGCAGCCATCAAACTTTAGAAGGTCAATTCCCCATTCTGCAAAAGTCTTAGCATCTGTGTCATAATAACCAAGGCTACCTGGATAGCCAGCGCAAGTTTTGTGACCCACATCTTCATAGATACCAAGCTTGAGGCCCTTAGAATGTACCTGGGATAATAAATAAATACAAAATGTAATGCTAATTAACATTTTACTGTGCTTTAACATGTGTCCACACTGAAGTGTACTAATAATGATATCTTACTGTGCAGTATACCCAACTATTATGTAAAACAGTGTATTATACACGTTTCCATTCAATTAACTTACGTAGTCTGCAAGTTTTTTTATGCCGCTTGGGAATCGTTTGGGATCAGCTTGAAGGCGTTTCTGAGAATCTCTGTCTTTAGCAAGCCAGCAGTCATCAATACAGATATAGTCATAGCCAAGTTCCTTCCACCCTTCACTTGCCATGATATCGGCCATCTGCATATACAGCTGTTCACTGGAATGGATTGGAGAGATGTCATGATAAAATGCTAGCTGACATAAATCACAAAAGAAAATAATGCACAAATACATTTCTGAAATAACTGAAAATGCCATAAGTTCATTGTTGTTAGTTTAGTAAGTCTATAATTGTATTTAAGTTTTCATTGTAACTAATAATTCAAGTCATTCACAATGTAATTCCCTAAGATCAAGAAATCAAACAAAGTATTGTACAGTAGCTAACTGTAGTGATGATGATAAATATAGCTGTGTGTACAGAAGTTCTAGAAAGTGCTAAATCAGCAAATAAAAGGGCTGAGAACCGTAAAACATTTAATTTCCAAAACTTAGGTTACTTACTGTAATCCTGGTTCCTTGAAAGAGAAAACAACCACCAACCAATACTTTTGGGATATGCCTACCTTAGTCCCGCCTACCGAGGGATTAAACAGTTAACCTGCGGAGACCATTTTCTCTTTTGCATCAAACCCGTTAGGGCGACCGATGCGATCTTGCTGGTTAGTGGTCATCTTTTCTTTTATGGAACCTGAGTTGTGGTAAGTAACCTAATGTTCCCTTTCAATTCGAAGACGACCACCAACGTGGGAAAGTATACCAGAGCAGTCGCGAGGGAGAAGGAATGGCAGCAGATGAGGGATGCATCAGAACTGCATAACCCAAGAGTTAGCGGTAAGAGCATGCAACCTCATGGACCCTAATGCCTAATGAAAGCACGGAAGGATCTACCACATTAAGGTGGTAGAACCTGGTGTAGCCCAGCTAGCCACATTACAAATGTCAATCAGTGAAGCTCCTCTAAAGATAGCCCATGACACAGCCACACCTCTGGTAGAATGCGCGGCCACACTCCCAGTTGGGGTATGCAGGTATTAGTACATTCAATCGAGACTGTATCCACAATCCAATGGGACAGTCATTGCTTAGAGAAGGCTTGACCTTGTCCTTTCACCATGACAGACGAAGATCTCTCAATGCCCTAACATGGCAGAAGTAATTCAATTTCCAGTCCATCTCCTCCGCAAAAGGAGGGGGATGGGATGCCTCTAGTTCCATTGAGTACCACGTCTAGACTCCATCCGGGGAGGACGACCTTCTTAGGAGGATGTAACCACCGAGCACCCTTCAGAAAACGGATTGCTAGTATATGAGTGCCCAGGACATTGAGTCAATGGGGACATGGCATGCAGACATTACTGCTAGGTACACTTTCAACGTAGACAGGGATATACCCACCTGTAACAGATCTTGCAGAAACTGCAAAATAGTTGCTATAGGGTAATAAATGGGGTCATGACCTCTGGTCATGCACCAATTTTAAAAATACTTCCACTTGTAGGCGTGCAATGCTCTTGTGGAAAAGGCCCTAGCATTCTGCAGTGTACTGACAACTGTGTCTGAAAGCTCTAAGGCGGACAGACAGTCCTGTTCAGGGGCCAGACCCACAGTTGGAGCGCTTTGGGCCACTCGTGAGCTGTGGAGGGAGAACCACTGGGTCGGGTCATCTCTGCCGTGGCACTTCCCTGAAGTGTTCCTAAATGTACTGTACCACCTGAGGGTGCAGTCGCCAATCTGACAGGTGAGGACCTGAGAGAGAGCAAGAGAGAGAAAGAAAGAAAGGTCTGCTGCCCAGTTCGTCACTCCCAGGAGATGAACAGCTCAGAGGGATAGTAAGTGCCTTTGTGCCCAGATCAGCAACTCAAAGGCTATGCGGTGTAACCCCGGGGATGGAAGCCCTCCCTGGTGGTTCACGTACACCACTACTGACATGTTGTCTGTGTGGACAAGGACATGTCTGTTTTGCAGCAAATGGAAGGAAATGTTGAAGCGTGAGGTGGACCTCTCTTTTCTGCAGGGATGTCCAGCGGCCCGACCAGTGTCCGCGGGCTCCTCTGCCTGCCCAGACTGCCCCCCAACCAGAGTTGGATGCATCTGTCGTCACCACTTGACAGTTGTGTATCACTCCATCCGTACGCCTTCGCTCATGTGAGAGGCCAGCCGGCCAGACAAACTGGAGAATGTGACAGTGTGCATATCCAGTGTGTATGGTGGTGAACACCCAAGTGGGGGCTGTCTGGGGCGGCGTTGGAACTACCTCCGAGACTGAGCCTGTGTTGGAATCCCAAGTCCGGCTACCTCCTGTCGTTGCGAGTAGGCCCAGCTGTTCGCTGCCGCGGAAGCCTGAAGGCGGTGCCTCAGGTCATTATGTGGGGCAGTTGGGATCGGAACCGTTTCAGTCACCATGCAAGTACAGCGGACACCAGTGTCTCATTCTCACTACCATAAAACAGGCTTGATCCCAGCAACTGGACAAGGGTGTCTAGCCTGGACTAGGTGCAGGCACACAACCGGGGCAGCATGTAGCCTCAGCGGAGTGGAGCACCGTCTACAGGCAGAGGCAACGAGGCACTGCATGCACCGAGCACTGAGGGCATTAAGCACATCAAACACCTTGTGCACTGCGTGCACGGATTCACTACACACATTGTATGCACCGAGCACCGTGTGCACCAAGCACTGTGCACACAGAAGCACCAAAGTGCCAAGGGCTGTGCGTGCACTGATGTACCAAAGCACCAGGGGGCAGATTATGCACCTACCCTAACCGCATGTAGTCACACACCTGGTCAGCGCGCAGCATACACCAGGGAGATACACAGGCTGAACAAGCATAGTACAAGCACAGGCAAAGCGGGTTTGTGTGACAGGGTCAACACACAGGTGGACACGCAACAACACTTCCTCAATAATATTTGTTTTTATTTTTATTTCGCCCAAGCTGCGTGAATGGCAGCCGGTGGAATCACACAACGGTGGGGATACAGCAAAGCGTAGTCCTGGTGGAGGAACGGTGTTCTCCCTAAGAGTGTAGGCTGAAAAGACAAACACCCTTAATCAATACTGTACATGAAGTCGCTCACACACTACAGACAGCGTATACAGATAGCCTGTAATGCAAGTGAGGCAGGCTGTGAAGAATTGAGAAGAAAGAAGTTAACAATTAGAGCTGATGATTACACAAAAGCTGTAAGCCAGCTTTCAGCACTAATGCAAGGGAACTGCACTCGACCCGTAAAAGCTCTTTCAAAAACACACTCAGTTCGGTAACAGAAGCTTAGGTTACTGTAGGTGAGAGGCAAAAGAGGAAAATGGTCTCTGTGGGTTGACTGTTTAATCAGTGGGTTATGTGGTTCTGATGCATCCCTCATATGCTGCCGTTCCTTCTCCCTCTGACTGCTCTGGTATACTTTCCCATGTTGGTGGTCATCTTCGAATTGAAAGGGAACATTAGGTTACTTACCATAACCTTGGTTCCCTAAAAGAAAAGATGACCACTAACTAGTGAGGTTGCATCGGTTGCCCTAACGGTTTCGATGCAAAAGACAAAATGGTCTTGACAGGTTGACTGTTTAATCCCTTGGTAGGCGGGACCGAGGACGTCACCCAGGGGCTTATCGGCAAAAAGAAAATGCTCAGTGAATACCTACCCAAGGCAGGCATATCCCATAAGTATGTCGGTGGTCGTCTTCGAATTGAAAGGGAGCTTTAGTTATCAACAAAAAAGAACTTTGGCATGTATAAAATAATAAAAAAAAAGTAATAAAATGTCACCTCAAAGTTAAACCATATAAAGCATGTGATCACCATTATCGGTCTGATTTTTCTTCATATTCAAATTGAATTTGCTAGTCTCATGTCCCTGGCTTGCACTTCATTATTTAATTTATACTATAACATTATCAAGAAGAACATAATTAATAGACCTCACGATATGATTGGAAGTTTTGTTTGAGCTAAAGAGAATAGCAAAATTGTGCAATTTGTTTATTTTGCTCTTTTATATGAAACAATTCAAGACTGTCAAATCACAAGTCAAAGTTATCTACTTTCACAATGTCAAACAAACCTGTTAAAATTAAATTTCCAAGACAAATATCATACAGTATACCAGATTTTCAGTGAAAAGGGTGCACTTTTTTTCAATTCATTAGCACTATAGCAACTCTGAAGCAGTTGAAATTGCTGTGTTAATCAAGACAAAATTGGCTGGTGACACTACCAAGATAAAACTTTTTTTTTTTTTTTTTTTTTTAAATAGACATGGTCCAGGACGTTAAACAGAATATGAGTTAATAAATACTTAATTTGAATTATTAAAAAATAATAGCACCAACACAATATAATACATGAGTCTGCTGTTAACTTGCTGAGCACACTGCTACAGTTTTGTAAAAAGAAAATGTGAATACAATCGCAAAACTGGGACTGTTTAACAACTTCACTGTTTCCAACCAGGACAAAAAATGCAAGCTGAAAAATGGGACAATCCCAGTTTACCCGGGACTTCTGGTAACCCTATTTTTTTGTGGTTAGGTGATACTATGAAAATGTGATACGCCTTACTGTTAGATTTCACCAATGACCCTGTTTTACAGCATCTAAACTTGTACCAACAATTGCTGTAATAAAAGTGAAGCAGACATGTTGCAATGGCATTTTAAAAATGTAATTTTAAAATAAGTTTCTTTACCTGATACAATTTTTTGGATCATTTGTGCAATCCGTATTGCACAAAAATCGCTCCCAATGCAACCAGCCCATTGTTGGTGTGAGTGCTAATCCATTGTTTAAGGCATCTGCTGGTTTGGTGATGATTATTGAGAGAAAAGAAAAAATGTATGCTATTTTTTTAAGCATTTTAAAATGACAGGATTGTCCCAAGAAAATGAAAGGTACTGTGACCAGCTGGTATCTGTTGATACAATCTTTGTACTTTGGCTGTATTGTCTTATATAGCCTACCTTCAGTATTGTAACTTCACCTGTGTGAACCTGAACTCTGTGAACTCTGCTTACACTCTGCTCGCCAAACAATATCTAAACATTGTAAATGTCTTGGCAATTTCTTTAGTGCTATTTGTTTAGCCTCTGTTGTATTTTGATAACATTTAGGGATGTGCAGAACAGGGCTGGTTCTATAAATTTTGGGGCCCCCTACAAAAAAAAAAAAAAAAAAAAAAGCCCCCAGACACACACACCTGATTAATACAAACAATTCATACAGCCCACAAACAACTCAAAATGTATTATTCAGCAGGTTGCATGAAAAAGACCAATCATATATGTGGTGATACTAACACACTTAATAACGAATACAATAATTAAGGTTTTAGAGACACTGATAAGCAGTAATCTTGGTCTACTAAATGTTAATTTTGATAGCTAGAACTACTGCAAATCACATTATGTGAAACCAGCCCTATATGTTGACATCACAAAACAAATATACTGTAGTGTATTTTTAATGTACAATATAACATATAAATATATATATAATATATATATATATATATATATATATATATATATATATATATATATATATATATATATATATATATATATGCATATTTCAAAACCTATGGTGCGCTGCATGTCAATATATAAAACAAAACAAAACAACAACAACAAAAACAGTTTTTAATTAATACAATACATTGCAAGGTGTCGTACAGTAGTGCAAATACGATTCAAGTAACCCATTCACAAATAGTCTCGTTGTTTACTTCCTTGGTTATTTATGATGTCTGTTTAATGTAAGTTACTCCTAGCCATTTACTTTATCAAATATAACCAGTTAATACACAAAGAAATAAAAAAACAGAACGCGTAAACTGCGAGAAATGGTAGAACCGTACACGCGCAATTTTCTATTTTGTGTATGTACGGTATTAAAAAAAAAAAAAACACAAAACAAAACAAAAACAAAAGTTCAATCTGGTTCCCCTCGTGGTCCCTGCGGGGGCAGAGTCTACGGGTGGGTAGCGCCTGCCCTGGTGCAGAAATGGAAATCTGATAACTCGTCTTTAGGGTGATTTAAAGATACCTGGAAAACATTGCAAAGAGACAAACTTAAGATTTTAATAAATAAATAAATAGACATTTCAGTGTTTGTTTAACTGAGCGACTCGGTGATCAATTATTTTGGTCTAGGAGTCAGGATAAAGTAGTAATGTAGAAAAAGACTGTAATGTAAAACCTGTAAAGCAGTCATGCAGAAAAGACTGTAAATTGTACTGAGCTGTGTCAAGTTGTATTTTATCTCTCCTGCTTTTACACTGGCCAGATTTCATTCTGCTTTAAACTAACAACGTCTAAAACTTCCCAGATACAAGCGATTTACTCGTAAGCGCGTCATCTGGTGACAAGACTATGTTACGACATTGGTTCTTACAAACAATTATTTGAATGGAGCTGTTGTCATGGAGATATAAACATTGGAACACGACAACACGATCTAAGGAACCTTGCTTCGTGGAAGTCTGATGTTATTAACAAGTTAAGCATAGTATGCATTGATATTTTATCAAGAAGCGTGATAGAAAGGTTATTTAAATACATTCTCAAAGGTTTGATTGATGCTGTGACATTTAATTTTGACAATGTCTTATATGCATACCCCTAAAAAATCGGGAATACCTCGAGAAGTGCTAAAGTGGTTACAAAGTCTTGATCTGTCGTTTTCTCCTAAAAACGCTCGCAGGTGAGTTTGTATATAGATAGATAGATAGATATTAGATAGATAGATAGATAGATAGATAGATAGATAGATAGATAGATAGATAGATAGATAGTTTTCTTGTTTTTGCATTCCGTGAGCCTTATCTTCGGTGTTATTTTATATATGACAGTACACAGTATATATTGAAATACACAGGAATTCAAGAACACCATTATGAATCTTTACACAATTCTGAAAAGCAGGTGAATATAATGTATACTATAGCTATATATGTATACAGAATTCAACCTTTTTTTTATTATTTCTGTGGTACAATTGTGTTCTTTTCAGAGACTTTTCAAATGGATACTTAGTCGCGGAAATATTCTCTTGGTACTACCCTGAAGACTTCCCAATGGATTTTTATGATAACGGAGTTTCATTACAAACAAAATTTGGGAACTGGTCACAGATCGAGAGGGTGAGAAAATGTTGCATAGGCTAAAGACCCCCCCCCCCCCCAAAAAAAAAAAACAAAACAAAACACAAAACCCATTTTTGTATTACAGAAACTTCTGCCTATTATTAAATAGCCACACGAATAAAGCAAACATAGACGCAGTTTATTGCTGAATACTGTTTCATTAAAAGTATATTAACTGAATCATAGATTATGCTGTAATAGATCTGAAGTTCTAACAACATCGGTCATTTCCGTTTGTGTCCTGCTTTTTCAAGTTCCTAGCAAAAAGAAATATCAGCCTCCACAAGGAAGTCATTGATGGGACGATTCACTGCAAACCTGGAGCTGCAGAAGTTCTGGTTCGGGAGATTTACACCATACTGACAAACAGAAAGTGAGTGCCATTAAATTACTGTTCCTTCTGCAAACTTAACAATCCAGAGCCATTTCACCTAGTATTATATATGATGTAATCTTAGCTTGAGTATGCATGATTGTGTTAAAGGTGTTTACACCTCTTACTAGCTTTTTTAGCGTTAACTGGCTCCTCTTTATTGTGCTGTCTTTAGTTTTTTTCTCTCACTTTTTTAATGTTAATTTGAGATATACACATATTTAAATATACATCACCTGCTCTGTCCTGGTATCTTTGCTGTAGGTCAGGTCTGAGGGCTGTGCGTTTGAACTACAGTTCTAGGAAGCAGAAGCAACATTATGTAAAGCATTGTTTTTGAAAATTCCAAATTGAAATATAACATGCAAGCCAAAAGACAGATGAAAATGGGAACCATTGATAATTCTGTTTCTGCTAATAAGAATGGAATATTCGGTAACAACCAAGAATCTGAGTTTCTCAGGAAACCAATGGCTAGACTGATTTGATACGGATTTACTAAATATAATATATATATATATATATATATATATATATATATATATATATATATATATATATATATATATATATATATAGTTAAATATTTTTGAATTTCAGGATTAAATCTACTCATGAAGAGGAGACTGATTTCACTGACCGTAATTACCAAGAGATGTTACCAATGGTTGCTCGATCCACAGCTTCGAAATCTATCAAAAACAACTTAAGAATCACTGAGCTTATGTCCGAACCAGACACTAATACAAATAAGCAGAAAATTCATGCTATCATCCACATGCATCTGCAACAGAGGCAGTTTGAGAGAGCAGAGAACCCCAGTAAGTGAATTGACTAATGCATGAAAAAAAAGACAATTAGATACACAGGCTGGACAAATATTAGAAACCGTTTTGTTCTGTAAATGGGTTGTTTCTTACATGATTGATTAGAGGGTATTCACTAAGAAATCCTGCCATAATTATTTCACTCCTTGCAGACCTGTAACATGAAATTAGTTCAGTCCTGGCAGCCCATGTTGGCCCTACAGTAATGGACAGCATTATCGTAGTTGTTTCTATGTTTTTTGTTCAACCCTAGTAGATGTAACTGCATGGCTATGAATACATGTTTAGCAAAATAGCCGCATGGTTGAGGATTTATTTACATGGTTTGGGTTAGGGTTATGATGTTCCGATGTAATAAATTGGCTGAAGTGACCCTGAGGGCTGTATAAAGTACAATAACAAGCCTAAAATACCTAACATTTTACCTGCCAGTTCCAACAGATATGGTAATTTACCTATTTGTTCATTTGATGCAGTTTCAAAGGCTTGTCATTATACTGGAATGTATTGTACACACAACTTTCAGACTTTCAAGCCTTGATCAAGAGATGTGTTTGGAGACTTGGTTATTTGAAGTTCAACATTAAAATTCTGCTTTCATTACCTTTCAATTAATTGTTTCTTAAAAGAACGCTTTGATATTAAGCCAACACTGGGAGAGCTTGCTGTTAGACTCCCACCAACTTCCCTGCAGTCTCAGCATTTGGACCCAGAAACCAATCTGCCAAAGCTGAAAGGAGAAATCAAGCGCTTGGCAAGTATGTTCTTTCGTACTTTTTTCATACTTTGTATAGAATAGGTCAGACAAAAAAATGAATCGTTGCATTAAAATTGCGTGCAATGTGAACCTTTTCTTTTGCCAGTGTAAATGCAAATACCGGCAGCCCACAGCTGTTTATTTAAACTTCAGTTAGAGGCATCCTACATTTTGTGAGTAAGATAACCTAGAACTATTTAGAATTACTAGTTAAGTACAGCATGCAGCACAAAAGCCTTGAATTTCTACTAAAATAGTGTTCAGATTGTTAGCATTTTCTATGACCATTCAATAGAACATTAACATGGTGTATCATCATATATGCTTGGGTGTCTACTGATCTACTAGCTTGTTTTATGGTTCTATATGATTCATACAGTATGGAAGGTCAGTGCTGAAGATAAGTCAATGTGCATCATTTTTAAAAAATAGTTTTGTGTCAGTTGGTCTGTTTTTAGAAATAATGTGTTTTTACATTTCATTTCTCAGAAATCTTTTATTTTGCTCTGAAAGAATGATTGGTGCTACTATTACATTACTAAAATGTATATTTCCATCTTGTTATTTCATATCCTAGAGCCATCACCTTCAGAAATCAGAAGCAAGAGCAACGTTCAATTCAAGGAGATTGATGTGAGACAGACTAATAAAAATGCATTGATCTCTCCTGCTGGCTTATCATCTCAAATTAAAGGAATCTACAATTGAATTAGAACCAGGTCTACAGCACTTTGGAATTCATCAACATGGAGTAACAAGAAATCACCCTTGAATGTATATGTGTGGTTCTTTTAAAGTTTTATTGAGGTTGGGGGGTTGTCTGAAATCTTTGCTTCTCATTTCCTTGCTTTCAAAGGATGGTGGGGAACATGGTTTCCAAGAAGTGCAAGAACTCCAATCTGATTGTTTCACTGGTTTATTATACAGTATAATGCAACTTATGGAAAATACATTTTCATTCATTGAAATTAGGTTTTGAAATATATTCAGAACTGTACAACATAATATATGAAATAAAGATGACAAAACTTGAAATGTGTATCACTGCTTTCGGTATGTCAAAAGACTGTAACAAAACTTTGTCTTGTAGATGTTTTAAAGGCTGTATTTTTTGACTGAATAAACCTCCATTGTACACAAGTCAGAATTTCTCAGATCCATTAAGCAGTTAGGAATCTGTCATTTTAGATGTTGTGAGAGCTCAGATGTGATAAGCAGATACCCATTAATAAAACACACACACACACACACACACACACAGATAGTCAAGTCATCTGTAAAGTGTTGGATTCCTGATTGAATAATGCACCTGATAAAGTGATGAACTAATTAGTTGATGTACAGTAGTTATAAAACTCAATATGAAGATGTCAAAAAAAGATACAACATATATCACATCATATGCAAAGTTATCTTTAAAACTATAACATTTGGAAACTGCCACTGCGATGTATTTTACTTATTAAAATCAGATATAAAACTTTTAAAATATAAATGATCTTCCTAAATGAATTTGAAAAAATACAGATTATTAGTACTCTTTGACAAAATAAAATGCATGTATTAATAACATAATTATACATATCTATAGTTCAGATTTTATTTTTTTTTTTTGTTCTGATACATGGAAAATAAATGTAGTTTCTGGGCACTGAAAACATTACATAGCACAAATGTACATTTAGATCCAACAGCAACCACACATCTTATCTCTATTAACAACAAAATGCTGAATTTTTGCAGAAAAAATGCTCAACTACTGAATAACTGTATAAATGATGTAACAAAGCAAAAGTATTCTTTGGCAAAAACACTTTTTATAAAGCATGCCAATCGATGAAAACAGTTTCATATTCCTTCCCACTGACTAAGCCAGGGTATTTCTGCATTGCCTCCTATAGTATATGTTTATTTAAAAATAAAATTAAGGTTATTAACTGTTTTCCCACATTGCACTCTTCATTTTTTAAATAACAAAACTACCGCACATATATGTAAAACCCTATATCTAATTATTTTAATTTTGCAAAACTTTATTTTGTGGTGATGCTGTTTGTTCCTTAACAACTACCTGGAAAAGGTGGCTCTTGAATAGTCTCATCTTTATTAAGGCACATCTTCAACATTTATAATTTAGTGTATCAAGCCTTTCTTCATATACATTGTGAAGGAATATATATGCTGTATATACTGTACACTAATCAGCATATACCACGAGTGATCACAGCTATTATGTAAATCTTGCACCCTAAGGCAAAGAAGCTACTGTTTTATCTCTATATAACACTTACATGAGTTATCCTGCAGATGTAAAATAAAAACTAATTCTATATATAAAATGTAAAAAATGAATGTAAAATCTAAACATTGACTTCTTTGTTGCTACAAATTTAATGATCAAAGTCAGATTAAAATGCAAATATAATCTAAAGGATTTCTTTTATCGCAAGATGGTAAAGATTAAGATCATGCATGATTGTATTTAACATACATCTTTAGGCCTACATATCTGACAAAGTAATTGAAGTTATATAAACTGCTTTTTATTAGGTTATTTACTAGAATAAGTAATTGATGATAACTGACTGTTAGACATGTGTATGTCCATTGTTAAGTACTGTCTTTCAACTCGAGCAAAAATTACGGGCCTGATATTCAAAGGCTGCGAAATCATGCAACTTTTATGCAACTCTGCGAATATCTTGCATATATTTGTATATCTGTGAAATTCAAAAGGGAAATTAATCGCAACTCAGACTACACCCCAAATGATGCAGTGCAATTTGTGTATGAGGTGAGCCAATGGCTCAAAGTGTTCAAAACCATAGAATGGGCAACTTTATGGAAAAGGAGATTATAATGTAACTGACAATGTTTTAGGGGAAAAAAAAAAAAAAAATTCTTGTTTGGAAAGGGAAAAACTAAAAAAATCCAAGGGTGACAATTATGTGGTATTGTTTTGCACTAAACAATGCAAAACATACGCAAAACTATGCCACATAATTACACCATCATTACTGTGTACACATTGAAAATAGTTATCATTACATGAGTTTTCATATCAAAACACTTCCGGCCCAAGACAAACCTTTGCAGACGTGACACTAAATCAATGAGAAATGTGTAATTATACTATACGATTAAAGAAGTATGATCTCATAGAATACTAAAATGTTTTTTAATATTTAAAGGCAGAGTAACCGTGTGGTATAGTTTTACACTGTTTTAGTGTCCTGCCCGGGCAGTTTGGTCTTAATTCGGGTTTCCTCCTCTCCCCAGATAACATAATGCTGTTTCAACTGTTCCACAGTATATAGATGATATTAAAATATATATTTAGTATGATTTGAAATGTGATTTAAAGAAAAAACTTCTCAGATTTGAATATTTTGCAAATCCACTGGTGGATGACTTGTCTTACAGCAATTTCCATAGAGGTTGTGGAAGGTATTAGAGGCCATTACATAATTGGGAGCACTCTGGGTACAGCTAAACCAGCAGTGCCTCCAACATCTGTTTTTACTGTACCAGTATCTGAAACTGTGATGCTAGACCTACCTTTTGGTGCTGTTCCGGCTGTATATATAGATCTCTAAAGAACAACAAGTTGTATGTATATTTTTTGTTTAAACTTTGTACATTTCAAAATTCCAGCACAGTATTTGTTCCCTCTATTTTTTTTTTTACTGTTGCTGTTTTTCAGTCAGCATTCAAGAACACACATATCAAAATCCTATCTTGACTAATTACAAACATTCACACTCAATCACCCTTTAAATTAGATAAGTGAAGTCAAATACATGCAACAAATTTGTCCCCAACATTATAAAACATTGGACTCATTCACAACTCCTCCACAGTTGAGGAAAAATCCCTGCAACTGCCCCTGTGAAACTCGTATCTCTTTTGATTATCTGTCCCTAAAATCACGCCAGATTGTATTTTAAACATACTAATTTGCTTAATGTGATGTTTATTTGCAATGCATCTTTACTTTGTATAACTTATTGTTCAAGTTTAATAACATTATGAATAATATTTTTCTTTGTACTTTGCAACAAATCAGTAACACGTCTTAACTTGCATTACATGGCACTCATTTGTCCTTAAGTTAATATGACACTGCAGTAACCTGTGGAAATCCCTGCAGGGCACTGTGAACTGCAGAGACCAGAAAGCTTCCTTTAAAATGGATTGAGACGAATTCCTGTCCCTAGTGGTGAGAAAGGATTTACTTTTGCCCACATTAAAGCATCATTCAATGAAATTGCTGATTTGCCATCTTCGAGGAAAAATACAGGACCCTGAAAAACAGACAAGTTCTGTAAACTTCAGATTTCATTTAAGTTTTTTCTTAAATGACATTTTTTCTAAGAAATATTATGTGAGAATTCTTCTTACAAAACAACAATGGCCATGTTTACAACAGAAAAAGACTGGTATATAAATATTGTCTTTCCAGTTTAGCGAGGGACTATTATAGGGAACATATTTAGGGATTGAAAGCAGTGATACAAAGGGTAAATACTTCCAAAAAATTAACCTATTCATAGTTTGGAGAAAATAACACACAGATGTACATACCTGTATCCTTGATCCTGTTAGACAGGAAATATAGACATCTGAATGGCTTGGAAGATTAGACCCAGTCACATAATCAGGGCCAGTCATTCCTATGAGAGGCTCCTCTTTAATCCTGTTTAGCAATATCTTATAGACTTGCTTCTGGGCTTCAGAGGGAGGAGTGTATGACACTTCATCTAAGGATCTAAGCAGGCAATGATTATAAAAGACATAAGTGAAATATAATTCAGCAATTTAAATGGCTACTGGGTAGATAAACGTCCAAAAATCAGATAATAATTTTATTAAAGAATTAAATAGGTAGGCCCTTTGAAAGTACAGGTCTGTGCTGAGGTTTAAAAAGTTTAAGTCTCTGTCACCTTGAGTCAATTGTGCAATATTCAGATACTATACATACCATAGGATATAATGACTATAGTACCGTAGAATCCCTATAGTACCATTAATGGAACAGGCAATTCCACTGTTGTATAATTAAAATAAAATAATCTAACAGGCTGCATGCACTGTCTATCACATCATAGTTGTCTGATCAATTTGATAGCCCTAAAGTAATAATATATAAACTATTTTAAATAAAAAAGCACTAGTGCAACAGACCCTATTCACAAAAGCTTTAACATAAATAACTAAGACAACTATGTGACATACTGAGCATCAAAAAGCCAAGTCCAACATGTCCCTAGAGTTGTGTTTAAAAAGTCAGTCCAGGGCAGTTGTGTTAATACTAAACTGAGTACTGAATATGTTCATAAAACTGACTTTGTTTTAATAACTCTTAAAGTCTGTTTAATGAACAAAAATATTTCTGAACAGAACCCAATGGTGTCACATGTTCTATTAGTACATGTATACCTACTTGTTTAAAGATTGTGTACATGATCTCCAAGCATCCAGCTCCACCGAGAGCTGTTCAATCTTTAGAGGGACAGACACCTCTCGTCTTTTTAACAGCTGGCTGAAAAATAAGGAGCACATGACATACTTACTAAAAACAATACAAATTAAGACGTAGTAGTCAGATCTGTAAGAATTAGGAGGTCAGATAAACAAAAGTAGATAACATCTGATGTAGAATACAACATTAGTGTATAATACAACATTAGTGTATAACTATACATATATTATATATATATATATATATATATATATATATATATATATATATATATTGTAAGGTACCAGGGAGGGGGTTAAAATCCTTCCCTGCTAAAAACCTTGTGAGAATGCACATTTGGGTGTTATGGGGTTTAATTGTAATTGTTTTAATGATTTAGTTAATCCTCGGCACCTGATGATAATTATAAATTAGAGACAGGTGCAGGGTATTTGGGGGAGGCAGCCAGACTGATCGGGGCTGCTGAGTGAAGAGCCCGACTGCGTGTGTGTCCAGTCGTATTGAAGAGAGTGCTGAGAGAAGCCCGTTTTGGTGTTTGTCAGGTAAACGGCTTAGCCGTCCTGTGGTTTAGTGAGGAACCAGTCTATGTTTAGTCAGAGCTCCAAGAGGGAGTTAGGTGTTTATTTCTGTTTTGTTTTATGTTTATTAAAAGTGCGCGTCAGCGCTAAAGCAATTCCGTTTCGGTGTCTTGGGCCTACTTTAAAAGGGGCAACGAACTCCGTGAGTGCGAGGATCGTTTACAAATATATGTATGTATGTATGTATGTATGTATATATATATATATATATATATATATATATATATATATATATATATATATATATATATATTATATATAATGGGGGTTTGTAGAAATTTCCTTTGCCCCAACAGTACTTATTTATGACCATAAAAACAGCAACATGTTATTTTTTCGAGATTAACAGACTCTAATCAGATTTTTGTCCTTACCTTGTATATTCATAAAGGGCTGGAACAATGCTAGAGTACTGTCTTCTGGTTGCTAACAAAGCTCCAATGTATCCACAAAATATTAGTAACTCGTTACAATTGCTAGAATAATAGAAAAGGTACACAGTGAATATAGTATACATTATATACTTTATATTGTAACGGTCTCAGTTCCTGCAGGCAGGGGTTTCTTACAGGTGGAGGTGGGACGCAAACCCAGGACCTCCCGCACTGAAGCATAGCACCAATACTGCAGTACTAAAGAGCCAGATCCCTTGGAGGAGCTGGTATCTGGCTTATGTCTTCATATTTGATTGCGTCACCCCAATGCATGCTACAATATAATATGGAGAAACAGGGATTAATAATAAGTGACTTTCTTTCATTGAGCAGTACCTTTGTAAAAGTTTGAAAAATTCACAAAAAAAAAGACAAAATTTAAGTAAACATAAATAATAACGACAAACACAATACTAAGTGTATTTATTTGGTATTTCTTGGATGCTGACGGTGGGGTAGCAAACTCTTATCTCGTAACACATGGGTATGGGCGGGGGCTTCAATTCTCTAAAATACTGTAAAATAAACAGACTTCCTAACTTAATAGCCATGCTTGAAAGTTTGCTAGTTTCAGGCATTGTAGTTTTAATAAATAATAAAAAAAAGATATTAACTCAGAACTGAATCGATTACATCTTTGCTGTTTAAATTTAGACCTAAATAAATGTCGATCGACCGTCTGATAATGTGGACAAAAAAGCAACACTATTTCTTGCATGCGTTGTGTGTATATCAGGGTACTTTTACAACAGCACTGCCGTGTGAGTTTATAAGCAAGATAAGCAAAGTGTCTAAAATAATTTCTCTAGCTTCTTAAGGTCTTTTTTACATGTAGTGTAAATAATAAGAGTCGTATTTGGTAGATCAATCAATGGATTTTTATGTAATAGCTTACATTTAATTAACATCTGCATGTCTGAGCAATGCGCTGATGAAAAAACAGTTTAGGATATTGGGAAATTGTATGTGCTGTACAGTAAGAAAAGTAATCAGAATGGCGATGGAATTAATTCCTTAAATGATCCTAGCCCACATAGTTTAAAATGCTGCAGTGGAAATGAGGGGTGTAGGTGTTGAGTTTAACTTAAACGCAAACCCCCATTGAGATGAAACAGCAGCTCGAAAGGAGCCTGTTTGCAAACAGTATCGAGCTTTTCAAATAAAAACTTGGTGGCACAGTAAAAAAAAAAAGCCTTTGCAGCTGTATGTTAAAGGGATACATCAATACTCAGTTATTCTAGTGTGGTATGTTAGCGGAAGAAATTAGCGCTTTTTCAATAATCTAGGTTATTTTAATTCTCGGTGGTTCCAACTAATTTACAGTTTCATTGAAGAATGCATTTTTCCATTAGTAATTTGTACTTGGGGTTCTTAATTTAATGTTTATTTTTACAATTAGAAAATTAGTGGGGGAAAAATTAGTTTAGTGATGTTTGGGAAAAATTTGTATTTATAATTATCAACAAATGTGATCTTTTTGTTACTAAGCATTCTTAAAATGCAAATAAAATGCAAAATACTTGCTCAATGTATTTAGTTTTAATAAAGTGTACAGAACAACTTACTAATAGCCTCTTATATTTTAAGTATCTACATGAAATTCAATACTTAAACATACTTTAAAAGTAGTGGTATCTCATATCACCACTGTGATACTCAAGCCGATCCACACATAGGTGTAACATGAACGGAAATTCAAGCAGCATTAGCCTTCTCCATTATAAAAACAGCTGTCTGAAATGAATGGTATCTTTAAGCAAAACACAGAATCATGCCACAGCTATATTGCAATGACGAAGCAATTGGAATTATACATGTAAGGGTTCAAAAAGAATAGTATTGCACAAAACGCTGTATGCAGAAAATCACCCTTGCACACTAAAATTATTGTAGGGAACTTTTACACATAAACTACAGCCCTGTTTCAAATGAAGACTAATGCCACTACTCAATTTTGTTTTCCTATTAAAAACTATATGCATCGGATGCAACATTTTAAAATGGTTGGTACAATGTTGCAATACTCAAATTAATACACTTGTATACAAATAAAAGCAGTCCTGTTTCTCAAAGGTTCATGGGAAGTGACTGTGGTCCTCCTGTCCTATTTACACACCACGCATGCGTTCAACCAGGCGAATGTTTGCAAACATGTTTGTGGTCTGTTAGTCGCAAATGTTTGCTAATGATGGCGAACACTCTAAAGAAGCAGTTTAATGCCAACAAAAATGGCTACTGGATGGGAGAACATTTCTTTGACTTGGCAATGCATGACAAAGCAAGAAGCAGAAAGTGTTACATCAGATATGTTTATATTATATGTTATGTTTATAATATAATGTGAATTAAAAGCATGTTTTTTAATATAAAATTGTTAAAATATGTTTAAAAATGGTAAAACATATAGTCCTATGTATATTGCTGATGATAAATATTAACTAATTAGTCTAAAGTGCTCTAATATCTCATTATTACTGTAAGGGTCCGTGTGGCAGAGCAAAGCTCTGCCCTTTAAATTGGCAGGGATGGGGTTAACTTCCCCTACCTGCCTGGGTTTATTATGTTCAGGTGGCTGGGGTTGATTAGTTGATTAGGTTGATTAACGATCAATCAGCGCCCAGCCACCTGATATAAAAGGAGGCCTCTGCTTCTCATTTGGAGAGAGGGAGCTGAGGAAGCAAGTTGGTTTTTTTTTGGTTGTTTGGAGAGCTTGAATCCAGTGAAGGCATTGCCCAGCCTGGAGATTGTTATTTTTGTAAATTTTGCTTTTTGTCTTTCTTTGTGTTTAAATTGTTTTGTTTTGGCCCTTGTGCCCTTTCATTTTGTGTTTATTTATAATAAAAGTTATTTTTTTGAACTGCAGTCTGTCTCTGGGCCTCTATCCACTCGCCAGCCTGCCACAGTCCGTTTTTATAATTCTTGAGATTACAAATGGTTACAAACACAGTTATTCATTAAACCGCAAGACTTACACTGCAGCACATACAAAGTTGCAAGATAGTATACTGCAGTAAATACAAAGTTGCCAATTAAACCACAACCTAGGCTGATACCAGCAAAACAAAAACAAAAAACAAAAAAATAAATAACAAAGTTGGTGAATGTAAGAACGTTTATGAATTTAAAATAAGTAAATCACTTATTTTAGTGGTGATTCGCCTGTTTTTAAATTCATCAACGTTCTTAAGGTCACCAACCTTGTCCGTTGCTGTACCGTCTTCAGTTTTTTTTTTTTTACCTGTTAGTGTTAACCGCCATAGAAATCCAAGAAGAGAAAGCCAAATTTCTCAGAAACCAGTCAAATAAAGAATAATAAAAAAAAAAAAAAACCTGACACACTTTGCCTGAAACTTTTAAATAAAGTGACTACGGATTATTTAAATAGGCTGTGTTGGCAGATAAAAATTGAGTTAGCTCTGAATCCCTGTCTCGCTTTGCTCATTTCATAGATTGCTACAATAGTTACTAGGCGGATGCTTTTATAAGTGACATTACGTTAAAAATTTCAACCAACTGAACGCTACTAAGATCGCTATCGTCCACAAATTTGTCCAATATGACTAATGAAGTCATTAGTGCAGCTAAATCCGAAGTTGATCTAAGCACCATTTTTAAATGTTTGTGGAATGTTCAGTAAACCGTTCAACTAGCCAAACACAGTTCACTGCGAACGCTCGCCTAGTTGAACGCACCCCAGGTAAATTGGTCGGTGGAATATGACAGGTAATACGACCAAGTAGTGTGAGCAATGTTATATAGAAACGTTACTTCTGTTGTATAGTGTGCTCCCAACGCTGTACTAGATTGATACAACATATACAACTGATACAACATACTGTACCTGTTTACCTGGCGTCTATCTTAGGTCTGTATTGAGATACTTACTCACTGCACTTGTGAAGAAGCAGTCGATCTGTACGAATGTAACTAAGGAGGTCAAGAATAGGGTAGACTGAGTCCAAGGTCCAATCAGAGCTACTTATTTGTTCTGTTGAATAAGAAAAACATAATGTATTAAGATTTTTTTTTTTTTTTAAATAATACAAAACAAAAATTTCGAACAAAGGCCTTTGACTTTTTTTTTTCTATAAACTTAAATGTGGAGGCTTGTTGTGTCATTGTGTTAGGTTGTGAAGTTAATACAACTAATTTGGCAACACTTTAAAATAACTCATTAGAAAAAAATGGTAAGCTATTATTCAGCTACTCCAATGGAAGGCAATTGAAATTCATATGAATCACCATACATTTCTTTAAAAGTGTTACCATAATGTATTCAGTGTTATTAACTACATAGTTACCACCTGGGATTTTACAATTACATTTACGCTTAACTGTGTTCTCTTGCTGTCAGTTAATGGCAGCATTGTATAAATCTAACATGCAGCATTGTATAAATCTAACATGCCAACTAATAATGTTGTATTTCCTGATACACGTTAATAAATGCATTCACAAGTCTCATTAACATAAGAACTTACATTTCAAACCTCACACGTAAGAAATATACCTTTAACAAACTGAATGCCAATTGGAAGGGCTTTCTGTGGCTCAGGGCTCAGCAAGTAATATTTTACTGCCTGGAAGATTTCTCCATCATTGTGTGCAGTTTCTGCTAATTCCAAACATTCTTCTAAACTTGGAAGATTACACTGAAAGAGTTAAAAAAAAAAAAAAAAAAAAAAAAATCACTGTTATACCAAGTGAAACAGTCATGGGTCTCAATTTGAATTAGCCCTCTGAAGTCAACCCCAGGTGATGTACCTAGTCGTCATTTACAAGGGGGCAATTGGAGGTCAGCAGCATTAGTGTTAATTAGAAACAAAGTAATACTATCAGGAAGCTATGTAGGGTTTTATTGTCTATGGCAGTGTTTCCCAACACTGTTCCTGGAGGCACACCGTGTCTGCTGGTTGTCGTTCCAACACAGCGCTCAATTGCTTAATTGAACCCTTCACTGAACTAATAAAGTGAGTCACTGGGCATTTTCCCATTATTTTCAAGCTCTTAATTTGTTGATACGGTTCAATTAAGCAATGGAGAGCCGCATTGGAACAAAAACCAGCAGACACAAGTGTGTTGCCAGGAACAGGGATGGGAAACACCGGTCTATGGCACTTGCTTTTATTTCTTACATTTCTGCATTTTAAAACAGATAATAAATGCAAAATGCTTGTGCGAATGTAGATATAAGTATTTTGCCTCGACAATGCCACAGTTTTCCCCAATTTGTCATAAATACCCTCATCTGAAAACTGCAAGGCCAATGCATCCAGGGGAGTGTACTGACCTGCATAACACATGGTTTTTTAAAAACTGAGTCAATAAAACGTAACATTTTATAGTGTTTTGGAATATTTCTCTTTTTTGTCGATTTTGTATAACTTCCAAAAATAGATTCGTTATATGTCTTTTTTAAATAAATGACTACCTTTAATACAGTTTACAATTTGTCCACTGTAATGTGTTAGGTTCTGTTACTGTTACTTACTCTTTCATGAAGATCATTAATCTCTGCTGAGTTTCCAGGGTAGAAAGCACACAGCTTGATAAGCAGTAACTCATTATCTGGAATCACATTTAATAAGTGTGCTGCAAGGTCCCTGAACAGAAAAATACAATACAAAATCACTGTAATTAATGTTGTGTTTCTTTATGGCAGATCAGCAGTTCTGTATTTATTATATTCACTGGCATTGCTAAACTACCTGCTCTAATATGTATAAACCAACTCGGATCAAATGGTTTACTGGTATATAATTAGGCTGATGAGTGAAGAATACGTCTCTAATCAGTAGTTTTTTCTAGGGCTTGCTGGTGCCTTGCTTGCAAGTGAGGGTCTCCATGACAACCCAGCCTACAACTTGCAGTATGCGCCATCAGCTGAAGACAGACTATGTTCACAACGACTTTTAACAAGCCACAGCAGTATGTCATCTTCCCACTATGCACTATTTTGTTACACACTTATTTATTTATTTTTTTATGAAGTGTGGGATGAAAAGTGGTATGACCCAAAGGGTGGATTCCTGGCCATTTTGGCATTCCATTCATTTCATCATAAGGTAGACAAAAAGAATAATCTCATTCCAAAATCCACAACTTGTGTTGAAGGTGCAGGCATGTATTTTCAAAATGTTTTGTGCCACTTGACAGGGTGAATTTTTATTAATATTTATTTAAAATACACTTGCAAAAACTTGAAAGGTAAGTATGTGCTGATCTACTGTTACCTTTAGGATATTATCATTTACATGCATACAAATACACCAGTATGGTGTTGCAAGATATAACATGGTTGCTTCCTTCGTGGAACTCTTCCACTAATTTAAAACTGTACATTGATGTAATGTCTAACCTTTATATTTCCTAAAGGTGGCTTTAACAGTGCATTGACAGTGGGTAATAACGTACCCGAAAATGGAAGTTAAAACTATTGTGGATTGTAACAATGACACATTAATTTGTAATATTCCTACTGTATATCTGCTATCTATTTTATAAAAGCCCACACAGACTAATGACATCCTGCTTACAATCTTGCTCCATAGTAGGCTGTATGATGTTGACTTTTACAATAGGTAGTATTTTGTGCGTTCTTAAAAGACAATAGGTGATAAAGTGGTAAAATATGCACCTGTATAAACCCATTGTTAAGGGTTCAATTTCGATCTAGCTCTGAGATAGGATTCAAACCACATGTTATGGGGCCAGGGTTCCCCAATCCTGTTCCTGGGGACCCACTGTGTCTGCTGGTTTTCATTCCAACTGAGTTATCAATTACTTAATTGAACCCTTATAAGACCATTTTAAATGTTTTCAGCTTTTAAACAGTTGGAGATTTCAAGTTTATAAGATTTTATAAGTAACTTGAAATCAGCAACTTTGTAGAAAAAAGTCTAATAAAGCACATTATTAGTTCAATTAAGGGTTTAATTAAGTAATTGAGAACTCAGTTGGAATGTAAACCGGAAGACACAGTGGATCCCCAGGACCAGGAATGATAAACCCTGGGGTTGGCGGCGTAGCCTACAAACGCCATGGCTTTACAGACTAGGTAGAATGCAATGTGTTAAAGCCAAAGACAACTTCAATAGGGAGTGGAAGATCTGCCTTTTAAACAAAAACAACATCTGGTAAATCTAGAGTACACATAAACATCACACCTTTAAACTGAATTGTTATAATAGGCTATTTTAAGAGACCATACGGTGCTATTTTACTTTACTATATGATTAACAGTATGTTTATTATTTTAGTATACCGTATGTCTGAAATTTATTTTTATTTTCACTTCTCAATTAAAATATAATGACTCTCACCTCAGGCCACTTACAAGTTTGTTGTAAACCTTTCAAAAATTGCAGGTAAATCTAAAATGTTATTGCATTACAAATTAACGCCATCAGCGTACCTGTCCCTTTATTTCATTGTAAACATAGCCATTGGGACCTGGTCACTTTGGTTTGAAACCCTACCACTCACTCTTTTGAACAATGTGTGAGTAGGTGTAGTACTACTCTCTATAAACATACTGTTTTTTTGTTGCCTTTCATTACACAAACAGTAGACTGTTTAGAAGACATGACAAGGGAATTAAGTGGGTTTTAATTATGAAAGAAAAATGCAATGACATAAAGTTTTAGTATAAAAATGGACTAAATGCACGAGTAATCCATTTTTTTTTTTTATACCAGATGGTATTAACAATACCTGTATCCAACAGATGGAAAGCTAAAACGAAAATTGAAACAATAATAAAACACCAAAATTCACTTTAACACAATGGAAAATGAATGCATAACAGAATACTTGTGAAACAATACAGCATACAAAAGGTATTGCTGCAACATTTTGCACAATAACAGGTTACAGCATGCGCGTATTTGTTAACAATTTATATATGTTACAATATATTCTACTGTGTTTTTGTTGCCTTTCTACTTCTTTATTTTTTACAATAAATAGTTCATTACAATTCTTCTGTTCTATATTTAGAATTACTGTCAATAATGCATATATTTCTTTCAAATACTGTTTAACAGTTAACATCTTACCATGCAGTGGCTGTCATGTACTTCCTTGCAAGCAGTTCAAGAATGTAATGTGTTGCCTGTGATGCAGCTTCTCCCAGCACAGTCCCCACACACAGAGCTAGCTCTAGTTCATTGCCACGAATCAGGTTGGCCATTGCTAGCTTTCTCAAAAGGAAAGAGATTCCCTCATATAACGTGTTGTACAAATAAGGTTTTAATTGAACTGATGTAGTTAGGTGATAAATCATTGTAAAGTATTTTCGAAATGTACATTAAACACAGGACAATGAGATTAGACTAATAGCATGCAACAGTTATCCAGGATGTACAGTTTGTGATGTTCATAATAAACCTTTGAAGGCTATGTGTAAATTGATCTATAGGGTTCATGCAAGTTGTTCGGTTGAAGATGGTACATAAATATTTATGTCACAAATTGAATGGCCAAATCCTGTTGACAGTATCATGAGAAGAAATGTCTCCATGAATGCATTAACAATATGTGAAATATCTTATTGTAAACTTAATTCGGCAAATGATTCTGAAGACATAATGCATAATTCATTCCTCAGTCAGCAAACAGAACACGCTAAACTAGGTAGCCATGACCAAAGAAGTGACATTCTCACACCATGCCTCCACTATATCTCTGTCTCTCACAATATAATTTGCAGAAACGTCCACTGGATGCACATCAATCTGGTCAGTATATCATATATTTAATACTTGACCACAGGGTTAATTAGACCACTTATCATCTTTACCCATATTAATGACAGTTTTAGAAGCTCAGTAAAAATAATGATACCTCAATGTTGTCCACTGCTAAGTGGCAGCATGCTGCCAGCACTGCTCGTCCATCCTGGAAGTACCACGCGGCGAGCTCTTTGCTGACTTTGTGTAACAATCTGAAACAAAATGCTAAGACTTTTGAGAGTGAAAAGCTTTGAGAGTACAGGCAACACTGATAGATAGCAACGTTAACGTAATGCATTATGTTCTACAAAGCTCCTCTCTATAGTCCGACGAACAAGATATGGCACCTATATATATATATATATATATATATATATATATATATATATATATATATATATATATTAAAACGATTGAATGCGAACAGCCATCGGCTTCCAGATTAGAGGGCTTCTATTTTGCATAGATGTCTGCTGGAACGTTGAAGTGCTTAACTGTGAATTAAATTTTAAATCAATCCGGGCATACATACCGGCTTTTTCCCTCAACATTCTAATCTACAACTAATCTGATAACATAAAAAGCTACTTAAACATACTTTCTGACGCTGGTCTAGAGACAAGCGAAATCTTGTCTGTGACAGGACACCATAATGAAGGCTCAATTTGCAGGTAATGGACAGCAAATCAACAGGGAAGCCACGATTGATCCACAATTCTATCATCGGCTGGATCCAAACACCCTCCTTTAAAACCAGACAGTCAAACTGCCAACCCTGTTTCAGTTCTACGCAACAGCCAATCCACTCCCTGCCTGCATGTTCGAGTCCGAGTCAATACTACACGGACTATTCAACAATTGTACATGTCTAGATAAATTATAATAAGAAAATGTAAGACCACAATAAATATGTTCCTCAGCGGAATGTTAACTGGCGAAATATCAGAAGTTCAAGGTAAATATAGGTTTTAAAGTTTTTTTTTTTTTTTTAAAGAGGAAATAAATAAATAAATTGTTTTCTAATAGTGATAGAGCCCTCTCGATGCGAGCTCTATCATGTGGTCGATGACCTTGACTTTCCTTAGCACCCTCGCCTAACTCCAGTCGCGGCCATCTACCACGCAGTAGAGCCCACATCAACGGATTTTTGCCGCCCTCCCTTTTCAGTCTTTTTGAAATGTTTTTTTTTAATATATAAAAGCATGCAATTTGGAACATATTGGAATTATATTTCTATACTTTTGACAGGTTCTTGTAAATTGTAGAACTCTTAAAAACCAAACCATAAGGAACTTTAAAATTCACAGAAAAAGCTAATCAAAACGGATGCCTGACATGTTGTAAGTCTAATTTAGTCAAAATGGGTAAGACAACAGATATGGTTGATGTCAAAAGCGATATGATAGAAGGCACTTGATTAAAAGGAGCCTCCATATACATTTTTTTAATACTGATGTTTCATGTCTCAAAGGTGTGAACTCTATGGGTTATTAGATGTAACACATCACACCCAGCAGACACCTTGCCTGTGGTCTACACCCTCTTATACTGTTTTAAGGGAGATGTTTCTGTTTTTTTTTTTGTCCAACCCCAATAGACAACATTTATAAAAACGGTCTTAAACTTACCCATTGTAATTGTCCATGTTGTTACCATCAGCAGTTGGGGAGTTATTTGTGAAGGAGGTATGTGGGACTTGTATGTTTCCTTCACAAGCTGCCTATTGAATGAAAATAAAATATAAAATAAAAAAAGCCATATAAACCCATTAAGTACCAAATTAGCTTTTCTTTGAAAAAATCAGAACACAAACTGTGTTATGTAATTTGATACATTACATTTATAATTAACTTTTGTCATTAACAAAATTAGACTTAGTTAAAGAGTAATAAGAGTAACAATATAGTACAAAATAGCCTGTCTTCAAATGAGGACAATGTCACTTAATGGTTCAATGTGAAGTTGTACATGCTATTTTATATGATTTCAGTTTCTAACTGTTCCCTCAGAATTATGCATTTTCTTAAATTAATATGTAGGGCTTTGTTAAAAAAAAAAATACAGAAAAGTACACATTTTCTAAGCATTTGGATACAAGCACCTGCATCTAATTTGTCGATTTCTCTTCTCAACACCTTTCTACTCTCTGGCTTTTCCCCCTCTGCTTTCAAAAAGGCCTGCATCACCCCCATCTTAAAAAAAAAACCTTCCCTTGATCCCATATCCCTCCAGAACTACTGTCCTGTCTCCCTTCTCCCTTTCCTCTCTAAACCCTTGAGCGAGTGGTACATCGCCAGCTCTCTGGTTTCCTGTCAAAACATTCTCTGCTCGACCCCCTCCATTCCGGTTTTGGCCCGGTACACTCCACAGAAAATGCTCTTCTCTCCATCACTAACTCTCTGCTCTTTGCCCTTGCTGCCTCCCTCTCCTCTGTCCTAATTTTTCTCGACCTCTCTGTTGCTTTTGACACAGTCGTCCACTCTGTTCTCCTGTCCCCCCTCGCTAATCTGGGACTCTCTGGCACTTCTCTTGCACGGTTCTCCTTATACCTCTCCGATCATACGTACTACTCACCATCTACCTCTTACTCTCTTTCTACAGGCGTCCCCCAAGGGACCCCCCCCTTTCTCTCTCTACACCCGTTCCCTGGGTCCCCTCATCCCATATCTCTACCTCTCTTTTGGCCATCTCCTCCTGGATGCGCTTGCATCATCTTAAACTCAACCTCTCCAAATCAGACCTCCTTCTCTTCTCCCATCACTTCTTCCATCTATCTCTACTCCTCTTGAATTCACCACTCTCTCTCCCGCCTGATCCATCAATAAACTCTGTGTCACCCTCGACCCCTCTCTCTCCTACTCTCAGCACATCTCTACTCTGGCATGCTCCTGTTGCTTCTTCCTCAGCAACATACACAGAATTCGGCCCTTCCTCACCAACTACTCCATGCAGCTCCTAGTTCAGGCCTTGGTATTGTCCCGCCTTAACTGCTGCAACTTCCTCCTGGCCGTCCTCCCTGCTTCCGCTACCAGCCCCTGACTACCTTCCAGCGCCTCCTCAAGACACACCTGTTCAGACAGCATCTGTAAACCTCACAACCCTCAACTATACTGGACTATATGCTAACCAATTGTATTTGCAACACCTTGTACTTGCACTTAACTGCTCCAAACTTTGCTGTATTCTACTACTTGTCTCAATTATAACTATTTTCTGTACCTTGTACTTGATTTTATTCTTAAAAGTAACTGTATTCACATTTTTGGTAATTGCTCCTATTTGAAATCGTTCTTGTCTATTTCTTGTACAAACTACTACTTAATGGAATTTACTCTTATAAGCAAATATTTTTACTATAAGTTTAACTGCTCTTAGTCGAAATTACTTACTGTATATTTTAAAATTTGTCTGTATTCTCTCTTTGAATGCGCTCTTATTTACCACTGACTGCTGTAATGTGATATTTTGCAACAACTGCAGGTCATCCTGGATAAGGGTGTCTGCTAATTAATGTGATATTTTACAACTGCAGGTCATCCTGGATAAGGGTGTCTGCTAATTATTATTTATTTATAAATAAAATAATAATAATAATAATAATAATAATAATAATAATAATAATAATAATAATAATAATTATTATTATTATTATTATTATTATTATTATTATATATTATTATTATTATTATTATTATTATTATTTCTGGCTTAAGAGCTTGGCATTGGCTATATAGACAGAAGCAAGGTGCTGCATAGGGAATGCAAGATGGTCCGGTTCTGTTGCATTTACATGGAATCTGAATTTCAGGCACATTTTAAGCATTATATAGTAGGTGCTGAACCCAGCATCACTTATCAAGGTAATGTTTAGGTACATGCATCCAGTCAAAGAATATAAACATTTCTAAAATCGCATGACATTTTCTAGGCTACCTGGGCAACAAGCAGAGCATCTTTAAGCTGTCCTCTTGAAGTGAAAAAACTGACCAGTTTCTTCACATCACCTGTGGCAATGCAGTAAGGAATGACATCATCATTTTCTTCTTGTATAAGCTGGTCAGCTCGCCTACAAAATAAAAATATATAGTTAATCAGTGCTAACAGATACCCACAGAGTGTGATCATTTTTATAGAAACTTGAAATGTAACCACTTTTTAACAGGGCTGTGGACCTTGGTTGTATATGTGTTTCTACAGGAAACTGCCACACTAAATTAATAAACAGTTTGAGAATGAGAAAAGGCCCTTGTAAGTCATATTGGCTTATTTTTAACAGTTAAGTAGTCTGAGTAATTAATGAATAAGTCAGCAAATTAATCAAGGTAACTCACTCACTCAGCACAACATGGGGAGACTGACTATATTACTTTGAGCCTGGCTGACAGGAGACAGAGCTTTGCACCTTCATTTCAAAGGAAGAGTGGGTTCTGATATGACAGGCTAATCAGAAACTCTCTCTGGGTTCCCTTTGTTCCAAAAATCCCTTTAAGACAAGGGTTTAGCAACTCAAAATTGTCCCTTCAAAATGGCTGCAAAGCTGTCGTGTTGGGGTACCACGGCTCTAAAATGGAACTATACGAACAGAAATGACACGCAAGTATCAAGCTAATGCTTATCGGGGTATGATTATACACACACACACACACACACACACACGTGTATGTGATTAGATAACAAGTATCTTACCTTAAAGATAGAGATCATATTGTAATTTTGGTAACCTGTTTAAACCATTTTTGGCCTTTTTAAGGGTTCTTTCTATGCTCCATGACAGAATATCTGCTTCCCTATCATTAAGGTGTAAGCCATCTTTCTTATAAAGTTTGCTTTTTCCCCAAAAGTTGCTCCAGTTATCTACAAACCCTAAACCCTCCCTTCTGCATGTATTCTCTAACCATATATTTAAACCCATTATTCTGCTAAGCCTCTCCTTCCCTGCTCTCAGAACCAGGGGCACCCCGTAGATGATGACTTCATTCCTTTCCTTTTAAAGACTGGCAGAGTTCAGTGAACCTCTCTTTCAGTACCTCTGGCCTCCTCTCACGTGTGTTATTTGTCCCTACACAGACAATCACTGTTGGTTCTGTACTTGCCCTGTTTGTAATCAACTCTGTCGATCACATCTTCAACTCTAGCTCCAGGGAGACTGTTAACACTCCTGTTTACTGAGTCCCTTCTAAAAAATGTCCTGTCAGCATGCCTTATAATTGAATCCCCCATTATGGTTGTCTGCCTCTGACTGTTCCCATTCTTAATCAGCAGGCTTACTAGTAGTACCAACACACTGTATTACTGACCTGTTCTGTAGCCTGCTGCAATACTTCACTTTCCTCCACCTGGTCACTACCTGACTCCTGTTCTTGTGGCTCAAGAGCAAGAAACCTGTTTGCATTTCTGGACTCTCCCTTACTCTCCTCCTGTGTGCTGCTGAACTCTGTTCTACCCTATTCCCCCTTTTCATTTTCCCCCTTAACTACTGTCCACTCTGTCTGGTTCACCCACCTCCCTCTGTGTATCTAGTGGGGCCACATGCAACTCCATCTGGGAGTCTACAAACTGCTCTAACTCCTTGATGCCCGCTGCTGGTCTAGCTGCTCTGTCAGACCAGCTATCAGATCTTTGTACTTGCTTTCTGCTCTGCAGCTAGTGCACAACCTACCAAGCTGTTTGTCTGTACAAAGACCTGTTATCCTGTCACCCACCAGATCTTACACCCAGTGCACTGCACCAAATGCACTTCTAGTTCTTCAGCCAGGATCACTACCTTTAATATGCTTTCTGCTAATGGTGTCATGCCAACGTTTCCAATTTTACCTGGTTTTATATATTAATTGATATGTTATTGATAGTTTTTTAAGTGCTGTTTGACCAAAATAAATAGTGAATAAATCTGGTAATGAAATGTTAGTTTTCATTTTAATATACACAGCTAAACAGTAAGACTATACTATATAATGCTATGAAACAAGATTACTGCAGCATGCTCACTATCAGTTGAAAACAAAAATAAATAAAGTTAGAGTTTCCCTCCGGCAGCCTCTTGCTCTTTAAACATAAAAAAAAAAAAAACCTATGAAAACAGACATACATTTTCAAACCTTATAAATATGTTCAGGTGCAGAAAATAAAAATGTATTTAAGAATGTTTATAGCTTTCAGAATACAACCCATTTTGTTTAACTCTGCTTATTTTTGTTTCTGAATTTTGTTAAATGTACAAAACAAATTCTTACCTTTGCATAAGCTTTTTCCAGTACTTCATTGACACACCGGGTGCAACAGATAAAGCTTTGTCCCACTGAAATATATGTATTTGTACATTATGAATAAAGGGCCCTTTCCTCTTATTATTACATTTGTTTTTTTTCTTCTGATGTGATGTCATAGCAGATTGGAAAGGACAATAAACAAAATAGGTCTAGTTGTTCTCATGAAGACTGAATCACTAGTTCCTGCTTCATCATGACATTATCACAGGGTGCATATCTATAAACATGAACTTATAGAACAACTTCATGAACGTCTTTAAATCAACCTGATCCATCTTCCTTCTTTTGTGAATTGTGTATCTTATTTTACACTTTGAAAACACAATCAAGAATATACCGTTTTATTGTCCAGGGGAAATACAGTGATTAGTTCAGTACTCAGTAGTTTAAACGTCTGGTCGTGGAGGACAATAAATGCTACGATTATTATTGTTTTTATTACACTTTTTTTCCAGGTCAAAATGCATAATGGTATTTAAGGATGGTTGATGATGACGATGATAATGATGAAGATGATTTTTTACTCTTGTATTAGATTTCTGACAGTTTTTCAAGAAAAGTACAAGATGTAAATAGTTATTTGAGTAATTCACTGTTTAGAACATACCTCGCCAAGCTCCACCATAAGTTCACAGTGCCTTTGGATCTGGCCTAATCCCAGATGAATTTTTGCTGCCTCTTTTAGCCTTTCCTCTTTGCTTGGTGCACCAATGCCACCTCCAAACTTAGACATTTTCACAATAGTTAACTCTTGGGCTTCTGACTATAAAAAGACAAAATACAATTTTAAAAAATATAACATTTTAATGTAATGTTTTAGTCTGTGAAGTGATTATTGTTCAATCTCTATAGACACACAGGTCTGTGCTGTAATATTTCTCTGTCTCCTTCACTTAACAGGCTTCAAAGCAACCAGCATTTCAGCTTGTTTCCCTTATAAAAGTTCCCCATAGCAAAGTGTAATAAAGCCCAGTGAACGCATGGTAAAGCATGGGTAAATACTGTAAAGTACAGATAAGTATAGTAAAGCGTATTAAAAAAAAAACAAAAAAAAAAAAAAAAAAAAAAAAAAAACTATGGTAAATGCATAGTATAACCATGGTAAAAGTGTAAAAAATACAGTGCAAAATACTACAGTGAACTTTAAGGGTTGACTCACACTAACATTATAATAACTATTGCTATTTACTGTAACTGGCAAGCAGTCTAGATAAGAACTTAGAGGCTACAGTAGTGTTGGATTTAACACCTATTGACTGTGCATAATGAGCTGCTACAATGGGCATCAAGATTATATGCATCATTCATTTTAATTATTATGACTATAATTGCTTTCATCAAATTAATAACATTGTACAGAAAATATGGATAACAAGGCATAGCCATTGATAACCCCACACAGTAAAATTCAACCCCTGACACAAAGTGTTTTTAGTTCTTTTTACGTCCCTTTTGTGTTATAAGTCATTAGATCCTTTTGCATGGAAGGCCTCGGTTGCAACGGTGTGTGGGTCTTTGATGGACCCAGATTCAATTAAAATAAAAAGAGTATGTGGGAAATCTGACAAAAGATATGCAAAAAAGAAAGAAAAAGCATTGTTTTTACTTACAGTTTTAAATCTAACAAGGTGCTTCATGTGCATGATTCCTTTGCAATAGTTCTGAGGAAGCAAACTGTCATCCTGACCTTTAATAATAGCAACAAGATCCCAAAGGTTTTTACTTCCTCCTGGTGGCTATGTGGAATACAAGAAACACATTACATACTTGTTCAATGTCCAGTGATATATGTTCTGCACAAACCAGGTTAAGCTGGTCAACTTGAAAGATGTATTTATT
The DNA here is from genome assembly GCF_017654505.1 of Polyodon spathula. Lineage (NCBI taxonomy): Eukaryota > Metazoa > Chordata > Actinopteri > Acipenseriformes > Polyodontidae > Polyodon > Polyodon spathula. The sequence goes on along the minus strand of NC_054535.1, from coordinate 47,488,659 downwards.
CATTTTATTTTGCACTTTTAGAGCCAGGGTACCACTAAGTTAGATGAAACTTGTTTCACACCACGTCTTACAAAATGCAGTCTTACAAAATGTCTGTCTATTGCATAGTGTGTAACTCTGTCACTGATTTTCATAGGCATAGGATTCAAATTAGATATGGTCTGCTGAGCAACACTTGTTTAAAAACAAATAAAAATAAGAAACAGCTACTTAAATGGGGGTTGAATAAAGAGCTATCTCTACAATTTACAAAATATACTCACAGAAAAGCATTCTGAAAACCATCTCAGCTTCTTCACTCGTACATCATTCGTCAGTTTATCTAGCTCTTGCTTGATATCTCTTGAAACTTTGCCACAGAGGAGAGGGGGAGCACCAGGTGCCATTGCACGATCTAAAGAGCAATATGTTTAGAACAGTTATTTAGTATATTTGTTTTGAAAGAGTATTTAGATGAAAATAAATGTAGGTGGTCACTACTGGCAATCAAATAAAAACGTACACTCCTTAAAAAAAAAAAAAAATATATATATATATATATATATATATATATATATATATATATATATATATATATATATATATATATATATATATTATATATCATAATGTACTTCCTAAATAAATATCACCTGGTTTTACAGACTAGCTAAGGTAAGTAATATGACTTGTGACAAACACCAGGGTTCTTTTAGTGAAGCATCATTCAAACTTGTCTATACATTTTTTAATAGACTTACCACTATTGCCAATGATTTCGTCCCAGCTACGGTCAACTAAAATTTTAATCTGAAGTGGAGCAATTAGAGGTGTTAATGACCACAGTCTCACAGTGGAGTCTCGAGAGCACGAAGCCATAGTGAAAGGACGACTGGGATGACAAGTTAAACCTACAGCAGCATAAAAAAATGAAATTTAGAAAAGAAAACATGCACAAATAACATTCTATAGATGAAAACTTGACATATGCATCATCATTAAGGCTACGATTTTGTCACAGTGATCACAGAAATCTTGAATTTAAATAAAGTCTGTATGTTTTTTTATGTGTATGTATTTAATTATTCACTGTAGATTTGTGTTGTTTGTATAATTAATTATCATATGTGGGTTAATTATTATTATTTTTTTCTAGCAGAAGTCTGCACTTGTGATCATGTTTTGTAATTGGTTTGTATTTGATTGAATTATTTTTCATGTGCACTAATTTTGTTTTGTGTCAGCAGCAGCATTTGTGCTGGCTAGTCTATGCACTGGCAGCCAATTTCAATTAATTGACAGGTATGCAGTGACGAAAAGGCAACAGATCAGGTAGAAAGGAGAAGGAAACGAAAAAAACAAAAAAAAAACAAAGGAGAGCAGGGACAGACATACAGAGAAAGAACAGAAACAAAAAAATGAAAACTAATGGGACAGGCACATAAACAGGCAAGAAAACAAAAGACAGCAAATGAAACAGAAACAGTGACAGTGATAGCAGCAGAGAGAGACAGAGAAGAGAAGAACGAAAGCGAATGGCACAAGAGAAAACTGATGGTGAAAAGGAAAACGAACAGAAAGACGAACTGCAGCAAAGAAACCCACAGAGGAAGAATGGACGCAGACAAGGCAAGAGAAAGGTGATGTATATATTGTAATGACCGCGGTCGATGTAGTTGAACTTGGATTTCTTTTTTTTTTAACTCCTGAAAGGAATAGACAGACCAGTGACACAGGTGCAACGCTCCGTGGAGCCCTTTTTAATGCCCTCCGTGACACACTAACGGTCCCTGTTTGGGCCAGCACCACACCATCCAAACAAGAAAACCTACTTAAAAAAAACTCAATCCTATCCTGCATCCATCTCTTTCTCTTTTGTATCCTCCCTCCTGCATTCCCACTTACAGTAACACACAGTTACCAGATAGCTCCCCAACTTTTTATTGTTGTCTCAGTCAATCTTTCTCTCACCATCTCTTTTCACTCACCCCCCCTCCTTCCTCCAAATGTAGGTCAGTGAATGAGATTTGTACCTGAGCGAGCAAGCATGTAAATGAGTGGAGTGGAAGTTTATGAGGTGACAAAATGGTGACAGAAGTACGAGCAAAGTGGCAAATATCACTGCTTAGCAGAGAATTGAAAAATATCCAAATGGAACATTTCATGAGTGGTGGCATGATGTTTTATATAAACAAAAGCAACAAAGCCATTGAATCTGCAGTAGGAAAGACAGCTAAAATACAAAATACGATGAGTGAGCGGTTTTCTGTAAATACAGAAGAAATGAATCGGAGAACAGAACTTTACCGATTTAAGAGACTTTCTTACAACACGCCGTTCAAGAATCGTGGAAGACTCTAACTGTAAGTTCTGTACTCTAAAGTAACATTTAAACTTGTCAGTAGTCAAAAGCAATAGTCTTTGTATTATTGTTTTTTGTGTACTATTTAAAAGCTTTTGTCTACATTCATGCAGCTAATGCAATGCTTTTGCTTTTACTTTTACAAGGGATACACTCAATTACTAATACTACATCTTGAAACAAATTTTAACATATTACCGTAAACATCAGCACCATGATCATACACAGTGTCTAGACATGTCCCATCTCTTGTGTCCCACACTCGGATTGTATAGTCCCAGCTTCCTGATATTAGCAGATAAGGGATTTCAGTGTTCCACATCAACCCTCTTACAGGAGCTGTGTGTCCACTTAGAACATTAATGCAGGCATCCTGTGTGTAATCCCATATTCGTACAGTTCTGTAAAGGAAATAATCGCAAATGACTAAGCAACTGTATTTTCACAAAACCTCTAGTTTGTGCCAGTCTATTTGCAAAAAGCATACAACATAAACTACCAGATGCAATTAATAAGACGATCCTGGACACAACTATTGCATAAAGGGTGAATAAGACACTGTTTCTTAAATAGATGAACCAAGATTTATTTTTATTTTTTTAATGAAATGTGTCCTGTTGTGTCTCACCTTATCCATGACTGAGTAATCCTATGCTTTACAATCAACGCTCTCTAAGGTTTTACCTTAACATTTTTATATTGTATCTGAAATACAGTTTGACAAAAATAATAACGTTTGAAGGACTTCATGAATCACCAAAGTTATTCTTAGACTAAGTTACCCATCATCTGATCCGCTGCAGAGGATGCCCTCCCTCAAAGGGGACCATCTGACATGGAACACCTTGGCTGTGTGCCCAGTGAATACCTTCAATGGCTGGTCAGAACTGGTTGCTAAATAATACACTCTAACATTCTTGTCCTCACAGCCAGTGGCGATCATATCTCTGCAAATAAATAATAAAGGGATAGTTAGTTGTAGGTCATGTGGCAGCATTGCTTCCAAAAACAACACATTATTGAGCCACTTCATATAGAAGCAGTGTAGATCTCACAAATTATAGGCCAGTACCAATGATACATTTAATTTGTTAGACATGTACGCAGTAATAATTTCACTGCATAATTAAGCATGATTTAGTAGACTATCTTTGTTAATCAAATCGATTTACTGTTTTCTGAAGGCCTAAGTGGTCAGACTTAATAAGCATTACAAAGCATTACAGTAGTTACTAAGAATTGCAAATTACCTCTACCAATACTCTGTATATTGAATTTCAATGCCTGTTTAGCCAATCAGAGCTTTGCACAACATGCAACAAAATATATTTAAACAACATGGGCATGCACAAAGATGGTGGTGAGCTTGGAACTTGCTCTGAAATTGAATTTTCCTGCTTTTAAAATCAGAAACTAATTTACATGATTTTCCCTCATTTGACATTTTGGAACCTGCTGCTGGAGAAGTGTTTACAGAAGTACCTAAAGAGGTACCGTATTTACCAGATGATAACTACATTTTTATCATTCTTTGTATGCTTTTGCTATGTAAGCAACAATGCAAATTGTTTAACACATTCATACTTACTTGTTGTTCTGACTCCAGTCACAACCAAAAACTGCAGCTGGGTGCTTATATTTATGTAATATTCTTCCATCGACTGTATGAATTAGGCTGAAATTTTCAAAAAAATATATAATAATAATTATATTGGAGCCCTCCCAGGGAAGAAAAAATGTAATCATACAAAGTTCGAACAGCTGACTGTAAAGGATATTGGGAAATGTATTAACTTCCATCCAGATTAGCGCCTCTGTACTGTATTTTATTGATGGTTTGGGGCTACTAATCCTACGATGCATTTCGAGTTGCCATAGTGCTCACCTACCAATTATATTTCCATGAAGCAACGCAATAATATGTGCATTATCCCTGCAGACAAAAGTGGAGGTGTTGAAAACTGTGGATAATGCATCACATACAAGAAAATGAAAACTATAGCTGCAGATTTCAATACTACTGCAAACACTTTATCAACATATGACCAGCAATCTGTGGATGCAATTCATCAGCCTTTCTGATTTCCTTAATACCCTGATGTTGAGGACACTTTGCTTTTGTGGTTTAAAAATGCAGTGATCAGAATGGGACATGCAGCTTTCAAGTGCAGTTAATTTGCAATGTATACTTTTTACATGTTCACTTACAACTATATTTTCTATAGAATGGTCAGTACTTTTAAATGTATAATAATTTTCATTGTACTGTAATTGAAATTAGATTTCTGTGTTACTGTAACTTCAATAAAAACTGACAGTATGCATTTGGCTTGAATTCTTGATAATAAAATTCATATTAATAAGAGAACTGTATTTATATCAGTAATCTGTAAAACCAAAAAATGGCAAACAAATGCTAGGTAAATTGCAGATATTTCGAAAATTCTTGTACAGTAACAAGAAGGAGCTGTTTTTCATACTTAAAATATAACAAGCATTCTACACGTACAGATCAAAAAATAGCACGGTACATTCAATAATTGACAACAAAACTGGCAGAAGGCACAATTGTCGTTGTCCATCCATCAACAGTCCAAAAAAAAATGCAACATGTCTAAGACTTTTGCACAACAGTGTATGTGTAAGTGTACTTTCATCTGCCTTGTCAGGCTACATTATCAAAAAAAATCGAGATTATGTTGATGAATAAGATTTACCAGTATCCATCTGCACTACATGTGGCTATCCTTTTAGCATCCTTGTGACTCCATGCAATACAGAAGATTCCATTTTTTCCATGCTTAAAAAAATAAAAAATAAAATGTTAATATCAGCTAACATAAGCATACAGCATGCTGTAAATGTTAAAAAGATGCAGTCTATTAAATTGAACAATTTCGTAAAGGAAGCTTCTCATTCTATCAAACAGCAAGTATGTGGATTTCCATATTTTGATGGCTATCTGATGTGCTTAAAAAAAACCAACAAAAAAAAAAAAACAGACAGCATTTTAAAACCTAAGCATACATTACATTATCCTACTTTTTATTACCTTTTAATAACTGAACAAAAATCGACTTACCTCCTCAAATTTTGTTATCAGTTTGCCTTTCTTTAGATCCCATATTAAAGCACCATTTCTAGATGTGGCACAAGCTATGCAGTTTAAATCTCCTTTTGTAAAATAAAACAGTAGTTATTAAATTAAACCTGGGTATAATGTAAACCTTTATACATACACCCACCTTTATTACTAAAGACAACTTCTTACCTGGAGCCCATGAAAGTGAATAGATCACTCCTTCATTGCCCGGTGTAGTGTATACAGCTGTTAGTGTGTTTATATCCCATACTTTTACTGTTCCATCAAACGAAGCTGTAGCTAGTAAGTTGGGATCATCTGGTTTGAATTTGCAGTCAAATATTGTCTCAACGTGTCCCTGAAAGTAATATAAACAAGAACATGCAGCAAGAATAGTTATTCACTTAAGGCACCAAACAATCAAAGCAATACATACAAAACAAATATGGCCTATAGTATGACTTTATGACATTACTGGTAAGTTGTATTTGTCAATCAGATTTTGGTTAAAATTGAGATTATACTTCATCATAAATATGTCTTAACTGACTCTGGGCCTCATTTGCAAAAGGACCCTAAATTTGGAGTTACCGCGTATGTAGCGAGCCTAACATGCGGGATAAATCTAAATTTACTGCCCTATTTGCTAACAGAGAACACATTAATTTACACACACATTATTTGTCTAATTTAAATACCATAACATGAACGCTACATGTATTGTGAGCAATAATTTAATGTGCACAATAATATCAGAGACTTACAAGTAACCACTGTAATATCAACAGCCCCAACAGTTCTGGCGTATCTTTTGGTCAGTAGCTTATTGTGAAGGTGGAGATGGCTTACACTGACCGAAAATGAACAAACAGACACAGCACTCAGCAGGGGACAGACAGAGGCAACGTAAAGTAAAACTTACAAAAAAATACAATAAAGAACCTTTTTTCCTTTCTCCTTTAATACATACGGCCTGACCCATTAGTTTCCAAAATTACTGTATTGTTTAGGAATTCTTCAAAACAACCAGCCTCTTTAATATAACACGCATCTTCAACATGTGCAGTCTGCATTGTATGAGTGACATTCCCATTAAGTCAATCACAGCTCACAGAGGCAGTAAAATAGCCAATCAAACAGCACCCAGGATCCGTTTCCTCACATACACAGCACACATAATTTTGATTAGGATAGCAAAGTAAAGACTTGTTTAAACTATTTATTTTACTTTGTGTAAAATTTTAAATCAGTAGCAAAAAAGTAGTTGGAGATGTCATGGAAGCGAAAGGTGGAGATAAAACATGGAAAATTCCAAAATCGTCAGCCAGATGATTTGTTCAATGAATAATTTTGACGGCAAGGCAGTATGTCTGATTTGCAGTGCAAGGGTTAAAGTTATGAAAGATTATAACATACAACATCACTATGACGAGCTGCACAAAGTAACGTATTTTGAGCTTACTGGAAATGAAAGTTATGGAGTCAAGGTTTTTCTGGAAAGTGCTGTGGCTGCTATGAACAACACAACCAGAAAAAAGACTATTTTTAACTTCAAGCCATGGAAAGTGGAGAATTACCTTGGAAGAGAAAGTAACTGGGATTACAACAGAGGGTGCACCATATGACTGGACAAAAGAGTGGACTGGCTGGAAAAAAAATAAAGAAAGAAACGCAGAAGAGCCAATTTTCTTACACTGGATTCTGCATTACCAGGCATTATGTGGAAAATTTGCAGAATTAAAAGAACACTTAATGAACATTGTTATCAAGTGTGCCAGAAAATAAGTGCCTCGTGTCTGGACAGAAGCCATAAATAGATACATTTCATAGTGGCACTGTTCACTATTTCACATTTCCACAGCTTGTCAGTATCTTTTTGTCAGTGCTGTTAAAAATGTTATATTATGGAATATAAGTTAAATATTGAGATTTATCATTATATAGGCAACTCTGACATCTTTTTTTGTTTTACTGTTTGAGATTTCCATTGAAATAAAATACTTCTACTTGCCATTATATTACATTTGTGATATTACGTTTTTTCTTAGTGTTCTAGGAAAGCTGCTTCCAGTTATATCTGCCTATTTCTGTATAAAATACAATAAGTAATATGTTGATTGCCTGCTTACTTATTGGTGACTAGGAATTGTGCAGTGGGAGTAATCTTTTGTAGTCTTTTGTGTAAAGTAGTATATTTACCTACATACAATTTATATAGACATTTTCCATTTTGTTACGATGTGCCCAACAAGTGAACAGTCTTAACTTAAATGGCCCTTGCTTCTAGATTTCCATTTCATACAAATTTTCATAACCAAGTAATTCAGCACGAATCAGTGAATCAAGGTAAGAAAAATAGAACGCCTATCAGCCTGGTTCCCAAACGCACTAATAGCGCGCCTATCAGTGGTTAAAGTCTGGTTCCCATATGCACTAATAAATTATTACTTTAATGTGTGCACTAAAATTAACATCCTTTAGTAAATTCCATGTGAATACAGCTCATCTCATTAGTCTACGCTGGATGCTCATTTAAATACTTTATCATGCATTACCATGCAAATCACATATTCATTCCGATTACGATTGTATGGCTCAAAAAAATCAGTGTGCAATATGTCCACTATTTTGAGCGATAATGAATAAAATTTCAATAGTAAATACGGAAATCATTAACGCGCACACTAATTGCAATTACATTGCACCATATAGTTTAGCACCCTTTTGTAAATGAGGTCTTTTGAGTCAAAATTATTTCAGCCGATGGCTTATCTGGTTTGTGAGGTCAGTGGAAAATACCTAAATGTTCAGACAATTCACAAGATATCTGTCACATCCTGGCTGACTGGATTGGGGTAAGCTGAAAAGGTTTTCTCAATCCCGGTCCTGGGGACCCACTGTGTCTGCTGGTTTTCATTCCAACAGAGTTCTAAATTACTGAATTAAACCCTTAATTTAACTGATAATTTGCTTAATTGTTTGCAGCAGTTAAACAGTTGCATATTTCAAGAGCTGTAACATTTTATAAGTTACTTGAACTCTGCAACTGTTTAATAGCTGAAAACAATTAAAAAGGTCTAATGAAGCAAATTATCAGTTCAATTATGGGTCTAGTTAAGTAATTGAGAGCTCAGTTGGAATGAAAACCAGCAGACACAGGGGGACCCCAGGACCAGGATTGAGAAACCCTGCTCTATATTGTTTTGTTTGTTCTTACAACAATATACAAATGGTTAAATTAAACAAAAGAAAATTAAACTACTGTATGATAATTATTAGGAACATAAACATGCATAAGTAAATTTACTGATTTGCACTGTGCAACACTAGACGCTGTTCTTTTCAATTACTTTCGCTCACCAAGTCTCTGAGAAAATCCCATTTCTTAGCCCCCATGTCATATAGCCCAACTCCACCATCCATAAAGCAGCAAACGGCATGACCAGGTGGAAGGGAGAATGCCTGGTTTTGAGACAGAGTTGGTGGTGGTACTGCTTCACTTGTAGAAGAGGTATGATGATTTTTTGTTGGGGATTGTGTGGAAAATGCTAGATTTACAAAACAAACAAAGAAACATTATGATATTTAAACAGAACAGCTGGAATTGATGTAACATAATGTTCTTAGCACCCCTGAGATTATTACATTTAATGTAGACCCCCATTTCTATTCCTGAGAATATACAAATACTAGAGTTATTTTTTGTGACTTTATTTTTCCTGTCAGCCCAGTGACCAGATGGTATCAACAAACCTGGTTGTTCTTTTTTCCCCCTAAATGTAAATACTGTAGTTCATCATAGTGGCTCTGCTTTTTAAAAAAAAAAAAAAAACAGCAGCTACTGAATATGTTTATCTGCCGCTCTCATCCAGTTAAGAAATGTTGTACTCGCCTTTTGCTGCCTCGACTTTTCTACTCCTTCCTATCTCTATTATGACTATTATTTCTCCCTACACCCCCCCTCGCCTCCTTTGCTCCTCTATCACTTAAAGATTAGCTGTACCCCCCTCCCCCACCCCCTCCACTCCCCCGCTTCCACAGCCTGCTCCTAATCTACCCTTGTTCCTTAAGGGTGAAACGACCTACCCACAGTTATCAGGACTGCTCATTCCCTGACCACCTTTCCGGCGCCTCCTCCATACACACCAATTCAGACAGCATCTGTAAACCTCAAAATTCTCCACTATACTGGACTATATGGCACCCAATTGTACCAGTACTTGCATCCTCTTGTACTTGCCCTGAGCTGCTCCAAATTTTTGCCATATTCTACTACTGCTGTAAATTATAACAATTTTCTGTATCTTGTGCTTGATCTAACTCTTAAAGGCATCTGCATTCATACTTTTTGTAATTGCTCTTATTTGAAATCGTTCTTATTTAGTTATCGTATTTACTACGCGCTGTTAATTTATAACTGCTTTGATCTGTAATGTGATATTTTGCAATGTGATATTTTGTAACAACTGCAAGTCACAATGGATAAGGGTGTCGGCTAATAAATAATAATAATAATAATAATAATAATAATAAATAATAATAATAATAATAATAATAATAGGTTGCAGTGTTGCCTGCATGTCTACATCAAAACAATACAATGTTACATACATTTTTTCTCTGGAGGAGAGTTCAATACATGCAATGTATGAAAACCTGTCTTCTTTAACTTGAAGTTCTCTATTGGTGTTGTTCTTGATACATTCCAAACTCGCAACACACCAACCTGGGAATCTGAGAAAAAAAAAAAATTATAATAATTTATTGTAGAATACACTGGGTCACCCCCTACACAAGATGTTTACATGTTATCATATTATGTAACCCTATTGTAAATTATTAATACATCAATATAAAGAAAACTATAAACTAATTTACAGTACATTCAGTATAGGTTCTTCAATTGTGTGTTGTATTAATACCTATTGCATAAGACTCTGCTCCTGTGCTGTTTTCTTGTTTCACCTACCTTTACTTTGTGGCTCTTTCAGCCAAACTGCTTTATTTCCAAGTGCTAGATTAAAGTTTACAGTTTGACATTGAAGCTCTTAAAGAAGTCAACATGCATATAAAATGGTATTTAACCTAGCACTTGGATTCAAATATTCTCTAATTAACATGTGAACAGTGACTGACAAAATAAAGCAGGTGATATAATTTCGTGGTAGTATATGGTAGTAATCTGTTCGTTTTGAGTGGAAAGCAACCTTAGGTTGTGCCACCTATATATTTTTGGAAAAAAAAAAAAAGTATGACTATGCATTGGAAATAAGCAACACTGGGTTGAAAATTGAGACTTTGCTTGTGATTCATGAAAGACATCAAATGCTGTAAACTTACCTCCAGTTATAAACATGCCTGGAGCACTAGGAACCCATGCTAAACACTGCACAGATGCTGCAGCACTTGGGAAACTAAATGTTGTAATACATGATAGAGATTCTGAATCAACTAATCGAATTCCATTGTGGAGATTAGCAACAAGGAGGTAGTCAGTGGACAGAGGGTCCCATTCTAACGCAGAGACTGGATCTTCCTCATCTGTTCCCTCTAAAGATTCTGGTCTCAAAACATGCTTTTGACTTTTGGAACCTTTAAAACATAACAATGGAACACAATAATGAATATATACATACAGAGGTATACACTTGGTTCATACTGTTTCTGAAGTATTGTTTTGGAAGTACTGTAGGTTTTGACAGGTGTAGGTGTACTACCGATAAGTAATTTTGAATACAAAATTTGTACAAATGCATAATTAGGTATTGTGACAGGGTACCCCGCCCCTGTGTGTACTTTGTGTTATATGTCTGTTATATGTAGGTGGTGCACAGAGTGTGGGTTATGTAGCACAGGTGATGTAAAGTCTATTTTTGTATTTAGGCAAAGGGATTGCACAATCACTCCATGTGCAGATTAAAGTGGGTAGGATGAAAGCACAGGGAGCACAATTAGTTCACATGCCGATGTACCGAGATTCCAATTGAATGATTGATTAGCAATCGAGCAATCGAGTACAGTTGCATAAAAATAGTCAGTTTCACTCACTGAGGGTTGGGTGTACAGTGGGGAGGTATGGGAGAGAGAGAGGAGAAAATAATTAAAAAGTAGAACTAACAATTGCTAGCGTGCTGGCTTTTAAACCAGTACGATACTTGTTATACACTTTACATTACCTGTTCTACATAACCCACTTCAATAATAATCTTCATAACCGACAACATTAACACACCACATACAACATATAACACAAATTACACACATGGGCGGGGTACCCTGTCACATGTATGAACAAAGTTTCTTTAGATTTTTAAGAAAATGTGTTAAATGGAAGTTCTATTGCTTGCCATTGTCTAAATGATATGGTTGGTGATGTGTGTGTAAGCTAGATGGTTACAGATACCAAAATCTAGATGCAGTTTGTAAAATTAAATCTAAGAAATCTAGCTAAAATGCTGTTAAACTGAATACATTATGAAATTGACTATAGAACAGCAGTGAGACAAGCTGTATTTTATAGTTGTCTTGTCTTACTGTTACTATTACTATTATTAAAACAACTGTTGATCCTTATTTATATTGTATAGAATTTGATAACAAAAGAAGACTTTTACCAGGTTGAAAAACAGAGAGACTTCCATCTGTATGCCCAAACACAACCTTCCCTTTCTTTTTAGGATGCCACCTGAACAGACTGATGTCTGACAAGAAGCTGTGGGCTTCTTTGTGCACTGCTACCCCACTATCTGGTCCTGAGATAGTCCATATATACAAGGGCCCTCGCTGCGAGACAAAAGCAACAGCATCTCCTGAGTTCCAGCACCAACTCAGAGTGGCAGGGATACCTTGGGATCAGACACAACATTCAGTAAATGACTTCATACTGAATAACAGCAAATAAATATAGGTATTTGATTGTGTAGGAGATACAATGGGCCTGATTTACTAAAGGTTGTTAAAAGTAGCCATAATACGTGTTAACACAATCCCATAACATGGGTCTTAAAACTATAAATAAGTTGGTATTTACTCATATGAATGCTGCTTATTAAGATGCGTGCTATGGAAATCATTAACATATTAAGATATGCCTTACCACAGAAGATAAGGAGCATCTTAACGAAATAGGGGCCACTGACTACAAAGGAAAAGGCTGTACAGTATATATAAAAAAAAAATGTGGGTATACAGTATAGTAGCCTGTTTTTTTTTTTTTTTTTTTTTATCAATCATTGATTAGATCAGTCTGTAGCCCTTAGGCTACATTAATGACACTGTGAATACAACGAAGTATGGAGCTGGCATTTAGACCAGGTTGCATATTTCAGCGATCAACGCAAATCTGTACATTGAAATGCTGTTCACTTGTTTTACAATGTGGATCTCGCAGACACCAATTGCAAAAAATGCACAGGTAATAACAATGGTATTATGGGGCAAATATGAGCCATGAGGACCCTATTCCCTTATAACCTGCTCCCTGGTATAAAATAATGAGAGAAAACCCAGTACTCCTGCATTAATACATGTTACACAAAAATCATTACAAGTTTTCATTCCAAGTTAGTCCTGTATTTTTTTTTCTAAGTAAGCCCCAGAATTTTTTTTTTTTTTATTTATTTAATACATTTAGCCTACCTTTTGTGTTATCTAATTTTGTCACCACTTTTTGTTCAGCCACGTTCCAAACTATCAACAGATTATCTGCACTGGCACTTGCAAATACGTCCTGGTTATGTGGGCACCATGATATAGCAGTTATAGTCTTTTTATGTTCAGACATGATTGCTCGGAGCTTGAATTCATTAAACCTGTGATCACGCTGTAAAAAAAAGAGAAATAAATATGGCACATATTTAATTTTAGAGTTGCATCCAAAAGAAGATAAACTTGGCACTGTTATGGAAATATTTATGTTTTGATTTTAATTAATAAAAAAAGTACTGTATATTGATTGTATATAAAGAAAAAATAGTGCCATGCTATGTTAAATACATTTCACAATTTGTTAGAAATGTTTACATGACTTGTAGTTTCATTCCCTGAACATATATTCTGTGTTCAATGACTACACTAGCAGCCTAGTATCAATCATTAGGTAAGGTCAATGGCTGGTTAGTAACATGGGATGTTCTATGTCCATTCAACTCTCCGTTTAGAAATTAACCACTACAAATAAAGATTGATCTCACGACTGCTCCAATGAAAATGTTTCTTTTCTCAAAATCCTTCTTTTTCTCCCAATCCAATAAGTGTCTTCTTTTTTTTAGTTTTAGCAAATAGCTAGTTTTTGGATTGCAGAAGATATGTTTATAATGCAGTAAAGATGAACGTGTTGCTCTTCAAAGTATTAAACAGGAGGGTAATCTTATAACCAGCAGACAAGGGTGGGGGTATTATTAATTCCTAGACAACTGTATGAAACAGAAGTGAGACGACAACTCTCCGATAATGATTTTTATAGGAAAATTACTGGTGATCCCACTATGAGCTTTAAATCTGAGATTGATACTTTTTTACAATCTGCATTTCAATCAGGCTTTACTTAATTGGCAATTTGCTTAATTATCTGAAGAGCAATTACCCTATAAAACCTGTATTATATCTGCTACCTAAAGTTCACAAAACACTGGTCAATCCACCTGGTTGTCCAACAGTCTGGTACAGGCTCACTTACTGAATCCTTATCTAACTATGTTGACCATTTTCTTAGACCACGTGTTACCCTCCTATATTAGGGACCAAGGTGATATTATTGACCAACTTTCAAATATACAATTGGATAGTCAGAATATAATTTTAGCCACATTTGATGTTAGTTTATACACTAATATTCCGCATGCAAATTGTCTACAGGCATTAAGATCAGAGAGCTAATTCACAGACCCCATCTACAGATTTCCTATTGGATATGACATAGATTGTTCTCAAGAAAAATTACTTTTTATATAAGCGAGACTTTTTCCTACAGATACAGGGCTATGGGTGTTTAATTTGCCCCAGATCATGCCAACCTTTTCATGGGGTTTCTAGAACAGCATTACATATACACAGAAAACCCTTCTCTTAATTACACTACACTGTGGAAGTGCTACATTGGTGACATCTTTATCATCTGGACTGATATATCTATCGATTTGGAAGCCTTTGTTAATGGCTTGATTCCTTCCATTAAATTTAATTTAGAATATTACACCAGTATGGGCAATTTTCCAGATACACAAGTCTGTTTCACTGAGGGAAATCTATATACTAATCTGTATATAAAACTGATTGATAAAAATATCATTTTCCATGCATCAAGTTTTCATTTTGTACCCCTTTAAATGGGGACTTCCATACAGTCAGTTTTTAAGGGTTAACTGGATCTGCTCAAAACCTAGAGATTTTGAATCTGAGGTACAGAAGATGTACAATCAATTTCTATCTAGAAACTATCCAAGAGCCTGGTTAGATAAAGCTCTTTCCCAGGTTCCATGCAAAGCTATTAATGAGCTCCCTCATCTAGATAAAAAAAGAAGAACACTCTGTCATGTGCTGCACAACTTATACTACGCAAGCCTGGAAAATAAGAATAATAATTAGGAAGCATTGGCATGTTCTGTCTGCAGATACTATTGGCAGTAGGATTTTTAATAAATTACTGTTATTTACTCACTACAGAGGGAGAAATCTGAGAGACAATTTGGTTAGGTCTGATTCGTTTAAATGTTCAAGAACTGGAAGTGTACTGAACAAATAGACTGGTTTCTTTCCTTGTCATGATAATGCAGTTTAAACTAATAATTTCACAAGCAACAGAACACAGAATAAGTAAAATATTTTACAGGTTATTACCTGTGCCTCGACTAATGTCATTTATTTGATTTCCTGTTCTTGCCATTTACAGTACATTGAAAAAACCACCAGACAGTTAAGATTACACTAATGAACACAAGAGCTCAATCCAAAGAAAAGACATCCATTCATCAATAGCGAGACACTTTTTTGATGCCAGACATTCAGTTTCGTATCTTAAATTTTGGGGCACACAACAATTATTCCAAGGACGTAGGGATGGAAATCTTGATAAATAAATAGCTACAGTGTTAAGCAAAATTGATTTTTATTTATGCACGATTCAACCGACACAATTGAACGAAGAACTTGCATTATTGTGTTTTCTATAGACTACTGTGCTGTTATACTTGTCTGAATTCCTATAGGCCCTAATAAGCTATAAGCTATTTTCTTTTCTTTTAACTTTGATATGGTCAAAACTGTGTAATGAATCTAATTTAATCATGAGCTATGAATATGTATTATATATTGAAAATGACAACAATGCGCTAGAATGATGTAATTAACTAACTTTTTTAATATTAACTGTGGCAGAGCAGAGCTCTGAGTGAATAGACTGGCAGGGATGGGGTTAAATTCTGCCTGTCACACATGGTGGGATATAGTGCCTCCAGGAGGCTGAGAGCAGTACTGCAGGGAAAGAAGCGCAGACAGCGGCAAAGGCAGACGGAGATGCAGCAGCTGAAGAAATGTAAGATGTTGCAACAACAGCCACCACTGGAGGACCCAGCCAGCCTCTTCCCCTGGTGTTCCTGGTGCGGGAAGGAGGACTACCGCTGCAGGTCCTGCCCAGAAGGGCCACCGGCAGACTGGTGCCGCTGGCGTTGCCAAGGAGCTGGAACTGCCACTACCAGAGTGGCCGCAGTCATCGTCTGCTGTTCCCGAGGGTCCGGTGGTCCCATCTGCTGTTCCAGAGGTAACCGGGCCGACGTTCTCACTGCTGCCACCAGAGGGAGCCAGGCCGCCGTTCCTGTCGCCGCCACCAGAGGGTGCTGGGCCGCCGTTCCCGTCACCGCCACCAGAGGGAGCCGGGCCGCTGTTTCCGCCTCCGCCACCAGAGGGAGCCTGGTTGCCGTTCCTGCCTCCGCTAACAGAGGGAGCCGGGCCGTCATTCCCGCCTCCGCTGGAGGGTCCTGCGTCGCCGGAGGGTCAGCGCTGCTAGGGGGACCCACACCGTCCGAGGAGGCCATACCCGCACTGTCCAGGGGTGCTGCCTGCCCGCCAGCGTTGTATTTGCTGGAGGGTCCAGGTCCCCTGAGTCGCCTTACTTCTTTGGAGGTCCGGGGCCCCCTCAACCAAAGAAGGCTTGGGGGCTCCGACATCAACCCCACACACCACTGCCCACCGAAACAGCCCACCTAATGGACATAATGGGACTCTTGGGGAGAGGGCTTGGATTTAAAGGGGGGGGGGGGGGGGGGGTTGGCCGAATGCGGGGAGGTGTGTGGCACAGCAGAGCTCTGCCCTGTATAGATTGGCAGGTATGGGGTTAAATTACTCTACCTGCCTGGGTTTATTGCGTTCAGGTGGATTGACTGGATTAATTAACGTGGGGATTGACTGGAGTAATTATTGATCAATCAGCACCCAGCCACCTGACATAAAATGAGGCCTCAGCTTGCCATTAGGGAGAGGAGGGAGCTGAGGAAGCAAGCTGAGGGAGCAAGCTGAGGGAGCAAGCTGAGGGTTGTGCTTGCTGGTTTTTGGTTTGTTGTTTTGTTTTTTGTATTTGCTGATCCAGTA
Organism: Polyodon spathula; assembly: GCF_017654505.1. Taxonomy (NCBI): domain Eukaryota; kingdom Metazoa; phylum Chordata; class Actinopteri; order Acipenseriformes; family Polyodontidae; genus Polyodon; species Polyodon spathula. The sequence goes on along the minus strand of NC_054535.1, from coordinate 47,471,653 downwards.
AAGGCATCTCCCAGTTTTGCTTGGTGTTTTGTTTTTTTGTGTTTAAATACCTTTGTTTTGGCCCTTGTGCCCTTTTGTTTTGTGCTTATTTATTATAGAAAAAAAAAAAAATTTGAACCGCAGTCTGTCTCTGGGCCTCTATCCACTCGCCAGCCTGTCACAATGACTTTATTGTAATGTCCTGCTAGCTGTGAACATGATGTCTATCCTTCTACTGCTCATTATTACATTATTTCTGTTAATGCACATAATGCATAGCATGCATGGTCAATATATGTTGATACTCCAACACTTCTTTCTAATTGTTTTCAATTGCTTGTTTTGCTCATAATTAGTATCACATCAATTAAGTTAATTGAAACAACCATTTATTTTTGTTCTTTGTTTCTGGAAGCACTGATGATGGTCAATGTTTGACTGAAACATCTGCACTTTGCACTTTTTGCACACTAGCCTGTCATTAATAAATACAGCTGGTTGTTTTTCATTGAATTTAAGATTGGTACGCTATTTTCCTCGGTATGCGGAACATTTCTGTGGCGTGTTACCTGTGCATTGATGGATATTGACACATCTGTTAGGTACTGCGTATTGGACATTGTTTTTAAGGCGCAGTGAAAACTTTCTTTATACTGTTGTCCCCACTGTAATTTCAAAATATTGTAAATCGTTAAAATACATACAGTACTTCTAACTGGTTTTAACAAACCTCTTCCGACAAAACAAAATGTAAGGTTTTAATTAGAATCAACCACATTTAGTTTTTTCAATCTTACCTGGTAGACATAAATAGCAAGTGTAGCACAATATGCAAATCGGTCCCCGCTTGCAGCACAGACATCTTTGTTCCACGGCTGACATCCAGCAGCCAAAAGACCAACTTGTTTAACTTGTGACATTTTTGCCTGCAATAAAAAAACAAACCAACAAACAAAAAAAACTATTTAAATAATTGGACAGAAAGCATGACCTGTCATGACATGACATAAACCACATAAAAAATGTGACTTAAGTTCAGGATCACATTTTTACAGTAGTGCCGCTAACAAGTTTCAAATCACAAGCAAAATATAGCTGTGTTCAATTATTTAATGCTAACACTGCTTAGGGTTAAAGATAGGGTAGGGTTAAAGATAACTAGCATAGACTTAACTTAATCGAAAAGCCTACTCCCATGATAACCAAATATTAATATGAACTGACGATTAGTTTGATAACACCACACAATTTTGTAGTTAGAACAGCAATTCTCAGTTGAACTCAGATCATAATTTTACAATTCAAAAAGAAAAGAAAAAAAAGTATCTTTTTTTTGTACTATTAACATGCTCCACACAGCTGTCTAGTAATTTTGTACCTCAATGTTCACAATGTGGGGCCGCATACAGTAAAGAGTCAAGTGGATACGATTTTCCAGATTTACCCATTATGCAAAAATGTGCACTACAGTAAGTGTGACATACAGATAGACTGATATACAGACAGACAGGCAAACCCTATATCAACAGAATCTGAATACATATAGTACATGTGTACAACGCCTCCTCTTTATCCCATCAAAGGGAATAATAAAAATAAAGAAACCCAGTGTTTTCAGGTGGGCCAAACCATGACTCAAATAATATATTTCTCACAATCAAAAATACAATGTTTTTTCATCATGACATATATGTTTGACAATGCGTGTGTGTGTTTTACATTTTCAATGTCTGTGTAAGCTGCAGGTTTGAGCAGGTAAACAAATCAAAATTTGAGCTAGTAACATTTCAGCTACAGTTGCCAAATTGAAACAGCATACAGTATATGCTTAAAATGGCAGTCCACTAAAAAAGCAATGATAGCATCAAAATGCTAATCTAACAGCTTAATTCTTAACAGCAAATTGAAAAAAAAAATAAAAAATAGGAGACATTAAAATTTGTGTACATATAAAAATAATTCTAGACTTCAATACCTTTGTTCCTCCTTTATAATATATATATATAATATATATATATATATATATATATATATATATATATATATATATATATATATATATATATACAGCAATAAAAAGCAATGCCATTCCTCAAAAAGCAGCTTGTTATATATTCAGATGACAAATCAAATTAAACCAAGCTGTTAAATTACTACAGCAAAGCTCCAACAGCATGAGATGTTGGCATGTTCTAATTTCATCAATTCAATACAAAACTCTCAAATGTTCTTCTGAAAGATAGACATTAAACATGGTATGAGTTTACAGATCAGTTTATTGCTTCAACAACAATAGATATGTCTGGTCTGTGACAATTCCTACCTTAATATCGGTATCGTTTTTTGTAAACCATTTGAGTACTTCCATCTCCATATTGTGGTCCTCTATATTTTTACAGGGTTGTCTCAACAATCGTCTGGATAAATTGATTTAATTCCTACCCCTTAAACATGAAGAACGAACAAGGAGACCTAGTTTGTTCATTGACTAATGCAGGCTTACCGGATGATACAATCAGCTAGAGCACCAGATCAACTGTGTCAGTAGCCTGGCAACTGCAGAGCCTTTTATTTAAATGATCCCTTCTATTCCTTTACTAGCCCCTTCAATGTGTTTTGTTTGTTATCCCCCTTTTCTTTTCCAGGAATAATGTTTTCAGCTACAGTACAGGAATAGTCTCTCTCGCTGCTTCAGAACATGTCACATGATTGCAGCTGCAGTTTCCCTTGACTGTAGATAGCACAAAAAATGATACCGGTAAACACACTCACAGAACCTGTTGTGTCTGCTTATTATAAAATGGTAGTCTAATATTAGTCATAACTATTATGAACTGTTTTACAAATTATGTTTTTTTTTTTTTTAAATTAAAATCTATTATTATTATGAAATTATTATCATGTTGCAGGTGCAATGGAGACTTATCCTGATTGCTTCTAGTTTTAGTACATCGATAATGATGCATGACCACAACATGTTCTGCTTAATGTTTTTAATTTGTCGTCTATATGTGGCACAATGCTTCAGTCCTTTTATGGAAATCCCTCCCTTAGCTGGAAATTAACGATGCAGGAAACACCTCTCAACAACACTGTATCCTAGGCAATGAAGACATTCTGAGTGGATGTGAAACACAAGTGTCAGGGGCTCAGTAATATGTTACTCTTCGTTAGCATAAGACGTTTAGAGGGAACTATTGTTCTTTTAAGTGTCCTTTCATGGGGTGGGAGCCAGGCTACCTCTTAGAGTTTAGCAAAGATTGAAAACATATAAGAAAAGGCCCGCCATTTGCCAAGGCCCAATCACATAGAAGAGGGGTCCCCACAGTTTGGGGGACCAGACACATAGGGGAGTTCCCCTGCACATAAATAGAGGCTTGAGAACCTGAAAGGAAGGAAGAAAAGGGGATCTCTGGCTCAGAGAGCTGCCCTCATTGAGGTGAATTATAGGCTTCCAAAACAAAAACAAAGGGAGACAAGCTTGCGAGGTGAAATCAACAATGGCAGATTAATCTTTATTCTCCTTTTTCAGCCAAAAATACACACTTTCTGCTTCCCTTACCATATAATACATAACCTTATTACTCCACTAGATGGCAGCATAAGACCACAAATAGCTAGGAGAATTATTATTTATTTAGTATAGTTTTAAACGGTTACACTATGATAGTGGATTTGTCAAGATGTCAACTCAGTGAAAGCCTAGTTGCTTATTTTTGAATGTACCTGGGAATATCCAGAAGGAAATATTTAATCTTGAAACTAATCATTTTGATGGAATACGGCAAGCTGCAGAGTGTGTGCCGGGGGCGAGCCCTGTGGCAGAGAGTGTGACGGGGGTGAACCCTGTGGCAGAGAGTGTGATGGGGGCGAGCCCTGTGGCAGAGAGTGTGCCGGGGGCAAGCCCTGTGGCAGAGAGTGTGCCAGGGCAAACCCTGTGACAGAGTGTACCAGGAGCGAGCCTGTGGCAGAGAGTGTGACGGGGGCAAGCCCTGTGATAGAGAGTGTACCAGGAGCGAGCCCTGTGGCAGAAAGTGTGATGGGGGCGAGCCCTGTGGCAGAGAGTGTGACGGGGGCGAGCCCTGTGGCAGAGAGTGTGACGGGGGTGAGCCCTGTGGCAGAGAGTATGACGGGGCGAGCCCTGTGGCAGAGAGTGTACTAGCAGCGAGCCTTGTGGCAGAGAGTGTGCCGGGGCGCGCCCTGCGGCAGAAAGTGTGCCAAGGCAAGCCCTGTGGCAGAGAGTGTGCCGGGGGCGAGCTCTGTGGCATCAGCCACAGTCAGGGACACCAGGGCAGCAGCTGACAGACAACAGTCAAGTGACACACCTGGACTAAAAGAAGAGACAGGGGGACAGGGGGACAGGGGCGGGAAATTGTCTAACAATTGTTGTAGTATGAACGTATCAGTAAGCTCGCTGCTCTCTGGTCCCAGGGAGTATGAACGTACTGGTAAGTTCAACAACTTTAAACTTGATTTACTAAGCCTACAAAACCCCTGAGCCAAGCTCTGTGCGTTGCTCCATGCTTCAAGGAATATCTCATACGCTGAAGCATCAGATACTCACTCCCTCTGCCCCCACAACCTGTTTACCTAGTTATGATTTAGTCATATCTCTCTCTCTCTCTCTCTCTCTCTCTCTCTCTCTCTCTCTCTCTCTCTCTCTCTCTCTCATCTCAGATCTCCCTCAGTCTTTTTTTGTTACGACGTGTTATTGTGGTTGTTCCACCCTGTTGTTTATTGTTTATTGCCAACATTTTTTTTTTTTTTGTCAAAACCTTTCCTTAAGACTAAATAAAAAATATATATACATTTATTGGTTTTGTTTATTTTACAGTAAAAATGATTTGTCTGTATCACATTAGTATTCACTACATAAAAATGATTTCCATTACATGAAAGTAGATGTTAAACTTCATTCTGATTTGAACTCGGCTCTCGCTAAGATAAGCACCAACTAAGATGTAGCTTTACAGTAAACTAATGTGATCCATCTGCATCTCATCCATTTGCGTTTCTTTCCATCTGATGATGTAGGTATCCTTTTGCCTGGTGTTGATTGTTAAAGTGTAATGCATGCTCCAGGGATCAGCTTATTTTGCCTCCCCAGTGCATCAGCACACACAGGCTGAGATGCTGGCTCTGGGGATCAACCCAGCGTGGTCTCCCCAGCTCATCAGCATGACAACCATCTGGATTGAGCTAAGTAGGGTACATCTCTGGGGTCTTCAAGTGCGCACCTTCCATCCTCTGTATTTCATCAACAAGCCCATGACACCTCAAGAGGGCCCAACAGTGATTCTGGCATACCAGCATCACCCCCCTCCATCCCCACTCAGCTCAGCCCAGCTTACTTACCTGTACATCAGAGTTGCTTTCTATTGTGCTTGAGATCACCATCTGGAATCTTTCCGTCTCAACCACAGCCAGTTGCTGCTCCTTTCTGCTGCTTCAGATAAGTTCTTCACTGTGTGATGCAACTCTTGGCTACTGAACCCGACATCTCTGAGAAACCGGGTTGTAGGGTGTGCCACAAATCCTTGACAACCCACCTCCACTTGGTAAACACAGACTCTCCATCCTCACTGTTCCGCTTCAGCAGCTAGTTGAGCATACCGAATTTTCTTCCTCTCATAAGTCTCATCCACAGCATCCTCCCATGGCACTGTTAACTCTACCAGATAGACAAGTTGTGCTGATCCAGGCCACAAGACAATGTCTGGCCAAAGGTTAGTGGTGGCAATCTCAGGTGGAAAAATAAGCTGTTGACTAATATGTGCCAGCAGCTTCCAGTTGTTCTGGGCAAGGCTTGGTTTTAACACCTTTTCTTGGTGGTTGCTCTCCTGGACGGAGGAATATTGTCTTTTGAGTGTAATGCTTTGATGGAACTGGTGGCAACTTATTGGTCAGGGTACGCTTGTCTTCCCCAACTAAGGCCAAACATCGCAGCACCTGGTCATGGCGCCAAGTAAACCATCCTTGGCTAAGACCCATCTTACATCCTGTCAAAATGTGTCTTAATGTTGCAGGTGATGAACACAAAGGACACGAGGGATCCTCACCCACCCAGAGGTTTAGGTTCTGTGGTGATGGGAGAATATCATATGTTGATCTGATGAGGAAATTGTTCCTGCTCCGTTCCATTGTCCATAGGTTTTGCCAGCCCATCTTGCATTGTTCCACACTCTCCCATCTCATCCATGCTCCCTGCTTGGCCTGGGAAATGGCTGTTACACACCTGATCCTCTCCTCCTGCATTTGCACCTCATTGACTACCGGCTTCCTCCGTTGAGCTGGGGTTGCCTTGTGCCATGTAGGAGGAGCTGAACTGAGACCAAGACCTCCTTTTCCATGCTGAACTTGGCCCAAAATATCTCCGATTCGAAGGGTAGCCTTAGCATCTTCCACAGCTTTCTTTGCCACCCATTTTCTTCCAGTTTTCAACACAAGTGCTGCTTCCCTTATGCATTTGTCGCGTGAATCTACTAATGTCATTTCCAGTCGGACTTTGGTGCACTTTAAATCCTCGGTTAGATCAGAGATTGATAGCTGCAGTATTCCTTTACCATAAAGTCCCACTCTGCTGAGGCAGCGTGGATCTCCCAACCATTCCCTGACCTATGAACTGATTAAAGCTTCTAGCTTCTCAGCTGTCATCAAGGAAACCTTGCACACAGTCAGTGGCCACAGCAGTGTTGGCAGTAGACCAAAATGAAAGCACCAGAGTTTCAGTTTTCCCGGTAAAGCGCTGCTGTCTATGCTCTTCAACCCTTCTACTGCTTGTTTTCTAACTTCTCCCACACGAACTGTGTCCTTTAGATCCCAGTCGTACCATCTCCCTAAACTTTTTACTGGCTTCTCGTACGCTGCTGGTATTGCCTCACCATTAATGTAGAGCCTTTTTATCTACTACATTACCTTTAATTATAGATATGCTCCTTGAGTTAGTGGGCTTGAATTGCATTTGTGCCCATTCAATGTTATTGGTTAATTTACGCAATAACTGATTACTGCAGGTTACTGTTGTAGTCATTGTTGTCATGTCATCCATGTATGCTCTAACTGATGGTAGTCGCATTCCAGAAGCCAACCTCTCTCCTCCCACTACCCATTTTGATGCCCTAATAATTACATTTAGCTTTCAGCTGGTCTGTACGCTGTACTCATAATAATCAAGCGCATGCAGAAGACAAAAAAAAAAAAAACTCACTCTCATAGGACTGGCAGTGCATTTTAGAATTCACTACTCAAAGGGTTAAAGGAAGCCTGCAAGATCCTCAGGACAGCAGTGTGCTGAAGCTCACTGTGAGTGGTGTGTGTAAATGCGATTGCAAAAAAGAACTGCAGTTCTGGACCAAAGCTAGTGTCTAGACTCATCCCTTCTACTGTTCCTGAAAAGTTTGGTATGCTACAATATGTTGTATTTTGGCTACTGTATTTCTGATACCAAATTTCATTGGCAATATTTGTTTCAGTGTACTATGATACGCATTTCTGAAGATGAGACTTGCAACAGGATTACAGGAGATAAGTAAGTATATTTCTGTCTCAGTAAAATGACAATTCTTCAGTTTGTCTCGAATTTGATGAATTTTGACCCACAGAATGATGTTAATATTACCAAACCAGCACTGGCCTACCTCTAGGCATTCTACGCTTGGAACGCACATTTCCAAAATCTAGAAAACTAGAGCATGATGATAGTATTATGACATTCCATTATGTGTGCCAGAAGCCACTGTAATTAACCCTTTGCGGTCCTATGTTGAACCACGTCCAAAATTACAACTTTCCGTTTCTAGTATGATGTCGTACCCTGTCCGACATCATGAAAAAGGCATAAGGCACAGGTCTCTAGTGGGTTTTTTTCAGGGAAAAGACCGATAGGAATGAAGCCGAGAAAAAAAGGGCGTTCTGATAGAACCATGCACCACAGAGATAACATGGACATAAACAAAGGAGATAGCTGCTTCTGCATCCAGTTTTCAAAGAATATCATGGACATTTGCAGAGCTTTTTGAGATGTTATAGTAATAAAATAATGACTTGGATCGCATTATTGTGGAGTTTGGTGATAAAAAGAGTGATCAGGATAGGATTTATCAATAGTCTATAAAGAGGTATGTGAAAAATACAGCGAACAAGGGGTGGGGCCTGGCTGGAGATACAGTATTGAGTGTCCTTTTGCGATTCAATGCCTGTTAAACCTGATTTACTCTGAAAAAATTGAAACAGCGCGTGTGAAAATAAATTGGACCTGACGCGCCTGACAATCGCTGAATAAATGGACCGTTAAAGGTTAAAGCAAATGTGACCACAAAAGGGTTATTTAACATGTAGTATCATGGCTCAAGCTGTTACCGGCAGGAAAGAGAACCAGAGACAGAAAGTTGAAGTTTAAGTGCGTATGCGCACTTTTAATACACAAACATCAAAACACAAGAACAAATAGACAAGGGCTAAAACTAAAGGTTAAACAAAACAATTGAAGATGGCACCAGCTCCTTTGCTCGCCTCTGGGAACAACTGCTCCTCCTCTTCACCCAGAAGGGGGCAGCACACTGTAGGGCGCCCAAACTCTTCACAGGCGATAAATAAACTTTGGTCCTCCAGGCCTGCAAGGAGGGCGTCCAAACTACAGCCCCAGGTGGCTTGGGAGACAAAGGGGCCCTGGACCTTTAAGGCGGAGCCACTTGTCCAGGGACTTCACCTGATCCCTTGCCTATGCCATAATAAAGCAGGGGTATTTGTATGAGCACTCCTCTTTGTGGTGCCCAAACTCTAGGCAAGCCACGCAAATGAAAGCCCCTTCAGCTTCTTTTTTTAGCAACTGCAGTTCTACTCTGAGTCTCCAGTGTGGCGCTATCCCAAAACAAAACACAAACAAATAAACAGGCACACGGGCCAAAATAATAGGTTAAACAAAACAACTCTGCTGTCGGGATGGGCATTTGCCTTCACTGACTAAATTCTCCAAAAACACAGTATATTCACTCACCAAGTTCTTCAAAAACACAATATATTCACTGACCAAGTTCTCCAAAAACATAGTATATTCACTCACCTAAACACCACCTAGTCCCTCACCCAGACAAAGAGTTCTTCTCATTCTTTATACACATGTGGCCACTCACCGATTAGCACTCAATTACCTATTTGGGGAATGGCCACACCTGTGATTGATGGCAGGGACAGATTTAACCAAATCTCTACATTACATTCCCACACACAAGCTATTTACATTAAATTAACGGCCACATAACACTTTTACTGAAACCTACAATATGAGAGAATCATACCTGTAAAATACAATTGTGTATAAAATATGAAGGCAAAATCTCAAACTGTGCTGCAAAAGTCATTATGAGACTGACACTGTAGTGCAGGGCTTTCCAACCCTGGTCCTGGGGACCCCATGTGTCTTCTGGTTTTCATTTTAACTGAGCTCTCAATTACTAGACCCTAATTGAACTAATAATTTGCTTAATTAGACCTTTTTTTTTTTTTTTTACTGTTCTCAGCTCCTAAAAAAGTTGCAGAGTTCAAGTTGCTTATAAAATATTTAACTTGAAATCTGCAACTTTTTAAGAGCTGAAGTTATTAGCTCAATTTAAGGGGTTAGTTAAGTAATTGAGAGCTCAGTTGGAATGGAAACCAGAAGACACATGGTAATCTCCATGACCATGACCAGGGTTGGGAAACCCTATTGTAGGTAAGGCAGAACAGGTCTAAAACAACTTGTGCAACTCCTCCCTCCCTTCTCTGTGTACCCCAACTGTCCTGTTAAGTGATTTCAATATCCATCTCTCCAACCCCACCCACTCTGCCAGATTCCTTCCTCTCCTTCACTCCTTCAACTTGTCTTTCTCTCTATCCCCTCCTACCCACAAAGCTGGCCGTCAACTGGACTTCACCTTCTCCAGGACGACCCACCCCTCCACCCTGACACCCCCCTGGACCTCTCTGATCACTATTTCATCTATTTTTATCTGTCTCTCCCCTCTCTCCCTACTCCACCTTCCCCCACTGTCATCTCCCACCATAACCTCCGCTCTCTCTCCCCCTGTCCTTGCCTCCACCACTCTCTCACCTCCCTCCTATTGACTCCTTCTCACAATCTTTCTGTAGACTCTGCTACCTCCACCCTCTTCTCCTCCCTCACCTCCTCCCTTGACTCCCTCTGTCCCCTCACCTACCAACCTGTCCACCTCTCCCCTCCCCAACCCTGGCTCTCCTTTGTGTTCCACTCAGCAAGAACCAAACTGTGCTGTGCTGAAAAGAAATGGAAGAGAACCAAAATCCCTGCTGCCCTAGACCTCTGCCACTCCCTCCTGTCCTCCTTCTCCTCTACGCTATCCCTTTCCTCACCAAATACTCCACGTAACTCCTCATCCAGGCCTTGGAACTCACCTGCCTAGACCACTCCAACTGCCTCCTGGCGGGCCTCCCTGTGTTCGCCACCTGTCCGCTCCAGAACTCTGCTGCTCGCCTGGTGTTTTCTCTGCCTCGCTTCGCTCACACTACTCCACTGCTCCGCTCACTCCACTGGCTCCTGATCACCACTGGCATCCAGTTCAAGACACTTGTACTCGGCTACCGATGCCTTGACCAGACCGCACCCAACAATCTCCAGACCCTCATCTCTCCTTTACACCCCACCGGCCTCTCTGCTCTGCCTGCAATAGAAGACTTGTTGTATCTCCTCTACATTCCCCTGCCTCCAGTGCCCGCTCCTTCTCCACCCTCGCCCCGCAGTGGTGGAACAATCTTCCTACGGATGTCAGGACTGCCCAGTCCCTGACCACCTTCCGGCGTCTCCTCAAGACACACCTCTTCAGACAACACCTGTAAAACTCAACTCTCCCCTTCTGGACTATATAGCACTCTGCCTTTAATGCACTTTAACTTGCACTTATCTGCTCCCTATTTTACTGTATATAATCCTGCACTTAACCCAATCTGTAGTATTCTGTACTCCACTTGCACCGTATCTAACCCTGATGTAACTATCAACACTGTTATCTGCTCTTGAACAGCCCCGATATCAAATCGTACTGTGTTTTGTATGTTGCTCTTAATTGTACTGTAATTCTTGATATGTATTTTTTGTATACAACTGTAAGTCACCCTGGGTAAGGTTGTCTGCTAACTAAAATAATAATAATAATAATAATAATAATAATAATAATAATAATAATAATAATAATAATCATAATAATAATAATAATAATAATAATAATAGTCATTGTGTGACTCCAAGCAAGTCACTTAACCTCCTTGTGCTCAGTCTTTCAGGTGAGACGTTCTTGTAAGTGACTCTGCAGCTGATGTACAGTTCACACACCGTTGTCTCAGATCTTGTAAACTGCTTTGTGAGGGTGGTCCACTATGAAAGGCACTATATAAAGATTATTATTATACATGGTGAATGATAATTTTCCTGTTCACTTCTGTGTTATACATGGTGGTGGCGCAACACTTGTATAATAAGATAGTGGTGGCATGATCCCATCTATAATAAGATTGCCTTTGTACAATAAGATTGATAAAACTTCTAGTCTCAATTTTTAAAACAAACTATGCCACCAGTACATGAGCACAACAAAACAATGTCAACACCAAAACAAACAAAAAACAGCCTGCAGATTTGAAGTTTTAATCCATCAAAGACTGGGAGAAATCTGAGGATAAGCAGAATAATGCAAGTACTCTCAAGTACCCCAGCCCCATGTGCTATGTGTGATGTTAGGCAGTGTCAACTGATGGCCTTCAGAATGCAGAGGCTCCTCAGTGACAATGAAATCATCCAACTCCACCCTCCAAAAAAGCAAAGTGAAATATCTACTCTGATTCTTAGTAATTATACATAGTTATTACAGTTTTCCTGTGTCTCATCTGCCCCCGACCAAAAAAAAGGTAATAGATAAAAAAATACAGAAGTTTAAATTTAATTGTTAAAAAATAAACTTACAACAAATAATAACACTGACATGATTAAACAAAGATAGTGGGTGTGAATATTTTTGTAATTGGTTAATACTGGCTAAACAAATTTGGTAACGCTTTATTTTTAGTGTCATAAATAAATATTGAATTAATATAAAATCAACCATTTGATGTAGTTTGCCTACATGTTAATGAACAGTCGATACACAGATATGCCAGGTGTGTGCGTATCTATCTGACGGCCATTTGAGTTCATATTTCATAAGTATGGTGAGCGTTTTTTTGAGACTTGGTAGTTTCCTGCTTCATTGAAAAAAGACAAACAAAGACTGGTATGTAAAACTACCAATATCCTATTAATGTGAACATCACAATTTGAAAACATGATTGTGATGGCATTCTCGTGGTATAAAAGCAAATTATTTAGTTAGTGTGGGTAATATATTTTTTTTTACTGGAGCAGGTAACTACCAGGTCTCAAAAAAACATACTCAACATACATACAAAATACAAGCTCAAATGGCACTCTGCTGATAGATACACATGTGCCTGGCGTATCTACTGACTGTTTATCAGCATATAACTAAATGTCAGCAATTGGTTAATTACATATTCATTAAATACTTATTTATGATGCCCAAAGCATTACCACATTTTTGTATTATTATTATTACAAAAATAATAAGTAAAAAAAAATCAACAATCAAAATCAGCAACATTTAATGTCAATTATTAACAAACGCAATGCAGTGTCTCTAGAATCTCAGTCCCTTACCTGTGCTTTGTTTCACTGCCAGAAAAAAAAAAAAAAGTGTATTTTTTATCTTCTGCCAAGTCACAAGTCACAACACTGCAGCTGTTAATTATTACACTTTCAAGCAGGGGGCTGTTGCACCAGCAGGCTGAAGATGTAAATAGGTGCAGTTAGACTACATGTGAAACGTGATTGTCATAACTCCCTTCCCTTAAGAACACAAAGAGGATAACGTTGATTGAAAGTGAAAGAAAGCTACAACAGATTTTACTTATCTCTCTTCTCATTGGACAGTGGGGTTCTCAGCACAGGGCTGGTTCTTATGTAAGCCCTAAAGCTCAGTCTTTTATCTCCTCCTGCTGCCACAGTGCTACCACAGCATTTTCTCTCAGTATTACAAAACAACTGTAAAATATGTTCTCCTCAATATGACACATGTGTTTTTGTTAGTAACATTTATGTACAGACACATTTCGGGATCAAAAACTTTTTGCTCCACTATATAATATAGATATATATATATATATCATTGTAAATATATCCAAAGATATTAGAGTGATAATATCTGTATAGAATTGTGTGGTGTGGTGTGTGTGTGTGTGTGTGTGTGTGTGTGTGTGTGTGTATATTTTTTATACAGTATCTCCAATAGTGACAATGCAGACCAGACATGCAGTCATTAACCACTACTGCTGTCGCTTGGCAAAATCCTGTTTTCCTATAAACAGAGTAAACATTGTATATACCAGCAAACAGCTACATCTATTTACTATCTATACAGGCTATGAAGACAATAGTTCTATTACACTCAATTAAACCAGATTACAGAATCACTGAAAACACACAACCACACTACTTGATATTGCCAAATGCAGGTATGTTTGTGAGTTCTAACCTGACAATAAAATCTGCAATGACTAGACAGGTAAGAAAAAAGGAAAGAGTTGAGCTTGAGAGTTTAAAACGCTGGTACGTAAAATCATGTGCATATTTTGTAATAAAAAAAAAAAGATGCTACTGCCCTCAAGTGATTCAATTAATTGGTTATTAATTCATTGTCAACATTTTTTTTTTGATATTTTGCTATTAACATTTAATATTGGGCAAACAACTACAACAACACTTCAACTATGTACTTCTTTGTCTTTCCCGATCCTTCAGATGAATTGGTTGGCCCTTTATTATTGTGTAATTCATAGTTTATTAGGGTTGCTCTAAGTTAGGGTCTCATTTGTGTGTGAGGTATTGTCCTTGTTACACGTGACCTCATCATCCATTTATGTTAAGCTTTTATTTCTGGTGTGAGCTGAACACTTGCTATTGGTGTGATCTACATTATGATTTTTAAAAAAAGCTAATCTGTTGCTGCTTAAAAAAATCTTCAGTATAATAACACAACAGTTATTTGCATACTATAGACTTTGAATGAAAATATTTGTTATTGCCTAAATGTAGAACTAATAAATGTTTTTGTTTTCTTTCTTACTAGGTATAGTGAAGCTAAATTGGATGATACTCTGATAATGGGTTACATGTATTTATTCTTTTAATTTCTCATCAGACTGCTAATTATGGTCAATTTTATGAATAAGCTGCACAGGAAGTGAAGGTACTTGATGCAGAGATCAAGATAGTTTTGAATTATGTTTCTTGCCATATGTAAAATCTTAGAGGGGGAGGCCAGCGCTAGCATTCAAGCAGGTTGTAAGTTAGATCTAACAACTGTGTCACATAGACGGTATTTTATCACTGTAACATAATGACCACATATTATCTGTAAAAGCTTCTAGATGATCGGTCTCTAGTGAAAAAACGTCAATCCAATGTTTGTTTGTTTTTTTTTAAAACATGTTTTTAATTATGACGTAACTCTTACATTTGGCTCACTGAGCAAGCGTTTTTGAGGATGTGAGAGATACATTAGGCAGCATAGACATGGTTAATTTAATCGTTTTCATTATAACAGTGGCAAATAATTTTGGTAAATGTATACAGTAAATGGGAATAAATGGGATACATATATGCAATTTCTGACCGTCTGTGTAATGTGTGAATGCAGATTGTATTGTGAATTGGAATGGGTGATGTTGCATCATGATGAGACGCTGGTTTTACACAGGTTTCAGAAGGAAGTTAGTCTTTACAGTACATACTGTCGGTAAAAGGCCACAGCTGAAATTCACAGCTCAAATCCATAGCTTTTTACTTACACTACTACACTAAGGATCATACTCACAAAGCATTAACATGTCAGTAAATACACAGGAATGCACTGAAATGATCAGTATATTAAAGCTTAATGAATTCAACCCTTAGGCTCTAAAATGTTCAGTACCCACAACAAGGGCCCAAGTCATTTTATAGTGTATTCCAAAGTATGCATGTATGTGTATGTGTTTGTATATATAATATATATATATATTTATTAATATATAATTATATATATATAATATATATATATATATATTATACGACATATATATCAGCACAGCTGCTGTACTGTATGTACACATACTGTAGTATGCTGTGGTTTACTTATGATTGTTTATACTGTAGTAGCAAATGGGAGCTTGGATTGCGCTTTGCTGCTCATTATTATATTCATCAGAAGTAGTAAAATCACTCAAGCTACCCTCTATTAGTCTACTTATAATGGTTGGTCTCTGCAAGAATGGAACTGAATAACTGTGTGACTTACATGATTACAAGTTAAAGTCCCGGAACTGTTACTTTAAATTCTATAGGGCCCTTGCGTCTTACGGTTAATGTCAATCAATTTTAATGAGTGCACCTGGGACATTATCTTTTTACTGAGATGTGACATAATGACCAAATTCCAGTGTAAAAATCCAAATTAGCAGACAAGCAACCAAGACTCATAAAACAAACATGTCCCTTAGAAGCATACAGGTTTTTTAAACTAATTAACTGCAGATAATAAGAGACTTGATGAGTCTCACCGAAAAATGAATCTGCTAATCTTGGTTCACTGTATGTAACTACCCCTCAGGGTATACATTTTATGAGAAGTCGCGTTGGGAAAGGAAGAGGTATAGCTGTTATCTATAAATCTCACTTCAATGCTAAGGTTTTGCCGCTGAAAGACTTTTCTTTATTTGAACACCTTGCAGTTAGATTTCCTGCACCATTGTTGCTAACTCTGTGTACTGCCTATCAGCCACCCAAACACAATCCTTCTTTCTTTTCTGAGATAAATGATTTTTTTTCTATGTTGTTTACTGATTCTAAGAAACTGCTCATTTTGGTGAATTCAATATTCATATGGACTCCTCTTCCACTACTGCTGTAGAACTGAAGACTATTCTTGATTCATTTGGGTTCTCCCAAGCGATTAAGTCTCCCAGACATGCTCACGGACATATTTTAGATATTTTTTTTTTTATCTTTCAAGGTTTGAACTTTCAGATTTCATGTTACAAGATATAACTATATCTGATCATGTCTAATTACTGCAAAAATTAATCTTCCTTTGACCAACCTAAAATAACTAAGGAAATTATTTTTCGTACCAAGAGTCTCTTAGATCCAGTGGCCTTTATGTCTTGCCTCTTCACCATTGTAAGTTCAGTCCAAAGTAATGTTGATGATGCAGTTGCACTTTACAATCTGACTCTGACAAACATAATTGACCATGTCGCCCCACTTAAAACTCGAACTGGTACAAAATGACATTATACTCTTTGGTTTAATTATGAGATTAGGGCTCTGCAGAAAACTGGAGCGCCAATGGAAGTGTTTGGTCTTTTTGTTCACAAAGAAATATGGAAACAACACCTTTTTGGTTGCACACTTGCTCTAAACTCTGCTAGGTCCAATTATTTTTCTGCTATTACAGCTGAGGGACAAGGAAACCCCAGAATATTAATCTAAATTTATTAATCGAATCATCTTATAACTCCAAAATGTGATGCAGCTGTTTCAGTACTCAATTGTATGATTTAGTAAACTTTTTCACTGACAAGATCGTTACAAGAAGGAATTATCTTACTCCCTCTACAGGAGATACAGGGGACGTGGATGTCAAATTTGTAGTAGCTTCTAAAACTCTCACATTTTGCTAAAACTGAGACTATTGATATTATCCGTAAAGCTTGTTCAACTTTGTGTTCTCTTGATCCCTGGCCAACTAATATTGTTCATCAGTCTGCAGATGAGCTCGCTCCTGTGATATGTAACATTGTTAATCTTTCTTTAGCATCTGGAATTGTTCCCTTTATCCTAAAGTTGGCAACTGTAACACCAGTTCTTAAAAAAACCTACATTGGACCCTGCTGTCTTGTCAAATTATCGTCCAATCTCTAGCTTACCTTTCCTTGCAAAGGTTTTGGAAAAAGTGGTTGTTGCTCAGGTGTCTGTGCATCTTTCTGCTAATAACCTTTGTAAAAAATGTAAATGATATCCTGCTGAATGCAGATGATGGATTGTTATCTGGGATAGTCTTCTTGGCTATATCTGCTGCTTTTGATGCTATCAACCATAAAATCCTTCTTGATCACCTTGATCACATCATATTGGCATCACTGGTACAGTACTCTCTTGGCTGTGGTCTTATTTAACCTCTCAATATCATTCTGGGTCCTTTGGAAGATCACATTCAGCCAATACTCCTGTAGGTTCTGGGGTTCCTCAAAGCCCTGAGCTCGTCCTTTGCTTTTTAATTTGCATATGCTTCCGCTGGACAATGTGATTAGACAACATGGGTTAGATTTGCACTCTTATACCAATGACACCCAGATTTACTTTAAAATAAGTTCTGATGATCCAACCACAAACTCCACACTGTCGACTTGTCTTAACAAAATAGGGACTTGGATGTCTGAAAGTTTTTTTTAGAGCTAAATGCAAAGAAAACTGAATTGCTAGTGACTGGCTCCAAAACAGTACTAAACAAAACACTACTATTACTGACCCTAAGCAGCCCCTCTATCAGCTCTTCATAAACTGTGAAAAGTCTTGGAGTTTTGTTGGAATCAACCCTTAGCTTCCAGCCTCATGTCTCAGCTGTAGTTAAGTCTGCTTATTATAATCTGCGGAACATTGCTCGAGTCTATCTTGCTGAATCTGATGCTGAAATTTTAATTAATGTGTTTGATTTGTCCCGTTTCGACTATTGTAATGCCCTCCTGGATGGTCTGCCCTGTAAGCTTATCAATCGTTTACAGCACAGAATGCAACAGCACATATTCTGACAGGAACAAAAAGATCTGAACACATTACACGAGTTCTTGCCCAGTTACATTGGCTTCTAGTAAAATATACTGGTGTCTACAGTGGTTAAGCATAGTTCTCTTGGTGGAAGAGCTTTTAGTCGTTATGCACCAGTGTTGTGGAATGCTCTCCCTTTAGAAATTCATAGTGCTGATTCATTAATTACATTAAAATCTAAATTTAAAACACATTTTTACACAAAGGCCTATTTGTAGACTGGGGTGGTGTATTGAATTGTTTTGTGTATCAGACTGTTCACATGCTCTGTTGTATTGTTGTATTGTGTACTGGATTGTTTTGTGTATCAGACTGTTTACATGCTCTGTTATATTGTTGTATTGCGTACTGGATTGTTTTGTGTATCAGACTGTTTACATGTGCTGTTATATTGTTGTTTTGTGTATCAGACTATTTACATACATGGTTATATTGTTGTTTTGTGTATCAGACTGTTTACATGCGCTGTTATATTGTATTGTGCATTGGATTGTTTTTAGATTGTTTTTAATATGTAAGTACTTACTTTGAATGTTTTAATATTAATGTTTTTATTTTTATATTGTATACTGCACTTGTTTTTACTGTGCAGCGCTTTGGGATGCCTTGGCATGAAAGGCGCTAAATAAAATACATTTGATTGATTGATTGATTGATTATTTATTTTCTGGGTTTGCTATGTCAACAACTTGAAAGAACTGACTTACCAACTGTGTGTTACCTGCAGGATACTGTATGCCATGTAGCTCAATTTAATAAACTTTGGCATATTAATTAATATGAAAGAAAACTAATTATGCAATCACAAAAGAAATACATAACACAAAATACAATCACCTTTTTAAACAGTCAGGAGCCAATACAGTGGATTCATTTAAAGTATTTTAGATAGCATCAATTATTA